>NC_045595.1:208672075-211072075 GCF_009762305.2 Zalophus californianus | reverse complement strand
ACCAGCCTGTCAAAACCCTTAGCTTTCACGGGGGAGAACGTGTCTCAGACGCATGGGTACTTGTTCTGCCTCTGTCATCCGCCATCTTGAAAGATCATTACTCATTTCCATTACTACTTGGATGTTCTGGCTCACTGCCACTGGGTTTTAGGATGTGTGGAGAAGAGATCATGGCTGAGTTTTCAGCTGTGTACCACATGGTAAGGACTATATTCCTCTTCTGATTATTATAATAACTTGTGCTTGGGAAGCTGTGGTGTGTACTGTTATGGTTAGTGGTCAGTGTCACTCATCAAAACCAATAATGGGATCTTGGAACAGGAGAGTAAGATAAGCACAATGTATTGCTTTTTTCCCACATGCTAACAGTCTCTAATGAGGACTAATAGGACCTCATGTTTATTTGTTCAGTAAACAAGCCATTGAGTTGTGAATAAGAGGTCAGCAGAGCCAGCAGTGAGGTGGGAGCTGCTCCATCCAAGAGCATTATTTGGTGGCTAGAGCAAGTACCAGAATGTATTCGAGTGCTGTCATGGTAGTTACCGCACAGATCCCTCTCCCTCTGATCTCTAATTGTGGAGGGAAATAAGGTGATGCTTTTGCCCTTTCATTTCCAATTCATGACCCTTTGATCTTGCCTTTTCATGAAGGATGACATTCATGCAGACGTATTAAACCACCATTTCTCATACTTTAGTGTGAACACACATCACCTGAAGATTTTGTTAAAATGCAGATTCTGGAGTGAAAGGCTAAGATTCTACATTTTCACCCACCTCCCAGCTAATGTTCATACTGTTTTTGCAGATCCACGGACTGCACTGAGTAGTATGTTCATTCCAGTTTGCAGGACAGAGGGGACAGAGCCCCACCAAAGTAGATTTAGGGCCTCTTCTAATAATAGGGCATGTGCTTAGGGGGCAGGAGAGTGTACTGGATAACCTTGTAGATTCTGGGATGTGAATACTGGCTCTGCCATTGCTAAGTTTTGGGTAGTAACAACTATAATCAGCAAGAGGAATTGTAGAGTGCCTGGGTGGCTCAGTCAATTAAGTGTCTGACTTCGGCTCAGGTCATAATTGTACGGTCCTGGGTTCGAGTCCTTTGTGGGGCTCCACTCTCAGTGGGGAGTGTGCTTTCTCCCTCTGCCTTTCCCCCTGTTCGTGCTCTCTCTAAATAAATAAATAAATAAATAAATAAATAAATAAATAAATAAATAAAATCTTTAAAAAAAGAAAGGGAATTGTGATTATGAAAATGGCTTAACTGAGGCAGGAAATTGTAAATTCAACGTGGAGCATGAATTTATGTTGCCAGAGGGAGAACCAGACAAAGAGATTGGAAAAAGTGTTGGAGACAATCTACAAACCAGCTAACCAGATTAACTAGTTGAAGATCCATTGCATAATACATGTTAAAGACATATCAATCTCAGTGTATAGAAGGAAGAGTGTAGACCAAGGCATATGCAGTGCTTGAATGCTGAAGGGTAAGATCTTTGTTAATGCAATGGCTCATCTTATCAGGGGGGTAATTTTTTTCCCAGTTTGACTAAGGCAAATAATAGGCACACTGTATTCACGACTCTCTGTTTTTGGAGCAGCATGTTGCAAAACAAAGTTAATGTGTTAAATTTAACTGTGATTTCAATTGATGTTGCCTGAGTCCCCAGGGACCAATGAAACACAAGAGGGATGGGAAAAGCAGTCACTTCTATTGTTGCCCTAATGATAGAGAAGATTTGAAAATCAAAGACATTGGGTTAACCTCACTGTGCAGCAAGGAACAAAACCGAATTAATTATAAATAAGATGAATAAATAATTTAAATATATCACTTATTGCCTCTTTATTGCTCAATGTTTGAGAAATTATTTCAATTAGAAACTTAAACTCAGTTTGATAGACGATGAAGAGTGTGCAGCTCAAGATAAATGTAAATCCTTTTGAGATATAAAAATTTGATTTTCAGTATGAGGTCTATTAAAAAGAAATTAATAATCTCCAGAAAAAAGAGGTAGTGCCAAGAAAGGTTGGCTTTTACCCACAGAATATTGCTTATTTAAAGAGGAAAAAATCAATAAGCTTATTACAGATATATATATATATATTTAAAAAAAAAAAACCCAAACTACAAAATCTTAAGCACCGACCTCCCAACAAACTAATAAACATTTTTTCTTTGGGTTTCATTTTAACATCATAGAGGGGATGTGATCACTTATACATGATCTTAATTTTCTTCCAAGCCCAAGGAAACAATTCATTCTCTCTGTGTTTGGTGGCTTCATAAAACACAGGAGAGCACTCTTCCATTTATTGCACCTGCAAAGCAAGAGATTTGTCTGGTTGAAGCCACTGGATCCTTTCCAAGACAAAAATATCCTAGAAAGTTGGTTTGATCCCTATGCTTCCATGATCTGGTGCTGCAAAGCTCTCCTTCCACCATCCCTGATAGGTATGGCGAATTGATGAGAGCACTATCTTTTGTATGTTCAGCCTAAACCTCAGAATCCTTCTCGTCACAAGACTCAAGGCAGTTACTTCAAGTTGATCAGAATAGGCATGTGGCATGAAACCTACCTGCTATCTGTATGAGGATCTAAGAATTTGGTAATATTTATCTAGCATATTAACAATTTGTCTGATTTGTTTACTACATGCAAACATCTGTCACCTTATGTTTTAGTTCAGCCTGTAGAAATGAGTTCTTTCTATTCTCTGTATGGACAGTAAGGGCTAGCAGTAAACTTTGAAGGCAATTAAGTGATAACTGTATTTTACCTTTTGTACCTACATATACATCTGAGGGAATTAATATGTGCTAAGAATCAGCTTCCCCTCCCCCTCTACTCCCCATCCCATAAGAAATGGAATACTCATTACTCAACAAAGAGTAAACACAGAACAAGTGAACAACCACTGGGTCACCAGTGCTAGTCCAGACAGTTTTCAACTGATTTTGAAAGTTGCCAGAGGGTGGAAGATGGCAGTGCAGGAAGATCCTGAGCTCACCTCCTTCCATGGACACAACAAATCTACAACTACATATGGAATAATTCTCTCTGAAGGGGGTCTAGGAACTGGATGAACAGATCCTCTATGAGAGGGGACAGCAGTGAAACAGGTAAAAGAGTCAGAGATACAGTCCTCCTAAGGAGAAAACTACACTCCAGGCATGGCATTCTATGGTTGGGAAGGATCTCAAAGGTATGGAACTTTTTACTGAGGAGCAAGAGATTTGACTTCTACATCAGGCACCCCAATCCATAGATCCTGTGATAGAGAGGTGAGCCCTCCAAACACCTGGCTTTGCAAGCCAACAGGGAATATGTCCAGGAGAAGTACAGAACTATAGGGAAAGGAAAACCCACTCTTAGAGGGCTCAGTGCAGACTCAGTCAAACTGGAAACCAGCACAAAAACACCAGAACAAAAAGTGCATAGACCATAGGTTAAGAGACCTACTTAATAATCTTGGAGCTCCTGACAGAGAAGTAGGAGAAAGCCAGGCCTCTGCCTGGGGGACTAAGACTAGTGGCAGCCATTTTTGCTACCTCTTTCTGCCAACTGATCCCAAGGCTAGTGGACACCATTTTGAAATCCTCCCTCTAGGCTGTTCATGCCAGGGGGGGTGTGTCTCACTGAGAGCCCAGCACAACCCTGCATCTCAACTGGACCTCACAGCTGAAAGGACAATAACCTCACCCACCAGCACACACATAACAGTCATATCCTGCCATGACAGGAGACACATGCAATCCACACAGGGGACACCTCTCAAACACCTGGCCATCATGGTCAGGGGAGATTGTGCTTCTGGGTTCCACAGGACATCGCCTACATAAGGCTACTTGTTCAAGACTGGAGACATAGCCGAACTTCCTAATACATAGAAACAAACAGAGTTAAACAAAATGAATAGAAAGAGGAATATTTTCCAAATGAAAGAACAAGGCAAAACCTCAGAAAAAGAACTAAATGAAATGGAGATAAGCAATCTACACTATAAAGAGTTCAAGGTAATATTCATATAGATGCTTACTGAACTTGTGTGAAGACTGGATGAACACATTTAAAACTGCACCAAAGAGATATAAAATATAAGAAAATACCAGTCAGAGCTGAAGAATACAAGAGCAGAAATGAAAAATACACTAGAGGAAATAAACAGCAGATTAGGTGATACAGAAGAAAACATTAGTGATCTGGAAGATAGAATAGTGGAAATCACCCAAACTGAGCAGCAAAAAGAAAGAAGAATTTTTAAAAATGAGGATAGTTTAAGGGACCTCTGTGACTAAATCAAGCTACTAACGTGGACATTATAGGGGTCCCAGAAGGAGAAGGGAGAGAGAAAAGGCAGAAAACTTATTTAAAGAAATAATAGTTGGAAACTTCCCAAACCTGGGTAAGGAAACAGATACCCAGATCTAAGATGCACAGAGAATCCCAAACAAGGTCAACCCAAAGAGATCCATGGCAAGCAACATTACAATTGAAATGCCAAAATTTAAAAATAAAGAATCTTAAAAGTAGCAAGAGAAAAGCAGTTAATTACATATAAGGGAACACCCATAGGACTATAAATGGATTTTTCAGCAGAAACTTTGCAGGACGGAAGGGCATGGCATGATGTATTCAAAGTGCTGAAAGGAAGAAACTTACAACCAAGAATACTCTTACCCAGAAAAGTTATTACCCAGAATTGAAGGGGAGGTAAATTGTCCCCAGACAAGCAAAAGCTAAAGGGGTTTATCACCACTAAACCAGCTTTGCAAGAAATATTAAAGAGGCTTCTTTAAGTAAAAAAGAAAATACTATAACTAGAAATAAGAAAATACATGAAGGAGGGGTGGCTGGGTGGCTCAGATGTTTAAGCATCTGCCTTTGGCTCAGGTCCTGATCTCCAGGTTCTGGGATCGAGCCCCACGTCGGGCTCCCAGCTCAGCAGGGAGTCTGCTTCTCCCTCTTCCTCTGCCTCTTCCCCTGCTTGTGCATTCTCTCTCTCTCTCTCAAATAAATAAAATCTTAAAAAAAAAATACAGGAAGGAAAAACTCATTGGTAAAGGCAAATATATAGTGAATGGAGTGGATCAACCACTTACAAAGATAGTATGAAGGTTAAAAAACAAAAGTAGAGTAAAAAAAACAAAAGAAGTAAAAGAAGTATATAATAATTAAGGAGTACACAAAGGAGAAATATATCAAACACAATGTCAGAAACTGTTCTTGGGGTGGGGAAAGAAAAACTGTAGTGCTCTTGGAAATCATTTGAATGAGCACCAACTTAAAATAGACTGATATATACATAGGTTGTTATATATGAATCTTGTAATAATAACAAACAAAAGCCTATAGTAAATACACAGAAAAATAAAAATAAGGAGTCCCAAACATAACATGAAAGAAAGTAATCAAATCACAAGGGAAGAGAGGAAGAGAAGGAAAAAAAAAAAAAACAAACAGAGAACTATAAAAACGACCTGAAAACAATTAACAAAATGGCAATAAGTACATATCTATCAATAATTACTTTAAATGTAAATAGACTAAATGTTCAAAAGACATAGGGTGGCAGAATGGATTGAAAAACAAGATTCATTTATATATTGCCTACAAGAGACTCACTTTAGATAAAAGACATACACAGACTGATAGTGAAGGAATGGAAAAACATACACCATGAAAAGTAAAATGTAAAGAAAGCTGGGGTAGCAATACTTATATCAGACAAAGTAGACTTTAAAGCAAAGGCTGTAATTATTAATAACAGCCAAACTAGGAAAGAGCCCGAATGTCTGTCGACTGATGAATGGATGAAGATGTGATATGTGTGTGTGTATGATAGTATATGTGTATATATATACATATATATATATATGATGGAATATTACTCAGCATCAAAAGGAATGAAATCTTGCTATTTGCAATGACGTAGATTGAGTTAGAGTGTATTCTGCTAAGCAAAATAAATCAGAGAAAGACAAATACCATATGATTTCACTCATATGTGGAATTTAAGAAACAAAACAGATGAACATATGGGAAGGGGAAGAAAGAGAGACCCTTAATGATAGAGAACAAATTGAGCATTGATGAAGGGAGATGGGTGGAGGATGCTCTAACTATGTGTTGGGTATTAAGGAGGGCACTTTCTGTGTTGAGCGCTGGGTGTTATATATAAGTGATGAATCACTAATTTCTACCATGAAACCAATATTACACTATGTGTTTTTTTTTAAATTTTATTTTATTATGTTATGTTAGTCACCATACAGTACATCATTAGTTTTTGATGTGGTGATCCACGATTCATTGTTTCCGTATAACCCCCAGGGCTCCATGCAGTACATGCCCTCCTTAATACCCATCACCGGGCTAACCCATCCCCCTACCCCCCTCCCTCTAAAACCCTCAGATTGTTTCTCAGAGTCCATAGTCTCTCATGGTTCATCTCTCCCTCCAATTCCCCCCCCCTCATTTTTCCCTTCCTTCTCCTAATGTCCTCCACGCTATTCCTTATGTTCCACAAATAAGTGAAACCATATGATAATTGACTTTCTCTGCTTGACTTAGTTCACTTAGCATCATCTCCTCCAGTCCCATCCATGTTGATGTACAAGTTGGGTATTCATCCTTTCTGATGGCTGAGTAATACTCCATTGTCTATATGGACCTCATCTTCTTTATCCATTCATCTGTTGAAGGGCATCTCGGCTCTTTCCACAGTTTGGCTATTGTGGACATTGCTGCTATGAACACTGGGGTGCATATGGCCCTTCTTTTCACTACATCTGTGTCTTTGGGGTAAATGCCCAGTAGTGCAATTCCTGGGTCATAGGGTAGCTCTATTTTTAATTTTTTGAGGCACCTCCACACTGTTTTCCAAAGTGGCTGTACCAACTTGCATTCCCACCAACCGTGTAAGAGGGTTCCCCTTTCTCCACAGCCTCTCCAACATTTGTTGTTTCTTGCCTTGTCAATTTTTGCCATTCTAACTGGTGTAAGGTGGTGTCTCTGTGGTTTTGATTTGAATTTCCCTGATGGCTAATGATGATGAACATTTTTTCATGTGTCTGTTAGCCATTTGTATGTCTTCTTCAGAGAAGTGTCTGTTCATGTCTTCTGCCCATTTTTTGACTGGATTGTTTTTTGGGTGTTGAGTTTGAGAAGTTCTTTATAGATCTTGGATACCAGCCCTTTATCTGTAGTGTCATTTGCAAATATCTTCTCCCATCCCGTGGGTTGCCTCTTTGTTTTGTTGCCTGTTTCCTTTGTCGTGCAGAAGCTTTTTATCTTGAGGAAGTCCCAAAAGTTCATTTTTGCTTTTGTTTCACTAGCTTTTGGAAACGTATCTTGGAAGAAGTTGCTGTGGCCGATGTCAAAGAGGTCACTGCCTATGTTCTCTAGGATTTTGATGGATTCCTGTCTCACATTGAGATCTTTCAACCATTTTGGGTTTATCATTGTGTATAGTGTTAGAGAATGGTCGAGTTTCATTCTTCTGCATGTGGCTGTCCAATTTTCCCAGCACCATTTATTGAAGAGACTGTCTTTTTTCCATTGCATAGTTTTTTGTGCTTTGTTGAAGATTATTTGACCATAGAGTTGAGGGTCCATATCCGGGCTCTCTATTCTGTTCCATTGGTCTATATGTCTGTTTTTGTGATCACTGCTTTGTAATATAGCTTGAAATCGGGCAAAGTGATGCCTCCAGCTTTGTTTTTCTTTTTCAACATTTCCTTGGTGATTTGGGGTCTTTTCTGATTCCATACAAATTTTAGAATTGTTTGTTCCAGCACTTTGAAAAATGTCATTGGAATTTTGATTGGGATGGCATTGAAGGTATAGATTGCTCTGGGTAGCATAGACATTTTAACAATGTTTATTCTTCCGATCCATGAGCATGGAATGTTTTTCCATCTTTTTGTGTCTTCTTCAATTTCTTTCATGAGTGTTCTGTAGTTCCTAGAGTATAGATCCTTTACCTCTTTGGTTAGTTTTATTCCGAGGTACCTTATGGTTTTTGGTGCTATTGTAAATGGAATCGTTTCTCTAATTTCTCTTTCTACAATTGCATTGTTAGTGTATAAGAAAGCAACTGATTTCTGTGCATTGATTTTGTATCCTGCCACATTACTGAATTGCTGTATGAGTTCTAGTAATTTGGGGGTGGAGTCTTTTGGGTTTTCCACATAAAGTATCATGTCATCTGCGAAAAGAGAGAGTTTGACTTCTTCTTTGCCAATTTGAATACCTTTTATTTCTTTTTGTTGTCTGATTGCTGTTGCCAGGACTTCTAGTACTATGTTGAACAGTAGTGGCGAGAGTGGGCATCCTTGACGTGTTCCTGATCTTAAGACTCTCAGCTTTTCCCCTTTGAGGATGATATTTGCTGTGGGTTTTTCATAGATGGATTTTATGAACTTGAGGAATGTTCCCTCTCTCTTTTTCTGCATCAGTTGAGAGGACCATATGGTTCTTCTCTCTCCTCTTATTAATGTGTTCTATCACATTGATTGATTTGTGAATGTTGAACCACCCTTGCATCCCGGGGATAAATCTCACTTGGTCGTGGTGGATGATCTTTTAATGTATTGTTGGATCCTATTAGTTAGGATTTTGTTGAGGATTTTGGAATCCATATTTATCAGGGATATTGGTCTGAAATTCTCTACACTACGTGTTAACTAACGAGAATTTAAATAAAAATTTGAAAAAAAGAAAGCAAAAAACCCAACAACAACAACAACAACAAATAAAGCCCCCAAGAAATGACCAAAAAACCCAAAGGCTATAACAAGAGAAAAAAGAAGGTCATTACATAATGATAAAGGGATCAATCTAACAAAATGGTATAACACTTATAAATATTTATGCTGTCAACATAGGAACACCTAAACATACAAAGCAGATATTAACAGACCTAAAGGTAGAAATTTACATACAACAGCAGTAGGGTACATTAACAGCCCACTTAGATCAATGGGTATGCCATCCAGACATAAAATCAATAAGGAAACATTGACCTTAAATGACCCATTAGACCAGATGACTCAACAGATACATACAGAACATTCCATCTAAAAACAACAGAATATGCATTCTTCTCCAGTGCATGTGGAACATTCTGCAGGATGGATCACATGTTGTCCCACAAAATGAGTCTTGATAAATTTAAGAAGATTGAAATCATATCAAGCATCTTTTCCAGCCACAATGGTATGAAACTAGAAATCCATTACAGGAAGAAAACTGGAAAAAAAAAAAAAACCCACAAACACCTGGAGACTAAACCATATGCTACTAAGTAAGCAATGGGTCAAAAAATAATTCAAAGAGGAAATAAATACATGGAGACAAATGAAAATGAAAACAAGTGTTCCAAAATCTTTGGGACATAGTGAAAGAGGTTCTATGAGGGAAGTTCATAATGATACAGACCTATCAAGAAACAAGAAAAATCTCAAATAATCTAACCTTACACATGAAGGAACTAGAAAAAGAAGAGCAAACAAAACCCAAAGTTAGGGCGCCTGGGTGGCTCAGTTGGTTAAGCAACTGCCTTCGGCTCAGGTCATGATCCTGGAGTCCCGGGATCGAGTCCCGCATCAGGCTCACCGCTCAGCGGGGAGTCTGCTTCTCCCGCTGACCCTCCCCCCTCTCATGTGCTCTCTCTTTCTCTCATTCTCGCTCTCTCAAATAAATAAGTAAATAAAATCTTTAAAAAAAAAAACCCAAAGTTAGTAGAAGGAAGAAAATAATAAAGATAAGAGTGAAAATAAATGAAATAGAAACTAAAAAAATAGTTAGAAAGGCTCAATGAAACCAAGAACTGGTTCTCTGGAAAGATAAACACAATTGATGAACCTTTAGCAAGACTCATCAAGAAGAAAAAGAAGACTCAAAGTCAGAAATGAAAGAGGAGAAGTTACAATTAATACCACAGAAATGCAAAGGATCATAAAGGGCTACTACAAACAATTATATGCCAACAAGTTGGACAATCTAGAAGGAAATGGATACATTCCCAGAATCATACAATTTTCCAAAACTGAATCAGGAATAAATAGAAAATCTGAACAGATCAGTTACTAGTAATGAATTTGAATCAGTAATTAACACCACCCCCCAAAGCAAAATAAAACAAAACTCCCAATAAACAAAAGCCCAGCACCAGACATCTTTGCAGGTGAATTCTATCAGTTCTCCTCAAACCTATTCCAAAAAAGTTGAAGAGGAACGAATGCTTCCAAGCTCATTCTGTGAGGCCAGCATTACTCTGATACTTAAACCAAAGCTACCACAAAAAAAGAAAGTTACAGACCAATATCCCTGATGAACAGTGAAGCAAAAATCCTCAAAAATCCTCAGTATTAGGAGAATATTTGAACAGTATGTTCAACAATACCTTAAAAGGATTATATACCATGATTAAGTGGGATTTATTCCACAGATGCAAGGATGGTTCAATATCCACAGGTCAATCAACATGAGATACCACGTTGACAAAGCAGTGGATAAAAATCATATTATCATCTTAATAGATGCAGAAAAAGCATGTGACAAAATTCAACATTTATTTATGATAAAAACTATCAACAAAGTGGATATAGTAAGAATGTACCTCAACATAATAAAGGCCATATATGACAAACCCACAGCTAACATTGTACTTAATGGTGAAAAGCTGAAAGCCTTTTTACTTTTTTTTAAAATTTAAAATATTTATTAATTCCTTTATAAATAAGAATTTTATTACATGTTATAAAGATTTTTATGAACATAACAATTTTTCAAAAAACATAATGAGAAAAGTGTCATTATTTTACATTTTGAAATAATCTTTTTAATGTTGGGTTTAATAAAAAAGGCAACTGAATTCACATATCTGCTTCTGCATTCAATCTGCTGCAATATGTTTCTTTGGTTGAAATACGTGAGGAAAACTTGGCTTCTCCAGGCATATCGCTAGAAAAGGGTGGAGTATTTAAATAGCCTTTTCAGATAATTATGGACATTCTGCTTTGATTCTATACTGAAAGTGGAAAAGTGGCAGCAGCTTAAAGGTTGGTTGTCATGTGGAATCTGAAACCACATCAATGAATTTTTTATAAAATCCATTTGCCTATCTGCACTTTGAATAGATTTTTACTCACACATCTTTTGTTATATTGATCATTTGGAAAATATAAGTTCACTGAATTATGCAGATTTTCAAAATCCTGGCACATTCCAACATACAATATTTAAAAATCTCACTTGTTAATATCACTATGGATCTCATTAGAAGAGTCTTTAAACATTGAAAATCTGCCAAACTCATGGTGATGGGTACAAGTTTTACAAATACTAATATTTATCTGAAAACTTGAATTTTGTCATTGGCCGAGAATACCATCAATTGTCCTTAATGTAACAAGCTAACTTTATTCATTTTGGAGAAAATATCTGCCAAATACCCAAGTCTGCAAAGCCATTGCTGGCCTGTTAGTTGTTCCTTCAAGTACAAATGGTGTTCCATGAAGAAAGTGATGAGTTGAACTTGCAGCTCAAGCAGCTGTACCAGGGCTTTTCCTTGAAGTAACCACTGTACTTGTATGTAGCACACAGTTTTTGCCCACATTTTCCAAACTGCAGGCTAAAGCACCCCTAAACCACCACAAGAACTCAGAGGAGCTCCACAAATATTTTCAAGTGTGACACAGCAACATCTGTTGAATATTGGGAAAAACTCAACATGCAACAGGAAAGGAGGGTGACATCCAAACTGACTCCAAGGTTTGAAAACTTGGTGCAGTGACCAACAGTGAAAGTCTTTTTTCTAAGGTTAGGAACAAGACAAGGATGCCCACTATTGCCATTTTTATTCAGCACAGTATTAGAAGTCCTAACCACAGAAATTAGGCAAGAAAAAGAAATAAAAGGTGTCCAAACTGGAAAGAAAAAGGTAAAACTATCACTATTTGTATATAGAAAACCCCAAAGCCTCCACTAAAATAACTATTAGAACTGATAAATGAATTCAGAAAGTCACAAGATAAAAAATGAACATGGGAAATTGGTTGCATTTCTATAACTTAATAGTGAACTGTTAGAAATTAAGAAAACAATCCCATTTACAATTGCATCAAAAAGAATAAAATACCTGGGAATAAATGTAACCAGGAGGTGAAAGACCTGTACTCTGGAAATTATAAGACATTGATGAAAGTAACTGAAAATGACTCAAATAAGTGGAAAGATATACTGTGCTCATGGATTGGAAAAATTAATTTTGTTGAAATGTTCCTATACCCAAAGAAATCTATGGATTCAATGCACTCCCTGTCAAAATATCAATGGCATTTTTCACAGAATTAGAACAAATAATTCCAAAATTTGTTTGGAACCACCAAAGACCCCAAGTAACCAAAGTAATTTTGAGAAAGAACAAAGCTGGAGGTATCAGACCTCCAGATTTTAAACTATACTACAAATCTATAGTAATCAAAATAGTAAGGTGCTGGTGTGAAACTGACACATGGATCTAGGAAACAGAATAGAGAACCAGAAATAAACTCACACTCATATTGTCATTTAATCTATGACAAAGGAGGCAAGAATATACAATGGGGGAAAGACACTCTCTTCACTAAATGGTGCTGGGAAAACTGGACAGCTACATGCCAGAGAATGAAACTGGACCACTTTCTTACACCATACACAAGAATAAACTCAAAATGGATTAAAGGCTTAAATGTAAGACTGGAAACAGTAAAACTTCTAGAAGAAAACTATAGGCAGTAAACTAGTTGACATTGGTCTTACTGATTTTTTTTTGGATCTGTCTCCTCAGGCAAGGGCAGCAAAAGGAAAAATAAACACACAGGACTACATCAAACTGAAAGGTTTTTGCACAGTGAAGGTAGCCATCAACAAAACAAAAAGGCAACCTGCTGAATGAGAGAAGTTATTCACAAATGATATATTTAGTAAGGCGATAACATCCAAAATATATAAAGAACTCCTAAAACTTAGTATCAAAAAAATAATCTGATTGAAAAATGGGCAGAGGACTCAAATAGACCTTTTTACAAAGAAAACATACTGGTCAACAGGCACTTGAAAAAGTCCTCACCATCACTATCATAAAGGAAATGCGAATTAAAACCACAGTGAGATGTCACTTCACACCAGTCAGAATGGCTAGGATCAAAAAAGCAAGAAATAATAAGTGTTGGTGAAGATGTAGAGAAAAAGGAGCCCTTGTTACTGTTGGTGGGAATGTAAATTAGTGCAGCTATGGAAGACAGTAACTTTCTCAAAAAACTAAAAAATAGAAGTATCTGGAGGGTGTTATGCTGAGTGAAATAAGTCAATCAGAGAAAGACATGTATCATATGACCTCACTGATATGAGGAATTCTTAATCTCAGGAAACAAACTGAGGGTTGCTGGAGTGGTCGGGGGTGGGAGGGATGGGGTGGCTGGGTGATGGACATTGGGGAGGGTATGTGCTACGGTGAGCGCTGTGAATTGTGCAAGACTGTTGAATCACAGATCTGTACTTCTGAAACAAATAACGCAACATATTTTGAGAAAAAAAAAAAGAAAAAGAAGAAGATAGCAGGAGAGGAAGAATGAAGGGGAGTAAGTCAGGGGGGGAGACGAACCAGGAGAGATGATGGACTCTGAAAAACAAACTGAGGGTTCTAGAGGGGAGGGGGATGGGGTAGCCTGGTGATGGGTATTAAAGAGGGCACATTCTGCATGGAGCACTGGGTGTTATGAACAAACAATGAATCATGGAACACTACACCAAAACAAATTATGTAATATATGGTGATTAACATAACAATAAAAAATAAAAAAAAATAGAAGTATCATACAATCCAGCAATTCCACTTTTATGCATTTATCTGAAAAAAAATGAAAACACTGAAAAGATTGCAGCATTATTTACAATAATCAAGATATGCAAACAAACTGTCCATTGATAGTTAAATGGATAAAGATGTATATATATACAATAGAATATTATTTAGCCATAAAAAGAATGGTATCTTTCCCGTTGTGATGGCATGGATGGACCTAGAGAGTGTTATGCTAAATGAAATGAGACAGAGAAAGACAAATATGATAGGATTTCACTTATATGTGGAATCTAAAAAAAAAAGTTAAGGAAATACAGAAAACAACAGAAATAGACTCCTAGATACAGAGAACAAACTGGTGGTTGTCAGAGGGTGGGCAGGTGAGGGGGAATGAGCAAAGTAGATGAAGGGGATTGAGCAGTATAATCTGCTAGTTATAAAATACGTAAGACACAGGGATGTAATGTACAGCAAAGGGAACAGAGATGATAATATTGCAA
This sequence comes from Zalophus californianus, assembly GCF_009762305.2. NCBI lineage: Eukaryota > Metazoa > Chordata > Mammalia > Carnivora > Otariidae > Zalophus > Zalophus californianus. The sequence continues at coordinate 211,057,719 of NC_045595.1, read as the reverse complement.
TCATTTTGTGTGGTGACAGATGGTAACTAGACTTATGGTGAGCATGTGTAATGTATATAAATATCAGAGCACTATGTTGTATACCTGAAGCTCATGCAATTATTGGATGTCAATTATTCTTCAATGAAAAAAAAAAAAACAGTTGCCAGAAATTGTACAACAGGAGTTGAAAAGTGTTCGTCCTCGGCCCACAGATGTGTTTTGTTTGGCCAGCGGGTGTCTCTTTCTTTCACTTGCCTGTGTGTGGGTCCCTACCCTCCGATGTCCCAGGAACCTCCAGGGCCTGTTGCCTGGTCCTGGTGCTGCCTGAAGACAGCTGATGTTGTGACTCTTGGTAGCTGACTCTGTCCTTGCTTTTTCTCAGTCGCGTGTTCGCTCATGCCCCTGTCCTGGATTGAAATGTGTCCTCCCCAGATTCATGCATTGACATCCTAATCCTCCAGCATGACCATATTTGGGATGGGGCCTTAAAAGAGGTACTGAAAGTTAAACGAGGTCATCGGGTGGGGTCCTAATTCAGTAGAACTGGTGTCCTTCTAAGAAGAGGACGAGATACCAGGGCTGTGTGTGCACAGAGTAGAGGCCACATGAGGACATAGTGAGAAGCCAGCCGTCCACAAGGCAAGGGGGCCGGCCTCAGGGCAAGCCAGTCTCTAGAACTGTTCATTGGAGGCGACTGAGACACCTCCCCTACTCCTGAAACTGTGGGCAGCAATGCAGTAATCTCTTTCCCGAGCTTTGAGGGGGCCCAAATCCGGTGCTCTGGCCCCAAGGAACCCCTCAGAATTCTTCATGTTTCTCTCTTTTTCTGGGGCTCCAAAGAACCACCCTGATCCTGGAGCAAGCCGGGACACCCGAAAGTCCAAAAGACCTCAGGGCTTCTTACAAGAAACTTGATTTTTTTTTTTTTTTTGAAAGGGCAACATTATTTTACTTTGAAACCTTGGCAACTTCTACCTGTGGAAGAGAAACCTGTGTTAGGCAGGAAGATAGTGACTTTCTAGGGAGGCACGGGCAAGTGAAGCAAAAGTTAGAGAAGCCAGACAACTAAGGCGTTCCAAGTGGGAAGGGCAGAGAGGGGTCAGCAGGGGAGGAGGATCCCTGGAGGAGAGGGAGAGAGGCGCACGGGAGGGCCTGCGTGGCCTGCTTAGAGACCCTGTGCTTGGAGAACTTGGAGCTGATGGGAGGGGAGTCTGGCAGGCCAGCCTATGTCTGCGCATGTGCGCCTGTGCCTATGTGTGTGTGCGCATGGGCGTGTGTGCCTGTGTGTGCCTGTGCCTAGGTGTGTGTGCGCATGGGCGTGTGTGCCTGTGTGTGCCTGTGCCCAGGTGTGTTTGCGCATGGGCGTGTGTGCCTGTGTGTGCCTGTGCCTAGGTGTGTGTGCGCCTGTGCCTATGTGTGCGCGCGCATGAGCGTGTGTGCCTGTGCCTATGTGTGCCTGTGCCTAGGTGTGTGTGTGCATGGGCGTGTGTGCCTGTGTGTGCCTGTGCCTAGGTGTGTGTGCGCCTGTGCCTATGTGTGCGCGCGCATGAGCATGTGTGCCTGTGCCTATGTGTGCCTGTGCCTAGGTGTGTGTGCGCATGGGCGTGTGTGCCTATGTGTGTATGCACATGAGCGTGTGTGCCTGTGCCTATGTGTGTGTGCACATGAGCGTGTGTGCCTGTGCCTATGTGTGTGTGTGCATGAGCGTGTGTGCCTGTGCCTAGGTGTGCCTGTGCCTAGGTGTGTGTGCGTATGGGCGTGTGTGCCTGTGTGTGCCTGTGCCTATGTGTGTGTGCGCCTGTGCCTGTGTGTGCACGCGCATGAGCGTGTGTGCCTGTGCCTATGTGTGCCTGTGCCTAGGTGTGCGCGTGCATGGGCGTGTGTGCCTATGTGTGTGTGCACATGAGCGTGTGTGCCTGTGCCTATGTGTGCCTGTGCCTAGGTGTGTGTGCGCATGGGCGTGTGTGCCTATGTGTGTATGCACATGAGCGTATGTGCCTGTGCCTATGTGTGTGTGTGCATGAGCGTGTGTGCCTGTGCCTATGTGTGTGTGTGCATGGGCGTGTGTGCCTGTGCCTATGTGTGTGTGCGCATGAGCATGTGTGCCTGTGTGTGCCTGTGACTGTGCGTGTGCACATGAGCCTGTGTGCCTGTGCCTATATGTGTGTGTGCATGAGCGTGTGTGCCTGTGCCTATGTGTGTGTGTGTGCCTGTGCCTATGTGTGTGTGCGCATGGGCGTGTGTGCCTGTGCCTATGTGTGTGTGCGTATGGGTGTGTGTGCCTATGTGTGCACACACGTGTGCATGGGTGCACGTGCATATGTGTGTGCATGTCTACTGGGGAAAATGAAGACTCTAAGTCTTTTTGACTTTGCATAATGAGTGCAGTTGCCCTTTGGCATGCTCCCAGAGATTTCTTGAAGCTTTAATTTTACTCAAATTGTCTTTGCCTGTCAGCCTGGTGGTTGTTTTTTTTGTTTTTGAAATTCTTTTTTCGATTTTTTTTCCCCAATAGCACTGACTTTTATTCATTCATGTTAAGTCACCTGAAATTATATCTGTTGCATTTAAATGCTCATTAATGTAAATGGGTGAACAAATCTATTTAAGTGGATATTCAGTATCCCACATCATTAAGTCAGCCCAAATAAAATGTGTTTTGGTATTTCTCTGCTCCACCTAATGTCATGGGTGATGGCATCTTAACAGGTTATAATGTGTATGTATGCATGTGTATTCATGCACATGCACGTAAACACGTGCACACATACATGTATGTTTGTAAACATCTATATATAAAGTTAAAATGTTTTTGGCTTATGGTGCAGTGTAAGTTTGCTAGGGCTGCCCTAGCAAAGCACCACAGACTGGGGCCTAAACCACAAACTCTACCTCCCGGTCCTGGAGGCCGGAAGTCTGAGATCAAGGTGCCAACAGGACTGGCTCTTTCTGCTGGTTTGCTGGCAATTTCGGTGATCCTTGGCTTATCTTTGCATGTCTTTCTCCCTGTTTGCATGTCTCTATGTGCAAATTTCCACTTTTCGTAAGGACAGTTCATCCTGGGCTCAGGGCCCACCCCACTCCAGACTAATTATATTGCAATAATCCTATTTCCAAACAAGGTCATATTCTGAAGTCCTGGGGGTTAGTTAGGACTTCAACATAAAGTTTTTGGGGGACATAATTCCACCTACAGCACAAGCTCATCGATGTACCTAACAGCTGTTAAATAAGGATTTTCTGTACATCTAACGAAAATCGAATAGACCTCCAGTTAAATAATGAGCATTTCTTTTCCCTGTCTGGTTTGTCTTCTTCAAGGAAGCATTTTTCAGTTTCCTTAGCTGAGCAGTGTGAGGGAAGAAGGGGCAGGACCCATGCGGGAAACATGCCTCAGTCACTCTGCGAGCTTGAGAAGTCTGCAGTTTCATGCTTTGTGGCCCTGGTTCTGAGCTTGGGGTTAAGACAACGTGAGCAGAAGCACATTTATTTATAGTGCAAATACTTATGTAGTCCCTTAGGAGCAGGGAGAGAAACCATTTCACTATATCCTGACTCATAAGAATGAAAATGGCATATGTTGATACTTTATTATTCTATTTATTATACAAATAACTAGCAAGACTATGACTATGTAAGAGGATATTGTCACAGTCCTGCATGCTATCTATTTCCCTCCTTGATTTATTCAGGCCTCTTAGAAGATAGATATAAATGCACCCCACCCTCCATCCATCCTTGTGAGTGCTCCTAAAGGCTTCTGCTTCCATCAGCCAGTCGGTGCGAAACATATTTCCGTAAAGATGTTTTTGGCATTACACGAAGCATCAAGTGTGCATTCTGGGCTAATGACAAATATGAGTGGAATATTTACTATTTAATTGTTATATGAGCCCTAGAAAATTTTACAAATCCTCATTTATTTGTTATACTCTATCTTACAGCATCCCAAACATCTTCAGTGCTTCATTGCACGAGAATCCACATACTCACTTGTGTGCATGTGCACATACACACACACACACACGATTTTCTTCAAGAGTCCACCAACCTCAATGGCCCATTCAAGTGATTTCGTGTAACAAGATGATGGGAATATGAGCCTCAGAAGGCCATGAAGGAAATCATTTACCAGGGTGTATCCCATATAGTGTTCTTTAAATTTCAAGCATTGGAAAGGTGAGGAGCTGTGAAAGAGGGCAAAACAAGTGGTCAGGACCAGTATGGACTTCATTATGTGTAAGATAAATTGGACTTTAATCAGGGCCTAGGGGCAAGGCCACCTATGACAAGCTCTATCAAGGTAAACATTCATCTCCTGGGGGAGCTTTTTAACTACAAGTTTTGAGGGTCCTGTGAGTGCTGGACAGTGGCTTGTGAACCTCTGATATTGGGGAAAAATATGAATCATGCCTCCTGGTACCACATCTTAAAAGCAAAGGCTTGGCTCTAGTTGGGAGGGACAGACAAGAGCCAGTGATGCGGGGTTGGCTGAGGCTCCCATCAGAGCCATGCAGACAGTGTGGGGACGGTCCGGGCTCCCAGCACTGAGGCTGGGAAGGAACATCTGACTTTAAGAAGTAGAGCAGAAAAAATCAATCTACTCTTCTGCATCATGTGTGACATTTTAATTACCTAGGCAGCTTATCAGGACATAATGAAGCAGCTGCTATGATTATGGAATTTTGTCCCAATTATTTACAAAGCTACACAGTCACTTAAATGTTGCTCTTGTCACATCTAGCATGTTAGGTTCTTGAGTTAGTGTTAAGCCTGATTTATTGTCCAACTCAGATAATTATTCCATTGTTTTTTTTTTTTTTTTTGAGCCAAAGGATGAAGATTTGACTGATTCTCTAAAAGTGTGATTCATTTTTATCTCAAGCATCTTCTCTTGTTATCGGTCATCTTCCCTCTTGTTCTGGGTTGTCTCGATGCTTCTCTGGTTTCATTCTGTCTTCTGAAAGTATCTTCAACCTCAGCTGCTCTATCAATATACTTGCAGCAGGTATGGGGGTGCGGTATTCCCTAATGATCCCCAAGGGTAAGATGAAGCATTTACAGTAAAATGCTTTTTGTGGGTTCTTAGCAATATGTTGTTGTTTCAGATTTAAGGAGTGTCAACTATGTGCCAAGCAGTGACCTAAAAGTACTGATATTTTTCTAGTGGAAATTCTGGACCTAGATTCTGATTGCTGAGTAGAAAACAATTCTTTTAATGGTAAAATCTAAAACTATGGGGTGGTTGTATTGTTACATTACACCATAAAATCGGGTAAAAAAGAGATGTTGCTAAATTAATCTTTTTGATCGATTACTTACGTCTTCTTCAATAATCTGCCTTAAAATAAAAGTTGGATTATTGCTTTAGATTTAAATCATCATAGATTCCCCTCTGTATGTTTTTACAGTAAAGGGATTCTGGTATGAAAACAAAATCCACACATGATCTTCTTTAGGGAGTTGGATGTATTGTGTGTGTCCAAATCGCTGAATTTATAGGACACTGCACTTTGGAGAAAGTGGCTAAAAATAGCTTTAGGCAGAAATCACTTAATTCAATGAGCTCTAGGGCAGGGAATTTGGAGACCAGAACCAGTGATCCCAATTCAGAATGAAGCAGGAGTGGGCTGACGTGGGTAAGAGTTGTGCTGGGTTTCTAAGGCCACAATTAGGCTTCTGTTTTGCCTGGGACTCCCAAGACACAGAATGGCCTCCAGCAAAACCATGAAATGAAAGTTCTTCATCCCCCACACCAAAGTTACCCTTTCACCCAAAGGGGAACCAAGTTTATTTACAAACACATAGGAATAGGCAGTGTCACGTGCCCATTGCCTGAATTTTCATAATGTTCTTTTTGGTTAAAAAGACACGTGTGCTGGTTAAACATATATTTTTATTCAGAACACGGCAATACAGATGTAGGAAAAAATTCATATCAATTTGTGTAGTGCCGTTTGCTTAGGAAAATAGCCTGTATTCATGTCAGAGCTAAACACATTTAGTTTATTGTGAATCTTTCAGGAATTCTCGGAAGAGAGGTGAGCAAAGTAGAAGGCATTTTTGATTCTGGTGTCAGCTTGCTTGGTGTTACACGCAGATGGAGAGTCAGCTTTCTGTAGAGCAGACCAAATCCTTCACTCTGGGTCGACTCTGCCGGCCGGCCGAGGGCATCTTCACTCCTGTTTATGAACAATGGTGTCCATTTTTCTGTGGCGTCTTTTAAACCTACTTGAGTTTTGCTGTTAATGATCATTTAATACTGATTTCCTCAGTATAAAATTGGGGGGGCTTGGGTCATGATCCCAGGGTCCTGGGATCAAGTCCTACATCAGGCTCCTTGCTAAGCAGGGAGCCTGCTTCTGTCTCTGCCTGCTGATCCCCCTGCCTGTGCGTGCGCGCACTCTCTCTCTCCCGGCAAGTAAATAAATAAAATCTTTAAAAAAATAAAATTGAGGGTACAGTGGAGAAGATGAAGATCATAGCCTGTTTTTCCCCATATCTTCTGGGTCTGACCTTGAATTCTGATCCTTCCGCTCCCTCAGCCTATCCACAGATAGAATGTTGTATCGCAGTATGCTTGAATCGCTGCCGTGGATGAGTCGCATTACTTTTGGTTTGAGCAGATCATGATTGTACATGTGAAGAGCATCCTGTGAGAGTGAATGGCGTCTTGGCACTTAGTAGGGGCTCAGTATATAGGTTCAGAATGGATGAATAACAGTGAAGTCGTATAGGAGTGTGGCATGCCGATAAAGACAGAGATAATTGAACAGGATGGAACCAGTGTGCTGGGTCTGGAGGAAACCCTTACATTGTTTTGTGACCCCCTCAATGGCTAGAATGTAAGCCTTACATTTAAAATGGACATCACCTTTGGGGGTCCCCTGGCCTCACGCTATTGGGGACTTCTGCCCCTGGGGTATGGGTCTGACACACTATGGAAAATTTTGTGTCTTGAAAGACTTTATGGACTAGTCCTATATGATCTTTATAAAATAGGAAAAAAAAAAAACTACATCCGCATGGGGGAAGTGATTGAATATAAACTGCCACAAGTTTTGAGCCCTTGGGCTTTGGAATCAGGTGGGGCTAGGTTCTAAACCCAGTTGGTGGATTGCTAGTTATGTTGTCTTGGGAAACTTGCTTAGTCTCTCTGAGCTTCAGATTCCTAATTCGAACAATAAGAACAATAATAGCTAATTTTTAGGTTCCTTTAAGAGTAAAATGACTCTCTCTCTATATTCTTGTGTATCGTTCTATCTAGAACAGAGCCTATAGTAACTACTGAACAAATATTAGTTATCATTCTTCTTCTTCTTATTATAATCACTAATTTCTCCCCCTTGAGTGATTTCTTCCCCTTGAGTATTTAAAATGAGCATCAAAGACTCTGAGAAAGCCCATAGTGAAGAAATTGGTGACTTGCTTTAACCACTGGTTCCTTATATTATTTGATCAAAGATCTCACTTGTTCACATAGCACCTAGTTGCAGAGTTTCCGGGAAAGCACTTTGGGAAAAGCATCTGAGTGCAATGCTGCATATGGGTGTGCATATGGGTCTCCCAGGGATCTGGTTGGACCACAGACTATGATGCATTTGGGCCAGAGGGTGCTCAGGACTGTGTTTCTGAGAAGCTCCCATGTGATGCTGTTGTCGCTGGCTTGAGGGCCTCACTCAAAGGGGCAAGGTCGTAGAGCAGGGGGGTGTGGCAACTGTGTCTTTGCAGTTTCAATCTAAGTGTGTTTTTTAAAAATTTTTATTTATTTTAATTTAAATTCAGTTAGCCAATATACAGTATATCATTAATTTCAGTTGTGGTGTTCAATGATTTATCAGTTGCGTATAACACCCAGTGCTCATCCCATCTAAGTGTTTTTTTTTTTTTAGATGAAATAATCCCGTATCAGCAGTAGGGACAGAGTGTCCTCTCAGTTGTAGACACTGGGGAGTGTGTACAGAGGAGACATACACCCAGCGTCCTGTTCAGGTGAGGCATGGGTGATGTGACGGTCTTGCCCCTTCCACTACTCCCTGCTTCTCTTGGCATCACACAGGTAGATCATTACATAGTCAATGACTGAGTGAATGAATGAATGAATGAGTGAAGGGACTCTGAGTCTTATTTTTCATGGACATCCCATCAGATGCCACACCCAAGAGTTTGGGGGAAGCTAGATGATCATAATGGAAAGGCACAGACGAGAGTAGGATTCAGGTGACATATAAAAACATTGATTCTCCACAGATCTGTACTTCTGAAACAAATAACGCAACATATTTTAAAGAAAAAAGAAAAAGAAGAAGATAACAGTAGAGGAAGAATGAAGCGGAGTAAGTCAGAGGGGCAGACGAACCATGAGAGATGATGGACTCTGAAAAACAAACAGGGTTCTAGAGGGGAGGGGGGTGGGGGGATGGGTTAGCCTGGTGATGGGTATTAAAGAGGGCACGTTCTGCATGGAGCACTGGGTGTTATGCACAAACAATGAATCATGGAACACTACATCAAAAACTAATGATGTAATATATGGTGATTAACATAACAATAAAAAAATAAAAAAAAAACAAAAAAACATTGATTCTATCATTTACCGATAGCACATTCTATTTTCTGTCAGTTAAAGGTCTTCACTAATATTCTTCTGATAAGAGGGCTGGCCATGGGAGACCATTCCTGCCTCTTATTTTGGAAACTTCTGGAGTCCCAGGAGCAGGTGGGACCATGAGAGTAATTTTGTGGCGAGGCCATGGGAGGTGCACAGATGGGTCCCCTTATTTCTTCACCCTCTCAAGTCCTCTGTGCGAGAGTGCCTTCTTGCTGGTAAGTCATCACAACTCCTGGAGGGCAGTAAACAATCAACTGGGAAGGTAGTGGAGTCGAGGTGTCCCACAGAATTGTCCCTCCGTATGCTGGTTCCTGTAGACAGCTTTGAGCCTCACCAGAAATAGTTGATGTTTGTAGTTCGAAACAAATAGCTTTGCCCTAATGTAAATTGATTTCCACTTTAATTGTATTAGTCTCTACCTCTAAAAAATTTTTTTAGTGTGGGATCATTCAGTTTATTTGGAAACTATGTTTTGAGACTTTATGAACAAGAGGACTAGCTGGTATATTTTAAGAGGGTAAACAAAAGCACGGAGTTAATACAATATGCCATGGTATGGCCTTGTCTAGAATGAATATCTTTATGCAAAGGTGATGCTAATGAATATTGACTTATTTCTAGAAATGAATCTGAAGATGTTTTATATATTCTCTACTAAAATATAGCACAAGTTATAAAAAAAAAAAAAAAACCTGCCTTAAAACAAATTTTTTCCTTACCTCCCCAAACACTGCATGTTCATTGGATTATATACAGAATCAAATTTGACTTTTCCAATATTTTAAAGGTGGGTGTGAGAAGAAAGAGGGAAAGCAGTTTTGGCAGCTACTTTGGGATGTGACCCCAAACAGACGTCTGTGGAAAGCAATAGGTTCTTCAAAGTAGGAATTGTCAAAGTGTAATGATCATTTGCTCTCAACAGTTTCATGCTTGTGGACATAGGACAGACATTTTTAGGCAAGTGTAAGTGTGGTGAGTTAAAAATACCATCCACGTCCATGCGTGCTGTCCATTGCTCTGGCCTGAATTACAATTGCAGCTGTTTTTGGCAATTTATTGTTTGTGTTTCATGTGACTCACCGTGCTGGAGGCTGGAAGTCTGAGGTCAAGGTGTCTAGGAACTTTATTTTACCCTAATTACCTCTTTCAAGGCTGTATCTACAAATGTAGTTACAGCCTAAGGTTCTAAGGGTCAGGACTTCAATATATACATTTTGGGAGGACACAAATCAGTCCATGACACTGCACCTGTCTGGCTTTCCATTGCCTGAAGTGTTAAGACAGAAGAAAGGGCTGTTGCTATGAAGGAGCAGTTGGAGTGGTGGAACTGCATCATGTTGCTTTGGACTCTCGCTGTCAAATTCAGAGCAGTCATCTCGGGGGAGAGTCCTCTCTCTCAAGGTCATCGTCTAAAGACGGACATCTGAAATTCATTCTGTACTTTAAGGTGACATGGCCGCTCCTTCTTTGGGATCGTGGACATAATCCCTTGACTTTTTGGTTGTGATTTCCTCCCCTGGTGGAACTCCTTAAAGGGCCACCTGGTGCTAGAAATAGTTTACCCAGCTTGCTGTTCAATCTGAGCTCCTAGCCCCTGTCATCCATCTCAGGCTGCCTTGGACATAACCATTCGGTAGTGATTGATTACCACCAACTCCCTCCTTTTTGTTACCCTTGGGAAGCTGGTTCCATAGCAAAGAGCAAATGCATAGGAAAACCAGATTGTTATAAACTCAAGGCATGCTTTAGATTCCCTGCTTCTGCACCCAGCCCCCGCACTCTTCTCTGCTCCTTAATCTCCCTTTAAAGAGAGAAAAAGAAATTGGCTGTTGCATCTCTCCTTTCAGCCTGCAATATTAACATGTGAAGATAGAAACCAGTGTTTCATTTTTTGCAAGGCTAAAGAACATTTTCTGAGCTCAGTCTTTCTAAGTAAGGGAAGCCATCTATCTAAAAGATTACAAAATAGAATACTCTGTTCGTTGGTGTCTTTTTCCTCCAAGCAGCCCAAGTGGTGGCAGGGAAAGATAAATCACTTGCCTGTGCACAGAGAGTTGGTAGCAAATTTGGTGATTTGATCTCCTCCCATTTTGCTGTTTCTTCAGCTCTATTGGGTTAATGTGGACATTTGGTATAAATAATGCATGATACAAATTTAAACTGAGGCCTCTGACTTTTTACATAAGAAATGCAGATGGATGACAGAAGAGGCTTGGAAGTCTTCCCAGTCTGATCCTGTGGCAAATTAGACAGTATTCCACAATCATTCAATGAATGGGTCCACATTGGACCTGAGGTGGGTAGCAAGTGGCAGCTGTAGTCAGAACGTGCTGAGGTCATTCTTGTAATGCGCCCCCCCCCCCCCCATTACTCAGGAGGCATCACAACATTGGGGTAGAGAATAGGTCCCTGACTTCAAATCTTGACTGTATTGCTGAAGAGCTAGATGACCTTGGGCAAGTTACTGAGTCTCTCTGGGCTTCAGGACCCCATCTACAAAAGGAGGTTAATTACAGTAATAACACTCCCCTATAGGGATGCTGTGATTATCGAGTGAGTATATGAAATACTTAGAACAGTACCTGGCACATAGTTAGAAATACATAAATATTGGCCACTCTCACAACTGTAAGCATAATGCCTCACCTTGATGCCCAGACTTTCTGGAACATTCTAGTGTTCATATAGATAGTGTGTGACAAGTCCTCCAAGAAAGGATGATTCCTATCAATGTTTCCCTGACTTGTGAGGATCACCTTTTGGGATTTTATACCCTACAACTAATGAATCTTTGTCATCAACTTACTTCACTGAGTCTGGGCATGTAGAGGACTGGCATCTTTATCCCTTGTCTGGATGAATGTGGCTGGGAAGACTTTTAGAAACACATTAGAAGAATGCAGCCAGAGCTCAGTTCCAACTCTGTGTGTACACACATATGCTTGTTAAATATCATTAACACTCAGAGTAATTAAACTGGAGATGAGATCCCAGGTAAGATGGGAGCCTGGGTCACAGAACATCCTGCCCCAAACTTTTTTTTAAAAAGATCTTATTTATTTATTTGACAGAGAGAGACACAGCGGGAGAGGGAACACAAGCAGGGGGAGTGGGAGAGGGAGAAGCAGGCTTCCCGCTGAGCAGGGAGCCTGATGCGAGGCTCCATCCCCGGACCCTGGGATCATGACCTGAGCCAAAGGCAGACACTTAATGACTGAGCCACTCAGGTGTCCTGTCCTGACCCAAATTTTAACGCATTAAGTAAAGCACAGCAAGGTGAATGTGTGCAGAAGCTGACAATGGGGCAGGAGGTGACAGTCTGACCTTTAAGAATTGGGTCCTCTCTAGGTAATGGGAGGCAGGGAAACTCAGGAAGTAACTCCTGACCCCAGCCTTCACCCTGTGAGCAGTAGGGCTAAGGAAGGAGAATAGACAAAGTTTTCTGAAAAACCTCAAGAGCATACACATCTCCACCTGATTTGGAGAGAAGCAGACTGATGGTAAAATCCAGTCAACCAAGCTAGCCTCCAAAATAATTCAGGAATGGAGGAGCAGTGGCAAAAGGAGTGCTGTTGAGTTTTTAAGGCTACACGCCGCAGAGTTATAGTTATAGAATTTCCATGTTATTAAACATGAAAATGTGGACTAATGTGTATTACACTGGGGATAAGGAAGAATGAGGAAAGGTAGGGAAGTGGGAGCAGACGGACACTGCTTGCAGCCACCAAACAAGGTAGTGAACATTTAGTATTATAACCACTAGAAGGACTAACACTACATATAAAACTAAATTACCAAAAGGAAAATGCACATGAGAAAGCACCATCCATCCGTAGACAGAAAAAATAATAGTGATGATGACTGTCACAGGGATTGAGTGCTTATGACCCCTGCTCTGTGCTCATGGCTTTAAATCATTCCCTCCCCCAAAGAATCTGATGTAACAGCTTCTGTGCACGTTAATACTTTATAGATGAGAACAGTAGGGGAAAGAGAGCTTTAGGAACTTGCACTTGAGTCGAAGCATAGCCCGTAAGTGGAAGAGTTGGGATTTGAACCAGCATCTAGTCCTTTGGGGAGAAGGCAGGAGAGTTTTGTAAAAGAAGAATGAGGTGGGTATTCCGGGACTGGTGCCTGTTATTCAGCTTGTCTTAGATGCAGAGGCAGTTGAATAGAAGGGAAACAAGTCTGGAAGTAGGTCCAGTTATGTGTGGGGCTTACTATACGACAAATGTGGCTCAAATCAGGGAGGGAAAGATGATTCTTCAGTGAATAAAACTGTTATTATTTAGGATAAAAAATAAAGCTGAATCTATACCTCAATTCTTATACCCAAATCAGTTATAAATGAAATAAATATTTATATATGAATGTGAACCAAAAAGGTGCTAGAAAAATATGTTTGAATAAAAAAAATAATCATGGAATGGGAAGAACCTTTCTAGGCATGACAAAACACCCAAAGACTGCCTACAATGAAGTAAATGCTATAAAATCCATATACACATGGAATTCTGGGAAAATATTTGTAATGATAAAAAAGAGATATAACAAAGAACTAACTTTCTTCTAAGGAATGCTTAAAATGAATAAGGTAATTATGATTAACCCAATAGAAAAATGAGCAAAGATATGAATGGGCAGATAACCCCAAATGAAATCTGAACGTCCAGTAAAGACATGAAAATGGACTAACTCTCATGGTTAAAGAATTGCAAATTAAGTCAACACCATGCCATCGTTTATTTACCAGATGGGTAAAAATGGAAATTTGCCATTGCATTAACATGGATATGGAGACAGGCCCTGCAGTGGAAAATGGAAGCACACAACATGCTCTCTGCCTGGAATAACCTGTGATCTTCTCACACAAGAGACGTGTACAACATATTCATGTAGCAATATTGGTCACAATAAAAACGAGAAGCAACAATATGATAAACTAAAATATACTGCCATTAAAATTAATGGAATGACCCTTCTGGGAGAGGCGTCGACGAGCTGAGGTTTGACCTGTTAAAAGAATCCTGATACATTACTACAGTGGCCACTGCTCAGCTCTCTCACTCTATCAGAATTCACAAAGCATCTAAGGAAACCATTTTTCCATCCCAAATCACTAGTGAGCATGAGTCATTGATAATGGTGAAGAAACTTTTTGCTACTTCTATCTCGCGTATGACATATCTAAGAGGCCTGTTTCCAGAGAGCTCTTATGGAGAACGCCATTTGGATGACCTCAGTTTAAAAATCCTTCGAGAAGATAGAAAATGTCCTGGGTCACTGCATATTATCAAATGGATCCAAGGTTGTTTTGATGCTTTGGAAAAGAGATACCTTTATACAAATCCCAAGGAACCAGAGAAAGTGACTGAGATATACCAGTTCAAATTCAAATACACAAAAGAAGGAGCCACTATGGATTTTGAAAGCAGTAGTACAAGCTTCGAAAGTGGGACAGACAGTGAAGATATTAAATAAGCCAGTATTCTACTGATCCATAAATTATATATACTGATGCAGAACCTTGGACCCCTTCCTAATGATGTTATACTTACTGTGAAGCTCCACTACTATGATGTGGTGACTCCACATGATTACCAACCCCCTGGTTTTAAAAGAAGGGGTAAACTGACACACTTCCTGCTGTTCGAGGGGGAGCCTGTAAACCTGCAAGTGGGATTGGTCTCCACTGGCTTTCATAGCATGAAAGTAAAAGTCACAGCTGAAGCCACCAGAGTATCTGATTTGGAGAACAATCTCTTTCAGGAGAACAGCACTACTGAGATTGCTCATCAGGGTCTAGACTTCGATGAAGAAGAAGAGGAATGCAACAATCATGTAAGGCACAACTTTATTGAGCCTCCATTGCTTCAGTTAAACACAGCTAACATTTTTAATTCCCTCATAGGTTATATCACAGTAATAGTTCAATGGAATATGTCAGGTATAAAAACTAAAACAAAATTAGCCTCTGACCTCAGGGAGTCTTTATTGTAAAAAAAGTACTGTACTGTAAAAAAAGGGAATATACTTTGAAATTGTCCATGACTACATGAAAAAAAAAAAGACTTTCCAATATACTTCTTTTAGAAAAAGTACCCATACACTTAGAAAATTTAGGATTTTCTTTTTTTCATTTATAGGTAACATTTTTAGGATTTAAAAAATATTCTAGGTATTCATTCTCACTGGAAGTATAAATCAGTTCTTGATTACTGGGATAATTGAGCGGAGGGAGGTTGGGGGAGAAAAAAGTTATAGAGAAACTCAAGTCAGAGTGAAAACAAAGATAGTCAACTGTTGGTTATGTAGAGAGAGACAAGCTTTGGGGCTAGGTCCCTGGGGAAAGCCAGGGGGCTGGGGCGTTTGGAGCCACTGGAGCCAAATGGGTAGGGCTCTGAGCCCTTTACTTTCCTACTTCCTCCAGTAGAGACTTGGAGTTGAGTACTTGCTAGGGCCCCACTGTCCTAGGTAAATCTACACCCTGTCATCTGGGTAACAAAGTTTACTGTATGTTAATATTGTATTGAAAGGGTTCTGAGTTAGACATAAAAATTTTTCAGACTGCTTAATGGGAGGTGATGCTATAAAATCTTTTCAGGAGCTATTTTCAAATTAGGATGCTAATTTATTTGCTTGAGATAATTTGAGTCCTACTTAAAGAGATGACTGTTGTAAATAACTTTTGAAGGTTCTTTCTGGCTCTTTAAATCTGTGTTATATTTAATATATTGAAAAGAGGTCTTAATATAAATAATATAACCAAACAAACAGGATTTTTTTCCATCTTTAGTATTTTCACAATGTCACACATGCTAATGGCTTTAGAGTTTGATGCAACTTTCTTCTGATTCTGTTCCAGAAAGATATAGTCAACATAGGCTGGTTTTAAAAAAAAGGTTAAGAAAAGAAAAAAAAATTAATGGAATGAGGTAGACCTATGTGCACTGATATAAAACAGTAGATTATCAAGTGACAAAAATGTGAGGTACTGTTATAATAACATGCATATTTTAATTTTATTTGTGTATTTCAAAAGTACATACGTATTATGTACTTTTAACATACATATATACTTCTGATCTGGAAGAATTCATAGGAAAATATTACCCATGGTTTTCTCCTTTATACTTGAGGTGGGGAGTTTGTAAAGGTAAATTTTTGCTCTTAATTTATACCTTTCCATACTTCAAAAAATGTTTTACTTATGAGCATTAAAAAGGTAAATCATCACTTTCAAAAACATGAATGAATACATTTTAATGGCTGCTAGTAACAGGTTTTGAGTTCATCCATGAGTGTTGAGGGCGATACTGACCCTGGGATAGCTTCCGGGGAGTATGTCCCAGTGTTGATAAGGGAAGGTAGTATGTGTCCCATCGAGGCTCTGCCTCTATTTGGTCTGTCCAGAATTCTCTCCAGCTGTGCTTCTGTGATCCTGCAAAGTCTAAAGTTCAAAACCACCTCCTACAGCCAAAGACAAGGGCTCAGGAAATTTCTTTTCACTGAAATTTGCTAATTCTAGTGAATGATGGGTCCAGATTTTTGTTGAACTTTTTCCTCTGTTTAATTATGGAAACATTATTCCTTTAATGTGATCTCTGAGAGGAGTCAACCCTGCATTCAAAATGGAAACCCTTGCACAACCTGATATCACATACCCATAGTTGGTTGGAGTTTCCTTTCGAATGTTTTCTCGAGTCTTCTTTTCAAATAATTATGGCCCCTGTGTTGTGTGAGGATCCTCCAGACTCTTGTGCACCAGTGGTCTCTGCTAGCTTTCCTCTTCCAGCTCATTTGAAAACATTCCAAAGTAATTGCAATCACCCACTTTTGGCTTGTGAATCCCAGAGCAACCCCAAAGTGCTTTTATAAGCCCCATTTCCTCTTGAAAAACTTACTGTGAAATAGTCCCTACAAGTATTATCACTCTCAATTTAAAGATGAGTTGGTAATTCGTAGAATCATAGTTTATTATTACATGAGGTAGCAAGACTGGCAGACACAAAAATTTCTAGTTTGAGTGTAGATGTAGCTGTGATTAATTAATTAAAATTTAATTCTTACCTGTAATGGCTAATTCACCATAGGATGCTGCCATACTAAATTTTCTCTGCTCTCTAGTTTCTCCTAATAATTATTTTTAGTTTATAGGTAAGATGTATAATAAATGACATACATATAATTTGGAAGTAGGTGGCTCAGAAAATCCTATGGTCAATTTAAGTCATGAAAACCATTTCCCCTTTATGGGTTTTACATGCTTGCTTGAGAGGTTGCTTTTTGGTTTCTAAAGCCTCATCCCAATGTCACGGTGCAAGCTGATGTCCCTTGGCTCATGGTGGCAAACACATGAATGTTGGAAGTCAGGGCAATGTTGGTTTAAAGCTGGATTCTGCTTCTTGGAAGCTGTGTGACTTGTCTTGCTCAGACTCTGCTTCCTAATATAGAAGCATGGACCTGATGCTTGTCCACATCTGCTGTTTGTTGTCATAATCTAAGAGATGGTGTATATGAAGTTCAGAGCACATAATAACACTTACTAAAGGTGAGATCCCTGCCTCCTGGGAAGGAAGACACACCTACGGGTTTGACATGCTCATTTGTGTCTTTGTTGCTCCTCCCTTCCCCACAGACATGGGGGTGCATGTAAATCTTAGTCATCTCTTTGGAAAGAGCTCACTCAGCCTATCACTCATCATACACTGGCCACATGGGCATTTCTCTGTCCCCGGATTGTGCCCTGGGAGTTTTGCTTCACAGCCTACTCACTGCCATCCCTCTGCCAGGGAGGCTCTTCTTCTGGGTCACTCAAGTCTGGTAGGGAGGCTCTTCTTCCGGGTCACTCAAGTCCTAGTAGGGATGCTCTTCTTCTGAGTCATTTAAGTACTGGTTTAGGAGACCTTCACTGACTTAGATTCTGAAGTCCCTGCCCATCCGCTCACCTATTTTATTTTCCCCATAGCATTTTGTTGTCTGAAATGGTTCTTTCTTTTTTTTTTTTTTAAGATTTTATTTATTTATTTGACAGAGACACAGCGAGAGCAGGAACACAAGCAGGGGGATTGGGAGAGGGAGAAGCAGGCTTCCCGTCGAGCAGGGAGCCCGATGTGGGACTCGATCCCAGGACCCTGGGATCATGACCTGAGCCGAAGGCAGACACTTAACGACTGAGCCACCCAGGCGCCCTGAAATGGTTATTTCTTGATTTAATTTTCATGTGATTTGCCTTCTTCCCCTCCCGGCGTGGAATGATAGATCCACCAGGACAGGGATTTTGTCTCTGTCATTCCCTTTTGTGATCTAGAACAGTGCCTGCACTTGGTTCCTATGCAATAGGAATTTAATGAGACTGTTTACAAATAATGTGGTAGCACCGAAGGGGGCAGACTTCCTGGAGAGAACCTTGAACATTACCTATTGAAAGTGATAAACTTTTTGACCTCAATTTCTTTTCCTCAGAATTTGTTCCATGGACACAGTTGAGGATGTCCTGGAAAAGCTGACTCTAAATGTGTCTGTCATCACTCACGTAGGCTCCATTATGACATCCTGATATCCAGCCTGGCATCTCTCCATTCCCTTTTTTTCCATACTTAAGCCAAGAATATTTTCTTCCCCTTTACAACATGTTTTTATCAAAATGACCTTGGTTAAAAAGTTAAAGTCTGGTGTACTGGAAACCATCGGTTTGCTGTCCCATGTCCCCTGGGCCCTTCCAGAGAGGACTGTGCACTCCAGCTTTGTCCCATTCATTGTCATGATCTGCATATTGAACTTCTTTTCCTACCTTACTTTTTTTTTTTTTTTTTACTTTATCGTATCCAGACTTTCTCCTGTCTTTCTTTGTGTAATGAATTTTTCTTTTCTTTTTTTCTCTGCTTGTTTAGGATTTATGTTTTCTATTTCTATGTGTTTATTTAATTTATTTTTTAATTTTATTTTTTTGATTCAATTAATTGACATATAGTGTATCATTAGTTTCAGAGGCAGAGTTCAGTGATTCATCACTTACATATAACACCCAGTGTTCATTACATCATGTGCCCTTCTTAATACCCATCACCCAGTTACCCCATCCCCCAAACCCCTCCCCTCCAGCAACCCTTAAAAGTTTGTTTCCTAGAGTTAAGAGACCAAGCTACTGTCCTCCATGAAACATAGCCCAGTCTGCTTGTTTTTGAAGGAGCATTCTCATCATATTAACCCCCTGCAGAAAGCATGCTAGTTGCCCATAGAACAAAGAATAGGATCCTTGCCTTGGTCTCCAAGGTTCTAAGTTGCTCTCTCCGCCTCATCTGAAATCATGCTCTGTCTTGATTTCAGTACTCTTTTGGCTTCCTCTGGCCTCTCAGGGATCTGCACACATCCCATTCTCTCTGTCTGTAGGGCCTTCTCCCTCAGGCCCTCTCAGCCCCTGACCCTCTCCTCTAACCCCCAAATAGATAAAATTGCCATTGTAAATAGCCTCCTAGCATCATAGACCCTTTGCGGCACTTATCAGAAGTGTAATTTTGCTTCTGTTTCAGTGGTCATTTGGTCAAATCTGTCTCACCCACGTAAGTGCTGTAAGGATAGTAATTATATCTGACTTTGCTTACCAGCTTCTTCCCTAGTCTCTGTTGAGTGAACAGACGCTGAAGGAACAGTAGGTCAGCTGATAGCAAGCAGTGAGGGACTTTGGATGGTATATCTCAGCCTGTTTTTCGAAGCTATTTAGGAGATCCAAGTTGAACTCATTGAGTGATCATGACAAGGTGTCAACTAAACCGAATCTGAGACTCGTCGGAGAAACAAGCGAGACTAAGTAATGATCCATGTGGCTTAGGTGTAAAGATGCTTTATTTATGCCTAAGGTTCTTAATATAGTGTCACATATCTTCCTGGCTCTGTGGGGTACTCTGTTGGTTCATTATCATGCACTGGCACAAGACTGACTCATGTCGACAGCGGTATGCAATTCATGGGTCTTCACTCTGGTTCCCACCATTAACCTCAGGGAGGTTCTGGGAGGAGCTGCTTTCATCTGTGTGTCTCTTATTTCACTGCCTGCTGGGAAGTATGCTTGTTCTTCCTCTTCATCGCTTTGGTGCTCTTTGCCTTCGTATTTTATATTAGACTTGCAGAAAGAAAAGATGGGTCTCACGGCAAAGCTGACTATCCTTATAGGAGGTGGTGGAAAAACCACAGGTGACTGAAGGAGCTCTGGGATCTCTCTCGTGTGTTCTGGACAGTGTCTCTGCTGGTGTTTTCCCTCAGTTGCCCATGATGGGGGCGCTCAAACCAGTTTCAGCTTCCCCTAGGACCAGTGGCTTCCTTCCTACTGGGGGTGCACCTGGACTCAGCTCCTAGATGATGCTGGAAACCCACACTGCCTGTGGCCCAGTAGCCTGACTTTTCCTTTGCTCACAAGATTGCAGTCACTCTTGCCTTGTCAGGGAGAACAGCATAGCGGAGGGGAGTACCCCTGAAAGTCACAGACACACCGCATGGCCATCACAGTGTCCTGGCCCTGTGTGACTTGCTGTGGGGTTGGAGCAAAGATCAGGGGACCCGTGCCTTCTCTTGCTGACCCTGGCTTGTAGGTACTTTGCTCAGTTGTCTTAGCTGGGTGAAATGAGTTGAAAAGTGTCCCCCCAAATTCATGTTCACCTGGAACCTCAGGTTGTGACTTTACTTGAAAATAAGGTCTCCAGATTGAGTGACGATTTAGAAAGGAAATCATGTTGGATCTTGGGTGGCCTCTAAATTCAGTAACAGGTGTCATTAGAAGAGAAAGTAGGGGGGCATTTAGACGGAGACACAGGGAGAAGGCCATGAGAAGGTGGGGGCAGCTATTGGACTGACACATCTATAAGCCAGGGTGTACCAAGGATTGCAGACAGAACCAGAAGCGAGGAAAGGCATGGGATGATTCCTTCCTCAGAGCTTCCAGAGACCCAGCTCCACCTACACCTCAGTTTCAGACTTCTGGCCTCCACAAATATGAGATAATAAATTCCAGGTATTTTAAGCCACTCCGTTTGTGGGGATTTGTTACAGCTGCCGCAGGGACCTGATACTGTTGGTTTCCAAGAAGCAGAAACTGAGAAGGGGTTTCTTGTGCAGGTCGTTGAAGGATTGTTGAGGAAGGGCAGCACAAGGAGCAGGTGTGTCCGGGGTGCGGTTCCAGCTGGACCCAGCCTGACCTCCTGGGGGGCCCCCGAGTGCAAAGTGTCCGCTACATTTGTTTGGCAGTGGCAGGGGGGCCAACCTCTTGAACCCCAGGTCAGCCTGGTATGGACCATGGGCTGCCAGGGAGGAGTGGGGGCGTCCCCAGGGGGTGCTGGTTCTCATGTGGTGGAGACACTTTTCCGGGGTGAGGGGCATCTGGGTGAAGGTGAGGAGCTAGTAGCTGCTAACTCAGCTGGAAGATGGGTGCCCTGGCTCCATGCCTGGTTACCACAGCTTTGACCATGCCAATAATTGCTTCTTTATCTAAATCCTGTTGTGTGATAAGTGGCAACCGCTTTGCGTGGCAGGAGACACCCCCAAGGGGTACCATGTTGCACAGCACACAAGATGCCTACCGTTCTTCCTGTTGTCCGCAGCCTGAGGGGGGACGTCACCTTCACTTGCTGCAGAGAGGTACCAGGTGCCAGGGGTGTGGCAACAGAGACACTGGGATGGATGGGGCTCTTTCAGTGGAGGGTTAGGGCACCTCTGAAAACTGCCTGAGCTCCCTGGGGAGCCGGGAGCAGCTGAAGGTGTAGGACGGGGTCTGAGACACCTTTAGCACAAAGGAGAGACAGAGGCTGTGATCACAGGATTGCTTTTTCATCTTTTACTCACAAAACATTTAGTAACAAAAACTTGGAATCAAATTTGCTGTTGACACAGCAGGACATTGTATATCAACCCTTATTATGAAAAATCTGTATCAATTCCTGTCCATCTTATTTTGCTGTTATCTGTACGTGTAGCAAAAATGACTATTTTTCATGGCCTCTTTCCTATGAACAGGGTCACAGTTTACAAAATAATAAAGAACACTCACACAAAGATGACATCCTAAACTCCAGTCTACCGATTTTCTCCCCCTCTCCACTGTGTGTAACATGTGCATTTTCCCTGGACATAAAACATGCGTGTAAAATTAAATTACCTGACTATTATAGGTGGTATTCCCCGTGTACCCACTTGGAATGCCTTTCCAAATCAAAAACAGTTCTTGAGACAGTAACAGAAGCATCACAAATCAGACAGATGGTTTTCAGAGTTTTGCCTCCAGTAATTGAGAGTAAACAATGTATTGTTCAGGGTTCCCTATGATATCTTCATACCTCCTTTTGCTTGTGCTTGATTTATTGAGGTGAAGTTTAGGTGGAAACAAGCCATGCGCCGAGGGACAGAGAAGGCAGACTGATCAGGTTCTGGTGTTCGTTTCCATTGACTGTGCAAGTGTGCCATGCAGAGATGGGGTCAAGTGTTTGCCCTGTCTCACCTGGTGCAGGTGCCAAGAGATAGCTTGCTCACAGTCTTAGGCAGTGGCACACATGATACACATTTTCAAGAAGTTCTGCTTTCAAAACTCTGCATTTAAGAAAAGCTCCAAAAGGCACAGTGCTCTTTGAGATGACCTTCATGCTTTTCCATTCCCTGTACTACCCCCCTGCATCTGGTTCCCTCCATCTCAGCAGCCTGAACATGACTGAAGCCCTTGGAGGACATCCAGCCCAGTGCCCGCTCAAAGAGGACACCTGGGGAATGAGCTGTGTGGTCCTTGTACTGAAGGCTCATTTCCTTATGCAGCCTGTTTGTCCCTCCTGCACTCAGCACACCTAGCCAGCCCCTTTCCTACTGCATGGAGCCTAAACCTCTCTGTCTAGCCCCATTTACCACTGATGCTCTGCAGCGCCCAGCAGGTGCATCTGAGGCTGGACTGCCCGGGAGCATATGTCAGGTTCATGCCCATGCCCACTCTCAAGCTGCCTTATGCCCCTCGACACTTTCCAACCCACCCCCTTGCCTTCCATGGTTGCTTTTTTTCTTTCTAGATGTTCTAAATCTTTCTGTGGGTTTCCGGAAGAAATGACTCCCTAGATCCTCATGTGCTCCTCAACTTGGCAACTTTTGTCCTCTTATTTTTCACACTCTCCTTATGCCCTCAACATGTTTTTGCTTTTGCTTAGGAACTGCTAAAAGGTTTTCTTCTTGGGCTATAAATATCTCAAGGTTGGAAGCTCTGTTCCTCCTCATACCAGCTGTATGGTTCCGGCAGCTTCCCTGTTTTGTGCCTCCATTTTCTCGTCTGGAAAGTGGGGATGGTGATAACATCTGTCTTCCATAGGGTTGCCGTGGGTTTGTGCATCTGAAGAGGTTTAGAGCAGTGTCTGGCCAATTGTAGGTGGTGAATGCCGGCTTTCTTCCTCCTCTGAGACAGTGCAGAGGCCTGCATGACCTTGGGTGGCCACACCAGTGATTCGGATGGTATTACACTATAATTTCACGGAGAAAACTCAAGGACTACTTATGGGCAAGTCTCTACGTTGGTACACAACCACCCCCCTTTTCCTGGGCCCCAGACCTCGGGGGGCACGGATGCTTGCAGGTGAGTCCACCAGCTACCACGGCGCGGAGTTGTGAGCCCCAATGTGCTGCCCTGCACTGTGACCCACATGTGCCAATAGAGGAAAAAATGTTGAAAAGTGTTCAGAAATGATTCCAAGTTTGGTTTTCACGTCAATAAATGTGAGGAGAAACAAAAAATTGAGGGAAAAGACTCTTAAAAAATGTGAAAGGCGACTTCTTGTATACCAGGACAATGAAGACCAGTTATGTAATACCTCTTTTTATTTTTAGGAGGATGTAATTTAGAGGATGTTCCTTGGTTTGACTTGGGGAAGAGCTCAGGGTTCTCTGGAACTGAACACAAGATGGCCTGAGTGTGCTTGAATGGGAGCTGGCCTAGGATTTGGGGCTCTTTGCGGGGTCTTGCTATGATGACATCAGTGCTGGTAATGCTCACCCTGTGCTGGGGTGGGTGTTGCGGGGGACTCACTTCCTTTGCTCAGTGGATGCAACACAACAGGCCAGTCTCAGTACCCAAGTCTCTTTGAGTTTCCCAAGAGGAAAATAGGGTCTGAACATCAAAGGTGCTACTCCATCTTTTCTAGAAGACTGCTCAGAAAATCTAAACTATTAAGAATATTTATGGGGGTGCCTGCGTTGCTCAGTCAGTTAAATGTCTGCCTTCAGCTCAGGTTATGATCTCAGGGTCCTGGGATCGAGTCCCGAGTTGGGCTCCCTGCTCAGCAGGGAGTCTGCTTCTCCCTCTGCCTCTCCCCCACCCTGGCTTGCGCGCTCTCTCTCTCTCTCGCTCACTCTCTCTCTCGTAAATAAAATCTTAAAGAAAAGAATATTTATGTGGCAACAAGCAGTTTATCACAGAAGTATAAATGTCACTCTGTTTCTGGAACGTTCCTGGGGAGGGGAGGGATCTGGCACCGTAGGGCCACTTAGAGCCTTGGAGGAGACTGCAGAGGATGCGTCAGGACCCTCAAGAGTCTAAGATGTCAACTCCAGTGAGTTAATAATATGAGGAAACTTCTCCCAGCTGCCCTCTACAGATGGGTCTAATTTTTTAGCCCCCAAACTACTTCACCCTGACCTTGAAGGAGGTCTCTAACTTCCATACTTAATATCAACCCCTCTGATAACCTCCATTTGGAGAAACTTCAGCCACACCCCACAAAGCTCCCCCCTTCCCTTCCAAAGGAAAAGCAGTTTTTTCTCTCCTTCGCCATAAGCCCTTCATCCCCAGGCTGTGCCGTGGTTCCGCGCTCAACTGCTGTTTTCACTCTGATTACAATTAGCACGCTTCCTTGTTCCTTGGGAAACCTGCTTCTACCTTGACGCACTTCCAGCCTGGGTGATCAAAGTGCATGAGAGCTGCTAGCAGCAGATGGATTTCTAAGTTGGCCAGGGAAAGGCCATCCCGTGACGTTCTCTGAACCTGGCAAACACCAGGAAGTGGAAATTGTGCATGATAAGAATAAACTCAGGTTGGGTGTATTTATTAAGCCCAAGATATTGGCTGGCAACTTGTCTTGTCCTTACCGGGTATGTGCTGCAAGAATTGCTGGGTGGGATAGAGAACAATTGTTTCCACCGGTGGAAGACAAGATGTCATGGTGAGCAGCGTTGGCTCAGACAGTGCCCATAAAATCACGGGGAAACTTGCATAAAAATGCAGGACAAATATATATCATGGTGCTGTTCTCAGAATGATCATGCTGCAGTCCCGAAAGGGTGTCACCATATACCGATAGGGCAGGTGGGCGGGTCCCCTTTAGTGGCCCGGAGCTTCAGTCTGGGGTGCAGAGTGGACCCGGGGTGACCTCATTTCCTTTAGTAGGGCCACAGCCTTGCTGCTAAAAGCCCGGATGAATTTCTGAAATCCACCTTTCTGTTGTCTGCCATTATTAGTCAACATCAGAGTGTTTTCTAAGTAGTTTGCCCTTAGCCACATTCTTTGTTATTCTTGTTTTTTTCTTTTTGTTCCTGTCGCCAAACCTCTGCATATGTGGAAAACATAAAATTTGATATATCTCTTGGTGAAAGTACAGAGAGAGAGAGAGAGAGTGAGCAGAGGGGTGGGGAGAGGGAGGGGGGAGACAACAGTGAGCAACATACCAAGGATCATAACTGGCAAACCAGCAACATCAAGCCACTGTAGGTTCTATCACGCGTAAGAACCCAAACGTCACCTTGGGCCACCGGCAGCAGAACTGGCGGTTCATCCTATCAGTTACCCGTGATGTCCAGGACCAAATATTAGCAAGGCTGGAATTAATACCAAGTGATCATTTGCATTTGAAATGTAGTCGGGAGCCATTGTGAGATAGCCAGTCCTGGGGTTGCTGTTCTGAACGTGGGCTAGGCTGACATATTCCCCGACGTAGGTAGGGCACATGTTCTTCCATGCATTTTCCTAGCTGCAGAAGCTTACGTCTTTATGTCATTCTAAAGGTCAACCTTTTCAGGCAGAGGAAGACGAAAACAGGCATCAGGGGAAGCAGACGGGGCTGCTGTGTGGAGAGAGTGAGTGTCAGGTGCGCCTCAGTGGGTCCAGGGAGTGACCCTCATCCCCTGCCTGGCCGCTGCTGATTGTCCAGCAGCGGCTTTGTGCTTGGCTGTGTGCTGGCGCCGAGGGATTTGAACCCCCAGTTACTGGCAGGACCTGTCAGTACCCCAGGATGGCCTGAACTCGCCCCTCCCCCTGGGCTGCTGCCATGTTTGAGGTAACAGTGAAGCCCCTCTGGGAACTCCTTTCCCTTCCTTCTCCAGCACTCCCCCTACTGAAAGTCTTCATATTCCTGCCCCCCCCCCCCCCCGTTGAGTAGCTGTGCTTTTAAAACAGAGTGCAAAAGAATTAAGAGGCTTTTATTATTGTTGATATTTTTTAAAAAATTAGCGATGGTGATTAAAACCTGGAAATTGTCATTTCCATGATGTCCTCAAGGTTATGTTTCTCTCTGTTTGATGCCTCACCAGCGATCATTTACTTGCAGTAAAAATCATATGGGAAAAGAATTTGAAATGACCTACTTTATCAATGAGATCAAACCTTAATGCTCATATTCAGTGTTGTTGCCTATGGGGTCTCACCTTCCATCAAGGGTAAGAATGTTGTGCAGCAGATACTCTGTTCTGATATGTATTGAGTTCTTTGATGTATATCCATAAATACCAAACATATATAAAGTAGGAAGAGTGTGCTTCGCATTTTGATATATGGGGGAAATGGGGAGAATTTCACCTTACTTTGCAATTTGGTCCTCTCAGTTCATTATTTTTAATAAGTAGCAATCTTACCCATAGTACTTTCCCGTCGTAGATTTAATTAGTTTTTCCCCCCCTCCCTTTTGCTAGTTGACAGAGCTGAAAGGAGGGAAGCGGCAGCAATTTGAAACCTTGTTAGAAATTTATGAAGTGCTAAAATGTTTTATTCCCAGAGGCTGGCTTCCCAGCTGTCGCCGGAACAAGCTCGCTGTCTGCCTCCCCGCGGGTCCGGGAAGGAGGGTGGAGGTGGGCTGCCCTGAGAGCGGGCACGGGGTTGGGTAAATGATGCTTTCCATAATTAGCGCAGGGTAGAGGGAAGCTAATTATTTTCCCTACAATTGACCAGTGGTGTGTAAGATGAGAAATGAGGGGCATCTGGAGAAGAAAATGCAGAGCCAGAGATTAAGACCCTTGGCTGCCTTTAATAAAATATGCTGGCAGGGCAGTGAGAGGGGTCAGCTTTGGGCGTGGACATCAAAACAAATAAACACCTAGCTCATTGGTGGCTTCCAGCAGACTCTTTGCTAGGCATTTCTAGCAAAATGGCCCCGAATTAAGTGTTGTTCCCCCCCCCCCCCCCACCGCCGCCCGGAGAAAGTGCCTTCTTGCCAATCTCACAAGGTGTCAAGGATGGTCTTGTAAAGGGGCTGTATCTTACCTGCAATGTCTTGATACCCCCAAGTCCTTCCCTCACCACTTCTCCAGTGCCTCTGATTTCATTCTCAGGGGAAATTTTTGTAGTTGTTCTTAATTGAAGAGATCGTTCGTGACCACAGACACCCTGGAGAATAAGCTTCTCATAATAAGGGTGCCATGTGGGATGTGGTGGAGATTGGGGGTCCCGCAGAGGCAGCAGGGGTGGGGCAGACCAGGGACAAGGAAGGGACCTGGCTGTCTCTTCAGAATTTGCTACCTGGCCATGCAGGAAGGAGCCGGGGGTCCTAAGGGCAGCCTCCTCTGCTTGCACCAGACCGCCTCACTGCGTGAACCTTTGCTTCAATCTCTGTGCACTGAGAGATGGCAAGAACACTGGGGTAGGATATGGTGTCCTGAGTACACCCACGCAACCCACCTCCTCTGCCTCTCGAAGGAGTAAAATATTTTTGGTGGCATAGAACTTTCTGACAAGTTTATTTTATTTAAATCTTACTTGCAGGGCACCTGGGTGGCTCAGTTGGTTGAGCGTCCAACTCATGATTTCAGCTCAGGTCATGATCTCAGAGTTGTGAGACAGAGCCCCATGTCGGGCTCAGTGCTCAGCACAGAGTCTACTTGTCTCTTTCCCTTGGTTCCTCCCCCTGTTTGCGAGCTCTCTCTCTTAAATAAATAAAAAATAAATAAATAAAATCTTCAAAAAACCTTAGGACTCTCTCTAATTAGGAGCTTTACTATGTGCGTTAGTCTGCTGGGACTGTTGCAACAAAGCACCGTGAGCTGGGCACCTTCAACAGCAGACGTTCATGGTGTTGGTTCTCTCTGTGCCAGGAGGCAAGACTGTGGTCCAGGCCATTCCCCTTGACTTGTCAATGGCCATCTTCACCTTCACAAGGCCTTCTCCCTGTATGCATGTCTGGGTCCAAATGTCCCCTTTTCACAAGGACACTAGTCTTTTTGGATGACAACACACCCCAAAGACCTCATTTTACCTTGATTACTTTTGTAAAGATCCTTTCTCCAAATAAGGTAACATTCTGAGTTAATGGGGGTGAGGGTTTCAACATATGCATTTTGAAGGGACACTACACTGTCCACTCATTTATCCAAGAACTGCGTGTCAAGTGGCCATCAAGGACAAGGAAGGTCCTTCAAGATATAAAATGTTAGAAGCTCTAGCTCCTGCCCTGTGAGTCTGTACAGGTCGGCCTGGGGCCTGGGGCCTGGGGCCTGGCACAGGTGGGTATTGTTTTAGGCTGAGTAATGGGCCACACAAGGTCCTGATCCTGGAGCCAGTGAATACCGCCTTACAGGACAATGAGGAGTTTGCAGATGCAGTTAAGGATCTTGAGATGAGGAGATCATCTGGGTCCTGACAAGAGGAAGGCAGAAGGGATGGAGGGGAAGAGAGAAAGCTAGAGAGAAGGTGGAGGAAGGGGCCACAGCCATGCACTGCAGGCAGGCTTTCGAAGCAAGCAAAGACAGGAAAACTGCTTCTCTGCAGCCTTTGGAAGGAATGGAGCCCTGCCAACCCATTTGGTTTCTGACCCCTAGAACTGTAGGATGAGATATTGGTGTTATTTTAAGCCACTCAGTTTGTGGTTACGACAGCAATGGGAAGCTACTGCGGGTAGGAGCTGGTGGGCTCGGAGCAGCCTGGAACTGTACTTGGGTTTACAAATCTGCTCGGAGCAACGGTGGTGAAGTCCACTACTCAGGAAGAGCAAGGACGGCACCTACAGCTTGGTTTAGGGATCCTCCCTGGCAACTTTCAAGCCCCCACCTAGGTTCCCATTCAAATCAGATACCAGGCCAGCTTGTTCCATAAGGAGAAGCTGGTTGCAGGCAGGATGGAGGCACCATGGGGTGGGGGAGGGGAAGCTTCGCAGTGAGTCCTGTGTTGCAGGAGGAGAAAGAAGGGGTGCATACTGAGCAGTGATGCAGGAATCTCAAGATTCTAAGTTCTGATATCCCTTTTGGAGCACAGTCCAAGTACACACACACACACACACATGCACACACACACGCACGCACATGCACACTCACCCCCTATGTGCACATACACACTGTGGGGTGTGAGTGCAGTGACTTGCAATGGTGTCCTGGGGAGCCCTGTTCGGATGGTGCTGGAGCTGCAGCTGGGAGGAGGTAGGGATGGATGGAAGGGCAGTTTGGGGTCAGGCAGGCGGAGATGCAGGAGAGCTAGGGTGCCCTGTTCCCAGAGGTCCCTGGGAGAGTTGCACCCAGCTTCCCAGGCACAGAGGACAGCCAGGGGAGGCATTGGTGAGTGGGGATGGTGGGGACTCGCAGAGAAGCAAGCTTCCTCCAGCTCTGTGGCAGCCATGCTGCTGGTGACACTGAACGTCTGGAAGTGACACTTTCTCATTCCTTGAAGCGTCTGTAGCTGGGGCCTCTGGTGAAAAGAACATTGTCTTTGGGGTAAGGCTGGTGGGAAGCAAATCCAAATTCTCCTCTAAGTGACCTGTGGGTTTTGTGCAAGCCCAGCACCCTTTTCAGCCTCAGTTTTCCTATCTGAGAAATGGGAATGATTGTATAATGTTTGGAGCAGGACTGAGGCAAGGACCAATGAAGGGATGGATGTGAACTTACCAAATGTGGTGCCTGATTTTCTGTGGGGTTCTAGAGGTGCGTGGGGCCTCTCGGCATCTCCCTCCTGCCGTGGCTGGGATAGTAATGCTGGAGGCTGGCGGGTGAGGAGCGGTGCTGAAGGCAAGCGTGCCACCCTGGGCCTGGGCTGCAGACTGACCTCCACCAGGGGGCAGGCTCACAGAGGTGCTGGGGAGGAGGAAGTGGGCTAGTTTTGGCTGCTAGTATCTGAGGCAGGGTTAGCTGGTTCTCATGCTCATTTAGCAAGTGGCCTGGGATCCACCAGCCCTACCAACCAAACCAGCAATCTGAGAATAGGACTGGGTCTGTGTTGGGGCGCCTGGGTGGCTCAGATGGTTGAGCGTCTGCCTTTGGCTCGGGTCATGATCCCAGGGTCCTGGGATCGAGCCCTGCATCGGGCTCCCTGCTCAGCGGGGAGTCTGCCTGTCCCTCTGCCCCTCCCCAGGTCACCCCTGCTTGTCGCTCTCTCTCTCTTAAATAAATAAAGTCTTAAAAAGAAAAAAAAATAAGGGTCTGTGTCCCCTGGTGTTTCTTACCTAGGGAGGAAGAAGATGAGACAGGTTAGCCGGGGTGCTGCTCTCATCAACATGGGCGTTTGCCAGAAACTGGCAGGGCAGAGAGGAGACACACACTCTAAAGGACTCTAAAGGTTGTCCAACTGGTTATTTTACTCAGATTTAAAAAAAAAAAAATCTAATGCAACCCATAGAGACTCCAAAGGGTGAAGAGGAAGCCAGAGTAGAGTTGGCTGCACGGCTGCCATGATGTTGGAGGAATTAGGGGCAGTAGAGATACCTGGTTGGTGGGGTTTTAGGCAGTGGTGGGGGTGGGACGGGACATACAGGGTAGGATGAGGGCATGGGCGGGTTTGTAAGCCCGAGGAGTGTGGACTTGAGCCTGGGGTCCACCTGGGCTATCGGTTTTTAGTCCCTTCCAGGAAGACTCACCATGGAGGAGGTGGGACAGGCTAATGCCCTATGCTGGGGAGGAGCTGTGTTTTCCTCTGCCCACCCTTCTCTGCATCCCCTTCTCTGCCCCCTTTTCTCTACTAAACGGCTCTCTCCATCCCTTACCCATACCCAACACTGCTTTGGCAGCCCTGTGCAGCCTGGACCCCTCTCCTCTGAGGGATGTCACAGATGCACATCCTGGTTCTTTCTTTGGGGTAGTTTATTCACTAGGGTAAGTGTTCGGATGCAAGCCAGGGGAAGAGCTGCAGATCAAAAGTTTTCCTTAACATCACCTGCTGGCGTGGGTGAGTATCCCAGTCAGGCACTGTGAAGAAGCCTGCGTCTCCTGAATTTCTGCCAGGTGTGTCTTGGCTGGAAGGAAGACAAGACAACCTGGGATGTTCGGTCTTGGGATAAAGCCTCTTTCAGGAGCTAGCTTAACACCTTGCTCTCCCAAGGTCACTGAACTGGTGCTCCTAGTCATCTGAACAAGCAGCTGATACAAAGGCAGAGTTGGCCCCAAAGAAGAATAGGTATGACCAAGATGATTCAAGATAATTCATTTGTTTTATGCCAGAAGTTACTGCATTTCCTACTTTCTGTGTCTCCATTTTGGTTCCTGTGGCTGTCTCCTTGATGGGACCTTAGTGCTTCCTTGTAACTAGCTTGAAAGTATGGACATCTTAAATATTAAATATTTCTGCGAGAGTTTGGGAATGTTTCCTGTCCTTTCATTTTCAAATTAGCCTTTTCACTTAGATCTAGAAGAGGTAGCAGTTTCTTTCTTTTTTTAAAGATTTTATTTATTCATTTGACGGAGAGAGACAAAGCGAAAGCAGGAACACAAGCAGGGGGAGTGGGAGAGGGAGAAGCAGGCTTCCCGCCGAGCAGGGAGCCTGATGTGGGACTCAATCCCAGGACCCTGGGATCATGACCCAAGCTGAAGGCAGACGCCCAATGACTGAGCCACCCAGGCGCCCGAGGTAGCAGTTTCTTTGCTCAGGGCATCAATGAGATGGTTGCCTCGAGACTCTTCTCGTTTAAGACCATAGTATTTGTTTGTACAGAGGAATGGGAGAACTTACTACAGCCATTTTTCACAAATAATCTACCATAGAAGTTGAGTGACATGATCTTCTGTATTTGTAGTGGAGTAAAAATAATGTATATATCGGCACTTGGTAACTTTTCTTACAGAGCTATAGAATATTCTAGAAGTTAGTTGCACAGGCTTATGAGCTACATCGCCTGGGTTGTAATTCTAGCTCCAGGACACACAAACTGTATGAACTTTGACCAACTTTTCTGTGCCTCAGTTTCCTTCTCTGCAAAATGGGAATGGCAATACCTCCTTCCTAGGGATGCGGGTGGTGAGGATCAAATGAGTTAAAATATGGAAAGTGTTTGGGGCGCCTGGGTGGCTCAGTCATTGAGCATCTGCCTTTGGCTCTGGTCGTGATCCCGGGGTCCTGGGATTGAGCCCTGCATCAGGCTCCCCGCTCCGCGGGAGGCCTGCTTCTCCCTCCCCCACTCCCCCTGCTTGTGTTCCTGCTCTCGCGGTCTCTCTCTCTCTCTGTCAAATAAATAAAATCTTTGAAAAAAAATATGGAAAGTGTTTATCACAGTATCTAGCATATTGCAACTGTTACGCAGATGTTACTTGTTTTAATTACTATATCGTTTTGCTCTTGAACTTGCACGTCAGCTAATATACGTATGGTGCGTGCATGTGCGTGTGTGCGCGCGCCTGTGTGTGTTGGGGGGTCCCTTATACACCATACCCAGGCCATGGCAAACCATGGTGCTCCCTTGACCCTGCTCTTCTGTGTCCTTCCGTCCACCATCTCCACCTTGCTTTGACCTCTCAGGGGAGGGGGGGAGCTTCCCTCTCCTTTTGGTAGGTCCCCCTCTGCCTACGCAGGGTGTCTGTCATCTCAAACCACCCAGCTCTCTCTCAAGAACTTCATCTTATCCCCGCATCTTTCCTCATCCTGCATACTGCCATCCTCACCTCTCTTCAGGATGCAGGATCTCCATCTGGAGGTCGTATCTTTGGTCTTCTTCCCACCATGTCTTATAGCTGGACTCTGTCACTGGACCTTCAAGCTCTGCTTGCCCTTGAAATAGGATGAAGAATTTCGTATTTAGAAAATTCTTTTTTCTCTCAATTGCCCCATAAAGCCTGGCTTTCAAACTCTTATCTCAGACTCGAGAAACCAAATCAGGAGTTCAGAGCTGAATCTAGGTGTATCCGTCTTCTCTGACCCAGGGGCCGCCATCTCCTTGGTGGATGAAGGATCCATGGGGCAATTAATAAATGAAAATGCATGGTTTTGTAGCAGATGCTGTTGGCGCCTGCCCAGACCCTCTCAGACTTTAGCATCTCCTGGCAGGTAGTCAGACTTCTGGCCGCTGGCAGGAGCTACACTTTGCCTCACGGCTCCTGCCGGAATGCTTGGGGATTGACTCCTAGGAGTAGCCTTCAACCAGTGACTGTAGGAGTTGATGACACATACATGAGCCTCTCGGGCAGGCTCACTGTGGTGTGGGTCTTACAGTGTCCCAAAGATGAAGTTACAGGTGCTCAGAGTGGTGGCTTGTCTGAAAACTCACCCTTCCCTGGCCATCTTCCATCTTCTGACTCCCTCGCCCCATTCAGTGCCTATGACTCCTGAAAACATCTCCCAAATAGACTGCTTTCACTTGAGTCCTTGTCTCAGGGTCTTCTGAGAGGATCTAGGGGTAAAACGGTGTAATGTGTCATATGTGTTGCTCTCACTGCAGTTAGCATGGTAGGGGATGGCCTGGAGAGAAGTGATAAAGAGGAGGCTGTCGTGGTGGTTCTGGTGGAGGGTCCTGTGCGTTCAGGGGGTGGTGATGACATCAGGGGAACAGGATAGTGGCAGGGCAGCAGAAGGATGGGACATGAGTCCAAGGCGTCGGGTGAAGTGATTGGGAGCACGTTGGTCCCTCCAGTTGAGCTGAGCATGGCAGTGTGGAGCTGGCCTCATGGCCAGAAAGTCTGGGCCACTGTTTCTTTCCATTCCTGTCCCTGCCATGTTCATGGATTCACTGCCCACAGCAACTGAAAGAAATGTCAAACACTCACACAATTGCCTTCGATTTGCAGATGGTATTTGAAGTGTGGAGAGATGGAGTGGCAAGCTCAAGGTCATAAAGCTAGCAAGCTGCCGAACCAGGAACCATAAAATGGTGACTAGGGCCAGCTTTTCTCCAAGGGAGGTTCAGATTTTTGTTTGTCTTAATTCATTCTACAAAGCTTCATATTTTTACTTTTCACTTCTTGACTCCTTCCAGTTGTCCTTCGTATGCGTATTAGGTGTGCGTCCCCCATTAGGTTGATCTATAGCATAATTTCTATAACAGGAAAGGGAGTTAAACGGGACCTTTGAGATGACTGTACTCATCTTAAGGTTATTTAAAAGCAATTACTACCATTAGTTGGAAGTGCTACCTCAGGCTACTCTGATGGTAATGCGTACCTAACAATCCAATTAGCTCGTAAATGGATTAGTCTATTTCTTGACCAATGCATTTGCTTTAAACTCAGTACAGTATGGGTCTAAAGAGGGTCAGTTTTATCTCTTTATCCTTTGTATAAGTGTGTTGTTTCATTTTTAATTAGAGGATTTACTCATCCCCTTTCCCATCGAATGTT
This sequence comes from Zalophus californianus, assembly GCF_009762305.2. Lineage (NCBI taxonomy): Eukaryota > Metazoa > Chordata > Mammalia > Carnivora > Otariidae > Zalophus > Zalophus californianus. The sequence goes on along the minus strand of NC_045595.1, from coordinate 211,023,389 downwards.
ACTTCCTTTATATTTTTGCTTCCTAAACTATAATTCATGTCTCTATTCCTTAATCTATATTAAATCATTTTAGTCCTTTCTGTAGTTTGACGGTTTTCTAGCTGGCTTATTCTCAGTGATCTCGGGAGAAGGTGATACTGTCAGCATCAAATCACATGTTAGCCTAGTGCTGTCCAGTGCAACTTTCTGTGATGATAGAAATGTTCTAGAACATTAAACCATCTAGTAGCTGGTAGTCACTGGGCAGATTTGACTGTGGAGCACTTGAAATGTGGATAGAATGAGTGAGGAGTGGAATTATTAATTTTGTTTAATTTTGGTGAATTTGAATTTAATAGTCATAATGTGGTCAGTAGCTGCCATATTGGAGAACACAGTTCTGGAGGACAAAGAACTATTGTGGCTGAGCTATGGAAGGTTTTGACGAATCCACAGTGTTTGTAGTCCAGAGATAAAGGTCTTAGCATCACCACATTGGACTCACCAGGTACAACCAGATTTTTCATGGAGTGTGGTCATTTTCTGGGATCCAACAGACCAAAGAAAACCTCCTGATACACTAAACTGGATGGATCCTTATAGACACTCTCTTAAAACGTTATTAAGTAAAAGAGCTTGTTCCTCAAGCACTTGCCATGGAGAAAGAGCACAGACAGGCTGGCTTCCAAAAGAGAATAGTCTTGGCATTCAGGAGACAGAAGCAAAATGCATGTTCACCTGAGCTTTGCCACACAGCAGAGGGTAAAGGGCCACTTGTACAGATTCACGTGTGGGTTAACAAGTTGTTAGAGATTTTGGACCATATTTTATCATTTTGTTTGACATCCATTACTTCATTCATTCATTTGACAGATATTTATTGAGTGTCTATTATTTAATAATTGCCGGGGATATACTGGTGACCAAACAGACTCCCTTTCTTCTGTTTATCATCTATCTATCTATCTATCTATCTATCTATCTATCTATCTATCTATCTATTGTTCATCTATCATTTATCTATCAGTTATGTGTCTATCGATCAGCTCTCATCTATCTATCATTTGTTTATTTCCTTGAGCTTTATTAACAGGACTTTATTTGAACATCTGAGTTCTTATCCAGAATCACAACAATATTTTTAAAATAACTGCATGTTTGCTCACATATTGCCTCTAATCTTCTTGGTCTTCATGACGAATTGTCAGATATCAGTGGAGCCACAGGTCATTTTCCTAAGGAAGGATATGGAGGGAGTCTCTGCCACATGAAGAAGTTTTCGACTGCGTGAGCATGTGTGGGAGGGGGGCCCAGATGCCTCAGGCAGGAGGAAGATGAGCTGGTGTTTGAGAAAATGTGGGGGGATGCAGCAGAAAGGAAGCACCCACTTTTGACAAAGGCTTTGGAAATTCATTCTCCTTTCTGGGTACAAACCCTCATGCTACTAAGTCATATCTGTGGTTTATATAATTAATCACTAGATTTTTTTTCATCACTGACATGTACAAAGTGCTGTCAGGGGATTCAAAATGAGACAGCCTTCACTGTCTTACCTTGCCCATTCTTGGAGGTCAGTCATCTGGGGTGAGGTTTGCCATTCAGTTGGGCTGTGGAACGAAAAGGAAGTAGCCTGGTTTGGCTGCACAGTGAGTTTGCAATACAGACACATAAACAGCAGAGCAGCAGATCGGTGGTGTGGCCATTTGTATTTTGAATATTGGATTCCTAAGAAGTGATGTGGTTGGATGCACTCAAAATGATTTTTCTTGTCTTTTTAAAATGCAACTTATGTTATGAACAAACAATGAATCATGGAACACTGCACCAAAAACTAATGATGTAATATATGGTGATTAACATAACAATAAAAAAATTAAAAAAAAATGCAACTTAAAATTTTGTTACACTAACAGAATGGAAGCTTGCATAGAACGTGCCTATGTTAAGAGACAGGAGTGTCCTGGAAAAGCCCCTGTGTGCCGCTCTCTGATCACTTCCCTTCCCAAGGACGGACACCCTCCTGAATTCAGTGTTAGCGAGCCCCTGCTTTTCTCTCTCATTGTAGCACATGTACTCACAGCCCCAAGTGGTATCTTGCTATGATGTGTGTGCTCTTGATGCCATTACAGTGACAGAGCGGGTGTTCTTCTGGGACTGGCTTTGTTCTCCTCTGCATTCTTGCTTTGAGATTTACCCAGGATAATGTGTGTCATTTGTCCATCCATGTAACATAATTTTCTGGGCAATTAACATGTGCCGCACATTGATTCTAGGTGCTGGGGAAATAGAGTGAATACCACAGGCAAATCCTGTGTCCTGATGTAGCTTCATCCTAAGGAGACCGGGGGCAGCACACAAAGTGAATAGAATACGTAGCACGTAACTGGTGTAAGGAGAAACCTGAAACCATGAAGAAGAGTCATTTTAGGGGAGATGAGGCGGCCCAGGTAGGGAGGCTAAGAAGGGGACTTCTGAGTGAAAACCTGGGGGGAGGGGCAAGGGAGAGAGGTTGGAGATGTTGGGGAGAACACTGCAGGTGGGGCAAACAGCAAGCACCAAAGCCCTGCAGCAGCCTTGGGTCTGGAGTTTCCAGGGCTGTAAAGGGGAGCAGGGCAATTTGGGGGGTGCAGGGGGAGGAGGTGAGGACAGAGAGGAAGCGGGAGATGGTCACCACCAGAGGGTTGTGAGAAGTGACATGGTGTGACATTGGGGACTGGCGTTTTGACACCATGTCTGTGGCTGCTGTGTTGAGAAGAGGCACGGGAGGACATGCAGCCATCCCCCGGGGAGGAGTCCCTCAACACTAACGAGAGATAAGTACTTTAAATATTTTCCCATTTGAGGCTTATATTTCACCTTCTTGGTTCTTTCCTCGAGGAATAGGTGATCTTAGAGTCATTTCACAATTTTTGAGTAGCGTTTTGTGCCTTAAAAAATGGCTTCCTACCATAAGTTTTCCTATTTTTTTTTCTAGAATGGTTCATATTGGCTTTCATTTCATTAAGTCCTTCATTCATCTGGGGTGGACTTTCGTCTGATGAGAGACAGGGATTTGATTTCATTTGCCTCCGTCAGGATAATGCATCGTCCCAGCATCGTTCAGTGGGCATCTCCTCCTTTGGTTTGCCATACGTCCCTTGTGCGTGTAGGTGTCCACATAGGTGCAGGTCTTTTCTGGCATCTCTCATTTGTTCCAGAGGCCCGTGATGTGGCCCTGCCTCAGCACCCATCTGACTCTGTGACCCTGGCTTTATAATTACCTTGCTTTTCTGACAAGGTGCCTCCTGTTCCTCTTGGCTCTTTAGGCTTTTGTGTAAATTGTGAAGTAAGAGATCCACATTTCTCTGAAAGTCCTTTTAGAACTTTGTTGAGAGTGTTAAAACATTGTGTTTAAGGAGATTCTGGAGCCAATATCCTTAGCATAGAATTCTACCTTTTACTAGCTCCGTGCCTCCGTTCCCTCATCTGCAAAACAGAGATGATAGATAGTATTTCCTCATAATGGGAAGAGTAAAGAGTTGCTATCAGTGAAGGCCTGGACTATTGCCTGGTATTTGGGAATTGCTAAGTAAGTGTGAGGTGTCATAATTATTGCTATTTTTATTGGACTTATTTTTAGTGTATTGATCCATTTAGGGAACTTTGACCTCTTTATATCACAGGGACAAATACAGATTTTGAAGGATGAGAAGATTTCCTTAGATCCAGGACTTGTGAGATATCTTGGGAACTTTTGACCAGACAGAAACATCATATCTGAGTTACCTCTCTGTGTCATGAAGAACTCTTATTTATTAAAGTATAAATTCTGAGATAAAATTCATAAAAACTTATTTATTTTAAAAAATAATTTTTCTTTACCTCAGATTTTACTTTTTTGTATCAGTTGCATTTTCCCCTTCTGATATGAGCAAATCCTCATTTCTTTTTGGGGAGATGTGAAATTCAACCTCTCTAGTAGGTTGATCTCTTGTATTATATCAGGGTAGAGAACAAGTACAGAAAAATATAGTTTGTGGAGAAAATTCTCTCATTTTCTGGGACTTGTAAAGACCTTATTTGTTCCAGGTGACAGGTCCCAAGTGTGATAAAAGGACATTATTTTGAGAAATGGCAACTCAGATATAGCAAAGTTGCTGCCAGGAGTTGATGATGCAGAAACAATTTCTCTTGGGCAAGATGGTGCTGAATGGGGAGTTATTAATAACATTTACTATGTTAATTTCTGTATGAATAGTGGCTGTGGGACCACCCATCACATTCATATGTGGGCTGCTCTTCTCAGGTTGCTACCAAAACACCTGCTCTGTTGCTCTTCAAGTGTGGGTCCTTCATTTCACTTTCAGGCCATAAAGACCATTAATTGGTAACCCAATATGTTCTACTTGGAGTAGAATTTTATAACTCAATGCAAAAATATAAAATAAAAATATTGATAAATATTGATGATGGTGATGATGAAGATGGTTATGAAGAAAAAGGTGGTGATGAAGATGAAGATGATGGTGGTGGTGGTGATGATGAGATGAAGATGGTGATGATTATGGTTGTGGTGGTGATGGTGGTGATGATGAAGATGATGGTGGTGGTGTGATGATGATGAAGATGGTGATGATGAAAATGGTGCTGATGAAGATGATGATAACGGTGATGTTGATGGTGATAAATGAAGATGGTGATGATGATGGTGATGATATCATCTTTCTCTTATGGTTTTTGTGTTTGAGACCTAATCCATATAAAATAACCAGCATAGAGCCTGGCCCACTAAAGGCGATACATTAAATTTCAGCTGCTCTGAACTTCTTTCCAAACCTTCTGTTCTATTCTTCTGGATTTTCTTTATTTGGGTACATATAAATATATCAGTTTTATGTTGCTGCTGTATCAAATAATTATAAACTGGATGACCTAAAGCAACATACATTAGTTTTCTCCCTCTGGAGGTCAGAGGTCTGAAATCAGGTTCACTGGGCCAAAATCGGTGTGTCAGGGGCACCATGTTCCCTCCAGAGGCTGTAGGAGAGAATCCATTGCCTTGTCCTCGCTTGTTCTAGAGTGTGTTCTTTGGCTCCCGGCTCCCTCCTCCATCTTTAAAGTGAGCAGTGTAGCATCTTGTTTCAGTGGTCACACTGTTTTATTCTTCTGTATCAAACGTACCTCTGTCTCTCTCTTACAGGGACACTTGTGATTGCATTTATAGCCACCCCATAATTTCCCCAATCTCAACCTTTAACTTAATCACATCTATTGAAGACTTGTCACCGTTTTAGAAAATTTTCACTAGTTCTAGGGATTAAGGCCTTTGGGGGCCATTATTCAGTCTACCACAATAAGAATAAAGTAAATTCAAAATGAAAACACTTCATATTGGTGCCGTTTTACTACGAAATAAAACTATCATGCTCAGTAAAGTCATGTTTCACACAATGTCCCTCATTCATTAAAAATGTAGGAGTTATACATAGCGAAGTGATAAGAAATCAATTCACTGGCCTTGGTCCTGCTGGGACTCCCTGTGAAGACTTCAGCATGGCCAATAGTTGAGGCTAAAACTGCTTGGAATTCATGTATTCTACATATTATGGTGCCAAGATTACTTTGGGCTTTGACCTTGGATATTGTGTGTGGCTTTACAGGTTGTATATAAAGATGTATATAAAGTACCCACTAGAGTTGTACAGTGTACAACTTGTATGGTTGTAAATGGTGGTGCCCACCAGACTCTTTATCTCCAGAAATGTACGGTCCATGTCTGTCTTGTATCCCCACCACCTACTGTAGCACAGGGCATAGAGTGGGCATTCATATTTAGGGAAGCAAAGGGATGAAAGATGCGTTTTCAGTGTGAAAGCTACCAAGTAACTCCTCGTCCATGGTGCCCCGAACAATGGTTTCGTAGCACTGGCTGCACGTTAGACTCACCTGAAAGAGATCTTAAAAAAGAAAGTTCTGGGCCTGGATCCTAGTCACAGATATTCTGATTTATTTGGTTTGGGTGGGGCCATGGTATTACAACTCTTTTTAGAAAGATCCCAGGTGAATCTACTGTGCAGCCAGGTAGCTAATGCGTCGGTCTAGCATTGTGGTTCTCAAACTTTGGTATGCATTAGAACTACCTGGGAAACTGTTGGGCTGAGCGTTTTCTGACTGCATAGGTCCAGAATGGGGGGCTGAGATATGCGTTTCCAGCAGGCCCACAGGTAAGGCTGATGAGGCTGATCTGGGGAACTACACTTTGAGACTCACTGCTTTGGAAGGTGGTAGAGAAGGTAAGTCCCTTTGGTATGCACAGGAGAAAAATGGTTGGGGGCATCATTTTGGAAGTGTGTGTGCTTTGTTTTATGCGGATGTAAGATGTATTAAGCACCTACTCTGTGAATTTAAAATAAGTAATATCATTCCCTCTATGCGAAAGCCTTTTGAGGTAGGCATTTTTAAACTTTGGGTTTTTGTTTTGTTTCGTTTTTAACTGACAAAAAACCCAAGGAGGTGAATAATTTTGCTCAAGCCATGCTTGATCTTGCAGTGTGTCCCAACGTCACACCCTCTGGGAAACTGGAGGCCACTCTATCTTGTGCTTACCTTTCCCCCTTCCTGATCGCTATTCCTGCTCTGACCTCAGGTGACTGGTGTGACAGGGTCCTCGGAGCTCCTAACCAATTTCCCTGCTAACTTCTGTGTAAGGGGATCAGCCTTGTCCTCCCTGCACAGCACCAAGTGCCTCCCTAGCTCAGATATCTTGGATTGACTTGAATAGGCCGGCCGCACACTGACCAGTGCAGACTTGGAAAGTGACACCAGCCTGAGATTTGCCCTCCTTTGCATCATTCTCAACTTTGGATATTTGGACTAGACTTTATACATTACAGGAGACATTTTTCAGGGCTGAACCACTTATTCCCAAAGCCTCCAGGTGAGATTTCAAGGGAGTTACTCCTGGCGGGCTGTTCTCCCTGTCCCTCTGAGCCCTTCTCTTACCCAGAAATCTGTGGTCCCCAGCCTGCCTTGCTTGGGTCAGATACCCTGACTTCATCCAGATGGATCCAAAACTTCCTCCCATCCCTTTTATCCAAACTGAAATTGTCCCTTCTTGAAACACACAGCAGCATTCAACTAATGCAGAAGATGATGTGATTAAAGTAGTTTACACTGAGATGTAAGTCAGGCTTGATGCTCCATGGACATCTTGAATTTTAAAAGAGGAGCTTGTAATGACTCTCAGGTATAGGGAAAATATTGGAGAGGGGGACATCTGTGGACAGAAAGTGCCATGGGCAGTTTCCTGACCTTCTTCCCTGGGCTGCCCCGTACCCTGGCTGAGAAGAATCACACAGCTTGAGGGTTCTGACCAAACCATCCCTGCAGCTCCCTTCCACTTTGCAAGAGGCAGGCATGGCTGAAAGCTGATGGTGAATGTGTGGAACTTCACATCTCAAATCTGGAAGGGGGAGGTGTCTGTATTAGCTTGTTCCTCCCTACAAGCGCTTTAAGTTTCACTGATAGCAACATTCACAGCACACTATTTTAGGTGCTTCAAGCAGGTGCTTTAAAGGGTCATCAGCTGCAGGATGGTCTCTGCTCTTGAGTTAGAGGCTGGTGTGCATTTGCTCAGTCAAGGTTTGCTGTGGCTCTTGATTTATTATTTTTTTTAAAGATTTATTTGTTTATTTGAGAGAGAGAGAGTGCACAAGTGGGGGTAGAGGCAGGGGGAGAGCGTGAAGGGAAGCAGACTCCCCACTGAGTGGGGAGCCCGATGCGGGGTTTGATCTCACGACCCTGAGGTCACCACCAGAGCGGAAACCGACAGTCAGTCAGACGCTTAACCGACTGAGCCACCCAGGCGCCCCAGTGTGACTGCGGCTCTCGCTTTAAACAATGGCAAGAAAGCACCTCACCCACATCTCCCAGAGATGGTCTGCCGGATGGATGTTTCCACCTGTGACTGTGGGCTGGCTGCTGAAAGTCAGGTCTGAAAACTGAGGTGAAGGAAGCAACTGAGACTAACCTGCCTGTCAGATTTAGATTCTCTTTGCTGGAAAAAACTTGAATCCACATGTTTTAAGGGATGCAGTGACCGTGCGAAGTGCAAGCTGCATTGTGTCCTCAGCGTTACGGGCTGAGTTGTGTGCCCCCAAATTTCTTACATGGAAGTCCCGATCCCCAGCACCTTAAAATGTGACTGGATTTAGAGAGAGGGCCTTGAAAGAGGCCATACAGTAAAAGGATGTCACTAGGCTGGGCCCTAATCCGATGTGATCAGCGTCCTTATAAATCAAGGGGAATAAGACACAGACACACGCAGAGGGATGACCACGTGAGGACACAGGGAGAAGATATTGTCTGCACACCGTGGAGAGTGGCCTGGGGAGTCACCAAACCTGCCAACACCTTGATGATCCCTTGGTGTCAGACTTCTGGCCTTCAGAAACGTGAGAAAGCAAATCTCTGTTGTTTAAGCCCCCAGTTTGTGGTGCTTTGTTATGGCGGCCCAGCAAACCAATACCCTCAGCTTTACTTCCTGAAAGAGAGGGAGAAGTTGCTAGTGAACACACCCTTCCCATACAGGCTTCCATCAGTCATTGCTCTCCACGCAGGGAGAGCTTCTCTGTCAGGGTCCTCACTGGCCAGACCCTGGGCTGAGCCTTCTCTTCCCAGTGTTGCTGCAGACCATGGTCCTCCCTTTGGCACCTGCCTAGATTTGTGCACCCCTTCTTTCCCTTCATCAGTGGCTCCAATAAAGGAAGGTAGCAAGAGGGAATGTGATCCTCGGCCTACATGTGCAAAGCAAACACCATTGACATAAGATCTGGAGAAAGGAAACACGGCCTTCCAGGAGGATTCATAACCAGGACACCAGTTCTGTAAAAGAAGGACCAGACTCTGGCAGAGATGGCCCTCTCCCCACCAGGACTGACAGGGTTGGTGCTGCCCCTGGGGGGTGCTGGGGGTCCCTGTGACTAGCCCCTGCTGAACTGAATTGAATGAAGTGATGTCATTCCTGGGCCTCAGTTAAGTAGGAGGTGTATTTCTCTGTGTCGTTACTTCTCCCCTGGCTGGATTTAGGGCACTCGTTCTCAAAGTGTGGCCCCCTACCAGCTGCATCAGCATCACTTGGAGGCTCAGTGCCTGCTCCTGATTGACTGGATCAGATACTCTGGGCTGGGGCTCAGCAATCTCCTACCAAGCTCTCCAGGGATTCTGATCATCCTCCAGTTTGAGAGTCACTGGATTAAGGAATGAGGGACCGCCAAAAAAATTCTGGAGAGCCTGAAGAGTGTGAGAGATGCTGTTGCTGCCTTCAAGGTGCTAATCCTTGAGGAGTGTTTTCTTGGGACAAGGTGTAGAAGGGTGAGTCTGTGAGCCCAGAGTAAGCATGCCAGGATTGAACAAGAACCCACCTGTCCTTTGTAAACCACACTGGTTTTGAGTTTGTATCGGGTTTATGCAGAGAAACAGAACCAACAGGGTGTGTATATGTGATGTATGTGTGTGTGTATACACAGATAGGGATTTGTTTTAAGGAATTGGTTCATGTGACTGTGGAGCCTTGCTAAGTACATTTGCAGGGTAGGCTGGAGGCCAGGGGTGAGTTGTAGTTTAAGTCCAAAGGTCATCAGCTGATCGAATTCCCTCTTGCTTAGGGCGGGTCAGCCTTTTTGGGTGATAAAGTCCTTCAACTGATTGGACATGGCCCATTCACATTAGGGAGGGTAATCTGCTTGACTCAAAGTCCACTGATTTAAATGTTAACCCCCCAAAAAACAAAACAAAACAACAAAAACCCACCTTAACAGAAACATCTAGAATAACATTTAACCAAATATCTGGGTATCGTGGCCCAGCCAAGTTGACATGTAAAATTAGTCATCGCCAGCTTTTTGTATTCTTTTTATTTCTGTTCCCTTTTTGTTGTCAAGGTGATTAAGTGAAACCTTTCTAATAGCTACAGCCTGTCTCCCTGTTATAAACAATCAGCATCTTGATGAAGACAAAGGACAGCACTCAGTGACCACGTGCTGCCTGCCCACGCTGTTCTGAACGCTCCCTATGCTAGCCCTCTTACTGATCACTAAGTCAGCTCTGCTGTTAGCTTGATCTCAAAGACATGGAACGAGAGGCACCCAGAAGATCTTTACGTTGCCTGAAGTCACGTGTTTGTAATGTGGGGGAGCCAAGTCTAATTCTGGAGTGTTCCTAACTGATCCTGTAGGAGGAATCAGGTGTGTGTGTGTGTGTGTGTGTGTGTGTCCGTCCATCCAAAGTTAGGAACAGATGGATAGAAAGATCCCCTGCTCTTCCAACGAAGGGGCGGGGGGGGGAGAGCTGGAAACAGACTCTTGCTGGTAAACAACATCCATCAATAGCACTCGCCCCACTGAAATGTACTAATTTTTAATCAGGTGGCTATATTATTAGCAGCATATTTCTCTTTATTATCACCACTGTGTTAATGCTAATAATAGTAACTACCCTTCATTAAACATTTATTGGCCAGAAATAACACTAAGTGCCTAACATACATATAAGCCAGTTACTATCAGTCCCATTGTCGTGATAAATAAACTGAGGCTTGGATAAATTAATCTGCCCGGAGCCCCATGGCTTCTAAGCTAGAGAGAGAGATCAAGCAGAGCTGCCCTGCAAATAGAAGGGTCCAAGACACCTCCAGCAAGAAGTTGGCGAGGGCCATTAAATGTCCACTGAAGCAGACATGCAGTTGGGAAGTAGCTGTCCCAAGCTCTCTCTTCCTGGATTGCTCCTGCCTCATTTCAGCTTACTGCCATACTCCTGTAATTAGGTGTCGATCCACGACACATGAATCACCTGCCACTCAGAGAGACTCCTGAGCTTTTTAAGTGCAAAGGTCTCCAGGAACGAGGGTAAAGTGGTATTTCCTTATAAAACTCTCTCTTTTTAACAAGCATCCTATAATATGCATCATTTCTGCCTTACGGTGAAATCGACAGTTTTATAACTAACAGTCAAAATTCAAGAAATACATTAGTGAAAACAAGACATCAGAATAAGGCAAGATATCTTTCATAGTCTTAGTTCCCATAATTCTAGAATATTCCTTACAGTCTTTTTTATACATACAAACTTATTTTTCTAATTGAAATCACAGTGCAATCACAGTTTTGCTTTCTGCTTAACATTCTATCTTACATATTTTCTGTGGTATTTCATGGTCTTTTTAAATACAATTTTTGGCCCACAATATTCCATTAACCGATGTTCCCCAATTAATTGTTTTCTTCTGTGGTTTATTTAGATAACATCCAACTTTGTGGAATTTTAAATAAGACTGAAACAAATCAGCTGGTGCAGAAAACACATGCTATTTAAGATGAAAACATTGCAGTGCAATATAGAAGAAAATGCCCACAGATCTGGTTTGAGTTTTGGCTCCGCTGCTCCAGCCACGTGGCTGTCCTGTCTTCCGTATTTGAGCTAATGTCTGGAAACCTCTGCTTCTCATTCTGAAAATGGGACTACTACCTACCCATGAGGTTGTGGTGGTCATTGTCTTTTGAGGATCAAAGGATACACTGACATTTAGAGAGTCTTATCAAAGTTGTTGCAAGGTACTTCACCAGTGGTGAATGTTAGTATAATAAACAGTCAGAAGTCAGAAGTATTGGGTAAAAGATTATAGCATTTTTAGGATCTTGATCCCTGTTACCAAGTTCCTTTCTAAAATGTGTGTCCACTTCCATTTCACATGAGTGCAGGTGCATTTTAAACACCGTGGTTATAGGTGGTATTTCTTTAATTGCTACAAATTCTATATGTCCCTTAACTAGTTGTATTTCCTCTTCTGTGACTTGTCTCTTCCTATAGCCTTTGAATTGAATTAAATCCAATAAACAATAATGGGGTATCTGTGTCGGTACTTGGCTAGGCGTTGGTAATGCAGGGGTGAATGGCATACCATCCTTGACTCTCTGGAATGGTCAGTCTACTGGGGGAGGAAGATGAGCCTGGGAATGAGTACAAAGCAGTACCGTCCACACAATAACAGGCATGTGGAGACAGTGCTGAATTCCTTTGCCGATTTAACTCTGGATTCCTTACTAGTTTTTAAAAATTGCTCTGTGAATAGTTGACCAGCGGATATTTCAAACCAATCAGCATTTCTCTTTTGCATCCTAGACGCAAACAAAGATGACAAGTCCGTACCCTAGATCCTCATACTCTGTCTACTCGCTTCTCTTTCAAAAGCATGTTCTTCTCCTCCCTAAACACGTGGCATCGCCTCAGCCCTCTGGAAGCCTGGGTGGTGGGTTTGCTGCAGCTACAGGGAGGGCAGAGATTGCATCTTTTTTTCCTTAAATTTTTTATTGTTATGTTAATCACCATACATTACATCATTAGTTTGTGATGTAGTGTTCCATGATTCATTGTTTGTGCATAACACCCAGTGCCCCACGCAGAACGTGCCCTCCCCAATACCCATCACCAGGCTAACCCATCCCCCCACCCCCCTCCCCTCTAGAACCCTCAGTTTGTTTTTCAGAGTCCATCGTCTCTCATGGTTCATCTCCCCCTCCGATTTACCCCCCTTCATTCTTCCCCTCCTGCTATCTTCTTCTTTTTTTTTCTTAAGATATGTTGCATTATTTGTTTCAGAAGTACAGATCTGTGACTCAACAGTCTTGCACAATTCACAGCTCTCACCATAGCACATACCCTCCCCAGTGTCTATCACCCAGCCACCCCATCCCTCCCACCCCCCACCACTCCAGCAACCCTCCGTTTGCTTCCTGAGATTAAAAATTCCTCATATCAGTGAGGTCATATGATACATGTCTTTCTCTGATTTCTAGTCAACATTTTTAAACTGGAAACCCAGGTTAAATCAGGTCAAAGTTTCCTTTGAATTTAAGCACTCCCCCACCACCTCCTAAGAAAGAGCCTCCTTTTTCCTCCCCTACTTTCTTTTTTTAAAAATTTTTTATTGTTATGTTAATCACCATACATTACATCATTAGTTTTTGATGTAGTGTTCCATGATTGATTGTTTGTGCATAACACCCAGTGCTCCACGCAGAACGTGCCCTCTTTAATACCCACTACCAGGCTAACCCATCCCCCTACCCTCCTCCCCTCTAGAACCCTCAGTTTGTTTTTCAGAGTCCATCGTCTCTCATGGTTCGTCTCCCCCTCTGACTTACTCCCCTTCATTCTTCCCCTCCTGCTATCTTCTTCTTTTTCTTTTTTCTTAACATATGTTGCATTATTTGTTTCAGAGGTACAGATCTGTGATTCAACAGTCTTGCACACTTCACAGCGCTCACCATAGCACATACCCTCCCCAATGTCCATCACCCAGCCACGCCCTCCCTCCCACCCCCCACCACTCCAGCAACACTCAGTTTCTTTCCTGAGATTAAGAATTCCTCATGTCAGTGAGGTCATATGATACATGTATACATGTCTTTCTCTGATTGACTTATTTCATTCAGCATAACACCCTCCAGTTCCATCCACGTCGTTGCAAATGGCAAGATCTCATTCCTTTTGATGGCTGCATAATATTCCATTGTGTCTATATACCATATCTTCTTTATCCATTCATCTGTCGATGGACATCTTGGCTCTTTCCACAGTTTGGCTATTGTGGACATTGCTGCTATAAACACTGGGGTGAACGTACCCCTTCGGATCCCTACATTTGTATCTTTGTGGTAAATACCCAGTAGTGCAATTGCTGGATCGTATGGTAGCTCTATTTTCAACTGTTTGAGGGACCTGCATACTGTTTTCCGGAGGGGTTGCACCAGCTTGCATTCCCACCAACAGTGTAGGAGGGTTCCCCTTTCTCCACATCCCCGCCAACATCTGTCGTTTCCTGACTTGTTAATTTTAGCCATTCTGACAAGTGTGAGGTGGTATCCCATTGAGGTTTTGATTTGGATTTCCCTGATGCCGAGCGATACTGAATACTTTTTCATGTGTCTGTTGGCCATTTGGATGTCTTCTTTGGGAAAATGTCTGTTCATGTCTTCTGCCCATTTCTTGATTGGATTATTTGTTCTTTGGGTGTTGAGTTTGATAAGTTCTTTATAGATTTTGGATACTAGCCCTTTATCTGATATGTCATTTGCAAATATTTTCTCCCATTCTGTCGGTTGTCTTTTGGTTTCGTGGACTGTTTCTTTTGCTGTGCAAAAGCTTTTTATCTTGATGAAATCCCAGTAGTTCATTTTTGCCCTTGCTTCCCTTGCCTTTGGCGCTGTTTCTAGGAAGAAGTTGCTGCGGCTGAGGTCGAAGAGGTTGCTACCTGTGTTCTCCTTTAGGATTTTGATGGACTCCTGTCTCACGTTTAGGTCTTTCAACCATTTGGAGTCTATTTTTGTGGGTGGTGTAAGGAAATGGTCCAGTTTCATTCTTCTGCCATGTGGCTGTCCAATTTTCCCAATGCCATTTGTTGAAGAGACTGTCTTTTTGCCATTGGACATTCTTTCCTGCTTTGTCAAAGATAAGTTGACCCTAGAGTTGAGGGTCCATTTCTGGGCTCTCGATTCTGTTCCATCGATCTATGTGTCTGTTTTTGTGCCAGTACCATACTGTCTTGATGATGACAGCTTTGTAATAGAGCTGGAAGTCCGGAATTGTGATGCCGCTAGCTTTGCTTTTCTTTTTCAATATTCCTCTGGCTATTCGGGGGTCTCTTCTGGTTCCATACAAATATTAGGATTATTTGTTCCATTTCTTGGAAAAAAGTGGATGGTATTTTGATGGAGATTGCATTGAATGTGTAGACTGCTCTAGGTAGCATTGACATCTTCACAATGTTGGTTCTCCCGATCCATGAGCATGGAACGTTTTTCCATTTCTTTGTGTCTTCTTCAATTTCTTTCATGAGTATTTTATAGTTTTCTGAGTACAGATCCTTTGCCTCTGTGGTTAAATTTATTCCTAGGTATCTTATCGTTTTGGGTGCAATTGTAAATGGGATTGACTCCTTGATTTGTCTCTCTTCTGTCTTGTTGTTGGTGTATAGGAATGCCACTGATTTCTGTGCATTGATTTTATAGCCTGCTACTTGACTGAATTCCTGTATGAGTTCTAGCAGTTTTGGGGTGGAGTCTTTTGGGTTTTCCACATACACTATCATATCATCTGCAAGAGTGAGAGTTTGACTGCCTGTTTGCCGATTTGGATGCCTTTGATTTCTTTTTGTTGTCTGATTGCTGTGGCTAGGACTTCTAATACTATGTTGAATAGCAGTGGTGAGAGTGGACATCCCTGCCGCGTTCCTGACCTTAGGGGAATAGCTCTCAGCTTTTCCCCATTGAGAATGATATTGGCTGTAGGTTTTTCATAGATGGCTTTTATGATATTGAGGTATGTACCCTCCATCCCTATACTCTGAAGAGTTTTGATCAAGAAAGGATGCTGTACTTTGTCAAATGCTTTTTCTGCATCTATTGAGAGGATCATATGGTTCTTGTTCTTTCTTTTGTTAATGTGTTGTATCACGTTGATTGATTTGAGGATGTTGAACCAGCCTTGCAGCCCAGGGATAAATCCCACTTGGTCGTGGTGAATAATCCTTTTAATGTACAGTTGGATCCTATTGGCTAGTATTTGGGTGAGAATTTTTGCATCCATGTTCATCAAGGATATTGGTCTGTAATTCTTTTTGATGGGGTCTTTGTCTGGTTTTGGGATCAAGGTAATGGTGGCCTCATAAAATGAGTTTGGAAGTTTTCCTTCCATTTCTATTTTTTGGAACAGTTTCAGGAGAATAGGTATTAATTCTTCTTTAAATGTTTGGTAGAATTCCCCTGGGAAGCCATCTGGCTCTGGGCTTTTGTTTGTTAGGAGATTTTTGATGACTGCTTCAATTTCCTTAGTGGTTATAGGTCTGTTCAGGTTTTCTATTTCTTCCTGGTTCAATTTTGGTAGTTGGTACATCTCTAGAATGCACCCATTTCTTCCAGGTTATCTAATTTGCTGGCATAGAGTTGCTCATAATATGTTCTTATAATTGTTTGTATTTCTTTGGTGTTGGTTGTGATCTCTCCTCTTTCATTCATGGTTTTGTTGATTTGGGTCATTTCTCTTTTCTTCTTGATAAGTCTGGCCAGGGGGTTTATCAATCTTGTTAATTCTTTCAGAGAACCAGCTCCTCGTTTCGTTGATCTGTTCTACTGTTCTTTTGGTTTCTATTTCATTGATTTCTGCTCTGATCTTTATTATTTCTCTTCTCCTGCTGGGTTTAGGCTTTATTTGCTGTTCTTTCTCCAGCTCCTTTAGGTGTAGGGTTAGGATGTGTATTTGAGACCTTTCTTGTTTCTTGAGAAAGGCTTGTATTGCTATATACTTTCCTCTCAGGACTGCCTTTGCTGTATCCCAAAGATTTTGAACAGTTGTGTTTTCATTTTCATTGGTTTCCATGAATTTTTTTAATTCTTCTTTAATTTCCTGGTTGACCCATTCATTCTTTAGTCGGATGCTCTTTAGCCTCCATGTATTTGAGTTCTTTCCGACTTTCCTCTTGTGATTGAGTTCTAGTTTCAAAGCATTGTGGTCTGAAAATATGCAGGGAATGATCCCAATCTTTTGGTACCGGTTGAGACCTGATTTGTGACCTAGGATGTGATCAGTTCTGGAGAATGTTCCATGGGCACTATTGAAGAATGCGTATTCCGTTGCTTTGGGATGGAATGTTCTGAATATGTCTGTGAAGTCCATTTGGTCCAGTGTGTCACTTAAAGTCTTTATTTCCTTGTTGATCTTTTGCTTAGATGATCTGTCCATTTCAGTCAGGGCGGTGTTAAAGTCCCCCACTATTATTGTATTGTTGTCAATGTGTTTCTTTGCTTTTGTTATTAATTGCCCTATATAATTGGCTGCTCCCATGTTGGGGCATAGATACTTACAATATTTAGATCTTCTTGTTGGATAGACCCTTTAAGTAGGATATAGTGTCCTTCCTCATCTCTTATTACAGTCTTTGTTTTAAAATCGAATTTGTCTGATATAAGGATTGCCACCCCATCTTTCTTTTGGTGTCCATTAGCATGGTAAATGGTTTTCCACCCCCTCACTTTCAATCTGGGGGTGTCTTTGGGTCTAAAATGAGTTTCTTGCAGACAGCATATTGATGGGTCTTGTGTTTTAATCCAATCTGAGAGCCTGTGTCTTTTGATTGGGGCATTTAGCCCATTTACATTCAGGGTAACTATTGAAAGGTATGAATTTAGTGCCATTGTATTGCCTGTAAGGTGACTGTGACTGTATATTGTCTGTGTTCCTTTCTGATCTATGCTGCTTTTAGGCTCTCTTTTTACTTAGAGGACCTCTTTCAATATTTCTTGTAGGGCTGGTTTTGTGTTTGCAAAATCCTTTAGTTTTTGTTTGTCCTGGAAGCTTTTTATCTCTCCTTCTATTTTCAATGACAGCCTAGCTGGATATAGTATTCTTGGCTGCATATTTTTCTCGTTTACTGCTCTGAAGATATCTTGCCAGCCCTTTCTGGCCTGCCAGGTCTCTGTGGATAGGTCTGTTGCCAATCTAATATTTCTACCATTGTAGGTTACATATCTCTTCTCCCGAGTTGCTTTCAGGATTTTCTCTTTGTCTCTGAGACTCGTACATTTTACTACTAGATGTCGGGGTGTTGACCTATTTTTATTGATTTTGAGAGGGGTTCTCTGTGCCTCCTGGATTTTGATGCCTGTTTCCTTCCTCACATTAGGGAAGTTCTCTGCTATTATTTGCTCCAATATACCTTCTGCCCCCCTCTCTCTTTCTTCTTCTTCTGGGATCCCAATTATTCTAATGTTGTTTCATCTTATTGTATCACTTATCTCTCGAATTCTGCCCTCGTGATCCTGTAGTTGTTTCTCTCTCTTTTTCTCAGCCTCTTTATTTTCCATCATTTGGTCTTCTATATCGCTGATTCTCTCTTCTGCCTCATTTATCCTAGCAGTTAGTGCCCCCATTTTTGATTGCACCTCGTGAATAGCCTTTTTGATTTTGACTTGGTTAGACTTTAGTTCTTTTATTTCTCCAGAAAGCGTTTCTTTAATAACTTCCACACTTTTTTCAAGCCCAGCTAGTATCTTTAAAGTCATGATTCTGAACTCTAGGTCCGACATCATACTAGTGTCTGTATTGAGTAGGTCCCTGGCTGACGGTACTACCTCTTGTTCTTTTTGCTGAGGTGATTTTTTTCGTCTTGTCATTTTGTCCAGAGGAGAATAGATGAATGAGAGAACAAAACGCTAACAGGTTAACAATGTCCCCAGCAAATATACTATATACAAATCAGAAAAGACCTGAAACCAGGGGAAAAGAAAGGGAAAGAAAGAAAAAAGAAAGAGAAAAAAAAAGATAAAAAAGATAAAAACAAAAACAGAGCAATACAAAAAAAGCAGAATATGATCAGATATGATCAGGCTAGTGCATAGATCAGTGCCACACACTAGATTTTGGGCGTATTTTGGTGTGTTAGAAAAAAGTGCCTCCTAAAATTTTAAAGGAAGAAAGACATATATGTACAAAATAAGGGCTGATACAATGAAGGGATGGAAGATGACTGTAAAGATGAAAATTATAAAAGATTTTATAAAAGGAATTGATAAGGTGTTTGAAAAAAGAAAGAAGATTTAAAAAAAAAAAAGAAAAAGGGAGAGACTGTGATCAGGCAGGAGACTAGAACAAAGCCATACACTAGTGATTTAGGGTATATTTTGATCTGTTAGAAGAAACTGTATCTCAAAATTTTAAAGACAGAACAACTTATATATATGCCAAAAATAAGGGTGACTCCTATGAAGGGATAAAATATGACTCTAAAAATGAAAAATAAAATGTTTTTTTATAAAAAAGGATTGATAAGATGTTGGTTGAAAAAGGGAAAAAGAAAAATAAAAAAAAACAGTTAAAAAAATTAACTGATGAACTAATGATTCATGGTAAAAAAAAGCCATGAATTCTATGTGCAGTATTCCCCTAGCGCTGGAGTTCTCCCGTTCTCCTTGATCGGTAAACTTGGTCTTGGCTTGCTGGCTGTTCGTGCTGATCTTCTGGGGGAGGGGTCTGTTGCCGTGGTTCCCAAATGTCTTTGCCGGAGGCGGAATTGCCCCGCCCTTGTCGGTCCGGGCTAAGCAAGCTGCTCGGGTTTGCTCTCGGGAGCTTTTGTTCCCTACAAGCTTTCCGTACAGCTTTGGAGGACCAGGGTGAAAATGGTGGCCTCCCAATCTCCGCCCGGAGGAGCTGAGAACTCGGGGCTCCGCTCCTCAGTGCGCCCCCAGAGAAAAGCAGTCCCTCCCGTCTCCCCGGTCTCCGGCCGCACTCCGCGCTCACCCGGCCTGTGACCGAGCGTTTCTGTCTCTGGCACCCGACCCCGTGTGGAGTCTCCAAACCCAGCAGATCCCTGCGGTGCGCTCCCGCGCCGCTCCTCCCGGGGAAGGAAGGGGAGTCTCCCTGAATCTGCCGCTTATTGGGTCCCTGCTGGAGGAGCAGTGGCCCGACTGGGCCGCGGATCACGGTTTATGGCCACCCCGAGCTGAGAGCCCGCGCCTCGGCTCCGTCTCTGCAGCCGGCTTCCCCGCTCCGATACCTGGGAGCTCTGCCGCACCCAGGCACCCCTGGTCTTTCTGTGACCCCGAGGGTCCTGAGACCACACTGTCCCGCGAGGGTTCCACCCCCCGCTTAGCCACTGGAGCGACGTCCCTCCGCGGAGCCGACTTCTAAAAGGTCCGATTTTGTGCTCCGCGGCTCTAGCACTTGCCAGAAGCGGCCGACGGAGGCCCCCTCCCCCGCCGTCTATCCTCCCGAATATCGCCTCGGATTCACTTCTCCGCACGTCCTACCTTCCAGTAAGTGGTCGCTTCTCTGTTCAGAGAGTTGTTGCTATTCTTCTCTTTGATCTCCTGTTGAGTTCGTAGGTGTTCAGAATGGTTTGATCCCTATTCAGCTGAATTCCTGAGACCAGACGAAATCCAGGTCTCCTGCTCCTCTGCCATCTTGCTCTGCCCCCCCCCGAGATTGCATCTTTTAAGCCAACAGAAAAGCCACCTCCGTGGTCTGCATTTTCACGTGGCATTCAGGAGGAAATAAGATGTTCACTGAAAAGAGAGCCCCGGAAAATCAAGAGTGAGCCCCCCCGTATTGAAACTGACTGCAAGTGGAATGGAGGGCTTAAGGGAATTTTTACAGCCAGGGCTGCCATACATTATCTTCATATTTGGCGAACAGTTCCATTTACACTCAGGCAGATCCTGCTCCCATGGCTGTGGGTGAAAAGGAAGTGCAGTGATTCACGTGCGTCCATCCTCAGAAGCAGGGTGCTCTTGTCCTCGGTCATGGCTTGACTCCAGGCTCTGGCCATTGTCTCCTAATGTGGTCTTTTCCGGCATGGTTATTGCTCACTTAAAAAATACAGTTTTAAAATTTCTATTTATGTTAGTTTTTTTTTTATTGAGATACAATTGACATGTATAACATTATGTTCATTTCAGGTGTACAACATAATGATTCGATATTTGTATATATTGTGAAATGATCACCCCAGGAAGTCTAGTCATCACCGTACATAGTTACATTGTTTTTTAATTTAGAAAATATCTTAGAGATGTTTCTAGGGTAGTCGCATGGTCCCATCTCTTTAGTGGCTATTAAAGCCAAGAGCCTCTCCTTAGGATTGATTTCTTTGGATTTGAGATCCTTGATTTTGTCTTCAGGCCTCCTTCAGAATTCCTGAGGCTGATGTGGGTCCCCTGATGACCCCAGGTCCGTGTACATCTAATTCAGTACTCGCCAGGCTTTATCTGCTCGTCTTTTATTAAACACTGACATTTGGAGAATTTAATTGAGGACTGCTATACATTTTAATTAATTAATTAGTTAATTTTTATATTTTTAAGATTCTTTATTTAAATTCAATTTTGTTAATGTATACTGTATTATTAGTTTCAGGGGTAGAATTCAGTGATGCATCAGTTGCTTATAACACCCAGTGCTCAGTACATCAAGGGCCCTCCAGACATTTTAGATTCGAGGGTCACAGATGTTGGGATTTTTCAGGAAGCCCATGAGACCTCCTGGTTCTCTTCCCACACCTGGAACCAATTAAGAGAGATGGTGAGGGGGGCATGGGAGTGTGGGGGGAGAGGAGTCAGATGGAGATCAAAATAGCATCTTCCTATGGCAGGCTTCAGTGTGAACCCTGGAACCGGACCGGGCTGGACCCCACTCAGTTTACCACGTGGGTGAGAGCAGACCAGAGGAGGTGCTCCCTGCAGGCAAACAGGGGTCCGCAGGTGGGGGGGGTGGAGGGGATGTGCTCCTTCCTTTTCCCAAACTCACCTCTTGTCTGACGGAGGCAGGGTCTGAAAATCCATGGGCATAACACTCCAGTGCAAGCTTCTTCAACTGTGGACCACTGATATTTGGGGCTGGAGAACTGTTTGTTGTGGGGGCCTGTGTTTAGCAGCACCCCCTGGCCTCTACTTACTAGATGCTGGAACCCCGCGCAGTTCTGGGCTGTGACCATCAGTGGTGTCTCCAGGCATTGCCAAGTTGCCCCCAGTGGAGAAGCTCTTCTCCAATATGGGGACCCTCCAAATGGAAGAAAAGTCTGAGCATCCTCCCCAGAAGTCCCCCTAATCCCGGCAGGCAGGATGCCCTGCCTCCTCTGCTCCGTCTGGGCTCCCTGTGTATGCCTCCTCCCTCCCATTTTCTACACCCCCACTTCTCGTAATCACTGTCACCTGTGGATTATTGGAAGGGTAGCAGCTGCCTGGCTTTGTGTCCCTTGGCACGGTGTGGCCTTGTGTGGACAGTGGTATTGATTTTAGAGAATGTTTTTTAGATACTGGAACAAAAATGGATGTGAACATTTTTCCATATAAATATTTGCTGTCAATGTTGTTCCTCCAAATCATTTTATGCATTCATCTGACTTGCCAGACACATGGATCTTACCCAGCCCAAAAAGCAGAGACTCTTAAAACAGTGAAAAGGATAGCAAGTCCTATCCGTGGGGCTGGCTCCAAGCCCAGTCCTCGCTAGCACAGAGTACCATTAAATAGTGATAATAGTCACATAGATTACCTTCCTCACATGTGATTCCTCCCCCGAAGTGTTTTTATACTCATCATTCTTATGCTTTTATCTTGGATTCAAGCTATAGTCCTCTAGTTATATGATACATGTAGCTAATTAGGACTAATTTGGGGGCAAAAAGCAACTTATTTTGCAAAGCATGTTCACTTGAAATTGTCTCAATAATTCTATGAACTATTTTAGGAATGAAGGCTAATATGCAACTAATTGTAGGACCCTTGTTCACATCACTCAGAAAAAGAGCTTCCAGGATGTTATATAACAAAAATTCAACTTGGTAAATTTGAAGATCTAATGGTTTTATTCCTTGATTCATGAACTGGGCATGAATTCGAGTTGTACACTGTGGAAGGTTTTTATAGGAAGGATGGTGGGACCAGGAAGGTATTAGCAAAAGCAAGGATGGTTTCAGGCAAGGTCACCTTCCCTCAGGGGGAGGAGCAGGGGTCTTATCCCCAGATTTCCTCCTCTTCCTTGGGGGGAGGGAGAGGGCCCAAGGGACCGGGTACCTCCTTGGTGGCCACCGGAACATTCCTCACTGGCCGGTTGGGACTATATTTTTGGGGGAGCCTGGAACTGCCGTTAGGTTAGGGATGAAGTCCTGGTATGGTGCCTTGGCCTAAGTGACTCCATTTTGGGCCTGTGGTTTTCTTTTTGACAGGGACCAGGTTATGGAACCAATATATCTTTTCTAAGGCAGAGAAATATGCATCTTTTTAGTTATTTCCTGCTTCTTAAAGGAAAGGTGTAAGAATCTAGACATTGTCTAATCAACCTCCACTGCACTAATACATCACCACCACCACCACCCCCTGAAACATTGCAACACTAGCCTCAGTAGTAGGCAGTTCTAATTGTCAGAACATTCTACCTTACAGACAAAAATCTGCCTGCCTTGGACTTCCTTCTGGAGGGTCCTGGGGCCACAGGGAACATCTCATCCTCTTGTTCATAGCAATGGTTGCAAAATCTTCAGGATTCTTCTGTTACATTGTCCCAAATTGTCTCTCCTCATGCCTCCACCTGTCATGGGCTGAATTGTGCCCCCCCGCACCCCACTCTTTCAAATGCTGAAGCCTTAACCTCTAACTTCTCAGAGTGTGGCTATATCGGACACACAGCCTTTAAAGAGGTGGTTAAGTTGACATGAGGCCTTAATCCAATCTGACTGGTGTCCTTGTAAGAGGAGGAAATTTGGACCCACAGAGAGAGACAGCGGGGACGCGCATGCGCAGAGGAAAGGCCATGTGAGGACACAGAGAAGCTGGCCATGTGCAAGCTAGGGAGAGAAGCCTCAGGAGAAAGCAAGCCTGCTGGTGCCTTGATCTTGCACCTCCGGCCTCCAGACTCTGAGAGAATAGATGTGGGTTATTTAAGCCGCCAAGTCTGTATTTTGTTATGGCTGCCAGAGCTGACTTATACATGCTCTACCCCCGACCCCACTGTGAGTGTGACCTGTTAGTGTCCTTGCCTCCCCTTCTGTCTCTCTAATAAAGACAGCAATAGCTTCTGCCCCATGGGGCTCGCGGGGGATTACAGGAGATAATGAACCGTGTCTGGCGCAGTATTGAAGAAATGTTATTTCTTGTTAACATTATCATTCCTAGGGTTATGTTATCTTTGTTTAAGTAATAAAAATATTAAATAAGACAAGGTTAGGACAAATCTGATGCCATGATACCTCAGGATGTCTGTAAGGTTGACTTCGATCCATTCCTAAACACTTCCTCAGATATTTATACTTACGGCTCCCACCCTTGTGTCCATACATTCTTGATTGGAATTTATGCTCGTGGCCTCTGACATTTTCCCAGTTTACTGGCCTCTTATGTTTTAAAGAAGTGATTAAAAAATTTAAATTATTTTGTTTTTAAGTGTGTAGTATCGGTCCAAATATACAAATGTGAAAATTATTCTTGTGATGTTTACTTAGGATCATGGGTTTACTTTCCACTGGCTTAAATTTTCCTAGTAGTAATAGACGCACTTTATAATATTTCATAATGGTATCCACATTGGGCTTCAGTAATTATGAGTGAGTTGCATGCACCATGTTGTTAATACACCATAGCTCTCCCAAATACAAAAACGAAGACACTACTGATTTAGAAGCCGGAGTCTTGTCTGGGTTCTATCTCCATCTCTCCTCCTATCTTGCAACTTTGTGTTGCTTTGGAAACCTTCTTGCATCGCACACCAGGTTATTCTCATATGGAAAAAGACTTAACAGGATCCCGAGCGTGCCAGGCTTGTGGTCCTGGCGTGTCCTTTAAAAGACTGTGTGGGTATTATTTCTTCCATGTTGTACCCTCTGAGGTTAGAACTATTTTATCTTTACAGGTAAGATCTGATTTTTATCCGACAAGGGGAAATGCTGTGACTGGCACTGCCCTCATGCTCCCTCTTGGAAATGAGTGAGGCTGGGTTGGTTTAATGTAAAACGTTCCAGTAATAACTTTCAGACGTTACAACTCAATTTGATTTTCTGAAGTCATCATGAAGGGAATATTTCAAAAGTCTTACTCCTTTAAGTTTAAAAATGCTCTGCAGAATTAATGTGGCAATAGCCAGCCACCCAGTCCAACCCCAACTTTCTAGAAAAGATATGCCTCCAGGACATTTCTCTAAATGAAGTGTCAAATCCAAATCAAGGCAAATTTCCAGTGCGGGATAATGGACTCTATTTTATGACTTTCTTCTGTGCCCCAGGGGGTGCTTGGGCCCATTACACAGCTGGTTGGTGTATATTAGGTATGTTAGCAAAGGGACTTGAGTGGCTGTGGGCTCTTTGCTTGGTGAAGCCCAAGCCGCATCGCACAGGTTCTGGGGTTATTAACGGTGCACCTGGTTTCCCCGAGAATGCTCAAACTCCATTCTGTGATGAATACTTAATAGCAAGGAGAATGGGATTCTTCTCTTTTTAGGGAAGTTTCTGTGACTCAGCGAATCCATTCCAGTGCAATGGACAAACTGTCAACATTAATGAATGCCAGCTGAGATTCGGTCCCTACAGGGAGAAACCTGGCCCGGTTGGGAATGAGCATTAACGCCCCCATGTATTTTGAACATGCTGCACTTTCACCACAGATTCAAGCTTAGTGGATATCTTTAGAGGAAACCACTCTGAAAAGCATGTTTTCTGGTTTGGTTGTTTCCATCCTTAATCACAGTTTTAATTTTGGGGAGAAATACACCAAGCTAAGTAATTCGGATTTTCTAGAAACCAAAAGAAAAAAGAAAGGAAGGAAGAGCAACTATCAAAGACATTTCAGTGGCTGTCGTTTGTTTGTTTGGGGTATGTACGGCACCAGGTTAAGGCGGTCGTTGCTGAGGGTAAGGGAATACACAGATGGTGGGTGACCCAGGCTCAGGAGACGAGGCTTTGGAGTGAGCCCCAGCAAGTACAGGGCACCAAGACAGGCCCATCCGATTTTGGGAATTGTACGCTGTTATTCTGCAGTCATGTTTGGATCAAAGGTGTCCAACTTGGGGATTTTGAACTTTGAAGGGGTTACAGCCAGATCAGTAGGTGCCTTTGCCTCCCTTCTGAGAGAGAGCACCCAGCATGTGCCCCTTGTTCTTGGAAGAGTCTGGGCCCAAACACGGTCCCTGCTCAGATGACTCCTGAGAGCAAATCCAGTGTGTCTCACTGCGGAGTTCAAACTTCATATGGTTTCTCATCTCTAATGTGAAAATAACAGTAATGGCTGCCTGCAAGATTGGTTTTGAGGATTTGTTTGTTTTTGTAAAGATTTTATTCATTTGAGAGAGAGAAAGAGAGCAGAGTTGGGGAGGGGGCAGAGGGAGAGGGAGAAACAGACTCCCCACTGAGTGTGGAGCCTGATGTAGAACTCGATCCCAGGACCCTGAGATCATGACCTGAGGCAAAGGCAGACACTTTATCGACCCAGCCACCCAGGTGTCCCTGAGGATCTGTTTTATAATAAAAATACTTAACGTAATACATATTCAATAAATAGCAGTCATTCAACTATACCCCAGAACAAAGGTGATAATGGTAGATTTAACTAAATTTAAAGTTTAGTTATGCACTTGGTGATACTGTCTTGGTGGAAGTGAGGGTCGCAAGCCATGTTAAATCGGATGACAGTAATGTCATACATGGATGCAGCCACTAAGTAAAGGGGACACACTCTCATCTTTGTATTGTACAGAACATGAATGTGAGATCTTGGATAACTAACACCCTTCCTTCTCTTTGGCCTTTGTCTTCTGACCTTGTACAGTGTGGACCAGTAAACTTTCCAGTGACTTAAGGAGGCAGGGGTGGAAGAAAATTCATTGGTATGGGTAAAATGGTCTGTACATGTACAGAGGGAATAATTAATCATCATGAAAGCTAATTTTAGAATGTTTTATTTCACTGCGATGTATTTATTTATATTTGGTTGACCTCAATCAAGCAGCCATGTATTCAAGAAGCATTTCTTGGGATTCTACTGTGTGCTAGAAATGGTTGGAGGGATTGGAGATCTGTCAGGGAATTCAACCAACCAACCGTCTACCATTTAGAGACGGTAGAGACTCAAACTTAAAGGAGCGGGAGAGACAGATAATCAAAAAACTGTAACAAATAAGTAAATTATGCAAGATGCTAAAAAGTGATCAGTGTTGTGGAGAGAGACAGCTGCTGAGGGCATTTGGGAGTCCTTGCTGTAGTGGAGGGCAGGATGAGGCAAGCCTCAGGGAGAAGGAGGGGGCTCAGCAAAGGCTAGAGAAAGTGGGGGAACTGGCCAGGTGCGCCCTGGGAGAGGGGCATCCCAGGTAGAGGGAGGAGCCTGTGGAAATGCTATAGAAACCTAAAGAAGGCCCCGTGGCTGGAGTGGAAGGAGCAAGGGGGAGGAGTAGGAGGTGATAGCAGAGAAGGAACAGCAAGCATGGGTCATACAAAAATATTGGCTTTTATGCCAGAGAATGGGGGCCCTGGAGGGTTCTCAGCAGAGGAGAGAGACAACCTGAGATGTCTGCCTGGATCACTCTGGCTGATGGATTAGCATGTGTATGTGTGTGTGTGGGGGGGGGGCGGGCAGCAAAAGTGGATGCCAGAGAGCCAGAGGGGCCTCTGTGACAATCCAGGGGTGAGAGGTGGTGCTTTGGACCAGGGGGGCAGCAGAAGAGAAGGCGAGTGGCTGATTCTGAGCATATTTTGGAGATGTAGCTAATGGACTTCCTCATGCAGTGAATGGAAGGGATGAGAAAAAGAGGGGTGTCAAGGGGGACCACAAGTGTTTGGACTGAGGGACTGTAAGACCAGATGGCCCTTAGTTCTTCTATTCAAACATGGATATTTTACGGATAGAATATTTTTGCATGTACCGTGTGTGATTCTAATTTATCACTTTTTGAAGTATTGACAAATATGAAAAAGAATCACATGGAAGAGAAGGGTGGTAAAAGAACTTCATGAATGTGAGATGTTCAGAATATTGGGTCCCAGAATATGGGTGTCATGGAGGGGAGCAGGAAATTAGAGCAGCAGTTTACTGGGGTTCCAATCAACTGATTTCCCCCCCTAAAGTCTTAAATGTTTGAGACTCCCAAATAAAGCTGTGTGAGTGGGATTTCTACATCCTGTGGTCCATCGTCCAGAGCCCATGGGGTGCCGTTAGGCTCCATGCTGGCTGATGTGGGGTGGGGTGAACATTGGTCACCCTGTGATTCATACACGTGGGGGGCGCTGTTGTCCATAACGGTTGGTTAGGCCTGCTTCTTACCGTGATTGGAATGAAACACTCTCTAGAAATACACTCACCTATTGACTTTGCTTTCTATGTTTTTTTTCTTTTTAAGGTTTTTCTCCTAGTATTCACACCTGTATTTTCAAACTCTGTTTACACTGAAATACTTCATTATTGCGGGCTAGATATCTACTTAATTTTATCGACTCTGCATGCCTGCCCTCCTTATCTTCCCCTACTTTTTTCATATAATGATATTGCCGTTTTCGGTTAAATCAATATTTAGGGTTTACATTATTATAACCATGTAAATATTAGCTACAGCTGAGCCACCTAGCGCATTATGAATGCTTTTCCTTTCTATTACAGCTTTGTGTTTTCCCTGGGATTAATAATCACTGACTTTTTTGTTTACTTAGTCTTCACGGCATGTGTAACTAAGTCATCCCCCAAATTCTCTGACAGGACTAAGTACTCCTTTTAATACATTCAGATACATCAGGGTCTTTGAATGTTTATTTTTTATTTTTTTTGAAACATCGCTGGGAGCCCTCTCTCTGCACCTGTCTTGACTAGTTTCTACTCTACAGCTGTTATCTTGTAACCTTTCAGTCGCTCTGGAAATTCCTTTCATGGAATTCCTCACCTGCATCTGAGTCTCTCTGTCCTCTGTATGTCATATACTCCTCTCCCTTGGTTTGTTGCCTTATTTACTCATTCCAGTAGCTTTCTGAATAGGGTGAATGAGAGGTAAAATTTGGGGGTTTTCATTATCTAAAAATGTCTTTGTTTACTTACTTGACACTCTGGGTGTAGATTTCTAGGTCAGCCCCATGACTGTTTCTATAAAGGACCATGTCAGGGTTCAGAGGTGAAAGATCAGGTCCTTGACCTTCATACCGTTGTATGTCAGACAGCAGGTTTCAACTATGGAGAACCCCAAGGAAGATGGCACCTTTGTCCAAAGAAATGTCTTTCTATGTCAACGGAGACCTGACTTGAGTTCTATTTAAGTGTCCACTGCATTATCTATGTACTCAGTGCTGTATAAGCAGATGGTGTGCGAGGATGATAATGTCCCCTCTGTTGCATCCATGGTACAAATGTTTGAGCAATGAATGAATGAAGCCACACAAATGAGCAATATCTTGATGAAGTAAGGGCAAAAAAGTGAAAGACTAGATCAGCTGGCATGAAAGTACAGATGATGGTGGAGACAGGTGAATTCTGTGCAATGTTCCCCAGTGTTCCATGGGAAGCAGAGGGTTGTGTCATACCTGGAACCCAGACACAGGTTCTTCTTGCCACTGCTTTGGAGATAGTGGGCACTGCTGGTGAGACAAAGCAACTGAACATCTAGACTCTGTCATTGTTCATTCATCCTTCCCCTGAAACTCCATTCAAATGGTAGTAAAGGCATTTATACATAATCCTAAGGACAAAGTGGAAGGGGGGCGGGTAAGATGGTGGCAGCCATGGGTTGGCAATGATGGTAGATGAGTTGTCCAAGGTTTAACATACTGGAGAGAGCTGAAGAAAGTCACACAAGAGGAAGCCAATGAGCAGGTCTCTCACTCAGGATGGTGAACTGAAGGCGCCAGCTTAGACTAGAGTCATTCCTCTGAGAGTCCTTCTAATTGAAAAGATTGTTGTCACTTACCACTTAGACTACCTTTGCAGTTATCCAGATGGTCATTCATTTTATTACGGAAACACAAAGGAAAATCTGTGCATTACCTGGAAAAATAAATTACTTTAAAAAGTAAGCTTATGGAAGTCCTTAGGCCAGAGCAAAATGGAAAATTGAGTGCCACTGAGCTTGGTGAAGTTCTAGCAAAAGAAAATGATGCTGAACAATGAGATTAACTTAGAAGCATGTGTTTTGTGTTTTTATTTTTTATTTTTTTATCATCATTATACTTCACTGCTTTCACTTAACATTTGTAGCTTAAGATTTCACTTCTGGAGTTAGATTTTACATCTTTCTGTTGGGGTCTCATTGCAATCTCTGGATTTAATTAATTTTGTTATTTAATCATAGGACAGGGGATTCAGTTGGCTTCAGTTTATTTCATTCCACCCCTTGCTTTGAGAGTCTCATTTATTGCCTCAGTGTTCTGTTTGTTTCTGGTTCACCTTGCTGTGTTTTTGGACATTTGTTTTTGTAATATTTTCTCTCTCCCCAAGGTTTTTAATCTTCAGGAAACAATTCTTTCAACATTATTATGTTATTAGCTTTATTTTCCACTCTCTTTTTCTGATGATTTTTTAGATTTGAAATACCTCATGTGAATCTGCAGTGCCACTTTTTTCATTAATTTGTCCCATTTTTGTTTGTTTGTTCCCAAATGCTGCCGAATGCTAAGGAGTCATTGACATCATTTTGGTTTATTCATGTGCTTTATCGCATGTGGTCATAATTCCCAGAGTGCCTTCTGCTCTTTCCAAATCACTAGCCACTTTCATGCCTTTGGAAAACTTTGAGCCTAAAATGTAAATGCTGGAACATAGCAAACTACATGCAGATTACAGCGTCTGTATTCTTCTCTAAAAATGTACACTTAACCACTAGCAACGTTACTGAGAGTTACTTTCATCCATCCAAAGGGACAGAGAGACTTTATCTCTAAAATGAATTCCCTGTACACATATGGAAATAATTCTCTAGAAGGATATTGCAAACAATACTTAGACATTTTCTGAACAAAAACATTAACATTTTTCTTATTTTTTTTTCCTCCAGAGATTTGTAAAAACACATAGCAAAATTGAGCCTTTTTTCCCTTGTTGAAAAATCAGTTCAAATATTGGATGAAAAGAACATTTTTTACACGTGGTAGCTAAATCTCATAAATGTGTTCTTCTTATAATATCTGAGAAATTCTTTTTCTCAGTTACTCACTGTCCCTTGACATCTATGTAATGGAATTTTGATTATAATAGATGATGCATATGAAATACAGATTAAATATTGTTCCTTAAAAGGATAGGTTTTGGCTGTATACAGTGTGAAAACCATAATATTTTTTTGAACATTTATTCATTCAATAAGAATGTGAGAGCCTCTATTACATACTAGTCAGTGCACCAGGTACCAGGAGTACAGCTGTGTCATCTCTATGCGGTGTACCTCGTGTAGATTATAGTTCGATGGGGGGTCTACACCAAACAACTAAGAAAAGAGTTATGAATGAATTATGCAGAAGGCTGACAGGTAGGGCAAGGGGTCTAGTCTGGGAGGGTGGGAGACCAGGAAGATGTTTCTAAGGGATTGATGTGTAAGCCGAGATTGAAAGAATGAGTAGTAGCACATGGAGCAAAAGATGGTGAAATATTCCAGCAAAGGGCCCAGTATCTGTGCAGGCTCTGAGGTGGGAAGAGGTTTGGGGACCCAAGACACTGGGGAGCCCAATGTGGCTGGACTCTAGTAAACCATCAGCATGAGGTAAGATTGAGTTTTCTCTATGCATAATTTATTAACATCAAAATACAAGAAGGCAGATTCCATCTCATCCAAAAACACTGATAGATCATCCCCATGCTAGAAAAGAAAGAAACCTAGTTCTCTGTTCTCCTTTTCAATTTGCTCTTGCTCGCTGTATTTTCAGAATTCCTTCATGCAATTTGGAGTTCTCTTGTTAGGTACAAAACATTTAGGATTGTTATGTCATTTTGATGAATTGACCACTTTCTCATTAGGAAATTGCCATCCTAGTAATATTCTTTTTGGGTAGTGTTAGCAGGGAATTTTTAAAATCCTTTTACTTTTAATCTGCCTGTTTCTTTATATTTTATTTTGTTGTATGCTTAATTTTATTAGGAGTTGCCAGACTGTTTTCCAACGTGTATAATTTTACATTCTCATCATAATATATGAGAGTTTCAGTTGCTCGAAATCCTACCAAAATTGTGTATTGTCTCCTTTTTTTTAAAAGTTTTTATTTAAATTCCAGTTGGTTAACACACAGTATTATATTAGTTTCAGGTGTACAATATAGTGATTCAGCACTTCCATACATATCCAGTGCTCATCACAACAGGTGCCCTCCTTAATTCCCATCATCTATTTCACCCATCACCTCCCTTCTAGGGACTATCAGTGTGTTCTGTGTAGTTAAGAGTCTGTTTCTTGGTTTGCCGCTTTCTCTTTGCTCCTTTGTTTTGTTTCTTAAATTCCACATGTGAGTGAGATCATATGGTATTTGTCTTTCTCTGACTTATTTCACTTGGCATAATACTCTGTAGCTCCATTCATGTGTTTTCAAAGATTTCATTCTTTTTTATGGCTGTAATATTCCATTGTATGTGTGTGTATATATATATATATATATATATATATATATATATATATATATATATATATATATATATATGCCACCTCTTCTTTATCTATTCATCTATCAATGGACATGGGCTATTTCCATAATTTGGCTGTTGTAGATAATGCTGCTATAAACATCGGGGTGCCTGTATCCCTTTGAATTAGCATTTTTGTATTCCTTGGGTAAATACCCAGTAGTGCAATTGCTGGGTTGTAAGGTAGTTCTATTGTTAACATTTTTTAAAAACTTTTTTTAAACTTTATTCTTTAAAGTAAACTCTACCCCTAACATGGAACTCATGACCCCAAGATCAAGAGTCATATGTTCTACTGACTGAGGCAGGCACCCCTATTTTTAACTTTCTGAGGAACCTCCATACTGTTCTCCAGAGTGGCTGCACCAGCTTGCGTTCCCACCAACAGTGTAGGACGGTTCCCCTTTCTCCACATCCCTGCCAAAACCTGTTATTCCAGTTTTTTTTTTTTTTTTTGAGTAGTGTTACCTTGGGATTATTTTTTATCTTTTTACTTTTAATTTACGTGTTTTTTTTAATATAATTTTATTATGTTATGTTAATCACCATACATTACATCATTTGTTTTGGGTGTATTGTTCTATGATTCATTGTTTGTGCATAACACCCAGTGCTCCATTCAATATGTGCCGTCCTCAATACCCATCACCAGGCTGACCCATCCCCCCACCCCCTCCCCTCTAGAACCCCCAGTTTGTTTCTCAGAGTCCATAGTCTCTCATGGTTTGTCTCCCCCTCCGATTTCCCCCCTTCATTTTTCCCTTCCTGCTATCTTCTTCTTCTTTTTTTTTTTAACATATATTGCATTATTTGTTTCAGAGGTACAGGTCTGTGATTCATCAGTCTTGCACAATTCACAGCGCTCACCACAGCACATACCCTCCCCAATGTCTATCACCCAGCCACCCCATCCCTCCCACCCCCCACCACTCCAGCAACCCTCAGTTTGTTTCCTGAGATTAGGAGTTCCTCATATCAGTGAGGTCATATGATACATGTCTTTCTTTGATTGACTTATTTCGCTCAGCATAATACCCTCCAGTTCTATCCGCATCATTGCAAATGGCAAGATTTTTTTTTTTTTTTTGATGGCTGCAAAATATTCCATTGTATATATGGACCACATCTTCTTTATCCATTCATCTGTCGATGGACATCTTGGCTCTTTCCATAGTTTGGCTATTGTGGAATTGCTGCTATAAACATTGGGGTATACGTACCCCTTCGGATCACTACATTTGTATCTTTGGGGTAAATACCCAGTAGTGCAATTGCTGGTTCATACGGTAGCTATATTTTCAACTTTCTGAGGAACCTCCATACTGTTTTCCAGAGTGGCTGCACCAGCTTGCGTTCCCACCAACAGTGCATGACGGGTCCACTTTCTCTGCATCCTTGCTAAAACCTGTTGTTCCAGTTTTTTTTTTTTTTTTTTTTTTGAGTATCGGTAGCTTGGGATTTTTTTATCCTTTTACTTTTAATTTACCTGTTTTTTATATTTTAAAATGAATTTCTCCTAGGTAAGGTTTTGGTTACCTCTGGTTAGGTTTTGATTTTTCACCTAATCTGACAATTTCTGCCTTTTAATTGTCATGTTCAGCCATTTATATGTGATGCGAACATCAGTTGTTTAGATTTAAATCTACCATCTTTATACTTGCTTTCTATTTATTCCACCTATTTTCTGTTGTTTTTTTTCTTTTCTTGTCTCCTTTTGGATTAGTGGGCTATTTTTTTTAATGATCAATTTTATCTACCTAATGGGTTAATACCTAAGTTCTGTTTGATTTACCTTTTGTTTTTTTTTTAAGTGATTGCTTTAGGGTTTATAATATACATCTTTAAATTAACATGGCCTACTTTCAAGTTATATTATAGCACTTAATGTATAGTAGATGAAACATAGCAGTAGATTGTCATTTCCCTCCTCCCGCCTGCCTTTGTGCTAATACTGTCATTCATTTTGTCTCTATATATGTTATAAACTCCCCAATACATTACTATCATTTTTGCTATTAACAGTAAATTGTCTTTTGATGATATTTTTAAAAGAGGAAATAAATTTTTTATATTTACTTATATACACACCATCTTTGGGCACTCTTCATTTCTTTTGTGAGGTCATGAATATCTATCTGGTATTTTCCTTCTGCCCCAAAGTCTTCCTTTAACATTTCTTATATTGCTTGTCTACTGTCACTGAGTTCTCTTAACTTATGGATCTGTGAAAAGCCATTATTATTTCACTTTCATTATGAGAGTATTTTTTGGCTGTGTATAGAATTTTATTTTTATTTTTATTTTTTTAAGATTTTATTTATTTATTTGAGAGAGAGAGAATGAGAGATAGCACGAGAGGGAAGAGGGTCAGAGGGAGAAGCAGACTCCCCGCCGAGCAGGGAGCCCGATGTGGGACTCGATCCCGGGACTCCAGGATCATGACCTGGGCCGAAAGCAGTTGCTTAACCAACTGAGCCACCCAGGCTCCCGGCTGTGTATAGAATTTTAGATGGCCGGAGTTTTTTTCTTTATTCTTTTTAAATAATGCTTATTTTTTTCTCCACTGTCTTCTGGTTTGCATTGTTTCTGAGAAGTCAGCCATCATTCTTATCTGTATTTCTCTGTCTATAGTGTGTATTTTACTTACAAATCTGTCTGTTTTTAAGATTTTTCTCTTTATCATCGGCCTTCAGAAATGTAAATATGATGTAGTATGGTGGGATTTTTTTTCATGTTTCTTCTCTTCGGTGTTTATTGAATTTATGGGATATTTAGAGTTCCAGTACTCATTAAATGTTGAAAATTTTGGATGTTAAAAATTTTCTGTCTCACTTTCTCCTCCTGGAACTCCAATTAAACATATATTAGGTCATGTGAGATAGCCCCCCATCTCGCTAATATTTTTTAAGATTTATTTATTTGAGAGAGAAAGAGCACACGTGCACACACGCGCATGAGTAGGGGGAGGGGCAAAAGGAGAGAGAATCTCAAGGAGCCTCCCAGATGAGCATGGGACCTGACGTGGGGCTGGATCTCACAACCCTGAGATCAAGACCGGAGCCAAAGTTACAAGTTGGATGCTTAACCGACTGAGCCACTCAGGCGCCTCACTAATTTTTTGTTTATTGTCTTCAGACCTTTTTTCTTTGTTTTTTAATTTGTGTAGTTTCTCCTGCTCCATCTTCTGGGTCACTGATATTTTCTTCTGCAACATCTAATCTGCTGTTAATTTCATTTTCATGTTTTCATTTCATATACTGAATTTTCAATCTCAAGAAGTTCCGTCTTGGCTATTTGTATGGTCTCCATTTCTTTTGTCAATATGCCTTTGCTTTTCTCTGCTATCTTGAAGATATTGGGAGATTATTTATAATAGCTACTTAGGGTCCATGCCTGTGAATTCTATCATCTCTCATTCTCTGTTTCTATGAATGAATTTGTTCCTGATAATAGATCATATTTTCCTGCTTGTGTCCATTTTTTTATTGAATACCAGACATTGCAAATGTTACATTATTGATTATTAGATTTTGTTCTTTTCCATTAACTAGTATTAAAATGTGTTTTTCTGGGCAGTTAATTTACTTGGAATCCATTCCATTCCTTCTGAGATCCATTCTGGGATCGCTTTTAGGCTTTGTTATGGTCCATTTGGCCCTCAGTGTTGTACTGATACACTTCAGAGTATGCTAGCTAATACCCAAAGCATTAGTTCCTTTCCACTCTGGCTGGCCAGAGTATGAACCATTCTCTTCTCCATGGGAGTTTCAGGGATTTTCCACCTGCTCCTTTCTGGTGTTTCTTATCCAGCAGTTTCCTCATATACATGCAAATATCCATACACAGCTAAAGACTCGTGGAAGAGAATCTTCTTTGGGTCTCTGGAGCTCCCTGGAGGAAGTCTGTGCAACTTCCTTCTCTCTGCTTTGTACAGCTAGCAATCTTGGCTTCCCCACACCTCACATTTGGTTTTCTCAGCTCAGAAATTCCACCAGGTTCTACTTAGGTTTCCTCCTTTTGAAAGGATTTGGGAACTCTCTCTGGAGAGTAGGCTGGGCACTTACAGGCCCCAGTTCATTTGTCCCCTTCTTTTCATGGCTTACTCTTCTGTATTACCTGACATCTTTACTTGTGGAAGGGTAAATCCAGTCCCTGGCTTTTTGTTTGTTTTGTTTTATCATGGCCAGAAACAGAATTTCATATTTCAGAGTTTTATGCCACTGTGAAGTTTTATCCAGTTCTTATTCGTAAGAGTAGTTGCACCATTGCTTCAGTGCTGGGGAATAGAGAGAATAATTGAAATATATTAGAGTTAAATGCATAACATATGGGCATGTTTTTATAGCCTGCTGTAGAATTATTTTATAGAAGTTTGGAATGCTTTCCAAGTCATTATGAGACCATTCATTTATCTGCTTTCAGATCATCTGATCAAAATGACCCTAAATTTCAAAGCATTTATTCAAACATAAAAACATTTTGGAGTCTCTGAATCAGCGAAAGGTTTTGCTTTCTGGATAATATTTACCAAAGGCAAAGTTATATCCCTTTTCGTTTTGGAAGGCCTTTACAGAAGCAGTACATTTTACTAAGCACATTCACTCACATATTCTTATAAAATCAATAAAAGTATCTTAGTCCTAAATGGCATTTCCATTCGAAATGAATATACCCAATTTGCAAATCGAATGGTCTGTTTTGGTTGTCATGTTTTCTGATCTCTCTGAAGCAGTCGACACTGTTGAAAACCCCTGGTTGACTTCCCCAAATGCTATCCTTTTCTTCCTAAGGCATCGTTCTCTCTCAGCTGTGGGCTCCTGATTTCATAATTTCCTCTTCATCTTCATGATGGATTTTTATTTTTCCATTTCTTTAAAATATTTAACTTCTTAATTGAAGTATAGAATATGTCCATAAAAGTGTACACATCATAGTGCATAGCTCAGTGAAATTTTCATTAGCTTAGCACATCAGTGTACACAGTGCCCAGATCAAGAAAATGGACACAGCTGGCAGCCTGGATGCCCCTATGACTTTTCATTCTCTGTGCCCCCCAACCTGTGATTCTCAACATCATCAATTAGTGTTTTCTATTTTTATGCCTGGTATAAATGGAATAATACATTATTTACTTTTGCTGTGTCTCTTTGCTTTGCTTCAGCATTATGGTTGTAAGATTTATATATTTTTTGTAATTATAGATTATTCATTCCTACTGTTATGTAGTGAGGCAGTGTACAAATATATCACACTATTTACTATTGAGGGATATTTGAGTGATTTCCGGGTGGGGACTTTTACAAACAGGACTGCTATGAATATTCCAGTGTGTGGTTTTTGGTGAGTGTGTGCATACATTTCTGTTGGACGAATACCTAGCAGGTGAATTGTTGAGTCATTAAATATGCATATGTTCCACTTTAATAGATACTGGTGAACAGTTTTCCGTACTGATTTTATCAGTTTATACTCCCACCTGCAGTGAATGAGGTTCCTTTTGTTCCATATCCTTGAGATACTCAGTATATTCTGTCTTTTCCACTTTAATCATTCAGAAGGCTGTATAGTGGTAACTCCTTCTGCTTTTTTTTTTTTTTTAAAGATTTTATTTGAGAGAGAGAGAGAGCGAGAGAGCAAGCACAAGCTGGAGGGGTGGAGAGGCAGAGGGAGAGGGAGAAACAGATTCCCCACTGAGCAGGGAACCCAACACAGGGCTTGATCCCAGGACCCTGGGATCATGACCTGAGCCAAAGGCAGATGCTTAACAGACTGAGCCACCCAGGCGCCCCTCCTCATGCTTTTAATTTGACTTTTCTGATGACTAGTTGCATTCAGTATTTTTTCATGTGCATATTGGCTACTTGTATAATGGTTTTTGTACATTTTTTTTAAATCAGATTCTCTTTTTCTTATTGATTTTCTTATTGATTCTATTGTAGGATTCCATTATGGATTGGGGTGTCAGTCCTTGGTCAGACATCCTTTGCTCACCTTTTATGTATTAAGTATTCCTGAGGATCCATTTTTTTTTAAAGATTTTTATTTATTTATTTGAGAGAGAGAGAGAGAGCAAGCACAAGCAGGGTGCAAGGGCAGAAGAAAAGGGAGAAGCAGACTCTCCGCCTAGCGGGGAACCCAGTGTGGGGCTCGATCCCAGGATCCTGGGATCATGACCTGAGTCGAAGGCAGACACTTAACTGAGCCACCCAGCCACCCCCATCTCTGTTTTTTTTTTAACTTTTATTTTATTTTTCAAATTTTAATTCCAGCGTAGTTAATGTACAGTGTTATATTATTTTCAGGTGTACAATGTAGTGATTCAACAGTTCCATACGTTACTCAGTGCTCATCATGACAGGTGGACTCTTCATCCCCTGCACTTATTTCACACGGTCTCCCACCCACCCCATCTCTGGTTTTTGTGTCTTCTTGTTCTTTACACTCTCTTTGGTACATTTCACCCAATGGTGGGCTTCAGTTTCCCTGATTGTGGCATCTCTCTCTGGGGTCTTAGACCCCTCTTCCCACCTCACTAGTGGGTGGCCCCAAGGCCGTGCCCCTTAACTTTAGTGAGTCTGACATTGTTGTTTTCTCTGCCCAACCAGCTCTGCCTTGGATATTCTCTATTTTCACTCACGGCACAATGATGCAGCCAGGCAGGCAAACTATTGAATTTGACCATAATGACTTTTTTTCCTCTTCCTCAGTCTCATTCCTTCCAATGAATGCCCACACATCCTGGCAGGGTCATGTAAGACATGTTCATATAGTTATGCTTTCTCTTCCCTTCACTCCACCAATGACCAGGCAGGTCACGGCCATGCCCACAGCAGCCTAATTGGACTTCCTGCCTCTAGTCTCCACTCCTTGTAAATCCAGTGTTTACTTTCTAAAACTACAATTTGGGAAAGTGTCAATTTGTTCTGCATCAAAACTTTCACTGATTCTCTATTTTTTTTAAACAGTTTTATCGAGATATCATTTACATACAATAAAATGCGCCCATTTGTACAATTCAGTGGTTTTTAGTAAATTTACAGGTCTGTACAACCTTCACCAGAGTCAAGTTTAGACCATTTTAATCACCTTACAAAGAAACTCTGCATCCCTTAGCTACCACCTTATCACCCCCTCACCCTCATCCACAGCTCTAAGGAAACCACTCCTTTCTGTCCCTACAGAGTTGTCTCTTCTGGACATTTCATGTGAATTTACATAATCGTAGAGTGTGTGGCCTTTTGTGATTGACTTTTTTCACTTGTCATGACATTATCAAGGGTTATCCGTGTCTATATTATGCATCAGTATTTCGTTTCTCGTTGCTGCTGAATACGGTTCCACTGGATGGACACACCAGATTTTGTTGATCCGTTCTTCAGTTGGACACTGCAGTCATTCCCACATCTGGCTATTATAAATGATGCTGTTTTAACTCTTGTGTACAAGTTTTTTAATGGTTGTGTATATTCGTTTCTCTTGGGCATATACCTACGGATGGGACTTCCTGTTGCCCGCAGAATTAAGCTCATGCTTTTCAGCATGAGATCTGATACCACTTATGACCTAGACTTTATGATAAACATCTGAAATGGAAGCTTCCTGAGATCACCCTCCAAGTCATGGCTGCTCGTGTGTCCCCAGCCCTGAACACAGTGCCAGGTCATTAGTAGGTGATGAGCGAGTGTGAACAGAATAAGTGAGTATACAGAACCTCAAGCGCCCGCTCCCAAATTGTGCATCACTGTTAGTTCAGCTGTGAAGTTCCTGTTATCCAGTGTCTTCTTGCCTCTCTCCTGTCTGTGATGACTCCGTGTCCTAACATTTTGATGCCCTCTGCCTACAATCTACTTTCCTCTTCTCTTCTGGAGAGTTTCCCTCATCTTCCCCAGGCTGGGGT
Source organism: Zalophus californianus (assembly GCF_009762305.2). Classification (NCBI taxonomy): domain Eukaryota; kingdom Metazoa; phylum Chordata; class Mammalia; order Carnivora; family Otariidae; genus Zalophus; species Zalophus californianus. The sequence goes on along the minus strand of NC_045595.1, from coordinate 210,983,369 downwards.
AGTTTCTCTTCTTCTCCTGTAGCATTTTGTGAATAATTCTGTGCTGACGCTCAGCAAAGAATTATCGTCAATCTCTTTACTGATCGTGACACCCTCTAGACCAAAAACTCCTTGAGATCAGTATTCTGACTCATGTGAATTTTCATTCCTGGGCCCTTGCCTGAAGCCTGGTGTAGGGGCAGTGCTCCATAAATACTCTCACATGAAGGAGCGATCGTGTCATTGCTTTCTCTAACATTTCTTTCATGTCTCTTCACCTGGCCAGATCTGGAATTTGAAGAAAGCAATATAGACTTATTCTTCTTTTTAGTGTAACATTCTTCTTTATGTTGTCATAGGAGCCCTGCTTATACCATCTGTTTTAACGATATAAAACGTGGAGAAATCTGCCGATGAAAGAGCAATCCTCCGAAGCCCCTTCCTTCAGCGTCCTTAGTGTCCATACCCCAGGATTTTATATGCCAAGTTGTGCGGCAAGATTATGCCAAATGTTTTGTTTAGCTTTCTGTTATTAAACTGCAGTTAGTTTCAGGGAAATTTCACACACACATAATTCACAGCGAGATTGCCTGTGCCCTTACTGGAGGGAGCAAATGATGCTGTATTTAAAGTGCACACAGCATGCCATAAAATGAAGTACTATTATTTAAGCAGATGGATGGCCCCTTAGATGGAAGAAAAAGAAGCTGCTGGAATGTAGTTTGGGTTTTCTCTTGCCTGTGGCCATATGATGTGTATCTTAGAGAATGAGTTTATGTTACATTATTAAACCCAGTGGTGTGAAGTAGGAAGACTAATGGGAAATACCTTTAAAAAATGTAAGGAGAAGTGACAGTAATCCCCTGTGGGTCACTTATCTTCTTAACTACTAGGATTAAACATTTATTTTGCATTTTTCTCACAGTCATTTAAATAATTTCACATGTATATATGAAATATTTCTTACATACATTCACATTTTCCAAGACTTGCTATTCTTAACAAGGCTACTTTTATGAGACGAGAGAATGAATTCAAATATGACTAAATTTTATTTAGTTCGAATTACCCAAATCCAGTTGACAGAAGAGTCATGTGTGTGTGGGGGGGAACAAAAAAGAAGCCGGGTGGAATTAATTAGCCTCGAAGAGTGACAGTTACCTCGCTCCTAACAATGTGTTTGGGGTGATGTCAGTTTCCTAGAAAGCTCAAATGTAAAATCACAGTGCTACTATCAGCATTTTTATTTGAGTTGAAAGCTGTAATGTTTAACTATTAACTGTGCTTCCGATCTGAGCCAATTTCTTAGTTAGCAATAATTTTCATATTCTGATTTACGGAGCATTGCTAAAGTCTTTAGTTATGGTTGGCAGAGAAAGCCATCAAACACTTACAACTTGATGAACACCCCTGCCTGTCTTTTTGAGTAAATCTATCACTTTTATAAAGTGGATTTTTCTTCACCATCTTTTGACACATGGCATCCCCTCTGTTTGCCCGCTCAGAGATAGTCGGCACTGGCCCCGGTGGGCAAGCTGGTGGGCGCTACCCAGGAGAGAGATGGAAGAGGAAGTGGGGGGATGTCCAGGGGAGCTATCTGGGGGATGCTGAATCGCATACACAGAGCTTTCCTGGGGATCGGCTTTATAGAGTAAAGGCAGCTGTATAATGAGATTAGATCTTCATCAGAAAGACCGAATCCTGCGTCTGTGACCTCCTAACCCTGAATCCTTGGTCAAGTGACAACCCTCTGAATCTCCCCATCTTCTTCTGCGGCGGGGGGAGCCTCTACTCCTCTGGCAGAGCTGCTACTCACAAGACTAGAATAACAGCTTGAGTATCGTAACATGGCCTGGGACGGTATAAGTGCTCCCTAACTAGTATTCGCATCTCTGCCCAATGAGATTAATTCCAAGTATCGAGGGCTGCTTTTCTCTCTTGTGAATATGTGACAAGCATCTGTTTTTAGGAAGTCATATATAAGCGCTAACATCTGAGAAGTAGGTCTTCATGGCATTTTAACATCTTCTGGTTAATTTTTGGATTCTAGAAGTTGTTTCCTTTGTTCATGTAAATGACACTCTGTGACTATTTGTTACTGAGTGCAACATGGGCACTCAGTCAGTGAATTAAAAAGCCAAATATGTGTGAACTGGTTTGTAGATATTTTATTTGTAGCAATTAAAACAGAAACAATTTAAATAACTAAGATCAAGAAAATAGTTTAGAAAACCATATTAGGGAAAATGTGCATCCACTATTCACTTGCAAGGTCTGTACAGGAATATGGAATTTGGTATATGAAATAATGTTAAGAGAATGAACACAGTCTGTAACAATTACATATTTTATATATGCACATTATGACATAGAATAAGCATATAGGTACAGCATGTAGGCAGATGGACCAGGACAAGAAATATAAAAATCAAACAGAAACTGTCATGGGCTGGTGGAATTGAGTGTTCCTTCTGTCAAAGTTCTCTATATTATTACTGCACCTTTTCAATAAAAAAAAAAATGCATCATTGATTGGATACTATTTTTAGAAAAACAGCTGTGCTTTTTAAAAATGTTTTACCTATAAACGTAGGTTTTAATTTTTCAAAATTGTGACTAATTTCATTCAGAATATTTCTCAGTGTACCTCCCAACCAGAGCAATATGGTCCTAGCGACTGGACCTAGTCATTCATTCCTTTAGCTTCTGTTCACCCAGTACCTGCCGGGTGTTAGGCGCTGCGCTCTGGGTAAGAGCATGAACAAATCATGACATTGTTCTCATGGGGAGACAGACAACAGATGAATACAAAATACACAGCATAAATCCCAGTAGTGGTCAGTACTGTGAAGGCAGAATGGGGTGTGGGGAACAGGCTGGTAAGTAATCTATTATAAGTTAAGATCTGGGATAACTTATCAGTTTGTGTACAAGGTATGAAGTGAGGATGGTAGCTTATTCCTTAGTACCAGCCTCTCTGTCCATAGTAGTTGAGAAATTTTGAATGATTTCATTTTAGTCAAACCTGGCGATTGTTTCTCAAAACAACCTTGTGAGGCCAGGTTGACTGAAGGCCAAGTTCGGAACGTGCACCTTACTGACCAATTCTTGTGTTGTCTTCTTGTAGTTTTCAGTGAGGACCTTCACTCCAGCCTCTACTTTGTCAATGCATCTCTGCAAGAGGTAGTGTTTGCGAGCACCACAGGGACCCTGGTGCCCTGCCCCGCTGCAGGCGTCCCTCCTGTGTCTCTCAGATGGTACCTAGCAACGGGCGAGGAGATCTACGATGTCCCCGGGATCCGCCACGTCCACCCCAACGGCACTCTCCAAATTTTTCCCTTCCCTCCTTCAAGCTTTAGTACCTTAATCCATGATAATACTTATTATTGCACAGCTGAAAATCCTTCAGGGAAAATTAGAAGTCAGGATGTCCACATCAAGGCTGGTGAGTACAGTTCCTCTGCTTTGTCCCCTCTAGGCCTGCTAGGGGCTGGGGCTGGGGGGGTAGTGGGGGTGGGTGGGCGGTGACAAACAGTAAGGCGCCATCAGCTGAGAACTAATGAAAACCCAATGGTCAGTTCATTCTGACAGTGCTGGTGGCTTCTTTGAGACGTCTGAGCATCCCTTGACTTGGTTTCAAAATGCCTTATGTCGCTAGAACTAAGACATAAAATTAGTGATAGCAAGTGGGTAAGATTTAAACTGTAACCCAATTGTATTGTATTTTGATTTTTTAAAAAGATTTTATTTATTTATTTGTCGGAGAGAGAGAGAGCACACAAGCGCTGGGGAGGGGCAGAGGGAGAAGCAGGCTCCCCGAGGAGCAGGGAGCCCGATGTGGGGCTCCATCCCAGGACTCTGGGATCATGACCCGAGCTGAAGGCAGACGCCTAACGGACTGAGCCACCCAGACATCATTGTATTTTGACTGATAGCTACTCCGACTCAGACTTCAGTGTCTCAAACCCAGTGTGTTTGCTTCCTGCTCTGGTTCCGCCCCCTCCCTCTATACCCCCGTCCTAGAGACAGGCAGGCAGTGGGGGAGTGGGCAGGAGAAGGGACGGAAGGAGGACACACAGTTCAAGTGGAAGAAAACCTTGGCATTAAGGTGTAATGTAACTGAAACAGAATCAATCGAATATTCTTGTCTTCCTTGTGAAATAAAAAAGGATCATTTTAACATTTTTGACTGTGTCCCATGTTGCTAGGATGTTGCCAAAGAGAAAATCCTGAGTTGGCTGTGTCCCTTTTATAACAACATATTATATATTTTTAAAATTATATTCTTATAAGTCAACCCAGGAATACAGTCTGAGATTCAGAGACATAAAAAGGTATACATACAGGGCATACTGTGTCATTTTATAGATTTAACAAAGCCCTGAAAAACAAGCTCACAGCTACACTCTAGTTAGCAAACAGTGTTTTAAATTTTTTTTTAAGCTTCGCCTTGCAAGTACCACAGTAGCCTGACACAATATGATGTCAGGGCAAAGAGAATGTGACTTTGTTGTCTTATGCAGCGGGTAGCTGGGGGAGCTTTGTAATAATTTCTGCAGCAAGCAAGTAGGTGTTGCTTTAAGACTTCACAACATGAGCAAATTATGAAAGGTTTCTGAATTCCTGCATATGATCTCTTTGATGTAAGCAATCAAACATTAGACTGCGGTGCATCCTGCTAGCTAGTCGTTTTCTCAAGTACATTTTGATCTCCGGGACACGCTCATGAATTCCAGCACCTGAGCAAGAGCACACTTAGGAAAGGAAGGGAAAGATTGGCTTTAATCAAGAGATATGAAAAGTTGATACCCCAAATAATTAAAATAAAGCAAATGAAATTTGTACAGAGACCTCTAAACCTGACAAACAGGAGGATAGAGGGAGTGCCTTTTACTTGGCAGGCTGCAAATGTTAGCGATGTGTTATAGAAACATGTTTATAATCTACAAAGTGTCACTTACAGAAAAACCTGGAACTTCAAACGGCTATGCTTGTATGTGTAAATCCGCTATTTCTTTCTCAGGTTTCCTGTCAGATAAAGGAATTCAATGCCTACTCCTGTTTTAACTGCCATTTTGGAAATTTGTCATGAAATTGATTACTTTTGTGTGACACTGCATGTTTTAGGGGGTGGAGATGGTATCATCTCATCTGGTGGCTATACCACCTTCCACTTCCACATGAGTATGTTCTTGCTGTTGATGTGCTGGTATTCCTGACCCCCTAATCCTACTGAGTACATGTCCAACAAGCACATGGTTGCTGCCTCCATGGGAACTTACAAATGGACAGTCACATCGCCCGCGGGAAATTTGTTTTCTTATTTAATTTTATTTCTTGTTGTGAAGACATTATGACTGTAATAATCTTTTAGATTTTTGATTGGGTGCTTGAAAATCTGGTTTCAGCCTTTTCATGTAGATGCTAGGATAGAACTGGATGACGGCTCGGAAGGGCAGGTGGGGGTGTCCGGTATGCGCTACCCAGTGACAACTGGAGTGCAGATTTGAGCAGAAGGAGGACTGGCTCACAGGGTAGCCCTATCTATCAGGTCTTCTTAAGTGTCTCAGGCCCCTTTTGATTGGTGTTGGGATTTTCCTGGAATATGGGTAAAATGGCCTCATAACCTCTTCTTTGGCAGTACGGGAAATTGTCATTCTTCACAGTTTTCAGCAACTTGGACTTAGGCCTGGGTGTCAGCAACAGTGGCATTTTTCATCTGTCATGTCTCATGAATCAGCAAGGCTAGGTCACCTTGCACATGCATGTCAAGTACCCTCTTCACCTTTCTGTTCCAAGGACTGGAATGCAGACGGCCCACTTGAAGCTGTACTGCCCCTGGCCCCCGGCAAATAGTAATCAGCAGTATGACCTTAGGCAAGTAAAAAAAAATTTCTAGTGATTTTTCTTCTTTCATTTACTGTGGTTAATAGCATTTGACTGGGACTTCTGCTCATGGCCAAGGTTGAGCGGCAGGGGCTGAATTTACCCTTTTCTCTGAAACAACAACAAGCAGATAAGATACACAGAGCCACTGTTGTCAAGACTGGCCATCAGGCGATAGACGAAAGTGATTCTTGAGAAGCTGGAAGAAGCAGGCGAGCCCTGTGACTGACCCAGTGCGCTGCCTTGAATTTCTAGATGGGGGACACAAAAACCTACATACGAATTTTTATAGCAGCTTTATGCATAATTGCCAAAATTTGGAAGCAACAAAGAGGTCCTTCAGTATGCGAGTGGGTAATAACAAAGACTCTTCCCTTGCCGAAACCTTTGTCAGGTTCCTGTGAGCCCTCTTCTGGACTAGTCTTTGACCTTGAACTTCTGTCTGTTCTCCTCCAGCCCAGTTTTAGTGAGACTCCTACTCAGTCATCCCCACTCTTTGACATCTGGCCACTCTGATATCTGATCAAGTTCCTCATCTTACTTTGATGTGTGAGTCAGTCCCTGCCTTTAGCCTTTATGTCTCCTCTGGGCAATCTTCTATCCACTAATCTCCTCTGCCCTTTGGCTAGAAATCCCCACTTGTCCTCGCTGTATTTGGAGTTGAGAAAAATTTCTCTCCCCTGTTGGAATAGTCATGAGTCCTATTTGCAATAGTCCTGAATAAAGTCTTCCTTTACATTTTAACAAGCATCAGAATAATTTTTTCTTTAACAATAAGCAAATTATGGTATATCCATACAATGGAGTATTATTTAGCAATGTAAAGAAACAAGCTATGCAACCTCGAAAAACACATGGAGGAACTGTCAATGCATATCACTAAGTGAAAGAAGCCAATCTGAAAAGGCTATAAAACGTATGATTACAACTCTATGACATTCTGGAAAAGGCAAAACTATATAGAGACAATAAAAAGATCAGTGGTTTCCAGGGATGGCAGGGGAGGAGAGGAAGGATGACTACGTGGATCACAGGACATTTTTTTCCTTTTATTATGTTATCTTGATCACCAAACAGTACATCATTAGTTTTTGATGTAGCGTTCCATGACATTTTTAAGCACTGAAACTTCTGGATGATACCTTAATGGAGGATACAGAACATTCTTCATAGAACTGCACAGCACAGAAGGAATGTTCAGGTACACTATGAGCTTTACTTCATAATAATGTATAAATGCTGCCTCCTTAGTTGTAACAAACACATAACACCAAGGAACATGCTAATAATGAGAGAGACTGCCAGGGTGGATAAAGGGAGTGTATCCCTTTGGGGAAAGCACTGTACTTTCTGCGAAAGTTTTCTGTAAACCTAAAACAGCCCTAAAAAATAAAATATATTCCAAAGAAAATTGGAAAAAAGGGGCACCTGGGTGGCTCAGTCGTTGAGCGTCTGCCTTCGGCTCAGGTCATGATCCCAGGGTCCTGGGATCGAGCCCCGCATCGGGCTCCCTGCTCCGCGGGGAGCCTGCTTCTCCCTCTCCCACTCCCCCTGCTTGTGTTCCCTCTCTTGCCCTATCTCTCTCTGTCAAATAAATAAATAAAATCTTTAAAAAAAAAAGAAAATTGGAAAAAAATATTTCAAGTAGCTTGTTACACAAATAGAGTCCCCAAAGGAGTGGATGGTAAAACAAACAAAATAAATACATACTTGAAATACCAGTCAAAATTTTTCAAATTTGATGAAACCTAAAAACTCACAGAGCCAAGGAGCTCTACAAATCCCAAGCACAAGACACATGATGAAAAATACACCAACACCCATCATAATCAAATTTCTCAGGAACAGTCTAAAGACAAAACATTAAAAACAGCCAGAGGAAAAAGAGATATTACACAGAGAGGAACAAAACCAAGGATGACAACAGATTTCCCTTCAGAATCAATGTGAGAAAATAGAGAAGTGACATCTTTAAAGTACTGAAAGGAAATGTAGTCTGTAAATCTAGAAATCTATGTATCCATAGAATATTTTTATTTAAAAAATAAAGGCTTTTATGGACACATGAAAGCTGAAAGAATTTATCAGCAGCTGACCGGCACTTGTAGAAATCTTAAAGGAAGTCCTACAATCAGAAGACAAAAGACACCTGATGGAATCTTGGATCTACTTGAAGGGAAGAAGAACAGTGACAATTGTAACCACGTGGGTAAATAAATTACATTTTTCTAAAATTAAAGCATTAACTATGGGACGTACAATATCCTCTTCCTTTCCGGTGTACATCATAGCGATTTGATCTTTTTATACATTAAGAAATGATGCCCCTGCTAAGTGTAGTTACCATCCATCACCATACAATGTTATTATAATATTATTGACTATATTCCCTATGCTGTACATTCCATCCCCATGATTTATTTATTTTATGACTAGAAGTTTTGTACCTCCTAATCCCCTTCACCTAGTTCACCTCTCTGCTCTGATAACCAACAGTTTGTTCTAATTCTATTCCTGTTTTGTTTTGTTTGCTCATTTGTTCTGTTTTTTAGATTCCACCTGTAAGTGAAATAATATAGTATCTTTCTTCAACTTATTTCACTTAGCGTAACACCCTCTAAGAGGTCCATCCATGTTGCCACAAATAGCAATATTTCATTTTCTTTCCTTTTTTTTACTTTATTAGTCTTAAAACAATTTTTTTCTTTTTAAAAAAATTTTTAAATTTTATTTTATTATGTTAGTCATTTTCTTATGTGTGAATAATATTCTGTTTTACACACACACACAGACACACACACCCCATATAGTCTTTATTCACCTATCGACAGACCCTTAGGTTGCTTCCATATCTTCGCTATTGTAAATAACACTGCAAGTAACATAGGGATGCATATATCTCTTTGAATTGGAGTTTTTGTTTCAGATAAATACCCAGAAGTAGAACTACTGGACTGTATGGTAGTTCTATTTAAATTTTTTGAGAAACCTCCATACTGTTTTCCATAGTGGCTGCACCACTTTACATTCCCACTAACAGTACATGAGGGTTCCCTATTCTCTACATTCTTGCCAACACTTGTTATTTTTTGTCTTTTTGATAATAACAAATCTGAGCAATGTGAGGTGATACCTCATTTCCCTGATGATTAATGATATTGAACATCCTTGCGTGTACATGTTGGTCATCTGCGTGTCTTTGGAAAAAAGTCTGTTCCAGTCCTTTGCCCAATCTTTAGTCAGATTAAATTTTTGTGTTTGTTGTTGTTGTTTTAAGTTGTGTGAGTTCTTTATATATTTTGGGTATTAACCCTTATCAGATGTTTGGTTTGCAAATATCTTTTCCCATTCAATGGGTTGCCTTTTCATTTTGTTAATGGTTTCTTTGACTGTGAAAAAGCTTTTTAGTTCACTGGAGTCCCATTTGTTTGTTTTAGCTTTTTTCTTCCTTGTATGAGGAGACTGGTCCAAAAAAAATATTGCTAAGACAAATGTCAGAGAGCTTACTACCTATGTTTTTCTTCTAGGAGTCTATGTTTTCTTCTAGGAGTTTTATGGTTTCAGGTCTTACATTCTAGTTTTTAATCCATTTTGAGTTGATTTTAGTGTGTTGATAGTGTAAGAAAGTGGTCCAGTTTCAGTCTTTTGCATGTGGCTCTCCAGTTTTCCCAGCACCATTTACTGAAAAGACTGCCTTTTTCCCATTGTATATTCTTGCCTCCTTTGTCATAGATTAATTGACCACATATGCATGGGTTTATTTCTGGTCTCTCTATTCTATTCCATTGATCTATGTGTCTGTTTTTGTGTCAGTACCATAGCTTTGTAGTATAGTTTGAAATCAGGGAGCATGATACCTCTGGCTTTGTTCTTTCTCAAGATTGCTTTAGCTATTCATGGTCTTTTGTGGTTCCATAAAATTTTAGGATTCTGTGAAAAATGCCATTAGTTCTGTGAAAAATGCCATTGGTATTTTGATTGGGTTCACATCAGATCTATAGATTGCTTTAAACCATAACTTTTTGGTACTTACAATCTTTCAAAAGACAATTGACTGTTTAAACAAAAATAATAATAATGACTTGTGGGATTTGTAACATATATATGAGTAAAATGTATGACAATAATAACATTTAGGCCTGGAGTAGAGATGGGGAAGTATAGTATTGTAAGTTTTCTTTCTTATATGTGAGGTTGTGTAATATCACCTGAATATAGATTATGATAAGTTACAGATGTATGTTATAAAATGTAAAGCAATCACTATAGCAAAACAGAGAGTTATGGCTAATAAGCTTCATAATAAAGGAGAAAAAATTGAATCATTAAAAAAAATTCTCAATTCTAAACAAGGAATAAAAAATAGGAAAAAGGAAACAAAGAACAGATGGTAAAAATAGAAATAAAAAAACCAAGATGATGGCTTTAAACCTAACCATCCCAATATGCACATTAAATATAAATGCTCCAATTATCTGATTTAAAAGGCAGAAATTGCTAGATTAGTTTCAAATACTGCTTAAGAGAAATGTACTTTAAATATAAAGATACAGATATATTAAAGGTAACAGGATGGGAAAATATGTACTACGCTCATTAACTCAAATAAATTTAATCAAAAACATAAAAAAATTGGAGTAAATACATTAACATCAAAATATATTTCAGAGCAAAGACTATTACCAGGGCTAAAGTTCATTTCATAATACAAAGGAGTCATTTAATTGAGAAGATATGACTGTTCTAAATATTTATGCCCCCTACAACAGCACTTCAAAATACATAAAGTAAAAACTGAAAGAAGTTTGAGGAGAAACAAATCAAAATTTATCATTGGAGATTTCAATACCCCTCTTTCATTAATTAGCAGTAGGCAGAATTAGCAAGGATAAAGAATATTTGAACACTATTAAATATTTGACAATATTAACATTTAAATAGAGAACAATGAATCCAACAATAGCACAATACACATTATTTTCAAGGTCACACAGAAATTTACCAATATAAACCACATTATGGGGAATGAAGAAAGTCTCAGATGAGTTTTTAAAAAATAAAATTAAATAAAATATGTGCTTTGACTGCAGTAGAATTAAGATAGTAATCACTAACTCCAGGAAATCTCCAAATATTAGGATACTAAATAACTACTCTAAATAGTCTGTGCAAAAGAAAAAGCAGAAGGAAAATTAAAGGTATTTTGAATGGAATGAAAATGAAAGCACCATATCTAAGAAAGAATTTGGGGGATGCCACTAAACCAGTGCTTGGGGGACAGTTATAGTTTTAAAAACCCCGATTAGAAATAAAAATGGTCTCAAATATTGGTATTAGCTTCCATCTTAAAACTAGAAAAGAACGAATTAAAACCAATATAGGCAGAAAGGAAAGAATAAAAATCAGAGTGAAAATCAATAAATTATAAAACATAGAAAATCTATGAAGCCAAAACTTAGTTCTTTGGGAAAAAATCAATAAAATTGAGAAACTTCTGGCCAAACTGAAAAGGAAAATAAGAAAGAAGACAAATTACCAATGTCAAGAATGAGGAAGGTTATATCAGTATATATTCTACAGATATTAAAATTATAATAAACTTAAGGACAAGTGTTTGTCAATAAGTTCAACAACTTAGATGAAATGAGAAACTCCTTAAAAGACATAAAATACCAAAACTTTTTCAAGAAGAAATAAACTGAAGAGCCCTATATCTTTTAAAGAATTTGAATTTGTGATAAAAAGTTTTCTACAATGAAATTCCAGGCTCAAATGGATTTATTATTGAATTCCACCAAACAAAAGGAAGAAATAATAAAAATTCTACACAAACTTTTCCAGGAAACTGACAAGGAGAAATACTTCCCAAATCATTTTATGAGATTAGCACTACCTTGCTACTAAAACAAGATAAAGACATTACAAGAAGAAAAGAAAAACATAAAAAACCAATGATGTATTGTATGGTGACTAACATAACATAATAAAATAAAATTTTAAAAAAGGAAAAGAAAAACAAGTATCTCTCATGAGTATATAGATGTAAAAATTCTAAAAACAAAATTTTAGCAAACTGAATTCAACACAAAGAAAAAGGATAATACATCATGACTATGTCGGCCTTATCTCCAGAATGTAAGATTAGTTTCACATTTGAAAAGTAATCCAGGTAGTTCACCATATTAACATTTTAAAAATAAAAACCATGTGATCATTTCAATCGATGCAGAAAAGCATTGACAAAATACAACAGTCACTTATGATAAAAATTCCCAGAAAACTAGGAATAGAAGTGAACTTCCTCATGTTAATAAAAAGCACCTATAGAAATCCTACTGTAGCTAACATCTTAATGGCCAAAGATTGCTTTTCCTCTAAAGATGAAGAATTAAAGGATGTATGTTGTGTGCTTTCACCACTTCTTTTCAGTATTGTACTGGAGGTGGTAGCCAGGGCAATAAGGCAAGAACAATAAGTAAAAGGCTGGTAAGCACATGAAAAGGTGTTTAACATCAGCAACCTTCGAGGAAATGCAGATTAAAACTACAGTGAGATAGATATCTCTACAAATCTCAAAGTAAACACAATGGCCAGACCAAGTGTAAGTGAGAAGATGCATCAGCTGGGACTCTGATGCACTTCTGGTGGTAATGTAAGATGGTACAGCTCCTTTGGAAAATAGTTTGGCAATTTCCTTAAAAGAAGAACATATACCTGCCATATATTCCAGCCATTCTATTCTTAGGTATTTAACCGAAGCATACGTCCATATAAAGACTTTTACATGGATGTTCATAGCAGCTTTATTTGTAATAGCCAAAAATGGGTCAAAGCCATCAACAGACAAATGAGTAAACAAATTGTGATTTACCCATAAAATTGGATGAAGAAGAATGGACTACAGAGTCCCCCCCCTCCTTATCCACTGGGGATTTGTTCCAAGGTACCCAGTGGATGCCTGGAACCATGATAGTAACAAAGTCTATAGGTACTGTGTGTTTTCCTATAGATACATTCCTAGGATAAAGTTTAGTATATAAATTAGGCACAGTAAGACATTAACAACAATCATAAAATTAAAACAATGTGCTGTAATAAAAGTTATGTGAATGTGGTCTCTCTCTCAAAATATCTTATTTTGCTGTGGCTTATTGCCTTCTCGTGACGATGTGAGATTATAAAATGCCTCTGTGATGAGATGAAGTGAGATGAATGATATGCACGTTGTGATGTGGCCTGAGGCCACTATTGACCTTCTGATGATATGTCAGAAGGAGGGCCGTGTGCTGCCAGATCATGGTTGACCATGGGTAACTGAAACCACAAAAAGGAAAACCACAGATATGGAGGGAGTCCTGTATTGATAAACACAGTAGCAGGGAGGAATCTCAAAATAACTATACTAAGTGAAATAAGCCAGATAAAAATGTATGTACTGTATGATTCCATTTATATAAGACTCTAAAACGTGTAATTAATCTATAATTATGGAAAGCACATCAGTGTTTGCCTGTGAAAGGGGGTGGGAAGGATGGTTCACAGAGGACAAGTTAACTTTTCAGGTGATGAGTCTGTTCATTGTCTTGATTGTGGTGGTGACCTCATGGGTGTCTACCTATGTCAAAACTTATCAGTAAATGTGTTGTTTTAGTGTATGCCAATTGTATCTTGATAAAGTTGTTCTGAGAAAAAACAAGTAGTAATATTTGGCTGACCTTGATGTTCAGAGAGTACCAGTAGCTATTGGAAGCTGCATGTCTCTGTGCTGTGCTGCCCAGCCCACAGTAAGCCCCTTAGCTGTCTCTTGCATCAACATCACACAAAATAGTCTGGAACCTCTGCTCATAGGTGATTGTACTGAGAGAGAGCAGCTAACTAGATTGTTCTATCCATTTCTCTGCTTTCTGATTTTGAAATGGAAATCTTGACAGAGTATCTGTCTTTCCTCAGGATGCTTGGGAACTGGGGGTTGAACATCTTCCATCCTCCATGTGGACCAGAAAAATAGAGGAAGCCTGTCTGTGGAAAAAGAGAAGGGCGAAGCCAGGATCAAAGAGAAAGAGGTGTGGGGCCCTTCCCAGGCCCCAGTTGCAGGTTCCAAAGCAACTGTGTCTTCAAAGAAGTCTCCTCCTTCAGCTTCTGGTAGCTCAGATCAGCAACTCTTGCCAGCAATCAGACTCAGTGAAAAAGTGGTTATGTGCTGGACCTTGTGCCAAGCACTTTGAGGCATTCTCTATTTTAATCTGCACAACCATCCGAGGTTGAACTTACTTCCATTTTCAGACAAGGAAAAGGGAATTTTTGTGAGCCTGTCGTTGCCTGTTCATAGGAGTTTGTGGTTGGAAGCCGGTTTACCTAAAAGGTGCTGGTCCAGTGCCTCACAGTCTCTGTAGTATTCCCTGTGCGTGTCACCTTTGCTCTTCTCCCTCTTTCCTCTCCACCTCAAGGTCCTCCTGTCCTTTGGTGCCAGCTCAAGCGCCTCCTTCCCCACCAGCTACTCACAGGCTCCCCAGTTCCATCCTTCTCTCTCACCCGTGCCCATCAGTCTTTGATTGTTTTCTTCTAGTTGTTCTGCCCCCTGAATTTTCTTTCTTCAGCTGATCATTCCATAAGTGTTAGGATCCCCATAGTCCCTTAGACGGTGCTTGACATGAAGGTGTGTTCAAGATGTAGTTGATTATTTGAGGCACATCGCAATTTATTAAGTAATCAACTACAAAATGTAATAGAATAAAACGCAATTTCTATGAAACTAATGTGCCTCCAGGTCACATTGTGCCTCAGATGACCATTTCCTAAACAGGAAAGACAGGCATCAACCCTCCTCCCAGCCCTAAGTCCTCTGGTGTTCCAGAGAAATCCAACACATGAGCGTTTGTTTATGTTTTATCACTTTGGATGTAGGCATCGAAGGGGTAGGAACAATCCAAGTCCAACCCATCAGGAGAGGAGGGCCACCCAGACCCGCCTCCCCTGAAGTGTTCAATCCTTCAAACTTTCTTCTGACTTACCTCCACCCCATTATCCCCCATTGTCTGATTGCTGCATGGGACCGACATCCCGGGCTAGGAACAGTCCCACAGGGCCCAGTGCTGAGAAGGTCCCAGAGTTATGGCTTAATGCTCTCCTGTTGCCCCCTTGAAACATTAATGCTTTTCTCTTTCCACTTGTGTTTCATAAGTAAAATGATGGGACAACGGAACATGCTCTGGGAGCTCAGTGCCTCAGCTCTTGCAGTGTCCTGCCTCATGCCACCTCCCCCAGATGGATTCTCAGCGACCCTCTCTCCAGTCTCTGGGTGCCCAGAGCCCCACTTAGGCTCCACCTCCCTAACCCCACTATGACCACTGCTGGCCCTCTGATGCTGAGTGCTCTGGCCCTGCCTGGCCTCTCCTCTCTGCCCCTGTCCAGGAACCACTGCCACCCTCCATGCTGGCTGGGGCAGGAGTGTGGGTAGGAGTTGTGCATATGCTCTGAAGTGGGGCACGGTGGAAGCCACCCCTTCCCCAACTTATCATGGAGGCTGTAATCCCTTAGAGGTCACCTGTCCACCGTGGGAGGGGTAACGGGGAAGGGAGATTGTCTTCCCCATCCCCAGCTGGGGCACGGTGCATCAGCCCAGACACTGGCAGGAGAGAGCCCTGTGGCTGGTGGGCTGCGTGTGCCCAGCGGAGTGGGATCCAGAGCTCCTCTGATGGTGTGCACCTGCTCAGTGACTGTCCTGCATCCCAGTGAGTGTGACATTGGGCAGCAAATAAAAAACACTATGACGGGTTGGGAGAAAGACCACAGAAGAAGGAAAAAGTTTTATATTTCTAGTATCTTCGTGGCCCTTTTCCCCTCTTTTGTAAACAAGGGGTCCTGGATTTTTAATTTGCTCTGGGACCCACGAGTTATGTGCTTGGCCTGACTTGGTTAAATTCATTTTCATAGTAGAATATGAAATGAGACTATTCCTTGTTTACTAATATTTCTGTTTTAAGGCGTCTTTGCATTTGAAAGGATGAAGTCTAACAGAGAGGGGTGGGTTCTCCAAATGCACATCAGCCCTGTGATCCCTGCTCACTCAAAGTGCCTGAATTTGCCCCAAAGCCACATCACTGTGGATTCTCTCTTCTCATCCCCTTACCACATTAGATCTTATGGAAAGACTTCAAAGCTTGTAAATTTGACTAAGGAGGGCTAAGAGGACCATCATGGACACAGTTGGCAGCCCTTGAGTCAGATCCCTTGGCTCTGTGTGCTGGTTGCTGAGAGCTCACACAGAGAGCCTTCAGAGGATGGTTGGTGTCCTGGAGTCGCTTCATATGCACCGAGTGGGGAGTGCTTGGGAATGCCGGGCCCTGGGACCGACCCTGAGCCAGCGCCAGACTGCTCTAAGGATAAAGTTCCAGCTCCAGGCATGGAGTGAGAGGAGCTCTAAGTGTAATTCACATTCACAACTCCCCTAGGTATCAGACGGAGGCTGGGACTGCCCTGAAATCACACCCTGGCTTAGCTGCCGGCCCTGCCCTGTCCTGCATCCCCAGCCTCTCTCTCACTGGTCCTCCTGGGATCATGTCTACAGTCAGTCACTTTCCCCCAGCTCCTCAGCTCCAGCTTGCTTCTGCGGAGAGCCCAGCTTAGGACACAAGGTGCAAGGCTTAGGTCATCCTATCCTGTAATACAAATGTCAATCATGTTTAAAATAACATTTAGTTTTTGCCCAGATCTTAGGTTTGTAGCCTAGTCTCTGTTCCCCTAAGTAGTGGTAGTAAGGACTAGATGTAACCAAGTACCGTGGGGAGGCTTACTGTGATCCTGGGATACTTGTATTGTGCTGTGAGAGGTATATTCTGATAGATAGCAGTGTTGGCTTCTTAAGTTGTGGGGACCTCAGGAAGAAACATTTTCATTAATAAGGTGGAGATCTGTAATGAAAACCCAAGTTGTTTTTTAAAACAATAGATAATGATTATACTCTACAATAGGGTTAGAAATACTTGTAACAGGGAAGCTCTGCGATTTTTATTTGTTCTTTCTCCAAGCATTTATTGCGCACCTACTGTATGCCAAGCATTGTTAGAAGTTCTACAGTAATTTTTTTAAAGGCTTCCTGTGTGGTCTCTCTTTGTGGGAAGAAGAATCTAGTGAGGGAGTGGAGCGTTTCCTTCCATGCCCCATTCTTTCTGCGCTGAGTGGGGTGCAGTGCACCCAGGTTGTATTCCGGCTTCAAGAAGATCTGGGCTCTTTGGGGCTGACATGAGGGATAGAGGGTGCAGGTGAGACCAGTGGGCAGTTGAAGGGGAGAGGGTGCCCCATGGTATGTGTGGGAGGCCTGGACTGAGGAGTTCTGAGGGTGCAGGACTTTGGATGCAAACAGGGCAAGTCCCTACGTGGTCCCTCTCTGTGGCTCTGGTGACCAGCATTTAGTGCATGACTGCATGCCCGCTGGGAAGGCGCTTCCTCTGTCTCTCTATGGGCCTCTCCTCTTGCCCCTGCTCCTCCCTGGTTGGGACAGAGAAGTAGGCTCCCTGGCCTTAATTTCCATGAAAATTTCCTCCACCTGAGCCATTTGTGTGAAGCGGAGTGCACTGGAAGTTTGAGGAGATGAAGTGATTTTAGAGTTCACAGCCAGCATCATGCAAACACACAGACTTACATGGGATTCCTGCACCTGCTCCGGTGATCCTCTCGCTGTGCTAATGGACTCTTCGGCCCTCAGCCATGTTTTCCAGTCCCTTCCTCTTCTCTTCTCGACCCCTTCCTCTCCTCTGTCTTCTTCCCTCCACCACACCCCAATCCTCATTTATTAATGAGTTTGGTTACTTTACTTCTTTGTCGCCTCTTTCCGACCTATGACTGTGGACCTCCGCTCTCCCCAAAGTGTTACTGATCGAGGTATTTTCCTGTACAAAGTCAGTTCCTGCCCCTGTGTATAATGATGATGTTTCTGAGGCCAGGCTCTTGAGCACCCTGAGCGATTGCCCTGGGGACTTTTTGGCAAGCAGTGCTTGGCACATCGCATCAGACTGCTATAGAGTGCACAGATGGGGGTCTCAGAAGAATCCCAAACTTCTGAAAATCTCTCTGGTTTGAGACAGGAATGAAAAAAAATTCTCCAAGTTGGGAAAATATTAAACACTAATGTTAAAAGCGGGGTTTGGGGAGCAATCCTCTGAATAAGGGCATGCTTTAATACTAAAACAGCATATCACAGAACTAGTGCCAATCTTAAAAATGCTTCTTCTAGAACATTCACCTCTGCCAATTAAGAGATTACCCTTTAGAAACTCATTCCTATTTTCATTGGTATGCTAATTTCTTTAAAAAGTAATTCCACGGCCAGTTTTCTTGACACATACTTGTCCAGTAAATGACTAAAACATGAAGAAAGCTCAATGGATGATGAGAGAAGTTGTCTCTGTGGCTATCTTAGAAAACCAGAGACTTTAAAACTCAGACTGAGAATCTTCCTGTCCCAACCCCCTCATTTTAAGTTTGAGGAAAATAAAGCTCGGGAGAAGTGAGGCTTGCACCCATATTTAATGAACTGGGGTGAGGCATGGCTTGGATTAGAGCCCTGATTTCTCCTTATCCTGGAGACAAAGGTCTTCCTCATGTTGGGTGATGGTGTGGATCCAGTTCTGGCTGCTGGTATGCATAACCTTACCCAACCTGCTCATGGCAGGCACCATCTTGAGTGCTGTACCTACATTAACTGACTGAGTCATTGCATTCCCCCAGTGGTAGATTTATCATCAAAATCCCTGTTGTCTAGATGGCAAGGGCACTCACTCACTGTGGGAGTGGATGGACTTCCCTATGAACCCAGGCAGGTGGGCTTGCAGGGTGGGCCCTGAACCCCACTGCCACCCTGCATCTAACCCAGACGTCTAGCTCATGGATGTTCTCTCGGAGAGTTTTAGGGCTACTCCTATTGTTGGAGATGCTGAGGCAGGCTCCCTAAGCAGCATCCTTCCCTAAGCCAAGGGAAGTGGAGTAGTTGTTTCTAAGACTGTTTTGCAACTGTCAAAAAAAAAAAAATCACTTATGCAGAGTTACTTTGTCACCTAGTTTTTAAGAATTCCCAGGAGAGGTTGCCTTTCTTGATTTTTTTAAACTCTTTTTCTTTATAGTCAGAAAATTCTTCCTTTGTCTTCAGGGGACAGGGAGGGCAGTGCCCTATAATCATAACTTCTTTAAGAAGCTACTTTACACTTCCAGGTGCAGGGAGGGGGCAGAATGAGCTGGTTTTAGAACTGCTCTTGCCCTTTAGAAAACAGTGGGTTGCTGGGGACGGAGCAAGATGGCGGAGGAGCAGGAGACCTGGATTTCGTCTGGTCTCAGGAATTCAGCTGAATAGGGATCAAACCATTCTGAACACCTACGAACTCAACAGGAGATTGAAGAGAAGAATAGCAACAACTCTCTGAACAGAAAAGCGACCACTTTCTGGAAGGTAGGACGTGCGGAGAAGTGAATCCGAGGCGATATTCGGAGGATAGACGGCGGGGGAGGGGGCCTCCGTCGGCCGCTTCTGGCAAGTGCTAGAGCCGCGGAGCACAAAATCGGACCTTCTAGAAGTCGGCTCCGCTGAGGGACGTCGCTGCAGTGGCTAAGCGGGGGGTGGAACCCTCGCGGGACAGTGTGGTCTCAGGACCCTCGGGGTCACAGGAAGACCGGGGGTGCCTGAGTGCAGCAGAGCTCCCAGGTATCGGAGCGGGGAGGCCGGCTGCAGAGACAGAGCTGAGGAGCAGGCTCTCAGCTCGGGGTGGCCATAAACCGTGATCCGCGGCCCAGTCGGGCCACTGCTCCTCCAGCAGGGACCCAACAAGCGGCAGAGCCGGGGAGACTCCCCTTCCTCCCCCGGGAGGAGCGGCGCGGGAGCGCATGGCAGGGATCTGCTGGGTTTGGAGACTCCACACGGGGTCGGGTGCCAGAGATAGAAACGCTCGGTCACAGGCCGGGTGAGCGCGGAGTGCGGCCGGAGACCGGGGACACGGGAGTGACTGCTTTTCTCTGGGGGCGCACTGAGGAGCGGGGCCCCGAGTTCTCAGCTCCTCCGGGTGGAGATTGGGAGGCCACCATTTTCACCCTGGTCCTCCAAGGCTGTACCGAGAGCTTGCAGGGAACAAAAGCTCCCGAGAGCAAACCCGAGCAGCTTGCTTAGCCCGGACCGACAAGGGCGGGGCAATTCCGCCTCCGGCAAAGACATTTGGGAACCACGGCAACAGGCCCTTCCCCCAGAAGATCAGCAGGAACAGCCAGCAAGCCAAGACCAAGTTTACCGATCAAGGAGAACGGGAGAACTCCAGCGCTAGGGGAATACTGCACATAGATTCATGGCTTCTTTACCAAGATTCTTTAGTCTTTCAAAGTTATTTTTTTTAACTGTCTTTTCTTCCTTTCTTTTTTTTTTTTGAATTTTTCTTTTCCCTTTTTCAACCAACATCTTATCAATCCCTTTTTTAAAAAAATATTTTTTATTTTTCATTTTTAGAGCTGTATTCTATCGCTTCATAGTAGTTACCCTTATTTTTGGTATATGTATATAAGTTGTTCTCTCCTTAAAATGTTGAGATACAGTTTCATCTAACAGATCAAAATATACCCTAAATCTCTAGTTTATGGCTTTGTTCTAGTCTCCTGCCTGATCACATTCTCTCCCTTTTTTTTCTTTTTTCTTTTTGTGAGTTCCCTGTACCTTTATTTTTTTTAAATAATTTTTTATTGTTATGTTAATCACCATACAGTACATCATTAGTTTTTGATGTAGTGTCCCATGATTCATTGTTGTGCATAACACCCAGTGCTCCACGCAGAATGTGCCCTCTTTAATACCCATCACCAGGCTAACCCATCCCCCCACCCCCCTCCCCTCTAGAACCCTCAGTTTGTTTTTCAGAGTCCATCGTCTCTCATGGTTCATCTCTCCCTCCGACTTACTCCCCTTCATTCTTCCCCTCCTGCTATCTTCTTCTTTTTTTTCTTAACATATATTGCATTATTTGTTTCAGAAGTACAGATCCGTGATTCATCAGTCTTGTACAATTCACAGTGCTCACCATAGCACATTTTCTTTTTTTTTTAAATCCTCTTCTTTCTTTTTTCAACCAACTTCTTATCAATTCCTTTTATAAAATCTTTTATAATTTTCATCTTTACAGTCATATTCCATCTCTTCATCGTATTAACCCTTATATTTGTACATATATAAGTTTTTCTTTCTTTAAAATTTTGGGAGGCACTTTCTTCTAACAGACCAAAATACGCCCAAAATCTAGTGTGTGGCACTGATCTATGCACCAGCCTGATCATATTTGATCATATTCTGTTTTTTTGTGTTTGTTTTTATCTTTTTCTTTCTCTCTTTTTTTTTTTTTCTTTCCCTTTCTTTTCCCCCGGTTTCAGGTCTTTTCTGATTTGTTTAGTGTATATTTTCTGGGGACGTTGTTACCCTGTTAGCAGTTTGTTCTCTCATTCATCCATTCTCCTCTGGACAAAAATGACAAGACGGAAAAAAATCACCTCAACAAAAAGAACAGGAGGCAGTACTGACTGCCAGGGACCTAATCAATATGGATATTAGTACGATGTAACTAGAGTTCAGAATGATGATTTTAAAGATACCAGCTGGGCTTTAAAAAAACATGGAAGTTATTAGAGAATCCCTTTCTGGAGAAGTAACAGAACTAAAATCTAACCAAGTCAAAATCAAAAAGGCTATTAATGAGGTGCAATGAAAAATGGAGGCTAGGGTAAATGAGGCAGAAGAGAGAACTAGTGACATAGAAGACCAAATGATGGAAAATAAGCTGGGAAAAAGAGAGATAAACAACTACTGGATCACGAGGGCAGAATTTGAGAGATAAGTGATACCATAAGACAAAACAACATTAGAATAATTGGGATCCCAGAAGAAAAAGAAAGAGAGGGACAGAAGGTATATTGGAGGAAATTATAGCAGAGAACTTCCCTAATTTGGGGAAGGAAACAGGCATCAAATTCCAGGAGGCACAGAGAACCCCTTTCAAAATCAATAAAAATAGGTCAACACCCCGACATCTAAGAGTAAAACTTATGAGTCTCAGAGACAAAGAGGAAATCCTGAAAGCAGCTCAGGAGAAGAGATCTGTAACCTACAATGGTAGAAACATTAGATTGGCCACAGACCTATCCACAGAGACCTGGCAGGCCAGAAAGGGCTGGCATGATATATTCAGAGCACTAAATGAGAAAAATATGCAGCCAAGAATACTATATCCAGCTAGGCTGTCATTGAAAATAGAAGGAGAGATAAATGGGTTCCAGGACACACAAAAACTAAAGGAATTTGCAAACACAAAACCAGCCCTACAAGAAATATTGAAAGGGGTCCTCTAAGCAAAGAGAGAGCCTAAAAGCAACATAGACCGGAAAGGAACACACACAATATACAGTAACAATCACCTTACAGGCAATACAATGGCACTAAATTCCTATCTTTCAGTAGCTACCCTGAATGTAAATGGGCTCAATGCCCCAATCAAAAGACACAGACTATCAGATTGGATAAAAAGACAAGAACCATTGATATGCTGTCTGTAAGAGACTCATTTTAGACCCAAAGACACCCCCAGATTGAAAGTGAGGGGGTGGAAAACCATTTACCATGCTAATGGACACCAAAAGAAAGCTGGGGTGGCAATCCTTATATCAGACAAATTAGGTTTTAAACCAAAGACTGTAATAAGAGATGAGGAAGGACAGTATATCCTACTGAAAGGGTCTATCCAACAAGAAGATCTAAATATTGTAAATATCTATGCCCCTAACATGGGAGCAGCCAATTATATAAGGCAGTTAATAAGAAAAGCAAAGAAACACATTGACAACAATACAATAATAGTGGGGGACTTTAACACCGCCCTGACTGAAATGGACAGATCATCTAAGCAAAAGATCAACAAGGAAATAAAGACCTTAAATGACACACTGGACCAAATGGACTTCACAGATATATTCAGAACATTCCATCCCAAAGCAACAGAATACACATTCTTCTCTAGTGCCCATGGAACATCCTCCAGAATAGATCACATCCTAGGTCACAAATCAGGTCTCAACCGGTACCAAAAGATTGGGATCATTCCCTGCAAATTTTCAGACCACAGTGCTTTGAAACTAGACCTCAGTCACAAGAGGAAAGTCGGAAAAAACTCAAATACATGGAGGCTAAAGAGCTTCCTACTAAGGAATGAATGGGTCAGCCAGGAAAGTAAAAAGAAGAATTAAAAAAATTCATGGAAACAAATGAAAATGAAAACACAACTGTTCAAAATCTTTGGGATGCAGCAAAGGTAGCCCTAAGAGGAAAGTATGTAGCAATACAAGCCTTTCTCAAGAAACAAGAAAGGTCTCAAATACACAACCTAACCCTACACCTAAAGGAGCTGGAGAAAGGACAGCAAATAAAGCCTAAACCCAGCAGGAGAAGAGAAATCATAAAGATCAGAGCAGAAATCAATGAAATAGAAACCAAAACAACAGTAGAACAGATCAACAAAACGAGGAGCTGGTTCTTTGAAAGAATTAACAAGATTGATAAACCCCTGGCCAGACTTATCAAAAAGAAAAGAGAAATGACTCAAATCAACAAAATCGTGGATGAAAGAGGAGAGATCACAACCAACATCAAAGAAATACAAACAATTCTAAGAACATATTATGAGCAACTCTATGCCAGCAAATTAGATAATCTAGAAGAAATGGATGCATTTCTAGAGATGTATCAACTACCAAAATGGAACCAGGAAGAAATAGAAAACCTGAACAGACTTATAAATACTAAGGAAATTGAAGCACTCATCAAAAATCTCCCAAACAAACAAGAGCCCAGGGCCAGATGGCTTCCCAGGGGAATTCTACCAAACATTTCAAGAAAAATTAATACCTATTCTTCTGAAACTGTTCCAAAAAATAGAAATGGAAGGAAAACTTCCAAACTCGTTTTATGAGGCCACCATTACCTTGATCCCAAAGCAGACAAAGACCCCATCAAAAAGGAGAATTACAAACCAATATTCTTGATGAACATGGATGCAAAAATTCTCACCCAAATTCTAGCCAATAGGATCCAAGAGTACATTAAAAGGATTATTCACCACAACCAAGTGGGATTTATCCCTGAGCTGCAAGGTTGGTTCAACATCTGCAAATCAATCAATGGGATACAGTACATTCATAAAAGAAAGAATAAGAACCTTCTGATCCTCTCAATGGATGCAGAAAAAGCATTTGACAAAGTACAGCATCCTTTCTTGATCAAAACTCTTCAGAGTATAGGGATAGAGGGTACATACCTCAATATCATAAAAGCCATCTATGAAAAACCCACAGCAAATATCATTCTCAGTGGGGGAAAACCGAGAGCTTTCCCCCTAAGGTCAGGAACGCGGCAGGGATGTCCACTCTCACCATTGCTATTCAACATAGTATTAGAAGTCCTAGCCACAGCAATCAGACAACAAAAAGAAATCAAAGGCATCCAAATCGGCAAAGAAGTGAAACTCTCTCTCTTTGCAGATGATATGATACTTTATGTGGAAAACCCAAAAGACTCCACCCTAAACTGCTAGAACTCATACAGGAATTCAGTAAAGTGGAAGGATATAAAAATCAATGCACAGAATCAGTGGTATTCCTATACACCAACAACAAGACAGAAGAAAGAGAAATTAAGGATTCAATACCGTTTACAATTGCACCCAAAACCGTAAGGTACCTAGGAATAAATCTAACCAAAGAGGCAAAGGATTTGTACTCAGAAAACTATAAAATATTCATGAAAGAAATTGAGGAAGACACAAAGAAATGGAAAAACATTCCATGCTCATGAATTGGAAGAACAAATATTGTGAAGATGTCAATGGTACCTAGAGCAATCTACACATTCAATGCAATCTCGATCAAAATAGCATGCACTTTTTACAAAGAAATGGAACAAATAATCCTAAAATTTGTATGGAACCAGAAAAGACCTTGAATAGCCAGAGGAATGTTGAAAAAGAAAAGCAAAGCTGGCGGCATCACAATTCCAGACTTCCAGCTCTATTACAAAGCTGTCATCATCAAGACAGTATGGTACTGGCACAAAAACAGACACATACATCAATGGAACAGAATAGAGAGCCCAGAAATGGACCCTCAACTCTAGGGTCAACTCATCTTCGACAAAGCAGGAAAGAATGTCCAGTGGAAAAACGACAGGCTCTTCAACAAATGGTGTTGGGAAAATTGGACAGCCACATGCAGAAGAATGAAACTGGACCATTTCTTTACACCACACACAAAAATAGACTCCAAATGGTTGAAAGACCTAAATGTGAGACAGGAGTCCATCAAAATCCTAAAGGAGAACACAGGCAGCAACCTCTTTGACCTCAGCCACAGCAACTTCTTCCTAGAAACATCGCCAAAGGCAAGGAAGCAAGAGCAAAAATGAACTATTTGCACTTCATCAAGATAAAAAGCTTTTGCACAGCAAAAGAAACAGTCAACAAAACCAAAGACAACCAACAGGATGGGAGAAGATATTTGCAAATGACATATCAGATAAAGGGCTAGTATCCAAAATTTATAAGAACTTCTTAAACTCAACACCCAAAGAGCAAATGATCCAATCAAGAAATGGGCAGAAGGCATGAACAGACCTTTTTCCAAAGAAGACATCCAAATGGCCAACATACACATGAAAAAGTTCTCAATATCGCTCGGCATCAGGGAAATCCAAATCAAAACCTCAGTGAGATATCCCCTCACACCAGTCGGAATTGCTAAAATTAACAAGTCAGGAAACGACAGATGTTGGCGGGGATGTGGAGAAAGGGGAACCCTCCTACACTGTTGGTGGGAATGCAAGCTGGTGCGGCCCCTATGGAAAACAGTATGGAGGTTCTTCAAAAAGTTGAAAGTAGAGCTAACATACGATCCAGCAATTACACTACTGGGTATTTACCCCAAAGATACAAATGTAGGGATCCGAAGGGGTACGTGCACCCCGATGTTTATAGCAGCAATGTCCACAGTAGCTGAACTGTGGGAAGAGCCAAGACGTCCACTGACAGATGAATGGATAAAGAAGATGTGGTATATACACACAATGGAATATTATGCAGCCATCAAAAAGAATGAGATCTTGCCATTTGCAACGACGTGGATGGAACTGGAGGGTGTTATGCTGAGTGAAGTAAGTCAATCAGAGAAAGACATGTATCCTATGACCTCACTGATAGGAGGAATTCTTAATCTCAGGAAACAAACTGAGGGTTGCTGGAGTGGTGGGGGGTGGGAGGGAGGGGGTGGCTGGGTGATAGACATTGGGGAGGGTGTGTGCTATGGTGAGAGCTGTGAATTGTGCAAGACTGTTGAATCACAGACCTGTACCTCTGAAACAAATAATACATTATATGTTAAGAAAAAGAAGGAAGAAGAAGAAGAAGAAGAAGATAGCAGGAGGGGAAGAATGAAGGGGGGAAATCGGAGGGGGAGACGAACCATGAGAGATGATGGACTCTGAAAAACAAACTGAGGGTTCTAGAGGGGAGGGGGGTGGGAAGATGGGTTAGCCTGGTGATGGGTATTAAAGAGGGCACATTCTGCGTGGAGCACTGGGTGTTATGCACAAACAATGAATCATGGAACACTACATCAAAAACTAATGATGTAATGTATGGTGATTAACATAACATAATTAAAGAAAACTGTGGTTTGTTTGTGAAGGGGATGAAAGTTTTTAAGACATGAACTGCAGGTTTCTTCACTTTTTTTTTCCCCCAATGACTGTATTTGGTACAGTTACTCTATGTAAGCTACAGTGCATATATTTATTTATGACGTTCTCCCAGAATGAGCTCCTGCTGAGGTATCTTACGAAGGGTTCTCTCCTTGCCTTCCAGTTTTACGGGAGCCCTATACAGTCCGTGTGGAGGACCAGAAAACCATGAGAGGCAATGTTGCGGTCTTCAAGTGCATTATCCCCTCCTCGGTGGAGGCGTACGTCACCGTCGTCTCCTGGGAGAAAGATACCGTGTCACTCATCTCAGGTAGGTGGGGCACGTCCGGGGCGCAGGACGTGGGGCTCACCTTCAGGCTGTTCCAGGTATTGAATTGGGTCGCTGGATCTGTGTTCATCCTAATAAGAATTAGCATATGTATTGTTGACGCTCTTTGAGGATTGTGTGACTTCAGTGCTTTATATTGCTTTTGTGGCTCGATTCAGATATTCTTCAGTGAATTGGCTGATGGACAGAAGTAAGTTACTGTACATATAGCTATCATGTTACTTCTCAGAGGCAATTTTGGCTTGTTTCTGCTCCTGAAAATAGGGCAGTAGGGTTTTTGCACCTGTGAGAGACCTCAGTGATAACACTTACAACTGATAGCCTGAAACTATAATCTGGGAAACAGAAGCTCTGGTTTTCACTGTGACCATTTCAAATGTCTTAAGAACTATGTGATGTCTCTGACCTCTTTCTTGAAGATTCTATTCAGAATATGTATTCATTACTGATATATATATATATATATATATATATATATATATATATAATAAAGGTTTATTTTCAGAACCTGGAAATGACGCAACTGAAATTTTGCTTCTAAGATCTTATGGTTCTTTTCTTGTGGTGTTTAAGTAGATTTCTTGCCCCCTTGCTGTTTACCTGGAAAGGGTCCAGTGCTCCTGCTTTGCTCATCTTTGGATAGTGAGTGACCCTGGGCTGCTTTCAGAGAACAGTGGTGATGAGCATCCAATGTGCTATAACACGTTATAAATGCCTGCTTTTCTTTACATGTCTGTGTGGATGTGTGTACAAGTGTGCACACACACATGCTTTCATATAACTCTTGAATACCCCCCAAATTTTGCTCATTTATAGACCTAAGAAATTGGAACTAAACTCTCACGGTGACATAGCATTTCTGTTTTTCAGCTTATTGATTTTCTAGACAGTGTAGGTTGCCAGTGTAGTTAACCATTAAAACAGTCATTAAACCATTAGAAAAAATTAAATCTTTGTTCTTTAAAGTACATCCAATAAACTAGCATGTAACAGACATTATCAGGTTTTCTTAACGCTGTCCAGAGTCCCTCGAACTTCACTGAACAATAAGTGCCTTGCTGTTATGTTGATTAATCATCATAATTTAACTTAAAGTATGGAAAAAATACTAAGCTTAATTCCTGAAATATGATTGCAAATAATCGTAATAGACTCACCTGTACACTTGTATTTGTTGTGGTTTTTAAAATATTTATTTATTTTTAGTAATCTCTAAACCCAGTGTGGGGTTTGAACTCATGACAAAGCGTCACATGCTCTCCCGACTGAGCCAGCTGGATACCCCTACTTGTTGTCTTTAATTAATGGGTTTAAGGGCTTCTGTTTTGAGGTCATTTTAGTTTCTTAATGGCGGATGGAGAGATCCGATGACAAGTCCCTCTGGCTGAGCCCAGGGCCAGAGTGGAAGGGTATTCACATGCACGTAGTGAGGGCTTGTGGGTGCACCGAGGGGAGGATGGACGGGATTTGCAATCTCCCACACTCGGGGGACTGGGCTGATGGAGGCTCAGCCATCATAGAACAGCCATCAGACAGCCCCCGGGGTTCGCTGTGAAGAGGGAGAGAACAGTGGAGGATTGCAAACTGTCTCCGTGTACTTTTACTTGAGGAGACATATTCATTTCTGTTAATATTTAATTGGCCAAAGCAGGTCACATGGTGTATCTTACTTCAGTTAGGTGTGCCCGGAAGGAGAGAACCACTGGAGATCTGGGTGAGAAATAGAAATATCTACCGAAGGTTTTATATACCTATCGATATAGATATCTATGTGTATAGATATGTTTTATATGTTCACAAGATAAGTTATATTTAAAAAATATACTGTGTGCATTCTTATGTTTCCTAGGCATCTTTAGTTAGTGGTATCCCCATGAAGGTTTCATCTTGTTGCAATCGATGTGAATAGAATTTTTTTTTTTCAAACATGAACCTAATAAAATAAAATAAATGGAATTTTATATCTGGTGAGCAGAAAGGGTGCTGATA
Organism: Zalophus californianus; assembly: GCF_009762305.2. Taxonomy (NCBI): domain Eukaryota; kingdom Metazoa; phylum Chordata; class Mammalia; order Carnivora; family Otariidae; genus Zalophus; species Zalophus californianus. Next base: position 210,954,432 of record NC_045595.1, on the reverse strand, counting down.
TGCAAACACAGAGCTGGGGTCTTGCTGATGGGTTCTGACGACGCCCACATCTCTTCAATCATGCATGGGAGCTTTACCCTTTGGCAGAAATTTAAAAACAATGTGTGCCAGGGATAAGTACTTGGCTTTTCTTTTTTGCCCAAAAGTATTGAGAAAACCAATGTAGTATAGGCTTTGATCTCATTAAGGGATACTTCAGTAGCAGGTTTTTGTTTGTAAGTAAGCCATCTAACCAAACACAAGGCATTCTCAAGATGCTCCACATGGCTCACATGGTGTGTGTGTGCGTGTGTGTGTATGTGTATACAGACAGAGAGAGACGGAGAGAGAGAGACAGAGAGACTGAGACACACCCAGAAAGACAGTGAGTCAGAGCTGTTTGCATTCTCAGGGAGTCTGACATGAGAACAGCACCCCGTTGCAGTGTTATGATCTGTAAACAGGAAGTCTGGGAATTATCCTTGTAATGCAACTTGCAGTGGCTTGCTGTTGGACCCTGTTTCCAACACCCGAGCTCCACCCATTGGGGCTGCCAAAAATGCCCAGAGAAGGAGGTCATGAAGCCACTGGAGGTGACAAAATGGTTAAAAACATTGGGGGATCTTAATTAATAAGCCAGTTCCTTATGGTTTTGGTGGAGAAGGATTACATTTCTCGCTGGCGGCCAGGGCCCTGAGTGAGGTGGGGCACAGGGGAGTACACGTAGGAGGTCAGGAGGTTCAGAGAATGAGCCTGGGGCCTCCATCCTGTAGGCAGCAGGGGGACATCTGGATTGTATGCATAGCAGATTGTCTGCAAAAGGTTAATTTGTCTGTGATTTGTAAATAAATGGATAGCCCCGGTGCCTCGGTGCCTCCTTGCTAAACTGATTTAGCTTGGTGGTTAGCAGGGGCCGTCACCCCGTGTCAGTCTTTCTGGGATTCCAAGACAGCCCAGCCGTCAGTGAATCCGGCTGGGAACGCTCCCAGGAAACATGCCTGCTCTGCACACATCACTTCCTTCGATGGAGGAGGGCAGTGAACCAAATCCTCCATGAAAACGAGGCTGTGTGAGTCTCCACCGCAGTGGATAGAGGGGGAAGAGAAGACCGGGTTTGGGGCTGATCCAAGAAAGCTGGAGCTCCCACAGGCCACCCAGGGCCTTGGCCACTGTCCCTGCATACATGGGGCTCATGGCAGGAGGTCGCCTGCACAGGGAGAGGCCTGTTCCCTGGGGCTCCGCTCTTGTCCACCCCCTCAGCCTCTTGGGTCCAGAGCTCCCTGGGGGAAGGCCAAAGAGGCAAGGCCTGCTTCTGGTTGGTGAGCATCCAGCTTCTGCAGACCTTCTAGGCCAGGGTTCTTTGGAAACCTAGGCTAAGGTGAGTGGATATCTGTCGCCTAGGAAAAAATGTAAATATTGGTGAATTCCTATAAAAAGAAAGGAATGGCTTCTATGGGCATGTCCTACTAATTTTTGCCCTTTACTTTGGTTGAGCAAATCGATGACTGGGCTATGTTCTTGCAGGGGTGAGAAGCACCAGTCATGTCTGTCTGGGTTTCATTGTGAGCTGTATGGATTCATTAGCTGTTCCAACAGTTGTGTTCATTAGCTTATTACACATGAGGTCAGGCATTGATTTCTTTCCAGGGGAGGTTTAAGTTGGCCTGACTCTAGACTCAGGAATCAAGCTGTGCCTCTCTTATCAGATGAGGTCATTAGATCACCAAATTAAGAGGATAAATGGGTTCATTTATTTTAAATGATCTTTGGAAAGAATCCTCCGATGGTCTTGTTATGGACTGAATGTCCATGTCCTCTTAAAATTCATATGTTGAGGTCCCAACTCCCAATGTGATGGTATTCGGAGGTAGAGCCTTTGGAAGAATTAGGGCTTGAGGAGGTCATGAGGGTGGGACACTCCATGATGGGATTAGTGTCCTTAAAATGAGAGATACCAGGGCCTGCCTTCTCCACTGTATGAGCACAGTGAATCTCAGAAGAGGGCTCTTACACAACCCGACTGTTGAGGCAGCCTGTTCTTGGACTACCAGCCTCCAGAATTGTGAAAAATAAATGCCTCTTGTTGAAGCCACCCAGCCTGTGGTATTGTATTTTTTATATATATAGCAGCCAGAGCTGAAAAAACAGGCTGAGAAGTAGCCATCCCATAATTCCCCCAGGGGAAGGAGAGGCACGTGATGTCTGATGCTACTGTGTGCTCTGCTTTGCCATCTCCCTGGGCTCTTCACCTGACCACAGGATGGCGTGTGGTCCACCTTCACTCTCATACTCTGGCCGATGGGTGATAGGCACTGGGGAATGTGTGGAGGGAATGCATCTCAGGGACAGGTGCACATTGTGCATCTACTGTCCTCCACGATCTACTGCCTTCTACCTAAGAGAAAGGAGCCAGGAAAAGCAAGAGCGATGATGTCCATACTCATTTTCCAACAACCTTATCACTTCTCTTCCTCTGATCACAAATGAGAGCCTTTTAAATATTAGAATATTAGTGTAGCCCAGTAAAAGTGTAGTAGTTTGGATAGTGATATGCCTTGGGAGGTATTGCTGATGTGGAGATACAGAAGACCCCATCCTGGCAAAGAACAATATTGACAGCTTTATATTTGGGTTTCACTCAGTGGCCCGTTGTGAGTTTCTTCCTGATTAGGGAGGCTGGCAATGAGAGAGCGCAGCATTCTGTGTCTGTTTCCTCTGATAAAATTCTGAGAATCTCACCGGGGGTTTAGCTACATTAACATCAAAGACACAGCCCAAGGGTAACTGGATTTGGAAAATGGAAACTGAACATTTTACTATTCCCAGAGAATCGGCCTCCCTCTTTAGCACTGGCCCAATTTTCTGTTACGATATTTCCCATCTGAACACCTCTATTAGTGATGACTCAAGGAGAATGTTATCTCTTAGGATCAATGAGTTCAAGTCAACAGATGATTATCTCTTTCCTGTATTTTGGGTAAAAGTGAACATTTTCTGCCCACATTAAATATCAAAGGACATTAGCCCAGCACTTCACATGAAACACTCCACTCGTGGTGGTTTATGGATGCAGTATTTGGGTCTGGTCACCATAGATAAGGCGGGATCTGGGCTTGAAGAAGCCCCCTGTGGAGATGGCTTCTGCTCTCAGGGAGCTGAGCGGGGAGATTACCGTGCTGTGTGTGGTGTGAGCATGGGGACAGGCAGAGGGGCGACCACCACAGGAGCACACACCTGCAGTGTGTGGGAGGGACACAAGTGCGAGAGACAGAAGCTTTCCCAGAAGTGGGGGCCGGTTAAGAGAACGTTGGTTTGCATTTTAGGCTGGGGAAAACCATTACATCGTAGATACAGTCACTCCGGGTAGGCAAGGTTCTCACGTTTCAGCAAACTTAAACTAAGAGCAGGTTTGATGTCCTCTGTTGTCTTTTGGAGTGGGGGGCACAGCTTCTGAGAGTAAGGAGGGCTGTATGTGGCCCGTTGTCACCGTTCATGAGCCCCGCCACTCTAAGAGAGTGCACGTTCTTGCCTCCTAAGGCACTCGTATTTTCATTTTACTCCTGGTCACTGAGCATTTTCAAGGTGACCTGCGACAAAGCTGCTCAGGTTGCCGTGGTGGTGATAAGACCCAATTCTGCCCTCAAGGTGCTTGTGAGTAAAGGGAATGCGATCAACATCAAAATGACTTAGGGGACAGGCCTATTGTCACCTGAAGGCCTGGTCTTTGATTTTAAAAAGTCCAGGGATGTGATGAGCACTGGGTGTTCTAGGCAAGGGATGAATTACTGAACTCTATATCTGAAACTAATGATGAACTGTATGTTGGCTAAATGAATTTAAATCAAAAAATAAATAAAAGTACCAGGGAGTTGCAGGAAGAAAAAAGCATTGCTTTCACATTCACTGAAAAAGAAATTTGTAGGTCCAAATGGAAACTGTTAAAGGAGCATTTTCCTTTCCTCCCTCCCTCCCTTCCTTCTTTCCTTCCTTCCTTCCTTCCTCCCTGCCTCCCCATCTATCTTGATTTCCAGCAAGTAGGAGGCTCATTACAAACACTCGAAATCAGCACAGGACGGATGTAGCAGACTGGAATTAGAAAGGTGGAGAGATGTAGTATTTTCACTGTGCTATATTTTGAGCAAGGGGGATAACTGAAAAATGGGCAAGTGCACAGGAAAGGAGGGTCCTGGTCTCTTTCTTTTTTAAAAGCCATTACTTGTTTATACTTTTGCCACTTAAGTCTATTCTCACTAAATTAGGTTTTGCATGCTACTCTGCTGCCACCTGAAAGTAATTAAAACCTGTGTGGGGAATGCAGAGGAAACTCCGCCTGACACTGGGAATGAAGGTGATGTTAGACAGGTGGCTCAAGTCTGGCATTCCGGAAATAAATCACTGGTGAGATCCTGAAAGGTCCAGAGTGAACAGAAAATCTACTAAGTGTCAGCCTTCACAGAGAAGACACATTCCCATTCTCAAAATCAGAAATTGTATTGAAGATTATAGCTCAAAACAAAACAAAAAAATGGTTTTGACTTTTGAACTTCTGAGACAAGTAGACACATGGCTAAGGACATGTTAACATAATATTTTAAAAAAGAAAGAAAGGAAGAAAGGAAGAGAGAGAGAGGAAGGAGGGAAGGAAGGAAGGAAAGGAAAAAGACAAGGAAAGACAAGGAAAGGCAAGGAAAATGTGGTAGCAAATTTATCCCAGAGCCTCTCAGGGTGTGTGTATGTGTATGAAACGCCCCTTCGGCCGAGAAGGTGTTGGGTCATTAGGTCAGCCTCACACACTGCTTGGTTTCCTACCAAGGATCACCAGGGGATTTTGGCTGCTGATTGCAGCTCCCACAGATTAGCTGGTGACCAGGGAGCAAATCTCTTTTTTCCCTGCCTCAGCTTCCATATGTAGATAGAAGATGGTTTTACTGGTCCCTCTCCTAATAAAATGGCAGAATATTAAAATTCCAAATTGAATATTTCATTTCTTAAGCCAGCTCTTTTTTTTTTTTTTTTTTTTTGTCTTAGACTTAATCTCATAGAATTTTTATTTTATGCATGTTTCAGAGGCTTGGTGATTTGCTAGGCGGACTCCCAGGATTAAGCATATAATTTTACTCACCTCTGTGATTTATTACAGTGAGAGGATACAGAGCAAAATCAGCAAAGGGAGAAGGTGTATGGGGAGAAGTCTGGAGGAAACCAGGCACAAGCTTCCAGGACTTTCTTCCGCATAGATTCGCATAGGTCACACTTAATCCCCATAGCAGGGAACGATGACAAGTATAAAATACTTTCTACCAGGGAACTCATTAGCGATTCAGTGTTTAAGGATTTTACTGGAGGCCAGTCACGTGGGCACTCTCTACCAGGCATGTACCAAAATTCCAGACTCCCAGAAGGAAAGTTTAGGTATTCAAGAAACCCTATTGTTTGTATAGTTTAGACACAGTGAGGTGGCAGGAACCCTCCTGAAATTCCAGTTACCAGACACCAGCCAAGGGTCAGCCTTGCAAGCAGGCCTGTTAAGGAAAGCAGTTCTAGACCTATTATGTTAATTGGTTTCTGTACAGGGCAGTTTTCTCAGAGATGGCGGCTCATTGCATGTCACCCAGTCGACAATCCCTTTTTGAATGTGCCCAGCACCAAATGCTGGAGAAAGCAAGTGAATAACTTCTTCCTAATCTTGCATGGTCTGGTCTCTACCACTTGCATGCTACTGAAACTTACGTTTTCAAGGTCACCCAGGACTTCCTAATGTCAAATCCCAACGGCAAGTTCTGACTTCCTTGAAGAAGCTAAACCATTGACCTTCTTCCTCCATTGGTTGCCCTCCTTTGGTTGGCTTTCTCCTCTCTGATTATTTCTGCACTATCTCTTTCCTTATTTTTTCCTCCCTGCTCAGAAATGTAAATAGACCCCAAAACTCAGTCTTTACCCCCAGCATCTTCCAATCTCCACTTTCTTTATTGGTCGTCTCATTTCTTTCCCGGGGCTTTGTCCATCATGTCTATGTAGATGATCCTAACTTTGGGCCTGTCTTCTCCCCCTGGGCTTGCTTATTCCCTACTGTCTGCTCCGCTCCTGCCACCTCCACAGAGCGTAACTAAAGCAGCATTCAGCATTCTTTCCAACCACAAATGAATTTGCCTTTGAATTACTTCTTTCTTTTTTTTCCTCCGGATTTTAACTATTAGTTTCCAAAGTTTCACAAACTAGGTGCTAACACACACCTTAAAACAACAGAAATGTATGCTCTCACAGTTCTGGAGGCTAGAAGTACAGGATCAAAATGGCAGCAGGGCCATGCTCTCCCTGAAGGCTCTAGGGAACAATCTATTCTATGCATTTCTCCGAGCTTCTGGTGGTCCAGCTGGTCCTTGGCATTCCTCAGCTTATAGATGCATCACTGCAATGTCTGCTCTTTGGTCACATGGCCTCTGTACTGGGCATGTCTCTTCTCTTCTCTAAGGACACCAGTCAGATTGGATTAAGGGCCCACCCTACTCCAGGATGATCTCATCTTAACTAATTACATTTATGATGACTCTATTTCCAAATGAGGTCATATTTCGAGGTTCCGAGAAGGACACGAATTTTGGGAGGGCGCTCTTCAACCCATACATTGACAAATCCTGATTTCTTTTGACCCTCTATTACACCTATTTTACATCTTTCTATCACCTGCTTGACAACTGACAAATGTGTATCAAATGAGATCCTGAAATAAAAACAATTTCAAAAGGAAGGAAAGAAAAAGCAGAAAGTTTCAGTGCAGAGTGCCCATACCTGAATGACTATTCTCGTGCTGGCGCCTTTGCCCTGCCCCAGCTGTGTTAGAATGCCAGCTGGCAGCCACACGATTAGCTGCTTCCCCCTCAGCTGTGTGTAGCCTGCCCTTGTGTCAGACTGGGCTAGGGGCCAGGATGGGGACAGAATCAAGATGTTCCAGAGCCAAGACACCAGGGACTATAGGCCAACTGCTTGACTTATATTTTCAGATCATGCTATGAACCGAATTGTGTCCCCACATTCATGACCCCTAACCCCCAATATTTAGAGATAAGATCTTTAAATGGTAGTTAAGGTTAAATGAGGTTTTAAGGGTTGGGCTCTAGTCCAGTAGGACTATGGCCTTATAAGAAGTGGGAGAGAGACATGTGAACACACAGGGGGAAAGCAAGGGGGCTCTCACCAGAAACCAACCCTACCAGTACCCTAATCTCTGATTTCCAGCCTCCAGAACTGTGAGAGTACATTCCTGTTGTTTAAGCCCTCCAGTGTATGGTATTTTGTTATAGCAGTCTGAGCTGACTAATATAGATGATATGCATATAAACTCACTTTCTCAATCTAATTCTGCCACTTCGAAACTGCATGTTACCTTGCTCCCCCACCCAACTTTCTAGGTTGCACTGGCACATTACTAAATAACACATATGAAGCAATCTGATGATAAAGTGAGCTCTCACGCTTTTGATAAATGATTCTATTTTCAGGTGCAGTGGATATTTTGTAATTTAGAGTCCTACGCTTCCTCCCCTAAGGGAAAGGAGGACATTTATTACTGGAAAAATGAATAATAAATTTCCCAAATGGCTAGTCATCTGAAAACTTATATGCAATACAAAATTTCCCCTGCGGGTGAAACCATATGGTATTTGTTGTACACCTGAAACCAATGTAACCTTTTGTGTCAACTATATTCAAAAAATATTGTGATGTGATGAGCACTGGGTGTTATACACAACTGATAAATTATTGAACACTACATCTGAAACTAATGATGTACTGTATGTTGGCTAATTGAATTTAAATAAAAAAATAAAAATAAAAAAAATTTCCCCCCAAAGTACCCCAAATTCAAAAGTCAATCCCAAAGTAACTGTATTTTTGTTGGATAAACAATCATTTTGGATTGAAACGTCTACAACTAAGCCCTATTTGTAGTGGCTGTGCTGTGTCCATGTGTGGCTAACTGATGAGAATATTTACAGGGGCCCCTGACTGGCTCAGTTGGTAGAGCATGTGATTCTTGATCTCGAAGTCATGAGTTCAAGCCCCACATTGAGTGTGGAGCTTACTTAAAAAAAGGGAGGGGGGTTATAGAATATTTTCGTCTGTTTAGTTTCTGGAAACATAGTGATAATGCCCACTATTGACTGTCCAGAATTGGGCTGTTTAAAGAATTGAAAATCTCTAGCACGTGCTGCTTTGTGTGAGCACAGTCAAGATGTCCTTTGTGGAGAAGCTAATAAGCAGGTACAGTAAATAAACAAATATAGACTGTTTTCAAAAATCTCCCAACTGGGTCACATGCTCTTCCAGGGAAGGCTTCAGGTTTCTGTTCACCTTTCATTTTGCCAACAGTCTGTGTGATGTCTTGGGTTTGAACTTAGACCTGGCTTTGGGTCCCAATTTCACAGCTGTGAGAGCTTCAACAATTAATTACCTCTCTGTAGAATTGGACACGGTATTTTGATAAAGATTAGAAATGCCAGGGGAGGTGCTCCATGAATTATAAATACCTAGTCAATTCCTGGTCTCTAGCTATGTATTCGTCTATCTCGTCAGAAGGCACTAGGATGGACCCTGAAGCTGATGTCTAGGTCTACATTCCCAATCCACCACAGCACACACTGTGGCCTTGGGCTGATCACATAACTTTTCTATGCCTCAGTTTCCTCGATTGGAAAATGAGAGCAACAACAGCAAGAACTACATCATAAGGTAGTTGTAACGATTAAATGAGTTAATCTACGTAAAATGCTTAGAACAGTGTTTGGTGTAAATGTTGGCATTGTTGTTGTTATTATTTATCTTCTGTCTAAACTATTCCTGCTCCAGAAAGCAGGTGCTCAGGACTACATGATTTCTAAACAAAGAAGAAACTGTTTGTGTGTGCTTATTAGGGAGCAAAAGCAGAAATTATTCTATTTAAGAGGAATTACTAAAATGCCAGGTATGATGAATGATCTGGAGTCCTGCAATTTCAATGAAAGGTGTTAGAATGCGACTGAACTAATAATCTCTTGGGTTTTATCAAAATAAACAACATTTGCTTTATTAAATGTTTACTTTTATTAAATAGAAATCAGATAATGTATAATGAGCAATGAACCAGAATAAGAGGCTCTTTACTTTCTGCCTTACCTCCAGAGAGAAATCAGACCTGTTTGAGGGAAGGTTTGAACTTACAATGAAACACTTCCAAAACGTTTGGGTTAGTGATCTATGTCAGGTTCTATCGAACAACTTCTAACAGCCCTGTAGGTGGTTATTCTCAGCAGCCCCACTTCCCAGATAAGAATACTGAGGCACAGGGTGTTTCAAACACTCATCCAGGGTCTTACCTTGCGGTTTTCCCTCTCTAGAAAGTAGAGGTTCTGCCTTTTGAAAAGTCTTTTGGTTTTCTACAGCACCCAAGTGTGTGAGAGTCAACAGAAGTTGTCAGTTGAAGGACAAACAACTTATAACAGCTGTAACTTGAGAGTAGGGACTTATTTAACCAAGAAAAACATTTTCAAATATGGTATGATTTTGGATAGTTGACATATCTAGGACATTTCATGTGGTTTGGGGATAATATGCTTTATGTTTTTTGAAACAATATTCCCCAACTAGAGAAAAACCCAAATAGATGAAACTGTCTAGGATAAAAATAATTTTCTTAATTTTGATTTTATTTAAATTTGTACCTTCCCACTGCCTCAAATATAACATTATGATGCCCGGCATATAAAAGTAGCTTGATAAATGTTTATTGAAAGAATGTTGAATGAGCAACTGTTCCATTAAAATTATGGTATTTTCTTTCAAATTATTCTTAATGCTTTAAGGAGAGCTTTTCCTTTCCTATATAGTTTTTCTACTACTCTGAAGCACAATTTCACATCAACTTCTCCTCCCAGTGCAAAGTGTCTGGGCAGGTCAAATCCCATGCAACCTGGTGTTTCACAGCAGACTTTCATAAAATGATTATGTTCTAAGGGAAACAGATATTCCCAAATCCCCAATATTTGTTAGTCCCAAAGCAAAAGCTGTCTCCCATTATTCTTGAGAAATGATTTTATTTTTGTCACCTTCCAGTTTTGTGCTGTGACATTTGTTAAAATTTAGCACTGAATAGTGGGTAGGTGCACAAGACAAAGGAGATACTTCCATGCCAATACCTTTAGGGACATTTTAGAACATTTTCTAATGCACGAGATCCACAGCCAAGCCGTTATTCCTCACATTTTACTTTACTCATTTCTCTAAAGGGAGGTACACACACACACACACACACACACACACACACACCCCTTCAGTAAACATAGTCAACTGTCCTGTATAGCTTTTGTGTGTAGGGGTGCCCATTTCAAAAATGGATCAGTGTGCTTCCCCAATTTATGATGCTATATCTGTAAACTATAGAATTTCTGCGTGGAGGAGGGTCAGAGTATCTTTTTGATGGGGATGGTGGAGCCTTAGAAAGGTCACATGACCAGCAGCAGGAATGGCGGCTGCCTAGCGGGAGGGCTCACCCGTGTGAGTCTGGGTGACAATGGGAGTGTTGCCTAGAGCCTCATTCATCTCTATCACTGGACCAGATTTTGTGTTGGAAAATTATTTCATGGAGGAAGCAGGAGTCAGTGGGGAATCACACCTGGGATTTTTTTGTGTCTGTTTTGTACTAGTAACTTAAAGACCTTTTATTACTTTCATTTAAGCCCTTACTGTACATAAGGCATTATTTTTATTTTTTAATTTATATTTATATATATATTTATATATATAAATATATATATAAATATATATATTTATATAAATATATATCTATAATTATATTTATATATTTATTTTATTTATATTTATTATTATTTTTATTGTTTAAATATTTAATTTATTTATTTGAGAGAGAGAGAGGGAGAGCACAAGCAGGGGGCGGAGCAGAGGGAGAGGGAGAAGCAGATTCCCGCTGAGCAGGGAGCCCGACATGGTGCTCGATCCCAGGACCCTGGGATCATGACCTGAGCCGAAGGCAGATGCTTAACTGACTGAGCCACCCAGGCGCCCCAATGCAATATATGGCCCATGGAAGAGGTGCACGGGTGAGACAGAGGTGTCTGATCAGGGCTGACTTCAAGTCAGTGCCCTTTGCTGGAGTGAAGGAGCTGCCCACACTGCTGCACGCTTGGAACTGTTGATTTAAAAGAAGTTCCTTGAAAATTGTGCTTCTCAGGATAAGTCATTTTGAAATAGACTTAAAATCCCAAGTTTCTGAGTTTTATTTCAATATCAAATACTTCAAACGCGTTTTGATGCAAACAAGATGTTGCATATCTGGGAATGTGTACTGGTAGTTTCTAAAATATAAATATATTCCTTTAGAGGTAGACATGTCCTTAGATTGATGTTTCTAGACTTTATTTTGGATCAGGGACCAGCTGAGGAGGTAATGCAAACTACGGAACAGTGGATCGCCAGGAAACACATACGCACCCAAACCTGCATGAATTCTAGAACCTTTCTGCTTCTCTTCAACCTTGCAACCCATCTACAGCCTCCCACCGCCATCCATACCTGCCCTTGCCCAGACCAACTGGGTGTCCATCCCAGGTGAAACCCTCTGATAGACACATCAGGTAGTGAGAGTTTTTTTTTTTTTTTTTTAACGAAGTTTGACCTTGAAATCTCCAGCCTTATCCTTTTTCTGATCTCTTACTTGTGCTGCCCCTCCGCTCCCTTTGTCATGTACACACTTCCTCTGCTTTTGTGCCCGCTCCATCGTACGGTAGCTTTCAGTGCAATTGTTCTTGTACCAGGAAAAGTGAGGGGCTTTTATAAAGAGCCTTCATCAAGTCATTTTCAAACTACAGATGATATTAGGAAAGAAAGGCCGTACTGAATTTCCCCCTCCCTAATTAGATGGTGAAATTTTTAGTTCTTGGCATTGTTATCTGTTTGAATTGAAACCCTATCATTGAAAAAGCCAAATGAACTTGGAATTGAGGAGGGCCGTTTCCCAAAACGGAATGGAGCCAGACTTGAGCCCTCTGCAGAAAGCCAAAGCAACATGCCATCTGGGTGCACGTGACACATTTCTTCCGCTCCGGTTTCAAGTAATTTGTTCTTTAAAAAATTATCCTGGGATTCAGGATTAAAAAAAAAAAAAGAAATCATCTATACTGCAAATTCCTGCCACAAATAATCAAATGTTGAAGAGAATTGTATCTCAGCCAGGCAGATATCCTTTAAATGATACACGAACATTATTCAGGGCCTGTACGCTTTGCGTTGTCTTTATTTTCTGTCACTCTGTGTCCCAATCCGTGTCCCAGTGATGTCCCTCTTCTGCTGAATTCCCCTCTGTGTCCTGCCATTAAGTGAGGAGAAAATATAGCAGTGTGCGTCTCACCCATTTGCTCTTCTGTGGATTCCTGTGCCATCCCATCAACAAATGAAGGGAGCCTGAGCGCCCCACCGCTGGCCGTGCCCTCAGTGACTCTCTAGCAAAAGGTTGCCACAGAACTCCAAAGTCGATTTTACGTGTGAGATGCACAGAACCTCTGATTTCCTTGGGACCTGATGAGTGATTTTCATTGGTCCCCTTACATAATTTATGTATGGTCCTGAACATGTGAGCCCAGGTTTATGTTCCTGAATCTCTGGCTCTTTGTTTACTGGATTTGATTCATTGCTACAAAAAATGAATGCATACATGCTCCTCTCTTCCTTTATCAAAATTGCCAAAACATTTATTGTACATGTCTTTAATTTTATGTTGAGATTTTCAGAAAGAAATCCTTTGTAGATGGTAAGGGCATGCATAATTATCATCTTTCAAGGAAAAGTGACGAAGGTGGACAACCCATTTTGTGTACTTAAAACATACACGTGTTGTGTACTCATCACTGATAATCTCAAATTTTATGCCTGTTTGCTGTACGTGGGAAAAATATATACCCATAGTTGCTTCAGTTTTCAATTTAGAATCTAAGAGTGAATTACTTCTTGCTAATATTGGCTATTGATTTATAGATCTTTGATATGTACCCTTGTGAAATGGTTATTCAGAAGTAGGGTCGGAAGACCCAGGCATGTGTGATTTATGATATGTCTCTTTTGGAGGGTTGTTAAATTGTGACAGCAATGAGTGTCCATGCTCCTAAACCCCACATGTAATAAATAGCAGGATGTTGAAAGTGATGGCAGTTCGAACCTCTGTAAAGGTTCAGTAAATTTCTCTGTGTACATAAGGTTATGACATGAGATGTAAAACCCACTTTTACAGAGAAGTGTATTTGTTTGTTAATAACCATCATATGTGACCAGAATTTGAGGCAATTTAGGGTGATGCACTTTTTCCTTTAATTCAAATTTGGCTCATTTATCTCCAGTCTCAAATCCTTTTCTAAGAGAATTAGGTGGGACAGAAACTATAAATTAGGGACAGTGACTTGCACTCAGTCATTGGAATGGGCATCCTGTGCGACGGTGAGCACACTGGGCAGAAACAAGAGATGGTGGGACAGACGAAGGCGAGTTAGCCAGATGGGTGCGTCTCATCCCGCACACCCATATTCTCCCTGATGGCCGCATGATTCATTCAAAGGCTTATTGATTTTTTTCTTCTCTGCGCCAGCCTGCTGACCTGCTTTGTTGACAGGTTTGTGTGGATCAGACCGATCTGACAGTCGGAACTGTGCTAGTGGATTAGTCCCTGTGGTCCGGGACAAATATTTTATACTTAGTAGCCCTCATCAACAGTGAGAGAGAGATCCGTTAACACACCTTCCTATGCCATGTCGTGAATTCAGGGACAGCAGCCTACAGTCAGAAGCAGCTGGGACTACTTGTTTAGTAAATGTGCAAAGTGTGTGTGTGTGTGTGTGTGTGTGTGTGTGTGCGTGTGCGCGTGTGTGCGCGCGCGCCTGCTTCTGTATGGCTGTATGATGGAGTAAGAGCTATGGCTTTCTCACTGTTAGTAACAAACATTAGCCAACATTTCGTTCTTAAAAAATACCTTTTGGAGGGGCGTCTGGGTGGCTCAGATGGTTAAACGTCTGCCTTGGGCTCAGGTCATGATCCCAGGGTCCTGGGATTGAGCCCCACACCCTGCTCAGCGGGGAGTCTGCTTCTCTCTCTCCTTCTGCTCCCCCTGCTTGTACTCTCTCTCCCTCTCTGTTAAATAAATAAATAAAATATTTTAAAAAAGCCTTTTTGATACCGGGATTGACTTCAAATTAATCCAGTGTGTTTGCGGGTGGGGGTTGGGTGTGGCAGGAGGGGATCATTGCTGAAATGGGTGGCGGACACGTGGACGCTCATTAGGATCATATTTGTCTGTTGTGTATGTCTGAAATACTCTGTAATGAGAAGTTGAAAGAAAAACACCTGGATGACAAACCATAATACTTTTTATTTGAACCTTCAGAGTACACGGTTAGACATGAACAATTGGCACATCATCAAGCCAGAAATAGGCAGATTATGAATGTCATATTTTAAAAATTAATGATACATTAAGTGAAGTGTTGTATTCCTGCTGGTTATGAGCTCTGAAATTCTGGGACAACACTAGAACCATAAAAAAAATGTCCTTTAAAATTAGTGACGCTTCTCCAAGTTGAGAGTGTTCCTTCTCAGTTAATGAGATGAGGTATTTTCAACCAGCATTTCCTAAGCTGTGTCTGTGGAGAGGTTAAGAGGATAGAAGATGCTCATGTGGATTCTGGGCTTTAAAGAATTAGGAAAGAATATATTAATCAATAGGAGCATGGTTCTTTACGATAGGGCCGTGCAGTGCAAATCCTAAATGATCACTGCAATTTTTATTTTTATTTACTTTTATTTTCCAAGACCATCCATGATATTCCTTAGATTACAATTTGGGAAACAGTATGTTTGAATTTAAGGCCACTAAAGCTAAATTATATAAAAGTGGTGTTCCTTTAAACCTTAGGTTCAGTGATTAATGGTTAAGTATGGGCCAGATGTTGTCGTAGGACCAAACACCAACTATGGGTAGAACAAACCTGAAAATACTGGTTTTCTAGAATCTAGCGTATAGGTGTCTCAGATTTTATTGGATTTGGATTCTGTTTTGTACTTCTCTAGACATCATTTTTATCCTTTGTACTGTAAAACAAGACACCATCATGGCCAGCTCCAGAATAGTCCGGTATGGGGGGCAAGGAAAGGGTGTGTGTTTATGGCTGAGCTGGAGCAGCAAGAGGGGACCCACCATGCGGGGTCCTCAAGTGAGGCAAAGGCGCCTAAGAGGGACAAGCGTGGGAGGTGGGCAGGGCCAGTGCATGAAGGGCCTTCTCAGCCCATCAGGGAGTTTGGATTTTTTGGTGGGATGGTAGAAAACTGTTGTAATCTGGGCAGGGGGATGATGCGACCGTGGCTGCTCTATGGGCGAGAGTAGGGAGTGGCGAGCAAACGGGTCATTGGGTGAGTGAGTACGAGACACAATGCAGACTTGACCGGTCAGTAGACATGGGGACAGAGCGAAGAGGACAGATCTGGGAGATGTTTGGGGAGGATGTGGTATGTTGGCTGATAGAGTGACAGGTGACGGGTGAAAGAAAGACAGTCCTCAGGGATGACTCAGGTTTTGGCGTAGGGAATTCAGTGGATGGTGGTACCATGAAGAAGTGGAGAGAAACCTTATTATTTAATTGAATCAATCAGAAATTGATCAGCTTTAATAATAGGGAAAGCCCCTTAGGGACCCTCTTCTTGGTGGGGGTGGGAGGGGAGGCCCGTTAGCCCCTTATGCTCGCCGAAAATATCTTCAGGAAGCTGGGTCAAGACCCGCTTCTCCCGCCTCTTCGTTTCCATCGCGCTCTGTTCTTCGTTCTGTGTCACCGTGGGCTCCAGCTGACTTACTGCTCCTCTGCCCCACCACTGACTTCACTCTGTGCTCCTTGACGGATTCAGGGTGGTCCTAATAAAGGCCAGTGAATGGTTTAGGCATTTGAGACAAGAAGGGAGGTAATGGGCTTCTCTTCTCAACTGCCCTGCTCCAGACCCCGGGTGTGACAGCCGACCCTGTGAATGTGGTTTCTCAGAGAAGTGCTGTTCCCTGTCCCCTCACCTTCGTGCTCAGCTTCCATGGAGCGTCCATGTCATCAGGCCTTGATTCATCTTCTCGACTTCAAACTGTTTTTCTGCTTTGTCCATGGTCATCCCCTTCTGTATGCTCGTTTAGTGCGTGCAGACTTCTTCTTCTTCTTTCATTTTCCCAGCCTACTCTATTAGTCTTTTCTTCTTTAGGAGACATTCTTTTAACCTCTTCTAAGTTTTACAATTTCCACCCTTTGGATCATTTTCTTCACTGCCTTTGATCTCCCTCCGAATATTCCTTCATTAAGGGCAGCACGTAAATTTTCTTCTACACTTGTTCAGAGAGGAAAATAAAGTTTTATATCTCTGTAAGGAAGTAAATGCGGTGAAAGACTGTCATGGCGTTTCTTTGCAGAAACTTTATGTGGTCATGTTTCTAATTGGAACATGGATATAAATCATGTCGTTTTCATGAAAAACTTGCTTCATGCCTTGTCATGCAGGAGTCCTTCTCAGCTTCAGCTTCAAATCGACCGGATGTGCTCTCTTCTAATGGGATAGCAATGTTACTTGATGAACACCCAGCATTTTCTCTGGTACGAGTTACATGAAAAACACACATTTGACTTGTCTTCTCTTTGTTTGAACTGATGGTGGTTTAAGGGGAAATGCTGTCACCTGTGCAAAAGTGATTGGAGACTAATTTTTCAAAATAAATTGTGGAGGAGATATTTGCACACCCACGTTCATAGCAACACTGTTCACAACAGCCAAACTGTGGGAGCAGCCCAAGTGCCCACTGACAAATGACTGGAGAAACGGAATGTGGTACATGCAAGAGAACATTATTCAGCCTGAAAAAAAGAGACAATTCTGACCCATACTACAGCATGGATAGACATTGAGGACATTTCTTGTGAATGAAATAGACCAGTCACAACGTGACAAATAGCGCATGATTCCGCTTATGTGTGCTCCCTTGAGGAGTCAAATTCTCAAAGACACAGACAGTAGAATGGGGGTGCCATGGACTGGGTAGAGGGAGAAAATGGGGAGCTGTTGTATAAAGCTTCAGTTTTGCAAGATAAAGAGTTCTGGAGATGGGTGGTGGTGATGGTTGCATAATAATGTAAATGTACTCAGCACTACTGAATTGTACTCTGAGAAATGATTGAGATTGGGGCGCCTGGGTGGCTCAGTCGGTTAAGCGTCTGCCTTCGGCTCAGGTCATGATCCCAGGGCCCTGGGATCAAGACCCGCATTGGGGTCCTTGCTCGGTGGAGAGTCTGCTTCTCCCTCTCCCTCTGCCCCTCCCCACTACCCCCCTTTTTTTTTTTTCCTCACTACTCCTCTCTCTCCCTCTCTAAATAATAAATAAATAAATACATAATAAATAAAATCTTTAAAAATGGTTAAGAGGGTAAATTTTATATTATACATATTGAACCACAATTAAAAATTTAAAAAGTAAATCATTGCATCTTCTCCCTTTAAATAATTGCATGGGGAAATGGGAAAACTGATTTTGTTCACAGATAAGACCTAGGTGAGTTAACTAAACAGGATCTTATGTGTAACACCGTATTTCACAAACAACTTCAAAAAGCATCGTAAGAATTATTTTTAAAAGAATGTGGTTGATGACATTGAATTTGGATTTTTAAATTATAGCCATATGTCAAAGAAAGCCCTTAGAAAATGATACAAAAGTAAATGGTAGACTTAAGTTGTAATAACAGTTGAAGAATATGATAGTAATTTTACGAGTGTTTTTTTTCTTTAGCACTATGGTTGCCTGAATGGCATAGAACTGGGATGTAAGCTACAAGAAAGCAGGGCTTTTGATCTGTTTTGTTAATGTCTAGAACAGGAGCGGGCACAGAGTATAAGCTCAGTGAGTATTTGTTTAATGAGTGCACTTGGGGTATCTGTGTACTAGTTATCTTTTTTTTTAAGATTTTTATTTATTTATTGAGAGAGAGAGAGAATGGTAGAGAGAGAGCATGAGAGGGAAGAAGGTCAGAGGGAGAGGCAGACTCCCTGCTGAGCAGGGAGCCCGATGTGGGACTCGATCCTTGGGACTCCAGGATCATGACCTGAGCCGAAGGCAGTCGCCTAACCAACTGAGCCACCCAGGCGCCCTGTGCTAGTTATCTTTGAGTGTGTGGTGTGTACAAAAGTAGGTTCCTCAGCCAGTGCTACAGAACTTCTGAGATGAGGAGCCTTCCTTGTCTCTAGCCTGTTACTACTTATCAGTGATCTTTTAGTTGTTAAATATCTCCTATCTCAGAATAAATAAGGTAAGCAGATCCTACAGATAAAAACACTGAAAAGCAGAAGGGTGGAGAGATTTGTGCATTGTCTCAAAATAGATGAGTAACAGAGGCACCCTCTGTTCAGGATGCTAAATCAGGCGATCCGTGTTCAGTGAGCACCTACTGTGTGCAAGCCCCGTGTGTGGCTTTGTGAACGTCACTGTGACTAAGAGAGATGCTGAGCCCCCACACTCAAGGAACGGGTAATCTGACGTGTGTGCGGAGGGGGATAGAACTGCTTTCTGAGGTTGATACCGACTACCCTCTTCTTTAGCACCTCGTCTTAGCACCAATTTTTGTACTTTATTTTTTTTTCTAATTACATTCTTTTGGTGGGAGTATCCTAAAGAGAGAGAGTAGGGTCCTTTGTCATCTCTGTGTGGTCTGGAGGGATCTATATCTTACAGACACGTTGTTATACAGTTGTTAGTTTCTGATATGACAGGCAGCCTCCTGTAGGACAGTCTATTAATTCAGTTAAGTTTTATCTAAAGTAGTATCCTAGAACAATGTTTCTTAAACTGTTATGTGCACATGAATCACTGAGAAATCTTGTTAAAAATGGATTCTCATTCAGTTGTTTAGGGCAGAGTCTGAGACTCTGAATTTCTTTTTCTTTCTCTCTCTCTCTCTCTCTCTCTCTCTCTCTCTATTTATTTATTTATTTATTATTTGACAGAGAGAGCGCACAAGCAGGGGGAGCAGCAGGCAGAGGGTGAGGGAGAAGCAGACTCTCCGCTGAGAAGGGAGCCCAATGGGGGGACTTGATCCCGGGACACTGGGATCATGACCTGAGCTGAAGGCAGATGCTTGACCTACTGAGCCACCTGGGCACCCCAAGACTCTGAATTTCTAATGAGCTCTCAGGTGTTCTGAATCTGCTAGTCCAGGGGCCACACTGTGAGTGGCAAGACTGTAGGTTCTCAGCCCTAGCTATACATGAGAACCACCTGGGTGGCTTTTTATAAATACTGGTACTCTGTTCTTAGAGACTCACTTTAAGTGGTCTGGGCATGGCCCTAGCATCCATATTTTAAAAAGGTCGCTGAGTGACTTCAATGAGCTGCCGGTAATGAAGACCACTGTCCTGGACGAGCCCAGCTGCCACTTGCCTGTCACCCCAGGTAACCAAGTCCACTGATAAGATCTGGTGCAGACCAGTGTTGCTTGGAGTCCGAGGAAGGTGGGTGAATTATCATAAGGCAGCACCCGGCACAGGGACTAGTGTGCAGAAATGTATTTGCTGGGCAAGTGAGTGATCATTTTCAGACGTTATAGATTATGGTGGGTGACTTGGTCCCATGGCTGTAGTCTCGGCCTCCAGCCCCCGACTTCATGGAGGAAGAAAGAGGTCTTGTACTCTGGGATAAAAGTTGGGGGAGGTATTGGAAAGAAAGTGGTGGAAAAATGTTTGTATCTGTGATGGATGATGGTTGGATGGATGGATGGATGGATGGATGATGGATGGATGGATGGATGGATGATGGATGGATGATGGATGGATGGATGGATGGATATTGGATGGATAGATAGATTATAGATAAAATAACAAAGAGATGAGACGAAGTCTACAGTTCAGAACAGAGAGGCATACATCCACGGTAATTTGCCAGGTCCTGAAGTCAGAAGAACAGATAGGCACTATGGGCACGTCATTTCAACAAACACTCAGCAATATAAACAAGCATTTATTTTTTTGATAGTATGTTTAAATACAAGTAGAAATGAAGTCTTAAAAAATTGCTTTGGGTAAAAATAAGTTTCCCTTCTAAGGTCTACTTTTCAGGTCCCATCCATTTACTTCCCAGCCATGACAGGGTCTCCAAGAAGCATGACCTTGCTGTGCAGGTTGGGGGCGGGGACATGTATTCTTCTATCTGAGCAGAAAGCGCTTTCTGGACTTTTCCTGAGATATTACTTTGATTGCATTATCAGATGGACAGGAAGTGACTTTCATGTTGTTTTATCTTCCTATTGCATTCCCGATGTACATGTTAGGAAACCTTTTCCTCAGCAGGCCTGCTTCTTCAGCAGGTGCAGCCTCTGTGAGATAATGCATGGCCTGTGTGGCTTTGAGGGTGACCACAGAAGGTGGCCTCTACAGATATGAAGGCCACCTTAGGACTTTTGCAGTGTCCCCTCTCACAAAACCCCTGCAGTTCATGCATGTGAGGGTTAAAATAATCAGGCCAACCGTGGAAGCCAGCTAACAGGAGAACATTACGTTAAACAGACACTTAACTGACCACAGCGTTCTCAGGACCTCCTTGCTGCACATCACTTTGGGCCCATCTGGGGAGCCCTTGCTTCTGGTCCCTGGAGCATCAGGTTGGGTTTGTGCCTCTCAGTTAGTATGAGCCACAGCTGGCCCTGTGGAGCCACAGACTGAGAAAACAGAGGGACAGAGCAGGGTCCGGCCATGGGTGCTGATGGCTTCACCCTTTCAAGGACCAGAGGGTCAGGAAAACACCTGCCAGGGACTTCCCGGACTCATCAGAATGAACCATTACAAACAGAAGGGTGGCTCTCATGATGTGGGCAGAAGGAGGGCGAGGCTGAGCAGGTAGAGAATGTGCCGTGGCCCAGTCGAGGCAAAGCAGCATCCACTGGGAGAGCAGCTGCGATCTGAGATCCGACCGCCCACAGTCCAGGCTCTGTTGCTTCCTGGGCTGTGTGATCTTGGTCAAGTTACTTAGCACCTCTGCGCCTCACTTTCCTCCTCCACAAAATGATGATGATGTTACCACCCTTCTTAGCAGGTTGTTCTTAGGATGAAAGGGGATACTGCCTGGAAAGTACTCCTGTTGGGGCTTAGGAAGCACGGAGGGTGTGGCCATCAGCATCGTCATTATCAGAGCGCTCTCCCGAGCTCAGCTGCCACCAGGATGTGGGCGTACAAACGGGGAAGGGAGAAAAATCTCTTGCTCCCTGGTTTGGCACATTGGAGGTGCAGTTGGTCCCCTCAGGTTGTCACCATTGATGACTGAAGGTCCACAGTAGGGAGAGGTGGCCAAGGGCACAAGCACCTTCGGGCCTGGGCAGGTGAGGCAGGTGCGAACCAGGAGAGAAGCTTGCCACGGGGAAGCTGGGGGAAAACTGGTGGACTCTGCACCTGACTCATCTTCACGCCAAAGGGACAGTGGATGGAAGACATTCGGGGGTAGTGTAGCATGTCTGACCACTGTCCTGACAGCTTCCCATCGAGTGTCATGGCCACCAGAATTCTCTGTCTTTTGGAGCTAGGGCATATTAGTCAGAGTTGATTCAGCAACTCATTGAAGGAGTGTTTATTGGGTGTGGCCATGAGTCAGGCATTGCATGGATGGTGAGACAGGAGTGTCAGGGGTCCTGTTCTCCTTGGCCTGTGGGCCTGGGAAGGCCTCAAACCATCATGCGAATGGCCCTCCAGTTATAACTGCGAGACATGAGGGATGTGTCCCCTAGAAAGCGGCAAGTAGTCATTTAAATGGGAAGGGAGCATTTGGGCAGGGAACAGCATGTGTGGGGCCCCTGAGGTAGGAGGTGTGAAGGGGAAGGGAACGGCCCTTTCCTGGTCACTGAGTCCAGTCTTGCCCCCTGGTTCCTGCTTTGGGATTTTTTTCTCATGCAGTCTCCCACCAGCATATTCTGTCCCCAGATATTCACGGGGCCTGTTTGTTCTCTTCTTGCCATTCAGGTCATGGTTGGGAACACACCTTCATTCTGCACCCGCCACTTCCCCCCACCCAGCCACTCACCGCGTCTTCTTCATGGCAGTTACTCCCCTTGGAAGGTCTGTTGTTCACTGATTTCTTTGCTTACTCCTCTTCTGAATGAAGACCCATGGAAGTAGGTCCTTTGTCATATCCGGTGCTCTTCCCCGAACTTAAAACAGTGCGTGGCATGTACTAAGCACTCACTGTTTATGCAGCAACGGATGAGGGTTTCCAGTATGGTCAAAGTTCCAGAAATACAGCCATGTAAAAGATGCCTCTACTCATAGGCCAAATACACAGAGCAAGTTTGCAGTGTGCTTCTGGGCATGGCTGACTCACCGCAGCTGCTTGGCTGCTCCAGGTCACTTCTCTGGGGACCTTGAGCCTGCCGAGCGATAGGGAGGGCAGGGTGGGCCTTGCTTTCTCAGTCTGCTTGCAGTCCATGTTTCTCTTACAGCATATGTGCAACCCTCGGACGGTTCCCAGGCGTGCCTTCCCCCCTGCGTAGTGAGCCCTTAGTCTAGTTACCACGACAAGAGGGTCTCTCCAAAGGATGTGTTGTCAGGAATAGGGCCTCCCTCTCTCAAGGTGGCCGTTGCTCTGTTCCCACCAGGCCAAAACTCATGGTTTTTGTCAATTTTTTTGGAAGCAGCATTGTAGTCCCTGTAATCCTCGCCTTCACCCTTGGGGAAACCCGACAACTCTATTCTGTCTAGTGACTGACTAATGATGCCCGGAAGCAGACTTGGGCATCGTGACGGCATCCACGGAGAGTGAGCAGATTTTTACAAATACGATGAGACATCCTGTGAGTCCCAGTGGAAGGACCCCACTCCCTCCCTCCATGAAAATACAGATGTTTTTACAGACTTCACAACTGGTTCTATGTACACTGGATGGCATTGGGATGTGTTTCTCAGCCTGTTAGAAGAATGTACTTCTTTGTCTCAGGCTGTGGATGAGGGGTCATTTGCAGATGGAGATAGACTTCCGAAGAAGAGGAACACTGGCTTTGTAAATCTGAATATATAATTTGGGCAGATTGACACCTGAACACCTATTTACAACACGTTATAAACTTGTAATTCAAATGTATTGGTTTTTTTTTTTTTTATAGCAATAAACTCAGTTCAGGATTTGGGCAAATTGGGACTGTTTTGATGGCAGATGCCAAACAAGAGCCCAAAAGGATATTATTGGCTCACATAGCTGAAAAGTCTAACAGTAACCACCTTCTGGTCCAGCTGGATCAAGGTGTTCAAGCAACTCTGATGGGAGCACATCTTCCTCTTGCTGTCGGTCTCACTGTGCTGGGATTTCCTCTGGGTTAGACTGGCCCCTCGGCAGGCAGGTACAGCACACTCCTTCCGATCAATAGCAAGCAGCTTGGCAACCAAGGGGAAGAGTTCTCTTTCTCTAGTCCCTGTGATGTGCTCACGTCCATCTGTGTGGGCATATCATGGTGGCGACCTTGGTCCCACACCCATGATGGAGGGATCCTCACAGGAAAGCCCAGCTGCTCTTAACCTTGAGAGGGACAGGTGGATGCCTTGAATGAAAATGACAGATGCCCACAAACCAGTGTTTAAGGGGCAGGAGGAGAGTGTTGGCCACGTGGATGATGCCATGATGTGTGGGATGGCCCGTGCATGGCCAGGTGGCCCTGGGCACTTGTGCTGACAGGCCCCCCCCCCCCCACATCACTGACAACCAAAGCCAGCCCCTGTGTGTTCCAGAACCCCCCTGAAGTTGGGCTTCTGATGAGCACCTTGGCACTCTGCTGCTTCTATTTTTTTTCTATTTACTTCCACTTTCATTAAGTGCCTTGAAAGGGAGCTAAGCCAATCCCAATGGTATATTTTGGGGTAAAGCAAACCTTGGGGGGGTTCTCTACCTGCTACCTGTTCTCCGGTTGCGCACTTGGAGGTAAGAGTTGGACCTGGTGTTCGTGGTGGACCAAAGCACAGCACTCTCCTCTGCTCTCGAACTCAAATGGGCCACTTTCAAAGTAAAGCGTGGAACTCGTTCAGTTAAAAAAAACACACGTTTAGATTGACATATCTGTCAGGAAATTCATTTTGATGATGATAAATAAAAGGGAAAAGGCCATAGAACTGAAGGATAAAAGGTAGCCGGGATTATACCTTTCAAGAAAGAAATGGCCGTGAACTTCCTTTCGATGTTAGTTTCTTATATAATTGTAGATCCTCATGCATTCTAACACTTGTCTCTACAAATTTTTTTTTACAACTTAAATGCCATCAGTTTTACATTTTTAGGATATCTCCATAACACTTACCAAGCACTACTTCCCAGGGGCTCCCAAGGGAGTGATGATGTGATTTTTATGCTCTAATCCTTTGTGCATAAGTACTTTGAAAAAATAAGAATATCTTCCTAGGAATAGTCTGAGTAATAAATATCTCAATCTGATTATTTTATTTCTTCCAATATTTACTTACTATATTGTTTACATTTATTTGCCACGCAAGGAACTTTTGCTCAGAGACTTGGCCCAGTTTTGGGAAATGGCGTTGGACGCGGTCTGTTTTCATGTTGCATTCCGTACCTTTGGGGACATCTAGAGCAGAGACCCTGCTTACAGCAGAGGTGCCTTCAGTTTCCTCTCCCTCCCGCCATCCCTCCCTCTCTGCCTGGTAATCCCTGACGTTTCTGTACAGTTTGAGGATATGTCCATTTTGTCAGGGAAATCTATTGTCATTAATTATTTTATCAGCCTAAACTCCACTAAAACCAAATAAGCAAATCAACATAGTTCCCATCTATACTGGGAAAGGTGAGTTTGTTTCCTAGACCTGAGAAGACACAGTAAATTCATATAATTTTTATATTAGTTGTAAACCTTTCAAATAGGGATTTTATCTGCTTTCTCCCTCCTCTGCTCTGTGCCTGGCACGCAGTTGGCATTCAGTGAGGATTATTTTTGTTGAGACAAACGTTGAATGAGCGAATGCATTGCAACTAAACAGAAAAAGAGAATAACAAAACAGGTACAGAGACAGAGGTTTTTCCTTTGCCACATTTTATTCATTCTTTTCATAAATAATAATGTTAGAACTAGGGTCCCACTGATATTTTTATGCATGTTTTGATACTGCACAATATATTTATGAATTCATAAACCACAGAACTATTACTTGTCGGGTTTAAAAATATGTGGAAATGCTATCACACACATTAAGACTCACCCTTAGGTTTTCTTATAAATCATTTCTCTAAACGCTGTCTATTTTTCCACAGAAACTGTGCAACCAAAATATTGTGCTTCTCAGTTGAGGGTTCGTGAGCCTGGGGGGCACAAATGTAATCAGGGTCCAGAAGTGTCTGTCCTTGGGCTCAAACTAAACTGGGTTATGAAATTAGCCTGGAGAGGAGAGAGGATGATGTCAGATCCTAATGTGATAACATTGCCATGAGTTCTCCTGACAACAGAGCAGGCTGCCTTCCCCCCCCCCCCCCCACCATCCATCAGTTACTGAGATGTCCGGTCCTTTTGTCACTACGTTTCTGTCTTTGCTGGTTTGGCTTTGACTGCGAGTTGTTTTGTGGTCCCTCTGATCGCGAAGGACATTTCATGGTGGGGAGATTCTTTGGGTCACTGGACACTATGTGTTCTCAGCCCTTGTCCAAACCTGGGGGTGCTAAATGTGTTTCAGAGTTTCTTGGATTTCAGACAGGTGACACTGTGCACATCCCGAACGTCTTCTCCCCCACTACCCCCGGGGAGGGGAGCATGGGGCCCAGCTGCTCTAATACTTCTGTGCGGCAGAAGTCTGGAGTTTTCATCCTGAGTGGGATAAACAAGGCCCAAATGGAGTCTCCTGTCCATTCGGGCCAGGTTTTGCTGTCAGGTGAATCATGAAAATTCTTTCTCTTTTTTCGGATATTTTTCAGTTGTGGAATTGCAGATAAGAGATTGTAGATGTTTGTGATCATGATTATTTCATTATAAATTCGCACACCTTCTGGACAGTCGATGGCGTCCTGCCCTGTTTTCCAGCGCTGACTCAGATTCTTCTCTCCCTTCTATCTACCTCTTTCCCTTTCCCTCCCTCCCTCCCTCTCTTCTTCCTTCCTCCCTCCCTCCCCCTTTCCCTCAATCCCTCCCCTTCCTTCCTTCCCCCTTCCCTTCCCTTTCCTTCCTTCCAGCTGTCGGCTCTGTTCCTCTCTTTCTGAAGCCTCCCTGCCCCCCCCCCCCCCCAGTCTCTGTTATTTCAAGATATTTCCCCTCCTCTCCAGAGGAGCACTTATGATTTCAAGTTGGTTATTGTAGGGGCTTAAAGACAGAGCCTCGTTTGGCCCTATTGTCGAACAGATGGGGTGTGCGTGCAGCCTTGGCAACTTTGTAGTCATCTCTGTAACTAAAATCTGTATTATCTTTAGGACTAATGTCTTAAATTTGTGATTTTATTTGATTCTTTATTCGCCAATTTGAATGTTATGGTTGATTACAAGTACATAATAAGACCCTTTCTGTGATTGGCATTTTCATTTTTCTGGGGAAGTAGAGTGCCTCTTGATGTGTTTTCAGTTGTCTTCTCTTTCCCCCCGAATTCCTTTTCACTGGTGCTTCTGTGCGCACACTGCCGGGGTGTCTCGGGGGGACCCGCGTCTCCTTGTTCCTGTTGCAGACTTGAAAGTAGTATTCAAATGCAGCCGTATTTTACAGATTGGCAATTTTGCTATAATTAAGCTTCATGAATATGAAGATTCTTGTAGAATTCCCACGATGCCCCATGGTGAGGATTTGCAATAAGATTCCTTCTCAGCTCACTGTGCCCTATTAGAGTGTCAGTTTGGCTCAGTGGCAGCACGATGTTTACTCCTAGGAAGGGCACACCACATATTAGATCATTTTTAAACCTTGGCAGAAGCAGTCAGAGAGGCACATTGTTCAGAGGGCTTGACCAAAAAAACCCAAACAAACAAAACACACACACACACACACACACACACACACACACACACACACACACACACACACCCCCAAAAAACAGAGAAGATCAGTGTCTTCACAGACCCAGGGATATTTGGAAATTAAATGCTACAGTTATGGACACGGGAGGAGGTGGCATTTGCGGAATGGCCTGTGTTATGTTTTCTTCTGCCACGATTGGCTTTGTCCCTGCAAAACCTCAGAATGAGCCAACTTCTCCGGGACTGCAATGAGCTTCTTCTTCCTTGTGGGTGGCTCTTTTGTGACAGCTCTGGGCAGGAAAGCCCCACCTGACCACTTTGTTCCCACGAAGCAGCATCTTCTGAATTGGAGATCACTGCTGGCTTGTTCTTATTTTATTTACTTTGCAAATAGGTGATACATTCATAATCCCAAACTCAAGAAGTATTTTAAGACGTACGTAGAGGCAATTCTAGTCCGACTGCAGACCCTCACCCTAACTCCCAGGTATGCGTACCCCACCCTCAAGTAGGTACCATTGTCATTCCCATTCATATGTTTTCTGTCCTTTCAGAAATTCCCCATGCATACATAAACAAATACAGATGTATTGCTTTGTCCCACTAATGTTTACCCATCAGCATGGCATGGGCTCTCTGGAGGAGCACTCCCTAATTTAACTGCCACATTCTAGAAGGCATCTTTCTGTCTGTCCGTGGGATCTCCAGGAAATCGTGGCTGTGTTGTTTGAAGATAAGTCCTCAGCTGCTTCTTTGCATCTTTCCTGTTCTCAGCCGAAAATAAAACCCTGGACTTCATCCATTTGACATTTTTTTCTCACTGTTTGAAAGGCACTTGAACTCACCCCCTGATGTTGCTTTTAACATCTCTTACGTTTTAAAAAGAGCTGTACTCTGGTTTCTTTGCTTTTATTGTCTGCAGAAAACGGCCCGAATAATTAGGCCAACAGAGAATTGCATCTTAAGGGCTAATTATTGATGTATTCCTCATGTCAGCCTGAAAGTATCCTCTGGGGATGGAAGATGAGATGGAGCATCCCTGCTTTTCATGACTCTGTAGGCTTCGGTCCACCCAAGATCATGCTAAGGTGATTTATACCCTCTGCGGTGGTTTAGAAAGATGACCACCCATGTGTAGATAGCAAATCAACCCACTCCTGCACAAAACTTCCTTATAATGCAAGATTTTGCTAAAATAGAGTCATTCAGAAACCTTTAAAACGTCTTACTAAGCAACACAAAATTTTACTGATAAGATTTTTTTTTTAATTTTTAAAATGATGACTTTTATTTATTTATTTTTTTTTGATAGACATAACATTTGGGGGGGGGGTGCCATACTTGCATTAAGGGGTTATGTAAAGCAGCATTTCCTAGGCAGTTGGCACGTAGTACTTTCGACTTGGATCTACATTAACTAAGATAAGATAACATAAGGGACCTCCCACCCTCACAGCCTTACTTAAACTGAGCTGAAAGGGTCCCGTTGGTGTCTATCACCTGCTTTTCTCACTGTGGGTGTGGAATGACCAGGCTGGTCATTTTGTCCCCATGTCACAAATAATTAAACTCCAGCCTTTAAATTGCCAACCTCAAAGACAGCTAGGAAGAAAAATTATATTCTTGCCTCTTCATTGTCTCGAGGTGGAATCCTCAACCGAAGTGGCCCAGGATGTGGCAGGGATAGCACCCAGAATGATCCATCTTGCGCTACCGCAGGCTTGTGCTGACAAACACTCTTTGTATGGAAGCATCTAGCAGCGCGTTTCGGCTTTCCCTGTCAACCTGGGGCCGGGGCGAGAAGGAACACACACAGCCCGTGTGACAGTGCAGCTTCTAACGGAGCAAATGACAAGAGCTTTCGCTCAGGCTCAACAGGGCTTGGCGACGAGGCGTGCCAAAACAGATGGAAAGTGTTCACCTTAGGATCCTACTTCAAGGGACTTGGGAGGAAACTGAAAGCCAGGTTTGTGCGTGAAAATAAAATAGAAACTCTGAAAAAGCATAGAAGGTAGGCTTTAAAAGGGGGTAAAGAGGACAAATGAAACGAGAGTGATATTTTTACTTTCCTGACAAAGGGAACAAGCAAGAGGCATAATCCTTAAATGTCTGTTTTCTGGCAGGATGTCGACGGGCATGTGGGATGTCTGGGGCTGTGCACTGCATAAAGGCAGGAACCAGAGTCTGTGTCCTCCTCCGGCTGCTTCAGAGCCTGCTTAAACCAGTGATCACAGAGTATAAACACGGATTCCCGTGGTTACCTCCCTGTCTGGACTGAGCACCTCGATGGCAGAGATGATGATTTCATTCCTAAGGTTGTGTATTAACCCTGGGACCAGATTCTGGTCCTTACTAAATGTGGTCTGCAGAGTAATTGGTCCCAGAAATGCCCACGTCCTCATTTCTAGAACCTGGGCCAGTGTTAGCTTACACGCTGAAAAGGACTTTGAGGATGTAATTAAGGCTCTTGGTATGGGGAGCTGGATTATCTCGGCAGGTCCTATATAATCAAAACGGTCCAGGGAAAGAAGGGGCGGTGGGATCAGACTCAGAGGGATCCAAGGTGGGAAGGACTCTACTCACCACTGCTGGCTCTGAAGACGGAGGAAGGGGCCACGAGCCAGGGAATGTGGACAGCCTCTTGAGTTTGGGAAATGCAGGGAACAGACTTTTCCTGGGAGCCTCTAGAAGGAACAACCCTGCCAACACCTTGATTTTAGCCGGTGAGACCCATTTACAAGCCTGATTTCTAATTCCATAAGAAAGTAAATTTGTGTTGTTTTAAGCTACCAAGTTTGTGGTGATTTGTTGCAGCTGCCACAGGAAGCTAACAAATACAGTGAGCAACCAAGGTGGAATGGGAGGGGAGCGATGTGGGGAGATGCTGCCTTTAACCCCGCACCCACACTGGAAAGACAAAAACACGCCCCCACGGGCTCTGTCTAGAAACCTGTGTCTATTGCAGCTGTTAAAGGGGGCTCTGTCTTGCATACCGTGTTTGTGTTTGTTCACTCTCCTGATAGCCTATGCGATTTGTAAGGAAAAACATAACAATCTTTACCAACCTTAGGATTACCGTCTAGGTGATTGTGTCAAAAAACGAACATCTCTTTATGTGTGTACTGACTCTGTTTGGAGCATGTAGGGCTTTCTCTTTGGGGGCAGGGCATGATGAGGGTAAACCTCGCCTAAGTACCTTCACCCCAAAAGGGCGATAAGCCTCCTTAGGCATCTAGCCAAAGCACTTGGGTGATGAGGAGTGGAAATGTGGCCTCTAGCATCACACAAAATGTGATGGGTGCGCGGTAAATGCTCAGAGATGCTCAGATGAAAGTATGGCCTCTCCCAAAGGAAAGGTTTGTTTTCCGTATTTGACCTCGGGAAGCAGTTCCAGTCGGAAGAAGAGAAGGTCTCCAGCCCTGATTTTGTGGCACCACATAAAATGCTTCTTCATCTCTCCCCTTCTCCGGGCCCCAGTCAGTTGTGTTCTTTATTCTCTGGGCGGCTCGTCCCTGCTATTGGAGCCTGGAGCTCTGGAAGTGACAAAGGCCAGCTCTGCAATCTCTAGGTGCGCATGTGAGCAAACGGCGTCTCCCTCTCCCACGCTCTCTCAGGAAGGCAGTGGCATCAGGCAGGACAGGGGAGGCAAAGTGAGGCACAAGGCAGAACCCGTGCCCATTCCTCCAGAGAGCGTCCAGCTTGGCCTCTGGTGCCCTGGGCTCAGTAGCAGCTCTCTTTGGAGACATCACAGTGGTGGCCACCTGTTGAAATCCTTTCTAGACCACCTCTCATGTGGAGCTTCCGGGCCACGTGTTTTTCTACTACTACTTAGCATTGTTTGTGTGCCATCGTTCTCATTTCCAGGTGGTTCTATTGGGGTTTCCTTGCCAGGGCCAAAGGGACCGTATATTCCGAGTAGGCATTCAGCTGATATACAACCACGAGACATTATCTGTTGTTATATTTATTTGTATATATAAATATATATTTAAATTTTTTTAAATTAGTTTTATTTTTCATTAAGTAAGCTCCATGCCTAGTGTGGAGCTCAATGCAGGGCTTGGTCTCACAACCCTGAGATCAAGACTTGAGCTGAGATCAAGAATTGGATGCTTAATCGACTGAGCCACACAGGTGCCCCTAAAATATGTTTCTAAAAATTCTTTTGTACCATTTGTTTTTATTTATTTATTTATTTATTTATTTATTTATTTATTTATTTATTTTTAATTTGTGGAAAAAGGAGAACCATCCTACACTGTTAGTGGGAATGCAAGCTGGTGCAACCACTCTGGAAAACAGTATGGAGGTTCCTCAAGAAGTTGAAAATAGAGCTACCATGCGATCGAGCAATTGCACTACTGGGTATTTATCCCAAAGATACAAATGTAGGGATCTGAAGGGGTACGTGCACCCCGATGTTTATAGCAGCAATGTCCACAATAGCCAAACTGTGGAAAGAGCCAAGATGTCCATCGACAGATGAATGGATAAAGATGTGCAATACACACACACACACACACACACACACACACACACACACACACACACACACACACACTGGAATATTATGCAGCCATCAAAAAGAATGAAATCTTGCCATTTGCATCTAGTGCATGGAACTGGAAGGTATTATGTGGAGTGAAATAAGTCAATCAGAGAAAGACAATTATCATATGGTTTCATTCGTATGTGGAATATGAGAATATGGAACAGAAACAGCACAGAGGATTGGAGGGGAGGGGAGGGAAAACTGAATCAGAAGTCTTTTGGACCATTTAGTAAACAGAAAATAGTCTACTTATTAAGAGTACACAGGATCTAATGACATTGCCCTGTGGAGGCCGTGGAGGAGATGTAGACATGGCAATGGGGATGTTTTAGACGTGGACAGGGGTAGAGGTTAGGGGCAGGGGTATGTGTGATGCCCCTGCTGCTCAGGGGTGGTGCAGAGACAGTGGAGACAGTGAACAGGTGAGGGGCTGAAGGCATGAAGTGGAACTGGGATTGGGGTCAAGACCCTGCTCTGTGAAGTCCAGTCCACGTGGAAACTGCAGGCACCCAGGGCACACCCCACTCAGATACCTCCTCCGCAAGCAGGTGCAGGGGCCCAAAGACTGTCCGCCCTGTGGGGAGGTCAGGAAAGTGTCTGATGCTAAATGACGGCTCATCATTTGGCTGTGACAGAAGCAGCAAACAGACTCTAACACCAGCAATTTCTGAAATCCGAAGTCTAGAACACTTTGGTAACTAGTTGGTGCTACAGTTTTGGTCACCTGCTGGTTAGCTGTGGCGTGTGAGCCAGGGTGTGCAGACGTATATATTCAGGAAAATGAGGTTGGGGGAAAATGTTGAATTACATCATTTACTTAGTGAATTGTGTAGCTGGACCGGTTGTTGAATATATTAATATCACCCCTGGGAATCTGTGTAGTCATTACCGACTCTTCTGCTCTCCTTTTCCAAAATCCTATTTTTTTTTTTTTTTTATTGTTGCAAGGATGGGAAATATACCACATTTGACATTGCTGGTTTTCCGTTTATTTTTTTTTCTCAATCTGAACATGTTCTCTTGCACGTACCAACCTAACTTATCTTACTTCTCTAGGTAATGTCGACGTCTTTCCCTCCCCTTGTGTAGGACATTAGTGCCCACTCAACATCACTATCTGGCACTTTAAATGTGCAAGACACACGGGTGGATCGTTCCAGGGCGTCTGGGCATTTACGTACAGCTGGATGATGCTCAGTGTCGTATTCTTCGTGCAGATGTGTGAGATCATATAAACCAGCCACGTTTTGGGTTGGGTTGAAAGTCCTAGGGTTTCTGAGTCATGAAATAAAAAAATAGCTGTCCCTTAGTGTAATCTGATGAGTTTTGAAAGTAAAAAGTTTCAGAAGAATTATTTTCAATGGGCATGATTTTTGTTAAGTGACATATAGTTGACATTCTCACTATACCAAAGGTTCTGTCTTATAACTAGGCTGGCACTATTAATTCTGTATCCTGTTCCTTGCAATGTTACCATTTTAGGTAAGAAAACCAGACCTTGGACAACATGATGGGATTTCTTGGAGGGCAGCCAAATTTATTTAGCAATAACAAAAGCTTACATAAAATTTACCATAATATGTCACATGTTACTTTGTAGTATTAATCTAAAACTGACGTTGGATCAGAGTATTTTGAATTGTTAGGTTGGAAACATTTAATGGGCTACTTATGGCTATTTTCTTAAATATGTCTGATAGAGAAACAAGATTCAAAGTCACTTTGCAGAAGTAAGGGTATGATTATCAGAGGACTAGTACATATACACATGAGGACTAAGTCAAAGATTGTTGCATTTATAATTTAGGAGCAAACTGATTGGCCTTCCTAAGCTATAATTATAGTGTATACATCTTTTCAGTAACATTTGGCCGATGTCAGTCTTGTGAATTTTAACAACTTCTACAGCAGAAACCAATAAAGTGATAATTATAGGATTGGAAAACTTACCTTCACAATGATAAATTAGCATTGCTCAGTGAATATTCAATGGCTGAACTTTTCCTCCTTTAAAAGCCAGAGCAAAATTTAAATGACTTTGTGTCTTTAAAGTGTTCTAGATTCTCAGTGAGAATGCACATAGCTAAGAGCAAAGAGCAGCTTTGGAAGAAGACCCAAAGGGTGGGCGGGAGGGCAGCCCTCCCATCACTCGCATGTGCCTGGATGCAGGCCTGCATGCAGCGGGGAGGGGGCCCTGAGCTGCCCAGAAGCTCTGGTGAGCCTAGGGGACAGTCCAGTTTTACCTGGAGAGCCTGGAAGGAAGAATCAAAGTTTTCATGCTCTCTGGCCTCCAGAGTGGGCATGTGGGCCCCCCTGAAATCCAACCACCTGCTAGCTCGCCATGTACCGTATTTATATTCTGTTCCATTTTCTCTGTAATCCTTTCTCCTTCCTCGTCTTTTCTCGTGGATAGTTTACATTTGAGGTGACTATTTCTGTCATCTCTAAATATTTCATCCAAGGAAGAAAAACCAGGATGAACTCAGAGGAAAGAAGCAGAGTTTGGAGGAAGTTTAGTGGGCACAGAACTGACTCTAGACCAAGCCAATGACTCATTATTTCTCTTTGAGAACAAGAAATCAGAAGTCAGGTATCAGGTGAACACCTGCTTCTTTTGGTGATTTGCAGGATAGTTAAGTTCTGGCCTTATGCTCTGGCCATATGTCTCTCTCTTCAGTCGTGATGCTTTTGCCAGCCGACTTCCTTCCTTGGCAGGAACGGCACTGGGTCCCCGGTTTCCTTGCTGACAAGGGTCTCTCTGTGGTTAACACAGCGAATTTCACGGCCCGGAGCATACACGGTTGTAACAGACACGCGGTTTTCATTACGCGTTATCCACTCTGGACCCGTTACACTCTGTGGAGGATAGATCTTTTGTGTCACAAGGCTGCTCAAATAATCCATTGCTTTGGACTATCCCATGAACAAAACAGCATCTTTTTTAGATTAAGTGGCATCTTCTTTCCTTCCTCCCTCCACCCCCCCCTTCTCTGTGAATTACCTTTAGTTTACCAAGAATCCATGATGAATATACTTTCATGTTAATTGGTTCCTTTTTTTTTAAAGTTGGATATAAATCGAGTTGGATGTAAAAGTGAATGGGATAAATTACCTGTGTGATAACTACATGGTGTTTAGGCCCTTGGCCCAATACGACCAAATGTGACCACGTTTTGTCCAGAGAAAGGGTACACGTTTACCACATGAAAGAGGAGGGGGGGCCCTTTGTGGTCTTGCCCAGTGGCTGTGAGGTTTGGGGGCTCCTCCCCCCTACTTGTTCTTGCTTTACTCGTGGATATAAACTAACGGAGTGAGTGCCTTCAATGGGA
Source organism: Zalophus californianus (assembly GCF_009762305.2). Lineage (NCBI taxonomy): Eukaryota > Metazoa > Chordata > Mammalia > Carnivora > Otariidae > Zalophus > Zalophus californianus. Next base: position 210,919,568 of record NC_045595.1, on the reverse strand, counting down.
CAACATCGGAGCATCGCAGGATTCCATAAATACAGTTTTGCTTCCGTCTTCACCGTTACTCGTAATTCAGCTAACAGCCTTCTACACTCCAGCCAAATTTCATCTTTGTGTATCATCATCTCTAATAAAATCTTTTGCTCTTGGTGCATGATTTACAAGGGCTCTTTATCAGGGACTTCATATTCAGTAACTGTGTCTTTGTGGCTCCGCATGACTGTGTAGCGTAGTAAATCACCCAAACCAGGAGAAACCATGTGGATTGTGATGGTTTCCTTAATTGCTGTAGCTTCCAGGGCATCAAACGACCCACCAGAGAAGGAAAGAAGGGGAGAGATATTAGGGAGAAAAGTTGTAGGAAGAGAGTACCGAAATTCTTCATGAAACACTCCATTATGCTGTTATCCTAGGAAAACGTCATTGGTTTGACAGCTCCCACTGTGTGTTTCTGTGGCCAGATCTGGAAGAAAATGAAGCTCCCCCCACCACATATCCTTATTTGTAAAATGTAATAAAAGAGTGTGAGGGCCTGGCTTTTCATTACTTCAAAAACAATTTGACAAATCTTGAAGTTTTTTAATCTTCATTTTTGAGTGAAAAAATATCAATCCCCTCAGACTGTAAATGGTATGTCCTATTCATTCGTAGATTTTCATGTTTGTACAGGTGCTCATCAGGGCCTTTACTACAGACGGATGGCCTCAGTCTTGCCCCAAACACTACTTGCCGCAGTGAGAAATGCCATAAAATCTGGGTTTGGCTTTATACTCTTATCAGAATGAGTTGGTTCGTTCATCCATCCAGAAAGTAGTCCTGGAGCGTGTACTATGTAGTGGCTTTTCTCCCTCTGTCAGGCTGTGAGGTCAAAGCAGAGCTCTGCAACCACCCATATTCTGAATCTCTGTCTTGGACCAGCTGAACTGAACCTCTGGGCTCGGCCTTGGGAAATTGGGAATTTAACCAAGTCCAAAGTTCACACTGATTTTTTTTTTTTACTTCATTTCTTTTCCAGTTTGATTAAGACATTATTGCCATACATCGCTGTCTTGGTTTAAGGTGGACACCATGTTGTTTTGATGACGTATATTGTGAAATGATCATCACTATAGTCTTCGTGAACATCCATCACCTCACACAGATACAGTAGAAAGAAAAGAAAGAAAAGCTGTCTCCTTGCGATGGGAACTCATAGGATCTCTCCACAATTTTCCTGTATGTCGTGCAGTGGTGTTAGCATAGTCATCACATTGTGCATCGTGTCCCCAGCACGTATTTATGTCATAACTGTGAGTTTGTACCTGTGGACCACCTCCCATGAGTCCCCCCCCGCCTTCAGTCACTCCCACAGCGATTCGTATGTACTGTGAGCCTCATAGTCTCAGCAGAGTGGATGTGGACCAAAGGGAGCATGTCTTAGCTTGCTTGGGCTGTCAGAACAACATAGCACAGACTTGGTGGCTTAAAAAGCTGAGATGTGTTGTCTCCTGGCTGGACATCCAAGATCAAGTTGTTGGCAGGACTGGTTCTTCCTGAGGGTTCTCTCCTTGGCTCGTAGACAACGGCCTTCCTGGTGCCCCTTCTTCTGTGTGCATGCCCCTGGTGCCCCTCCACGTGCTCAAATGACCTCTTCTTACAAGGACATGGTCAGATTGTATTAGGACCAACTCTAATGCCTCATTTTATCTAAACTCTTTGAAGTCTAGATCCCTACGTATGGTCACATTCTTAGGTACTAGGGTCAGGATGTTGATGTATGAATGAGGGATTGTGGACACAGTTTAGCCCACGACAGGGCAGAAGCATCCACCCTTGGCTGATTTGGCCACCTTCCTAGCTGGTGTTTTCGTCTGCTCTGTGGAATGCTAGTAGATGGTGTATGGATATGGTTTTCTCACCCAAGAGCTTCCAGGTTCTGTTAAGGCTCTCAGAATTTCTCCCAGGGAGGCTTGTGCCACTGAATTGAGCCTGGAGTATCTCAAGCTATTGGAGCAGGAGGCTCCAGTGTTTGCAAACTTGCTATTGATAACACATTGCTTACTTGTAAAATATGTTATCTCTCTGAGTTAGAGAAAAATAAAACAAGAAGTCAGGCCCCTGACTGAAGGCCACCCAGGTATGGAGTTAGGGGCGAGAACATCAACTTGTTTTACTTAATTTAAGATATTGAAAAATATTAAGTACTCTTTATATGCAGTAGCCATCATGCACATCCAACTCAGATAGATATGGGCTGCATTTAAGAAGAATTTTATTATATTCATCCCTACATGTCCTCCATCTACCCATCCATCTACTCACCATCCACTGGAAAACATTTTATTCTACTCCAGATATTGCTACATTCCAGAAACACAAGATAGCCCTAATCTATGCACTCACAGAACCCAGGGTCCAGGCTCCAGGCTCTTATCAGAGCAAATACAACCCCCTTGCTGGCTCTCTAGGGGGCTTCTGGCACCATGACCCCCAGGCTCATGGCAGGTATACCAAGGTCACAGGAGAGCTTGTAAAAAAAGGCTTCCTCTGGGACTCATCATTCATCTCCAGAACCAATGTCTCCTGTGAGTCAGGGTGGAGACTGGGGTTCTGGACTGTGGCTGTCTGTAATTTCAACTCTCATGGCTTCTCATGGGAACTTTCCACCATGGCCTGGGGCAGTCCTTCCCCACCATCTGCCTCCATTGTGGTGCTCTTCCCTGGGGCATCTCTTCATCCTGTAGACCAGCAGTGGCCTCTCCTCTACTGTGAGGCCCACTCAGTGGCTAAAGCCAATGTAGAGAGTTTCATCTCTGAGTTCCTTTCAGTTGTGGGGTCCAACAGCCAGGGCTCAGCTGGGTCATTCCAAGGCTGTGTGACCCTGGGCAAATTACTTCACCTCTCTGAGCCTCAACTTTCCCATCCAGGAGCCCAGGTGTGAATAATAATCATTATGTTGTAAAGACCCCATAAGGATAACTGGGAGGACATCTCTAAATCATGCTGTGCAATATTGGCACATAGTAGGCCCACAGGAAATGGTACATTCTTCCATGGTGTCTGCCAGCGTTGGATTTTGCTACCTCCTGTTATTCTCTGGGTCAAAAGAACTAGAACAGCAACGACAAAGATTAACAAAAAAGGGAAAAAAAAAGGTGAACCGTTAAAAACCCTGCAAAATGTTGGTCTTTTTTTCTCCAAGTATGTTATAAGTTCATTCAAAGGAGAAACTTTGCATTTTCCTTGTTTCTCTTCTCCCAGTGTCTGGCAAAGCATTTGGCACATAGTAGATGGTTAATATATATTATCAAAGGGACTCACCCTGAAAGCATACCGTGATGAGTCTGACTTGGCAGTGCTAGCATTGGGGATTTGGGAACGTGTATTCCCAAGGTTGCGTTCACCTCTCCGTTTTAACTTTGTACAGCATCCTTTATCACTTGATGCCATATAATATATGGGCAGGCTTTGAAAACTGATACTATTACTTATCATTTTCAAGGGTCATAGTAGTGATTCAACTATATTATTATTTTTTGCTACTGTGCATCTTTGAAACACATATTAACTGGGCTTTTACCAATCTGTGAGTATCTCTGTTTCAGAGCAGAAAAATCTACTGAATTGGAACCAAATAAATTCCTTTTTTTAAAGATTTTATTTATGTATGTATTTATGTATTCATTCATTCATTCATTTGAGAGAGAGAGAGTAGGGGGAGGGGCAGAAGGGGAGGGAGAGGGGAAAAGAATCTCAAGCAGACTCCATGCTGAGTACAGAGCCCCATGTGGGGTTTGATCCCATGACCCTGAGACCAGGACCTGAGCTGAAATCAAGTCGGACATGTAACTGACTGAGCCACCCAGGCGCCCCAGAACCAAATAAATTCTTATCTGAAGTCTTTTTAAAGATTTTATTTATTTATTTGACAGAAAGAGACACAGCGAGAGAGGGAACACAAGCAGGGGGAGCGGGAGAGGGAGAAGCAGACTCCCCGCCGAGCAGGGAGCCCGATGCGGGGCTCGATCCCAGGACCCTGGGACCATGTCCTGAGCCGAAGGCAGACGCTTAACGACCGAGCTACCCAGGCGCCCCTCTTATCTGAAGTCTTAAGATTATTCTAGAACTTCACTTCCAGATATTTTCAATTTGTATTAAGTCTTTCGTGATACATGTTTAAAAGAAGGGAAGGAAAGCCAGTGGCCTCTGATGACCAAAATGAAACACCCTCTCCTTGACTTAAGTGTGACCTGTCCAGTGGGCGTTAATACATGAACAGGAGTCCCTTTTGAGCATCTGGAGGAAGGGGAGGCATCCTTGAATACTTAATCAAGATACCTTTTCCTCCAAGTAGCTCCTGTGTCTTTCCTGTCTTCCCTTTTCTGTGTCTGGCACCTGGGGCATTGTGGTCACATAAACGTAAATGTCCAGCACACAGACCACACTGACGCAGCCATCAAGACCATCATGTGGCTTCTTGGATGCATCTTATCCACGTGCCACACCCTCTGTTCCATCTCACGAGGAACACACTTTCATGTTCAATAAGGGCAAGAGGGGAACCAAACACTGACTTACCCATATACAACTCTGTGCCACGAGTTCTCTTATGCATTCCTGGTGAGGATGGGATTTCTCTCCTCCACAAGCCATAGGGCTTCCTGCACTCCTGCTCTTCCCAGAGGAGCATAGTGGGGTGGCTCACAGTGCCTGTTTTTCCTTCTTTCAGAAAATGGAAGTGTTTTCCTACATTGCTCTCACATACTGCTTGGAAACATTGTAGAAGTTCTTAACAGCTTATCCAACATTTCCTCTTCCAGTGTGTGTGAGTATGTGAGACGTGTGTATGAGATGTGTGTGTGATGTGTTTGTGATGTGTGTGTGTGGTGTGTCTGTGTGTTGTGTATGTTCTGTGGGTGGTGTGGTGTATTTGTGTATTTTTTTGTGTTGGGTGTGTTGTGTATGTAGCGTGTGTAATATGCATGTAGTGTGGTGAGATGTGTGTGTGCTGTGTGTGGTATTTGTGGTGTGTGTGTGTGTAGTGCATGTGTGGTATGCATGCACAATGTGTGTGTGAGATGTGTGTGCTTTGTGTGTGGTGTGGGTGTGGCATGTATGTGTGTGGTATTTTTTGTGTGTTGGGTGTGTAGTATGTATGTGAGGTATGTGCGTGGTATGTGGTGTTTGTGGTGTGGTATGGTGTTTGCGGTGTGTGTGTAGTGTCGTGTGTGTATATGTGATGTGTGTGTATTTGTGTGTGCGGCATGTGTGCAGTATGTGTGATGTGTGTGTGGTGTTTGTGATATGGGTGCGGTGTTTGTGGTGTGTGTGTGGTGTGTGTATATGTGGTTTTTGTGTCTGTGCGTATTTGTGTGTGTGCAGCATGTGTGATGTGTGTGTGGTGTTTGTGATATGGGTGCGGTGTTTGTGGTGTGTGTGTGGTGTGTGTATATGTGGTTTTTGTGTCTGTGCGTATTTGTGTGTGTGCAGCATGTGTGTGTGTGTGTGGTGTGTTTTGAGGTGGGAAAGGCAGGGGAAGCAGGGACAGAGAAAAGGGGGAGCTATTTGATCTGTTCTTTTTCTGCCTTCTTTCTTTCTCTGTAAAGCTTTTTGGATATTTACACAAACGATTGGGTCCTTGCATACATGAAAAGTATCTACACCAATCTCTCCCACCCATACCTTCTTTTCCTTCTTTCCTGGGCTCCCCTTGGCCTTAACAACGGGCTTCCTAGAAGACCCAGCCCCCATTGCTCCCACTGATGCATTCATCAGTCATTGGCTAGCCATGAGCCAAACCGACTTTCTTCATAGCTTTACGTTATTTACTTCCTCTAGTGCGTTTCTAGCTGAAACTGTATGATGCACTTAATACACAAATGAGGATGGGAATGGTTACATCACTTCCCTCCTTCCCTCATTTGTGGGAAGCTGCGGGTCAGGGAGGGGGGTTTGGGGGCAGAGACCAGAGTGGACTCCCCATCTGATCTGGCTCCAGCTGATTCTGGAACTGCTCGCGGAGACTGCTGTGGAGTGGGCTCAGCACATCACCCTGCCCTGTTCTCCCGCCCCCCGGGGAGGAAGCCTGGGACGTAGCAAGCTGCAGCGTCCCCTAAAAGAGAAAAGGCGTCTTGGCTTCCAGCTCTGCTCTCCGTTCCACCCCTCCCACATTCTTCTGCCACTTGCATTTCTCGGCTTCTCTCCTGACGGCTGCTCAGAGGCAGGTTTGCTCCAGTTGCACACTTACCCCTGCTTTGCATTCTGCATGCTGCTAGCAGCACAATCGGAGGCTCATTAAGGGAACTAATCAATTCCGTGCACTGCACCAGCGCAGCAGATCACCACACGGGCAGAGCCATTAGCAAGTCGGTGCATTAACACATGGCATTTCCATGAATCAATATGGAGCCCGTGTAGAACAAGCCGTGTGGGGTTTTTTTCTCCCATTAAGAAAAACTGAAGCCAGAAACAACTTTTCAGATGTTTTCTAGTATGCCTTGTAGGAAGGGGAAAACATTTTTTTTTTTTTTTTCCTTGGAAAATCATGCTTTTGTGTGGGCCAGTTGTGGACCGTGATGGCTTTTATTTCTCCTGGGACTGTGTCATCATGCAGGGCTCAGAATTTGGAGTAGCACCCTTGGCAATCATGATTCACAAAATGTTTTTAAAGCAGCACACACACACACACACACACACACACACACACTAACTGTATACATGGAGAACATATTATTTTACATGTGGGTACTTGCTCTAAAATAGATACTGTTTTTAAGATTAGCTAAAATCTGTACTCAAGGGACGATAATTCGCCAGGGGCTCTCCTGTCCCTAACATTTCTTTTAAAATAGTACCATTTTTTAGCCCACATAAATTAAAAATTAATAATGCCAGCTAGAAACATGGTTGCCGAAAATGAATTCAAGTGTGTTTCCCCACTGGCGTAATCAATACTGCTGATGCCTTGTCAGTAACTGCAGTGTAAATATCACGGGATCTTAAAATTGATGTCACTTATGCTGAAGGGCTTCAGAGGGAAATCTGAGTAAGGAACTCAATATTATTACTTACTGGACAATGTCTATTAAATTATTCTACAATGGTGGGAGGGAAATAGATGTTTCATCCTAAAAAACATGAAAACAATAGCCACGATATGTTTTGCGTGACTTGCTTTGTTCCAGACACAGGTGAATTTCTGCTTTAACTTGTTCACTGACCGCACTAGGAGTGAGTGTGAGGGAGGTGGCACCTGTGAAGACCCGGATAACTAGTACACACGAAATCCCTTTCTGAAGAGCCGTCCCAGAAATGAAAGCTGCCTCAGAGTATTTTAAGGATACTTACATCGTTTCAATAGGATCTAAAATGAGAGCTCTATCAGTATAGATCGGAAGGGCCTCCTTCTATTTTTAAAAAATACCCAACATTCATATTTTTCATATTTTTCTAGCCTGTAATTACTCTTAATCAAAGTACAACAAATAGTAAACAGTAAAAATGAAATAAATGTGGTGACAGTTTGCCAATAATGAGGAGAGAATGTTCCATCTGTCTAGCCGCGAGTAAAATGGGTGTAATTACTGCTCATTTTTCTCGTAATTGCTGAGTTATTAGTTTAAAGCTTACACCCAACTTGTGTACAGTGAGTACTACCCATTCCCTAATTACACCCCAGCTTTGCCGAGCTTCAAATCATGGAACACAAGAGCCGAGGAAACGACCTGAATTAACCCTGAGTGCTTGCACAGCATTGTGACTGTCTGTTTAATTCGAGTTTGATAAACTCCCGGTTCCTTCGCCACCCAAATATTAAACCACAGTGCTTGTCATTCTGTTTCAAATTACAATTTATTTTTGGCCAATCGTCTTGAATCCATTTCCAGTGACGAACTCATGAGGTTATTGTTGCTAGAAATGATCCAAGCCGACTTCCCCGTTTGCATCCTGTGTGTTACAGTTATACACAGTTTATTTATATTACAGGGTTATAGTCCCATTTTGTTATCGAGGAAATTCCATTTGAAAGTTCAGGATTACACGTGGGTGTAACACCTGACAGTGTAGATTAGGGAGCAGGGCACATAGAGAAAAGAAGACTCTTCTTCAATCATTTCTGTTTAATACAAATTGGAGCACGAAGGCAAATATAGCTGTGATTTATTTATTCTTCTAATACATTGTCTTATCTCTGAGGTTCAGGTGAGAAAGACTAAGCTCAATTATGTTCTCATGAGAAAGAGGAAGTCTGTAGATACCTTTGCCTACGACTATTGTAGCAAGAGTGGATTTTTCTGGGTTAATTCTATCCAGATCCCTCTTTTGGTCTAAAAGTCACCATTACTCCCTTCGGACAAAGACAGTGTTTGAGTGACGAAGATAGACTTGATCTATATTGGTCATTGAGGTCTTGGGGCATTCCTCCTGACTTTGCAGTGTGCTTCTGAGAACAGGGATGACAGCAACATTTATTTGAGGGGCATATTCTCAAGCCATGGAATATTTGTTGGATGAGATGCTATGCAAAGAAACCATGAGATTCCTAGACGCAAATCTTCAGATTGGAGTGGTATTTCTTTTCTTAGGAAGAGGAAGAGACAGTGGAAATATAGCATATTGTATTCATTTCATTTCCCTTAGCCTAAAAAGGTAGCAGGGCATATTTTTCTGTGTTAGAGATACGACTCTGAAAAAAAGAATCACTATGGTAAAATTTGGTGTGGAATGTTCCCTGATGTAAACTTCATACTTTCAGAAAGAGGGAAGATGAGGAAAGGCCTTAGGGGTTATTAGAAAATCTAAAATCAAAGAATCAAAGTCATTTCCATTCCTGGCTTCAGGAGCAGCAAATCCCCACCCCCCATCCCCCACCTCTCTCTGCAGAAGGGAGAGAATATTTAACCTCTTGGTTGAGATAAGCTGGTAAAAATCATGGAACTGTATTTTAACAATCTTCATTCTAAGCCCCCGAGACCTGCAGTATCCCAGATTCTTCTGAGCTCTGCATAAACGTCTTTGCCGCTGGATCGGGGAGTGCATTACGCATAATCCTTTGGTTGTGCTCGCCAGCTGGGGAGCAGAGATAGGGAATGTTGGGGGTTTACAGCTTTAAAATGGTGCTGATACTTCACCCAAAACTGGGGAAATGAAATGAGTATTTGCATAATCTATCAGAGTTTCTCAGCTTTCTTTCCATCTTCTTATCATGTTTAAAAAAATCTATTAAGAGAATATTATAACAAAATGTATTTTCCTTTTCAGAGAATTCATTTTGCCTCTGTCTCTGGTCCTATAGGGTTTTTCATTTGTTTTAATATTTTATGCAGGGTTTTTCTTCTTTCTTTTCTTTTTTTTTTTTTTTTTTTTGCTTCCTACTATTCTTTTGTTTGAGTCAACAGCACATTTTAGGTAAATTCTTTTGACCTGAAGACTTAGTTCTGAGCTGTCTTAAAATTATTATCTAAAAAAGTCCTAAGTAAATTGAAGTGTGGACATTGTGATATCTTATCTCCTGGAATCAAAATAGAGGAATCAAAATTCACCCTGTCAATGGCATTTTAATTCCATGTTAATTTCTCACATTTCCTTAGAAGAAAACTTGGTGAGGTTAGTTTTTTTATTATATTTTTTTATTTTATTATGTTAATCACCATACATCACATCATTAGTTTTTGATGTAGTGTTCCATGGTTCATCGTTTGTGCATAACCCCCAGTGCTCCATGCAGTACTTGCCCTCTTTAATACCCATCACCAGGCTAACCCGTCCCCCCACCCCCTCCCCTCTAGAACCCTCAGTTTGTTTCTCAGAGTCCATCGTCTCTCCTGGTGCGTCTCCCCCTCCAAATCCCCCCCTTCATTTTTCCCTTCGTGAGGTTAGTTCTTAATGGAACTGAAAGGACTCCTCCTGGGTTGTCCACCACCCTGTCAGTCAGACACACACCCAAACACAGAGGCACCCCTGCCACACACACACTCAGACATGCACACTCGTACATGCACACCAACACACACTCACTCAGACACACACGCTCACTCAAGACACACAGATACACACACACTGGCACATACACACACCTAACACCCCCCCCCCCCACACACAGTGCAATACACAACTCTGAAGGCAGTAAGCCCTCTTTCTAGATTCTGGGCTGCTAAGACTACTGGCCAGCCTGCCTCCCTCACTCCCTCTCTCTTAAATTATTTTCATTAACTCTGTCTTCTAAATCTTCCCTTTAACTTCTTAGTAATTTGCAGTCTAGATGGACCATTGTGCCCAAACCTCTCGTTTGATGGTCACCGATGCGTGTTTACTTGTGGGATCCAGTAGTGGCCGTGCTGCTGGACCTCGTCGAGTGATTGACCTCGTCTGCTGCCCCACCCTACTCCCCCTGAGAGCCCTCCCTCCCTGGCTCGCTCCTCTCCTCTCCCTTGATCTTCTGGGTTGCTCTTTCCTTCAGTGGGATTCCTCTCAGTTCTCCTGCCCTGGCTGCAACCCATCTGTGTCCCGTCCCTCATTTACCTCTCACTTCTATAGGAGCTGTCCATCCCCAGTGCATTCATTCTGTCATTACCCAAATGTGTACTGAGCCCCTCACGTGTGCCAGCGTTTGTTCCGAGGTCTGCAGATGTAATAGAGAACCCCAAGGGCGAAGTTCCTGTCCTCAGGGTGCTTGCCTTCCAGTGGGGAAGAAGATCGACCACTATGAGCAAGAACATGTAGACCGTGACATGCTTGCCGAGCAGTGCTGTAGAAGCAAATCGAGGGAGTGTGATCAGAGCTGTAGACTGTTTCACACTTGCAGTAGGATGTTGGGTGAAGGCCTCCTGGAGAGGCAAATCTCTAGGCAGATGTGTGGGGAAAGGATGTGCATATATGTGGAGGAAGAGTCTTCTGGGCAGGCAGAAAGTGGAAAATTGGTGCTCTCACATTTCGATTGCAGAAGTCCCAGAAGGCCCTGTGGCTGTGGAGCAAAGAACACGAGAGCATCACGCTGCAGTCACAAGGTCCCAACGTGCATGCAAAGACAGGCGGGGGACAACTCTGTGCATAGTGCAGAGAGCTGACCCTCAGGTGGTGCACAGACCAAGGAGAACAGCCATCCCCCCGTCATCTTTAAATAGAGAAGCTCACATTTTCTATCTTTGAGACCTTTTTAAAGGAATGTATCCCAATATACTTGAGAAGAGATAGCTGCTGGTTTTCTTTTTCTTTCCTTTCCTTTTTTTTTTTTTTTTTTTTAATTAGTCTTTGTTCCTGGGTCGAGAAAAAGAGGGCAAATCCATCATGTCCTTCCTTTGGAGAAAATAAGCTTGTGTTTTCCAGATATGGTTCTTTGTTTCTCATGCACTCAAAGATCTTCTACTGAACATTCCCTACCACAGCTCATTCAGCCCTTGTGGTTTTACTCTGTGTGTCCCCATCAAATTGTTCTTACCCTATAGTCCTAACTGATGCCCTTTATGGGTGATGATATCATCCCCAATTTCTAGCTAGTTTCCTCCTTTCTTCCCACTCACCTAACTGCCCAAATGGAAGAATCCGTATGTGTATTTGCTAAGTTCATAAAGATAGATATGAGGTTTCAAACTAATATAGTGAAACGAATACGTTACTTGACAGTGGGATTTTTGAAAAAAAATTGTTTTAGATTTATTTATTTGACTTATGCATATTTTATTTTACTGATTGCTTATGTAATTTATTTAGATGCTATTTTATTCCCAGGACAATTAATAGTGAATAGTGGGGGATGTGTTTGGAATCATGGTTGCCCCGTTGCATCTGAGCTGTGGGTCTTTGCACTCGCAGAAGTGACGTGAAGGCAGGTGTTGCTGTCTCATCTTGCGGGGTCATTGCATGCCCCCCAGGGCCACCGCCATTTGATAGTGAAGGCTGTGTGTTCCTCTGTGACCATGTGACCGGTGCTATAGAAAAATCATTTCAGGCTGTTGCTCTTTCCTTCTAAAACCAAGTATCACATTCAGAGGTGCAATCTATTAAAGTAATTGCCATTCAGCTTTTTTTAAAATTCTCTGGTGATATATTAAATAAGAGAGAGCCGCAGGCTGGGAAGATACCAATAAACAATTTAAAGGCTCTTTTGAATAACAAATCGATATGGCACTATGGATGTCGGCAATACTAGGAAATGGATAATTAACTCCTCTACATGCTATTTTGCAAAATCCCTGGGAATAAATTCTCTTAGGACAAATAGAAGGGAAAAGTGATGTGGGTGAAAACCTTATGCAAATGATCTAAGTAATTGTACCTAAAATGATTCAAGTACTTGTGGATTAGAATATGCAAATGGAATTCACACCCCTTTGAAGGGGGTTCACACTTGGTCACATTCTCGTTTTAAATTCCAAGGCTGCTGGGCTTCGTGTTGGTCCAGTGCAGTTGTGTGTGGCTCCTTCTTTCTGAAACTACTGTCCAAAGTCAGGGTTGAATAAAAACTATAGGTTTAGAATAAAGGATGAGTGAGAGTGAAAGCACCTGCATATTCCAAGTGAGTGGTTTCGAAGCTGTACTAAGATTGTGTCTCCCAATAGGCACAGCACCTGATTTCATTTCGGACTTGGTATCTGATACACTAAGGGTGGTCATAATATCCCACGTTTTTGGTGCACCTACAGGGACTGTTAGGCACTTTATATGTTTTACCTCTTTAGTGTGTGTATTTGTGTGTGTGAAACAACCCTTTGATATACGTGTCTATATAAGACAACTCTACTACAACGCTACTATCTATATGTATGTATAGTGCGTGTGTTTTCTATATGTGTACATATATAACAACCCATTGTTAGGTATATATGCACATGCATGTGTATTTATGTTTGCATGCATGCATGTATGTATGTGTACATGCATGTAAGGCAGTCTGTGTGTGTGTATGTGTGAAGTGATCCTGATGAATAGCCACTGTTACTCTTCCCATTTTGCAGATGGGAACCCCACTTGCTGGGGGGCCCATGTCTACCAGGGAGCACCAGGGATCCCTAGCCTGTAGGGACCATCCTTTATCATTCTGTATGGACAACTCTGATGGGCCACTGTGTAAGTGGGTAGATTTTCTCTTCGATTATGCTTTATAGGTATCTAATTAAATGTGGCTATCTATCTAATCAATGCTTAAAAGTATTCCCAAGATGGTCCTAATGAAGAAATAGAAAGAAGAGCCATGTTCCACCTCCTCCAGCCACTCAGCATCCTGCACTCCTACCCCAGGTCAGGACCTCGAGGAGGGCCTTCACTTCCAGAAGGAGATTCAGGGCTGTTCTTTGCTTAATAGTTCCAGTCTCTGTCTGTTATTCATCATGTTTTTGTGATATAGTCAGTACACCAAATGAGACTTAAAAGATACTATATTTAATGTGATTTTTCTGACTCAACTACAAATAGCTATAAACTCTTCTGTCCTTACGTATTCTATTCAGTGTCCCTGGGTAAACATTTACTGAATGCCTGCAACATGACAGTCTGTTCCAGGGTCCAGAGATGGGGTCCTCATGGTTCTTATGCTCTAGGAGATAAATTGCTTCCAACCACACAGTGATGAACATACTGGCCCTGTGAACATGGCCATTTGTGACTGCTGAGCCCAGCTCTTACTGATGAAAAGGTTTTAAGCAGGAAGGACAGAGAGCGAAGGACACTGGGAATGTGGGAGCACTGCTTTATGCAGATTCGCGGGGCCACGTATGTGAAGTGTATGCAGAGTGACATATTTATTCATTCTTTGTTTCAAAGCTAATTTTTGAGCACTCACTTTGTACAGCAAGGCGTTGTGTTAAACTTACTTGGGTGACAAAGTTGAATACAACTTAGTCCTTGTCTTCAAGGAGATCAGAATTAGGTAGATAGAAAAACGGATGCACTCACTAACTATAAAATAAAGTACTAGGTCACTTGTATAGGAGGGGAGGAGAGTAAACCACTAGGGGAGCTCAGATGCCACACCTCCACCCCTGTGGGGAGGCAGCGAAGGCATCAGAAAATGCTGTAGGTTTGCTGCAGTGGAGGTGGGTGAAGGATGGGGTAACTGGGTGATGGGCGTTAAGGAGGGCACGTGATGTAATGAGCCCTGGGTGTTATATGTAATAGATGAATAACTGAACTCTACATCTGAAACTAATGATACACTATATGTTAACTAATTGAGTTTAAATTAAAAAAAAAAATGCTCTATTGCTCTGGACCTTTTATCTCTGCCACAATCCTGCTACTGGATTCTGACATCTCTGTTCTTTGCCACAACTTTGTAACAGTCTTGAACTCTCTCACTTTCTGGGTTCCATTCTCATTGCCACTTGACATCTTTAGTATAAATTAATTCCATTAGAACTTTGCCTTATTCATTCACCTCCAGACCCTGACATTGCTTGTCTGTGGAATGAAGTATTGGATCTATTAACCTTAAAAAATAAAACAGCCAGTCCTCTTACCAGCAAAATGAGTTTATTCAGGAATAACAGAGAATTGGAATTTGGTATAAGCAAACTATGGCAAAACCATAAGGAAGTCCAACAAAGGAGAGGAATTCTGTTTTATGGAGAAGAAGGAGGAAGCTGCTTTGAGGGAAACTCGTTTGGAGAAAAGTGAGTGTTCAGGGTGATGATGGTTTCTCGTTGGCTGAGTTACAGGGGTGGCCAGTTGCTTGTAGGAGATGCAGTGCACATCTTTCCCTGTTGGGGCCAGTAATGGATGATTCTTACCTTTTGAGGATTCTTCTGTGGAGTCTGTAATTGACAGTTCTTCCTGTAATTGATGTGGAGTGCTGCAGCTTTCCCTCTGGCCTCCCCTTCTGGCCTTCTAACTCCATTTTAGTGAGGTTTCCCTTTGTTCATTTTCACAAGTCACATCAGAATCTGCTTTAACCAATGTGTTTCTAAAAAGCATTTTGATTCAGTATGGAATCTCAGACTTTGTAGGAGCCATTTACCTTTATGCAGGTTTCTTGGTTTTCCTATAAACTACTAATTTAATATTTAAATATGTTTGTTTAAAGTGTACCCGAGTTAGGGCTGGGGTATTTAGAAATCTCTGAAGTGTATCAAAGTGTGCTCTTTTGGAAAAGAACACCGACTTTAGTTTTTTGTTCAGACCAGCGGCAGCACTGTTGCACACCTTTTTTCTTTCCCTTTCTTTGTCACAAGGTTAGCAGTGCCGCAGAGAGTGAGGGGACACTTAGCAGAGACCTTGCTACGCAGGAATGTGTAGAAAGCCAGGCCGGGCCCCTCTTTCCTGCCATGCCTGTGATGGGGTGCACTGAGATTGAGAAAAGCTACATGGTGGAGAGACTGCCTGAGAAGTGCTACTAAAAGAAAAACAAAGACCACCAAGGAGCTTCTAGCTTTGAGGCAAAGCAGCCAAGTTTCAAAGCCAGGGACAAGTCAAGGAGAGCCAAGTGCACCAAAGTGCCCCTGGGGTATCCACGGCCATCGTTGCTCTCGGGTGGCTCAGGATGGCCATGAGTGGACAGGGCAGCCATGGTGGGGGAAGCAACAGCCATGAGGTGAGGAGGTGCCCACGGGGGCACCCAGATGGGCCGACTCAGTTGAGTGGCACAGAGTGCCTTTCTTCTGGGCCAGTGGGTGGCTGCTGTGGGAGGTGCTGACAAATGGAGCCTTTTCCAAGCACTGGGAGGGGCATCTGGTCCCTGGGTGGGCTTTGGGCAGGAGCAGCACGTATTCCCAAGTATGGGAAGACATACTGTTCCCACACATTGGAACCATGCTCTTTTAGGGGTTCCTCACTAAGTCTACCTACTCAGCTGTTCCTGGTTTTCCTCCCCTTCTTAGACAACTTCCTCGAGGGAGCTCCGGCATCTGGGGCCCCACTCCCACGGACAACCTCTCTCTTTCTTTCCATCCCTCCCTCCACCTCCCTCCTTTCTGCCTCCCTTCCTCTCTCTCTCTCCCCACCCCCAACTTCTTTTTAATTTTGTGAACTGCTTTTTCTATCTTCATTTATATAGAGAATGATAAATATTAATACAAGCAGGCATGGGCAAATTCTACAGTGGGCTAGAGTAGCTGGACTCGTTTGGGGGCGATTTCAGTTATTGCTTCTGCCCTCCTATGTGCAAAAGGCCTTTGAAGCCTGGTTATTGCAGTCCCAGGGCCTCACCCAGGAGCACTTCCAACAGCGCTGGTGTCAGCGGTTCTGGAAGCTGGCACAGCTCCTCGGAGGCCTGGCGCACGCAGCTGGAGCTACCCTTGCAAACTCAAACCTGTAAAGGGATGCCCACCTCCTCTGCGTGAACACGTGCTTCCGAAGGCCCACACTTATAGAGCCTTCCAGCATGCAGGGAGGCAGGCATTGCCGTTGTCCAGGCGTTACAGGCAAAGCATTGAGAAGGAGAGTGTTTGAGGAACCTGCTCACAGTTGCAGGGCTGGGTCATATCTTGGTTTCCAGCCCGGGGCTACTGTCCCCATCAGTCCTTTTCCTTCTTCTGCACCATAAGCCTGTGTCTCACGTCGGACTGGGAAGCCTCATGGACAGTGAGGTTGACAAAGGCTGAATGACCACACGTTGTCGTAAATTCCTAGTTTAGAAAGAGATAATAAATTGAGACTTCTCTGACTCTCCCCGCTCTAAGAGTCTATCACTCAGTTTCATTTAGGTAAATATGGAAAACTACCTACATTGTTCCCAGGTGAACAGAGATTATCTCTTTAGATGACAGATTCCAGTGTTTCAGCTCCTTCTCATCGTTGCCATTATCATGGAGCATGAGAGAGAGGACAAAGAAAGAAACGATCCTGTGAAATTGTTTTGGGGTCACGAAGGTGCAGGGCCAGTTGGAGGAAAACTGTGAATGGCCCACATGAACAACATGACCATCGCATGAGCCTGGGATCCCACTCCAAAGCTATGCCCAGGAAAGCTGACAAATTTCATTTAGAAGAAATAACAAAAGTGGTTGATGAGTTAGATGTGGGAACAAGTTACTAGAACTGATCTGCAAGCTAGGGAAGGGAATGTGAGTTAGTAGAGCAGGTAAGCAACTGGTTTAAGTATCAGGTGGAGTAGTTTGCCAAGAAGAGTCACTTAAGAACCAAGAAGACAAATGAGGTAGTACAGGAAGCGTGTCATTAGCAGAGCTGACCTGCAGACCCACGGAGGTGAGGGTGAGAGAGGGCATGGGGTTCCCCTAGAAAGGCATGCCTATAAAACAATTCAAGGGGACTTGGTAGATATGTGTAAGTGCAGAGGGTTCAAGTCAACACTGGTATACAAAATTCCTACTGAATAACGTGGCATATTTAACGGTTATAACCGCTTAAAAGCATGGGGAAAAAGTTATGTTGTCTAATTTTGGAAAATGATAGTCCTTTCACTCTCCACATTTACTACAAAGATGTTTTAATTTCCGGGGTCTTTCCTTTGTTAGCTGCTTGACCAGAGTTCTCTTTGGGGGCTTGTCTCCCTGGCCAGCCTCTAAAACCCATTCTTGTCTGACTTCCTGGGCATCCCAGCTCCCCAGGGCCCAACAGCTCTGACTTCTCCTCCTCCTGCAGATGGTTGGAGACCAAGGATTGTGTCCTCCACAGTGCTCAACTGAATGTCCTCAAGAGCCCTGGTTAAACATCAAATTATGTTATATTTATCTGTCCATTTTGAGATAACACATCATTGGCCAAACCAAGTCACGTGGCCAGTCCTGATGTCAATAGACTGTGGGCATGTGACTTTCCTCAAAGGAGTTTGGCTAGATGTCATTTAGCTTGATATATACTCTGCACATGAAAGATACACAATTATATATTTTCATGTGACTTAATCCTTCTGAAGAAGCCAATTCTATTAACTTTATTTTGATTTAGTTTTGATTTCCCTAGAATCAAAGGGCTCAAGGAAACTTACAAGGATAATCTCATCCAATTCCAGGACTGTTTGACCCATGGTTCCCAATCTCTGGGCCTCTGTGTGGGGGCAGGGACTGAATAATCTCAGAGAGCAAGCAGTTCTGCATATACCCTAGTACCTTCCACAGACTGACTAGTATCACACACACACACACACACACACACACAAAGATAGGCAGGCAGGCAGATAGATAGTAGATAGAAAATAGATAATAGATAGATGGATAGATACATAGATACCGTGCTTATGAGATGCCAGTGACTGTTCTAAGTGCTTTACGTATATTAACTCAAGAGTTAACAAACATTTTCTGTGAAGGGACAGATACTAAATATTTTAGTCTTTGGGGCCATGAGATCTATGTCTTAACTACGTAACTCTGCCATTGTAGAGCAAAAGCAATACAAACACTGTAAACAGGTGAGTGTGGTTGTGTTCCAATACAGATTTGCTTACAAAAGCAGGCAGTGAGCTGGTTTGACTCCTGGGCTATAGTTTGTCAACCCCTGTATTTGCTTATTTTTTCCTTATGACAACCTTATTGTTATTCTCATTTTATAGATAAATAAATGGAGACTCATAAAAATAGATTAGTTTATAAGCAGTCACCCAGCTGGTAAGTGGGTGCCCTAAAGGTTGTGCAGGCTGGCTCCGGGGCCCACGTTCTTAACCATGGGGATGCGCTGCTTCTCTGTAATGCCCACTGTTCTGGTGGGTTCAGATAGGCTGTTGAAGTGTAGATCAGAGGCAGAGGGGTTGGCTTCCCAGGTATTTAATAATTTGGTCTTTTTATAGGTGATCCTTTGGCTATCTACACAAAGCCACAAGTTATTCAAGCTGCCATCATGCTGGGGTTGTGGGCCCTAGTTAACACAAGCATGTTAGGCACAAAACTGGGAAAATATACAAAGCAGTAGCAATGTGCCCTCTGAATGTTTTCCACCACACACATACACACAGCTTAGGGGACCTTCATGTTTCTTTCTGGTGCCTCTCCACAAAGGTAGAATAAAAGGCGAAAGCACCACAGAGGAAATCTGTCCAGGAGTGAGGAAGAGTCATCGTGGGAAGCAACTGAGGTTGGAGGGGCTGAATGTGAGTGGCCAGCAGTATTTCTGCTGTGGGACTGTACAAAGCTCAGTGCTTCTCGAAATTTGAGTTTTCTCTTCTGAACAGTGGAGCTAAGTTATCTACCTACTTGTGTGCTGGGAATAATTGGGGAGTTTAGGTAAATGCAAATATTGGGTGAATTATAACACTCCATAGACATGTAAGGAATCCTCACCATCTTTGTTGTCTTCATGGTATGGTTTCACTTTTGTTGTATTTCTAGGTTGTTGTTGCATTTATGGAGGGAAGGTTGCAGCCATGCACTCAGTGAGACTGAGAGTCATTTAATTCTTTTTTTTTAATGTTTTATTTATTTATTCATGAGAGTCAGAGAGAGAGAGAGAGAGAGAGAGAGGCAGAGGCAGAGGGAGAAGCAGGCTCCCCGCCTAGCAGGGAGCCCGATGTGGAACTTGATGCCAGGACCCTGGGATCATGACCTGAGCCGAAGGCAGATGCCCAACCATCTGAGCCACCCAGGCGCCCGAGAGTCATTTAATTCTAAGTTGCTCATACTTGTTTAAGGAAAACAACTAACTCTTTAAATCTCGAGCAATTTTCTAGAAGAGTCAGAAGGTTCAGGATCTCTAGAGTCTCTTTTCTTGTAAGTAATGGTAGAAGCTGTCAGCTTCGCTCCTGTGGTTTCTCTTATGTGGACAGCTTTCTTTACATTTTCGGCTTGTTCTAGTGTTTCATAACTTTTAAGACTTGGCTTGCTCAGTTGTTGTTACAAACTCCAAGGATGTATGTCACTGATTCTTCTGTTCTTACCTCGTCCTTTGTAATTGCCTCTATCTATGAGAGGTTACAAGGTTACCTCTATTTACCAGGGGTTACATTTGTTTGTTTGTTCATTCAACAAATATGAAGTTGTCTGCTATGGGTGATGGAAAGTGCTAGCTGTTGGGGAAGTGAAGGTAATGACATATGAAATGGACATTACTCTTGTCCTCAGTACACCTTTCTCTTCCCAGCTAGAATTGGAATGACTTGGCACAACGGGCACTTTCCTACTTTACTGAGGATCTGGAAACCGGATGTCCAATTTATCCTAGCTATTATTTTCCTGGTCTATAAAGTGAGAATCTAAGACCTCAAGGTATTTTTTGTGAATAAAGTTTCCAAGTTTGATAGCATTGGCTTTGTATGACCTGTTCTGACCTCATTGAGAAGTTTTATTTCCACTAGCTTCCAAATTCCTTATCATTTGAGCAGCAAATCCTTATTTAGCATCTACTATGTGATGGTCACTTCAGGAAAACAATGGCAAATGCTGGTCATGAACTCCTGTCTTCAAGGAGCTTATAGTCCAGTAGCAAAGATTAGAAAAAAAAATCCCAATAACTGAAACATATAATAAATGAAAATAATGCCATCAATGTACTGGATGAGTTGGAGGGGAGAAAGACAAGGCAAGGCAAGGGCATGACTCAGAGGGTTATTGTAGCTAAGGCAGAATAAATAGAAATCATACAGTTTTCCAAACACAAAGGTAAAAGACATGACTTCACAGCCAGAAGAGCTACTTCCAGAAAAAAAATGAAATAATTAAAGACTCTTATAAATGTTGCAAAGGAAACGAATGAGGAAGAGAGATAGAGTGGTGGCACAGGGTGGGAGAGCACCTATTTTGAGTTAGGGAAGCAGGAAGTTCCCTCCATGTCCTGCAGAATGAGACAGGACCAGCCACATGAAGAGCAGAGGGTGACATCAATGGAGAATACAAGGAGACAGTGTGGCTGGAGCTGAGTGAGACTGAAAAGGAGAAATGGTCACAGGGAGAGGTGATTTAGGTTGCCCAGAGGCTGGGGGGCAATGGGAAAAGTTTTGATTTTATTTTAAGTTCGCTGGGAAGTCGGTGAAGGATTTTGACGAGGAGCATGACGTGATTTGATGTTGGGTTAAAGAGGTCACTCTCACTAATGAAGACAAGGAGAAATAAATTGTAGAAGAGGAAGTGTGAACGCAGAGAGACAAATGTTTACCTAAGAGAAGATGTTGACCTGAACTGGAAGTAGAGGCACATGGACTGAGGTCTGAGATATACTTTGGAAATAGAAAGAATGGGTTCTCCTGAAGGATGTGCTGAGGTAGGATGAGAGGAAGGGAGGAACCCAGAGGCAGGAGGATGGTGAAATCAAGAATGGTTCCTGGGTTGAGGGATTGGATGGATAGTGGTCCCTTTCTCCAAGAAGAAGAAATGTGAGAGGTTGTAGGTGGGAAATTAAGAATGCTTTTAAACAGATTAGGTTTTAAATATAACAGACACTCATGTAGAAGAGGCAAGTTGGCAGTTAGATATGTGGATTTCATCTGGCCACATAAATCTGTGAGGTATCAGCTATATATAATTGTATCTAAAGCCATTGTATGAATGTGATGCTCTAGGAGGGAAGAAAAGAGAGCCTGGGATGAATTCCTGAAGAACGCTAACATTTAGCGATCAAAGAGGGAAGAGATCTCAGGGGAACACCCAGTGGATTGGAAGGAAATGTAAGAATGTGGGGTGTCATGGACATCGATCAAAAGAATAATGGTAGAGAGGCTTTGGCTGTATCAGATGCTGCTGAGAGATCAAGATGAGATCCATGAAATATTCCCCAGATTTAACACCATCAAAATCGTCAGAGACTCCGACAAGGCCAATTTCTTGGGGCCGGGGGCAGGAGCCATATTGAAGAGGTTGAAGGTAAATGGCTGGTGAGGATATGAAGATGAATATTTGACCCACTCCTCTGAAAAACATGGTTGTGCATGAGAAGAAAAAAAAAATGGGGTAGTGGAGTAGTAATAGAGAAAATCCAGCAAAGGGAATTTGGTTTTATTGTTGTTAGTTGTTTAAGTGTTTTTCACAAAACAAATAGCAAGCATCTTTGCGTGATGAGCACAGTGATCTCATAGAGAATAGGGTAGTGAGAGGCAGTTACAAAGGAAGAAAGAAAACAGAAGGACTGAGGTCCTCAAGAGGCCCATAAGGTGGGGGCTCCTAGAGCTCCAGCAGAGGGGTCTGGCTTGGGAGGTAAACTGGAGATGGGTATAGAGTTGAGGGAGATTCTAATTGAGGAAGTTTAAGATGAGATTTCTGTTCAGAGAAAGGTTGGGGAAGGCCTTGGGAGACCTTGTCGGAGAGAAGGTAGAGATGAGGAAATGAAAATCCTGTCTCAGGGAGATGGAAAGAAGCCTGCTAGACACAGGGTTGTGGACCCCTGTTGAGTGACTGCTTCAGGTGAGAAAGGCTCTGGAAGAGCTGGTTTCAGGATTTAAATGTAGCTCTACTGTGCATTGTGGTGCATCCTTATGTAATCTTGCTCTTATTCCCCGCGATTTTTTATTTTCCTTGGAGAACCTGGACAAATTGGTCTCCACGTTTATGTCTGTGGTGTCGCCACTCCCAGGTTAATCGTATTTCGGGTTTTGTATCTGTTGAATTTCATAAATGTCTCTCATTTTTCCAGGACACTCATTTCTCTCTCAGACATGGTGTAAATGTTCATTTTGTCAAGTTGGGACACCTAAAAAATAAAGATTTAAAGTAAAACTTTACCTGACTTCAAGATGTATATATTATTTGCATCTTTTGTAATAAGAATATATTTGTACAATATATATCAAAACATTAACAACTAACATAATAAACATACTGTTAGATTATGAAAGCTCATTTTAATTTATACAAACAAAGGTTATTTTGCTATGATTCCTATGAATAAGGCATTTGGGAAATTGTTCCATTAATTCTACTATCTCATTTTTTCAAAATATATTTGAAATATTTTATAATTTGGATTTGCCTGTAAAGTTGGCATGCATGTGCACGTGTGTGTGTGTGTATGTATGTGTATGCGTCCACAAAAATTGCCTCTAACATTTCCTTGGAATAAATAACTACCTATTAGAGTCAATAAAAGCCAATGTTTAAGAACACAAAAGGCACCAGCATTGACGATTGTCTTCCTCTGTGCTTCTCCCTTTTCTCTGGAGTCTGTTCTGCAGACCCTGCTCTGAGCATCTGCCGGGCAGCCATGATGTCCGGGTGCCCATCACCCCATCTGGAGACAAGGCTGCTTTATTTCCCTACTTTCTGTAATCCTCTGCCTCCATTCTAAGGGTCTGGGAGAAAAAATGGAAAATCTTGTGGGTCTTTTTTTAAATTCGAGTATTTCCTGGTAATGCTGGGGACATATTATTCTAGATAGATGTTCAGATAAGGCAGGTCTGAAAAAGGATTTTAGATCTCTGTGCCTTATTCACCTATTTCTAACTTGTATTACCAGAAGCTAACTGAGAGCCACTTCTGTTTTGTTCCCTGTGAGCACAATGGTGCAGGCAAGGGCAAGCTTCCACGTTAGTGAGGCAGATGATGAGTAGGGAGGCTGAGGGGTGAAGCAGGGTCTGGACAGAAAGCTGGCAAGTCCATCATTCTGTTGGGGTGCTGTGCTCCCGGGGTAGGCAGGCACCCCTGGGCGGCATAACTTGGAATGGGGGTGTGTGTGTGTGTGTTCAGAACACAGCCCCAAATCAGTGTCAAGGCCTCGTCCCACGTGAAACCAAACCCTCTAAGAGTGAATTCATTGGAAAAATCCCATGCCTTAAAAATTCCAAGAGGAGCCCGTTCCTTGGGCTGTAGGATGAGCGGTGAAGGTCATGATCAAGCCCTTTGGAGGTGAGCTCCTTGGAGCACATAGTTGCAGTGCTGGATCATACCTTAAGCAACAGCAACAAACCCAAACCCAAACACCCACTGTGCCTCGGCCCCTCTGTCTCTCTTAACCTGGTCCATATTCACATGTATGGTTCTCTTCTGGGAGAGGAACAAGGCAGCAAATGATTACAGAGCTGCCCTCAGAGCCTGCAGTTGCTTTCAAGTGGCCTGTGTTTCAGAGGTAAGCCCTCTGCAGCCTTGTGTTTGTAGAGCCTCCATAAGCCCTGTATTTATTTAGTCTCTTATTTGAAAAGAAGCTTTCCTCTTGCCTTAGAAGAAGCTCATTACAGATAGAATTCACCTTTCTGTTGCCAAAGATGTTTCCTTGAATTGAAAATGTAAAGAATGTTAGATCAGTAGCATGTAGCCGGGAGGCTATCCCTTTGATCCAGTTCGGAATGCATTTGTTAAAAAGCAGCTTTATTGATTTTTTTTTTTTTTTTTAGCTGCGTTTTGCTGTGTTTGGATCATTTGTACATATGCACATCACATTTTTTGCTACATCAAAGTGCTTAATAAGTTCACTGCACTCAGGAAGTAGCATACAGCACAGAGGGACTTTTCTCTATAAAGACTTCTGCCACTTAACCTCCAGCACAAAAGTTGTTTTTAATGCGATCCTTCTGAATCAAAATATTCAAAAATATTTCATGCAGTCTTTGGTGGGAGAGGCAGCCTGAGCCCACCCTCTGCCCTGCTTCTCAGAAAATGGTGCAACATAGAAAAAGGGGAATTTCATAGAGTGAGGAAAAGCATCTGATGTCCCTTCTGTTGGACAAGAGTCATTTCACTTCAATTAATTATTTAATTGGTTACATTTGTGGGTGGCACCAGCTTCCAGGAGAGTATTGACAATATCTGATGTATGCGGGGGCAGCTATTAATTCAGTAATAAATTGAAATTTATTTAGGTAACTAATGTGATGTTTCTTTATTAGGTCCAATTATATGATAAGTTGTGAGTACAGTATCACCCTTATTATTATTATTTCTTTTTAGTTTTTGTAAAGGGTACATACAAATCAGTGGTAAGTGCTTTTAATTCAAAATAAATATTCCCTGAGGGCATGCTCAGAGCCAGCTCAGTGAAAAGCACTAGCAGGAAGACAGAGCAGGGTTTGGTCCCGTCTACTCCCTGAGCTAAAAGGAACTTTACTGCATCAGGAACCTCTCAAGGCCTTCCTCTGAACAGAGGGCATCCCAGGTGTTGGGTTAGGGTGGGGTGGCTCTCACATACCTGTCTGCAAAAGATACCTCATGCAGGTATAGGAGTGAACACGTGTTAAAGATTTTATGTAACTTATTGAATAAGGGAGCAGAGAAGATGTTGTGACCAGTTCAAATATTCACCAGGAATATTGAAATCAGTGGGCCAGCACAGTCAGAGCTGCCTTTCCCACGGCGATGAGGTGGGAGGGATGGCTGGGGGGAAGTCCATTAGACTCCCACCAGATACAGCAGACTTTGTGTCCATCAGTTACATACAAACCACAGAATTGTAAAATAGCTCCAAGGTAATGAAAGCCCAGAATAATCTCTGCATGTTTTGCAGTTTTTCACTGAAGCACAACTTTTTTTTTTTTTTTTCCGGGACCTCCGACAGGGTGGCTGATACTCAAATCCTTTATTTGGCTTTTACAACTAGGAAAGCACCTGACTCACGGTACTAGCTGGAGCTCAAGGATTAAGAAAAGAACAGGAAAGTGATAATTGTAGGGAGCGAAAGAAATTTGGCCTAAAATAAGCAACCCATCCCCTTAGTATTGAACCATCTTTTGTCTCTTAGAGATTTTTTATTGCAGTGATAATTGATGTAAAGTCGGCTTTCCCCATTCCTGTCTCCTGTCTCTCGTACTCTCCATGTGGCTGATCCATGACTCAGTACCTGCCCTCACTTCCACTCTGATCCCTCTCTGTCTCTGTGCACAGACTCTCCATAAAAGCAGTCCCTAATTGCGCAGTTGGATAGGCATTTGGGGCCATCTCTGTGCAAGCTGCCTGCAAATAGATTTACCAAATACCCTTGAAGCGCAATCACCATCCCTCCCTGTCAGCTTAAACCACACAAAGAGAGCTCAGCGGCCAACGCCTGGCGCCTGCTGGTCAGAGACCCAGAGATCATTGTTCTGTAAATTAGAGCTTCTGACTCCAGGATCCTCACGCCCCTTCCAGTGATGTCCTGGGGATAATAACTTTCCTAAGATGCCCATCTTCTTGGTGTTTTCTTTTGTGGCCCGGAATGAAATGTCACCCCAGGCGGCAGAACGTTGACTTCACCTCCAGGACAGGTTTTATGAAAGGCTCCTGGGGAGTCCAGTCATGACTCCCAAGGGCTGAAATGTGGGAGAGGAGGTCCAGAAGAGTGTCTGGTGTGAGGAGAGCCCCACAAGTCACTATTCCTAAGCTCACCTCACCTCGAAATTGCTGGCTTTGTTATTGCCTACTGGCTAGGTTTTTTTTTTTTCTTTTTATGAAAATATAATTACATATAAAAATTCACTCTTTTTAATGTACAGTTCTGCAAGTGTTGACAGATGCATCGAGTCATATAATCACTGCCACAGTCACACTGGCATCAAGCCCCTCAAACACCCTGGCGTCACCTTATAGTCAATACTCATCTCTGCACGCCCACCCCACCCTGTTCCCTGCAGGTGCCAACTCTGGTGGCCCCTGAGCCTGGTTTGTTTCACCTGAGATTTGTTTATGTTACTACATATAGCCGTGCAGGCTGAATGGGATTCTACATTGTTGAGAAGTATTCCATTGTATGGATATACAGGCTTGTTTATGATCTCACCGTCGAGGGACATTGGGGGTTTTTTAGTTATGGGAGATTATGAACACAGCCATTATAAACATTCATTTATAGGCTTTTATGTGAACATAGGTTGTTCTTTCACTTGGGTAAATACCTAGGAGCAGCATTTCTGAGTTGTAGTGTGGGTGAATGTTTAACTTTGTAAAAAACTGTCAGGTTGTTTTCCAGAATGGCTAATTCATTTTGAATTTCTGCTGGCAACGTAGGAGAATCCCACTTCCTCTCTTATCCTCAAATCCTCACCGGCACTGGGTACTGTCAGATTCCCCTCCCTCCTGCGGTCCTCCCTCTCCGGCTTTGCCATGCTAATAGGTGTGAGTATTGTGTCACATGATTTAAATTGCATTTCCTCGATGATGATGATGACTAATATATTGGAGCTTTTCTCCTCCCCATTTGCTTATTCACTATGTGTATATTTTCTTTATTGGAGTTATCTATTCAAACCTTCTGACTGGGCTTCTTTAAAGAGTTTTCCCATTCAAATTTTATTGTTCACAAAACAAGAATGCACTGAGTCTAGCAACTATGGATTGGCATATTTACAATGCTTGTGGACGTGATGGGAAAGCATGCTTCTCGAGACAGATTATTTTGTAGATCCTTTAGGAGTAGATATTAAATAAAGTCGTAATCAACAGAAGCCCTCACTAAAAATAAGTTATGCCAAAGGGACCTGATTTCCTTCCTTTCTGATGAGTTAATTAAGTTGTATATTAAAATAATTTCAGAGATATAACATTGTATTTCAGACTTGTGAACAAAATGGAGAAATGTGGACTGCATAACAATAAGATTAGAGTGAATTGTATTTTGTTGAAATAATATTACCCTAAGACACTGATCTTTTTGTTGTTGTTTTGTTTTTGAGTCTGTCCACCTGGAGGGATGTTCTTGGCCCATTGTAACTTACTCATCTGTAATATTCAAATTAAGTCATCCAGAATTAAGTGCTGTGTAGATTATATCTGACGGAGCATACATGCACAGCAAAGCCCTCAGCAGAATGAACCCAGATGTCCAGAATGTGGATTGATGGTCTTCCCCCCCACTGCCCACCCCCAGGCCACCAATGTGAAGGTAAGGGGGGGGGTGCGTGCTCATGGAGAGGAGAGCTTTAAGGTACAGCCTGAGTTCATCTTGATCATACTGGGGCTGCTGCCGACCTGCCACCCTCCTCCCATCCTTCCTGAGACCATGTCTAGTGCAAGTTTTTTTAAGGGCAGAGCACAGACCATGTAGAGTTCATATCTGTGGATTTTATGAGGCAACATTTTAAAATGCATTTATTCACTCTTCGTTTAGATTTTATGAAAAAGGAGCATGCACTCTGAGAGGCATTGAGAAGCCTATTGATTTTATGTGCACTAACTAGCAATTTTCTTCTTATCAAAGATGTTTATTGAAACACGATGCTTTAATTTCTTAAAGCAATGCCATATGTTAATCAGTTCCACACAGTTCTGAATTCAGGAGACAGAAAGTGAGTAAGGAAAATGTTCTTTTGAAAGCAGCCATGACATTTCTATTGCTTTCACCTATTTTCTGTAATGAAGGCAGCCATACTGATGAAGACCCTGAAGGGATTTCAAGGTGGACGGATGCCTCCCATCCAAATGCCCTTCCTCTGTCTGGGGGTTTGTCTACCATATGAGTTTTGGTGGAGGGAGGAAATAGTAGAAGCTGAGTCAGCAGAGTCTTGGTTTCCAGATGTGCCTGTAGCTAAGCACTGGACCCCTGACCTAGCTTCTTCTAAGTCAGTGGTCCTCAACCAGGGGCAGTTTTGCCCCCAGGAGTCCTGTGGCAATGTCAGCAGACCCTTGATGGTCATGATCAGGAGGGAGCGAGCTATTGGCATCTGGTATGGAGAGGACAGGAGTGCTGCTAACATCCTATGATACTCAAAATGTCCCCACAACAAAGAATTATGCAGCCCCAAATGTCTACAGTGTTGAGATCGAGAAGCCCTGCAGTACCGGGGAGCCAGTGAAGTCAAGAAATGGGGATCTCAGGTCCGTTCTGATGGCAGGTCACTGGGTATCCTGGGCAGTGATGGGATTGGGGCCCCAGGTCTCCAGGGTCCGGTGCTGGTATTAGTTGGGACTGGTGGGGGTGTTCAGTGATGCTGGTGGTGGTGTCCACTCTGCACTGGTGCTGTGACTTTCTTTTGTCCTGGGTCTTGACTTCTGTTGGTTCTTCTCCCTCTGCTTCTGGAGTCCTGTGATGTCCCTCAAGTGTAGTGACTCATGGGAAGGACTCAGGACTCAGGGGCAGTTTGTTATGGTGAAAATACATCCAGCAGTCAGAAAAGGCATTTGACAAAGTACAGCATCCTTTCTTGATCGAAACTCTTCAGAGTATAGGGATAGAGGGTACATACCTCAATATCATAAAAGCCATCTATGAAAAACCTACAGCGAATATCATTCTCAATGGGGAAAAGCTGAGAGCCTTTCCCCTAAGGTCAGGAACGCGGCAGGGACGTCCACTCTCACCACTGCTATTCAACATAGTATTAGAAGTCCTAGCCACAGCAATCAGACAACAAAAAGAAATCAAAGGCATCCAAATCGGCAAAGAGGAAGTCAAACTCTCACTCTTTGCAGATGATATGATAGTGTATGTGGAAAACCCAAAAGATTCCACCCCAAAACTGCTAGAACTCATACAGGAATTCAGTCAAGTAGCAGGCTATAAAATCAATGCACAGAAATCAGTGGCATTCCTATACACCAACAACAAGACAGAAGAGAGACAAATCAAGGAGTCGATCCCATTTACAAGTGCACCCAAAACCATAAGATACCTAGGAATAAATTTAACCAAAGAGGCAAAGGATCTGTACTCAGAAAACTATAAAATACTCATGAAAGAAATTGAAGACGACACAAAGAAATGGAAAAACGTTCCATGCTCATGGACTGGAAGAACCAACATTGTGAAGATGTCAATGCTCCCTAGAGCAATCTACACATTCAGTGCAATCCCCATCAAAATACCATCCACTTTTTTCCAAGAAATGGAACAAATAATCCTAAAATTTGTATGGAACCAGAAGAGACCCCGAATAGCCAGAGGAATGTTGAAAAAGAAAAGCAAAGCTGGCATCATCACAATTCCGGACTTCCAGCTCTATTACAAAGCTGTCATCATCAAGACAGTATGGTACTGGCACAAAAACAGACACATAGATCAGTGGAACAGAATAGAGAGCGCAGAAATGGACCCTCAACTCTATGGTCAACTTATCTTTGACAAAGCAGGAAAGAATGTCCAATGGAATAAAGACAGTCTCTTCAACAAATGAACAAATGGTGTTGGGAAAACTGGACAGCCACATGCAGAAGAATGAAACTGGACCATTTCCTTACACCACACACAAAAATAGACTCCAAATGGTTGAAAGACCTAAACGTGAGACAGGAGTCCATCAAAATCCTAAAGGAGAACACAGGCAGCAACCTCTTGGACCTCAGCCGCAGCAACTTCTTCCTAGAAACAGCGCCAAAGGCAAGGGAAGCAAGGGCAAAAATGAACTACTGGGATTTCATCAAGATAAAAAGCTTTTGCACAGCAAAAGAAACAGTCCCCAAAACCAAAAGACAACCGACAGAATGGGAGAATATATTTGCAAATGACATATCAGATAAAGGGCTAGTATCCAAAATCTATAAAGAACTTATCAAACTCAACACGCAAAGAACAAATAATCCAATCAAGAAATGGGCAGAAGACATGAACAGACATTTTTCCAAAGAAGACATCCAATGGCCAACAGACACATGAAAAAGTGCTCAGCATTGCTCGGCATCAGGGAAATCCAAATCAAAACCTCAATGAGATACCACCTCACACCTGTCAGAATGGCTAAAATTAACAAGTCAGGAAACGACAGATGTTGGCGGGGATGCGGAGAAAGGGGAACCCTCCTACACTGTTGGTGGGAATGCAAGCTGGTGCAGCTACTCTTGAAAACAGTATGGAGGTTCCTCAAAGAGTTGAAAATAGAGCTACCATACGATCCAGCAATTGCACTACTCGGTATTTACCCCAAAGCTACAAATGTAGGGATCCGAAGGGGTACGTGCACCCCGATGTTTATAGCAGCAATGTCCACAATAGCCAAACTGTGGAAAGAGCCAAGATGTCCATCGACAGACGAATGGATAAAGAAGATTTGGTATATATACACAGTGGAATATTATGCAGCCATCAAAAGGAATGAGATCTTGCCATTTGCAACGACATGGATGGAACTGGAGGGTGTTATGCTGAGGGAAATAAGTCAATCAGAGAAAGACATGTATCCTATGACCTCGCTGATAGGAGGAATTTTTAACCTCAGGAAACAAACTGAGGGTTGCTGGAGTGGTGGGGGGTGCGAGGGATGGGGTGGCTGGGTGATAGACACTGGGGAGGGTATGTGCGATGGTGAGCGCTGTGAATTGTGCAAGACTGTTGAATCACAGATCTGTACCTCTGAAACAAATAATGCAATATATGTTAAGAAAAAAAAAGAAGAAGAAGATAGCAGGAGGGGAAGAATGAAGGGAAGTAAGTCAGAGGGGGAGATGAACCATGAGAGACGATGGACTCTGAAAAACAAACTGAGGGTCCTAGAGGGGAGGGGGGTGAGGGGATGGGTTAGCCTGGTGATGGGTATTAAAGAGGGCACGTTCTGCGTGGAGCACTGGGTGTTATGCACAAACAATGAATCATGGAACGCTACATCAAAAACTAATGATGTAATGTATGGTGATTAACATAACAATAAAAAAATTAAAAGAAAAAAAAGAAAATACATCCAGCAGTCACTGAAGGGGGAAGAGGCACCAGGAAAAGTCTGGA
The DNA here is from genome assembly GCF_009762305.2 of Zalophus californianus. Lineage (NCBI taxonomy): Eukaryota > Metazoa > Chordata > Mammalia > Carnivora > Otariidae > Zalophus > Zalophus californianus. The sequence continues at coordinate 210,888,236 of NC_045595.1, read as the reverse complement.
TCCCATGTAATTGCTCAGGACCCACTCATCCCACCCAGCCATGACCTGTGTGACGGATGTGCGGTGTCTCAAGCTGGGGCAGCCCGCTTGAATTTCAGAAGCCACGGCTTTTTGGGGGGGGTGTGGTCGCATAGGCACAGACAACCAGAGGCAAGTTGGTGACCACCATCAATCACACTGATGATACAGACCAGCCAGGTCTGCATAAGCCAAGCTTATGCAGCATGTTTCCGGGCCCCTGGTGTACAAACAGCCTTATTAATGAGCGACATAAGGAAGATTCCAAGGGCAAAGGCCAAGGTCAGTTATGCAAGCAGGTCCCCTGGAAGATTCGGGAGATGAGCGACACCGGCCTCTGTTTACCACACGTTGCGGTCATCGGTGGCCTCTCAGCCAAGCCCTGGTGTTTAAATCCGACAGGCTTGGTTGCTGGTGCTTACAGCCGACAAGCAGGAGCAGACTGGTGCATGACATCATTCAAAAAATCACAACCAAGGCCACTTTTGTGCTTTGCATTGATTGTGTGTGTGTGTGTGTTATTTCAAACTGATATCTTTATCATTTCCATCAAAAGTGAGCTCTTTGAAGGCTCCACTGGAGACCATACATGAGTCAATGGGGAGGGTGAAATAGGGAATTCCATTTACCTCCCTGTGGCTTTTAAAAATTTGTATTTAAAATACTTTTTTTTTAAAAAAAGGTTTTATTTATTCATCAGAGAGAGTGAGAGAGCACGAGTGGGATGAGCAGCAGAGGGAGAAGCAGACTCCCCGCTGAGCAGAGAGCCTGATATAGGACTCGATCCCGGGACTCCAGGATCATGACCTGAGCTGAAGGCGGACACTTAACCGACTGAGCCACCCAGGCAGCCCTAAAATACTCTTTTTTTCTTTTTTAGAGAGCGAGCGAGCACGGGCAGGGGGAGTGGCAGAGGGAGAGAGAGAATCTGTTTTTTAAAGATTTATTTATTTATTTATTTATTTATTTATTTATTTTAGAGAGATCATGATCCTGGAGTCCCGGGATCAAGTCCCACATTGGGCTCCCTGCTCAGCAGGGAGTCTGCTTCTCCCTCTGACCCTCTTCCCTCTCATGCTCTCTATCTCTCATTCTCTCTCTCAAATAAATAAATAAATAAATAAATAAATAAAATCTCTAAAATATATATATATATATAAAAAGATGTTAGCCTGTTTAAATTTACCAAATAATGTGAAGAAGCAAACAAAACAAAATGGTTTCTTGACCCTAAAGAAGCTGTTGATGATCACCCAACTTCCCAGACTTTTGTAACTGGGGCTCAGTTACTCCTCCTAGAAGCCTGGGTCCTGTGGGCACTGAGTGGGCCAGGTGTGGGCCGCACTTTAGGTAGGGTCTACATGGCCAGCTCCTGGGGTTGGGGTTGGGTTCTGGTTGATGGGGTGTCTCTCAAGTTCTCTTGGGGCGGGGGGTGGGGGCGTCTCGGTCGGTGTGCTTTTCTCCGTGGGCAGGACTGATTTTCAGGACTCAGACTTTCTCTTCATGTGCAGGAGAAATAATTTGTTCTCCAGATTTTGATTATGTCACACTTATTCCTTTTCTAATTATCCCTTATTTGTTCAATATAAGATAATAAATTCTGACAAACAATCAGTGAATGGGCACCAAGTGATGTGCTTCATTTTAATTGGCTTGCTTTTTTTTTTCTTCTCTGCTAAATTATAGCCCATCAGCATGAGGTTCCCTGTGGTGAACAGCTAATAATATGCCCAGGTGCAGCCAATTTTACTTCCTAAATAAGAAATAATAGCTACGGATCCCCCAAATGTGAAGTGGAAAAGTGGGCCGTAATATCTCTTCTCAGCGGTGTGCATGCTAGGGCAAGTTTTACATCCCAATCTCTATTCTAACAATTTCCCTTTAAAAATGTGATTGTAATTAATTTGCAATACACTGATGAGTTAAAAACTGTGGCCTTTATTGATGCACGGAAGGCTTTCTTAGAGACATCCGAGAAATCTCTTATTTACATGAGCCCAAGATTTCACAATAAAAACAGCTTCTTTAAGAATTGAGAATATAAAACTACTGTAGATAAATACCAATGAAAATTTCCCTGTTAAATGACCCAATTAAACAAAATTCCACTACATTTATTTTCCAAAATGGCGCTAGGAGATGGTGTTGCATTGGGGCACCAACCCCAGGCAGACTTAACCAATGGGATGCCAGTTGCTGGGGACTCTTTCCTCTTGCCATTTGACCACTAATAATACTTGTTCCTACTTAGAGACATTGTAATGGTTTTTACTTAGCTACAATGGGGTGAAGGTAGATGTTTTCAATTTTTTCTAGATTTATTTTATTATTTCTTAAGCCACCTGACCATGGAAGTACAGTTTCCCAGTAAATCCAATCATGTTCTTTCCAAGGATGGATCACAGGCATTTTATCTACTGTGACACCTAAGTTATTTTCATGGCCATGGGGCCACAGACACTCTTGAGACCTACCCCCACTCCCCAAAAAAAACATAAGGGAAAGGTGGCAAAGGAAAGAAAATTAAAGACCCTCATCTTAGTTCTTCAATGCTGTAAATAAAATTACAGATGAGGGGCGCCTGGGTGGCTCAGTTGGTTAAGTGCCTGACTCTTGATTTCAGCTCAGGTCATGATCTCAGGGTCCTGAGATTGAGCCCAGCATCGGGCTCTGTGCTCAGCGGGGAGTCTGGTTAAGACTCTCTCTCCCACTCCCCCTCCTCCCCTCTCTAAAATAAGTAAATAAATCTTTAGGGAAAAAAATTACAGATGAGAAAGCTAAAATGAAGACAATAACGTGTGTTGCTGACCTCTTCCCTCCTTGTCTACAGCAAAGTTCTGGCTCGGTGACTATTTTCCACATGTCCTTGTTCCCTTGTAGGCCACCTCCACACTGCAGGCAAAGAAATTATCAGAAACCATTCAAAGTATCCATTGCTGTGAAACAAACATTTCCAAACTTGGTGGCTTAAAATAACTACCCATTTACTTTGTTTATGGGCAGGAGATTTTGGGTAGGGCTCAGTAGAACAGCTCACCTCTCCTCCAGATGTGTGGACCTCAGCTGTGATGGCATGAATGACCAATAGGATGGGAATCCACTCTCTCCTTGGGGCAAGGCTGATTTGGAAACTAGCGGAGACTTTTATCATGCGCAGGATGACCTCTTTCTCTTTAGCTCATCGCCTTGGGTCCTCTCCCCATGGTATGGCTCTTGACTTGGCTCTCTTACAGTAGTTAGACTTCTTAACATGGTGGTTCAGGGCTCCCAGAGAGAGTAAGCCCAGTGACTAGGCTGAAGCTACAAGGTTTACAAGGCTTCTTATAACCTGGCCTTGGAAATCCCACAACTTGACATCCACCAAATTCTCATGGTTAAGCAGATCATTAAGGTCAACTTGGATTCAAAGAGAGGAATTAGACTCCAACTCTCAATGGGAAGTGCAGCAAAGAATTTATATCTATCTTTAATTCCTCACAAAAATACGATGGATCTTTCCAGTCTAGCTTAAAACCCTCCAAGCTTCCCAATGCTTTTCAGATAAAATCCAGTACTGGTTTGGAGCACCCTGTATATTTCTGTCGATCAGGCTCACCTAACCACGGCTCTCCCAGGCTCTGCTCCCTCTATTTTAATACATCAACTTTCTGGAATTTCCTTGAACTACAGTTGTTTTTCCCACCTCATGTTCTTCTCATTGTACATTGTCTGGCTAAAGCCAAAGTATCTTCCAGTATCCATTTAAATGTCACTTGGTTGAGGAAGCCTTCATTGACCCCTGGCCTCTGTGATGTCCTTTCCTAGTACTCAGTGTTAAATGTTAATCATGTAATCTGGTACTTGCATACCTCACTGGAATGAAATCCTCATTAGGCTAGGGTTTTTTTTTTAGTACATTTCTGTACTATTTCTACAGCACCTAGCCCAGTGTCTTGCACACAGTAGGTATCTAATAAATATTTATTAAGTGAGTCAACATCATATGAGCCTAAATCCAGAAACAGTGCTTACCTATACATCCCACATTACACCAATTCCATGAGATAATTGTCTCCTAAGATACTGCGGACTTGCACCATCCAGTGGGGTGGCCATGGGTGCATGCGATGTTGCACTGGACCCCGGAACATGGGGCTGGTCTGAACTGTGAGTGCCCAAAGAGTGAACTACATACCACATTCCCCCAAAAAAATAATGTAAATGTTCTCATTAATAATATTTTATACAGACTACATGTTGAAATGATAATAGTTTTGATATCCTGGGTTAATGAAGTATATTATTAAAATTAATTCCACCTTCTTTTTACATGTTTAGTGTGACTTTTTATTTTTAAAGATTTTATTTATTTGACAGAGAGAGACACAGTGAGAGAGGGAACACAAGCAGGGGGAGTGGGAGAGGGAGAAGCAGGCTTCCTGCTGAGCAGGGAGCCCGATGTGGGGCTCGATCCCAGGACCCTAGGATCATGACCTGAGCCAAACGTACACGCTTAATGACTGAGCCACCCAGGCACCCCTAGGGTGACTTTCTTAAAATCTAAAATCACATGCATGGCTCTCATTTGGGGATCATGTTATATTTCCACTGAACAATGCTGCTGTAGACACAGCGTTCTGTGTGGTGAAATATGCTTGAAGAAATGCTACAAAATCTTCCCTTTTAGAAGGTTTATAATGTATTAAAGGTGCTGAGAAGTCCTGCAGGGAGACACCTGTTTACTTTAAGCCAATGTTTTTGGAAGTGATTTGACTATGCATGGGATCCATTCTTTTTAGCACCTGTATATTCATCTTCCATGAAACACACTTTGGGAAACATGGTTAGGCACCCGTCACCAGAATGCCTGACCCTGCAGTCATGGATGTGGTTCACATAATACTGAATCTCATTGCAAAAATTAGAAGCAGAGCCTATGAGTGCCTCTTCATTGGTGGTAGGAGGTGGAGTGGGGGACATTCAAGAGAAAGCCAGATTTAGGGACTCTCCAAGAATTGTACGACTCCTTTTATAAAGTCACATAGAACATGCATGGTCCCCTGGGTGCTGGAAGTCATGTCCACTTAGATGGACAGAGCCTTACCAGCCCCAGAGTTTTGAACAGCCCACACTGGGCTCTTGGCAGAGGTCTGGGTCATTGTTTGGTTTACTTTATTTATCTAGTTTGTTTTAATTTGCTGAAGAGGCAAACCCAAGGTGTAGCATACAACTTCCAACATATAATGTGTATGGAGAGGTAAATGTAGACAGTGTCACGGTCAAAGTGCCATATTGTCCTCCAGTTTCCTTGAACTGGCTGCCAGAAATGTGGGCATTTTATTCTACCATCAATGATGGCTATTTTCTCACTGGGCATTCCACGTTTTGTTCTTGATGGGAGAGACAAAAGATGTAAATGTTCCATTTCTTGACACAGAATCCTCAAGATTGCCATTTGGACTGGGTCCTGTGCCTCATTTTTGTTTTAAAGGTGTTTAGGCCTCATGAAATTGTGTTCTGCAGCTCTCTGAACCTGGGAAATCATCCATCTCCCCATAAGGAAGAACTGTAGCATCTTATAAATTAATCCCCGGAGCACTGTGACACTCTTTGATGGACTGTTACTAGAATTATCTTGATGTAAGAGCACAGAGTGATAAGAATTCCAACCAGAGCTTGAGAAAATCTTGACAGTCACACCACTTTCTGCCCATCCTGGGACTAGCCTTTCCCAGGAAGGGCAGCCTGCCCTTTGCCGGAGCCAGTCCTGGTCTCCCTTGCTACCTAATTTCAATAAAGTGTCTCCATTTTAGAGCTCTCCTCTTCAATCAGCATCTCCAATGTCATTTTCATCCCCTTCCCCAAGATTTTTCTTTTTCATTTTTCTTTTTCTCACAGAGGTTCGGCTCTCTTCCCCACTGTGTGATTAGAAGGAACATTGTACTGTGTAATTCTACATGGAGCAGAGAGGCAAAGTGTTTCCTCTAAGCATAAATTTTTATTGCCATCCTTCCTATAAATCATAAATAACCTTAGCCCAAGTTTCATCCCACATAAGAAGGAGGAAAGTCAGGCAGAACATAATAAAAAGTTATTAATTGATAACTAACCAGGTGTTCTATCTCGCTTCAGTATAAATTTTATGACAACAATTTTGTGTAATTACTTCTGGCATTGAAAATTCCATATGATGTGCATATTTTAACTCATTCTAGACCCAACTGGAAAGAAAACACTGATCTGGAAATCCAAAGCAACTCATCATATTCAAAATGTTTTTCACAGAAAGAACATGAGAATTTCACTGGGTATGGAACCAGTGGTAGCTTCTAGAACTAGTAACCTCCATTTAAAGAAGGAAGGAAGAAAAGGTGGCCTGGTACTCTCATAACCAAAATGGCTGCATCCTTTAAGAAAATCACAAATTTAAATTCTTCATATGTGAAGTTGTTATTTAAATTTGCCAACAAATAAAATAAATCAGTATTTCCCAAATTATGTTCCATTAAACCCTTCTTTGGGAGAATTTATAATTTGTGCATTTGACTACAGGTTTTGGTGGTCAACAGATTTGAAAAATACTTCATAGCAGAGATCTCCTGGTGAGAGTGCAAGGCATCAAGCATAGTAAAAGTGCTGAGATTTTATAGTAAAAGTACCTGTTTTACTTTATCTAAATACCTGCATTTTCCACAGCCTGTTTGGGCACAAAGCAATTTATTTTGAGCCACATTTCTTATTTTTCCTTAGAATACCAATTTGAGACATGCTAAAATATATAGTTGATGGTGTGTGTGTGTGTGTGTGTGTGTGTGTGTGATGGGTTGGTGTCTTTTTTGTTACTCAGCTCAGTAGACCCAGCTATTTCTCTGTAATTTTATTGAATGCATTGGATTGCAATGTTGTGTTGTCCTTTCCAGCCTAAAATATATTTTAAAATATCCAGTCCTTATATCTAACTAACTCCATTGAAAAGTACTTCTATGGCAGTCCAAAATTATAGCAATGAAACCTAATGTGACATAAGCACATTTTTAAGATAATTTTTTTTCTGCTGTCGATATGGAAATCTTTCTATCGAGTTCATTATGATTGTTTCTATGTCATAATCAGTCTCTCTCTACCAGTTGTAGTGCCTTTTAGAGTTGATAATTCTCTCTTTTGAAAAACTCCCCGTTGAAGGCTGTAGATAGAGGGCAACAAGGAATGCACACCTGGGCAACTCTGTAAGTTTCCAGGGTGAAAGCTCTACTTTCCTGCCTGGCCCTCCACCCTGCACCATCAGCCTCCATGAAGTCCTCTTGGCCTTACCACTTTGGTCAATGTCCTAGTCCATCTGGGATAACACACAGTGGGTGGGGACATTCTAACTATTCTCTTGCTCTTGTTTTGCCCTTGAGGTCCCTAGAAAGATGAAAGTTTTTTAAAGAGCAGTTCAGAATTAAGCAGGACTGTGTTGCACAGGAAAGTAAGATATGAATAACTTGAAACACATTTTTTGAATAAGATGATCTTTGCAGACTTCCTATAACTGATTGGAATAATTTTCTTGCTGTGATTTCACGGCACAAACATAATTGTGATTATTGTTCTTCACTGATTTAAGTGAAATATAATTGTCCTCTGAACAAAATGAAGAAAATTATGAAGTTGGTTAATTTAAAAGGCTACCTAGGAATGTGCATGGGGATTATTGATATTATGACTGGAAGAAAGTGACACAGTGCCAGACCAAAGACAGAGCAGGGGACATTAGTCCTGTGGAGGCTAAAGGTGCATTTGATGGGAGATATGAACAGACCCAGAGAAATGGTCTCCTCTGCAGCTACAGCACACATCACGCCCAGCCATCTCAAGGCTGTGTGACCTTGGGAAAGTTCTTGACTCTTAACTTGGAGTTTTTCTAGATGGGAGGACGAATTCAACCCAGAGCCAAGTTCAGCCAGCTGGAATACTTGTGTTTGGTGTACACACCGTTGGCCTGTATGATCCTTGAAAGTTTATTTTGAATAATTGGCAACATTTAAAATGGTAAAGTTACCATTAAATCTAGATTCCCATCTCCTCTTGAAAAACTAATTCTGGCATTGCTGACTCCTATGTCTATGGGTCAGCAGCTGGCTGTGGTGCAGTGCCCTGCTCTCCATTCATCAATGTCCCACCACCCCCGGTGTCCTTGGCACTGAGGCAAACTGCCAGTCAGCAATTATATTCATGATGTGTGCTATTTGTTTATAGTAATTTAGAATTATTAAATGATTGGTGGTACCCACATTTCCATCCAAAATAAAATATTTGTTTTCAAGAAAGATGAGATATGCCCTATTACTTCATGGAAGTAAAGAGTATGTATTTAATATAAAGGCAGAGTATATTTTATTTTTTATTGATAACCCATCCAATTTTGCTCGGGTTTGCTACCATCTTGGCCCCGGATGGCACTTCAGTTTGTGGCCTTTAGTTTAGAGCAGGGTTTGGTAAACCGTGGCCCACAGGCCACATTCATCTGCTCTTGTAAATGAAGTTTTATTGGGACATGACTTACCTATCATTTGCATATTGTCTATGATTGCTTTCACACTCCAGCTAAATTAAATTAAATTAAATTTAATTTAATCCAGACTTGAGTAGCCACAATAAAGGAGGGTATGTGCTATGGTGAGCGCTGTGAATTGTGTAAGACTGATGAATCATAGACCTGTACCCCTGAAACAAATGATACAGTATGTTAATAAAAAAATAAACTACAGTGGAATTAAATTAAATTAAATTTAATTTAATCCAGACTTGAGTAGCCACAATAAAGACTATGTATTTCACAAAACCAAAAACATTTATTATTTGACCCTTTCTAGAAAAAGCCTGATGACTTTTTTTTTAAGCTTTAGCTCTGACATGTATAGAACTTGGAAGTCATCACTCAACTTCTTACAACAAGGAAAATGCTGAACAAACTGAACATTGATGGCTTTTCTTAGATCCATCAGAGAATTGCAGTCACAGGGCAAACGGGCACTCTGAAGTCTGGAGAGATAGCCCAAACAGAGAATGACAGCTAAGGTCAGTTTACTGGGAGCAAAACGGGCTGGAACATTTAAGTGGCAAGTTTGGCAGCTAAGTGTAGATGGTTAAAGAGGTAACATTGCCTGGATGCTCCCACCTGCTTTCCTCGGTTTTACCTCCAGGAGCCTCATCAAGTTCTCACATGGAGATCAGAGAAAAACCCCTTTTTGTTTTGAGCATGGGAAGTGGAAAAACAACGTTTGAAATAAGCCCAGTGCATTCTCTATAACAAAGCCATCTTCTGAGGGAAATTATTTTGCCAGAGCCTTATCTAACCTAGGGAAGAGCACTTAGCCAATAGCAGCTCCCTCTAGCTTTGTTCTTATCTCACACGAAGGGAGAAAAAAAGAAACAAACAAAAAATATCTGGAAGTTACAACCCAGGGACTCAGGGTTACTGAAAACAGATTTAATCCCAAGATTATAGAAAGCTTACCCTTCTCAGCCCCTTTTCACCACATCAACAGGACTCCAAAATAATAGCAGTGTATTACAACTGAGAGAGCCATAAGACACAGATTCCAAGGAGTTCCTATGGAAACACAGAGAACAAAAAAGAAAAATAAAGTAAAATAAGAAAACTAGAGGAAGCTGAAGTCTCTGGCCCCCACAGCTACAACAGCATTAAATATAGCCCAGATGCTGCCCAGATTCACATAAAATGTCACACTAAAAATCTTATTATCCCGGTTCCTATGACTCGATATATCATGTCTGTCTTTCAGTAAAAATTTACAGGGAATGAAATACAAATAAAGACACATATGAAGAGACAAAGCAAGCCTCAGAACGAGACTCAGGTATGACACAGATGTTAGAATTATCAGACTTGGAATGTAAAATAACTCTGATTAATATGCTAAGGGATCTAATGGAAAAGGTAGGCAACAGGCAGGAACACATGGGTAAGATAAGCAGAGAGATGGAGACTCTAAGGAAGAATCAAAAGAAATGCTAAAATAGAAAACAGTGTAATAGAAACGAGGGATGCCTTTGATGGGCTCTTGGCTAGACTAGGCACAACCAAGAAAGAACAGTGAGTCTGAAGATATGTCAATAGAAACGTCTCAAACTGAAATGCAAAGAGGAAAAAAAATAAAAAGGAACAGAATGTCTAAGAATTGTGGAAAATTACAAAAGATATAACGTATGCACAATGTGAATGCCAGAGGAGAAGAAACAAAAAGGTGCAGAAGAAACATCTCAAGAAATGATAGCTGAGAATTGTCCAAAAATGACAGACACCAAATCACATATCCAAGAAGCTCAGAGAGCACCAAGCAGGATAAATATCCCTAAATTCTGCTCCTAAGCATATCATATTATCATATCCAAACAGCAGAAACCAAAGAAAAAGAGAAAATATTAAGAGTCCACAGGGGGCAGGAGAGACCTCACCTATAAAGGAACTAGGATAAGAATTATATTGGACTTTTTGCTACAAACAGCACAAGCAAGAAAGAGAAGTGAAATATGTACCATGTGGAAAGAAAATACAAAAGCTATGAACATAGAATTCTATATACAATATAATTATTCTCCAAAAGTGAAAGAGAAATATATTCTCAAACAAAAACTGAGGGAATTTGTCAACAATAGACCTGCCTTGTAAGAAATGTTAAAAGATTTTCTTCAGAGAGAAGGAAAATAGCAAAGTCAGTAACTCAGATCCACATACAGAAAGGAGGCACATCATAGACGGAATTAATGATAGTAGAATAAAATTTGCAAGGAAAAATAGACAAGTCCACTATTATAGAGACAGTATAACACCTATCAGTAATTGACAGAGCCAGCAGATAGAAACTGAGTAAGGACAGAGTTGACCTGAACGCTACCATCAAACAACTGAATCTAATTGACATTTATAGAACACTTTATTAACAGCAGAATACCCATTCTTTTCAAATGGAATATTCACCTAGATTACATGCTGGGCCATAAAACACACTTCAGCAAATTTAAAATCATAGAATCACACAAAACATGGTCTCACACAACAACAGAATTCAACTACAGTGGAGGGTGGTGGGAGGGATGGGGTGGCTGGGTGATGGACATTGGGGAGGGTATGTGCTATGGTGAGTGCTGTGAATTGTGTAAGACTGTTGAATCACAGACCTGTACCTCTGAAACAAATAATACAGTATGTTAATAAAAAAATAAGCTACAGTGGAATTAAATTTAATTCAATAACAAAAACATAGTTAGAAAATCTCTAAATATTTGGAGAATCAAAGCACTTCTAAATAACACGTGAATCAAAGAAAAAGTCTCAAGGGAAATTTAAAAACATTTTGAAAATGAAAATACAACTTATAAAAATTTGTAGGATGCAATGAGAGCTTTGCTTTCACAGAAACTTACAGCATTTAATGTGTATATTAGAAAAGAGGAAATATCTGCAATCAATCATATAAGCCTCCATCTTTGGAAACTAGAAAAGGAAGTACAATATAAGGCTAATGCAAGCACACAAAAAACAATAATAAAAATAATACAAATAATTGATTATATTGAAAATGGGAAGCCAATAACAAAAATCAACAGTACTAAAATCTAGTTATTTGAAAAGATCAATAAAATTGGTAAACCTCCAGCTAGGTTATGAAAAAAAAAAAGAGAAGATGCAAATAACTAATATCAGAAATGAAAGAGGGGTCATACTAATGATTCCATGAAGGTTAAAATGATAATAAAGGAGTATTATGAAAGACCCATGCCCACAAATTTGATAACTTAAATGAAAAAAAGAAAAAAAAACCCTAATTTCCTGGAGGACACAAGCTACCAAAATTCATGCAAGGAGAAATAGATCATCTTTTATTTATTTATTTTTTTTAGTCCAGTGATGCAAGGTTTATTCGATATTCGCAAATCAGTCAACATGATTCATCATATTAACAAGAAAAAGGATGAAAACCATAATATCCTTTCAGTAGATGCAGAAAAAGCATCTGACCAATTACAATAGCCATTCATAATAAAAATTTTCAACAAAGTAGATCTAGAGGAAAAACACCTCAAAATAATATGTCCTGTAGTTTTTTTGTTGAAAGGTGGACATGATGTACTGGATAAAAGGAACTGTAGTAAATAGGCCTTCAGTAAAATAGTGTAAAGTGTGTGTGGCGGGGACGTGTTCCAGAGTCCTACAGTTAGGTCTCAATCTTTTGTTCAACCTACACTTCTTTTTTTGTGTGTGTGTGGTTTATTTTTTTTTTATTATGTTATGTTAATCACCACACATTACATTTTGTTTTTGATGTAGTGTACCATGATTCATTGTTTGCATATAACAACTAGTGCTCCATTCAATATGTGCCCGCTTTAATGTCCATCACCAGGCTAACCCATCACCCCATCCCTTACCCCCTAGAACCCTCAGTTTGTTTCTCAGAGTCCAGAGTCTCTCATGGTTTGTCTCCCCCTCCGATCCCCCCCCCCCCACTCATTTTTCCCTTCCTAGTATCTTCTTCTTCTTCTTCTTCTTTTTTTTTTTTTTTAACATATAGTATATTATTTGTTTCAGAGGTACAGGTCTGTGATTCAACAATCTTACACAATTCACAGTGCTCAGCATAGCACATACTCTCCGCAATGTCTATCACCCGGCCACCCCATCCCTCCCACCCCCAACCACTCCAGCAACCCTCAGTTTGTTCCCTGAGATTAAGAATTCCTCATATCATTGAGGGCATATGATACACGTCTTTCTCTGATTGACGTATTTCACTCAGCATAATACCCTCCAGTTCCATTAACATCGTTGCAAATGGCAAGATTTCGTGGTTTTTTTTTTGATGGCTGCATAATATTCCATTGTATTTATATATATACCACTTCTTCTTTATCCATTCATCTGTCAATGAACATCTTGGCTCTTTCCACAGTTTGGCTATTGTGGACATTGCTGCTATAAACCTCGGGGTGCACATACCCCTTCAGATCCCTATATTTGTATCTTTGGGGTAAATACCCAGTAGAAGCAATTGCTGGGTCGTATGGTAGCTCTATTTTCAACTGTTTGAGGAACCTCCATACTGTTTTCCAGAGTGGCTGCACCAGCTTGCATTCCCACCAACAGTGTAAGCGGGTTCCCCTTTTTCTGCAACCCTGCCAACATCTGTTGTTTCCTGACTGGTTAATTTTAGCCATTCCGACTGGTGTGCAGTGGTATCTCTTTGAGGTTTTGATTTGGATTTCCCTGATGCCGAGCAATGCTGAGCACTTTTTCATGCGTCTGTTGGCCATTTGGATGTCTTCTTTGGAAAAATGTCTGTTCATGTCTTCTGCCTGTTTCTTGATTGGATCATTTGTTCTTTGGGTGTTGAGTTTAAGAAGTTCTTTATAGGTTTTGGATACTAGCCCTTTATCTGATAGGTCATTTGCAAATATCTTCTCCCATTCTGTCCGTTGTCTTTTGGTTTTGTGGACTGTTTCTTTTGCTGTGCAAAAGCATTTTATCTTGATGAGGTCCCAATAGTTTATTTTTGTCCTTGCTTCCCTTGCCTTTGGCAATGTTTCTAGGAAGAAGTTGCTGTAGCTGAGGTCAAAGAGCTTGCTGCCTGTGTTCTCCTTTAGGATTTTGATGGACTCCTGTCTCACATTTAGGTCTTTCAACCATTTGGAGTCTATTTTTGTGGGTGGTGTAAGGAAATGGCCCAGTTTCATTCTTCTGCATGTGGCTGTCCAATTTTCCCAACACCATTTGTTGAAGAGACTGTCTTTTATCCTTTCGATATTCTTTCCTGCTTTGTCGAAGATTAGTTGACCCTAGAGTTGAGGGTCCATTTCTGGGCTCTCGATTCTGTTCCATTGATGTATGTGTCTGTTTTTGTGCCAGTACCATACTGTCTTGATGATGACAGCTTTGTAATAGAGTTTGAAGTCCGGAATTGTGATGATGCCAGCTTTGCTTTTCTTTTTCAACATTCCTCTGGCTATTCGGGGTCTTTTCTGGTTCCATACAAATTTTAGGATTATTTGTTCCATTTCTTTGAAAAAAGTGGATAGTATTTTGATAGGGATTGCATGGAATATGTAGATTGCTCTAGGTAGCATTGACATCTTCGCAATATTTGTTCTTCCGATCCATGGGCATGGAACATTTTTCCATTTCTTTGTGTCTTCCTCAATTTCTTTCATGAGTATTTTATAGTTTTTGGAGTACTGATCCTTTGCCTCTTTGGTTAGATTTATTCCTAGGTACCTTATGGTTTTGGGTGCAGGTGTAAATGGGATCGACTCCCTAATTTCTCTTTCTTCTGTCTTGTTGTTGGTGTATAGGAATGCCACTGATTTCTGTGCGTTGATTTTATATCCTGCCACTTGACTGAATTCCTGTATGAATTCTAGCAGTTTTGGGGTGGAGTCTTTTGGGTTTTCCACATAAAGTATCCTATCATCTACAAAGAATGCCTTTTATTTCTTTTTGTTGTCTTATTGCTGTGGCTAGGACTTCTAGTACTACGTTGAATAGCAGTGGTGATAGTGGACATCCCTGCCGCGTTCCTGACCTTAGGGGAAAAGCTCTCAGCTTTTCCCCATTGAGAATGATATTCGCTGTGGGTTTTTCATAGATGGCTTTTATGATCTTGAGGTATGTACCCTCTATCCCTATACTCTGAAGAGTTTTGATCAAGAAAGGATGCTGTACTTTGTCAAATGCTTTTCCTGCATCTATTGAGAGGATCATAAGGTTCTTGTTCTTTCTTTTATGAATGTATTGTATCACATTGGTTGATTTGCAGATGTTGAATCAACTTGCAGCCCAGGGATAAATCCCACTTGGTCGTGGTGAATAATCCTTTTAATGTACTGTTGGATCCTATTGGCTAGTATTTGGTGAGAATTTTTGCATCCATGTTCATCAAGGATATTGTTGTGTAATTCTCCTTTTTGATGGGATCTTTGTCTGGTTTGGGGATCAAGGTAATGGTGGCCTCATAAAATGAGTTTGGAAGTTTTCCTTCCATTTCTATTTTTTGGAACAGTTTCAGGAGAATAGGTATTAATTCTTCTTGAAATGTTTGGTAGAATTCCCCTGGGAAGCCATCTGGTCCTGGGCTTTTGTTTGTTGGAAGATTTTTGATGACTGCTTCAATTTCCTTAGTGGTCATAGGTCTGTTCAGGTTTTCTATTTCTTCCTGGTTCAGTTTTGGTAGTAGATACATCTCTAGGAAAGCATCCATTTCTTCCACATTATCTAATTTGCTGGCATATAGTTGCTCATAATATATACTTATAATTGTTTGCATATCTTTGGTGTTGGTTGTGATCTCTCCTCTTTCATTCATGATTTTATTTATTTGGGTTTTTTCTCTCTTCTTTGTGATAAGTCTGGCCAGGGATTTATCAATCTAGTTAATTCTTTGAAGGAACCAGCTCCTAGTTTTGTTGATCCGTTCCTACTGTTCTTTTGGTTTCTATTTCATTGATTTCTGCTCTGCTCTTCATTATTTCTCTTGTCCTGCTGGGTTTAGGTTTTATTTGCTGTTCTTTCTCCAGCTCCTTTAGGTGTAGGGTTAGGTTGTGTATTTGAGACCTTCCTTGTTTCTTGAGAAAGGCTTATATTGCTATATACTTTCCTCTTAGGGCTGCCTTTGCTGCATCCCAAAGATTTTGAACAGTTGTGTTTTCATTTTCATTTGTTTCCTTGAATTTTTAAAATTCTTCTTTAATTTCCTAGTTGACCCATTCATTGTTTAGTAGGATGCTCCTTAGCCTCCATGTATTTGAGTTCTTTCCAACTTTCCTCTTGTGATTGAGTTCTAGTTTCACAGCATTGTGGTCTGAAAATATGCAGGGAATGATCCCAGTCTTTTGGTACCGGTTGAGACCTGATTTGTGACCTAGGATGTGATCTATTCTGGAGGATGTTCCATGGGCACTAGAGAAGAATGTGTATTCTCTTGCTTTGGGATGGAATGTTCTGAATATATCTGTGAAGTCATTTGGTCCAGTGTGTCCTTTAAAGTCTTTATTTCCTTGTTGATCTTTTGCTTAGATGATCTGTCCATTTCAGTGGGGGGGGGGGTGTTAAAGTCCCCTACTATTATTGTATTGTTGTCAATGTGTTTCTTTGCTTTTGTTATTAACTGCCTTATATAATTGGCTGCCCCCATGTTAGGGGCATAGATATTTACAGTTGTTCGATCTTCTTGTTGGATAGACCCTTTAAGTAGGATATAGTGTCCTTCCTCATCTCTTATTATAGTCTTTGTTTTAAAATCTAATTTGTCTGATATAAGGATTGCCACCCCAGCTTTCTTTTGGTGTCCATAGCATGGTAAATGGTTTTCCACCCCCTCACTTTCAATCTGGGGGTGTCTTTGGGTCTAAAGTGATTCTCCTGCAGACAGAATATCAATGGGTCTTGTTTTTTGCAACCAATCTGATAGCCTGTGTCTTTTGATTGGGGCATTTAGCCCATTTACATTCAGGGTAGCTACTGAAAGATAGGAATTTAGTGCCATTGTATTGCCTGTAAGGTGACTGTTACTGTATATTGTCTGTGTTGCTTTTAGGCTCTCTCTTTGCTTAGAGGATCCCTTTCAATATTTCTTGTAGTGTTGGTTTCATGTTTGCAAATTCCTTTAGTTTTTTTTTTTTTTTTTGTCCTGGAAGCCATTTATCTCTCCTTCTATTTTCAGTGATAGCCTTGCTGAATATAGTATTCTTGGCTGCATTTTTTTCTCATTTAGTGCTCTGAATATATCATGCCAGTCCTTTCTGGCCTGCCAGGTCTCTATGGATAGGTCTGTTGCCAATCTAATGTTTCTACCATTGTAGGTTACAGATCTCTTGCCCTGAGCGTCTTTCAGGATTTTCTCTTTGTCTCTGAGACTCGTAAGTTTTACTATTAGATGTCGGGGTGTTGACCTATTTTTATTGATTTTGAGAGGGGTTCTCTGTGCCTCCTGGATTTTGATGCCTGTTTCCTTCCCGATATTAGGGAAGTTCTCTGCTATCATTTGCTCCACTATACCTTCTGCCCCTCTCTCTCTTTCTTCTTCTAGGATCCCAATTATCCTAATATTGTTTCATCTTATGGTATCACTTATCTCTCGAATTCTACCCACGTGATCTGGTAGTTGTTTATCTCTCTTTTTCTCAGCTTCTTTATTCTCCATCATTTGGTCTTCTATATCACTAATTCTATCTTCTGCCTTATTTTTCCTAGCAGTTAGAACCTCCATTTTTTATTGCACCTCATGAATAGCCTTTTTGATTTTGACTTGATTTGATTTTAGTTCTTTTATTTCTCCAGAAAGGGATTGTCTAGTATCGTCTATGCTTTTTTCAAGCCCAGCTAGTATCTTTAAAATCGTCATTCTGAACTTTAGTTCCGACATCTTACTAATGTCCATATTCATTAGGTCCCTGGCAGTCGGTACTCCCTCTTTTTTTTTTTTTTTGAGGTGATTTTTTTCCGTTTTGTCATTTTGTCCAGAGGAGAATAGATGAATGAGAGAACAAAATGCTAACAGGGTAACATACGACTCCAGAAAAATATACACTAAAGAAATCAGAAGAGACCTGAAACCAGGGGAAAAGAAAGGGAAGGAAAGAAAAAAGAAAACAAAAATAAAAAGATAAAAAAAAAAGAATATCATCAAATATGATCAGGCTGTTGCATAGATCAGTGCCACACACTAGATGTTGGTCATATTTTGGTCTATTAGAAAAAGCGTCTCCCAAAATTTTAAAGAAAGAAAAGCTTATATATGTACAAAGATAAAGGTAAGTAAGAGGAAGGGATGGAATATGATTGTAAAAATGAAAATTATAAAAGATGTAAAAGGAAGTGATAAGAAGTTGATTGAAAACAGAAAGAAGAGAAATTAAAAAATAAAAGGGGAGAGAATGTGATCTGGTAGGAGACTAGAACAAAGCCATACACTAGAGATTTAGGGTATATTTTGGTGTGTTAGAAGAAACTGTATCCCAAATTTTAAAGAGTGAACAACTTATATATATATACCAAAAATAAGGTTAAGTACTATGAAGGGATAGAATATGACTCTAAAAATGAAAAATGAAAAAGATTTTTAAAGAAGGGATTGATTAGATGTTGGTTCAAAAAGGGAAAAAGAAAAGTTCAATTAAAAAAAAGGAAATAAAAAAATTAACTTTGAAAGACTAAAGAATCATGGGGAAAAAAGCCATGAATTCTATGTGCTATATTCCCCTAGTGCTGGAGTTCTGCCGTTCTCATTGATCGGTAAACTTGGTCTTGGCTGGCTGTTCTTGCTGATCTGGGGGAGGGGCCTATTGCCAGAGGCGGAATTGCCCTGCCCTTCCCAGTCCTGGCTAAGTAATCTGCTTGGGTTTACTCTTGGGAGCTTTTGTTCCCTGCAAGCTTTCGGTACAGCTTTGGGGTTGAGAGTGAAAATCGCGGCCTCCCATTCTCTGCCCCAGAGGAGCTGAGAACTCAGGGTCCCAATGCTCAGTGAGCGCCCAGAGAAAAACAATCAATCACTCCTGTCTCCCCGGTCTCCGGCCGCGGTCTGTGCTCACCCGGTCTGTGACCAAGCATTTCTGTCTCTGGCGCCCGACCCTGTTTGGAGTCTCCAAACCCAGCAGACTCCTGCAGTGCGCTCCCATGCTGCTCCACCCTGGGCAAGACGGGGAGTCTCCTCAGATCTGCCGCTTGTTGGGCCCCTGCTGGAAGAGCAGTGGCCCGACTGTGCTGTAGATAACAGTTTATGGCAACCCCGAGCTGAGAGCCCACTCCTTGGCTCCGTTTTTGCAGCCAGCTTCTCCGTTCTGATACCTGGGAGCTCTGCCACACTCAGGCACTCCTGGTCTTTCTGTGACCCCAAGGTCCTGAGACCACACTGTCCCGCGAGGGTTCCATCCCTGCTCCCCACCCCCCCGCCCCGACCCCGCGCGCGCTTAGCCACTGGAGCGACATCCCTCAGCGGAGCAGACTTCTGAAACTTCCAATTTTGTGCTCCGCTGCTCTATCACTTGCCAGTAGCCAGCTGACAGAGGCTCCCTCCCCCCGCCATCTATCTTCCCGAATATCACCTCGGATTCACTTCTCCGCACGTCCTACCTTCCAGAAAGTGGTCGCTTTTCTGTTTAGAGAGTTGCTGCTATTCTTTTCTTTGATCTCCTGTTGAGTTTGTAGATGTTCAGAATGGTTTGATCCCCATTCAGCTGAATTCCTGGGACCAGACGGAATTTAGGTCTCCTACTCCTGTACCATCTTTCTCCTCCCCCAAAATAGATCATCTTAATGTGGTTACATATATTAAAGAAATGGAATCAGTAATTACAGCCTTCCAAAAAAGATGACAGCAGGCCCAGATGGTTTCATTGGTGAATTCTACCAGTCATTTAGGCAAGAAATGATACCAATTCTCTACAATCTCTTCCTAAAACTAAAGCAGAGTAAATATTTTCTAATTCATTCTAGGAGACTAACGTTGCTCTAATACCAAGCCAATTAAAAACATCACAAGAAAAGAAAACTACAGAAAAGCATCTCCCATGAACATAGATACAAAAGTCCTCAATGAAATATTAGCAGATCCAATCCAACAATGTATAAAAAGAATTCTACACCACAACCAAGTTGACTTATTCCAGGTATGGAAGGCTGGTTCCACATTTGAAAGTCAACAAATATAATCCATCATGATAAACAATTTAAAGAAAAAACATCAATTGATCATAACAGTAGATTCAGAAAAAACGTTTGATAAAACCAACATTCATTTATGATTAAAAACTCTCAACAAATTAGGAATACAGGGGAACTTTCTCATCCTGATAAAGAATATCCACAAAAAACCCTACAGCAAACATCATACTTAATGGCAAGAAAGTAAGTACTTTCCATCTCCGATTGGGAACAAGGTAAGGATGTGCCCTCTCACTGTGCCTATTTACCATCATACTGGAAATCCTAGTTATTTCAATAAGGCAAGAAAAGGAGATAAAATGTATACATATCTTTGTTCACAGATGACATGATTGTCTATTTAGAAAATTAAAATATTCAACAATAAAACTCCTAATAAGCATTTATGGCAAGGTTTCAGGGTATAAGATTAATATACGGAGTCAATTCCTTTCCTCTGTACCAGCAATAAACAATTGAAATTTGAAATTAAAAACAGAGATCATTTATATTAGCAGCAAAATCAAAACAAAACAAAAAACCTTGGATATTAATCTAACAGGATATGTACAAGATATATATAAAGAAAACCATAAAACTGCAATGAAAGAAATCGAAGATCTATATAAATGGAAAGATATCCCATGTTCATAAATAGGAAGATTCAATATGGCAAAGATGCCATTTCTTCTCAACTTGACCTATGGATTCAATGCAATCCCAATCAAAATCTTAGCAAGCCAATTTTTGCATATCAGCTAATTGATTCTGAAGCTTATTTGGAAAGTCAAAACACTCAGAAGAGCCAATATAGTATCATAGAAGAATAAAGTTAGAGCACTACCACTACTTGACTTTAAGACTTCCAATGATCACAACAGTGTGCTATGGGCAAAAGGATAGTCAGATACATTAATAGAACAGAAAGAGGAGCCCAGAAGTAGATCTACACCAATACATCCAACTGAGTTCTGACAAATGAGCAAAGGCAATTCAATGGCAAAATATAGTCATTTCAACAAATGGTGCTGAACACAATTGGACATCCATATGCAACAACAATAAACCCCCGAACCAAAAACTAGACATAAACTTTAACAATAATATTACAGAATTTACTTTTATAAAAATTAACTCAAAATGGATTATAGACTTAAATATAAAATGCAAAACTAATGTCTAGAATACAGAAGAAGATCTAAGTGACCTCAGATTTGGTTATGACTTTTTAGTTATAAGCACAGAAGCACAATCCATGAAAGAAAAAAAAAAACTGATGTGGGACATTATTAAAATTAAAAAGTTGTGCTCTGCAAAAGACACTGGTTAAGAGCATCAAAAGATAAGCCACAGACTGGGAGAAAATCTTTGCAAAACACATCTGAAAAAGACTTGTATCCAAAATACACAAAGAACTTTTACAACTCAACAATAAGAAAAACAATCCAGTTTTTAAAAGAACAAGATATATGAACTTTTACAACTCAACAATAAGAAAAACAATCCAGTTTTTAAAAGAACAAGATATATGAATAGACACTTCACCAAAGAAGATATATATAGATAGTAAATAAGCATATGAAAAGATACTCATCATCATACATCATTAGGGAATCGCAAATTAAAACAACAGTGTGATACTAGTACATATCTATTAAAATGGCTAGAATCCAAAACCCTGACAACACCAAATGCTGATGAGGAGATGGAGCAACAGGAAACTTTCTTTCACTGATCGTAGACATATGATATGGTAGAGTTACATTCAAAGATAGGCTGTCAGTTTCTTTCGAACTACATGAAATTTTTTCATACAATCCATTAATCACATTCCTAGGTACTTACTCAATGGGTTGAAAACTTATGTCCAAACAAAAACCTGCAAAAAATGTTTATAGAAATTTTATTCATAATTGCCCCAAACTGGAAACAACCAAAATGTCCTTCAAAATTGAAAGGATAAGCATCCTGTGGTGTATCTAGACAATGGAATATTATATAGTGATAAAAAGAAATGAGGTATGAAACTATGGAAAGACTTGGAGGAACCTTAAATGCATATTGCCGAATGAAGATAGCCTGTCTGAAAAGGTTATATACTATATGATGCCAATGAAATGACATCCTGGAAAAATCGAAACTGTAGAGACAGTAGAAAGGATCAGGGATTTGTGGGTATGGGCCATAGAAAGATAAATAGGTGAAATATGGAGGATTTTTAGGGTAGAAAAACTATTCTGTGTGACACCATAATGGTGAATACATGGCATTATGTATTGAATATACAAGACAGAGTGAAGCTTAATATAAACTATAGACTTCAGTTAATAATATATCAGTAGAGCTTCTTCAGTTGTAACAAATTTACCACACCGATCAAAACTTTAACAAGAGGGGCAACTAGGGGGTTGGGGTGGGGGGAGCAGCATATGGAAACTCTCTGTGTGATCTGGTCAATTTTCTATAAATTTACAACTGTTCTAAAAAATGAAGTCTACTAATTCTCAAAAGAAAAGTGAAAAAGAAAAAAAGTTTGCCAGTCTTGGTCTGGAGCCATGAAACTTTCTGTCCTAAAACTCTATGAGATGCTTGTTGTACCCCATTTCTGTAATCATACCAACAGAGGAGATCTTTCATTTGTTTGCAGAAGACATTTTCCAAAGAGATCAGACTTCAGTGTAAGATATACAAGGTCACTTTACTTTGGGAAATTAGGTTATTTTGATTTGCCCTATATGCTATTTACACTTGAGACACAATGGTGATGTCTTATTAGGCAGAAGCTAGTTTAAGCCAGCAAGAGCCAAACTGGTTACACATGAGGGCATAAATATATTCTCTGTGTCATGAGTGCTACAGTGTACTACAGGAGCATTGTGTTATTTGATTGTGGATTCTTAAAATATGTTAGAGTACTGAGATTGGTAAAAAAAAAAAAAAAAAAAAACTAGCAAAGAATATGAAAACAAAAAAGCCCACAGAAATTTAATTACAAAGAAAATGTTTTACGGGCAAGGACAAGTGCAGAAGACAATGCTGTTTAATGAATGAATGAATGAATTACAAACTCAGAGAGCGAGAGAGCAGGGGGAGGGGCAGAGGGAGAGACAGAATGTCAGGCCGACTCGCACTGACTGTGGAGTCCCAGGCAGAGCCAAAATCGGGAGTCAGAGGCTTCACCAACTGAACCACCCAGGCGCCCCTATTTTGTTTTTAATAGAGCCTCACATTGACTTACCTATTGTGATGGATTCTGGAACATGGAGCAACATGAACATATGTATATATTCATAGTTATATATATTTTATATATAATTTATACATATTTGTATTCATATGATACATTCAAGAAATGAGGCATATATGAGCTCTTCCATTTTTCCTCAAGAGTGATTTTCAGCTATGAAACTGTCAGGTTAGCCAAGCCTTAAATCACAGGAAAAAAGCATTATATTTGCCTTAATAATGTTGTGAATAGAGTTCAGCCATTTTTCTTAATGTGCACGTTTGGTATTGCCCAGATTGTTTTGGGGGGCTAATGTTCGAGAATATTTTTCTTGCTGTGAGAAATTACGCCAGTTATATTCTCTGTTTTCTTTTGTTGTTGTTTTTCTCCCTAAGATACCTACCTGTCAAACACACAGCATGTTTGGCCTTCCCCACCTCTCCAGGAAAGACTGTTTCCTCGTATTGTAGAACTCTGAAATCCAAAAGAGGTTTCTTTCCAAAGAAATTAATAATGGAAAAATTCAGGAAACTCTTGGGCAAAGAAAGGGCATCAAGGGCCTCTGATTCTCCAGCTCCCATCCTTCAGTGAATATCAGAATATTGGCTCGACTATGCTCTAAAAGCAATACTTCCCAAAAGGTTATCATTCGGGGGGAGCAGTTTTATATTTGAAAGTATCCGAAAGTTTGATATTGCACTAAGCGTGTGGCTATAGTGCTATTTTGGTCATTTTTCTAAAACACCCACTTTTATAGGTAGTGGCTATGTCTTCTCATAGAACAAATGAGTCTGCTGTATTCGTGTACTCATAGGACAATATTAGGGGGTTTCTAGCTCTGCACTCCACCATTTTCAGGCTTGCCCTGAGGCTGGTGCTCAGCACACCACTGCAGGAAAAGTGAGTTTCTCAGAGTGCCTTGCCTTGTTAGTCTTTGTCCAAAAGTCAACTGGAAGCCAGCTGGGGTATAAGCATAAGGCCAGACGCACGTGTACCCAGAACAAAGAGGCCACACTTTGCTGCAACGTATATTCCATTAGCAATAGGGGTGACATTAGAGGGTAGGACGCTCAAGCTCATACATCTTACTTTGTTGGAAGAATTTATCATTAGCAATGTTTGTGTCCTAGGACCATTAAAAATGTACAACCCCTTCCTCCCTCTCTCCCTTCCTTCCCTCCCTTCCCTTCCCTTACTTTTCCTTCCTTCCTTCCTTTTAAAAAGGTTGCATTTTCAGACATTCCTTTCAGTATAACATTAAACAATTTGGATCTGGTCCAAATTCTTATAAACCGGAACCCTAAGGTGGTTGACTTTGCCTTTTCTTTTCTGTTGATAAACATTCCTTCTTTAGATTGACTTGGCAGAAGCCATGAATTAAACATTAGCTGATCTGATAAACAAAATATTGAAGGCTTTCCCCCCTCAAAGAAAGGAGTCATTTCACTTAAGAAGTACCTATAACATTTACAGCCTGTACGTATTAAATGGAAATGAACAAATCAGATGTTTTTTTTTTTTCTGGATCACAAAGGTTTTCTAGCAAGTGTACGCTGCTCTTTGAATGTAAATAAATGCATGCACACATAGGTGTGTGCATCTGTGTAGTTTTGATCTTTTCAACAACTCAGTCTCTTTCCCAATATGTCAAAGTGACACTGTGCCATTATTTTGGAAGGACATTCAGTTAAAGTCAAGGGTCTTTCACAACAATTTCACATATGTTTATCAACATAGTTGGGCTACCCCCGAAAAGAAAGCTTATGCCAAATTCCGAGGGACAAAAAAAAAGTAGCTCTGATTGCTTATGGTAAAAAAAATAGGTTATCAGGAAGAATAAATTATGTGGGGGAGTTTGTGAAGATTTTATTGACTTTCGGGTAAGGAGGGCACATTCATATTCTTTAGCCAAGCAGAACCTGCTAGCTCTGTGCTGCACGGTGGAGCTTGGTGGTGCTTTCAGTGGCGTGAGCTTGCCACACACCATTAAGTGCAGATGGTTCTTTAAAACCTCAGTATGTTCCCTTCCCTGGAAAGTCCCTAATGTGGAGAAGGTAAATAAAATATAATGATCCATTCATCTATTGTGACAAACCTACCACGGGCTAGACATTGTTTCAGATTAAATTTTAACCAATTCTTTTTTTAAAGATTTTATTTATTTGAGAGAGAGAGAATGAGAGATAAGAGAGCACGAGCGGTAGGAGGGTCAGAGGGAGAAGCAGACTCCCTGCTGAGCTGGGAGCCCGATGTGGGACTCGATCCCGGGACTCCAGGATCATGACCTGAGCCGAAGGCAGTCGCTTAACCAACTGAGCCACCCAGGTGCCCTCAGATTAGATTTTAAAGAGAAGCAATTTCTGGTACCTACAAGGTAGATGGGTGGTTATGGGAAGAAATGACTAAAGGGGGAGGATGGGAAAGTAAGAGATGAACAGAGACACATGGTGGCACCAGACAAGGCCTGATCGGTCCTGCCTGGGTCAACTCCAGGAGGTACCCAGTGAGAAGGCACTGGTGAATGCAGGCCACCGCACCTAACCCAGTCTCAGCAGAGAGCACACAGAGTCAGAGACAAGGGCATGAGGCATTCTCCGGTGGTATCCTTGAGCACTTGTAGCACCTTCCAGAAGGAATGCGGTTGCCTTCTTGGCATCAGCCCCTTAACAACACTGCCTTCACAGTGACTCATTGCCACACCTTCGTTTCCATTGCTCTACCCAATGGTGATAGCACATCTTTGTGTAGACAGTCCAGTTGTGCTGTAATGTGCCAAACTCCTCTGGTGGTGACAGGCTGTGCTCTGATGGCCTCTTCACATTATCGTCCCTGGTACTGGCAGAGAAGCTAGCATTTATTCACCCCCCACCTGATGCCAAGTATTGTGCCAACAGCCTTACAAATATCACTTCACCTAATACTGAACGGTCTTGTGAGACAATCATTAGTGTTTTCATTTTTCAGATGGTAAGAAGTGAGTCTCAAAGATTGAAGTATCTTGCCCAGAGTCGTACTCTGGATAGGACAGAACTGGGAATAGCACCCATGTGATTGGACTCCAATCCCAGGCTCCCACCTACCATGATGTCCCACTAATCTACGCAGCTCTGTACGATGTGCGCACGTTCTGGTCACCTTCCAGTGACTCGTGGCTCTGTAGAATCCCTGCCAACAACACATTTCCAGACTCCACTGCATAGTACAGATTGTTCCAAATCCAGTATTGGTTCCTGTTTTCCCGGTTTACCTGCTAGCACATAACCCATTTTGCCCTCATAATTTTGGGGGGAGGGGTATTGTCCTGTAAGCTTTGCAGATGAAAATACTTCTGCACAGTTTTTAATATCATGGCATCTGTGTTCAGGTACAAGGGGACTTGTAGGAAGTGGCAGAGTTTTGTATCAAATGTTGTGTCAGGTATGCAAGAACTGAAGTGCTTTTCTGAAAACAAAACAAGAAATAATATCCTACTGTTCAACTTATGTTCACAGAGCAGATTTAGGATTCTGTTTTGGAACACCAGATTCAGTGGAAAACATGTGCAGCTTAGCTACTGAATGTTAGCAGTTACATGAGATCCACAGCTAAGCTTCCTATTGAACGTCTGAAATGGGTCACTTGGAAACTCAGCGTACTTGTCAGCTGTTCAAAGGTGCTAAACTTGCTCAGGTTGCTCTCTCCAGGGCCTCTAGCTCAGCATAGTTCAATGACAATTACAAACTCTCATGAATACGTGCTGTTGTGAGGCTGGCTGAGCAAGTTGAGTGAGTGCCGGACCTCACCTGCCGAAAGTTCCCAGGCGCCTGGAACAGCAGGAACAGCCAAGGAGCTACACGCCTGGTCTGAGCCCCTTTCTCTCCATTCACATTGAACATGTTAACAACTTACTGCACTTACCCCATTGCTGTTTCCCTCCCCCTCAGTTTTCCCACAATTTCCCTGGCCATGCCTGCAGGTGACAGCAATTCTGGATCATCATTTTCATTTTTGGAATGCCTGTGAGTCCTCCCTTCATGGTCATTTGCTTCTTCCCTGGCACTGCGTGACACTCCAGTGAAATCCTGGAGAGTGGACAATTCTGCTTTGTGCTGTTAGCCCAGGCTAGGGTTCTACTCCTGGCTCTACCTTCTACTAATCAGTGATCTTGAACAAAGCACAATCCTTGATGTTGATCAGTTGGAGCTCTCCTAGAGGCATGGCACTGAATGATATTTTCAGATCATTTCAGATAGTTTTGTAATATTGAAGCATCTCATGTGAAGGTGGAGATTGAAAGGCCGACAGGTGAGTTTGCCAAATCATGACATAAGTCCAGGAGTTCAGACTTTATTCCATGGGTCAGGAGTTTCTAAAGTTATTAATAAGACTCGAAATAACAAGTAACTTTTTTATGAAGTTCTAAGATATAAAACATAAACTTTAACTCATAAATAGTGTGGTTTAAGTTAACTAAAAGGTTTCTAAGGCAGTTCTAAACTTCAATTGTGGGCAGAGAATATTTTTTATCCTAATTTTGAACAGCAATTCAGGACCTATTTTGGTTCTTCACACATTTAAATTAGTCAAATGTATTTTGTTTTGCATGTTTTCTTACCTTATTTCAGTTTAACGGCTAACAAATTATCTGCAGTTTGTTGACTCAACAAATATTGAGTGCCTGTGATGAGTTCCTATGAATCCTTCTAAGGGCTGGGGACAGCAATGTATTAGAATGAGGTGTGTGCCTTCATGGGGCTTCCGTTCTGTGAGAAAGACATTAATACACAATGAGAGGGGATGCCAACATTGTCCTGAAGGATATAACCCAGGATGTGCGGCTAGAGAGGACCTGGGGTGACCTGATAGAAGGGATGGTCACCAAGAGTTCTCTGAGGGTTCCCTGAGCAAGTGACATCTTCATCCAGGCCCGAATGGAAGGGATCTTCTTTTCCAGCCAGGCAAAGGGAACAGCATCAGCAAATGAAGAGGCAGGAGGGGGCTAGGTGTACTGGAGGACAGAGAGAATGTTTGTTTCGGAAAGACCAGTTGAGGAGAAGGATGGTTCAAGGTGAAGTGGGAGAGACCTCAGGGGCGAAGTGAAGCTGAGCCTTGTGGGCTGAAGGGGGGTAGTCACACGTTATGGTAATTGCAACAGGAAGCCATTGACCAAAACCAGGTAACAGTTTGCCCTTTTGTTGACAACTTGACTCTCTTATTCAAAATGTTAAGATACACAATACCGTGCAACCATGTGATGTTTGATAGACCTCCAGCTAATGGAGTTTCTTTGCCTATATAGATGGTGGTTTCTAGACTTTGAAATATCCTTATCAGTACCTTGACTTAGGAGAAACATCAGAATTCCTTGGGGAACGATCATATTTTAAGCGTGACTCCTTGCTTGACAAATATAACATTAATGTACATAATAGCCTTTTTTTTTTAAAAAAAATTACATTTAGTGCCAAAACTCTCCTGGGATATCTATCGTCCCCTTCCTGGATGGCATAGATCTTCTTGAATGTGGCATCTGTAGCAATTCTAAATGCCACTGGATAGCTGGGCTGTGATGAGGAGTCATGGCTTAGTGAGGTCTGCATAAGTCCCGCCACTTCCTTGCTGTGTTTTTCTTGGGCAGATCGTGTAATTTCTCTGGCATGTGATTCCTTCATTTGTACAGTGGGGCTATGCTCTGTTTCACGGATTTACTGCAATCTGATACATCGGAAAACAACTGGTAAGCTGTTAAATGGCATACAAATCCAAGGCCTCTTCTCCAGATATCCTGGACCATTCATATTGTCAACCCGTACTTGGCATATGATTAAGGGATTGAAATGGAAATTATTAAATTAGAATTCAGTATGTCCCAACTACCGTAGCTATGAAGAGCTCTGCAGAATGACTCTAGAGTTTATGTATGTTCACACTATGTTAGCTGACCTGGTCCTTTCAGAACTCCTCTGGAAGAAAATTACTCCAGGATTCTTCACCTGGTGGGCACCTTGCTTCTCTCTCCCAGTACAGCCCTCTGTGCATCTCAAACGTTTATAATATTGTCATGGAATATAAGTTAAATAATATTTTCCAACTTTGACCAAATTGAATGTATGGGCCTAAATTAACAGGAGGCTTCTAACAAATGATATTATATACAAATCGTGTTGTGTCTCGGTGTCATGTGGTGATTCCGTTCTTCGCTGACAATGGCACTTAATGGCCCTTGCTTATTCATTGGCATCAGAGGTACAAATTTTACTATGGAAGATCTGTGATTTCTTTTTGGTCACCCTTTATCAGGTCTACCAGATGCAAAGCTTTTAAAAATTCTTAAAAGTTGGTAAGGAAGTTCCCCTCCACAGGGTCTCATGCTTATGAATTCAGTCAGCTGAAATCCTGACCCTGGTGACATCGGCCTTCTTTAATATTTTGTAGTTGTGTTTTCTTTCTTGTGAAAATTGTGCGTTGAAACTGGGCTTTCAGCTGCTTACCCCCTGGGGTGTGAGGAATCCTCATCTCACAGATGTTCTCTTTTCTCGCCTCTGTGAGGTTTCAGTCAGTGAGGAAACTTTGACCTTCATGGGGCAGACAGAGAATGAACCAGACAGGAATGGGAAGGGCAGTGACTTGAGTTCTGGCGCCTGCATCCGGGGCCAGATGTATCCAGCCCCAGCAGATGTGCAGTGACTTGACTTCTCACCATGTGAAGTCACCTGACCCACGAGAGCCGCCGCTGGTCTGGAAGACGGCCATGTCTTTTTTCTTCCCAAATAATTGTACTGCTTGTCAAACCTGAGATTCTGTTTCTTCACAGCACACTTCCCCAAACTGAGGATGGTGTTTAAGAACGAGTGAAGTTAGAAAACTCTTTACATAAAAGGGGATATTGAAACAAAACCCTGGAAATTCACCCTGAATTCTCCCCCTACGCTGTGCAAAGCCCCTACTTCGTTCCCATCTTGCTCTGTCATTGGTTGTCCCCTCCAGGAAGCCCACACTCACTGCCCTGGCTGCCAGCACCCCACCACTCTTCCCCCTGCTATTCTGTTTTTTGCAGAATGATCACTACCCAGTGGGACATGCCACATCTTCGAGTGTGTATATTTATCTTCCCAAGAAGGGAAGCTCCCTGAGGGTGGGGGTCTGCTGGCTTAGCGCACCACGGTGTCCCCAGCACCCAGAAGAGTGGTTGGACGGAGTTATGTCAGCCGCATGATGGCCAGATGACGGATTCATTTCATCGTCCACTCTTTGTGAAAGAATGTTGTCAATACATTGCTCAGAGGCAGAAGTGAGGAAGAAGAAGGGCCCTGCTCCCCCTGGACAAGATGTGAACCCTTTAAGGTGATTTCTGGTCTGAGAAGTGAGGCTGACAATATTGCACAGGACTTCTACTAGTGAGAAAACATCCAAAGACTCATATTTAAAAAGGAAGACTCCAGATCTAGCCTCTTGTTAGTTTTTCAGTATTTTTGACTTTGGGACATCTTCTGCAAGGTAATTTTTTTTTAAAGATTATTTATTTATTTGACAGAAAGAGGCACAGTGAGAGAGGGAACAGAAGCAGGGGGAGTGGCAGAGGGAGAGGGAGAAGCAGGGCCCCCCCTCCGAGCAGGGAGCCCGATGCGGAGCTCAATCCCAGGACCCTGGGATCATGACCTGAGCCGAAGGCAGATGCTTAACGACTGAGCCACCCAGGCGCCCTTCTGCAAGGTAATATTAAGTGACACTATTATTGCTATCAATAACAATGGGCTGCCCCCCACCCTTGTATCTATGAGAAATCTCAAGTCCAAGAGTTTAGTTATCTCCTTAGTGTTTTCACAGGTTGCCAAGTGTGAGAGCTAGGATTTGATCCTGGGTCTCAACGCATTGAGTGGAAGCTGTGCAGAGCCTCCGTGAATGGTGGATGTGCCCCTGCCTGGGTGAAAAAAGTGAACATAATGGTAGAGCACCAACTAGGGGATATTAGAAACTCACATTTTTCACACTGTGATTTCTTCCACATTATGTCAATATCCTCTGTTTACATACTTCTGTGTGAGCTGCAGACTCAGTATATGAATCTAGGCTTTTGGCTGCAGGTTCATCTTGGGTCTATTTCTTAGGTACAATGAAACTTCATTTCAAGTGTGTGGGCTCCCTTATGAGTTGGCAGAAATCACCTACCAGCCTCTATTAATTCAGTTCTGGGGAAGAGGAGTTCTATGTTTAGATCTTTTTTTTGCATCCTTAAGAAAAAAAAAAGGCCGTTGGAGGGGAAGGGGTTAATTTATGATAGTGGTTAAAGGAAAAGCCAGTTCATTTGTATAGAATTTTTGGCTGTATTATCCAGACATCAGCCACCAGAGGTTGAAAGAATACAATGTATCTATTATCTTTTAAATAGTTTGTATTCCGAAATTTAGAGATAAGAATGGTTTTGTGAAGATTAGAGGAACTAGGTTGCAAGCTGTGTACTTCATCATTTCTCTACATTTGATGTCATACTCACTGCTGAAGATGATTTCAAAAGTTACAAGCTTATTTTTTTTTTTTTACTTTCCTATGTGTAATACCTTCTATCTTAAAAGGATGGTAACTCATTTCTGTTTATTTTTTCTTTTCATTTTCTTTGGTGAGGAAGCATGAATAAAACATTAATCCAAAGTTTATAAGTCGTATTTTGGAGGCAAGAGCTGCAGACTCTTTTGCTGTTTCTTCATTGATTATTTCTATGGAAAAAGTGACTTGTTGATAGATTGCAATTCTATTGTGAATAATCGTTACTTTCATGGTCTTCGAGAAACAATGGAGAGGAGTAGAAAGGACTGCACTTAGCAGAGCTGTGATGGGTCACATGGCATCCCTTGCCTGGGTTTTCTTTTTTCCATACAAATAGAGTTCTGAGTTCCTAATTAGTAAGATGGAAAATTCGGCTCTTGAAAATACCACTACTACAGAATAATGACAATTGACTGCGATTTCTTTTTCTTCCCATCAATGGCTTCACTTTCTTTTCTGTGAGAATGAAGATTTTCTTCCTTTTTCCTCAGAGTGATTTCCTTTGTTCTTATTCAGTTATTTTCCTTGTTAAACATTTTTCCACATATGGAATAGCACCAACTGAATAGTACACCCAGAAAATGAAAATCCTTTTTTTTTTCTTTTGTCTAAGTCATGGGAGAGAGAAAGACTAGAATATTTATGAGCATTTGATACTATAATTATATATATTAAATTATCCTTATTACTTGGCTAATCAATCATTTTTATCAATCATTTTTAATGAATCTGTCATAAAACAAAAATAAAGATTCAGCCTCCATGATTTCAACAAGAGTCCATTGCTCTAAAAATGACAGTTTCAATAAGATTTCTCCCATCACCATTAGCTGAAATTTATGGCATCCATCGATGCTTACAAATCTTTTACCATCCTGGTCCGCATTTGAGATTAATTACAAGCATATCCTCCTATTTACTTATTTTTTTATTTATTTTATGTTTTTTTAAAGATTTTATTTATTTATTTGTCAGAGAGAGAGACAGACAGAGAGCACACAAGCAGGGAGAGGGGCAGGGGCAGAGGGAGAAGCAGATTCCCTGCTGAGTAAGGAGCCAGACAGAGGGCTCGATCCCAGGACCCTGAGATCATGACCTGAGCTGAAGGCAGACACTAACCAACTGAGCCACCCAGGCGCCCCGCATATCCTCCTAGTTAATCATGTCCTGAAAAATGTTGATATTGATCAAGTGATAATCACAAAGTATTTTTCTTGAGCATATATAATATCATGACGTTATTCGATGCAGTTGAAAGAAAGTGGACTTTGAGGTCTGATGGACCCCACCTCTTCCTGGAGGGGCCGAGGGGCCTGCCAGGGTCCCAGAGTAGAAACCCCAGGTCAGTGGCTCAGCCATGATGCAAGCCCATGCCTGATAGCCCCACACCATGTCACTTGCTCACTAGGCAGGAAGAGGGGAAGGCTTCCATCAGTGTTTCCTGGCACCGCATGCTGAGCACAAGTCTGCATTTTAGATTCTCCTTGTATCAATTTTGCAAAATCTCTGTAATACCTGGAACCTAATGCATCCCAGGCAGGTGGAAACAGGGCCGTATGAAGTCATAACTGTGTGGGCAGCCCTGTGCCAGGAGTAGCTCTTTGTACTCAAGAATCAAATGATTGACTGTTGGCAGGGCTTAAAACCGGAGCTCTCTGAGCATTGGGGCTTTGATCTTCGCCAAATCCACTGAGACAGCTGAAATTTCATGGGAAAGTGACAAGGATTTCCTAAACCAAATGCAAATAGATGTTTAACTTTCAACTCAACCTCTTGCCCAAAGGCTTTGCAAGTGCGTGAAAAAAAAAAAAACACCCTGGTTTATAAATCAGAAAATGTTGATTTTTACAGCATATTCCAACTTGAACAGACTAAAACAGAAACTGTTGGCAACCCTAAAAATTTGTTTTAGTTATTATATAGCTGATGGTTCTTTTAATACGATTTCAATGATAGATACCTATGAAGTATAGATAATGTCCTGCCTGGCTTTATTAGAATTTGGAAAGGAAGAACTTACCAAATGCCAAATTTAACCTTTTGTGATAAGGACCATGCATTCTCATTCTTCTGGTAATGCAGCCAGGTATGGACAACACATTATCTTTTCCTTTAATTAACTGATACTAATGAGTATTGTATAAAACTTAATAAACAGAGAAAACATTTTCCGACATGAATACCTGTTATAATGAACCTATAATTGTGATTAAAAAAAAAATCAGTGTGTAGACTTGCATTTAAGTTGGTAAAAATAATGTAGTTATGTGAGTTATAGCCCAGATTTTGTCATAAGAATCATAAGCTTTAGGCCTGGCCACAGCCCTAGCTTTCTGGTCAGAAAAAAACGGGTAATCAAAAGTTCTGTGATTTCAAGGTAATTTGCATTTAGAAGTCTGCAGTCTCTGATTCTTTGCATTTCCCCTGCCGAGGATGGGGTTACCACAGGTGTTTCTATAACTAATTTGCTCGTAAAGCTATCATTTTCCTTTGTGTGTGTGTTGTTAGTATTTGGTGTATTTTTTAAGTGAAATGATTTATTAAATTTCTTTTTAATTTTTGGACAAGATTGTATTCTCTGTGAACCCTTTGAATCACCTACCTGTTCTTTTTAATTTGTACATCAAGGAATTAGTGCCTGGCTCCTTTTTTTGGATGCCACGTAAGGTGGCTACTGCACCGGATGTCATCTTTGCTGACATTTGGGGTCCAGCCTTCCTTTGCCGTTCAATTGTATTGCTCTTATAATTGGAATGTGGAGCTATGAGGCACAGAAATTTGCTGTTGTCCTGCCAGAAACATCTCGCTCCCTGGAAGGGTGTCTGTGGTTGTTGGCGTCACCCGGAAGCGGATCAGAAATGCAGGGTCTCAGGCCCTGCACCAGAGCTCCTGAATCAGGATGTGCATGTTTGCAAATCCTCTGGTGATTCTCACACACCCTGGAGCCTGAGAAGCACGGGACTAAAATGTCTTGTCCTTCGAGTCAACCTTGGGCCGGACCTTTCTGAACGCTCCCTCCTACCGTGTGCAGTTTTCCGTTCTTAATCAGCTCTGCTCTGGGACACGGAACAATTCAACAAGACCCTCTCATTTCATTGGTCATCACTGATGGGAGGTGCACGGGGTTATTCTCCCTTTAGCACGAAACAGGAGAAAATAAACCCTCTCCCAAATCATCTGTGTTTCTTGCTGTTGCATTGATCACACTGGAAAAAAACAACAACAACCCTGTGGGCATATTAATACTTAGGTCTTTTTAAAATATAAGTCTTTTAATATAGGTCTTTTTTCTTAGCATTTTTAAAAACACTTAATAGACTTTCCTTATGGATCTAATGGGCTCTGATAAGCCCCATCTCTCTGACCCTTTTTGTGTTCTTCTATCTGTGAATCACCAGAATCACCAAGATAGGATTTGACAATTCCAGCTTCACAGTTCCCACCTCCAGAGCTTCCTTTGGACCACAGAGCCCCAGGCACTGGTATTTGTGACAAGTTTTGTGGGGGGGTTTCTGGTGGTCGGCCCTGTTTGGAATCTACTGACCTGATTTTTGCAGAGCCTCTGTTTCTTCTGTGAGTGATGAGTGTGGAATGAGCGCCAGTTACAGTGATAACCATGCGAGCCCTTCACAAACTGCCCATGGTCCCTCCCAACAGCATGGGTGCCCTTTGCTTTTTCCTGCCATTCTGCAACTCTTGCCGAGTTCCTAGCTCCCTGCTCTACCCAGCATCTCCCTACTCCACCACAGACACGTGTGAGATGGCAGTTGATTTCAGTCCTTGTCATGATAACACTCCAGCTTTGTGCCTTGAGCTAATTCCAGATCGTCTTTCATCTGCCTGCAGGTGAATTTGCAAAATACATGTAATTCATTTATTCCCCGGCCCTGAGCCAGTGATCTCTACCACCAGTAACTCACACCCAGGGCTTGAAACTAGAGCCATTGGGGCCTCAGTTGAGCTATGCCGAAACCCCTGCATAACATCAAGGAGAGCAGCCAACAGGAGGCCTATGGGAGGAATATCACATTTCCTTGTGCTCCTTTTCTTGTAGATTTCTCCATAACACACATGGGCAATGGAGATCAAGTTATGGGTCTTCCTCTGATGATACAGAATTATTTTCCTTTTTAGTTTTCTTGAGTCAGAATTCCATCCACACCGGCAATTTTGCCTCGTTCCTTAATGCATAGTAATCATGCCCTTCAAAACACAGAAGAACACTTTCATCACTGAATTTTACTCCTTTTGATCCCTTTTTTTTTTTTTTTTTTAAACCAACCTCAGAGTGATGCCCGATGGTCAAACTCTGAGATGCTTGGAACTTTGAACATTCACTTTGAACATGAATCCACAAACTCATTAAACTGACCTTGCTGATGAGCCCCAAACATTGCCTCACTATAGAGAGGGCATAATTCCCAGGCCACCTGGGCCTCTAGACATCAAGAATGGAATGGAAGTGGGACTGTGAAGTGATGATGTTCATTGGGAATTTTTTTCTTAAGTTGGTGATTTTCCTTCTTAAATGGGTTGATTTTCTTCCATATAAAAGAAAGCTTTCCTTCATCACTGACTATGTCAATGGGCTATGCAACAACACACTAAGAAAATCATGACCAAGTCAGCCAACACTTCTGGGATTTAACTCCCTCGTCTATAACACAAGGTGACCCACACAACCAGAATGTTCTATATTCTGCCTTCCAGGCCCTCTAGGAGAACTCATTCGTTATGCAGGCAGAGAGCCCAGTTCTTCAATATACTTCTGAGACTATCTGATTATTATACTGGTTTCATTGAAAGTTTTGGAAAGACTCTAGGATTTCCTTTGGAGCCAGTTGGCCCGCCAAAAGGAAATTTGCGTTGCTGTTGTTGTTTTTTCACCAGAATGTTCTCTTGCTTTTTGCACTTTTCCATTTTCTCCTCCTCATTTCTCTGGTTGGTCTGAAGGCCTTCAGAGTTGGGGTGATGTCAGCTGAGGCAGATGTCGGGGTGTGAGGGAAGAGAGGAGGGCAGAAGGGGAGCTCACATTCCCTTTGTCATTCACACACACAAGCACATTTGTGTCTGTGGCTTCGTTTGTGGCCTTGAGTTCTGAAAGCTTATATGCCTCAAGTGTGACTCTCTGGGAATTGAGTGATCAAACGTTAAGTCAATGGAAATCAAACCCAGCCTGGAATTGTTAATATAATCTGTCTTCAACCGGGAAAACCAGCAACTGCTTTGAATGGTACGACGTGCGCTTGCCCCAAAAGGCCTTTTGCATCACTGGCTGGGCCCATTACAAACCACTGCTTTCTGTTTATAAAATGGGTCTCTTGAAAAAAATACAGGACTGGTTTTATAAACATCCTTTTATGATTCCATCTTGTACTTTTCTGAGTTCTTAAGTGGTCTTTCTTCAATAGTTCATACATAATAAGTTGTCCTTGGTCTTTTTTTTTTTTTAATTGCTTTCTACAGTTTTGTGGTACATTTAATTCAGTTCTCTCATCCAGTCATGACTTTGATAGTCTGTTCCGAATATTGCATTGCTTTCCTGGTGCTTCACAATCAGGGTGCAGTCTGTATGAAGATCATACCTTTGCCTACTCGTGGCCAGTTTCTGTCTGCTCTCGCTGGCATGCCATCCGCCCCAGTGTGCGGGTTCTGCTCACTTACGCTTCCTTCAGAATCTAGAGTTTTGTTCTAAACAGAATCGCAGTGACTGGAAACCCCTGAAATATTTATTCTGTGTGGTCCATATCTGTTCCTCCAAATGGCTCTCTCTCTTCCTCTGCTTACTGGTATGTTTTAAAAACACTCTCTGAGAATTGTCCCCAAGACTACGTCTACCACATATATGTTTATGACATAGAACCTGGCCGTGTTTTCTTTTGGCTCCTTCTTGTTGGGCACGTTTCCTTGCTTTCTGAATCTGGAGTGTGGGTTTTAAGAGTATGTGTTCCTTTGTGCGGTTTGTTCCATTTTGGCACTAAAAGAAAACAGAATACCTACAAAGGGAAAGTCAAAGTGACAACATTTGATGCAAGTGCATATTGATACGTGCCTTTCAAGTCTGCATTCTCATCACTTAAACACAACTGTGCTTGCTGGTTCTGCTTTTCTGGGTGGTATCTGACATAAAGATTGGATTTACATGAAACCATCCCTTGAGATAGATGAATCAGAACTGACTTATGAATGAGTCACTTTGTGGGGTTTTGTTACATACAGTTCCCCAGGACTCTATGGCCAATCCAAGGAGGTCTTAATTGGGTACAATTAAAAGCTGGACTTAGGACCAGAATCCTAAACCACAGAGTGACATTATCTAAAGTAATTACCTGTGACTCAAACGCAGTTCACTATGATTTGCTCCTCTCACTACCATATGGAATCAGGGAATTATAAAAATAAGACATGGAGGGAATAAATTACATTTTACAGTTTCCTTCGTGAATACTATGAGACTTCGGAAGTGAAAATATATTTGACTGAATTACTTGTTTATATTTTTTAAAGACTTAGAATAAATGAATTCTAATATAAAGGTGTCATTAGTAAGCTGTAAAAGACTGTAAGACTAAATTCATTTTAGCTATCAATTATCACCTTTAATGCCTCTTCATCTGTTTCCAGGTGAGACCAGTGTATTCTGGAAAGTGTGGGCGCGCTGGGCCCACCTAACAGTGGGAATATAACCTGTGCCTGGCTGAAAAAACTGGAAGGTCACAGTTTGTCAAGAGTGAAGGAGAACTTAAATCCTGACCTTCCGTTTCCTTCCGTTTCTCTCCCCATCCCAGCTCCCCTACCCTCACCCCTGGGAGAAACTGAAAGGCGCTGCAGTGTTAGGATTTTGAGTTTTGGAATGAGAAAAACCTGAGTTTGGAAACTGGCTTCTTCACTGACTAGCTGAGTGAACATGGATGTGTTCTCTGATGTCCCCAAGCCCCTGTGTCTTCACCTGTAAAACAGGGGTGACAGCACTTACCTCACCACTGCTAAAGATTTAAAAAGGTGATAAGTGGACACTTCAGTGTTAAGAAGAAAACCCTATTTTCTGTCACTGCAGGGCACATGCTGAACTTCAAAAGAGGACCAAAGTGTATCTTCCCCTTTGAATTATTTGCTGATGATTGAAAAAGACCTGGTTGACCCATAGTCTCCTTCTTCATATCTATTTGTTATTGTGCCTTATTGAAATATTTTTCTCTATTATTAGTCTTTTTAAAAACATAACCTTTGTTTAAATTTCTTGTTTCGTATTTTATATCTTCCTTCTAATTTCTTTGAGTTTCATTTCTTTTTCTAGCTTATAGAATTGAATATTAGCTAATCTGTTTCCAGTCTTTCCTTTTAAAAAAGAAATACATTTAAAGCTCTACATTTCTCCAATGAACACTATAGCTGTACTTCACAAGATTTTAAAAAATATGTTGTTTTTAGTCGACCATTTAAGCCCATTTATATTTCCTTGAATTTCTGATACATTTGCCATTTTCCATTTATCACACTTTGTCATTGATTCTCTGCCTACCTTCCAGAACTTCCCTGCTGCTGTTAGGTTGCTAGTGTTTTCCCTATTTCTCCTACTGGTGTGAAAGTTGCAAATCCATATCTAGTATTGTCAGTAACCTAGTGACCTTGATGACATCAATACCTCATGTACAAAGCTTGCAGTCGATGATCATATCTATCTTTCTCCTGAACTTGACTTTGTTCATTCTGATCTCTTTTTCCTGCTTTCCACGTTTGTCTAGAATTTTATTTTATTTATTTTTTTAAAGATTTTATTTATTTGACAGAGAGAGATAGCGAGAGCAGGAACACAAGCAGGGGGAGTGGGAGAGGGAGAAGCAGGCTTCCCGCGGAGCAGGGAGCCCGATGTGGGACTCGATCCCAGGAACCTGGGATCATGACCTGAGCCGAAGGCAGGCGCTTAACGACTCAGCCACCCAGGCGCCCATTGTCTAGAATTTTAATTCTGCCTTCTTTTTAACACGCTCATTTGTCTTTTTTAAAGTGAATTCTCATTTAAATTTGCCAGTGTATTCATGGAGTTCTTTATTCATCATTGTTTCTGGTGGGATGATCTGAATAGTTGAGATCTGGGATGGCATGTTGTCTAGCCAGTCAGGACAGAGGCCTGACCAGTCAGAGCAGGCATGGCTGAGTAGGCTGGGCACAGTGGCAGAAAACCCACCTGTTACTGCAGCCCTCTTTTCCTTCTTGGTGAGGTATGATATTCAATAGTTTCCTCAGCGACAATCTGAGAGTAGGAAGTTCCTGCATTCTTTTATGTCTCAAAAGATTTCTGTTTTGCCTCATTTTGGGCTGATATTATAGCTGGGTACAGAATTCTATATTGACATCTACTTTCCCTCAGAATTTTTGTGATATCTTCTCATGATTTTCTTATGTATTTTATTGTTGATAAGCAGTCTGTTGTCAATGTATCTGTCCTTACTTTGCTTGTAATATTTTCCTCTCTGGTAGGATTTAATATTTTTCCCTGGTTCTGTGATGATCTATAGTTTCATATAGTTAAGACATGGATTAAAATATATATATATATATATATATATATATATATATATATATATATATATATATTTGTTCCACAATAGCCCAGATATGGGCTATAGCTCTAGAAAGGGCCCAGATGTCCATTGGCAGATGAATGGATAAAGATGTGGTATATATACAATGGAATATTTCTCAGCCATCAAAAGAAATGAAATCTTACCATTTGCAATGATGTGGATAGAACTAGAGGGTATTATGCTAAGTGGAATAAGCCAATCAGACGAAGACAATTATCATATGATCTCACTCATGTGGAATTTAAGAAACAAAACAGATGAACATAGGGGAAGGGAGGGAAAAATAAAATAAGATGAAATCAGAGAGGGAGACAAACCACAAGAGACTCCTAACTATAGGAAACAAACTGAGGGTTGCTAGAGGGGCGGTGAGTTGGGGGGATGTGGTAATTGGGTGATGGACTTAAGGAGGGCATGTGATGTAATGAGC
Organism: Zalophus californianus; assembly: GCF_009762305.2. Lineage (NCBI taxonomy): Eukaryota > Metazoa > Chordata > Mammalia > Carnivora > Otariidae > Zalophus > Zalophus californianus. Next base: position 210,847,776 of record NC_045595.1, on the reverse strand, counting down.
ACTGGGTGTTGTGTGCAACTGATAAATCACTAAACTCTACCTCTGAAACTAATAATATACTGTATATTAATTAATTGAATTTAAGTAAACATCTCATAAATTATTTGTTCTGCTTGGCTGGTAATATTTCTGGAATCTGAAGATTCCTGTGGTTCATGAGTGTGGAATTTCCTTCAGGAATATTGTCTCTCCTATTGTCTTTTTCCAAGATTCCTATTAAAGATGTTTTAGAATTTGTTACCCTTTATCAATTTAGCTCCTCTTTCACAGTGTTCAGTCTTTTACCTCTCTGTGTTGTATGCTGGGCCATTTCATCATACCCCCTTTTCTCTCCATCGTTCTCTCTTCTACGTTTTCGTGAAGTTTTGTTTAGTTTTGACTGTTTGGATTTGGTTTGAGAGGACTCAGCTACTCTGTTGTCATTCTGTGGCACACCACGCTCATTGGTCTCAATGACAGTCCTGTCCCTTTGGCTGTTTATTTCCTTTTATTCCCATCACCCACTTACTTCTAGGCTCCCCCCTCATTTGAAATGTGCTTATATGTTTAAAGTGCATCTTTTTAAATGTATTTCTGTACACTGTGCAGTGTTATTGTGGGCAAATGTTGGTCTTAGTTTGTGTAATCAAAAGATGTAATACATCTTCTAAAATATTTTTTTAAAATAAAAAAAAGATTTATTTATTTGAGAGAGAAACAGAGTGAGGGGAGGGGCAGAGGGACAAAATCTTCAAGCAGACCTCCCGCTGACCATGGAGCCCAACACGGGGCTCGATCTCACAACCCATGAGATCATGACTTGATCTGAAATCATGAGTTGGTAGCTTAACTGACTTGAGCCACTAAGGTACCCCTAAAGGTGTAACACATCTTTTAATTTTTGTCAATGCTACATTTGGAATTCTTCCATGTTGCTATGTGTAAATTGAGTTTCTCTCTTTTTTTTAAGATTTTATTTATTTATTTGACAGAAAGAGAGAGAGCACAGGCAGGGGGAGTGGCAGGCAGTGGGAGAGGGAGAAGCAGGCTTCCTGCTGAGCAGAGAGCCTGCCATGGGGCTCCATCCCAGGACTCTGGGATCATGACCTGAGCTGAAGGTAGATGCTTAACTGACTGAACTACCCAGTTTCTTTGCCTTACAGCTGCATTGCATTCTGTGGTTTAGTAACCACCATATTTCATTTATCTACTTCCCCAGGGATAGACACCCAGTATATCTTCAAGTCCACCACCATAAATTTTACTACAGTGAATATCTTTTTATTTCTCCCTTTCTGGACTTGTGTCAGAGTTTCTTGGGGAGATATACACAGAATGATTTAGCTGAACATCACCAGATTGCTCTGCACCATGGGTATGTTATTAGTCTGTACTCTTTCTTGCAAGGCATGGGGTTTCCCATGTTCCCTTATCCTTGCCAACTCTTGGATATATTTGGTTTTCTAACTTTTGATAGATGAAAAAGTTGTAAATTAATATCTCATTATTTTAATTCTTATTTTTTTCTGATTACTAATTAATTTTAGTATTTTTTATTAACCATTTGAGCCTTATGGGTTTTCTCTTTTGAAAAATTGCCCGTTCATATCCTTTGCTGTGTTACCAGTGGGTTTTCTTTTTCTTTTTGATTTTCAGGAGTTCTGTGTATATTCTAATATTAGGTTTTGTTGACTTTAGACACTGAAAATATCTCCCATTCTGTCACTATTTTAACTTTGTCCATAGTCCCCTGTATTCAACAGAAACCCATACTTTCTCTTTTTATTTTTTGAGTTGTAATCTATATACAATCAAATGCACTAATGACAATTTTTCAGTTTAATGTGTTTTGTCATTTGAATACACTTATATTAACACCATCCAAACAAAGCAAGATGTAGTACATTTCCATTAAGTATCATCGTGGAAAGTTTGCTTGTGCCCATTACCAGACATGTTCCATGCATGTTCCAAATGCAACCCCTCTTTGATTTCTATCAACAGAGTAGTTTTACCTAGTCTTGGACTTTATAAATAGAATCAAGCTGTATGCATTCTCTGGTACTAGGCCTTTGTTCTCAGCATAGTAATTATGAAATTCACACATATTGTTGCCAGTTTCAGAAGTTCGTTCCTTTATTAAAACAATTTTTTTTTTCATTCTCCTGTTGCTAGACTTTTGGGCTATTTCTTGTATTTGACTAATATGAGAAAAGCTGGTTAAAAATTTTTGTAGAAGTCTTTTTGTGGACATATGTTAGTATTTTTGGGGGGTAAATTGTTGGAGTGGGAGTGCATGTTTTTCACTTTATAAGAAACTTCAAAAAGGTACCATTTAAACTCCTGCCAGAAATATCTGATAGTACACATTGCTTTACATTTTGCCCAGCTTTTAGTATGACACTATAATTTAACCATTTCAATGTATATGAAATAGTATTTTATTATGGTTTTACTTCGCATTTACCTGATCATTTAATGATACTGTTTCATGTGCTCATTTGCCATCATATATCTATTGTGAAGTGACTATTCAAATATTTTGTCTAATTTTAATTTGGTTATTTGTTTTTTTCTAATTGAGTTGTAAGAGTTCTTCATATATTTAGGATACAAATCTTTTGTGTGGTATAATATTTTGTTTCTTAGTTGTAGTATACGCATTTTATCAATGGTGCTTTTCAATTAGCAAATTAAGAAAACATTGATAAAAGCTAATTCATAATTTTTTATAGTTCATGCCTAAAAAAGTCTTTTCTTAGTTCAAGGTTGTAAAGATATTCTCCAAGGCTTTCTTTTATAGATGTTTCTTTTATAAATGTTTATAGCATTTTTTTGTGTTTATAAGTGTGTAGTTCCAGCTTTTATATTTAAATCTTAAGATTCCTCTTCAATTAATTTTTACGTAAAGAGTGAGGTAGGTCTCTGGGATCATTTTTTTCCCATCTATTTATCTTATTGTTACAACAATATTTGTGAAAAATACTTTATTCCTCCACAACCATTTAATTGACTTTGCACCTTGGTTTAAAAAATTAATCATATGTGTAATGTATCTTTATTCTGTTCCACTGATCTCTTTGTCCATATTTATGCCAATTCCCCACTGCTTTAATTCTATATGGTTAGTCTAAAAATCAAACCATGTATTTATTTTGGAGCTAGTTTTGCCTATACTGTCTTGATTACTAAAGCTTTATTGCAATCTTAAAAATCAGGTACTCTAAGTGGGTTTTTTGAGATTATTTTGGCTTTTTGAATTTTATTTTCTTGCTGTATTGCAATAGCTAGGATTTCTAGTACAATGTTAAATGTTGATTAGAAATGAATAAAAGTAATAAGGATGGATTCCTTTGCATTGTTTCCAATCCTAAGGGTTGAAAGTGTTCAATATTATTTCAGCATTAGATACAAGGTTCTTTGTATATTTTCTGTAGATGCCTTTTATCAGATTGTGGAAGTTCTTTTCTATTTTTGGTTTTCTGAGGGTTTTCTCATGAATGGGGTTAAATTTTGTCCTATGATTTTTCTGTATATACTGAGATAATAGGAAATTTTCTTTATTCTGTTGTAGTGAATTATTTTTATTGGTTTTTAAATCTTAAACTAATTTTGTATTTCTAGGATAAACTCTGCTTAGTCAAAATGTATTATTTTTTATGTTTATAGCATTCAGTTGTTAATAATTTAATGAATTTTTTGGATATATGTGCATGATGAATTTTGCTTATTATTTTTTATCTTATACTGTCTTCATTAGGTTTCAATGCCAGGATTATGCAGCCTTAAAACATTATTTGGGAAATTTTCCATCTTCCTCTGTTGTCTAAAAGAAATTTGTAAAGGATTGGTATCACTCCTTCCTAAAAGTTGATATATGACCTAAAGAATTTTTTGAGTTTTTTTTTTTATAGGAAGAGTTCTGATTGCAAATTCCATTTCCTTAGCAGGAATTGGACTACTTAGATGTCTTTTGATTCTTGTATCAGTTATGATGTGTTTCTCAAGGTACTTGTACACCCATGTAAGTGTAGAATTTATTGACATAAGTTGTTTATAGTATCTTTGTATTATCTTTTAATTACCTGTAGGAACTGGAGAGATGTTTATCTCTTTTATTCCTAATATGGATAATTTGCATTTTTTCCTTTTTTTTTTAACAGTTTTGCTAGAGTCATATAAATTTTATCAATCTTTTCAGAAAACTAACTTTCCACATTGTTGATTTTCTATATCCTTTTTTGTTTTTATTTTATTAATTTCTGCCATATTGTTTTTATTATTCTCTTACCTCTGCTTTAGTTTAATTTTTTCTTTTTGTTGCTTGTTAAGCTAGAAGACTAGGCTTTTTATTTTATAACATGTTTTTCGTATTTGAACAGGTGATTAAAGCTATATATGTCCCACTAAGCACTGCTTTCATTGCATTCCATACATTTTGATATATTGTATTATTCAATTTAAAATATTTTCTAGTTTTCTCTGTTTTTTCTATAAGTCATCACCCATCTAGAAATATGTTGTTTCGTTTCCAAATGTTTGGGTATGTTTAAAGCTATCTTATTGTTGATGTTAATTCTAGTGCTTTGTTGCCAGAGAACATACTTTGTGTGAATTATTATAATTTGAGGGGTTTTTTAATAAAATGTTTAATAAAAACAAGAATATGATTTACCTTGGCAAATGTTTCATGTGCTCTTGGCAAGAATCTATATTATATATAGTTCTTAAATGGAATGTTAATTATGTTAAGTTGGTTGAAAGTATTACTCAAATCTATATTTTTTGAATTTTTGGTCTACTTGTTTCATTAGTCATAAGGAGAGGCATGTTAATTTCTCCCACTATGAATGTAAGCTTAAAAAGCAGTTCTTCTAGTTCTATTGATTATTGCATCATATGTTTTGAAATTTTTTTGTTAGGTGCAGACAAATTTAGGGTTGTTATTTATTCTTGACAGAGTGACTCTTAACATTAAGAAATATTTCTTTTTTATCTTTGGTGTTACAGTTTTCTTAAATTATTCTATGTCTGATATAAAAATAGCCATCTAGATTTGTGATGCGTAGTGATTTGGTAGTAGGTTGTTTTTTGACATTTTATTTTCAACCATTTATTTTGTGTGTGCGTGTGTGAGCGTGCGTGTTCTAAGTGTGTTTCTTGTAAAAGGCATACATTTGGGTTTGGCTTTTTAAATCTAACCTTTAAGTGGTGTTTAGTCCATTTATATTTAATGTAATTATCAATTGTGTTTAAGTCTTTCACTTTGGTATATGTTTCTCTTTCTTATTTCCTGCCTTATTTTGAATGATCAAGAAATTATTTAACTCTATTAACCTTTTTGGGTTATTGTTTTAGAGTGGTTGATCAAAATTTATTTTTTCTACTGAAGATATCAGAAAAAGTTTCAATTTATAATTAAATTAATGTAATTTCAAGTGAGTGGTTGGGGCAGTGATCAAATTTGACACAACTTCTGTCAAGTTTTTTTCATAAATGAACCATCAGATTTCAGGGCATTTCAAGATTTCCTTGTACAACAACTAATTTTAAATACTCAGTTTTTTGCTGATGTCCTTGTAGTGCCATGAGTTTTGTGTTATGTTTGTACATATCATTATTTTGTGTCAAATCAGCTAGAAATTTATATATTTTTAAATATTCATTATTGTTATTTTTTAAAAGTTTCTAGAAATTACAATACATATCTTTAACTGAAGATCATCTCATTTCAAATTATATTAAATTCTTTTTAAAAAGTAGGAACCTCATGGGCGCCTGGGTGGCTCAGTTGGTTAAGTGACTGCCTTCGGCTCAGGTCATGATCCTGGAGTCCCAGGATCGAGTCCCGCATCGGGCTCCCTGCTCAGCAGGGAGTCTGATTCTCCCTCTGCCCCTCCCCCCTCTCATGTGCTCTCTCTCTCTCACTCTCTCTCTCAAATAAATAAATAAAATCTTTAAAAAAAAAAGTAGGAACCTCACGGTTGTATAATTCCTTTCCTCCCCCTCACCCCTGTGCTCTTTTATTCTTCTGTGTTCTATACACTCCATGTGTTACTATTTTTATTTCAAACAATTGTAGCTTAAGTCTATGTTATACATATGATATATATAAATATACACATATATTGCATACACATAAGCACACACATATTAAAAATAATAAATGAGTCCTTTGTTTTTACCCATATATTGCATTTCCTGTATTTTCATTTTTTCATGCAGACTGGAGCTTCTGTCATATCCCTTCACCCTGAGGAAATTCTTTTAGTATTTTTTGTAGCATGGGTTTTCTTGCTGTAAAAATCTCTGAGTTTTTCTATGGCCAAAAATGTCTTTATTTAGCTCTCATGTTTGATGCATACTTGGGCTGTATATAGAATTCTATATTGGCAGCTTTTTTTTTTTTTTTTTTATTTGGCACTTTGAAAATTCCATTCCATGGTGAGAAATTAAACCATCGTTCTTTTCATGCTTCCTCTGCAGATGACATGGGTTGTTTTTTGGGCTACTTTTAAGAGTTCCTTTCCATTTTCCAATTTGCCTCTGCTGTACTAGGTGTAATTAAAAAAATATATTTTTAAAGAATTGTGTTCATGGTTTGCTGGACTTTTTGGATATGTATGCTGATGTATTTCATCAATTAAAAAATTATTGAACAATTGTTTCTGGAAATATTTTTTCTTCTCTATCTCTCTCCTCTCCATCTGGGATTCCAATTATTTATACTGCTTGTTAGTATATAACAGGTCTGGATGCTTTGTTTTATTTATTTAGTTTTCACTTTTTATTCTCCTTATGTTTCAGTTTGGATGGTGTCTGTTGGCCCACCTTTGATTTCACTGAATCTTTCCTCTACTGTACCCAGTCTGCTAGTAAACCCATCAACTGAATTCTTCCTTTCTGGTATTATAAAATTTCACTCTAATAGTTCCATTTGATCTTTGTCTTTGCCGTTTCCCTTTCCATGCTGGAATTCCTTATCTGTTCACACTTGTCAACATTTTCCTCTAGATCCTTCATCATAATTACTTTAAAATCCCTGAATGATAACTCAAACATCTGGGCCATTGCCACATTTGCTACTGTGATCTGTTTCCTCTTAAATTCAGATTCCATTTTTTCACTTTGTGTATTTTGTGATTTTTATTTTAGGTTAAACACTGTTTTGGGGTAAGGGATAGTTACCTCCTGAGAAGGACTTGACTCTCTTTCAGGCTGATGGTGTGAGACTGAGCCAGTACAACAGTAGCTGAGCTGGTCCTGGACTCTGCTGCAGAGTTGGAGTCTTTAGGTGACACAGTTCACCTGTTGTGAAGGTGGGGCTGAAACTGCCTTCAGAAGGGCCTGGGATCTGAACACCAGCCAGATTCTTTAGATCTCTTCATGCTTTGCAGGGCCAGCCACCAGCTTTCTAAACTATGGGAATTCTCTTTCTGCTTTATAGCCTGCCTGACAGCTTTTTGAGTTTCTGGAGCTTTCTCTTTGCTCTCTAGACCCATTCCTGGCTTTGTGCATATGCGGACATCTCTTTTTGCCTTATAGTATTGCCCTCAGTCTTTACAGAGCCATTTCAGCATCCTTGGTGTGTGTCCAGGGATCTTTGCAGGATTTGTCTCAATCCCCCTGCCCTTTTCCCAGCTTTTGGCATTTATTTTGTTTGCTAAGTATATTCTTGCCTCCTTGCTTTCCTACTATAATCTTCCTTTTAATATTTGTCAATTATTTATTAATAAATATTCTAAGTGTTATTTTTATATTTTGAATTTATGATACCTTGCTATGTTGATATCTTAAATCCAGATTGGAAAAGGGGACATAAAAAAACAAGGAAGCAAATAAGTATGTGGTGGGTGGATGAGAGAAAATTTTCATAAACCTTATCTAAAGAGGTCATTTATCATTTATACAGAACTTAAGCTTAAGAAAAATATACAGCACTGATGCAAAGTGTGTGTACCAGTCAAGGTTTGCCAGAGAAAGAGAATCAGTAGGATAGATAGAGATAGATGGATTGATAAATGATAGATAGATGAATGTGTTTCAAGATATTGGCTCACACAAAAAAGTTGGAGTTGGGATGAACAAGTCTGGCCAAGGGCTGACTAGAAACTCTGGGGCAAGAGCTTATATCTCTTATGCAAAGCATGAAGAGCTCTAAAGAATCTGGCTGGTGTTCAGATCCCAGGCCCTTCTGAAGGCGGTTTCAGCTCCACCTTCACAACAGGTGAACTGTGTCACCTTAAGACTCCAACTCTGCAGCAGAGTCCAGTCAGAATTTCCCTTTCTGCAGGGAAACCCCAGTTCTGTTCTTAAGGCCTTTCAACTGATTAGATAATGTCAGCTCAGATTATCCAAGGTCATCTCCTTTACTTAAAATCAGTTGATTGTTATGTTATGTTATGATTGTTATGTTAACCACATCTGCAGAATACCTTCACAGCAATATCTAGGCTTTGACTGAACAACTTGGTGCTACTGCCTAGTTACAAGTTGATGCATAAAATGGACTGTCATAGTGGTAAAGAGTATATTGCACGATATGGTAAAGCACATGCTAAAGAATAATCTTTGAGAAGGAAAATAAAAATAAGCAAGCAAATGAAAGTGTTCTTAATTCATTCATCATCCCATGGGAGGCATGCTGGGGCTGGGTATCCTGGACAGTGGGTAGGTCTGTGTCCAGTTGAGGGGCCCCTCTGCGCCTCCTGATTTTCCTTTAGGAACCTGAGAGATATTCTAGTAAACAGGGAGACAAGCATCTCATCTGCATTTAGGCATCAGCTGTTACTGGAGTTGTCTGGGAGAGCCAGCTGCCCAGCACCTAGAGACTCAGAGGCCCATGGGAAGGTGCTATGCTCCTGTCAGGGAAAAAGAAGTCTTGTTCAGATGCAGCCGCTTATGCCAGCAGAAAGGGGGTTCCTGCTTCCAGTTGGCTTACCATCCAGGCTAGCTTGAGTGAACTCACAGGGCCACCTTGGATCATTCTGCTCATTGCACCCAATCTATGGGGTGTACATCAAAATGTTAACAGAAGGCATTTTGTTTTTGCAAGATGTCTTTAGGTGATAATGGGTCATTTTTTTTCCTACCTTTCCATATTTGATAAAGTTCTTACAGTATGAATATTTTAATTTTATAATTAAGTCAAGGCAACTATTAACATTTTGAATAAACAAGGAAATGAGTTTATACTCCATAAGGAAGAAAGTAGGATTCTTAATATTCTGCTTTTTCTGTAAGTCTCCACCTAAAATTACCATAAGCATCTCCTTGAATGTACAGTGCTTTGTGGTAGCAGTGGCTCATGGGGACAACAAAGGACTTCCTAAACCTTGAGGGAGCTCCCCTATGTGGGAAATGGGGCAGTTTATGTGCTCAGGATATCAGAAATAATTAATCCAAAGTCATTGTCCTTTTTTTCAAGTAGAGCAGCCATTCTAAAAGATATATATATATATATCAAATATATATATATATATATATTTGACCCATATTTTCAAATACCTTGTACTTTAATAAAGTTAACCCTATTAACTTTGCTAATGTGATCTCTTTGTTCTTCTTGCTTTATGGGAAACTGTCAAATTGGTGTAAAGTTTAGCTAAGAAATTTTGGCACATAAAGAATTTGGCAGGGGAAGAAGGGGGTGGTACACATGCATTCTGCATCCTTTGCTGAACATTTTCGTAAAAAATCTACTGAATCAATTACTCATATCTAAATGTGGATGAAAGTGATTCATTAGAATGTATTTTCCCTCTCTTAAAGTTAAATCTTTCCTTTTTATATAATGTTAAATAGCAATGTGAAGGAACTGTGAGCTGTTCCACAGATAAGGAGATCTGGCTGGTGTTTTTGTACATCTTGAAGACACTGATGGCAAACATATGGCTGTTGATGATAATTCAGAAGCCATGTACAAGGTAGGGACAGCAATTGAGCTCTGTGGAAATAAATTCCAATTTAAATCGGGTATGTTCCTTATCCCAGAATGTTCTTTATGTGGGATTTATCTCTATGACACATGTCACAAGGCTTCTCCATGAACACATTAGCATCTTAAACTTTTTTGGTGGGAACTGTCATCAGCTAGATGGCTGATATCCTGGATTGTGTAGAGGCAGTTGGAAGACACATGGTCACCCCCCTGGCCACCGAGAGTTTATTACTTAGCTTACCAACGGCTTCTCCTTCCTATGAGAGTAGAACCTTCTCTCCCTTGTTCTCTTCTCCAAGTTATGTGTCTTCTCATCTGATTGCCTCAGATGGCTGCTAAACTATCAGGTGATATAAACCTCATTGGGTACATTGGTCATTCAGTCCTAGATGCCTAGCAGCCCTGAGACATGAGATCAGGTGTCCTAGGAGAAGAAGCCCATACCTTGGCTGGCAGAAGAGAACACGTGTACAAAGGCTACAACCTTTGGCTCCCTCATCTTGTGTCTTCATGTCATAGTCTTAAAAACATATGACCTTAAGTATTAATGAAAACGTGCCACTTTGGTGTAATGTGCTTTAGGGAAGCAGCATTCACCTTGTACTCTTCCCCTTCTTACCCCACCCCTGCCTCCCTCACCTCCAGCTTCCAGGTACCCACCTTGGAGGCATGGGAACCAACTGAATCAATATGGTGCATCTTAATGCCAAGTAATTTCTCACCCTAACACTGTGTTAATGTAAGCTTGCATATATTATGCATAAAGTGTGGTCTCATAGGGGTGCCGGGGTGGCTCGGTTGGTTAAGTGTCTGCCTTAGGCTCAGATCATGATCCCAGGGTCTTGGGATAGAGCCCCATGTCTTGGGCTCTCTGCTCACCAGGAAGTCTGCTTCTCCCTCTCCTTCTGCTCCTCCCCCAGCTCATGGTCTCTCTCTCTCAAATTAATAAATAAAATCTTTAAAAATAAAATAAATCAAAATGTGGTCTAATGCATTTTTTGATTTATTTTATTTTATTTTATTTTATTATGTTATGTGAATCACTATACATTACAACATTAGTTTTTGATGTAGTGTTCCATGATTCATTGTTTGCATATAACACCCAGTGCTCCATTCAGTACATGCTCTCTTTAATACCCATTTAATACCCATAATACCTGTTTAATACCAGGTTAACCTATTCCCCTGCCCCCCTCCCCTCTAGAACCCTCAGTTTGTTTCTCAGAGTCCGTAGTGTCTCCGAGTTCTTCACCACCCCCGGTTCCCCCCCTTCATTTTTCCCTTCCTACTACCACCACCACCACCTCCTCCTCCTCCTCCTCCTCCTCCTCCTCCTCCTTCTCCTCCTCCTCCTTCTTCTCTTTTCTTCTTCTCCTTCTTTTTTAACATACAATGTATTATTTGTTTCAGAGGTACAGATCTGTGATTCAACAGTCCTGCACAATTCACAGCGCTCACCATAGCACATACCCTCCCCAATGTCTATCATCCAGCCGCCCCATCCCTCCCACCCCCCACCACTCCAGCAACCCTCAGTTTGTTTCCTGAGATTAAGAATTCCTCATATCAGTGAGATCATAGGATACATGTCTTTCTCTGATTGACTTATTTTGTTCAGCATAATACCCTCCAGTTCCATCCACGTCGTTGCAAATGGCAAGATTTCATTCCTTTTGATGGCTGCATAATATTCCATTGTGTGTGTGTGTGTGTGTGTGTGTGTGTGTGTGTGTGTGTGTGTGTGTGTATCACATCTTCTTTATCCATCTATCTGTTGATGGACATCTTGGCTCTTTCCATAGTTTGGCTATTGTGGACATTGCTGCTATAAATATTGGGGTGCAGGTACCCCTTTGGATCTCTACATTTGTATCTTTGAGGTTAATACCCAGTAGTGCATTTGTTGGTCGTCTGGTAGCTCTATTGTCAGCTTTTTGAGGAACCTCCGTACCTGTTTTCCAGAGTGGTTGCACCAGCTTGCATTCCCACCAACAGTGTAGGAAGCTTCCACTTTCTCCGCATCCTCACCAACATCTGTTGTTTCCTCACTTGTTAATTTTAGCCATTCTGACCGGTGTGAGATGGTATCTCATTGAGGTTTTGATTTGGATTTCCGGGATGCTAAGCAATGTTGAGCACTTTTTCATGTGTCTTTTGGCCATTTGGATGTCTTTGGAATAATGTCTGCTCATGTCTTCTGCCCATTTCTTGATTGGATTATTTGTTCTTTGGGTGTTGAGTTTGATAAGTTCTTTATAGATTTTGGATACTAGCCCTTTATCTGATAATTCATTTGCAAATATCTTCTCCCATTCTGTCCGTTGCCTTTTGGTTTTGTTGGTTGTTTTTTTGCTGTGAAAAAGCTTTTTATCTTGATGAAATCCCAATAGTTCATTTTTGCCCTTGCTTCCCTTGCCTTTGGCGATGTTTCTAGGAAGAAGTTGCTGTGGCTGAGGTTGAAGAGGTTGCTGCCTATGTTCTCCTCTAGGATTTTGATGGACTCCTGTCTCATATGTAGGTCTTTCAACCATTTGGAGTCTATTTTTGTGTGTGGTATAAGGAAATGGTCCAGTTTCATTCCTCTGCATGTAGCTGTCCAATTTTCCCAACACAATTTTTTGAAGAGACTGTCTTTTATCCTTTCGATATTCTTTCCTGCTTTGTCGAAGATGAGTTGACCCTAGAGTTGAGGGTCCATTTCTGGGCTCTCTATTCTGTTCCATTGATCTATGTATCTGTTTTTCTGCCAGTACCACACTGTCTTGATGATGACAGCTTTGTAATAGAGTTTCAAGTCTGGAATTGTTATGCCACTGGCTTTGCTTTTCTTTTTCAACATTCCTCTGGCTATTCGGGATCTTTTCTGATTCCATACAAATTTTAGGATTCTTTGTTCCATTTCTTTGAAAAAAGTGGATGGTATTTTGATGGGGATTGCATTGAATGTGTAGATTGCTCTAGGTAGCATTGACATCTTCACAATACTTGTTCTTCCAATCCATGAGCATGGAACGTTTTTCCATTTCTTTGTGTCTTCCTCAATTTCTTTCATGAGTATTTTATAGTTTTTGGAGTACAGATTCTTTGCCTCTTTGGTTAGATTTATTCCTAGATATCTTATGGTTTTGGGTGCAATTGTAAATGGGATCGACTCCTTAATTTCTCTTTCTTCTGTCTTGTTGTTTGTGTATAGGAATGCCACTGATTTCTGTGCATTGATTTTATACCCTGCCACTTGACTGAATTACTGTATGAATTCTAGCAGTTTTGGGGTGGAGTCTTTGGGTTTTCCACATAAAGTATCCTATCATCTACAAAGAATGCCTTTTATTTCTTTTTGTTTTGTGATTGCTGTGGCTAGGACTTCTAGTACTATGTTGAATAGCAGTGGTGATAGTGGACATCCCTGCCGTGTTCCTGACCTTAGGGGGAAAGCTCTCAGTTTTTCCCCATTGAGAATGATATTCGCTGTGGGTTTTTCATAGATGGCTTTTATGATATTGAGGTATGTACCCTTTATCCCTATACTCTGAAGAGTTTTGATCAAGAAAGGATGCTGTACTTTGTCAAATGAGTTTTCTGCATCTATTGAGAGGATCATAAGGTTCTTGTTCTTTCTTTTATGAATATATTGTATCACATTGGTTGATTTACGGATGTTAAACTAACCTTGCAGCCCAGGAATAAATCCCACTTGGTCGTGGTGAATAATCCTTTTAATGTACTGTTGGATCCTATTGGCTAGTATTTGGGTGAGAATTTTTGCATCCATGTTCATCAAGGATATTGTTGTGTAATTCTCCTTTTTGATGGGATCTTTGTCTGGTTTGGGGATCAAGGTAATGGTGGCCTCATAAAATGAGTTTGGAAGTTTTCCTTCCATTTCTATTTTTTGGAACAGTTTCAGGAGAATAGGTATTAATTCTTCTTGAAATGTTTGGTAGAATTCCCCTGGGAAGCCATCTGGCCTTGGGCTTTAGTTTGTTGGGAGATTTTTGATGACTGCTTCAATTTCCTTAGTGGTTATGGTCTGTTCAGATTTCTATTTCTTTCTGGTTCAGTTTTGGTAGTTTATACATCTCTAGGAGAGCATCCATTTCTTCCACATTATCTAATTTGCTGGCATATAGTTGCTCATAATATGTTCTTATAATTGTTTGTATATCTTTGCTGTTGGTTGTGATCTCTCCTCTTTCATTCATGATTTTGTTGATTTGGGTCATTTCTCTTTTTTTTTTTTTTTGATTAGTCTGGCCAGGGGTTTATCAGTCTTATTATTTCTTTCAAAGAAGCAGCTCCTAGTTTCGTTGATCTATTCTACTATTCTTTTGGTTTCTAGTTTATTGATTTCTGCTCAGATCTTTATTATTTCTCTTATCCTGCTGGGTTTAGGCTTTATTTGCTGCTCTTTCTCCAGCTCCTTTAGGTGTAGGGTTAGGTTGTGTATTTGAGACCTTGTTTCTTGAGAAAGGCTTCTTTGCTATATACTTTCCTCTTAGGGCTGCCTTTGCTGTATCCCAAAGATTTTGAACAGTTGTGTTTTCATTTTCATTTGTTTCCATGAATGTTTTTAATTCATCTTTAATCTTTAATTACCTGGTTGACCCATTCTTTCTTTAGTAGGATGCTCTTTAGCCTCCCTGTATTTGAGTTCTTTCCAACTTTCCTCTTGTGATTGAGTTCTAGTTTCAAAGCATTGTGGTCTGAAAATATGCAGGGAATGATCCCAATTTTTGGTACAAGTTGAGACCTGATTTGTGACCTAGGATGTGATCTCTTCTGGAGACTGTTCCATGGGCACTAGAGAAGAATGTGTATTCTCTTGCTTTGGGATGGAATGTTCTGAATATATCTGTGAAGTCATTTGGTCCAGTGTGTCCTTTAAAGTCTTTATTTCCTTGTTGATCTTTTGCTTAGATGATCTGTCCATTTCAGTGAGGGGGGTGTCAAAGTCCGCTACTATTATTGTATTGTTGTTGATGTGTTTCTTTGATTTTGTTATTAATTTGCTTATATAATTGGCTGCTCCCGTGTTAGGGGCATAGATATTTAAAATTGTTAGATCTTCTTGTTGGATAGACCCTTTAAGTATGATATAGTGTCCTTCCTCATCTCTTATTACAATCTTTGGTTTAAAATCTAATTTGTCTGATATAAGGATTGCCACCCCAGCTTTTTTTTTGGTATCCATTAGCATGGTAAATTGTTTTCTACCCCCTCACTTTCAATCTGGGGGTGTCTTTGGGTCTAAAATATGTCTCTTGCAGACAGCATATCGATGGGTCTTATCTTTTTATCCAATCTGATAGCCTGTGTCTTTTGATTGGGGCATTTAGCGCATTTACATTCAGGGTAACTTTTGAGAGATATGAATTCAGTGCCATTGTATTGTCTGTAGGGTTACTGTTATTGTGTATTGTCTGTGTTCCCATCCTGTCTATGTTTCTTTTAGGCTCTCTCTTTGCTTAGAGAACCCCTTTCAATATTTCTTGTAGGGCTGGTTTCGTGTTTGCAAATTCCTTTTTCTTTTTGCCCTGGAAGTTTTCATCTCTCCTTCTATTTTCAATGACAGCCTAGCTGGATATAGTATTGTTGGTTGTATATTTTTCTCGTTTAGTGCTCTGAAGATATCATGCCAGTCCTTTCTGGCCTGCCAGGTCTCTGTGGATAGGTCTGTTGCCAATCTAATGTTTCTACCATTGTAGGTTTCAGATCTCGTCCCGAGCCTCTTTCAGGATTTTCTCTTTTGTCTCTGAGACTCGTAAGTTTTACTATTAGATGTTGGGGTGTTGACCTATTTTTATTGATTTTGAGGGGGGTTCTCTGTGCCTCCTGGATTTTGATGCCTGTTTCCTTCCCCACGTTAGGGAAGTTCTCTGCTATAATTTGCTCCACTATACCTTCTGCCCCTTTCTCTCTTTCTTCTTCTTCTGGGATCCCAATTATTCTAATATTGTTTCACCTTATTGTATCGCTTATCTCTCGAATTTTGCCCTCATGATCCAGTAGTTGTTTATCTCTCTTTTTCTCAGCTTCTTATTCTCCATCATTTGGTCTTCTATATCACTAATTTCTGTCATCTGCCTGATTCACCCTAGCAGTTAGAGCCTCCATATTTTTTAAGATTTTATTTATTGATTTGACAGAGACACAGAGACATAGCGAACACAAGCAAGGGGAGTGGGAGAGGGAGAAGCAGGCTCCCCGCTGAGCAGGGAGCCCAGTGTGGGCCTCAATCCCTGGAGCCTGGGATCATGACCTGAGCGGAAGGCAGACGTCCAATGAGTGAGCCACCCAGGTGCCCCAGAGCCTCCATTTTTGATTGCACCCCATTAATAGCCTTTTTGATTTCAACTTGGTTAGATTTTCGTTCTTTTTATTTCTCCAGAAAGGGGTTTCTCTAATATCTTCCATGCTTTTTTCAAGCACAGCTAGTATCTTTAAAATCGTTATTCTGAACTCTAGTTCCAACATCTTACTAATGTCCATATTGATTAGGTCCCTGGCAGTTGGTACTGCCTCTTGTTCTTTTTTTTGAGGTGATTTTTTTCCGTTTTGTCATTTTGTCCAGAGGAGAATAGATGAATGAGAGAACAAAATGCTAGCAGGGTAGCAATGATCCCAGAAAAATATACACTAAACAAATCAGAAGAGACCTGAAACCGGGGGAAAAGAAAGGGAAAGAAAGAAAAATGAAAAAAAGACTATAATCAAATATGATCAGGCTGGTGCATATATTAGTGCCACACACTAGATTTTGGTCGTATTTT
This sequence comes from Zalophus californianus, assembly GCF_009762305.2. Classification (NCBI taxonomy): domain Eukaryota; kingdom Metazoa; phylum Chordata; class Mammalia; order Carnivora; family Otariidae; genus Zalophus; species Zalophus californianus. The sequence continues at coordinate 210,831,084 of NC_045595.1, read as the reverse complement.
GGGTCTGTTAGAGAAAGTACCTCCCAAAATTTTAAAGAAAGAAATACTTATATATATACAAAAATAAGTGTAAATATGATGAAGGGATGGAATATGAGTGTAAAGATGAAAATTATAAAAGATGTTGTAAAATGAATTGATAAGAAGTTGTTTGAAAAAAGAAAGAAGAGGAATTAAAAAAAGAAAAGGATGGAATGTGATCAGGCAGGACACTAGAACAAAGCCATACACTAGAGATTTAGGGTAAATTTTGGTCTGTTAGAAGAAACTGTATCACAAAATTTTAAAGAGAGAACAACTTATATGTATACCAAAAATGTGGTTAGCTACTATGAAGGGATAGAATATGTCTCTAAAAATGTAAAATAAAAAGGATTTTTAAAAAAGGGATTGATAAGATGTTGGCTGAGAAAAGGAAAAAGAAGAAAAAAAAAAGAAAAAAAAGAAAATTAAAAAAATTAACTTTGAGGGACTAAAGAATCATGGGGAAAAAAGCCATGAATTCTATGTGCAGTATTCCGCTGGTGCTGGAGTCCTGGTGGTTCTCATTGATCAGTAAACTTGGCCTTGCCTGGCTGTTCTTGCTGATATTTTGGGGGAGGGGCCTGTTGCCGTGGTTCCCAAATGTCTTTGCCAGAGGCGGAATTGCCCTGCCCTTGCTGGGTCCCGGCTAAGTAATCTGCTTGGGTTTGCTCTCGGGAGTTTTTGTTCCCTGCAAGCTTTTTGTACAGCTTTGGAGGATGAGAGTGAAAATGGCGGCCTCCCAATCTCCATCTAGGAGGAGCTGAAAACTCGCAGCCCCACTCCTCAGTGAGCCCTCAGAGAAAAGCAGTAAATCACTCCCGTCTCCCCAGTGTCCAGCCGCACTCCGTGTTCACTCGGCCTGTGACCGAGTGTTTCTGTCCCTGGCTCATGACCCCATGTGGAGTCTTGAAACCCAGCAGATCCCTGCAGTGCGCTACTGCGCTGCTCCTCCCGGGGGAGAAAATGGAGTCCCCCCAGATCTGCCTCGTGGCCTGACTGTGCCGCGGATCACGGTTTATGGCAAACCCCGAGCTGAGAGCCCGCGCCTCGGCTCCGTCTCTGCAGCCTGCTTCCCTGCTCTGATACCTGGGAGCTCTGCTGCACTCAGGCAGCCCTGGTCTTTCTGTGACCCCGAAGGTCCTGAGACCACACTGTTCCAGTGAGGGTTCCACCCCCCGCTTAGCCACTGGAGCGACATCCCTTATTGGAGCAGACTTCTAAAAGTTCTGATTTTGTGCTCCACGGCTCTATCACTTGCCGGTAGCGGCCGATGGAGCCCCCCTCCCCCCACTATCTATTTTCCTGAATATCGCCTCGGATTCACTTCTCCGCACGTCCTACCTTCCAGAAAGTGGTTGCTTTTCTGTTCAGAGAGTTGTTGCTATTCTTTTCTTTGATCTCCTGTTGAGTTCGTAGGTGTTCAGAATGGTTTGATCCCTATCCAGCTGAATTCCTGGGACCAGACAAAATCCTACTCCTCCACCATTTTGCGCCTCCCTGTCTCATGCATTTTTAAGTTGAGACTCAAAACTTCAAGAAATTTGGTACCAGTGAGAGGACACAGGAGCCTCTGTCTCTGGCAGTTCCCATCACTCTCTTGGAGCTGTGTGAGCCCATCATGGTGCTTCAGACTCCTTATGCTTCTCTCTTCTCTTCCTGCCAAAGCCAGCTCTCTACTCTTCTCTCCTTTTAGGGCTTCTACTACCTCAGACCTCTATCTGGCTGCCTTTCAGCTTCTGCCCGATCCATGTCTATAGATAGTCTTTGTAGGTCACCCATTCATCCTCCCCAGGGCAGAAGGTCTGCTACTCAACATGCCACACAGCAACACCCCTCCCCACTGACCTGTCTCAGGTCCGAACAGCTGTGGCCAAGGAGGCGAGTCCCATAGTATGAGGCTTGACCTTCCTGAAGGAAATGCTGGGGGCTGGGGAGATCAGGGAGCCTTTCTGAATTTCTCAGATGGGGCCAGGAAGCTATAGGCTCCCGTGCATAGTCTGACCATTATGACTTCGGATTCCATTCAGTTCCTTCCCTTTTCCCCTCCTAGGGGCTATTTCTCTTTCTCTCTGTTATGTGCCATTTTTGGCATCATCTCTATTTCCACCTGCCAACATAGGCTGTGAATCTCACCCTTGAATAAGACTTGAGAGCCAAATACCTTTGTCCCACCAGAAAACTAGGAGAGAGTTTCATGCTCTAGGAAGAATGGGAGGTTTAGGATGTGTCTTTGAGTGGGGTAACGCGGAAAGCTGAGCATAGCCCGGTGTTGAGTCTCCCCTTGGAGGCAGATAAACCAGGAATGGATCCATGTCTGCCTTGCACCATGTGCAAGAGCTTGGGTAGTTTGTTCAACCTCTCTGAGGTCATTTCTAAGAGATAATATCATATGCAAGGATGTATGTGGTGACTAAAAGAAGTAACACTAGTGGCTCCTAATACTATCAAGTCCAACTTCCATTTTGATAACAAATATTTTGGAATAACCCTTTACTCCCTGGCATGAAATTTGTAAGTAATATTACTGACCCATGCACCAGACCTCACATGCACAGCCATTCTATGAGGGGGCAAACCTCTGGCCTCTTGTGTCTGAGCATCTACATAATGAAGTGTGTATTTCATGAAATAATATTTATGTTATCTTGTCTTTAGGTTATATAATTCATTATATTGAGTTTTTAATAGTTTTATTCAAGCACGATTTTCCTATCATTTGACTTCCTTTTACATATTCAACTCAATAATGTTTATTTTTCCAGAGTTGTGAAACCATACCCAGAATCTAATTTTGGAACATTTCCATCAATCCCAAAAGAAACCCCATATGCTTTAGTGATCTCCCCATCCCACACCCAGCTGTAGGCAACCACTAATCTACTTTTTATCCTGTCGATTTCTTTTCTTTGGACATGTCATACAAATGGAATTGTATCATAACTGAGGTCTTTAATGTCTTGTTTTTCACTTTCCATAGTGTTTTTGAGGTAATATCAACACTATGTTCCTTTTTATTGTCAAATAATATTCCATTGTGTGGATATATTACATTTTGTTTATCCCTTCACAAGTTATAAATGGTGATACTATGAACACTTGTATACAAGGTTTTACAAGTGTTTAAACATTACTTGGGTAGGAAGATAATATCATTTATTGCTTTTCAAGAGTGCCACTGGTGTCTTTAAAAGATTGAAAGGTCTTTTGGAAAGTTCTGAGCTGAAAAACATACAAACTTCCTTTAGTTGACACAGTGATCACGTTCTTGAAAAAAGTCACTGCCAATTAGAACTGGGTACAAAATATTCATGTTTATAAGCCCCAGAGAGTTAGAGTCTAGGCTCTGATAGTGATCATCAGCTTGCTCATCTATATAAATGCATAACAAGACATTGAAAGGCTTGTGAGACTTGGTGCCATTATTTGCCAGGTGGGATTGGCCTGCATGATTAGCACACCTAGAATCCTTGCTTTTCCCTCTCGTTGGCAGCCACACCAGGGCCCCAGGCATAATAGAAACACAAAGTCCTTATAGATCTCCAGAATGCCCCCCAGGATGGTACCGCCCCATTGAGATTATACTGATAGAACTCACAAGTGTGAACATCTGTTGACTGTTTATCATGAACCAGTCATCATGCTCATGCTCTACATGTTCCTTCCATTTAGTGTTGACAACAGTCCCATGAACTAGGGCAATCTTAGAGAGAGAGGGCAAAGTGGCTCTGAGGAGCCCGGTCTGTAGGAAGCAGGGCTACTGTGATGCAGGGGATGTGCTCGGCACCAACCCCGTGTCCAAGAATGTGTCCACCACAGGACAAAAGAGAGCAGGAATGGTGAAAGAAGAGGGTGATGGGAGGCACGCCAAATAAGGAAGTCACCCTGCCTCCTTCCTGCCCAATTGTCTGTGTGCAAGACAGGAACCGGTTCCCCAAATTTACTCTGAAGATGACTTATTCAGCTTCTGACAAGAGCATTGATGATACAAACTTACTGTAGTTTTCATTTCTCTTCCTCACAGGGAAATTTATGCTTCACAGTCTTTTTTTCTCTCTGCAGATGGTCTATTTGAAGAGTATCCTGATGCACCTTGTTTCCGGTGTGACTTTGTATTTCCCTCTGACACAAGGTTTCAAGGGGGAAACACTGTCAAAGATGTTTTGGGGTGATTTCTTTTTCCATCTTTGGAAAGCCTAACCAAATACATTTGTTGTGGTAATCATTAAATGTCTGATATTTAAAAACAGATAGCAGGGCAGATTTGGGTAGATGGGAAGGCTGAGAATCAGGGCAGTCCAGCCGTTCATTGTCTCATGTCATGTCTGGGCCTTGAAATCATAGCTTCAGCTCTTCATTCCAGCTCCTGGCTTCTCTACTGGGATGCACTTTCACAGAAGGTTTTTTTGTTTTGCTTTTCCCATTTTTATAGGTCTGCTTTTAAACATGCAACTGAAAACCGTGAGTTACCAAATCAGCTAGAGGTGTTCATCCACTAAGAAATTTTATATTACATCTATGTTATATTTTTCCTTCAAATTTAGGTAATATCATCAATCTGGTAGAAGTTTGCTAATTCCTGGAATGGTCCTCTGTTGCTTTTCTTGCATGTGTTACTAGGTCTCATGGTCTCAGGTCACTTTAAACAGGACGACTAGCCATCCTGGTTAACCAGAGACAAAGGAGGTAACCAGGAGGTATTAATTTCAGTGCAAAAACCTGGACAATTCTGGGCAAACCTGGACAACTGGTTGCATTAGAAATGGTTTTTGTGAGCAAGAGTACCCGGGAAACTTTGTCATTTTAAGACATCGTGCCCCTTCCTTCCCCATGACAACAGACTCTCTTCTACTTCCATGTAAGCTTTTCCTGGGGAGAAGTCAGCCTGCGCAACATCCACTGGCCACTGCCTCCATATGCCAGATTCTTGACATACTTTATTTTAGCATCTCTCTCCTAACTGTTGATGTTCAGCATGTGGGCTACAGAAGTCCCACCACTGGGACCTCCTTTTTCTAGAGCAGTGTGCAGTAAAAAATGAGGTTCTGTAAGTACTGCAGTGAGAGATCCTTTCCCTTTTTCCCTTTTAAGGCCATCAAGGTGACCTCCAAGCAGCGCTGGGTAGGAAAATACAGGGCTTCGGCTTCCCACGCTCAGAGGCAGAGCTGAGCACCTGGTTTAAGATCTGTATAATTTTGTTTAATTGTATTCAATTGCTTGCTCAGTCTCTGATCACTTTCTAATGAGCTGTTATTTTCAGAGATAGTAGAAAAATCAGTTCAGGAAGAGAGGATGACGTGAAGAAGTGAATGGCAAGGAAGACGTGCTTTCTCTGAGGGACGGCTGTGTCTGGGTATCTGGGGAGGGGCATGCTGCATGATGTTGGAGGACATTAGAAAGTGCAAGCTTATGTTATGGGAGTTGAGCCTCTCTTACGAAGAGAGGCTAATATGTGGGGAAAGTCAGCAAAATGGACAGATGGCTAGGATTGTTTAGTCTTTGCAAAAGTCAGCAAAGTCATTTTTCTTTTTAAGACTTTAGTTTTTTAGAGCAGTTTTAGGTTCACAGCAGACTTAAGGGAAAGATATAGAGATTTCTTATATCCCCCTACCCCTACCGATATACGGCCTTTCCCACTATCGACCACTATCAACTCCACCAGGAGGCACGTTTGTTACCAGTGATGACCCAGCACGGATATGTCATCATCACTCAAAGTCCCTAGTTTACATCGAATTCATTCTTGGTGTTGTGCCTTCTGTGGGTTTGTACAAAGGGATAATGACTGGTGCCCACCATTATAGTATCACACTGAGTTGTGTCATTGCCTTAAAAAATCCTCTGTACTCCCTCTTCGCATCCTTCCATAGCTACTCCAAATGCTGGCAGCTACTGATCTTTTTACTGTTCCATAGTTTTGTCTTTTCCAGAATGTCATGGAAGTTGGATTTATACAGTATGGAGACTTCTCATTGGCTTCTTTTGCTTAGTGATATGTGTGTAAGCTTCCTTCATGTCTTTTCCTAGCTTGATTGTTATTTCTTGTTAGAGCTGAATCCTATCCCATTGTTTGGTGTACTAGTTTATTTCTCCATTCACGACTGAAGGACATCTCATTTACTTCCAAGTTTTTGGCAATTATGATTGAAGTCACTTTTAAATAATGAAAAAAGTATGTGAATTGAAATATTAAAAGTGAGCTATGCCTGGATGTTATAAAACTTGAAAAAGACACGAAGGGCCTCCAAATCCAAGCTCCCTTCATGCTATTCCCGCTGGTTCTGTTTTCCCCTAAGCAATATCAGTAATTCCCTGTACATGCCTTTCCATCTCCAAAAACAGAAGCAACCACTTTGTCTACTTGCCTTTGTCATTATTATGTTTCACGAAAGAATTCATCGTTGTTGGGGGATCTAGGATATGAGCTAATCTTGAAACCAAAAGACAAATGAGAGAAAGGGAGAGAGAAAAGAAAACCGTCTCACTGTGACAAAACTTCACAACCCCCCTATTTTATTAAGATGTAAACCATTTGAAGAAAACCCAGAGGAAAATAGAGGAAATGAGGTGTCATTCCACCAAACAAAAGTGGAAAGGTGACCATATACATTGTCTCAAATGGCAGCCCAGAAAGCAGTGATCGGTCACAGTGGAAACAGAGTTAGCAGAAACAGACTTAAATGAAAACCAGGCTGTTTATGTTCTTCCTAAGAGACCTGCCTGTGAGGAATGGTGAAACAACATGTATTCAAAATACGCACCTGAACACATTCTTGTCAGTTATATTTTCAAAGGATTTATGTTCCCCTGAAGAGGTTTGTTGCATGTGGGATATGTTGCCATCAGGGGGCACTGGGTGCATGCACATGTAGTCTGAATGACAGGGTTTCCATTGTAGATTGGTTACCACCATTAGCTCAGGTCAGTGGACAGATGTGGGAATGGAGGCGACACCACCCAGGCTCTGGCCCAGCTCCTCATCAATCCAAAGGCTAAGCCCTTAGTGTTCATTGACTCATGACCCCTAGCATGATCCTCATAAATAAAGAGGACTTGGTATAATAGTAACAGTGGATTGACTGAAAACATCCATGTCTTCATCTGGTTCAGTGTGGGTAGACGTCAGTGTCAAGGTGGTTGTGGATATTTGTGGGAACATGGGTCAAGAATCTGGAGCTGGCCAGGAATTTCTAGATAATGTCTCCCAAATCCCCACCTAGGGCAGGAGTCTCCCCAAGGGCCATTTGCCTACCTGACTGCTTGTCTTCTAGTCATACTCCGAGATCTTCTAGGCAAATCTTACTTCACAGGGAGCTCATTCCATTGAGTGACAGAAGGTCCTTCCTTGTACTGGGGCAACATGGGAGGATTCCCTGTGAATTCTGCCACTCGACCCTGACATCTTCTCATCTTACTGTTCTAAGAGCAGTGGTGGATGGCAGTTGTTGAGTTTAAAATGCAGAAAAATTTGAAAGCACGAAAGACCTTAATAAGTAGTCAACAAAATACTTAAATATCGTTGTGCTGCTCCATTTCAATAGATATTGTAATGACTTTTGTATGACTTTTATGTCCTGAATCATATTTTATCCTTGCAGATTTTTGTCTGTTATGTAAATGAGACCATCAGACCCCAGAACTACAACATGAACTTCCAATGAGTTGTTTCTACACACATGGGGGAAACTCATTATTTCCTTTCTACTTCCTACTGATGACCACAAAGAAAGAGGTATCAACTTACAATGCCATCTACACTTTATGGCAAAGTGGGGAAAAAAAAGACAATTTCAGTGGTAAATTATTGATACACACACACACACACACACACACACACACACACATTCATTCTGTTAGCAATGAACTAATTTGTCAAATGTGTCACAGGAGAAATAAGGAAAAATAATAACTAAGAACAATCTTTTAGTATGATTTCCCAAAACTGGTAGTTCAAGCAATTCCAATTTGTTTTGGCTGTGTCAGGTAGACAATAAGTAATTTTCCCTTCTTGACCGTATACTGATATCCAAGAGACAAGAAAGGGCAACAAATTGCTTGTTGGTGCCTTTATGGCAAAGAAAATGAGACCCATTCTAATATTTGATTTGCCTTAATTGATTGGCAGAAAGAGAAATAAAGAGGGAGGCTCCCTACAATATACAGTGTATGGTCCCACTGGGAACCCCCCCCCCCCACAGAGAAAGGGTCACACTGGGAATCCTCAAAATGGCTGCTGGGGAAGTCTGAAACTGGGTCCCTTTCATATTCAGGGCCCCGAAAGAGCTGAAGAGGACATCAGGAGACGTCGCTAAGCACTGAGCAGACGGTGCTCTGTAGCTGCAATCCCCAGGCTCACGTCTGCTCAGAGAACAGCCCACATTCACTTGTCATGTGGACAGCCCTCCCAACATCACTTGCAGGAATCACATTGCCAGGAATTCGTGGTCAGATAGTGCATTATTCTCACTGGAAAGGAGGAGGAGCACTTGGATGGTTGTCTGGAATACAGCTTCCCTTACTGTGAGGTGACCTGAACTGCCCGGGTGGGTGGGGAACTTGGTGCTTCTAAAGCGAAAAGTTGCTGGGAGCCTGGGTCTTGGCAAAGCTCAGGCTGAGTTGTGGACATCCTTGAAACATTGGTTTTTCAAAGTGCATAATAGGAACCTAGAGAACTCTAGCAGTGCAGCTGCCTAGATTTCTCCCACCACACACCGCACACATGCACACACGTGCACACACACGCATGTGCACACGCACACACAAAATCAGAGAGTCTTAGGAACAGACTAGGAATATGGATTCAGGCTCCCTGATGAAACCTCCAGACTCTGCCCTTGATCTTGTCTGCTGGTTAGGACTTGATTTCTTTTTTCTTATGTCATTTCATTGACCATTTAAACACTGAACTCACATATATATTTATGTACATTTATATACATACACATATATCTTTTTAAAAGATGCACATATGGGATTTGGGGAGCTTATAAGCAGTGGGATAGCTCTACCTGCTTTTTAAAAATATAATCAGGGGCACCTGGGTGGCTTAGTCGTTAAGCCTCTGCCTTCGACTCAGGTCATGATCTCAGGGTTCTAGGATCGAGCCCCGCATCGGGCTCCCTGCTCCATGGGAAGCCTGCTTCTCCCTCTCCCACTCCTCTCTCTCTGTGTCTCTCTCTGTCAAATAAATAAATAAAATCTTTAAAAAATATATAACCAAAAACATCTGCAATCCATTTATTCACATGGTTGCCATTACTGTCTGAGTAAGTCATTTCTTCCCACTCATAATCCTGTGCTGTCTAGTTCTCCCAATGATGTATTTTTTTTTCCTTTTTCTTGTTAATGGTTGTTTTTTTTCTTTTTTTTTATTATTATGTTATATTAATCAGCATACATTACATCACTTGTTTTTGATGTAGTGTTCCATGATTCATTGTTTGCGTATAACACCCAGTGCTGCACGCAGAACGTGCCCTCTTTAATACCCATCACCAGGCTAACCCATCCCCCCACCGCCCTCCCCTCTAGAACCCTCAGTTTGTTTTTCAGAGTCCATCGTCTCTCATGGTGCGTCTCCCCCTCCGATTTCCCACCCTTCATTCTTCCCCTCCTGCTATCTTCTTCTTCTTCTTCTTGTTCTTTTTTTTTTTTAACATATAATGTATTATTTGTTTCAGAGGTACGGGTCTGTGATTCAACAGTCCTGCACAATTCACAGCGCTCACCATAGCACATACCCTCCCCAATGTCTATCACCCGGCCACCCCATCCCTCCCACCCCCCACCACTCCAGCAACCCTCAGTTTGTTTCCTGAGATTAAGAATTCCTCCTATCAGTGAGGTCATAGGATACATGTCTTTCTCTGATTGACTTACTTCACTCAGCATAACACCCTCCAGTTCCAACCACGTCGTTGCAAATGGCAAGATCTCATTCTTTTTGATGGCTGCATAATATTCCATTGTGTGTATATACCACATCTTCTTTATCCATTCATCTGTCGATGGACATCTTGGCTCTTTCCACAGTCTGGCTATTGTGGACATTGCTGCTATAAACATCGTGGTGCACGTACCCCTTCGGATCCCTACATTTGTATCTTTGGGGTAAATACCCAGGAGTGCAGTTGCTGGATCGTAGGGTAGCTCTAGTTAATGGTTGGTTTTAAAATATATTTTTCTGTTAATAGATTTTCTTAATTCCTAAAAGAAATGGAACACAATGTAACATTTGTTGTCTCTCTCTCTCTTTTTTTATCCTCCCACAGTAGAGAGACACTCAGCTTGGTCATCTCCATGAGGGTATGGTCTTACTCATATAGGTATTTATGATAAGCCTCGAATTCTAAGCATGACTTTTGACTCTAGATCTACTGATGTTCTGTTGAACTTGGGAAAGTATGGATTCACTCTTACAGAGTCACAAGATTGTGGACCCTGTGAGACATGCAGAATAGGCCAGGACATTTCTCTTGGTTTCTTATTCTCCTTATAACCATTTGTCTACACTTGTACTGTCCTAAACTAGGTGGGTTTATTCTGAAAATATTCCCATCAGGCATTTGTGACTTTGCTTAATTGCATCTCTTTACATTTTAAGGTTTTCCATTTTAAACTTTTTCTTACAAGTTTACCTTAAAAAAGAAAGCCTATTTTCTGGAGTGACATAGGACAGGTTGTCAGGGGACAACGTGGCTGTCCTTTAATCGGGCACTGTTTTATGTACATAATAAAAATGATTTCTGCCTGCTTATCAGATCTAGGTATGGGCTCATAAATTCACTTCATTCTGGCGTCCCTAGTGAAGGACATTTCTCCATGTGTTGCCAAGAATAATCAAGGTTTAAAATCATTTTCAGAGGTGATAAAATCACCAGGTTGGTTTGTGCAAAGGGATGGAAACTTGATAAAAAGTAGCATGAAGTGCCTCACAATATAGAATGAGAAAGACTGGCTCTATTAGAATGTAGCTATGCAATGTTCCAATATTCATTTTTATCCAGATTAAGTTACAAAGAGAACCATCAGTGTTTCTGTCTTGTGTTAAGGAAGGTCTGCCTGGTGGGACCCGGACCACCTGGTCATCAGCTTGCGGTCTGGCTTCTCTGTGCTTGCAAACACAGTCACCATCTCATGCTGCACCTTGCCCTACTGGGAAGGAATGGGGACTTTCTCAATGTAATTAACTTAGATCATTTTAGTGACAACTGAGAAAGGTACAAGCCGGTGATGACATCATTTCTTTATCGATAGAAATGTATGATGGAAAGTTTCTGGGGCTGAAGAAAGAGATGGACATTCATTTATCTAATGATCCTTGGATACTAGTCATTTAGGGAGACTCATGTCATCTGTACAAAAACAAAAGATTTTTTTTTTAAACATTGTCCTTGGGTATATGCCCCAAAGCACCTATGTTAAATGCAGCTATAAATCAAAATACTATCAGATCACAAAGCAGGTATTCCTAATATTTGCAGTCAAAGAGTATGGATCCATGGTGGATCTTTCTGATGTGTTCCAGTGAGCTGTCCATGTGTGTATAGTCTCACGTCCTGAATGTTATATTGTCATTAACATCAAACATATCTCTTTCCTTAAAGATCGTGATTCTATATAGTGATCTTGATTTGGAGGTAGAAAAACTAAATGGTTTTGGAGCAAATATTATATATCGCTTTTTGTTCTACCTTCTTTTTTTTCCCTTAATGACAGAAATGTTTCTTCAGTATCTAACAGTATTATCCAATTGGTACCTTTTTCATCCAACTGATAAATTTTCTACTATCAGAACAAAAGTTAGTTTAAGATTTGTCACAGTGTCCTGCATTCACATTTAGAATAATCATTTTATATAAGAAAGTTAAATTAATATTTTATCTTCTGTAACTTGGTAAAATATTTCGGGGGTTGATGATCACATTTTCATTCTGATTCTTATTTTGTTATCAGTAAAAGTATTAGTGCAACTGAATCTTGATTTTAAGCAGATTTCAGGAGCCAATTAAATATGGCCTTCAGTAACTCAGTCCTGTATAGGTGATGTGTGATAGGTCTCTGGTAGTGGAAAGGGTTACTTTTGATCTTTGTGTTTTATCATCAAAACATTTTTCTATTCATCTGCAAAATACCTGCTTGAGCAAAGGTCTGTGTGTTTTAAGCACTCAAGATCATGTGCACTTTTATCTTTGTGGGGTTCCCTGAGCAGATGGAGTGTTACCTGCATTCCAGCTTTGGCTTGCTCATGTAGAGGCCCTACTGAGCTAGTGACTCAACCTCATAGCCTGTCTGAAAAATGGAGACAGCAAGGCCTGAATATTTAATTTTAAAATCTACATGTCAATAATTTATAGTGTTTTAGAATGTAAGGTATTTATCATTTCATTCGCTCATTAATGGATTCATTAATGGATTTGTTGATTCATTCATATGTCAACCATTTATTGAATGCCTCCTGTGTGCTAGGATCTGGGCTTGCTTCTAGGTACTAAAAAACAAATGAGATGTCTGTGAAGAGTTTCGAGTGTCATGGAGGGAACTGGGAAGTAAATCATAATCCCAACACAATGTGTTGAGTGATAAATTTTAATACAATATGTCAGAAGTTACAGAAAAGCTGTGATATCATGGGGATAGGGAAATCATGCTTGGTATCCTACAGAAGTTTACTAAAATGCATTTCATACCTCACATATAGTTGGGTCTGCCATCTTCTAAGAACGCCTAAAAATAGGAATAACTTGTGTAATTTTTAAAAACATGATTCAGTGGAATACAGCCTATGAGGAGTGTACATATGTGAGTAGAATAACCATCTCTGTATAATTTTCTGAATGGGGATTGCCACTCACATTCTTAATAGCATATTCAGCACACAATGGAATCCCAGTTACCACTGGTCAAATGACTCAAAATTGGTCCTATTTCTCCAGAGTTGCCCACATGGTGTGAGCTACCCACATGGGGCCTGAGTGGCTGGGATCACACAGCAACATCCCCCAGGGAACTGACCAGGAACAAAATTTCCTGCAGCCAGTGACAGACATTTCCAAGGTGCATTAAACCACCTTGATTTTACTTGTATAAGAGTGATACCTACCCCGGGTCTTCCCCCTAAATAAGACTTCACCAGAAAAGGGTCTAGTTTTGTTCGGCTTGCACTTCTGGTCTAGAACTTCTTAAGTTAGTTCAATATAACAATTTGAAGTATCATAAAAAACCAAACCAACAATCAAATTAAGAAATACAACCACAAACTTAACTTCTATAGATGTGAAGATGCAAGCACCCTACTGTGGGGTTTGGGATTTTTTAGTTTCCTCTCAGCCTTGGCTCTCTCACCCAGACAAGTCAGGTCACCCCTTCTGATTCAGTTTTATCCTATGTTAATTGAGGAAATTGAACTAAGTCATCTTGTGGGAAACTTCCATTTCCAAGTCATGTTTTAGTAATTCTATGTCTCTGCCTTATAATGGTAAAAAGAAATAACTCATAAGAAAAAAAATTACAGGTGGAGCTGGATTTGAAAATTGCAAAAAAAAAAAAAATAAATGGGCAGAAGACACGAACAGACACTTCTCAAAAGAAGACATACAAATGGCTAACAGACACATGAAAAAATGTTCATCATCATTAGCCATCAGGGAAATTCAAATCAAAATCACATTGAGATACCACCTTACACCAGTTAGAATGGCAAAAATTGAGAAAGCAAGAAACAACACATGTCGGAGAGGCTGTGGAGAAAGGGGAACCCTCCTACACTGTTGGTGGGAATGCAAGTTGGTGCAGCCACTCTGGAAAACAATGTGGAGGTTCTTCAAAAAATTAAAAATAGAGCTACCCTATGACCCAGCAATTGCACTACTGGGTATTTAACCCAAAGACACAGATGTAGTGAAAAGAAGGGCCATATGTACCCCAATGTTCATAGCAGCAATGTCTGCAATAGCCAAACTGTGGAAAGAGCTGAGATGCCCTTCAACAGACGAATGGATAAAGAAGATGTGGTCCATATATACAATGGAATAGTATTCAGCCTTCAGAAAGGATGAATACCCAACTTTTGCATCAACAAGGATGGGACTGGAGGAGATGATGCTAAGTGAACTAAGTCAAGCAGAGAAAGTCAATTATCCTATGGTTTCACTTATTTGTGGAACATAAGGAATAACATGGAGGACATTAGGAGAAGGAAGGGAAGAATGAAGGGGGGGGAATTGGAGGGAGAGACGAACCATGAGAGACTATGGACTCTGAGAAACAAACTGAGGGTGTGAGAGGGGAGGGGGGTGGGGGGATGGGTTAGCCTGGTGAAGGGTATTAATGAGGGCACGTATTGAATGGAGCACTGGGTGTTATACGCAATGAATCATGGATCACTACATCAAAACCTAATGATGTAATGTATGGTGACTAACATAACATAATAAAAAATTCAAAAAAAGGAATTGTTGGCATGTGTGTGCAGTCTGCGTTTAGACGCACAAAGGTGTGTTGTCTTGAGAATTAAGAGTGAGAAGCGTTTCGATATGTTACCACAAGTCTTGCTTGAAAGAGAAGGGACTGGTCAGAGAAGAGGTGATTATGGGTTTGGTTTAATAATCTCAAAAATATGGGGCGCCTGGGTGGCTCAGTTGTTAAGCGGCTGCCTTCGGCTCAGGTCGTGATCCCAGGGTCCTGGGATCGAGCCCCGCATCGGGCTCCCTGCTCCGCGGGAAGCCTGCTTCTCCCTCTGCCACTCCCCCTGCTTGTGTTCCTGCTCTCGCTGTCTCTGTCTCTGTCAAGTAAATAAATAAAATCTTTAAAAAAATAAAAAAAATCTCAAAAATATATCTTATCGTTTATAAAATGTTAAGAAAATAAATATCTGCACGTCCCTGTGTTAAGCGTTATAACGCAGGAGCTCCCTGCTCATTCAGCACCGCCGGAGGCCCTTTCACACAGAATGATCTCGCAGGAGCCCTGGTGGACTGGCTCATCCTTCCACGTGAAATGCTGATTCAGATGAGATGCTGTTATTTGTGCGGGTCTCTGGAATTCACTGGAAATTCTCAGAAGGGAGGAGTTGATTGCAGAGAGTGCATATGCCCTTTCTGAGGTATAAAAAGATAAGTCCCTCAGTACTTCTAATAAAAACGCTACACAAATATAGCCAACAAAAACCCTTGATGGGGTGTTGTTGTTGTTGTTAATCTATATGCATTTTCTTTTTTTTTTTTAGGTTTTTTTTTTTTTTAATATTCAGTTGGCCAGCATATAGTACGTCATTAGTTTTTGATGTAGAGTTCGATGATTCAGGGTTTTAAAATCAGGAAAGAAATGTTGGGATGTGTGCTCTTTCTTCTTGAATTTTTAAGGTCCACCAGTAGATACTGTTCCTAAGAAGGTTTGTCCTTTAATCCTAACTGATGGTTACACGATTTCTGTCTTACAATTAAGCGCAGATGGTTTTGAGCAGTAATCAGATAAAGAACGATACAGTTTAGGGATGGTTCAATTTCCGGGTTGGATTTGCATCCTAATCCTAGACTAAAAAAATTAGAAAACTGTTTCCAGATGATCTGTAATGTTCTTTCGCAACATTCGCTTCAGAAGTCCTTAAGCATGGGAAATAATGCCTGTTACAATGTTGGGTGAAGAGAAAGAACACTAATAGGATCACAGTCTCGAAACTGTGTGGCTTAAATCATCACGAAATTAGTTCACGGAGGTGGATAAAAATGTGAAGATGCATCCAGGGTACGCAAGTGCCATTTCCTCCAGATAAGAAAGCTGGATAGAATTTTCCCCGCAAATCTGGTCAGCCAGAATGGATTTAAATGTGGTTTGAGTTCTGGCTCTGATGGCAAGCTGACGGAGCAGTTGAACCTTGGGCAGCAGGGTGCAGGCAGGACTGCTGAGACTGACTACCAGGTTGTGGAGGAAGATAGAAATACTTCCAACACAGAGGATGGCAGGACAAGGTGGCAGCTTCTTGGTGTAGCCCGCACTGGGAGCAATGGGGAGATACATGTAGGTTCCTCGGTGACCTGTCGCTTCACAGAGATGAGAGTTTCCGGTTGGATCGGAGTTGAGAAATGCAGTGCGCGGAAGCCCACCCAACCTGATTCTGATCACAGATCTGAGGATGGGATGGATCTCAGGGAGGTGGGGGTGGGCGCTGTGAATTTTCTGTCTCGCTCATTTTGGAACTTCCACTTTCTGTTTTGGCTGTTTTTCTTTACGCTTTTGGAGCCCTGATGCCAAGGACAGGGTGGTGACAGCATGCCCCTAGAGCTGTGTCTGCTGGTCCTCATCTGTTCAGCTTTGCTTCTCAAACCCTACAAGAAGAATCATCCTTTAGAACCTGACTGAGATCAGCCGACGTAGTGCAGTTTTCACACGCAGAGAAGAAACAGATGTGGCCTGCTCAGCTCTTGCACACACAGATCATGCTTGTACATCATGGACTCTGCTGGGGTTATTGGGGATCTATGCTATAGGGAGATGAAGCCTTCCTGACCCCACAATTTAATTTTGTATTCAAAATATTCTAAGAGGTTAAAGTTTTTTTTTTTTTTAAAGATTTTATTTACTTATTTGAGAGAGAGAGAGAGAGCATGAGTGAGTTGGAGAGGCAGAGAGAGAGAGGGAGAAGCAGACTCCCTGCTGAGCAGGGAGCCTGATGTGGGGCTCGATCCCAGGACCCTAAGATCATGAGCTGAGTTGAAGGCAGACGCTTAACCAACTGAGCCACCCAGGCGCCCTTAAGAGGTTAAAGTTTTGATCTGAATGCGTTTATTCTAAGAATTTAGCTTTAACATTTATCAGAACTTAGTTCGGGCCTACCTTGTATGCCTGACAAAATTCCCTGGGAAGTCTCAAAATTCTCTGAATTAAAAGAGCAGGAGGGATTCCCTACATGCTGATTGTGGTAGGCAGAATTTTTTTTCTACCCCAAATGGTTTATTTATTTATTTTTTGTTGTTGTTTGTTTTTGTTTTATTTTTCAGTTAGCCAGCATATAGTACATCGTAAGTTTTTGTTGTAGTGGTCAACGATTCATTAGTTGCATATAGGCAGGATTCTTGATGACCTCCAAAGACCCTTGCCCTTGTATAATTTCCTCCCATTGAGAGTTGAGAAACCTGCGAGGGATGATGTTATATTCTATGGCAAAAGGGATTTTATTGATGTGATTAAGATCCCAAATAAGCTGACCTCAAGATAGGGAGATTACCAGGGTGGGCCTGACCTAAACACATGATCCCTTTAAATCTGAGTCAGAGGTTGGAGCATGAGAAGCAATTGAGGGGAGGAGGACATGTGACAAGGGATGGGAGCGACCTAGAAGAGCTAGAATGGCCTGGGGGCAGCCAGCAAGAAAATAGGGGCCTGTCCCAAAACCAGTAGGGACTGAATTCTGAAAACAAGAATGAACTTGGGAGTAGATTTTTTTCCCCAGAGCCTCCTGATGAGAACCCTACCTGGTTGACACCTTGATTCCAGGCTTGTGACATCCTGAGCAGACAGTGCAGCCTTGCCCCAGAGAGCATCTCATGTACAGAACTGTGAACTAATAAATCATCATTTTTTTAAGCTGCTGAGCACGAGGAGGTTTGTCCGCCATGATAGAAAACTAATAACACAGGCACAACTATAGTCAGTAGGACCATTTCATTTCTTTGATTAAGGATTTCAGCTCTGACCCACCCTCTCTACTCTGTGTGCTAATCCCAAGGCTGGGATTTTGCAAATCCACCTTCTCCTTCACCGGCTCTGCCTCCCGGGTCTGCCACTGGGGACCCCTGCATGTCTGGAGGCTGACAGACAGGGGAGGGCGAGTTCCCAGCTATTGACTCCTGTTGGTCTCAGTAGCATCTGAACTTGACCCAGCAGTGGCAGTGGGCTCCTGGAGCCACGTTCACTTTCCGTTTGCAGCGTTATCATTTCTGCACCCGCAAAATCAGCCTTACGGCACCCCCTCCGAGATGCAAATGCCAGCCAGTAGCATCCTCTACTTCTAGGTCCGAATGTACAAGGTCCCTCTTCTGAGCTCCTGAGGTTCAAGCATCTGCCAGCCACCAAGATGTCACCTCATACATCCCTTGGAGGCTGGAGTCCATCTCTGTGGGCCATTTCCCCAAGCCACCAGGTTCCGGCAACTCCACCTGTTCGCTTCTGTTCTCTCAGCCCTGAAGCTGCCAACTCTCTGAAGCTGCAGGGCCTCCTCTGTGCCCTTCTGCTCTTGAGTACCTGGTTAAAAATTCATTTTGTTCAATTCTTCCTATAGGTAACAGAAGGGGTTCTTGTTGTCCTGACTTGGCCCCGACTGATACACTCTTTTCTTGAGCCTATGTGGGGTGGACAGGAAGCAGCGGCACAGAACCTCAGGGTGACCACACAGCTCCCTTTGGAAAAGAGGGGCTTTGACACTTCTGGATCTCACTCTCTCAGCTGCCACCCCGGCTGATGACAAGTGCAGCAGTCCCAGAGAAGGGGGAGTGGGCAGGCGTTTGGGGGTGAGCAGTCTACAAGCAAACCCGTATATGGTAGTAAGAGAACAACCTATGTATTGTGAGCCCAAGGAGCACAGCCTTCTGCGAGTCAGCTGACTTCCATTTCCCCTTGAGTGGCTACCCCTCTGTCAAAGGATGAGTGTCTTTGTTTGCTTTTTTTTTTTTATTAAAGATTTTATTTATTTGAGAGAGAGAGAGAGAGAGCACATGAGCAGGAGGGAGAGGGAAGAGGAGAAGCTGGCTCCCTGCTGAGCAGGGATTCCCAATGCGGGACTCAATCCCAGGAAGCTGAGATCATGACCTGAGCCAAAGGCAGACGCTTTGCTGATTAGCCACCCAGGCGCCCAGTGGATGAATATCTTTGGAAACATCCTCTCTTTCAGAAGTGTAGACTCTGATGAACACTCTGTGGTAGTCCTGATTTAGGGGCACCTTCAGCTCTTTCCCCTCTCATCTGTGAAATCCTGAGTAAGAAATCTGAGGTCTGGGTGATTGTGGGGGTTGGCAGAGCATCAGGCTGCCGCAGAGCCCTGACCACCCAGCACACTCCATCTGCCGTCAGTCACCTTGCATGAGCCTTTCTCATGAACCTCAGGCCCCAGACCTGCTGACCTAGAAGGACGCTCCCAGTGCATTTTTGAGGTCTGGCTGCAGTGGCCATGCATCTTGGCAACTAGTCCTCTGCAAAAGTGCTCCCCAAAGAGAGTGGTATATTTGTTGGGAAGGTCTCCAATGAGAAGAAGAGAGCATCCTAACAGGGAGTAGAAAGGGTCCATTGTTACGTAGCAGGAATCTTTATGAAAAAGCAATTTTTACATGCAAAGGCATTTACAAGGCTGTGGAAAATTTTATTGAACTTTCAGTAAAATATTTTTAACCCAGTGGACGAGAGGTAGAAGTCATGGGCAGGGCAGCTCTGAGAAAGGGTATGGAGTTGAGTGTCAAGCCTGGGCCTCCATGTTGGCCTGAAGTGGTGGTCCAAATGCCCAATGAGCAGCTGGTTGATAGAGGACGTTTCCTGGGAACAGGGCCGGGGCTCCAGTGGGGTTGTGTTCACAAGTCAGCGAGATGAAGAACAAAGGACCAAGCACAGTGCTCCATACTTCATAGATGTCCCATAAAGCCAGGCTCTTTACTTCACTTCTCATCATTTCATCCACTTCAATATCCGGTTCGTTAACTTGCGTGCGTGTCAGACGCGGCGGGTGCCATCCAGTCTTGACTCAGCGGGCGCCTCTGTCAGCCTGGGTGTCTGTCCCTGTCCATAGTGCCTTGTGCAGCGCTCTTCCTCCAAGTGCTTTGTCTCCTTTCCCCCACTTCAGCCCACGCTTGTCTCCAGAGGTGTGGCTGCGGGTGCAAAACCTCAGCCTGATAGATATAATGGTCCCTTTGTTCAATAAGGAGGAACGTCCGGACGACTTATCCCCACATTTCACGCCTTATCTAGGGGTGGGGCAGGGTCAGAAGCTGGGTCTTTCCCGCCCAGGGCTGAGCCCTCTCACACTGCCACCCACTTCAGTCCTCTCAGAATAAGCACGTGACTGGATTGACTCGGCACCCCAAGTAAACATTGTGGAGAGCTTTATTTGATTTAGAGAGACAGTCCTATCAGGACCACCCTTATCCTTCTTAGTGGCTGACAATGCGTCAGCCCAGCTTCACAACCGCGGGTGCGTTTTGTAATCTCCAAGTAGGGGACCGAAGAACCTGCTGGATTTTCTAGAATGCACACTTAATACCTTGACCTATTTGGAGCTCAGTCAATCCCTTAGGAATGTTCTGCCAAGCATGGTTTTGTTAAAAATTGAGTTTATGCCTTGATTCATCTTTAATTTGTTGGTGTGTATTTTCTCAAAACAAGAAGATAAAAGCAGTTCTTTCTGTTTTGCCTTATTTCAACTCTTAGATGGCTTTTGGAAAATGCATTTGATTTTTAACTCTCTGGAAGACTTTCAGATAAAATTTCAATGTGTACTGCTCTTGACATGTTAATTTATCTTGTAAAAGACAATTACATATCCCAAACTTGTGCCTATTAAATGGTACTTTGGAAGAAAGGACTAATTTAATGATCACTGTATAGGAAGTGAAGGATCCCTGACCTTATCCTTTCAAATCCTCTTCATTTGACTCAGTAAATTGAGAAAGGATTTTAAGAGGGGAAGGACCTCTTTTTGGCATCAGAATTAAATGACTGCCCTAGTAAAACTGGAATTGGTTGCAGGAGATAGCTCCTGCTATGGAGCTCTCTCCCTGGTAATTCAGAAGAGGAAATAAAAATTTAATATATATATTAATATATATTATAAATAATATATTTACATAAGTTACATTCTACTAGTTTATTTTTATATATGTGTATATATACACATACATATATATATACACACACACACATACACACACATTCTACTAGTTGTTTTTTTTTTTTTCAATTGGAAATTAATTACCCCAGGATTCTAAATTTCTCATGGCTCATTACCAGTCACCTAGAATCTTGCAGCAGAGCAGGAAATCAGACGCAGGTACTTTAAGCCAAGCTGGTTTGGCATTTACTTACTTAGTTAAAGATCATCACCAAGCAGAACCCCCTTGGGAAGAGTCGCTGGCTCATTGGGCCCCATGGGGAGGGCGGTAATTAAACTCTGAAGGCGGCACTGATGTTCAGCTAAAAGCTTGTCTTTAAATAGTAATACACTTGCGTTGTAAAGTGGTAGGCCCTCGGGTGGCTGTTGACACAGTGTGAGGAGTTGGCACTTTTTTATATAAAAGCCAAATTGAAGAAACTGTTATGAGCTCATCTGCATAAAGCAATATGATTCTGCCTGAGGGTGCAGGCAACGGGGAGTGATTAGCCAACCGGCTCTCTGCCTGTTCCTCCATGGCTCTGCTAGCGTGTCACTTGTCACGAAAAAATTGGAGACACCATATGCCAGGCTGCCTCTGCCGGGCGCCCCTTCTGACGACACACCGAGGAATTCCTCCTCAGCTCCGGGCGCTGCAGGAGCCCCTTGCAAAGTCTGCAGAGGGAATGCATGCTCTTGCCACCTCCTCCTTCCCTCCCTGCCTTTCTTGAGGACGTCCCATTGTTCCGGGGACTGTGGCAGGGACCTCGGGCGTTTGCTTAACTGATCTGATGCCCATTCGCTCCCGAAACTTGCCAGGCTCCCTGTGCCCCTGAGGGTGGCAGCATTGGGAACGGGGTCCCCTGTGACCCTTGGAAGCGGGATTCCAGTGCTTTCTTTGTAGCTGCGCAGGACGTTTCAGGAGAGCGTCCTTTCTCCTTCCCAGACTGTTTTTCTTTAAAACATATTTTGTGCTCTGGCTCTCAATTTTCTGTGCTCTATTAATTATGCAAACCTCTTTTGCTTCAATGTGTAAACAGTGCATTAAAATTTTAACCTCAAGGAGAATGGTTTTTATGCGGGCTGACAGCTGAATCCCAGGGCTTTGAAAAGGAGATGAGTGCATTTGGCTTTTGAGGAATTCCCTTTCAGGTCCCTCCAAGGTGATAGGTTTGGGTGTAGGGTGGCTTCTGGGCTCGATTCGAGTTTGGAGTTTGAGCTGCCTTTTCATGTTTCCTTCTGTCACCAGGATCAAGACCTTCCTAGCAGCAGGTGCTTGAGAAGGGAAAGGAGCTGCGGGAGGGTGTGTGCAGCACCGGGGCGTTCCAGAGACGTCGGGAGCCGTCTTCTTGCCCAGCTGACCCTTCACTCCAGGGACAGTGATGTCGTGTCGTCCTGGGGGTGGGTGGGGGTCCTCCCAGAGCGGATGGTAAGATTCTTCCCTGACCAAGACCTGGCTGCATTTGGGCAACATTTGGGTGGTTTTGCCTGGTCTTTTGGAGGGTTGTGGAAGGGGTTGTGTTAGGCCTCAAGAAGAAATGTTCTCCGGTGACCCTTCTCCCCCATAACCAGGTGTCAGCCTTCTTTTTTTTCCTTTGAATCTTGTTATTGTTATGTGAATCCCCATACATTACCTCATTAGTTTT
The DNA here is from genome assembly GCF_009762305.2 of Zalophus californianus. Taxonomy (NCBI): domain Eukaryota; kingdom Metazoa; phylum Chordata; class Mammalia; order Carnivora; family Otariidae; genus Zalophus; species Zalophus californianus. Next base: position 210,808,569 of record NC_045595.1, on the reverse strand, counting down.
GATGTAGTGTTCCATGATTCATTGTTTGTGTATAAGGCGTCAGCCTTCTTAAAATATCCTCCAGACCCCACCCCAGCCCCAGCCACCAGAACAAAGCCAACCCACTCACTAGTGTTGTTCCAAAAAGGTACTTTGGGGGAGTATAAGATGTGACTTTCCTTAGAGAGATTCACACTTGTCTTTTCTCTAGATGGGTTTTGGGGTGAGGCTGACAGTGACGTGATCCCAGTAAAATATTATATGAGTCACAAATCCAACACCAGGAAAATATTGTCTGTAGACTTTAAAAAAATTAAATTTATCTTGTGAGTGATTAGGCTGCATCTCAAAGGAATAAAATAATGTACACGCCAAAGGCCAATTTGGGGCCCGTGAACAGACTGGGGAAGGGGACCCCATTTATTTACTGTCCTTCCTGCGCTACGAGCTGGTGCTCATGAGGACCAGGCCCTGTGGTGTAGGTGTTATCATCCCATTACCTGCATGTGCAAACTGAGGCCCAAAGAAGTTTCAGCCGACCTGCCCATGGTCAAGAGGCTGGGAGGTGGCTGTCATTCAAATCCAGATCTGTCCCACCCAAAAGCCTGTAGTCCCTTGGCCATATTCCATTTTGCTTCCGGCCAGAGGTTGCCCAGCGTGCTGGTGGTGATGTTGCTAACTTGTTCAGGGCCCTGCACCGGATATCCCTCTTGACCCAGTGACATGCGGCCTCCTGGAAGCAAACTCCCTGCTCCCCTCCATGGTTTCCTATCCCAAATCTCTGCCCAGCAGTCACCTGAAATCCATATTCCCCAGGATATGGACTCTTCCTGCCCACCAGCCCTCTTCAAAATACCTGTGTCCTAGAAGAAGGAGGATCTCCAGTCTGAGTTTTATGCAGGGAGTGTTGGAAGGGAAGATGGAAATGAACTCTCACGCCCGTGCAGGCCCCTGGCACTGCATCCCCTCATTTAAGTTCGAAGACCCTCTTATTGGGGCATATCATGATCTTCAGTAACAGAGGAAGGGAGAAGGCTTAGCAAGGCTAGGAAAGCCTTCCAAGGTCATGTGCCTGCAGGGGAGGCCCAGACTGGACCCAACTCTCTGCCCCTAAAGCCCTTGGCTGGCCACCCAGGCCACAGGCTCACCCAGCCACACGAGGGGGCTGGGGAGTCTAAGACCACTGCAGTGGACAAATGGGGGCAACATTCAGAAATGCCACCATGGCTAGAGACCCATGTCCTGCCTCCAACTTGCTTCTAGTGTCATTGGGGAAGTTAGGGAAGCAGTCAGCTCTCTGACGCATGTGTTACCTCTCCCCTGCATGCAGTAGGTGTGGGATAGCCGATGCCCGAGGCTTCTCCCGCAACTCTGCAGCCCTGCCCACCTTGCTGGGCGGGCCATGCACCTGTGTGTTGTGTCCCACGTGGTCACACCCCCCAGCATGGCCCTCGCGCTGAGGGGCCCTAAGGCTCCCTGGACTGGGGGGCAGGTGCACAGACCAGGGTTCTGGCTACTGCTCCGTAGCCTCTGTTTTTCTCATGGTGTTCTCTGTCTTTATTATAAAGACTGGGGAGAACAGGTAGGACTTGCAAGCCAGGCTTTTTCGGTTTGCTAGAAGGAAGTTCCAGAAATCACAGGGCCTGATATCTCCAGCAGAGGATCTCAGGGAAGAAAGAGTTTCCCCGATCTATGGAGATGAGCAATCATTGGGTGGGTTCTTCAGTTTGAATTCTGGCCCCCAGTCTGCTTTGCTTTGCATGCTTTTAGTTAAGTGATCTTGAGCACATGTCTCACTTCCCTTCTTGGGAAGAGAAAAAATGACACCTGCCTCCCAAGTTCAATTTGACTATCAAAGGCAAATCGAGAGATAATTTTCATTTAGAAAGGTTCAACTGGTCAGCCCACTGCCACAACAGTGATGGCTTTCCCACGGCTGCCTTAACACATTAGCATGAGCTGGGGGCTGAAAACAACAGAAATGCACTCTCTCATAGCTCTGTGAAGTCCAGAAATCCAGCAGCAAGGTGCCTGGCTCCCTCTAGAAGCTCCAGGGGATCATCCTTCCTGCCCTGTCCAGGTTGTGGGGTCTGCACGATCATTGGCATTCCTTGGCTTGTGACGTGTTACGCCGTGTCTGCTCTGTCATCACGTGGCCCTCTTTTCTGTGTCTCTGTCTCTTCTTATAAAGACCTTTATTAATCAATTTAAAGAAAAATGAATAGCCTCCATCTAATGGAATAAAAAGCCCACAAACCAAAAGCTATTTGAAGCTTTCGGTTCTTCAGTGCATACCAAGTATATAAAATGTACAAGAACAAAGCTGCTCTGGAGAATCTCAGTGAATTTTCCCTGCCATAGTCCCACGTCCCAGAGACCCTCCTCATTTTTCCCGAGACCCCTTGGAGCACAATTTGAAATCCGTTGGTACAACTTCCGCCTTGGGTGAGAGAAGGCATCAGGCGGCAGATGTGTTCCTTGTGACATCCTTACCCCTAAACATTTTCTCTTTTTACAATAATAATAATTAATAATCACAATAATATAAATTTCTTCCAGTTCACGGCAAATAGGCCATTTCTACCCATGTCTACAAATATCACTTTAACTTTTATCTTTCGAGATTAAATATTTATTTTTGAACTGTTCTCTAGAGGTTGAATCATCAAATACCTCTTCCAAAATCAATTAGTCAATCCGTGAGTACTGGAGAGGTGGTCTCAATGAGAAAGAAGGGAAGCAAAAATGCCACGTGTTTCCCTCATTAAATCTTTGAGCCAGGGTGCCTTTTTCCTCTGCCTTCTTTTGTGTGCTTTGCCCTGCTCTTTCTTTGTTTCTAGCTACTGAGCTATGCGGGTGGTATTCTTCCTGAGCATCAGGGACACCAGGTTATTCCAAATGGACTTCTCTTGTTTTAAGAGGCATGCTTTAACACACAACCAAATACGGCTGCCATTCATTATGAGATGTCAGGTCCAAAGCAAATATGACTTACCCCCAAATGCCTAATCTATATTCTATACTCCTTTCAGGGCAGCAAAAATGTTGCTGAATTTGAATGCATTTCTTCAAAGTCTTTCTGGATGTTAATATGCTGGACAGATGATTCTTTCTTAAGGAGAGTCCTACTGTTTTACTTGTTCAAGTTCATTTTGATAGATTTACATTTTTTATTTTTTTTAAAGATTTTATTTATTTGAGACAGAGAGAGAGAGCACAAGTGGTGGGGGTGGTGGGCAGAGGCAGAGGGAGAGAGAGAATCTTAAGCAGGTTCCATGCCCAGTGCAGAGCCCGACGCCTGACGCCCAGTGTGGGCTTGACCCCAGGACCTAGGATCCTGACCTGAGCCGGAGGCAGCCGCTTAACTGACTGAGCCACCCAGGAGCCCCCACTTTGGTAGATTTGATAATGTTACAACTTTTAAAAGTTGGCCTTAGGTCTTGTTAACACATCTGTTCCGTGCGGACATATATGTACACATATCTGTATCTGAAAACCCACAGGATTTGCAGATATTAGCCCAAAGTATCTTCCTCCTTAACGATGTCTTTATTTTCCTTATTATTTCTGGCTCCCTGTGTTCTTTTCTCAATACTTTTCAAAATTCATATATGCAGAGTGCCTTAGACTTAAGACCCTATCAGAAAGGAAAATCCATCCCTATAAGTTATATAAACCTACTGCCTAATAATGATAAGCACACATTTCAAATTTTTTAGCGAGTAGGTTTAGAAGCTCAGCTCTGGAATATATTGCTACTCATTTAATTAGCAAGAAAACAACTTTTTGTATATGAAGAAAGTAGACTCTTCAACAGCGGTTTGTGAAGAGCTTGTTAGGATTCCTCTCTGAAAATATTTGCATTTAAGCTTCTTAGTTTGGTTCTTCTGTATTTAGAACGTTTATTATCTGATGCTTCTTTTATTTGCCTTATTCCATTTGTAAATTCACCTTCCACCTGAGATGTTGAAAGCATGGAGTAGATACTGAAATGGACTTCACTGCAGAAACTTCTGTGTTCGTTAGACTGTAGTCACACGAATTGCTTTTTCTCTTAGTGAAGGTTTATACATGTTCTTCCTGTAATATGTAGAAGACACAGATAAACAAAAATAAAACAAAATGGTAGCCTGTAAAAATAATGGCATTCGTTAATATTTTGATGTATTGAAAGGCCTCTCCCATGCCAAGATGATATTGACACACAACTGCATTTTCTTCCAGAACATTCATTGTTTCATTTTTAACATATATTTATGATTTCTTTTAATAAAGTATCTTCTCTCAGTGGCTTAGTGGTTCGCTCAGTAGTATTTGATGGCGGAGTTAATGTGGCTGAAATCAGACTGGAGTGCACCCCAGGAAGCAGAAAAGAAGAAGGACCCTCTTAGGACGTTTTGGGATAAAGAGAAGGAGATATAATGGGGAGGGGTAGATCGAAGGGTAGACAGTTTCTTTTTGTAAATACTTGTTTATTGTCAGTCTTTTTCTGATGAATATTTTTCAGCTGTTGTGTCCTAGAAAATTGTACTTGTTGGCTCCTTTACCAAGCTTCATACAATTTGGAAGAATGAAGGCCATATTGAATGAGAGTGGAACACAAAAAGAAAATAAAACATGATTCTAGTACTCCAGAAGCTCAGTCTCGTGTGGGGATGATGGAGGGGATACACTTGGTAATTAAGATCGACAGGAAGCAGATTGTACCATGTGTTAGAGTGGAATCTCTGAGTCCCAGAGGAACAGGGAGAGAGAGTTTGGTTCTATCAGGAAAATCAATGGAGGCTTCTTAGAGGATTTGCTGTTTGATCTCTACTCTACCTTCTCGAGAATCTAAATGTGCCTTAATTAATGTTTAGTGAATGAATTAATGAATAGAGAGTGTTTTGTTTTTCTGTGTTTTGGTTGTGCACGGAAAGGGGAGGTGAGCAGGCTTCAGAAGTAGAAGGAACAGCCCGTAAGCCTGACAGCTGATAATTTAGTCAATATTTGTTAAGATTCATGAATTCTAATAAGGATATTGAGGATGGATCATACATGAAAATAAAGCATCCCTAACTGAATAACGCAACTCAGTGTAAAAACGCTTGCAAAGGAAATGTCCACAATAGCCAAACTGTGGAAAGAGCCAAGATGTCCATCGACAGATGAATGGATAAAGAAGATGTGGTATATATACACAATGGAATATTATGCCAGCCATCAAAAGGAATGAGATCTTGCCATTTGCAACGACGTGGATGGAACTGGAGGGTGTTATGCTGAGCGAAATAGGTCAATCAGAGAAAGACATGTATCCTATGACCTCACTGATAGGAGGAATTCTTAATCTCAAGAAACAAACGGAGGGTTGCTGGAGTGGTGGGGGGTGGGAGGGATGGGGTGGCTGGGTGACAGACATTGGGGAGGGTATGTGCTATGGTGAGCGCTGTGAAGTGTACAAGACTGTTGAATCACAGATCTGTACTTCTGCAACAAATAATGCAACATATGTTAAGAAAAAAGAAAAAGAAGAAGATAGCAGGAGGGGAAGAATGAAGGGGAGTAAGTCGGAGGGGGAGACGAGCCATGAGAGACAATGGACTCTGAGAAACAAACTGAGGGTTCTAGAGGGGAGGGGGGGTAGGGGGATGGTTAGCCCTGGTGATGGGTATTCAAGAGGGTACATTCTGCGTGGAGCACTGGGTGTTATGCACAAACAATGAATCATGGAACATTACATCAAAAACTAATGACGTAATATATGGTGATTAACATAACAATTAAAAAATAAAAAAAAACGCAAAAAGTTATCCATTCTAAAATTATGGGTACAGTGAGCCTAAAGAAAGTGTCTTCTTTATCGTATTTTTCCCATAGCACTAAGAAAAAAATAAATCTTAATAAAGCCATTAGGGTAAAATGAGACACACCAGGAATGCTCTGGATTATGTCCACATACAGAGAATATGCCTTATTTCCATTTTCAAAAAAAACCTCACAAATTGATTTTTATAAATTTACCTATGACAATATCCTTTCTCATCCCGTGAAAAGCATATGCATAGGAAAGAAAACAAGAGTTCTTGCTCTAGCTTGGCCACTAATTATAGATGATTTTAGGTATATTCCGTCTTGCTGTGGTTCTGTTTATTTCATTTACAAATGGTCATAGGATTGCAGACTTGTTATTAAGCAATAAAAATCTTTTTCTCAAATAAAATCTCATTTGAAATCTCGGTGTTTCTAACAGATAATCTGTGGCTGATGCTCTGGTTGAGCCTGTGTGAATATCTGGAGATCCAGAGTCCAGTCTGCTCAGCCCCCGCCCCCCACCTCACCACCCACCCCGCCTCCACTGTTCTTTCCCTGAGGATCCTTGGGGGCTCCTGGTGTGTGGGGCTCCCCAAACCGCCACTGGACTATGATCATGAAGTTCTTTCCTAGCCCTAAATCCTGATCTATATGAAGTCCGTGTCTGGATTTCTTTTCATCTCATAGAAGCAAGTGTTTCTCTTCAGTATATGAGTTAATTTACCTTAATGCCATCTTTGACCTCCACCCCCCTTTACCTGTGTAAGAAAGATGGCACCCAGAGAAACCTTTATTGTGTAGAACCACTTGAATAGTTCACTGAAATGCACGGTGCTATCCTGTCTCTTCTGCTGTATGTCCTGCTTCCCATTCTTACCGAGCAAGTCTGGCTGAGGGGCCATAGATCTGATTTGAAAACAACATCCCTGATGATTTAATATCAGGTGGTCTAGAGACTACTTGGAGAAGAAAAACCCAGAAAAATAAAATAAGATCATTGCTGTAGGATTCATAGGATGGTAAACAGAGCGTAAGCACAGTATCAGTATCAACGCAAATTTTCATTTCATACTTAGGTATTGGTGCAAATTCTACTTGGCACCACAATGGAGAAATCAGAATCTTTTCTTAGGGAAGAATCTTTCCCAAGAATGATGGGTGCAGGGGTCGGGCTGCGTCTATACCCTTCTCTTCCACCATTCCTTGTGATTTGCTTTGGGCTCTGTAAGGATCCCATCATCTCTCTGGGCTAGAAATGGAGGGACACTAAATTCCTGGCTCCTTATCAAAACTGTGGCTTCTCTGTGAAGAAAGAAGAGGGTTCTCAGGGGTGAATGACCCGAGGGTGGAGGGGTTACCCCCCATTATTTAATGGGCAGGCAGACCTTTCGTTAGCCAGTGGAGGAGCCCCTGCTCTGCCCCAGTGTTAGCTAAGTCCTGCATCTGTCCCTGGAGCCATGCCCTTGCTCACCAGCTCACTTACTCACCTAGCACTCTCTCTGAGGCCTGAAGATGCAAGGCCCTGGGCCCCACTCCAAGGACCTCTAAAGAGGAAGAAAGAGGCGTACTTTATATCATGCAAAAGTGCTTGGGTAGTGCTTCCGTTCGCTAGGGCAGCTGGGACAAAGTCCCCCAGACTGATGGCTTACACCACAGAAATGTTTCCTGTCACCGTTCTGGAGGCCAGAAGTCCAAGATCAAGGTGTGGGCAGGGCTGGTTTCTCCCGAGGGTGGGGAGGGGACATCTGCTCCATCCTCTCCCCTGGCTTCCCTTTGGCATCTTCGGGGTTCCTTGGCTTGTAGCTGCACCACCCCATCTCACCAGCATCCTCACTGGGAGCAGGGCCCACCCTAATCCAGATGACCTCATCTCTGGTGGTATCTTGGGCAATCCTATTTCCCAACCACGGTCTAAAGTCCTGGGGATTAGAAATATCATATTGCTGAACATGGTTTGGTCAATAGGTGTTAAAAAAAAGTGGGGGGAGGTGGGTGGCAAGAGAGAGAGAGAGGAGAGAAGAGGAGGGAGATTGACTTATGAATGGGAATTATTGCCTTCTGTCCTTGCAAATGTTTCCAGCAATTGGCAGCATTTTTGAAGAACTGTGAGAAAACTAAAATTGTCCTTTCCCTTGTGGCAGATCTAATGTCACAAGAAGAAATTAATTAAGGGAAGAACATGCTACCCTGTGAAAGACTAAACCGTGACCCCCCCAAATTCACATGTTGAGAATAATTCCTCCTCCTCCCTCCCCTCCTCTCCCAGGCACTTCCTCCAGGGAGGAGTGATTCTGTGAAAATAAAAGCCAGGTCATACTCTCTGCTCATACCCTCCGATGGCTTTCCCTTTCATCAGAGGAGAAGCCAAAGTTCTACCAAGTTCTTCTTCAGCTGTGCCCCTCACCTCTGACTCCCTGTAACCTTAACACTGCCTGACCCAGGGTGCACCTTCTTCCTTTTCTCCCTGCCTCCCCATGCTGAAGGCAGACTGTTCTGTTCACTACTTGGTTGGCTGCTCTGGCCCCAGCATGTGGGGCAGAACCTTCCCCGGAGTGAGAGTTTTCTCATAAGTAGCTGCTGTTTCGGTGAGTGCACCGAGGACTTAGGAACTGGAGGGACTCAGACTGACAATGTATGGACCATGACAAGCTCCGCGAGGCGGGGTTTGCACAGAAAGGATTTCACTAGGTCAATTTGCAGAGCACACCATCTCACCTGTGTGATGGGGGTGTGCTGCTTTCTCCAGCTTCCACGTCTTCATCGAAAAATGGACACGACAGTGGTACCAGCCCCTTGGGTGATTGGGATGGTTGAGTTGCCAATATTGTGAAGTTCCAAGTCAGTCCTTGCGTTAGGTGAAAACAGCCAACTTAATAAATTTTTCACATCTTTATTCCTTTTCTGTTTCTTTTGAAGTTTTCTATCATGAACATGAATTGCCATTATAATCAGAATTCTGAAAAAGCTGCATTAAAATAAACAAAAACAAAGGGAATGCAGTGATCATATGATGTCTGGTTTTAAACGTTGGTGCCTAAGAGCTTTGCCCGGGGCTCAGGTTTGCACCAGGGGACTTTGTCACCAAGGATAGAAGCTGTGCACAGGACAGAGGTCCTGAGTCCCTACCGCTGTCTTCCACCCTGGATAACAATACCTTTTACAGCAACAGATTACAGTGCCTGCTCACAAGTCCCTCTTATTATATTTCCAGTGCGTAGATTAAAAAGCATACATTATTCTTTCGATTCTCAAAACAATCTCGTAGGGAAATTAAACCTTTTTTTTTTTTTTTTAATAGCATGGAATCTGAGGCTCAGATTTTTGCCCCGAATCATATCACTAGAAGGTGGCTAGAATAAATACCAAGTGGTCCAACTTTGATTATTTTCTCCTGCTCGAAGCTGCCTCCTTTCTGGCCATAATTCCTCCTTCTGAAAATTTCTTTAAAACCATGTCCAAGTAATTAAAAAAAAAAAAAAAAAGTCTCCCCAGACAGAATAGTATGAGGGAGGTAGGATGTTTGGAAGACGACTTTGATGTCTTTTTATAAAATCTAATGAACTTTCTGAACTTTGACATCTGGAAGAGTTTGAGGAGTGAGTATAAGGTCCATTAGAATTTTCAGTTAAAGGACGCCTGGATGGCTCAGTTGGTTATGCATCTGCCTCCGGCTCGAGTCATGCATGATCCCTGGGATCCTGGGGTCCTGGGATGGAGTCCTGGGGTCCTGGGATGGAGCCCCCTGTCCGGCTCCCTGCTCAGTGGGCAGTCTGCTTCTCCCTCTGCCCTCCCCTGGCTTGTGCTCTCTCTCTCTGATGAATAAATAAAATCTTTAAAAAAAATAAATAAAATTCAGTTACATGCTCAAAAAACTCCAATTTTAATTCTCTTTCCATCGCCACAGCAAAAAAACAGGCCATGTTCAGGCCCGCCAAAGTGGGATTCTGTTCCAGACAAGCCCGCGAGGCGTATGTGGGACCAATGAGAATTCGTGCTCTGCCTTCATTGAGGTGTCCTGTCCAACACCCGTGTGATCCGCTACCCGTCTCCCACCCCCTGGCTCTAAGCGTGTGACATATTTATCTGCCAGTCATTCCCACTAGACTTTGAACTTCTCAGGAGCAGAAACTGGCTCTTATACATCCCTGTATTCAGCGCCCAGGATATAGTACATGTTCAATTAATGTTAAGAATTGAGATGAACACGGTTTTGAAAAATATATTCTCATATCTAAAGTTAATTGAATTTCCACAGTATTTATGGTGATAAAAATTTATTTTTTTACCTGATCCAATATCATAAATCTCCTGTCCTGATTAGCAAATGCAGAGGAAGCTAACACTGGCAGAGATGGAATTACCATCGGCCGGTGTTTGCTGGGAACAAATCATGAGCTGTTACAGCTGATCCTCACCCTAACTCTGGTCCTGGTTTTGCCTGATGATGGGTGAGGACAGGCATCTAGGGAACGTATTTGCCCATGTTCCTACGCGCTGTAATAAGCAGAGCAAACATTTCTTTTTAGTGCTTGCTCTGCAGGAAGCACTCTTTTAAACCTTCTGACATGTATTATCTCCCTCATTCTCCCCCAGACCTTTAGGATAGGGAGTACTGTTGCATTCACTTTACAAATAAGGCCAGTTAGGCACAGAGGATGTAAGAACAGATGCATATTAGACTAGAATAAATGGTGGACAAGGATCAAAACCCAGTGCCCTGGTATATAAAATGGTATATAAAAATCACTATTATTGGGCGCATGGGTGGCTCAGTTGGTTAAGCGACTGCCTTCGGCTCAGGTCATGATCCGGAGTCCCGGGATCGAGTCCTGCATCGGGCTCCCTGCTCGGTTGAGGAGCCTGCTTCTCCCTCTGACCCTCTCCCCTCTCATGTGCTCTCTCTCTCTCATTCTCGCTCCCCTCAAATAAATAAAAAAGAAAATTATATGGGCTAATTACCCTATAGGAAACTATTGAATAAAATGATGAATAAATTAAAAAAAATGTACCACTCCTAAATAATTGTCCTGGATAATATTGTTTATTAAATATTCTTCAAATGAAAATAATGCTGGTCAAGAAATATGTTCGTGAAAGCAAGCCCTTGGTGATGAATGCCATTGGCCTGTGGAGTTCAGGTTGGTATCTCGAAGCAGGGCCTATACACTCGATCCCCATCAATGCTCTCAAGTGCCAGAGGCCCCTTCAGCTACATTTGAGATGCATGTATTTTCTCGTTGGTCTTCCTCTTTTTCTTTTTTCTTATAAACGAGAGACAATAAAACCTTGACTTTCTTCTGCACTGTCACAATGACATTTACTTTTTTCCCTGTGGAAACTACTCAAAATAATTAATATCCAAGAATAAATCTTTATCCAACTACTTTGCTCCTAGAGAAATCTGAAGGTTAGAAATGTCAGAAAGAATCTGAATTGATTTTGCCACCTGGGGTGAAATTTTCTATTCTTGCTACAAAAGTCAATTTTCATAAAAAAAGATTTCATATACCATAACTTGGGAATATCTTAATTTCAATGGATAAAAAGCATATAGTTGCCTATTTACATTTTTATTTTAACGTAGAGCAGTGGTATTAAGAGTTTATCATCTATTTTATAAACTTCTGAGCTTCTATAGGAATAAAGTCAAAGCAAAGTCATTCATGTAAATTCCAAAATAATAACTCATAATGCTTTGAATCATAGACGGGTGTATGAGTAGATGGATGGGTGGACAGTGGGTGGATGGATGGATGGGTACATGGATGGATGGGCGCATGGCTAGGTGGGTGAATGGATGGGTGCATGGGTAGTGGATGGATGGGTGGGGTGGGGAAATAGAATAGATAGGTGGATTCATTTCTTTGAACAATGCTTATACATTGGTTAAATGTTGTGCTTCCAATCTTCAGTTAGGAAACTGGGGAAAGAGAACAATTTTTTAAGTAGGTTTGGGATGTTTAAAATACGTGTATATGTTTATAGCACAACGCAAAGAAATGATTTTCACATGCATTTACACATGCATAGATAAAATCACACTCACAGGCAGGAGATGAGGGTAGTTTTGATCCTTCATAAGCTTTGATAATGAAGTACCACTGTATTTACAATATCCTGAAACAATTTAGGGATCCTCAAAATCATTTTTTTACTCAGTTTCCCTGCCTTTGCTGACCAGCTACAAGTGAGATACTTTTCTGTCCTATTGGCAAAGCCAGTCAAGTCAAATGATATTCTTTCTGTTAACACATACATACATCCAGGCTGAGGTCCAACCGTCACATTATTAACTGAGACTCTCTCAGTGGTCCCCAGGGCACTGTGAGATCACACCTTGCCCTTAGACTTTGCCCTCTGTCCCTCTTTTGCTCACTCCACAAAATCTTCTAGATGTTTCCAAGTACTCCCTGCACACTTCTACCTCAGTGTCATTCTGTTTGTAGGCGTTGCTGCTGAGGATGCTCTCTCTCCAGGTGACCTCTGTCTCTCTCTGTCTCCCTTTGGGTCTGTGCTCCTGGGTCACCTTATCAGAAGGGCCCTGACCATCTCATACCACAGCACACCCCATCAGCCTCAATCTCCCTTCCCTGATTCTTCTTTGGTCCGGAGCCTCCTCGGCCCTGCACATAACCTGTCTGGCCCCTTTATTTAAAATCATGACTAAATGGAACATTTCTTCTCACTTCTCTTTCTCCTTCTCTGTAGGATGCATGCCACCTCACACACTCCTTTATCTTGTTTGGTGCCTGTGTCCCTCTTGTCCAGGGCATGCATGTCATCTGCTCATTCAGTGATCTATCCCTAGTCCCTAGAATAGAGCCAGTGGGATTTCTGCCTCATAACAGTTGAGGGGATTTGGGAATGGGGTGGGGGTGGGGGATAAGATTAACCATTGGTTTTACTAGAAACCGAAACTGTCTTATCTGAGATTTATTCGTGTTTCAGCTTCATGGTTCATTCTCTGTGTTGCCCACCGCTGTGAATTCGGATGGAATTTCTTTATGTAAAGTATTTACAACAACTGCTTTTATCTAACAACATTAATTTGGAGCTGCTCGATTTTGATGACCTTTGTTCTTAAGCAGGAATGACAGTATAAAAGAATTTACTAAGACATAAGGTAAACACCCTCAGGTATTTGAAAACGTTCACCTTGAATGTATTACAGCTGTTCCAGTCGCCGGGCTTTGGAGCCTGGGGTGGTCAGACCCCAGCTCTGCCTCCTGGTGGTCCAATGTCCTACACTCCACATTTGTCCTCCCCCAGCCCAGTGGCTCATCTTTGAGTGATACCTACGTCAGCAGTGCGGAGGGCTGAGGCGGGTGCCGAATTGCACTTCCTTGTTGGTCCATCAGTTTCACTGAATTTCTGTCTGGAATGAAGGCAGGGAGGGGACAGGACCAGCATTGTCTGTCATGTGGCTCAGGTTCTGATGGCCAGTGCCCTGCTCCCTCCTACGTGTGGGGCCACCTCTCGTGGAGAGGGCGCAGGGATCAGGATGGACAACTCTGCCTGCTTCCCTCCCCTCCCCAGAATTTTGGGTTGGAATTCCCTGGTGGAATCCACTTTGTCCTTTGTTTGCCCCATGTTTACTGAGCAGCCCCCTCTGTGAGCCAGGAACTGCCAGGCATGGGGCCCAGGGGTAGGAGACACCGACATGAGCCCCCTCCCCAGTCTGCAGTGCATGGGGCGACACCCACAAGTCTCCAGTGGGACAGTGAGGTGTGCTGGTCCCTGGAGAAGAAACGGTCAGCACTCATGGGCATGTCAGCTGCAGGAAAAGGCAAGCACACTGACACACAGGGGAAGATTTGGAGTGAGACAGATGTGGTGGCAGGGGCAGTGCATCAGGCAGAGGGGACCTGGAGGAGAGAGAGAAAGCGCAGTGTGCTTGTGGTGGGGAGGGGCCTAAGCGGGGGGACAGATCAGGTGCAGAAGGCGAAGCTGCAGATGCCAGCAGATATTTACCCTGTGATGTCCTGTGAGGCATGTTAATGGTCCTGTAAGTGCTGAGGAGACACAATCACATTTTCAATATAAATGTCCACTCTGCCTACAGTGTAGCAGTTGGTTGGGGGAAAGGGGCTGACCTGCTCCAGAAGTGGGGGTGATGCTTGGGTCTTAATCCATTTGAGAGCTAGGGGGAGCTTGACCCGGAGGGCAGGTCTCTGGCACAGCTGAGAGATGATGTGGCAGAGAGCGGAACAGACTTGGTAGCCCCCGCTGACAGAGAGGGAGAAGATAGAGGGCGGGTGAGGTGACCTCCTTCCTGGGTAGGGGGTGGGTGGTGGAACCTTCCACCCACATGGAGGGAACCAGGGGAAGTGTGAGTTTTGGGTGGAGAAGGAGGAGAGTGGTTATTGATTGGAGAGGTTGATTTTGAAGTGTCTCCAGGATTTCTTGATGGAGGGGAGACTGCATATGAGAAAACATTTTTCTCTAGGAAAATAAGTTATTTGCTGTTGTAGGAGGGAGGAGCGACATGGCGGAGCAGTAGGAGACCTGGATTTCGTCTGGTCCCAGGAATTCAGCTGATAGGGATCAAACCATTCAGAACACCTACAAAGTTATTTGCTGTTGTAAATCAGGCACTTGAGTCCTTTTATAGGGTGGATGTGGGATAATTCAGAATTTTCCTAACATAAAGTGGGGGCAGAGGGTTTACTTTCAGTGCAAAAGAAATTAGAAGGATCACCTGAAATCCGAGTTCCCAATGGATAAATCATAGATAACTGGTCAACTGAAGGGATAGGAATTCTTTCTCTTCTTGACCATATGAACCATATGAAAGCATTTTCTAGCCCACACTCTCATTTCCCAACAAGGGTCCGATGGAAAAGAGAGTGGTCAAGTCTGTAGGTGACTCTAAAGAGCATAAGAGGAGGATCAAGCCCGGCATAAGCTTATTCGAAAAAGATAAACATATCAGGAGAACCGATGGTGCTTTCTTTGAATTCCGTGTTCTAGTGCATCTTGTTTGGTCCAGCCCCTTTCGAGGGCAGTGTGGAGCTGAGAGGTAGACCTGGGGAAATTGTGAAAGATTTAGTGTGCGTTATTTCATCCTTGTGGTGAGGCACCCCGTGAAACAGACAGCACCCTCAGAGTGAGGACAGAGTGTATCTCTGGTATAGAAATTGTCTCTTCAAAGTATCGCTGGGGGCAGTAGGAAGTAAAAAATGGCAAGCCTGTTTCCATAAACTTTATTGCCTTCTGTAACTGTGCTTTCTAGGTAAATAAAGGCTCTTAGTTTTGTTTTGTTTTGTTTTGTTTTGTTTCCTGCATATAGAGGGGGGTTCCAGGGGGAGAGATGGCCAAGGGTTGTTCTAATCCTCTGATCTTGTATAGTGAAAAAGCTATTTCCTCTATGAAGCAAGGTAGATTTTTAAGGCAGTTATGAACATTCTTCCAAACCCACAGATAGGTCTGCAACATTCTTAAAGCTCTTTTATACCTAAATGGCTAAGAAGCTTAGGAATTTACCTCGAATGTTTCTCATCTCACCAGATTAAGGTCTCGGGTGGGAGCTGATGTGGGAGAGATGATTGTAAAATATCCCCTGACGGACAGAAATGACCACCAGTCTCTGAGGATCAGGATGCAGACCTTTGATCAGCTAAATACTTAGTATTAAGGAGATCCATGTGGCTTTGAAAGGCTTTGAAAGGAACCAAGACTTTTAAGATAAGTTTACTCCTAATCAACACAAGCAAATATTAGAGCTTGGAGTGAAAGCTCTGCAAACATAATTCCTATTCAAGAGAAAAAAAAAAAAAACTATTTTAACAGCCACCAAGGAACCCCACCATGTTCTGTAATAGGAACACACAAAACTCATGACAGATGCATGTCAGTGCCTTTTAGCGCTGAAGGGTGTTGGTGAATGCTTTCTGGTGACTCACTCAAGACCCTTCCTGAAGGCGAGTGCCACGGCATGCTTTGAGAAAGAGGAGGGGTCAAAAATGGAAAGCCTTGACATTGCTAAGGACAAACTATATCTTTAATCATACCCATGAAGATTCTGATGACTTCTCATCCTTTATCTTCCGGGATGCTGAAGACAGAGACATTGCTTTACAAGGTGATTTATTGAGACCCACTCGACAAAGGCAAAAAACACAATAAGCGTCCCTCAGCATGGGGGCAGAGACATGAGAGGGTATTTCTCAAGCCTGTGGGCTTAAGGAACTGAGCATTTTAATTAGAAAGTTGAGGCACAGGCACACACAATTTATCAGTAATGTGAGACAGTGATACCAACAATGTCCGAACATGAAGACTGTAAAATAATTCTTTCTTTTAGTTCAAGGAAGAACACTATGTATATATTGGGAGGGGATATTTTAAATCAGGGCTGTCCTAGAAAATCCAGAGCAAATGTTTTTGCATATTCTATTTGTTAAAAAAAACATTTATTTTTTACACTTCCTAAATATGCATAATAAAATATCAGAGGCCAGGAATTAACATAGCAAAATGAATCTGTGATGTTTTTAGAGAGGCTGCTTTAGTCCTTAAATTAATGTGGTGAATCATGCCTTGTGATCTATGTCTTATTTGAGCCACATGCAGGAATGAGAATTCCACACGGAATGGAATTCTGGAATTCACCACTCACTCTGGCCCAGGACTTGTGGCTATGGCCATGTCTACAGCGTAGAGATCTTTGTGAAATGAAATCAGTGGGAATTTATCAAATCATCCTGAAGTGCTGAAGGATTGCTTTTTGGCTTAGAGTTTTAAAATGGGAACCTGATGTTTTGGGACCCAAAGATGGCGGCCAGCATGGGTCCCTTCACACTGTGGAAATCTCAGGGATGTCTGGATGAGAGGCTTGCTCTCGTGTTCTCATAGCTCTGAGGAAAGCATTCTTCAGAGAGGAAGGAGAACCCCACGCAGGGCTCCTGTCTCAGACTTCCATGCAAGATTCCCTCCTGAGAGGCAAGAGCGGCTTCAAGTTTCCTTTGAACCAGTGGCTATGACAGCCAAAGTTGGCACCGCCGGATGGGAAAGCTGGATTTGTTCCAGGGCATTTCAGTTATCCATGGCTGTGTAATAAGCCACCTCAAAACTCCGTGTCTTCAGATAAGAGCTACTTATTTAGCTCATGCTTCTGTAGGTTGGCAGCTGGGCCAGGCTCAACGGGGCTTGGGCATGAGTCTGTGGCCCAGCTGCTTGTCAGGAAGGTGGCTCTGCTTTTGGGGTTGGCCAGCTTGTGTAGCTGGGTGATGGTAGAAAGTGTGCCAGTTGCCTCTTGCCATCAGCAGCCTAGCCTGGGCTTGCCCAGGTGGCGTCTCAGCATGTTCAGGGAGAGAGAAAGTGCTTAAGGTCTCTTAAAACCCTAGCTGGGTGCTGGCACATGATGACTTCTTCCTCATTATATAGGTCAATGCCAGATACAATGCCACCGTGGGCGGTTCTCTCCCAGCTGTCTCAGTGTCTGGCCAGTGAAGTTCCCGGCTCTCTAGCAGGGCTTACTTAGACTGCTTTCATTGTCTTCAGTACTCCAAACCCCACCCGCCTGCCGTGCTGACCCTCACCTCGACCCTCTGCTGGAAGATGCCTTGTCTCTACATAGTTAGAAAGGAGAGGGCAATGGAACAATTCTGCTTCATATTCTCATCACAAGACCAGGATCCATAAAGCCAGGACCCCCTGAAAACCTCCCTGTCCCTAGCCTGAACAAGCCAAAAAAGGGGTGGAGATACTTTGAGCTTCCCTAGAAGGCTTGGCCTTGTGCTATGTCACACACAGTATGAACAATATCCTTCCCTCTCCTCTGCACTCAGGACTCTCCTGAAAAAACCTGGTCCCTGCCAAGTGCTCAGGGGCATCTAGGTGAGAGCCCCTTAGCCCTAGGGACATCACAGCTCTGCATCTGGGGCCATTTCCCATTGGAGCAGCTGATGGGGCCTCCCTGAAGCCCCGAGACAAGAAAATGAGTGCAAGCAGTTTATTTCAGAGGCAGTCCCAGAAGATACCCTAAGGAATTAGGGGAGAGAGACAGGTAAGAAGACAATAAAGTGATTGCTGTCCAGTGGGTTACTGGACATTTGAAATGGGGGCTCAGCTCCTCGTGGGACCCTGAGAGACCA
Organism: Zalophus californianus; assembly: GCF_009762305.2. Lineage (NCBI taxonomy): Eukaryota > Metazoa > Chordata > Mammalia > Carnivora > Otariidae > Zalophus > Zalophus californianus. Next base: position 210,790,702 of record NC_045595.1, on the reverse strand, counting down.
GGCAGAGCATCCTTAAGGAAGGATCCTACCTGAGGGATGAGGACCCTGCCATATCTATGGCTGAGGGTGTTCCTGGGGACTTTGACCCCCAGTACTCCCTGTGTGTTTGCTGGCTAGAGGTAAGTGCAGGGTGCAGCTGTGTGTAGTGGGACCCTTCTGGGCCGGAACCGGAACATGGATGCCTCAAAGCATTAAGCGAACTTCATGAGGCCACACAGCCAGGCACTCAATCTGACTTTAAAGTCCTTGTTCTTGGGGCGCCTGGGTGGCTCAGTCATTAAGCGTCTGCCTTCATGATCCCAGGGTCCTGGGATCGAGCCCTGCATTGGGCTCTCTGCTCAGCTGGAAGCCTGCTTCTCCCTCTCCCATTCCTCCTGCTTGCGTTCCATCTCTCGCTGTCTCTCTCTCTGTCAAATAAATAAATAAAATCTAAAAAAAAAAAAAAAAAAAAAAAGTCTTGTTCTTTTTTACTGGACTAGGCACCATTCCAACCACAGAATGCAATGCCCCCAAAGGGGAAGGAGAGACCAGAGCAACAAAGTGTGCTGGGCAAAGAGGCCGTGAGTTTGGCAGGGCTGAGGGCTCTAAGGATGGAGGATCTGGACATTGTGGAAATGGAGAGCAAGTCAGCAAACCAGAAAAGGATGGGGGAGAAGAATTGGTGATGCACCTGTCATTGTGGGGATCCAGGGTAGTGCCTGGGTGTGCAGAAGGCTTGGTGATGAAAACCAGACTCACTCTGAAAAGTGACTGCTTTAATATCTTAGCAAACCACCGAATACATTCAGAGAAGGGTTTATCAGCAATGTGTAATTGTTCTTCTCACCCAAATTGTGTTTGTTTCATGGCAGTCTGGGGCCTGAAGCACAAAGCCCCACGTTCTGTGATGATCTCTGCTGATGTATTCTGACTACACCCCTGCCCACAGCCAGACAGAAAACAGGGAGTCTGCTCCTCCAAAAACTGGCATCACTCTTAAGTTTAGTTCTGCATTCCCAAGTATATTTATTTAATGCTCTATAGTATGTATATACTTGCATGAGATAAATACACTACAAATAAAGATCCACTTTGGAAACAGTATCTATAAACACAAGTGGTATGAAATAAGTATACGTATTTGTGAAATTATGATAAACTTTTCTGAGATCTTTCTAGCATATTGCTGGTATCAGCATCATGTGAATGAACATGATGGACTTGAAGTTTACAGGTATCTATGATTTTTTTCCCCAAGCTAACCAAGTAAGTCACCTTTCACCAGAAAACTTAAGCAAAAAAATGATTTAGTTTTGCTAGTCCAAAGAATGTGTGTGGCTGACATACTGTATACCAAGAGATTGCACTGATCGTTAATACATGGCAACACACACACACAAAAAATGCCGGAAAAGCTTAACTCTATGTAAAATGTTTATATGTATATATGTAAACAATTTACATAGAGTTAAGACTTTATATATTAAGGGAAGTTAAGATTTATATGTATATGTAATACATATATCTGTAATACAATTTTTACAATTGTAGAAAATTTTTAAAATCCAGTATTTTAAACTCCTTTTATCTTTTTTAAATTATGTTCAATTAGCCAACATATAGTACATCAATCAGCAAAGAAAAAAAAAAAAGGAGGGGAAGACTTCACTCTACAAATACTTATGTTACTTCTGTGCATTTAGTATCTCTGCACTAGCAAAACTGGTGGAAATGTTTAGAAATAAAGACATAGAAAAGGAAAGGAGAAGGGGAATTCTCATGCATGGTGTTCTTCCATAACCACACTAATAACACAAGTTTTTGAATATCTCTTTTTAGTTTCCAAATTTTAGATTTTTTTTTTTGATAAATCATGTTGGAAAATACCAAAATTTTAAAAAGCTCATCTTGGAAAATCTGTTCATGAAAATTCTAACTTTAAGTTGCTCATGGTCTAAATTTGCTGAGGGACCAAAACTGCTGCTACTAATTTTTTTTAAAAAAGTCTATGTGGCATTTTTGTTATAAACCAAATTCTTTTCATCAGATTGAGCTCCCACATGTATTCAAGTTCTTGAGATACTCTTGAGATCATTGACTCTGTTCCCCATGCTGTACTCTTCATCACCATGACTTATTTAATCCCATCTCCTCTGCCCCCCAACCCCCCCCACGCCAGCAACCACCAGTTTGTTCTTTGTATTTGTGAGTCTGTTCTGTTTTTTTGTTGGTTGGTTGGCTGACTTGGTTTTTAGATTTCACACATTAGTGAAATGATGTGATATTTGTTGTTCTCCTGTCTAACTTATCTTATAATACCCTCTAGGTCCATCCATGTTGTCACAAGTGGCAAGATTTCATTCTTTTTTTGTAGCTGAGTATATTCTATTGTACAGATATATCCCACGTCTTCTTTATCCATCCATCTATCGATGGACACTTGGGCTGCTTCTGTATCTTGGCTACCGTAAATAATGCTGCAATAAGCATAGGGGTGCATGTAGCTTTTCTAATTAATACACAGCTCCCTGTAGATACAGAGATTTAATACTTTCCTAAAATGAAATTTTTTTTTGCTCATAACCGACTATAGACATCGGCTGGTCAATTGTGTTTCCTTTGCAAGGGAAGATGTTTGTTGTACACCAGCAAGGGCCGTACACTCCAGTTCAGAAAGACTCACCAAGTAGAACTGTCCAGTTTCAAAACCGAGGAATTGAAGCCCAAAGAGATAACATGACTTGGATTTAGTTATCAATATTTATGGTTTCAAAAGGGGAAAAATCAAATTAATGAAGGCATTGAAAACTACATTGCATTCTTATTAAATACATTTTGTAGGATTTGTGCTTGATGATCGTGAACATCAAATCTGACTTCCCTGTTGAGCAAAATGAACTATAATCAAGTGGAACAAATTGCATTGCTATTATCCCTTCTTGTTGATTTGAGCTAGCGCATGATAACTGAGCTGAAATGGGCTTTGTTTGCTTAGCTCTCCTCCTCAGGAGAACTGCATGTATTTTGCACTTTGAGTTTGGACCAGTTTTCTATCTACTAACTGCCTAGTACGTACTGCCCTTGATTTAATCAAGAGTTGTGTCTCCCTCTTCAGTTTAATTATAACACATGCCCATGGAAAGCACATACTTTATGCCCAGTTTTGTTCTAGAGTGCTTGTCAACCTCAGCACTGCTGACAGTCTGGGCCAGATAATTCTTTGCTCTGGGGGGAGGGGGGCTCTCCTGTGCATTTTAAGATCGCAGCATCCCTGGCTTCTACCCACTAGATGTCAGTGTCATCCACCCTGCCACTCCCAGTTGTTACCAAAAATACCTCCAAATACCTAACCCAGTGTCCTCTGGAGTGTACAACCGCCACCCAGCTGAGAACCACTGTTCTAGGTAAAGTAGGGACTGTAGGATTCATGTAAGACCACAGAGAGACAGGGTGTTTCTAGAGTTTCTTGCAATCTTATTTCATTAGAGTCTGTTAGGAGCTTAGCAAACAAGGACCCTTTCAGTTCAGCTCTCACGTACTAACTCAGATTTAATCGTTTGGGATTTACATACGCACCATGCATTTCTTCATCCAGTCTCCATTCAGCATTGGTGTTTTTGTTAGTGTGTTTGTTTTGCCCCCTCAAGAACTTATAAAAGTATAAACACACTTAGGACATTTAAATTCTTGATGGCAGTCTTTGATTTTGAAACACTTTCATGGGAAACGCCGTTTGCTTGAATATGGTAGCATTGCGCTTAACCTTGCCCCCCCAATTGACTTGCTATGATTATAGAGAATCACTTCATCCAGAAAGAGGGTATTTAGAGTAAGGCAGCGCTACTGACATGCAAACCTGACACATGTGCTGATGTGTGGGCATTTCGGGGTACCCCTGCAATTCAACTTGCAGTTTATAGGGCTCTGGCTCACAGAATTTCTTCTAATTGAAATGTATCCCTGTATTGAGAACTAATCTACTTCATGCCTAATGTAGGGCCAATGATTAGTGTCACTCAGATAACACATTGGCTCGGAGTCATTAAATGTCTTCTCATAGATGAGACGTCTGAAATAATGTGTGTTCACTGATATTAGGGGTCAGGGGCTACAGATGTTGGGGTCCAAAGGATGCAAGAAGGTAAGGCACATGTTTTGTGATCTAAATTACCCAGGTGTTGTAAGCTCCAAAGGGGCTTGTTTGTTGTTGTTTGGGTTTTGTTGTTGTTGTTGTTCAAACATTAGGCAAAAATGTATCCTATGAGGGTTCTCCAGAGAAATGGAACCAATGGGATCTGTGTGTGTGCGTGTGTGTGTGTGTGTGTGTGTGTGTGTGTGTGTGCACAGCTGCACCAGCAGATCCTGGGTATACCGTCCCTCTGCACTAAGTAGCAGTATTTCTGTGAAGCAGAGTTTATCAACCTAGAGGCTGGGATACCGGCAGGGCCAAACAGGTGATTGGGGGTGAGACCAGTGGGCAGGATCCAGGAAAGTGGGAGTAGGCTGTCACTCCTGGTTCCCAGCAGCGGGGGAATGGAGGACCATGTGACGTGGACGACATACCTCCAGCCTTTCTACTGTTGTCTCAAGAGCGAGGGCTTGGACCAGCACTGAGCCATGGGCCCCTGCATCACCAAAATGCTACAACCCCCAGGCAGAGGGAGAACAGGGGGAGTTACCTTCTCCTGGTTTGCTCTTCTGACATCCACGGCCCTATTTTTCATGTGCTTACGTCATGACATTTCTGTTTAGGTCCGGGCAGAACGGGCTAATGTCTGTTAACACTGAAAGCAGAACATTAAAGAGCATTGTGGAAATGCTCAAAAGGGATGGTTTAGTGGTTATCTGGGTCACCTTCCTCGTGTGACAATGGAGGAAATGGGCCCCTGAAGATGTGACATAACAGGTCAGCGAAGGTTGGTTTCAGGTTCTGGGGCGGGCGGGGGGGCGGAGCTTGAATTCCCTACTGCCTAACAGAAAAGAGAGAGAGGGAGGAGAGAGAGAGAAAGGGAGAGAGAGGCGGAGAGAGAGATAAGGAGAGAGTGAGGGAGAGAAAAGAGAAGAGGGAGAGGGAAAGAGAGAGAGGGAGGAGACAAGAGACCGAGAGATTTGGATTCTAAAGGCAATAATGTGTGTGAATCTTAGCAGAAAAAGCCAATCGGATTTCTCAGACGCTGTAGGGTGCTGCGAGTCCCTCTCCTTCTCTGGCTTTCTCCCTGGAGCTGCCGTTTCTTTCCTTTTTGACCCCGGCCTGGTCGCAGAGAGAGATGGATTTTGACAGAACCAGGAAGAGTTGTTCTATTTCCATGGCAACGTCAATTCACATTCTGCAGGTATATCGCGGCCACTTAGACCACGGACTAAATGAAGGCTCCTGAAGGTCCTGGCCAAAAATAACTTGGCATGCCACCGTTCCTCCCAGCCCCGCGGAGATGAGCATTAACTGACGGGATGTCAGCTGTCAGCTCTGCTCCCGTCTCGCTGCTAAAGAGGGAGGAGCGGGGCTCGCCAGTGTTTGGGGGAGGGGAGCCAGCGGGGGCTGCTCCATTGTTTCCCTGCTCTCCGAAATAGCTGAATGGACCACGAAATACATTCTAGCTTGTTCACCCCAGGGGCACCAGATACTTTGTATTTCAGCAGAAGTATTATAATTACATAGCTTAGAGTTAGAATTAATTAGCATTTGGGGAAGTAGTGATAAAACCAAGCAGTTATTAAAAGATTAATTTGAATAGAAGTCAGTTTGAAGAATCTTGCTTTTCTTTGGAAGGATAGATTTATATCTATCTATCTATCTATGACAATGTGGAGAAGTAAAAGAACACCACGTTTCAGTTGAATCCCACAATCAACCTAAACCAGTAACTCCCCTTATCGCTGGGTGTTACCAATGGTAACATTGGGATAGTGACCAGTGGTAACTATCACTAGATATTAAAAATCCAAAGCAATGGCACAAATGCCCAACATATTTAAAAATAAATCAAGGGCGCCTGGGTGGCTCAGTTGGTTAAGCGACTGCCTTCAGCTCAGGTCATGATCCTGGAGTCCTGGGATCGAGTCCCACATCGGGCTTCCTGCTCAGCAGGGAGTCTGCTTCTCCCTCTGACCCTCTTCCCTCTCGTGCTCTCTATCTCTCATTCTCTCTCTCTTAAATAAAATCTTTAAAAAAAAAAAATAAATAAAAATAAATCAAGAGGGTAATGTTTGAGGGTTATCTGTGGGAAAAAAAATGTTTAGTATTATCCTTTAAAAAAACATGTAATTTCCCAAATAGGTGGGTTATATCAGCATTACTGACATAAGCGTCATGAAAAATCGCTTCACATACCTGTTCTAGACACACAAGATACACAGCAGGCATTAACATGGTTTCAGGAGTGACTTCTGCAGTCAGCAAACACTCTCTATGCATGTTCAAGGTATAAGGCTGTCCCCGGGGGGCTCCTGGGCCCCTGGGAAAAATAAGGAAGACAGATCGTTGCCCTCAAGAATTTTTACCCTGCTTAGTTCCTTGGCATGAGGAGTCAGAAAAGACTTGGTTTATAATGAAGGAGAAGTATTTTTACCTTTGATTGGAGTTCGATGACACTGCCACTTAAAACTAAAGACATTCACAGTAAAATCTTAATTTTTGAACTTGTTCATTGTTCCATGGTTATGTAAAAGCCTGTCCTTACCCTTGGAAGATAATGTTGAAGTATTTGAGGTAAAAGGACATCAGGTATGCAGCATACTTTTATTTTATTTTATTTTTTTTACTTTTTAAAAAAGATTTTATTTGAGAGAGAGAGGGGGAGAACTTGCAATAGTGGGGGGGGGGGGATGCAGAGGGACAAGCAGACTTCCGGCTGAGCAGAGATCCTGACTAAGGTCTTGATCCCAGGACTCTGAGCCAAAGACAGACACTTAACCGACCGAGCCGCCCAGGCGCCCCTGCAACATACTTTTAAACTGTTCAGCGGCAACAGTGGTTATTGTCGCTCTTAGAAGAAGTGACAGTGGTGGCGGCAGGTGGCACCTTGTCCCCGAGGAGCCAGGCTAATTGGAAGGGATGCTGCAGGTCACCCTACAAGTTTTTGGTAACTGTCCCTTACTTTGTGTTTTCAAAATTATAAGTTAAAAACTAATGGAGTATATAGCTTTTGATGAAGTGACCATTTTCAGAGTTTCAGGAACACAGTGAAGAAACCATTGCTTTGAAAATGGTGCTCCTTCAGAAAATGGGATGCATTCAGAAAGAGCTTTTTCCTATTTCAGAGGAACAGCAGAGTAGTTACTGCTGTGTTCTGAAAACTATAGAAGTGATGACCTTGTAAGTATTGAAGTTCTAGATTTTAATAAAGGCTGGGAGCTCACTCTTTAAGGAAAAATTGAAATACCTTCCGCACACTCCCTCTTCTTGGAAACGAAATTTCACCATCTCTTCCCACTGCTGTCCCAGACCTCACCCTTGCCACTGTTTTAGGATCAAATGATCAGATGACTCACTCAGCATTTTTGTAGCTAAGTTGGCTTATTCCCTTCAGAAGGCCCTTCAGAGAAGAATACCTGGGATTTCATAAGCTCTGCCGATAAACCTGCACTAGTCGTGGTTTAACAACGACTATTATTTAACATGTATTTTCTAAAATTTTTTAATTAATTTATTTTTAAAGTAGTCTCCATGCCCAGTGTGGAGCCCATTGCGGGGCTTGAACCCACGACCCTGAGATCAAGACCTGAGCTGAGACCAAGAGTCAGATGCTCACCTCACTGAGCCACCCAAGGACCCCAACACACATTGTGTATTTAGGTCACATTTACTAGTCTGAGAGAGAAAACGAGGTATGAAAACAAATTCTTCTGCAGGGTCCATTTGCGCCTGCAAATGGGACCATGTCCCATAAAGAAAAAAACTTTAATATTTAAATGCAGGTTGGGATTTTTCATCTTATCACTGGATATTGTCACAGCATTAGAATATACACTGGCGCAACCTACATCGTGTGACTGTTGTTTACTGAAAATTCTTACCGGTTTTATGCAACATCAAGAGGGAAAACAAAGATCCAGGTGTTTCATGGTTTGTTTTGAGTAAGGAGACAATTTCTTATGTTCGGACATATTAAGTTGGAGCCTGGGGTGTTTTCTTTATAATCCGGAGTTTTAACAATGAGCCACATTTTAAGAGGAATAAGTATGTTTCACTAAAATTAATAAGAGAAACTTTTTCATTTTCCCCGGGACAATGAAGCCTCACATGGCTTCCTAGCTCAGTGACACCATACAGTGAGAGAAAAGGTGATTCAGGAATTGTAAACAGAGCACAGAGGACTGAGCCAAGAGCTCCCCCATAACTCTTTGGGAACAAGGAGTATGGTTGACCATATTTGTTGGATTTTCTTGGTATGTGCCCTCTTTCTCTTAAATTATTTCAGAAGGTTGCTTTCATTTTTTTGAAAGGCAAATTTTTGAAAACAAATATATGCCTCCTCATTCCCACCCAGCTGATGCCTGCCCCCATTTGCAAAAACGTCCTTGGGTGTTCCATGTGGATTCTATATACCATCCATCACTGCATTGTTTACCTAGTGGTCCTGAGACCAGAATGCTGAAAATTTATGAAGTGCCTTTCTGTTTCCTCGTCCAATCTATGATCTGGTTTCCAGAAAATTGTCTGACTATTTTCAACTGAACTTATGTTTTCTTCATTGTTACATACATTTTCCAGTCTTTAAATTCTCCTTCTAAATATGTTATTTTTCTTGTATGTGTTCAACACCCATATGCGTGTTTTTGCTTCGATTTTTGTTTGTTCCCAAGATGGAGTTTATTCTCTTAACCACTGTGGTTCCTGCGCTCTGATGTGAGTAGCATGAACATATGTTTTTGGGTGCTAATTTCCATCCTGCTTTGGCAAGATGGCCTGAGGCACCCACCTCGTTCTTTCCAGGGGCAAATGACATCTCCTTAGAGATGATGCATGACCTGAGTGAGAAGTCATCACTGTCTCCTGCTATGATGTGTGTTCTCTGTGGTTGAGAATTACCTCTCTGCACAGGGTGAGATTTTGTGGTATTCACGGCAAAGAGAAGAAAGTTAGGAAGAGAAGGCAGGTTGAGTGAAGTAGAGTAGGTAGCAAAAGATAGGATGCGGGCGCCAGGCGGCTCAGTCGGTGAGCGTCTGCCTTCGGCTCAGGTCATGATCCCAGGGTCCTGGGGTCGAGCCCCGCATCGGGCTCCCTGCTCAGCGGGGAGTCTGCTTCTCCCTCTCCCTCCACCCCTCTCTCCTGCTCATGCTCTCTCTCTCTCACTCTCAAATAAATAAACTCTACAAAAAAAAAAAAAAAGAGGATGACAGAAAACAGACTACCTACTAGTGAGAGGAAAAAAAAAAAAAAAAGAAAGAGGTGATAAGAAAAAGGTAGAGGAAAGGAACACAAGGGCTCCACTGATGACCCGCTGAGGCTTTCTGTCAGAAGTTTTGGAGGAATTAGTCAAAACTGGATGGATCCACTGTCCCCTCTCTGCAGTTCTGGGGGCGGCCACCAGGGACAGTGTGGTGCTGCTAATCGCGCGTTAATGGCGCGGAGCTGTCCAGGTGTGAACAGAAGGGGCTAAAGACTACTACTCCCAAGGCTGATAGCTATGAAATGATATAAATTCACTACAAAAAGGTAAAATATGCAGTGAGATTTAAAGAGTACATGCGAGGGTGCAAGCTGATGCCTGTTTCCTTTACTGATAACCAGGTCGTCAGAAGCTGATGCCTCCCCAGCACTTTGCAGTTCCAGGAGCCCTTCTGAGATCTACTTGTTCCTGGCAATCGATGGTGTGGACTAATGTGGTGTGAGGGAAGCCTCACACGCTCTCCTCTGTCCCTTCTTTTACAAGCTTTGACGACTATTGAACCTTACCGTCTCTGACAGTTTAGACTCCGGAGCATCACAAGATGCCCATGTTTCCAACAGCTGGAAGTAATAGATGCAAGATTGGGAAGGACAGTGAGTGTGTCTGTCCACTTGCCACTGTATTCCCCCATGAGCAACAGGCGGACCACAGGGAGCAGGTGTTAAACCAACACTTGTGAACGGATAGGTGAGAAGGAAAATAGACTCAATCATTTTTGTGAGTGGGAAACAACAGGGCTCATTCAGGGTAGAATGGACAAATGCCTTCATTCTCCTTGGCAGTCACTGAATGGAGTTCAGTTGGAAGGAGATCATTGCTAGGTTGATTCAAACACATCTACCCTCTTATTGCAAAACCACGTAGCCTGTCTCCCTCTCTGTCCTCATTCCGGATAAGTTCTGTGCAGGTCTTTTCTGTGGAAGCAAGACCTCAATCTGATACCCGCTAGGCGGCACAATGGCAGCTGGTGTGTGGTCAGAGGTGTGAGGGGCTGGTCTTGGTGGAAGCACGGGACCCTAACTTTATTCAGTGAGTTATAAAACTCATAGACTCTTGGGACGTTTGAGCTGAAAGGGACATCAGTGATTTGATTTTGGTACAATCCTTTCCACTTCTTGTGTAGTTGAAGAAGGCTTTTCTTTGAAGAAGTGCTAAAGTTGCCCAACCAAGGTCATCAATTATTTTTGTTAAGTAACATACATTGAATTTATAGTATTTCAAAGGGAACTCTCATCTTATCTGATAAAGAAATTCATGTAATAACTTATATTAAGTTTAATTCCTTTTAGGTTTAGTTGTGTTGATATGAGAATATATTTTTTTTTTAAATTTTTTATTGTTATGTTAATCACCATATATTACATCATTAGTTTTTGGTGCAGTGTTCCATGATTCATTGTTTGTTCATAACACCCAGTGCTCCATGCAGAACGTGCCCTCCTCAATACCCATCACCAGGCTAAGCCATCCCCCTACCCCCCTCCCCTCTAGAACCCTCAGTTTGTTTTTCAGAGTCCATCGTCTCTCATGGTTCGTCTCCCCCTCTGACATACTCCCCTTTTCTTCCTCTCCTGTTATCTTCTTCTTTTTCTTTTTTCTTAAAATATGTTGCATTATTTGTTTCAGAAGTACAGATCTGTGATTCAACAGTCTTGCACAATTCACAGCGCTCACCGTAGCACATACCCTCCCCAATGTCTATCACCCAGCCACCCCATCCCTCCCACCCCCAACCACTCCAGTAACACTCAGTTTATGAGAATATATTTTTAACATCAGTCCTTAACAGTTGTGTTTTCTTGGGGGCTGTTAGGAAATTTCTTTCTATTTCTTTATCTGTAAAATGGGTACAGGAATATTTGCTCTATTCCGTTCTCCTTTCTCAAGAGTAGCTGAGAACCTATGAAAACACTTTATAAACTATAAAGAAAATACCACATACAGAATTACAGAAATGGATAGAATTTTGTTATCCACCCAAATAAACGCAATCTATATTATTTTTTTAAATAATTTTTTATTGTTATGTGAATCACCATACATTACATCATTAGTCTTTGATGTAGTGTTCCATGATTCATTGTTTGTGCATAACACCCAGTGCTCCACGCAGAATGTGCCCTCCTCAATACCCATCACCAGGCTAACCCATCCCCCCACCCCCCTCCCCTTACACAATCTATATTATTATTTTTTTTTTTTAAAGATTTTATTTATTTATTTGAGAGAGAGAGAATGAGAGATAGAGAGCACGAGAGGGAAGAGGGTCAGAGGGAGGAGCAGACTCCCTGCCGAGCAGGGAGCCTGATGTGGGACTCGATCCCAGGACTCCGGGATCATGACCTGAGCCGAAGGCAGTCGCTTAACCAACTGAGCCACCCAGGCGCCCTACACAATCTATATTATTAATACATGTGTGCACAATGCAAAATTATTCTGATAATTTTTTTTTAAATGAGGATTTTATGGAGTTTCTGGATTGTAGAACAAGCATGACGTGATTTTCTGAAACAAAAATTTCTTGCTTCTATTCTAATCTGTAAATAAGCATGATACTAATTCTTGAACAGCTTATTATTTAAAAATTAAGCTATTATTTAGTTCATCAAAGGAAGATTAATTAGAAGGTGATATCTAGTCATGTTTGACTACACAGCTAGAATATTAGTGATAAAAGTACTAGGTCCGGTGAAATTAATAAATATTCCCCCAAATTTGATAGCCTGTGATTGAAGTAGAGCCCATGTAGAGTTTATTTCTATATTAGATTTAGCTATATCCATTTGTGATTTCGTAGTGATTTTTTGTTTTTGTTTTTGTAATGTTCAGGAGTTAATTTTGGAGTCCTTCAGAAAAAAATAAAATTCCAAGCATTTCTTATAAAATTCACTTTCTTGTTTAGTTTAGTTTTGTTTTTGTTTGTTTGCTTCAAAATGGACGTATGTAACTTTTTTAACTTCATGAAGTGTGAAGTCATTGTGTTGGAGTTCTTATTCCTGCTTTTTACTATGATCCTCTATGATTGTTTAACGGAATTTTCACTGGCTGGCTGTTGTACATGAGGCTCTGTGTATTGACCAGGCCCACATCTGTATCTGGTCTTCCTTGTCAATCTGGCCCCACTGCGTGTTGACATGTGCCCTTGGGGTGAGCGTGTGCAGGCCCCCTGGGAAATCAGGGACAGGGCCCTGGCTCTAAGTGAAATGAACAAAGGGGAGAAATCTTTCCCTGCTCAGTGCCCGCCAGTGAAGAACAAAATCAGATCTCCATAGGCCACTGAATGCCGGCAGCTATTTTTCCCCCTTAAGTGTACAAGAGAAGCAGTCTTGGAAAAAGACCCTCTGCTAATCAGTAGGTGACTGGGAAGTGGTGGCAAGGTTTGACATCAGCTCGGGCATCTGGGCTCACTGTCCATAACTCCTCCTAAGTTCTACTTAATGGTTTATTCGCTTGGCTTTTGTGGTTACAGATGGCTGTGCTCTTGGAAACAGAGGGTCAAACAAGAGCCTTTCCCTTTCCTGTGTAACACGAGACTCTCACTGGACAACACTGACTTCCAAAAAATAGGCAGAATTCCAGGAGAGTGGAAAGCAACAATTTTTCATGAGGACAAGTTGCAGTTCCAAGAGGAAGTCATGATAACTCTGTGACTCATACATTAGGCACTTAGCTGTGTTCAGGCCCTGGTTCCGTTTTTACAAGATTCTTACTCTTCAGGAACCAAACCTTCATTTCAGAAATGCATCATTCTGCCATTATTCCTTCTATCGAACTGTTGTTTTTCTGCGTGTTTAAATGCCACACTATTTAGTTAACATATTTTAAATTTGATTTAAATTAATCCATGCTTAGGATCCTTTTACTATTACTAGTTTGCATGTAACAATTATAAATAAGTTATTCTAATGCTCAAAAACAGTTTCTTTGGATCTTTTACTTTCTCCTTTGGGGTTATGAATAGCGTGGTAATTCCCATTTAAAGTGTGGAGGAAGTATGAATCTCAGCATACTCCATTTTATCAATTTCATCATTGATTTATTTATTTTCCAAAAGTTACAAAAGCAAATGCCCGTTTGCTTTCACAGTTGAACGATTCAGAGTGGTGAACATACCCCAAGTTAAGAATCTCCTTCCATACCTGGTATGGAATAATGGAATAATTTAAATAATTTTTGTCTGATAAAATACCTGTGTCCTTTGCATATTTAAAAACTATAAAGAAATCCCTCTCCTCTCCCCTCCTCTCTCCCCTTCCTCTTCTGTTCTGTCATCTCCTCTTTTTTTTTCCTTTCTTCATTGTTCCAGGCCTGGGGCCTGTGAGCTTCTAGACCTGGCCAGAGGGGACAGTGAGCATGAGATGTCTGTGTCCTTAGTCTGGTTCTTCCAACCCTCTTCATAGCTGCCAATGAGAATCTCGAGCTGTTATGAAATGGCCAACAGCACCTTTCCTTTGACAGCCTGGAAGAGAAGTTCTACTAGTCAGTGACCCAGTGGTGATGCTAAACAGCAACACTAACCGATGATAATCAGCCCACAAGGGCAGTAAGTCAGTGCTGCACTGAGAGCCGAATCTCAGTGTGTCCATCAGGTTCTAAGTCACACTGTGAAGATGCTATCCAGCATTAAAGCAACAAGGCAGAGCCAGGTCTTTGTTTTGTTTTTAATTTTATTATGTTATGTTAATCACCATACATTACATCATTAGTTTTGGATGTAGTGTTCCATGATTCATTGTTTGTGCGTAACACCCAGTGCTCCACGCAGAACGTGCCCTCTTTAATACCCATCACCAGGCTAACCCATCCCCCACCCCCCTCCCCTCTAGAACCCTCAGTTTGTTTCTCAGAGTCCCTAGTCTCACATGGTTTGTTTCCCTTTCTGATTTCCCCCCCTTCATTTTTCCCTTCCTACTATCTTTTTTTTTTTAACATATAATGTATTATTTGTGTCAGAGGTACAGGTCTGTGATTCATCAGTCTTACACAATTCACGGCGCTCACCATAGCACATACCCTCCCCAATGTCTATCACCCAGCCACCCCATCCCTCCCACCCCCCACCACTCCCGGAACCCTCAGTTTGTTTCCTGAGATTAAGAATTCCTCATATCAGTGAGGTCATAGGATACATGTCTTTCTCTGACTGAGTTATTTCACTTAGCATAATACACTCTGGTTCCATCCTTGTTGTAAGGCAGAGCCAGATCTGAATCTCGGTGGCTTGAACAATCCAGAGGAAATAGAATCCTGATTAAATACTTCAATTAAAGAGACCAGTCAGTCATCAATGACAAAGAGCTGGGTTCCAGATCCCAAAAATAGTTGGGGAATTCTTATGGCTACCTGAGGGAGGTAATATGCCACAAGAGCAATGGGTGTGGATGGATAGAGGAGTGGGCATGCAACAGACCATTGAGAGCCTTAGCACCTGCTCACTTGCTCACTCCAGCAGCCTGTCTTGTCATAAACTCATGTTAATAAGGTCTTCTTTGATGATGCGAGAAAGCTAGTGAAGGAAGTGACTGGAATGTGTTTTTCAAAAGGTTTTTCCAACTCTGGTCAGATAAATTAGGAAGAGAGGGAAAAACATTGTACACTGATACTGATACTAATTTTTTCTTAGTCTTAGTTGGTAAGTGAATATGTCATGATGTAAAAAGATGTGAAGGAGAATTCTCAGCTCAGGGGACAGCGGAGCGCTTTGAGTTCGGATCGGCAACTCATCAGTGGTGCGACCATGAGCAAATCACTCTCTGCCACCCTAGTTTTCTCATCTACAAAAATACCTACTAAAGCCTCCGATTGTTGAAAGTTGCTGGGAGGTAGGAGTTAAAGAGACTATGTGCAAGTGCTTTTGTGGTCGATGCTTCATTAGAGGAAGCAGTGGTCATAGTTGTCGGCTTCACTGTCTATAGATTCCAGTGTTCTTAACCTGGTGAGTGCCATGGAGCTCTTCACAGGTCTGGTGAAGCCTGCGGAACCCTCCTCAGCATAGGGTTTCTAAGTGCATAGAACAAACTACATAGTGTTAGGAAGGAAGACATTTATCACGTTTGTATTAATATATATATGGCAGGCAGAATAATGACTCCCAAAGATGCCTGGGTTCTACTCCCCACAACCTGTGAGTATGTTCTGTCACATGGCAAGAGGGGATGAAGGTTGCAGATGGAATTAAGGTTGCTAATCAGCTGTCCTTTCAATAAAAGGAGAAAAGTTTCTTGAAAGATTCATAAGTAATAATTGTTAGATGACCTTCATTACTTCAGGGCTGGAAGATGGTTAAGGTGGGCCATGGAGGTGGAATACCTGGGTGGCGCAGTCAGTTGAGTGTCTGCCTTCAACTCAGGCCATGACCTTGGGGTCCTGGGATCAAGCCCCAGGTCCGGGAGGGGGGCTGTCCATCAGGGGGTCTGCTTCTCCCCTTCCCTCTGCCTGCTGCTCCCCCCCCTCACGTTCTGACTCTCTCAAATAAATAAATAAAATCTTAAAAAAAAAAAAAGGTGGTCCATGGAGGGTAGCCAAATGTTGTTTACACACATGAAGATGAGCAGAAGCTGAAATGTCAGTGCAGCCAGAGCATGGAGCACGTCTCTGAATGCTTCCCCCGGACCAGACCTTGTGTATTCAGTCATGGTGAATTACCTGACCCATCAACAGAAATGCCGAAATACACAAGACAGGAGAATAAATCTGAATCTAGACCACTAAAATGAAAGATGAATTAACTTAAAAGTGACAGATTTTTCCATCTCTTGATTATTACTTAATAACTATTTGGGGATCTCAAAGAGGCCTCCTTTGATAATGCAGTGCCAGCAAGAAGATTTCTGCTCTCTCAGAGGCAGCTGACTCAAACTTCCATTGCTTTTCTTCCTGTACGTCTTGGCCAAAGACCAGCGAAAGTTCAACAATTACAGACTCTTTAGTACTGCACACATAAGATACCAAGTTGAAAATCTTAGACTGGATGGTTGCAGTGAGTTCTGGAAATGAGGATAATTTTTAATTTTGAGCTTAAGGAAGCCTAAGTGGTGGGCACGAGAAAGGCTCATCTTGGTCTTTGAGCTTGGCTACCATTTCTCAGAACCACCTGGTTCATTAAGTCTGGGCCATAACAGACTTGATGTGTGTTATGGGTTGCATCCTATCCCCACACCAAATTCAGATATTGAAATCCTAACCCCCAGTACCTCAGAATTTGACCTTATTTGGAAACTGGGTCACTGTAGATGTAATTAGTTAAGATGAGGTATATCGGGCTAGGGTGGACCCCTAATCTGAAATCACTCATGTCCTTATAAAAGGGGAAATCTGGACAGACAGACACACACACACCTATACACACACTCACACCCATACAGAAAGTCATGTCAAGGTGAGTTATGCTGTCAAAAGCCAGGGAACAACCACAGCTTAGGAGAGGGGCCTGGAACAGATCCTTCTCTAGAGCCTTCAGAGGGAGCATGGCCCTGCTGACATCTTGATCTCTGACTTCTAGCCTCCAGAACTGTTATTAGACCACTCCGTTTACAGTACTTAGTTGTGACAGCCCTAGAAGACCACCCTTTCAGCATGCTCCAGCCAAATTTAACCCCCAGGTGCTCAAGCAGTTCAGACACTCGGCACATTATCCCATAAAAAGACAGGAAAGCCATGGCATCTCATGCAATAGCAAATCCTAACACCTTTATTAATCATTTAGCTTGTCTGGGGCTCAAGTTTTATTCATCTGCTAATTGAGGAGGCTTAGTTTTTCTGAAATCCTTCCATTTGCCTGCCCCTGAGGGCAATAGAACGTAAAGCCCCAGACAGTTTGGGATTTGCCCAGAGCAGTCCACTACCAGCTTAAACCATCTGTGAAAACTGTATTAAATCTTGAAGATTCATGTGGATTTAATTCTTTTCCACATTATATGTGTTTGGTTTAATACTAAATAATATTTGAAATTGCTTATCATTGAAGCATTAGTGTTATGAACTGTGCTTATGCCAGAGATTCATATTCCTTTATATACCATCACGTGTCCCAGTTACTGGGACCTCTGTTTGAAAACAGTGAGGCTATGCTCTCTGTGGTCCCTTCCGGCCCTAAAACCCTGGATTCCTGGGGCTGTTCATCTATGGCTTACATCATTAAAGACCAGATTGTGTCTCTGTGTGTGAGGCCCCTAGATAAGTCCCCCTTTGTCTTTGTGGATGCCAAAATGTGTACTTTCAGAATGAGTTAATATAAAATTAAAGTGCCACTCATTGAAACTGTTTCACTGGCTCATATGAAAAATATGTGTCTAAGCAGTATATGTGTCTTCTGGGTGGCTCCCCAGTTTGGCACTTTGAGCATGGCAAATTGCTTAAGGGATCTGTTCATTTTGTGTATGGGAAATTAGGACAGTTGGGAAAAATACCTCAAATTAGATTCTGTAATCGTATGCTACTGCCTTTTCCACTGAAGTAATTTGTGACCAAATCACTTAAAACCAGAGCCATCACACACAGCCTCACACTCACCGTGAGGGAGGAGCTCCCCCTGGATTTAGGCATTGCCATTGGCTCTGCTTCAACCCCTCTTAACTTGGCAAGTTTCCTCATCCGTGAAATTGGGGAAACAATTCATCTTGGGTCTACTGTGAAGACTGAATACAATAATATAGATCCCATCTTTTTTTATAAATTTGAAAGGGCTGCATGGCTGTCAGGAATTATTATTTTGTGCATTTCCAAATAGACCCAAGAGACATTGATGGGGTGGCCAGTGGGGCTGATACCCCTAGTGCTCAGGACCCTTTAGTCTATGATGAACTTAACCGAAGAGGATGAAACACTGAGAACAAGAGTCTCAAGGCTCCAACGGGTGTAAACATTTTCAGGGAAAGTAAGAGTGACTCCAAGATCAGACTTAAGAAGTCTAGAGGCCTGTTGGTGAAGGGGTCAACAGATGTCAAATATACACTTCTCAATATAGAGCGGTATAACAAATCATCTTCTGAAGAAGACAGTGAGTTTGTTTTGTTGAAGTACCAGCAAGACCATCAACAAAACTCAAAAGGGGTAATACAGTGTACTACAGCTGAAATCAAATGAGCAAAAAAATTGGATGGACTGATTACTTGTCTACATGGTTAGATACCACACTTTGATGATGGTAGCCTCCACCTCCAACTCAATTTGATTTTAGTGATTATTAAGAACAAAAAAGAAAAAGAAAGAAAGGACAAGTGTGGTTCTCTTGGTTATATGGAGGTGAACTCTTCAAGTGATGGACACTTGCAAAGTCAGAAGGTGAACACAGCTTACATATCTTTAGAATAAAGATGTGGTGTGATATCACTCAGGATGGAGATCTTACACCAATTTTGTGGGGTCTCCATGTGTGAGAAGACACTGGTTATACAGCAGTAGACAAAAAAAAAAAAAAAGACAAAAATGCATGGTCTCATGAAGTTTATATTCTGTAGAGAGGAAGATAGACAAATGACAAATGATCACCTCACAGGGAGGTGAAGGTCTATGCCCAGAAGAAAGATAAAACAGGTAAAGGGTCAGGAAAAGATGGAGGTGGTACCATTTTGAAGGGGCTGGTCAGGGAAGGCCATAAAAAATAAAAGAGCAAGGAAATGGACCCCGTCAAAATGGGGGAGCAGGGAGTAAAAACAGCAGGTCATGAGCCCTGTCATGGTTCTGTACCTAGAAAATTCAGGACCCCTGAGGAGGTCAGTGTGACTGAAGGAGAGCAGGTAAGAAAATGAAACCAGGAGTTGAGGTCTGAACATTACCGGGCCAAGTCATGAGAAGTCCTGTGAGGACTTTGGGCTTGACTCTGAGTGGGATAGGATTCACCTGGGGAGCTATCGAGAGGTAAATGGGAGGAAGAAGCAGACACCATCCGTGGACCCTTCCACTGCACCAGCTTCTCCCTCTTCACCCAGCCCTGGCCATGGGGGCTCCTCTTCTTCCTCAGCATCTCCCACCCTGGACAAGCGAGGAGCAGTGTTGGCACCACAAAAGCAGAGTTTCTGGAATGGTCATGCTGTAATCCATCCTGAAGATGGCCTTTTCTTCACTAAACCCTAGAAGACTTTGGAGCTGTGGAACCACTGTCTTGCTTGCTCTTGTATTAGTTTCTATAGATTCATATGTTTCTTATCTCTGGAAGCATACTGAAGATCCCTGAATGAGGACTCGTTTTTAAAATCCATATTTCCCATTTGCAAGCAGAAGACATGTAACAAAACTTCACTGCCTTGCAAGAGAACACTAAGTTTAATGCCTTTTTAAAAAATGTATTCTCATGAGAAAAGAAGCAATTCATGGATGACCTCAATGAGAATAAAATTGGTACATTCTCAATGGAGACAGTCTTTATATATCACAATGAGTAAAAATAGAGAGCATAATTTTTTAAAAGGGAGAACCCAAGAATTAAATTGGAAAGGGAAGCAAAAATATGAAACTCACAAGATTAATACTAAATATAACACACTTGATGGAAATTCATCATTTGCCCTCCTCCTCTGGGACAGAAGTCATAACTTTACACAAAGACATAGGGCTGTCAGATTAAATATGGGATGCTCAGTTAAATTTAATTTCTGACAAATAGTAAATAATGTTAGTCTAAGCAAATCCCAAATACTTACCACTCAAAATTACATGTTATTTGAAATTC
Organism: Zalophus californianus; assembly: GCF_009762305.2. Taxonomy (NCBI): domain Eukaryota; kingdom Metazoa; phylum Chordata; class Mammalia; order Carnivora; family Otariidae; genus Zalophus; species Zalophus californianus. The sequence goes on along the minus strand of NC_045595.1, from coordinate 210,770,662 downwards.
AGGTTTAACAGCATCCTGCATTTTTGTTAGCTAAATCTGGCAATCCTACAAAGAAGAGGCTATGGACTCATTATCTCTAGACTATGAAGAATCATTGCTGCAGGAGTAGCAAGAAGTTGTGTTGAGTCTGCTTGCAACCACCATTCTTTTTGACCTTGCTCTTCCTAAGAAGAGCATCCTTGGCTGCACACCTTACATATGCCTCTCCAGGTCCATTCTGTCACCTGTATCCATCCTGCTTTGGATCCCAGGTGGCTGGATGAATCAGCGGGCTCCCTGGTCACTGGCTTCCCATTGGGGTCAGCTAATGGGAGGCACCAGTGGGAGATGGAAAGGCAGAAGTGTGCTGATAGTGTATTTGTTTTATTTCCGCCAGCTCCCTCCCCGCCAGGTTGTTGAGGTTCCTGCTGGGCTCTCTTTCACTCTTTAGTCCTGAGGCAGGTAACAGATTTGAGCTGCTCTTAGCCCCTGGGCAATGCACTAACTTTGTAAATTGCCCCTTTTTAAGATTTTCCTCAAATTACTGAGCCTAGGGTGTCATCTCCTCCCTGCTGGAACCTTAATACAATATAGGCTGTGCATGGAAATGAAAGGGCAAGGAAATGGACCCCCATATCCAAGGTCAAGTGTTTGATCTGTGATCATGAAAGTGTGAATTAGAATGAAAAAAAAAAAAAAAAAGATTTGGGAAGAAAATGGCAGAGTTGGCATTCTGGCTCTGCCATTCAGATGGTGAGTTCCTGGTGGGCACTTAATCTCCATTATAAAATGGATATCTGCTCCTAAAAAGTTCCTAGAAGAATGAATAGAAATAGGAATCTTAACCAGCTTGGAAAAAAAAAAAAAAGTAAGCTCTGTGGAAAAAAGCAATTTATCACTAGAATGCCCATGTGCCCCATAGAACAAGACCATAAATCCTGTGTTTATAGAACCTGTGTTTTTAGGGGAGTTTCTTCAGAAAATCCAGAAATCAAAATGTTGAGTAAGTGAAAAGGAAGAACTAACAGACAAGTCACATCTTGTCTTGGACCATTCTTTCCTGCAGCCCCTCCTTCCTGCTTGCAACCACCATTCCCTCACCGTGCTAGAGTTCTCTTCCCCCAAAATGGCACTCAGCACTTCCCTCCTGGCTCAAAACTTGGACAACTCCTTTCAGTGCATATAGTAGGTTTTTAAGAACTATTTGCTAATTTTAATTGCATTTCTGCTCCTTTGACCCAATTGTCTCAGATGTGGTTGGGAGAAAAGCAACAGAGAAATGGCTAAATCCCCTAATTATTTCTTTAAACTTTCTCAGTGAATTAGGAGGCATCTTGCAGCATGGCTGATCCCACACAGTAGAAAAGACACACACCAGGCCAGTGGGTGGATTCTTAATTAAGAGCAAGGATCTTTTATTTAGAGGCTGGCCCAAATTAGAAGGTTTTAGCTACTATCGTCACATATGTAGGAGAGTTCTCAGAGTGTGTCTGGTTTCACTTGGTTTTACATTGAGTATTCAAGCAAGGTCGTTGAAAGGCAGGAGAGCAATCAACAAAGAGATTGACTGGTCTTGTCAAAATTCTTCAGCCCTGATGAATTTGGGGGCTAGAATTGCTTGTATTGTTGGGTCGGGATTCCTCGGCAGCTTTCTCCAGATCTGCCATATTGTGTTTGCCTCTCTCCTGCCATATGATTACATAAACACATATAAGAGTTTCTTCTCAATTTTCATAGTTTGCAAGTATCTATACGTGAATTTCACTGTAGTCTGTTTTCTAGCTTAGGTAAATTTAGTTGATCTCATTTAACTGAGTTGATCTGTTTTATTCTCAGCTAATTTTTTTTTCTGGAATTATTACCCATCCTAACGATGTTCTGTGTGGATAGAGCTCCAGCTCCTTCCTTGGTGCAGGATGGGTGGCATGTCATCTTGTTACAATGAGAAACTCTCTTGTGTTCTAATTAATCTCCCCTCTTATGACAGCTTTGGGCATTCTGTGGATTCTAAAATTCTATTTGAGAATTACTATAGTGTTTACTTATTGTCCTTTTAGTATTTGTTATCTTTTCTCAGTACTGCTGGTGGGTACCTGTATAAAATATTTTATATTACAATATAGGTATGCATAATCTTAAAATACAATTTCTTAGGGATCTGCTTATAAATTCTGAACAACGGTAGACAGCTGTTTCTTGATCATCTCAATCAATTTCTGGTCTTACACAAATTGTGTCCAAAATAGCCTTGTGTAAAGGGAAGGGAAGTCAAGATCCTCTACCTCTGAACCCTCTACCATGGGCCATTCATTCTGTTCAGTTCTTTATATGCCTTAGTTTGCTTCGTCTCCATAGCAGTCTCACATAGCAGATGGCATTATCCCCACTTTGTTATGTGAAAACTGATGTACTCTACGGTGGCTAACGGAATATAAAACAAAAACAAAAACAAAAACAAAAACTGAGGCCCACTGAGGTAGGGTCAGGTTTCCAAGTTCGCTGAGCCATAATGCTAGGATCAGAACACCATCTAAAAGTGGTCATAGCAATCCTTGTGATAACCAGAGCTGACATTTCCTAAACACCCCCTGTGAACACAGGCTCTGTGCTGAGCATTTAGGAAACCCAATAATAACCAAGTATTGTGATTAATTCCATTTTACAAACTGAGGCCAAGCAAGGTTGAGTCCCACTGGCTCAAACTCAGGACCAACACCAAAGCCCGCACACGTTCTTGACCCTATGTTATGTGTCCTACCCTGGGCTCAACTTTTGAGTACACTGGATAATACACCACAGACTCTCTCCTTGATAATCTAACTGTTCATGTTTCACAATTGCAGTAGTTTGAAAATCAGTGGCACTTCGACAGAGCGTGGTGGCATTTCCGAATAGTAGCTGGAAATCCGTGTTAGAAATAAGCTTCTGTTTGGTGACACAGAGCTGTGCAAAGGCAAATGTATATACCTGATTTATATGGAAAGCAAATATCCTAATTATCTTTAGATCTGAGTTCCTTGGAGCACAAGGGTGCAATGTTGAATTTCTGTTGAGCAAAAGAGAAGAGTGACATACATAATAAGTGCTAACCGTAGCAAATTTTGAAAGCATGGTTTGAATTGTTTATGTTTATTCAGTCACGGAGAATAAATTAGTTAAAAGCTTGCTGCAGAAAGACCAGTTGGAACTATACCATTCACATGTGCTCCCATGTAAAGAGAATGATTGCCTTCTAATTGAAACATTACTATTATCTTCTGGACACTGAATGCCCCACAGTTTCAGTCTAAAGCCAGCTGACTTGGGGACCCTGTACAGTGCCTGTTTGAGCTTCCGTACCCTATTGTGGGTGGCAAGGGGGACCCTCACTGGTATGTGATGGCAGGGTTTGAAGGAAAGATACTCCCTGCCATTGAAAGACATGCAAGCAAAGGGGAGGGGTCCAGAGCAGGCGGGAGCCCTCTATTCTGGGCATGGGAAGTCAGGTTTATGCTCAATTATTTCCCCTTCTTATTTTTATATAATTGTCCTTCACTGACCTGCATGCCTATTCAAGGCATACAAATACAAAGCGAACCAAGTTTTTAATTTAAATGGAACATCATTATGTGTAATATAGACCTAATAATTTATGTATTGTAAAGTGGAATTTACCAATGACTCAAGCTCTGGAGTAACATTTTTTTTTCCCCTTAAAGTAATGAAAAAACCTTGATTTATTCAAAAGACATTATTGAGTGTATATTAAACGTGATTCACTGTTCTAGGTGTCCGGGATACTTTAGTGAACAAAACAGACAAAGATCTTCCCTCCTGTGACTTCTGCTGGGGAAAGGGTACCTCCATGGATCATCATTGGCATGCAGATGATGCTGTGTGTTGGGAGGAGATAAGCATCCTGGGGGAATTAGCTGCACAGAGCTGAGAAAGAGAGTGGGGAATGACCCCCAGACCCCAGCAGGTGGCTGTGTTAAACAGGGGCTGGTGGCCACAATGGGCCTCACTGAGAAAGTGGTATTTGAGGCAACACAAACAGGAGAGGTAGCTGGTGATAAGTAGAGAGCAACGAGAAGATCAGGGTAAAGTTTGAGAGCCAGGGTGTGACTAGCATGTTGCAGAAAGAGCACAGAAGCCAGCGTGGGGCTGGGATGAATGAATGGGGCAGAGGTAGGAGGGTGGCAGGTAGCTCAGAGAGCAAAGGGAGGGCCGGGCCTCATAGGGCATCGCAGCCCCGTAGGATCTCTGCAGCATGGGGAGCCACTGCAGGAATTTGAGCAGAGGCTTGACTTCTGTTTTAGAAACCACTGTGGCTATGGAGTCGAGAACAGATAGTGGTAGGGCCGGGCGTGGTCAAGACTAGAAGCAGGGGGACCATGAGCAGGGGTCCTGGCAGTAAAGGATGGCGTGGCAGGGTCAGCAAGGAAGTAGGCAGAAGGGATCACATGCTGGTTTTACTTTGAATGAATGGCATTTGTGATGACCTGGATATGAGATGTGAGGAAAAAGAGCTCAATTAACGATGACACCCCAATGCTCTGGATCATTTACTGTCAAGCAGAAAAATAGATTTTTCACTAGAACATATTTATTCCTGTAAAGAGAATTACGTTTGAAATGTACATAATCCCAGGGTGGTGGCCAAGAGTCTAGGGCCCAGAGGAGAGCAAGGACAGGAGATTGAGGGCAGACCCAAGTCCTACACTAGTTCACAGGTCCAGTTCCTCTGCGACATCCACATGGGGTGTATTACTCCAGTCTGGAGATGAAGAATTTCAGGCAGAGCTCAGATCTTTCCTCAGCAATGAGGTGGCGGCAAAGTGAGGGAGGGGCAGAGGGAGGGGGGGCCCCAAGCACACCCGTGCCCTTTCCTTCCTCCCTCTTTGCTCACCGTTCTTGGTACGTCCTGACCAGGAGCCGGGCGGTACACCGTTGGCCTCAAAGTGGGAAAGTCATGGTCTTAAGATCCATGTGATGGAACCACACTATGGGAGTTTGCTTAAGTAAAAAATAAAAATGTCTAGACTCCAATTATAGATCTAGATTTTTTTTTTTTAAAGCAAGCTACATTTATCATGCACCACACTGCTCTTAGCAAATCAGACAGACCTACAGAATCTCACATTGTGTCCTGGTTGAAACAATATATCTTCTTTTTTGACATCTCCAAAATTTAGGAGAGGGAAGATTTTTTTTCTTTATGCATATTTTATGGCATTATTTTTTTAAGGCGTACATCTAGAGAAGATTGGCCCATGGTTTTTGACTATCCCATTACATATGGGTATAGCGTAGTGTGGTAGAATCTCATACAATATTCTCTGCACATAGCTGGCAAATCTCTGCGAATTTTCTTTCAAATCTCCGTGAACTCTCCTGAACACATCTTTGTTGCCTTTTGGTAGGGAGATATCTAGAATTTAAATTGTGTTTTTGCTGAGGATGATTCTGGAAATGAAACCAAGGGAAAACAAACCATTTTGTTAATCTTTGGATGTGTGAGGGAGTTGGAGCAGAGAATAATAAAATTAAGGTTTTCCTTTTCTCTGCTGAAGCTACAGTCAGGACAATTCTCCCTTCCTCCCAGGTTAGAGGTTTTCCTTCAGTAGTCCTTGAAGGGAACTCTCATCGGCATGGTGTCCATTGCAGGATAATTTACCTTTCCTCTCTTCTTTGGGCTGAAGCCTTTCTCCTCTTCGCGATGTGCACGTGTTTTTCAGTGTCCATGAAGTCAGAACAGGATTCAAATGCTTATACCTCCCTCTCTAACGCAACAGAGTCAAACCTGAGAGCCAAGGGGTTCTTGTCTTTTGTTTTTTTTATTCCCCAAACTGTCAGGCAATCAGGGTGACAGAGAACCTTGGACATGCCTGAGTGTCCAAATAATAGTTAACAGTGGCCAAAGCCACTTTCCCCTTGTCCCCGGGATGGGGAGGAGCCGTGGTCTCCATGGAGACCTCTCAGCCCCTTTGTCTCCGCCTCAGCAGCAGTAGCATCCCTCCCTGTGGAAACGGGACCACAGGGAGGGAGGACTTTACCCTGGGTGCTGGTTCTCTCAACAAAGTTGTGTATCTACCACAGGCCACCGTTACTACTCCAGGTGTGGGGAGGGAGAGCCAACACTCTCATGGGGTGCAGGCTAGCTTCATTGAGGACTGGTGCCTAACAACAAGAAGGTTTGGATGAATCTGGAGGCTTAATTTGAATCTGGTCGCTGGACCAGCAGCATCAGCATCACCTGGGAGCTAGTTCAGGAGGCAGAAACTTCCAGACATCATGCATCAGAGTCTGTGTTTAATGAGATGAGCAGGGGATTCAGGTGTGCATGGGCGGGAGTTTGAGAAATGCTGGTCCAGGGCGCACAGGCACTAGAACTTCAGACTTCGCCCACATTGGCTGCAGTAGCCCCTCTGTTCTCCACAGCCCTGCTCCCCCACGTTTCTCTCACTTTGAATAGCAAAGGCATGGGTTCATCCCAGTCCCCAGAGCCTGGGGCTCTCTGGAAACCACTGTCCCCTCCCTCACAGCTGCTCCACAGGGTCCCTCTAGAAGATTTCCAGAAGCTGCCCAGCCTCATGGCCCCCACCTTGCTGATTTTGCTAAAATTCAAATCTGCTCCCAAATCTGCTGAAAAAGCTTGAGTGGCGCCTGGGTGGCTCAGTCGTTGGGCGTCTGCCTTCGGCTCAGGTCATGCTCCCAGGGTCCTGGGATCGAGCCCCGCATCGGGCTCCCTGCTCCGCGGGAAGCCTGCTTCTCCCTCTCCCACTCCCCCTGCTTGTGTTCCTTCTCTCACTGTGTCTCTCTCTGTCAAATAAATAAATAAAATCTTAAAAAAAAAAAAAACCTTGAGTGGCTCCCCATAGCTCTGAAGGAGAGTCCACATCGCCTGGTGGCTTCCAGTTCCCGAGGGATGTTATTCTGCTCCAGCCTTGCCTCATGCAACACCCCAAACGCCCAAACCTGAGTTAGACCATAGGGTACTCTACCTGGTAAGTCTTACGGCTACCTGGCATGCTTCCCTGGCACCTGTAGACAGAGAGAGAGCTAACACGCATGTGCACACATGAGAGAGAGAGAGAGAGAGAGAGAGAGAGAGAGAGGAAAGACAGGAGGTAGAGAAGAAAGGGGAGACAGAGAGATCTCCCTCACCCTGACATTATTTCGATTTTTTTCACTTATTTTTTTATTGAGGTGGAACTGACGTAACATTACAGTTAGCCATTTTGAATCAAACAATGCAGTGGCATTTGAAACATCCACCGTGTTGTGCAGCCTTCCCTCCCCACCCCCGCCTTGGAAACCACCGGTCTGCATTCTGTCTTTATAGGTTTATCTGTACTGGATGTTTCTTGTACACAGAGTCAAACAACGTCTGGTCTCCTGTGTCTGGCCTCTTTCGCTTAGCATCCAGTGTCCAGACTCATCCATGTAGCAGATGTCAGTGCCTCCTTCCTTTAAGGGCTGAATAATACTCCCTTCTATACGTATTTCATCAGTTTTGAAGACCACAGAAAACTTGACCTTACTTCAGTTCACGTGGAGAGTGGTTTCTGGCACGCGCCTTCCTGCAACTTGCCACGTCAACTGTTCTGAAAGGCAAGAACCAAGAATTAGAGGCCCCCGAAAGGCTAACTTGAAGGGATCCAGGCTTTGTGCTAAAGATCCTGCCTCTCAGGCACGGGAGAGTTCCCTATGACTTCATCCTCTCCAGCAGCATGCTGTTGTAACCTCCCCACCACCTGGTGCTACCTCCTCCTGGGAACAGAAAGTGAGGACAAGCCAGGTTGCTAAAGCAAGTGCTGATGCCACCAAGCCAGGGTCAGGTGCTTCAGAAGGAGCAGAAACCCGATAAGGAGCAAAGCAGGAGCTCAGAGGAGCCCACGGGGGTGCAGCTGCTCCACAGATGTCCGCCCTGATGTTAGCTTATTTCAAGCACTGTTTGATGACTGCTACTGAGTGCGAGAGCACAAGGGCTGCAGGCTCGTGCTACTCAGCAGATGTAAGAACCTGGAAAGGGGGGCGCCTGGGTGGCTCAGTGGGTTAAGCGTCTGCCTGTGGCTCAGGTCATGATCTCAGGGTCCTGGGATCGAGCCCCGTGTCGGGCTCCCTGCTCAGCGGAGAGGCTTCTCCCTCTCCCTCCATCCCTGCCCCCATTCATGCTCTCTCTCTCCCTCTCTCTCTCTCAAATAAATAAAATCTTAAAAAAAAAGAAGCTGGAAAGGAAGTATTGTCTGGTCTCCTGATATACCAGTTTACTCCATGTACATTCAAACGTTCATTTTAATGCTAAAACACTGCTGTATTATGAGCCAGAGCACAAGACCTGTGTGTGCATTTCAAGGTGTGAAAACATAAACTTTAAAACGTCATCTCGCACAGTCGTGGGGCACTTTTTGTGTTATAAACCCCAGACTCCAAAATAAAGCCAGGTAACCACAGTAGCCTTGTTTCAGTAGTGTTTGGGGAAATTTGTGCGTCACGCTTGGTGTCATATGAGATGGGGAAAGGTCAGCAGCTATAAAGGTGATGTGACCAGCAGGAAAGCAGAGCAAAAAGCTGCTCACAAACTCTGTCAAAGGATTTTTTCTAGAGGGTGAAATCATGACACTCACACAAACATGAACGTGAGTCAGAGATTTTATTTAACGTATTCATCAGTGAGCGAACTGGTAAGGTGTGAACTGGTTCAGATGAGGATTTGACTCACAGGATTTGTGTTATCTACAGGACAAACTCTCTCCTGCACCTCCTTGAACAGACAGAAAATGTTCGCATTGCTGTCTGTGTTCTGTCTATTGTGTCTTCCTCTTTGGAGTTGTAAAAGCCTACTCACAGGCGAGCAAAGGTATGGACAGCCAAGATGGGTGAACGACATAAGACACCCAAAGCCCATTTAATCATTTCTTGCCCGTTTTAATTCTTCACAATTTTTTCTGACAACATACTTGAAATGATGAAATACTGGACCTGACCATTCATAGTCCTTAGATTTGGTCTGTCAACAGGTAGGATGCCTGATGAATGTCAGAAGACCTTGCGGGGTTGGGACATTCTTAAAAGGAACAGCCACGCCCAATCCTCCATCCACTAGGACCCTTCCTACTCCATAGAATTAATAATCCATAAATATTGGGCATTTGCAGAAATATTGAGATTAAAATAGCCTGATTCCTGGAAAAATAAAAAGTGCTTGCTTGGTGTCTTGATAGGGAAAGGAATTCATGCTTAAATACCTAGCGTTTACACTTCCCATTCAAATTTTAAAAGACCCACACTCATGGAACTCCTTTTCACAGAAAGCTTCCCAGTGCTCAAGACATGTCTACAGTAGGGTGACCCAAGCATGTTTCAGCTCTTTTAATAAAATGGTAAGGAAAACAGGCAAGCTTTCATACCCAACCCAGAGATGAGACTGGCAATGGAAAAATAGTAATCCACGTTTATTCATGGATATCCATATTTGCTAAATGAATTATTTAAAAATGTGTCTGACAAACAGCTCAAGCGGTATTGTTGTGTATGTTTAATTATAGTATGCCTCTATTATGTAGGAAAATAACATGTTATTAAGGATAAAGTTTTCATAGTTGCTTAAATTGGGTGAAGTCATCATGGCTGGTCAATGCACACAATAAAATTTTTATGAAAAGTAGCTGATAAAGATATAATTCCCATTGTAATTTCTAGCCAGAGTGTTTAGGTCAATGACATTAAAACCAAACCCACTTAACACTTAAATCACTTTTGCCCATTTAGCTTCATTTTCTCTTAAAACAAAAAACTGTGATATTATTTTAAATGGTTAAGACCATGCTTATGTGTAACAGGTTTCTAATAAATGTTTATTCTTCCCTCCTTACTTTGCAAATGGAATCAAAATTGAGTTAAAATAAAACCTCAGAACAGTGAAACACTTTAGGAAAAAAAATAGATAATTGCTACTTTTTACATTACTTAAAATCTTCTAGAATTTGTCCTTATGTGTGTCAGCACATGTGTGTTTGCTTTTCCACAAAACTACATTTCATCATGTTTCTAATCTAGAAACAAAGAAGAATCATGTGGTTGTTTCAATTAGTTGACTAATTCATTGTCAAATTTTATGAGCTGTCTTTCACTGACAGAGTCGATCAATATGGAACAAGCCAGTCAGATGTATTTTTGAAAATAATCCCATCTACAGGACAGCGGCACTCCCTTAATTATATTTCCACAATTAGGCAGGCTGTGTGTCAGTAGTCTCCCTGACAGCATCCTGCGTATCATCACCTCATTTTCAAGCACACGTCTGCTGGAGGCAAGACACCCCGCGCCCGCCATTCTTCTCTGCCTCAAACCTCTTCAAGTGCTGCAGTGGTGCTGAGACTTAGAAATTGTCTTGCTGAAATGCTTTGGGAAAAAACACATGGGTCTCACACAGGATATAAACAAAGGGAATCAGAAATTCTAGAAGCAGAGCATTGATTGCCCTCCTGTCAGGCCCAACCTCGGGGACCGTGGGCTACATTTTGCTCTAATTCTTTTTGACATGGCTTCAGAGAATGGGACAATGTCGTGATTTCTCTGGTCTTGCTCTCAAAACCAATAAAGTTTTCCTTTAGTCCAATTTCAAAAACATGAAATTGTTTCAAACGACGCTTGAGCTGTAGTGAGGAAAAATTCTGAGCAATTCTCTACTTAAAAAACAAACAAACAAACAAACAAACAAAAAAAACCAGGAAAAAAAAAGTTGAACCTGGAGAAGACAGGGAGGAAAGGCCTGTATGAAACATCTATACGTGACAAAAGCAATTGTTAGTTTTATTATTTTGGGGTTAAATGTGTTCAAAGTAAATGGGCCCAGTTTAGTGGTGTTTTCCTATAGCTCTAAGTGTGTAAAATTAAGTATCTATTAGAAAAGCTGCTTCACAGAGTAAATATGTAGGCAGTAGTTATGTGTAGAATACTGGTTAGAATGGCCACATGAAGAAATTAAGAGAGAATAGGAAGAAATCCATCTATGTGAACAAGGAGGCTGGGACTGATCTTCACTTCTATGGGAGTGTGGTCACTAAAGGGTGGTGGTGAGCCATCTCCACCGAGGAATAAATGAGCAGTAGGCTCACAGGCAGGAGAGAGGGCCCTCTTGTTCTTCCCATGGGACTTGTGTGGCTCTAATAATAATTAGAGTGACTTCAGTGACTTCTGAGATTTCTTGTTTCCTGCTCAACTGGGGCCCAGGAATGGACCCGCTGGGGTGAGGGGACAGCTTTGTATCAGTAACCAGGGCAGTGGCTCCTGGCTCTGGCTCTGTCATTCATTTGCCTGTGGCTTCATGGCTGCTCGGTCCCCACACTCAGCTGCCTCCCTCCAAAGGAACCTGATCCCCATCCTGTCAGCCTCTTGGGGTAATCAGTTATGGGGGCCCCAAACCCCAATTCTAATGAAGTGAGGTGAGTTACGACAGTCATAATTTGTTGTCATAATTTACTGTTGGCACTATTGAATGTGGTTCTGGTTTTATTGTACATTTTTAAAAATGGAAGAAAATCATACTCTTGTAGTTTTGTTGGATTACTTTGGTCATTTTCACCAATACTGAATAATGTTGGATATTTGAGTGTATTTCAGTGTTCCCGAGCAAGGCTTTTGTTAAAAGTGAATTTAATAGCTTTAAAATAGTTTTTTTTTTTCCCCTTGATGAATAGACATTGTTAACTCTTTTCCAAATCTGTATACGTGGTAGGTTGACTAAAACATTTTCCAATGGCATTAGAGGAAAAATATACAAATATTAATATCTAGAATTTCCTCTGTCTTTGAACCAATATAATCTTAAAGGTCCAGTTATCCAAAGTCTTTGTGGGGATTATGGTGGTCTTACTAGTGTACCCACTTCTATATGCATCGCTATACATTTCTCCACTCAAACTCTATGGCACATTGTTCTGTAATAATAACGCAGTCTAGCCCTGGACCCTACCTTCATGGCTTTCAGCAACAAGTGCCAAATTCCTGCCATCAAAATTGTATGGATTGCATAACTAGACGTGTTTTAATATGGCATGTATGTGAGAGATAAGGAATTTCTCTAATGGTTTAAAATGCATCTTCTTTTTTTTTTTAGGGTTAAGTTTTTATTTTTATTTATTTTTTTATTATGTTATGTTAGTCACCATACAGTACATCATTAGTTTTTGATATCATGGAACACTACATTAAAATTCATCTTCTTAAAACAATTTTGTTGCAGTGTAGTTGACATACAATGTTATATTAGTTTCAGGTGTACAACGTAGTGATTTGATAAGTCTATACATTACGATACACTCACGATGATAAGTATAGTCACCATCTGTCACCGTACAATGTTATTACAATATTATTGACTATATCCCTATGCAGTATTTTTCATCCCCATGACTTGTTTATTTTATAACTGGAAGTTTGTATCTCTTAATCCCCTTTACCCATGTAATCCCCCCCCCCCCACCCCTCTGGCAACCACCAGTTTGTTGTCTGTATTTATGAGTCTGTTTCAGTTTTTTGCTTATTTTTATTTTGTTTTTTATACTCCGCATATAAGTGAAATCATATGCTATCTGTCTTTGTCTGTCTGACTTATTCAGCATAATACCCTCTGGGTCCATCCACATTGTTGCAAATGGCAAGAGCTCATTTTTCTTTTTTATGGCCGAATAATATTCCACTATATATACTACATCTTCTCTATCCATTCCTCTATCAGTGGATATTTATTTGGCTGCTTCCATATCTTAGCTAATTTAAATAATGCTGCAATAAACACAGGGGTGCATATGTCTTTTCAAATCAGTGCTTTTGATTTCTTCTGGTGATTAGTAATGGAATTATATAGTATTTCTATTTTATTTTTTTAGAGGCACCTCCGTACTGTTTTCCGCAGTGGTTCTGCCAATTTGCATTCCCGTCAACAATGGACAAGGGTTCCCTTTTCTCCATATCCTTGCCAACACGTGTTATTTCTTGTCATTTTGATAGTAGCCATTCTGACAGATGTGCGGTCATATCTCATTGTGGTTTGGATTTGCATTTCCCTAAAATTCATCTGGACTGTGTCTCAGGTGTGTAGAAAACAAAATCTATGCTATTTCTGAAAGCAGCCCCAATTTGTTATATGTAGAATCAGACTTAACGTACATGAGTCTCCGAACAAACTATATCAGTCTTTGACATGCTACTTATTCTCAATGAATTTAGATGTTTAAAGGGAAGGACACAGGGAGGAGAAGATCTATACCCCCAAAAAGCTTTGCAAAATGCTTCGTCTCATGCTTTAATAATTCCTCAACTTGTATGGATGATGCCACATCTCCGTAAAGAGACCATCTCTTTTCTAAACAGGAGCTTAGGTCTGGGCACAAGAAGTTGCGTAGGGGCCATGAGGCATCTAAACAGGGACTCACAAAGAAATGGCTCCTGAGTTTCCATTTGACCCCACGTCCCACCTTCCTCCTTCTTCCTACTGTGTGTAGGCAGTTTCTGCCTCAGCTCACTGAGCTTAGGGCTTGGGGGAGAATTCCATTGTAAAATTTTGCTAAGTTAAATAAACAGGATGGTAAAGGAAGCCTGATTTTATTTATTTATTTTTGTTAGAGCTCACATGTGTTGCTATCATTTACCTGATGCAAAAGACCAGTAGATCTATGTGTGTATGGAAATGCAATCTAAAATATTTGCAACCCACTTCTCTTCACTGCTGGAATACAAAGTTTTAAAGTCAAAAGAAAATTATTTTTGGCAGCCCATGTAGAGACTCCCACATGGGATATTTCTAGAAAGACCAATGAAATAACCACATCAGGAAATCCAGAAGAGCAGTATGTTACCCGTGCCTCCCTCTGTACGATGATCACAACTGTGTGCTTCCCAGAGCTACACCGGGAGCCTTGGCTTCAGAGGGCAGTAAGAGCTGCATCTGGAGTCCAACAGACCTTCACGGGGAGCTTCTCCACCCTCGACCCTGTGTTACTCATAGTACATATCTGGTTTCATCATGGACAACTGGGGACAATAGTAGAACCCACACACTCATTGAGAGGAGTAACACATTATTGCGGTAAAGCTCGCGGCACAGGGACTGGTGCCTAGAAGGGGTTCCTTTACCATTTGTTACATTGTTGCATTTTGTGGAAGTAGCGGTAAAATGGTAATAATCATTGTTGTTAGATATATAAGTTTTTGTTCAAAATCTGCTTAACACCTGAAACTACAAATCTTCCTTATTGCCACAAATTGACTTTTTAGGATGTTCTAAATGTTTTGAAGATTATATGTAACAAAAATGGCCATAATTTTAGTATAAAATAACATTTTTTATAATTTACTCATTTAGTTGGCAGATAAAAAGTAAAACAAGTACAACCGCTATGAAAAACTATCAATATCTTATAAAACTGGTCATATGCTGCCATATGACAAAGCCATTCCACACCCAAGTATGCCCCTAATGGAAATATTCACTATTGTTCACAATGCGCAGGGACTAGAATGTTCTCAGCAGCATTCTTCATAAGACCCCCAAACAGGAAGCCACCCGAATTCCCCCAAAAAGCTGAATGGAGAGGAATCAAGGCATGTTCACACAATACACAGTACTTAACAAAGAAATAAGGATGAATGGCCACCAGCTACACGCATTGTGGATGAGTCTCACAAAGGCAATATTGAGTGAAGGAAGAGGGACGCAAAAGGATATGTACTGTGTGGTTCTATTTATATAAAGTTCAAAAACAGGCAAAACTAACCTATGTTGTTAGAAGTCAGGGAATGGGTTACCTTGGAGGGTGATCCTGACAAAGGCATGCGGTTGGGGGAGGGGGTCCTCAGGAGTGCTGGTCATTTATTGTTTCTTGATCTAAGTATTTCTTACATGGGTGGGGTCAGTTGGTGAAAATTCAATTGAACTGTTCACTTAAAATAAATGTATTCTTTTTTTTAAGCATATTACACTCTACTAGCAAGTTTAAAAAATAATACAGAAAAAATATCAATGCAGAAAATGTAACATTTGTATCTTTTACAATATTGAATACAGGGCTACCTGGGTGGCTCAGTTGGTTAATGTCTGACGCTTGATCTCGGTTTAGGTCTTGATCTCAGGGTTGTGAGTTCAAGCCCCACACTGGGCTCCATGTGAAAAAAACACTGAAAAAAATACTGAATACAGTTTTAACAGTTTAAATGGAAATATGTTTGAATTTTAAATTAATTATACAATTTTGATAAAATTCTAAAATTGTTATACATTTGTACTCAAAAGCATACCTCTCACTTCCGAGAGACACTATACCTAACTGAGCACACTAAGTATGGTGGGTTATCACTTCCTTCCAAAATAGAGAAAAGTGAAACATTAAGTTTTGAATGTTCCTTCTAATGGGTATATTTGTTGGAGAGGATGTAAGTATATATGGCCATTCATAGGCATTAATGCAAATTAAAACACTCCTTTAGAGTTCCAGTGTTGAACATCAGAGGAAATGCAAAGTTCTGCTGCAGAGATTACTAGTGGATAAATACTGTTTTAGTCATTATCATGTTTTGTTTTGTTTTCTAACTTTCTTCTCTCCCTTCCCCTTCCTCTCCTCCCCCCTTCTCCTCTTCCTCCTTGTATGGGATCCTTTATTTTCCCCGTTCTTTTTTTTGGTTCTTGTCATTTATTAGCTCAGGTTGGAGTTTTCCATGACAGATCACGAACCGTTTTTATTTTTCTAGACCGTTAAGTGAAAAGGGATTATTTTCATATTCTTTTTATTTGTATGTGTCAATGAGGTTTGAACATGTGTGTGTGTGTGTGTGTGTGTGTATGTATGTGTGTATGTATATATATATATATATGTTCAGTTGGTCAACATATAGTACATCATTAGTTTTTGATGTAGTGTTCAATGATTCATTAGTTGCATTTAACACCCAGTGCTCATCACAACATGTGAACAGATAAATATTTTGAAAATTTACTTATAAATTGAAATACATTTTGTATTTGAGATCCTAAATGCAAGTAGGCTGGCCTTAGTCCTCATTAAAATATTTGTTTTTTTTATTATGTTATGTTAATCACCATACATTACATCATTAGTTTCTGATGTAGTGTTCCATGATTCATTGTGCATAACACCCAGTGCTCCATGCAGAACGTGCCCTCCTTGATACCCATCACCAGGCTAACCCATCCCCCACTCCCTCCCCTCTAGAACCCTCAGTTTGTTTCTCAGAGTCCATCATCTCTCATGGTTCGTCTCCCCCTCTGATTTCCCCCATTCATTCTTCCCCTCCTGCTATCTTTTTTTTTTTTTAACATATAATGTATTATTTGTTTCAGAGGTACAGGTCTGTGACTCAACAGTCTTGCACACTTCACAGCACTCACCATAGCACATACCCTCCCCAATGTCTATCACCCGGCCACCCCATCCCTCCCACCCCCCACCACTCCAGCAACCCTCAGTTTGTTTCCTGAGATAAAGAATTCCTCCTATCGGTAAGGTCATATGATACATGTCTTTCTCTGATTGAATTATTTCACTCAGCATAACACTCTCCAGTTCTATCCACGTCATTGCAAATGGCAAGATCTCATTCCTTTTGATGGCTGCATAATATTCCATTATTTATATATATATATATATATATACACCACATCTTCTTGATCCATTCATCTGTCGATGGACATCTTGGCTCTTTCCACAGTTTGGCTATTGTGGACATTGCTGCTATAAACATCGGGGTGAACATACCCCTTCGGATCCCTACATTTGTATCTTTGGGGTAAATACCCAGTAGTGCAATTTGCTGGATCATATGGTAGCTCTATTTTCAACTGTTTGAGGAACCTCCATACTGTTTTCCAGAATGGCTGCACCAGCTTGCATTCCCACCAACAGTGTAGGAGGGTTCCCCTTTCTCCACATCCCCGCCAACATCTGTCGTTTCCTGACTTGTTCGTTTTAGGCATTCTGACTGGTGTAAGGGGATATCTCATTGAGGTTTTGATTTGGATTTCCCTGATGCCAAGCAATGTTGAGCACTTTTTCATGTGTCTGTCGGCCATTTGGACGTCTTCTTTGGAAAAATGTCTGTTCATGCCTTCTGCCCATTTCTTGATTGGATTATTTGTTCTTTGGGTGTTGAGATTGGTAAGTTCTTTATAGATTTTGGATACTAGCCCTTTATCTGATATGTCATTTGCAAATATTTTCTCCCATTCTGTCGGTTGCCTTTTGGTTTTGTGGACTGTTTCTTTTGCTGTGCAAAAGCTTTTTATCTTGATGAGGTCTGAATAGTTCATTTTTGCCCTTGCTTCCCTTGCCTTTGGCGATGTTTCTAGGAAGAAGTTGCTGTGGCTGAGGTCAAAGAGGTTGCTGCCTGTGTTCTCCTCTAGGATTTTGATGGACTCCTGTCTCACGTTAGGTCTTTCAACCATTTTGAGTCTATTTTTATGTGTGGTGTAAGGAAATGGTCCAGTTTCATTCTTCTGCATGTGGCTGTCCAGTTTTCCCAACACCATTTGTTGAAGAGACTGTCTTTTATCCATTGGACATTCTTTCCTGCTTTGTCGAAGATGAGTTGACCATAGAGTTGAGGGTCCATTTCTGGGCTCTATTCTGTTCCATTGATCTATGTGTCTGTTTTTGTGCCAGTACCATACTGTCTTGATGATGACAGCTTTGTAATAGAGCTGGAAGTCCGGAATTGTGATGCTGCCAGCTTTGCTTTTCTTTTTCAACATTCCTCTGGCTATTCGGGGTCTTTTCTGGTTCCATACAAATTTTAGGATTATTTGTTCCATTTTTTTGAAAAAAATGGATGGTATTTTGATGGGGATTGCATTGAATGTGTAGATTGCTCTAGGTAGCATTGATATCTTCACAATATTTGTTCTTCCAATCCATGAGCATGGAACGTTTTTCCATTTCTTTGTGTCTTCTTCAATTTCTTTCCTGAGTATTTTATAGTTTTCTGAGTACAGATCCTTTGCCTCTTTGGTTAGGTTTATTCCTAGGTATCTTATGGTTTTGGGGGCAATTGTAAATGGGATCGGCTCCTTAATTTCTCTCTCTTCTGTCTTGTTGTTGGTGTATAGGAATGCCACTGATTTCTGTGCATTGATTTTATGTCCTGCCACTTGACTGAATTCCCATATGAGTTGTAGCAGTTTTGAAGTGGAGTCTTTTGGGTTTTCCACATAAAGTATCATATCATCTGCAAAGAGTGAGAGTTTGACTTCTTCTTTGCTGATTCGGATGCCTTTGATTTCTTTTTGTTGTCTGATTGCTGTGGCTAGGACTTCTAATACTGTGTTGAATAGCAGTGGTGATAGTGGACATCCCTGCTGATTGAAATACTTTTAACACTCTTGTGGAGACCACAGAATAATTTATAAATTTTTCAAATGACTAGGTTGTACACTTGAAGCTAATGTAACATTGTGTGTCAACTATACTCATAGAAAATTAAAAACACACATGAACTTTTTAAGAAGCTCTAGAATTTTTGTTTTATTCTTTGGAATTTTCCACATATCTCCATTTTATGCAATGAAAATGTATTGTGTTTTGATTTGAACTTAAAGATAAGTAAATTTAGAAATAAATAGATCCAGATTTTATGAGGTCTAGGCTTGTCAAAACAAGGTGGCCGCCGATGAAGGTTAGGGGATAAACTTTCTCACTGCCCCCTCTGAACTTCCCATCAAGTTTGCTTCCCAGTTCATGGTTAATTGCATTGATCATCTAGATTTGATCTCAGTAAACACTTAAAAGCTCTTTGGTTAGCTAGTCCCCACACACTGTGGCTGACAAAGGTGTGAGTTAACTCTAATCCCACATTTTATTAAATGTTTGCAATCATCATTACTGTCTTCATCAGTATTATCATTATACATTGATTACTCTGTGCCAGGCACTTAGCTGTGCATTTTGCTTGCGTTTTCTAAGTATTTAAGCTGGGGCCCTTGGGTGGCTCCGTCGGTGAAGCGTCTGCGTTCAGCTCAGGTCATGATCCCAAGGTCCTGGGATCGAGCCCCAAATCAGGCTCCCTGATCAGCGGGTGTCTACTTCTCCCTCTCCCTCTGCCTGACACTCCTCCTGCTTGTGTTCTCTCTCTCTGTCAAATGAATAAATAAAATCTTTAAAAATAAATAAATAAATAAATATTTAAGCCTTATTACAACCCAGTGAGTGATATGAGTCTCATCTAACAGAGGAGGAAACTGAGTCTCAGGAAACTTGAAGTTAAAAAATGGT
This sequence comes from Zalophus californianus, assembly GCF_009762305.2. Taxonomy (NCBI): domain Eukaryota; kingdom Metazoa; phylum Chordata; class Mammalia; order Carnivora; family Otariidae; genus Zalophus; species Zalophus californianus. Next base: position 210,751,418 of record NC_045595.1, on the reverse strand, counting down.
CCAATTTCACATGAATGAATAGCTGAGCTGATGTTAAAACTCAAGAGTTGACTGTGCTTTCCCCATACTATATTGCCTTTCTAAAATTTATCAGTGTGTCTCGACAAAGTGCCTTCTAATGGGGACACATCGATAGAAATAGAAAGAAGTCCCAGTGGCAGTTCCTTCTCCCCATGAGGTTCCTAGTCCAGTTGAGCAGTGAAACAGTATTTATACAAAGATAAAACCTGATCTGGAATAAAGCAGCCTATGGTATTGGATAATTAACAAACAATGAATAATGGGACTACACTCTAAAATCAAGATTCGGATGAAAAATCCAGGAAACTTGCAACTACCCAGATTGAATGGGCAGACCATCTTGTATGTAAAGGTGAGCACTTCCGTTAATGAACACGTCGATAATGCATCTGAGGGTAACCTGATCCAAATAATAAGTGGAGCAGCAAGAAGGTGAGAGAAGGAGCCTCCGACTCGAGCCTGTGATCTCAAGTCCTATTCTAAGAGGAGCTTTCCCTGCCACATCTAATTAAGGGTTTTCAAGGGAAGGCATCTTGCTGGGCCAGTTAGCCCTCAAAGATGTGATGCACCACCCTAGTGTTCTCCTGAAGGATGCAGGTCTGAATGTTAAGACCTAAATCAAAGCCGAGTTGGAAGGTTTAAACACAGAGTAAACTCAGGAGTGTCCCAGAAGGGCTGACAGCAGTGCTAATACCCTAAAAAATGGAAGCAAGTCATTAATTGTGCATGGCCGCGTGAGGGAGAGCTGCAGAGCGCCTCACTGCTGCAGGAGTTTCTAAAACTTTCAGGTGCTCTTCAGAACCCAGGGTGGGTGAGGTAACTGCAAGCCTTGTTCTTGTTGGGGTGATGGGCATTTTTTTCCTCTGTGGTGATGCAAGTCTTCAGATGCCCTTGAGAGTCTGCAGAGCGAAGCTGGAGGCTGCTGGGCCAGGGTACTGATGATCCACCTGCGCTGCGTCTTTGCTGGGCCAGGCTCCCTGAGGGGAGGGGGTCTCCTTGCAGGGACCCTCAGCGGACATGTCAAGAGCAACTTTTCCCTCTGTCTCTATGGACTCGGGTCCCGCGTCACAGGCATACGTGCATGCATGCTCACACACACACACACACACACACACACACACTATTCTGGCTGCACAAGCCTTAAGGTCATCATTATTTATTATGTCTGGGGGAATGCTACCATCCCCCGTGACAACTGTGATTAATGATAATGTGCAAACCTGAGGTAATTTGCTGACATATTAGATCTTTGTGAGGCACCAGAATGGGAGCGGCATTTTTCAAGCGCTGCTCTGCTGGAGCCCCAGGGGCTGTGCTGGCTCACGGTCGAAGGGGGCGGGGGGTGGTGGCTCCCATGGCTGGTGCTCCATTTTCAGTGATTTTTATGTGTTTGTTTGTTTATAACTGTTGGTTCGTATTTTGGATGAAGAAAAGTAAGCATGGTCTACTAAAAAGGAAGTTAGAAAACAATGGGATGGGATATGATCTGCCACAAAGAAACACACCAGGGGAATTCTTGGACTGATCTCTAGAATCTTGTAGACCTTGGTGTGTGTGTCTGTTTGACAGTCATCGATATTTGTGTGCCTTGGCCGCCTATAACAAAGGACCCCAGGCTGGGGGCTTAAACAACCGAAATTTATTTGCTCACAGTTCTGGTGGCCAGAAGTCCATAGTCAAGGTGCATGCAGGGTCGGTTTCTCCTGAGACCTCTCTACTTCTCTCGTCGACACCATTTCTCCCTGCGTCCTCACGTGGTCGTCCCTCTGTGCATGTTTGTGTCCTAACATTCTCTTCTTAGAAGGACGCTGGTCACTGGTTTCGGGCCCACACCAGAGACCTTGTTTTAGTCACCTCCTTAAGGACCCCATCTCCAAATACAGTCACATTCGGAGGTACTGGGAATTAGGGCTTCAGCATATGATTTTGGGGGCGTACAATTAAGCCCACCATCTGAAAAAGTTAGTCTATGGGTTTTCTGATCACAGAGAGGCCCCCGCCTCACTTCAGAGCCTGCGTTTTGGTCGTGGATTACTGGCGCCAGCGTGTCGGGAAGCCCCGTTGCCTTAGTCACCCTGTTTTGTTGTCTGATGACTTCTTACTCACCCTCCCTTTTATTCAGTTACTGCGTATTTCAGTGCGAGATCCTCAATAAGCTTCGCAGAGAATCCCAATATTTGTCTCATTATATTCAGATTGCACATTTGATTAACTTTAATCATCCATAGATCCAGAAGAACACGCCTCTCTGACATGAGCGCAGGTCATTCTGTGTTTCTGTGTCAGACCGGCTGAAGACTTCCTAACCATGAACTGAGGTTAGCTGGCGGTTCTTGCCGGCAGGGAAACTCAGGGACTATGGCGGCTTTTTAAGCAAAGTCTCTGCCAGTTTGGTGAACTTCCCCTTTGTTCCCCAAAACGACACTGATACGTCTGCTCAAATAAATTAGTGCCCCATATGGACGGTCTTGTTTGCTGGGAAATAGGCTCATAGCCTACTGTGAGGGCTGACCGGTGTGACCTTTGCAACAAAAATATCAAGTTCACTGCTGTGTTTGTGCTAATAAGCATTGGGAAGCTGTGCACTCCCCCTTCTCATTTGTCCTTTCCCGGGGGTGGATGTTAGCCTGCACCCAGCTTCTGCATTGTGCACACAGCTGGGGAGAGTGTGTTCTAGACCGGGACAGGATAGGAAGCACAGCATGTAATTGTTTTGAGAAATGAGTCCTAGGGGCTCTTGGGTTTTTTTTTTTTAATTCAAAAACACGTTAACACACAAAAATTAACCATCCCTCAAATAAACCACCCCTTCCAAAACAAACAGACAAGTGAGTCAAACCTAATCAACTATTCTTGTGTTTGATTTGGAACTGTCTTCAAGTTCCCACAGACCTGGTATTTCAGAATCCAAGATAAAATTATTTCAAAATGAAGTTCTACCATTCTTTTTTTTTTTTCTGTTTAAGACACAATATGTCCAATACAGCAAGATGTGTGTGTCTCTCCAGTTAACTAAAACACATTTATGAAAATCAGACCTAATATGCTGATAGCTTAAAAGATGATGATTTCCCAAAAGTTTCCTTCAGTTAAAAAACTGATTCACTTCAGAATTGCTTTAAATAGCTCTTCATGAATGCAAAATATGATTCAATGTGAAACAAATTCACACCCTTCTCCTAAGGCACATATGTTTTGAAATGCGATGTAATCTTGCGTTCCAAATCTCAGAACGGAAGAGTAACGCGTCCCCATATTTATGCATAGACACACTCATTTCCTTGACAACATCTAAGTGATACCACAGAACTAAAAGCTGCCACAGAGAGTAAGGGTCAGAAAAGCGAGTTCTAGTCCAGCTTTCTCCCGGGACCACATTTCCGACACATGGGGTAACTTGGACGGTAGTCCAAGATGGTAATCTCTGCTCCTCTCGGCTTTCCCTCTTGGTGAAATGTTAGAGTGGGTCGCTTCTCCCTCTAAGCCCAGGATCTGATGGGAGAGTAGCTTCTCAGGGCTGTGGAGCCAGGTTACATGGAAGCAAAGCTGTATGTCCTGGGTCAGGTGGTGTGTGCGATCTCAGTTTCTCCATCAAAAAAGCAAGAAGTTGGTGAGGATGCGGAGAAAGGGGAACCCTCCTACACTCTTGGTGGGAATGCAAGCTGGTGCAGCCACTCTGGAAAACAGTACGGGATCTGAAGGGGCACCTGCACCCTAATGTTTATAGCAACAATGTCCACAATAGCCAAACTATGGAAAGAGCCTAGATGTCCATCAACAGATGAATGGATAAAGAAGATGTGGAATATACACACACACACACACACACACACACACACACACACACAGTGGAATATTATGCAGCCATCAAAAATGAAATCTTGCCATTTGCAACCACGTGGATGGAACTAGAGGGTATAATGCTAAGTGAAATAAGTCAGTCAGAGAAAGACAAGTGTCATATGATCTCACTGATATGAGGAATTTGAGAAACAAGACAGAGGATCATAGGGGAAGGGAGGGAAAAATGAAACAAGATGAAACCAGAGAGGGAGACAAACCATAAGAGACTCTTAATCTCAGGAAACAAACTGAGGGTTGCTGGAGTGGTGGGGGGTGGGAGGGATGGGGTGGCTGGGTGACAGACATTGGGGAGGGTATGTGCTATGGTGAGCGCTGTGAATTGTGTAAGACTGATGAATCACAGATCTGTACTTCTGAAACAAATAATACATTATATGTTAATAAAAAAATTTTTTAAACAATTAAAAATAGCACCCAGCTCATCAGTTTGCTGCGGAGGATTAAATTATTGAATCCCCGTGAAGCCCTTGGATCAGGATCGGTGGTGGTTGGTCATCCACAGTTGCCGTGATGGTTGTTTCACCAGCACTGGGTTAAAAATCACGGTAGCTGAGATCTGCCACTAACTAGCTGGTGGCAAGAGGGTAGATTGTCCTCAGTTGTGTCACAGGGAGTGGCTCGTGGCCTTGACCCCATTAAGTCAACTGGTCCCTGCTTGTGGTATAGAGTGGTTTTGCAGCATTGACAGAAGCTCGGTTCTCTGGCACGTGAACAAACTGCTCTTTGTGCATGTGAGGTCAGAACTTCAGCAAGGAGCTCAAATTGCTGGGATAATTTGCCATTAATTGGTCAGAGTTCAAGTGGATTCAGCTAAACCTCTGAAAAGAAAGTTGCCATTTATAGATCTTTATCAGTTACATTTAGCCCCTCTGATGCATTAAAAGGAAAAAATACCAGAAATGAAACAGCTAGATAAAATTGAATATGACAACTGGAGTCTAGAGAAGGAAAACCGTGAAATGTCCATAATGAAAGTAAAGTTGCTAAACAAAACCAAAATAATTCATAATGATTTTTCTTACGTATGTGGCATTCTGAGGCTGCTGGTTTAAGATTATGAGCTCTTTGTTGGCCTTGAATGAATCCTATCAATTAAAAGACAACCAAAACTCCTCAGGCGTCATGACTTGGAGAAACCATAGTGCTGGGCTCAAACTGTGGGACCCCTAAGAAGGGCCAATGGGACCGTGACGGGCCGTGTCAATTCGGAGTTGACCCCATTGGACACCAGGTAGCAGAAAGCTCTTGGATCCTGAGAGCCACCTTTGTTCAGGGAGCCAACTTTGCCTGTGGAGGGAAGCACCGAGCAGTGCCTGTCGCTTTGGTGGGACGTTATTGTAAGCCTATTGCTGGCATAAATTGTAGAGTTCAGGGCTCTTGGTTACCCAGCATCCACGTTGTTTTTTTCTGATAAGACAGAAACATGAAATTCATGGGCTAGTAGAGCCCCTGAGTTTTGTCGCATTTACTAAACTCTGATTGGTTGGAAATGTCTCTGTACTGCATCAAGGGACAAAGCTTTTCCTTTTGCAGCCAAATCTCCCTGCTCTTTCCATATTGGTTTCATTATCTTTATTCATTATAATATTTATATTAATTCCATCACTTTTAGGTAAAAACAAACAAACAAAAAACAAACAAACCAAAGATAGATGCACTGCAAAATATTTAGAAACAGGAAGGATTATTAAAAAGTGAGGGACCCCTATCATCTTGTGCCTCAGAAATGAATATTTTCTTTCTTTTTTTTCTTAAGATTTTATTTATTTATTTGACAGAGAGACAGTGAGAGAGGGAACACAAGCAGGGGGAGTGGGAGAGGGAGAAGCAGGCTTCCCGCTGAGCAGGGAGCCCGATGCGGGGCTCGATCCTGGGACCCTGGGATCGTGACCTGAGCCAAAGGCAGACACCTAATGACTGAGCCACCCAGGCACCCCAGAAATGAATATTTTCAAATATGTTGGAGTAGATTTATCCAGGGTTCTTCCTATGATAATATGTGAGATTACATTATTTTATGGAAGAAATGTGTGGGATATTATTATTTATTAATATTAATAACATATTAAATAACACTTTTCCGTAGAGTACATATTCCTCATTGTTTTCTTTTTTTCCTTCTTTTTTTAAGATTTTACTTACTTTTTAAAAAAGATTTTATTTATTTATTTAGAACATGAGCAGCTCTCTGAGGGGCAGAGGGAGAGAGAGAATCCCAAGCAGACTCCCCACTGAGTGTAGAGCCCGATAGGGGTTCAGTCCCACGACCTGGAGATCACAACCTGAGCCGCAATCAGGAGTTGGCCCCTGAACCGACTGAGCCTCCCAGGTGCCCCTCACTGGTATATTCTGAATCAGAGTCACCTCATTATAAAGAGCTCCTATACAGCATCCCCCCCCATTTTTGTCCTTACAGTCAACCACTTTCACTGCTCCTAGTATTTTAAAAGTTTCAACCAATCCACTATAACCATGGAAATATTATTAACGATTGAGGCAGGTAGAGCTCCATGCTTTGCACAGTGATGACTTCCACACTCCAGAGCACACCTGGTCAGGTCTGGCAGGCAGGTGGTCAGTCCCTGCTTGTTTTCCCAGCGGAGGGGTCTCCTGGCACCCCCACTGGCTTCCAGTTTGAGCCGCTCTCCCTGGGCAGCCCTGGCCAGCGTCTGCCTACATTCTCCCCACCTCCCTAGAAGTTGCTTCCCCATTTCCTAAGTCCTGTATCTTCGTCTGCATTCTCTTTCTCTCTCCTTTCAGTGAGGCACAGCCTCCAACCAGTCATTTCCAAAAAAGAGTGCATGAGAAGTGCATTTTGAAGATAGAGATGATGTTTTAAGTCTTTATTTGTTGTCCAGATTTTATTGTCATTGTTGTTTGATATCCCACACATTTCTTCCAACTTTTTCTTCTGGTTGTTATATGCACTTAAAAAAATTCTCCACTCAGCTTTTAATGACCCCAAAATTCTGTTTCTGCTTATTAGCCAGAGAACAAATCTTTAGGCTCCTGAGTTGGTGAGAGAGAAGTGGTCACAGAATGCAGGGCAGGGAAGGAGGACCTGGGGATTTTCAGGCAACGTCTCCTGGTTCAGCCCCTACTCGCTCCGCATCTCAGGAGGATCTGGTGCCTCCAGTTTCTGAGGTGTTCCAGTGTTCGGTGTGTGTGAGGAAACATCTCCTCAGATAGCCTTCCCCCCTCGCCCATCCTTCCATGTACACACCGCTGCTCTTCCATCTTCTGGCCCCGGAGCATGGAGCTAGTGTGTGTGGACATTTCCCTGTAGCTCTGCAGCGCTCGAGGTCTCTGGAATGGGATGGCCTCCCTCCCTCTTCATCTCCTCGCCCCCTGTTGCCCTCCCTCCCTCCTTCCCTCCCCCCACCAAGGAATTGCATTTTTTAAAAAAATTTTTTTAAAGATTTTATTTATTTATTTGACAGAGAGAGAGAGAGAGAGACAGCGAGAGAGGGAACACAAGCAGGGGCAGAGGGAGAGGGAGAAGCAGGCTTCCCTCTGAGCAGCGGAGCCCGATGCGGGGCTCGATCCCAGGACCCTGGGATCATGACCTGAGCGAAGGCAGACGCTTTACGACTGAGCCACCCAGGCGCCCCTAAAACTACTTTCTTATATGAATTTCCCTTATAGCAAGTATGTACAAGAGGGTTCACTCTGCTCTTCGCTTCCCAGAAGGAAGGATTTGTCATCTTTGGTTTACTGTGTAGGTAAATTCATGTCATCAAATTGTCATCACTTACTTCTGAATAGGCCTCCCGATAGGCACCTGTTTCTGAATAAGAGCATTCACTCTTTCACATAAAACAGTCATGTGACAATTTCTACAGATGTAGACAGCGTATCCTATAATATTAAATAAATTTATGGATAAAGAGCAATTAACTATTCCTTTACGGATTAAATCTGTGTATACATAGACGTGTGTAAGGACACAGTGTGTTGAGGTTAGGAAACAAAGACAAAGCATTTAAAAAATTTTTGAAGTCTCTGTCAGTCACAGCTTATGTTTAAATTTGATGACTATTTCTACAAATTACCTTTATTTTCTTAATTCTTTAAATTATAGGTGAAGTACTGATGACCAAAATATGGGAGCCCTCTGGTGGTGGTTGGTGGTGAAAATACCTTTAGATGCAGACTAATAATGTATTTATCCTTAGGCTTAAATTCTAGATGCATGAGATCTAGTTATTTTAAAGTTCCTGAAAATGTAGGAAAAAATTAAATAAAAAGATGAACAAAGCTAACTAAAATTTTCAAAACTTTTGACTATAACTACATTAGGAAAAAAAATATGATTTTTAAAGGTGAGGATCAGCTAAGTTTAACCAAGTTCTTATGCGTGCTTCTGGAAGCCAACAGAAATCAAACCTATGTGTTGGGTCACAGAGGAGCCCCAATATCTTTGGGGCCTTTCTGTCCACTCTCAGCAGTTCAAAGACCTTTGAGATGGCCCCAAAGAAGTTGCCACTGCTTGGCTTTGAAGGAAGCGAGTGTATGTAAGCAGGAGTAAAGAGGAGTGGTGTTCGTTATCGGCTAGGGTCACAAGGGACATATCGGTCAGAATGACTCCACTCCTCACCTGGCCAGTGAAGGCAGAAGTAGAAGCTGGGGGGGAGGGCAGCAGTTTCAGGTCCATATAAGGAAGATCTTCCTATTAAAACCAATAATAACAGAACAATAATAAAATGATAAACATAAATGAATATGATAAAGACAAAAAAATGTAAATGGGCTTCCTCGGGGAAGTAGTGAGTTCCCCCATCACGGTGAGTATTCAAGCAGAGGATAGAGACCTGCTTGTGAGAGCTGCCATGAGGGGATTTAGACTTCCAGGGGTTGTCCTGGACTCCGTGATCCTTTCTGACCCTCCAACCCTGGGACCACGTCGGTTAATAATCAGTGGTCATGTGGGAGCAGCTGAAGGCATCGGAGGCTTTCTGTTTAAATCAGAGCTTCAGGAAATGAAAGGCGGTGTCTGTGCATGAGCTGGGTCTCAGCAGGGGTGAATGTCATTTGTCTCCAGTTGCAGGAGGGTAGATGCATCTAGGCTCCGTGTTGCCGTATTTCTGAAAGGGTAACCGCACAGATCCCTCCTGATCTCTGAGAACTCTCTAGCTGTCCAGGAGCCGTGAACTTAGAATCACAGATGGGATCGTGCACATGTCTGTGGGATGCTAGCATTTTTTTTCTGAGCAACAGCTCCGTTTACACTGCACTCTTTGTGAGCACATCTGCATATTGCGCAGTCTTTTTGAGATGCTTGTCGGCATGATTCTGTCACCCAAAACAGCAAGGATACGCTCCTCTTTTATTTTTATGCTTTCAAAAACGGACCTTAGAGTTTGACAAGATTGCAGAAAATATTTCTCACCAAATGTGTTTATAATCCAAGTTGGTACAGCAAGGGGTCATTGTTCCTTCCTTAAAGTACCTCGGGAGTATAGCTATAATGCCCTTTGAAGAGAGAACATAATTTTATTCTCTAGAAGCGGGACGAGTGAACTCAACTCATTATTTGAATTGGACACAGTTTCTGATGTTAATCTATATCAATCTGAACAGCTTATTTTGCTGATACCTACCTTCCACCTTGAATCATCCCAATTCGATTGGTCTGAGGTGCAACCAGGGCGTGGAGAATTCATCCAAAGCCCAAAGTGATTCCAATGTCCTATAAAGTTGGGGAGCCAGGGCTCAGTCTAAACCAACAGCTGCCTTAGGCCGGTGGTTCTCCAACATTCAGCACATCCAAGTTACTACGAGGGCTTGTTAAACCACATTATTGGCTTACCCTTTTAGAGCATCTGATTGCAGACATCTGACGAGGGGCCCAAGAATTTGCTCTTGTAACCTGTTCTTGGGTGACCCTGCTGCGGCTGGTCTGGGGACCGCACCACGAGAACAAACCACCGTGCCCGGCTGATAGGAGCCCACGTGTCCGGTTGCAGGTGGCCTGGCTGGAAACTCACATCTGTCCCGCATGAAACCTCACAGAATCTCAGAGGAAGGGACTTCTAAGAGGAGAGAAGTGGGTTTAAATCCCATTTGCGCCCACTGCCTTCTTATCTTCCTGGGATCATTCTTCTGTTCTTCTCCACTGTATTAACTTCCTGTTGTTTTAACAAACTAGCATAAATCTCAGGAGCCTAAGACAGCACAAAGTTATCATCTTACAGTTGTGGACACGGGCTAGATGAGTCTCAGTGGGCCAGAATCAAGGAGTTGGCAGGGCTGTGTTTCCTTCTGGAGGCTCCGGAGGAGAATTGGTTTCCTTGCCTTCTGCAGCTTCAGTAGACCCCCTGCATTCCTTGGCTCACCGCCCCCTTCGTCTTCAGACCCAGCAGTGCTGGTAAAGTCTTCCTAATATCACATCATTCTGATATCGACTTTTCCTCTCACTTCCACTCGTGATTACACCAGTAAACTGGGATAATTCAGAATAACCTTCCTCCTTTAAGATCAGCTGACTCATTCACAGGTTCTGGCCGTTGGGGTGTGAACACCTACGGGGACCATTATTCTGTTGCCTCCCCTGAGCTCTGGATGTCCAACTCCAGAAGTGGATGCTTTAGCGTGAAACCAGCTAAAACCAGGGGTGTGTGACCTGGGGCAGGATATTGAACTTCTCTACATTTACAGAAGTCAAAGAATTAAAGGGCTTACCTCACAATATTGAGACATTAATAAATATGTGGATATTTAATTACGTAGGGGGCAGATGGACAAATAGCGATAGATATGTGATGCCGGCAAAAGGATGTTAGAAAACCTTAGCTATTCTTACTTTTTAATAATCATCATCATTTTTACTAAGACTTGTATATCTTTCCTACAGTCACCCAGTTCCCCACTTCATAGGCAAATACTATTACCAGTTCTTGGGGGGATCCTTTCAGAGATGTTGTATGCATTTACAAGCACATGCAGATATCTAATTTTTTGCATAAGTGGTAGACTAGAAGGAACTTTTCTGAATAATAATTCAATTAATGTCATCTCCCTCACCTTTTAAACAGCTGTATAGTTTCTGTTTTATGAATGTACTTCAGTTTACTCAGCCCGTCCTTTATGGATGAACATTGAGGGTTGTTTAGTTCTTTGCAATTAGGAACTGGGCTGCAGGTAATATTCTTATAAATGAAACAGTTTGTACATGGTCCATATATCTGTTATATAAATTCCTGAATCAAAGGTAGTAATGTGCATTTTAAAATTTGATATTGCGGGGCGCCTGGGTGGCTCGGTCAGTTAAACGTCTGCTTTCGGCTCAGGTCATGATCCCAGGGTCCTGGGATCGAGCCCCGCATCGGGCTCCCTGCTCCGCGGGAAGCCTGCTTCTCCCTCTCCCACTCCCCCTGCTTGTGTTCCCTCTCTTGCTTCTCTCTCTCTCTCTCTGTCAAATAAATAAATAAAATCTTTAAAAAAAATAAAATTTGATATCGCCAAATGTGGCTCTTGAGATCTCTTATCCATTTTCGTTCCCATCAGCACAGTGTGTGTGTGTCCACGTGTTTCCCAGCTGGCTTATGTGATGAAGGATCTTTATTTCCCTGTGACAGGTGAGAATAGTAGCATACATTGAACATCACTCATTATGAGTGAATCAAGCATCTTTTCATATATTCCTTTACAGTCATATATATTTTTTAAATTAACCATCAATTTATGTCCCTCGTCCATGTTTCTTTTGATTATTGGATTGTTTTCCTTAATGATTAATCGATAGGATTTCATCACAGTTCAGGAAGTATCTTTTTTCCATGATATGGATTACAAAATTTTTTCTCACTTTGTTTGCTATTCATTTTGTCTTACAGAAATATTTGATTTTTATGTGGTTGAATTTATATGTTGTTTATAACATTACAGTTTTGTATAATACTTAGAAAGATGTTTCCTATCTTAGGTTATATAAGACAAAAATTTCTTATTTTTCCTCTAATAATTACATTATTTTGTGCTGTTTAGATCTCCAAAACTTGTTTTGATTCAGTGAGTTAATGTAGGGATATGGATTCAGTTTTTTTTTCTGGAAAAAAATGGGGCCTCCAGACCATTTATTGAATGATTGTTTTCTTTCTAATGATAGATGACATCATTTTTATCACATGCCACAAAATTTATATATATATTTTTTTCCTGGTCTCTCCTTTTTGTTCCATTCTCCTATCTCCTCATGCACCCTGCTACAGCCTTGAAATGCATTTGAATATCTGGTAGATCTATTTCTGCCTTATTTACTCATTTTTTGAAGATTCTTTTTTTTCTGGCTGTTTTTGCATGATTGCTTTAAAATTAGATTATCTATCTATCTGGAAAAAAATGTATCTGGTATTTCATGAATGTGGTCTGAAATGTATAGATTAATTCAAGGATTGCCCTTCTCGGGATACCGTGTTCTCATCTTAAATAGGGTCTGCCGTTCCACCTAGCCAAATGTCTTTTTGAATAGCTGAGAAGCAATTCAGCGTGTTGTTTGTGGGTCCGCACACACTTGTTACCTTTGCTCTCCCTTTTCCCGTTGTGAGTCGGATCGGGGCTTCAGAGGGGTGGTTGTTAGGTACCGAGACAGCCTACTGTCACCTGTTTTTTGTTTTTTTGTTTTTTGTTTTTACTCAGTCCCTTCACGGAGTTATCTTTACCTTTTGTAATGGTTTTTCAGTTGATCCTCACAGTTTTTTCAGTTGTGCAATTGTATCGTGTGCAAACAATGCTAAGCTCCTTCTCCATTTTAGTAGACATTGTTCTGATGTCCTCCCCTCATCACATTGTACACATTCAGTCCTGTCACTCTCTGTAGCTCAGTCCCCATTGCCATTGTCAATTTGGTGTGTTTTGTCCTTCTTTTCCTGATTAGCCAAACCACCTTTTCTATTTTATTAATTATTTTAAAACTTTAGATCTGTGTAATAGTTCTAACATCAGTCTGCTTTGAATACATTGATTTCTGCATTTATTTTTAGCTAATTTCTTTTTTTCTTTACTTGTATATATTTTATTCATTTTTTTCTGATTTTTCCCCCATTGGATACCAAATTCATTTATTTTCATTCTCTCTCCTTATTTATGTAAGTGTGCAAGGCTTTAAGATTTCTTCCAAATGTTGTTTTTGGTATTTTATATAGGTTCCAATATGAACTAAACCCATTACCATTATTTTTTAACTCCTTTTTTATTTCAAGTTTTTCTTTCAATTCTAGTTAGTTAACAAATAGGGTAATGTTGGCTTCAGGGGTAGAATTCAGTGATTCATCACTTACATGTGACAGCTAGTACTCACCACAAGTGCCATTGTATTTTAGATGTTCTCCAATGTCTGCTTTGGTTTCTGTGGTTACTTAGGGGAAAAGTCCACGTGGGAAATCCTGGTTAGCTGCAGTTCTGTACTGAGTTCAGAGACTGCTCTCTTCTGTACCATTTCTACTTGCAGAAATTTAATGAATTTCTCTGTGGTCTAATGTGTCTTCAACACTGGTAACGATTTTCTGTGGACGATGGACAGGAGGACAGAGTTATCTGTCTTCAGGTTGTAGAAGTCAGCAAATTACATATAGATCTAACTTACTCACTGTGTTGTGTGAATCTTCATTATCTTTTTATGTATATTTGATCAATCATGGGCTGAGAGAGGTAAATTAAAATCTACTATTTTTTTTCTTTTTCTTAGAGATTTTGCTTTATGAATTTTGATGTGACATTTGCATTATGTATCTATATTCATACCTCTATATGTTTGTTGCAGATTATAGCCTTTGCCATCATAAAAGGCCATTCTTTAGAACACCAATGCTTGCTACCCTAATTTTATCTTTGTCTGTTACTTGAGAACATGACCAGTGCTTTCCCTTTGTTTGCATTTGTCCAATATGCTTTTCCATATTTTTGATATTCAGTACTTTTAAACACTTTAAAATTCACCCGAATGGTACATAATTAAATTTGTGACCCAATATGGGAATAAGGTTAACAAGTCTACATTGTGCTCTATCATATTTCATGTTATGCTTTTTCTTTATATGGTTTCTTTTGTTTTTCCTCCTTTTGTTCCTTTGTTTGTTTTTGGTGTGTGTTTAGTTCTTTGTAGTTATGGAAACTTGATGTCCTGTTTTTAGTTCTTACAATGGCTAACTCTACAATTATACATTTGTGTGATATACTTGATCTTCTTTGTCTAAAGACAGCATCAGCTCTCCACAATGACTGTGAAGAAATTATGAAATATCTTAAGAATTCCAGCCTTCAATTTTATTGATTGTATTTATCTTGGTTCTTCTAGTGTTTACATTTATATTTTGATTAATTGATATATCACCATTAAAGAATCTATATTTGATCCCTGATGATAAACATTGCTCTACTTCCTATTTCCTCTCTCCTGTGAATTTTTGTTAGAGTAATTTTAAATTGCCATGATGTAAAACATTGATTTCTGTTCTATAATTCCTAGTTTTACTCCTAGTCCTATGGTTAAATGAACTAATGCAGAGTCAGTGCTTTTCCCATGATTTCTTGATTCATTTCCCCCTCATTTTACTATGAGCATTTTTAAACATACAGAAAAGTTGACATAGTTGAATAGTGAACACTTGTTAACCATTATCTAGATTCTACAATTAATATTTGCTGTATATGCTTTATCATCTGACTACCCATTTAACAATTCCTCTACCATCCACTCATCTTATTTCTTGATGCATTTCAGAATAATTTGCAGGTATCAGTAGACTCTTGAACAGTTCAGTCAACACATCACTAACTAGAGTTCAATATTAATAGTCTTCATTCAGTTTTTCCATTAGCTATTTTTTTTCTAATTGTCAGAATGATTTCACAGCAACTGTAATTTCTGACTATGTTTTCATTTGAAAATGTGCTCTGAAGTCTTTATAATTGAATGCTATTTTTGCTTGGGTATATCATTTTATTTCCATGAATATTTTACATTGTCACACTGTCTTCAAATGTGGGATGTCATTGTAAAAAGATAAGTGTAATTATGATTTACTTTCTTATTTTAAGTGACTTTCTGTTTTTCTTTTTTTTTCATCCAATTACAAAGAAAAATGTTTATCCTCAAAAGTCCTATAAAATAAATCTTAATAGAGATAAGGTTCTTGTTGACTTTTCCATATCAAATATTCTTAGGACAGTATAACCATTTTAATTTATATATTCAAATCTTCTTATCTTGGTGTTTCTGCATTACTTCCTAAATAACATTTTTAATACTTTTCAGTTCATATATGTGCTTCTCTTACTCAGACACACCAGTTATGTGCATTTTGGATCTTCTCTTCTTCCTTGTCAGTCTTGAGTCCTTTTTAATTACCTATCCATCTATCTACTTATTTACTTAGGCTATATTCCTAA
This sequence comes from Zalophus californianus, assembly GCF_009762305.2. Taxonomy (NCBI): domain Eukaryota; kingdom Metazoa; phylum Chordata; class Mammalia; order Carnivora; family Otariidae; genus Zalophus; species Zalophus californianus. Next base: position 210,736,145 of record NC_045595.1, on the reverse strand, counting down.
TTTAGTCCTACCTGTTATGGACAATGTCTAATTTCCTTGTCCTGATCATGATGTGACAGTCAGTTTGTGATTTAAAAAAAAAAAAAAAAAAAGCTCTTCCTTTTCTTTCCTTTGCTTTTAAGTAGCTTATATTTCATCTCCTTGTCTTCACCGAGGCTTTTACCTCTGCTCAAAGCTAAGTGTTTCCTTTAATTATTTTCCTTCATTTTGTATATTTTGTTTAAATGATTCTTTGGCTCAGTAACTACCTTTTCTGATGAAGTGTTGATGTTTCATTTGTTTTTCCAGTGCTTTTCCTAAACTTGTCTTGTATTATATTTATATAAACAGTTCCATACTGGAAATTTTTGGATTTATTTCATACCTTTTTTATGGAAGACATTCCTAGGTCAGGTACTTGTAAAAAGGTTTATTCAGGAGTGAAACCATAACCAGATTAGGAAGAATTAGTCCCACTTTATAATGAAGCAACTTCTGACATGGGCATATATTCACAGGTGAGTTGCTTTGTCTTCAATTTTCTCCAGCCAACACAGGTCAGCAGGTCCTGGGCTGCTCCTACTGCCGAGTATCCTTTAGAGATGGGGATAGAAATTACCCAGCCCTACCTCTCTTGCTGTCCCACCATGCCAGACAAGCTCCAGAGAAGCTCCCATTAGCAGCCCGCCATCATTTTACTGAAGTTTATGATTAATTAAGCCATTAGTTATTCCTATAGTCTAATTCCCGCACTTTGAGAAGGATGCTTTGTTAGCTCTGCCTGAGTTGCTACAGATAACACTTTTGTGGTCACTTCCTCCATTTTCATCTCTCTCCCCCTGCTTTTGGAAGGTCATTTGAGTTAATGGAAACCTCTTTGGGTTTGTTGAAGACAATCATATATGGAAAGCGCCTTTTGGTGAATTTCTTCCATTTGGAAACTCTTCTCCTTGTGAGAAGTATGTGCATGCCATCCTTCTGCCTCTTTCTGGTAGAGCTCCTCTGTTCTCTGTAGTGTCTTTAAAGTTGTTGTACTGCTTTTTCTCTTTTATTCCTAAATTTTTAAAGGCAGGGCATTTGGATAATTGAAAATCGGGTGTTTTCCTACAGAGTAGTACTGAAAGAAAACTTCCACATAGTTTGCTTTCTTCTTTTCAACAATCCTTCAAAGTAGGCATAGTCATCCTCATTTGTTAGGCAAAACAGAAGAAACTCCAGCAATGCACATGCCCTGGCCAATGTCACACAGCTAATACATGGCAGAATGAGATCCCAACAGCCCTCTTCACTTCAGCACACCACCCCTTGTAGCAGGGAACTGAAGGCAAACACAAGAAACAGCCCTCAGAACTTGGTGAGAGCTTTGACATTTGAAATAGATTAGAGAAAATAGAAAATTGCCCTTATTTATCATGAGCAGGCTTTGCCATGGTGACAGACTGTCTAATTGGCTCATCTATATCTTTCCATTTCAGTATATGATTCCACTCATTAGTATGCAACGCTCTTCATCCCCACTGGGCAGGGACCCGAGGGCACTTATGGACCTTGTTCCCACACTGGGGCCCCATTGGCAAGTGGGAGGGCTTTTGTGCGACATGAAAAGTCCCAGCCGAGGACAGGAGGAGTGCCTTTGCTAACCCAGGGACCAAGGCTTTTCCTTCTTTTTCAGTCTTATTAGTGAGGGATCAGCTGTCCCCTGATCTTTCCAGTTAAGATAATTTTACAGGAGGGCAAAGTCTGTTTGCTCTTTATACACCTCAGTGCTTCAAACATTTTAACTGCTGTATAAATGTTTCTTGATTGAATGTTATCCATTCTTAAGGAAAGAGTTGTGGCACTTTCAATGTTCTACTTTTATTTATCTTTCATTGTTATCAATATTACTATTTATTGACATTGTACTAAACAGTGCTCTGATGGATGGTACATTTCTCGTCCAAATGTACTCGATGAGGAGATGGTCGATGGTCCCCAGAATGGCTGGAAGAAGTTTGGGGCAAATGTAGTTTTCTGAAGTGTTTGTGAAAATGCAAATGAACACATACATTTTGTTGTTGCAGACATTTTGTGCAGTGAGAATGTAAAGTCATTCGCCAATCATATTACAGAATCCTCCAGAATTGCAGCGATCAGCCTGTCATCATGACCTTTTTTGTGTGTCACATGCCATGGAGTTTTATGTCAAAGACAATATGACAGAAAACTGCGCATTACTTTTTCAGTAAGTCTGCCGCTCCTCCTTATCCTCTCAAGAAGGAATACATTCTGAAGGAGAAAAAGGCATATATTCATCACATATCAACCCCGTGAGCTCAGAAAACAGATGGAAAGTACACATTAATTAAGCTTTATTTTATGCAGTTATATGCACGTGTGTGTGATAGCACTTGTGTGTATGTATGTACACACACACTCACGTGCTCACACACAGAATGCATCAAGTTCAGAAGCAGAGGCAGCCATCTTCCTGCCTCATAGTAGAAAAAGAAAGATTGGAATATCAGAACTCTTTTTAAATGTCATTCTGAATTTAATAGGAATTATCAAATTAAATCTAATTGAACAACTGAGACATAAATTACTAATTTCAGCCCCAGCTAGAATTTTGCAGATTTGTCCCATTTTCCTGTATAGAATATAACATTTGGCACAAATCCTAGATCAGACCTTCTCTGCAGCTGTATAATTAACTATGAGCCTTGACAGAGAATTATTTGCATCATGCCTCAGGAAAACAGTCCTGACAGATCCAGTTTCTTCTTTTCTGCTGGTAGAGGGCTCTCACACACGATGATACCTATAACCTGGTAGCATCCCACTGCTTACCTGAGAGCAAATGTCAAATTGCGTGCTTTATGTCGACAAAATATAGAGTCTCGCTCTTACCAATAGTCAGATCATATATTTCATACTTTATATCATAGTAGTAGGTTGTTAGAATAACTACTGAAGTCGCTTTTTAATATAAAAATGTGTTTATACAGTAAAACAGGCGCTACAAGTGATATTTCTCTGTATTCAATTTCATTCATTTCATATCTTAACGTCACTAAAATATCTTAAATATATTCATGTCTATGTGCACACATCTCCGAAACCAGCTTGCATAAGATAATAATTGTTCTCAAATCCGTTTTGAATATTGAATTTACATCACAAGTTAGATTGATGCATTTACAGGGCATTTTCCAGGATAACCTTTTCTTGGTATATTTATTTAGTGCTCTATATCTATCTCTCATGAATTTTTTCTCTGAATTTTAATCATCTTGATTTTGTGTAGATAGATAAAATAAATTCTATTTACTTTTATTTTATTTTTTAAATTTTAACTGGTGCACTCCTTCATCCCCATCACCTATTTCCCCCACCCCCCGACCCCTCTGCCCTCTGGTGACCACCAGTGTGTTCTCAATAGTTAAGAGTCTGGTTCTTGGTTTGCCTCTCTCTCCCTCCCTTTTTATCCTTTCCTCATTTTTTTTTGTTTCTTAAATTCTACATGTAAGTGAGATCATATGGTATTCATCTTTCTCTGACTTATTTCACTTAGCATAGTAGTCTCTAACTTCATCCATGTTGTTGCAATGGCAAGATTTCATTCCTTCCTTTGGCTGAATAATATTCCATTATATATATGTATATCATATTACATTATATATATATAGTATCATATTATTATATTATTATACATATTATAATGGAATATTATTCCATTATATAATGGAATATATATATATATATAATGGATAAAGAAGATGTGGCATATAGTAATGTATGTAATGTTATATATATATATATATATATATGTATATACACATATATATATGCCACATCTTCTTTATCCATTCACTATCAATGGACACTAGGGCTGCTTTCATAGTTTGGCTGTTGTAAATAATGCTGCAATAAACAATGGAGTGTATGCATCCCTCTGAACTAGTGTTTTTATACTTTGGGGGTAAATACCCAGTAATGTGATTACTAGATCATAAGGTAGTCATATTTTTAATTTTTTGTGGACCCTCCATACTGTTTTCCAGAGTGGCTGTACCAGTTTGCATTCCCACCAACAGTGCAGGAGGGTTGTCCCTTCTCTGCAACTTTGTCAACACCTGTTGTTTCTGGTGTTGTTGATTTTAGCAATTCTGACAAGTGTGAGGTGATATCTCATTTTTATTATTATTACATTTCCCTGATGTTGAGTGATGTTGAGCATCTTTTCATGTGTCTTTTGGCTATCTGAATAGCTTGAGCAAACAATTTCAAAACTTGTATGGAACCACAAAATACTCAAAATAGCCAGAGCCATCTTGAAAAAGAAAAACAAAACTGGAGGCATCCCAATTCCAGACTTCAAGCTCTATTACAAAGCTGTAGTAATGAAAACAGTATGGTACTGACACAAAAATAGGCACATAGATCAATGGAACAGGATAGAAAACCTGGAAATAAACCCACAGTCATAGGGTCAATTAATCTTCAACAAAGGAGGAAAGAATATATACAGTGGGAAAAAGACAGTCTCTTCAACAAATGGCACTGGGAAAACTGGTCAGCTCCATGCAAATGAATGAAACTGGACTACACTTTCTTACACCATACACAAAAATAAACTCAAAATGGATTAAGGACCCAAATGTGAGACCTGAAGCCCTAAAAATCCTAGAGGGGAACACAGGTAGTAATTGCTCTGACATTGGCCACAGCAACATTTTTCTAGATATGTCTCCTGAGGCAAGGGAAATAAAAGCAAAAATAAACTGTTGGGACTCCATCAAAATAAAAGGCTTCTGCACAGAGAAGGAAACAACAAAACTAAAAGGCAACCTACAGAATGGAAGAAGATATTTGCAAATGACATATCTGAGAAAGGGTTAGTATCCAAAAATCTATAAAGAGCTGATACAACTCAACGCCCACGAAACAAATAATCCAGTTAAAAAATGGGCAAGAGACATGAATACATTTTAGTTCTGAAGTTTGCCTAATTGAGGGCCTCTCCATATGCCAACATCGCGGGAAGCAATATGATTGGTATCTTTCAGCAGCAACACTAACTATTGAGGGACCTCGCTGTCATAACCGGTATCCACAGTGAAGTAGCAATCCCTTGTTAAATATCGCATTTGTAGTAACCTTGCAAATAGTTTCTGGTACACACACATAGTGTACCTATCCCCAAACTCTAACTGTGGTGATTTGTTTGTGCACTTGAAGGAAGTCTAGCACATGGTCTGCTGGAAACACTTGTGGCTAAATTGCTACCATTATTGTCCTTGACCACATTGATGTTTGATGTAATTGAGAAAGCAATTTTAATTTAACTTATTCTGACAACCATCTCTACCTGGTAGAGACTTAATATGATTTGAGGCACACATGCACACTCGCACATGATTCTTATGAATCATGTCCACCACATGGACGTAGACCAAGAAACACTCAGTGTCTCGTGCATTTGGTGTGGAAATTCCTTTGCTGCCCCAAGTCTGTTACTTTCAATATACCATGAAAGCAGCTCCACTAATCTATTATGAAGATTTCCGTCTCTTTCAACAAGAAGACATGTCCAAGCTAGTAGACACCATCTTGGGGAGCTGGACTATAATACTCTCTTTTCATTAAAATAACATCTGCTTCCTTTTACAAACCCTGGAGCCTAGTGTTCTCTTTCACCATGGCCAGGAGTCTGAACAGTTTAATCTCAACTATTCAATGGGAGGCCCAAATTCTAACTGGGCAGGTTTTAGATGAGGCTGGAATGCCCAAAGATGGCTTGCTAGACATCTCAGAAATTTGCCACCTTCCTGCCTCCCCCACCCTACTCTGGTGTGCTGTGTGGAAACCGAAGGATTATTTATAGACCTGGCCTTGAAGAACAAGACATACAGACTTTCATGTATTCTGGAATGGCCCAACTCAGCCAACTAGCCAGAACACCCACCAACAGGACAGAACCTTGAGGAGGAGGCAGGTGAACCACAAGATCGTCACAGATTTACAAAATACAATTGAAATTCTAAGATGCAAAAGGAAAACAAAAGATGATAGATTGATAGATAGATAGATAGATGATAGATATAGAAATATAGCTGTAGTGCAATTGTTGCCAGAAATTTCCATATGAACTCTACATGAATCAAGCAGCCTCCTAAACACTTTCTTTCAGACCTGAATGATGTGGGCAATAAAAGAGCAGTAGCAATAAAACGTACCTTCTGTCAAGTCTCAGTATGCTTCATAAAAACTATGCATGACCTCAATTGTGAGCCCTGATAGCTTTGATAAACCTAATACATATGAAAGACAAAAGCTCAAAAAATTACAAATAAACTTCATTTCTTATTTTTGTCTTTTTAAAATAAACTTCATTTCTGAATTAAAACCTGGATAAAAATATGGACAATTAACTAAATATTTGGAAGTCATTGCCTATGAAAACCACATGGAATGTTAAACCCAGAGCTGTATCCTTGAAAATACTCCTTTTCAAAGTCATCAAGATTGCCTTTATGGGTAAATAACATTTATTGTGTTACCAAAAGGAAGGTACAAATATCAGCATATAGCTGTGAGTGAATAAATGAGATTCTGGCTAGAATATGAATCAGACAATGTTGTATCAAAGACATTTGGGGTCTATTTTCAAGTGCTAGTCTGGGTTCAGGAAAGTCAAAAGATTCAGACTCTACACAGTCTTTAGCAAAACAAATCTGGTTTGTTCTGCTGGTTTTCTCAGTGTTCAAAGCAAGGAGAAATCCTCACATATATTATTGTTATGTGGTTTGGTTTGGTTTATAAAGGTACTGAGTTCCATGTGTACCCCCCCAAAAAAAGTCTAAAAAAGAATATCAGAGTAACTTGTTAACTTGTATAGCATTCTAGAACTTTCTAATACTTATTGACATCTATGTTGATGTCCATTTAGAAATGTCATTAACCATTTCATTGACTTGTTATTCTTATATCCCAATCAGAACTTACTTAAAAGAAATAAACAAACAAAAAAAATCAAGCAATATATTATTTTATTTCTGCCTTTACAGGATATGATTATAATGGCTGCAGATACTATAGATGTATAATAAAAATAGGTTTAAATCAAATGTATAATAGTGAGAAGTCTCACTAGGAAAGGGAAGCCCAAACTTTATTTATTTATTTTTTCTAAGAGAGAAAGAGAGTGTGAGCCGGGGGTGGGGGGAAGGGGCGAGGGGGAAGGAGAGAGAATCGCAAGCCAACTTAGCACTGAATGCAGAGCCAGTTGTGGGGCCTGATCCCCTGACCCTGAGATCATGACCTGGGTCTCTTAACGCTTAACTGACTGAGCCATCCAGGTGCTCCAGAAGCCTAACATTTTTTTAAGAAATTTAGAACAGTTTCTTTTTATTTTTTTTTTGGTCTCATCAGCATTATTTTTTTTATTATGTTATGTTAATCACCATACATCATTAGTTTTTGATGTAGTGTTCCATGATTCATTGTTTGTGCGTAACACCCAGTGCTCCACGCAGAACGTGCCCTCTTTAATACCCATCACCAGGCTAACCCATCCCCCCACCCCCCTCCCCTCTAGAACCCTCAGTTTGTTTCTCAGAGTCCATCGTCTCTCATGGTTTGTCTCCCCCTCCGATTTCCCCCCTTCAATCTTACCCTCCTGCTATCTTCTTCTTCTTTTTTTTTTAACATATAATGTATTATTTGTTGCAGAAGTACAGATCTGTGATTCAACAGTCTTGCACAATTCACAGCGCTCACCATAGCACATACCCTCCCCAATGTCTATCACCCAGCCGCCCCATCCCTCCCACCCCCCACCACTCCAGCAACCCTCAGTTTGTTTCCTGAGATTAAGAATTCCTCATATCAGTGAGGTCATATGATACATGTCTTTCTCTGATTGACTTATTTCACTCATAATAACACCCTCCAGTTCCATCCACGTCCTTGCAAATGGCAAGATCTCATTCCTTTTGATGGCTGCATAATATTCCATTGTGTATATATACCACTTCTTCTTGATCCATTCATCTGTCGATGGACATCTTGGCTCTTTCCACAGTTTGGCTGTTGTGGACATTACTGCTATAAACATTGGGGTGCACGTACCCCTTCGGATCCCTACATTTGTATCTTTGGGGTAAATACCCCATAGTGCAATTGCTGGATCGTAGGGTAGCTCTATTTCCAACTATTTGAGGAACCTCCATACTGTTCTCCAGAGTGGCTGCACCAGTTTGCGTTCCCACCAACAGTGTAGGAGGGTTCCCTTTTCTCCGCATCCCCGCCAACATCTATCGTTTCCTGACTTTAGAATAGTTTCTTTTATCAGGGAACTTTGAGTAAGAAAGACGATATTAAATGTTAGCTACACTGGTTATTTTAACTCAAAGTCTTTCATGTCTTTGTGTCTCCAAAGAAAAATACCAACAGAAGGATATGGACATAAGCTTATGTGAGTCAGTAAAAATGCCTATTTTTTTATTCTTATTTATTTTTTAAATTTTTATTTAAGTTCCAGTTAGTTAATATACAGCATAATACTAGTGTCAGGTGTACAATATATAGTGATTCAACACTTCCATACATCACCCGGTGCTCATCAGGACAAGTCCCCTCCTGACTCCCTATCACCTCTTTCCCCCATCCCACCACCATGCCCCCTCTGGTGACCACCAGTTTGTTCTCTATCGTTAAGAGTCTGTTTCTTGGTTTCTCTCTCTCTCTCTTTTCCCCTTTGCTTGTTTGTTTTGTTTCTTAAATTCCACATGTGAATGAGATATTATGGTATTTATCTTTCTCTGACTGACTTATTTCGCTTAGCATAATACTCTCTAGCTCCATCCATGTCATTGCAAATGCAAGATTTCATTCTTTTTATGGTTGAGTAATATTCCGTTGTATATACATGCCACATCTTCTTTATCCATTCATCAGTCAGTGGACACTTGGCCTATTTCCAAAATATGGCTATTGTTGATGCTGCTGCTATAAACATCAGAGTGCATGTATCCCTTTGAGTTAGTGTTTTTGTATTCTTTGGGTAAATACCTAGTAGTATAATTGCTGGGTTATAGAGTAGCCGTATTTTTAACTTTTTGAGGAACCTCCATACTGTTTTCCAGAGTGGCTGCTCCAGTTTGCATTTTCACCAACAGTGCACGAGGGTTCCCCTTTCTCTGCATCCTCGCCAACACTTGTTGTTTCTTGTGTTGTTGATTTTAGCCATTCTGACCAGGGTGAGGTGGTATTTCATTGTAGTTTTGATTTACATTTTCCTGATGACGAGTGATGTTGAACATCTTTTCATGTGTCTGTTGGCCATCTGGATATCATCTTTGGAAAAATGTCTATTCGTGTCTTCTGCCCATTTTTAACTGTATTATTCATTTTTGGGGGCATTGAGTTTTATAAGTTCTTCCTATATTTTGACCATTAACCCTTTATCAGATATGTCATTTGGAAATATCTTCTCCAGTAATAATTCCTTTAAGAAATCTGCTCAATTACTATTTGGAATATAACATTAAAGAATACATCATGGATGACTTATGAAATCAGTTATTTTTGCCACACGTGAAAATCTGTAGCAGGTGAAACTTTATTTTGATTCCTAAAAAGTGATTGTGATGACTTGATGTTTTATTTCCCATCTCTGACTTCTGAAACTGTGAGAATACAGATTGGTATAATTAGCTTATATTTGGAATTGTAGGATACACAATTTTTATAGGTGGGTCATTATTTCAGAAAGGTAATTACATATATAAATATACTGTGGTAGGCAGAAAAATGGCCTCCCATAGGTACCTACATCCTACTGCCCTAAACCTGTGAATATGGAACATTACCTGGCGTAAGGGAATTGGGATTACAGATGCAATTAAGTGACCTTGAGATGGAGAGAGATTATCCTGGATTATCTGGACCGGCCCAGTCCAATCACACAAGCCCTTAGAAGCAGAAGGCCTCTCCCAGGTATGGTCAGAAGGAGGTGTGACCACAGAAGGGTCAGAGAGAGGCAACGGGACTGAACTTGGAGATGCAGAAAGAAGCCGCAGCCAGAACGTTCAAGTGACTCCTAGAAGCTGGAAAAGGCAAAAAATACAGTCTCCCTTCAGAGCCCCCAGAATGAACACAGCCCTGCCCACCTCGATTTTAACCCAGTGAGATGCATGTCCGACTTCTAAGTTCCAGAAGCATAAGATAATGAACTTCTGATGTTTTAAGCCACGAAGTGTGTGGTAATGGGTTGCATCAGCAACAGGAAATCTATACAGATGTGAATAACATTTAGCATTCTCTCCCTCAACACTGAGACAAAACTCTAAGAGCTGTATTTTAAAGTTGTTGTGGGGATGAGATGGGAAATATAGCCCCTCAGAACATGAGAAACAGGTTTTATGTTTGCATACTAAATAGACTGCAACACAGTTCCAGCCACACTCCCTACTCTCAGATCTCCAAATCACCAACCTCTTCCTTGACTCGGTCTTCACAAGTGTGCCTCCACCTCTTCCCCTCCAAGCCCCTCTTTGTCTAACCAACTGCTCCACTCAGCCTGAAAGTCTCCAAGAGAGAGGCCTGCTATGACAGCTGGAGCCCAGCGTTTTCCTCTTGCCAGTATCATGACCTTTAATGATGCAGTAATGTACATGAGTACATGTTTACATTCTGATTCTCCAGCTAGATGCTATGCTCTGTGAGGGCAGATCACGTCTATCCCCCTTTGCACTAATAGCCCAACACGTGCCTGAATGGCTATGCTGACTGTATCTGCCAGGGACCCTACCCCGTGCCTGGTCTCCCCCCGGCCTCCAGGAGTGTCCTTCAGTGCCATCTCCAGCCAGCCAGGCTTGGCCTGCCCAACCCTTAACTTTCCTACCCACCTGACCCCGGATTACCGACCGCAAACTGAGGATGGCATGCTAAGATGAGCTTTTGGCCAGAGTCAGCTTCTGGTGACTTCTCAGAAATAAGCACTTTCTAGACCCTAGAAGCATGTACGTTTAGACTTCAAATTGCACTTAGTCTAGCCACCTTCTTTAGACAAGCAGAGAGATGGGGGTCTTGCCTCCATGGCTTGTAGTGTGCTCACATTGTCCACCCCTCCCCCACCACGCTGTCTACCTCTCACTTGTTCATTGCATCCACTCCCTTCCTCGCTGACACTCCGGACAGGGTCAACTGACCCGTCCCAGCTCTCTCATATCTGCCTTCTGTGTCCAGATACAGCGGTATGTAGGCCATCCCCTGAAGTTACCACCACCCCTACCATAGTGCATGTTTCCCTACTTTGGGAAACAGAGACAGGTGGCTGAAACTGAGAGGGAGGCCAGGTCCTCATGATGGTCCTTCATCCATCACTGAGCCACCCGGCAAGTACTCATCCAGCAGAGCATTTGTCAGTGCCCCCCTCAGCAGGGCATCACGGGAGCATCAGCTGTGCCTGTCCACAGAGAGCTGGCATCTACCTGGGGAGACACACAAGTCAACAGGAGGCTCCTGCAGGCACCAGCCAACTCGGGCTTCTATGCCTGATACATGGTCTTTTCCTTTCCTCCAATAAATTAGTGTGCTCTTAGCATCATCTAGGACACAGGCTTATTTAAACACAAAAGGCAAAGGCTAGCTGAGAGTCAGACAGAGAGGTGCAAAATCGAAGAAACAAATGCTTGCTGTTATTTGCCAAGGTGCTTGAAACATTTAAGGTATAGGGTGAAATCAGCTCCACACGTGCATCTGGGCCCTTGTGGCACTGAGCCCTTCGTGGAGGTGTCCAAAGTGGTGGTGGCTGAACAGGTCCACTTCTGCAGGAGCTACCAGCCTTGTTCCTTGGCTATTCCCCCCCCACCCCAGGAGTCTTTTATTTTTTTTAAGATTTTATTTATTTATTTGACAGAACGAAAGAGCACAAGCAGGGAGAGCAGCAGGCAAAGGGAGAGGGAGAAGCAGACTCCCCGCTGAGCAGGGAGCCCGATGCAGGGCTCCATCCCAGGACCCCGGGATCATGACCTGAACCACACAGGCCCCCCTCCAGGAGCCTTTAAGTAAGATCAGGATGTTTCAGTTCTGTCCTGCACACAAAAGAATAGTACACTATCAATTTTCTTGAGAAAAGTTCACATGGAGCAAAGACATGAAGATTTTTTAAATTTTTTTTACTTAAATTCAGTTTAGTTAACATATACTGTATTATTAGTTTCGGGGGTAAAATTTAGTGATTCATCAGTTGCATATAAAAATAGAGCTACCCTACGACCCAGCAATTGCACTACTAGGTATTTATCCAAAGGATATAAACATAGTGATTCAAAGGGGCACAGGCACCCCGATGTTTATAGCAGCAATGTCCACAGTAGCCAAACCATGGAAAGAGCCCGGATGTCCATCCACAGATGAAGGGATAAAGAAGATGTGGGATACACACACACACACACACACACACACACACACACACACACAGGAATATTATGCAACCATCAAAAAGAATGAAATCTTGTCATTTGCAAAGTCATGAAGAATTTTTTGAATCATATTAAAAAGATTGTCATAATTAGTGCAACTTAAGGAATCTAGGGGCTGAGCCTCAAAATGTTCACATAAATGATACTAATGACCTTGATAAACTCTTTATTTTTTAATGTCAATATCCATTATTTAAACTATTGAATATTTCAGGAGCATTGCAAAAAAGCTGTATTCAGCTTGGAAGTATTCTTGGTGCCACTTCTCTGTGCCAGTTGGGTGATAAGGTCCCAGATAGGAACACAAAACTAACTATTCTATTTAACCTTCATTTCCAGGGCTAAAGGTGTTTTACTGAGACATTAATATACAGGCAAGTTGATTCTCCATTAATAATGTATTCATCTTAATAGATATAGATATATATCTTATTACATGTATTTAATATATATTTTTTGTATTTTTCTCCAGTACAGAGATGAATTTCTTAGACTAATTGGACATCTTTGCATTTAAAGTAAGAGAGTCTGGCAGGAGCTTATGGCTGAATATCTCACATCATCTTTATCCATTCATCTATTTCTGGACACTTGGGTTGTTTCAATTTCTTAGCTATTATAAATAACCCTGCAATAAACATAGGGGTGCATATATCTTTTCCAGTTAGTGTTTTTGGTTTCTTTGAGTAAATACCCAGTAATGTGATTACTGAATCATATGGTAATTCTAATTTTTAAGGCACCTCCATACTGGCTTTCCACAGTGGCTACATCCATTTACATTCCCACCAAGAGCGTATGAGGATTCCTTTTTCTCCACATCCTCACTGCAATCTGTTGTTTTTTGTCTTTTTGATTCTAGCCATTCTGACAGATATAAGGTGATATTGCTTTGCACTTACAAAATAAATAAGTCACAGAGATAAAAAGTACAACATAGGCAATATATTCAATAAGATGTTAATAACGTTGACTGGGGACAGGTTTTGACTACACTTACCGTGCTGATCACTGAGTAATGTGTAGAATTGCTACATCATTATATTGTACACCTGAAACTAATATAATACTGGATGTTAATGACACCTCAATTTAAAAAAGAAAGAAAGTAATAAAGTCTGATGATATCCTTTCGGCATGAACTGCACAACCTGAATCATTAGAGAAAACAAGACTATGCTTCTCTTTCCAAGAAAATTGAGCATGTTTTACGTATTCTTAGTTGCAAAGTATCGTAGTTACTATGTGGTTAAGGTTATGTGAAGGAGATGGAGATTCTTCAAAATAAGGGTTAAGTTAACTGATATCTAGAAAGCAGCCCATCACAGTTCTAAATCCTACCTGGATTTCTGGAGGATGCTCAGGGGCAGCAGATTTTATATATGACCTTGTGTTCCAGACATACATAGTTGAGTTTTGTTTTCCCTTATCTATTAGAAATGAGTTGAGGTATAGGGGAAGCACCCTTAAGAAAGGACTTTTGTGCTGAACTGTAGATTCAACCCAAATATAAATTCAGCTGTCTAGTAATGCTGTATACATGACTGATTCCAGGCTTCGCAACTAACATACCCTAAAGGATTTAACAAGGCCTTCCTGCCAAAGCAGTTAATTGCTTATCAAAAAAGGAGTTCCGTTTTGCCTTTTAAATAATGTGAAAGGCCAGCGGCAAATCAGGTAACTTGGAGAAGGATTTCTGAAAGATGGAAGGAAGCTTGCATTTAGAAAGGCAAAGATGTGAAATTAGGCAAAATCATTTAACCTTATGGTATTTCAGAGAAGTGAGCCCAAGTGCAGTGGGTCATGGCCCTTGGCAAACCCTGGGTGCTGGGACAGAAGGAAGGAAGCTTGTGCTGAGTGTTTCAGGATGGCCCATGAGCTTCTGGCTGCCAGCTCCCAGTGCGGAAGAGAGTGCCCACCGGTGGCTGGCCTCCCAAGGAGGTGGCTGGCCTCCCAAGGAGGCTGCCTGGTCTGGATGCTTCCGAAGACTGCTCCAACATAAACAGGTGGGGGAGACTACAAGAAAGACATTGATTTTGAACAAATGTGAGGTGTTTGACATCATAGTCACTGTCATAAATGCAGCACTGCTTAAGAGCTCTCATGTGAAATCTCATAGCCCTGGTAATTCTCCAAGAATACTGAGACATGTATGCCCAGTTATCGGGAGGAAACTGTTGTTAAATAAATTTCTCAAGATCGTATTGCTGTTACAGGAGAGAAACGACTAGACTTGCTGCCCTCTCCATCTGGCTGCTTTCCACATTTGGGAACCCCTAAATCTGAAGGCTGCTGATGAAAAAATAAACCTAGTAAAATAAATGTTTAGGGAGGAAGGACAGCAATGTGGGCTGTTGTCTGCCTTTTGGTTGGGGACTGCTTCAAGTTCAAAGTGGGATTTGAGACCCTCATTAAACCACGAAAAGGAAAGGGTCCATGCACAGAACGATGTTGGAGAAATGGGCTAGACACTAATGTGGAGTCCTTCACTGATGAGATCACTGGGTGAATCTGTTGGGGGTCAGCACACCTGGGTCGGTCAACTCAAGGAATGGGAGCTGGCCTGAGAGATGCAGCAGACGACGTGGCTTTGTTCCTGCACAGGTCAGGGGAGCTTCCACAAGGCATTTTATGAGCAGGGGCACCACGTGCAGAGTAAAACTTTGGCTTCACTGAGTACCTTTTTAAAGAGAAGTAATACTTATTTTGGGGAGCCCACTGAGGAGATTCTTGAAGGTCTTGAACTATAAGCTTCAGCCCTAGAGAGAGTAATGAGGTGATCAAAGAGAAGCTGTTCAGGAGATAGAAAAATGTTCAATGGACTGAGCTTTCAAAGCAAGGGAGAGGGAAGTGGTTCTGGTGTGAATAGTATCACTACCACTATACTTACAAAAGAAAAATCTATTTGTGTTGGATTTTTACCAACTTCTAGACATTTTGACTCAGGCCTCAGATATGTTAAGAACTCTCTCTCTCTCTCTCTCTCTCTCTCTCTCTCCCTTAAAATAATGGGGAAGGTGTGGGATGATATACCCTCAAGACCCCATGGAACTCTGAGATTCTGTAATTCTAAAAATTAACTCTGAGATCTGGAAAGCTATTGAGGATAACAACAAACAAATGAAAACAGAATGTGATGGAAGGAAACTATTCAATTAAGTTGTAACCTTGGAACAGACCCATCTTTGTGTTATCCCAGAGTGAGCTGAGTCACCTCACGGCCCAGAGGCCAGCACACAGCAGAGGCTTATGAGGTTACCTAGTGGAAATCATGACAAACTCTGAGGACAAATATAGATCAGTCTATGATGGGGAAGCATGGTGGGGGGCAGGGAGAGAAGAGAGTGACAGACAGAGAGAGGCACCATGAAGCAGGGAGGTAGACAGTACAATCCAGGGCTCATAACAAAAATCCGTGCCAGTCTGGAATCGGCCATTGCTCAGTCAGAAAAAGCATCGAGAATCAGGAGACCTGGATCCTACTCTCTTCTCTACTTTGGAGCAAGTTACAAGTTTTGAGCCTCAGTGTCCTCATCTGCCAAAAGAGTGGAGCAGGTCCAGATGATCACTTCAGTTCCCATTCAGTCTTTGAACATATTATGCTATAACTCTGTTTGTTGTTAACAGATTATGTATTAGTCAGCTACGTCTGCAATAATGCAATGTAACAAATAGTCCCCCTGAATCTAAAACCGTTTATCTCTCTTTCCCTTGCGTTCGTAGTTGGCTGGGTATTGGCTGACCTCAGCTAGGTCGGCCTGGGCTGGGCCTGTCTCCAGGAACCAGACGGGGCCAGGTTGGCTCCACTTGATTCTGTTCCTCTCTGAACCAACAGGGATGTGGGATTTGTTTTGCTCAGGGCAGGTCACAGTAGCATTAGAAGCATGGCAAACCATGCAAGCACATTGAGAACCTCTGTTTCAGACACTTTGCTGGCATGATCTTGGCTGTAAGTCACATGTCCAAGCCTAACTCTAAAGGCACTGAGAAATGCACGCTTCCTCCCATGCGAGGCTGGCAATGGAAAGGAACAATAATGGATCAGCCCCAATCTAGTATCCCAGTTTAGCTATCAATCCAGCCATGAGCATGTTTTCGCATATTTTAAAGTTGAGAAAGAGAGTAGCTTCTGTGGCTATTACAAAGACAAGAGGGGAAAAAAGAAAGGAAAAACCATTTTTCTCTAGTACTGTACACGATCTCTTGTCTGAAGGAAATCGTCAATCTACACAAAGTCAAGGTATTTAAGTGCTTTCCCTTCACCCACTTCTAAATTCTCAATGAAAATATTAGGTTAATAGTCAGAGAGCTTGACACAAATGCCTGTTTGTAACTTTGTAAAGTGAACAGGAATAGAAGCATGCTGTGGAGCTACTATAAATTTGGTAGCATTATTACATTAAAGTATTTCACGCTGTTGTCACCTGTAACGGCTACAACAGTAGGACTGGTATGAGGCCAGTGGCAACGGTACCCACCCTTCCTCGGCTAGTATTTGTGATGAGGTTATTGCATTTCCTTGTTCTTGATTCTGCCAGTGGAATTGTGTTGACCCAAAGGAGAAGTCACAGATTGCCAGTGTAATTCTACTTTTTAGAGATAATGTTGAACTCTATTTGGACATGCAGGTGATGATGTAAAGCTGAATTTTACTGTGGCAACAAAGTAGCTTCGTGACCGGGAGTGGAACCATGGGGAGCTGGCTTCCCCAGCAGGGACCCAGATGCAAACACAGACCCTGTGAGTGGAGCCCTGTAATCCACCAGTGGCTTCAACCCTCTAATTTACATGGAGGCCATATGAACATTCTTGTTAATTAGAAGATGCTACAGTATTGCCAGATATGAGATATTGCCAAAATAAAAGGATTCTCTACAGCTTTACTGATCTAGTACAGTATAAATCCATTGACCAAGAAAGGAACATCATGTGGATTTATGCCCATAGCAATACAAGTGTTAATTAAAACCTTGTTTAAAAATTTTTATTTTGGAATGAGTTAGCATTTTATAGCGGCATAAGAAGTTGATTACATAAAGTACGTAAATTAGCCAATACTCAGAAGAGCCACACAGTCCTCCTGCCACCGGAACAGATTCCTGTCTTGGACAGCACTGCTAGACCCGCACATGTGTGAGCAGACACAAAGTAGGAAATGAGAAGTCTGCAGTGCTGATTCATGTATCTCCGTGTTTCCCCATCTCCTGGTTCGTAAGAATAGGGCTTAGGCACCCTCCTTGTTGTTTAATGAGCTTTTGTTTCATGCTCATACCCACAAATACTGGGGGAGAAAAAAGGGGTTCATAGATGTAACCCCTATGGTTTCTTTCATTAAAACACGCATATTCCATTTGAGGAGTCTAGACGTGGATCAAGACTTCAGTAACTCAGGGATTTTAAATCGCATTTTGTTCTTTAGAACGTATTTAATACATAAATAGTACATATCCATTACTGAAAACGAAAGAGGTACAGATTAGTAAATTTTAAAAATAAAATAAAATTGCTCTGTGCCAGCAAACTAAGCTGCATAATGTGAGCATGTTGGTCTGTACAACTAGACTTGTTTTTTTTTCCCATATGCATATAACTGTCTGTAGACGTTCTACACATGGGTATTTTACAAATACCTTTTAAAAGGGATCACACAGTATCTAATGCCCTTTTATAATGCACTTTTTTACTCAACAATATATTATGAACCCCCTTCCTCTCTCTTAACAAATATATTTATCAATTCACTCTTTCAGCAAATATTTTTTGGTCCCTTTCAATATGCCCTCCCTATGGGAGCTGAGATGACTCAGTTGTGTTCATGATCCCGATCTTCTGGACCTACAGTCCAGAGGAGAAGACAGTTGCTGATGAATAAACAAATTAGTGCATATTTATAAGTTGCACTAAATGTTATGGAGCAAAATAACATGGGCGCACCTAGAGAGAACACAGGCGGGGTGGGGTTGGGGGGAAACGGAAGCTCCAGACAGGTTGCCAGGGAACTCGGGGGTAACTCTGTTGGAGGGGGACCCACGTGTGCAAATGTGTTTCTGCTTCAGGAGACCTCCCTTTCATCTGTTGCAGATTTATCAGGATATACGGATTTTATTAGAACCAGCTGTGCAATTGCCACCTTCCAGAAAAAAGGTCATTAAACATATATGCAATAGGAGGTCAATGTCCATCCACAGTGTGCAGGGGTTAAAATTATGAAGTTTAACTCCACCAGCCCTGCACTTCACTCCTACATTATGTGTCTCATGGGAGAGTAAAGGTCTGCATAGCATCAAAAGGTGCCAGAAGATGCACTGATTTTTGAAAGCACTGATTTGAAATATGTCATTTCCATCAGCCCTCCCCTCTTATGTTGTTGACACCAGACGAAGCTTTCCCTTAGACCGACAGGAAAGTGTTCACCTCAGAGACACTGTGGACCCTGCTCTTGAGTTCCTGTTACAGCCATACCTCTGATGACTAAAAGCTGGTAGAACTTTTGACATTGAAGTTGACCAAGACCAAGTAAAATTGCAGGATTCTATTTGGTGTCATGATTTGTGAGGGTTCTAAAAATATGTAATGTTTGTTTGCTCTGTGTTGGATTTTTGAATTCTCGTATTTATTTAACTTACTATCCATTCATTCATTCATTCATTCAACTCAGTAAATGTTTGAGAGCCTACTGTGTGTCAGGCACGCTGTCAAGATACCAAGATAAACGTAAGACATGACCTTTGCCCTCAAGAAATTTATATTCTAGACTAGTTTTACCTTGGACAAAATCACAAGCACAAAATCTTATTGCATTCAATCATTTTAGAGTTTAAAAGGACCTCAGATATTAGTTTGTCCACCTCATTTTTTTTAAAGATTTTATTTATTTATTTATTTATTTATTTATTTATTTGAGGGAGAGAGAAAGAGAGTGAGCACAAGCGGAGGGGAGGGGCAGAGGGAGAGCGAGAATCCCAAGCAAACTCCCCACTTGCCTGGAGCCTGACGCGGGGCTCGATCCCATAAGCCTGAGATCACAGCCTGGGCTGAAATCAAGAGTTGGACACCAACTGGCTGAGCCACCCAGGAGTCCCTGTCCTCCTCATGTTCAGCTCAGTGACCGAGTGGCTTTCTTAGGATCACAGAGTCAGTCCGAGGCAGAACCCAGATTAGACCCTGTGTCCTTACGGTCCTAGTCTTGGGCTTGTTATGACTGCCATAGATTTAACTTTAATCAGGTCCTAGGCTCAGGGGCCAGACTGGGCTTTTCTTCCTAGGTGTGGAACTTGGGAAGGTTATTTAGGCTTTCTGTGCCTCAGTTCCTCACTTGGGAAGTGGGGATAATAATCGAGTTTGCATCAAAAGATTCTCACCCAGGGTATGATTGTTCTGGAAAGACTTATGCCTGCCTGTCCCATGGTCAGCACTTGGTGAAGCTGGGCCATTATTATTATTATTATTATTATTATTATTATTGCCCCTGTGACTGTGTGAACACCCACATGTAGTCTAGAGCTTGAGTTCTTCCTTCTTGGGATTTTCAGCACAGAAGTTTCCACTGTAGACCTCTCCTTGTTTGAAATCCATCCTGAGCATGAGCTGATTTGTGACTATACCGGGGAGCCTGTTTATACCCCCCCCACAGAAAGCCATCTGAAGAGCATTCATTAAAACAGGTATTTCAGGGGCGCCTGGGTGGCTCAGTCGTTAAGCGTCTGCCTTCGGCTCAGGTCATGATCCCAGGGTCTTGGGATCGAGCCCCGCATCGGGCTCCCTGCTCAGCGGGAAGCCTGCTTCGCTTCTCCCTCTCCCACTCCCCCCTGCTTGTGTTCCCTCTCTCACTGTGTCTCTCTCTGTCAAATAAATAAATAAAATCTTTAAAAAAAAATAAATAAAATAAAATAAAATAGGTATTTCAGTCCACATTACTGATTTTGACCATTTTCAGGAATTCTGAAAATAAATGCCTACATTTTTAGTCAAATGTCATCCACTTCCTGAGTCTTTAGATACTATATCTTATCACAGGTACAGGGTGTATCTGTAGCAATTGTAATGCAGTATTTCCCAAAATGCAGTCACAACACACACACACACACACACACACACACACAC
Organism: Zalophus californianus; assembly: GCF_009762305.2. Taxonomy (NCBI): domain Eukaryota; kingdom Metazoa; phylum Chordata; class Mammalia; order Carnivora; family Otariidae; genus Zalophus; species Zalophus californianus. The sequence goes on along the minus strand of NC_045595.1, from coordinate 210,715,593 downwards.
ACACACACACACACACACACACAAATCCATCTGAAAAACAGTACAATCCCTTCCTAGAAATCAAAATTTACAAATAGCTTATTAAAAACTATAAAAAGTACTGAGGTTACAAAAACTGAATTCTGCAGCTTATTTGAACAAGGAACACCTCAGGGCCAGCTTTACTGGGCGTGTGACCTGTGCAGTCACACAGACCATGTGCCTAAGAGGACCCTGCTCTTGGCTTAATGCTCAGTTGTTGTCATCTTGAAATTCTTAGTAATTTTAAAAAAGGGGATATTCATCTTTATTTTCCACAGAATCTTGCATGTTATGCAGCTCTTCTTGACATCCCCATTCATATCCCAAAGAGCTGGCATTGTGCCAAACAGTCTCTGCTGAGACCGCCCCCGGCTGCCTCTGTTTGGGGGCACTGCCTCTGTCTGGTCCCCTGATGCATACTTCCTGTCATCTGGGTCAGTGGAAGGCAAACTCAGTGAAGAGTCAGGACTCTACCTTGATTGTTAAAAATATGCACCAGATTTCCAAATCTAAAACATATATGCACACACCCTTAAATGTCATCCTACCAGCCAGGGTACTGAATGCTTACCTGGTTAAAATTCAGTTTAACCTTGTTTTGATAACCAGAGTTCTAGGTTCTTCCCCAAAGGACTATAACTGGTTACTTAAACCAGAAAAATATGACTTAAGTATAGTCTGTATAAACTAAGCACTTCAAGGGGTTTGTTCCCCAAATTCATCTTTACATAATTGCTGAGTTATAATACTATTTTTATTTTTTTAATCTATTTTTCAAAAAGATTTTATTTCTTTGAGAGAGAAAGAGAGTGTGAGTATAAGCAGGGGGAGAGGCAGAGGGAGAGAGAAAGGGGGAAATAGTCTCCCCGCTGAGCAGGGAGCCTGATTTGGGGCTTGATCCCAGGACCCTGGGATCATGACCGGAGCTGAAGGCACACGCTTAACCAACTAAGCCACCCAGGCACCCCTATAATACTATTTTTAGATGAAGAAATACATTGTCTATAAACACTCTATGTATTTTATTTTGTTATTTTATTTTATTTAAATTTAATTAGCCAATATATAGTACATCATTAGTTTTTGATGTAGTGTTCAGTGATTCATCAGTTGTGTCTAACACCCAAAGCTCATCACATCACTTTAAATTGGCACAAAGGTGAGTTTAAAATTTCTACAAGTTGGTGGAGGGCTGGACTCACAGATCAGTGGAACGGAACCTGGAAACAGACCCACACACATATGCCCAACTGATTTCTGACAAAGGTGCAAAAGCAGTTCCATGGAGGAAAGATTGTCTTTTTTTCAACAAATGTTCCTAGAGCAATTAGACATTTGTAGGAAACAAACAAACAAAAAAAAGCAATTGACCTTGACCTAAACCTCCTATCTTATACAAAAATTAACTCAAAATGGGTCACAGGTTTAACTATAAAGTGCAAATTCATGTTCCCAACTAAATCAAACAAAAAGTGTAGACTTTGAAAGCCTGAGAGGACTTTACAAATTATCTAGCAACAAGCTTGTACTCTGACCCCACAATTATGAACAAGGAACTGTGGGCTCATGGGCCTTCTGTCAGCCAGGGTTTGAGCTCAGCAGCATAAAGTGGGGCCACCAGTATGCTATGTAACCTTGTTCCTCAGCCACTAAATCTAAGAACTGGAAAATACAGATCCTTGGAGTAATCTTGCCCATCTCCCGCCTAATGGAAAGTTTTTGTCTGTGCCCTTGACATTCTATTATTGCTGATTCGTCCCATTATTGGAAGACTTTCTAGAGCATTATGGGTGGGAAATGGGAGTCTTTAGAGACAGGTAATCCTAGGGTCAGACTCTTTTTTTTTTATGCCCTACTAGCCCCAATCTAAAAATGAATATAATTGTGCCTTCTTTTCAACATTATGAGAAAATAAACCAATGATTGATAGCCAGAATGAGTCTTGCGGATTGTTCTCGTAATAGTTATGCTTCCTGGAAGATTTTGATATGGGCATCTGATCAGGTGTTCCTTGTGATACCTGGTGTATTGCTGATGATCAATATAACTTTATTGAGAATAGTAACTAATTACATAAATCCAAAAATCCTTTCACTTCTCTATGCACCGGGCATAATGGAATTGCTTTTTGTAATTATAATTGGGGTGCTGCCGTGTTAGTTTGTTTAATTATTTCTAGTTGATGGCCTGATTAGCAAAATTGCTCACACTGTTTTCCTTGCATAATGTGCCATTATGAGGAACAATTACTGAAGAGCCTGTGTCCCAAGCCCCCAGCTGAGCAACCATCCCAAACTGAGCACGGCCTTGCCAGCCTCCAGAAGGATTTTTGAGTTCAGCCACTGGATTTCAAGATTCTAAATTCCAATAATCTGTTTTTCAAGCTAGGTATTTTGGTTCACTCCTGGACAACTGAGAAGTTGATCTACTGTTTTGCGTTTGCTGATGGTTTCCCATCTTTGCATCCCAGTGTTAGACGGGTTGACATTCTCTCCCTGCCTTCGAGTCGTTTGTTCACACGTGCTTTGGCCACACTAGCTGAAAGGGTAGAGATTTCTTCCTGCACATGTCCATCAGTGTGACTATAAACATATTATCTCTGGTGGACGTTGTGTGGCATTGGTGTTCGAGAATAGGTAAATTATGTGTGGGCAAACACGCTTAAGAAAGAAAACAGTGATGAAGCGGTTGGTAAGGAAAGTTGTGGAATTGGGTGGGCTGAGTAACATAGTAGCTAGGACAGAACCCACGGGAAGGCTAGAACAAATGGCCCAGTTAGGAAGTAGACAGTCCAGATATGTCCTGATGTCACCGGCCCCTCTAGGGTGGAACCTTGTGGCTTTGACTCGGGTGATACTGTCCAGTCTTTATTAACCATTTGCCTAGACGGAGGGACGGTAAGAAAGATGAATCCTGGTTCTTCCACCAGCCAGCGTCATGAACAAACCAGCTTTTATTTTCCTTCATTTATAATTAGATTTTAGGAAACTAGTTTTTCCGAGAAAACTAAGATTGCCTGCGGGGATTGGAGACCTGGGCAGTCCCAGCAGGAGCAGCATGGAGCTGGCAGGTGCCAGGCTCTCTCTGTCAGTCCCACATGGCACCCTGAGGGGCCACGGCCTTGGATGCCATCAGTGCTCATCTTGTTTTTGATGGATGCATTAACAAAGGAGAAATGTGATTTTTGCTGAACCTGTAAGGCGCTGGTGACTTGGGACAAGTAGAAGAAAGTAGAAGATGTGAACGGTTATGGGAGAAATTGTGCTTTTCACAACCAGGAACAAAGAATAAGCCAAAGGGGCAGTGTGTGGTCCTGGTTATCAGAATAAGCTTCGCACTCACGTGGCCCAGGTGCAAAGCCCAGCCCAGCAGCCCTGGAACCTGGTCCAGCAACTTAACCCTCTGAGTTTCGGTTTCTTCATCTGAATGACAGAGATGACCACACCTAGACCACGGGGTTGACTTGAGGTTCCTTGAGTCGATGTGTGGCCGATGAAAGTTATTTTTCTTTACTATACCTACTCAGGGCTCATTTTCTGGCTTCACGATGAAAAAGGGCATTCTGCTTCAAGGTAAGATAATTAGCTGTGCCCTACCTGGGAGACTGAGTAATGGCCCTCCAAATAGGTCCACATCCTAAATTCCAGGAACCCGTGAAATGTTACCTTGTATGGCAAAGGAGACATTACAGATATAATTAAGTTAAGGATCTTGAGATGTGAGGAGATGATACTGGATTATGGGGGTGGGGGCAGAAGGATCAGAGACAGAGAGAGTGGTGTGAGGACAGAAAGAGAGATGGATGATGGCCAAGGAGCCAAGGAATGCTGTGGCCTCCAAAGGGGAAAGAGGCCAGGAGCAGCTTCTCCCCTGGAGCCCCCAAGAGGAACCAGTCCTGCCGACACCTTGACTTTAGACTTCTGTTCATTAGAACTACAAGAGAGAAAGAATTGGCATTGTTTGAAGCCACTCTATGGTGATTTGTTATAGCAGCAAGAGGGAACTAATACACCCTATTGCATCCCATTTCAATTAGTAGGGATAGAAGTTTTCCTGAAACTTATTGCATAATATCGGCCTTTTAAAATAAACACTGATGAAGGCGTGGTAGGATAGCCACTTTTGTTCTATTTCCCTATGCACAGGTTCTGTCTGACAGAGAGAGGCTCGGGTTGTTTTGCCTTTTGAGCTGGTAATTCTGCCTTGGGAGGCCTTCCTGTTGTAGTTCTACCATCTCAGGACTGCCCCTACTTACCACCGTCTCACCCTATTGTCCCCCATGGATGTACAACTAGCCAATGAGTAGTAATAACTGGAGCATGTACTTGCCATGAGCTCAGCCTAAGCGCATCACATGCTTCAGCTCATTTAATCCTGCCGCAGCCCGTTGAGGAAGGAGCTGTCCTGACCCTATGTACAGATCCTGAAACTGAGGTCCAAAGAAGCCAAGTGGGCACTAATGCTCCCAGGATGAAAATGAGCTGGAGCGCTGGAAACCATCAAGCTGCCTCGACATCCACTTCCCAACAGTGTCAGCTGGCTGGAGGTGTCCCTAGAAGCTCTGAGCTAGGCTGTGAGCAAGGATGGGGTTAGTTCCCCACCAAACACATATGCATGGAGTTGTTTAATTACGGCGGTGCCGATTTTGGTAACAGGTAGGGGAGCAGTAGCCACCCCCCCAAGCATGGGAAGGCATTCTTTAAGCTCTTGGCATGATGGAAACATTAATTTTTGTTCATTTGTGTTTTGCACGAGTACTTAATGACTTTGGTTTAAGTTTATCTCACCATTCTTCACTAGGTATTGACGCATTTAATTTTTACAGGGTGAAATTCCATTAGGGGCAGAGCTCATGCCTCATTGTCTTCTGTATTTCAGCATCCAGAACAGTCCTCAGCATAGAAAGGCCCAGAAAGTGTTTATCAAGTAACTAAAATAGGTAACATACCCTGTAGCCATACTTCATTGTAGCCAGCTGAGCCCTTACTGTGTGCCGGCCAGGAAACCGGGTGTGGTTCTTGTATTAACACATGGATCCCCCAGTCAACATCAGGAGGGCCCAGGTACTGGGGTCGGGGGGAGGTTAGTAACTCTCCAGTTTGCAGGTGCTATCCTTGAGATGGGAGCCCAGGAGGCCTGCCTCCACAGTTTGCACTTTTAAACTGGATACAATACCACCTTTCTAAAGTCTATAAATGTAACACTTTACATGATACTGTGCAAAAATTTGCAAAGCTGCAGTTTTGTTTGCAATGAAATAAATAATTTTCCTCTGATGCCATATAATAGCATCTAAAGTTTGGGTAGAAATGTAAGCTTCACGGGAGCAAAATTTTGTCTTGTTAACTGGTTTATCTAGTAAGCCTAGAACCCGGTGTATACTATGTGCTCAGTAAATGTGTGTTAACTGTAAAAAATCATCATGTTGTAAGGGGTTCCAAAGATACTTGTCAAAGTGCTTAAGAATAAGTTTTTGAACACACCGAGGCAATTTCTGGTTTATATTTTATCTTTCTAATGAAGGGATTCACCTGATACAGGTTGTGTCTCTCTGCACGTGTGCATGTGTGCGTGGAGGGGTGTGTGTGTGTGTGTGTGTGTGTGTGTGTGTGTGTGTGTGTATTGGGCCATTGTATGAAAAGGAAAGTGTATGTTATTCCCAACACTAAAATAGGGGTGTTTGCTCTAGAGGGAATTTACATTCACATATCATGTTTGGAGATAGTTTGGTCTTCCTATTCAGTCCTGAGTTAAATCGCTCTCTATAAAGACCCACCCACACCCTAATAATTGATCAAAAAGTAATATTTGTGCATTTGTACACATTGTTGGCCCAGCTGAGGACACCCTTGTAGAGAGAACAGAGAATTGGTGAATCTGTGGGTAGATACGTATTTTGGGGGTAAGATGGGTTGAGCACGCCAAGCCCACCTCTAGAGAGTGAAAATCAAGTGGAATTTCAGGAATTTAGGAGGCAATTGTGCCTTCATAATGCATCAGATTGAACCAGAACTGTGAAGGCAAATGAGCAAGATGAGGGAGGTGCTTCCCTCTGCATGCGTGAGACAGTGTGGTTTGAGGTGTCATTAGTAGAAGGCTAGACCCATTGAGCACCAAGACTGAGCAGATTCGTCCGTATTATTTGGAGAACTCCCGTGGAAGAATGGGGCTTCCTGTCTGGAGTGCCCATATTCAATTGGATGCAGGAGCTTGGTTGACAGACTAGCCTAGTGGGCCTTTGTCTTGTTTGGTCTGTTGCATCAGGACAAGAATCTGTGACGTTCTTTCAGTGATGGAGCAGGTATGGGGTGGTCGATCTTCCCCTCCCTTCTTTCCTGTGTCTCCTGCACTGCAGAGATGTGGAAGAGAACACTACAAGGAGGCAGGGGTCTTGGTCCCTGCAGGGAGGGTTGGGGGTCCTGGGGCTTACCGCAAGGGACCAATGCATTTAGCAAATGTCTCATACCTGAGGCCTTGACCTCCTGCTTCGAGGATCAGGGCACCCAACCTGGTACTGCCCCAGGTTTGTAGGGATTTGGGAATTCTGCCTCATGTTAACCAAGCTGAGGGGAGCTCTGAGTCGTCCAGCATGCCAGTGTGTGGGTGGCTTGATCCAAGGCTGGCAGGCAGCTGGGGCAGAGAAGCCCACTCCTCCTCAGGGAGGCTCATAGTGTGAAAGCTGCTTGGCCAGAAGGCGGCTGCTCGGTGAGCCTGGAATCACAACATGAGAGCTGTTTGTTCTCTCAAACGGCCTGTGACCCCAGGTTCCAGGGCTCACACCCAGCAACAGCTTGGTGATTTTTTTCCCGCCAAATGTAACTGTGAACTTGCCCATTGGATTTCTTCCAAAGGGTTAGCCAGGCACTGATGAAGGAAGAGAAACGTGAGCCGAGAAGGCAGTTGGGGTTTGACTGGGAACAACTAGGTCTTCTCCCATTTGTGCTGCTTCGGGCCCCCGCCCTGACACCATTTTGGTTGTTACATTGACTGTGGTGGTGAGCTGGTGGTCCCAGGAGGTAGAGAGGAAAGCTCTGGGTATCTTCTAGAGGCCAGCCCGTTGAGTTCATTCCTCTGGGGGTATATCTGGTTCTTCACTTGTTCTCTCATGTCATTGTACTATCTACAATTATCTTTAATGGTATCCACATTTAAAAACCAGATTGTGAAACATGGTCCTTGACAACATCAATGATGCTATTTACGTTGTTATTCTTTAAATATTTACAATATATTAGAAGATGCCAAGGGATGCCTGGGTGGCTCAGTCAGTTAAGCATCTGCCTTTGGCTCAGGTCAAGATCCCAGGGTCCTGGGATCCCTCCTCAGCACGGAGCCTGCTTCTCCCTCTCTGTCTGCCACTCCCCCTGCTTGTGCTCTCTCTCTCTGTTAAATAAATAAAGAAAATCTTAAAAAACGAGGATGCCAAGTCCCTAAATATTTTGGCAAGTGGTAACAAGCAGTAATCCTCTTATGTGTTTTTACCATATGCAGTTTCCACGTGGGGAAGTCCACACAGGACCCCCTTGGCCACATACTGAGGGACCACTGCAGGGGTGAATAGAGAAAAGGAGGAGTCAAAGGTTTCCTAGAAAACTGCCTATCCATCTTATGAGGTGGGAACTTCCATGACTCTTGTAGGCAAATGTGTCTGTGCGGCATGCAGAACCTGTGATTGCTGCCCTGGCTCTCCAGACCCAGTCCCCAGCCCACAGTCCCAGTGTCTGCACCAGCTTTGCTAGATGCAGATGTAATCTTGGGCTGCCCTTTCCTTCCAGTGCTGCCAGCAGCGTGAAACTGGCTGTGCCCCAGCCCTGCACTCAGGCCCACGATGGCCCATACATGTAAAAATCGGCCGTAAGGTTCAGAGAAGCTTTTTGTGACCAGCAGGCAAGGTGATGTTTCTGAAGTCCTCGAATTATTTGAAAAATGTGACATCTTTATCCTTTCTTTTGCTGGAAACTATGTATATATGTGTGCATGCATATATATATGTATATTTTTATATATGTGTATACATATATATACATGTATACGTATATAATATAGCTGATATATATAACATATATATGCTTAACATAGATACATATAACCTATAAACATACTGTATAGACATATATTGTTCATATGCATGTATGTGTGTATGTGTGTATATATACACATGCATGTAATTGTGTATGTAATGTATGTATGTGCATTTATATAGATACATATGCATATAATTGTGTATGTAATGTATGGATGTGTATTTATAGAGATAGATACATATGTATGTAATTGTGTATGTAATGTATGTATGTGTATTTATATAGATACTTATGTATGTAATTGTGTATGTAATGTATGTATGTCTATTTATATAGATAGATACATATGTATGTAATTGTATATGTAATGTATGTATGTGTATTTATATAGATACATATGCATGTAATTGTGTATGTAATGTATGTATGTGTATTTATATAGATAGATGCATATGCATGTAATTGTATATGTAATGTATGTGCGTGTATTTATATAGATACATATGTATGTAAATGTCTGTATATGTATGTGTATATAAATGCGCACACACACAATACAAAGTTGATTAGGAACTACAAAATTCGAAGTAAATATATATCTTAAAATTTAGTAAAACAGGAAAAAGATGCTATACTCCAATTTTAAGTTTATGTTTGGACAAGAAACTTCAGGAAAGACAACTTTAATCTCAGTTACAGCATTAACTTCATTACCCTAACCTTCATTTAGGTGACCTACCGTCACTTACTACATGATAGGATGGCATCCCTGTTGAAGATTTAACTGGCATTATATCCTGGAAATAGGTATTTTATCTTGAAATCATGGTAAGTTGTATTGGTGTCCCGTGGCTGCCAAATAAGTTGCCACAAACTGCATGGTTTAAAACAGCAGAAATTTATTCTCTCACAGTCTGGCATCCAGGAGTCTAAAATCCAGGTGTCTGCAGGACCACACCCCTCAGATCTGGATCTCAGGGGGTGGGGGCGTGGGAGTGAGGGTCCTTCCCACCTCTTCCGGCCTCTTCCAGCGCCTGGTATTGCCAACAGCCCTCGGCAATCCTTGGCTTGAAGATTGGGCCCTCCGGTCACATGGCAGCCTTCTCCTTCCTGTGTCTTCACATTGTTTTCCTCTGCATGTCTGTCTGGGTCCAGATTTCCCCTTTTCATAAAAACGTCACTCCTACGGATTAGAGGCACCCCAATGACCTCCACTTGATTATCTCAGTAAAGACTCTTGTCTCCAAGTAAGGTCACATTCTAAGGTGTTGGGGTTAGCACGTCAACATATTTTTGGGGGGAGAGTAACACAATTAAACCCGTAACAAAAATTCTAAATGGAAATATAAAGGAAATATATTTTGAAAGATATGTCACGTTGCTGAAGTATCTGCCCATGACCAAGGCTCCAGGTCTATTAATCTAAGTCTACAAATTAAAAAAACATACTAATTACATTTTTAACTTTACATTTAAAAAAATAATTATTTTTCATGTTAGGTTATTAAAGTGGAAAAACTTGTATTTGCTGTTTCTAAAATGATAAAGAACAATGGGAAATAAATGAAATATGAAATTTTGTTTACAACATTCCTTTCAAGTTTTATCTCAACATCCCACCTCCACCCACCCCCAGAACCTTCCACTCTTAGATTTTTGCCCTATAAGACTGATAGCAGGAACATTTACAAAGTGTCATTATTCATTTTATTTTACTACCAAGTGTGGCCCAAATGGAGGCTGTCAAATTGTGTGTACGTGTTTTCAGGTATGATTCTGGCTGGAAACTGGGCTCCAGCTGATTCTGAAGCTGGAGGGAAAGGGTCTTCTGTAATGCAGGAGCCCTGGTGCCTTTGTATTAGCCCTGGTCTTATAGCAAATTCCTGCCATTTCAGGCATAGCTGTAAATATGCCCCCTTGGGATGCTCTACTCCAAAAATGTTATTTGAGACATGGGCTGTAGCTAGCACTTCACTAAAATTGCTTAATTTTAGTGGAATATATACCACTGCTTAGGGATATTTATTCTTGTAAGTTTCTGAAGTCGAGAAATCTACATTCTGTTTACATATGTGTTTTCTTTCTCTCTTTCTCTTATGCCTTATGGATGATAAATCAATTAAAAATTAGTCATTTTTCTTGTTAATGAAAACCTGTGTACAATATTTCTGTTCAAAATACTCATCAGCAGAGTCAACATTAAGAGCAGATGCCCATTTGATGTAAAATGCCTCAAGATTCTTGTATATGCCGCTGCCTGGCAAAGTCAGAAAAGGGTAAATAAATTACCCAGGCAATACCTTCTATGCCCTCTGGACTTGTATGCCTTGTTAGTGTCTAGGGTTACAGAAAAAAATGGAACACCAGGGTTGCCATGGAGACACCCAAGTCCTGTCAACAGCTCTTGCTCTAATAGTGACAAATGGTACTTATTACATCAGGACTAATTTCATCGAATTCTGCTCAGATAAAGATACTTAACCTTTACTGATAAAATTGTGTCATTATAATTACTTAGTAAAAGACCTTATTAGACAGCAGTAGTCTATGTCGATAGATGCACATTTTATTGAGGTTTATTACATATTATTTTGATGGCATATTTGAAAGTTTGTTTTTTCTGCACCACCTTTAACTACTGGAAGAAACTTCAGCAATGAGATTTTGGTTTTGTAGCTGCCTCGTTTGGAAAACATAAAAAGTATGGTTTCTGCAAGTTCTGCTGAATGTTTTTGTTATTTTCTGTTTTCATTCCCTAATGTGTCCTTTTTTTCTTCTTTCTATATATGGCTTGTTTTCATAACCAGTTTTTCTCTAGAAATTTGAAAGACATGCATTCAGTACTTACTCTACTAATGATTACTCTCAAATTTTATATAGAGGCATTCAAATATATTTTTCTAGTTATAAATGCCAAAAATTTTCTAAAGTGTCTGTATGTTTCTTGGATGTTATGTGAGTAATTAAGTATGCTTTTAAGTTTGTTATTCTCTTCCTGCCAGTGCCTTTTTCTATAGCAACAGTCTGGAACTTTCCATCATGATGATGGTGACAACAACAGAATTACTTGTTGACATTTTATTATTTTATGATAATATCAGTAACACATATTTGGACCTAGTTTATATTTAACTGAGTTATGCCATATGCTATTGAGTTCTTTTTTCCATCTTTTGATAGGCTGGAATATGATAGTGATTTTTCTGGGGGAGGTATGTGGGTGGTGTAGCTAATGTGATCCTGAATGCAGACAGTGGAAGACAATACGTCTGGGTATAGAAGTTTGCTCACAGAGCTGTACATTTTGCTCCATTTAAAGATAATGTGTTTTATCTACCTGTATAGTTAGAAGACTTTCTTTTCCCTTATTTTTAAAAAATGTCTTCAATGTATGTTTAAGAATTCTTCTATTTTCAATACAATTACCTGGTACTGCATGAGCTCTTTCTACCTGAAAGCGTACGATTTTGTCAGGTCTGTAAAAGCTTTTTAAACCATTTTTCTTAGTTTTTAAATTACATTAGTGCTTTAATTTTTCACTCTTTATTGTCAGTGGAATTTGATTTTTTTTCTTTTATCCCACCAATTCCGTTTTATGCAATATTTCATCTTCTGTTTACAGTGTTTGATTCAGGAAACATATTTTTTTCATCCCCACCAAATCAATTTATTTTATCCAAGTTTGTCCCTTTATTTTAGTGGATTGGTCTAGTTTCATATATACGATGCCTTTTTTATTTATATCGGGATTAGTAAGACATTTTCTAAAACCATGTACTGTGTGTACGTTCTGCTAAAACATTCATACTTTGCCCTCTAGTGCTGGCAGTCCTTAGCAAGACAGGGCTTGTCTTCACTGAAAATAAATCCCATTTTCTTGTGGCCATAATCCCACTTGACCTTCCCGGGAGTGGTACAAAACTCTATGCCCAGCCTTGGAACTGTAAGAATTGGATTCACAGATATCATTTATTTGAGCCTCTTCATCTTTAATATCTGGGCTTTAATCAAAACTGACTGATGAATTAAACATGAGCTTTTTTACATAGGGTGTTTTGCTCAGGTAGCATGCAAAAGCTGAATTTCATGGAATCCATTGCTCTGGCCAACTTTACTTTCCTGTCTTTGCAACTGGACAATTTGCCAGAATGTGAGGTAGATAATGTAAAATCTGCCCAATGCACTTGATTGTCTGGCCTCATTTAACCTCTGCATGTTCACGGACGTAATAGCAAAGATACTATTACATCAGGGGCTACTTCCAAGGGAGTTCTCTCATCTTTTATTGAGAAACCTTCATGTGGAAGAAAAGCACACACAGTCAAGCAAAACATCTAGGTCTCAGTGTGCGTAAGCCATTGAGTCACTGAATGACTCTAGGCAAGAGATTTTCTCATTTGGAGCCTCATTTTCCTCATTTGTATGTAGGGATCATAATGGACAACAGGAATTTTCTTAAGAATAAATGACATATATGACAAAGTTTCTTATCATTCATTATTGTGATCATCCACGTCCATTACATAGGGTCACTTCTTGTCTGACAGGGATTTTTCTTCAAAAATCTTTGTATTCTCGTGACTAACATTTATTAAGCACAGTGATTATTATTTACCGAGTTACACCAAATTAAATATGCCTCAAATACCTAGAACCATACCAGAAATATCTGGGTGGCGATTGTAGCCAAATTTCACTCTACAACAGTAAGATAAAATTTGAGTTACTCACTTTCTGATGTGAATTTAATATATGGTTCTATATATCTCTTTATTTTTCTTGTCTTTATCAAATATCAAATCTAATATTAGATATAATAATTAACTTGTGGTCATGTTTCTGAAATGAGTTCTAGTGTGTTTTTTGCTGTACTCGGAAATTCAGTATTTCTTTGCAAAATCTTTATGATTATTTACAAATCACTTATTTCCTCTGTCTTATGTCTTAAATATGACTTTTGAGCAAAAGGAACAAAACCTGTGTGAAATATATATCATCAATAAAAATAAAAGGATGCATGAAACACATATAGATATCCACTCAATTCTTACAACTCTATAATGCTATTAAAAGAGTAATTTTAGGAAATTTTCTATTCAATTAGGAATGGTTACATAGGAAGTGAAAATATGGACACCAGCATTATATATATAATCAGATGCCTCAACCACATCAGACCAATGTCACCTTTTCAGCTGACAGAATATTCGATCGAAAAACCCTGAAGGAACATGAAGCATTTCAGCATCCTTCGATTTGCACATATAGTAGTAGTTAGTTGCATAAGGAGTTCTTGAATTTTAAAATTATACAGCATTTTTCACAAAATGTTCATTAAATAATGATACTTTGAATGTTATGTACCTTGCTCTCTTTGCCTTTCTAAAAAATCTTACATTTATCCTGCAAGTATCTTCCTCTAAATCCGGCCACTAGAGAGTACTGTAATACCTAGACACTGTCAGTCATGAAATATTATTGCTATTTTTCAATATAGTGTCTTCATTATTTTCTTTTATTTTACGAATTCAAACAATTCAATTGACCTCAATATCAATCTCCATAATTTTCTTTGCAAATAGTTGAATATGATTTCCGCCCCCCAAAAATCCTGAGTTGGCCAAATTGTTTTTTTCGTTTTGATCTTACTTTGTCTTGAAATAGAAAGTGTATGTTTCAGTCCTGCCTCCATACCATTTGCCTGCTTATTTTGGCAAACAACATTTTGCAAGAAACGATCAGAGGGGTGTCTGGTTTGTTTACAAGATGTAAATTCAACAGACATCCGTTAAACACCAAGAACCTACCAGAAGCGGGCACTGCTTAGTGTGTGTGTGTGTGTGTGTCTACAAACAATTACAGTACTTCCCCTCCTTAGTTGATAAAGCATGTGGAGACAAATGAAGACATGACCTTGGGCTGAGAACATCTGGTCGAGAGATTGGTACAGCAGAGGGTTGGGCAGGGACTGGGGATGGGGAAGAAGCCAGCACGGAGTGGGGAGGTCAGGAAGACACCACAGGAGAAATAGGGAAGTAAGAGGGAACCAGTCTAGAGCAACATGTAGGACTCAAAAAAGTTACATCAAAGATGCACAATACAGAAAAAGAATGATCCTAATGTCCAAGCAAGGCAGGACTTTTCAGTTCATAAATGAAATAAAGTGTGCAGGTCATCTCATTGAAAGGAAATGTTTGCATGCCCAGTTTGATGGGGTCTGGATTGTGAACAGCCTCCTATGCCAGTTTTAGGAGTTCAAATACAATCCTTGCGCCACAAGGTTGTAACCTTCTTTCCACCTAAGGAAAAAAAAAATCCAAGCTATAACACACATGTCATTAATAACACTGAATGGTACTCTATTACTGAAAGATATATACAATTTTTATTTCTCGGTTATACCTCAATAAAGCTAGCGGAAAGTGGATAGGATGACAGGGATGCATCACAGGGTTGTGCCCACCTGGGGCTGGGGTAGGGTGGAGCTGTGTATGGGAATGATGGTGGGGGTGAGGAGAGCATAGAGAGAGGAAGCGGCCTATGGAGCGTGAGAAGGCCTCCCAGGTGGGCCTCGCCTGCCCACCAGGGAACATCTGTGAAGGGTGCCTCTTAGTGATTACAAGGATGTGGGCTGTTGTGCTGATCAGAGCTCACGTCTTTCTCTGGGCCCTGGACAACTTCCTTGTCCCCTCACACCCTAGACCTCTAATCTGGCATTCCACACAGCCTCCTACTCAGCACAGCCCACCACACTGGGCTACTTGCAAACATCTGGTCTGTCTCCCCAGCATCTTGCAAGTAGTCGTCCAGTCCTGGGAAGTTCTTTGGTTTCTTCACCATTTCTCCAGTTCCTCTTCAAATAGGTCTAGAAGTTTAGTATAGCAACTTCATGTGCAGTGTAAACAGTCTAACCGTGGGGCTACCACCTCTTGGACAGCTCTACTGAGGAAACCATAGGCAACAATATCCTTTGACCTTCAGCCATTTGCACTGCTATTTTGTACTAGAATGTGAGTTCTCTTCTTTCTTATAATTATTATAAAATCATGACTCTCTTTTACTTATAAAAAGCCTTTGGAAAAAATCAATCTCTTTTTTATAACCATCTTTAGTATTAGTACTAATAAACAAATTTTATTGAGTGCCTAACATGGGCAAAACATGTCCAAATCAAGTTCTAGGTATTTTCTCTTTCTCCTGAGTAATTTCTGCCTTTGCTTCCACTAATCATCGTATCTTGTATCTGTAGACTCAATCCTGGAAAAGTTTCGGGTCTATATCACAAATCCTGCTATATGTAACTGTGAATATATATTTTATTGAAAGCCAGAAAATTTTCTCTCAGTTATTCAAGAATACTTATATGCTGAATATTAAACATTTCTTCCTTCCTTTCTCCTATGCCTTGATAAATCCCTTTAGCTTTGAGGCCTTGCCATTTATCTGGTGCCTTATCCGAATACTTTGTAGCCTCAGGCCGGCTTGTGTTGGCAGTTGAGTCTCCAATTTGTTGGAGATTTTCCCTGCACTCTGATTATAATGACCTGTGATTTTCAACCCATGCCTGGATTGCTCACTGGATCCATGTATTTCACACTGCAGGTTTAATTGAGATATTTGCCTTCTTACTGTTGATCCTGAGAACTTGTTATTGTAGATACAAGTCCTTTATCAGAGATATGCTTTGTAAATCTTTTCTCTGAAGCTGCAAATGGACTCTTCATTTTTTTTTTAATAGTGATTTTGCAAGAGTAGATTTGGAAATTGTGATGAAATTTGTTTCAGTATTCTTTTATCATTTATTTTGTGTCCTTGATAAAATGTTTTAGCCCAAGTTCACTTCAGTTGTCTTCCATGTCGTCTTCTAGAAGTGCCACCATTTTAGCTCTTCCATTTAGGTCAGTGATCCACTTCAAGTTAATTCTGTGTATGGTTTGAAGTAATTATCTAGGCCCATTTTCGGCATATGGGTATCTAACTTATTTTGCATATCGATAGCCAGATCTTTTAGCACTATTTTCTGAAAACATCTTTTCTTTCCCCATTGAATTACCTAAGTACATCAGTCAAAAATCAACTGACCATGTGTGTCAGATGTCCTGGCTTCTATTCAGTTCCATTGGCCTATTTTATTTTTATGGCAATAATATACTGTCTTGATTGCACAATCTACAAATAGTCTACAACCAGCTAGTCTAAGTTCTTCAACTACATTATTACTAGAAGTTGTTTGAGCTATTCTCTATTTTTTGAATGTCTTTACAGATTTTAGAATTCACTTGTCTTCCAGAATTATGATTGAGATTGTGTTAAATCTAAGGATCGAGTTAGGAAGAATTGACACCTTAATAAATTGAGTCTTCTTATCCATGACCATGATTTGTCTCTCCATTTATTTAAGTCTATTTTCATATCTCTCATCAATAATTTATAGATTTTAGTGTATAGTTCTTGTGTACCTAAATTTTTTTCTTAAGTATGTCCTATTGTTCATCCTGTTATAAATGGTCTTGTTTTTAAATTTTAGCTCCTGGTTGTTTGTTGCTAGTATATAGAAATAACATTTTTACTTGCATTTTTACTTTACTACCAGAACTTTGTAGTTCTGGTATTTCCTCTGATAAATTACTTAAGTTTTTTTTTTTTTTTTATGTAGACCATCATGTCACCTATGAATATAGTTTTGCTGCTCACTTGCCAATATGCATGCATTTTATTTCTTTGTCTTGTCTTATTGCACTGGCTAGGACCTCTATTACAATGTTGAATGGAAGTGCTGACACCAGACATCCTTGTTTCTCCTGATTTCAGGGTAAAGACATTTAGTCTTTCTGTTTTTGCATGTTTTGAGATGACCATATGGGTTTTCTTCTACATAATGTGTGTCATCTGGGGTCTTCTAAGAAGCTGCCAAAACAGAAGCATGTTGAAAACATGTATTAGGGGAAATCCTTGTTAAAGAAATAGGATATCAGGAAGAGGAGGTGAAGAGGCTTTCAGACCACAGTGCAAGTCTGGCACCTGTGAATGGATAGATGGAGTGGAAAGAGCCACAGATAGCTGTGCATACCTGAGAAATTCTCAGTCAGGCTGCTGAGGAACCCCAGAATAAACACTGCTTGTCAGAGTGTCCTACCTCTAACAGAAATGACCCATTTAGTGTCCCTGCCCCCATTCCTTTGCTGGGAAAAGCCTGAGTACAGTGTGGCTTCAGCATCACTGCTAGAGTGTATCTGAAGTCATGTCAGGTGGTGGCAGTCAACAAACTAGATCACCCACAGCAGACTCTCTTGAAAAGAGATCTGACTGGCACGCCTCATCTCTAATTCTGTTAGACTCTGCAAATCTAGCAAATTACACTGGTTGATTTTTACCTGTTAAACCAATTTTCCCTAACCAAGATAAATTTCACTTGGCTATGGTGTATTGTTCTTTGTATATGTATCATTGGATTGAACTTGCTAATATTTTGCTGGGGATTTTTTTTCCTGGAAGGTCTTTGGTATTGGAATAAAATTAATATTGGACTCATAAAATGAGTTCAGAGGTGTTCCCTCCTCTCCTGTTTTCTGGAAGACATAGAATAGCATTGTGTTATTTCTTTCTTAAAGGCTTGGTAGAATTCGCTAGTTAAACCATCTTTGCCTAGGCATTTTGGGGGAGGGTTTTTTTTAAGATTTTTATTTATTTATTGGAGAGAGAGAGACAGAGATAGCGAGAGAGAGCAGGAGCAGGGAGGAGAGGGAGAAGCAGGCTCCCCGCTGTGCAGAGAGCCTGATGCAGGACTTGATCCCAGGACCTTGGGATCATGACCTGAGCCAAAGGCAGGCACTTAACTGACTGAGCCACCCAGGTGCCCCTTGGGGGAGGGTTTTTAACTGTAAATTGTAATACTTTAATAGTTATAGGATTCTTCATTTAATCTATTTCACATTGGGTAAATGTTGGTAGTTTGTAGCTTTTTGAGTTGGTGAATTTATGTTCATGTTCATGATGAACATGTTATGTTCATGTTCATGATGATGTCCATATTACTCTTTTACTATCCTTTTAATAACTAGGAGGTCTGAGTGATATACTCCTTTTTATTACTGATAATTTTTGTCTCCTCTATTAATCACCTTCTCCGTCTTACAATAAATTTATTAATTTTATTTGATATCAATTATATATCAATGGTTTGGGTTAGGTGAGCTTTCTGATAAGTAATATTTACATGTTTATTTTTAAACTACCTTGTGCCTTCCAGTCTTTCTGTGACTTAAGAGTTAAAGTGCATTTCTTTTAGACAGCACATAGCTGGGTTTGGGGTTTTTTGTGTGTGTGCAATCTCACAATATCTGCCTTTTAATTGAAATATTTATGCTGTCTATATTTAACGTGATTATTGACAATGTTGGGTTTAAATCTATCATTTTGCTATTTGTTTTCTGTTTGTCCCATTTATTCTTTGTGCTTTCCTCTTTTATTGCAATATTTTGGCATTAGGTGTATATTTATTTTATTAACTGCATAAAATTTTATTTTATCCTTACACTTAGCTCTTTGTTTTGTTTTTATTACTTTGTTTACTTTTGGTGTTTTCCCTATGATTTAAATATACTATTGAACATATCACTCTGTATCTTCAACTAATATTATACCTTGTCATATATGTTATAAGAATATTATGACGGGGGGTGTGCCTGGGTGGCTCAGTCATTAAGCATCTGCCTTTGGCTCAGGTCGTGGTCCCAGGGTCCTGGGATTGAACCTCACATTGGGTTCCCTGCTCGGTGGGGAGTCTGCTTCTCCCTCTCCCACTCCCCCTGCTTGTGTTTTCTCTCTTGCTGTGTCTCTCAAATAAATAAATAAAATCTTAAAAAAAAAAAAGAATATTATGACAGGGATGCCTGGGTGGCTCAGTTGGTTAACTGTCTGCCTTAGGTTCAGGTCATGATCTCAGGGTCCTGGGATCCAGCTCCCACATTGGGCTCCCTACTCAGCAGGGAGCCTGCCTTTCCCTAGCCCTCTGCAGCTGCCCCTGCTTGTGCTCGCTTGCACTCTCTGTCAAATAAATACATAAATATTCTTTAAAAAAGAATATTATTGCAGTCTATGTTCATTTTTTCCCTGCTGGGCTTCTTCATTTTTGTTGTTCTCCATTTTATTTCTATATATGGTATAAACTTCACAATATATTCTTGTTTCTAGTTTAAATGGCCAAGTATCCTTTATTTTTTTAATTTTTTAAATTTTTTTTTCTGTTCCTTGATTCATTGTTTGCATAAAACACCCAGTGCTCCATGCAGAATGTGCCCTCTTTAATACCCATCACCAAGCTAACCCATACTCCAAACCCCCTCCCCTCTAGAACCCTCAGTTTGTTTTTCAGAGTCCATTGTCTATCATGGTTCATCTCCCCTTCTGATTTCCCCCCTTCTTTCTTCCCCTCCTGCTATCTTCTTCTTCTTCTTCTTCTTCTTCTTCTTCTTCTTCTTCTTCTTCTTCTTCTTCTTCTTCTTCTTCTTCTTCTTCTTCTTCTTCTTCTTTTTAATATATAATGTATTATTTGTTTCAGAGGTACAGATCTGAGATTCAACAGTCTTGCACACTTCACAGCGCTCACCATAGCACATACCCTCCCCAATGTCTATCACCCAGCCACCCCATCCCTCCCACCCCCCACCACTCCAGCAACCCTCAGTTTGTTCCCTGAGATTAAGAATTCCTCCTATCAATGAGGTCATAGGATACATGTCTTTCTCTGATTGACTTATTTCACTCAGCATAACACCCTCCAGTTCCATCCATGTCGTTGCAAATGGCAAGATCTCATTCCTTTTGATGGCTGCATAATATTCCATTGTATATATATACACCACTTCTTTTTTTAATAACTTTTTATTGTTATGTTAATCACCATACATTACATCATTAGTTTTTGATGTAGTGTTCCATGATTCATTGTTTGTGCATAACACCCAGTACTCCACGCATAACATGCCCTCTTTAATACCGATCACCAGGCTAACCCATTCTCCCACTCCCCTCCCCTCTAGAACTCTCAGTTTGATTTTCAGAGTCCATCGTCTCTAATGGTTCGTCTCCCACTCCGACTTACTCCCCTTCATTCTTCCCCTCCTGCTATCTTCTTCTTTTTTTTTTAACATATATTGCATTATTTGTTTCAGAAGTACAGATCCGTGATTCAACAGTCTTGTACAATTCACAGCGCTCACCATAGCACATTCCCTCCCCAATGTCTATCACCCGCCACCCAATCCCTCCCACCCCCCACCACTCCGGCAACCCTCAGTTTGTTTCCTGAGTTTAAGAATTCCTTATATCAGTGAGGTCATATGATACATGTCTTTCTCTGATTGACTTATTTCACTCAGCATAACACCCTCCAGTTCCATCCACGTCGTGGCAAATGGCAAGACCTCATTCCTTTTGATGACTGCATAATATTCCATTGTGTATATATACCACATCTTCTTTATCCATTCATCTGTCGATGGACATCTTGGCGCTTTCCACAGTTTGGCTATTGTGGACATTGCTGCTATAAACATTGGGGTGCATGTACCCCTTCGTATCCCTACATTTGTGTCTTTGTGGTAAATACCCAGTAGTGCAATTGCTGGATCATATGGTAGCTCTATTTTCAACTGTTTGAGGGACCTCCATACTGTATTCCAGAGTGATTGCACCAGCTTACGTTCCCACCAACAGTGTAGGAGGGTTCCCCTTTCTCCACATCCCCGCCAACATCTGTCGTTTCCTGACTTGTTAATTTTAGCCATTCTATTGGGTGTGAGGTGGTATCTCATTGAGGTTTTGATTTGGATTTCCCTGATGCTGAGCGATGTTGAGCTCTTTTTCATGTGTCTGTGGTCATTTGGATGTCTTCTTTGGAAAAATGTCTGCTCATGTCTTCTGCCCATTTCTTGATTGGATTATTTGTTCTTTGGGTGTTGAGTTTGATAAGTTCTTTATAGATTTTGGATACTGACCCTTTATCTGATATGTCATTTGCAAATATTTTCTCCCATTCTGTCGGTTGCCTTTTGGTTTTGTGGACTGTTTCTTTTGCTGTGCAAAACCTTTTTATCTTGATGAAATCCCAATAGTTCATTTTTGCCCTGGCTTCCCTTGCCTTTGGCGATGTTTCTAGGAAGAAGTTGCTGTGGCTGAGGTCGAAGAGGTTGCTGCCTGTGTTCTCCTTTAGGATTTTGATGGACTCCTGTCTCGCGTTTAGGTCTTTCAACCATTTGGAGTCTATTTTTCTGGGTGGTGTAAGGAAATGGTCCAGATTCATTCTTCTGCATGTGGCTGTCCAATTTTCCGAACACCATTTGTTGAAGAGACTGTCTTTTTTCCATTGGACATTCTTTCCTGCTTTGTCAAAGATGAGTTGACCCTAGAGTTGAGGGTCCATTTCTGGGCTCTCGATTCTGTTCCATTGATCTATGTGTCTGTTTTTGTGCCAGTACCATACTGTCTTGATGATGA
Organism: Zalophus californianus; assembly: GCF_009762305.2. NCBI lineage: Eukaryota > Metazoa > Chordata > Mammalia > Carnivora > Otariidae > Zalophus > Zalophus californianus. The sequence continues at coordinate 210,694,051 of NC_045595.1, read as the reverse complement.
CAGCTTTGTAATAGAGCTGGAAGTCAGGAATTGTGATGATGCCAGCTTTGCTTTTCTTTTTCAATATTCCTCTGATTATTCGGGGTCTCTTCTGGTTCCATACAAATTTTAGGATTATTTGTTCCATTTCTTTGAAAAAGGTGGATGGTATTTTGATGGGGATTGCATTGAATGTGTAGATTGCTTTAGGTAGCACTGACATCTTCACAATGTTAGTTCTTCCAATCCATGAGCATGGAACGTTTTTCCATTTCTTTGTGTCTTCTTCAATTTCTTTCATGAGTATTTTATAGTTTTCTGAGTACAGATCCTTTGCCTCTGTGGTTAAATTTATTCCTAGGTATCTTATGGTTTTGGGTGCACTTGTAAATGGGATCGACTCCTTGATTTGTCTCTCTTCTGTCCTGTTGTTGGTGTATAGGAATGCCACTGATTTCTGTGCATTGATTTTATATCCTACTACTTCACTGAATTCTTGTGTGAGTTCTAGCAGTTTTGAGGTGGAGTTTTTTGGGTTTTCCACATACAGTATCATATCATCTGCAAAGAGTGAGAGTTTGACTTCTTCTTTGCCGATTTGGATGCCTTTGATTTCTTTTTGTCGTCTGATTGCTGTGGCTAGGACTTCTAATACTATGTTGAATAACAGTGGTGAGAGTGGACATCCCTGCCGCGTTCCTGACCTTAGGGGAAAAGCTCTCAGCTTTTCCCCATTGAGAATGATATTGGCTGTAGGTTTTTCATAGATGGCTTTTATGATATTGAGGTATGTACCCTCTATCCCTATACTCTGAAGAGTTTTGATCAAGAAAGGATGCTGTACTTTGTCAAATGCCTTTTCTGCATCTATTGAGAGGATCATATGATTCTTGTTCTTTCTTTTGTTAATGTATTGTATCACATTGATTGATTTGCGGATGTTGAACCAGCCTTGCAGCCCAGGGATAAATCCCACTTGGTCATGGTGAATAATCCTTTTAATGTACTGTTGGATCCTATTGGCTAGTACTTTGGTGAGAATTTTTGCATCCATGTTCATCAAGGATATTCGTCTGTAATTCTCCTTTTTGGTGGGGCCTTTGTCTGGTTTTGGGATCAAGGTAATGGTGGCCTCATAAAACGAGTTTGGAAGTTTTGCTTCCATTTCTATTTTTTGGAACAGTTTCAGGAGAATAGGTATTAATTCTTCTTTAAATGTCTGATAGAATTCCCCTGGGAAGTCATCTGGCCCTGGGCTTTTGTTTGTTGGGAGATTTTTGATGACTGCCTCAATTTCCTTAGTGGTTATAGGTCTGTTCAGGTTTTCTATTTCTTCCTGGTTCAATTTTGGTAGTTGAAACATCTCTAGGAATGCACCCATTTCTTCCAGGTTATCTAATTTGCTGGCATAGAGTTGCTCATAATATGTTCTTAGAATTATTTGTATGTCTTTGGTGTTGGTTGTGATCTCTCCTCTTTTATTCATGATTTTGTTGATTTGGGTCATTTCTCGTTTCTTTTTGATCAGTCTGGCCAGGGGTTTATCAATCTTGTTAATTCTTTCAAAGAACCAGCTCCTAGTTTCGTTGATTTGTTCTATTGTTCTTTTGTTTTCTATTTCATTGATTTCTTTCTGCTCTGATCTTTATTATTTCTCTTCTCCTGCTGGGTTTAGGCTTTATTTGCTGTTCTTTCTCCAGCTCCTTTAGGTGTAGGGTTAGGTTGTGTATTTGAGACCTTTCTTGTTTCTTGAGAAAGGCTTGTATTGCTATATACTTTCCTCTCAGGACTGCCTTTGCTGTATCCCAAAGATTTTGAACAGTTGTGTATTCATTTTCATTGGTTTCCATGAAATTTTTAATTCTTCTTTAATTTCCTGGTTGACCCATTCATTCTTTAGTCGGATGCTCTTTAGCCTCCATGTATTTGAGTTCTTTCCGACTTTCCTCTTGTGATTGAGTTCTAGTTTCAAAGCATTGTGGTCTGAAAATATGCAGGGAATAATGCCAATCTTTTGGTACCAGTTGAGACATGATTTGTGACCTAGGATGTGATCAATTCTGGAGAATGTTCCATGGGCACTAGAGAAGAATGTGTATTCCATTGCTTTGGGATGGAATGTTCTGAATATGTCTGTAAATTCCATTTGGTCCAGTGTGTCATTTAAAGTCTTTATTTCCTTGTTGATCTTTTGCTTAGATGATCTGTCCATTTTAGTTAGGGGGGGTGTTAAATTCCCCCACTATTCTTGTATTGTTGTTAATGTGTTTCTTTGGTTTTGATATTAATTGCCTTATATAATTGGCTGTTCCCACGTTAGGGGCATAGATATTTACAATTGTTAGATCTTCTTGTTGGATAGACCCTTTAAGTAGAATATAGTGTCGTTCTTCATCTCTTATTACAGTCTTTGGTTTAAAATCTAATTTGTCTGATATAAGGATTGCCCCCCAGCTTTTTTTGGTGTCCATTAGCATGGTAAATGATTTTCCACCCCCTCACTTTCAATCTGGGGGTGTCTTTGGGTCTCAAATGAGTCTCTTGCAGACAGCATATTGATGGGTCTTGTTTTTTAATCCAATCTGATAGCCTGTGTCTTTTGATTGGGGCATTTAGCCCATTTACATTCAGGGTAACTATTGAAAGGTATGAATTTAGTGCCATTGTATTGCCTGTAAGGTGACTCTTACTGTATATTGTCTGTGTTCCTTTCTGATCTATGCTGCTTTTAGGCTCTCTTTTTGCTTAGAGGACCTCTTTCAATATTTCTTGTAGGGCTGGTTTCGTGTTTGCAAATTCCTTTAGTTTTTGTTTGTCCTGGAAGCTTTTTATCTCTCCTTCTATTTTCAATGATAGCCTAGCTGGATATAGTAGTCTTGGCTGCATATTTTTCTCGTTTAGTGCTCTGTGTATATCATGTCAGTCCTTTCTGGCCTGCCAGGTCTCTGTGGATAGGTCTGTTGCCAATCTAATGTTTCCACCATTGTAGGTTACATAACTCTTCTCCCGAGCTGCTTTCAGGATTTTCTCTTTGTCTCTGAGACTCGTACGTTTTACTATTAGATGTCGGGGTGTTGACCTATTTTTACTAATTTTGAGAGGGGTTCTCTGTGCCTCCTGGATTTTGATGCCTGTTTCCTTCCCCACATTAGGGAAGTTCTCTGCTATTATTTGCTCCAATATACCTCCTGCCTCTCTCTCTCTTTCTTCTTCTTCTGGGACCCCAATTATTCTAATGTTGTTTCGTCTTATCGTATCGCTTATCTCTCGAATTCTGCCCTCGTGATCCTGTAGTTGTTTCTCTCTCTTTTTCTCAGCCTCTTTTTTTTCCATCATTTGGTCTTCTATATCGCTGATTCTCTCTTCTGCCTCATTTATCCTAGCAGTTAGTGCCCCCATTTTTGATTGCACCTCGTGAATAGCCTTTTTGATTTTGACTTGGTTAGATTTTAGTTCTTTTATTTCTCCAGAAAGGTTTCTCTAATAACTTCCACGCTTTTTTCAAGCCCAGCAAGTATCTTTAAAGTCATGATTTTGAACTCTAGGTCCGACATCGTACTAGTGTCCGTATTGAGTAGGTCCCTGGCTGACAGTACTATCTCTTGTTCTTTTTGCTGAGGTGATTTTTTTTGTCTTGTCCTTTTGTCCAGAGGAGAACAGATGAATGAGAGAACAGAATTCTAACAGGTTAACAACATCCCCAGCAAATATACTCTATACAAATCAGATAAGACCTGAAAACCCAGGGGACAAGAGAGGGAAAGAAAGAAGAAAAAAAAAAAGGAAAAAGAGAAAGATAAAAACAAACAAAAACAGAACAAAACAAACAAAAAAAACAGAATATGATCAAATATGATCAGCCTGGTGCATAGATCAGTGCCACACACTGGCTTTTGGGCATATTTTGGTCTGTTAGAAGAAAGTGCCTGCTAAAATTTTAAAGGAAGAAAGATATATATGTACAAAATAAGGGTTGATACAATGAAGGGATGGCAGATGACTGTAAAGATGAAAATTATAAAAGATTTTATAAAAGGAATTGATAAGATAAGAAGTTATTTTTAAAAAGAAAGAAGAAGATTTAAAAAGAAAAAGAAAAAAGAAAGAAAAAGAAAAAAGAAAAAAAAAGGGAGAGAATGTGATCAGGCAGGAGACTAGAACAAAGCCATACACTAGTGATTTAGGGTATATTTTGATCTGTTAGAAGTAATTGCATCTCAAAATTTAAAGAGAGAAGAACTTATATATATATCCCGAAAATAAGGGTAACTACTATGAAGGGTTAAAAATATGACTCTAAAAATGAAAAATAAAAAATGTTTTTTTTTTAAAAAGGGGATTGATAAAATGTTGTTTGAAAAAGGGAAAAGAAAAATTAAAAAAAAAACAGTTAAACAAATTAACTTTGAAAAACTAATGAATTATGGTAAAAAAAGCCATGAATTCTATGTGCAGTATTCACCTAGCGCTGGAGTTCTCCCGTTCTCCTTGATCAGTAAACTTGGTCTTGGCTTGCTGGCTGTTCGTGCTGATCTTCTGGGGGAGGGGCCTGTTGCCGTGTTTCCCAAATGTCTGCCGGAGGCGGAATTGCCCCACCCTTGTCGGTCCGGGCTAAGCAAGCTGCTCGGGTTTGCTCTCAGGAGCTTTTGTTCCCTGCAAGCTCTCGGTACAGCTTTGGAGGACCAGGGTGAAAATGGTGGCCTCCCAATATCCACCCGGAGGAGCTGAGAATTCGGGGCCCCGCTCCTCAGTGCGCCCCCAGAGAAAAGCAGTCAATCACTCCCGTGTCCCCGGTCTCCGGCTGCACTCCGTGCTCACCCGGCCTGTGACCAAGCGTTTCTATCTCTGGCACCCGACCCCGTGTGGAGTCTCCAAACCCAGCAGATCCCTGCGGTGCGCTCCCACGCCGCTCCTCCCGGGGGAGGAAGGAGAGTCTCCCCGGATCTGCCGCTTGTTGGGTCCCTGCTGGAGGAGCAGTGGCCCGACTGGGCCGCAGATCACAGTTTATGGCCACCCCGAGCTGAGAGCCCGCGCCTCGGCTCCGTCTCTGCAGCCGGCTTCCCCGCTCCGATACCTGGGAGCTCTGCCGCACTCAGGCACCCCCGGTCTTTCTGTGACCCCGAGGGTCCTGAGGCCACACTGTCCCGCGAGGGTTCCACCCCCCACTTAGCCACTGGAGTGATGTCCCTCAGCGGAGCCGACTTCTAAAAGTTCCGATTTTGTGCTCCGCGGCTCTAGCACTTGCCAGAAGCGGCCGACGGAGGCCCCCTCCCCCGCCGTCTATCCTCCCGAATATCGCCTCGGATTCACTTCTCCGCATGTCCTACCTTCCAGGAAGTGGTCACTTTTCTGTTCAGAGAGTTGTTACTATTCTTCTCTTCGATCTCCTGTTGAGTTCGTAGGTGTTCAGAATGGTTTGATCCCTATTCAGCTGAATTCCTGAGACCAGACGAAATCCAGGTCTCCTACTCCTCTGCCATCTTGCTCCGCCCCCCTCTACCACATCTTTATCCATTCATCTGTCAATGGACATCTTGGCTCTTTCCACAGTTTGGCTATTGTGGACATTGCTGCTATAAACATTGGGGTGCACGTACCCCTTCGTATCCCTACATTTGTATCTTTGGTGTAAATACCCAGTAGTGCAATTGCTGGATCATATGGTAGATCTATTTTCATCTTTTTGAGGAACCTCCAAACTGTTTTCCAGAGTGGCTGCACCAGGTTACATTCCCACCAACCATTTAGGAGGGTTCCCCTTTCTCCACATCCCCAGAACATCTGTCATTTCCTGACTTGTTAATTTTAGCCATTCTGACTGGTGTGAGGTGGTATCTCATTGAGGTTTTGATTTGGATTTCCCTGATGCCGAGCGATGTTGAGCACTTTTTCATGTGTCTGTTTGGCCAAGTATCCTTTAAAGAAGTGTTAGAGCTAAAGGAAAAAGATTTTATATTTAACTTCATATTTTTCATCTCTGGTACACTTCATTCATTAATGTAGCTTCATCTGTTTCCCTTTTTCTTCTGCCAGAAAGATAGTCTTTATTGTGTAGGTCCCTGGCAATGAATTCTCTCAACTTATGTTAGTCTTAATAAATCTTTATTTCATCTTTCCTGAAATTTTTTTTATGGGTAGAGAATTCTACATCAATAGTGTTTCTTTCAGAACTTTACAAATGTGACTCCATTGTCTCTGGCTTGTGTGGAAATTCTGTTGTCATCCTTACAGTCACGTGTGCGTACTGCTAACTCTGACTCTTCTATTTTTTATTACTGAATTTCAGCAATTTGATAGTGTCATGTCTTAATCTTCTTTTATTCACGGGTCCTTAAGATTCGTTGAACTTTTTGGATTTATGATTTTATAATTTTGTGAAATTTGGAACTATTTCTTTCCTTTTCCTATTTTCTTCAAATATATATATATATATTGTGTGTACCATTTCTGCTTTTCCTTTCCTTCTGAGTCTTCAGTTGCATGTATTCCATACTGCTTGATACTGTCCCACAGGTTATTGATGCTTTGTTCATTTTTTTTAGTATATTTTTCTGTCTGTATTTCACATTGGATAGTTTCTACTGCTATGTTTTCAAGTTCATTGATGATTTCTTTGGCATTGTCCAATGTGCTCTTAATCCCATCCAGTGATTATTTTTTATTTCAAATATTGTATTTTTTATTTTCTAAAGTTTCACTTGGGTCTCAATTATATATTCCATTTCTCTCCTTCCTTTTTCTCTACCTTCTTGAATAAATGGTATACCTTTATAATTACCTTAGTTTCCTCGTCTATTTTATTCTTGGGCTGTTAATATTCCTGCTTTTGGCATGTTCAGTAATTTATATTGGATGCCAGACATTTTAAATTTTATGTTTGGATACTTTAGTTCTCTTTCAATATTGTTGGACTTTTTTCTGGAATGCAGATGAGTTACTTGGCATCACTATGCTCTCATTAAACCTTGATTTTTTTTAAGTCACCTCTGCATGATTTCAGTCTAGAACTGATATAGTGATGCTATGAACTGGAAATGCCCAGGAGCATTCACTTGCACCCATACTTGTGGTGAGTTTCCACAGACATTTCCCTAGCCAGAGCCAGGGCTGTGGCTGGACTGACTCTTGTGGTTCTTATGATTCCAAGATGCACCTCAGTAACAACCATCAGAGGACTTTGAAGAACAAAGTTTATTACTCACAAATCCTGGAGGGTACACAGCATGCCTGGGGCCACACAGCAAGATCCTGGAGAGAGAGAGAGAGATAGCAGAAACTTGGGGTTCAGCCTTTATTGGGGTTGAGGATAGGGTGCCTAGGGTCTTGGGGGTTAATTTCTTAAATTTAAAACATGAGTAGGGATTAAAGCATGAGAATACAAAAGCAGGTCTGGTCCACTCGCTCGAGAAGCTGGCTATCTAGGTCAGTCACAGCTTTCTAAAAGGAGAACTTTGTGGGTGGGGCAGCCTGGCTCTTTCTCTAATTGTGTAGCAGGCAATATGCTTATTCAATAGGGGCAGGCGTCTTTGAAGCAGACACTTTGGCCATCAAAAGCTCAATGTCAGGCACTTACTTTGCAATCAGAAAAACTAGTTGTCAGGTACTTTCACTCCAGTGTCCTCCTCTGGTGTTTTTGCCTGTAAATAATAGCTGTCTTGGCCTCCTCAAGCTGGGAACTGTATGCTGGCAACCCAGGGGAGAGCCCATCAGGTCATGCATTGTGGCCGGGGAGCTCTCTTTTGGCAGGAGGCAAGGGTAATCATTGGATTTCCTTCTCTTGGGCCTCCCTGGGCTGTGCTACCTGCTTTTTAACACTATAAACCATCACTTTATAGATCTTGCCCATTTCACAGGTTAACATGAGAGGGTTAATATGGACTTTGTTACTCTGTCACAGCTGAATGTGGAAGTGATTATTATACAATTTAACACTTAAAAAGTCCAAATAATGAACCTTTTTAATGTTAAAGTTCTCAATATCCAAGAACTGAAAGTATTGTCAGTATTTGACTCTAAAACTTTTGTGTGAATGGACATCTGGAAGTAGTATTTAAATCCATATTAAAGTATTTAAATTCTACTTACAGTTACCGTGTTTTTTTTTCCTCCATAAGCATTAATATTAGGCCATCACACTGTTATTCAAAGAAATATTAAGTGGTTTCTCAGTGAAAAAAAAACAGCCACAAATTACCTAAACACCTAGACAGGTTAGAAGGTAATATTCAAATCCCATTCATAAGTCACAGAGAATGGGCTATTTTAAATTGCTACCTGATAGAGAACAAATACCTCATTAAATAAAATGGCACCATCCTCTGCACACTAGGAATGTCATTGAAGATGATGAGTGACATCACAGGGCACTGGGTGTACTATGCTGTACGCACGAGCGAGCACATCTATTGGCCCTCACTCTGGGTGTGTTACAGAGCGGATCCTGTACAAATCTCCCCATGGGAGTAAATAGACTCAGGAAAGGAAAACACAGAGGAAACTGATGAGCAAAAACAAAGCCTACTAAATATCCATTTTCATAAATTGTTTAGCTGAATCTTAGGATAAAAGAAACGTCTAACCAGAGCTAATACCAGCTTAAGACTGTGGAATGTCTGCTGTTATGTCAGAACTAGAAAATATTCAGTGTTCTGATTGCCAGTGTCCCTCATTAAATGTGTCTTCAAAACTGGATGTGAGGCCCAGCGATGACCTTCTATCCTTCTTCACTCTGAGCCCCAGAGCTTTTTTTGTTAAATATTGCATAACAGGCATTTTCCTTCGTATGATTTGTAAATACTTTGCAATCTCTGAAACCTGGCCTTTCCCATTTTATCACTTTACTTCTGAATCCATTCCCTCTTGCTAAGTGACCTTAAATTCCACCATCCACCTGCCTAGTATGGACCATTCTTTCTTGGTCCCAGTGACACCACTGATGAGAATTGCCAGTCCTAGCCTAGAGTCTAGGCTTAGTGTTCTTTATTTTTTTCTCATTTAATATATTCCTTATTAACATTTCCTTACTTTTTTTGGTACTTTTTATTACTCTCATGTTGGGCAGTGAAATGGCCCAGGGCTCAAAATGTTCCATGTCTCTTAGTAGCAGTACACGCCTACTGCCAGGCATGATGTGCAATATCTTTTGTCTCTATTGTTAATAACTCAGTGGGCGGAAACCCAAAAAGTAGTCAGACAGCCTTGGAAAGAACTGGGTCCCTTGAATATTATCCTTGAAAGACAGTATTGTACTGTCATGGCTCATTTGGATCTGGTTCATGTACAGAAGGGTCGTGTGAGTTATTAATAGATGCTTACTAATCACTCTGGAACTTAGTGCCTTAGATCAACATTATTCTATGGCTCATGATTCCTTGGGACAGGAAACTGAGCAGGGCACAGGGAGGACTGCTTGTCTTTGTTCTTGTGGTGTCTGCTGGACTCAGGCTGAGGTGTCAAAAGCAGTCTTCCCGTCTGTTTAAGAAAGCCGTAGCTTACACGGCTCAAACTGTTCTGGCTCACTTGCTTTCCCTTCATGTGGCCTTTCTCTTTATATGGAGTGGCTTGTCCTACAGGGTCTCCCTTCCATGTGGACTCTTTCCATCAGCGTAGCTTAGACTCCTTCATATGACTGTGGGATTCTACCTGGACCAAAAAGAAAGCTGTAAGACCTCTAAATTGATGACTTTGAAACTCCAATGATGTCACCCGTGTGGCACTCTGTGTCAAAGCAAGTTACAAGACCATCCCAGATTCAAGGGATGGGGGGCATAGACTTCCCCCTTGAATCTGGGATTCAAGGCAAAGTCACACCACAAAGGGAATATTGACACAGAAGCCTGATTTATCGGGGACTGTTTTGAACATGTATCACTAAGGCTTGTCCCAAGACTGCACCAGTGATTATAATTCTAGGTCACAATAAATAGCACAGCATCTAAATTTAAACATAACTATTATACACGTGTGGTCTCAGAAGGATAAGATGATCAGATAGCTTCTCTGGTCCCACTTAGATGGGCGAAGGGTCCCTGTTACATTTTCCCAGAGTCCCTTGTGCTTAGTGCCCCCAGAATATCAGTATCGCTTGGTCAGAGAATTGCCTTTTTACTTGACTGCCTCCTCTGCTAAACTCAGTTCCTGGGGGCCATGGGCTGTGTCCTATGCTCCTTTAACTCTCCCAAAGTTGGCATGACACCCTTTATATAGGAACTACCTGTTCACTGGATGAAAATAAGTGCCTGTACTTAAATAATATGTATTTTCATGGAACTAAATTAAAATCCTTATGGTCCCCAGATTAGATTATTTTTCATATATCCTAGATCTTATGTCTAGGAATCTAAGACAGGAATGAAAAATAATGTTTTAAATTCTGCTAAAATTTTTTTCTGTTTTCTCCATATTGCATGGAGTGTGGCTTGTCTCCTATGACTCAGAAGGTTCTTGCAAGGCTCCTTTTAATGTAAGGGGCAATCAGGGCTGAAATAGAATTTCATTCAATGATTTTATTCTGCCATGTAAAATAAGCATGATGATATGTGCTAGGTATGCCTGCAGACCTCATAAATATTAGTCATTCTAGGAAAGAGGACACATTCATTGAATCAAAATGGAAATGAATACAAAGCAAACAATGTCAGGAGTCCTAGCTGAAGAGCCTTTCCTAGACAGTGACAACATGCTAACCTCCAGTTAAGAAGAGACCACACCCTCCTCTGCTCATCTTATTCCCAGCTGCTGGCACAGAGCCTAGTGGATGAGGGACTCTATTTGTCTCATGGAGGTTAAGCAACATTAGAACTTTCTAAAGAGAATATCTAAAAGTTGAATTCTTCCCCATGTTTATTTGTTTAAATGAAGTGCAATTCATAGAACAGATTTCTAGACACACAGCAGACACTTGGAAAATGTGTGACGTCCAAAAGGGCCTCTGCTGTATTGGAGAAGAACCTGGTTTCTTTTTTTTTTTTTTTTTTTTTTTTTTTTTTTTAAAGATTTTATTTATTTATTCATGAGAGAGGGAGAGGGAGAGAGAGAGAGAGAGAGAGAGAGAGAAGCAGAGGGAGAAGCAGGCTCCCAAGGAGCAGGGAGCCCGATGCGGGACTCGATCCCAGGACTCCGGGATCATGACCTGAGCCGAAGGCAGACGCTTAACCATCTGAGCCACCCAGGCGCCCAAGAACCTGGTTTCTAAGAAAATGCTCTTAGCCTTGTGCTCAACCTTTGGCCTCCAGTCCTGAGAGGCCATGTGAGTGTACAATAATCTCTAGTCGAGAGACTCTGTCTGAGGCGTTCATTTGAGAAATTTTACCCAATGTCACAAACTTCCTCTAAAACCTTGATTTAACAGATTTGCAACCTTTCCTTTGTTCACAGAATCTGAAAGACTAAGGTGAATATGGTGTCTAAATCCTTACCCTTTTGCTATTCGTGTACATTTCCCAAAACATTCTGTAAATGTAAAATGTTTTACAGCAGCATTTTGTTTATGTCACAGATGGATCCCTTTGAAATTAACCCTCAGTGAGACAGTTGTTAAGTGATGGGTAAGGAAGTAGTATTCACAGAAGACAAGAAAGGTGTAAGATAGAAGTCTCATATAAAAGGGAGTCAACAGGAGAAACAAATCCATCTCAGAGCTTTTTCACTTATGTTTGTGAGGTATTGTACACCAAGTGTTTGTGGCCCCCCATATTCATATGCTAGAACCTAACCCCCAGTGTGATAATCTTTGGAGGTGGGGCCTTTAGGAGATGATTGGGTCATGAGGGGGAGCCCTCAGGAATGGAATCAGTGCTCTTATAAAAGAAACTCCAGGGAGTTCCCTTGTCCCCCTGCCGCATGAGGACAATAGTGAGAAGATGGCAGGCTATGCACCAGGAAGCAGGCCCTCACCAGACACTGAGTCTGTAGATGCCTTGGTCTTGGACTTCCAGCCTCCAGAACTGTGAGAAATAAGTTGGTGTTGCTTATAAGCCAGCCAGTGTATGATATTTTGGTTACAGCAGCCTGAATAGACTGAGACAGTGGGGAATTAAATTAGATTATCTATGCACATTACTTGGCACAATGCTTATCCGGTAGTTCAATAAATTGTAGCCATCATGATGAAGATGATGATGATGGTTAATGTTATAAAAAAGAAAGGGCTGAACTTCATATTATTTTTCTAAAATATTTTATTAGTCAAATTTCTTGAGCATTTAAAGCTGTAACTATATTTCCCTTGAGAAATATTTAAGAAAACATCCAATTCTCAAGCTTTGGTAAAGAGCCTAAGGTGCTTATCAGCTTTCACATCTAGGGTCCCCTGTCAACATTGTAGGCTGGAGTGGATTCTGCCTGATTTGTGATTGGCATTGTCATGACAACATCTGGGATCCTGGTAAGAGTAGAAGTAGGTGTGTATGTGTATGCTCTGTGTGGTATGTGTGTATGTGTGTGTGTACATTGATGGTAAGAATGATGTTGGTGTCACAGCATGAAGTGGATGTCACTGTGGAAGGCAGGTCAAACCTGGAAGGCCTCCCTGTTATCTTGCAGGCAAACCTCTTCTATCGACATCTGCCAGTGAATTAATATCAGACTGGCAAACCATCCATGTAAGAATAGGACTGTATAGGGCACAGTTTGGTAAACTACAGATCTGATCTTTAAGATGTCTAATTCCAGTGAAAATTCCAGTGAGCATTGTCTTTAATTTGTTCTTTGGAAAATAGGTTTATTAACCACTTATACTTTAAAAGTTATTATCATTTTGTGTTAATGCATGAATGTGCATTCTCTATTAGACCATGCTAGTGTACTGATCCGTTTTCCTTTCTGGTATTTTAAAGGACCATGGCTAATAAATAATAGTGATTTTTTTTTAAAGATTTTATTTATTTATTTGAGAGAGAGAGAATGAGAGATAGAGAGCATGAGAAGGAAGAGGGTCAGAGGGAGAAGCAGACTCCCCGCTGAGCAGGGAACCCGATGTGGGACTTGATCCCAGGACTCCAGGATCATGACCGGAGCCAAAGGCAGTTGCTTAACCAACTGAGCCACCCAGGCGCCCAATAATAGTGATTTTTATATACCGTTTTATATATACAGACATATAATTATGTCCGTTCTGATGATTCTGCATCACTGAGCACTTTGTCAAGTACGTACCTACACAACATGTGTCAGGTGTGTGCTTGATGGAAATGACATGGTGCTGGGCGCGTGCCTCTTTTCAGCATCTGGTGGGAGGAGATGGACAAATAATTAAATGGGCCATGATAGGGAAGGACTATGATGGTGAGACAGAAGCATAATATATTCTCCAAATTTTCTCAAATTTGTTAATTCATCTTTTCCTTAACTTATTGCTCTCAGGTGATGTGAAGAGATGATATATTACTTGGTACTAGATTGCTCTAAGTTTTAGCATTTCATTAAAATCAAGCCTTACATTTTTGTATTTCAAAAGGTAAAAAGGAAGGTTAATATAGTAAGGACATGTTTTCCTAGAATTAACATTCAAATATATATATTTGAGTCAATTGAACTTAGAAATTTCCCCTTAAGAAATAGTTATTAGGGAGGAGCAACAAGGCAGAGGAGTAGGAGACCAAAATTTCATCTGGTCCCAAGAATTCAGCTAGATAGTTATCAAACCATTCAGAACATCTACAAACTCAACAGGAGATTGAAGAAAAGAATAGCAGCAATTCTATGACCAGAAAACCATCCACTTTCTGTAAAGTAGGATGTGCAGAGACGTGAATCCGAGGTGATATTTGGGAGGATAGACCATGGGGGAAGGGAGCCTCCTCAGCCAGCTACTGGCACCTGATAAAGCAAAGGAGCACAAAATCGGAACTTTTAGAAATCTGCTCCGCTGAGGGACATCGCTCCAGTGGCTAAGCGGGGGGTGGAACCCTCACGGGACAGTGTGGTCTCAGGACCCTCGGGGTCACAGGAAGACTGGGGGTGCCTGAGTGCGGCAGAGCTCTCAGGTATCAGAGCAGGGAAGCCGGCTGCAGGGACGGAGCTGAGGAGTGGGCTCTCAGCTCGGGGTTGCCATAAAATGTGATCCGTGGCACAGTCGGGCCACTGCTCTTCCAGCAGGGATACAACAAGTGGCAGATCTGGGGAGACTCCCCTTCCTCCCCCGGGAGGAGCGGCGTGGGAGCGCACCACAGGGATCTGCTGGGTTTGGAGACTCCACACGGGGTCGGGTGCCAGAGATAGAAATGCTCTGTCACCGGCCGGGTGAGCACAGAGTGTGGCCAGAGACTGGGGAGACGGGAGTGATTGACTACTTTTCTCTGGGGGCTCACTGAGGAGTGGGGCCCTGAGTTCTCGGCTCCTCCAGGGCGGAGATTGGGAGACTGCCAATTTGTCCTCCCAAGCTATGCGGAAAGCTTTCAGGGAACAAAAGCTACCGAGGGCAAACCCGAGCAGATCACTTAGTCTGGCCCCTGGCCTCAGGCAAAGACATTTGAGAATCACTGCAACAGGCCCCTCCCCAAGAAGATCAGCAAGAACATCCAGCCAAGACCAAATTTACCAATCAATGAGACCTACAAAATTCCCGTCCTAGGGGAATACAGCACATAGAATTCATGGCTTTTTTCCCCATGATTTTTTAGTCTTTCAAAGTTAATTTTTAAAATTTTCTTTATTTTTCTCTTTTTCTATTTTTTTAGTTGCATTTTTCTTCTTCCTTTTTCAACCAACATGATACGAATTCCTTTTTTAAAATCATTTTTAATTTTCATTTTTACAGTCATATTCTATCCCTTCATTTTATCTTCTTTTTGTATATATATGTTTTTCTTTCCTTAAAATTTTGAGATACAGTTTCTTCTAACAGACCAAAATATACCCTAAATCTAGTGTATGACCTTGTGCTAGTCTCCCACCTGATCACATTCTCTTTTTGTTTAAATTTTTTTCATTCTTTTTCAACCAACTTCTTATTTTAACAATTCCTTTTTTAAAATCTTTTTTAATTTTCATCTTTACAGTCATATTCTATCCCTTCATCATACTTACCCTTGTTTTTGTATATATATAAGTTTTTCTTTCTTTAAAATTTTTGGAGGCAGTTTCTTCTAACAGACCAAAATACACCCAAATCTAGTATGTGGCTCTGCTCTATTCACCACCCTGATCATATTCTTTTTTTTTTTTCCCCCTTTCTTTTTCCCCCGGTTTCAGGTCTCTTCTGATTTGTTTAGTGTATATCTTTCTGGGGTCTTTGTTACCCTTTTAACATTTTGTTCTCTCATTCATCTATTCTCCTCTGGACAAAACAATAAGACAGAAAAACTCACCTCAACAAATAGAACAAGAGGCAGTAACGACTGCCAGGAACCTAATCAGTACAGACATTAGTAAGATGTCGGAACTAGAGTTCAGAATGATGATTTTAAAGATACTAGCTGGGCTTGAAAAAAGCATGGAAGTTATTAGAGAAACCCTTTCTGGAGAAATAAAAGATCTAAAATCTAACCAAGTCGAAATCAAAAAGGCTATTCATGAGGTGCAATAAAAAATGGAGGCTCTAACTGCTAGGATAAATGAGGCAGAAGAGAGAATTAGTGATAGAGAAGACCAAATGATGGAAAATAAAGAAGCTGAGAAAAAGAGAGATAAACAAGTACTGGATCACGAGGGCAGACTTCGAGACATAAGCGATACCATAAGATGAAACAACATTAGAATAATTGGGATCCCAGAAGAAGAAGAAAGAGAGAGAGGGGCAGAAGGTATAGTGGAGCAAAGTATAGCAGAGAACTTCCCTAATGTGGGGAAGGAAACAGGCATCAAAATCCAGGAGGCACAGAGAACCCCTCTCAAAATCAATAAAAATAGGTCAACACCCCGACATCTAATAGTAAAACTTACGGGTCTCAGAGACAAAGAGAAAATCCTGAAAGCAGTCAGGAGAAGAGATCTGTAACCTACAATGGTAGAAACATTAGATTGGCAACAGACCTATCCACAGAGACCTGGCAGGCCAGAAAGGACTGGCATGATATCTTCAGAGCACTAAACGAGAAAAATATGCAGCCAAGACTACTATATCCAGCTAGGCTGTCATTGAAAATAGAAGGAGAGAGAAAAAGCTTCCAAGACAAACAAAAACTAAAGGAATTTGCAAACACAAAACCAGCCCTACAAGAAATCTTGAAAGGGGTCCTCTAAGCAAAGAGAGAGCCTAAAAGTAACATAGACCAGAAAGGAACACAGACAATATACAGTAACAGTCATCTTACAAGCAATACAATGGCCCTAAATTCATACCTTTTAATAGTTACCCTGAATGTAAATGGGCTCAATGCCCCAATCAAAAGACACAGGCTATCAGATTGGATAAAAAAACAAGACCCGTCGATATGCTGTCTGCAAGAGACTCATTTGAGACCCAAAGACAGCCCCAGATTGAAAGTGAGGGGGTGGAAAACCATTTACCATGCTAATGGACACCAAAAGAAAGCTGGGGTGGCAATCCTTATATCAGACAAATTAGATTATAAACCAAAGACTGTAATAAGAGATGAGGAAGGACACTATATCCTACTTAAAGGGTCTATCCAACAAGAAGATCTAACAATTGTAAATATCTATGCCCCTAACATGGGAGCAGCCAATTACATAAGCCAATTAATAACAAATCAAAGAAACACACCAACAACAGTACAATAATAGTGGGGGACTTTAACACCCCCCTGACTGAAATGGACAGATCATTTAAGCAGAAGATCAACAAGGAAATAAAGGCTTTAAATGACACACTGGACCAGATGGACTTCACAGACATATTCAGAACATTCCATCCCAAAGCAACAGAATACACATTCTTCTCTAGTGCCCATGGAACATTCTCCAGAATAGATCACATCCTAGGTCACAAATCAGGTCTCAACTGGTACCAAAAGATTGGGATCATTCCCTGCATATTTTCAGACCACAATGCTTTGAAACTAGAACTCAATCACAAGTGGAAAATTGGAAAGAACTCAAATACATGGAGGCTAAAGAGCATCCTACTAAAGAATGAATGGGTCAACCAGGTAATTAAAGAAGAATTTTAAAAATTCATGGAAACAAATGAAAATGAAAACACAACTGTTCAAAATCTTTGGGATGCAGCAAAGGCAGCCCTAAGAGGAAAGTATATAGCAATACAAGCCTCTCTCAAGAAACAAGGTCTCAAATACACAACCTAACCCTACACCTAAAGGAGCTGGAGAAAGAACAGCAAATAAAGCCTAAACCCAGCAGGAGAAGAGAAATAATAAAGATCAGAGCAGAATTCAATGAAATAGAAACCAAAAGAACAGTAGTATAGGTCAACGAAACTAGGGAACTGGCTCTTTGAATGAATTAATAAGATTGATAAACCACTGGCCAGACTTATCAAAAAGAAAAGAGAAATGACCCAAATCAACAAAATCATGAATGAAACAGAAGAAATCACAACCAACACCAAAGAAATACAATTAAAGAACATATTATGAGCAACTCTATGCCAGCAAATTAGATAATCTGGAAGAAATGGATGCATTCCTAGAGACTTATAAATTACTGAACTGAACCAGGAAGAAATAGAAAACCTATTTTCAGAGCCATAACAGACCCATAACCAGTAAGGAAATTGAAGGAGTTATCAAAAATCTCTCAACAAACAAGAGCCCAGGGCCAGATGGCTTCCAAGGGAAATTCTACCAAACATTTAAAGAAGAATTAATACCTATTCTTCTGAAACTGTTCCATAAAATAGAAATGGAAGGAAAACTTCCAAACTCATTTTGTGAGGCCAATATTACCTTGATCCCAAAACCAGACAAAGACCCCATCAAAAAGGAGAATTACAGACCAATATCCCTGATGAACATGGTTGCAAAAATTCTCACCAAAACACTAGCCAGTAGGATCCAACAGTACATTAAAAGGATTATTCACCACGACCAAGTGGGATTTATCCCTGGGCTGCAAGGCTGGTTCAACATCTGCAAATCAATCCATATGATTCAATACATTAATAAAAGAAATAACAAGAACCGTAAGATCTTCTCAATAGATGCAGAAAAAGCATTTGACAAAGCACAGCATTCTTTCTTGATTAAAACTTTTCACAGTGTAGTGATGGAGGGTACATACCTCAATATCATAAAAGCCATCTATGAAAAACCTACAGCGAATATCATTCTCAGTGGGGAAAAACAGAGCTTTTCCCCTAAGTTCAGGAACACGGCAGGGATGTCCACTCTCACCACTGCTATTCAACATAGTACTAGAAGTGCTAGCCACAGCAAAGAGACCACAAAAAGAAATAAAAGGCATCTGAATCAGTAAAGAAGTGAAACTCTCACTCTTTGCAGATGATATGATACTTCATGTGGAAAACCCAAAAGACTCCACCCCAAAACTGCTAGCACTCATACAGGAATTCAGTAATGTGGCAGGAAATAAAATCAATGCACAGAAATCAGTTGCATTTATATATACCAACAACAAGACAGAAGAAAGAGAAATTAAGGAGTCAATACCATTTATAATTGTACCCAAAACCACAAGATACCTAGGAATAAATCTAACCAAAGAGGCAAAGGATCTGTACTCAGAAAACTATAGAATACTCATGAAAGAAATTGAGGAAGACACAAAGAAATGGAAAAGCGTTCCATGCTCATGGATCGGAAGAGCAAATATTGTGAAGATGTCAATGCTACCTAGAGCAATCTACACATTTAGTCCAATCCCCATCAAAATACCATCCACTTTTTTCAGAGAAATGGAACAAATAATCCTAAAATTTGTATGGAACCAGAAAAGACCCCAAATAGCCAGAGGAATGTTGAAAAAGAAAATCAAAACTGGCGGCATCACAATTCCTGACTTCAAGCTCTATTACAAAGCTGTCATCATCAAGACAGTATCGTACTGGCACAAAAACAGACACTAGATCAATGGAACAGAATCGAGAGCCCAGAAATGGACCCTCAACTCTAGGGTCAACTCATCTTCGACAAAGCAGGAAAGAATGTCCAATGGAAAAAAGACAGTCTCTTCAACAAATGGTGTTCGGAAAATTGGACAGCCACATGCAGAAGAATGAAACTGGATCATTTCCTTACACCACACACAAACATAGACTCAAAATGGATGACAGACCTAAATGTGAGACAGGAATCCATCAAAATCCTTGAGAACACAGGCAGCAACTTCTTCGACCTCAGCTGCAGCAACTTCTTCCTAGAAACATCACCAAAGGCAAGGGAAGCAGGGCAAAATGAACTATTGGGATTTCATCAAGATAAAAAGCTTTTGCACAACAAAGGAAACAGTCAACAAAACCAAAAGACAATGGACAGAATGGGGGAAGATATTTGCAAATGACATATCAGATAAAGAGCTAGTATCCAAAATCTATAAAGTACTTGTCAAACTCAACACCCAAAGAATAAATGATCAAATCAAGAAAAGGGCAGAAGACATGAACAGACATTTGTGCAAGGAAGACATCCAAATGGCCAACAGACACATGAGAAAGTGCTCAACATCACTTGGCATCAGGGAAATCCAAATCAAAACCTCAGTGAGATACCATCTCACACCAGTCAGAATGGCTAAAAATAACAAGTCAGGAAATGACACATGTTGGCAGGGATGCAGAGAAAGGGGAACCCTCCTACACTTTTGGTGGGAATGCAAGTTGGTGCAAGCACTCTGGAAAACAGTATGGAGGGTCCCCAAAAAGTTGAAAATAGAGCTACCCTATGACCCATCAATTGTACTACTGGGTATTTACCCCAAAGATACAAATGTAGTGTTCCGAAGGGGTACGTGCACCCCAATGTTTATAGCAGCAATGTCCACAATAGGCAAACTATGGAAAGAGCCTAGATGTCCATCAACAGATGAATGGATAAAGAAGATATATATATGTATATATATATACAATGGAATATTGACCAGCTATTAAAAAAATGAAATCTTGCCATTTGGAACGACATGGATGGAACTAGAGGGTATTATGCTAAGCAAAATAATTCAATCAGAGAAAGATAAGTGTCACGTGATCTCGCTGATATGAAGAATTTGAGAAACAAGACAGAGGATCATAGGGGAAGGGAGAGAAAAATGAAACAAGATGAAACCAGAGAGGGAGACAAACCATAAGAGACTCTTAATCTCAGGAAGCAAACTGAGGGTTGCTGGAGTGAAGGGGGTTGGGAGGGATGGGGTGGCTGGGTGATGGACTTTGGGAAGGGTATGTACAATGGTGAGCACTGTGAATTGTTTAAGACTGATGAATCACAGACCTGTACCCCTGAAACAAATAATACACTATATGTTAATAAAAAAAGTTAAAAAAAGAAATAGTCATTAAACATGAATGGACAAATCTGATGCTAATGTTGAGGTACGTCCATTGTTTATCTTGTTTGCCTGCAGGGAGTCATAGTTACATAACCTCGGATAAAGAAAACCAGTATGCTTTGGAAATACACAGATGTTGTTTCACTCTCTTGGGAAAAATCATTTTTCTCTATTTAGAAATTATTTCATATTTAAACTCTCCAGACATTTTCTTTTTCTCCAAGCAGATACTTTTTATAATAATCTGAGATAGCTAAAATTACTTGTTAGGAACCAAATGCCATCTGTCCTAGAAAGAATAAAACTCACGTGACCACTGTGATGTTGTAATGGTTTCCTTTCACTCACACTGGGAGTTTAAAAAAGGTGAACCATTTGATTCTTTTCCAGCACTGTTCCACTCTGTGTAAAATGCTCCAGCAAGGCTGGATGGCCCTCTGTAGACAGAACTAGGAGAACTGGCAAGACTGGCTCTTGGTAGGTCACCAGAGATGGAGATGGGGCGGGGCTGGGAGGCAGAGCTTTGGGAATGCTGGGCTTTGCTCTCTGCACGTGACCTTGATGGAACCATTCTGTCTATTTTTCTCATGTTTCTAGCATGATGTGATCCCATAACAAACTTTGAATCCTAATGCCCAAGAGCAACCATTCTCAATATGGAGCCCTAGACCCCTGTGGGTCTCCAAGGCTCTTGTAGGGATCTTCAATGTCAAAAGTGTTTTCACAGTAATGCTAACATGTTCTTTGGCTGCTTCACTACTTTGATATTTGTAATGATGGGTAAATTGCTGGTGCCTTAGCACAAATCAAGACCTGGGACCCAGTCACACTCCTATTGTGCAAGTATTGTACCGTATTATTCACTGCCACACACTCACAGGAAAAACAATTTAAGAATGTTCCTTATGCAGACATAAACTTATTAATTTTATTAAATCTCAGTCCTTGAGTACCTGAGTTCTTAATACTCTATGAAGAAATGGGAAGTTCACATAAAATACTTTGGGAACATACACAATAGGATGAGTATATCGAGGAAGAACACTGTGCATTGAGTTGCAAGCTGAATTATCAGGTCTTGTTTTGTTTTGTTTTTTTTAATGGAACACCACTTTTACTTAAAAGGACAATGAATGGAGAAACTATGATTATTGGGACTATAGATATTTAGCAGATGTTTTCTTAAAAGTGAACTGAGGCAAGCCTGTCACCTCAAGGAAAAAAAACCAACAGAGTTTGGTTCAGTGGTAAAATTTGACCTTTCAAATAAAAATAAAAATTTTGGAAAACCTTTATCCACCACTGTGTGCTTGACAGTCTCCTGATATCAGAAAGACTTTTCTGCTAAGATCGGTGATGATATTCACAAATACAATTTTTTGGATATTATTGTATATTGAAATGTGTCAACATCTAAAAGATCTGCATAATTTGGTGAATGATATTTTATAAATGACTGATGCATGATGATACAAAAGTCATGCATCAATAATAGATCCACTCAAATCTGAGGCAGGATTTTGGGTGATGAATTTTAATACAACAGAACATGGAAAGACCATTGCAACTAACCTTTCAGAAATGACCAAAGAAAATCCACAGTGATCTGTGAGAGCTATGAAAACACTCCTTTCTTTTCCAGCTACACATGTGTGAAGTTGGTTCATCTTGACAGAGTTCCACCAAACCAGCTTACCATAGGAGAATGAATGCAGAAGCAGATATGAGAATTGCAGTCTTCTATTAAGGCAGAGACTTACAAAAGCCTTACAAAGACTTACAAAATGGAACAGTGTCACTCTTGTCTCCATTGTTTTTTGTTTTAGAAAATATAGTTATTTTTATTAAAAGAATGTTTATTTATATTAACATGTAATGGGTTACTATTTCATTTTTTAAAGAAAAACAAATATTTTTACGAGTTTAAAATTTTCTGCCATACCAAATATCGACAAGTCACATAATCAAAGACTCTTTGAGGTCCTGAATAATTTGTAAGAGACTATAAAGGGGTCCTTAGACCTGCTGCATGAGGTATCAGAGGAAGGTGCCTCTGGAATGGGGGCAACTCTGGCCCACAATGCCTGCTTCAATCACAGCAGATTAACTAGTGACTAGTTTTTTATCTGCAAATCTATGTAAAACCCCACTGGAATAATTCATTACACATCTATGTAAGATTTAGAAATATGTTCTCTAGAGCAGAGATATTTAGAGACAGAAAAAAAATCATTACTTAATTTCACTTGCCATGTCTAACAAAAAAATGGGTATAATTATTTGACATACCTCTAAGGGCATCATGAAGTTTATGTGAGTTAGTGTTGGTAATGCACTTAGAACATACTTGTCACTACTAAGTTTTTATAAGTATTTGTTGAATCAAAATGAATGAATAGATAAACAGCTTCTAATATCAAGTGATGGCATATTTGCAGGTCACATCACCAGGCAGATAACCAGGTTGATGTGACTTTTGAACCCTGGGATTTGGGAAATATGTCCAAGCCAGGCAGGTTCAGGAAGGACATCTTTATTTTTTTAAATTTTTTAGAAGATTTTATTTATTTACTTATTTGACAGAGAGAGAGAGAGACAGTGAGAGAGGGAACACAAGCAGGGGGAGTGGGAGAAGGAGACACAGGCTTCCCGCTGAGCAGGGAGCCCCACATGGGGCCAAACCCAGGACCCTGAGATCATGAACTGAGCCGAAGGCAGATGCTTAATAACTGAGCCACCCAGGCACCCCATGGAAGGACATTTTAGATGTTTGAGTTTCAGTGGGCATTTTCATAAACATGGTGACATATAAAGACCATAAAAGGCCATTGCTGATCAACTGCCAGGCACATAAGGAATTAGCAACCCTGACTGTCCTGTTTAAGTGAGCTGATCCTCCCAAGAGCCCTAATTCTGTCTAGAAACTAGAAGAAACAGCTTCCAATACAGAGCTCTCCACCCCCACACCCTAAAGCTGTGTGAAACACCTACTGGCTGTGGGATCTTTGGCTTCCGATCCGACTGAGTCCTTCACTCCTCAAGCAATGAGTGCTTACTATGGGAGATAAAAAACAAAACAAAACAAAACAAAACACTGACTTTTCTTGAAAGAAACTCCTTACTTACAGGGCAGATTTCAATATGTATGCATAATTCCAAAATGAACATGACAGACAGAGCATGAATGTTGCAACCATAGAACCCTAGAGAGACTTAACTAATCTCCAGCTCTAAGGATTTCTTAGCTTGGCTGCCAGGAACAAGTTATTTCCCATTTAAACACAAGATGAGGAAAGTGTAGCTTCTGTTACTAGAAAAGGAAATGAATAATGAGAATGAAAGCTTTAGCTTAGGGCAAGAAAGTGCAGGATATGTTGGGGAGCCAGCTGCAAAAGGTTAAGATTTGGGATAAGGTCAAGTTTAAGGTGACCTTGAACTTCAGGATAACTATTTGCGCTTTGCGCAGAAGCACCGAAGGGCCATTAAAATTGAATCACTCATTAAAATATCTGAATGAAAGTGGCAGGTCACTGAAGAGTATGCAAGTACCTAGAGGGCAAGGATCTGTAGGCTGCCCGTGGCCCCCTACCAGGGAATTTATGTAGGTGTGTTTTCAGTAACAGCCAGCTGAACACATCCTCAGTAGGCATTTTACATGACGTCATTATAAACTGAATTTGTTATAAAGATATATTGCATTGCTAATGCTTCTACTGATGTTACAGAAGTAGCAGAGCTTGTGAGGGGTAATAGCAGGATTTAAGGGCATTCATTCACCATGTTTTCTTCACATGAAGGGCTGTAGCCATTTCAAGTTAGGTATTTTACTGATGGTAGCACCCAGTTCTGGAACATACCAACAGATACAGATGTAAGTTGCTCCTAAGCAGTGTATTTTCATCTGTCATCTCCCTCATCACTCAACTGAAACCACCAAAACCAATCAACACCACCCTTGCATTTGGAAGTCATCCTTATTATAGTGGATTAATGAGCACTAAATCCAATCTAACTAAATTTAACTAATTCCCAAGGTTAGAAATTTTTTGGAAAGTAGGCAAATTGTGAAGAATCCCTTTTATGTAGTCTCTGTTATGAGTGATTTTCAATGCAATGCTGTTACATTGTTTCCTGTTTAAACATCCTTTTAACCTGTTTTTGTGAACTATGTATATAATTTAGAATTTGAATTTAAGTTGTCTTTTGGTAAGATGTGGGAGCAATGAGAACAAAAGTAAATAACATCCCCCTAATAAGTTCAAATTTAAAATTGCAAATATCCTCTTGGTTTAGGAGGTTAACACTGTCAGTGCTATTCTGAAGCATATAATGAGTTGCCCTTGAGTTGGAAGACTTGATGAGGTGCATTTACATCATGCCAAGATGCAGCTTTCCCTCACTAATGGCTTAGAAGGAGCTTCAGAGCGAGTCCTGGTAATCAGGTTTGACATTCTGAATTAATGGCTGATGGAGTGTAAAGGCCAAGGTATGGAGTGATCTCAGGGACTTTTAATAAGACTTGGCAAATGATCAGGACACACAGTCAGTCACATAGCAAAAGCCAGTATCTCCCATATCTATTTCTTAAGAGGGTCCTTGAGCAAAACATAAGTAAAATAAAATAAATAAAATAAAATAAAAATGAACTACAAACACAGAGACACTTTAATAGAGTTTTATTTATAGAGAGTGATTCTTTCATAAAACTGCTTTATTGTCCAGTTTCTTTGTGTTCATTAATTTTGAGAGAAAACAAACTAATAGCAAAGTCTCAATATTTCTGAGTTGTTTTTTTTTTAAGTTTTATGATTTAAGAAAAAGAAAGTTCTCTTTCTTTCCTTGCAAAGACAACTAGGGCATCTACCCAGAAGTCTCCAAATTGTATTATTAAACCAATTGTCACTAATTTCAGTGATCCTAAAATATGAACTTACAAATTGCTCTCACCTCTTCCAACCTAAAATAGAGGCACATGTTAGTCTCCAGGTAGAAAACTTGCTTCATTTTAAAGCTAGATACCAAAGAGACTGAATTTTTGATTAAAAAAAAGTCTGAAAGTAAAAACAGACCTGACCTTTGAAGAGAGGAATTTCTTGCCTTCAAAAATGACTTTCATTTTTTTCCCATTAAAATAAAAATAAACATAAAATAGAAAAGAATGTTGCAGAATAGGCTCTTCTCAAGTTAAAAATATGGAGCCACATCAAATTATTTTTGGAACCAGCCGAGAAAGGAAAGGGAGGAGGAAGTTCAAATATAATGTATTACCATTTCTTATTGGAGTTAGTTTTCATAAAAATCTTGCACGTCTTTTGGTAAATTAAACTACCTGGATGCAGTATAGTTGCATCACCTGTAGTAATAAACATCCCTTGACCTCTCATTCCTAGTTTATGCATGCTACCTATTTTTCCTTTCTTTTAAATCTGCCTTATAATGCCCTTGGGAAATAAGTAACACATATTAAAGATCCTGCGGTTCACTGATTTTTAAACCTTCCTCCTATCTAGGACTGCCTATCTCTCTATCTTAATCTCTCTTACTGCTCCCCAGTTACACACAAAAAACCCAAAGTGTAAACTCATCTGTGCTGGCATGGGAAAATTTCCCTCTACCCTTCAAAGTTCTTTGGCTGGTCTAAGAATCAAATTGACATGAGACAGACTAACAGGAGAAAATCAAACAGAAGTTTGATAACTTGCATTCCTCCTGGTAACATGGGAGAGACCCAGGAAAACTGAGTGACTCACTGGAATGGCTGAGGGCATTGTCTTTTATTCCATCTTCAACTAAAGACAGAAGATTTTGGGAGTGGGGAAGTCAGTTATGGGAAGTGACCAAGAAAAGCACAGTGAACAGGATAAGGTTGTTATGCAGATTTAAGTCCCTGCCAACTCCACTGATAACAGTTTCTAGAGATTTAGTCCTTCCTCTCTTCTGGTACGAGGAGGGAAACAGCTTACACATGGAGATTTACCTTATACATGTAAATGTCTCTTACAAAAGGTTAATGTCTACTCAGTTTTCAGAGCTTCTCTTGTGTCTGCAGTGTCTTTTTAAAAAAAAAATTTAAAGATTCATCTATTCATTTTAGAGAGAGAAGGGGGGGGCAGGGGGAGAGCAAGAGAGAGAATCCCAAACCGACTCCCCACTGAGGGCAGAGCGAGAGATGGGGCAAGATCCCACAACCCCAAGATCATGACCTGAGCCAAAACCAAGAGTTGGATGCTTAAATGACTAAGCCACCTAGGTGCCCTTGTGTCTGTAGTTTCTTAAAAACAACCAGCTTAAAATAATCAATATGCCAAAGAAGCAAAGCTTGGGGTGGCAAAATTTCCTCCCCCACATGTGCCTTTGGTTCTACAGTTCTGCGCTGAAAATCCTTCTCTCCCTGTCCTTTAGTGAAATTCATCCATTTTTTTTTTTTCCAAAAATTCAGCACAAGATAGAGGCTCTCCCAATCTGTCCTCCTCTAGGAAAGAGATGGCTTTGCTGTCCTCTGTGCTCTTTCTTCTGTAAATATTTCTGTCTGAACAAGGGCTTGGATTACTCAGTGTGCATTCCCACCTCCTTCTGGTTTGTCTGCTGAGCTGAGACTCAGGGAAGCAAAAAATAAACCTTCCCAGATACCTTTGCTGCCAGGGCTTTGGGAGGGGTTAGGATGCTGTCAGAGGCATGGGTCCATGGTCTATCATTTTTCACTTTAACTGTATGAAAGCCATCTGGTTTGGTGTAGCAGAAAGGATGTGGCACTGAGTCAGGCAGACCTGGGTTATGTGACCTCAATCCTCAGGTTGTATGACTGTGCTGAACCACAGATTGCTCATTCAACTCACAGGAGTGTTCAGGGATTGAATGAGATCAGAGGCAAAATGCCTGGGACATAGTAATCAGTAAGGATTACTTGGTCTCCCTCACATTCATAAACAGAATATTCTGAGTGAAGGAGGGTATGGATCTGCTGCTGTATTTAGACCCTCACAGATTGCCCTTCTGCTAAACCACTCAACAGCTATCTTGTAGAATTTATTCATTAACTACTCTAAAACTTCATCAATTAAATGTCTTTCTTTAAAAAAGTATAGGTTTGGCCCCAGAAACTTTACATTGAGGAGCTAATTAAGGAAATAATTAGAAATACAGATAAAGATCTATGTGGAGAGTTTTATTTTATTTTATTTTAATTATAACAGTGAAATATTAGAAGCACCCAAGAGTAGATAGGTTAATTAAATTATTGTATATCCACCCAATGGATTAGTACACAGTATTAAAGTGATGTATTCAAACCTTTTCGTGGCAGGAAATCATCATTTCACAACAGTCATACAATATCCATTGAGTGCACACATGTTAAAAATATCAAGTAAAATAGGGGCGCCTGGGTGGCTCAGTCCTTAAGCGTCTGCCTTCAGTTTTTCAGGTCATGATCCCAGGGTCCTGGGATCGAGCCTCACATCGGGTTCCCTGTTCAGCAGGAAGCCTGCTTGTCCCATTCCCCCTGCTTACATTCCCTCTCTCGCTGCCTCTCTCTCTGTCAAACAAATAAATAAAGTCTTCAAAAAAATATATCAAGTAAAATAAACTGAATGCAAGGCTTTTTAAATAACAATATAAACTCAGTTATCTGAATATACATACATACATTTGTAGAAAAAATATAGCAGGAATAAGCAAAAATGTTAATAGTGGTCAGTGCTTGGTCAGCTGTAGCGGCCAGGTAGTCCACTCTGGTAATGAAATTGTGAGGGATTTCTATTTTATTCTTTAATGTTTCTTTATTTTTCAGATTTTTCACAGTGTGCCTCTATTATATTTGTAATCAGAAAAAAATATATAATTTAAAACCTCATAAACATGAAAATATGGACTTCTATATACGTTGATTTTTAAATATATGCTGATAAATGTAGAAACTTAATAGAGTATCTCAAGCTAGAGTTTTCTTGGTGTTTTCTCCTATAAAATATAAACTCCCCAGGGCTGGGAATATGTCTTTTCATGTTAAAGCCCAGCTCACTTCTTGGGGGAAATTCATTCCTTTTTCACTTTTCTTGTAACTAATACTTACAGACTGCCACTCTGGGCTAGACTCTGTGTGCTTGGGTCCTGAGAGATTCTTAGATGTGAGGGATTTTTTGGGTGTGACTTTCAGAAGCGGGCAAGAATGAGAAGTCAGTTTATTCACTACATTGTAGTTCTATGAACTTGAACTCAATTCGAGGGCATTCTAAACCTTTCATCCAAGAAGACGTTCATGGTCTCAATCTGAAGTCAGTATCAGAGAACCACACATAATGAGTGCCTTAAATATGGTCTTATGTTTGACCTAAAGGAAGCAGAGTTTGAGAGATGTCTAACTAACGCACTAAAGTTCAGTTCTGTGTGTATTTATCATCTCATGGCACTTTTTAATGCTTGGTTTTGGGATGGTAGATTTTATTATCTTTCAAATGTACTCCTTTTATAATTCTTTATTTAAATTAAATTTAGTTAACATATAGTGTATTATTAGTTTCAGGGGTAGAATTTAGTGATTCATCAGTTGCATATAACACCTAGTGCTCATTTCATCACCTGCCCTCCTTAATACCCATCACCCAGTTACCCCATCCCCACTCTCCCCTCCAGCAACCCTCAGTTTCTTTCCTAGAGTTCAGCATCTCTTACTTTTTTTAAAATGTTTTTATTGTTATGTTAATCACCATACATTACATCATTAGTTCTGGATGTAGTGTTCCATGATTCATTGTTTGTGCATAACACACACTGCTCCACACAGAAAGCACCCTCTTTAATACCCATCACCAGGCCAACCCATCCCCCCACCCCCTCCCCTCTAGAACCCTCAGTTTGTTCCTCAGAGTCTATCGTCTCCCATGGTTGGTCTCCCACTCCGATTTCCCCCCCTTCATTCTTCCCCTTCTGCTATCTTCTTCTTCTTCTTTTTTTTCTTAACATATATTGCATTATTTGTTTCAGAGGTACAGATCTGTGAATCAACAGTCTTGCATAATTCACAGCACTCGCCATAGCACATACCCTCCCCAATGTCCATCACCCAGCCACCCCATCCCTCCCACCCCCCACCACTCCAGCAAACCTCAGTTTGTTTCCTGAGATTAAGAATTCCTCCTATCAGTGAGGTCATATGATACATGTCTTTCTCTGATTGACTTATTGCACTCAGCATAACACCCTCCAGTTCCATCCACGTCGTTGCAAATGGCAAGATCTCATTCCTTTTGATGGTTGCATAATATTCCATTGTGTATATATACCACTTCTTCTTTATCCATTCGTCTGTCAATGGACATCTTGGCTCTTTCCACAGTTTGGCTACTGTGGACATTGCTGCTATAAACATTGGGGTGCACGTACCCCTTCGGATCCCTACATGTGTATCTTTGTGGTAAATACCCAGTAGTGCAATTGCTGGATCGTATGGTAGCTCTATTTTCAACTGTTTGAGGAACCTCCATACTGTTTTCCAGAGTGGCTGCACCAGCTTGCATTCCCACCAACAGTGTAGGAGGGTTCCCCTTTCTCCACATCCCCGCCAACATCTGTCGTTTCCTGACATGTTAATTTTAGCCATTCTGACGGGTGTGAGGTGGTATCTCATTGAGGTTTTGATTTGGATTTCCCTGATGCCGAGCAATGTTGAGCACTTTTTCATGTGTCTGTTGGCCATTTGGACGTCTTCTTTGGAAAAATGTCTGTTCATGCGTTCTGCCCATTTCTTGATTGGATTATTTGTTATTTGGGTGTTGTGTTTGATAAGTTCTTTATAGATTTTGGATACTAGCCCTTTATCTGATATGTCATTTGCAAATATTTTCTCCCATTCTGTTGGTTGTCTTTTGGTTTTGTTGACTGTTTTTGGTTTTGTTGACTGACTTTTGCTGTGCAAAAGCTTTTTATCTTGATGAAATCCCAATAGTTCATTTTTGCCCTGGCTTCCCTTGCCTTTGGCGATGTTTCTAGGAAGAAGTTGCTGTGGCTGAGGTCGAAGAGGTTGCTGCCTGTGTTCTCCTTTAGGATTTTGATGGACTCCTGTCTCAGGTTTAGGTCTTTCAACCATTATGAGTCTATTTTTGTGTGTGGTGTAAGGAAATGGTCCAGTTTCATTCTTCTGCATGTGGCTGTCCAATTTTCCAAACACCATTTGTTGAAGAGACTGTCTTTTTTCCATTGGACATTCTTTCCTGCTTTGTCAAAGATCAGTTGGCCATAGAGTTGAGGGTCCATTTCTGGGCTCTCGATTCTGTTCCATTGATCTGTGTGTCTGTTCTTGTGCCAGTACCATACTGTCTTGATGATGACAGCTTTGTAATAGAGCTGGAAGTCCGGAATTGTGATGCCGCCAGCTTTGCTTTTCTTTTTCAACATTCCTTCGGCTATTCGGGGTCTCTTCTGGTTCCATACAAATTTTAGGACTATTTGTTCCATTTCTTTAAAAAAGGTGGATGGTATTTTGATGGGGATTGCATTGAATGTGTAGATTGCTCTAGGTAGCATTGACATCTTCACAATGTTTGTTCTTCCAATCCACGAGCATGGAACGTTTTTCCATTTCTTTGTGTCTTCTTCAATTTCTTTCCTGAGTATTTTATAGTTTTCTGGATACAGATCCTTTGCCTCTTTGGTTAAATTTATTCCTAGGTATCTTATGGTTTTGGGTGCAATTGTAAATGGGATCGACTCCTTGATTTGTCTCTCTTCTGTCTTGTTGTTGGTATATAGGAATGCCACTGATTTCTGTGCATTGATTTTATATCCTGCTACTTGACTGAATTCCTGTATGAGTTCTAGCAGTTTTGGGGTGGAGTCTTTTGGGTTTTCCACGTACAGTATCATATCATCTGCAAAGAGTGAGAGTTTGACTTCCTCTTTGCCGATTTGGATGCCTTTGATTTCTTTTTGTCGTCTGATTGCTGTGGCTAGGACTTCTAATACTATGTTGAATAGCAGTGGTGAGAGTGGACATCCCTGCCGCGTTCCTGACCTTAGGGGAAAAGCTCTCAGCTTTTCCCCATTGAGAATGATATTCGCTGTAGGTTTTTCATAGATGGCTTTTATGATATTGAGGTATGTACCCTCTATCCCTATACTCTGAAGAGTTTTGATCAAGAAAGGATGCTGTACTTTGTCAAATGCTTTTTCTGCATCTATTGAGAGGATCATATGATTCTTGTTCTTTCTTTTGTTAATGTATTGTATCACATTGATTGATTTGCGGATGTTGAACCAGCCTTGCAGCCCAGGGATAAATCCCACTTGGTCATGGTGAATAATCCTTTTAATGTACTGTTGGATCCTATTGGCTAGTACTTTGGTGAGAATTTTTGCATCCATGTTCATCAAGGATATTGGTTTGTAATTCTCCTTTTTGATGGGGTCTTCGTCTGGTTTGGGAATCAAGGTAATGGTGGCCTCATAAAATGAGTTTGGAAGTTTTCCTTCCATTTCTATTTTTTGGAACAGTTTCAGGAGCATAGGTATTAATTCTTCTTTAAATGTCTGATAGAATTCCCCTGCAAAGCCATCTGGCCCTGGGCTTTTGTTTGTTAGGAGAATTTTGATGACTGCTTCAATTTCCTTAGTGGTTATAGGTCTGTTCAGGTTTTCTATTTCTTCCTGGTTCAGTTTTGGTAGTTGATACATCTCTAGGAATGCACCCATTTCTTCCAGGTTATCTAATTTGCTGGCATAGAGTTGCTCATAATATGTTCTTAGAATTGTTTGTATTTCTTTGGTGTTGGTTGTGATCTCTCCTCTTTTATTCATGATTTTGTTGATTTGGGTCATTTCTCATTTCTTTTTGATCAGTCTGGCCAGGGGTTTATCAATCTTGTTAATTCTTTCAAAGAACCAGCTCCTAGTTTCGTTGATCTGTTCTATTGTTCTTTTGGTTTCTATTTCATTGATTTCTTTCTGCTCTGATCTTTATTATTTCTCTTCTCCTGCTGGGTTTAGGCTTTATTTGCTGTTCTTTCTCCAGCTCCTTTAGGTGTAGGGTTAGGTTGTGTATTTGAGACCTTTCTTGTTTCTTGAGAAAGGCTTGTATTGCTATATACTTTCCTCTCAGGACTGCCTTTGCTGTATCCCAAAGATTTTGAACAGTTGTGTTTTCATTTTCATTGGTTTCCATGAATTTTTTTAATTATTCTTTAATTTCCTGGTTGACCCATTCATTCTTTAGTCAGATGCTCTTTAGCCTCCATGTATTTGAGTACTTTCCGACTTTCCTCTTGTGATTGAGTTCTAGTTTCAAAGCATTGTGGTCTGAAAATATGCAGGGAATAATGCCAATCTTTTGGTACCGGTTGAGACCTGATTTGTGACCTAGGATGTGATCAATTCTGGAGAATGTTCCGTGGGCACTAGAGAAGAATGTGTATTCTGTTGCTTTGGGATGGAATGTTCTGAATATGTCTGTAAATTCCATTTGGTCCAGTGTGTCATTTAAAGTCTTTATTTTCTTGTTGATCTTTTGCTTAGATGATCTGTCCATTTCAGTTAGGGGGGTGTTAAAGTCCCCCACTATTCTTGTATTGTTGTTAAAGTGTTTCTTTGGTTTTGTTATTAATTGCCTTATATAATTGGCTGCTCCCATGTTAGGGGCATAGATATTTACAATTGTTAGATCTTCTTGTTGGATAGACCCTTTAAGTAGGATATAGTGTCCTTCTTCATCTCTTATTACAGTCTTTGGTTTAAAATCTAATTTGTCTGATATAAGGATTGCCACCCCAGCTTTCTTTTGGTGTCCATTAGCATGGTAAATGATTTTCCACCCCCTCACTTTCAATCTGGGGGTGTCTTTGGGTCTCAAATGAGTCTCTTGCAGACAGCATATTGATGGGTTTTGTTTTTTAATCCAATCTGATAGCTTGTGTCTTTTGATTGGGGCATTTAGCCCATTTACATTGAGGGTAACTATTGAAAGGTATGAATTTAGTGCCATTGTATTGCCTGTAAGGTGACTGTTACTGTATATTGTCTGTGTTCCTTTCTGATCTATGCTGCTTTTAGGCTCTCTTTTTGCTTAGAGGACCTCTTTCAATATTTCTTGTAGGGCTAGTTTCGTGTTTGCAAATTCCTTTAGTTTTTGTTTGTCCTGGAAGCTTTTTATCTCTCCTTCTATTTTCAATGATAGCCTAGCTGGATATAATATTCTTGGCTGCATATTTTTCTCTTTTAGTGCTCTGAAGATATCATGCAGGTCCTTTCTGGCCTGCCAGGTGTCTGTGGATAGGTCTGTTGCCAATCTAATGTTTCTAACATTGTAGGTTACATAACTCTTCTCCCGAGCTGCTTTCAGGATTTTCTCTTTGTCTCTGAGACTCGTAAGTTTTACTATTAGATGTCGGGGTGTTGACCTATTTTTATTGATTTGGAGAGGGGCTCTCTGTGCCTCCTGGATTTTGATGCCTGTTTCCTTCCCCACATTAGGGAAGTTCTCTGCTATTATTTGCTCCAATATACCTTCTGACACTCTCTCTTTCTTCTTCTTCTGGGATCCCAATTATTCTAATGTTGTTTCGTCTTATCGTATCGCTTATATGTTGAATTCTGCCCTCGTGATCCTGTAGTTGTTTATCTCTCTTTTTCTCAGCGTCCTTATTTTCCATCATTTGGTCTTCTATATCGCTGATTCTCTCTTCTGCCTCATTTATCCTAGCAGTTAGTGCCCCCATTTTTGATTGCACCTCGTGAATAGCCTTTTTGATTTCGACTTGGTTAGATTTTAGTTCTTTTATTTCTCCAGAAAGCATTTCTCTAATAACTTCCACACTTTTTTCAAGCCCAGCTAGTATCTTTAAAGTCATGATTCTGAACTCTAGGTCCAACATCGTACTAATGTCAGTATTGAGTAGGTCCCTGGCAGACGGTACTACCTCTTGTTCTTTTTGCTGAGGTGATTTTTTTTCATCTTTTCATTTTGTCCAGAGGAGAACAGATGAATGAGAGAACAGAATGCTAACAGGTTAACAACGTCCCCAGCAAATATACTCTGTAGAAATCAGAAAAGACCTGAAACCAGGGGACAAGAGAGGGAAAGAAAGAAGAGAAAAAAAAAAAGGAAAAAGAAAAAGATAAAAACAAACAAAAACAGAACAAAACAAAAAAAACAAAATATGGTCAAATATGATCAGGCTAGTGCATAAATCAGTGCCACACACTAGCTTTTGGGCATATTTTGGTCTGTTAGAAGAAAGTGCCTGCTGAAATTTTAAAGGAAGAAAGACTTATATATGTACAATTAAGGATTGGTACAATGAAGGGATGGCAGATGACTGTAAAGATGAAAATTATAAAAGATTTTATAAAAGGACTTGATAAGAAGTTGTTTTTAAAAAGAAAGAAGATTTAAAAAGAAAAAGAAAAAAGAAAAAAAAGAAAAAAAAGGGATCAGGCAGGAGACTAGAACAAAGCCATACATTAGTGATTTAGTGTATATTTTGATCTTTTAGAAGAAACTGTATCTCAAAATTTTAAGGAGAGGTCAATTTATATATATATATATATATATATATATGCCAAAAATAAGGGTAACTACTATGAAGGGATAAAATATGACTCTAAAAATGAAAAATAAAAAATGTTTTTTTTTAAAGGGTTTGATAAGATGTTGGTTGAAAAAGGGAAAAAGAAAAATTAAAAAAAACAGTTAAACAAATTAACTTTTAAAAACTAATGAATCATGGTACAAAAAGCCATGAATTCTATGTGCAGTATTCCCCTAGCGCTGGAGTTCTCCCGATGTCCTTGATCGGTAAACTTGGTCTTGGCTTGCTGGCTGTTCGTGCTGATCTTCTGAGGGAGGGGCCTGTTGCCGTGGTTCCCAGATGTCTTTGCGGAGGCAGAATTGCCCCGCACTTGTCTGTCCGCGCTAAGCAAGCTGCTCGGGTTTGCTCTCAGGAGCTTTTGTTTCCTGCAAGCTCTCGGTACAGCTTTGGAGGACAAGGGTGAAAATGGTGGCCTCCCAATATCCACCCGGAGGAGCTGAGAACTCGGGGCCCCGCTCCTCAGTGCGCCCCCAGAGAAAAGCAGTCACTCCAGTCTCCCTGGTCTCCGGCCGCACTCCGTGCTCACCCGGCCTGTGACCAAGCGTTTCTATCTCTGGCACCCGACCCCGTGTGGAGTCTCCAAACCCAGCAGGTCCCTGCGGTGCGCTCCCGCGCCGCTCCTCCCGGGGGAGGAAGGGGAGTCTCCCCAGGTCTGCCGCTTGTTGGGTCCCTGTTGGAGGAGCAGTGGCCCGACTGGGCCGCGGATCACAGTTTATGGCCACCCCGAGCTGAGAGCCCGCGCCTCGGCTCCGTCTCTGCAGCCGGCTTCCCCGCTCCGATACCTGGGAGCTCTGGTGCACTCAGGCAGCCCCGGTCTTTCTGTGACCCCGAGGGTCCTGAGACCACACTGTCCCGCGAGGGTTCCACCCCCCACTTAGCCACTGGAGCAACGTCCCTCCGCGGAGCTGACTTCTAAAAGTTCCGATTTTGTGCTCCGAGGCTCTAGCACTTGCCAGAAGCAGCCGACGTTGGCCCCCTCCCCCGCCGTCTATCCTCCCAAATATCGCCTCGGATTCACTTCTCCGCACGTCCTACCTTCCAGAAAGTGGTCGCTTCTCTGTTCAGAGAGTTGTTGCTATTCTCTTCGATCTCCTGTTGAGTTCGTAGGTGTTCAGAATGGTTTGATCCCTATTCAGCTGAATTCCTGAGACCAGATGGAAATCCAGGTCTCCTACTCCTCTGCCATCTTGCTCCACCCCAGAAAGTATTTTTGAAAGGAGTGATGACAAAGTGTGGACTCATCCTCTGGGGGTCGTTTGGTAAGTATAGGTCCCCATAGCCCAAACTCCCCTCTCTGTACCTCACCATCCCGCAGAGTGGAAGACAGAAGGGACTGACCACAATTCCTTTCCTCTGAGATGGCCCAGGCCACATTCCAAGTACTAGGATATGCAAACTGTATTCACATACTCTACCCGAGTGACATTATGGAGTTAGTAATTCTTCAATTTTTTTGTGATAAGGAACTTTCAGTAAGCAATGGCATGATACTTCTCTAAACACTGGTGGTAAGCAAGTATTTATTGAATGAATACATGCCACGCTCTGCAGGGTGCTGTGGGGCATGCCACCTTACACCAGTTCATAAGGAGCATGCATTCTGGGGATGTCTTGCATTGACATTGCACTCACTCTCACACTTGCCTAGAGAAAAACTCCATGGTGAGCATGAACACATTGGAGGGCGGGGTAAAGCTCAGTGTGAGCAGACAAAATTAAGTATTCCTCCTGAAAGAAAGAAAATTAGAATACTTTGTAGTTGTACTTCGAATTCACTCGCGGACACATTATTTCATTTGATTAAAC
The DNA here is from genome assembly GCF_009762305.2 of Zalophus californianus. Lineage (NCBI taxonomy): Eukaryota > Metazoa > Chordata > Mammalia > Carnivora > Otariidae > Zalophus > Zalophus californianus. The sequence goes on along the minus strand of NC_045595.1, from coordinate 210,657,326 downwards.
TGAGCCAGGTGTTCTTTGATGTTCTGCATTTTTTGCCTATAATTTGTCTTAAGAACTATGGCATTCTTTTCTCAAAGAGGAAGTGGGCACATTGTCTAAAATTCAGCGTCCATCAGGATTTCTGTGTTTTGTGTTTATGCACCCATAGACTTTTTACTACAACGTTGGATTTTTGTTTAAAGCTCCTTGGAACGAGTAAATACACATCGGTGCTCATTCTGGGGTAGGAGCATCTGTGTGTACATGCTTATATGGCAGGGAATGCTCCATGGAGGGTGTTCAAGACTACAGTGATTTCATGCAACTTGATCCATCTGATAGGAATTGTTGTAGATCTTGAAATCGTTTTCCATGATAAAGCTATTCTCTTAGGCAAAACTCTCTCTCCACCTTCCCTCTCTTGCAAAAAACTGTGGGTATAGTTTGCTCCCTCTTGTTTTAACCTTGTTCTACATGAGATGGGCAGAGGTGAGCTGCTTTGAGATGCCATTATAGGTTAAGTGGTGTCCTCCAAAATTATATGTTGAAGCCCGCACCTGCCAGTAGCTCAGAATGTGACTGTATTTGAAAATAGATCACTAAAGATGTAATCAGTTAAGAAGAGGTCAGACTGGAGTAGGGTGGTCCTTGATCCAACATGACTGGTGTCCTCTTAAGAAGAAGGAAAACTGGACACAGACACAGAGGGGACATGGTCGCTTGAAGACAGCGGTAGAGATCAGAGTTATACGGCTGCAAGCCAAGCAATGCTCAGGGCTACCAGAACCTGGAGGAGGTAAGGAAGGATCCCAATCTAGAGGCTTTGGAGGGAACATGGCCCTGCCAGCAACTCTATTTCATACTCCTGGTCTCCAGAAATGTAAGAGAACCCTGTCTGGTTTAAAGCACCCCGTTGGTGGTACTTTGTCATGGTTGCCCTGAGAAACTAATACAGATGCTATACTGAAAGATGAAGCCAAGGGCAAGACACAAAACAAGTTGCACTGGCAATCAACTCATCAAAGGCCTTCCATCTCCCTGCCATGTATCATTCAAATCTCCTTTTTGCACCTGTCAGTTTGAAAACAAAGATTGCCGTCTCTTGGTTGGCTATTATAGATCCTTCTAAAGTTGTTGCTGTCTAACAGATGATTGATAGACTCCATGTTCTTTACTTCTATGCAGTGGAGAAAAAAATGAACAAAAATTGAGCTTTGACTGAATATTGAAATTAGGAACAGGCCTCCTGAGAAGATCTGAATTTTAAACTGGGCGAGAGAAGTCAGAGGAAACGTGGTTATGCAAAACTCACCTGAGACAACTTCAGGCTCTCCCTCCCTCATATGCTTGCAACTCCCCTCCCCAAGAGGTTTCCACAGGGGCAGGAGGGAGAGTCAGGTGATGAACAGGCAACAAATGGGATTTTTTTCTCCATAATATATGACAATGATCCCCAAGGCCCTGAACACCCAGGTTCACGTCTCTGGCCACACAATCTGCCTTCCCTGAAAGGTACCTTGTGCCTTATTTTTTCTCCTCAACTACACAGATGTTCTCTCACTTCCACATTCTCACAAAAACTCTGTTTTCAAGTTTTCCTCTACGTGCTAAGTGAACATTATATGTGTGAGATCAGGTGTATGGTGGCAATTGGATATAGGAAACTGTGCAGGCACAAAAGTTGGCCAGGGTACATGAAGACAATCTTTTGGGGAGTTGCTTATCCATCTAGTGATAATAACACCGTATATTTTCTTTTTAGAACAAGAGTTAAGGGTATGCTGTTCTCCTCCCTTTCATTAATCTAAGGCAGTTGAATCCAGATTTCAGTTGCACTTTAGCTATGTTGTTTTTTTTTTTAGTGAAATCAGTGTTTTTATTTTATTCATTCAAAAATTTCATTATATAAACGTAACACTTTAGCTATGATTTTGGTGGTACAACCCTTGTCAGCTTGGTTCATATGATTAAAATGATTTGAAGAATTTAACAAAGAACTTGGTAAAAATATGCCTATAAAGTATCTGTGATGGAACTTCATCCCTGCTTTTGTACCATCCTTTGTGGTATTTGTTATATACAGTGGATGTCTTTGGAATGAGCCAGGAAAAAAGTAGTACCCACCAGTCTGGTGTGTTTTTTATAACATTTTTCCTTATGGCCTTCATTTATGCTATTTCTCTCTATAAAATATTGAGTATTTGAAGGGATATTCTCTAATTAACATTTAATATCCAGAAATGAAAGAAAGATGGCTTCAGTGCTAGACACTTATAACGACTTTATTATATCCTCGCTCAAATGACAAGTTGAAGTTTTCTCAGCATGACACAAGAATAATTTATCAGAAGGTATCAAAATGAATAAAATATGTGCTGGAGAAAGCCCTTTCATACTCTCTCTCAAGAAGAAAGCAAATTTTCTTAAAATGCAAGGGATTTTTATTCATTCTTTATAAAGGATTACCCTGATTTGATTAAACACATGTTGAATTAGATTGAAGGAAAAGGTAAATTGACCATGTTGTATACCACCAGAGTCTGACTGGTATAGGATGGTTATATTCTCCACCGTATTTGCTGGGAGAAATGTTTACGTAAACCAATAGGAAATGAACGTGTTCCACATGGAATTTGTAAACAATTACTAGGTGAGAAAATGTGGGAAGAAAATGTAGGGAATTGAAGAAAAAAGAAAAAGAAAGACTTGCTTACTCTTGAGCAATGAATTCATGTAACCATACCCCATTTGCATTGGAATGCATTCTCATAGTCTTTAGTAAGACTGGACACACATCTCAAAATGCAAAGTCGACATTTCTTAGATTGGTGTCAAATATTTTCAAAGAACACAGTCTGAGGAATCAATGGAGAATGAGAGTTTGTGTCTTAAAATGGCCTTTATGTTCATGGTTTTGCTATGGAGATTCAGTACAGCGATGGCCATAAAACTTCTTGGTAAACTGCAAAGTACGTGGTCTGCTTTCTCAAATAGTAAGTATATGCCTCGCAGGTTAAGACTTCGGCGGCGTAGCAGATGCAGATCCATATCATATAAAGTGACTGCTTTCCTCTGGGTGCGAATGTAATGCTACTGGCCTACCTCATGCTCAGTTAACACAGGACTTGAGAACACCCTGACTCCTGTGACATCCCTCCCGTCTCACAGGTTTTTGCTGCCCAGTGTTTTGGGTGCATCTTAGTTTTTATATCTATCCTTTTGGTTGTTATTATTATGACCACTTTATGCCGGCGTTATTTCTTTAGAGTTACCCATTCTTACCAGCGCCTTTGCTTATCACTCCCTTGGGCCCTCCTTCCTTCCTTGAGTACCTGGCCTTCCTGGGAGCACATCCTGGAGTCCAGGAGAGCCTGCGCTATTGGCAGACTCCTGTTCTTATCAATTACAGGACATTGTCAGGTCTTTCTCTCCAAATATTGCTTGTCTGCCATGTTTTCTGCTTCCTCTTACTGGACTAGTAAGTAGGCATACAGATCTCCGATATCTCTCTCCCAGTTTCTTAACCTCTTGTTCATATTTTTTTTTCCTCTTTAAGCAATATTTTGGGTAATTTCTTTAGATATATTTTATAGTACATGAATCTCCCTGTATCTTATCTAAGTATTTATATCAAGGATTAATTTTGATTTTTAATCATTGTATTTTCTTTCTGTAATTTATCTTTTTTCATGCTCTCTTGTTTCTTTTTCTTCTTCTTGATTCAGTTTTATATTTCTTTTTTCGACTTGATATTTTCTTTTAATATTATTATGCAACTTGGTTGAAAAATGTACATTTTAATTAGAAATTTTTCTTTTTTTAACATTTTTTTATTATGTCAGTCACCATACAGTACATCATTAGTTTTTGATGTGGTGATCCACGCTTCATTGTTTTCGTATAACCCCCAGGGCTCCATGCAGTACGTGCCCTCCTTCATACCCATCACCGGGCTAACCCATCCCCCCACCCCCTCCCCTCTGTAACCCTCAGTTTGTTTCCTGAAGTCCATCGTCTCTCATGGTTCGTCTCCCCCTCCGATTTCTCCCCCTTCATTTTTCCCTTCCTTCTCCTAATGTCCTCCATGCTGTTCCTTATGTTCCACAAATAAGTGAAACCATAGGATAATTGACTTTCTCTGCTTGACTTAGTTCACTTAGCATAACCCCCTCCAGTCCCATCCATGCTGATGCAAATGTTGGGTATTCATCCTTTCTGATGGCTGAGTAATATTCCATTGTATATATGGGCCACATTTCTTTATCCATTCATCTGTTGAAGGGCATCTCAGTTCCTTCCACAGTTTGGCTATTGTGGACATTGCTGCTATGAACATTGGGGTGCATGTGGCCATTTTACATTTCTGCAAACATTTCAAAAATACTAATGAGTAATCTGTACCCAGTTATTCCATTATCTGGGATCTCTGTTGTTTCTTCTGACTTTTCTTAGAGTAAATTGTTCTTTACTATATTCCAGGGTTTTGGATTGGGAACTCAGGGTTGGGCTTAAACATCCCTGGTAGCTTGGTTCTCCAAGGAAGATGGACCCTTGCGTCCATCCATTGCTCTTGGAAACTGGGTCACTCTATGCTAATTTCTTGGCATAAAGTTTCTTAGGCCCTGCAGGTAGTATACATCTAAACCCCAAACCTGAGCCAGGCTTGTGCTGTGGTTAGACATGTTTCATACCCAAAGCCCAGGCAGAAACAAGCAAGGGTGTTTGCTAAGAATTGTTCTCTTCTGGTCTGCCCTGTGGGGGAGGTTTTGAATTTCTGCAGAGGCTTCCTCACCTCGTGTAGGACTAAAGCCTTCTCTTTTCTTTCCTCAATGCTTGCTAGGAGAGCAGATGTCCCACAAGAACCACAGCATCAATGAGATCTTTTCTCTAGAGTGTTTGATTTCCTCCTCACTTATAGATCCCTAAGGATTTTCCTTACCTGACTGCTCTGCTGCTCATTAAATGGATGTTTATTATATTGACCCACCATCTCTAGCTTCTTCTATGCAAGCATTTCATAATAATCTTTTACATTGTCAGAAATGAATGTTGCTATAACCCACATTTGACTGTTGACTATATTAAACTATTTGAAAGAAAAATAGGAAAATAAGATTCTAAATAATATGCCATGTTTTCATGACATAAATGACCAAAAGGAATCCACGGAGGAATTTTATCTCAATATTCTAAAAGAAAATTCGTTAGATGGTTGTATCGCAAAAATGCAATTAAAAGTAATAATTAAGAGGCTGGTCTGAGTACAGTGGTGTTTACAATTAATTGATCCAGTTACAGATTTCTTTGCTCCTTCTCCACTCCCACTGTTTCACTTGACTACCCTAAAGTAATAACAATAATAATTAAGAAACATATGTAGAATTGAGAATCGTGATTGCTTACACTTTAAACTGAAAAGTAATCTGACAGGGTACCATTATAAAATAGAATTCTGCTGATCACTGGTCTCTATCCGGGCCCAAGAAAGAGTGAACAGGAATTGGCTAGAGATTAATAAAGTGGAAACCACGTGTCATTATGAGGAAGTATTAAGGTCATGCAGATCCCACAGGAATTGGCTATTTCATTTCCCACACTGTGTTTCCCACCACATACGGGTTCAGTCCTGTCCCCCAGGGCGAGCCTGTGGGGCCTCAGAAGTGCCAGCAGGGGGCGCCAGGTGCTTTCCACGTAGTGGCAGGGCCTGGGCAATGGCTCAAATGCCTGGCCAAGGGGTCCCCATACCACCCCAGTCCCTGTGCAGCTAATGACACCCACGCATGCTCAAAGCAGGTCTCGGAAAGAGCCTTGTACATTCTACAATTGCCTTCAGCTGAGGGCTCAGAATTTGAAAATCTTTGAAGAGATTTAGGATCCTGTATGTGTATTCCTTTTAATTGTTCTGAGGAGGTTACAAAACCCATTAAGAGTTGCTTGGCGATGAAAAATAAATGTTTTATTCAAGTGTTTCTTTTCAAAGGCCTTATTTCATTTATATTTGCCTGGGAGGTGGCCTAAGGAAAAATGAAATAAAAGCATCGTGTTAGGAGCTACAAGGCTAGTACATTGCCGCGGGTGTAATTAATGGAGCATGATATTGCTTTTACACAGTGATGTGCGTTAATGTTTATCCAGTGCAGTCCTGGCATGATGGTAAGGGCTACATCCACCCTGAGCTCGTTGTTACCACTGACAACCCTGGTTAGAAAGGGACTCTGCTTGAAGGCAGTGAGGCTGGTATTGACAATACCCCATTGGCCGAACGAGGATCCCTGTCCCTGGCTGTGAATCATTATACTCACTTATTTTATATTTAGGATTATTTCATTACTTGGAGTAACTCTACCTCTCCTTTCAGGTTTATCAACTTTTTAAAAAGATTCATGTATTTATTTTAGAGACAGAGAACACACGCGGGGGCCAGGGGGCAGAGGGAGAGAAAGAGAATCTCAAGCAGACGCTGGGCTGAGCGTGGAGCCGGGCACAGGGCTTGAGCTCACGACCCTGAGATCACGATCTGAGCTGAAAGCAAGAGTCAGATGCTTAACCGACTGAACCACCTTGGTGCCCCGAGGTTTATCAACTTAAAAAATGTATACTGGGGAGGAAGAGGCATTGCAAAACCAACAGCATGCCCTCTGGCCCCACCCTCGGTGGGCTGGCAAACACCAGTCTCCTCAGCCAGAGCAGTGACCCACCATGTGAGATGTCAGACCTTTCAGAAGTCACACGCATTGCAGAGGAGCCAGGAAAATTAAAAACACAAGTTCTCGACCCAATAATTATATATGTAGGAAGACGTGTCAGTGATACATTCACAGGTGTGCCAGAGAGATCCCGGGAAAGCTTGTCTTAGGAGACTCTTTGTAATTGTGGACTCTCAAAGTCCATGAGTAGTGGAATGAATGGATGTATTCATTGTTGGATGTATACTTAATGAGCAACTACTGTGTGTGTGTGTGTGTGTGTGTGTGTGTGTGTGTGTGTGTGGCACTGTTCCAGGTGCTGAGACTACAGCAATGAAAAGAAAAACCCAGAAAGACACATGTCTCCCCTGAGCGTCATTGCGGTGCTTAGCATGACTTCTATTTATACAATATGATGCTATACTCATATTAAAAAGAATGAATTAGGTTTCTCTATATCAACATGGAGAGAGTTTAAAAAGCATAATGTTGGGTGGAAAGAGCAAGTTTTTCCATGATAAACAGTAAGCTGTTTATGTAAATTTAAAAAAAGAAAGAAGATACAGAACAATAGATGTCCAGTTAATGGATGCATGTAGGCGTGTGCAGTGGAATAAAAACTGAGCCGAATACATAGGATAAATTCCTGATAATGATGGCATTTTGGGAGGAAAAGACAGGGCAGCGGAGGGAACAAAGAGAGGAATTTACCTTTCTCTGTAAAGCATCATTTCTTTCATTAAAATAAATAGAGTGCATAAGAATGGTAACAGTGGACATTCTGCATGATAGGCACACAAATGAACATTTTCTGCCTGCGGGGGGTTTGTACTTCTTCAGTTACATGAGAAATGGAAGGAGGAGGGACTGTGGACACGAGAGGAGGGCGAGTCAGAAGAAATAGATTGCTGTGAGGCCTGAACTTCCTCTAAAGCACCGGTCCCTTGTGCACCAGGGACCCCCTGTCGTGAAGCTGAGCCCTCTGCCCTCTCTCCGCCCTGGCCCCATGCTGCCCCAGTGGCTTCCCCAGGGGCCAACTGTCTTCCTGCCTGGCTTTGGCAATATTGTCTACATCCTCCCGGTTCTGCTCCCTCTTCAACCACAATTTGACTTCTGCTTCACTTGGGTTTAGCTCTTGCCTTGCAATCTGGAAATCATCTGCCACTATCCTGGCACCAAGCCCAGGGCCTCCCAGAAACCTGCTGTACTCTTCAGGACCTCAGTGGTGTAGCACACGGGCGGCCTGTCCTGTGCTACCCCAGGTCACCTGCTTTGTCCGGGCCTGGCTCTCTGTGAGTCCACATTTCTCTGGCCATCCTTTTCTCCAAGCAACAGCATATATAACTCACTGTCCTTGGAAGCATCATGCACATAGTGCGTCTCAAAGTTCGGTCATTCATGAACCACCGTTATGATTTCTGCAGTCACTGGATATCAGCTTCACTATTATTTATCTGTCTACATAACTCATATTGTCTGAAGGCAATGTAATTATAAAGAAAATGTGCATTTCTGCCTTTAAGTAGTATCATTAGCCATGTATATGTGTGTTTGTGTGCATCAAATACAAATATAGTGACAAATTTCAGTCATACTTGGAATATAAAAACCGGAAAAAAAAAATGAAGGAAAAAAAAAGAGAGAGAGAAGCAAACCAAGAACCAGACTCTTAACTACAGAGAACACACTAATGGTCACCAGAGGGGAGGTGGGTGGGGAGATGGGGGAAATAGGTGATGGGGATGAAGGCGTGCACCTGTCGTGATGAGCACCGGGTGTTGTATGGAAGTGTTGAGTCACTATATTGTACACCTGAAACTAATATCACACTGTCCATTAACTATATTGGAATTAAAATAAAAAACTTAATAAAAAATTTTCAGATTAAAAACAACACAAATATAGTGAAAGCAAAACAGTGATACTAAATTCTGGCTAGATACACCTGCCTTCCAAAGGCTCTTAGCGAGTGGCTTACTTTACCTGTGATTAATAAAAAAGAAAAAGGGATCAACAAGTGTTGGAGGAGGAGCAGAGATCATTCGTCCTCATAGAACATCCTGAGAATCAGAGCAGAGGGAAGGCAGAGGCACACAACTGGTGGGTAGGTCAGGGGCACCCTCCGGAGGCTTTCCCTTTGGAAGACTCGGAAGCATTGATAAGGCACGCAGGGTAAAAACTTCTCACAGTGTGTTCCCATGGCACTTCTTTGTAGAATCTCATCAGCCTGTGTACCAACAGTGGGTCCTATCCCATCCTGATTATCATGACATATTATTTTTCAGTCTTTTTTACCTCAACACATATGTGTATTCAACTGGCACTGTTTCACCCTGCTTTGTATGACTCATACTTTTATGGTGAGTTTTCTTTCCCTATAACTAGAAATTAGCCTTTAGTCATGGGTTACCTTCAGCCCTATTACCAGCTCTGCATATGGTGGGCAATTGCTATATGACTGTATTAGTAATGTTTTGTTAGGAAAGACACTGCCAGGCAATGGGTTTCATGATCAGCTAGATCTTGAGAAGCCATTTGGGAAACGGAGTTACGCTCATAGCCAGAGGCTCTAAGACATGAAAGCTGGTGTTGCTTCTACCCAATCCCATTGGGTCAGGCCACTTAAAACCAAGAGGATCTGGTATCTAATCTCCAGGACCTGTATCTGACATGATTTCTACCATGGGGGGAGGTTTGTAAGTATATACTTGCGTACAGATTTGCACGAATGCTCAATCAACTCACTGTAATTCCTGTAAACATCTTCTTGCATTGTCAAGAAACAGAGATAATCTAAGACCTTCAAATGATGCAGCCTAGAAAAGAAGTCAGCTGCTTTGTCTGCCACGGTGGCTGTAAATACAGCCATATCTGTGGCCATATAGCCTTGCCAGTCTGCATACACAAAGGGAAGACTTTAAGTATCTCAAATATATGAAGACCATTAGACTTGCCTGGAGGTGGGAAACCTAATGAAAAAAAAGAACAGCCAGATCGCCAGATGCTGAATGGTGCTCTTCAAACCCTTTTTCCTTGACTCACAGTAAGAAATACATAGTGAAAAAGACATTTTGTATCGGGACCCAGTAAGCACATATGAATACAGAGACGCATGTATAGAGACATATACAAACAGACACATGTATAGAGACATATACAAACACCTCCACAGTCCTGAATGGGCACCTGTGAATTCAAACAAAGCTTTCATAAAAGACTTAGCCCTCCTATTTGTGATGCATGCCAATTCGTTCTATCTACTCTATTTTATTTTTTAAAAAACAAAGTTACAGTCCATGAAATTGATTTCACAGCCCATTAATAGGTCACTGCCCGCCATGGGAAGAACCATTACCCTGTCATATTAAGTGGCCACTGTGTCTATTTTCAGCCTTAACTCTTCCTATTTTTCTAAATTATTTCCTGTAACCATATATCCTATGCATGAGGCAGACTAACTTTATGGTTAATTTTCACTGTGTTTCACCAATAAGCCCAGGGGCTTCCATGCCTCTTGGGTCCCCAGCATGGTTAGACCACGTAAGTACAGTCATTGCGGATTGAAGCACTGTGCTTTGTTCTCCAACTCTTTCTTTTCCCTTCTGAACAGGTTGCTTTTTAATGAGCAACGTATCACACAGCCACAACTGGAACAGGTGATCGACATGAAATATGCATGCCCTTTCTGCCTCAAAGTCAGAAATCTCGTGGGACAGGGAATACTGTTGATGTGCCTTTCCAGATGTGAGTTACCCCGAAACGGCAAGCAGCGCTCATGGCATTCTTTTTCCTACCTTCCCAGCAACCTGTTAAAGCCCAGAAGTCCAAATTAAGTCACCCGTGGACAACCAGTGCCATGCCCCAAAGCTTCTCCTTTCCAGAAAAGGCTTTTCTCTCCAGCCGCCCAGAACCCCTCCCCAAAACCTACAAGTTGCTTCTGACCTCACCTCAGCTTCCAGGCCAAATCCACAGCCAGTCAATTCTATGTTCAAAACATATTTTATTTGAGCTCCTTGAACCTGCCACCATTTCTCCACCTCAGGACGCTTGCACATGCTTTCCTTTCTTTCTTCTTCTCAGCCCTACTCTCCCATCCACTGTGCCTCCTGTGAAAAGCACCCTCCACAGAAACCCTTCCTCCCCTACACTGTCTAAACAGCAGTTCTCTTTATGTGGATTCAACCTCCTTGCCTTAATTCTCTTAAGAACACTTATCACATTTTGTAATTATTTTCTCTGTCTATTTACTTGTTTTGATTCTCTCCCCCACCAAAATATTTGTTCCTAGATGTCAGGGCCCCAAACCATTTTTTTCATCACATAAATGAGGACATACAATTTAAATTTTATAACCTTCTTCGGCTCTTTAAAAAAAAAATCCTTAAAATAATTCCTTTAAAAATCAAATTCCATTCTTTCCAAGGATTTATTCTTTTAAATAACTAGGAATCTAACTAGAGGAAAGATTAATGGCAGACTGCACTATCTGCTCAAAAACGAAGATCTGATCATTAACAGACTAAATAGGGTAATTAGGTATACAGTTGGAATGCAGTGTGCAGGCTGAAATTAGTAGTCTATAATTGAGCCTCATTTAACTGCTGGAGAATTTCACTGAGAGAATTTTATTTACATAAGAAAAATATCTTAGATTGCTCTGGGAGAATTTAAACATATGTACGCCAAATCCCTCCTTACTTATCGAATCCAAGCCCAGGGTTGCTAGTTTATTCTTCAGGCCCCGTGTGCAGGGGTAGCATCATCATTTTTGGCCAAGTGATTTCTTCCAGGCAGCCCAAGGTCCAAGCTGGTGCTTCAGGATTCCTTTGAATATCTTGGTGACACTTTTGTAAGCACAGCAGATCCTGACAACATGCCCTATGTACCGAGCCTATTTTCGGGAAAAATCCAAAATAAGTATGTCATCAGTATTCAAACAAGCATTTAATTCAACAGTGTGAGAGGTGGGGGGAAAACAGTAGGTAAGTCAGGCAAACATGGGGATTGACCTGCCCTGGAGAGCCTCCTGTCATGGGGGGGGGAGGGGGCAGTGCTACACATGCAAACAGACTAGATTGAATGCAGTTAGTGGTAAAGTCCTGTGTTACCAAAGTAGGGCTGGAACATCAGGAGATCCGCTACCTACCAGCTGAGACACTGGGGCTGGGTTGTCGGAGGGAGGGTTACAAAGACCGGTGTAAATATTGAAAGCCCCCCTTAGGCTTTTCCGTAGGCATCAGTGTGATCAAATTGAAAACCAGCCTAAACGAGAGGCCATCTTTTGACACATTTACTCCCAACATAAATATTATCCTGGATTTCTCTCCTTCCCCTCTGTCGTGCTGCTCAAATGAGTTTGGTCTACGCCTGCTGCGTCCATATGCTCACCACCCACTGACACCTTCTTCAAAATAAATTTCAACTGCACAAGCAGTGCACTAATGGAGTCTTCCTTTAAGATATTCAAATACATGAGACTATGAAATAAAACCTGTAATTCTGCCTTCCCTTGCCCTAGTCCACTGGTGACTTCAGAGGTGACTATAGCTCACATTTTGGTGGATATCTTCTGACACCTTCCTCTCTGTTCATTTACACACACAAATTTATACGCACAGACACACATCCATTGCCTTTTATACAGGACATTATGTATTGTTCTATACTCACTTTATTTGATGTCTTGCAGGTCTTCGCATGCAGTATGCAGTCTGCATGCATTTACCTTACTGTCTTTTTTTTTTTTTTTTTGACTGGTGATATTGAGGGTTTTTTTATTATTTATATTTTTTTATTTAACTGTGTAAATTTTTTTAAATTTTATTTTATTACGTTATGTCTTTTAAAGGACTGCCTAGTATGGATACACCTGAACTTCATTTAGTCATGCCTTGATTGGCATTTAGGTTTGTTTATGGTTTTTCACTTTTAAACAAGGCTGAAGTGTACCTCTTCTGTGTACATTGGTGTGTGCATGTGTATGAGCGTTTCATTAGGACAGACTCTTTGAAGGGTCAAGCTGGAGGGAACTGTATGCAATTCTTAACATTTGAAATAGGTTACTGGAGTGCCCACCAAAAACCAAGACTTCACCAATTGACACTCCTACCAGTAGGTATGCAATCCCCACGCCCTGTGAAGACTATCTATTATCACATATTTTAATTTTTCCTAATCTCCTGAATGAAAAATCACATCTTGTTTTAATCCACATTGATTTTTGTCGAGTTCTAGATAAATACCATTCAGAAATCAATCAAAATGCAATTAATTTCATTTGTGGAAGATGGACATTTTTTCCAGTATCAAGCTGTCTAATTCTGGGATTTGTGCCTCTTGATTTACCCAAGTCTTATACTATTATGCCCTTTGGTAATGATTTGTAGCATGCTTTAAGTTCATTGTATATATGCTTAGCACTTTGTAGCTAGATATTTAATATTTTTATTGATCTAGCCAAGTGGAATGCTTTATCATTATATTTTATTGCAGATTACAACTATTCTAGAGCACCTTTCTCTAGCAGGCACCCACTTGGAGGTTCTTATTCGACATCACAGTATCGCCTGGAATGTAATATCGCCCCATCGGGCAGAAGAGGACATGGAGGTCTTTTGGGTCACGTGTGCATTCTAGTTTATGCTGACAGCGAGACGCAGAGCTGACGTCTGCACCATCCTTTCTGGAAGTCCTCCCTGCCTGGTTCTCAGAATCCCACACCCTCCTGCGTCTCCGCCCCTCCTTTCTCTTGCTGTGTCTTGCCGGCCCTTTTCCTCCACTCCCGACCTGGGGGGTTCCTGGGCATCAGTCCACATCAAGGGCTTCTTGGCATTCAGAGCTTGGTCCCCAAAGCTCTGTCTCCAGCTTGACTTTTGTCACACACCCTAAGTGACCCAGCATACCTTCCCTGTAAAAACAGACACCCGCCCCGGCTCCTTCACCTGCCAGCACCATCACTGTCCCGTCCATCCCTCAGACCGAGCACTTGGAGCACTCTTCTCCCCAATCCAGTTCTGTTGATTCTTTGGCTTAAATGATTCTGGGTGTATCACTTCTGTTCCGCTCTCCCTGTTCCTGTGCCTTGCTGTCTCACCAGGGCCACGACCCAGAGCCGGGCTGTGAGCTCCCAGCCACAATACCAGGGCATTATGCTGGTGGGGATACCAAAAGTCGTATAAACACGGGCGAGTCACTTAATCTCTGTTCCTTACTGTTCTCATCTGTAAAGTGGGAATAATAACAGTACCTGTCCCGTGGGGTCGTTGTGAGAACCACGTGGGTCAAAACACAGGATGTTCAGACTAAGAATGTAATACCTGTTGGTTCTGATTAGGATTAGTGTCAATACCCAGATGTCTCTGTGTCCAAATTTCCATTTGTTAAGACAACCATCACGTTTGATTAGAGGAGCACCCTACTCCAGTATGACCTCATCTTAACTAATTACATCTGTGATGAACCTATTTCCAAATAAGGTCATGTATTTAGAATGTGGGCTTGGGGGTTAGGACTTAACTCTTGAGTTTTTTGTGGGGGCACACTTCAACCCATAACACCAGGTTAGAATTGTTATCTTAAGGGCCTACTCCTCTCCTTTATGTGCAGCTTTCAACATAATTTTCTTTGAACAATCATTTTATCAAGCCACTCAATTGCCCAAGACATAGCTGTAGATGCTTCACACCTGTATCTAACTATGGCTTGGCACCCACCCGTCACATCACACAACAGACCTACCTCAGAACAAAAGGAAGAGTTCAATTCCATTCTAGTCTACATCTGAATTAAGAGAAGGCGATAATAGATTATATATATATATACACATATATATTTATATTTTTTTTTCGGTTTCCACTTCTATTTTAGTTAATTCAACTTTCAAATCCAAAAAAACGTTAAGATATTCATTCAAGGCTCATCTTGTTTCTAGCACCACATACTTAGAACTTAGATTTCAATCTTTCTCTTATTTCTTGGAGACTGTTATGGAAAGTGCCCGGGACAAAGCTCGGTTCCATTGCCCAGTCGGCTGTCACTTGGAGGTGGTAGGCACAGCTGATAAAAGTTTCATTGTGTTATGCTACCATTTGGCATCTTATTAGAAGAACCATCTGTTCTTTTAATTACTATTAACGCAGTTCAGATTGCAAGAGCAAAAAGACCCCTAAGATATTTCTAAGTGAAAAATCAAATACACGTTTAAAATCTTCCTGAAAATAGTATTGTCCCTATTGAAGATCTAACAGCCCGGCTGCACAGGAAAAAGCCAGAGAGCATAATGAAAGAATAATTAACATCAAAATCTTAAAATATGCTCATTTTCATATGAGAATATATTAGTCACTCCTAGAGGGGAAAAAATTCTGTTTTTATGTATTATACATGAGGAAGTTTCATGTTGAAACCTAAAAAGAGGTATTTCAGCTTGCTTTCTTTTTACCTAGACTTAAGAAGAGACATTTTGTATACAAGCAGTGATAGACCATTTCAGCCGTCCACCTCCTGAACAAATATTTCTAGATAGCATAGCTAGGCACCACTCTGAATAATAGAGATGAACAATTGAGCAAGACAAATCAAGTTTCTGCTATTCTGGTTGGAGGAGAGAAATGTTATGCCAACCTTAGACACACACGAGGCAACCTCATGTAGATGGAATAAAATCAAGCTCTGTGAGCATGAGTGACCATGGGTACATTAACGTGAGCTGGCATTGCTAGGAAGTTGATTTAGGAACTGAGGCCAGAAAGATTAGAAAGAGCCAGCCAGGTAGAGAGATGGGCTCAAGGTCCTTCAAGTAGAGTGATTAAGAGGACAGGGTGGCTGAGGCGTGGTGGCAAAGGGAGAGGGGGGGGGGTGAATGGCTTTTGGAAATATGGTCAAAGCCCACCGTGAATAATTTGGTCTAGTGGGATCTAGGGGACACTGAATGATCTTCCTGATTTCCTGCACTGAATGACCATGGCTGCTGAGTGGGGAACAGGCTGACATGAGCAGGCGTAGAAACAGAGTGAGGAAAGGCTGGGCCCCCCAGACCAGGGTGTGTAGCGAGACAGGGAAGTGGACCATTCTGGATGTATTTTTGAAGTAGGAACAGAAGGACCTTGTGTTGGATGAGATATGAGAGGTGAGGAATGGTTAATTTGGAAGACTTCACAATATCTGTCTCAGGTTTAAATACTGACAAATATGCAGGGAATATTCTTATTCGAATCACATGATGATGATTATAGAGGAAGACCTCGGGTTTCCATGAATGTCCCAGTTCCTTGCAGGAGGGAGGTCTGAGGATGATGTCTGGCCATCCTCTGCCCACAGCCCCACACGGGGATTTAGCAAAAGCTACTCTGCGGGCCTTGTTCCATCCATCCCTCTGCATCTGTACCCTGTTAGTACCCTGTTGTGTGATCCTGGCTCACAGGGGTTTGGGAACTATTTTGCCTGTCTCAGTGACATAGCGCCCAGTGTCAGGAATGTGGTATAAAACTCAGCCATGTTATTTCCACTCTCATGCTTTTCCTGCTACGTGAGGCTGCTTCACAAAAGTTAGCAAATACATAAACAATTAAATACTATGTCCACGTCCATGGGCTCTTCCCTATCTGGCTCAGGCAGGCTGATGGCCCCGGGCAGCTTTGTGCTCATGCCGTCGACGGACAACTGATTGATCCCATCAGAACAGCAAAATAACACACTCTACGCCTGCTTCTCTAGATATCCTACTTAATGCATGACTATCTGTTAGATGACAGCCATGCATTAGTCTAAACTTCAACACCAGAATAAAGAGGATGCTCTTTGCCATCTGTCTTTCATACGTGAACAAACCAAAGTTTAAAGATGCTGAATGTCTTTTCTGAGGTCACACAATTGGAAAGTGGCTTTAACGGGTTTGGGAATATGGAGCTACTGGATTCTAAAACCCAGCTTTTTTTGTGGTTGTTACCTTTGTTTTTATTTTTTATTGTTTTTTTTTAGTGTTGTATTAAGTTTTAACTTTAATTCCATTGTAGTTACCATACAGGGTTATATCCGTTTCAAGTGTACAATATAGTTATTCAATAATTCTACACATTCCTCAGTGCTCATCAGGACAGCTGCCCTCCTTATTCCCCATCACCTAGTTCCCCCGTCCGCCCACCACCGCCCTTCTGGTAACCATCAGTTTGTTCTCTGTAGTTAAGAGTCTGTTTCTTGGTTTGCCTCTCTCTTTTTTTTTCCCTTTATTCATTTGTTTTGTTTCTTAAATTCCACATATGAGTAAAACCCGGCTTTTTCTTCCACAATGAGAAATCCTTATGGGCGGGTGAGCTTGTTCTACCTGGTACCAAGGAAAAGATCTTTTAACTTGATTCTTTATAAGAATGAGGAAAAAATTAGCTGAGTAGATTGAAAAAGCAGATTAATAAAGTATGCTTTAACATAGCAAGTTAATTATTTAGGTCGGAGTAATCTGCAAGGATGTAGGCGGGTTTGGTAATAATACAATTTTCCTCCCTGGAATTGGTAGTTAGCTTCATCCAGGTGAGATGAGGTTTCCTGATTACACTCCGGCTTTTTCCTTCCCATCCTGTTTTCTCACCTTGATGCCATGTCTCCAACCCTAAGACTGAAATCTGTTTAGGTCGTAAGCTCCCTGAAGACGAGGCTGCGTCTCATTCCTTTTTGGATTCCCAGAGCCCAGAAGAGTGCTGGCCCAGTGAATGGCATATCCTTCGGCTCTGGTTTTCCTAGAATCAACTTCCATATGCTTTCTTCTGGAGGTCTCTGATGCCTGCTTTCTGCGGCTCAGATCTTCAGCTACACGTAACTGGGCAAATGGGTGGCGAGAACTGCTGAAGTTTTAATGTCTGCCTCTGATGCTATTGCATAGAAAACTTGAAAAGGAAACAGGAAGAGTGTGGCTACAGGACTTAAACCCTGAGTGTTCCTATAATACTCCCAATTGTGCAGATGTTCAATTTTCTTTGCTGAGCTTTATGTCTCTAGATAGAAATGTCCCTCTAGCCCCTGTGCTGAGCTGGCTGACCTGTGAGTGGCACTGACATACAAGCTCATGTCAATAACATTGGAGAACCACACCAGCACTTACTCGTGACTCACAAACTCTTAGTTTATGCAAAGCTCTAACAGCTGTGGTATGTCTGGTTTCTACCTCTCAGCATACTGAATGCATCACCTTGTGAATGTGTTGATGGGGGGTATGGGCGTCAGAGAGAAGTAATAATTCTTGGTTTGGCTGGTAGCAAAGGAAGGAATGGATACACTGTTGAAAACAGAACTAGGGCTTAAACATCTGGGAACCATTTAGTGCATGTTGAGAAGTCAAGATAGCTTCTGAGACACCCCTCTAAAAACTCAGCAGTGTAGCTCAATAATTGATATCAATAATGATGACCCAGAACCCCAAAATTTTTCACTATTATTCAGTTGACTGATTTGCAATATGTTTAACATGACACAAAGTATGCACTATGTTTGAGAAATGTTTTTGCACTGTGTTTGAGAAATGTTTTTGGAAAACTATTAGCACTATCTAAAGTGCTAATAATTTTCCAAGGGAAATAAAATAACCTATAAAATTTTGGCTTTTTGCACAGTTGTATGTTACCAGACAGTTGTGAGTAGTAAAGGTATGTGTGTGTATGTGTGCGTGTGTGAGACAGAGACAGAGTTCCTGTGTGTGCTGATTATTAATATCAGCATTTTGTATCTCAACGTTTGCTTATTTTAACAGAAGCACATTCTTCAATCCCGTTTCAGGATGTGAATGAACCATTTATTCTATATGATACAAAAGGCTCTGATGACGTAAGGCAGGATATGGCACATGGTGGCACGTTAGGGAGCAGTTAAGATGATTTCTTATCACCATGGAGACAAGACATCTGGTGCTCTAAAGACCCTGTGTGTCCTTGTTGCCCCTGAAAATTCCATGCATCTTGGGAGTTCAGACTGTAACCCAGACCCTGGGTCTTCAGGGCTCTCTCTTAGTCAAAGTCTTCTGTTCTTCATCTTTATTTTGTTTTAAAATGTTGATCGATTTTGAAATGGGTTTCATTGGGAAAAATGAGGGGCTAGACCAAATGGTTTCAATGAGGTACAGTAATTGGGACAATTCCTTCTTCCTATGAACATCTCCGGAATGTTTAAAACAAAGTTCAAGTTCTGAAACAACATGTCTTAAGGGTCTTATTTGGCATGCTAAGTGAGTAAAAAAAAAAAAAAAAAAAAAAGTGAGATATTACAGGAGCAAGTAAGTGATTAAATTAAATGTGCCTGGAGAATAGAGCCCCCTCAGGAATCTGCAGAGTAATAAATGCGTGCAGCTGCTTGAGCATCTCCCAACACTTCTAAGCAATGGTACACAGAGTGCTCACCACTGCTGATGGCCTGTCAGTTCTAACGAAAATACTCTATGTTAGAAACGTGACAGGAATTACATACATTATATTTTTGTTTCTCTTTACTGTCTACCGCTTAGTACTTTAAAAAAGCTCGTTATTAAAACATTATGTAAGTATGCAAAATATGTTGAAAGTAAGAATGTTTCAATTATACACAGTATGGATTGGTAAGAAATGCTGTGTGTGATGACATATGACAAATGGTAAAAGGTATTTTTAGCTGCTCTCTCTTTGGGGGAGGATAGAGCAAAAATATCTAGAATATAGAGCATTTGCTTTTCTAGCTATTTTAATATTTAGCACATTTGTAATATATTTTAAAATAAGTAACTAAAATAGTTTAAAAAGTGAATTTTTTACTTAAAGATTTTTGTACTTTTTTTTGGTTAATTTGCATTATTTTAAAAAGCTTATTCTAGATTGGTATCTGGTTTTTTTTTTTATTTTTTTTCTTATCCGTGCCCTTTTGAATTGCTCTTACTTGCATTAGAAATCATAAGCCATTTTTATTTTATGTGAACAACTGGTCTATGAGCAAAGTGTAGTCTTTATAAAAAAATAACCAAGGGCTGTAGGAATTGTGTTCATAACTTAAATATTTGAGACCTAAAATTATCAAAGTCAAGATGCCTGGAAATTCTGATTCAAATAAACGAAAGGAAGTTTCAAATGAACTTAAGAGCAACAAACAATACAAGAAGGTAAATTATTGGTATTTTAGTCCTTTCTGAAAGACACAGAATCACATTATCCCCCACTAGAATTGTATCAGGCAGAGAAATCTTCTGTAAGAGAGTCTTAACAATGTTACGAGAGTGTTGTCCTGAGTCACTCACCATGTGGGTGTCACAGTTCACTTCGGGGTTCACACCTTTGCCTTCCTTTGGTTTATCGTCAAATTATAACTGAACAGTAAAAATTGTCTTCAGATATTTACATTTTCAAAGGAAAAATTACCTTTATTCTTCTTAGAGAGCCCTGGCATTTGATCTCTGAATGTGGACAGTTCTATACAGGTAGACCAGTAAAGGTATGCATCTCAGGAGGGAAAGTGATGATTGATGACTGTTGGAGTACTGACTAAGAAACTGCAGAGTCCTCCAGAACACCGGCGGCAGGGGGAATTGATCTTAGTCTTAGAATTGAGCGTTAAGTGTTGGTTGTTATTATGAGGAGGTAAGATAGTCCTTCCTGGGAAATTTGTGGATATTTTATTCCTTTCCAGCCTAACATTTGTGATTTTCATGGAAACACTTCAAGCTGAGGCAAAAGTTCATGCTCATGTGAGGTAGAAATTCACCAAAGAAAGTTAATATTCCCTTGATTTGTCAGATTCTAAGAGAGAAGTTGTCATCAAAGAAAATCTGCTAAATTAGCTGCACATCAATTATATGCCAATTCTGCTGCTCTAAAGAAAAATACATGACCTTAAAACTTAATTCATGAGATTAGACTTTCTAAGTATATATTTATTGTGTAGCATACTTACTCAAAACTCCTAATTTAGGGTAATTGAAAAATTAAAATAGCTTGGACCCTTAAAGTAACTGACACACTCCTAGCATTAGCCTTTGCTTAAGCTTCCTTCAGGTGGGAAAAAAATATTCAATGTCTTTGTTTATGTGATTTGAGTTGCTTTTGTTCTATTTTAATTGGGCAATCATTTTCTTCTATTGCAGGATCTAGATTTCTCATCACATCCACGGGAGCCTTGTATATTAAAGATGTACAGAATGAAGATGGATTGTATAATTACCGCTGTATCACGCGGCACAGATACACTGGGGAGACCAGGCAGAGTAACAGCGCTAGACTTTTTGTATCAGGTAAAAACCCATCGAGACTTGTGGTTACCGTTTCTGTTACTCCTTTGTTAGTGTCCTGAGCGAAGTCAACCAAACCTGTAGAATTCATGACTCAAATAAAGACTTCTTTTCTTTCCCCCAAAATATATTAGCAACTAAAGGTTTTTTTTTTTTTTTTTTTAAAGCAACCCTAATGCTATACACTACACATATAGATATTCCGAGGGAAGTCATTTCAGGCTTTGTAAAATTCCACATTCCTATGACCCAATATGGCTTCTGTTTTGAGGAGAATGCCTCCTTGCCCTGTGTATTTGTGTCCTGTCCACCAGCACTATGAGGGTCTCCGTGACACATAGCTCTGAGGGAGAAGAGCAGGGGCACAGGGAACACACCTGTTGTTCCCCATATTATGTCTAGCAATATTGGGGAAAGAACCCATATCTAAAAGGATAGTCACTCCCTCCCACCTCCGTCCAGGATGATTCTCAAGCGAACAAAACCTGAAGGCTGCTAATTCCACCCTGCTGGAAATACACCAGTTTTGTGCCTTCCTTTATAGCATTTATACTTTGAGAAAATATCGACCTTTTGCATAATCTTCACCACTGGCTTGTTACTGGCCCATCTGTCAAACAAGTAAGCGATCCGCTCACACGGCGATGTGCTAGCTCTTCGTGGAGCCAATTAGAATGTGAGATGTCCATCTTGGTCCTAGAAATCTGGTGCAAAATATCTGACCTTTGCCCTTGCTTGCATCTTTAGAAGGTAAAACTGCTTCGTGACCTGAATATCTTCATCTTATTCGTAGTGATGCTTTGTGAGGAAGAAGGGATGGAAAGCTGTTGACCGTTGGTGTAATTTAAAACATTGCTGCCCGAACACCTACTTACTGTGCTTTTGCTGGGTTCCTCGTCCACATTCACATTCTTAAAATAGCCAGAGTCCACCTGTGTTTCCAGGGGCTTTGCAAACACAAGTCAGAATCAAGTGATTTCTTCTCTGTACACAAAAATACTTTTTACTTACCTCTTCTTTTTCATGCCAAGTGTTACTTTATCTCTTGCTTTATAGCTCTGCGTTGTTGCTTCTGTTAAGGGCAGGAACAATCTCAGTATAGTAAAATTATACTCCATTAAAAAAAAGACTAGAGAAAAGCAAATGAGAAAATGAATGACATCTGTGATTTTTGTCTATGGTGGCTTTAATGACAGCACAGTGTTCTACTTGCTCAGAATATCCTAGAAAAGGTCTTGTGTGCAATCAAGAGGAATGTCATAACAGTATTGGGACAAGAAAGGGGAAGGATTGGGGGGTGGATCTGGGTACAAGATTAAATTGGATTTTAGCAAAAGAAGCAAAAAGCATTTCTCCATCCCCCAAAATTAATTAAGTGATGGTATTCTGAAAGCTCATCTTCTTTTTCTAAGATTTTATTTATTTATTTGTCAGAGAGAAAGAGAAGAGAGAGAGTTCACAAGCAGGGGGAGCAGCAGAGGGAGAGGGAGAAGCAGGCTCCCTGCAGAGAGAGGAGCCTGATGTGGGACTCGATCCCAGGATCCTGGGATCATAATCTGAGCTGAAGGCACATGCTTAGCAGACTGAGCCACCCAGGCATCCCTGAGAGCCAATCTTTCTTGAAAAAGAAACCTGAATAGGAAATCTGAAAAGAAGGAGAAAACTGGGGAAAAAAGAGAGAGAGAGAGAGAGAGAGAGAGAGAGAGAGAACCTGAAATGTGGACTTGTTTCTCTCTATTCTAACTTATTAAGTACTGATTTTCAAATTTAACTCTTAGGGTTGGAGAGACAAATTTACTTTTCTTAATTCCAAGTTTTTTTGTTGTTATTATTTTTTTTAATAGAATGTCTTACTAATGTTTTAGACATTGACAGCAGGACCCATGAGCACTTGGTCACTGTGGAAGTGAGTGGGGTCCATGAGGTCACCCAGTGGGCATTTGTGATGGGAAGTGAGGAGCCTCAGGGCACAATCTCACACTAAGATATTGAGCATTTGGGGTTAGAGGTATATCTGTGGGGTCAAAAGAGTCAAGTGTCATGGAAAGACTCTTGAGAGAGTCTCTGTATGTAGCACATAACTGTGAAGACTTTTTGTCACAGAAATGTTAATAACGTAGTTGAGGGAGGAAATTGTTACTGCTAGAAAATTAGAACATCAGCACTGAGTGCAGATGACTATTCTAGAAATCTAAGCCTTGAAGGAAAAAGAAAAGTTAATTTTACTTTAGATTTAAATGCATTTAAAAATGCACACATGGGGTTTGGGTCCTGTGGGGGCAGGCTAGTGACAAGGTTTTTAATGCTCTTAAACTCCTCTTGAAACAAAAACAGACCAAATATGATGGCGAAAGAAAAATCACAGGGACAAGGCCTTCCAGGAACACTCGGTGGCACTGGATCGTGGGTTGGTGTGGATGGAGTGTTGACAGCAGTGGGGGCATGCAGGAATGGCCGCCATGTCATGGAAGGAGTGGGCGCCAAAGGGGCGCAACCCGCTGGGACTCCACATGGTCACACAACTGCAAAATAGTCAACAGATACTCCTCTCCAAAGCAGAGGATCAGCCCTTGAGTGGACCCTGGGGAAATGTGTCTAGGAGTATTCACCATCCTCGGATAGACCTACCTGAGTTCAGAGTGCAAGATGGGTGCCAACTGCCATGAGAGCAGTCAGTGATGACGACATCACTCAGTGGTGGCCCAGCTCCTCGGAGATCTCACAAGTGTCCAGCAAATAAGTACTCGTTTCAGAAGAACAAGGACTCACCCCAATAAAACCACTGGCGTTTGGAGTCAAGTTGAGCCAGAGTGGCTCAGAGTGACTCAGCATTACTAAGGGTGGCAAAGGAGGCTCAGGTGGCATGGGAGGCCTTGAAGGAATCCCATCCTATAAAACACTCTAATGTAGAATGGAGCAAGGGGCAGGGTTACTTATGTTTATGTTACTTTTATTTGGAACCAAGATTTTCAGTGTAAAAGATAAAAATATAAAATCCTTGAAGTGTCCAATAGAAACTATCAGTACACACTTGCTATATTTTTATGAATGTGTCCCCAAGGTCCTTACCGTGAAAAGGCCTGGAAATGATGGGCAACAGACAGCAACAAGCACCTCTAATATCTAGATCCCAGTGTCCTTTAAGTACTCCCCCTAAAAGGGACCACGATTCCTTGGAAGAATGGTGGATTATAGTGTCTGGGACAGGAAATGTATAAATGGGCCCGAAACATTAATGGGATCTTGTCAAAATGATACAGGGGACAACTTCTGAAGGTACTCTTACTGGCTGAAAGTGTGATGAGTTGAATTTCAAAAATAATGATTGCATTTGATTGATAACCATTTAACATTTTAAGAACTTTGGAGTTTGTTATGAATACACACACATACATGTGTATATATATATATATACTTATGTTCTTACATTGGTATATACTTTGATACATGCACACATGTCTACTTAATAACAACCAAAGCAATAGTAAGAATCTCATTGGTCTACATAGAAGAAACTAGGGGACCAACTCTTGATTTTGATACTTGGCAGATTAAAGAGAACCACGATTCTCTTTATCTTTCCTATGACTGTTGTATTTCAAAATAACCAAATAATCCTAGTTTAGGAAGGAAAGTTCTTATTTGCAGAATAATTACATCTACTGAATGTGAAGGAGCTATGACAATTAGAAAATCATTTCAACCTTTAATGAAATAACTAATTCAGACAAACTTTATCACCTGAACTTGCTGATCAATTCAGTGTCACTGAGTGCAGGAAAGCTTCGTGTTGTATGCGTGTAGAGAGAAAGGAGAGAGGTTGAAATTGATTAATCAGCTCATGAGAACTAAGTTCCAGTTTATGAGAAACATGGCCAGAGGAACACGTTCAACGACATCATCAAGAAAGAAATTCAGACCGTGGGGTTTCCTACAAAACAATTCACCTGGCTGCTTCAGCAAGTCGGACACATGAGAGAGAAAAGAAGGAAGAGCCTGTTTTGGATTAAAAGAGAATTGAGAGACATAACTGTGAACCGGAGAACAAGGCTGCTTAATTAGCAGGATTGCAAATAATAATAATAGTAATAATGATGTGTTTTTAGCTCATCAGGGAAAAGTGAATATGGAATGGATACTAGATGGTACCAAGAGATTATTATGACTCGTGTAGGTTACTGACATTGAGGTTTTATAAGAAAACTTTTATTTTTATTACAGAAACATACTAATGATATAGTGATAAGATGACATAGGTTCTTACATGGATTTGCCTCAATACAATAGCACCAAAGGCAAAACCTATGAAGAAATAAACAGATAGATGATAAAAATAATTTTGATGCCTCTCGTGTCTGGGTGATAAATATATGAGATGCATTATATTATTTGTTCTACTCTTGTGTGAGTTTGCAAGTTTTCTATGATAAAAACTTATTTTTAAATGTAGGCAAACGGATTGAAGATGAGGGGGTGAAAATTAAATACTGCTGTTTGGTTGTACTAATTTTGTACATGACCAAATATCCCCCGGAGAGCCTGTCTCAAGCATTGCTTAAATTGTATACTTAAAATAGAAAAGGAATGTGTCAGTCCTTTTATGTAAAGTAGTTTTATTGAGATTTAATTTACCATCCATAAACTTCACCCATGTTAAGTATCCAAGTCAGTGATTTTAGTAAATATAGAGAGCAGTGCAACCATCAATGTCATCCAATTTTAGAACATTTCCACCACCTAGAAAACGCCCTGTGGCCCATTTGAAGTCAGCTCTAATTCCCATCTCCAGCCCCCAGGCAACCACTAATTAACTACCTGTTTCTACCCATGGGCACTTTCTGTATATTTCCTATAAGTTGTATCTCACAACATGTGGCTTTGTATCAAGCTTCTTTCATGTAACATAATCTTTCGTGGTTCATCCATGTTGTAAGATGTTATCAGTAGTTCACTCTTTTTGATTGCTGAATAATATTCCATTGTATGTATATACACATCTCATTTATCCCTTCACTAACGGACGGACATTTGGGTTGTTTCCACGTATTGGCTATTATGAAAAATCCTGCCAGGAACATCTGTGGTCATGTCTTTGAGTGAACACGGTTTCGTTTGTCTGGGATAGATACCTAGGAGTGGAAATTTGGGGTGCTGTGGTAAAGTGAACTTGAGCGTTTTGAGAAACTGCCAAACTGTTTTCCAAAGAGGCTGCACTATATTACTCTCTTATCAACAGTGTATGGGGCGCCAGTTTCTTCTCCACTTCTTCATGAGCACCTGTTCTTGTTCATGTTTTTAATTATAACCTTCCTAGGGGGTGTGAAGTGGTATCTCATTGTAGTTTTAATTTGCATTTCCCTAGTGGCTAATGACACTGAGCATCTTTCCATGTGCTTATCAGTCATTTGAATATCTTCTCTGGTGATATATCTATTCAGATCTTTTGTCTATTTTTTTAAAGATTTTATTTATTTATTTGACAGAGAGAGACACAGCGAGAGAGGGAACACAAGCAGGGGGAGTGGGAGAGGGAGAAGCGGGCTCCCTGCTGAGCAAGGAGCCCGATGTGGGACTCGATCCCAGGACCCTGGGATCATGACCTGAGCCGAAGGCAGACGCTTAACCGGCTGAGCCACCCAAGCGTCCCCGCTTTTGTCCATTTTTTGATTTTTTTTTTTCTTATCACAGAGATGTCAGGGTTCTTTATATTTTTTGGAGAGAAGTCCTTTATCAGAAATATAATTTGCAAATATATTCTCCCAGTAGGTTGCTCCTTATTTTTTCCTTAATGGTATCTTGGAAAGTGTAAAATATTTTCACTGTCATGAAGTGTAATATATTGATTTTTTGCCACTTGGGTTTTTGGTGTCATGTCTTAGAACTCTGCCAGACCCAAGGTCATAAAGATTTTTTCCTACTTTTCATCTAAAAGTGTTATAGTTTTAACTCATACATTTAGATCTACAATCCATTTTAAGTTAATTTTTGTAGGCGGTGTGAGGTAAGGTTTCTAAATTATTCTTTTTGATATGGATATCCAACTGTTCCATTCCTTCTTTTAAAAAAAGTCAGATTTAGGGACACCTGGGTGGCTCAAATATTAAGCGTCTGCTTTCAGCTCAGGTCATGGTCCCAGGGTCTTGGGATCAAGCCCTGCATCGGGCTCCCTGCTCCGCGGCAAGCCTGCTTCTCCCTCTGCCACTCTCCCTGCTTGTGTTCCCTCTCTCGCTGTGTCTCTCTCGGTCAAGTAAATAAATAAAATCTTCAAAAAAAAGTCGGATTAACACAGCACCATCTTAAGTATATTTCAGAAATTTCCATCAACAATTAGTTACAGAACAAAAATTTTAAGTGCATTCATCAGGTATTGCTTTCTGTGTGACTAGCGTTAGAAGTGGGCACCTTTTGTTTCCTGGGTTGTGGACTTGTTGTACAAAAAAAAAAAAAAAAAATTAACTGTGCCCACCAAAGGAGTGACACCTTCTTTGTGTCACCTTCTCCAGCGCCAATGCTACTTCCCACTCTAAGCCAAGCAATAGATTTGGTAACTATGTAGTGCATAAGAAAGTCACTTGCTCTTCAATACTTTCCAAAGTCCGTCTAACTTCCTTCAGGAGGAGATTGAAGCAATAAGGCCTCCGCTGGCAAGGGCTCTGCACCTGCTACTGTGGGCTTCTTAGGTCTGTAATCCCTCTGGAGCCCCACACTTAGACATGTGAGTGAGAATAATTATGGGCAACGAATTCTTCAGTTATAATGGACGATGGAACTGCAGAAGAGTCCTGGAAAGGAGATTATTGGGTTCCTTCATCATATCCCATGAGAACATTCACATTGTTCTCATAAAGCACCAGGGAGGTGAGAAGAGCCGCGGTACGTCATGGATTTTATCCCTGATGGTAACAAAGGAAAGCTCAGGCAGAAGCAGCTTCTGCTCAATGGGTTTGACACATTCACTTGGGTCTCCTGACTGCCCCCCGGTGGCTGACTGTGGAATCACAGCACTTTAAGAGGCTATTCCAGGGGGGTTCTTTGATAGGACAGAGGATTTCCAGTCCTTTGCTTTTGAGTTTACTGTAGGCAGATCACCACAGCCATGGTGCTCTTCTAACCAAGGCAAAGATAAGAAGAGTTCAGGAGCCAGGGGCTCTATCTGTTCTGTATATCCGTGTGGAGACTGGTGTTAACCATTCATGTGTGTGGTCTAGTGCAAGTTCTGAACAGGAAGAGTAAAAGAGAGGGTAAGGAAAGGTCCCTGACTTTCATGTTGAGCATCCAAAAGGGGACCTCTGTTTTTGCATTCTTCATAATATTCCCTGAGAACATCGATTCCTCAAAGCAAGCTTGGTCATTGAGCTGCATGGTTTCCACTGACCCAGTTCTTGAGAGCATTTGGTCCTTTTCTTCATCGAGCTCGAGAACATAATACCAGCCAAACATTTGGGAGAACAGGTGAATTATATACTGTTGTGTTGTAATTATATACTGTTGTGTGTAAAAATAGGGTTTGTCATAAGTAATAACCATTTCGTTTTTGCCATACCTTGATCGTCTTCATTCCTTCATCTGTCCTCAGTGATCATGAAGGACATCCATGAGGACCATCCCTAAGTCCCCCTCACCACACTCCTGATACATCCACCTTCACTCACTCTGTTTTGTCAGGCTTTTCTGTTTCTTCGCTGCACCTACTACAAGCCACACCATCTTTATGTATTCATGTGCTTGCACGTTGCCCACCAGCCCCACTCATGCAATCGGATGTAAGCTCCATGAGGGTCTCATCTTTTCCTGCCTTGTTCGCCGCCATGTTTCCAATTCCTGACTGTATGCTGGCCCTGGACGTGAGGCTCAACAATATTTTGAAATGAATAAATAAAACACTTTCAAATTCAGTAACTATCTATAAAATTCTTTTTTGTGTGTGAAATAAATTTTACTAATGTCAAACAACTATCTATGCTGCTGTTGTTCTTTTGAAAGGGGAAGTCTGACGTTCTCTGGTCACAAGACAACCCAGTCCTTGGCCTGGGCCAGCAGCTCCTGTAGAGGCATGCTGATTCTGGAGTTCTTAGTTATTTAGTGGGAAATGAAAGGCAGAACCTTTTCTGCTTCAGCCTTTGGAAAATTCTGAGCAGAATAAATTTCAATGAATAGGGCTTTCCTATTCTTTAATAAAATCTTAAAGATCTGTTGTCAATAGTTAGCATGATGTATAGAATTTAACTTATACACAAGGTCCTATGATTCTAAATGACCACTTCAACTCATTCACTACGTCTAAGAGTTTTTCTTTCTTTCTCAGACCCAGCGAACTCAGCCCCATCCATACTGGATGGGTTTGATCATCGCAAAGCCATGGCAGGGCAGCGTGTGGAGTTGCCTTGCAAAGCGCTTGGGCATCCTGAGCCAGATTATCGCTGGCTGAAGGACAACATGCCCCTGGAACTTTCTGGAAGGTTCCAGAAGACCGTGACAGGGCTGCTCATTGAGAACACTCGTCCTTCAGACTCAGGCAGCTATGTGTGTGAAGTTTCCAACAGATACGGCACTGCTAAGGTGATAGGCCGCCTGTACGTGAAACGTAAGTTGGATGGTAGCTTGGAATGGTGATGCTGACTGCCACTGATGGGGCTCTTGTTACAAGATGACTTCCGGACTCTCAATATAGCCTTCCATTCATCCTCACAACAGTCCTGCTGAGACCAGTATTACCCCATTTTGCAGATGAGGAAATGAATGCTCAGACAGATTGCTCAAGATTACACAGCTGGAGAGGTTGGGACTTAGGATTCGAATTCAGGCCTGTCTGAACCTCCGAGATTTCCATTAGGCCAAAGGGATATGTATCTGAGATCACATTACCTAGCTGTTGAATTAATAATGGCCACCCTGTCTGAACATTGACAGAGAAAGAGGGGCAGTCTTGTGATGTCAGCACAAGTGATCGTAGTCAGATCACAGTGGGTGTCCATAGCCGATTTTCAGAGGCTATTTGATGTACCTGAATGGGGCTATTATCAGAAGAAATATAGGTCTCTAAATGATCAAAATATTGGACTTGGACTCATTATTACATATCATTTAGTTCAAATATGGTGGCTATGTTTCATCTCCAATAGATTTGTAGTGACTGTCATGAGGGATGTGTTGAGAAGGGTGCTGAAGCCAGCCTCAGAGGAAGGAGGGGGTGTGACCGCAGTGGGGAGCACTTTAATCTAGTCAGACACCCTCAGTTTTACTCAAGCAGAAACCAAATCAAAGTGAGTTACCCAGGAGCACATGACCACAATTGACAGGCAGAGCTTTGGTCAAAAGAGGTGGCTCTTAGATGCAAATGGAATGTTCTTTTCATTGTATGTAATATTATTATATGTTACATAAATAAGATGTGTATTTTTTTAATTTGATGAACTAATTAGCTGAACTAAAGCTAAATCACAAGAGTCGACATTGAAAGGGGAGGCATTCTCTTATCCCACTTTCTCCCAACCCCATGCCTGTTTATGGAACTGTCTTTTCAATGTCACCCTGACTGTGGACTGTTCTAGCCCAACAGAATTTGTTAGAGTAGACATTCCAGGGACTGCCTGGAAACAGCTGCCCAGGGGTGGGTCTTTTGAAAATCACACAAACATGCTTATGCTGGGATTAGGGAGAAATGGAAGATAAGGTTTGTACAGCTCTATTTCTGTAGTTGAAGAAACTTCTAGATGCAATGATGCAGTGCTGGACTGCAAGTAAGAAGTATCCCTGGAAGCTCAAAATCTCCTCTGTGTTAAAATACCTTTCATGGCTCCCCATTTCCTGCTGAGTAAGTTTATATTTTAGGATAGTATCAAAATCATCCCAAGTAAGCCTGTCTGGTCCTACTGCCCATAGTTTTGCTTCAAAGAAAAGATACTCCTATTAAATCTAACTTCTTCCTATTCTCTGTACAAACCCATTCCTATCCTGAACACAGGTCATGTTGCTCCCTCCACATGGGTTTTCAAGGACTTAAAGGTCTCAAACTTCCCATTTTTCAAAGCCCAGCGCAGTGGCCTCCCCAGAGACATCCCCATCCCCAAGCATCTCATGCTCAGCTCTCAGGGTTTAATTTATTGTTTTCTCTGTATCACTGTCTACAATTTAAAAGTTATTTGTGGAAAAGTCTTAGTTCTGACTGTGCTTGTTTTCACTACTGTGCTCTTTGCCACATTGGGACAAGTCCTCAAATGCCTCTTGAATGTTTCCTATCTCCCTCTGATTTCATTTTTGTCTTTCCTCTCTAAACAGAAAGCATTATCTTGGGTTCCAAATCCAAAACCCTCTTCTCTTCCATCTCTTCCCTCCTGGTGCTCTCTTTATTCGTATGGCTCCAGATTCCTCCCCTCTGAGAGCAAGCCTGGATCTGCATGCTTAGCCTTGGATTCCTTCTTGAGTATTAGATGAGTATGTCTTCCAATTTTAGATCAGATGTTTTGCTGGCACTTCAAAACAACAGTATTGCAAACCAAACACTCCGCCATCTCTACCTTGTCAATGGCTCTTTTTATTCGAAATGTCTTACCCTCTTGAGCCCCCCAAATGCAGGCTTTAAATCTTGGATTCTCCGTAAAGCTTTCCTTCCTGCATCCAAGTCCTGCGAAGTCCTAGAGACTGTAACTCAGTGTTTCTCAGCCACGCTCCCCAACCCCATCCTGTCCCAGACTGAATCTTAATTGTACCTCAGCTAGACATTTGCAATGCCCCCTTACTGACCAAGTTCCCCACTCTAATTTGTCTAACGCAATATGATCGGTCAATTTTCCTAAAAATGTGTTTGACCATATCGTCACTTGCTAAAAATTCTTGAATGCTTCCTTTGGTCCCCACTGGTTTAATTCCAACATTTTGAGGCCCTTTGCCTACTTGTGCCGGGTTGCCTTTGTCATTTTGCTCCCATAATTTCCTACGGAGATGCTGTGTTGCAGCCACACTGAGCAGGCACAGTCGTCCTGTGACACAGCTGTGAGGCATGCCCTAATTCACAAAATGCCCCTTCATTCCAGCTGGACTCAGGTCTATCCATCCTATATCACTGCTTGGCTACTATATCTGCTCTTATATTTGTCTCATTCACCGAAAGACTGAACTCCTTGGAACCAGAGACGCCTCGGTGTGGTAACACAAGATGTCACGAATAATTAGGGCAAAAAAAAAAAAAAAATGGTTTTTGCCATTTACCTGTTGAGTGGATGTGGTGAAGTTAATTAAGCTCTCTGAACAACCCCTTCCTCCTCTGTAAAATGGATGCGATGATATGACAAAACATGCAGGACTGTGGGGAGGCTGACTTAAACAACGTACAACAGACATTTAGTAATTGTTTGGCACATGGCAGTTACACCGCAAAAGTTGTTCGTCTTTGTCTTACCTATAAGTTTAACCCCACTTTTGGCTTATAGTAGATGCTCAATAAATGAACTTGTTACATCAAATTTGGTTTGTTGAATGAAAACGTGGAATGTCAAATAGGAGAGTTCCATCACTGTCCACACCAGTTAGCCTCACTTTAAAGAAAAACTCTGTTTGTGTCCACAAATTCTAATATCCACCTGTTTTCTTACAGCTGTGTGTGATGGGCCCTGGTTAAACCACATAGGAGGGGGGTGATAAGCGAGTGTATGAGTGTGTGAGTATGTCCCAGAGAAACCCATCCGTGTTGTTACCTTGGGACAAGGCAATAGGATTTAAATATTCAAATACCTCTGTCCTTAGCAGTAACCAGAACATGGCATTTCTTATTGTCAGTGGGTTAATCCTCACACTTACTCATTGAGAAAGCAATCTGACCCATTGCCAGTCTATTTGCTACATAGAGACGGAAAGGCAAACAACGAAGAGGCTGCTCCTGAACAAAATGGTGTGCGAACATGAGATCTGTAGAGTATGCTTACCGTGATGCATGCGCCTTGTCGAAAGCTCAGCATGTTGTTGAAATGATGTCTGCATATGTGATTTTTTTTACCTTCTTTTTCTTTCTCTTACCAAAATTTCCAGAGCCACTGAAAGCTACCATCAGCCCCAGGAAAGTTAAAAGCAGCGTGGGTAGCCAGGTTTCCTTGTCCTGCAGTGTGACAGGCAGTGAGGACCAGGAACTCTCCTGGTACCGAAACGGTGAAATCCTCAACCCTGGAAAAAATGTGAGGATCACAGGGATCAACCATGAAAACCTTATAATGGATCACATGGTCAAAAGTGACGGGGGCGCGTACCAGTGCTTTGTGCGCAAGGATAAGCTGTCCGCTCAAGACTTTGTGCAGGTGGTCCTTGAAGGTCAGTGGGCCTCGTTACAGGGTTCAGCCACACCAGAACCCAAACCCAGAGCACTCAGAGAGAAGAACACTGAAGCAATGCTGATAATTCCCGGGGCTAAGATTTCTCTCTGTCTGACTAGCTAACAACTCTGCCCTAATTCTTCAGGAGAGATGGGGCTAATGAAAGAACCAGTGCTGGTAAAGTTGTAAGTGGTAGAAGTAACAAAAGTAACTTCACATTAAGTTAAGTAACGGGAATGTTGTCCATTCATATGTTTAGTTACTTGTCAAGATACAGACCGCAGAAACTTACAACTTCAAGTTTGGTTGACAGTTCATTACCATAGACTGGAGTTGCTCAGTGATAATTTGTTTCAAGGGCCATTTTATGTGCTCTGGGGCTTTTGGCAGCATCTCCGGCCTCTGCCCACTAGCAGCACCCCCTCTCTGAGTTGTGACAACCAAAAATACCTCCAGACATTGCCAAATGTCCTGGGGTGGGGGTGGGGGGGTAAGGGGAATAGACCCCAGCTAAGAAATACAATTTGACAGACAAAATGTGGGGCAAAATTTCAATATAGTCCTTGGTGGAAAGGAAAAAAAGTGGCATCTGTGTGTACAGTTGTCCCTGGTTGAGTCCAGATATTCACAAATTTAGGTGAATGCAATTTGCGAGGAATGACCTCAGGTTGTTATAATAGGTCCTAGGTATGCCTTTTCTCTTTTCTTAATGGCCTGCTTATATCTGAAGGCTTATCAATCAGCCAGGGAACAGAAGCTATCAAGGTAACATTCAAGTGAGACATACGTTTATTACCAGATAATTGAATGGCTTTTACCTGTATATGTGTGTGTCTTGTTGGAAATTATGTCTTTATGTATAATTTAACATTCATTTGATATAAATTGATTAAAATAATTACATGACTTTCATATAAAGAGAGAAACATATTTATATATGAAAATAACTTTAAATATGTCTTGATCTTCTTCGAGGATATTTCTATTTTTTTTAACCTTAGCTGATTTTTAGGAAGAAGCAGACTTAGCAATGAGATTCTTATTTTGATTCAAGCATTTTCTTGCAGACAGTTTCTTAAAGTGGAGGTGAAATTAGCTGAAGGCATGGAACCCATATTAAATGCCTGACACTGAGATCCCCACAATAATTAAGTGCAGAAAGTAATCAATTTGTACAGAGCCGATTTGCTGCTGCTGATGCATTGTAGTCCTTACACATCACTATTTTTAGATTCTTTGTAGAAGAAGGAAAGAATACCTGTCTAGGCCTAGTTACCTTGGCAACTATCTCGTGTGACTAAGAAAACCTAAAGAGCATATTGATAATCCATAATGATGCCAAAAGATTTCAGGTTATCAGAGAGTGACAGCAAGAAGCATTTCAAAGACACTCAGGTCTCACTGGGAAAATAATGTCTGCTTTCATCTCCAAAAAAGCCTGTCACTTGAATAAAAAAAGGGGGCAAAGGAGCATACTGAGCATACTCACAGATTTATTTGTTGCATGTCAGTTTCCATTCAGGACAAGAAGCTTCACTTTTTTTTCTCGTCTGAGAGATGACAGGGCTAATGTAGCAAAAGAGAGCAGAAGTGTAATTATAAATACATATCTAGAATTTGCCTTAAAATGGTGTCTAACTAGTATCCTTGGCTAGAGCCTCCAATATTCCCATTGAAATAGCTTTAGATTAATGTAAATTTTAAAAACTCACAATACTGTGAGCTAAGAATGGCCATTGATATAATGCAGAATCTGGGAGTATTTTCTATGAGGCCAAAAAAACTGGAATGGAAGTCTAAAGAAAATGAAATCTAATAATTATAGGTTCAAGATCAAACCACAGTAACTGGAAAATAGAATAATAGAAAAGAATAAGAACCGTTCCTATTTTAGGAAATGATAGAATAGCATGTATCAGACTAAACTTCAAGCAGATAAAAATTATGAACTTGAGGAAAAACAAAACTTGGGAGAGACACCCAAAAGCAGGAAGAAAGGATTGGACCCATGAAAGAAGAGGAAAGGGTTGGGTGATATCTGCCTTGATACCACTTTTCCCTTGAGGACATTGCCCAGTTTTTGAGATGGGTTGGGGGGGACTATAATACTAGAAGAAAAGTAGAAAGCTATAGTCTTATGGGATTTAGGTATAGAAGGACAGAAGTCTGCACTGTCAAATTACCTGCAGTTGAGGGAGGTGAGTTGAAATTCCAGGAAGGAGGGCGGTCCTAAATCCCTAAAAGTGAGGAGTCCTGAAACCTAAAAATAAACTTCCTTGAGGAACTTAGTTGACACCTGAACTGGAAAATGCGGAGGAGAATCCAATAAAAATAAAAAATAGGGGCGCCTGGGTGGCTCAGTCATTAGGCATCTGCCTTCAGCTCAGGTCATGATCCCAGGGTCCTGTGATCGAGCCCCGCATCAGGCTCCCTGCTCGGCGGGAAGCCTGCTTCTCCCTCTCCCACTCCCCCGGTTTGTGATCCCTCTCTCGCTGTGTCTCTCTCTATCAAATAAATAAATAAAATATTTTAAAAAATAAAAAATAAAAACAACTAGGGGTGCCTGGGTGGCTCAGTCGTTAAGCATCTGCCTTTGGCTCAGGTCATGATCCCGGGGTCCTGGGATCGAGCCCCACATCGGGCTCCCTGCTCAGTGGGAAGCCTGCTTCTCCCTCTCCCACTCCCCCTGCTTGTGTTCCCTCTCTCACTGTGTCTCTCTCTGTCAAATAAATAAATAAAATCTTTAAAAAAATAAAAATAAAAATAAAAACAACTAGGCATACAAAAAAAAAAAAAAGGGATACTGTTAGCAGAGGTCAAAAGACAAGGTAGGCAGTAGAAATAGATCTTGAGAGAACCCAGATGAATGAGCAAAGGCTTAGAAGCTTTTATTTAAAATATATTCAATATCTTAAAGGAAAATAAAGGCATAATGAATAGATATCTGGGAAAGACCAGAAGAGAAAATGAACACTATAAAAAGGAACCAGTAGAAATATAAAAATTCAGTATATTGGTTTTAGTGGCAGATTGGAGAAGAAATAAAGGATCAGTGAACCTAAAGATAAATTCAAATAAATTATCCAATTTGAACCACAGAGAGAAAGAAGACTATAAAGGAAATGACCATAGCCTCAGTGACGTGGCACATTCATCAGGTGGCCGGATCCACGTATAATTAGAGGCCTAGAAACATAGGGGATTGACAGTGGGGAAGAAAAAAGTATTTGAAGAACTAACAGCTACAGTTTTCTCAATTTTGGTATAAAAAATAAAGTTACAGAGCCAAGAAACAGTAAACCCCAAGAAGAATAAATACAAAGAAAATCACATGTGGGCACATTAGAGTCACATTGCTGACAACCAAGATAAAGAAAAAAATCTTACAATTCTGAGGGAGGAGAAATATTAAGTAAACAGAGATATCAATATGAATGATGGATGACTTCTCATCAGATATTTTGGAAGACAGAAGACAATGGAGCAACATCTTTAAAATGTTGAAAAGGATAAAAAAAAAAAATCCCTGTCCACCTATGCTCCTATATCTAGCAAAAAATAGTCTTTAAAAATCAGCAATAGTAAAGATATTTTCAGTAAATAAAAGCTGAAACAATGTGATACCAGAAGAAATGACACATGAAGTCATTGAAGGTGAAGGGAAATGATCTAAAATGGAAATTCAGATCTGTAGGCATAAAGGCCATGAGAAAAGGCAGGAAATATGTTACTAAACATTTAGAGAAATTGTTTTTTCTCTTTTAATGTCTTTAAACAATAACTGACAAATTATAAAATTATAATACTGTATTATAGAGTTTAGACATAAATAGATGCAATAACACAAAGGAGAATATAAATTAAATTATTTGAAGTTATTTGTATCAGGATTTTTACATTTCCACGAAGTAGCATAATTTTCACTTTTGGTACATGAGATTAAAATTATATAGTTGCATGCACGCATATATATTAGCATTGATATACATATGAATATATGTGTATGTATATCTACATAAATATGCATATATATATACACGTATATAAATATGTATATGTTGATCTATCCATCTGTTATGTTGATCTATCCATCTGTATCTATGTCTATGTAAAACCTAGTTGGATTTTATCCCATAAATGTAAGATTGGAAAAACATTAAAAACAAAAATTATCTATGTATGCATAAGGCATCTTATTAATAGAATATAGGAGAAAAAAATTTGATGACTTCAGTATATCCAGAAAAACACCACTTGACAAAATTCAACATCCATTCAGAATAAAAAATTCTCAGCAAACTAGGAACATAAGGAACTTCCTTGACCCGATAAATGGCATTTATGAATACTCTATAGTGAAAACCATACTTAGTGGTTGAACACTAAATATTTTTCATTTAACATTGGAACCAAGGCAAGGATGTTCACAACTGCCACTTCTATTCAACAATGTGCCAGAAGTCCTAGGCAGGTATGAATAAGAAATAAAATACATAAAGTTTGGAAAGGAAAAAATCCCAGTTATCTTTAATCACAGACCTTGCTGTTTACATAGAAAATCCCAAGAAATCTATAAAATAAGTCCTAGATGCATAAGTGAGTTTAGAAACTCTTAGTATACAAAAAAATACAAAATTTGTTTTCTTTTTATACAGTAGGAATCAACAAGTGGAAAATAATATTTTACAATTCCATTTATATTAGCATAAAACAAAAGACACTTAGGAATAAATTTAACAACAGGTGTGAAAGATTTCAACATGTAAAACTGTACAACTATACATCGCTAATATAAAATTGTGATGACCTGAAAAACTGGAAAGTACACCATATTCAAGGACTGAAAAACTAATATGCTTAAGGTAGCAATTCTCTGTAACATGATCAATGTAATCTCAGTCAAAATCCCAACAGCTTTTATAGATTGATTTTTAAATTTATGTAGAAAAGTGGAAGTCCTATATTCTAAGTTGATTTAAAAAACGTGTGTGGGAACATAAAAGACTGAGAGTTGTGCAAACAATGATAAAAAAAAAGTTGGAGGACTCGTAAAGCTACATTAAATGAGATAGCTACACAGCTCAATAGAACATACTGGATGGTCTAGAAATATGCCTAAACATATATGATAAATTGATTTGTAAGAGAGTCCACAATAGGGGGGGAGGAGCAAGATGGCAGAGGAGTAGGAGACCTAAATTTCGTCTGGTCCCAGGAATTCAGCTAGATGGGTATCAAACCATTCTGAACACCTACAAACTCAACAGGAGATCGAAGAAAAGAATAGCAGCAACTCTCTGAACAGAAAAGCGACCACTTTCTGGAAGGTAGGACGTGCGGAGAAGTGAATCTGAGGTGATATTCCAGAAGACAGCGGGGGAGGGGGCCTCCGTCGGCTGCTACTGGCAAGTGATAGAGCCGCGGAGCACAAAATCGGAACTTGTTGAAGTCTGCTCCACTGAGGGACGTCACTCCAGTGGCTAAGTGGGGGGGGGGGGGGACCCTCGCTGGGACAGTGTGGTCTCAGGACCCTCGGGGTCACAGAAAGACTGGGGGTACCTGAGTGCAGCAGAGCTCCCAGGTATCGGAGCAGGGAAGCAGGCTACAAAGATGGAGCCGAGGAGCAGGCTCTCAGCTCGGGGTTTGCCAAAAACCATGATCCACAGCACAGTCGGGCCGCACTCTTCCAGCAGGGACACAACAAGCGGCAAATCCGGGGAGACTCCCCTTCCACCCCCAGGAGGAGGGATGCAGAAGTGCACTGCAGGAATCTGCCGTGTTTGGAGACTCGAAATGGGGTCGTGTGCCAGAAATAGAAATGCTCGGTCACAGGCTGCATGAGTATGGAGTGTGGCCAGAGACCAGGCAGAAGGGAGTGATTGACTGCTTTTCTCTGGGGGCACACTGAGGAGTGGGGCCCCGAGTTCTCGGCTCCTCCGGGGCTGAGATTGGGAGGCCGCCATTTTCACTCTCGTCCTCCAAAGCTGTACAGAAAGCTTGCAGGGAACAAAAGCTCCTGAGAGCAAACCCAAGCAGATTACTTAGCCTGGGCCCCAGCAAGGACGGGGCAATTCCACCTCCAGCAAAGACATTTGAGAACCACGGCAACAGGCCCTTCCCCCAGAAGATCAGCAAGAACAGCCAGCAAGCCAAGACCAAGTTTACCAATCAATGAGAATGGCAGAACTCCAGCGCTAGGGGAATACTGCACATAGAATTCATGGCTTTTTTACCATGATTCTTTAGTCTTTCAAAGTTAATTTTTTTAATTTTCTTTTTCTATATTTTTTGAAAATTTTTTCCCTTTTTCAACGAACATCTTACCAATCCCTTTTTTAAAAATCTTTTTTATTTTTCATTTTTAGAGTCATGTTCTATCCCTTCATTTAGTTAACCCTATTTTTGGTGTGTATATATATAAGTTGTTCTCTCTTTAAAAATTTTGGGATACAGTTTCTTCTAACAGACCAAAATATACCCTAAATCTCTAGTGTATGGGGTTTTGTTCTAGACCCCTGCCTGATCACGTTCTGTCCCCCCCTTTGTTTTTTCAATTTCTCTTCTTTCTTTTTTAAACCAACTTCTTACCAATTCCTTTTATAAAATCTTTTATAATTTTCGTCTTTACAATCATATCCTATCCCTTCATTGTATTTACCCTTATTTTTGTACATATATACGTTTTTCCTTCTTTAAAATTTTGGGAGACTGTTTTTCTAACAGACCAAAATACGCCCAAAATCTAGTGTGTGTCACTGATCTATTCACCAGCCTGATCATATGTGATCATATTCCTTTTTCTTTCTTTTTCTTTTTCTTTCTTTTTTCTTTTTTTTTCTTTCCCTTTCTTTTCTTTTTCTTTTTTTTTTTTTTTTTTTTTTCCCTTTTTTCTGGTTTCGGGTCTCTTCTGATGTGTTTAGTGCATATTTTTCTGGGGTTGTTGTTACCCTGTTAGCATTTTGTTCTCTCAGTCATCTGTTCTCTGGATAAAATGACAAGACGGAAAAAAATCACTTCAAAAAAAAGACAAGAGGCAGTACTCACTGCCAGGGACCTAATCAATATGGACATTAGTAAGATGTCAGAACTAGAGTTCAGAATGACAATTATAAGCTAGGTTTGAAAAAAGCATGGAAGATACTAGAGAATCCCTTTCTGGAGAAATAAAAACCCTAAAATCTAACCAAGTCTATATCAAAAAGACTATTAATGAGGTGCAATCAAAAATGGAGGCTCTAACTGCTAGGATAAATGAGGAAGAAGAGAGAATTAGTGATATAGAAGACGAAATGATGGAGAATAAAGAAGCTGAGAAAAAGAGAGATAAACAACTACAGAATCATGAGGGCAGAATTCGAGAGATAAGCGATACCATAAGATGAAACAATATTAGAATAATTGGGATCCCAGAAAAAGAAGAAAGAGAAAGAGGGGCAGAAGGTATATTGGAGCAAATTATACCAGAGAACTTCCCTAATTTGGGGAAGGAAACAGGCATTAAAACCCAGGAGGCACAGAGAACCCCCCTCAAAATCAATAAAAATAGGTCAACACCCTGACATCTAATAGTAAAATTTATGAGTCTCAGAGACAAAGAGAAAATCCTGAAAGCAGCTCAGGAGAAGAGGTCTGTAACCTACAATGGTAGAAACATTAGATTGGCAACAGACCTATCCACAGAGACCTGGCAGGCCAGAAAGGACCTGCATGATATCTTCAGAGCACTAAACGAGAAAAATATGCAGCCAAGAATACTATATCCAGCTAGGCTGTCATTGAAAATAGAAGGAGAGATAAAAAGCTTCCAGGACAAACAAAAACTAAAAGAATTTACAGACACAAAACTAGCCCTACAGGAAATATAGAAAGGGGTCCTCTAAGCAAAGAGAGAGCCTAAGCAACACAGACCAGAAAGCAACACAGAGAATATACAGTAACAGTCACCTTACAGGCAATACAATGGCACTAAATTCCTATCTTTCAATAGTTACCCTGAAGGTAAATGGGCTAAATGCCCCAATCAAAAGACACAGGATATCAGATTGGATAAAAAAACCAAACCCATCAATATGCTGTCTGCAAGAGACTCATTTTAGACCCAAAGACACACCCAGATTGAAAGTGAGTGGGTGGAAAAACACTTACCATGCTATGGACACCAAAAGAAAGCAGGAGTGGCAATCCTTATATCAGACAAATAAGATTTTAAACCAAAGAGTACAATAAGAGATGAGGAAGGAAACTATATCCTACTTAAAGGATCTATCCAACAAGAAGATCTAACAATTGTAAATATCTATGCCCCTAACATGGGAGCAGCCAATTACATAAGCCAGTTAATAACAAAATCAAAGAAACACTTTGAGAAAAATACAATAATAGTAGGGGACGTTGACACCCCCCTGACTGAAATGGACAGATCATCTTAGCGAAAGATCAACAAGGAAATAAAGACTTTCAATGACACACTGGACCAAATGGACTTCACAGATATATTCAGAACATTCCATCCCAAAGTAACAGAATACACATTCTTCTCTAGTGCCCATGGAACATTCTCCAAAATTGATCACATCCTAGGTCACAAATCAGGTCTCAACCGGTACCAAAAGATTGGGGTCATTCCCTGCATATTTTTGGACCACAATGCTTTGAAACTAGAGCTCAATCACAAGAGGAAAGTCAGAAAAACTCACATACATGGAGGCTAAAGAGCACCCTACTAAGGAATGAATAGGTCAACCAGGTAATTAAAGAAGAATTTAAAAAAATCACGGAAACAAATGAAAATGAAAACACAACTGTTCAAAATCTTTGGGATGCAGCAAAGGCAGTCCTAAGAGGAAAGTATACAGCAATACAAGCCTTTCTCAAGAAACAAGAAAGGTCTCAAATACACAACCTAACCTTACACCTAAAGAAGCTGGAGGAAGAACAGCAAATAAAGCCTAAACCCAGCAGGAGAAGAGAAATAATAAAGATCAGAGCAGAAATCAATGAAATAGAAACCAAAAGAACAGTAGAACTGATCAATGAAACTAGGAGCTGGTTCTTTGAAAAAATTAACTAGATTGATAAACCCCTGGCCAGACTTATCAAAAAGAAAAGAGAAATGACCCAAATCAACAAAATCATGAATGAAAGAGGAGAGATCACAACCAACACCAAAGACATACAAACAATTCTAAGAACATATTATGAGCAACTCTATGCCAGCAAATTAGATAACCTGGAAGAAATGGGTGCATTCCTAGAGATGTATCTACTACCAAAACTGAACCAGGAAGAAATAGAAAACCTGAACAGACCTATAACCACTAAGGAAATTGAAGCACTCATCAAAAATCTCGCAACAAACAAGAGCCTAGGGCCAGATGGCTTCCCAGGGGAATTCTACCAAACATTTAAAGAAGAATTAATACCTATTCTTCTGAAACTGTTCCAAAAAATAGAAATGCAAGGAAAATTTCCAAACTTGTTTTACGAGGCCAGCGTTACCTTCATCCCAAAACCAAAGACCCCATCAGAAAGGAGAATTACAGATCAATATCCCTGATGAACATGGATGCAAAAATTCTCACCAAAATAATAGCCAATAGGATCCAACAGTACATTAAAAGGATTATTCACCAAGACCAAGTGGGATTTTTTTTCCTGGACTGCAAGATTAGTTCAACATCCACAATTCAATCAATGTGATACAATACATTAATAAAAGAGAGAACAAGAACCATATGATCCTCTCAATAGATGCAGAAAAAGCATTTGACAAAGTACAGCATCCTTTCTTTCTTTTTTTTTATTTTATTATGTTATGTTAATCACCATACATTACATCATTAGTTTTTGATGTAGTGTTCCATGATTCATTGCTTGTGTATAACACCCAGTGCTCCATTCAATACATGCCCTCCTTAATACCCATGACCAAGCTAACCCATCTCCCCACACCCCTCCCCCTGGAACCCTCAGTTTGTTTCTCAGAATCCATAGTCTCTCATGGTTCATCTCTCCCTCTGATTTCCCCCCCCCCTTCATTTTACCCTTCCTACTATCTTTTTTTTTTTTTTTAACATATAATGTATTATTTGTTTCAAAGGTACAGGTCTGTGATTCAACAGTCTTACACAATTCACAGCATCCTTTCTTGATTAAAACTCTTCAGAGTGTAGGGATAGAGGGCACATACCTGAATATCATAAAAGCCATCTATGAAAACACACAGCAAATATCATTCTCAATGGGGAAAACTGAAAACTTTCCCCCTAAGGTCAGGAACATGGCAGGGATGTCCACTATCACCACTGGTATTCAACATAGTACTAGAAGTCCTAGCCACAGCAATCAGATGACAAAAAGAAATCAAAGGCATTCTTTGCAGATGATAGGATACTTTATGTGGACAACCCAAAGACTCCACCCCAAAACTGCTAGAACTCATACAGGAATTCAGTCAAGTGGCAGGATATAAAAGCCATGCACAGAAATCAGTTGCATTCTTATACACCAACAACAAGACAGAAGAAAGAGAAATGAAGGAGTCAATCCCATTTACAATTGCACCCAAAACCATAAAATACTTAGGAATAAATCTAACCAAAGAGGCAAAGGATCTGTACACAGAAAACTATAAAATACTCGTGAAAGAAATTGAGGAAGACACAAAGAAATGGAAAAACG
Source organism: Zalophus californianus (assembly GCF_009762305.2). NCBI lineage: Eukaryota > Metazoa > Chordata > Mammalia > Carnivora > Otariidae > Zalophus > Zalophus californianus. The sequence continues at coordinate 210,613,449 of NC_045595.1, read as the reverse complement.
TTCCATGCTCGTGGATTGGAAGAACAAATATTGTGAAGATGTCAATGCTACCTAGAGCAGTCTACACATTCAATGTAATCCCCATCAAAATACCATCCACTTTTTTCAAAGAAATGGAACAAATAATCCTAAAATTTGTATGGAACCAGAAAAGACCCCAAATAGCCAGAGGAATGTTGAAAAAGAAAAGCAATGCTGGCAGCATCACAATTCCGTACTTCGAGCTCTATTACAAGGCTGTTATCATTAAGACAGTATGGTACCGGCACAAAAACAGACACATAGATCAATGGAACAGAATCGAGAGCCCAGAAATGGACCCTCAACTCTAGGGTCAACTCATCTTTGACAAAGCAGGAAAGAATGTCCAGTGGAAAAAAGACAGTCTCTTCAACAAATGGTGTTGGGAAAATTGGACAGCCACATGCAGAAGAATGAAACTGGACCATTTCCTTACACCACACACAAAAATAGACTCCAAATGGTTGAAAGACCTAAACGTGAGACAGGAGTCCATCAAAATCCTAAAGGAGAACACAGGCAGCAACCTCTTCGACCTCAGCTGCAGCAACTTCTTCCTAGAAACATCACCAAAGGCAAGGGAAGCAAGGGTAAAAATGAACTATTGGGACTTCATCAAGATAAAACGCTTTTGCACAGCAAAAGAAACAGTCAACAAAACCAAAAGACAACTGACAGAATGGGAGAAGATATTTGCAAATGACATATCAGGTAAAGGGCTAGTATCCAAAATCTATAAAGATCTTTTCACAATCCACATCCAAAGAACAAATGATCCAATCAAGAAATGGGCAGAAGACATGAACAGACATTTTTCCAAAGAAGACATCCAAATGGCCAACAGACACATGAAAAAGTGCCCAACATTTCTCGGCATCAGGGAAATCCAAATCAAAATCTCAATGAAATACCTCCTCACACCAGTCAGAATGGGTAAAATTAACAAGTCAGGAAACAACAGAGGTTGGCGTGGATGCGGAGAAAGGGGAACCCTCCTACACTGTTGGTGGGAATGCAAGCTGGTGCAGCCCCTCTGTAAAACAGTATGGAGTTTCCCCAAAAAGTTGAAAATAGAACTAGCCTATGACCCAGCAATTGCACTACTGGGTATAAAGATAAAAGATAGATAAAAGATAAAAATGTAGTGATCCGAAGGGGCACGTGCACCCCAATGTTTATAGCAGCAATGTCCACAATAGCCAAACTATGGAAGGAGCCAAGATGTCCATCAACAGATGAATGGATAAAGAAGATATGATATATATATACAATGGAATATTATGCAGCCATCAAAAAAAACACAAAATCTTGCCGTTTGCAACGATGTGGATGGAACTAGAGGGTATTATGCTAAGTGAAATAAGTCAATCAGAGAAAGACATCTATCATATGATCTCACTGATATGAGGAATTCTTAATCTCAGGAAACAAACTGAGGGTTGCTGGAGTGGTGGGCGGTGGGAGGGATGGGGTGGCTGGGTGATGGACATTGGGGAGGGAATGTGCTATGGTGAGCGCTGTGAATTGTGTAAGACTGTTGAATCACAGACCTGTACCTCTGAAACAAATAATACATTATATGTTTAAAAAAATATTAGGAAGCAAAAATGAAGGGAGGGAAGTCTGAGGGGGAGATGAACCATGAGAGACTATGGACTCTGAGAAACAAACTGAGGTTTCTAGAGGGGAGGGTTGCAGGGGGATGGGTTAACCCATTGATGGGTATTAAAGAGGGCACGTATTGAATGGAGCACTGGGTATAATATGCAAACAATGAATCATGGAACACTACATCAAAAACCAATGATGTAATGTATGGTGATTAACATAATATAATAAAATAAAATTTAAAAAAAAGAGTCCACAATATTCCTAAGCTAAAAGAAAATCTTTTTGACAAACAATACTGAAACTACTCAATGAACATAACACAAAAAAATGAATATCAATTTGTACTTCACACCTTATACCTTGTACAGATTTTATTTGCTCTAAATTATAGACTAGGATATAAAATCCCAAACTATGAAGTCTCTAAAAGGAAGCATAAAAGAATTCTTCATCATTTGGGGAATTGACAAAGCTTTCTTAGGATACAGAAAGCACTAAAAGTCAAAGGCAAATACATCATTGAGAAAATAAAAGGCAACTACAAACTGGAAGAAAACATTTTACACATTCAAAGATACACAGCTATAATACATACTATATATATGTCTGACACACATATTTACATAATATACCTGACAAATATATTTGGCCATTAGAAGATAGCTGGTAAATACTTATCTTCAGCATAATAAAGAACTCCTATAAATCAATAAAAAAGTAGTCTAACCTAACAATGGACAAAAGATTTGAGCAGATATTTCACAAAAGGAGATCCCCAGTGGCCAATAAACACATAAAGACAATATTACTTCTGTGATACTCCTGCCAAAAATGCATAAACTGCATCTAATTATGCGGAAATAGAAAAAAAACAGTTTGAGCAACTGGCTATCGTATAATTCTTCAAGAATGTCAAAGTCAAGAAATACAAAAAAGAGGAAAGAATGATCCAGATTGAAGGAGCCTAAAGAAGCATGACAAATAAATGGGATGTATGATACTGGTTGGGCTGGGGGAAATAGCCGAGAGGGACATGACCGGTCAGCTGGCCGACTTTCCACATGGACTTCATGTTAGGTGGTCACACTGTTCCAAAGTTACATTTCTTAATTTTGCTGACTGTTGTGGCAATGGTAGAATATCTGTTGTACAGAGAGCACACAATTCTGTGACTACATGGATTTGAAGCTCAAGAGCAGGTGAACTAACTCAGGGTGAAAGAAATCAGGACACTGACTGCCTCTGGTGAGATTGAAAGGAGTCCTAGGAATGTTTTGGGGTGATGAAATGCTTTGCATCATGCTCATGTGGGTGGTTACACAGTGTACATATTTAACAAGCTCATTCTGTTTGTACACTTAAGATCTGTAAATTTCACTGTATGTAAATTTTATCTACAAAAAAAGAATAACTGAAGAATACTTTCCTAAATAGATAAAAAAAAAGACAAGTTTTCAGTATGTTGTGTAAAAATCAGTGCAAAGAAATTTACAGCTCAGCACATCATGAAAAAAATGTGAATTGTAATTATTATTAAATTATTTATTTATATTATTTATTTAATAATAAATTATTATTAAATAAAATGACATTCCTAAGCATTTGAAATAAAAAAAACCAAAAAATTAAAAAAAAAAAGAAAAAAATAAATAACATTCCTAAGCTTCAACAGCCGATTATGTACAAAGAATAACAATCACAGGGACATCTAACTTCTCCATAAGGCAAAGCATGCGGAAGCAGTGTCTGCACAGGTTCTTCACTTCAATATTATGAAGTCCTTGCTTTCATCTTTTGTACTAAAGCAAGATGCTTGCAATCCAAGAACACTGAAATACGCCACTTATGATTGCATGTGGGAAAAATAAAAAAACTTGAGGGCCTTCTCCAGTCACCCAAGGAATTAGAACGGAGTTGACATTCAGGAATTTGCAAGAGGAAAGATGGTAGAGGGCTTAGCACAGCACCCCCATCAGGAGAACCCTACAGAGCTGGCCTCACTGGCCACAGAAATAGGCTTCCAGATTTTGGCAGGGCTGGGGAGGAGAAACTCTTCAGAGTACTTGGGAGTGTTAACAGTTACCTTTCTGTGATGGCATTGTGAGCTAGCTTCAGATGTGTTCCCTCCATTTGTTTTGCTTTCCAATTTGTCAGCAATGCATTTGTGATTACTACCATACAGTGTGAGGGAAATGGTCCATATATATGATAGAACAACAACGGAGTATGAAAATTTTATCTTTGTTGAAAACACTGGAAATTCCTATGGAAAACTCCTTAAGACCTAGATCCTACTTTGCCTGGGACAGTCTGAGGCTGTGCCTGTCTTCCTGGCATAATTACTCCTAGTATCTGTTTCATTCTCAAAAGTGTACCAGGTTGGATGATAAATTGTATACCCACCAACTTAAGATACTTACAGAGATATTTAATACACACTGGAAGGCTCAAAGTTTATTTGGCTTTTACCCATTTTCAGAGCTTTCATGGACATTTACACGGACTTACCATTTATCATTAAAACTATAAAGGATGATTTCTGTTTTTTATTTCAATTAGGTAACATATAGTACATCATTATTTCCAGATGTAGAGTTCAATAATTAAAGGATGATTTCTTATGAGAAAATGAATAAGGTGAGATAATCCCTCAGCCTTTCCTTTATTCCCTGGTGAGCGAACCCTAATTATTGCAGAAGTGGAAAGCTAATGTGACCATTTAGAGGGGGTGAATTTTCCTCTGTGTTTATCACTGCTGGTGGGGATGTAACAGTTCCAGACTATATATTTCTTGGGAGCTGACACTGTGTACCATGGGCATCTGGGTTGCATGATTGTTCTTCTTATGACAACCAGGAAATATATAAGTAATTAAAGCTTGTTAATACTGTATTTGCCCATTTTGAAAATGAAATCTTGTTCTGCTTGGAATTTAGCTTTATCTATAAAATCAGACTTTTTTTTTTGTAGTGTTTAATAACCAACACATCTACCTCCTAATCATTAAATAAATGGACTTGGAAGTTGTTTATTTGTATATGCCACTTCCTTCCATAATTTGTCTTTCTGCAGATGGAACTCCCAAAATTATTTCTGCCTTTAGTGAAAAAGTGGTGAGCCCAGCAGAACCAGTGTCCCTCATGTGCAACGTGAAGGGAACTCCATTGCCCACGATCACGTGGACCCTGGACGATGACCCGATACTCAAGGGTGGCAGTCACCGCATCAGCCAGATGATCACGTCGGAGGGAAACGTGGTCAGCTACCTGAACATCTCCAGCTCTCAGGTCCGGGATGGGGGAGTCTACCGCTGCACTGCCAACAACTCGGCGGGAGTCGTCCTGTACCAGGCTCGAATAAACGTAAGAGGTGCTTGTCAAATCAGCTCCTCAAAAAAACACACATAACTCATTGTAGTGGAGAAGAAAGTTTCTGCATGCACCGAGCTGAGTCTTGGAATGCCAAAACAGATTAACTGTTGCTTTCCATTTCCTACCCTTTCCTTCTGACTCCAGAATGGCCCTGATTGGGTTAATGTGAAAAAAAAAGGCCTTTTGGTTTCTTCAGTCAGCTTGTTCTCTGTTACTCTCAGATTTGTCCACTTGATCTTTCCTTTCCTGGTTTATGCTCTGCATGCTCGTTCCTTCCTCCTCTTCTTCTGTTCTACCACATTCATGGTAAACCTTCATGTACATGGTATTTTAACTTACATTCATAGTGCAACATGGCATAACCTCCATCTTCATAACCTACTCCACAGAGACAGTTTAAAAATTGAATTGCTACCAGTGTTTTCACGAAAACAGCATGATGGTTCAGTGGAGACTAGTTACTTTTTGTTGATTAAATTGCCTCTTGTCTTGTAATTCAAAATGTTTTAATAGAAGTAGTTGATAATGAAAGTTTTTAACACTTCATTCAATTCATTCGAAAGTAATGAAACTAAAAGGAAACAAAGAACTTCTGAGTAGGAAAATCCAAACACAGAAAAAATTGTTTAATCGAAAAAGACATTTTTACATGAAAATAATCTACATTTTTTTTTACTCAAGGAAAAGTGCACCCATTTCCACACATGAGATGTACCCTTAAATTATTTTCAATAGTTTCTTTGTGTCTCTCTAGGGCCTGCAAGCATTCGACCAATGAAAAATATCACAGCGATAGCAGGGCGGGACACATACATCCACTGCCGTGTGATTGGCTATCCCTATTACTCTATCAAATGGTACAAGAACTCTAATCTGCTTCCTTTCAACCATCGCCAAGTGGCATTTGAGAACAACGGCACTCTAAAACTCTCGGATGTGCAAAAAGAAGTGGATGAGGGAGAGTACACGTGCAATGTGCTGGTTCAACCGCAGCTCTCCACCAGCCAGAGTGTCCACGTGACAGTCAAAGGTAAGGCTGCACTCCCTGTCCCCACACAGCTTGCCATGATTCCGCTCTTTCACCAGAACCACGATCAGGAGTTGGCGGGGGGGGGGGTGGGGGGGGGTGGAGGGGGGGGAATCTCAGAGCCTGCATATTTTCAGTAGGACAGTTACAAAGACGGAATGAGAGTACATCAGATGTTCTGACCTCTTTACTCCTGCATCTGCACAAGACCTGTGCTTGATGTAATTTTCTTTTCATATGGATTTTTGGGTTGGTTTTCCAGAGGGTATGTGTGGTATTACCATCAAAAAAAAAAAAAAATAGACATCATTGGCGTTGTTACCTAGTTGTCTGACAGATCATTTTAAAACACACACTGATGTTCCTCCACTTACAATGGGATTATGTCCCAATAAACTCATTGTAAGTTGAAAAGGTAGTAAGTCAAAAATTTTATTTAATACATCTCACCTACCAAACATTGTAGCTTAGCCTAACCTACCTGAAACACGCTCAGAACACTTACATTAGTCTACAGTTGGGCAAAATTATCCAATGCAAATCCGACTTTATAAGAAAGTGTTGAATATCATGTAATTTATTGAATACTGTACTGAAAATGAAGAACAGAAAAGTTGTATGGGTGAAGACTAGTAGTCAGTTTTGGATGTTTGCCCTCCTGACCACTGGCTGACTGGGAGCTGTGGTTCGCTGTCACTGCCCAGCATCACCAGAGAGTATCTACTACATATCACCAGCTCTGAAGGAGAAAGCAAGGTTCAAAATTCAAAGTAAAGTTTCTACTGAATGCACATGTCTTCTACACCATCATAAAGTGGAAAAATTGGAAGTTGAACCATCCTAAGTTGGGAACCATCTGATTCTTTCTTTTCCTAAAAACTCCTAAAAGTAAGTTCTTTTAGAATCCAACCGGAAGAGGTTTTCTAATGGATAAGGACTTCAAACAAATTTTTCATCTTGAGTAGTTGAGTAGATCAAAGCAACAATATAGTAATTATATAATTAAAGGAACCCACCAAAAAATTTCTTGACTTTTAAATGATTCTTTACATCACAGGATCTAACCATCGGGATGAATTTGGGGGTCATGCAACTCAATCTCAATCTCCTTATCAGTAAAGACCACTAAAATGACAAGACCCACCCCAGGACACACAGCCCTGTAGTGGCAGACCCTTAGGGGAAGCTGTTTCTTCTATACCCCAAGTCAGTTTCTTCAGCTGAACATAAAATGAAATTTTTCAATTCTGTAAATAATCTACATGAAGAAGGTCATGAAAATAACTCTAAAATGTTATGAAACACTTTCAAAATACCACAACAATAGCCTTCTGCCTGCTAAACTATCTGTCTGAGCTATCCCTACATACCAATAATTGTCTTTTAATGTCATGGCTACAAAGTTACATGGGTTTTCCATGGTCTTCCCCAACATTTTTTCTCCCCATAAACTTCGTTAGTTTACCTTTTCAGGACACCTATAAATACACACATGCATGCACACATACAATCTATGTAATATTTTATGTATTGTATGTTATATAGTATGTATAATATAGGATATACTTGCAGATAAATAATTTTGAATCTTTTAAAAAGAATCACGTATCTTGTTTGTTTGTTCTTAAATTTTTTATTGTTATGTTAATCACCATACATTACATCGTTAGTTTTTGATGTAGTGTTCCATGATTCATTGTTTGTGCATAACACCCAGTGCTCCACGCAGAACGTGCCCTCTTTAATACCCATCACCAGGCTAACCCATTCCCCCACCCCCCACCCCTCTAGAACCCTCAGTTTGTTTTTCAGAGTCCATCGTCTCTCATGGTTCATCTCCTCCTCCGATTTACTCCCCTTCATTCTTCCCCTCCTGCTATCTTCTTCTTTTTTTTTTTCTTAACATATATTGCATTATTTGTTTCAGAGGTACAGATCTGTGATTCAACAATCTTGCACAATTCACAGCGAAAAGAGCCACATATCTTAAGAATTTTCTCAAATCATTAGAATTTCTTGGTAAATCAGACTATGATAGCTACATAAAAGTTCATTTTGTGGTTGTATTTATTTCTTTACCATTTATGAAACATCTGCTCCATGCTAGGTTTTACTCTAGACATTGAGGAAAACAGTGATGAAGAAGGTAGACAAGCTTCTTTCCCTGTGGAGCTCTCCTTCCAATCAAGAGAGACAAACAGTAAACAAACAAAACAAGTGAATAAACCAGAAAATACTTTATAATGTTTAATACAATGCAGAAACTTAAAACATGGTGGTATCTTAAAGATTAGCTGCCCTAGAGAATCAGAAGCTGTATCAATAAATGTTTGGTGCTCTGGTGTCTTAAAATTCATTGGTCTATCATGCGCTTTGAAAGAATGTCTTACCCACAGCTTGTTTTGTAACATGATAAGTTGATCATTTGGAAATTATTGGTTTGCTGAGTTATGTGGATCTTTGAAATATCGACAGAATAACAGCAAAGGCTCATCAGAAAAGTCTTTAAGGGGGCACCTGGGTGGCTTAGTTGTTAAGCATCTGCCTCCGGCTCAGGTCATGATCCCAGGGTCCTGGGATCGAGCCTGGCATCGGGCTCCCTGTTCAGCAGGAAGCCTGCTTCTCCCTCTCCCACTCCCCCTGCTTGTGTTCCATCTCTCGCTGTGTCTCTCTCTGTCAAATAAATAAATAAAATCTTAAAAAAAAAAAGGAAGAAAAATCTTTAAGTATTGGGAAGCTGAGAAGCTCATAGCAACAGATAAAAGTTTTACAAAATTCTACTCTTTTGCTTGAAAGTTTGAATTTCATTATTTGCAACAAATACAGTCAGTTGTGATCGTAGGAGAGGCAGGCTATATTCTTTTTTCCCCCTAGGACAATGCCTGCCAGTTGCACAAGCCTGAGTAACTATAGCTTTTAGGTAGCCATTCTTTGAGGAAACAACAGAATTCCATGAAAAGAGTGACTAGTGGAGCTTGTAATTCAAACAAATGCGCAAGTACTTTGCTTCAAGACAACCATCCTGCACAGCAGGCCGAAGTGCTTTGTGTGTTCTTCCCATTTTGTTACACAGAGCAGAGAACACTGAAAATGACATGAACTCAATATAAAAAAACTTATACTTTAAGTAAAACACTTAAAATTATTATTTTCATGGCTTTGTCAAGTGTCCTTAAATGAAACTGGTTTAAAAAACAATTAGAACTGTGTGGTGGCGAACACCACAATGATGATTGGTGCATTTTGGTGTCACTGCCATGATTTGTGCTAAGGCCCCAGCCATCTTACCCACTGTGACTTCTGTGTGTCTATGCAGATGTCAAGCCAATGAGAAAAGTACATAATATCTTACTGTTATAATAAAAATGGTTATCTCTTTGCAAACCCCCAAAAATGTTCTCAGGGGTTCCTAGGGGTCTTCAGACTACATTTAGAAAACATCGACTCCGGTGCTATTTCATTTATGTCTAATATTTAACCATTTTGGATGATGTGTCAAATGAGCTTCTCCATGCATTGACCTTTATCTCCGTGTAAGATGGTTTCTTTTAGGAAAAGTTGCCAGAAGTGTGACCATTGGGTAAATGGATACACATATTTTAATATCAATTTTTTTAGGAGACATAAATTCAAACAAAGACCATTTGAATTATTCGCTTTTATTCTTAAAATTTTGTAGAACAGCATAAATCAATGTATTAATCTTGATCCTTTTAATCTTAAGTGACAGAACCCAACTCCAACAAGCTTACACCCAAAAGGAGAATTTATTGGCTCTTACCACCAAAGTATCCATCATTTTAGGAAACAATTGAATCAAATGGTTTTGTTTTCAGGAATTTTTTTTCTTCTAAGTATATATTATGTAGAATAATCATTTTCAGGTCCTTGGCAAGGATCGTCAAACAAAAGAAGGCAAATATTATTTTGCGTGGTGTTTCATTACAGTTGCCTGGCAAGAAATGGCTGGCAGTGGGCAGGACAGCTGTAGGGATTTGGGATTTGCAGTGCTTAAGAGGGCAGTCAGGGAAGGCTTCTTTGAGAAGCTGACATTTGATCAAGGACATAGAGGAGGGAAAGAGAGCCAAGCACATATCTAGGGGAGAAAGCATTCTAGACAAAGGAACTAAAAGAGGCAGGAGTGGGCCTGGCCACCTGGAAGGCCAGCAAAGAGGCTGTGTGGCTGGAACAGAGTGAACACAGGGTAAAGTAATAAGGGGTGGAGTCAGAATTAGCAGGGCCCTTTTATGTAGGACCCAGTTCAGCAGGGCTGGGCTCTAAGGGCTTGAGTTTTTCCTGAGTGAGATGGAGGGGTTGATCAGATGATTTTAAACAGAGATGTCACAGGGCCTGACTAGGTTGTAAAAGGATACATCTGACTCCTGTGCTGAGAATAGGTTAAAGGCAAGAAGGGATAAGCAGGCCCCCTGCTAGAAAGCTTATGCAGGGGAGAGGTTGGGGGGCTTGCGCCAGGGAGAGAGCAGTGAAGGGGTGAGGAGAAGACAAGTTCTAGATATATTTTTAAGGTCTACTCAGTGGGATTTCCTGATGGATTGGATGTGGGTGTAAGAGCCTGAGCAATAGAAAGAAGAACACAGCCATAAGTTGAGTCAGCAGAAGATGCAAGGAAGCAATTTAAGGGAAGAAATCAGGAGTCTACTTTTTGATGTATTGAGGTTGAAATATTAAGTGGATCTACTAAGTAGGCAGTTGGATAGACAGGCAGTAGAATTTAGGATGGTGGAGTCTGAGCGGTAGATTTGGAGACATCAGTGAATAAATAATGTGTAAGGCACAGGCCTATGTGTAACCATCAGGAGACTGTGCACCTCCCTGCAGATCCTCATTCATAGAGGCAGATTCATCAGTGCCTTAGTCAAACTCACATTAAAACCTATTCACCAAATGTCTGAAGATAAAGTCTGACAAAAATTCATACAAGAACTATTTAAATGTAAATCTGTCTCTAAATTTCCTAGATGAGGATGGATCAATGTATCAATGATCCTATTAATTGCAAAGAGCAGGAACTCCAATCAGACTCGTTCAACAACAATTATAACAGTGTGGGGAGGGGGGAGTTAGGGATGGAGGTCAAGGTTGTATTACACTAACTTCTGGGAGAGGCAGAGATAGCATAGGCCTCACAGGAGGCCTGGTCTAGACTTTTAAAATTATTATTTTATTATTTTTTTATTAGTTTCAGGGGTAGAATCCAGTGATTCATCAGTTGCATATAACACCCAGTGCTCGTTACATCATGTGCCCTCCTTAATGCCTGCCCATCACCCAGTTATCCGTCCCTCCCACCTCCCCTCCAGCAACCCTCAGCTTGTATCCTAGAGTTCAGCTTCTCTTATGGTTTGCATCCCTCTCTAATTTCATACTGTTTTATTTTTCCTTCCCTTCCCCCTTCATCTCTTTTTTTAATTAAATTCCACATATGAGCGAGATCATTAGCATAATGCCCTCTAGTTCCATCCATGTCCTTGCAAATGGAAAGACTTCATTTTTTGATGGCTAACTAGTATTCCATTAAATATACATACCACGTCTTCTTTATCCATTCATCTGTTGATGGACATTTGGGCTCTTTCCATAGTTTGGCTATTGTGGACATTGCTGCTATGAAGGGTGCAGGTGCCCCTTCAGATCTCTCTGTTTGTATCCTTTGGGCTAAATACCTGGTATGTGCAGTTGCTGGGTCATAGCATAGCTCTATTTTCAACTTCTTGAGGAACCTCCATACTGTTTTCCAGAGTGTCTGCACCAGTTTGCATTCCCACCAACAGTGTAGGACGGTTCCCCTTTCTCCACAACCTGGCCAACATTTGTTGTTTCCTGACTTGTTAATTTTAGCCACTCTGACTGGTGTGAGGTGGTATCTCACTGTGGTTTTGATTTGTATTTCCCTGATGCCAAGCGATGTTGAGCAGTTTTTCACGTATCTGTTGGCCATTTAATTACCGTCCGAAACTTCTCTCTGTTCCTTTGGTGTTTCCCCCTACACACTGGCTTCATTCCCTCAGAGCTGCCTATCTATATAGCAAGAAAACTGACCCTCATTACTCTGGACTCACATGCCCTTTCCCTGATGACTCCATGTAGGAAAATCAGAGGGAGGGACTCTGGCTGTCTTTCCACACCCATTCCTGGACCAGTCGCTGAGGCCAGAGCTGTGTGGTGCCCGGAGAGGCTGCCTGCTTCCATCCACACCCCCTTGCTAGGGAGAAGGTTGAACTATCAAAAGAAGGAGGAAAATGAAAATAATAGCCATAATAAACTGTCTTAAGAAAGTGAATTAAAATATGAATGGGGCTGAGAGTGACTCCTGAATGTGTATTCACTTTACTTAGTAACACGTGCTCAATAAAGGCCCCCACGCAGGTTAATACCCCAGAAAATAAATTCTATCCAATGGCTAAGAATTCTCCCCAGAAGAGACCAACCCCGAGGATAAGAAGAATCATATTAGGCTGTGGAAGCCAAGCAAAGACCACGGATAGAAAGTGTGAGGGAGGGCGCCTGGGTGGCTCAGTCAGTTAGGCATCTGCCTTCAGCTCAGGTCATGATCATGGGGTCCTGGGATCGAGCCCTGCGTTGGGCGCTGCACTCAGCGGGGAGTCAGCTTGTCCCTCTCCTCATGCACCTCCCCACTGCTTGTGCTCTATCCCAAATAAATAAAAAAAATCTTTAAAGAAAAAAAAAAGAGTGAGGGAAGGAGCCAGATGGAAGGAGGATGTCAGGTGCAGCAACCAAATCAGACAGACAAGGGGATGAAGAAAGCAGAAAGCCCTCAAGATGCAAGATGACAGGGCGCCTGGGTGGCTCAGTCGGTTAAGCGTCTGCCTTCAGCTCAGGTCATGATCCCAGTGCCCTGGGATCGAGTCCCGCATCAGGCTCCTTGCTCAGCAGGGAGCCTGCTTCTCCCTCTGCCTGCAGCTCCCCCTGCTTGTACCCTTGCTCACTCTCTCACCCACGCTCTCTCTAACAAATAAATAAAATCTATAAAAAAAAAAAAAAGATGCCAAGATGACATTGAAACCAAGCAGATCCCTAGGAAACCTACAATAGCCAAGTGAGCAAAGCTCGAGACATCCCTGACAGTCTCTAACGGTAGCCTTCTAGACGACAGGTTACATCTCTCTGTGGAGCCGACCCTATGAGAATATCACACACTAACACAAATTTGATTGCGAAGACTAACAGTGGGTTTGCCAAGAAGCCTGGAATACTGAACTTGCTAAAAACTGTGTTCATTTGTGTTGAGATGTCTATAATTTTTTGTGCAGATGTCTGGGCAAAGGAGAGAGCATATCCTTTTGGTGAATCATTGCTTCAAAACATGTTTTAAAAGGAGCATTTTTCTAAACAAAATACAGTTGTTGGCTCTCCCACCTTACATTTATTTAATTTCACCTTTTCTGTGTTGACAGATGAAACTGTAGTCACCAAAAGAGGAAATTGCAGGCTGGGTGGACAAGGTTAATCCCGAGTAAGCCTATGTGGGACTTCCCAGGTGAAAAAGAATGCAGTCTGACATCCCCTTTTATTTGTTGACTCATTGGTCATAGTTACCCGCTTTGCACCCTAGCAAAGATAGTTGAGTAATTCAGTGTGAGATTACCACTTGCATTTCTTGTTTAAGATGACTTCTAACTTTAAATATATAGTAATAATTATACACCGTGAACAATTTTAGCCTTTACTCAGATGTCATTAGACAGGTTGCAACCAAATTGACTTCTGAACATTTACATTTGAATTTTAAAATGTTTGGAAATGAAATATGTAAATTAAGCCACACTCCAGGAGTTGGGATTATAGTCTATCGATGCTTTTAAAAGATTAATAACCTTTACTTATTTCAATTATGATAAAGATTATGATAAGGGAAGAAATAAGCAATCAACTGAATTATAGCAAAAGACAGATTTTTTACTTTCTCTGTGACTTGGGATTGGAAGGCAGTCTGTTCTTATTTTATTTATATAAATACAGCTCGATTACCTTTCTTGTTAGACTGCACGGTGAATATTTTACTCAGATAATTTCAGAAGAGCAAATACGTTGGCTCACAAGTTGGCTTCCTTGGAAAGTGGGCCCCCTTGTTTCCGTCAGTAATGTCACAAATGGGGGGAGCACAAGCTTTTCGTCTTGTTGCCCAGAGGTTCTCTGTTAACAGTGAATGCAGGCTGTGTATGAGTGTGTGTGTTTGTGTGTATGAGTGTGTATATTAGATGACATTTGGAAACAATACTATTTCTCTCTTTTTTAAAAAGATCTGTTTTTAAATTTTATTTTATTATGTTATGGTAGTCACCATACAATACGTCATTAATTTTTGATGTAGTGATCCACGATTCATTGTTTTTAAAAGATTTTATTTATTTATTTCAGAGAGAGAGAGAGCAAAAGCATGAGCAGCGGGAGGGGCAGAGGGAGAAGCAGCCTCCCCGCTGAGCAGGGAGCCCGACATGGGGCTTGATCCCAGGACCCTGAGATCATGAGCTGAGCCAAAGGCAGATGCTTAACCTACTGAGTCACACAGGCACCCCTAAACAATATTATTTTTCAGTCATGTCTTTTTTTTAAGTTTTTAATTTTTTAAAAAGATTTTATGCATTTATTTGAGAGAGAGAGAACACGAGCGTGGGAGGGGCAGATGGAGAAGCAGATTCCCCACTGAGCAGGGAGCCTGATGTGGGACTTGATCCCAGGACTCTGGGATCATGACATGAGCCCAAGGCAGACGCTTAACTAACTGAGCCACCCAGGCACCCCACAGTCGTGTCTTTTTTGCTAATAGTCTTGGCCCTTTTGCTTATAATGTAGCATTGACTTAGGAAATTTGAAAAAAAAAAAAAACTTCAAAGATCAATTTAAACACCAGTTAATTATTGATAATACCTAAAACTTAAGCAGTTCTGAGTTCTATTAACCAACCAGAAGCACAATTGTGTTGCTTTCGAACAAGTTGGGAGAAATGAAAGTCAAATTCCCTTTTTCACTTCATTTCAATATAACAAGCAGGGTTATATTTAACACATTTCAAAGCATTTTCTTTCTCATTTTAGGTGCCACATTGAACTTGAATGGTGCCTAATTGAGTGTTTTAATTGCTAGGGACCAGCGCTGCCAGGAAAGTTAATTGACTGCTACATAAAAATGTCACCTTCTATTTATATTTATATAAAACTTTATAGTTTACAAACACTTTCATATGTGTAACCTTAATTAATGTTCACAGTGACTCTGTAATGTAGATAAAGCATAAGCAGAGAAACAGAATTAAGAGTGAGCAGGAGGTTTGCTCAGAGCTGTCCGGTAATGTATTCAGGATTCAAATACACATCTTTGGATTCCAGTACACCCTGTAGTGTGTTTTAGAAAAGCAATCCACATTGCAGTGGGAAGCCAGGGTGGAAGTGAGGAGAAATTAAAGCAAAGAACCTAGGTAGGAAGCTATTAGAAAAGTTAAGAAGATGATTTAAAAAGGAAGGGTGTGAGGTTATTGACACCTTAATTTAAGAGAGGCCATGAGAACTAGTTACACTGATGAGCAGTAAAAGGGGGGATGGATTTGGAAAGTGAGGGTGGGGGAGGACCCCAGGCCACACCAGAAGTTCTGGTCTGGGTGACAGAGAGCCTAAGACTAAAAAATTAGTGGCTTGGGCAAGGCTTATGGAGGGTAGGGTTTGGTTGAAAGCATCTGGACCAGCATCCTGGATTCAGACCACAAGAATTCTGAAATACGGATTTGGAGGGCTCAAATTAGTAGAGAGAGAGAGAGAGAGAGAGAGAGCCAACACTAGGTGGTCAACAGTGTCTGAGAAGCATCAAGCTTTCAGAATTATTTTTCATGAGTTTTTAAAATAAATGTTTGCCAATAATGAGATGAGATGATGATGCTCGAAACCCAGCAAGAGTGATCACGAACATTATCTCCTTTGTATTTCATTTCACCGCGGTCTTCCTGATTTAACACACATCTTTCTCATGTCTTGCTCCAACGCGAGGGAAGACTTAAGTGTCATTGGCAGTATTTCTGACTGAACGGTGGTGACCGTTTGTGTTCAGCGGGGACGAGGTTCTGCACAATCTGACCTACAGCTTCTGCCTCCGGTGCTCTTTATCGTATGCTGCACCTGCTCCGTGACCATGTTCCCGTGGCTGCAGCTGGGGAGGTGAATGCCAAATTAAAAGTGGGGTCTGCTCCCATCTCTGAGTGAGTGGCCAGGAGTGCTGCCTGCTAATGACATCATTCTTCAGGGGCTCCTGATAGCTGATGTCATTTGGCCGGGGCAGAGGCACAGTTCTGTGCACAGAAACGACATTGGCAGCGCCCCCCACTCCCACTTCCCGTTCCCAACACTTGCCCCTTTGCTGCTCCAACCAGAACACCCCCAGCCTCTTTGCTGTTCCAAAGAGGCTCAGAACCCACCTCCATCAGGGATGGAGTTCTTCTCTCTTTGTCACTTCCACTGGCTACTGGAATCCTTTATACACCGGTTGGTAGAACACATGGTGTTTCAAGCTAGTTTCTCTTTCAGGTGCCTCATTAAAATTGAACAGAGTTTCATTTAGGGTTCTCTTTGTTGGGTCTGGTATGGCCATAAATTGTAGTCATTCACAAAATGTTTATGTGGATTTTCAGCAACTCCTTAGGGAAGGTGTAGTTTCTATTATGAATAATATGGGAGAAAACAGACCTAGTAGAGGAATGTAGGGGAAAACATTAAATGTGCAATCCTTTTGTGGGATTTTATGGTTTCAAATGGGATTTTATAGTCTCTTGGTTAATTTCTTTAAAGATTTTATTTATTTTTGAGAGAGAGAGAAAGTGCGCATGAGTGGGGTGGAAGTGGCAGAGGGAGAAGCAGACTCCCCACTGAGCAAGGAGCCTAATGCGGGACTTGATCCCAGGACCCTGGGATCATGACCTGAACCGAAGGGAGATACTTAACTGACTGAGCCACCCAGATACCCCTTGTGGTTAATTTAATATCCCAATGTGACAGAAGAAGGCTGATGATGTGGGGGACTTGCATCACCCCTCCTTGCTGAACTACCAAGGAGCACCCCTGTTGGATGGGCCCAGTGGCTACATTTACTCCCCTGGTTGAGGATTCACGCTCTCAGGCTCCTGCAGGAGAGAACGACTTTCCTTAGGTTAGGAGGTCAGAATTGAGCTCCGAAGCCCACTTGAGTATCTTCTTCAGACAGGTTTGTCCTGGGGGTAGAAGCTCTTGTAATTTCCCTTCCATTCTAGAAAAATAAAGCTGGTACCTTTCTTCAAGGAAATCCTTCATTAATTTTTTTTAGAAATAATATCTCATTGTTTTTCTCTAAGTAGAGGAAGAGAAAAAGATTGTGTATTGGATTTGTTTTGAAGTCAAAGATTGCCGTTTTTACTCAGTGAAAATTAAGATTGTAGGAGAAATCATGTTTTGCAGTATTTGTGCTTGTTAAACATGGGAACTTGGAGAAGGAGAGAATTAAGTAGAGATGAGAAAAAAAGAAAGAATGACAGGAAAAGTATTGCACCTTCCCTGCCAAACCCATAATCAAGCTGTTTGCAAATACACACACACACACACACACACACACACATACACACACACACACACACGGGAAAAGACCCCCAGGTAGTGCTTAACCAATAATGCTCTGATGATATTTTAAGTCAGCAAAAAATCCTTCTCAATTATTCAAAATCATACAGTAGGATCTTTTATGAAGATTGGTAAATAACACAACTCTGTAAGTTTGTGCAGACGTGATACATGACATAAATAACATTTGTGTCTTTTATTTACATAGAACTATAAAACATACTCATGGGTTAAAGTCATGTATAAATATGCATATTATATTCATATATAGGTAGACATAAATAAGTATAATAAGAGATGCCTACATAGCATAAATAGATGGTAAAAAGATAGAGCCATAGAAATACAGTGAACGTGGAGTTCACCTGGATGAGACCACCATGTGATACTCACCTTGCCCATTTTTCCAGACTCTGTCTGCACCTGGTCTGCACAGTGCACCACTCCAGGCACGAAACTCGTCCTGGTTCTGCACAGCCATGAGCACTGCACAGCTCCTCCTCCTGGTGGATACAAATCCGCCTTCTCTAGCTGTTCCTTTTCTCTCTGGTCCCATCCGCCTGCCCCCGGGGGGCAGCACACTGAACAGCATCCCCCCTCCTCCACGTAAGCTACCAAAGGAGTACAGCCGTGGGCCATTGCTTCCCATGAACCATTTCTGACATCCCCGTAAGGGTGGACGGCTGTGCCGCCTCCTCTCAGAGAAACCCAGCCCCCCAGGCATTTTCTCATGCCCCAAAGAGGGGAATGAGAATGTCGCCACCACCCTGAAGATAAGACTTTTTTGTAGAACCCATGGCCTACTGTGTAGTCACTCTGTTGGGCTCATGAACAAAATCCCCCAGAGGTGCTGCTGACTTTGGTTGGTCAGTATTTGCTTTATGCCACATCATTATCATAAGTCCATACAAGTTCCATATTTTGTTTTATTTGCATTTATCTTTTTTTTTAACCATCCACCAATTCTGTTATCATTCCTTCTTGTCTTGTCAGCACTTATTCATGTACGTACTTAATAGGCTTACTTAATTTTTTTAATTTTTTAAAGGATTTTATTTATTTATTTGAGAGAGAGAAGAGAGAGAATGAGCAGGGGAAGGGAGAGGGAGAAGCAGGCTCCCCATTGAGCTGGGAGGCCGACCCGAGGCTCCATCCCAGGGTTCCGGGATCATGACCTGAGCCAAAGGCAGATGGCTAGCCGACTGAACCACCCAGGTGCCCCTAATAGGCTTATTTTAAATCTACTTTTTATGCCCTTATGAAGATAGATATAAATGTATATTAAAGCATGAAAAGTAAACCCTTAGGCTTTCCTCCAGCACTTTGACTCTGTACATAGTGTATGATGAAGATCCCTGTCTGTGGGTCCATGAGTAACATTAACTTAGTGTTCCCAGTGACTGCAGAGCGCTCTCCAAAATACCAGTTTATGCTGCCACCAGCCACTCAGGAGAGGTCACATTTCCCCATATCTCTGTCAGCCCTTGATATCATCTGCCTTTCTAAGTATTGCAAATCTAAAGAGTGTAGATTTTATTTTAATTTGCTTTTCTTCCATTACTACTGAAGTTGAGCATGACCCTCTTTATATTCTTACTAGATATTTGGGTATCCTATCTATGAATTTCCTTTGCCCACTCTACCATCATTCTTCCTGTTTTGACTTGGTTCCTTCATGTGAACAGAATCTCTGATTATATAGATATTGTTGTGAATATCTTTGTCAAGACAGTCTCTGGTCTCTTAACTTCACCTTTGATTGTCTTCCATGGGATCTTGATTAAGAAGTCTCTGAGCTCCCGGAACGTCTGTTTCTACATTATTTTCTGTGTTCACTCTGTGTTTATATTTCCACTGTCTACATTTAGGTCTTCCATCCACATTGAGGGTTGTAGATACAGTACAAGTAGGCATCAATTTCTTCTTTCTTTATATAGTGAGCCAGTCTCCCTAATATCATTTATTAAATGACCCATACTTCCCACTCTTCTTCGTCCACCAAGATACTACAGTGGTGTCTTCAGAGATGATTCTAGTTCTGTGAAATGTACTGAAGCTTTCTCTATGGATGTTTTATCTATTTAAAAAAATGTTTTTTCTCGGGACTCCTGGGTGGCTCGGTCATTAGGCATCTGCCTTCGGCTCAGGTCATGATCCCAGCATCCTGGGATCGGGTCCCACATCGGGCTCCCTGCTGAGCAGGGAGTCTGCTTCTCCCTCTCCCTCTGCCTCTCACCCTGCTTGTGTGCTCTCTCTCTCTCTGTCAAATAAATAAATAAATAAAATCTTTAAAGAAATGTTTTTTTCTTATATTTGTTGACAAAAATCTGTCTGTATGTGTTCAATTAAATTTAATAATTGTGTTATGTCTCATCTCTAGGTTTGTTTTTTTATTCCCTTTATTGATCAGTTATCAAACAGGTGTTAGTATTACTAAATGTAGTTGTTGATTTACATATTTTCTGCCCTAATCTCTGATTTTTTATCTTGAATTATATGATGGAAAAGTTATTCTTTCTGCCTTCTTTGTTTCACATTTTCCTGGTAGATTTTTTTCCCCATTTCTTCAACTCCTGCTTTTCTGTAGCCTTTTGTTTTATGATGTTGCATGGATCCAATTTTTTTTATAGATTTTATTATTTATTTAATTGACAGAAAGAGAGAGAGAGAGAGAGAGACAGCGTGAGAGGGAACACAAGCAGGGGGAGTGGGAGAGGGAGAAGCAGGCTTCTGGCCGAGCAGAGAGCCTGATGTGGGGCTCGATCCCAGGACCTTGGGATCATGACCTTAGCCAAAGGCAGTTGCTTAACCAACTGAGCCACCCAGGTGCCCCTGCATGGATCCAGTTTTTAATGGTGTGTGTGTGTGTGTGTGTGTGTGTGTGTGTGTGTGTGTGTGTGTGTGTGTGTGACTTTTGACATCTATTTAACACCTATGTGTTTAATCTTATATCAAAGTTATTTTAGATTTTAGTTCTATCAATAGTCCCATATTTTCTATTTACTATTTCCTGTTCTCTGCCTTTACTCTGGACCAGATAGACTCACTCAAGTACCGGTAGTTAGATTTACAATATGATCTGTTTATATTAAATGGTCATAAATATGCTGCAATCATAGTTTCACACACATGAAGTTCTTTGTCCTAATTATTCAGTTCAGTCACAGAGTTTGTTAATTTATTCAAGAAAGAATTAGTTGCTTGTTAAGTGTATTAATCTAGGCATGGGAACAAAATACCTTGGTTCTTCAGACTAGCATTTTTCACGTTGCCTAGGAGTGATGACAATACCTGGAGGATTTCACTCTGTTTCATTCACTCAGACTCAGAACCTGTTACTGCTGAAACCCACCTAGTCTGAGTTTTCGCCATGAAGACATTGAAACAAAGTTGCAGAGAGTGGTCCACTGACACACAGCTGTCCTAACTGCCTGGAGAGTCAGTTGAAAATTTATGCTGATGTGACTGTTGTGTGGATGGAATATAGAGGGACAAGCATGCTATTTGTCTATTTCTAGGCATTTAACAATACTGCTCCTTCATTATATCACTAATTCAGTGCCCTGGAATTTATCAAAGTAATTGGATTGACTTAGAGCTTCATTGAAATGGTGTAACGACCTTTTTATCCCCTTGTTTCACTGTGACATATTTCAGCATTTTGTTTAGAGGGAGGGAGAGAGAATCCCAAGCAGGCTGCACACCCAGTGTGGAGCCTGATGCGGATGGGGCTCCCCAAGCTTCTAAAGAAGGATGACCTTCTCTAAGTCAGTGTCATGGAAAATACTTCTCAAGTAAATAACCTGTTATTACTGACAACCCTTGTAAAAAAGCTGCTTGGGAAAGGGAGCTAAGTTTCAAGATGAATGCCAGTGCTTTAACGAATCTTGCCTACCCCTGTCATGTAGCCTGGCTGTCATCCTCTCTGGTTAGAGTCACCTGGCTTTGCTGCCATCTATATAAACACAAGTAAAATAATTGCAAGCCATCTGGATGAGTCTTTTCTCCACCTGGATTAGTAAAACACGAGCTAGGTTTCATTTTCTTTTTTTCTAAACTTATTTTATTTAAATTCAAATAGTTAACATATAGTGTATCATTAGTTTCAGAGGTAGAGGTCAGTGATTCACCAGTCTTACATATAACACCCAGTGCTCATTACATCACACGCCCTCCTCAATGCCCATCCCCCAGTTACCCCATCCCCCCCCACCTCCCCTCCAGCAACCCTCAGATTGTTCCCTAGAGTTAAGAGTCTCTCATGTTTTGTCTCCCTCTCTGACTTAGTAGGTTTCATTTTCTTGATGCCATGATGACTCAAATAGCTTTTCTTTAAATATGAGCGATGCAAGTTAGTTTGGGTTCATCAGAAAACTACTCAATTTTATTACCAAGTGTTCTGTGTAAACACATTACTGCCCTCAACCGGGGGAAAAGTAACCTGGCTTTCTCCTCAGTCGGAGGTGACTCTAATTATTAAATACAGAAATTCTCATGAATTCTCAACTTATTCATCATTTCTCAATGTTAAAGAAACTATTTATTTCCGCATGATATGGCTATGGACATGAAACAACTTCCATGAAGAAACATCTCTCATGACTAGGGACTAGAATCTCTCCAGGAAACCACCCAGATCCTTCCAACACAGCCGGTTATAGCCATTGGTTGAAAAGCGCGGACGTGCAATGTCCACCATAGCCAAACTGTGGAAAGAGCCAAGATGCCCATCGACAGATGAATGGATCAAGAAGATGTGGTATATATACACAATGGAATATTATGCAGCCATCAAAAGGAATGAGATCTTGCCATTTGCAACGACGTGGATGGAACTGGAGGGTGTTATGCTGAGTGAAATAAGTCAATCAGAGAAAGACATGTATCACATGACCTCACTGATATGAGGAATTCTTAATCTCAGGAAACAAACTGAGGGTTGCTGGAGTGGTTGGGGGTGGGAGGGATGGGGTGGCTGGGTGATAGATATTGGGGAGGGTATGTGCTACGGTGAGCGCTGTGAATTGTGCAAGACTGTTGAATCACAGATCTGTACTTCTGAAACAAATAATGCAACATATTTTAAGAAAAAAGAAAAAGAAGAAGATAACAGGAGAGGAAGAAAAGGGGAGTATGTCAGAGGGGGAGACGAACCATGAGAGATGATGGACTCTGAAAAACAAACTGAGAGTTCTAGAGGGGAGGGGGGTAGGGGGATGGGTTAGCCTGGTGATGGGTATTGAGGAGGGCACGTTCTGCATGGAGCACTGGGTGTTATGCACAAACAATGAATCATGGAACACTGCACCAAAAACGAATGATGTAATATATGGTGATTAACATAACAATAAAAAATTAAAAAAAAAAAAGAAAAAGAAAAGCGCGGACGTGACCTGTTCTTCTTCAAAGTGATTTGGAAGGAGATACTGTCATCCTTCTCAGAGTTTGTTTTAGTGTTTTTACCTCCCCAAATTCCAAGCAATTTGTCTTTCCTCTTCTTTGTGTGCAATTTGTAACTTTCCAGCTGATGGGAACAACAGTTCCTGTTTCTCTTCATTATAATTCTACATTATGCCTTAAGGAATTCTTTTTCCTTCTAAAACCCTCTAATTGTATTTTCTCCCATGGGCTTAATTGATAATTTTTAACAATTTGGGGGAAAAAGTTATTTTTCTTACCTATGTACTTATGTTGTCATATTTATGGCTCTATGGTTCTCACAGTCTGAAAGTCCAAAATACTTTGTTTAGAAAAATCATTGTAGAAGAGTTAGTTGCTCTTGTCTCTGATTTATTCCAAAGTTACCCTATTTTTATGTCAATGGAACTACTCTGTTGGCTGGTATTCACCTTAGGGACCTTATGCTTTAGTCTTCACCTGCTAGGAACCCTTTATCTGGTGCATGCAGGGTGTGTATATTGTTGGGCACCCATACATATGTGTGTTCTGACTTATATTTGCCATGCTCTCTTGTATTTCTGAATTGAGCCTTTAGGGAGTTCTTGAGCTCTGATTCCAATATTAGCACTGAATTCTTACTCTCTTTCGTTCTGTTGACATATATTAGTGAGCTTATGAATATGCATAACCCCATATGAAAGACAAAATTTCAGTACTGGACACTGGCTGAATTTGGGACACCTTACTGAGTACAAACAAACCAACCAACCAACAAATAAACACAGACCTTTTTTTAGGTAATAAGTAGTAATCTTTTTTCTGAGATTTATTTATTTGAGAGAGAGAGAGAGCATGAGTGGGGAGGGACAGAGGCAGAGGGAGAGAGAAACAGAGAGAAATAGACTCCCCACTGAGCAGGGAGCCCAATGCGGAACTCATTCTCATGACCCTGAAATCATGACCTGAGCTGAAACCGAGAGTCAGATGATCAACTGACTGAGCCACCCAGGCACCCCAGTAATCTTAAAATTATACTTCCAAACTATTTTTCCCTTGCTTCTATCAATGACAGAATGTTTCTATTCTGCAGGAGACTAGGAAGATACTGTCAATCAAATAGAGAGGGGTCTTATTAAAAGAGAACCCAGCACACATGATGGTTTTCCTCTAGTCACAATTTGAAATGAATAAAAACAACACAGATGGATGGATGGATGGAGTATAGATGGGCAGTGTTACAAAAAGATTTGGTTTTGTTATTGACAGTAGATCAATTTCCACTTGAGGTGAAGCAAACTATTGCAGGTTTGGTTCTCCAGGAAGCAGTCTCTGAGAGAGAGTTTAGTGTGTAGGGTGTTTATCAAGGAGCACCCCAACAATCCACGCAGTGGAAGGAGGGCGAGGAAGAAGGACTGGGCACAGGGAGGAGGTGAGCTGTGGTGCAGGCTGATACAGCCTTAGCATCCCTGCAGGGAGCTCTGGAGAAGGGAGAGTCCTTCAGAGCTGTTGTGAGTTTGGGCACAATTGCCCTCCTCAGTCAGTCATCGGATGTGGGCCACCCCAAAAAGAGCCTGTCCTTTGTAAGGTGTATCTCTGCAGCAGGAGCAGTCTTCAGAGTGGCTGATAACTGAAGGGTTGTTACCTGACATCACTCCCAGAATCTGGGGCACACAGCCTTTCTTGAAAAGGAATCTGGGCATTAACTCCTACCACTTACATAGAGGCCAAACAGCTAGAGATATGCATCTTAAACACTTTTCTTAAAAAATATCTTTTCCTTAAATTGATCCCACTTTCTATAATGACATTAGTCCAATATTTCAAATAAGAAACAAAAAGGGGGAAGCGGCTGGGCGTTTGACTCAGTTGAACGTCTGCCTTCAGCTCAGGTCATGATCTGCCCCGCATCCAGGCTCCCTACTCAGCAGAGAGCCTGCTTCTTCCTCTCCCTCTGCCCCTCCTCCCCCATGCTCTCTCTCTTGCTCTCCCTCTCAAATAAATAAAACCTTTTAAAAAAAGAGAAATGAAAAGGATCACAGTGTATGATGTTAGCCTAATTGAACTAGACTTTTGTCATCAAAACAATTTGTAAAGCCAGAGAACCTCTTTAGTTCTTTGATTCCTGTGATTTCTTTAATTGATTCAGGTAATATCTATGCATTTACTGTTAATGCACTAGAGTCAGTGGCAGGACCTACAGACAAATAACTACGGCACAGCAGCAGGTAACAGATGTCTTGAAAAGGAAGCAGCAAGGGTGAGAAATATTTCAGCTTGCTGTGGGAGAGCAATGGATAGACAAATAAGAAAAGCACTGATTTCCACATAACACCATCAAAGAAATATGTATGCTTCTCTACTTTTAGAAGTAGAGAAGATGACATCTAGCCAGTTCTGGTGGTGAGGTAGGATGGGAAGTCTCGAGTCCAGAAAGATTCCAAGAGAAACTGCGTTGAGTCTCAAAGGGGATCTGGAGCCTGAAAAGTTCTCCAAAGTAGCTAACAACTGAGTTGAGTGTTCACACCATAAGATGGTAAGGGTGGGAATGGGGTCCAGGTAGGGCAGGGGGCAGAAATAGGAGAAGGGTATAGTTCCTTGCATTCAGAGTCAATAAGGCTGAAACAAAGAATCCCCAGTGGAGGCAAGCAGGACGAGTCAGCACAGATATAGGCATCATATCTTGTAGTGTTTGTTAGTTTGTTACCTTCTATTTGATCCTGAAAGTAGTGAAATAATTGAGGCAGAGGGATGTGAGCAGAGGGACATGCTCACAACTGTGTTTTCGGACCTTAATCTGGTTGAAGCATATAAGGTGGATTGTAATGCGGAAAGATTAAAAAAAAAAAAACGACTAAAAAATCAGGGAGCCCAATTAGGGCACAAATGAAAAAGTTTTAATAAAAAGTGATGGTTGTGTGTTTGGAAGAAAAGGAGCCAGATCAGGAGATATTGAGGAATGAAGTAGAGAGACACAGCAGCCCACTGATAGTGGCTGGAGAAAAGTGAAGTGCACAACTAGGAAGGCTTTTATTCCTCTGACCTTCTTGTAGCCAGGAGGTTTTTTGACAGGAAGAGGGCATGGAAGGTGAAACTTGGGTTAAGGGGAAACCTGATACGTTTGGTTTGGGACTTGAGATGCTCCTGGGATATCGAGATGAAGATAGTAGCAGACAACTAAATGAGGAGGCATGAAGTTTGAGAAGGAGTTTTTGGTTGAAAATGTAGATTGGGGAATCAGAGGCATGGAGCTGACATCTGGAGTGGAGGGATAGATGAGGTCATCAGGGAAACAGGGAGGAAGCAAGGCCAGGACAGGGCACCTGGGAATGAGGTTTCCACAAGTGTAAGACCAGTAGGGGGCACACGGCCTACAATGAATTGCTGAACTACTTATTTAAGGTTTTTAACCTCCTTTGTAGTTTGTTTTATGAATTTTTCATATGAATGAGGCACCCACCCTCCTTTTTCCACGGGATCTATGAATTCACAGAGTCTTATAAAACACTTATCTGTGTGTTATAAACACCCATAAAAAGGAGAGATGGTGACATTTATTATTCCTAAGAATATATTACTGGTTTATTTAATTAACGTAGAAATAATTCAAATCATATTTACCATACTAATAATTGAACAAACCTAATTCTAATTCTATATAGATATATCTACTTAAGGAAATAGGCATGTGCACAGACTGCTATACTCACATTATACTCATACGCCATCCTGTGATACTTTCCACTGTAGAATCTTCAACAGCAGGCTCTGAGAGTACATAGAGGAAGAGTTTAATCATGTTGTGTGAACAGAGTAGAGAACTATATGGCATAGGGCTAGTAATCCACAATTTTGGAATCTACAGCATGTTCTAAGTAGCAGAATGAGACAAACAACCGGCCTTATGGGTGGAGAGATAATTGAGTGATATGCTCAAGTCACAAGTCACACACACTCATCAGCCTTGTGGTTTTAGAGCCACAACTCTCATTACAGGGGACAGTATGGGGCTGGAGGTCTCTGCTGGTCCTGGGCATATCTAGTAGGAGTACAGGCATCAAAGATGCGTGTGTAATTGGTACTGAACTTTCAGAGATCAGCCATGGGATTTGAATTCCCATAGTGGGCAGGATTCGCAGACTCAATTTTTGGAGACTTCATGAAGCAGGCAAGATATAAAACAAGAAAATTTCTTGAAGGGTAAGAAGAGAGAGCTTGTTGGATGGAATGGGGAAAAGGAGATGGGAAGATGTGAATATCCATTGCTGTAACCCAGAACACTGGCTTAAGGCAGGCTCTTTGAGCAGTCTGAGACCAGCAGCTCTCAACCTGAGGACTGTATGGAGGACCAGGGCATTAAATTACCACTAGAGAAGAGATGGCGAATGTGGAGTTAATGAGATTATATATGGCAGTGCAAACAGCCCCCGTGTGTCTCAACATCCGTGTAATATATTTGATTTTTCCCAGTGAACTGTGGGCTCTGGGACAAAAAAAAAAAAAAAAAAAAAAAAGATAGGAAAAGGAGAGAGAGTGCAATGCAAACTGAGCAGCTTCTGTGCACCCCTGGGCCCTACGCCTGCTTGTTACATGAAGCCCTCACCAACACTCACGAATTGTGTCATCACTTTATGCAGGAAGAAACCAAATCAACTTAGAGAAAGTGGACCACGAAGACACTGCAAATTACCCAAGTTTGGCTGACACCCAGCCCATGTTTCTTTTACTATGTCATACTTCTCTCTGGGAAGAAAATAAAAGCTCATTTTTTCCCCTGTGAGGAAGGATATACAATTAATTCTTGAGGGACAAGACATAGAAACGTCTTAGGCTGACTCAACATTCTTGTTAAGGGTTTAGAAAGAGAAAGAGTCGAAACTAACATTTGGCTGCATTGGATAGCTCCCAACTGCCTGAGAGAGATGAGCCCCGCCCTCGCAGAGGATGGTATCAACAAACCTTGTAATTAGTGACATTTAGCAGGTATTTACATACTTCCTGTCGGAAGGTTATGTCCCAACTTGGTGTAGGTCACATTCCAGATCTCTGCTCCTGTGATATTACAAGTTTTCATTGTCAACAAGATTCAGATGATTTACCTTAAGAGGTGAACTAATGAACCAGATAAAGCAGGCAGTGTGTCTCAAAGGTTATTTGGCTTCACCAAGTCATTACGAACATTTTTGATTCACTTGGTTTACCTTTTGCCTTCAATTTTATAACTTATGAATGTAAAATATAAGATTTGGGGCCCTTTAAGAAAATTTAAGGGGCGCCTGGGTGGTTCAGTCGGTGAAGCGTCTGCCTTCAGCTCAGGTCATGATCCCAGGGTCCTCGGATCGAGCCCTGCATTTCTGCATGTTGTATAGCCATTAACAGTTTCATAGTTTTTATGCTTTTGTCTTTTAGATTCTATACAAGAATTAAAAGTGGATTTACACATGAAAATTGCAATAATACAGTATTCTATATTTGCCCATATATTTACTTTTACCAGAGAACCGCATACTTTCACATGGCTTTGTGTTATACCCTAGTGTCCTTTCATTTCAACTTGAAGTAATTCCTTTAGCATCTTTTTTTTTTAATTTTTTTATTGTTATGTTAATCACCATATATTACATCATTAGTTTTTGGTGCAGTGTTCCATGATTCATTGTTTGTTCATAACACCCAGTGCTCCATGCAGAACGTGCCCTCCTCAATACCCATCACCAGGCTAACCCATCCCCCTACCCCCCTCCCCTCTAGAACCCTCAGTTTGTTTTTCAGAGTCCATCATCTCTCATGGTTCGTCTCCCCCTCTGACATACTCCCCTTTTCTTCCTCTCCTGTTATCTTCTTCTTTTTCTTTTTTCTTAAAATATGTTGCGTTATTTGTTTCAGAAGTACAGATCTGTGATTCAACAGTCTTGCACAATTCACAGCGCTCACCGTAGCACATACCCTCCCCAATGTCTATCACCCAGCCACCCCATCCCTCCCAACCCCGACCACTCCAGCAACCCTCAGTTTGTTCCTGAGATTAAGAATTCCTCATAAGTGAGGTCATATGATACATGTCTTTCTCTGACTGACTTATTTCCCTCAGCATAACACCCTCCAGTTCCATCCACGTCATTGCAAATGGCAAGATCTCATTCCTTTTGATGGCTGCATAATATTCCATTGTGTATATATACCACTTCTTCTTTATCCATTCATCTGTCGATGGACATCTTGGCGCTTTCCACAGTTTGGCTATTGTGGACATTGCTGCTCTAAACATTGGGGTACACGTACCCCTTCGGGTCCCTACATTTGTATCTTTGGGGTAAATACCCAGTAGTGCAATTGCTGGATCAAACGGTAGCTCTAATTTCAACTGTTTGAGGAACCTCCATACTGTTTTCCAGAGGGGTTGCACCAGCTTGCATTCCCACCAACAGTGTAGGAGGGTTCCCCTTTCTCCACATCCCCGCCAACATCTGTCGTTCCCTGACTTGTTAATTTTAGCCATTCTGACGGGTGTGAGGTGGTATCTCATTGAGGTTTCCTTTAGCATCTCTTGTAGGCCAGCCCCAGTGGGGAACTCCCTCTGTTATGGGATCCCACAACATCCTTGGCTGGCTGTATTTTCTTTTATTAACTTCTTTAAAAAGATTGTATATATGTATGTATGTATGTATGTATGTATGTATGTATGTATTTAAGAGAGAGAAAGAAAGAGAGCACAAGCAGGAGGAGCAGCAGAGGGAGAAGCAGGAGCCCCGTTGAGCAGGGAACCCAACGCGGGGCCCGATCCCAGGACCCTGGGATCATGACCTGAGCCTAAGACAGATGAATAACTGACTGAGCCACCCAGGTGCCCCTTGGCTGCCTGTATTTTAAAATATTTTTGATATATATTTAATTTTTGATATCGATTTAATACATTAACTTATGACTTGGAGTATGTAACTAGGTACTTACTTTAATTATGTACTGTGATTGTGTATTAATTGTGAACACACTGGCAATTAAGAGCAGTATCCCCCAGCTGCTGTGCATGTTGTGTTCTTGTGTCTACTCTTTATAAAGAGTATTATGCCTGGCCCCTTGCCCCCTTGTTTGCCAACTCTGCCTTCTCACTGAGCCCACATGAGTATGTCTGCATTCTCAGCATTGGGTTTGGGCGAAGAATGAGATAGCTGAGTGTTGTGATAGTTTAAAACACAGTGTTGGAAGGAGGGGATTCTCCTTTGAGCACCACAGGTGAGAGTGAGCACATGGGCTTCCTGGTGCTTGTTTTCACTGCGTTAGAGGTGCAGGTCTTCAGGCATCGGTCATCAGGCGTGTCACTCTGTGGTTCAAGTTCCTGAAATTTACTCCTGGGACTATAGTTATATCCCTTACAATTCTATAAACCAATGAATTCCAGAAATTTTGAAATGGTAGAATTTGTTTCTGTTTTCTTTTTAAATCATGATTCTTCTTGGGGAGCCTGGGTGGCTCAGTCAGTTAAGCATCCGACTCTTGATTTTGGCTCAGGTCATGATCTCAGGGTCATGAGATTGAGCCCCCCGGTTGGCTCCACACTCAGTGGAGCTCCACACTACAATTCAGATAACAAGCACCAAGCCAGAAAAGAGCTTTCCAGACTGAGCTTGGCTATGTCCATGGCTGGCCAGGTTGAAGGCTGTAAACTTGTCCTCATTAGCAACACATAACAACTCAGAAAACTGGCCACAGATCAGTTCATCATTTAAGGTCACACACATGGAATGTGTAAAATTGAGGAGTACAGCATAAAGATGTGATTATCCTAAAAAAAAAATAAGTCTCTTTCGTTAACATTTGCTATTTGTTGGACGTTAGTCCTAAAAACATGTTTAACAATGAAATTAGAATCTCTTCTTTTTTTTTTTTAAAGATTTTATTTATTTGAGAGAGAAAGAGAATGAGAGATAGAGAGCACGAGAGGGAAGAGGGTCAGAGGGAGAAGCAGACTCCCCGCTGAGCAGGGAGCCCGATGCAGGACTCCGATCCCGGGACTCCAGGATCATGACTTGAGCTGAAGGCAGTCGCTTAACCGACTGAGCCACCCAGGTGCCCAGAATCTCTTCTTGAACATGCTTAAAGTACACCTGTTAACAAGGCATGGAATGCATTAAAGGGGGAATAGTAATGATTGTGCTAGTATTAGCAAAGCAGGAAAGAAATCTTTTCTTGTACACATCATTTTCAAAAGCTTCTAAGGGAAAACCAAACCCAAATGCCTCTTTCACAGTATTTACATGAAGAGTGCAGAGTCAGAAATATTTTCATTCAAAAATGATTATTTTCTAAAAAGTCTATTGAAATAAATTAAGTATGTTTGCCGAGGTACAAATTAAGCCATGATTTTCATTTAGAACGGTGAGAAAATGCAAGAGCAGGATAGCACAATTTCAGCTCTTCTCCCAGTTCGTGTATGTTCATGCTGGAGCAGTGACTGTATTCCTCTTTCAATGTCACACAGGAGGGTTGAAGGAAAAGAGAGTGGAGAGCATGTGCACAGTTTACCATCTTTCCTCTTTTACATCTTCTCTTCTTTCTTGCAGTTCCACCTTTTATTCAACCTTTTGAGTTTCCAAGATTCTCCATTGGACAGCGGGTCTTTATCCCATGTGTTGTGGTCTCAGGGGACTTGCCCATCACGATCACTTGGCAGAAGGACGGCCGGCCAATCCCAGCGAGCCTTGGGGTGACCATCGACAACATTGACTTCACGAGCTCCTTACGGATTTCCAATCTCTCCCTGATGCACAATGGGAATTACACCTGCATTGCCCGGAATGAGGCCGCGGCGGTGGAGCACCAAAGCCAGCTGATTGTGAGAGGTAAAGACAGGGACATAAGATGCGCAGCATCGATGCAGTCAGATTCAACAATGCTTACAGAGAGTGTTCACTTGAAATAATATGAAAAGAATTAGAACTCATACAATTTGCTGTGATTCCATTAAAATAAAACCTGCAACTATAGAAACCAACCACGAACTCCACTAACACCAAACCAAGGTTTTATTTACCGAAAATATGAAGCTCCAAATAATTAGCAGCTAAGAAAGGTATGTAGAAAGAGGTGGGAGTAGGATTTAATGAATGAACTAGGCTTTTCCTACATCGGCCCCAAAAGTCCATGAGCTCCTGCTTTATTGTATTTACTCTATTTAGCACTATTTATAATATTCTTCTTCGAGGGAGGGGTTCCTTTTTTAAAATTCAATTGATTAACATATAGTGTATTCTTAGTTTCAGAGGTAGAGTCCAGTGATTCATCAGTTGCATATAATACCATATAGTACTCAAGTTTGTGCACAAAAGTGGGCATAATTATAACAGCAGAATGAAGCAACCCAAACAGTAACACTAATTCTGTGGAATATATAATGGGTAAAAGGAGTGTGCCCGGCTGAGAACATCTCCAACGAGCACATCAATGAACAATACACACAGCATGATTCTAGTTAGTAAAAGAAACAAACCCGAGAAAAATATAATATTAGTTTTTAGAATGATGGCTTTAAAAATGTCAAATATTTTTTGCCAGATCACACTTTTTCTAAAGATTCATAAAATAGTAATTGCTTTGTTTTTATTATTTGTTTTAGTGAAGTTCAGTTGACACATAGCAAATAGTAGCTTCTTGTATTTTTTTGTTTTAGTTTTAGAAATGTGTAGTTTCAGTTTAGAAATATGTTTTCCTCCTCTCTTCTGTTTAGCATTAGACCTCTCGTTAATTTAGGAGGCTATAACAACATTTATTAAATTAAAGTGGAATAATACGTATTTAGAAATTACAATAGAGTGGTCTAGCTTGTAGAAAATATTGGCAGGGGACTCAGTGCATCTAAAATGTAAGCATTTGTCTTGTTTCAAATCTGTATTCTGATCACCAAATTCCCATGAAGGCTCTACTCCTCATCTGCAAAATGAGCAGCTAGTATTCTGTAAAGTCTGTTGGGCACAGACATGTGATTTTATGATTCTCCAAGAACTATATGCATTCATGTCCTAGTATAGTTCTTACCTGTATTGCAAAAGCAACTATATGAAATTAAAGACTTACGTTAATGTTGATTATTTGCATTTTAAAATCTCCAAATATTGGGCTCTCAGAGTAATTGTTGGGAGAGGTTGATTTCCATTATTTTCCAGATAGTTGATAGATCTGAGCAGGTTCTTTCTTGAGCAAAGGATCCCTGTGTCCTTCCTTAGTCTTTGGACCTTGTCCTCATGACATCTTTCCTTCCTTTCTGGCTGAAGAGTAATGTACTTTCTATGTACTTCCCAACAAAACAGACTGAACTACTTAGAGTTTATATGAAGAAACCAAATTTGTATTTGTAAAAAATGATTTTCCCTGAGTAAGAAAATATATTTTCAGTCACATACGAACTAAAAATACAAGTGACAGTTTTTTCTCTTTCTACCTTGTGCTTTTGAGTATAAGAATAGGAACACATGAATTTATTTCTCATTTTTTGAAGATAAATAAAAATGGAAGCCAATGTGGTATCCATTTCCCAAATGTTTTCTTACATGAGGAATTGACTCTTACTATTATTTGTGAAGGACAAAGCAGTACATCAGCCTGTCTCCTGAATAATCTGCTCTGAAAGATGCAAGTCAGAGAACGGAATGTTAGACAAAAGTGTACACGCATGCTGTTTGCATCACTTACCCTTGCAGGGAAGGTAACAGGATTTTTTTGACCAAGGGCAGAGGTCAGATGAACTGAAATTGAGCCTAGCCATTTGAGAGGATGTGGTTGATCACGATCTGATTAGTGGCTCCATGTGGATTTTCTTCAAATATGTCAAATAAACTGTGAAATTAACATCAAATCACCAATGAGATAAGATAATTCTGAGAAAGGGAATGTGTTTCACAAGGAGGTCAGTGGTTGGAGACGTAGTCAAGGACAAGATAATGTGGGACAGTAATCCTCAATCTAGACATCTTAACAGATTTAAGAAAACACCGATAACATTTTCTGGCCCTAGCTAAGCCCAATTAAAACATAATCCATGGGAGTAGATCCATCTTTCATATTGACAGGGTATTACTTTCTCCTCCCCCCCAAAAAACCACCTATTGGTGGTTCTCAAATTTTGTCACACATTAGAATTACATGGGAAGCTTTAAAATTCTTAATGTCTAGGTTGCAGCCCATACTAATTAAATAGCCATCTTTGGAGGTAATGGTTAAAGTAATGACAAGGAGTTGAATTTGCAATATCTTTTGGAGGCAAAGCAAACAAAACATGTTTATAAAGTGAATGTTGCCAATGAGAGGAAGCACATGTGTTGCTTAATAGGGTAAATAGAAGTCTTTAACAGAAGTGGAGAAGAAACAGAGTGGCAGTGTGACATAGGAAACGATGAGGGAGGAACAAGAAGGTCCAGACCCAAGGCATTCCAGGATTTGAGGTTCCAGGAATCAGCAAAGGAAACAGAGAGGGAAAAGGAAAAGCCAGTGAAGTAAGAGGAAGTCCAGCAGACTGTGGGGGTACTGGAAGCAAATTAGGAAATATATCAAGAAATGCAGGTAATAATGTATATAAAATCTCACTGGAAATAGAAAAAGGAAATCCAAGAATTGGTCATTGGGTTTAGGGAGATGGACATTGTTTATGACCATGAAGAGTTCTGTGGTTGCAGTGAATGTCAGATTAGTAGGGCTAGTGAATGGAAAGGAAGGTGAATAAATGTGTGGGAATTCAAGGAAATATGTATGATTATTTTCAGAAACATTGCTATGATGGGAGGCAGAAAAATGGAGAGGAAGTTGAAGAGAACATGGGACATGGGACAAGAGAAGCTTACATGCTCATGGGAATGAGTCAGAGAGGAAAGAAACATGTGCCACAGATAAAGAGGACATAATGACAGGATTATTCAGATATTTTCATGGAGAGGTAAAAGGGAAAAACAGTAAACAGCGCCTCACTGAACTTGGGAAAATGTCGAACTCCAACATATACATAGTTAGAGTCTCAGAAAGAGGGGGAGGGAACAATATATTTGAAAAATAATGATTGGAAATTTTCCAAATGTGAAGGAAAATATAAATCTACATATCAAAATGACCAATGAAACCCTCAAAAAATAAGGACAAAGAAAAACCATGCCATGGCACATTCTAATTAAATTGTTAAAAACTAATAATAAAATATTAAAAGTAACCAGAGAAATTTGACTTGTTACATCAAGACGACCAAGTAGGAAAACTTTAGGCTACTCATCAGAAACAACTCAAGCCAGAACAGAATGGAACAGTAGCTTTAAAGTGCTGAAAGGAGGGGGTGGAGGAACATTTGTCAGTCTAGGATTCTATAACCAGCAAAATACCCTCTTCAAAAATGGAGGCGAAATAAATACATTTTTAGACAAGTAAAGATTTAGAGAATCACCAGCTAGATTTTACTACAGTAAATTTTAAAGAATGTTCTTGAAGCTAAAAGAAAACAATTCCATGTAAATTGATCTACAAGAGGAATGAAGATCTCTTGATATGATAAATTTATGGCTAAAGATAAGATACACCTTATTATCATTTTCATTTCCTTTAAAATATTTAGATGTTTTTGTTTAAACATAATTTATAGCATGCAAAAATAAAATGTACAATAATATCACAAAGAACAGGAAGGAAAGGGGAATTTTCCTGTTGTAAAATTGATCCTATGTTATACATGAAGCGGTATAATATTATTTGAACATAGATGCTGCTAGCTAAATATGTCCAATGCAAACTCTTGAGCAATTATCAAAAATGAAACAAGTATAGATATTAATCCAACAGAATAGATTAAAAGAACATTATAATATACTCAATTAGCTAGGGAAAAAGTGGGAAAAGAGGGATAAAATACAAAGAAGAGATGGAAAATAGACGGAAAACTTAAATACAACTATATCAATACTTTCATTAGGTATAAATGGACTAAACCTACCGATAAAAAGCAAAGATTATCAATTTTTTTTAAGATTTTATTTATTTATTTGAGAGAGAGAGAATGAGAGAGAGAGAGCACGAGAGGGAAGAGGGTCAGAGGGAGAAGCAGACTCTCTGCTGAGCAGGAAGCCCGATGTGGGACTCGATCCCGGGACTCCAGGATCATGCCCTGAGCCGAAGGCAGTCGCTTAACCAACTGAGCCACCCAGGCGCCCAAAGATTATCAATCTTAATTAAAAAGCAAGATTCAAGTACATGCTACCCCATGTTAAGTATAAAGACATAAATAGTGAAAGATAAAATGGTATAAAACACCAATCATAAAAAACTTAATTGGATGTATTAATATTAAATAAAATAAATCTCAGGCTTTATTTAATTTTATATTTACTTAAATATTTATTTAATATTAAATAAAATCTCAAGATAATGAATATTACTATAAGCAAATAAGGACATATTAAAATAATAAAATGGTTAATTCATCAACAAGAACATATAAATCTGAAATACAGATGCACCTAGTAATAGAAATCCAAACACATGGTTACAAAATAGAACTGAAAGGAATAACAGACAAACAAAGACAATTGGGAATTTCAAGACTCCTTTCTCGATAATTAATAGAACAAACAGAAAAAATCAGTAAGAATAGAGATTTAAGCTACACTATCAACCCATATAATCTAGTTGATATTTATAGACTATATCACGCAACTACAGAATGCAATATTCTTGAATTCTGATCACCTGAACAATAAGAATGTAAGTTTTGTTATTTAAAGCTACTAAGTTTGTTGTGATTTATTGCAGCAGCTAGAGAAAACTAATGCAAGTACAAACATCACTATAGTTCCTACAGACATTAATTAAAAGTAAAGAAAGGTTTTGGACAATGTTATGCCAGTATATTTGACAATTTAGATCAAATGATCAATGATTTCAAAGGCATAAATTACCCAAGTAGATACAAAAGTAAAAATCTGACTAGCCCTATGTCTGTTATAAGGTTTGAATTCATATCAAAAACCTTCCCAAAAAAACTGAAGGCCAAGAGAGCTTACTTAATTTGTAAGTTTTCGGAAGAATTTAAGAAAGAAATAATAGCATCCTTATACAAACTCCTTCAGATATTCAAGGAAAAGGGAAGAGTTCCCAAATTTTTAGACACAGAATAACCTTAAGATAAAAAGTTGATAAAGGCATTGCACATAAAAAAATTAACAAACTGTTATTGCTCATGAGTATAGGTGCAAAAATAGTTGGCATAATATTACCATATCAAATTAGCAATATAAAGAAAATACAATATACCATGACAAAGTGGGCTTTATCGGGGGAATAAAAGCTTGGTTTAATATTCAAAATTAATCAAAAGAATGTATCATATTAACAAAATAAAGAAAAAAATCACACATTAAAATAGACGAAAGGAATTTACTAGAACTCAATCTCCGTTCCTGATTAAAAAGAAAAAAACTCTCAGTTAACAAACAATAGTGATTGTCTCACTAGAATAAAAAGCACCTATGAAAAATCCATAGTGTTTTATATTCTTTATCTTCATGATTAGGAAAGACATAAGCATGTCTACTCTCAACACTTCTATCAGTATTGTTTTAGTGGTAATAGCCTTTATGCTTAGACAAGAAAAAAGAAATAGAAGGCATGGCATTTGTGATAGAAGGCACAAATGTGCTGATGACATGGGTGTGTACGGAAAAATGTTAACAAATATACCAATACACAAAAGATAAAGAGAAAGCAGTCAAAGTCAAAGTCTGTCAATATTAAAAAACAATGGAACACCAAGGAAGACTGTGACAGAGGAAATAAAAAACAAAAGAATAAGACAGAGAAAACATTTCGTTAATGTCCAGAACAAGTCCTTCCCTCCCTATAAATAGTTACTTTAAATGTAAATAGAGCAGACTACTGATACCCACAGAACGCAGCCAGCTCTGAAGAACGATATGAGCCAGACACACACAAAGAGTGATATGTCCTATTTATAACATATTTGTCACATAGTCAATTTATATCCATTTATAAGAGAAAACTAATCAACAGAGGTAAAAATCAGAATTGTTGCAACTGGGAAGGGGGATTGGGAACTGACAGGGAATGGATAGGAGGGAACTTTTGGGGTGAATGGAAATATTCTAAATCTTGATGGGGTGCGGGTTTTGTGCATGTGTGCACTTGTCAAAACCTATCAAACTATACACTTTAAAGCTGTGTATATTACTTTATGTAAATTGTACTTTAACTTTTAAAATTTTAAAAAATAACCTTCCTAAGGGTCAAAATTCTTCAAAAATGAAATAATTAAGTAACTTACTTTGCAAGATAACAACTTTCCTACCAAGAGAGGTTTGTTAAAAATGGGATGGTGTTTTGGAAGGGACTATAGAAAAGGAATAGATGTCACAGGTTAGTGGCTGGCCTTAAATCAATAAGTCGTAGCTTCCCTTCTGGCTCTAATGCTCATTTAAAAAGAAAGGCTATTATTTAAACACTTTCTTCCTCACAGGCTGTATCATCTTTTATAACAAATGTGGAAAATATTCTATCTTCAACATGGCTTTTAGTAAATATTTTTTGTTAATTCTTTTTAAGATTTTATTTATTTGAGAGAGAGAGAGAGCATGATGAGTGCAGGAAGGGGCAGAGGCAGAGGGAGAAGCGGACTCCCCGCGGAGCAGGGGGCCTGACAGGGGCTCGATCCCAGGACCCTGGGATCATGACCTGAGCCAAAGGCAGACTCTTAACTGACTGAGCCACCCAGGCGCCCCTGTGTTTTTGTTAATTCTATTTAACAGCATATGGAAGGCACGTAGGTATACAAGTTCCTTTAACTTAGCTATGATGAGAATTGGTTTATGATTCATTCAACTAAACTCTAGAATTGGGTCAGGTCTGGAGTGCCTGTTTTATAGATACCATAATAGGTCATCGTTCTGATTCCAGAAAGCCAGACACCTTAAACAAACCCCTATCAATCAGCTTTGAGCTTAGTTTTCTTGACTCTCAGTTGGCATGGTAATGGCTAAATGGATTAATTAAATAAGGACTACAGGTTATCTTGGATAAAGCATTTTCTGCTTTAAAGTCCTTATGAGTAGCCATCTTTATTGTGGTTTTTTTTTTTTTCTTAAAAATTTTCAGTCTGACAAGTTCTGCATTTTCTTGTTTTACTTGCTAGCAAAAGAAAAAAAATATTCTGAGCTATACCTCTTTGAAGCGTCAATGGGTAGATACAAATATACCCTTTTACACCCACTCCCGAATGACTGAGTTTTTTTCTGTGCTACTTTCCTTCATCCTTCTCTTATTCCAGCATGAAACAGCAGTGTACTTAGCACATACTTATAATTGCTGGGCCCTGGAATAGTTACTGGGATGATGAATGCTCATTTCTTCCCAGTAAGAGCTCCCATATAGTGGGAGAGAGACAGGTGACAGCCCCACAGGATGGTGTGACAAAGCTGTAGGGCAACTATGAAAGAAGAGAGGAACGTTACCAAATTTAGGTTAGGAGACACATGAGGCAGGTTCCCGGAGGGGGTGGGGAATCCTGAGGCATTAGAAAATACAGCAGCGAGTTACAAAGGAGAGAAAGGAAGGCAGTGTGTTTCTGGAAGAAGGTCTTTCACCTACAGTGGTGGGGAGGCTTGAGACAGCAGATGCACTTATTTCCCTGGTGTGGAATAGGGTGGCTGGAGACTAACATGGCAGAGGGTGAGACCCAGGGCTAACTCTGGCTCACAGTTTGAAGGTTCTGTGTCCTGAGGTCTGGAGGCCACAGGAATTGAATAAGGGGGGTCTAAAGAAAAAAAAAATCATACACAATAAAGTGAGACCAGGATCCCAGAAGCCCAGAGGGGAGGCTCTGTGGTCCACA
Source organism: Zalophus californianus (assembly GCF_009762305.2). Classification (NCBI taxonomy): domain Eukaryota; kingdom Metazoa; phylum Chordata; class Mammalia; order Carnivora; family Otariidae; genus Zalophus; species Zalophus californianus. The sequence continues at coordinate 210,573,540 of NC_045595.1, read as the reverse complement.
TGAGAAGTGGTGATGATTGGAGCTAAAGTAGTGGTAGCAGGGATGGCAAAGGTAGGGTTAATTCAGAAGACACTTTGCAGGAATCGGGGACCAACTATTTGAGAAAAATGTGTGAGAAGCCTTGGTGATAGACGTTCTCCCCAAGAGTAGCTGGCCAAGGACTGTGCTGGGTATTGGAGTGGGACATGGACCTCTCATTGTCTCCTCCATTCTCCATCCACCCTTAGTACATAATAGTTGGGACAGGGAACTTTCTCTGTGGATGGCTAATATTTGCTGTGAGTGGCAGCAATTTGTCTTCGATTGCTAGAAATCGGGCAGCTGCTCAAATTTCAGCTTTTAATTTGAATGGTCAAGTAGTTGAATTTTATCACCACTTTGGCTGGATCATATTCTGAATCAGCTAAATAGACGTTTTAGGTAAGATGAAGAATCTTATCATTTTATTGCCATTTAATGAAAGAGCATTCCATATTGCAAACTGTGGACTTACCAATTAACTTTGGAAAACAGTTATCATTTGGTTCATGAAAAAAAATGCAAAGGTATAGTTGGGGAAATAAAACCCACGTGAAAATAGCAAACAGTTTTAGAGAATAACTATATGGGTCTTTATTTAAATCTTTAACTTAAGAAATGTTTTTCTCTTGGAAGTTTTAAAGTTTTTGGTCTGAGATGTAGTTTGGGAAAAACAGAAATAGAATGAGGAGTTTAGAAACCTTGAAATTGCCTTGTCACAGTGAGGGTGGTTTGGAAGCCTTCAAGTGACAGACTCTTAATCACAAGAGCAGAATGAACTCTAATAAGGGAGAGACCAGTGTTTGATATGTTCAGAGAAGGCTTCGTGGAAGGAGTGAGCTGTGTCAGTCTTGATGTGAGTAGGGTTTTAGAAAGAGAATAAAAATGCAACACTCATGCATTTCTAATTAATCACCTATGCTTGGATTGCCCCATCCAAGGGGCAAGATTTTCTTACTCGGTCTCTCAGTAAGAAAATCAAGGTCCACACTTCTGCTTGTTCATTTTCTAGGTGACTTTGAGAACATGATTGAATCTCTCTGATCCTCAATTTCCTAATCTGTAAAATAGCAACAGTGAGACTTACCTCTTGGAGCTGCTGAGAGTATTTTAATTAGGTAACAAGGTGACAGTTGGTATGACTTTGGCACCTGGCTGGCAGCAGGGCCCTCTGATGACTCTCCATGAATGAGTAGAGGAGACACAGGTGTCCAGATATATGTTCTGAGGTCAGGGAGGGTTAGCACCAGCCAAGACATAGAGTCTGTGCTATGGTCAGAGTTTGCCCATCTGCCTGTTGTTATCAACAAGTATGTGCTTGACGGAGGAAGTGATGGGGAACTACAAATGTCCTTGAACAGATTGCCTGGAGGGAGGAAGACCATTCTGGGAGGCAGGTGATGGGCTGTGCTATGTGGACAGGAGAGCCCAGGGAAAGCGTGCTGGCCTTCAAGCCTGCCTCCCCAGACCTTTTCCCTGCTTCTCTTCTTTCCTCTTTTCTTCCTTTCAGCCCCAACGTGATAATGACACCTGTTAGCCATGTGACCTTGGGTAAATTCCTTAGCCTCTGTTTACCTCCATTCTCTTATTCATAAAATGGAATGGTACCTAATAGGGATTTCTGAGGGTTAAATGATGTATTTATCCCAGTGCCTGGCACATAATAACCACTGAGTGGGTGATGACACCCTTCTACCCTTGTCCCTCTGTCTGTCCATTCCTGCTACTCACATCCACATGATTTTGGAACATGGTTGAGGACACACTACATAGAAGAGACCATGGGGCAATCCAAGCATAGATGATTAATTAGAATGAAGGCCTTGGGAATATATTCTAAAAGGAAAAAGTACAATATGTTTTTGAAGGAACCACAGCAGTTGGGGGTAAATTGTGTACAGGAAATGAAGGTGACAACTGAGATAATTCAGCTAAGGTGTAGAATGAATGGGTATGACAGCAGTGGAGTTTTGGAGTCCAATTCTGAGTTATTCCTTCTATCACAGACTTATGACCTAGGATCATTATAGAGCTTAGCACAGTTTTTGATTGCCCGGGTCATTGGGGAGATTTATAGAAACTTAATTTAAAGTACATTAGCTGTTATCATAAGGGAAATTAAAAGAAAAAAGAACCAAACAACCCTTAGCTCTTATGTGTGTGCCCCATGGCTTACACTGGCTGTGGACTGATGATCTCCCTAATGTCATGCTCAGTCGGGTGACCTTGGCATTAATGAAGACATTTGGAAGGAAAGCACTAGACTTAATGACAGAACACACATGCCCTTTGCTTCCTATTATTGGCTCTGCATCACTGAGAAGAAAGCCGCCGACGCGATGATTTTCTGTGATTTCAAAGGAAGTCACTGTTCTCATACTTCTTTATGTCCTATGATGTATCTGCTGTTTCTGGCCTTTAATGATGGGCTACCACATAGAAAACAAACACCGCACAGAAGGCTACTAGTTAACCTTTATTTGGCAAGGAAAATAAAAAATTATACAAGGCCACCATCTTATTGCTATGTTTAGTGGTCCAATTTTTGATATCATATTTGTGCTATCATTTTACTTCATCCATTGATTCTTCCAACAAACATTTATTAAGCATCTATTTTATACCAGATATTCTGAGTGCTGGGGTACAGTGATGATCAAAATAGAGATCCCAAGTTCCTGCTCCATAAACCTCACATTCCAGTGGAAGACAGAGACAACAAACACACAATGTCGGGTATCTACATGTACTATGAAAGTAAAGCTAGTAGGAGGATTGAAAGTGATAGGGATAGGAAAGGTATGTCAGGTCGGGTGGACAGGGGAAGCCTTTCTGAAGAGATTTTTGAGCCGACTTGACTAAGGTGAGGGAATAAAGCACAGGGAGTGCCAGGCAGATAGACCACGCTTGAAGAACCTCAGTTAGGAGTGAGGTTTGTGTGTTCAAAGAGCAGCAAGAGAACAATGGGCTCAGTGTCCCATAAGGGAGGAGGGAAAGGTTTGAGGACAAAGGCCAGGCCATCTTTCTGCTTGTGACAGGAAGCCATTGGATTTTAGTTTCCAGTGTCATAAATTAAATCTTACCTAGACTTTGACCAATTACCATCTTGACTAAATGCCATCCAGTAGAGAATGGCAATATTTATGTACATGCCCCCCCCCACCAAATAGCTTCCAGTTTTACCTTCAGTAAAGCCGAATCCCTGCTTCCAGTTTTACCTTCAGTAAAGCCGAATCCCTGTCCCTGTTGACAGCTTAAGGAAGCTTATATCCATTCTTTGGAAATATATAGCTTCTTGGAGGCCATGCATTTCAAACATTAAAAAAAATTGGACTCCATCTAACATTGAAAAATACCTGTCCTACATCAAAAAATAATGATGTACTGTATGGTGACTAACATGGCATAATAAAACAAAAAAATAACTTAAAAAAGAAAAATACCTGTCCTATTATAAGCATACTACTATTCCTCTCTTAAAAACTCCAAAAATAATTCCTTCCTTTAATAAACAGACCAAACCAAAGATCACTGTATTTTGAACAGCCCTCATTTTTTAAACTTATTAAACAGTTTTATGGCCTTTTCAGAACATTTTTGTAAAACTGTTAGAGGCAGAATTTACTTGTAAAAGTTAGAATACAAGTTGAAAACACACCATTCGAAAAAAGTTTAGTTTCTGCACATTTTTAAGCACAAATTCCAGATAACTTTCAATATTCAGCTCCCTCCAAGGAATCCCGGGGGCCTTGAGATACTGTCAGACTGCATGGGTCCCATGACACTAAGGTGTATGTCAAGAATGGGGGTGTGACATAGTTATTGGGTTGAATCTCTCCCTTCTATTTCCTTAATCACCCTCCTCCTCCACTTTCTATTGGAAAACCAACTATATTGGCAAACCTGCTCACTACAACACACCAAATAAAGTGTTACACGAATAAAAGGAAACAAAAATATAATTTTATTTTTTAAAAGATTTTATTTCTTTACTTGAGAGAGAGAGAGAAAGAGAGAGAGAGAACGCACAAGCTGGAGGGAGGGGCAGAGGGAGAGGGAGAGACAATCTGAAGTAGACTTCTCACTGAGTGCACAGCCAGATGTGGGGCTTAATCTCACAACCTCAAGATCGTGACCTGAGCAGAGACCAAGAGCCAGCCACTTAACCAACGGAGCCAGCCAGGTACCCCCAAGATATAATTTTTAAAAAGGGAACTAGCAACTTTGGGGAATTATAACCCAGACGACAGAGAGTATTAAGTCTTCGGGTCCTATCATAAGTTTTAGCTCAAATTGCAACAGCTCCACCTCCTGTCCGTATCTCTTTGCCCAGAATCCTCCTAGAATGCTTTCTGCTCTCTACCCTCAGAAGAGAGTAGGTCCATCCACTCCAAAGCTTTCGGCATTAGAGTCACTCTGATCTGTGGTATTAACTTAGACATGCTACTCTGGACAAAATCTATTTCTCTATTCTGTAAAACTGGAATAATAATACCTATTTGTTTGTCCATTCAACAAGCATTTTCAGAGAGCTTTCTGTTGTTCTATTGCTGTGCCCCATGCTGGGGATCCAGTGGTCTGTGGGAAAGGAATGATTCTTATTCTCCTATGGTATAGAGCCTGACGGGGGAGACAGGCAATGAAAGCAGCAATACGAGACATGTTTGATAAAGGCAATAGCAGGTAACACAGGGTTTGTGGGGGCAGTCAATCTCATCCACAGCATCAGTAAGGGTGTTCCAGACAAAATGGGCTTTGAGCTGAGATGTAATAATAATAAGTGAGAATTTGTTAAACAAAGAAATGCAGAAGCTTATGTGAAGACCCAGCAGCAAGAGCAATCGTGGGGGTTGGAGAATAGATGGGGTTTTAGAACAGCAAAAGGGGAGTGTCAAGAGATGAAGCTGGAGACTAGAGACCCAAGTCATAAAGAGCCTTCAAGATATTGTAGAAGTCTGGATTATATCAAGGGACAATGGGAATGCACTGGTGATTTTAAGCAGGGACTCACCTCATCCAATTAGTGTCTTGGATTCTTCAGGCCACTGTATGGGGAACAGATTCAAGTTGGGCTGTAGGTGCCAGGTAGACCAGTGAGGAGGCTACTCCAGAAACCAGCTAAGAACCAGTATTGGCCTTGTTTCAAGGGGAGTGCCTCTGAAAGCAGAGTTCGAGGTCCATGATTGACCGCTGATCACTTATTTGAGATGTGATTCCTGGATTCCAGAGTGAGGGATGGGGGTGGGAATGAGATCAGAAAGGGAGGGAAAGTATCAATTAAAGTTGTTTTAATGAGCTTGTTGATGCTGTGGGCAGTTGGGGCTCCTTTGTACCCTGAGGAATCCTCTGAGGACTCACAGAGAACAGTGATTTTCAAAGTATTGTCTCTGGACCAGCAGCCTCAGCATCACTTGAAGCTTATTAAAAAGACAGTATCTTGGATCCCTCCTCAGATCTCCTGAGTCAAAACTTTGGAAGATAGGGTTCAGCAACTTGTGTTTTAGTCAGCTCCTCAGGAGATTTTGATGCCCTCTAATGTTTGAGAAGCACAGGCATAGAAGGTGCCTCAGAATCATTCCATGGGATGGAAGGATGGAGAGGAGGGGCACTCCCCCCCCGCCCTCTCTCATTGTTATGTGTTTGTCTCCCACATTTCTGGGTTGCATCAGTGAAAGTGACTAAGCATTTGTAAGTCTAGAGAAGGCTCTGGGACAGCAAAGAGAGACTCATGCTCTTGGTGTGGTACCCTGGCAAGTGCATGGAACTGTCCAGCCCTCCGTGTGCTGAAACCAGATGGATGGAGGGTGTGTGGCACTTTACCATACACCCGGCCTACCCATTGTGACCAGAGCATGGCAGTGAAGATGAAGAGAATTTGAGGATATGTGATACATTTTCGAGGGAGAACCATCAGTACCTGATACAAGGAGATGAAAAAGGAAGATGTGAAAGATAATTTGCAGTTTTATGAGCCATTTCCATCTGTAATTACCTTCCACTTGCAATATGTCAATGGTCATTTCCCATGTAAACCTCTTTGATCAGTTTTTAAGTAATGTCCCTTTGGATTGGAACCAAATTGAGGGGAGGGGTCATGGATCAATTATAATTAGACATCCTTCCAGAGGAAATGCAAGAGATTAGTTACCCTGCCCATTGGACAAGGGGTTTCCTTCTCTCAGCAGAATTTGAGCCAAATAGAGCATAGACTATAGATGACTGCATATTTACCTTCTACCTGGCCAGAGTGATTTTGGCATGGTGCCTTAAACTTTGTAATCTATCTTTGAGGTTGATTATTTTTACTAGAAAACTTTGCTCTATATAATCTCCAGCATTTTTCTCCAGCATGAGATAGTCATGCCTTATCACCTTATTTAAATATATTTACATTTTACTGAATATGTGTGTCTCAGCATATCATCCAAATGAAGTAAAATTGCTTACTAGTTAAGCAATATTGAAGACACCCATCGGCTGTATAAATTATTTAATTTGCAAGTTGGGAATTGTGTTTGTTAAGGTTATGTTAAAGCTGGACATACCTGCATTTATTAAATTAACCAGCACTCCTAGAGCACTTAATATCTTCCAGGCACTGTTCTGAGAACATTTGCAATCATAATTTATTTGATCCCCACACCAATCCTATAAAATGAGTGCTATAATTATCCCCAATTTACCAATAAGGAAATTGAAACCAAGAGACATTTGATAGCTTGCACCAGATCATCCAACTGGAAGAAACAGTTGGAGCACAAGCCCCAGTGTTTAGTCCTTGGCTCTGTACTCCTAGCCATCACGGTCATCTCTTTCAGAAACACAGCAGTGAGTTCCATCTCCAGCTGCTTCTCGTGTCTATCATTCCCTCCTCCTTGGCTACTTTATGGCCAAAATTATCTTCACTATGGTTTGTATCATTTCAACATGCTTAGAAGCTTCTATCTCACATAAACTCTGATCTTTCTCCCAGTCCATTCATGTGATGGCTGGAATCCCTAATGATCTGTAGCACAGAGGCCCATGTTTCTGTGTCAAAAATAAGAATTCTGGAAATTGCAAGGCAGACAAGATTAGCTTTACCAGGAATTATGCAAAGGAGAGGAAGAATGCTCACATTGGTTAGGTGTCTGATATATGGTGGACACAATCCTTCTCCTCTTACATAATTCTGTGATTGACCTCTTAAAAGTTCATCCCATAATTAATCACTTTAGGATGGAAAAGTTTCTGAGATTCAGATTTTGATGGAAAAGTTTCTGAGATTCTTTTTTTTTAATTTTTTATTATTATGTTAATCACCATACATTACCTCATTAGTTTTTGATGTAGTGTTCCATGATTCATTGTTTGCGTATAACACCCAGTGCTCCATGCAGAACGTGCCCTCTTCAATACCCATCACCAGGCTAACCCATCCCTCCACCCTCCTCCCCTCTAGAACCCTCAGTTTGTTTTACAGAGTCCATCCTCTCTCATGGTTTGTCTCCCCCTCCGATTTGCCCCTCTTCATTCTTCCCCTCCTGCTATCTTCTTCTTCTTTTTTTTTTAACATATACTGTATTATTTGTTTCAGAGATGCAGATCTGAGATTCAACAGTCTTGCACAATTCACAGCATTCACCATAGCACATACCCTCCCCAATGTCTATCACCCGGCCACCCCATCCTTCCCACCCCCCACCACTCCATCAACCCTCAGTTTGTTTCCTGAGATTAAGAATTCCTCATAAGTGAGGTCATATGGTACATGTCTTTCTCTGACTAACTTATTTCACTCAGCATAACACCCTCCAGTTCCATCCACGTCATTGCAAATGGCAAGATCTCATTCCTTTTGATGGCTGCAATATATTCCATTGTGTATATATACCACATCTTCTTTATCCATTCATCTGTCGATGGGCATCTTGGCTCTTTCCACAGTTTGGCTATTGTGGACATTGCTGCTATAAACATCGGGGTGCACATACCCCTTCAGATCCCTACATTTGTATCTTTGGGGTGAATACCCAACAGTGCAATTGTTGGGTCGTATGGTAGCTCTATTTTCAACTTTTTGAGGAACCTCCATACTGTTTTCCAGAGTGGCTGCACCAGCTTGCATTCCCACCAACAGTGTAGGAGGGTTCCCCTTTCTCCGCATCCCCGCCAACATCTGTCGTTTCCTGACTTGTTAATTTTAGCCATTCTGACTGGTGTGAGGTGATATCTCATTGAGGTATTGATTTGGATTTCCCTGATGCCAAGTGATGCTGAGCACTTTTTCATGTGTCTGTTGGCCATTTGGATGTCTTCTTTGGAAAAATGTCTCTTCATGTCTTCTGCCCATTTCTTGACTGGATCATTTGTTCTTTGGGTGTTGAGTTTGATAAGTTCTTTATAGATTTTAGATACTAGCCCTTTATCTGATAAGTCATTTGCAAATATCTTCTCCCATTCTGTCGGTTGTCTTTTGGTTTTGTGGACTGTTTCTTTTGCCGTGCAAAAGCTTTTTATCTTGATGAAGTCCCAATAGTTTATTTTGCCCTTGCTTCCCTTGCCTTTGGCAATGTTTCTAGGAAGAAGTTGCTGTGGCTGAGGTCGAAGAGGTTGCTGCCTGTCTTCTCCTTTAGGATGTTGATGGACTCCTGTCTCACATTTAGGTCTTTCAACCATTTTGAGTCTATTTTTGTGTGTGGTGTAAGGAAATGGCCCAGTTTCATTCTTCTGCAAGTGGCTGTCCAATTTTCCCAACACCATTTGTTGAAGAGACTGTCTTTTTTCCATTGGACATTCTTTCCCGCTTTATCAAAGATGAGTTGACCCTAGAGTTGAGGGTCCGTTTCTGGGCTCTCGATTCTGTTCCATTGATCTATGTGTCTGTTTTTGTGCCAGTACCATACTGTCTTGATGATGACAGCTTTGTAATAGAGCTGGAAGTCAGGAATTGTGATGCCACCAGCCTTGCTTTTCTTTTTCAACATTCCTCTGGCTATTCGGGGCCTTTTCTGGTTCCATACAAATTTTAGGATTATTTGTCCCATTTCTTTGAAAAAAGTGGATGGCATTTTGATGGGGATTGCATTGAATGTGTAAACTGTTCTAAGTAGCATTGACATCCTCACGGTCTTTTCTGGTTCCATACAAATTTTAGGATTATTTGTTCCATTTCTTTGAAAAAAGTGGATGGCATTTTGATGAGGATTGCATCGAATGTGTAGACTGCTCTAGGTAGCATTGACATCTTCACAATATTTGTTCTTCCAATCCATGAGCATGGAATGTTTTTCCATTTCTTTGTGTCTTCCTCAATTTCTTTCATGAGTATTTTATAGTTTTCTGAGTACAGATCCTTTGCCTTTTTGATTAGATTTATTCCTAGGTATCTTATGGTTTTGGATGCAATTGTAAATGGGATCGACTCCTTAATTTCTCTTTCTTCTGTCTTGTTATTGGTGTATAGGAATGCAACTGATTTCTCAGCATTGATTTTATATCCTGCCACTTTACTGAAATCCTGTATGAGTTCTAGCAGTTTTGGGGTGGAGTCTTTTGGTTTTCCACATAAAGTATCATAATATCTGCAAAGAGTGAGAGTTTGACTTCTTCTTTGCCAATTCGGATGCCTTTCATTTCTTTTTGTTGTCTGATTGCTGTGGCTAGGACTTCTAAACTATGTTGAATAGCAGTGTTGATAGTGGACATCCGTGCCACGTTCCTGACCTTAGGAGGAAAGCTCTCAGTTTTTCCCCATTGAGAATAATATTCAATGTGGGTTTTTCATAGATGGCTTGTATGATATTGAGGTATGTACCCTCTATCCCTATACTCTGAAGAGTTTTGAACAAGAAAGGATGCTGTACTTTGTCAAATGCTTTTTCTGCATCTATTGAGAGGATCATATGATTCTTGTTCTTTCTTTTGTTAATGTATTGTATCACATTGATTGATTTGCGGATGTTGAACCAACCTTGCAGCCCAGGGATAAATCCCACTTGGTTGTGGTGAATAATCCTTTTAATGTACTGTTGCAGCCTATTGGCTAGTACTTTGGTGAGAATTTTTGCATCCATATTGATCAACGATATTGGTCTGTAATTCTCCTTTTAATAGGGTCTTTATCTGGTTTGGGGATCAAGGTAATGGTGGCCTCATAAAACGAATTTGGAAGTTTTCCTCCATTTCTATTTTTTGGAATAGTTTCAGAAGAATAGGTATTAATTCTTCTTTAAATGTTTGGTAGAATTCCCCTGGGAAGCCATCTGGCCCTGGGCTTTTGTTTGTTGGGATATGTTTGATGACTGCTTCAATTTCCTTAGTGGCTATAGGTCTGTTCACATTTTCTATTTCTTCCTGGTTCAGTTTTGGTAGTTAATACATCTCTAGAAATGCATCCATTTCTTCCAGATTATCTAATTTGCTGGCATAGAATTGCTCATAAAATGTTCTTATAATTTTTTGTATGTCTTTGGTGTTGGTTGTGATCTCTCCTCTTTCATTCATGATTTTGTTGATTTGGGTCATTTCTCTTTTCTTTTTGATCAGTCTGGCCAGGGGTTTATCAATCTTGTTAATTCTTTCAAAGAACCGGCTCCTCGTTTTGTTGATCTCTTCTACTGTTCTTTTGGTTTCTATTTCATTGATTTCTGCTCTGATCTTTATTATTTTTCTTCTCCTGCTGGATTTAGGCTTTATTTGCTGTTCTTTCTCCAGCTTCTTTAGGTGTAGGGTTAGGTTGTGTATTTGAGACCTTTCTTGTTTCATGAGAAAGGCTTGTATTGCTATATACTTTCCTCTCAGGACTGCCTTTGCTGCATCCCAAAGATTTTGAACAGTTGTGTTTTCATTTTCATTGGTTTCCATGAATTTTTTTAATTCTTCTTTAATTTCCTGGTTGACCCATTCATTCTTTAGTAGGATGCTCTTTAGCCTCCATGTATTTGAGTTCTTCCCGACTTTCCTCTTGTGATCGAGTTCTAGTTTCAAAGCATTGTGGTCTGAAAATATGCAGGGAATGATCCCAAACTTTTGGTACCAGTTGAGACCTGATTTGTGACCTAGGATGTGATCAGTTCTGGAGAATGTTCCATGGGCACTAGAGAAGAATGTGTATTCTGTTGCTTTGGGATGGAATGTTCTGAATATATCTGTGTAGTCCATTTGGTCCAGAGTATCATGTGAAGTCCTTATTTCCTTGTTGATCTTTTGCTTAGATGATCTGTCCATTACAGTCAGGGGGATGTTAAAGTCCCCCACTATTATTGTATTACTGTTGATGTGTTTCTTTGCTTTTGTTATTAATTGGCTTATGTAATTGGCTGCTCCCATGTTAGGGGCATAGATATTTACAATTGTTCAATCTTCTTGTTGGATAGACCCTTTAAGTAGGATATAGTGTCCTTCTTCATCTCTCATTACAGTCTTTGGTTTAAAATATAATTTGTCTGATATAAGGATTGCCACCCCAGCTTTCTTTTGGTGTCCATTAGCATGGTAAATGGTTTTCCACCCCCTCACTTTCAATCTGGGGGTGTCTTTGGGTCTAAAATGCATCTGGCAGACAGCATATCGATGGCTCTTGTTTTTAAACCAATCTGATAGCCTGTGTCTTTTGATTGGGGCGGTTAGCCCATTTACATTCAGGGTAACTATTGAAAGATAGGAATTTAGTGCCATTGTATTGCCTGTAAGGTGACTGTTACTGTATATTGTCTGTGTTCCTTTCTGGTCTCTGTTGCTTTTAGGCTCTCTCTTTGCTTAGAGGACCCCTTTCAATATTTCCGGTAGGGCTGGTTTTGTGTTTGCAAATTCCTTTAGTTTTTGTTTGTCCTGGAAGCTTTTTATCTCTCCTTCTATTTTCAATGACAGCCTAGCTGGATATAGTATTCTTGGCTGCATATTTTTCTCGTTTAGTGCTCTGAAGATATCTTGCCAGTCCTTTCTGGCCTGCCAGGTCTCTGTAAATAGATCTGTTACCAATCTAATATTTCTACCATTGTAGGTTACAGATCTCTTCTCCTGAGCTGCTTTCAGGATTTTCTCTTTGATTCTGAGACTCGGAAGTTTTACTATTAGATGTCAGGGTGTTGACCTATTTTTATTGATTTTGAGAGGGGTTCTCTGTGCTTCCTGGATTTTGATGCCTGTTTCCTTCCTCACATTAGGGAAGTTCTCTGCTATCATTTGCTCCAATATACTTTCTGCCGCTCTCTCTCTTTCTTTTTCTTCTGGGATCCCAATTATTCTAATGTTGTTTCATCTTATCGTATCGCTTATCTCTCGAATTCTGCCCTCGTGATCCAGTAGTTGTTTATCCCTCTTTTTCTCAGCCTCTTTATTTTCCATCATTAGCTCTTCTATATTGCTGATTCTCTCTGCTGCCTCATTTATCCTAGCAGTTAGTGCCCCCATTTTTTATTGCACCTCATTAATAGCCTTTTTGATTTCGACTTGGTTAGATTTTAGTTCTTTTATTTCTCCACAAAGGCTTTCTCTAATAACTTCCATGCTTTTTTCAAGCACAGCTAGTATCTTTAAAATCATCATTCTGAACTCTAGTTCCGACATCGTACTAATGTCCGTATTGAGTAGGTCCCTGGCAGTCGGTTCTGCCTCTTGTTCTTTTTGTTGAGGTGAGTTTTTCTGTCTTGTCCTTTTGTCCAGAGGAGAATAGATGAATGAGAGAACAAAATGCTAACAGGGTAACAATGTCCCCAGAAAATATACTCTAAACAAATCAGAAAAGACCTGAAACCAGGGGAAAAGGAAGGAAAAGAAGAGGAAAAAGAAAAACCTAAAAAGAAACAAAAACAGAACAAAACAAAACAAAAAAAACAGAATATGATCAAATATGATCAGGCTGGTGCATAGATCAGTGCCACACACTAGATTTTGGTTGTATTTCGGTCTCTTAGAAGAAAGTGCCTCCCAAAATTTTAAAGAAAGAAAAACTTACATATGTACAAAAATAAGGATTAATATGATGAAGGGATGGAATATGACTGTAAAATGATAATTATAAAAGATTTTATAAAAGGAATTCATAAGATAGGAAGTTGTTTGAAAAAAGAAAGAAGAGGATTTAAAAAAAAAGGGAGAGAATATGATCAGGCAAGGGACTAGAAGAAAGCCATACACTGGAGATTTAGGGTATATGTTTTTTTTTTTTAAGATTTTATTTATTTATTTGAGAGAGAGAATGAGAGACAGAGAGCATGAGAGGGAGGAGGGTGAGAAGGAGAAGCAGACTCTCTGCTGAGCAGGGAGCCCGATGTGGGATTCGATCCCGGGACTCCAGGATCATGACCCGAGCCGAAGGCAGTCGCTTAACCAACTGAGCCACCCAGGCACCCCTAGGGTATATTTTGATCTGTTAGAAGAAACCATATCTCAGAATTTTAAAGAGAGAACAACTGATATATATATGGCAAAAATAAGGGTAACTACTAAGGATGGATAGATTATGTCTCTAAAAATGAAGAATAAAAATGTTTTTTAAAAAAGGGATTGATAGGATGTTGGGTGAAAAAGGGAAAAAGAAAAATTAAAAAAAGGTAAAAAATTAACTTTCAAAGACTAAAGAATCATGGTAAAAAAGCCATGAATTCTATGTGCAGTATTCCCCTAGGGCTGGAGTTCTCCCGTTCTCCTTGATCGGTAAACTTGGTCTTGGCTTGCTGGCTGTTCGGGCTGATCTTCTGGGGGAGGGGCCTGTTGCCGTGGTTCCCAAAAGTCTTTGCCGGAGGCGGAATTGCCCTGCCCTTGTGTGTCTGGGCTAAGCAATCTGCTCGGGTTTGCTCTCAAGAGCTTTTGTTCCTGCAAGCTCTCGGTACAGCTTTGGAGGACGAGAGTGAAAATGGTGGCCTCCCAATCTCCGCCCGGAGGAGCCGAGAACTCGGGGCCCCGCTCCTAGTGCGCCCCCAGAGAAAAGCAGTCACTCCCTTGTCCCCGGTCTCCGGCCGCACTCCGTGCTCACCCGGCCTGTGACCGAGCGTTTCTATCTCTGGCACCCGACCCCGTGTGGAGTCTCCAAACCCAGCAGATCCCTGCGGTGCGCTCCCGCGCCGCTCCTCCCGGGGGAGGAAGGGGAGTCTCCCCGGATCTGCCGCTTGTTGGGTCCTTGCTGGAGGAGCAGTGGCCCAGCTGTGCTGCGGATCACAGTTTATGGCAACCCCGAGTTGAGAGCCCGCGCCTCGGCTCCGTCTCTGCAGCCGGCTTCCCCGCTCCGATCCCTGGGAGCTCTGCCGCACTCAGGCACCCCCGGTCTTTCTGTGACCCCGAGGGTCCTGAGGCCACACTGTCCCGCGAGGGTTCCACCCCCCGCTTAGCCACTGCAGCGACGTCCCTCAGCGGAGCCGACTTCTAAAAGTTCCGATTTTGTGCTCCGCGGCTCTATCACTTGCCAGAAGCGGCCGAGGGAGGCCCCCTCCCCCGCCGTCTATCCTCCCGAATATCGCCTCGGATTCACTTCTCCGCACGTCCTACCTTCCAGAAAGTGGTCGCTTTTCTGTTCAGAGAGTTGTTACTATTCTTCTCTTCGATCTCCTGTTGAGTTCGTAGGTGTTCAGAATGGTTTGATCCCTATCCAGCTGAATTCCTGGGACCAGACGAAATCCAGGTCTCCTGGAAAAGTTTCTGAGATTCTAACACCTTCAGATGCTGCCTTTCCTAGAAGTATCCGTATCCTCTCTTTAAGGGAAGGCTCGAAAACTCTTAGAATCACAATAACTTAACCTTGTCAAGGCATTTGCTTTCTCTTGGGAGGTATGTTCTAAACAGAGTGCTTGTGTATGTTTTGGGTAGGGATGCATTTTTTCTGCACCTCACAAAACTCACCAAATGCTCAGTTATTTAATCTGCCTCTTTTATTCACTTATGATAAAGCCATCATGGTACCTCACTTCAGTTAGCCTCCATTGTCCCCCATTGGCCCAGAAGAGTGCTGACATCAGGAATAATGGTCTATGTGTCTTCATCAGATTTTTGGGAAAAGTTCAATACCATGCTATGTTCTTTGTTGCCTTTAGGGGTTGCCTATTAATTTTCCCTTCATCTCCTGTTAGAAGAAGAATAGATACCAAATGCTTTGAGCAGTGCACACCCAAGAGGAATACTTACTCTTGATAATTGCTCTTTGTTCTTTCAATTGTGGTCCTGATTCTATTTGCCATGGAGTGGATTGCTGAAGATCTTCTATAACCCAAATAAAAAAAAATACAGAATGTCCTATTCCGTTGTTTTAGTCAAACTCCCACACATGACCCCAGTTTTCCCCAGGGCAAAGTAACTTCAGTGTGCAGAATATCATTGATTTCCTACACTGAGGTCACTTTCCTAATTTGTTCCAGCTCACAAATACTGTTTTTCAGTTTTCCATATATGTTAACATGTTGTTTGTATTTTAATGTTCATTAAAATTTTTGGACTTCAAATCATACCTAAAGGTATTAAAATAAGTTGTGTTTCTTGTCTGAATTAAGGGTGACATTTCTCTCTTTTCAGTTCCTCCCAAATTTGTGGTTCAGCCACGGGACCAGGACGGGATTTATGGCAAGGCTGTCATCCTCAATTGCTCAGCTGAGGGCTATCCTGTACCCACCATAGTGTGGAAATTCTCTAAAGGTATGATGTTACTTGATTTGCTTGTTGCCTGCCAAACATGGTAGAATCTAAAGAATTAGAGGAGCATTTTGCATCCTTCCAGACATGCTTCTGGCAAGTAGATATGTTCTCACCCCCACCAAGTCTGTCTTCTCACATTTACCCCTTCTGGTCCACCTGAGTGTTTTTAATTTGAACCAGGAGTGTCTGGTCTTGTAGAGCATGCCCTGGGAAAGATCATGAATGGGGCAGGGGATTCAATGGAAGTTATTTCAGCCTTAGGGAAAGCTCTGCATTGCCGACCTGTGAGGTGTAACCATGATCTGCTTGGGGAACACTGCACACCCCTCCATGTGCAGACACAAGAACGAATTGTCAGAATTGCCCGTTGTTTGAAAAGAATTTCCCCAGGATTTATACATATGACATTAAGTGGGTATAGAAGGTTAAAAATAAAATTGTTGATTGATTTATTTAACTAGTTATCTTAGAATATACAAATTCCATATCATTTGCCTGATATGCTCTTTTTTTTTTTTTTGGTATGCTCTTTTAAAAACACACACGTCCATGTCCTATGTTGAGCATCCAGTGTTCTTTGCTTGAATATGTGTGTCTAATCATGCTTTCTCTTCAAAGACAAAGCATCTTTGCCAGTTTTAAGGTAAGGCTGTAAACATTACAGGAATAGAAACATGTAACATGCAGACTAATGGGGATCATTCTAGACACCATAGAGATCATTTATATCCATCTTACAGTCTTCTCCAGGGAAGGGTGCTTAACTGTGCTCACCAACATATTGGAGTTCTCTTTCTTTTCTCATTCACTCATCTTCACTCAGTAATTTATCAAACGGTTGAAGGCCAAATGCACACGGGTGGGATAAACAAATAAATCATGGTCTCTTTTCCTAACAATCTAAGACCTACTATGTGTGTTTAATTGTTCTGAGTATATTATTTATTTGTTTGCTTTATTATGGTTTGTATTCCAGATGTTGCTTTTTAAAGTAACATGTTGCATTTTCTTATTATGGAAATATCAGTGCAACAAAAGCAGAACGAATGGGTCACTTACCACCTCCATCCAGGGGGAAAGAGAAGAGGGAGGGAAGAGTGTGCTAGAAACCACTTCATCGCAGGAGGGAATCAGTTAAATTTTTAAGAATTCCCTGAGGCTCCTCCCCTGTAGCCTGCCACATACATTGTCCATGTGAAAGCATTTTATTCAAAAACCTAAGCCTGTTATTCAGAATATCTGCCCACGTGACCTTTTATTTTAGGCCATATTTGAAGCCTCATGTTGCATTACATGAAAACAAACAGGATGCATTTAACTTAGTTTATATACATGTTCATATATGACATTATGAACATTTCCCACAACACTTACCTTCTTCAAAAATATATCTGATTTTGCCATTGTGCAAGGCTCCCTCTTTCTCCTTGAGATTGTTTTCAGTGTATCACTGCTATAAACTCCACCGGATGAACATCCTTGGATGTGTATGCGATGTGTGTCTGTGTGATTGCTTTCTTTAGGGAAATCCTTAGAAGTAAAGTAGCATGACCACATTGAAGGCTTTTGGTCTGTACTGGCCCAGGGTCCTTTGGAAAATACTGCAGCAGTTTGCACACTCACCAGCAGGGTGAGGCTCTGTGTGTCCCTGCATCCTCGCCAATTCGAAAGGATCTTTTTGTTCTTTATAATGTGAATGGTTGAAATGGCTTTCTGTTTTAATTTGTATATTTGGATTACTAATGATGTTACAACATTTTTATCCTCTGTTTACTGACCACTTCTGCTTCCCTTTTGGGAAATTTCTTATTTATGTTATTTACAGGCTTCTCTCCATATTTTATTTATTTGTAAGAGTGTTTTTCATAGATGAAATAGTGCTTCCTCTGTCACGAATCTGATAGACATTTTATTCCTTCCCGTCATTCATGTGCGAATTAAGTTTCAGTAGCCTTTTTTATTTTTAAATTTTATGTGCAATATGAAATCATCAAGGAAACACATAGAAATTGCAACAAAAAATTTTTTATGAAGTTAAATTCCCCCCCAAATAGCATCATTCAAAGATAAAGATAACTACTCTGTGTTTTTGGTTAGCCTTTCAGACCTGTCCCCTAGCAAATATATATATCCATGGATAAGCATATAATTTTGTAGGCTTTTTTAATTGATCATATGATTCTTCCTAACTTATAATCTCCTTTCTTCAGTTATCAATATGCTGTGAATTTCTTTCCATGTCAATGAACATGGGTGACCATTATGACTTTTTAATACCTGTGTAGTAGTCACATTAATACTTCCATAAGTCCCTCTAACTATCTCTTTGCCTTTGCTGGAATTGGGCTCAGTGACTTAAAGCCACAAGGGTTTACTCTTTCTCGTATGAGGGGTCTGGACAGATAGTTCAGGACCAGTTTGTTTTTTCCTCTGGGGTATCAGGGACCCAAACTGCTTATACCTTTGTTCTGCCCCTGTTGGCAAGCAGCTCCCACCACTAAGCTCCACGGCCACTTCCAACTTTTCCACGGAAGGGAGAGAGCTGCCACCCGACCTGAGTCATCCCCCTGCAGGGACCTCTCCAGAATGTCCATAAATCAGTTCTGCTGGCCCGCACTTGGGGCCAGCCCCTCCCCCACCTTTTCTCTGGTGCCTCAGTTGCATCGCTGGTCCCACCCCAGTCTCATTTTTACGGTCAAACTGATTTCAAAACAATGAAACTGCAAACCACTTGTGTCTTAATTCTCCCTGTGGGTTCCATGTGCTCAACCCTGGTGGTCTGGCATGTGACAATCCGGAATGCAGCCTCATCGGGCACAGAGTGCTGTCTTGGTCAAACCCAGAGCCATGGGCACCACTCTAACTGCAACCACTGCCGGTCCTGGGAGCCTAGGCAGGCCCGGTCCCGGCTCCCCACACCCACCGCCCCTCCCTGCCTTTTACCTTGAGTAGAGATTTCTCTAATAAATCTGGTAATAAGCGTCAAAACCAACAAACCAACAAAAAACCCCATAGGGGTCTGCGAGATGCTTTGTAACAACACACGTGGCCACCATGCCTACAATTTGGGCTACTTCATGAAGTTAAGAGGGGAGGGTGGACCCTTGGCAGTTAGGTGCGTCCAACGCTCTTTGCTGCGTAGTGTATGTTAGCATTCTTCTGAGTTTTCACTATCCTAAGAATGTCATGGTGACTCTATCTCACCGATCCTTGTATGTGTCCATTTTTTCCAGGGATAAATTGCTATGAGTAGAATGGCTGGCTCAGAGTAAGCAATTTCTATCACTTTCAAGACACCTTGGCCACTGGCCAGAATTGTATTCCTGCACACAACCTTCCACAGTTTACACCATTGCCGGTTTCTACAATGAATAATACCGGTGTTATGCTTATTTTTATTGTTTTTTTTAAATAAGAGGTCTGCTTATTTTTAAAGATTTATTTGAGAGAGAGAGAGCGCATGTAAGTTGGGATAAGGACAGAGGAAGAGGGAGAGAGAGAATCCTAAGCAGACTCCCTGCTGAGCAAGGATCCTGGTGCGGGACTTGATCCCAGGACCCGGAGATCACAACCTGAGCCTAAATCCAGAGTTGGCAGCTTAACTGACCGAGCCACCGAGGGGCCCCAATGCTTATTTTTAAATATCTTCCAATGGAAAAGGGGGAGATTGTATATTATCATTTTAATTATACAAGTGATAAAGATGTTTCTTAAGAAAAATTTAGCTTTGCTTATGGAATTGTGTTCCCAGTAATCAAATATTCACTGAGAGCATCAGGGCGCATTCCTTATGTGTGACCCAAAGAGATGTAAACACAATGGACTTGGGTTGTTCCTCTGAGAGCTGCAACAGTTTAATCCTGAGGCTGCAGAATTCCAGAGTCAGTGCAGTGGCTTGAGGACAGCGGGCGCGGGAAGGAATCAGTCTTTGTGGGAAGATAACATTCGCACAGTTTTGACTCTGGGTATGGATGCACCAAGTCTGAAACATCCAATTCTGTCTCCTGACTGTTTTGTCCTTTCACACGGACAAACAAAGCCTCTTGTCTAAAGAGACTTTTTAAAATCAGGGCTGAATACCATAGTGGGCCTCATCTGTGTTCCCAGAAATATATGGTGGTGGGAACAGGTTTCAGCCACTGTCCTGGGGACCATCCCCGTGTTAGCCTCTCGGGCCCAAGGAGGGGCTGCTCTGGCAAGAATCAGCCAGTGCTCTGGCGTGTGGCCTGCTGGGGCATCCTTCACTCTCTGGCTGCCCAGGGACAGGGCTACTTCTGACCTCAGGGAAGCTTCCTCATGGAAACTTTTCAAGGGCAATGGTCAGAGCATGCCTTAGTGTGTGGGGGTCAGAGAGGAGTGGGGAGTAGTTTGCATTTCAGATAAGGTCATCAGGGAAGGCCCGAGGGCAGGTAATGTTAGCGAAGCCTGAAAGAAATGGGAGACGAGCCTTGTGCACATCTGCAGGGGAAGCGCCGAAGGTCAAGGGGCCAGCCGGTGCCAAAGTCAGGGGCAGAAATGTGTTTGTGCCTGGAATGTTCCAGAAACACTGAAGAAGACCCTGAAGCTGGGGCAGAGTGAAAGGAGATCCAAGAGGTCACAGGAGGTCAGCTCTCCCATCAGTCATTACAAGGATGTGGCGATGCCAAGGTGAGGGTGAGTGGGGGTCACAGTGGTGACACTGACTGTCTTCCCTTTCTTCCACTGCCACGCTGACCCCTGAACCAGGAGGCTGTTAGAGCACTCCATCAGGGACGGTGCATCGGCCCTGTGTGTGGAGGCCGGACCTGTGGCTGGAGCCTGTTAGCGGCCCCCAAGCCATGACATGGCTTGGATCAGGGTGACAGCCCCGCAGGAGGGGAAGCAGTTCAGAATCCACCAGGCTGATGGGCTGGCTGTGGGTGTGAGCGAAGGGGAGGCGTCTTTCACAAGAGACGGAGCACGCCCGCTCCCGGAGGGCAAATGGGGCTGCCGTTAGCACAGGAGTGCCAGCCTCTCTGTAGACAGCCCTCAGTCCCCAGGATAAGCAATGAGGAACTTTCCAAGCATACTTTTTTTGATAAATGCCTTCTGCCCTGTCAGAGCTCATACCTTCCGCCCTCTGGTCTGTTGCCATATGCCCAACTTTAGATTTGCCTCTGTTCTGTGACATTGACCCTGTGCTACCACTGGTACTTAGCCATTGTTTTCCAGTGAGAACTATTCCAAGCTCTGCTCTGTTCGCAATGGCGTGTCTGTTCCTTTTTCACACATAAAGCCAGTTTGGCTAGTAGGAGACTGGTGGCTCACGTTATTTCCAGGGAGGGAACAGGGGCTGCCTGAATTCCCAGTAGAATCATTTTGCTGCATGTAACCAAGAAGCTGACTTTGGAGTCCAGCAAATGTATGGTCTGTGCCTTCATGTCATTCATTTGGGGTCCAATTGTCCCTCAGCCGTGGTATGCTCTTTAATATGTGGATTCTAAGCATCTTTAATTCAAGAAAACAATGCCTAAATTGCACCTGTAAATATTTGTTCTCTTCCCTGCTTTTCATTTTCTTCTGCAGGGTCCCCTCTTTGGCATCACAGGGCTCCCTTCACCTATCCACTACAGGAGCTGTTTTCTCTCTGAGTTTTTAGCCGTTGACTCAAATATGATATTTTAATGTTTATTTTCTATGCCTCTTACCTGAGCCAAGTCTGTTCTTTGCATTCTCTCCCATTTTTCCTTCACGTTTGTGCTTTCCTTTTTCCTCCTCCTTTCACCACTCCCGCCAGTGCATATTTCACTCTTGCTTGAGCTCTGGCTTCCTAGACAAGTGGCTGTTTTGTTCACAGCTTTCATCTAACTCACGGCAACATTTTTCTGGTGTGATCCCATCACCTGATTGCTTTTTCTGCTTCTATCATAGCATCTTTGCTAGATGCTGGCTTCCTTTTGAGAACTCCCATTGGAGGAGAATTCACATCCCCACAAAGAGATTGCTTTGTCCAAGTATCTGGTCCCTCGCTGAATCCTGCCTGTCTGATTCTAAGAGCCACAGCAGGTGCAGGGAAAGCTCCAGCCCCACCCAGCCTGGGCACACTGCGGTCCCAGGTAGGGCCCCTTGGATGTGCTCCCACTCTGACAACACATCCCGTCCTGATGCTTGCTCAGATTCACAGCCCTGGTCCTCTACCCTTGTCTTTCTGCACACAGCTCTGCTCAAGGTACACTTCGAGTTTACCATTTACCTCCTTTGTGGCTGAGATATTCGTTCCCTCTTTCTCCTATTTGTACTTGTATGGTTGGTTTCCAGGAAGAGAGGAAATTCTGTTTTTTCTTTTTTGAAGATTTTATTTATTTATTTGAGAGAGAGAGAATGAGAAACAGAGAACACAAGAGGGAAGAGGGTCAGAGGGAGAAGCAGACTCCCTGCCGAGCAGGGAGCCCGATGTGGGACTCGATCCCAGGACTCCAGGATCATGACCCGAGCCGAAGGCAGTCGCTTAACCAACTGAGCCACCCAGGCACCCGAGGAAATGCTGGCTTTATGCTGCCATCTTTAAACCTTAAACCCTATTGTTCTTACACTAAGCTGTATTAAAGTTGGGCTTTCTTTCAGAAAAATAAGTGAGGTGGGAATCTAGGAGAAGTAGTTAGGAAATCATTTGTTAAGAGAGTCAGCTGAGTTCAGACACCAGATGCAACACTGTCTGGCTATGTTACTACGGGAAAATTACTTAACCTGTGTGAACCACAGCTTCCTCGTGTGTCTGGTGGATAAAATGAGGGGATGCATGTAACGATTTAGTAAGATGATTCATAGAAAGCATTTATCCTGGTGCCTGGCACATAGCAATTAGTCAAGAACACCAGCAGTCATTATCCTCAGCTCACATGGGTACCAGGGGTCCTAAAACCATCTATTGGATAGCCCAACTTCTCCCCCACTAACATGAATTACTTTATAGTCTACAAAAAAGAGAATGTGTCCACTGAAATCTGTTTTAGATCCTTTCTTTTACTCTGATCTGTCCGTTCTGGCATTGGGACCATGCATATTAGAGGGTTCTCTCTTTCAAATATATTTTAGTATCTAGTACAATGATACTCTTGACTTGTTTTCTAAAAATGTCCTGTATTTCCTTCTTTTTTCTCTTTTTCCCCTTTTTTATTTATTGAAATTCAGTTAGCCAACATGTAGTTCGTCACTGGTTTTTGATATAGAGGTCAGTGATTCACCAGTTGCGTATAACACCCAGTGCTCATCACATCCCGAGCCCTCCTCAATACCCAACCCCTGGTTACCCCATCCCCCCACCCGCCTAAAAATGTCCTGTCTTTCTGACATGGAGTTTTGTTTGTTTATTTCTTCTAGATGAATGTCAGAATAATTTTATCAAATTCTAGAAAAATTTATTCTGAAAACTTTGGGAGATTGTAATAAATTTAAAGGTTAACGTGGAGAACAGGGACCTCATTAAAATATTGAGCTTTCCCAGCCAATATCATGGACACTCTCTCTATTTATTCAAATCTTTTTTTTAAGATTTTATTTATTTATTTATTTGAGAGGGAGAGAGAGATAGTAAGAGGGAGCAAAAGCAGGGGGGGTAGAGAGAGAAGCAGGCTCCCTGTGGGGCTCCATCCCAGGACCCTGGGATCATGACCTGAGCTGAAGGCAGATGCTTCATCAACTGAGCCACCCACGTGCCCTATTTAAATCTTTTAAAAATGTCCATTATAATTTAATTGCTTTCTTTCCATGTGCCTGAGGCACATGGAAGGAAATTGTAAACTTCTGCCTGCAGGTGTATTTGGTCCTCTTCATTTTCCTGGGTGGAAAGGCGGCCCATCAATAACCAGGCTTTGTTGGCCCTCTGAGGCCACCTGTGCCTCTCCTCCCAGTGAGGGAGAGGTTGCCCTTAATTTGGGAGAGTTCCTGTGTTCTTCCGCTCTCTAGGACACACAGTGGCCTGCAGTTGGTTTGAGGCCCTCCTTGTCCTGCCTGTTTCTCTCAGATTGCCTTTCTCCCAGCCTCTGCCTGTGTCCTTCCCTCCTCAGCAGAGCCTTCACTTCCCCCAGCTCTGGTTTTCCTCAGAGGTGTCCAAGCATCTGCTGCTGTTTAGTGCAAGGTGGTTTTACTTGTGTTCAGGCATCTCCCACTGTCCCCAGAAAGCCGTTCACGGTGGTCATTTTTGCATCCACAGGTGCAGTCTGTCAGAGGGCCTGGCTGTCCCTTACCACCGAGGTCCCAGAGGTGTCCAGTGTTGCTTGGCATCAGCCCCTACTACCCAAACCCTCCTTGCTTATTGTTGACTTGTTACAGGGGACAACAGGGGCTTGACTCTTTTGTTTAGAAATCTATAGAAATAAAAGCAGACACTTGCAACAATTCCCTGGATGTTTCCATTGTATCGTGCTCAGTGTCAGACTGAGACACGCACACTATGCTCAGTACCTGGTCCAACTGCTCAGGTAACCCCTCGGGAGCCTCCTCCTACTTCAGGGGCTTGCCCTAGAATGCCTCGCCTTGGTCCTGCTCACCCCTTCTCTCCCATGGGCAAGGTAACGTCCCAGGGCCATCCACAGTCCCCAAGACCTGTGTCTTGGAGTGACAGGAAGAACACGCAGCACGGGACAAGCCCTCAGGTACTCCTGGGCTCACCACTTACCCTGTTCTCTGTGTGGGCAGAGTTCCCTGAGTCTCTAACTCCATGGTTTAACCTCGCTGAGCCATCAGTTTGCTGGACCTACAGTCAACCTCCTAGGTCTTTCCAGCAACACCCGCTTCAAGCTCACCCACCAGGCTCATCCAGGCTATTGGACCCAATTGTTTTCCAGTGTCCCTGTCCCCCCTAGCACAAGAATCTGGAGTTAATACAGGGAAAGAGCTCAAAGAATCTAAAAAAGGAGAAGACAACACCTCTCTGTGACATAGTGGTGAAAATAAACCCGACTTCAAGGTGGAATGTGGCTCCCTGTGTACAACAAAAACAGCTCCACTTATATGGTCCCCACATGGGGACAATGGGTCTCACTAACATCATGAGTTCTTGGAAAAGGATTGTGAGCTGAATGGTAGGGGGTGGATACTCAACATGTTGTTTTATTTTCTTCCTTTGATGGTAGAATAGAACTCAGCGTGGATGAAAATCTTCTGCCTTCCTCTGGGCTAAAATAAGTGGAGTTTAGTGGCCCCGGGAGGTGCTCCAAGATACTCCCCGACCCCTACCCAAAGAAGCTGCAATTTCCCTGAGCCTTGGTAGGGTCACCAGGACCATAGGCCCCAGGCCCATCTTTCCCTCCCTTCCCTTCTTTTTCTCCGCTCTTCCATCTGCCCTCTTCCTCGTTGTTCTTATAGACAGAGGCAGCCACACTGAGGGCAAGTGTTTGGGGATCTCTTGCTCCAGGGAAGAGGTGGCTGCAGGCCTTGTGTGGTGGATGCAGCTGCAGGAGCTCCCGACAGCCCACAATCCCAACACAAAATGATGGTGGCATCAGCATAATGGAGTCACTTAAACTCCCTGATGACTTCTGTCAGTTCATGGTTCTATTTTCTGATGAGTGAGTGAGGGGCCAGTGTTCCACCTTAACGATAAAAAGGAATCCTTGCCAATTAGGTATAGAGTTAAAGTCATGCAGTTGGCATGCTGAGCTAGTGAACTACCAAATGGTAGCCAGGACTGGGCAGGCCTGAAATTAGTCGACCTAAGTGAGGTGGTTTTCCCTGGAGTGGGGTCTTTAGTACAGACATAAAGGAATGAAGGGAAAGAAACGGAATTGCACAGTGAGCACAATTATATGCAGATCTACAAAATAAGTAACTTTGATGCTGTCCTAGTTGAGGTGTGGTGTTTTATGAAAAAAAAAGACTTAATTCCAGGAATTAGATGCATGCAAAATTTTGGGAAGGGTGGGAGAAACCCAGCTACCTGTCAGGAGCTCGAGAAACATGGGAATTATAAGAAGCTACTCCCGTCTGTGGCTACAGCCGCCCCTGGCTCAAGAGCAGTGACGTGTTCTCCCGGGAGTGATGTTCTCCCGGAAGTGACCTTTTTCCGGAAGTGACGTCCTCCCGGAAGTGATGTTTATCATCTGCCTCTTCCCCAGCTTGTTGCTTCTGAAGGAGAATGGTAGTTTTTCGTTCCCTGAACCTTCCAAACTGTATTCAAGTGCCTCTCGCTGGTAAAATATAAACCGGGGCCTGGTGACAATTCAGAAGGAAATGGGTTTTCTCAAGCTTCCAATCCCTGTAATTTAGGGAAGAGATCAGAAGGGTACCAGGAGGCTGAGGATGGGCACAGAATATCCTATGCAAGCATATGGACAAATGTCAAATGCACGTGCTGTACAGCCTGGAAGCTTCTTCCTTTAGACCTGGACCTGGACCAGTGCCTCCGGACCATGCCTCTGCCCACTTCTGGGCTCTTCTCCAGAATGAGACACCAGAACTCAGCACTCGGTCACTGAGCAATGGTTCCTTTTGCAGCTGCTCACCCCCTCCCATATCTGCTTCTGTTTTTCTAGCTACTCACTCCCTGCAACCCACCAAGTCTTCCAAGACAAGGAAAACCACCTCCCTGAGCAAGCAAAACAAACTCATTCCTCAGGGAAACACCTGCTCCTTAAGGATAAAAGGGATTGTGTTTTTGATTCCTTGGTGGGGAGAGGGATGTGCTCTCAGCCTTACCATTTGGGTGCAGCCCAGGGAGCATAGAGAGTGATCTCCTTTCCACTGTTCTGTTTGACTTCAGATCAACATTATTCCACCCTGCTAGGGAGACTCTCTGCATGTGGTCATTGGCCAACTTTTTTCAGTTCTTATGCAGGCATTTATGCTCACATCCACACAGTCTTGCTGCCTTTGGTGAACAACAATCTGTCAAGCATAGAAATGCGTTGTTCTTCGTGTTGCATGTCCGATGAAATTAAGTGCAGAGAAAATAAGCTCTTTGCTCAGGAGCACAGTTTGTAAGTTTCCAATTCTTCTGACTCTTTAGCCAAGTGCTCTCACTACAGACCAGTGATGACCTAAGAGTCGAAGAAAAGATGAATCAATCACCATCTTCACTGCTGCCTTCCAAGTGGATTCTCTTGGTGACACTTGGCTGTTCTCTTCCCCGTGTGCCCACTCCCTCAGTCTTTGGAAACACTGCCAAGCATATCTTTCCATAAATAAGAAAGGTCACACAGCATTAACACACCCAGTAATTCAGTATGTGCCTTACATAATACTTTAACATTGTCTTTTCGTGTAATAGAGCCTTAAAACTGTCCCCACTTGACCCCAGCTAGCCACAGAAATTGGACAGCTTTTTAATTAATGACTTCTGGCTGCTATAGTGTATCCTCTAGCTAATTACCCAGAGTGCTTACCTCATGGCAACAAGATTACAGAATTTTGAATATTGTAGCCACCGTGTTAAATTTTGCTCTTTACAATAATGATGAACCTAAAGTGGATGACTGATAATTGTATCAGACTGTGACAAAGTCTACTTCCCTTAAATTAAACAAATACTAATCCTTGGGACTGCTGTTCTTATGGTAGATGAATTGGTTCACTATTATTCTGTTTAGCAACTATGATCAGATTTATACATTGTGTGACCCTTCAAGTTAGGTTCATTTCCTCATGAAAAAAACATTTAATGTTTTTTTCAAACGTATTTATGCTTTAGTTCTGTCTTTGTTCAGACCTTTTAGTAATGAAGAGGCTTCTCTCAACCTAGATAGGAATTAATAGATAATCCTTTCCTGCTATTTAGTTGAGACAGCTTAGCAACATAGTTAAATTCTCTGTTGTAATTCTTTGGTATAAATGTGTCAAATATTACAAGTATTTTTCTGGTGAAAAGTCTTTAAGAAAAAGAAAACATACATGTTTTTGACATGAATGATCCTATAACTGGCTCATGCTGTATCAGCATTTCATTAGATTTTTTTAGGGTTTTGTACACAGTTTTACATAATTTACAAATCCCATTGCATCTTCAGATTTCCTGGTTTTCTGCCATGTGGATATACTCTTTAAATCCTACATTTGGCTGAATTTTTAGGTTGTGTGCTTTGAACTAGATCTGGCTCCTTTCTTGCCGTTAACTTTGAGAAGGGCATCAATAGCCTTTACAGGTTTTCAAAATGTGGACCAAATTTAGGCACTTAAATAAAAATTAAAGGCTTTTGCTTTGATTTTAAGTCCTAATAATATCCCCTTATCCTTATCCTAAAGAACATGTGATCCATAAAAAGGAATTTTCCTATTTATAAAACCAAATTTTTAAGACATACAGTCAACTTTTATAGGAGAAAAGGCATACGATCATTTCAATAGATAATGAAAAGTAGTTGC
Source organism: Zalophus californianus (assembly GCF_009762305.2). Lineage (NCBI taxonomy): Eukaryota > Metazoa > Chordata > Mammalia > Carnivora > Otariidae > Zalophus > Zalophus californianus. Next base: position 210,545,604 of record NC_045595.1, on the reverse strand, counting down.
TAATACTTGACATCCAATCCTGATTTAAAAAAAAAAAAAGAACAAAAATAAATCTGTGCAAAATAGGGATATAGTAATGCTTAAGACCCAAAGTGCTTTGGCAAATGAAGAAGAAAAAGACAGAAAGTCCAATAGATACATAGGCCAAAGTTATGGATGGACTGTTCACCAAAAAAAAATTTGCAAATTGCCAATACATTCATGAAAAGATGCTTAAAAACAAAGAAAAATACAAAAAATAGTCAAAATGTGCAAATTAAAATAATGAGATATATATTTTATTGGTGAAGATCAAAAAGATCGATCATGTACGTGTGTGAGGAAGAAATGAACCCTCAGCCAGCACTGATGGAAATGAAATTGATGTGTCCTTCAGTAAGCATATTAGCCATGCACTTCAACACTAAATGTGCAGATTTCCACTCCAAGCATTAACCTGAGAGATCACCTTCCGCTCTGTTATTGGATTGATTGATAAATGGAGAGGCTCCTTGCAACATGGTCCTTATTCTTGTGGAGTAAGAAAGATAGAAAGTCAACTAATCATAAAATAATTATAAGCAGAAATATTTTAAAAAGCAATATCGTGGGCTCACTGTATTCTATACCATCGTTTAAGAACTTCAATACCTGCACCACTTTATGAAGGAGATTCTGTATTATTTCCACTTTTACAGGCGAGAACACTGAGGAAGAAAAAGTTTACCTCATTACTTAGATTCTCAGTGTGTGGGTGATCTGTTGCTCTGTAACAAATTACCCTCAAAATGAGTGGCTTGAAATAATGCATACTTATTCTCTCCTTATGTCCGTGGGTCTGGAATACGGGTATGGCTTAGCCGAGTCCTCTGTTTCAAGGTCTCTCCCAGCACTGCAATTAAGGTGTTGATCAGGGATGCAGTCATGTCAAGGTTCAACCTGGGAAGAGTCTCCTCTTCCAACACCACAGTTGTATGGCAGGATTCAGGTCCTCACAGACTGCTGGTTGGAGGACACCCTCACGGGAGCCTCTCCATAGGGTAGCTCACATTCCCCACAGTGAGGCCACTAGCCTCAGAGAAGGACTGAAAAGAGAGGCCACAGTCTTTTGTGACCATAGCTATGTGCAGTATCTGCCCCTCCAGTGGGTGCTCAGTACTTGAACAATAAATCCCGTTTAGGTAAAAACAGAGCGCATTTTTATATGGGCTTATAAAATATTAGGAAGAGCAATTATGGGATTGGGCTCTTAAGAAAAAGAGGACATTTACTTTTTTACTGTTTGAATTTTTGACCAAAAATTCTCAGATCCCTAATCTGGGATTCTCAAGTTTTGCACCATAATAGGTAAGCTGGCAGATAGCTTTCATTAAGTATTTTTTCAAAACCAATCATTCGTTTACTGGCATGTTCATAATTCATCAAACATTTGTTAAAATCCTCTGGGAATTTCGTGTCAATTAAATTTTAAAAGATCCATATTACACATGTTTCTGAGTTTGCATTTTCTACATTTTGACAACTTCTCTATTCCCAAAGAGTGAACAGATTTAGGGATAAGTTTGATATCATTCCTTCTGTCTCCCTTTAGAAAATAGTCAGTAGCTGATATGTGGAAAGCAATGTGTTGCAAAAGATTTTCTTTATTTGAGAGAGAGAGAAAGCATGAGCGGAGAGAGGGGCAGAGGGTGAGGGAGAAGCAGACTCCCCACTGAGTGGGGGGCCCGACATGGGGCTCGATTCCAGGACCCTGAGATCATGACTTGAGCTGAAGGCAGACGCTTAACAGACTGAGCCACCCAGGTGCCCCAATGTGTTGCAGTTATAAAAGCAAAACACTATTATGTCTTTAAAACTTTTCACCCCTGATTTTGAGTTCTTTATGAATAAGATAATTTAAATTTTGTCTACTTAAAATGTTATGATATTTAATACATCAGATATGTGACACAAAACTAATCCAAATGTGTATTATTTGTATATGCTCCACCTTCCAACTTTACAATTGTCTTAGAGCGGTGTACTTTCTTCCATATCTTTAAACCAGATGTCAGCCAGATGTGCGGCATGAGTCAAAACCTGCCCACAAGCAGTCTTTCTAAATAGATGTTATTGGAGCCCAATCATACTGCTTTGTTTGTACATTTTCTATGGCCACTCTTGTGCCCCAGTGACAGAAGTACATAGTGGAAACACTGTGGCCTGCAAAGCCTAAAATATTTACTATTTGGCCTTTTATGGAAAAAGATTTCCCCTACTGTCTGAAAATATTGAGAATTTTTATCCATGAGCATGGTGTCATGCTCCATTTATTTTGGTCTTCATTAATTGTTGGCAAGAGCTTTTGTAGTCCTCAGTGGGCCAGTCATGCACTTATCTTTTCAAATGAATTCCTAAACATTTCATGTTTTGATGCAAATATATTGTTTTTTAATTTCGGTTTCCAGGGGCGCCTGGGTGGCTCAGTCATTAAGCATCTGCCTTCAGCTCAGGTCATGATCCCAGGCTCCTGGGATCGAGCCCCACATCGGGCTCCCTGCTCAGCGGGAAGCCTGCTTCTCCCTCTCCCACGCCCCCTGCTTGTGTCCCCACTCTCGCTGTGTCTTTCTCTGTCAAATAAATAAATAAAATCTTTTTAAAAATTCAATTTCCAATTGTTTGTAACTAATATATGTATAAATAAAATTAATTTTGAATTGTTTATATTGATATATCCCATGACTCTGCTAAGCTCACTATGATTCTAGCAATTTTTTGGAGGTTCTTTTTGATTATGTATGATTTAGTTATGAGTTTTCTGTAGAAACCTTTTATCAGGTTAGTTCATTCTCTTCCTAGTTTGCTATGAGATTTTATCAGGATGTTGAATTCTGTAAAAAAGAAAAACAAAACTGTATCTCTTCAATTGGTCATATTGTATTTCTTTTTTGGTCTGTTGATATAGTGAGTTTCATTGACAAGTTTCTGAATTTAAGCCAACCTTGCATTCCTGGAGTAAATCTCATTTGGCCATGATGCACTGTTGTGTGCATGTTGATACACCCGATTTGGTAATGTTAAGGATTTATGTCTGTATTCATTAGGAATATTGGTCTGTAGTTCTCTTTTCTCATAAGGTTTTCATCTGACTTTAATATCAAGATGACGCTGGCCTCATAAAATCAATTGTAAATTGATTTTGTATTTTCTGTAAGAGTTCGTGTAAAATTAATTTTATTTCTTTAAGTATTAGGTAGTATTTACTAGTGAGTCTGGTGTTGCTCATGGAAGGTTTTTTCATTTTTTTTAAGTTTAATTTTATTACGTTAGGTAGTCACCATACAATACATCATTAGTTTTTTGATGTGTGTGATGTGGTGAAGGTTTTTAACTATAAATTAATTTGTTAGATATAGAACTATTAACTTCATCCACTTTTTCTTGAGTGACCTTTGATAGTCTTGTTTTTCAAGAAATGTATCTATTCAATCTAAGTCGTCAAATTCATTGGCACGAAGTTATTCCTGATATGATGCCATCATCCTTTCAGTCCAAGTAAGGGGTGTAGTGATGGCCACTTTCATTATGGTTATTTGTAACTTGTATCTTCTCTCTTCCTCATCAATCCAGTGAGTGGCTCACTTGTTATATTGTTCTTTTCTTTTTTTCAAAGAACTGGCTTTTGGTTTTGATTTTTCTCTATCTTTTTTCTGTTTTGTATTTCACTGATTTCAGTTTTCCTCTTTATTATTTTCTTCCTTTTCCTTACTTTGGGTTTTCCTTGCCCTTCTTGGAATAGCTTCTTAAGGTGAATGCTTAGATATCTGATTTGTGATCTCCTTCCTTTTCTAATACAATAATTAAATACTACAAACTTCCATCTAATTACTGCTTTTAACTGCATCCCCAAAATTTTGCTATGGCGTTTTTATATCCTTGTTCAACTCAAAATATATGTGTTTTTCTAGTTACTCTGGTCATTTCTTCTTTGAATCATGAGATATGAGAAATGTGTTGTTTAGTTTTCAAATATTTGGGTGTTTTTCCAGACATATTTGTGTTATTGGTTTCAATTTTAGTTTTGCTGTGGAAACAGAACACATAACGTATATTATTTTTATTTCATAACATCTACTGACATTTGTATTATGACTAATAATATCATCTATTTTGACAAGTGTCAAATGTGCCTTCAAAACCAGTGTGTCTTCTGCTATTGTGGGGTGCAGAGTTCTGTAAATGTCAGTTAAATCAAATTGATTAGTAGTGGTATTCAAGTCTTCTGCATTTCAAATCTTATTTCTCCTGCCCCTTATTTTCTTCTCCTTTTGAGACTGTAATTCTCAATGTTAGAACATTTTATATAGTTTCAGAACTCCATGACAATCCATTTTGCATTTTTCACTCTTTTACACTTTTTCTTTAAATTTGGATATTTTCCATTGACCTAGCTTCAAATTCACCATTTTTTCCTCTGTTGTGTATAACCTGCTGACTAGCTTATTTAAGAATTTCTTCATACTAATATCGTGGTTCTCTCTCTTTTTATCATTTTGTCTCTTATATATATAGTTTAACAGTTTTGGGATTCTTTCTGAACCTCCCACCTGTTTATGGATATTAACTATAATCATTATAAAGGCCTTGTCTGAGAGAGCTCCAAGCCAAATTCTGTTGATACTTTTTTCTCTGGACCATTTTTCTTGCTTTTTTGTGTGTCTCAATATCTTATTGAATTTTGGCCCTGGTGTGTAAAAGAGAAGTAGAGGTTGTGGTAGGTCGTACTTATTTCCAGTTCTTTACTTCTTGTCCTCTTTTATGCCGAGGTCCTTGGCCTCCCGTCCTGTGCCCAAGGTGCAACTCTTTATATACCCACAGCTCCTTGCAGGGCTTTTAATGCTGCAACTGAGTTTACCTAGTCACCTATGACTTCAGCTTTCTGAATTACTCAAAGAGAAGAATGATTCTGTAGATTAACAGCCTCTCTTTTTTGTTGTTAAAATGAAAGGGACATTCTTTTGTGTCTTCCTCCATCCTTAGCCATAGCAGAACTCTATTTTTTTCAATTTTATTTTATTATGTTATGTTCATCACCATACCTTACGTCATTAGCTTTGGATGTAGTGTTCCACGATTCATTGTTTGCGCGTAACACCCAGCGCTCCACGCAGGACGTGCCCTCCTTAATACCCATCACCGGGCTAACCCACCCCCCCACCCCCCTCCCCTGGAACTCTTTTTTTTTTAATTCCATTTTTCCTATTCCCTCTGTAGCGGTTCTGTTTTGATAAAAACCACCTGTTGTAGGGATTCTGCTTATCCTTCTTATTCCGTGTGAAATGTCCCCTTGACAAGTGTCCCTTGTCCCTTTGGTGGGGCTGATGCCTGGTATAGAAATGAAGGAAGGGAAGGCACAGCCACCGTCTCTGTCACTGTGAGCTGAGAGGTACCAATAGGTAAGTGATCAGTTTGGCACAGAGACAGCAGGAGGACGTCTCCCTTCTCCTGCCCCCGGCTGTAAAGTCCGAAGTTTCCTGCATGAGGAGTATGGTGACAGGGCACGTGCTCAGCTCCCATGCAGGATCGGGGGCCACGGAGACCAGCAGGCCCTCTCTAGAGCACACACTTGGCTCACGCTGTGAGCTTTCTCCAGGAAGATGGAATTGGTCCTCACCCCTGAGCCCTCTCCCTAAATCCTCAGACTCTAGTCACAAAATAGAGACACTCTTTCAGCCCTTCAAAGCTTGGATCATACTCTCCTAGTCCCATCCAATGCCCCTCACACAGGGGGAAGCAATGTAGCAGATTAATCCAAACATCACCTTCCCAGAACTCTCCAGAGACCATAGTCCTGCTTTTCATTATTTCTAAAAAAGATTAGTTTCGTAGGGATCTCCCATGTGAGTCCTATCACATCTATGACCACAACATATCTCGTCCGTGGCATTATCTCCTTGAACACAATACTCTGAGGAGAGTAGTGTTTGAATACTGTGCTATCTTAGTGGCATGACCTGACTTATTTATTTAAATAACATTAAATGATATTGACATACATGTGTTTCTAGACTGGGATATGACCATGCTTAGAAGAGAAACCTGCAATACTTGTAGACTCAGGTGTGTGCTGCAAGCAGAGTCTTCCAGGGCCCTGTCCCTAGGGCACGCCTTGTTTACCTTCGTATGAATTCCCTGGGGACACAAGGCTTCTCTTTCATCTCAGGAGAGACATCCACTCCTGTGCTTGTTCCACAGCCATGTCTTTGAATAATTTATCAGCTCCTTAACGCTCATCAAATTTGTATTTTTGGGTGTGTGTGTGTGTGTGGAGAAACAACCTGTAAGATCTCTTACTCTTTATCCCAGAGTTGGAGATAGTGTCATTTGAAGTAAATGTAATTCTCTCCAAACAGGAATGTCCACATTGGGGAAAAAAAAAAATGGTGGCTCCCATGACTGCCCTCTGTATGTGAAATACCCTTCCCTTCTCTTTACTAGTCTGGGTGAACTTGAGCTCACTGTCTCCCCATATTTGCTCACATTGCATCATTTTCCCTCCTTTCTCTTCTCCTCCAGGTGCTGGGGTTCCCCAGTTCCAACCCATTGCCCTCAATGGCCGAATTCAGGTCCTGAGCAACGGGTCCTTGTTGATCAAGCACGTCGTGGAGGAAGACAGCGGCTACTACCTGTGCAAGGTCAGCAACGATGTGGGCGCGGACGTCAGCAAGTCCATGTACCTCACGGTCAAAAGTAAGGAAGAAGAATGCTTTGTTTTACCTAAATAGGTCTTTCTGTGATTCAATTTGCCATTGTCTCCATACAGACTTGTTTAAAAACAAAACAAAACATTGGTTCGCCACAGCTGAGGCTTAAGGTTTTGCTCTCCTTGGGAACATAACTGAAAACGAGGGCAAAAAGCCAACGAGTTGCAATAGCCCGACCGTGTGCCCTGGTGTCTGGGGCCACATGCTCCTCCCCCTTTGGTTCCCATGGCCACGGGTGCAGGCTCTGGGCAACCCAGCAGGTGAGTGGGCCTCTCCTTTAGCACCGCATTCCTACTCTGTTGATTTTATTGCAGAAGAGCCTAATGCATGGTCTCATATGCGCTCTTTTCAGAGGTCTGAATCTATGCATTTTATTATTTGCAAACTGGCTTGGCCATAGGTTTCCTTTTAAAGATCCTTATGAAATCAAGCAGAACCCTCATTACCAAAGACACACAACTACAACAAGACGGAAACATGTAGCACCATGCCTAGGGTCCGTGTTGTTGACCCATTTCATAGGAAAGGGCAACATATGATGAAATTATTTTGGACTTTGGTAACTGAAGCACCAAAGAAAGGACATGAAATGGGCCAACTTTCACTTAGTGCTGCTTTTTAGCAAATGGCTCTGCATCTAGTTTACAGCCAATGACATGTCTTTGCCCATGTGTATAATTTTCTGTTGGGTAAATTGTGATTTCTTTCAAAAAGGCTTTGATCAGCCTTTCTCTTTTTTATTTTAATTGTATTATTGATAGGCTGGAAAGGACCTCTGCCATATCACTTATTAGGGGGATTGAATTTAAAAGTGAAACTAAGTGGTGTGTGTGTGTATGTGAGATAGAGAGAGAGAGATTTAAGCTAGCTGCACAAAGACTGGTCTCCGTTTTATTTCACTAAGAATTTATTCTAGTTAGTCCATTATTTCCAACATAACAATGAAAATATCAAACTATTTCTTTGCTATACTTTTATATCATGAAAAAATTACAGTTCTGAAATAGCGTTGCTTTAAAATATGTTTTGTAGATGTCCAATACATAAATTTGACTTCTAAATTTCATACTCTGGAGGAACTGATTTGCAAGAGTCTGAAGACAAATTGTCAGATCATTTAAGTCCAGAATTGAAATGGTAATTAAAAAATAATAAATTGATGAAATATTAAGGAAACCCAAGAGCTGAGGACCAATGTGAACCAATATTGATCCATTTTTCCCCAGTAAAAGAAATATATTTTGTAATTTGGTTATATTTAATCAAATATGTTTGATTTATAAATTTGATTATATGTTGTAACTTTGATGTATTTTAAAATCAAAAAATCTTTCCATTCCACAAGTACATATTTGTGCTCTAATAGATACAACGCCCTATAAAGGATGTAAATACATCATCTATCAGCTTTACCCTCATGAATGAAAGAGCTTAGGTTTTGGAAGAGGAGATAACAAGGAAGAATGTAGAGCATACTAATATTAATGCAAGATGGAGAATAATATAATATGTGTTATAGATGTGCCTGTCAGAGGAGGACAGAACTGTCATGTTGAGGGGATTAAGGAGAGCTTCATGGGGAAAAGTATCTTTACAAGTGAGTGAAATTTTGAAATGCAGAAGCTGATTTTCCCCATATTTCCTCTCTCCACACCTTTGGTGCTAGTAGTGGAGCATGGCAGAGGACCACAAAGATGTCTCTCTGCCCTTAGTGAACTTTCTTTCTCGTGGGATAATCAGGAATGGGTGTGTACAACTCCTGTCTGGTAGAATGCACTAGAAAAAAGTGCAGAACATGAAGGCACACAGACAAGGGTGTGATTTATATTTGTGTATAGGATCAGAGACTGCAGAATGAAAACACATGGCATTTAAGTTCAGTCCTAGAGGATGCAGTGGATTTCAACAGGTACAGCCTCTGCGGGTAGATACAGGCGCACGAGGGAGAGGGAACCGAGAGGAGATAGAAGAAATTAAAGTTCCCAAGACAGGACACCTGGGTGGCATAGTTGGTGAGGCATCCAACTCTTGGTCTCAGCTCAGGTCTCAGTCTCAGGGTCGTGAATTCAAGCCCTGTGTTGGGCTCCACACTGGGCATGGAGCCTACTTAAAATACATACATTCATATGTAGATAAAAACAAAACTCCCAAGGCTGTTTACCTATTGGAACTCTGTCTGGATGTTGTACCTCATACATGGAGGGGGTTAGACAGGAAAGTGTTTAAAGTGAGCACTTATAAAGGGCAATTGTTCTTAGAGTCGGCCAATTCAGATTCTCTCAAACCATACCATCTATTAGCAGAGAGGTGCATTTATGTAACAGTTAATTTTACCAGTTTTTAATAACCCTTGGTGCTTTTGTAAATTAGTCCAGCTTCAAGTGCCTGGTATTTTTAACCCTTTAAAATCACAATATTTGGGGCACCTGGGTGGCTCAGTCGTTAAGCGTCTGCCTTCAGCTCAGGTCATGATCCCAGGGTCCTGGGATCGAGCCCCGCATCGGGCTCCCTGCTCAGCGGGAAACCTGCTTCTCCCTCTCCCACTCCCCCTGCTTGTGTTCTCTCTCTCGCTGTGTCCTTCTCTGCCAAATAAATAAATAAAAAATCTTTAAAAAAATAAAAAAATAAAATCACAATATTTAAATCCTGAAAAGTTAAAAAAAAAGATTTAAGAAAGAGATATAGAAGCACAAAGACAGGAGATGTACACTAAATAGGTCTGTTTCTCAAATGATACCATGAAAACAACAAACGGGGATGAGTAGGCTTTTTGTGTGTGTATTTGTTTGAGCAGACTGTTAAGTGGATTAAAACAGATGCATGAAGGCGGCACACATAGCAATGGGAGGCATGCTTCTTGGTGTACAGCTGGTTTACTAAGAAAACAGGGAGGACGTTGGACCACAGCCGGCTGATTTTATGTCCCTATGAGTGGGAACAGGATTATACCTGGCAGCAAGGCAGGTTCTGGACCCTTCTTATCTGACATTAACCAGGCTTTCGTTGGGTGCATTCTTTAATATTTTATTGTTACTTCTATAGATGGGAGAAGGGGTGTGCTGAAATGCAGACACACATCCACACGCACATGTGCATTTACAGTGTGCACACACCAAACCCAGATGCCTTCCAGGTAGAAGCAAGAAGAGAAAGAACCATCATCCCATTATCTTTTCTTTTAATATCTTTTTATTTTTTTTGAGAGAGAGAAAGCATGAGTGAGGGGAGGGGCAGAGGGAGAGGGAGAGAAAGAGAATCTTAAGCAGACTCCCAGCTGAGTGTGGAGCCTGATGTGGGACTAGATCTCACGACCCTGAGATCATGACCTGAGCCGAAATCAAAAGTCAGATGCTCAACTGACTGAGCCACCCGGGCATCCCTTATTTTAATCTCTTAACATGGCCCTAAAAATGGCATGCGCCCATACTCATGGACACACACATACACACACTGCATTCCATACAAACACAGAAAAATCATCCCAAATGAACTAAAACTACCCGTTCAAACTATAGCAGGACAGGAATGAGAGCCTAACAGGGACACCACTATCCAACCCCTGGGAAAACCATTGCCTGAGATCACTAAAGAAGGGACAAAATTTCCTTCCCCTTTTCCCCAAACAGTTGACTATAATCTTTCAGACACTAAAGCATTTCTCAGTATTGTTGGAATTTATTACACAAAACTGGTAACAAGTCTACTTTGGGGTGGTAATCACTATTTAGCCTACCTTCAAGCAGTAGCTCCTAAATGAAAACCCTGTTGGGGAAAAACAGGGAACCCTACATTCTGGGTCAAAATTACTAAAGTCCTTAAAGCCTGTGTGAGGTGGACATGGAGGGGTGAAGCGGCATAATCAAGAGGGAGCCCAGGGTCAGGTGAAGAGGCAGGGGTTGCACCCCAAAGCAGTCTGGTTCTTCTTCTGGGTCTCCACTCCTCATTGGTGACCTTGGACAAATTGCTTTACTTCTCTGAGCCTGTAAAATAGGAAGAATCACATCTTCCTCATGGGAGGAAAATTAAATGGGATAACATCTCTGAAGATACAGCATAACACAGAAAGCACTCTGCCTGTGCATTCCAGCACATGCAAATAGTAGGTGATCCTGTTGTTTGGAGAGAAAGAGAAAATATAGATGCCGATGGTGTTCTACACTGGGACATTTCCAAAAATCACTCTGAAGGAGAAAGTTAAAATGTTGCAAGGTAGTTAAGAAGGAAGAGGAAAGATGACTTCCAAGATCCAAGGGCAGGTATTTTCACTGTCCGTGTGATGCTGATCCATGGGAGTGACACCTTTGGAAACTCTGATGGCCAGTGTCTTTTCCCTAACACCAGTGGCTGATGAATCATCAATAAAGTGTTTGGGGATTTCAAACTGAAAAAAAAAATTGTTTTCATAGAAAGGAAATTTCACTGTTTAAGTAAAAATATGAAGTACTCTCTCATTCCTGTAAGTCATAAAAAAAATGTGGGCTGCAAGTATTTCTGAATTTAATAGGAGAGAACTTTCTGCCTGATTCAGCGATGTCAGGAAATGAAGGCAGGTTCTTGGCTGAGAAGCCTGGATTCCCAGGAGGGCTGGTGCTGGGTTTTATACGCATTTTTAAAGGTCAGCACTCTCGACCAGGCATGCTGTCAGGGGCTCACTGGGGATGTGGGGAACTGTGCAGGCTGAGCCTCCTGCAATAGCAGAGCGATTGGACAGTGAAGCCTCCCGCCCACCACACACATATTTTTGAAATCAGATGTGAGGAGTCTGTGGGCAGAGATGAGGCAATCGTGGGGATGAATGGTCAGGGACAGCAATCAGTGGGAGAGAAAGATAAGCAGAGCAAATCCTTTCAACTTTGTTGGTCTCGCTGCTTCTGACTCTTCATTATCATCTCAATCATAGTTTAGCTCTTACCAAAACTCATCCCTGGAATAGGGACCCAAAACATCAGATGTTATTTTTTTATTATGTTAATCACCATACCTTACATCATTAGTTCTGGATGTAGTGTTCCATGATTCATTGTTTGTGCATAACACCCAGTGCTCCACGCAGAACGTGCCCTCCTTAATACCCATCACCAGGCTAACCCATCCCCCCACCTCCCTCCCCTCTAGAACCCTCAGTTTGTTTTTCAGAGTCCATCATCTCTCATGGTTCATCTCCCCCTCCGACTGCCCCCCTTCATTTTTCCCCTCCTGCTATCTTCTTCTTCTTCTTCTTCTTCTTCTTCTTCTTCTTCTTCTTCTTCTTCTTCTTCTTCTTCTTCTTCTTCTAACATATAATGTATTATTTGTTTCAGAGGTACAGATCTGCGATTCAACAGTCTTGCACAATTCACAGCACTCACCATAGCACATCCATAGCACATACCCTCCCCAATGTCTGTCACCCAGCCACCCCATCCCTCCCACCCCCCACCACTCCAGCAACCCTCCGTTTATTTCCTGAGATTAAGAATTCCTCATATCAGGGAGGTCATATGAGACACGTCTTTCTCTGATTGACTTATTTCACTCAGCATAACACCCTCCAGTTCCATCCACGTCGTTGCAAATGGCAAGATTTCATTCCTTCTGATGGCTGCATAATATTCCATTGTATATATATATACCACATCTTCTTGATCCATTCATCTGTCGATGGACATCCACAGTGAATATCATTCTCAATGGGGAAAAACTGAGCTTTCCCCCTAAGGTCAGGAACACGGCAGGGGTGTCCACCATCACCACTGCTATTCAACATAGTATTAGAAGTCCTAGCCACAGCAATCAGACAACAAAAAGAAATAAAAGGCGTCCGAATCGGCAAAGAAGTCAAACTCTCACTCTTTGCAGATGATATGATCATTTACGTGGAAAACCCAAAAGACTCCACCCCAAAACTGCTAGAACTCACACAGGAATTCAGTAAAGTGGCAGAATATAAAATCAAAAAACATCAGATGTTATTAAGGACTTTGGCAGAAAAGACAGAGGGATCAGGCTCTATTTGACCTTGGGTGACAACGCCGCAGCCCTCACCCCAGGCCCTCTGGGGGCTGTAGAGCCTCTTCCCTCCATACCCAGACCATATGAGATCCGGGGCATCTCGTCTTTGTGGTAAGAAAAGAGCTGCTCCAATCCACTGGGTCCCTCATGTTTCTCCCAGGTGCCAAAATTGCACCCTCCCCTACAGCTTTCTACCTCTAGGCCTGCATGCTCCCAGGAGCACTGACTTCTGTATGGATCTGAGGCCTCGATGTATAAGGATGTATAAGCAGCTCCTTTTCTGTCTCCACATGCAATATAAAAAGAGCATCCCTTATCAAACAGGAGCAGGAAATTCCCTGGAGAGCTGGTTACTCTCAGAATCCAGTGAATGCCCCTGCCTCCCAGAGCCAACCCACAGGCTCCAGCGGGGCTTTGGTCCCCAGGCCTCCCTCTGTCAGGCTCATCCTGGGCAGGTCCCTGGGTGTTGGTCCCACCTCTCTTCGCTGCCAGGATTCAGGCACATGGGCCTTGCCCTGCGTGTGCACCCACCAGCTCAGGTCAGCTCTGGTCAGTCTCCAGGAGCTTGGCCATTTCTGGACAGACCTTGGTAATGTGGTGGGACCTCAGGCCACTCAGAGTTCTGCCATTGCAGATGGAGATGTTGGAGATGGCATTCATTAATTTAGGCTCTGAGAATCCATATCTACCCCTCAGTATTTCATTCAGCCTCCATGACTTCCTGCCTTTACACTCTGTCCCTGAGACCCACAGATCTTTTATCCTACACCTAGTTATCTACATAAAAATCTCCTCTAGTCCTGGTCATTGCTCTGTGAGATGCCTAGAGGGAAGGAGTACGGCCCCAGGCTGCCTCTCCGTGAAGCTGAGATGGCCTTAATCAGTCCCACAGAGTGCTTTCTGGTCTCCTCACGGTCACTCTGACAGGACGCCCTTTCCTCTAAGAACAAGATGAAGGCTTATTTTGTCTGTTTTGTGCTTAACAGAAGAAAGGGAAGGAGAGTTTGAATATGTAGCATTACTAATTTACAATTTTTTTGTTTCCTAAACTGCCAAGATAGCTGAATGAGTCTTAGTCCAATGCTCTTTTCCCCGATATTTTAATTCAGGAGCTTCTACATCAAGCTTTGACTCATGGGCTCCTATAGGCCGTGGGGGATCCCGTGATATCATGTGCAAAAATATATGCTTTTTTCTGAGAGGAAACACTGTGGCCTTCCTGATATCCTCAGAGGGATCCATACTGCAAAGAAGGTCAAGAACTACTATTCTGGAAAATCACACCCTGGATGGCCTTGTGTGTTTTCCGTGCAGCCCCTCTCTGAGCACTGGCCCCGAAGCGACCAGGCTCACGACGAGAGGTTATAAGGGGCTAAGGAGGAGTTAGCAACCACGAGTCAGGCAGCAGACTGGGTTCCATTGAAACATGGGTTTTGATATTGCACTACCTTCGCTTCATGACCACACTTACTGTGGCCTTACACCATACGAGATGTAAATGAATCAGAGTGATGTTAACTCTGGTTGCCAGTCAGGCTCCAGACTCACACTGCCTGGGCTCCACACCTTCCCAGCTGCGTTACCTGGGGCAAGCCACTCACCCTCTCTTCAAGCCTCCATAGACCGGAGACAGCAAAAGTGCCTCCCTCGTGGGGTCGTTGTAAGGCTGACATGAGCCTTCACTGAAGCACTCGGCAAAATTCCTGATGGCCGGTTGATGAAGAGCAATGGTGGCCACTGTTGTGGCTGATGTTAGTGCTGTTGTTACAGTTATCATCCTCATTTCTGAATTCCAGTCTATGACTCCCTCCCCAAACAAGACAAATTAGTGCTGTTATAGGATATGAGGTGTCCCTGATTCAAAAACACCCAGTTGACACATTTTCATGACTTTGGCGGCCACCGGCCCCCACTCCAGTTTATCCCACACGTGTGCCCACACTCATATCCCTTGCCCTTCCCCTCCGAAGTCAAACATATCTGCAGTTTCCATGGGAATGTCTGGGTGCAGAACCAGAAGTTGGGAAGAAGCATAGGAAAGTAAGAATGGAAACGGAGGGGGTTGGGCAACTGTCAGCCAGTAGAAGACCCTCTATGGCTATAATGCTGATGGCGGATGGTGGCTCCTTCCAGGTAGAGCATCTTATAGTCCACCTAACATTTGCATTTCACTTCTTAAATGAGCCTGATATGCTGCCAGCTGAAGATTCTTTGGGGTTCATAAGGAATTCGTAAGATGGGAAGACGAATTGAGCAGCTGTAATTTGTTGCCAACTCCAGTTTCAGTCTCCCTCGTCTCATCTCTGTGTTAAATGTTGCATCGTATGCCCCCAAAATTCATATATTGAAATACTGTCCCCCAGTGCCTTAGAATGTGACCTTATTAGGAAATAGGGTCCTTGCGGATGAAATTAGTTTAGATGAGATTTTACTGGAGTAAAGTGGCCTTTAATCTAGTGTACTGACGTCCTCATAAAAAAGGGAAATTTGGACACAGACACAGAGGGAACATGATCATGTGAAGACAGGCAGAGACAGGAGTGATGTTGCCATGGGTGAGGGAAAGCCAGAAGAGGCAAGGAAGGTTACTCCCTTAGAGTCTTCAGAGAGAGAACAACCGTACCAATACCTTGATTTCAGATTTTGGGCCTCCCAATCTCTGATAGAATAAGTTTCTGTCGTTTTAAGCCACCCAGTTAGTGGTGCTTTGTTAAGGCAGGCCTAGAACACTAATGCACTCAGCGATAACAGAGATCTTTTGGGGAGTCTTGTATTTGAGGGGAGCTCATGCTCACCACACCTGCTGCAGCAGGTAAATCCTAATCTGTCTAAACCAGTGGATGTGAACTCTAGCCTGAAGGACCCAGGAGCAGGCTATTCCCTTTGAAGGTAATTGGTTTCAGGATGGGCATGAGAGCCAGTTTTGGCCAATGAAAGCTAAGAGATCTTCCAGAAAAGATTTCCTTATTCTTAAGAGGTGATTCTGCAAGAGATGCTCATTTCTTTTCATTCTTGACCCTATCTGGAGGTGGCACCTTGATCCGTGGCAACCATTTTGGTATCATCCTGAGGATAAAAACAATACACAGAGGAAGGTAGAGTCAAGAAAACTGGAAAAGCCGACTTTTACCGCTAATGTACTGTATCTGGAATCCCCACCTCCAATTCATAGTTGAATGAGAAGACCAATTACTTGGTTGCCTTTCGCCTAAACAATGTGGGCCAGGGTTTTCTTATTTGCAGCTGGAGACATCCCAACGAAATAGGTAAGAGACGGTATCATCAGCAATTCATGGGAATTAATTTGGCCTGAAATGAACACCTCTGAGGGACTGAGGAGCATTCTTTGGGTTGAGGGACCATTATAGGGATTCATAAATCATGATGCTTTTGGTTGGGGTAGGACAGGTCTGGGGGAGGAATGGCGTTTGAGGGTCAATGACAATGTGCAGGCCTGGGCAACACCTAGTGCCCCAGAGCTGGAAGGCCAGTGTCAGGTGGAGAATGACAAATACAAACAGCATTTTTAAAAAATGTTCCTTAGGACGGTTGTTACTCCTCCGAGGAAAAGAGAGTGTGGGTATTTTTCTCTTTTACTTGCTTCTTCTTCCTCCTCCTCCTGTCTGGAGGCTCCCTTCTACCCAGCAGCTGAAAAGTTATTTTTGCCTCTTGGGGGTAATCTCAGCTATTTCAGGGTTTCTCGGTTGATTTAAGGTCCTTCCTCCCCAACGGCCTTCTGTGGGTGTTGGCATCAGTGTTCTGAGTCTTCAGTTAGCTGTCACCCTCCACGCTGATACCCACTGAAATGCTTGCATCCCCATCTGGTCCCTGGCCATGGGGTCACTGTGTAGCTGCCCCCTTTGGTCCTCTGGCTGTCCCTTGTCATATCTGTCTACTCATCCAGTCAGCCGTACCCACTGAGCTCCCGCTAGCATCCAGGACTGTTCTAGACACTGTGTATTGAGTGAACAAGACAGAACTAGTTTACTGTCATGGAGCATACATTTCCGTGGAGAGAATGACAGGCACATAGATATATAATAGAAGGCCTGGCAGAGAACAGAATTAAGGGAGGAAATAAGGTGTGCCTATGCTTGGAGAGAGCATTCCAGGCAAATGGAATAGCAAGTGCAAAGGCTCAAGGTGGAACTGGTTACGTTTGAGGGACCCCAAGGAGGGCTATGGAAAGAGCCTAGACGTCCATCGACAGATGAATGGATAAAGATGTGGTTCATATACGCAATGGAACATTACGCAGCCATCAAAAAAAATGAACTCTTGCCATTTGCAACGACGTGGATGGAACTAGAGGATATTATGCTGAGCGAAATAAGTCAATCAGAGAAATAATTACATCTTAATAACATGTTGACTCTGGCTCTCTCTGACCCTCCAGCCCTTTCGCTTCACCGTTACTTGAAATCGTCTTTGTTCTGCTCTCGTGTTCATTCTTCCATGGGGTGCGGAACCCACGTCTGTAAAATATGGAGGCCTCACAAGCAGAAACATGAAACCACCCTCCTTTCTCTCTAGGTGTAGGTCCCTTACTGGAGATGCACAATTTTTTTTTCCATTTGGGACCCAGACGTATTTTATTATTTTTTCCCCACAGAATTTTGAAGTCTATATGCTATTTTACTTATATATATATATATATATATATTTTGCCTTTCCCTATCACTTGTATAGTCAAAGCCATTGCTTAGGTTTTTCATTCATTTAACAAACATTTGCTGAGTTCCTGCCACGTGCCAGGGAGTCAGTCAAGGGTCCGAGCTGGATTCCCAAACATCTGCGCTCCCACCTCCTTTCTGTGGATGCCCTGCAGCCATGGCCAGCCAACCACACTGGTAGTGGAACATGTTGGGTTTATTCTTGACATAAGGGAGAACACACACCATGGGGTGCCAGTGGGGTGTCTCCATAAGAAGGTGCCAGAAAGGATATATTATATGGCTGGGTCTGTGTCTGGTAATTTGGGCAAAGGTTCAGGGAAGCAGAGCTTGTTCTAGATTGGATGCTATTGGGAATGGGGGCAGTTCCTTGATCAGGCTTTTTTTTTTTTTTTAAGATTTTATTTATTTATTTGAGAGAGAGACAATGAGAGCCAGAGAGCACGAGAGGGAAGAGGGTCAGAGGGAGAAGCAGACTCCCTGCTGAGCAGGGAGCCTGATGTGGGACTCGATCCCGGGACTCCAGGATCATGATCTGAGCCGAAGGCAGTTTGCTTAACCAACTGAGCCACCCAGGCGCCCTTGATCAGGCTTTTTAATGAATCTTTTCCATAAGGGAGGGAGGGGTGGGGCCAGGCCAAAGCTTAGCAAAGATGCGCAGCCACTCATATTAGTCAGAATAGTGGATGTTTAGTCATGTTGTGGTTTATTTGGACAACATTCATGCTATTGCCTGTGTTCAGACATGATGGAGTGGGTGTATTTTATCTTGATCCATCTCAGCCACAGAGTTGTCTGGTCTGATGTCGGTATTTTGTGAACTTGTTTACTCTCAACAAGAGAACACCAAGGCCCACCTGGGAGTTCCCAGCCAGCCCCTGGACGTCAGGGGCTACTTTTCTCTGGCTCATTTCTCTTACTCACTGCTATCACTTCATTGGTTTGAATGCAATTCATCTCGAAAAAGATGCAGAAGATAATGGATAGTTTTGTTTAGGCACACGTAAAGAAAAGTAGCTACAGATGAATGTCCTCAAGGGCCACAGGCCAGTTTTTTTTTTTTTTTTGCAAGCTCAGCTCCAGCAAGCTCGGGAATCATCTGATCTGCCATGGACCTTGTGAACGGGTACATGGAAATAAGCTTGCAGAAAGGTGACACTTAGAGATTTCCCTCTGATAATTTATTCTATGTAGAATATGGTGTCTGGGCTGTGATGCTACTTTTCTCTTGGGGACTCCAGATTTGACCCTCTGCAGGGGCAGTCTGAACTCTTCATGTTAGGACACATCCAAAGGCAACAGCCCCAGAGAAGAGGGTGCTGATGAATGTTTGTGATGCAATGGTAGGTCATGGCGGGATGCCCCTGGCCGCCAGGGCAGTGAACAGCCATCTGCTCTCTGCAGCTCCAGCTATAGCTGCAGCAGAAACAAGAAGCCAGGTTAGCAGTGGGTCTTCGAATATACTCTTTCCCCACCTATTCATTTAAATCCCCACACACTTTGCCAAATGATTCTAGCACCTCAAGCTAGGTATTCACATGTGTGTACCTGCCCACTTAGCTGCTGACTTTAAGGCCCATCACGGAGGAGGACAGCCCATATACACACAGGCCAAAAGGAACCTCCTCATCAGAAGAGGTCACCTGATTTTTAGCTCATTCTGGGCCCCAGAGCATGACTCTAATTGTCAGCGTTGTATATTATACACCAAAGGACTGTACATGATTTTATACACATGGCAGATGCATTGGTTGAGAATGCCTGTCTTCATACTCTTGTTCTCCCTAAAGAGAACTACAAGATAAATGGTATTCATCTGATTCTAATTGGAATCAATTAGATTGATTGGTTGATTGACTGACTGATTGATTGAAATGGAGGGGCCAGAGGCACCACTTCCTGCTGGCGTGACCTGATTCTTATCGCTGGGTGTTACTGTGGGACCTGGTCTGTACTGGGAAGTCCCCATCTTGCTTCCTGCTTATTACTTAGCTTCTGTGTTTGCCCAGCATGGAGTCTTTACTGAATAGAGAAGAAGTTGTGTGCATTCCAGGAAGAAGGCACAGCCAGTGCAAAGGCCCTAAGGCAGGAGAAAACGTGGTGTATCCCTTCAGTGATGCTGCTGGAAGAAAGAGCAGAGTTCAAGGAAGAGGGGACAAAGTCCTTACAGAGCAGCAAGGATGTGGCACTGCAGTCTGGGTTAGTGGCACAGCCTCTTCTGTTTTTTCTCCTAGTGGGTGCATCTGTATGTGTCAGCTTCTCCTTTAAAAAAAATGAAAGTACACAACGTATGTTGGTTGACTTGCTCTTTTTAGTTGATAACATATCCTAGATGTCTTTCTAGATAAATATACATAGCTCCTGCTTATTCCTTCTAATGGTGCATCATGTTTCACTGTGTGGATTGGCTTATCTCTTAATGGACATTCAGCGTGGAAACAATTTCATGGGTCCTGTGAGAATAACCTACTCCGGGTCCTGGGTCATAGGTTCTCACCACTGCTTATAGTGTGAAGCCTGCAGGACAGAGGGAGCGGAAGAGCTGAGGCCAGACCATGGAGGACCCTAACAGGGGAGTTTCAGAATATATGTTTTTAGGTTTTCGTCCCTTCTGCACATTTTGTATACTGTTGAGTGCTACTAGACAACAGTATGCTCCCCCAGAGATGCAGCACAAATGCTCTGTCTTCTGTGGCTCGTTTATAGATTTGATACAGAACGGGCCCTTGTTGGGAAATGGAAACAGAGTCGAGTCAGAAAGTCCTTCATGTCCTGAGTCTGTAGCCATTCATTCTGGTTGGGAGAGAGGAGAGAAAGGCACTTTTAGGTAAAGCCCACTAATCAATCAGCACCGAGAGGAGGGCTCATCCCTCTGTGAAGAGAACAAAGAGAACAGGGCATTCTCTGACCTTAAATCGCATTAGTGAGTACACAATTCCCTGTCATCACCCTGTGCTTCCAGTTACACCTTGCCTTGGCCGTGTCGGGGACGTGCATGATCATTAAGAAAATGAATGCTTCCTGAGTTGTCCCCCGGATTATTTCCCGACACTTCCTATGAACCTGCCTTTCTCATGTGCCATTGGAAACTCATTCCTGCAGCTGTAAAAGCTGTTGTAATAATGTCTTCACAGTCCTGTCCCCCCCAGGAGAGGCAGGGGCCGGGCGGTGATTTTGGCACGTGTGTGTGTGTGTGTGTGTGTGCACATGCACCTGCACATGCATACAGCAAGTGTATACACGTACATATACATCTATACATATATACACACAGCTATTACCTTTGTTTTCTTCCCTCTCTTACCCCCTCATCATAAGACCTAAGATATATTGAATTAACATCATAGTATGTCATTTCCAGGATAATAAAGAGAAGAGTGAACATCCCCCAGGGTCTTTGCATCCTCTTTGAGGGGAGGGATTAGTGTTTTCGGTCCTATACAGGATAGTTGCATCATGTTAGGTGAAAGTATGACCTTGCTATCACCTGTGGGTGCCACTGACAAGGGGTAGACTTTGATGATTAATGTTACATGTCAGTTTGGCTGGGCCATGGTGCCCCATTGTATGGTCAAACACCAGTCGAGATGTGGCTGTGAAGGTATGTCTTAGATGTGATTGACATTGAAATCCAGTCTTTGAGCAAAGTAGATTTCCCTCCATAGTTTGAGTAGGCCTCACCCAATCTGTTGAAAACCTTTTGAGGAAAAGACTGAGTTTTCTGCAGGAAGGAGGGATTCTGCCTCCAGGCTGCCTTTAGACTTGAGCTACAACACTGACTCTCCCCTGGACCTCCAGCCTGCCCTGTAGATTCTGGACTTCTAGTCCCCACAATTGCACGAGCCTGTTCCTAACATAAATCTACCTATCCACATATCTGTCCCATCGGTTCTGTTTCTCTGGAGGACCCTGACTGATAGAGACTTGGGAGCAGGTGGTCTGGCTGCTCAGGAAAGATCATATTTCCATACACATGCCTTTTAGCACTACAACCTAAACATCTCCCTCCACAAAATCATACATTTTAATGTGCCATGGAAATTCCACATTGTTTACTAAGAGTTGGAACTGAGAATGTTCTCTCTATAAATACTCAGGGTCTGCTGCCTTTTAATTTGGGAATACCCAGGTTTAAAATCTCAAGTCAGAAATATCTATTAGATGCCTACTGTTTTTGTTCTCTCCAGCCACCATGACAAGTTACCAAAAACTTAGCAACTCAAAAGAAAAAAAAATACCTATTTATTATCTTAGGGTTTGCAGGTTTAGAAATCTGGTGGGCTCAGCTCTTGTCTCTGCTTTACATCTCACAGAGCCAAAATGAAGGTGTCGGGGTGCACTGCTTCCTGGAGGCTCTGGGCCAGAAGCTGCTTTGCTGCTCATTCAGGCTCTTGGAAGACTTCCACTCCATGTGGTTGTGGAACTCATGTCCTTGTTTCCATGTTGGCTGTCACTTGGGGCCGCCCTTAGCCCCTAGAAGCTTCTTTCTGTTCCTTGCATAGAATCACATGCATCTCAGAACTGGCAAGGGCAGTTTGAGTCCTTCTCACACTTCAAAACTCTCTGACTCTCTTACCACATTCCTCCTGCCTCTTCCGCAGCCACATCTGAATAACTGACTCTTCCTCTTTCCTCTCCCACTTTTAAGGACCAGGGCCCCAGGGCCCATGTGATTACCTTGGAACCACCCGGATAATTCAGAATAATCTCTCTGTTTTAAGGTCAGCTAATTAGCAACCTTAATTACATTTGCAGAGTATCTTTGGCCATGAAATGTAACATACATGCTCCAGAGATTAGGGTGTGGACATCTTTGGGGCACGATTATTCTGCCTCTTGCACCTGCTGTGAACTAGGACTTTGAATGTCTCCGCCCTCAGGGCCCTGACAGATCCACTGGAGAAAAGAACCATATGCTAATGACAGATGTGTCATAACGCCATTGCAGACCAAAACAATGAGGTGCAGAGTGGCCGCTGGCTTTATGAATCACACAGCAGAAATGGAGCAGAAGCCTGGTTATTGCCACCTGACCCATAATGCCCAGCACACCGCATTGTACGTAGTAGATGCTCAGTGGTTGAATGAATGGGTGGATAGAAAGGAATACGGGCCAAAAATCTAAATCTATTGGAATCATCTGCTTAACATGATTTAACATCTATTATCAACACGTCCACTCCTTAATCATATGTTGAAAACGTCCTCTATACTCCATTCTGGGCAGGGCCCTACAGACGTGATAGTGAATAAACCAGGGGGCCCTCCCCCTCGTGCAGGTTACAGCTTGGCACTGATAATACAACCAGATGAATACACGTGTCGTTAAAAGCAAGGATAGTGGCGTGAGGGAAATTGACTAAATGGGCTAATAACACTCCATACATGGCACGTGCTTCATAAACGGGGAGACTCTGAGAAAACTGGCTTTTCAATGGAAAGTGAAAAAACAAAGGGTGTGTGTCATAGGGTGGCTTCCAGGGGAAACAAGCTGAAGTGGGGATTTGGGGGCAGGAAGCTAGGGGAGGCGTGCTTGGGATCAGCACCAATTAGCAGCCATCTAGGAGGGAGGGCAGGAAGGAGCAAGAGCAGAGGAAGAAGTTGGGGTGTGGGTGTAAGCAGGGTCTCAGCTGGTGCCACACAGCCTTCTGAAGCTAAGCTGGTGGTCCTCCAGAGTTGTCTTGAGCTGGGGCTGGAGGCCTGGGATTTACCCCAGTCAACTTGATCCTTGTGTTAAGTTGCAGGGTGCCTCAAATCCCTTGGAAGTACGTATGATGTATGCCCTCAGTCATTAGAAAACCTTGTGATTTTAATAATCAAATGCATTTCAATATTGCTGGCTGTACATATTATAGTCATGAGCACATTGAAAAGTCTGGTCTTGATGCGGCGGGAGGGGGGCCATGGGGGAGGTAGAGCGAACCAGTCATTTTCTCCCATCACGGTCTTCAACTGGGTTCTGTTGAAGCTCCTGTGACAACTTCTTGGACAGGTCGCAGAGCTTTCTACTGATTCCTTTGTGCAGTAATGGCCAGTCAGGCTTAACCTATGACATTCTACCCTCCCCCTGGCTGGAGGGTCTGGTCTTTTGTTCCGGGGGTTATAGGAGGAGATAGTGAGGGACAAAGGAGCCTTTATTATCTTAGCTATGGTGATTTCTCTAATACCTGATGACCGTCAAAGCCTGTAGCCTACATTCCAACACCTTTCTCTGACACCAGCTGGGTGTCCTACAATTCAATTCAATTCAATTCGATTCGATTTGATTCGATTCGATTCGATTCTAATGCTAATTACCCACAGTTAGCGTCTAATCCCAGAAATTAAAAGGCTCAGTCCCTCAGGACAGTCCTAACTTCAGATACCAGCACTAAGTGGAGTTCCCAGGCCATCTCCTTCTGCATGGCCTGCCATGAATTAGGGGTTTCCCATGACCCACTCACTCAGTTTTGAGAGTTCTTTGGAATGACTCACAGAACTCATGAAAGCACTATGCTTAAAAATTAATGTTTTATTAGAAAAGATAGGAATGAACAGTCAGGTGAATGGGTACATAGACAAAATGGGGAGTAGTCCTGAGTGCAGGAGTCTCTGTCCCTATAGAGTTGAGGTGTATTGCCACCCCAGGATACTGATATGTCCAAAACCAGGAAGTTGTCCAAGCCTTGCTGTGCAGGGTTATTATAGCAGTTTCATTGCTGAGGCATGATTGATTATATCATGATGGATCTCAGTCTCCAGTCCCCTCCCTTCTGTTGAGGTCAGGGGGTGGGACTGAAAGTTCCAACCCTCTAATCAAATGCTCTGTCCTTGTGGCATGGCCAGCCCCTACTTCAAGCTACCTGAGAGCCCACCAGGGGTCACCTCATTAGCATAAACTCAGGTATGGCAGAAAGGGGCAGAAAGGGGCAGAAGATAGCAACTGGGGAGTATGAATTTCATTCTCCCACTGGTTCAGCAATCCCAACCTCTATGAGTTTCTCTAGTAGCCTCCTTTGCTTGGATTTGGGTGGGGGGCAAGTGACACAAGCCTTAACACTTGCTCATAACTTGGGACAATTTCCTCTTCCTTCTCTATGTCCCCCAATTTTGTTTTCTGCACTAGAAAGGAATGGGGCCCAGCATAATGGTTGTTAAGTCCTTAGTGGGAATCTGGTCTTGGTATTCTTTTGAAAATTAAGGACAGGACACCTTGATCCTCAACCTTGAGTCATAGAAATGAAATCTGAGATCATAGCAAGAGTCCTTCTCAGCACCCACTGGTATGTTCTTGGCCACCTAGCTGGCCATTTTAAGTAAAAATATTTTTTCCAATTATAATAATTGCACATATTCCCAGATCTTTTTAAAATGGAGTGATAAGTGAAAAGATAAATCTTCCCTGATCCCAGCATTCAAATCAGGTGTTTTAAAGGAGACCCCATAGAAGTATTTCTCTTTGTCCTGCCCAAGATCTGAAAAATGTGAAAGAAACAAGTAGTCAAACATCTCATTTGTTGCTGATAAAACTGATGAGATGGGGCTGTTTATATCTAGGGCAAATTACCTTCCCAACTTGAGCCAAGAGTTCAACAAACTCACCCAGGCGGTCCTAAGCATGAGTAGACTCCTGATAGCTTTTGTGCCTTACCAAAGCACAGACCCGTCATGCATACCTTAACTACATGGAGGTGTACATTCATTTCTGTGGCTTTGTAACAAATTACCCCAGACTCAGCAACTTGAAACAGTGCACATTTATCATCTCCCAGTGTCCATGGTCAGGAAGCCAATCACAGCTAACCTGAGCCTTCTTCAGTGTCTGTCAAGGCTGCAATGAATGTGTGAGACACAGCTGAGGTCTCATCCGAAGGCTCACCTAGGGAAGGCCCTGCTTCCAAGTTCATGTAGCTGGTGTCAGGATTCATTGCTCCCCAGCTATTGGACTGAGGATATCAGTTCCTTCGTGGCTATTGGCCAGAGTCTGTCCTCAATTCCTTGCAATGAATGTCTCCACTATGGCTGCTTGCTTTCCCAAAACATGCAAGAGAGTTACAAGATGGAGATGTAACCTATGCACAGAAGCAACATCCCATGACATTTGCCATGCTCTGTTGGTTAGAGTCTCAGGTCCTGCCCACACCCAAGAGGGAGGGATTCCATGGGGGTATGAGCCCCAGAGGCAGGGTCACTGGGGGCCATCACCGAATCTGCCCATCACTGGTGCATGTTTCCTAGGGGCTGCCAGCTCCCAAGAAAAGGCAAAGGAAAAGACAGTTAACTCTTGAATAACCTACCCAGTTCTACCTACATACTGTCAACATTTTTCTGCCATTCAGTATTCTTCTGATATGTGCTTTGTAGGGGCCACCATCACACACTATCCTGTGTCTATTTGGCCCTGTCTTTGGCAGCCAGTTGTGCCTTCTTATCATTTCCAAGCTGTGTCAATAACCTGGCGTCCTGCACATATTCCACTGATAATAGAGTGATAATAGAGTATAGGCAACAAACCAGGATGTGGCAGCCCAGAAATGTGCGGGAAGGCCCTCGCTGCCTTTCAGGACATCATGAGATAGAGAGAGAGCTGGTGCTCAGTGGCCTCAGCAGCCCCCGGAACTGGCATGATGGGCCAGGAAGGGCGCCAGGAAGGAGAAGGTCTCGGAGACCCCGGGCAGGTAACAGTGCTCACAGCCACACCCTCACTCTTCCACCATTCAAGTCTTAGACGTGTGGAGGTCGGAACCCTTCACTGAAGCTGCGCCTAATTACTTCCGGCAGCCTCCATGGACATGGCATGTCAGGACTCTTTCAAATGCTCTCATTAGCAGCGAGGCTGGGCACATCGGCCACACCCAGCACAGACAGCAGCCATCACTGAGATGGCACTGGCACTTCAGCGGTGTCTTAATGTGCGTGTTGCCCTTTTGCTGATTAGCCACAGAGATAAAAGGAGGCCATGGTGAGGCTGTATGGGGATTAAGAAATTCTGGGTTGATCCTTCCAGAGGAAATGTAAAATAACCATGGTTTGCACTGCATTAGCAGTCCATCCATCATGTATGTCCACTGTGAACATGGGATATTAGAACAATTTCAAACCTACTACAGAAGATGCATCAAACTAACCTAAAATTTTCATTCCCAGCTCACCACGTAGCACCGAATTCCTCCCCTCGCTCTAGATTGTCCATCCCTCCCCCTGATGTCTTCAAATGCAACTGCCTTTGTCCCCCTTTTTCCATACTCCTGACCCATGCCCCTGACTTTTCCTTAAAACTCCTTACCCTTGTAGGAATATTTTGTAGATATTCCAAGATGCTGCATGGATTAAGCTCACCACAGAGTCCATGAATCCCCAGGCTTCTAGAGGGTGTTCTGCCTGCCTGAGCTCTGGAACTGCAGGATCCAGCTGAGGACAAGAGCACTCTTAAATTTAAATTCAAATGTTGTGAAGTCAAGGTGACTGTGAGCAGAACCTCTTCAAAAACAGCACAAGGTGATGGTGTGCTGAGGCTTAAAAGTCAATAAGGAGGTCGCCCCATTTGTTCAAAACATTTCCACCCAGGCCTGAGACCCAGGTCAGCATGGGGCCTCTCACCCAAGTGGCCTGGCCCAGCAAGTCTGTCTCCTAGAGGATGGTCCCTCGATGTAGTCTCCAGAGGGGAAAGAATCTCTTGCTCACCAGCCAGAGCCATCTCTGGGCTCACTCACCATGGCAGACAATATGCCTCAAGGCCGCTCCCTCTCCTGGAGCTGCACGCCTCCCCTCTCCTTCATGCAGCATGGCAGGGGGTAGTTCTCCTCTTTCCTGGCTGCACAGAACCATGAGGTCATGACCACCTCAAGTCCGGGCTCCCCAAACTTAAATCCCAGTATCCAGCCTATAAAGAGAATTCTCATCTCACCCCTGTGTCTGGAAACCTGGCTCATCCTTCACAGACAACCTCCTCGAACCTTTCAGAATGTTCATATGTATCCTTGTTCACAGCGCTGCAGACCCGCCCCCCTAGAAGTCCTGGATTCTCCAGTGGGATGGGACCTCAACTGGTCCCGTGGTCCTGCATGAGGCTTCAACTCCCTTCAGCCGCCCAGGAAGGGTCTCATCTGGCCGCAGCTTATATGCATCTGTTGACAGAGAGCTCAAGGCATCTTATTCTAATTGAAATATCATGAATACTATTTTTATAATACTATTACTTAATCCCTAGGTTGTTCTAGGGAACATACCAGACACTTTCGGTACACTCATATGCCAATACACAATGATGCTGCAATTTGGGTCACCGCGTTTGCCATGTTTCAGTTGGTGAAACTGGTGTTCATCAATGTTAAAGTTGGACTCAAGGTCACATACAGGGTAATCAACGATCCCGGTTTGCCTGGGACTCTCAATTTTAGCATGAAATATCCAGCATCGTGGGGATTCCTCACACAGGAGGATTAAGGAGCTGAGATGTGAACCTTTGCTCTTCCAGGCTACACACTATCAATGTCTGCCTGTTCTAATTCTGCTCTTTACTGTCTTACTCACCGTTACTGCTTTCCCTCCATCTTGGCTCTCATTGCCCTTCAGGCCTGAGTATGACACACCACCCACTGCAGAGTACTGTTCTGCTGGGACCTCCTTTTTGGCCATTCCTATCCTTGCTGGGCATTTGGGAAGTGGCCAGGCATTCTTGCTCATGCTCACACAAGCCCCCTGGACATGCTTCTTGATGAGACTTTAAGGAACAGAAACCTGGATCTTACCAGACCTTGAAGACTGTTCTTCACAGGGCCACCTCTGTCCCTCCCCTGGCTGCACCAGCATGGCAGCTGAAAGCCTCAGTGGTCTGTCCAGTTTTAGAACGCTGCAAAGCATAGAGCCTTACACCAGACATGCTGTTACCCAGCTAAGGGAGCCCTACGGAATATGACTTCCTCACTTATGGCCCCCTGGGATGAAGGGAAAGGGGAAATGATGAGCTCCACTTGTTCAAGCCACCCTCCCTGCCAACACCAACTCAAAAGGGAGGGAAACAGAGCAAGGCAGCTGTTTTTCCTCTGGGAAATCTTCCTGCCTGCTCCTGCCCTGTGCCCCTTGTTCCCCAGGGCCTCCCTGCAGGAGAGGTGAAGGTGGGGGTCCGCCAAGCCATGCGAATGCCCAGCAAGCTGTGGCTGATTGGGCCTGCCCCCAGCTCTCCTTTTCTCCCAGGTACTGGGGAGGAGCTCAAATAAATCTGGAAACTCCAGAAGGTTCCCAGGAGCAGAACTTGCTCTTGTTTTTTTTTTTTTTCCTAATGAGGTCCTCCCGCTCAGAGGGAGTGAGCAAGCTCCCAGGGCTGTTTGTTGCCTTTTCTGACCATTGGCACAGCTTTGATTTAAGGACGTGCATTTTAATCACCCATCATGTGTCATTAGCCCGACAGGCGGCAGCAGCTGCAAGACACAGGTGCCAGTGAATTGCACTGAAAGTCACTGGAGCAACCCTTTGTTGATTTTCTCTCAGCTGTTCTGAAAAGCTTGGCCATTGTCAGGACAGCACAGTGCCTTTTGCAGTTGGGGGGAAGGGAGTGGGCTCAAGGGAGCTGGTGGAAAGCAGGAGCATCCGTCTTGCTCTCTCTTGGTTTCCTTGCCGTGGGCTGGACTCTTGTGAGGTCAAGCTGGCAGTCAGCAGAATGAACTCTGTTTTGTGAAATAATTGTCAGAACAGAAATTCAAGCACTTCTGCATGTAAATCATGATGGGGCTGAGCTTTCTTGCTTTTTGAGACACTGCCTTTGTCCACCTCACTGCTGGCTGCTGGAAGAAAGCTAGGTCTGTTACAAACTGCGTGTCTGGTGACAACAGGGCTTTTCTGCCTGGCACATCCCACCTCCTGCACCTGCTTCTGAGCAAGGATCCCACCTCCTGGTGCTGCTCCTTCGTAGCCCACACTCCTGCTTATCACGCTTTGACAGAGCACACCTCCAACAGCTTTCCTGCAGCCCCCATTCCTTTGCAATTTATCTCTGAGACCTCTTGGGTCTGCATCATGAAACATGAGATGCAAAACAGGCCCGGGGTCTTAAGAAACTGACTAAGCAGAGAACAGCCAATGGCAGCATGGTTGTGAATTGTAACAGCAGTTCGGCCGCTGCCCGGATGATAAAAGAGGTGGGATATTAGACCACTGTGAGAGTGGTCCTTTCCCAGATGGCAGCATACCAGCTGAGAAATGGCCTCCCCCACGTGCCGTCTAAATGTGGAAAGGAGAATCCATTTGGACGCAAAGGTGCATTTATTTCCTGCTTCCCTTTAGCTGTGTGTTCTGGGGTCCACAGGGCTGAAATGCACATCCCAGCCGGGAACTGCAAGGTGGACCCCTGAGAGGTCCCTCCCTCTGCTGCCCGTGTGGACCCCTGTCACGGGCAGGCCTTCTCTGGGACACTGCAGGGCATGAATGGGATGACAAGGAATGGTGGCTGCTGGACAGGGGGTTCCTCACTTTTTTTGCATCATCCCTTTCTCCTCCAGAGATGCTGGTCTAACTCAGCTGCCACAGCCCCATGCTCTCCGTGGTCATGGACGGTAACACAGGAACAGTGTGCAAGAGCAACACGGATCCTAGAGTCTTGCCAAGGCCTCTGTGTTACAGGCGGGGCTGGCTTCACAGGGGAAGGACCCAGTTCCCAGAAAGGTCTCCTGCTTGGGTCAAAACTCTGCTGTCACTGTCTAGAATTTTTTTTAATTTCATTTAATTTCATTTAAAAAATTTTTAAGAGTTTATTTGAGTGAAAATTGATTCCAATGGGGGAAGTGCCAAATTGGAAGCGGTTAGGGGCACTCTGTGGACAGGAATCAGGGGAAACACATACAGAGAAAGTGCAGAAGCAAAGAAAGGAAGTTACCGGATTATCTACAGCTTAAAGCCTAAGTGGCTATTTGTGTTTGATTGTCCTTAGCATTTTGATTTTGTAACCTTGGTACATTTCCAGGCTCAGATTCTAGTTTGCTTCTGTAGGCACATCACACCTTTAAAGCCACATCAGTCTAATGGCCTCCTTGCTTAATGAATTTACCAGAAGCTTGTGTAAACGCGACTTTGGCAGCAGGGCAAAGGGGGTGCCCACTGTTTCATCTTGTGCACGACATTCTGCATCGGATGTCTCCCTGTCCATGTGTCGGTCTTAAGCCAGGGCTTGGCTCCATCTCATTCCCACTCATTGGAGATGGGGCCTCATCCTTAACACTCCCCGAGTGCAGCGAGTTGGCGTCATATCTCTCACGGTAGTGATTTCTTGGGTGGGCTGGAGGATGATCTCATAGACCAGGCGGTTCCTTTCCTCGCTCAGCTTCCTTCTGAGCACCGTTTGGGCGCTGGGAAGCTTTTGGATACTCGCACCTGGCAATCTGGAAGCCACGGAGATCCAGGGGTCAGTAGGCTCTTCTACTATGTAGATGTTTCTCTCTTCTCTGTGATTGCTGCTCCATGAGGCTTTCAGAGCTTCTATTCCTCCACAGCTTACACTCAACTTAAAGATCTCCCTCATGGTTCCCCAAAGTTTGAAGGACTTCTTACATTTCCACCCATCCTGAAACTCCACTTTAAGGATTCTTGTAGGTGCCAGGAATGCTTTTGGCTGCAAGAAACTGATAATCTGACTAACAGCAACTTAATAAGGATTTATTTTTTTCTCACAAGCCAGAGTTATACAATGACTCCATGATATTGTTCATGTTCTAGGGCAGCGCTGTCCAGTAGAAACATAATGTGAATCACATATGTATTTTAAACATTTCTAGTAGCAACATTAAAAAAGTAAATGGGTAAAATTAATTTTAGTAATATATGTCATTTAACTCAATATATTCCAAATACTGTCCTTTCAATATGTAATCAGAAATAACATTATTTCAGAAATAATGTTTACATTTTGGGGGTCCTAAGTCTTCAAATTTGATGTGTGTTTTATACTTATGGAACATCTTCATTTGAACTAGCTGTACATCAATTGCTTAATAGCCTCATGTGGCTAGTGGCTAACATGTTGGACAGTATAGGTCTAAGGCTTTCATCTTTTTTATTTTATTATTTATTTATTTATTTTTACTCAATTTAGTTAACACGGTGTATTATTAGTTTCAGAGGTAGAGTTCAGTGATTCATCAGTCTTATATAATCACGTGCTTATTACATCACATGTCCTCCTTAATGCCCCTCACCCAGTTACCCCACCCCCCACACTCCTCACCTCCAGCAACCCTCAGTTTGTTTTCTATGATTAAGAGCCTCTTATGGTTTTTGTCCCTCTCTGATTTCATCTTGTTTTATTTTTCCTTCCCTTCTCCTATGTTCATCTGTTTTGTTTCTTAAATTCTACATATGAGTGAAATCACATGGTATGTATCTTTCTCTGGCTGACTTAATTTCGCTTAGCATAATACCTTCTAGTTCCATCTATGTTGTTGCAAATGGTAAGTCCACGATAAACAAAATATGGAAAGAGCCCAAATGTCCATCGACAGATGAATGGATAAAAAAGATGTGAGATATATATGATGGAATATTACTCAGCCATCAAAAAGACTGTTTAGAAATTCTTAGTAATGTTTGAAAAAGGGTACCACATTTTTATTTTGCACTGAGCCCTGAAAATTATATCTCACATTTATAGGTAGTAGATATGAAACTAGCCTTTTTAAAAATTTTCATTTCTTTATTTCTTCACTACCTTTCACTAGTTAAAAAAGAAAAATAGTCCCAGGTCCCATTACCAGAGCAAGATGAACCAACCAAGCCAGTGCCCACTGCCCCTCAAAATATCCTCCCTCAAAGATTTATTTTCTCTCCGAAAATTTATTTTCTCTCTTTCTTACATTTTTCTCTTTCTCTATGATTTGTTCATTGCTTTAATTTTAAACTGTAACATGTAACAAGACTCCTGCAGGAAGACCTTCCTCCTGAGCTTCAGTGTTTCAGAGTGGGCATGGACATTCAAGAATATTAGCTGTATTCAGCACATTCAAATTAGGGGTGATCCCAGAACTTGGGCCCACAGATGGCCCAGCTGTGAGCTTCTAGAAGTCATTAGCTGTAAACAGAAAGCCTCAGACACAGGGGTGCACTGTCAGGTTACCAAACTACAATGGTGATGAGGGGTCACCACCAAGGTCAGAGGTGGGGGAGAGAGCAACGTGGTTATGGTTGGAAGCGTTGACCGGGAGAAAAAAATAAGCAGGGAGGACGAGAGGCCCAGAGGCTCACACCAGTGAGGATAGAGGGTTTATGTTCAGAAGGTAGAAGACCTGAGGCCTGTGGTGAACAGCATTCATGACCACTGCAAAGCCTAAAATATGGTTGTTTGTACTTGAGTGTTTGGACCATCTGTCCATCCATCCATCACTCCATCCATCCTTCCAATGCTCCTTCTGTTCCCCCATCCCTCCATCCATAACTCCAGGAAACCCTCTAACAAATAGTTATTTTCTGTGTGCAGGAGGTCATGCTTAACCTTGCTGGAGTTATCAGGATCTCTGCACCCAAAGAGTTCACGTTTGTTGGGGGAGCTACACATACTTCGTGAGGAAGAGAGCCATGACATGTGTCACAAATGTCATGCCTATCATGCAGGCAATTTGCTATGGGGGTTTAGAGGAGGAAGCCAAGATTTTTTTCATAGGAACATCCGTGAATTTGTCATAGAGGAGGTGGCATCAGACTACATATTAAGAACATAGGCAGTTGCAATAAGCAGAGATGAGGAGAATGGGAAAGACATGTCTGACGTTGGGTATAGCCTGAACAAAAACCTAGAGGATAGAAAATAAACTATTTTAGCTGGAAAGGGAGCACACATAATCTGTTAACCTTCAGAAGAGGCTGAGTACTAGTGAAAACAGAGAAGATATCAGGTAAGTTCTGATGGAAAAGTAGTTAAGAGCTGTGTGTATGCAAGATGGTTTGGAAGAGTTGGAGTGAGTGGAAGAGAAGTGGAGGGAGAGCCAGTAAGGAGGCTGTTGCAATAATCTAGACACAGGTCTGCTCCCCACAGATGAAGTGGGAATAGGGAGGGCAGGGCAGGATAAGAGTGTCAGGAGGGGAGTTCAACAGGAATGACAGGGACCAGACAAGAAGGGGGGAAGGAGACCAGGTAGCACCTGTGGAGGGCAGCTCTAGGTCCAGCCTGGGGCAGACTCTGAGCACCCCCTGGCCTCTTCATTTTATAAAGAGGGAGCAGTTACAGGTCATGTGGAACCTTCAAAACACAACAATCACTAGAAAGATGATCACCCGCAAGGTGAGTCCAAGTTCCCAAGAAACCAATCCAATGGGAAAGAGAGACAAGATACAACACATGTCGGAGAGGTTGTGGAGAAAGGGGAACCCTCTTACACGGTTGGTGGGAATGCAAGCTGGTACAGCCCCTCTGGAAAACAGTGTGGATGTTCCTCAAAAAGTTAAAAATAGAACTACCCTATGACCCAGCAATTGCGCTACTAGGTATTTACCCCAAAGACACAGATGTAGTGAAAAGAAGGGCCATATGCACCCCAATGTTCATAGCAGCAATGTCCACAATAGCCAAACTGGAAGGAACTGAGATGCCCTTCAACAGATGAATGGATAAAGAAGGTGTGGTGCATATATACAATGGAATATGACTCAGCCATCGGAAAGGATGAATACCCAACTTTTACATCAACATGGATGGGACTGGAAGAGATTATGCTAAGTGAACTAAGTCAAGGAGAGAAAGTCAATTATCGTATGGTTTCACTTATTTGTGGAACATAAGGAATAGCTTGGAGGACATTAGGAGAAGGAAGGGAAAAATGAAGGGGGAGAAATCAGCGGGGGAGACTATGGACTCCGGGAATCAGACTGAGGGTTCTAGAGGGGAGGAAGGTGGGGGGATGGGTGAGCCCGGTGATGGGTATTAAGGAGGGCATGTATTGCCTGGAGCACTGGGGGTTATCCGCAAACAATGAATCGTGGATCACTACATCAAAAACTAATGATGTATGTATGGTGACTAACATAACATAATAACAAAATTATAATAAAAAAGGAAATAGAGATACAGATGTAGATGTAGATATATGGGATATCTATATCCAATAGGGTATCTGTATTGATAGATACACAGACAGATAATGCAACGTTGGCTCACGTAATGGAGCCTGAGCAGTCCCACTGTCTGACATCTGCCAGCTGGAGACCCAAGAAAACCAATTCCAGCCTGAGGGGCCAAAGGGGCAGCTTCCTTCTTCCTCTACCTTTTTGTTCTCTTTAGGCCACCATTGGATTGGATGATTGTCTCCTATACTGGGGAGGGCAATCTAGTTTCCTGAGTTCACTGAGTCAAATGCTGATCTCATTTGGAAACAGCCTCACTGGTATACTTAGAAATAATGTTTAATCTGGGTGATGTTTAATATTGGCCAAGCTGACTAACCATCACAAGAGATGAATGGTTCCCTGGGGTCGGGGGTGTCAGTGGAGATACAGACCTTGGGGAATGGAGGGCCCTGTGGGATAGGCATATCCCACAGGATAAACTTTCCCCTCCTCAAGTTGAGCCTTAATGCTGATGGTTCCCTCTTATAATCATGTAAAGTGGGGTCTGGGGACCCACAGCATCAGCATCAGTGGGCTTGGCAAATTCTCTTGGAGTGGAGCTCAGTAGTTTATGCTCTGTCAAGATCCCTGGGCAATTTTTGTGCGTACTGAAGTCTGGGAAGCTATGGTGTGTTAGTGTGATGAGGACACCAGGACAAAACGCCATAGACTGGGGCTTAAACTACAGACATTTATTTCTCTTAGTTCTGGAGGCTAGAAGTCTAAGATCAAGGTGCTCCAATTCAGTTCCTGGTAAGGGCCTTCTTCCTGGTTTGCACATAGCCATCTTGTTTTGTCCTCACATGGTGGCGGTGGCTTCTTCTTCCTCTCCTCCTCCTCCCCCTCCTCCTGCTGCTGCTGCTGCTGCTTCTTCTTCTTCTTCTTCTTCTTCTTCTTCTTCTTCTTCTTCTTCTTCTTCTTCTTCTTCTTCTTCTTCTTCTTCTTCTTCTTCTCCATGCATGCATAGAGAAAGAGAGAAATCTCTTCCTCCTCCTCTTCCTCTGCCTGTAAGGCCACCATGCTATCAGTTTGGAGACCCACCTTTATGACTGCATTTAACCTTACTTACCTGAGCCCTAATACAATCACCCTGGGGGAAGTACAACCAGGACTCTGCAGACGGACCCCTGAAATGGACAAGGATTAGGTAAGTACTGAACACATTAAAAAGTGGCCAGTATAAGAGCACTTTAAGGTCACTATTAAAATGTCTCAAATATCTAAGTCTTTCTCCATTTACAATTACCAACTTTGGATGCTTTTTGGACCCTTTCAGAGCTGGATTACATAACCACCCCCATTGGCTATGCCACTTCTGATGGAAGCAGCCATATTGAATCTTGCCTATCCTACATCAAGGGCCTTTGGAAGTTTCCTGTATGATTTTAGGCACTTATGCTCAGTTAAATAACTTCTTACCAGCATAGAACAGCTAATCCACCTGAGGCTGGGAAAAAAAGTGTTACATTTTGTTTATTCTCTCCATAGTTTGTTTCCTTTAAAAACTTAGATGGTGTCCCTTAGTTCAGCATTGCTTTTTGCTGGTTTCATCCTGCACAAAAGTTGACTAACTCATATTTAAGAAAGTATGTCTCCGAAACACTTATATGAAATGGGCCCCTTCTTCATCCTGTTATCTAAAGCAAAATCATTGTAGGCTCTCTTCCAGAGAGATTTGTGCTATCAAAAATTCTGTTTCCAATATATACTGTTGTGATTTCTCCTCACTTTGGGAAAAAGACTAATTTCTGTCTCCTTTACTAGAGCCAAAATGATCTTTCAGTATCTTAACTATCTTAATAGCATTTAGGATTTTGACCTCTGAGATGTTGCACATTCATCTCCGAAGAAAAGACCTTTGAAACAGACCTTCTAGAGATGGGGAAATCAGTGAAAACCCATCATAATTTCTTGATTCCCGTGTGGACACATAACTCTTCTCCATATCTGAAGTCATTCATGGGGAGAATTTAAAGGATTATAAATTAGACAGTGAATGGCACATGTGATGAACATATTAAAACTCATTCTTTTTTGGAAAGGTACTGCTGCTCCTCCCAAATCAAGAGAGGTGGGAAAGTCACTCAGTATGGGGGCTCATATCACTGTCAGAGACTCAGATGAGAAGGGCACAGTCATTCTTACTTGAAAGGGGTAAGGTTCTATTTCTTTGGGTAAATATCCAGTAGTGTAATTACTGGATCATATGGTAGTTATGTTTTTAATCTTTTGAGGAACCTCCATACTGTTTTCCAGAGTGGCTGCACCTGTTTGCATTCCCACCCACAGTGTACAA
Organism: Zalophus californianus; assembly: GCF_009762305.2. NCBI lineage: Eukaryota > Metazoa > Chordata > Mammalia > Carnivora > Otariidae > Zalophus > Zalophus californianus. The sequence continues at coordinate 210,508,861 of NC_045595.1, read as the reverse complement.
ATTTCCTTTTATCCCCCCACATCCTCACTAACCCTTGTTATTTCTTGTGTTCTTTAGTTTAGCCATTCTGACAGGTGTGAGGTGATAGCTCATTATGGTTTTGATTTGCATCTCCCTGACGATGAATGATGGAGATACAGGCTTATAGAATGATGAAATCACAGGGATGACAGGTCCAGCATAGGGAATATAGTCTATGGTATTGTAATAGCGTGTATGGTGACAGATGGTGGATGCACTTGTGGTGAGTGTAGCATGATGTATAGACTTGTCACATCACTGGTGTACACCTGAAACTAATGTAACATTGTGTGTCAACTATACTGGAAGAGAAAAGAAAAGGAAAAGGAAAAGAAAAAAAGAAAAGAAAGAAAGGGGTAAGGTTCTAGAAAATCATGGAAGGGCTTCCAGTTCTTCCCAGATATTGCACTGTCACCTCTAGTGGCTGTCCTAAAAAAGAACAGCTACTCTCCATTATGTCCATGCAAAGCCCATGATTAGATTTAGTTAAGGCACGGAAAAGGAAAGATATGCTACCTGATGCCATTGTTTACTTAGACAACACACAAATTAGTTGATTTTCCTTTCTTCTTGATGCCATGAAAGCACCATATGGAGTGGTGGAGAGACAACTAAAGCTTCCCCACTTGAAACACTTTGTTCATTCTTCTTCCTCCTAGAGGCCAGCCAGGCCAAGCCCACCTGTTTCAGGTTTATTCCAGCTGCCAGGTGGAGTTTGGGGGTCAAATACCTCTACACTCTCCCCTGCTCACTGTTAGACCCAATGTCCTCAAAAGCTATCCAGCTCTCCCGTCGACCTGGTTCCAAACCCCCGAAACTATGGATTACTACTTAAGCAGGAGGATCTCCTGAGGGTCAGGCTCTAGAAGACGGTGGTGGCAAGAGACCCACAGCCCCAAACCACTGAGAGTCAGGTGTCCCTAAGGCCAAACGAACACAAAACACAAGTAAGAAGCAGTTGTCACTTCCCAACAGATCTCTAAGATGAGGCTTTATAACTGATAGCATTTTATCCTAATAATTAAAAAAAAAAATAACCCATGAGAATTGTATGATCAGCCTCATCTTGCGTGCTGTACCTCTGAAACCAGGTGTCAGAGAGGTGATGTGATTTTCCTAGTCACTCGGTCACATAAGGCAGAGTCAGTTTCCAGGCCAGGTTTGTTGAAGGCAATTGCATGGATGACCATCGTATCAACCGCTCAAAGTCCTCTTATTCCTAGAGGAGAAGCTCTGTATTTGAATCAATCTAGTACCCCTTCCAGGTCTTGCCCCCAATTCTTATGAATTATTCCTGAGCACAAGTACTCTTTGACCTATGGGCTCCCCACCCACCATGCTCTACTGTGCCAGGCTCTCGCTTCCATTTCCTTCCCATTAATCTCCAGGTTTGCTGCAGTGAGGAGCTGTAACCTCCCTTCTAGGGTGTGCCTGCCACATTTACAGCATATGAAATACATTCAAGATACCACATTATTTCATGCAAGAGGAGATATTCAAGGGGCTGCGGACCATACATGCCGGATTGGGTTAATGACAGGTGCACAGATATATATTGCTTAAACAATCATGAGTGTCTCCTGGGTGCTCCTTATCTCTCATTTCTTCTCATTATTTGGCTTTTCTGTTGAACCTGACCCTTGAGGTCACTGCTGGTGTTTGCTCATTTGACCCTAGTTCTTTCATTATCTCCAATTTTTCAAGTCCTCTATTCCTAGAGAAGAAGCCTGGACCCTGGTTCTCAGTCATCATATTGGCTTTGGTTTAAACTGCGCTCCTTGTGCCCATATTGACCTTCGCCCACAGATACACCGATAATTGGTGCTTTTTCTGTATGGCCATTCAACTCTGAATCAGTCCTGTCTCAAAACCTCATCTTTCCATTGTTTACTCCCACAGAGACCCACATCTGAATTGATTTTTTTTTCTCTCAAACTTCCAAAACCTTGGTGGTGGGCCGAATAATGGCCTGCCCAAAGATGTCTATGCCCTAATTCATGGAACCTACAGCTGTGATTAAGTTAAGGGTCTTAATATGGAGAAATTCCTGTATTATCTGGGGGTCCCAATGGACGGGTCTTTATATGAGAGAGGTAGAAGGGTCAAAGCCAAAGAAAGAGATGTGACAATGGAAGCAGAGTTTGGAGTGGGGGGATTTTGAAGATGGAGGAGGGGCTGTGACTCAAGGATTGCAGGATTGCACTCTAGAACCTGGAAGAGACAAGGACACAGATTTTCCCTTAGAGCCTCCAGAAGGAAAACGACCCTGTTGACACCCTGATTTTAGACTCTGTACCCCCAGAACCATAAGAGAATACATGTGGGTTAAGTCACTAAGTTTGTGGTAACCTGTTCACAGCAGCAGTAAAAACTAATACAACCCCCTAGCATTTTTTCAACACTGTTTCTAGCAAAGTACGATGAACAGTCTTCATGCAACAGACAACATGCAAGCTCTGGGGGTGAGTGATGGGCACTGAGGCTCCGGTGCTCCAGGCGTTGACAGGAGAGTTGGACAGGTGTCCAGTTGTTGTGAGATGTTTGATGACAGCACTAGAACAAAGCTGCCCCATAGCTTTCCATCCAGTTCTCCCAGATGCCCAGCCCAGTGACACGAATGGCCATTGCCTCCTCTCAGGCATTGCTAAGATGGAGCATCTGTGACTCACCGATGTGATAGTAATTCACTGAACACTTATTTAATGCCTACCGTGTACCAGTCATTCCCCCAAGCTCTTTAACAATATTAACTTGTTGAATCATTATTCCGTCATGATGTTATAGGTATAGTTATTTTTTAAAGATTTTATTTATTTATTTGATGGAGAGAGAGAGCATAATCAGGGGGAGCGGCAGGTAGAGGGAGAGGCAGAAGCAGGCTCCCCACTGAGCAAAGAGCCGGATGTGGGGATTGATCCCAGGACCTTGGGATCATGGCCAGAGCTGAAGGTAGACGCTTAACTGACTGAGCCACCCAGGTGCTCCTGTAGGTACAGTTACCAACCCCATTTTAAAAATGAGGTAACTGAGACCCAGAGAACTTACCTAAGACCACTGGGCTTGTATGAAGCAGAGGCAGGATGCATGTCTGAGCAGCATGTTCTCAGGGGTCCCGATCTGAACCCTTACGTGCTGCATCCCCGCTGGGCTGGGGCATTTCCTTCCTTTAGCTTCAGGGACTGAGAGGTCTAGGTTCTTACTCCACATATTTGTCCCACTGGAATAATATCCTATAGAACTGGAAGTTCTGCAGAAGTGTGGAATGATAAATTATCCTGCACACATGGACAATCATTGGAATAGAAAAGGGCCAGAAAGCCATTAGCTAAGGTGAACTTCTAACATTGTGGAAAGATGCTGGAAGCTCAGGTGCTCTTCAGAGTGGGCACTTTGGGAAGCACATTTTGACTTATCCACTCCTCATATATTGGTTGAGTCTCCACTTTGGGCCAACCCCTGGGCTCTGTGCTTGGAATACCATAGAGAAGGGGGAGCTGTTTCTATAATGTGGGCAAGAGACATGGCAGCCAAGTTCAAGGCTTGGAATGCCTTTGTCATATATACCACTGTGTAGGGAGAAACAAGTTGTTTTCTACTTCGGTGTGCAGATCAGGGCAGACATCCAGAGGAAGGGCACTCTTTCTGTTCCCAATATAGTGCTTGGTAATAGCACTATATTGGGAGTGGTACCTCATCACCCGGGGCTTTGGTAATTTTTATTTGAGCAGAACAACCTTCCTTGTGAGTAATGGAAAAATTATCCATGCAATAGTGAGCTTTTTTCTTTAGTTCCATTCATGATACAAACATACGTTTACCCTACCTAAAGTGATAGAGCTCTTAATATATAATGGTGATGGCATCTAGCGTGGTGTAAATAGATCTGATTTTTTTTCCTGAAGAGAAATGGAAGCCTGATGTATTATCGTTAGCTTTTTGGTTGCATTGTTATCCAGAGTGAAGCTAAATTTACTTGCAAATGAATACATTTGAAGGAGTGACAGATAAGGGTGTCCCTAAGCAGGCGAAGAAAAGATGAGATTTGAATGGAAGGCAGTGGTGGACCCTCTTGGAGGTGGTACCAATTTTCTTTCCTCCGAATGGACCCAATTCTATTTCCCATATCATCGACTGAGCTCTCTTGCTGAGAGGGACAAGGCGAACAAAGAGATCAGAAGGAACCTTACATAGTTTTAAGTAGCAGCTCTTTTAGTCATAAGTACTGGCATTTCTGTAACATTGTCCAAATTAAATATGAGAGAAAATATATTTGTGCAAATATGCCATTTTTCTCTCTTGCATCTACCTGCTTCATAAGTAAAATGTGTTTCTTTGTGGTGGCTCTTGCAGATGGTTACTGTGGAACATAAGGTTGCTGTTTAGGGGTTTCATGTATGTCTTGGTTCTGTGGACACTGTTGGCCCCCAAATGAGGCCTGTTCCTCAGTAGGCTGAAGGGGAATAATTCCATAGTAATAGATCACCCCCGCCACAGAGCAATATATACCCAATCTGCTGTGTGTAGTCTGTAGAGGGTTCTTCAGCCCCATAGGCACGTAAGTTTTCCCTGACATCATCACATTTCTGAAAAGGCTAGTTGCATACGGGTACGGGCAGGTGATAGTGATCTTATTAACAAAGTTTACCATTGTTGTAGACTTCAGACAATGAAGTCATAGTATCTCTGGTGTGCATATAAAGGTTTGGAGCTGGAAGGGGACTGAGAAGTTGAGCAGATTGAAGCCTCTTGTTTGAGACAGGAGGAGAAGACCCTCACTTGGGGTTCAGGACCTGCCTCCAGTCCCAGGCTTTATGGACACATTTTATTTCCATTGCACTTTAGGAGAAACAGCTGAGAGGTGTGGTTCAGGATATGAGAGGTAGTGTCCCATAAAAATAGAAGCACGTATGCATCTGAAGTGTTGCCAGTTGAATGCTTTTAAAAGCTCTGGGAAGATGACAGTGACCATGACATCGCAGAAAATTGATAGAAGAGTGGGGCAGTGAGCCAGAGCAAGAGAAACATCATGGAATAGCAAGGAACAAAGAGAGGAAGCAGGAAACAGAGGCAACAAGGCCACAACAGACAGGAGTTAAGATAGTCACAGAATTGTTGCCTTATTTTATTAAAATTCAGAAATCAACCACATCTTATACCAACATTACCAAGAATGGAAAAGCACATAATTGCTAATTGTCCACTAAGAGCCAGGCCCAGTGGGACCTGCTCTGCTCATCTAACTCATGCACGCTTTCATCAGCCTCTGGGGTGGGATGTGACCATGACCTCCATTTTACAGATGAAGAAACTATGGCTCAGAGATGTTGAGCAACCTGCCCAAAGCCACAGAGCTGTTCTGTACCACAGACAGGATTTGACACCAAAGCCCGCCCTCTTTACCACTCACCTGGACAACTTAACTGGACTGGATTCCAATCAGCAGGATAGCTTAATTTGCCCTGACATCTAACACAAAGTCATCCAAAAAATTACTTCACGCCTAAAAGGGAAAAATAAACCAACTTGATTGAGATCGCGAGACAAGGATGAGGAACTCAGTCACATGTAGGTCTCCCCAGCTCCACAGGCAGATTTTGTGCAAGCCTGTCTGGCACTTCTGGATATTTAAGCATGGGCTTTCTGGTTATGGACTGCGGGAGTGTGTCACCTGGGAGCTGAGATGGGAGGCACAAAGAGGTGGATGGGGCAGAGTGGGTCATACAGCAGCCAGAGTGAGGTAGAGACGAGTGTGAGAAAAGTAATACACAGAGAAATACAGTTAGTAGACACTCTTTTATCAAATGAACTATGACCAAAAATCTATGCACTGTGCCCATGTGTATTATACAGGTGTTTCGGGGGGTTGTATGAACACAGAGAAAAATATGGAAGGACATACTTGAGGTTCTGAGTTTTCTGAGGGCAGGGGTGAGAGAGAGCGTGTCCCTGTGGAAGGGAGAGAGAGAAACGAAATGCCCATCGTTAGATAAACAGTGTACAAGGTGAGACTCCAATTATGCAAAGTTATATAAACATGTGTGTGCATGTGCATGCCTGTATATATAAAGAGGGCTGTAAACATACAGTCCCCAAAGCTTTGACAGTAATTGTTTCAAGGTAGCTGAGTTTTAGTTTAGTTTAGTTTAGTTTTTATTTAAATTCGTTAGTTAACATACAGCATAATATTAACTGCGGGTGTACATTCAGAGATTCATCACTTACATACATCAGCCAGTCCCCCGCTCTCCTCCCTCCATCTACCCTCAGTTTGTTATCTATAGTTAAGAGTCTCTTAAGATTTACTTCTTTTTTTTCTTTCCCCTATGTTCATCTGTTTTGTTTCTTAAATTGCACAAATGAGTGAAATCATGTGGTATTTGTCTTTCTCTGACTGACTTATTTTGCTTAGCATAATACACTCTAATTCCATCCATATCATTGATAATGGCAAGATTTCATTCTTTTTGATGGCTGGGTAATATTCCATTGTGTATATATATATATATATATGTATACCCCATCTTCCTTATCCATTCATCTGTCAATGGACATCTGGGCTCTTTCCATAATTTAGCTATTGTGGACATTGCTGCTATAAACATTGGGGCGCATGTACCCCTTTGAATTTGTATTTTTGTATCCTTTGGGTGAATACCTAGTAGTGCAATTGCTGGGTCATAGGGTAGTTCTATTTTTAACTTTTTGAGGAACCTCCACACTGTTTTACAGAGTGGTTGCCCCTGTTTGCATTCCCACCAACAGCTAAAATTAACAACACGGAAACAGCAGATGTTGGTGAGGATGTGGAGAAAGGGGAGCCCTCTTACACTTGAGATGGCTGAATTTTAAGTGGTCTTTATTTTCTTCTTTAAATTTAAGTGTATTTGTTTAAGTTTCTTGCAGTCTTCAGCTACTTTTTTATTTCTTATTTTATTTAAATTCAATTAATTAACATATAGTGTATCATTAGTTTTAGATGTAGTGTTCAGTAATTCATCAGTTGCATATAACACCCAATGCTCATCACATCACATGCCCTCTTTAATGCCCATCACCCAGTTACCCCATCCCCCCACCCACCTCCCCTCCAGCAACCCTCAGTTTGTTTCCTAGAGTGCAGTGTTTCTTATGGTTTGTCTCCCTCTCTGATTTCATCTTATTTAACTTTTCCCTCCCTTCCCTATGATCCTGTTTCATTTTGTAAATTCCACATATGAGTGAAACCATATGATAGATAACCTTCAGTTACTTTTGAATGAAGAAAAAATTATTTAAATTATTACTTTGCTTTAAAAATTAATGTGGTCATTTATTAAAGTTATAAATGCAACCCCCCCTAATTTCCTTTAATTTTAATTCAACTTAAAACCCTTGCTGTATATATATCTAGCAAATTTGAACAAGTACTTTTAAGGGACCTTTGATTAATGTTTTGTTCCATGTATAAACTTAGTTCATTTTTCATCTTTGTGGACTAAACTATATTTATAAATTAAATACATTTGTTTTCCTTTTTAAATACTCTAATTATCTGAATAACTAAAGCTTTCTGGGCATCCAAATAACTTTTATAAATCAAACAAATTAAACTTACAAGTAAATTTAGTTATTCTCATAATTGTTTAAATGTTATATCATTGTATCCAACCTCAGTAAGAGTTCTACCTACTATTACCTTTCTAAATCAATTACCCCATTATACATGAAAATTAGAATTACAAATCTGATATGGAACACTAATATATCTCATAAACATTTAAACTGTACTTCTTATAAAAATAATAATATTTGAATTTTCTTCTCTAAAACATTACTATACTGTATTCTAGAAGATATTTATCTGCTGAGGAAACATAACATGTCAACAGTTAGGGGAAGGGGGGCAGCTTCCCCAGCATCTTCAGGGGTCTAAACTTCCTTTTTTTAAAGATTTATTTATTTATTTGAGAGAGAGAGAGATAGCATGAGCATGGGCGGAGGGGTAGAGAGAGAGGGAGAGAGAATCTCAAGCATACCCTGCACTGAGCGCAGAGACCGATGCATGGCTCAGTCTCACGACCCTGAGATTATGACCTGAGCCAAAATCAAGAGTCAGATGCTCAACTGACTGTGCTACCAGGCACCCCAGTGGACTAACCTTTCTTAATCAGGGAAACCCCTTGTAGAGACAGTGTCTGGTTCTGTTTTTGAAACTCAGTCCCGCCCTGTTCTATGGTTGTTGCATCAAAGCTCCTCAAACAGGGCTTGTCATACTCCATGCTCCGTAAGTCATGTTACTCATTGTCTGACTCCATGGCTCCTCAGAAAGCCTCCACTCCTTAGGTTGCTAAACTACTTGATCTGATTCAACAAATCCATTTTTGGCTCTATTTTATTTGGCTTATTTTCACATCCCTTCTGTCTTCAGGGTCGTAACAACAAATAAAATTCCGTGTCTTAGTGCATAACGCATGACTTTGTCTGACTCCCGTTAAGGGTGTAGGTGTGCTGATCAACAAAGTGGGGAAATTCCATTCTGCAAACTTGTGCTATTGCAGACCATCAAAGGAAGAAAGAAAAGAAAAAGGGAAAACAATAATGCTGGTATGTCAGAGGGACACAAGAGCCAACCGAGAGAGTGCTCAGTGGCTAAATGTAAAACAATTTGAGCAAGAAACTAAAGTAGTGTTGAATTATAATCCAAAGCGCAAAATAAATATCCGTGAGTCCATACTGATATAAATAAATGATTGAATGAATAAATAAGGCAATCAGCAAATTTCTCTGGCAGACGAATTCCAAATAATTTATGTAGACACACCACCTCAAAAACATTGCATGACTCTCGCTCCCTAGGTGTGGGCTATACGTGGTGAGTGCCTCCAAAATGCATGAGATGGAAAATGGAGTGGGGAGAGTAGGAAAACCCAACCCATAAGACCTCAACCAGGTGACCAAGGTCAATACCAACAGTGATGAGTTGCGTTGACAGCATGGACACATGACACCATGTGTCTGCTGCCTCTGCTGCCCCCTGCTCCAAAAACCTCAGAATCCCAGTCTGATAAGGAAAAAAACATTAGACAAACCCCAACTGAGGGACATTCTACAAAATACCTGACCAGTACTCTTTAAAATTGTCAGTCATCAAAAACAAGGAAAATCTGAGAAATTGTTAACAACCAAGAGGAGCACAAGAAGACAGCAGGTCTGGATATAATGTGGTTCCTGGATGAGATCTTGGAACAGAAAAGGTGAATTAAAATTAAGGAAATCTGAATAAAATTAGGACATTAGTTAATCATGATTCAATAGACATTTAATCATTGTATAATGTAAGATGTATGTAACTGGAGAATCTGGGTGTGGTGTATATTATCTTCACAACTGGTCTGTAAATTTAAGTACATTCTAAAATGTAAAGTTTATTTTTTTTAAAGCCAGCAAAAGGGGCACCTGGGTGGTTCAGTTGGTTGGACGTCTGACTCTTGATCTCGACTCAGGTCTTGATCTCACAGTTGTGGGTTTGAGCCCCACGTTGGGTTCTACACTAGGGGTAGAGTCTACTTGAAAAAAAAAAAAAGCCAGCGAAGAAGAGGCATCCCCCCCAGATGGATGAGTCAGGTGGGAGTGGTGAGGGCAGAAGTGCTTTTAGCTACAGTCCTTAAAATACCTGTCTGATCTCAGGATAGAGCTAGGGCATTTCCTATTCTGAGCGAATGACAGAATGACCTGGCCACACATGTTGGGCCTTTAGGAAACAATTTGTCCTACATGTTGTCTAGTATTGTAAAGCAGCCCCTCCCATAAGTTTCAGGTTTGCAACAAGCCGCAAAGATGGCCCTTTTCCAAACACTTGGTTAAAATGATCTGAGCTGCCTTCCGCTGTCTTCTGGAAAGCAGGAGTCGGGGACTGTGATCTTACACTGTGGTTGTCAGTCTTCTCTGAAAGCTTGGAAGCCCCCACATGCTTGAGTGCTGCATCTTCAAGGATGGAGCCTCTGCATGGCCCATGACTCATCACCCCCGACTTCATGTGAGCCCAGGTCCTTTATCCCTAAGTGATTTCTTCCCTTCCAAAAAGCCTGAGAGACTGTGTAAACATCAAAAACAAAAATACCAAATTCACCTTTTAAAATATATTGCTAAAAATATATATATATATATATTGCTACACTTCACAGAGGCTTCAGGACATTTGAGTATTATTTGGGTTCATGTGTTACAACTTTGCACAGTTGGGTCTTGGTGGATGGCTGCATGGGTTTGGAACATTTTATTGCCTGCGGGTTTCCTGTACTCAGCAGGCAACTGTCTTTCTTTCATTTTATAGCCAAGCAGAATCATCAGTATCATTTTAATATCACATCTTTTCTACTGCTTGTTATCTCTCTCAGCAGTGAAATACTGCTCTCTAAAGAAATGTGAGACAGTGGAATGAGCTATTATAAAGTCAGAATTCAAGGCAGAAATTTCTGTCTCAGCCGAAGAAAGCATTGACAGCCCACTGAATTACACAGAATTATTTACCAAAGAGTAAATGAAATGATGTGTCCCACATTTATGTCGACATTCTGTTCCCCAGTTTCCTGTCCATCTTAGCTGCATGCTTAATTTCACAGGTAGCCAGCATTTTGATATACGATCAAGGGCATAGATTCTAGGAGCCAAACTGCCTGGGTTTGGATGCCATGTCTACCACGTATTAAATTTTCCTGCCTCAGTTTCCTCTACTCTACCACAGGGATGACGAGAACCCAACTCACCGGATTGATGTGTGGATGTACAAGAGAAAATGTATGTCAAACCCTTAGTAGTACGTTCTGCTGACATATAAGAGGTTATTATCACACCCAGGCAAGAATGGATGTGTTTCCATGTTGGAATCAGCATCATTTAAAGTTGGAACATATCGATGTGGTGACTGGGCTAAGGATACATGGCAGGTGGAGGGGCACCAGCATACTCATCTCTGATTCCAAGAAGGTGTTGGCATAGCTAGAGCCTAAGGGGGCCACTATCTCTGTCTCTCTCTGTTGTCCCAGGGAAGATGAGGTGGACCCCAAAGGCCACAGGGGCAAGGATTGGGGAGAAAGAAGAAACTTGCCTCCTGAGTGGCAGAAATTGTACCCCCACAGTCTGTACTTTATCAGAGCTGATGGGTGGCCCTTAACTGAGGGACCTGGGAGATGGCTGTCAAGCTCAGACAGGGGCAGGAAAGAAGGTGCCACGGCTTCTCTCACAGGTGGTAGGTCTCGGGCATTTTGAAGATATGAGAAGGCGGTGGAAGGTGAGAAAGTGGAAGGTGGGGAAATGAGGAACTTGTAGAGTGTCAGGGAGCAACGCTGGGAGTGGCTGGGAGATGTTGAGGGGCTGTGCCTGAGATGACTAGAGGGAAGGGGTTTGGGTGGAGATGAGCTTCCAAACCAAGGTGGGCTTCTCGGGCTTGACCCGAAAGGCCCCCAAGTGGTGCCCCTGAACGCCAGGTAGTCAGGGCAGTTTTTACAAACGGGAACAAAGACAGTAAACAGGAGAGAAAAACATGTATGTACATGCATGCACTTCCATTTCTTCTGGGCATGGTGGGAAGGAAGATCTGAGTCAGAGAATGTGCAGTGTCTTTCATGCAATTGGGCTGTCCAGACTGCCTTGGACTGAGAATTTGCATCATTTATCAACAAGCCAGCTGAGTGTGTCATGTATGCATGGTACATATATGTCATGCCCAGCACAGGATTGCATGTACTGCACAGTATTAAAAAGGTGGTCTTTAATCCAGTCCAATTCATGTTATCAAGAGCCCATGGTCAACAACACTAGAGAGCAAATATTTAAGGGACCCACAATATATGTAATATAATATGGAGAAGACCAGAAGCATTACTTATGTATCTTTTTGAAGCAGGTGGTGTTTTTAGTTTGGAAGTTCTCTGGTGTGAGTTTGTGTGTGTGTGTCTAGCCCTTTCAAAGAGTTGTCCTAATTAATGTCACTCAAAGTGATATGAAGTCTCAGATACACACTTTAGAAAACATGAAAGTCAGTTTTTGTTTTTTTTTAAGATTTTACTTATTTATTTGACAGATATTATTGCATGAGCAGGGGGAGGGGCAGAGGGAGAGGGAGAAGCAGGCTCCTCGCTGAGCAGGGACCCCGATGCAGGGCTCAATCCCAGGACCCTGAGATTATGACCTGAGCCGAAGGCAGATGCTTAACTGACTGAGCCACCTGGGTGCCCCGAAAGTCAGTTTTTAACTTTTTAATTTGTGACTATATAAAAACTTCCAATAAGAATTTGAGGTGTTTCTTTACTGCCAAATATGGCACTTTGCAAATGTAAGCATTAATATTTATTTATTTATGGAGTTAAACTCACATTCATTGATGTTGTAGATAATCTTGGTGTATATAGTGGAGGCTGGATTCCCTGGGTCATTTTTCTCAATCATAAGAGTCTTCCTGTAGATGTCATGGCCTCCGTCCTGACACCTAGCATTTTTCATGAAATATTGTAAATGATAAACATACTTCAAAGTAACTGTAGTTGTTTTTGTAGTGGATCAAATCTATTTCTTTCCTTTCTTTTTAAAGTTTACTTAAACTGCTGACTAAACTCAAAACTAGGGCGCCTGGGTGGCTCAGATGGTTGGGCGTCTGCCTTCGGCTCAGGTCATGGTCCCAGGGTCCTGGGATCGAGTCCCACGTCGGGCTACCTGCTCCTTGGGAGCCTGCTTCTCCCTCTGCCTCTCTCTCTCTCTCTCTCTCTGTCTTTCGTGAATAAATAAATAAAATCTTTAAAAAAATAAAAAATAAAAAAAAAACTCAAAACTACCAGAAACACTTAAGTATGTATCTGTGTGTCCCCAGTTGTATTCTCATATGTAACTTAACCAAATCTTATTTGAAACAATGTTAGCTCTAAACCAAGAGTCAGATGCTTAACCGACTAAGACACCCAGGTGCCCCTCATCCTTTCTTCTTTAACCTGAAATCTGGGAAATGCACAGGGACCCCCAGTGTATGGTGGGCAGGTGCATCTTGAAACTTCCCACCCTTCACGCCCACAGCCTGTCTGAACAGGTGGGAAGTGCAGCTTTTCTGAGTCTCACCTGTTGCAGAGAGGTCTTTAAGTGTGTTCACATAGATGTTGTCATGTTCATAGCCAGAAACCCTTCTGATCTTCACACATGAGAGTAACCTTTTCCTAATGTTGTCACTTTTTAAAATTTCCCATTAGAAAGGTTTGCCTAGGCACTTTGTTAGGTCATGCTGACAACCGCTCTTGAAGGTATCGAAGATAGGAATATAATCCATGTGGATAGACGTATGGACGTGTCTGCACGTGTGTTTCTGATTATAAGATGGAAGAGTGATGGGATGACAATAAAGGTGATTTGGTTGAGGATTTAAAAAAATGTCCTTCTGCTCTGAGCTTGGCTGTCCTTGCCTATTTGAGTTATTTGACCTGTTTCTGTGAAACCCGTGTGTCAGGAGGCAAGAAAGGTGGACAAGTCTCTAAGACCTGAAGATGTCAATTCAGACAGAGGTGGCAGGCATAGCCTTCAACAGGTTCTCAGGCCCCAGTGATGGGCAGGCGCAGCTCTGGGTCTCAGGATAAAGGACAGTACCCAGGTGCTAGCCAGGGAACAGGGACAGGACATGTGGCCCTGGGATCTCAGCCAGAGTTAGGGGCCCTGGGGGGGTGGGGAAGACTTGGAGGCCCTAGTGGAAAGGCTGCAGCCAACAGGCAGAGCGAGGAGAACATCCTGACTAACAAAGCTACAGGGGATTGGGATGGGGTAGGGGGGTGGCCTGTGGGGAGAGAACAAAGAACATTCCCAGGGATTCAAGTTGAGTTGGAAAAAATGTCCATCAGACTTCAAGCCCTGGGAGCACGTCCAAACAGAGTTTTGAATTTTTAAACTCTCTCAATTAGATAGAAAGGCACTTCTCAAACTTTTTGGTCTTAGGATGGCTTTAGACTTTTAAAAATTATTGAGGACCCCAAGTGCTTTTATTTATGTGGGTTATACCTCTCAGTATTTATTGTATTAGAAATTCAACTGAGAATTTTTTTAAAACATCTAAATAACAATGATAAACAGACATGTTATCATAAATACCACTTTTTAATGAAATATAACTATATTGTCCAACGGGGTGCCCAGATGGCTCAATTTGTTAAGCATTGGACTCTTGGTTTCATCTCAGGTCATGATCTTGCGATCATGAGTTCTAGCCCAGTATGGGGTCCTTGCACTGGGCATGGAGCCTGCTTAGGATTCTCTCTCCCTCTCCATCTGCCCCTCCCTGCCCTGCTCATGCACACGCTCTCTCTCTGTCTCTGTAAAAAAATAAAAAAATAATAAAATCACTAAAAGAGAAAGAAAAAACTATATTGTCCAAAACAAAACAAAATTCTGTGAGAAGGGAGGCAATATTTTATACTTTTGAAAGTCTCTTTAAATGTCTGGCTTACAGCTGGACAGCAAAGCTGCTTCTACATTCAGTCTGCTGTGACATGTGATTTTGGTTGGAGTATGTGAAGAGAATATAGCCACGCACCAAGATGAAGCTGGAAAAGGAAGGGGCAATAATAGCCTCGTGAGATCACTGTGGCTGCTCCTCATAATACTCCACCAAAATTTGATAGGTGGCAGTCTTTAACGGTTATTTGCACAGACTCAGGAACCGTATCAATGGCCTGATTTGTACTGTTACATTAAAATCTCTTGGTTTACTTTGCACTTTGAATGGATATTTTGCACATACGTGGTTTTGTAACACCCAGCATTGAGTTTTTTAAAAACATTGATTTAGTTGTGTGGGTATTCCAAAATGTTGTTATATTTCATTACGTAATATTTTTTAAAAGCACAGTTTTTAATATGACCACTAAAATCATCCAAAAGTCTTTAAATATTAGGAAGTTGTATTATGTGCATGATGGAGACTGCAAGTTTCTCGGAATCGAATTTTTATTTGAGAGCTTAGATTTTTCTCATTGGCAACAAACACATTCCCTGGTTTGCCTTGACATGACAGCTCACTTCATTCATTTCGAGAAAATGTTTGTCAAATACCCCAACAAAAATGGTTTGTCAGTTTCCTCTCAGTAAAAATGGTGTTGCATAAAGAAAGCAGCTAATGAGTCACACCGCGGTGCTTTCTCTTGAGCGCCCACATGTATGCGCTTCATACGTGCTTGCCTCTCTGTCACATGAAAGATGAAAAGGATGTGTCCTCCAGGGTCAAAATGGAAAGAGACACAATGGTTTTTACTGCTTTGTCAAGGACATAATTAAGTGGAGCCGGCAACTGAAGTGTTTGTTTTTGCTGTGTGTGATGGTGAGGACACGGGCCACCACCACCTGAATCACACCAACAGCCAGCAGCGTGGTCACCATCCATTTTAAAAACATATACTTTCTTTTTTTTTTAAGATTTTATTTATTTATTTGACACGGAGAGACACAGCGAGAGAGGAAGCACAGCAGGGGGACTGGGAGGGGGAGAAGCAGACTCCCCACTGGAGCAGGGAGCCCGATACAGGGCTCAATCCCAGGACCCTGGGACAGTGACCCAAGCCGAAGGCAGATGCTTAACGACTGAGCCACCCAGGTGCCCCACAAGGCATATACTTTCTTAGCATTATTCTGAAAACAGCTTTTCATCTCACAGATGCCCTGAAAGATTCTTGGGGATGCCAGGTATGTGTTGACTATACCCAAGGTCGTCTGAGGACAGCTGATAGAAAATAACCCGATGATGACTTTATGTGTGTGTTGTTTATAGAGATATATTTAAATATTTTTTCAGGTTATACAAATCTCAAATCTGAGTGTTCCAACCAGATTGAATTTCAGGGTGCCCTGCAGGGTGTACGGTGGGGCTTCCATAGGCAAGTAGTGTAGTGCTGGAGGGATCTACCTATTATTCTTGTGACACTAATGAGGCTGCATCCTTTTGCATAATAATGAACAGAGGCCCTGGAGTCAGACAAAAATGCATTGAAATCCTGACTTTGCTTCTCACCAGCTGTGTGATTTGTATGTCACATGTGTCTGAACCTCTCAGTTTCTGCATCTGTGGAATGGAGATAATACAAAGTTAACTCCGAGGATTGTTTGAGGATTAATGAGATAGAAAACCCTCTGATGGAGAGGCTTCAGAAGATGCATTACAAAAATAGTCTTTTCCGGCCTCATGGTCCAGTGACCACAGAAAGGAACACAGGCAGGATGCTCCCCTTTTGGCTGGGTGGTGGAGCACGCCCCATGAGTGAGGGCTGCTCCATTTCCTCCAGCTTTTGCTCTGGGTGCGAACACCCCTGTCCACTTTGGTGTGTGAGGGAAGAATTGGGTGCTTCGCCTGTTTCCTTGGTGACAACAGTGAACTCTCATGGAGAGAACTTTCATGTCATCTTCTTGTCACTGCATGGCACCAAGATTATGGAGATTTTTCATAAATAGGATTCTGAAGTATTAGAGTTTATCACAGCAGAGTTTGCAAGGCATCAAGTTCCTTTATAATCAATGTATATATCATGGGGGAAAATAATCTTAATTAAAAGGTAGAATTAGCTAAATTCTCTCTTCAATACCAAACACCTTAATCTCAAAACTCAGGCTTAGACTGTGCTTACAAATATACAATGTTTTTAGACAAGAGAAAATAGTGAATTCAGTTCATATTTTATTTTGCACTCAATTCAGCATCTTTATTTTACATTTTTAAAATTAAATTAATTTAGGGGCACCTGGGTGGCTCAGATGGTTAAGCATCTGCCTTCGGCTCAGGTCATGATCCCAGGGTCCTGGGATCGAGCCCCGCATCGGGCTCCCTGCTCCATGGGAAGCCTGCTTCTCTCTCTCTCCCACTCCCCCTGCTTGTGTTCCCTTTCTCGCTGTCTCTCTCTCTGTCAGGTAAATAAATAAAATCTTTAAAAAAATTAAATTAAGTTAAATTCACTCTAAAATTTTCTGATTCTTGCTTGGCTTGGCTATGTTTGGAAAATAGCCACCTGAGGTCAGTTATGGACAAAGAAGGTAGCTGGCTGCACATAAATAGACATCAGTCCACTCTTGCTTGAGCACATGGTGTCCACATCTTCCAACACCTGCTCCCAGGATTCCATTTGGTGGGGGGAGTAAAAAGTGAGGCAAAACTGAAAGGCAAATTAATGCCACTCAGTCTTTCATGCCAGAGTAAAAAGGAAAAGAAAAATAGAAGACAGAATCAACCCGCCAAACATTGTAAACAGTTTACAGATGCTGAGATCATAATGATTTAACACTATAATGACTTTACAAGAGATTTTGTTCCATAGATGCTTAAAGCTAATTTCCCCAGAACTCTTCAGTATCTTTTATGGAGAGAAAGAAAATTTATGTCTGATCTGCATCCCTTATATCCAAATAAGGTTATTTGGTATATAAAACAAATGGCCAATTTGAGTATATTGACACTTGTATTAATTCACAAAAGGTATATTGTTTATGAAGTTGAATACTATTTTTAAAAAATTTTACTTATTTTACAACTTATTAAGCTTACAACTTACTAATTTTACAACTTATTAAGCATTGGCTTTATTAATAAACATGGACGGAAACAAAAAATTGATAAAATGGAATGCTGACAGAGATGCACAAAGATGTGCATTCTGATATACCATTTGGTAGGAAAATTTCTCTAACATATATCAAAAGCCATAAAAATGTTCATCTCTTTGGATTCACTAATTCCATCCTTAATTATCCATACCAAAGAAAGAAAGTGTGTAGACAAAGATTTATGTAAAAAGAGTCAACATGACCTTTTATAATAATAAAAAATTTCTCTTTGCATACATAGCCAATTAAGTGAATGCAGGTGTGAATTTTATGGTGCCTCAACCTAAGTGAATAGTATGTGATAATTTTAAATGATGCTTTTAAGAAGTTTCCTTAATGCAGGGCAAAGTCATATGATACAGCTAAATTACGAAAAAGCAGTATCTGGAATGTATAAACAGAATAATCTTGACAGTATGAGGAAGAGCACATGAAAAAGATGAGCAGGAAATGCCAGTGTTAAAAATGGTCACTTCCATGGATTATGATTATGGATGATGTATTTTTGTGCTTCGTTGTGGACTGAATGTGTCCCTGCCAAATTCATATGTTAAAGCCCTGCCCGCCCCCCATTCTGATGGTACGTGGAGGCGGGGCCTGTGGGAGGTAATTAGGTTTAGAGGAGGTCAGGAGGGTGGGGTCCCCAGGATGGAATTTGTGTCTGTAGGACGAGGAAGAGACCGGAGCGTCCCCTGTTTGCCACAGGGGGTGTGGCAAGAAGGGGGCACTCGGCAAGTTAGGAAGGGAGTCTCACCAGAACTCAACCCTGCTGACACCCTGATCTCAAAACTCCCAGCCTCCAGAACTGTAAGAAATACATTTCTGTTGTTTAAAACACCCAGTCTTTGGTGTGTTTTTTTTTTAATGGCAGCCCAAACTAGGACATACTTCTTTATATTTTTCTGCATTTTCCAAATTTTCTAAATCAAGCTTCTAGTTTGCCATCAGAGACAATTAATCAAGAAATGTAATAAAATATTATGAAATATGTATTGTCCTCTGAGTCATTGGAAATGAAATAATTTTGAAATGATAAAAATCTTTGTCATAACATTTTTGAGAAGAGGACAAGAAACATTCTCTTGTAGAAAGTCAGGGTGTTTTTATAGTTAGATGAGAGAAATCTGTCCACTGGGCCTTTCTCTGCATGAAGGGGGGGTCATTAGTTCTGTTCAATCAGTTCTGTTCAATTCGTTCAGATCCGGTGATCTTTGTTTTCCACTTATGGAAACTGACTTTGAAAAATTAGGCAAATGACATTAAATTCTCAGCCAGGAAGAGACATGTGTCGTTTAGCCCTGCCGAGGTGTCTCATCTCTGCCGTCACCCTGGAGCAGGGCAGTGGCTCCATGTGAGACACCAGGCATCATGCCGCCTTCTCATCCACAGGCTGCTCTGGTCATCTGTACAAATGGGCATGACCCATGTTGCTCTATAAGCCAAGTCCTGTCTGCCAGTAGCAAACTTCTGTGATCCTCTGATGAACTACTTAAATGAGTTTAGTCATGGCTACATAAACCTAGCTCTAAACGGTGTATTTGGCATTTTCCTAACCTCCTCCCCAGCAGCGCTCACTCTGGTGGTACAGCTCACTCTAGATTGATAGAAAGTCTGGATTATAGATATCCACACATAGAAATCTCTGTGATTTCAAGCAACATTCTAAAGTTAGCCATCCTTGCCTCTGGACGTTTTTAAGAGCTTTTCAGGGAGCAACTGATTTCATATAAATTTCATAAAAAATGGATCATGGGTTTGATAGGAGGCCAGAAGAAATCATGGCACACCTTGATGTTCTTCTGCTTATCACTTATTCCACAGAAGGAATATTGGAATGAAATACATTTTAATGTCTGGTTCCTTCTCTAGAAAGTCTTAAATATGAACATTTAAGTTTAAAAAAAAAGAAAATGGGTAGCTTTACCCTTTTGGTAAAGCATATGAACAAATGGTTATAATTTATCATTGACTTGGTCTTTTTGCTCAGGTTTAAAGCATCTGAGTTTTCTTTTATTATGTTCTGTTAGCCAGCATATAGTACATTAGTTTTTGATATAGTATTCAAGGATACGTCTGAGTTTTTAATAGACTGCTGTTGACCAAATAAGAGAGGAGAGGAACCCCATCTAATTTCTCATAAAAAGCTGTGGACTCTTTCTTCTGAGAATAAAAGAAGCAATATTAAACTGAGCTTGTGTTCTACAGAGCCTATCACATGAGGCCAGGTCACTTTCAGTGAAATGAGTGCTGACCTCTAGTGCCTACCTCTTCTCCGGGTGTGAGCCATCTCTGTGCCCATGTGAGGCTGGGCAGCTACCCTTCCCTTTGCTAATATGGTTGCCTTACTTATCCCAGATATGGAACAACTCCCTCCAGAGCCGCTCCTGGCAGAAGGCTCTAAGTGTCAAGTGCAGTCAGAGCATCTCATAGCTGGAAGGGCCTTAACACCATATAGTTAAGCCCCAGATCATACAGGTGACCAGACAGAGGCGAAGGGGGACTTCCTATAAGTTCTTGCCACAGCCAGAGAGGCAGCCCCAGCAGAGAGCCCAGATCTCTGGACCCCGAAGCCAGTTCTGTGCTTTTGCCATACATCCTCCTGGACTTGAGTTAATTAGCATCTCCTTACAGCAATCTGTGTGTCTTAGCCTCCAGAGATTCATGCCTCACCCATGCATTCATTCATGAGCAGTGAGCTCAGGCTCTGTTCTAGATGCTGGGCCATGGTAGAGGAGACCGGGGGGGGGGGGGCACTCATCCTCATCCAATGTCCAATGGGGTAGACACTTATGACCAGTTTATGGGGTGTGAGTTTCCCTGAGTTGTCTCCCTCAGGTCAGAATTGCTGTGTTCCATGGGTGCTGCCTTTGAGCCACAGGCACTGTGTCTTCTAAGGCTGAAAACAGCCCCTCGGCAAAGGTCACAGTGATGTTGGGGTCTGGGATGATGGATTGCACATAGCTGAGCCTCCTTTACTCTCTAAAACCATGGACGAGAAACAACAGTGCCAGTTTCTTAAGAAAGTGATATGGATGTGGACGGGGGACAGAATCATGAAGGACCAAAGCATTAGAGGCTCTAGAAGTGGGATGCTGAGACTCAAGAAAGATGGCTCAGTAAGAAAATAAAAAAGGAAGTCCTCATGGAAATAGGGAGCCTGTGCTCTGAGGACACTCTTGCTCCAAAAGTATGTAGGCAAGACTCAAAAGGGTGAATATGTAGATAAGGTAAAAGGTGAAATATAGAGTCTGGTGTATTTGAAAATCTATAGTGAAAGACTGTGCAGCAAACTACCTGAAAAGCATTATGAGCAGGAGTGGAAGGGAAGCTTGGTTTTGCAAACCCAGGTATCACTGACTACCCAACACCTCATCCTGTGTGTGTTGGTTATTTCATTTTCTGTCTAGGGAGGGAAGCTGCAGAGGGATAGTGACTCTGATGACCTTGACCACTGCCCAGGCACCAGCACCTCGTGGGCACAGTGGGCACTTGATAAATATCTGTAAATTTGAAGGAATGAATGAGTGAGTGAATGAAGAACTAGATGGTTGAATTAACTAGCTAAAAAGGAGGGAGTGCATGCCTAGAAGCCCTTGCACACCAGCGCATGCCTGCTGGTGGAGGCCAAGCAACTGCCCAGAGAAGCATTTGAACCCAAATCAAAGTCGGAAAACCAGAATGTCGACAGGGGCAGTGGGCAGAGAAGAGTCAAGAGCTCTGGCACACTGTAAGGGAAAGACACCTGCAGAGAGGCATGAGACCCCAAAGGCAGGGGTGAGGTCTTCAGAGGAGAAACTTCCCTGCTCCTACCCTGGAGAATGGGGCAAAACCAAGATAAAGACAGGTAGTGGCACAAAAAGGAGAACACGGGTTTGTTAGCAATTAAAAACAATCTAAATCAATAGTGGATTAATCACGACAAGAGTGTCTTTTTTTTGGTTCATGTGACATCTGCATATCTGCAGTCCAGTCTCAAAGGAAGCTGCAGAGAGAGAGGAAGAAGATGTTTGTGGAGGGACTGCCCTGCACATTAGGGCTAACCATGGGGAAAGTAAGAGGAGGGTGAGTCCCGCATCAGGCCGCAAATGAATACTGTAGCCAGGCCCGTGGGGCAAAGCAGCTGCAGGGCCAAAACATCGGACTAAATTCAAAAGCAAACCTGGTGTCCAAACCCTCCCCAACCCACGCACAGTGAGTTGCAGGAAGAAAAGATTGGAGGTTTATTTGTTGGAAATGTAAGAAACATGAGTTGCTTCCCTCTGTCCCCTCCACCTCCACGTGCCTAAAAGTAGGTTCTGGAAAGAAAATGGAAAGGAAGAGCATTGTGCTATTTTGTTGAAGGCTGGGGTCTGGGTGCCTGCAGTGTCAAAGTTTGCTAAGGAGACTTTGTCTTCCAACATTGCTCTCCCTTAGCTGCCAGTTGGAATGACCGTTAATGACCAGGTGAAGGCCCTAAGGTGCCACTAGAGAACAAAAGCTGAAAGGTAGGGACCCAGGAGTTATCCTTTCAGGGGAAAAACCCTGAACCATTCCTGGAGCTGGCCTCCTTATCCCGCTCAGGAGCCTGCTTTGTCTCAGCTTATGTTCAAGAGAAGGAACCCATCCTTCTGTGTCTTCTTTAACCAGTTCTGTCCTAACTTCTCCTCCGCTCCATCTCCAAGTCAGCAAGCTACTGGTGTCTCATGGCTTCTAGAAATAATCCATAGTGGCCATCTAAAATGCCTCCTACATAGAACCCAAGTAAAAACTCAATATGTTAAGTGGGATTTTTATACAGACATCATATATTACTCATGTCTACACTATGTACTGAGATGAAAGGAAGGAAGGAAGGAAGGAAGGAAGGAAGGAAGGAAGGAAGGAAGGAAGGAAGGAAGGAAAGAAAGAAAAAGAAAGAAAGAAAGAAAGAAAGAGAGAGAAAGGAAGGAAGAAAGAAAAGAAAGAGAAAGAAAGAAAGAAAGAAAGAAAGAAAGAAAGAAAGAAAGAAAGAAAGAAAGAAAGAAAGAAAGAAAGAAAGAGAAAGAAAGAAAGAAAGAAAGAAAGAAGGAAAGAAGAAAGAAAGAAAGAAAGAAGAAAGAAAGAAAGAAAGAAAGAAAGAAAGAAAGAAAGAAAGAAAGAAAGAAAGAAAGAAGAAAGAGGAAAGAAAAATACATGGTGGAAACAAACGTCTTCACATGTATTTTGGTGGCAACTTAAAAGCTGTTTCTAAAGCTGCCTTGTTCATGCACCTTCATTACCCTCCTAACAGCAGTGTCTGACTCTAAACCAGGGAGGTACCTGGGGAAGCAGAGACCGTGAAGAAGCAGCAGGTCTCTTTACTTCATTGCTGGCTCAGGGGGCACTCTCTAGCCACACCTGTTTATGCTCATGATCCTAGGATGAGAAAAATATACCTCAGAGACCTTGATTCACAAAATAAAGCAATATATACAATATGAAATAAAAAAACATGAAATAGTAAGTAAAGTTTTCATGACATGAAATTTCATGTGTTTATTTGAGGGATTGCCTTCATCCCCTAGGGCTGCCAGAACAAATTCCCACACATGGGTGGCTTAAAAGAACAGAAATGTATTTATTCTCTCACAGTTCAGGGGTCCAGAAGTCTGAACTCAAGATGTCACCAGAGTTGGTTTCATCTGGAGCTTCTTAAGGAGAATTCATTCTTACCTCTCTCCTAGCTTCTGGCATCTGCTGGCTATCCTTTGTGGTCCTTGGCCCATAGATGTGACACCCCAGTATCTGTCTCTGACCACATGTGGCTTTCTTTCCTGCATCTCTGTGTCATTTTCCTCTTCTGTCTTTTATAAAGACACCCTTCATTGGATTTAGGACCTACCCTAATCCCAGATGCTCTCATCTGGAGATCCTTACCTTATTTTTGGCTGCAAAGACTTTTACTCCAAATAAGGCCACATTCTGGGGATCTAAGGTTGAGGATATAGACATATATTTTGGGGCCCACAATTCAACCCACTGCAGGGATGAAAATTAAAATGGAAAATATTGACCTTCCAAAAGAATAGTTTTCTTGGCAAGCATGTAAATGCCTCGGTGTCACAGTATCCAAGTGAGGCCTCACAAAGGAGATGTGTGCCCTTGTGTGAGAATGGTGGGAAATGAGAGAAGCAGCTTAGAATGTGCAGAGGGATGTGTCATCCTACTGCTGTGAGTGATACACATTCTCATGGCTTATGAAGGAAAGCAATAGTAGCTTTCTTGAAACATTTCCCAGTAAGGACAGTGTCCTAAAAACCCCACACAGAATGCTGGAACGAGTGGGTCATTTTCAAGCCTTATTTCCTAGTTCCCTGTCTCTTCCCTTCTGGCACGGTGATGACTGTATGAGCAATTTAACTTCATTAGGTTCATTGGAAAAATGAGCAGGATTGATTTGCCTTTAGGATACTGTTGGGAGAGAGTGACAGAAGGGCTTACAGTGCATTTGCGGTGGCATCCCTGTTTTTGATCTCCAGAAATCCATTGTCATGTATTACAAGATCCCTGTGAATGTCAGGTCTATGAACAGTAATAGATTACTGTCACTATATAGCACCCTGGCTGTTGCACAGTCACTGAAGCTTCTAGACAATGTGCTCACTCCACAGTGATGCCAAGCACTATAGATAGCGTCTCCTCACGAGAAATCCCACAGGACATCTTTTGATGCCCTGGTGAGATTGTCGTGGCCCTTGTTCCTCAGCTTAGGACTGCATTTGGGCATTGATAGTGGGTTTGTCCTCAAATCAGCCAAATACCCGAGACTAAGTACTTCATGAGAAGTGTAGCTGTCCCCCTTTCAGTAGATGGAGCCCCATGAGAAGCCAGAGGACTTCCAGAGAGGGCTTGGCATGAGAACAGAAGGCACTAGAAACAGAAACATAGCATTTAATGCGAACACGGCTTATGCATTGCCTTCCACTGTAGATGCTTTGCCAATCCAACCCTAATGCTTGACATTTTGGGGTCAAGATTACCTCTGTTCTGGAAGGAACATGGAAAGCTCCTCCTGGCTTCCATTTCCTCTTTTTTCTTTGTTTCCATGGCTTTTGACTCCCTTCATGCTGACATCTTCTTTCTCTAGATTTCCTTATAGGGTTGTAGTTAGGTCATAGTCAAATCTTGCTGTTCTGGGCTAATCTGTGACTTTAAAGCAAAAATTTGGAAATTTGGGGTTCATGGACTCCTTTAAGCATCAGAGGATAGCTCTGGCTTCTTGTCATAGAAAATCATACATGTACATACAAACTGGAATTCCATTTATGATCCCCTGAGGACCCACGGAACCCTGACTAAGAATTCCTACTATAAGTAAATATTTCTGCTCTAGGCCAGCATAGGCTACTATACAAGTGCCTTATCTCTTTGATTCTTGGGGCCCTTTATGTTTGACCCTATATACTCCCTCTACCAGTAGACAAAGCTAAAGAACTATAAATAGTAGTTCCCCTTTGTTAGATACATAAATTAAAATAAATTACACTGAATAAGTTTATTCGTGCACAGTTTACTTTTGAGTGTGGGAGATAGAAGAAAGGGAGCTTAGACTCTTTTCTGAGAGGATAGTGTAAGACCTGGGTGTAATTTAAGAAAGGACATTCTGGAAACATGAGAGTTAATAACACCTTCAACAGGGTTCTAAATGGATAAGTGTGGACACTTCATCATTGTACTCATCATCAGGGTGCAATACATGTTCATCATACATCTGGCCATGGCTGACTGGTCATGAGATTTGAGCATATGCCGTAGAGTAGGGTCAGTTCTCTCTGCTCCTACCCACCCTAGTTTAGCTCTATCTGGACAAGCCAGATGGAATGGACTAATTCCTTGAAAGACACAGTCTGCCAAAACTCACTCAAGAAGAAATAGACAATCTGAATAGGCCTGTATCTATTAAAAACATTGAATCAATAATAACCTTCCAAAACAGAAAGTGCCAGGTCCAGAGGGATTCACTGGTGAATTATATCAAACATTTAAAGAATAAATTATACCAGTTCTCTACAGTTTCTTTCAGAGAATAGAGGCAGAGGGAATACTTCTTACCTCATTCTAGGAGACCAGCATTACCTTAATACCAAAATCAGACAAAGATATTTCAGGAAAAGAAAATTGAGACCAATATGTCTCATGAAATAAAGGCAAAAGTCATCAACAGAATATTAGCAAATTGAATCTTAAAAAGTTTAAAAGAAAATAATTATGCCCCATGACCAAGTGAAATTTATCCCTGGTTCAATATTTGAAAATTAATTAATGTAATCTATCACATCAACAGGCTAAAAAAGAAAAATCACATGATCATATCAATAGATGTTGAAAAAATTTTGACAAAATTCACCATCAAGTAATGGTAAAACTCAGTAAACCAATACACTAGGAATAGAGGGGAACTTTTCTTTTTTTAAAGATTTTATTAATTTATTTGAGAGAGAGAGTAAGCAAGAGAGAGAGGGAGAGAGAGAGAGAGCACAAGTGGGGGGAGGAACAGAGGGAGAGGGAGAAGCCAACTCCCCACTGAGCAGGGAGCCCAAATGCGCAGCTCAATCCTAGGACTCTGGGATCATGTCCTGAGCTGAAGGCAGACCCTTAACCGACTGAACCACCCAGGTGCCCCTAGAGGGGAACTTTTTCGACTTGACAAAGACTATTTATAAAACAAACTTTCAGCTAACATCATACTTAATGGTGATGAACATGAAGCTTTCCCCCTAAGCTCAGGTACAAGGCAAGGATAGTCTTTCTCACTGCTCTTTTCAACATTGTTCTGGAAGTCCTTGATAATGCAATAACGTAAGAAAAGGAAATAAAAAGGAATATAGATTGGGAAGGAAAAAAAAGTTATCCTTGTTTGCAGGTGTCACGTTCATCTCTGTAGAAAGTCTCAAAGAATGGACAAAAAGATTCCTGAAACTAGTAAGTGTTTAAAGCAGGGTTTCAAAATACCAGATTGTTATACAACAGTCATTACTTTCCTATATACAAACAACGAACAGCCAGAATTTAGAATTAAAAACACAATGCCAGTAAATGATGCAAAAATGAAATACTTTGTCAAAGTATGCAAAAAATGAAATACTTAGGTATAAATATCACAAAATATATACAACATGTATAATGAGGAAAATAATAAAACTGATAAACAAAATCAAATAATTAAATAAATGGAGAGATACTTTATGTTCATGGATAGGAAGATGCAGCATCAGTTCTTCTCAACTTGATTTGTAGATTCAGTGCAATCCCATACAAATCTCAACAAGTTATTTTATGAATATTGACAAACTGATTCCAAAGTTTATATGGAGAGGCCAAAGACCCAGAATAGCCAACACAGTATTGTAAGAGAAGAAGAAAGTTGCAGGACTAATACTACCTGGCTTCAAGGCTTACTATAAAGTTACAGTAATCAAGATAGTGTGCTAATGGCAAGAGAATAGATAAATAGACCGCTGGAACGGAAGAGAGAACCCAGAAATGGACCCACATAAATATAGTCAACTGATCTTTGACAAAGTAGCAAAGGCAATGCAAGGGAGCAAGATAGCCTCTTTGACAAATGGTGCTGGAACAACTGGATGTTTACATGTATAAAAAATGGATCTAGACACAAATCTTTTAATTTTTTTTGATGTAGTGTTCCATGATTCATTGTTTGCATATAACACCCAGTGCTCCATGCAATATGTGCCCTCTTTAATACCCATCAGCAGGCTAGCCCTTCCCCCACCCCCTCCCCTCTAGAACCGTCAGTTTGTTTCTCGGAGTCCATCGTCTCTCATGGTTCGTCTCCCCCCCCGATTTCCCACCCCCTTCATTTTTCCCTTCCTACTATCTTCTTTTCTTTTTTTTAAATATACAATGTATTATTTGTTTCAGAGGTACAGGTCTGTGATTCAACAGTCTTGCACAATTCACAATGCTCACCATAGCACATACCCTCCCCAATGTCTATCACCCAGCCACCCCATCCCTCCCACCCCCCACCACTCCAGCAACCTTCCATTTGTTTCCTGAGATTAAGAATTCCTCGTATCAGTGAGGTCATATGATACATGTCTTTCTCTGATTGACTTATTTTGCTCAGCATAATACCCTCCAGTTCCAGCCACGTCGTTGCAAATGGCAAGATTTCATTCCTTTTGATGGCTGTCTAATATTACATTGTATATATATATATATATATATATATATATATATATATATATATATATATATATATATATACCACATCTTCTTTATCCATTCATCTGTTGATGGACATCTAGGCTCTTTCCATAGTTTGGCTATGTGGACATTGCTGCTATAAACATTGGGGTGCACGTACCTCTTCAGATCACTACATTTGTATCATTGGGGTAAATACCCAGTAGTGCAGTTGCTGGGTAGTAGGGTAGCTCTATTTTCAACTTTTTGAGGAACCTCCATACTGTCTTCCAGAGTGGCTACACCAGCTTACATTTCCACCAACAGTGTAGGAGGGTTCCCCTTTCTCTGCATCCTTGCCCACATCTGTCATTTCCTGACTTGTTAATTTTAGCCATTCTGACTGGTGTGAGGTGGTATCTCATTGTGGTTTTGATTTGGATTTCCTTGATGTTGAGTGATGTTGAGCACTTTTTCATGTAGACACAAATCTTATACCCTTACAAAAATTAACTCAAAATGGATCACAGACCTACATATAAAATGCAAAACTATAAAATTCCTAGAAGATAACATAGGAGAAGATCTACATGACCTTGGGTATGGTGATGACTTTTTAGATACAAATGATTAATTGATAAGCTGGGCTTTATTAAAGTTAAAAACTTCTTATTTTCTGTAAACAATATAAATAAAATTAAAAGACAAGCCACATACTGGGAGAAAATATTTGCAAAAGTCACATTTGATAAAGAACCGTTATCCAAAATATACAGAGAATTCTTTTTCTAAAAGTTTTTTATTTGAGAGAGAGGGAGAGCACAGAAGGGAAAGGGAGAGATCTGAAGCAAACTCTGTGCTAAGTGCAGAGCCCAACGTGGGGCTCAATCCCACCACTGTGAGATCATGACCTGAGATGAAACCAAGAGTTGGATGCTTAACCAGCTAAGCCACTCAGGCACCCTTACAAAGAATTCTTAAAACCCAACAATGAGAAAAAAACAGCCCAGTTTGAAAATGAGCCAAATATCTTAATAGATACCTCACCAAAGAAGATAAACAGATGGTAATAAAACCTATGAAAAGATGCTCTACATTGTGTGTCATCAGGGAAATGTAAGTCAAAACAACAATGAGATACCACTACACACCCAATAGAATGGACAAAAATCCAGAAAACTGACAATACCAAATGCTGGCAAAGATGTGGAGCAACAGAAACTCTCATACATTGTATGAGATATTCATACAAAACTAAACATACCCTTCACCATGCCATCCAGAAATATCCATCCTTTGTATTTACCCAAGGGACCTGAAAATTTATGTCCACACAAAACCTGCTCTTGGATGTGTAGAGCAGCTTTATTCATAATTGCCAAAACTTGGAAGCAACCAAGATGTCTTTCAGTAGGTGAATGGATAAATATACTGTAGCAACCAGGTAACAGAATATGATTCAGTGCTATAAAGAAATGAGCTATCAAGCCCTGAAGAGACATGGAAGAATCTTAAAGTGAAAGAAGCCAATATGAGAAAGCATCGCACTATATGATTCCAACTCTATGACATTCTGAAAAAGGCAAAACTATGGAGACAGTAAAAAGTTCAGTGGTTGCCAGGGGTGGCAAGGGGAGAGACGAACAGGCGGAACACTGAGGATTTTTAGAGCAGTGAAAATGTTCTATATGATGTTATAATGATGGATGGATGTCATTATACATTTGTCCAAACTCATTGAATGTACAACACCAAAAGTAAACTCTTAGGTAAACTAAGGACTTCGGGTGATTACGATGTGTCAATGTAGGTTCACCCTTGCTAAAAAAGGTACCATTCTAGTGAGTAGTATTGACAATGGGGGAGACTATGCAACCGTGGGGCAAGAGGTATATGGGAAATCTCTGTACCTTGATCTCAATTATATTGTAAACCTAAAACTGCTCTAAAAAATAAAATTTATTTAAACACTTAGCACATGAGAATATTGCAACAATAAAAAATTTTGTGGTTGCCTCTCACTGTATAGGCCCTAGACGGAATGGCCCTGATGTCCCATTAAAAACTGAGGGTCAGGAGAGTAGGGATGAACAGTGACCTGGCGCCACGTGATGGTGATGTTTATCCATGAAAGCTTATGGATGTTCATTTGTTAGTCTCTATTTCTCTTTATGGGAATGAATTATTTCCTAATAAATTATAAAAGTACAGATAACTGCATTCAATATAAAAATATGACAAATTGGGTGAGTGTTCATGCTGTTACTAGAAAATATGATCACTCACATTCCCACCGTAACTCCCAGGGAGGAAGCCATAGCTGGTCTGTAGGAAAGCTGTGGGCTTACAGATGGACATCTGGTATACCGAGCTCTCCGCTGACTTCACTGACAATCAGAAGGCAGGAGGTTACTTTGACCTGCTACATCAACTGCTAGGATCCAGATACATTAAAGTCTGATGGAGCACGTCCACCAGAGGTCCTTCTGCACACAGGCTGAGTAGGGGAAAAGAGGTAAGTAAGTTTGATGAGGGAATAAAGCCATAGGCATCTCCAAAAGGACACTGAGTCCGTATCTGCTGACCCGATGCCCCACGGACTAGAAACAGAATCTTATGAGGCTGGAATTGTGCTGTGAGAACAAAAACTGAAAGAGCTATTTTATCAAATCTCTAAGATCTGAGGGCGCAAGGGCATTCGTTAATGCCCATGGTGCAGAAAGGAGGCAGTCTTCACCCTTTGGTAAAGAACTGGAAGAATGTCAGTGCCTGGAAGAATCCAAAGAACAATGTCTTTCTTCTTACCTCAGAAAATCTGCCATGTCAGAAGCAGAAAGCCTCTGGGGAGAAAACAGCTTCTCAGAAATGCTGGCAAAGACGTATCAGGGAAATGCACACACATAAAAGCAAGCAATGCAATCTTTATCTCAAGCAACATAGAACCCAGGAATAAGGCACTTACCCAGAAAACTAAGATGGTCCTATATTGACCAAATGGACAGACACTAATTCACAGGGTGTGGTAGGGAGACTTTATAAACTAATTGTTGTATCCAAACATGAAAAAGCAGCTAGAATATAGCAGGAAGTGACAGAATCAGAAATCAGAGGGGTATCAGCACATGCCTCTCAACAAAGGTCACGTGGAACCAAACAAAGGGGCAGGTGGTCTATGGGGAGTCTCCATACTTTACCCTCAGATTTGCTGTGAACCTAACTGCTCTTAAAAAAAAAAAACCCTTAATATAGGGGCGCCTGGGTGGCTCATTTATTAAGCGTCTGCCTTCGGCTCAGGTCATGATCCCAGGGTCCTGGGATCGAGCACCACATCGGGTTCCTTCCTCAGTGGGAAGCCTGCTTCTCTCTCTCCCACTCCTTCTGCTTGTGTTCCCTCTCTCGCTATGTCTCTCTCTGTCAGGTAAATAAAATCTTTAAAAAAAAAACCCTTAATATACATAAAATAAATAAATGCACAGAGAACTTAAATAATGGAATATGCGAATTAATAACAGAATATCAAAGACTAAGGGAAACTCCATTTCAAACCAAAAAATCAAGTCAAATGCATTATACAGTCACAGTGTGTTGACTCCTGCTTAGAATTCTTTTTTTTCCATCTTTTTTACTTTTTAGTGTTATGTTAATCACCATACATTACATCATTTGTTTTTGGTGTAGTGTTCCATGATTCATTGTTTGTGCATAACACCCAGTGCTCCATGCAGAACGTGCCCTCTTTAATACCCATCACCAGTGTAACCCATCCCCCCACCCGCCTCCCCTCTAGAACGCTGTTTTTCAGAGTCCATCGTCTCTCATGGTTCGTCTCCCCCTCTGACTTACTCCCCTTCATTCTTCCCCTCCTGCTATCTTCTTTTTTTTTTCTTAACATATATTGCATTATTTGTTTCAGAATTACAGATCTGTGATTCAACAGTCTTGCACAATTCACAGTGCTCACCATAGCACATACCCTCCCCAATGTCTATCACCCAGCCACCCCATCCCTCCCACCCCCCACCACTCCAGCAACCCTCAGTTTGTTTCCTGAGATTAAGAATTCCTCCTATCAGTGAGGTCATAGGATACATGTCTTTCTCTGATTGACTTATTTCACTCAGCATAACACCCTCCAGTTCCATCCACGTTGTTGCAAATGGCAAAATCTCATTCCTTTTGATGGCTGCATAATATTCCATTGTGTATATATACCACTTCTTTATCCATTCATCTGTCGATGGACATCTTGGCTCTTTCCACAGTTTGGATATTGTGGACATTGCTGCTATAAACATCAGGGTGTACGTACCCCTTCGGATCCCTACATTTGTATCTTTCTGGTAAATACCCAGTAGTGCAATTGCTGGATAGTATGGTAGCTCTATTTGAGTTTGATAAGTTCTTTATACATTCTGGATACTAGCCCTTTATCTGATATGTCATTTGCAAATATATTCTCCCATTCTGTCTGTTGTCTTTTGGTTTTGTGGACTGTTTCTTTTGCTGTGCAAAATTTTTATCTTGATGAAGTCCCAAGAGTTCATTTTTGCCCTTGCTTCCCTTGCCTTTGGCGATGTTTCTAGGAAGAAGTTGCTGCGGCTGAGGTCCAAGAGGTTGCTACCTGTGTTCTCCTTTAGGATGGTGATGGACTCCTGTCTCACATTTAGGTCTTTCAACCATTTAGAGTCTATTTTTGTGTGTGGTGTAAGGAAATGGTCCAGTTTTCTTCTGCTGCATGTGGCTGTCCAATTTTCCCAACACCATTTGTTGAAGAGACTGTCTTTTTTCCATTGGACATTCTTTCCTGCTTTGTCAAAGATGAGTTGACCCTAGAGTTGAGGGTCCGTTTCTGGGCTCTCGATTCTGTTCCACTGATCTATGTGTCTGTTTTTGTGCCAGTACCATACTGTCTTGATGATGACAGCTTTGTAATAGAGCTGGAAGTCCAGAATTGTGATGCTGCCAGGTTTGCTTTTCTTTTTCAATATTCCTCTGATTATTCGGGGTCTCTTCTGGTTCCATACAAATTTTAGGATTATTTGTTCCATTTCTTTGAAAAAAGTGGATGGTATTTTGATGGGGATTGCATTGAATGTGTAGATTGCTCTAGGTAGCATTGACATCTTCACAATGTTGGTTCTTCCAATCCATGAGCATGGAACATTTTTCCATTTGTTTGTGTCTTCTTCAATTTCTTTCATGAGTATTTTATAGTTTTCTGAGTACAGATCCTTTGCCTCTTTGGTTAAATTTATTCCTAGGTATCTGATGGTTTTGGGTGCAATTGTAAATGGGATCAACTCCTTGATTTGTCTCTCTTCTCTTGTTGTTGGTGTATAGGAATGGCACTGATTTCTGTGCATTGATTTTATATCCTGCCACTTTACTGAATTCCTGTATGAGTTCTAGCAGTTTTGGGGTGGAGTCTTTTGGGTTTTCCACATACAGTATCATATCATCTGCAAAGAGTGAGAGTTTGACTTCCTCTTTGCCGATTTGGATGCATTTGATTTCTTTTTGTTGTCTGATTGCTGTGGCTAAGACTTCTAATACTATGTTGAATAGCAGTGGTGAGAGTGGACATCCCTGCCGCGTTCCTGACCTTAGGGGAAAAGCTCTCAGCTTTTCTCCATTGAGAATGATATTCGCTGTAGGTTTTTCATGGATGACTTTTATGATATTGAGGTATGTACCCTCTATCCCTATACTCTGAAGAGTTTTGATCAAGAAAGGATGCTGTACTTTGTCAAATGCTTTTTCTGCATCTATTGAGAGGATCATATGATTCTTGTTCTTTCTTTTGTTAATGTATTGTATCACGTTGATTGACTTGCGGATGTTGAACCAACCTTGCAGCCCAGGGATAAATCCCACTTGGTCATGGTGAATGATCCTTTCAGTGTACTGTTGGATCCTGTTGGCTAGTATTTTGGTGAGAATTTTTGCATCCATGTTCATCAAGGATATGGGTCTGTAATTCTCCTTTTTGATGGGGTCTTTGTCTGGTTTGGGGATCAAGGTAATGGTGGCCTCATAAAATCAGTTTGGAAGTTTTCCTTCCATTTCTATTTTTTGGAACAGTTTCAGGAGAATAGGTATTTATTCTTCTTTAAAGGTTTGGTAGAATTCCCCTGGGAAGCCATCTGGCCCTGGGCTTTTGTTTGTTGGGAGATTTTTGATGACTGCTTCAATTTCCTTAGTGGTTATAGGTCTGTTCAGGTTTTCTATTTCTTCCTGGTTCAATTTTGGTAGTTGACGGATCTCTAGGAATGCACTCATTTCTTCCAGGTTATCTAATTTGCTGGCATAGAGTTGCTCATAATATGTTCTTAGAATTGTTTGTATGTCTTTGATGTTGGTTGTGATCTCTCCTCTTTCATTCATGATTTTGTTGATTTGGGTCGTTTCTCTTTTCTTTTTGATAAGTCTGGCCAGGGGTTTATCAATCTGGTTAATTCTTTCAAAGAACCAGCTCCTAGTTTCGTTGATCTGTTCTACTGTTCTTTTGGTTTCTACTTCATTGATTTCTGCTCTGATCTTTATTATTTCTCTTCTCCTGCTGGGTTTAGGCTTTCTTTGCTGTTCGTTCTCCAGCTCCTTTAGGTGTAGGGTTAGGTTGTGTATTTGAGACCTTTCTTGTTTCATGAGAAAGGCTTTTATTGCTATATACTTTCCTCTCAGGACTGCCTTTGCTGTATCCCAAAGATTTTGAACAGTTGTGTTTTCATTTTCATTGGTTTCCATGAATTTTTTAATTCTTCTTTAATTTCCTGGTTGACCCATTCATTCTTTAGTCGGATGCTCTTTAGCCTCCATATATTTGAGTTCTTTCCGACTTTCCTCTTGTGATTGAGTTCTAGTTTCAAAGCATTGTGGTCTGAAAATATGCAGGGAATAATCCCAGTCTTTTGGTACCGGTTGAGACCTGATTTGTGACCTAGGATGTGATCAATTCTGGAGAATGTTCCATGGGCACTAGAGAAGAATGTGTATTCCGTTGCTTTGGGATGGAATGTTCTGAATATGTCTGTGAAGTCCATTTGGTCCAGTGTGTCATTTAAAGTCTTTATTTCCTTGTTGATCTTTTGCTTAGATGATCTGTCCATTTCAGTCAGGGGGGTGTTAAAGTCCCCCACTATTATTGTATTGTTGTCAATGTGTTTCTTTGCTTTTGTTATTAATTGCCTTATATAATTGGCTACTCCCATGTCAGGGGCATAGATATTTACAATTGTTAGATCTTCTTGTTGGATAGACCCTTTAAGTAGGATACAGTGTCCTTCTTCATCTCTTAATACAGTCTTTGTTTTAAAATCTAATTTGTCTCATATAAGGATTGCCACCCCAGCTTTCTTTTGGTGTCCATAGCATGGTAAATGGTTTTCCACCCCCTCACTTTCAATCTGGGGGTGTCTTTGGGTCTAAAATGAGTTTCTTGCAGACAGCATATTGATGGGTCTTGTTTTTTTATCCAATCTGATAGCCTGTGTCTTTTGATTGGGGCATTTAGCCCATTTACATTGAGGGTAACTATTGAAAGGTATGAATTTAGTGCCATTGTATTGCCTGTAAGGTGACTGTGACTGTATATTTCTGTGTTCCTTTCTGATCTATGCTGCTTTTAGGCTCTCTCTTTGCTTAGAGGACCCCTTTCAAGATTTCTTGTAGGGCTGGTTTTGTGTTTGCAAATTCCTTTAGTTTTTGTTTGTCCTGGAAGCTTTTTATCTCTCCTTCTATTTTCAATGACAGCCTAGCTGGATATAGTATTCTTGGCTGCATATTTTTCTCGTTTAGTGCTCTGAAGATATCATGCCAGTCCTTTCTGGCCTGCCAGGTCTCTGTGGATAGGTCTGTTGCCCATCTAATGTTTCCACCATTGTAGGTTACATATCTCTTCTCCTGAGCTGCTTTCAGGATTTTCTCTTTGTCTCTGAGACTCGTACGTTTTACTATTAGATGTCGGGGTGTTGACATATTTTTATTGATTTTGAGAGGGGTTCTCTGTGCTTCCTGGATTTTGATGCCTGTTTCCTTCCCCACATTAGGGAAGTTCTCTGCTATTATTTGCTCCAATATACCTTCCGCCCCTCTCTCTCTTTCTTCTTCTTCTGGGATCCCAATTATTCTAATGTTGTTTCGTCTTATCGTATCGCTTATCTCTCGAATTCTGCCCTCGTGATCCTGTGGTTGTTTCTCTCTCTTTTTCTCAGCCTCTTTATTTTCCATCATTTGGTCTTCTATATCGCTGATTCTCTCTTCTGCCTCATTTATTCTAGCAGTTAGTGCCCCCATTTTTGATTGCACCTCATTAATAGCCTTTTTGATTTTGACTTGGTTAGATTTTAGTTCTTTTATTTCTCCAGAAAGGGAGTCTCTAATAACTTCCACGCTTTTTTCAAGCCCAGCTAGTATTTTTAAAGTCACGATTCTGAACTCTAGGTCCGACATCGTACTAATGTCCGTATTGAGTAGGTCCCTGGCAGACGGTACTTCCTCTTGTTCTTTTTGCTGAGGTGATTTTTTTCATCTTGTCGTTTTGTCTAGAGGAGAATAGATGAATAAGAGAACAGAATGCTAACAGGTTAACAACATCCCTAGCAAATATAGTGTATACAAATCAGAAAAGACCTGAAACCAGGGGAAAAGAAAGGGAAAGAAAGAAAAAAGAAAGAGAAAAAAAAAGAAAAAGAAAAAGATAAAAACAAACAAAAACAGAACAAAACAAAAAAAAAAACAGAACATGATCAAGTATGATCAGGCTAGTGCATAGATTAGTGCCACACACTTGATTTTGGGGTATTTTGGTCTGTTAGAAAAAAGTGCCTCCTAAAATTTTAAAGGAAGAAAGACATATATGTACAAAATAAGGGTTGATACAATGAAGGGATGGAAGATGACTGTAAAGATGAAAATTATAAAAGTTTTTATAAAAGGAATTGATAAGATAAGTTGTTTGAAAAAAGAAAGAAGAAGATTTAAAAAAAAAAAAGAAAAGAAAAAGGAAAAAAAAGGGAGATAATGTGATCAGGCAGGAGACTAGAACAAAGCCATACACTAGGGATTTAGGGTATATTTTGATCTGTTAGAAGAAACTGTATCCAAAAATTTTAAACAGAGAACAACTTATATATATATATATGCCAAAAATAAGGGTGACTACTATGAAGGCATAAAATATGACTCTAAAAATGAAAAATAAAAATGTTTTTTTAAAAAAGGAATTGATAAGATGTCGGTTGAAAAAGGGAGAAAGAAAAATTCAAAAAACGAAAAAAACAGTTAAAAAATTCAACTTTGAAAAACTAATGAATCATGGTAAAAAAGCCATGAATTCTATGTGCAGTATTCCCCTAGCGCTGGAGTTCTCCCGTTCTCCTTGATCGGTAAACTTGGTCTTGGCTTGCTGGCTGTTCAGGCTGATCTTCTGGGGGAGGGGCCTGTTGCCGTGGTTCCCAAATGTCTTTGCCGGAGGCGGAATTGCCCCGCCCTTGCGGGCCGGGCTAAGCAATCTGCTCAGGTTTGCTCTCCAGTGGTTTTGTTCCCTCCCAGCTCTCGGTACAGCTTTGGAGGACCAGGGTGAAAATGGTGGCCTCCCAGTCTCCCCCCGGAGGAACTGAGAACTCGGGGCCCCGCTCCTCAGTGCGCCCCCAGAGAAAAGCAGTCACTCCGGTGTCCCCGGTCTCTGGCCACACTCCGTGCTCACCCAGCCTGTGACCGAGCATTTCTATCTCTGGCACCCGACCCCGTGTGGAGTCTCCAAACCCAGCAGATCCCTGTGGTGCGCTCCCGCGCCGCTCCTCCCGGGGAGGAAGGAGAGTCTCCCTGGATCTGCCGCTTGTTGGGTCCCTGCTGGAGGAACAGTGGCCCGACTGTGTCGCCGATCACAGTTTATGGCCACCCCGAGCTGAGAGCCCGCTCCTCTGCCGCACTCAGGCACCCCCGGTCCTTCTGCGACCCCGAGGGTCCTGAGACCACACTGTCCCGCGAGGGTTCCACCCCCCGCTTAGCCACTGGAGTGACGTCCCTCAGCGGAGCCGACTTCTAAAAGGTCCGATTTTGTGCTCCGAGGCTCCATCACTTGCCAGAAGTGGCCGACGGAGGCCCCCTCCCCCGCCGTCTATCCTCCCGAATATCGCCTCGGATTCACTTCTCCGCACGTCCTACCTTCCAGAAAGTGGTCGCTTTTCTGTTCAGAGAGTTGTTGCTATTCTTCTCTTCAATCTCCTGTTGAGTTCGTAGGTGTTCAGAATGTTTTGATCCCTATTCAGCTGAATTCTTGAGACCAGACGAAATCCAGGTCTCCTACTCCTCCGCCATCTTGCCCCTGCTTAGAATTCTTAAGGAGATCTTCACTTCCTTCATGTTAAATCCAAATTCCGTGGCCTGTCCCAGGAGGTGCTTTGTGGCCTGCCCTAGGCCTCACTCTTACC
This sequence comes from Zalophus californianus, assembly GCF_009762305.2. Lineage (NCBI taxonomy): Eukaryota > Metazoa > Chordata > Mammalia > Carnivora > Otariidae > Zalophus > Zalophus californianus. Next base: position 210,470,669 of record NC_045595.1, on the reverse strand, counting down.
CCTTCCTGACATTTACTCTGCAGTCCAATTATACGGAAACCCCTTCAGTGGCTCATGAGAGCCACACAATGACACCTCTGTGCCTTTGAATGCCCTGCTCTCTCTGCCTTGAACACCTTCCTTTGGATAAAAGTTCTAGTATTTTATTCTCATACGACAAATATCTATATTTATGTAGCAGCTACTAGGTGCCAATAATTGAAGTATACATAATTAAGACACAATCTTTGACCTCAAGGAGTTTGCAGTCTGGAGGGGAGAGGTGGCAAGAAAGGAGTAAGGCACTGATAAAATGTCTCCATCCAGATTTTGAACTGGGAGGTGTGGTGGGAGTTCCAGGGAAACCATGGTTAATCTATAGCTATTTGGTGAGAACTATAAGCTATGAAGGACATAGTGCTGCCTTTGGAAATGTTCAGCCCATCACCTGACTTATGAGTAGATGTGTCGGCACATTCATTTATAAAAGCAGCAAAAAAATAAAAAGTTATAACACCACATGCTGGCAAAGATGTGGAGAAACTGGATCTCTCAAACATTACCGGTGGAGGTGTGAAATGGTGCAGCCAGTCTGGAAAATAGTTTGGCAGTTTCTTATAAAACTAAATGTGTACTTACCACATATTCCAGCAATCAATTCTTAGGCATTTACCCCAGAGACATGAAAACTTATATTCACAAAAATCCCTGTTCGTGAACATTCATAATAGCCAAATTCTGGGAATAACCCAAATGACCTTCAACAGGTGAATGGTTGAAAAATCTCTGGCCCAACCATACAGTGGAATACCAGTCAGTAATAACCAGGAAGGAACTATGGATACACACAACAGCCTGGATGAACCTGAAGGGTAATAAGCTTAGTGAAAACAGTGGGTCTCAAAAGGTTCTGTTTATATAACATTCTCAAAGGACAAAACTGCAGAGATAAAGAATAATTTAGTGGTTATTAGGGGACAGGGAAGGAGGTCAGGGTGCAGCCAGGTGTAAATACAAAAAGGTGGCAACAGGGACTTCTTTTGTGGTAAGGGGACCATTCTGTATCATGACCATGGTGGCAGGTGTCCGGATCTATAATTAGATAAAGTTACATAGAGCTACACGTGCACTCACACACACTCACACACACACACACACATACACACACACAAATGTGGGTTTAACAATGGTGACAACCGAATAAGATATATATTTCAGTTAATAGAAATGTTCCAATGCCAGTTTCCAGGTTTTGATATTGTGCCACAGTTATGTAAAAATCTCAGTATTGATAGAAGCTGGGTGAAGGGTACATAGGACCCAACACTATTTTTGCAAATCCCTGTGAGTCTGTTTTTCAAATTTTTAATAAGTAATATCCCCAAGAACATAATGCCAAATACAGAAAGACAGCAGGTGGCTGTGTGGAATATATAGTGATAGAGACATGATGTTGTGGGAGTTCAGAGAAGACAGATCATCTTGGAGAGGTGAGGTCCGGGCAGGTTTTGGGGGAGATGGAATATGAGTTAACACGGGAGGATGGGTGGCAGTCTGACTGGAGAGGCAGAGATGACTTTGGGAAAGGTGGAAAAGGTACAGCTGGCCAACCAGCTGTGCTGGAAAAGGGAAAAGGTGTTCCCATGTGGGATTGGGGAGATGGAGGAGCCCACAAAGTGGGTTTGAGTGCGGCTGACGGGTTTTGAAATGGCCTCGGTGTTAGCCGGGACCCGATTCAGGTGAAGGTCTGGTTCTCGCGGTTGGAGCAGCGGGCGGCGGAGCCGGGGTCCTAACGTCCTGTCGAATCTGCGGAAGGGCCGGGAGCGACCGTTTTGATCGCTGCTGTAGAAGACAAACAAGTGAAGGTTTTTTCCCTCTTTCATCATGGCTCAGTTTGGAGGACAGAAGAATCCGCCATGGGCTACTCAGTTTACAGCCACTGCGGTATCTCAGCCAGCTGCATTGGGTGTTCAACAGCCATCACTCCTTGGAGCATCTCCTACCATTTATACACAGCAAACTGCATTAGCAGCAGCAGGCCTTACCACACAAACCCCAGCCAACTATCAGTTAACTCAGACTGCAGCCTTGCAGCAACAAGCTGCAGCTGCAGCAGCTGCATTGCAACAGCAATATTCACAACCTCAGCAGGCCTTGTATAGTGTGCAACAACAGTTACAGCAACCTCAGCAGACCCTTTTAACACAGCCAGCTGTTGCACTGCCTACAAGCCTTAGCCTGTCTACTCCTCAGCCTGCAGCACAGATAACTGTATCGTATCTAACACCAAGGTCCAGTCAGCAACAAACCCAGCCTCAGAAACAGCGTGTTTTTACAGGAGTGGTTACAAAACTACATGATACATTTGGATTTGTGGATGAAGATGTATTCTTTCAGCTTAGTGCTGTCAAAGGGAAGAGCCCCCAAGTGGGTGACAGAGTATTGGTTGAAGCTACATATAATCCCAATATGCCTTTTAAATGGAATGCTCAAAGAATTCAGACACTACCAAATCAGAATCAGTCCCAAACTCAACCTTTACTGAAGACTCCTCCTGCTGTACTTCAGCCAATTGCACCACAGACTACATTTGGTGTTCAGGCTCAGCCCCAAACCCAGTCCCTGCTGCAGGCCCAGATCTCAGCAGCTTCTATTACACCATTATTGCAGACTCAGCCACAGCCTTTATTACAGCAGCCACAGCAGAAAGCTGGTTTATTGCAGCCTCCTGTTCATATAGTTTCACAGCCACAACCAGCACGAAGATTAGACCCACTGTCCAGATTTTCAGGAAGGAATGACAGAGGGGATCAAGTGCCTAACAGAAAAGATGACCGAAGTCGTGAAAGGGAGAGAGAACGACGTAGATCCAGAGAAAGATCTCCTCAGAGCAAACGTTCCCGGGAGAGATCTCCTCGAAGAGAGAGAGAACGATCACCTCGGAGAGTTCGACGTGTTGTTCCACGTTACACAGTTCAGTTTTCAAAATTTTCCTTAGATTGTCCTAGTTGTGACATGATGGAACTAAGGCACCATTATCAGAATTTATATATACCTAGTGACTTTTTTGATGCTCAGTTTACATGGGTGGATGCTTTCCCTTTGTCAAGACCATTTCAGCTGGGAAATTACTGCAATTTCTATGTAATGCACAGAGAAGTAGAGTCCTTAGAAAAAAGTATGGCTATTCTTGATCCACCAGATGCCGACCATTTATACAGTGCAAAGGTAATGCTGATGGCTAGTCCTAGTATGGAAGATTTGTATCATAAGTCATGTGCTCTTGCTGAAGATCCACAAGAACTTCGAGATGGATTTCAACATCCTGCTAGACTTGTTAAGTTTTTAGTGGGCATGAAAGGCAAGGATGAAGCCATGGCCATTGGAGGTCACTGGTCTCCTTCGTTGGATGGACCAGACCCAGAAAAAGACCCTTCTGTGTTGATTAAGACTGCTATTCGTTGTTGTAAGGCTCTGACAGGCATTGATCTAAGTGTATGCACACAATGGTACTGTTTTGCAGAGATTCGCTACCATCGCCCTGAGGAGACCCACAAGGGGCATACAGTTCCAGCTCATGTGGAGACAGTGGTTTTATTTTTCCCGGATGTTTGGCATTGCCTTCCCACCCGCTCAGAGTGGGAAACCCTCTCCCGAGGATACAAGCAGCAGCTGGTCGAGAAGCTTCAGGGTGAACGCAAGGAGGCTGATGGGGAACAGGATGAAGAAGAGAAAGATGATGGTGAAGCTAAAGAAATTTCTACTCCCACCCATTGGTCTAAACTTGATCCAAAGACAATGAAGGTAAATGATCTCCGAAAAGAATTAGAAAGTCGAGCTCTTAGTTCTAAAGGATTAAAATCCCAGTTAATAGCCCGGTTGACAAAACAGCTTAAAGTAGAAGAGCAAAGGGAGGAACAAAAGGAATTAGAGAAATCAGAAAAAGAAGAGGAAGAGGAGGATGATAGGAAATCTGAAGATGATAAAGAGGAAGAAGAAAGAAAATGTCAAGAGGAAATGGAACGCCAGCGTCGGGAAAGAAGATATATTTTGCCCGATGAACCAGCCATCATTGTACATCCAAACTGGGCTGCAAAAAGTGGAAAGTTTGATTGTAGCATTATGTCTTTGAGTGTACTTTTAGACTACAGATTAGAGGATAATAAAGAACATTCATTTGAGGTGGTGCCTGGCTGCCTCCGTGGAAGAGTATGAAACTCTTGATCTCGGGGTTTTAGGTTCAAGCCCCACATTTGGTGTGGAAATTACTTAATAAATAAACTTAAAAAAAAATTCTGGGGACGCCTGGGTCCCTCGGTTAAGCGTCTGCCTTCGGCTCAGGTCATGATCCCAGGGTCCTGGGATCTCCCTGCTCAGTGGGGAGTCTGCTTCTCCCTCTGCCTGCTGCTTCCCCTGCTTGTGCACTCTCTCTCGCAAATAAATAATTCTTTAAAAAAAAATTTTAAAAAAAGTGGGTTTGAGTGCAAAAGCAGAATATCTGGTTAAAGGGCGAGTTGACTGGTGGATGGAAACACAGGCTGCAGCAGGATTCCAAATATCTTACACTTTGCGCTGTGGAAACAATAGATAGTGAGAAGCCACTCTCATGCTAGAAGTGACATTTGTGGAAGCTGAACCAGGCAGAGGTTGGGAATAGATCGGAGTGGGGCAAGATAGAGCAGGGCCGGCAAAGGGATTAGAACACTGGCCCCAGCCCAGCACAGGCTTCCGGACTGAGGCTTAGCCTGAGGTGAACGTTGGGAGACCAACAAGGGCAGATCTGATGTGAAAGATGCTGTGAACATTCGCCATACAGGACCGGATCACTGATGAGCACGGGCACCGGAAGTCAGTCTGAGGTTGAGCCCGGGATGCGGGAATAGAGAGAGGGAGGAATTTGCGGGGAGAGTTGGCACGTGGAGATGGTGCCGTGCCATCCATTTGCAAATGTCTGGCTGACTTCCAGTGATGTGAGATGGCAGCCGAAGACAGGTGGGTCACTGCTTCAGAATAATGCATTGCAACACTCCATGCAGATGAGATCTGCAAGGCTGACCCGGACAGGAGAGCGGGCAATGGAGGAGAGAGGGTTGGAAGCCCCTGCACGTGGAGACATCCCCCTACGGGGTCTAAAAAAAAAAAAAAAAAAACAAACCCTTCTTCCCTTTACCCTTCTTCTTCTTCTTCTTCATTTGTTCAAAGCCTGACATCATCCTAGACAGGTCCAGGCTTGGCTGCATACCCTGCATAACCTGCTCACTCGCCCCCACTGCTTCCTTAACAAGCTCCTGCCACAGGCTATTGTCAGGTGCATTTCATTAGTCATAGCAACCAGCCCTGAGTGCCCCTGTCGTGAGAGATGAGGGGAAAATCACTCTTTGTCCAAGTGGCTACAGGCAGCCTCTCTAAACCCACAGAACCTTATCTCCACAATTAATCCTGATTGCAAGTTCTCAGAATTGTGCCCCTTCATTTAGCTGCCAGTTCCCATGCCCTTAGAGCTTCTAGAAAGAAATCACAGAAGCTCAGACCTTATCTTGGGGGCTATTTTGAGGGCTTTTTCCTCGAAGGTGGAGAGATGCATCCCATCACCAGCAAACATTTCTTAGGTCTCCCTAGAGCATCAGATCAGCCTGTTTTATGTTGCTGTTTGGTTTTTAAGAAGAGGGTGAGAAGAGGAGGGAGGAGCGGGATGAATGGGGAAGTTTCCAAACGGGAGGCTGCAGCTGCCTCCCCATATCTGGGCTGTGCGACCCAGGAGAATTTCTCTTGGTGCTAAATTGGACCTTCCTATAGAGAGTGGCCATCTAAGGATAACTTTCTGCATGTTCTCACCGTGCTCGAAATGTTCCTTCACAAATAAGATGGGCAGGAAACGTTGCCACTTCTTCCCAGCCAGATGAGAACCCCTGACCATTTAGGAATACGAGGGCATGCAGCAATTTGAGCTCCTTGAAAAAAAGACACAAAGCACCGGCTCCGTGGGAGAGTGTGTGTGTCCAGCCGGAGACCTCTTGAGATTTTCTGCCGTTTGTTTGACAGTGGAACGTGGCCTGATTCAGCCCAGCAGTGCCACCTCTGGAAGAGTCTTCAGCCAGGGCTTCAAGGCATTTTGACGCACCGTTTTTTCAGGTGCTCATTGTGCTGCTCACATTTGAATTTGGGATATTTTAATGGGACCTTAAGCTCAAGCCATTAAGCTCATACTATGTCAAAAACAGAAAAAAAAATATTTTCTGCTCATAAAAGTAAATATGTTTATTGAAAAAGATTCAGACAAGTCAAAGAACTAAATGAATAATGAAATAATAAAGAAATAAATGCAGTGAATATACTGATCATTCCTCTTGTTAAAATATTTAGTCTTTTAGGGCATTTAAATTTTTATTCCTATATGTAGATGTATAGATTTGTTTGTATACAAAGAGGGAGCAGAGAGAGTGAGAGAGGTTCTTAAAAACATTTTTTAAAGATTTTATTTATTTGAGAGAGACAGAGAGCATGCAAGCAGGGTGAGGGACAGATGAAGAGGGAGAGAGAATCTCAAGCAGAATCCCCTCTGAGCACGGAGCCCCACATGGCGCTCAGTCTCATGACCCTGAGATCACGACCAGAGCCAAAATCAAGAGTCAGATGCCTAACCGATTGAGCCACCCATTCCCCTAAATACATGTTTAAGAACAAAAAATAATTTTGCCTTATAGGCTTTTTTATTCAATAGATAATGTACTGTTACGGACTGAATTGTGCCCCCCCAAAATAATTTGTATTTTGTGTTTTTTTATTAGGATTTTTAATTTATTTATTTGAGAGAGAGAGAGAGAGAGAGCACAAGCAGGGGAAGGGACAGAGGGAGAGAAGCAGATTCCCCACTGAGCAGGGAGCCCGATGTGGGGCTCCATCCCAGGACCCTGAGATCATGACCTGAGCCGAAAGCAGATGCTTAACCAACTGAGCCAGCCAGGCTCCCATACTTTGTGTTTTGAAGTCTTAAGCGCCCAGTGTGACTGCATTTGGGATAAGGCCTTTAAAAAGGTCACTAAGGTTAAATGATGTCATAAGGGTAGGGCCCTAATCCAATAGGGCTGGTGTCATTTTAAGAAGAGGGAGAGGCCTCAGGGATGTGGCACGTGGAACAAAGGGCATGTGAAGACACAGCGAGAAGGTGGCCATTGGCAAGCCAAGGAGGGACCAAACCTGCAGACACATTGGTCTTGGACTTCTAGCCTCTAGAGCTGTGAGAAAGTCCAGTCTGTGATTTAAGTCACCCAGTCTGTGGTATGCTGTAACAGTAGTGCAAACAAACTAACACAGGTATCTTTTCACTGTTTTAATGGCTGGATCACATGCCATTCTATGGCTATGTAATCACTTATTTAAACAATCATGAATATTTATGTTGTGCCTGCAGGTTTTTATTATAAGCAAGGTTGCAAGAAGCATCCCTATATGTATACATATATCAAATCATTTTTCAGGGTAAAATATGAGACGTGGAATTGCAGGGCCAAAAGATGTGTTCATGCAAAATTGGGTCACACATGGCCAAACTGACTTCCCAAAAGGCGGCACAAGCTGGCATTTCCATTTGCAGGATTTAAGTACCAGCACCCCCACCTCCTTTTTTTTATTATTATGTTATGTTAATCACCATATATTACATCATTAGTTTTTGATGTAGTGTTCCATGATTCATTGTTTGCATATAACACCCAGTGCTCCACGCAGAACGTGCCCTCTTTAATACCCATCACCAGGCTAACCCGTCCCCCCACCCGCCTCCCCTCTAGAACCGTCAGTTTGTTCCTCAGAGTCCATCGTCTCTCATGGTTCATCTCCGCCTCCGATATCCCCCCCTTCATTCTTCCCCTCCTGCTATCTTCTTCTTCTTCTTCTTCTTCTTCTTCTTCTTCTTCTTCTTAACATATAACGTATTATTTGTTTCAGAGGTACAGATCTGTGATTCAACAGTCTTGCACAATTCACAGCGCTCACCATAGCACATACCCTCCCCAATGTCTATCACCCAGCCACCCCCTCCCTCCCACCCGCCACCACTCCAGCAACCCTCAGTTTGTTTCCTGAGATTAAGAATTCCTCATATCAGTGAGGTCATATGATTCTCTGATTGACTTATTTCGCTCAGCATAACACCCTCCAGTTCCATTTACATCATTGCAAATGGCAAGATTTCATTCCTAGCACCCCTACCTCCTAATCAGCCAGACACTTTCAGTCTTTAACCTGCTCTATATTTGTCAGCAAAAATGATCACTTAATTTCATAGCAAAAGAAGTTGAGTATCTTGATAATTGCTTCCTGAAATTTTCATTTCTTTTTTTCATTTTTTTAATTTAAATTCAATTAATTAACATATAATGTATTATTGGTTTCAGAGGCAGAGGTCGGTGATTCATCAGTCTTATATAATACCGGTGCTCACTACATCACCTGCCCTCCTTAATGTCCGTCACCCAGTTACCCCATACCCTCTGTTTCCTTTTTCACTTTTTTCCAATGTTTTTTCTCTTGATATTTATCACATGATGATCCTTTCTCTGGTATATGTTACGGTATCTCTTCCCATTTGCCATTTTTCTTTTCATTTTGTTTCTTTTTGTTGTTTGCTTGTTTATCAGTAGAAAGACTTCTGAAATTGTTATGTCATGGGATCTACTAAGCTTTACTGCACAGTTTCTGGCTTGGACTTCATGCACACAATGCTTTTTCCTCTTCTCAAAATACTCACCTAATTTCTTTTGAGTAAATATTTAGGGAAAAGTGGAAGTTAAGGATGTTTGCTACACTATTATGTGGAATTAGAAACAACAGTGTTATACTTTTTTTTAATATTTTATTTATTTGACAGAGGGAGAGACCGTGAGAGAGGGAACACAAGCAGGGGGAGTGGGAGAGGGAGAAGCAGGCTTCCTGCCGAGCAGGGAGCCCGAAGTGGGACTCGATCCCAGGACCCTGGGATCATGACCTGAGCCGAAGGCAGACGCTTAACGACGGAGCCACCCAGACGCCCCCAGTGTTATACTTTTTGATGGAACATATCCAATTAGCCATGTCAAAGTGGGTAGGACATATTTGGAGCTAGTTACCCATTCCTCTGGGCCAGTGGGTCTCAACGTGTGGCCACTGGGAACTTGTAGGACATGCAGACTCTGGGGTCCCTCCCTAGACCTGCAGGATCAGACACTCAGCGAGGCCAGGTCATCTGTGCTGAGTGCCTGCCATTGACTTGGAGGCAGGCTCCAGTCTAAACATTGCTGCTTCAGCTGCTGCAGATAGAGCTGCCCCCAGGTCTTCGTGGGCATGTCCCCCGAGCAGCTTCCAGTGGTTTAAACCTTACCTTCTGTCCCTGTCATTAGGGAGACATCCACTCAGATGAGGGCATTTTCCTTACAGCTCATTTGCTACTGACACATGCACACACAGACACGTTTGAAAGCCCTCATCACATACATGCGGACATTACTTGTTCTTAGAACTGAGCGGATTTCAGAAAGGCACGGGCTGAATGTTGAGCCAGCACTCACGATCCCTCCTCTTTGGGCATCCAAAACTCTCTGGGAAGGAAGCAGGTGCCTCTGCCAGACATGATGCTTCCATGTTAAATATTAAAGGTCAAATGAGGTAAAACCCCAGCGCCTTGTTGCATAAAGACTCTCCTCGCGCGATGGGGAGAATACTGCTACAGTCTTTCCTCATGGGAAGCTATTAAATGTTCTTTAATATGCCTGAATATCTTGTGAAAGGCTTAAATATTTTCTGTACCTGTTTTCTATAGGAATTAGGGGAAATACACAAGATAAATATTCATCTGTACAGACAACAAATTGGGAAAATCCTAAAGGAGAGGCTTGAGAGATTTTTTTTTCTTTAAAGGAGATTTTTAATACCTTGATTTTTCGCGGCTTTGTAGCACGGAAGGTTGTGTGCTGCAAGAGACCAGGGCTCCGTGCTTAAGCGCACACTTACTTGCATGAACGAGCAGTGAATGAAAACCGCTAATGTCCCGGCATGCACCACTGGCAGCACTCATTTCGCCTGAGCTGAGTCTTCCTAGCAGGTTTCTGCTTCATTTAGAGCCGTCAATACCTCAATTAATGCCTGCTCGCCTGCCCTGGGAGGGATGGTTACACATTTCACTTCACAAGCCTCTGAAATCTCAAAGCCCCCTGAGAGGCGCTCGGTCATAAAATATCTCCTGATTAACAGTGCTGTTTGCCAAGAATTCCTTGCTCCTTTCTGTTTCTTCCTTTGTAAGATTTATCAACTGCCATAAACAGGAGATACTGAGAGCCGCCGCCTGCAGTTACATGGAAAATATCCCCCAAGCATGCCCTGTGAGGGTTCGCTGATTTTACGCCTGGATCGGACTCACAGGTCCACAGCACAAAGCAAGGAAAAGCACTGATTTGAGCTGGACGGGTGTGCGTGCATGCGAGTGCATGTGTGTGTGCGTGTGCCTGTGCAGGCACATATCCTGGCATTTACTCATGAGCTAGGACGTGACCTCCACCCTTCAGTATCATTAACCCTACAGTTCAGTACGTGAAGAGAATTTTCCTCGCCTTGTGTTAAGAAGGGAAAGGCAGCTCGTTCAGGTTCCGACAAGGCTGTGTTTAACGGTGCTGCTTGTTCCTTCAGAAAAGGTGGTTTTCCGTCTGCAGTCACTGATGCTATTTTGTATCTCCATAAGCTCAGAGGTGGCTTTAGCAAACCCCCCAAAAATAGGACAAGAGACCATCCAAGCACTTTACTTTTTTTTTCTTTTTGAGAGAGAAAGCTCTTTAAAAAGAAACATATAATGCCATATTTATCTTCTAATATACATTGTGAAAAATACCTGACATTTTGGCTTTCATATAAAATTTGGGAGAAAGAATTTAAGAGAATTCAAACACTCTGGTGGTTCAGGGATTGCCCTGTATGCCTCCAACACACACACGTACAGGTGTGCTCACACCTGTGTGCACATACCCTTATGCACACCGTGCACATGAAGAAGAATGCATACACGTCACACAATCACTCCCAGGCACACCCGAGTACACATGCATGCACACACGTACATAAATATAGGCCCTTCTAAGGACCTATGGCAATAATCCCTTTGAGAGTAGCATTCAAAACCTTCTTCTTGGAAAGTGAGCAAGCCGTCAACCCATTCTCTTCATATCAAGGGACCAGAATTTAGCATTTAGAAAACACTCTCTTTTTCCTTTTTTTTAACCTATGCTGTCAATTTTCTAGGTGATGTGATGGATACAGCCATTATATTATTTACCAAATCCATTAATATTTCATTTAGAACCTACAAACGTGAAATTTACCTTTAAGCATGTTTTATTTATTGCTCAAACCTTATGAAAACCACAGGACATGGTTAGATCTTTAAAATCTCTATAATCCCATCACCCTAATGCTGACTTTTTTTTTTCCTTCTGGTCCTTGCCTATATACGTATATATGAAAAGCTCTTCAGCCTTGGTGGAATGTAAATCTAGTTGGGAAAGCAATTCATGGATGCAAATATTAGCTAGAGAAAAAATAACTAACATTATAAGCCCTTACAGTCTAGAAAGGACTTCCCGTGTGTTTGATCTTTCAGCTGCTCTGTACTGAGGAGTCATCACCATGGTACCCACTGAGGAATCAGGCACAGAGTATAAACACTTATTGAAGTTTATAGTTCACAAATTGGCAGAGCCAGAACTTAGTCAGCTCCTCTGATTCCAAACTCTGTGCTGTTTCTGCACGACGCTCTCATAGGACCTTAGAGTAAGGCTCAAGGTGACTGGGAGTGGGGGGCCATCCCAGGACAGCTCTAAAGCCATGGTTCTCACGCTCTGGCCTGCACCAGGATCTCATGGACAGTTGTTCACGCTGCCAGGCCCAGGGTTGCATTTCTAGCAAGTTCCCAGGTGCCGCTCCTGCAGCTGGTTCAGGAGCCACTCTTGAAGAACCACTGTTGTCGACAAATTGATCACAAATATTGATGGTGAGACTGCAAACTTGTACAACTCTTTTTGAGAGATGCTTGGTATTGTCTCATAAATCTAAAGAAATACACATACCTTAGCTCTCTGTATATGTTCCCTGAAGAAATACATGCATAAGATTCCAGGGTTCACATACAGAAATGTTCATAGTCGTGTGGAATCTGAAACTTCTGAAATAAATAAACCATGGGACATTCATGCAAAGAAATATTATACAGCAGTGAAAACACCTGCGGACTCTGTATATATGTGATAGATATCATGTAAACCAACACAGAATAAAAGAAGGGAGACACCAAACTGTACAGAGGGTATGATTCAATTCAAAAACAGGCAAGGTTAACTCAGTTGTTCATGAATGCAGAACCAAGTGGGAATAGTCTAGGCTGCCTATGTTGTGATTCTGGCTCTACTGCTTACTACCTGTGTGACCTTGAATGAGTCATTCAGTCTGTCTCTGCCTCAATTTCTGCACACCTAAAATCGGGGTAAAAATAGCACCTACCTCCTAGGGCTGCTATAAAAGTGAAAAGCAGGTAAAATTCTCAACATAGGGCTTAATACATGTTAGCTATAATTATCATCATCTTTATTACACCAGATGTTTTTCAAAGGGGATTTTATGTCCTTGATACCAGCACAAACAAATGAAAAAGAAATGCAGGGAAAAAATGATAACCCAATAAAATAAACCAACTATTATAACCAAATCCAGGTAACCAAATTAACAAAAACTCATATGCATTTATGCAAGCAAATGGAAACATACTTTAGGGGCCAAAGAAAGAGGGTTCAATGGGAAAGGATATTGACACAGGGTGAAGACCAGGTGGTTGGGAAGGCTTCAAGGAAAAGGCAACACATCAGAAATTAAACGTAAGGTGGGGATTGCAGGGTTGAAGGCAGGATCAAGGTCCTGGGCACTGGCCTGTCTTGGGCAAGAATCTTCAGGTGGAAGAAGCCCCTGGGGTGCCCTAGAGAGGGAAGTGGTGTGATCTCAGCTGCCAGGGGACATGTCCCTGCATTCCAGGGAGCCACAAGGCAATATGTGTTGCAGCTGAAGCAGCAGAATGTGGCTGAGTCCACCACCACGAGTGTCAGTGGGGACAATGGCTTATCTCCTCTCTCTGTGCTTCTCCATGAAAAACAGCTGAAAGTAAAGTTTTTGCTCAGAAGTTTGACCATGGCTTTGGACGCAGCCATTCTGTGTATCCATCCCCAAGCCACCGGAAGCTGCTGGTTCTGTTTCCATGGAAACTTCTTGCCTTCCAAGAACTGTATCCGAATATGTAAGAAGAGGGAATGCTTGACTGGGGGAGAATCTGTTTCTCAGCTCCCACATGGGTTGTTGGCCACCCTGGGATCTTCACAGGCTGCTGGCCAGAAACTTCCAATTCTCATGGTCCTCTTCAGCCACTGCGTGTCCTGGTGACACAATGGCAGACTTCCCTGGAGCATGTGATCTCACACACACACACACACACACACACACACACACACACACACACACACTCCAGTGCCCAAGATGAAAGCTGCAGTCTATAATCTAATCTGAATGATTTACCACCACTTCTGTCAGATGCTATTGGTCACAAGGACCAAGGACTCTGGTAAAATGTGGGAGGGGCTATTCAAGGGTTTGCAAACCAGGATATGAGGACCACTGGGAATCACCCCAGGAGATGGCCAACATCACTGATTTTTTTTCTAATGAATATTCTAGACGTCATCCAATTTTTCATGATGACATTTTAAATTTTCTTTTTTACCAGCACTGTCAGCAGGAAATCAAATTCTATTTACTATTTTCTTTCTTTCTACTTTAATTGCTAGGAAGTCTTGTTAGGCAGAATGTGGCATCTGTGTACATGGCCAGATTGGGGGTGGAGGAGGAAGAAATGTCCTGCCTATCTCTCTGTGAATTGGGGGGAAATTCCATTTTTAATATCTTTTGGTTAATATTCACACTTGTCATGCAAAATAAACCAGCTTTCTTTCTAATAATGTCACTTGAAACAAGTTCAGAGTGAATATAATATGAATCCTAAATGTTTTCTGTCTTAGCCCTGACACATTTACTCATGTCACGAAGCCCCAGCTGAGCTGCCAGGAAGTGGAGCTGTTGCCACTCTTGTTAAAGTTTAACCTCAAACACAGCCCACTGTAGCTTGGAAACACGGATTTGATTAATGGTTATAATCAAAGTAACTTCATTATGTAAGCGTCATAACCCAGCCAAGAAGATATTTTAGTATGTGCTAAGAACTTATTAATTCCTGGCTGGAGAAATCATTTTCTTTATGGGGATTAGAGCTGCCCAGTAGGTAGCCTCACTTGCTAAAACTTTTATGAACAGTAAGTATTTGGACAGGAGGAATTTTTGATTCTGCAGCAGTGATAATAGCACTTTGTGTTTCTGCGGGGCCTTTCTTCCGACACACTCAGTGGGTTCCACTAGCATAATCTCATTAATCCTGATCACAGCCTCAGGAGGCTGGAGGTCTCATTGTTCTTACAGATGAAGAAATGGAGATGAAGCTGAGAGGCAGGGACCCCAAACGGAGAAAAAGCCACTCAGCCTTTGAATCCCTGGGGAAGAAGGGGGCCCATAATTGGAAACCATTTTCTCTAGCAAAGCGCTGTAGACGTTTTCAAGAATAATGACCATAGTAGCATTATTCACGGTGGCCCAAAGGTGAAAGCCATGCAAGGGTCCATGGATGGAGGAATGGATAAACAAAAGGTGGTATATGCACACAAGAGAATGTTGCTCAGGCTCTAAAAGGAAGGACATTCTGACACACGCTACAGCATGGATGAGCCATGATGACTTTATGCTAGGTGAAATAAGCCTGTCCCAGAGGGACACATACTGCAGTATTCCTCTTCTCTGAAGTCCTTAAAGGAGTCAAATGCATGGAAATGGAAAGTAGAATGGTAGCTGGGAGAGAGGGAATAGGAGTTGAGTTTTAATAGGGACACACTTTTAGTTTGGGAAGATGAAAAAGTTGTGGAGACGGATCGTGGGGAAGGTTGCACAACAGTGTGAGTGTACTTAATGTCACTGACAGTACACTTCAAAGTGGATAAGATGGTAAATTTGATGTTAGGTGTGTTGGGGAGAACATGTGTTCACTGTGACTGGGAAATGTGACTCTGGGTTCCTTGATGGCCCCAGGTGATGCCAGGACAGTAACCACAATTACAGTGAAAGATAATGTTGATGGGTTGTACTGTATTAGAAAAGAGACTAACCACTTTTCTCATTAGGGTTTGCCCTGTGTGCATGGCCTTCATCATGGCAATAGAGAAAAAGAAGGCCACTGGTTTCCCGTTCCATCTTCCAGACTGTGGTTGGTCATGCCCAAGTCTTGCCCAAGAGACTGCCTCCTCCCAGCTCCTGTGCCCCCTTCAGGTGACTAGGTAACAGCAGCAGCTGCCTAGGAGACCAAGTATTTATCAGGTTCCAGGGCCAGCATCCTGGGGATGTGACCAGTGCAGTGGCATGGGCCCCTAAGCTCTCAAGAGCCTTGTGCTTAGGGTTTAACGTTCTTCAGCCACCATCTTGAAATTCTTAATAGTTTTGTCTCCAAGTTTGTGTTTGTAAGCGAAGTCTGATGGAACAGTGGAGCTTGAGCTGGGGACTTGGGGCCTCAGCCCCGCTATCATCCATCTCCCACTGCAACCTGTCTCCCCGTTCTCCTACTCCCGGAGCCCCAGGCTCCCCTTCTCTGCAGTCACCCACTCAACAATCCCTGAGGTTGTTCTCACCTGCGGACCCTAGGGTATGTTGGAAGATCAAGGTCAGGCTCCTCACAGCATCTCCATGCCCTCCTTGCCTGGAGGTGGCCATGCCAGGAGCTTTTATTTTATTTTAATTTTTTATTGTTATGTTAATCACCATATATTACATCATTAGTTTTTGGTGCAGTGTTCCATGATTCATTGTTTGTTCATAACACCCAGTGCTCCACGCAGAACGTGCCCTCCTCAATACCCATCACCAGGCTAACCCATCCCCCTACCCCCCTCCCCTCTAGAACCCTCAGTTTGTTTTTCAGAGTCCATCATCTCTCATGGTTCGTCTCCCCCTCTGACATACTCCCCTTTTCTTCCTCTCCTGTTATCTTCTTCTTTTTCTTTTTTCTTAAAATATGTTGCGTTATTTGTTGCAGAAGTACAGATCTGTGATTCAACAGTCTTGCACAATTCACAGCGCTCACCGTAGCACATACCCTCCCCAATGTCTATCACCCAGCCACCCCATCCCTCCCACCCCCGACCACTCCAGTAACACACAGTTTGTTTCCTGAGATTAAGAATTCCCCATATCAGTGAGGTCATGTGATACATGTCTTTCTCTGATTGACTTATTTCACTCAGCATAACACCCTCCAGTTCCATCCACGTCATTGCAAATGGCAAGATCTCATTCCTTTTGATGGCTGCATAATATTCCATTGTGTATATATACCACATCTTCTTTATCCATTCATCTGTCGATGGGCATCTTGGCTCTTTCCACAGTTTGGCTATGGTGGACATTGCTGCTATAAACATTGGGGTACACGTACCCCTTCGGGTCCCTACATTTGTATCTTTGTGGTAAATACCCAGTAGTGCAATTGCTGGATCGAACGGTAGCTCTAATTTCAACTGTTTGAGGAACCTCCATACTGTTTTCCAGAGGGGTTGCACCAGCTTGCATTCCCACCAACAGTGTAGGAGGGTTCCCCTTTCTCCACATCCCCGCCAACATCTGTCGTTCCCTGACTTGTTAATTTTAGCCATTCTGACGGGTGTGAGGTGGTATCTCATTGAGGTTTTGATTTGGATTTCCCTGATGCCGAGCGATGTTGAGCACTTTTTCATGTGCCTGTTGGCCATTTGGATGTCTTCTTTGGAGAAATGTCTGTTCATGTCTTCTGCCCATTTCTTGATTGGATTATTTGTTCTTTGGGTGTTGAGTTTGATAAGTTCTTTATAGATTTTGGATACTAGCCCTTTATCTGATATGTCATTTGCAAATATTTTCTCCCATTCTGTCGGTTGTCTTTTGGTTTTGTGGACTGTTTCTTTTGCTGTGCAAAAGCTTTTTATCTTGATGAAATCCCAATAGTTCATTTTTGCCCTGGCTTCCCGTGCCTTTGGCGATGTTTCTAGGAAGAAGTTGCTGCGGCTAAGGTCGAAAAGGTTGCTACCTGTGTTCTCCTTTAGGATTTGGATGGACTCACGCCAGGAGCTTTTAGAAGGTGACAGAATACCACTGGGGTCACCCTTCCAAGTCCCGGGTATGGCTGTCATTCTGGTGGAAGGGGAACCTGGCAGGTGGTTAGGGGTACGCATATGCATGCCAAGTCTCGGGCCTTGTCCTGATGCTGGGAAGGCTGGCACTTGGCCAACCCCAAGCTCAAGAGAACATAAGACTATCCGTTGGCTAATTGAATTTAAATTTAAAAAAAGAAAAAAATATTAAAATTATAAACCATTATGATATGTGGGGAGAGAGAGAGACCACAGAAGAATTTAAAAGGTTTTATATTTTAGAACTTCAATGGCACATTTTTCCTGTTTTTTGAACAAAGGGCCCACGTGTTTGTTTTTGTTCTGGGTCCAGAAATCATGTAGCCAGTCCTGCTGAGCAGTCTCAAATATGCAGTAGGCTTACAGGAGGTATGTGATTTTGCAGCTGAGGAACTGGAGCCATCAAAGACATCATGGGGAGTCTCCCCTGAATGGACCCAGCCCTAGGTCCAGGGGCATCCAAGGATGCTCTGGCTGCCCCATGCCCTGTGTTCTGAGGTGGGCCAGCACCTGGTCCTCCACTATGGTTGGGCAAAGAGGCTTTGCACTTGGATTCAGGAGATCTAGGGCCTCCTTCCTTCTAGATTTTCCATTTACTTCCTAGTTGCATGACTCTAGGCTTATTACTTCCCTTCCCCGGTCCTCTTTTAGTATGAGTAAATGGAATTAAGAATTCCAGGGAGGGCAAGGTAGGGAAAACTGTTCATATTAGGGATTAAAGAACATAACTTTGCTGCATTACTTTTATGGTGAAATTAATGTTTTAAAAATCTTACAAGATGTGGACATTGCTGCTATAAACATTGAGTGCATGTATGTTATTTGAATTTAAATTAAAAAAAATTTATAAAAAGATGCTTTCTAAGGAAAAAAATCCTACCAGATGAAATAGATCTTTGGATTAGGGGTAGGAAAGGGGCGCAAAGAGCATGTGTTCCAGTGTAGCCAGTCTTAAACCCTCTAGTTCCCTGGGTCCTTGCATATAAATAAAGGGAAAGGGGAAAAGATGCCAGTTATTAAATGAACCTGAGCATTCACTTACACTCTATTCTTTATTTTTCCCCACTTCAAGATAGATATTTAGTGCCTGGTTCTCTTGGATCATCTGCATGGGCATCTGTTAATATAAATTTAAATCTAATGAATCTGCTAAAAATATTATTTCTACATCTCTCACGCGTATTTATAGCAAAACTTAGAATCTACTTAAAGTGGAACTTATCAATAGGTCCTGGGTCATCTCTATGGTCAAAACGTCTATCCCATCAGATTGTTATATGGGTTAAATATATGTGGGGCATATGAGAAAGTTTCCAGAACAGAGTCAGCACTCAAGCAAGTTAGCTATTGCTGTTGTTGTTGTTGTTGTTGTTATTGTTGTTGTTGTTGAATTGTGAGAGAGAGAGAAGAAGGGGAGGAAATTAAGGAAGGATGGAAGGAAGGGGAATAAGGGGGAAGAGTGGGAAGGAAAGGGACAGAGAAAGTGGAGGAGCAGTAGAGCTATCAATGGCCCAGGAGATCAGCCCTTAGAATTGTTGCAGCCCAGGCTTTATTAGGATCACTTGCAGAGCTTCAAATAAAGCCATTCCTGAGCTCCACCCCTGAGACTCTGACTCAGTTGGTCTGGGGTAGGGCCTGGGCACTAGTCCATTTTAAAAACAACCAGGTGATTCCAACTTCTGAGATGCAGCCCAGGTTGAGAATGTCTGGTCCCATTCAGCCCCTCTAGGAATCAGGCCAGTGGTCTTGCCCACTCCTAGCATGTCGTGGATGGTGTGAGGTTGGGGTCCAGCCTCCTTGCTCCTAGTCCCCTTCACACTTCGCCCTCTGATATGACATGTGTGAGAGAGGCACCAGACCCCAAGTCATATCTGCAGAGTCCAGAGTAAGGCACGTGCAGTGGATCCCCACCTCGAGCAGCAGAATTCAGGAAGAGAGCTGCCATCTTAGTGCCTTAGTGTCTTAGTGATCTTTGAGATGTTCACTGATTCATGTTTTCACCTAGTCTATTTTAAAATAAAATAATGAAAATTCTGTATTCTGTAAATTTTGATTGGCTGATGAGATAACACTGAAATAAATTTAGATTCAAATCTGTGCATGAAATATTCATTGTGGAATCCAGGCAGTGGGTATATGGCTGTTCAACTTTCCATATGCTTGAAATTTTTCCCAGTCAAATGTTGGGGGATGTGTAAAAAAAAGTACCTGAAGAGGCGCCTGGGTGGCTTAGTTGGTTGATCATCGAACTCTTGATTTAGGCTCAGGTCATGATCTCAGGGTTGTGGGATTGAGCCCCACGTTGGGCTTCACGGTCAGCACTGAGTCTGCTTAAGATTCTCTCTCCCTTTGCCCCTCCCCCCAAAACTCGCTCTCTCTCTCAAAAAAAAAAAAAATACTTGAATAAGTGGGTTTAAAATATGTGTTCATGTCTGAGAATATCTGCCTGCCTCCCTGGTCCTACCACCCATAAACCCTTTGTCCCTGCCTCTGTTTTCTAGCTTGGGCTTTGGGGCAGCCTTGTTGCCTCATCCTTGGACAACACCCTCTTCTGCCACCTCTGTTTGGGTAGAGTGAAGGACTGAGGGACCACCCCTCCCCCAGGAGGCAGGGCTTGCCTGCTCAGACATGGGAGTCCTAGGCACTCAGGAAGGTTGGCCACTATCTACTGGGGTCATTATTGACGATGGTAACGTTTGTTTTAGAATAGGACTCATTTAAGTCCGATCCTGGTTTCCTCCTCTCCAAGGCTTTGACACCCACTTCTCTATTCTGGTTTTCTCTTTCTTCTCTGTAAAATGAAGGAATTGAACCAGATGATCATGACGGGGAGGTTGTCTAGTTAGAAATTATCCAGGATGCTTGGTATTTTGTTCTGTTTCTTTTTCAGTACTAGTTTCAGCCGAGCTGGGGAGTGAGAAAAGAAATAAAAATGTATTAGAATCCATTTTGTGCCATTAAAAGAGGAGAGTAACATTTGCAACTAACCTTGAATATTAGCAGTTTATTAATATAAATGTCCACCACCCTCCTGTATCCCTGAGTTGAGAAAGCAACATATGCATCGATTCTTCGCTGAATCACCTGTCAAAACACACAGTGATGTGCTGTTCACATCCATAGGGTTTACTCTTATGAATAAGATTGGCTATGGCTCTTGGGTGAACCTCCTCAGTGTCCCTGTATTGTGGGAACACCCCTTAAAAGCATCAATATGGTGACACATTCCCCAATGCAGTCTTCTGGTCAGTGTTAAACAGCAAAATCTGTTGGAGGTAGAAGGAGGGGAGAGAGCCATAAGTTCTAGTGTTTGCCAATGTCGATGGTGTAAATCCTCCCACCGTTGCCAATTTCAAGCTAAATAGGTCACGTCCCATGAGTGTGAGTTGTGCTGTAGTGTGCACAGCTTTCCCTGGCTGGTGGCGTGGCTCTGCTACACCCCTGCATCTTTCTGCTGTAAGAAAGTAGGTCAGATGGCACTCCCTTGTTCCATAAGAATGCAGATTTCCTGAACATTGAGATGCTGTTAGATGATACCATGGTTTATGAAGGAAACATAAACCATGGTAAAACGGCACCTTGCTTAATGGGTAATTTTGCAGGAGAAGCACACAGCATACAGTCTCTGAACAAAGCTCTCTTGGTCTAGATTTCCTTTGCCCCCACAGCCTCTGCATGGTACCAATCCCTGTTAAATTACCCCATCCATTTGTTATGCTTCAGAAATCCTTGCAAAAAGCACTCCTCTGCTGACATGTTGTCATCTCTCAGTACCCATGACCGTGACAGGTGGAAAGGTCATACTTTCAAACATTAGCATTGCAAGGAGCCATGATAATGATCCATTTTTGAAAAGTCTTTTTGACCATTTCTTTACAGGGCTGCAAATACTCGGGTGGGATAGGAGAAGGCAGGCTGGGTCAGGACATTTCTGACCAAATACTGCGTTTATTCATCAGACCTAAAATACCTATTTTGGTGGGACACTCTTCCAAGGGAGAAATGTAAGTAGGAAGAGAAACATCTTTGGCAGAGTAAGATGGGCAAACCATGAACAAGCCAGAGGTTGATGATTTCGGTCAGGCAGGGCTCCCCTGTGGAATGCAATTAAGCTTTTCCTTATTAGGGCAAGGAAAGAACAGAAAACAGGTCCTCAAAGCAGCACTGCATTTTTCTTAGGGAGAAATAACATGTTCTTTCAGTGAATTGTTTTAAAGAAATAGGAAATTACCTTCTGGGCTAACAGCAACCTTCAGAGTACATTTGCTCCCCTGCATAGCAGCTCATAAGGCAGGACAGAATACCATTATTTCAGAATTGGCTCACTCTCCTAAGAAGAAGAAGAAACGATCAAATACCCTGAACTTGCCATGTCCTCACTGGAAATCTCTCTGTTTTCATTCTCTGCCATTTTATAAACATCTTCCTCCTGCCTGGCAGCAAACCCACCCCATTGTAGCGCTTACACGTCCCCGACACTGTGAGGCGCTAGCATGGACTGGTTTCTAGAATCCAGCTTTGCCACCAGAGCTCCTCCATCCTGTGCTCTGCTCAGGAATCCTGCAGGCTCCTAGCTGGTGGGACCAGGGGGTCACGTTTCAAAGCGCAATCATAATGTGAGTTTCACAGTTTCTGGCTCATGTTCCTCAGCTCTGAGAGGAAGAATGAGAAGTAAGTATATTCTTCTGGACCCACAACAGATTTGTTCACAGTTTTGCAAGGTCACTTTTTGTGGCTGCGGGATCTTTAATCATCATGTTTTAGCACTTGGCTCTTGTGAGAAGAAAATCTGGGTTAATGAATTTGAGCCCAAACCGAAAGTGTCTTTAGTTAAGAAGCTTTATGAAGGAGATGTGCCCAAAATCCGGAGCAGACCACAGACCCCAAATGAAAGTCCACATCCATTCCTCATCTGAAGATCTCCCCTCCTTCAGGGCATGAAGAAATAAGTCCCTGCCGTCAGAGACATGGAGATGCCATCCATGTATGCTTGTATGGTGCTGACTGTGCTGTGGGCTGGCTTTGTTAATCCTCTCAATGATCATTATCTCCCTGTGGCAAAGAACAAAACTGAAGCACAGAGCAATTAAGTGACTAGGGCCACACAGTGAGCAAGCAACACATCTAAGGTTCACACTCAGGCCACTACCAGGTTGTGCGGGCTGATGATAACCCAACCTATAACAATGATTTTGCAACTGGGGACCTCTTTGGAAACTATACATGATACACATTACATCTTTCTCTGCAAAGCCATTCAATAGAATTTTTTTTTTCCAAAATAGAACATCTGCCATATTCTCCCAAAGCTCCAAGACCTATGATTAAGGTCAGCTCAAAACAATTCTTAGTCTCCTATTATAGAAAAACCCAAAATAATAATAATAAATAAACATAATGGTTTATACTTCTTTCTCATATGAATGTTTTCTGGAGTGAGGCAGGTTGGCTTGGGCATGATAGTTTCATGGTGTCATCAAGGACCCAGGCTCCTGTCTCCAGAGTCATCTCATGATCTGAGATGACAGTTGGCACTCCAGGTATTAGATCCTGATGTCGGGCTGGAACAGGAGGAAACAGAGAAAGCCCAAAAGGATTCCAACCAGCAGAGCTCACCTCCCAGGAGACCTTGATGCATCATTGCCTTGAGCTAGCAACACCCAACTCTAAGAAAAACTTGGAAACACATTCTTTTATTCAGGTATATTTTTAATAATGTCTCTTGTTAAAAGCTGTGGAAAGAGGGAAAATGGGCTTCCAGAGGCAACTGGAAATTTCTGCTCAGTCAACAGTCCATACCTATTGTCAATTTCATAGGGCCTCATAAATAATTCCCCTGAATTCAGAATCGAGCAAGAGATAGACACAGGGGTAGGATGGTTTGATCTTAGTTTTCTGGAGAATGTGTGCTTGCAGATGCTACACTCTAGAATTAGGGAGACTTAGCCACCCAGTCTCTGCCAGAGCTGGAGACATACACACCTCTTGTTTGGACACATCCTCTTTCCATTACAGGAAGTTTGTAGATCAGAACATGTGTCCGCTGCCAACAGATAACTGGAAGGGACTGGTCACACTTCTCAGTTCCCCACCCAACTCTCAAATCAGGTTATTCACTGCCTCTCCATTCAGGAGAGGGGTCAGGAGTGTTGCTTTCATTGATGGTCCCCCCACACGGAAGCATAATGAGCAGGGGGCATTTCTCCCAACAACAACCTGCCCATTTTGGCTGCTGGGGCCTCACTTTTTTAATGATGTTCTGTTATTTTATTTCTTGTCTGCAAATTTTTCTGCATATATCCAACAGTATGCTAGGAAACGTTTAACCACCAGGTCTCCAAAAACATGTATAAATACTAATAAAATATATCATACTCAGCATCGTCAATTCCATAGAGCCAATTCCTTCTCATAAAATGCTTTTATTGCCTTTAAGTGAACTCTCATTTCTATAGCCACCATATGGCTGCTATGCTGAACCAGTGTTGTTCCAACATGAAGGTCGTTTGGTGCTTCTGTTTGTAGTAATAGGGAAGACAGAAGCGAAACAGGAAGACTGATCAGGGAATGTCATTCATTTATCAAAGGTGTGAGTGAATTGTTTGCTAAAATAGATGAACCAGACTCCTTTGCTGAATTTTGCATACTGGGAGAATAGTTTCTCAACATTTGGAGCTATGTAAAATGTAACAGCTTCGGACATTTGTCTTGTTACTAACATTTTCCTCCATCCTTTTCTTAAATCCAGACAATCAATAAGACAATAAACCAAGCCTGATGCAAAGCATCTACAAAAGTGGGGCATGCGCTGACTCATTAACTCCTAGGTCCCACAGGGTCCCTGTCAGTTGGTTCTACACAAATCCACTGGTGCCTGCCCGAGTTGCCGGACAAACCCATCCAGGACCCCAAATCCCTGCAGCCCTGGGCATTTCTGGTGGGGTCTCCACCTCGCACTGGGTTTAAAATGCAGAAGCCAACAGTCAGCATTACACATGTCCCCACCAGTACACCTTGGCTCACTCCCTCACCCCAGACACCCCCATTTTTCATCATCGGTTGGAGTGAGGCCCATCATCATCATCACAGACCCAGTGGAAGCAAAGCAGCAGAGTGACTCCCTGCTTTAAACTCAAATAAATCCACACATCGACACACATCCAAGTGAAAACATAAATATTTTGTTCCTAGGTGTCTTCTTTAGCAATGAGTTGACGATTATGGGTTAAACATAACAGAGACTGCCCCGATCTTGGATACTTGAATTATTTTTCCTATTTTCGTCCACATTTTTTGCCCTCAGTTTTATCCAATGAATCTTACAATAAGGCAACCAATTCCTGTCTTTAAGAGATCAAGTAATTGTAGAAGAAAAGAAAGCATCTTGGGAGATTCTCAAATAATTTGGCTCCTTAAAACATACTTTTTAAAAATAAAAACTCCACTGAATTTCAGATTTCTAAGTAATTTTATAGCATACACAAATACGGAGTTTATAATTATCATGGAAAAAAATTTTCACCAGTAACAAAGACCCCGACTTAACGCACTGAACGTACCTGAATACATCCTAAGTAGCCAGTCCCCTACCACTGACAACATTGTGGCAAGAGCCTACGCGCACGCTAGCACCACCAGGATTCAACAGGTGCCCCTGATTCTTTCTCTGAATCTCTTGGGGGAAAGTGGCACTACCACTTCCTACTGGTATATTTTCAAGGGAAGACATCAAGGGATGCTTACAGAGAGATGTTGAGTTCATCCCACACCATCCCATGAATAAAATGTCCACACAACGGACTTCTTCTACGCCCCTGGACATATAAAATGTTTTTTATTAGCCATTTTGGAAAGAAATCGTCTCAAAGAATAACAAGAAAAAAAGAAATAGTTCTGTCTCTTATTAAACAAACCACACCAGACCAATTTAACATTTTTTCGATGGCTGAGGATCATCATTTGAAAACCCATGATGATGGTCTTCTGGGTGTGGGGAATGCTGAGTGCAGGGTGAGGGGAGGCGGGACACTGTGTTTGCCAGCCCCAGGTGGTCGTGGCCACCGTGATCTCGAGGTGTGTGCTGTTCCTCCCTCTTCTCTCACGTCAGCTCTCTGGCAGCTCTTCTTCTCTTGGTGGCTCGACCGGGACAGCCTGCTGCTCTCTCCAAGTGTAGGTTTTAATCTGATAGGCGGGAAAGTCATTTAACCATGTTCCTCTGTCCTGCATATAAACATGAAGAGACTTTGAGAGAGCATCTAGAGCTTTCTCCTACTGCTAGAATGTTTGCATTTTGTAGCTATCAGGGCTATTTAGGAGTTCTTAGACACTATTTATGATTGCTTCATTTTTCCCATAGAGAAATTCCCATAAATATTTCCTGTGGTTGAGGTTTGTTGAAATCATGCCACTCTAAAGACAATTCCCACTTTATGTTTCAAGGGGAAGTGATAAGGAGACATATCAGAAGAGTCTCACAGGCTGGTTTGACCTCTCCCCATAACTGTGTTCAGGAAAGTGGTCCCCAGCAGTTCCCAGCACCATAATGAGTATGCATCACAGTACACTGGACAGGGAGGGATCACACACAAGGCTCCATGCAAGAAAGCACCTGTGCCCCCACTGGCCAGGGGCACATGTATTCAGTGCTCTTGTCCACTTGCCCCTTGGTCCTTCCACACACCGGATGTTCAAGTTCCACACCTGCTGTTCAAAGGTTTTTGGTAGCATTCAGAACCCTTTGATTGTAGATGGTGCGAAGTTGCAGGCAAGAGTATCAAATGAGGGGTGATGGTCCACTCTGCTCCCTGTTCCCCCAGAGCCTCCCCCTGGCCTCCTCTCCTGTAGAGGACACCCTTGGAGAGGGACGCCATGTCTCCCTTTAGCCCCTCCCAATGGAGTGCCCATTCAGCCTCTTCTCTTGGTAGAGACCCTCAGTTGGTGACTATTGGGACCAGCTAATGGGGCCAGTGAACTCCTGGGGCTTTAGTCCCTTCCCCCAGTGGGGTGGAGAATTGGAATATGTTGCAAAGGCTCCCATCTGGTGTCCCAGACTCACAGCGCAGTGGCCACTTCTTGTGCTGCTGCACAGGCTGCCACAGGAAGCCTCCTGCCTTCTGCCTGATCTCAGAGAAGGAGGGGCTTCAGCCCCTGTGTTTGCTTAATTCTCTAAGGTGGCACGTACAGACCTCTCCTAGGAGCTTCCTCACCACCCTCAACTCCTCTGCAGTGGCGGCACTGTGGTGGCCATGGGGTTTCTACAGCCAGTGGGCATCCAGCTGGTGCTCGCCTTACAGCTTTGCCCTACACATGGTTGAAGGGGAACATTTCTGTCCTGCGTCATAAACTCTGAATCCCAACCACTCCTCCCCCTTTCCTCTTCTGTGCTCAGTCTTCTGACACAGAGATTGGAAAAATGGTGAAGCCATTTGGAAATACAGTGTGGCAGTTTCTCAAAATGTTAAACAGAATTTCCATGTGACGCGGCGATTCCTCCTAGGGGTCTACCTGGGAATAAGTGGAACCATAGGTCCTCACAAGAACCTGCACCCTTAGGTTGATAGCAGCATTATCTGTAATAGCTCCAAAATGGAAACAACGCCAGTGTGCGTCAATGGACGGATGAGTGAACAGAACGTGGAAATCCCACGCAATGCAATATTATTCAACAACAAAAAGGAACAAAGAGCTGATACACACTACAGAATGGATGAACCTGGAAAATACGATCACTGAGGAAAAAAAACCATAAAGTTAGATAAGAAAGAATGCCTACTGTGGGATCCTATTTATAGGAAATGTCCAGAAAAGGCAAATCTAGAAGGATGAATGTCGATCAGTGATTGCCTGGGACTGGGGTGGAGGGGTATCTTTTCAGGGTAATAGAAATGTTCTAAAACTTGCTATGGTGATAATTACACAACTCTATATACCTGTGTTGGGTTGTAATGGTGTGTGTTGGATAAGGTAAATATACTTGTGTTGCCCCCCCCCACAATACATGCCCACCTGAACCTCAGAACATGACTTCATGTGGAAATAAGTTATTTGCAGATATAATTAGTTAAGATGAAGTCATAACGCATGAGGGTGGGTCCTAAATCCCAATGACTGGTATCCTTAGAAGAAATCCACATGAAGACACGGCAAAACCCTCAAGGAAGAACATGATAGGAAATGAGGGCAGAGATGGGGGTGATGCGGACACAAACCGAGGAGCAGCGGGGCCACCAACGGCCAGAAGAGGCAAGGAATGATTCTTCCCTAGAACTTGGGAAGGAGTATAGCCCTGCCAGCACCTTGATCTTGGACTGACTTCCAGACCTGTGAAAGAACAGACTTCTGCTGTTGAAAGCCACCCAGCTCATGGTGGTTGGTTACAGCCGTCCTAGGAAACGAATACTATAGGAAACCCCATTCAGCTGTGCACTTAATGCAGGTGATTTTTATGGTATGTAAACTGGACCTCAATAAAGCTGTTGAGAAAAATTAAATTTTTTGTCAAACCGGCTGGAGGAAGTGAGTGATCAGGGCTGAAGTCAGGGGCTCACAAGCCAGGCTGGCTGTCACGCAGGTGTGCTAGAAGTGGGGTCTCACCACAGCTGTGGATTAAACAAGAGACTCATGGTGCTGCTTCTCCCAGTCAGTCTGTCCCCTCCATGCCTCCTCCTCTCTGCCACACACCTGCTGACTGAGCAGGGGACCTCCTGTGGGTGTCCAGACTGCAGAGCTTGGAGATTTTTTACCCGTTGTGTTATGTCTCACATCACTCCGGTATGCTGTGGGGAAGACGAGACTCAGTACCTGCCAGTCTGAAAAGAAGTCACAGTGTTTCTGTGGCCACCTGCCCAAGGAGCAGTGGAGGGCTTCTGAGGTGGCCAAGAAAGTACACAAGTGTGAGCTTGACCTTAGAAATGAGGAAGGGCCTTTCTCCCCATGATGGTGGAAATGAGGCCTAAAACAGGTAAAAATATAGATTTATTTGGTTATTTTTCAAACCTCCTGGTCCTTTTTTGAGAGTGTCTTTTTCCCTTCTTGTGTTTTTTAAAAATCTTTAAACATTTTGTGTATAATTGTTTTCTAGTCTGTGTCTGATCATTCTAGCATCTAAGGTGCTTGGGCTGATTCTCAGTGATGGTGGGTCATGTCCTCACATGTGTTTTACTTTTGGTTTGTTAGCTCATGTTCAGCAGAGGTTTATCTAGGAGAATTCCTATGGGCCTGGTTGGAGTGTGCCTCCCTCTGGAGCGTGTTTGTGTTTCTTGTGCTAGGATCTTCAGGCCTATGGCTAAAGTAAGGTCACCAGCATCTTGACCCTTTAGCATGAATCCAACTCCAAACTGACGCGGAGTCAGACCAGCTATGGATTCTCAGGGGAGACTTGTTTTCTTCATTCATAACATGAGCCAAGGCAGTTTGCTTCTCCCTTTGCCTGTGTGGATCTTGTTGTCATTGTTGTAGGTACTTGCTCTGAAGGTGGTGTCCATTGAGGAACCTGGTTTGAAGGGCCCGCTTTTAACTCCCTCTCTCTCAGGTAGCCAGGGCCCCAGCATCCTAATACCGCTGGTCTTTCAACATCCACTTCTGTCTCCGGGATTTCTCTCACTTTCTTATAAGCTCAGTGTGTGCAGCCCGTGTGCTCGTTCTGTGCTGCTCTGCATTTCTAGGTGGTGTGTGGAATGGGAGCAGGGTCTTAAGTCACCCAGCATAGTGCCAAGAATGGGGGTCTTTAGATTAATTGTTGCGGTGGGAGAGGGGGAACTAGAGAAGTTGAAAAATAAAGCTTTCTGTTTTTTTGGTGAACTGGGGATGAGATTCCCTGCCATGTGATGGGAGAGGGGTGGGTCTGAGGTCTCCAGGTGACCACGACAGTTAGTAACAACTGTGGGAGAGAAGCATAGACAGAAGTCACCTCAACGAGGGGTCAGCAGCGATCAGGGCCCCAACCTAAGTTGATTAGTAAGGTTTCAGAGTTCCACGATTGAAAATGGTAGTTAGAAACTGTCATTTAATGGAAGCCCCCTCTCCAGTCTATTCAGAAGTAAAGTCATTTCCCTATGTGTCCGACGGGACATACGCTATGCTCCGCAACCTGTGTGTGCCCGCGGTGGGCTGGGAAGAAAGCAACGCCCCCCCCCCCCCAAATTTGAAATCCCGCAACATCTTCTGAATGAATGGGCTGAGGGCTCATTTCGTCAGGTTTCACTTTTCTTGCACCTTCCCTCTCTTCTGTTCATGATTCTTGCTCCGCTGTTTCTTGAATACATTGTATTTCAAAGAAACCCCTCTTTAAGCATGATTTAGCTGGGTGTTACGGTGGGGAAATCAAGAATGCTGCTTTGCCAAATAAGCCATGTCCCTCTTGGGTTTTCAGTTCCTGCGATGATAACGTCCTATCCAAACACGACCCTGGCCACTCAGGGTCAGAAGAAAGAAATGAGTTGCGCGGCCCATGGTGAGAAGCCCATCATAGTCCGCTGGGAGAAGGAAGACCGGATCATTAACCCTGAGATGGCCCGTTACCTCGTGTCCACCAAGGAGGTGGGAGAGGAGGTGATCTCTACTCTGCAGGTAAAACACGGTGAACACAACAGATCAGAATCTAACTTCATTGGCAGGATAATCCTACCCTTTCACCTAAGTGGGTGCATGTGGGAGATAACCAGCAAATAATCTTTCAGGACTTATTTATGATGCACCATCTCTCTCCGTCCCCTTACAGCAACATTACTGAGTCACCTACAAAAACAGTGCTTGATCTTCAGTGTTAGGAAGAATAAAATGATGACAAGCATGCCAGGGAACCCAACTGTAATTTAAAAAAAAAAATGGGAGAAATCGAGTTTCTTAATGACAGATAATCCTGGAGAAATGACCTCCTATGCTCTGCACCTGTTTTAACATCCTGCAGAAACAGAAATTAGATAGGCTTTATAAGGAAACATGTTTTGCTTTTTTGGGAAAAATCCAATATAAAACCTTCTGTCCTTCATAGAGGATCACAAAAGCTAGCAAAAAGTATTATAGTGCCTTATATATTTTTTAGTACTGTTGGTAATTAACTGAGTGGTGTTTTTAGTAGGGGGAGAAGTGACGCTGTAGCATCACATCTGGGAAAAAAAAAAAAAAAGCCCTGTGTTTG
Source organism: Zalophus californianus (assembly GCF_009762305.2). Classification (NCBI taxonomy): domain Eukaryota; kingdom Metazoa; phylum Chordata; class Mammalia; order Carnivora; family Otariidae; genus Zalophus; species Zalophus californianus. The sequence continues at coordinate 210,440,234 of NC_045595.1, read as the reverse complement.
ACACGCTGAGATTGATTCATGTGCAGGTCCAATCCTGGGGTCCTTCTAGAGAGAACTCTAATGAGGGTCCTGCAGGACCAAGCATTTACTGCAGGATTTATAGATCTGCTTCTCCGGGCAGTGTTGCTTTGGATGCACTAAAAGCACACCACGAGAAAAATAAATGCATATGTGGAATATACATCCACCTGACCATGGCATCCTACATAAATGACACATCCAATTTAATGAGCTGGCAGCTAGCATTGACAAGGTACATTGAACCTGTCCATCTACACCATCACAAGTGCAAGGAGATAATTTGCTCTCAGGGGCATGTGTGTGTGTGTGTGTGTGTGTGTGTGTGTGTGTGCCCGTGCAGGCGTGCAGGGGCGCGTGTTGGGGATGCAGGAAGGGTGGGAGTGGAGAGATTTTTACAGCCAAAAGCCCTTTTAGTTGTCCTCGCTCCATGCTACTGGATAAGATGGCTTTCTTTCTGCTTTACACATAGATTTTGCCAACTGTTAGAGAAGACTCTGGCTTCTTCTCCTGTCATGCTATCAATTCTTATGGGGAGGACCGTGGAATAATTCAGCTCACAGTGCAAGGTAGGAAGGAGACCGAACTGGGGGAAAACACGGCTTTTAGTACAGTAAGTGTATGCCCAGGCTTGGACCTCTGTGGTGGGCTCAGTTTTCTATGTAAAACCTCCTGATTCCCAGAAAATCTTAAATGTGTTCAAAGTTGATGTTAAAACAGTATTTTGCAGTACCCATGATTGTGTCACAGTGCAGCCCCAAAACACAGGGAACAGAGTCCTGAAAGGAATTGGGCCAGATGACCCCTAGTCCCATCGAAGGCACCAAATGCAGGAGTGCACCTGCTTAGCCAAATGGTGGGAATCCTTGTGCTAGGCAATCCGAAGGAAAAGGAAAGTTTAACATTGGAAGCCAAAATATTTTTTGAGTTCTGGATTCCAAACCAGAAGAGTGACATTTAATCTACATCCCGCTTTGGCCCAGCCAGGCCACAAAAGCCTGACAAATAGCCCTGGTGAAAACACCGGGCAGTTTGGGAAAGTGGAATTTCTCCTCCACGAGATGCAATTATGAAAAAAAATGTTTCCTGGTAAACGTGTCAGCCACCGTCGAAGGCTGACAAAGCTTTTCTGAGCCGAACTCAGCATTTCCACCATGTCTTCTGTCTGAGCCATGTTTGAACTAAGCCCAGGTTTTCCTGTCGATTGCACAGAGCCCCCAGACCCTCCCGAAATTGAGATCAAAGACGTGAAAGCACGCACAATCACCCTCAGGTGGACCATGGGGTTTGACGGCAACAGCCCCATTACGGGCTACGATATTGAATGCAAAAATAAATCAGGTAAGTCCTTTATTTCCTCCAGCTTTATTTCTACTTCAAAAAGCCCTTTTCTTGTTCTCCTCGGTTATTCATGATTACCTGTATGAATAAACCCCGACTCAAGGAAACTTGGAGGGGGCTCTTTTTACCAGTTTGTCTTTTCTTGCTCAGAGCACACCGCGTCTCCTTTGCAGGGTAGGGTCTGTGTGCAGGGGCCTGGCTCTGCCTCAGCCCTTCCTTCTTTCCCTCCGGACTCCAGGCTTGCTTCCCACCCACCACCCTGGCGTTCTTGCCGCAGACCAGCAAGCGGCGTGTTATGTTTTCTTCCCCACCCCCTACCCCCTAGCTGTCCTTCAGGTCCCATTTCCTCAGCTGAGGGGCTGCCCTAGACAGGGACTTCTGTCTAGAGCCTGGGCGTCGGCTGAGCTCAGACTCTGTAAGCCCAGTTTGTACAGAGACAGAGCTGCTCCGTGTGGAGATGGGCACTGACCCCGCAGGGAGGTTCCGGAAGAGCCGCAGGGACAGTCCGGGGGCACTTGCCTCTGCTCAGAGCATCACCTGTTTCCCCAGGGCCAGAGGGGCCATAAATAAAACAGACTCAGTGGTCAGGCCACAACAGGTGTGTCCGTTCTTCCTAAATATGTTAAATAACGTATTTAATGATCTGTTAAATATGTTATTCTGGATCCTCTGAAAAGCAGAAATCAAGCTAGGATTAGATTTTATTAGGGGATTTTATTAGGGGAAATGCAAAGATTTTATTAGGGGAAATGACTGTGTGAGTGAGTGAAATGGGGAGGGAGCCAGAAAGAAGATGGAAGAGGCATTTGACCAGAAAGAAAATCTGATCCTGAATGAAAAAGAGAGCAAGAGAAAGTTGGGTAGAAGTGTTCTAGTCTCTTGTGCCATCCAAGGAAGAATTCAGCAAGGTCAATAGGGAGTCCTTGAGCCAGCCAGAGTCAGCTGCCAACTGAGTCCCAAATTTTTTAGGAATGGCACTGGCACCAGTGCCAGCATCACTTGGAACTCTAGGATCCATCAGGCCAAGGGTAGAAGGCCACCAGTGCGGCATCTGTTCAGGACTTTGTGTCCCATTAAAGAGAGGAGGACTCAGAGCAGCACCAGCATGTGTGGGGTTAACAGACCTCCCACGTAGCCTTATTTTTCACTTTCTGGGCACCGGACTTGACTTCGGCTTCGCGGGTGGTGACTTACTCAGTATATTTGGGCGGAGGCGGTAGTGAGAATGAAGCCCGGGCAGCTGGAGGCAGGCCCTGAGTGAGGGGAGGTTTCAGGACCTGAGTGCAAGGGAAGGGACAAGGGAGTGGCAGGGGCTGGACGGACGACCGAGGGGGCAGTGTCCCAGCAGCAGTGCGTGAACCTGCTTCACACCCGGAACAGTGGTTTTAGCAAGAGCAATGCAGCTGCACTGGGAATGCACAGAAGAGCAGCTCGTTTGCCCAGAGTCACGGCGGAGTCCCAGCAGTGAGGCCACACAGCCACGGGGCCTGCCTGAGCTCGGAGAGAGGAGCGCGGGGGCGGCCAGAGGCACGGTCGCCGGGGAGCGGGACAGCGGGCGCGGGCTGGGGGCGAAGGACGCAGTGACGCGGCGAGCTAGTGAAGACAGTGCTGGCCTAAACGGGACTCTTGTGGGAGCTTCCCGGGGGCCAAAGGGAAGAGAGCACACCTGCCTTCGTTGGAGAGACGCAGGTCAGGAAGGAGCCAAGGGGCTCCAAGTTCTGAGACACTCACCCTGAAGTCGAGGAAACACTTCTTAGGTGAGGCAAGCGGGTCCTAGCAGGGAAGGGCCGGGTCGCTGACCGTAACAAGGAGAACTCCAGAGAAAGGCAGAGGCACGTGGTGGGGACAGTCCACAAGGTCCCAGGGCGGGGAGGCCCCCACCCGTCTCTCTGGCTGAGCATAACTGCAGGATGGCGGGCTTCTGTGCTCTTGGCAAGGGTGCCTGGGGCATCTCTCGGGGGAGCGGTTCAGTGCCTCCCTGTTTTCGGGGGAAGCAGTCGTTTCCAGGTGCTGGTCTCCAACCAGCCGTGTGCCTTCACTAGCCCCTTGCTCTCAGCTTTCCCTGCTGTGCAATGGGACACCACAGCATTTCCCTGGGACAGGAGTCCCTCAGAGGCCACAGGCTGCCCTCTGGCAAGAGCACCCCCTTCCCTGGACCACACGGTTCCCATGCTTACTCCCACCTGCTCCTTAGACCCCACCTCTCATGTCACCTCCACAAGGACGCATTCCTGGCCCACAACCGAGGCCAGGCCTCCCGTCACGTGCTCCCACAGCATCATCTCCTTCCTTTCCCGGCTGGGCCATCACAGGCGATCGTATAGTTGTTTCTGTGATTATGGGGTTTTGTTTTGTTTTTTTCTAAATTTATCAACATTTCCTTTTATTGCATCTGGATTTTGAGTCAAGTTAGAAAAGCCGTTCTCTGCAGTTGGGCTATGAAAGGATCCACCCTGATTTCTACTTGTATGGTTTCTTTCTCTCGCTCCTACATTCAGATCGCTGATCCATTTGGACTTGATTCCTGTGTATTCTGGGAGATACGGGTCCAGTTTGATCTTTTCCCAGATGGAAATCTTGCTGCCCCAACATGACTTATTAAAAAGCCCACCTTTCCCCAGTGGTTTCAGATGCCAACTCTGTCACCGACTAGCTTTCCTTGTACTCCTCCATCATTTCTGGGCTTTCTAGTCTATTCCATCATTTTATCGGTCTATGACTGCATCAGCACCACACTGCGCTAATCACGGGGGCTTCTTCTCGTGTTCTAATGTCTGGTAGGGCTAGTCCGCCCTTCTGACTGCCTTTTGATGTTTTCTTAGCTTTCCATATGTGACCCTTAGGATCAGCTGGTCTAGCTCCATAAAAACATTTTTGGCATTTTTTTTTTTATTGGGATTGCATCAGCTTTGCTAACTAAGGGAGAACTGACATTTTTATGATGCTGTCGTGGACTGAATTGTGTCCACCAAGAAGGTATGTCGAAGTTCTAACCACTGGTTCTGCAGAAGGGGACTGTCGTTGGGAATAGGGCCATTGCGGTTGTTACTGCTGATCCACGGGTCCTCCCCACTGGGCTGCAAGTTCCTGTGCCACGAGGCCTAGTTTTCCCCCAACCCATTCCTCCAACATCTAGCACAGCCCAGCGCACTGTGGGCCCTCAGTACGTACTTGGTGAATACTCCTTAACAAGGGAGGGGCTTTAAAGCATCTCCCCAGCGTCTGGCACATAGCCAAAGTTTTCTAAATGGTGGCTTAGAGTATCAGTCTGGCATGCACACGTGCTTCCAAATCAAATGCCTCTAAAACGGTCTGTGCCCTCCACTTGAGAATCCTCAGCACCCCAGCACGCCGTGTAACTTCCCCAGAGGCAGGAACTCTGGTGTCTAGTGTCATATGCTCCTGGATCCCAGCACTCAGCACAATGCCTGCCACATGAGGAGCACTCAGAAAATACTTGGGGCATTTAATTTACCTGTGATCCAAATCTAAGAATCATCTTCACAGCACTTCTGAATTCTAAATCAATCGGGCTCTACATAACCTATGTCGGAGAGCTCCTTATCTATGATCCGGCTGCAGTCAGAACCTATCCGTGTTTCACACTGCCCTTCCGCCACACACAGGGCCAGTGGTTGAGAGGTTCACACAGCTCTGGAGCAGGTCTAACCCAGTCTGAGTTAGAATAGGTTCCAGGAGAGTCACTGGGGAAGAGCCCACGGGACAGGTGGGTCCGACTCCATGACCTCACGTCACCAGCAGGGCCTTCCTGACCCTCCACTGCCTTCAGTTTGAAAGACCTGGGCAGCAGGCGATAATTATATTCACTGCCATAAAAATCACGTTAGTCTTTTCATGTATTAGTTTCTTCCTCGATAAGTTTTGGGTGTATAAAAAGGACAACTATAATTTAAGCTAATGCAACTTATAGGCTGAGTACATAGAAAATTGATCCTTGAAATCACAGCTTAAATGTCACTTCCTCCAGGAAGCCTTCCCTGATCACCCATTTTATAATGTGCCCCTTCCTCTATTCATATAGCATCCTGTCTGCCTTGGAACATTTAGTGGGCTTGTGGATGCTTACTGAATACCTGGATCCTCTACTGGGAAGATGTTTAACATCTGTCTCCCCTACTGGGAAGCTGTCCCTCTGAGGGTTCTTGTGACCCCTCAGGGCAGGGATGGTGTCTGAGGAGCCCTGTGCTACGACCCTGCATCCCCCACAGTGAGCAGTCCACATATGAGACTTTTCATAAACATTTGTGAGCTTGTTGACTCTCATCCTCTGTGTCAAGCAATGAAATCATCCCCAAGACATTTTCTTCTAGTCTTCGTTAATTTGCCAAGGACGTGAGGTATTGCTTTACTTGGCGTTTGTAACTGAGTGGGTCCCTGCAAGGGGTCACTCAGTCTGTGCTTGAACAGCCCCAACAATGCAAACTCACTAGCCCCAGGAAAGCACAGTTCTGCCTTGGGCCAGCCATGACTGTCACAAGTTCTTACATTTCATGCTTCCTGAATCCAGTGGCTCTCTTCCCACCCCTAAACCCTGTGGTCAAATGACACCCCTTGCAGGATTTGAAGACAGAGGACGCTCCTGCTTTCCTGTTTGCCAGGAAAAATAAAACATCCCAAGTCCCTTTACTTGTATCTCCTATGACCACCCCGTGACCCTCTCAATCCGGTCCTGCCCGCATCATCGACTTTGCCTCGTGTGCCATGGCTTTGGCTGCCACGTGACTTGGTTCCTGGAGAGTACTGCTTCTCCTCTTGATGGACACAAAAACCCCTTCGCCACCCAATCCCAGCATCTCGCCCTGTGTGTGCCTCCAGCTCCTCAGGTGCTTTGCGGCATCCCCTCCTTCCCCTCGTTGGAAGGCAGCCTGCCTCATGCCCACATCCCCCCTTTTGGCCCTGTCTCCTTCTGCACAGTGCCCCACAGATCACCCAGGGGGCTCCAGTGCCTTGGGACCTGCTCTTGTCCTGGCACGTAACCATCCGGCCCAGGAAGCACACACTCTCTCATGCAGCTAGGTGCCATCTTCCAGAGCCTTCTTTCTCGAGCCTCCCTTCCCCGTCTCACCCTGAGAATATCTCCTCCATGCAGCAGACGGAGCAGAAGGGGCTTTCCCTATGCCCTGTGTCTCCCGTCTAGTAACCAGTGCAGTAGAAGTGGTCCTTCCCTGAGCTGCCTCATAATTTTTAAACATTTAGAATCATTTTGTCTCCAGAACATCCTTCTGGTCACCCTCGCTCCTCCTGGCCTTTGGCTTCTAACAACACTTCTTTAGATCAAATTTTCCCTTCTTATGTTTGTCCCTGATGATCTGCCATCCCCCTGACTTGGGATGCCGGACCCCCAAGGGGGGGTCCCCAGTGAGCACCCAGTGCAAGCACCCTGGTCCCTGTGGGCTCCCTCGGTCCTTTCCCACGGGACGTTGGGTATCTCAGAGGCAGGAATGTGAGTCTGAACTTCCCTCATCCTCTTCTCGCACCAGGCTCTCTGGGGCATGTCAGGGACCCCCACCCACTGGTTCAGGGAACGCCCCTGACATCTCCTTTCTAAACCAGGGTCCAGGTCTGCTCTTGCACAGCTCTCCCCACTTCCGTCCCCACATACTCATAGGAGTTACAGTAATTCTGTTCCCTTCCCTTGCACTTGACTAAACTCCCGGTCAGTAAGCCAGGTCAAGCCCTTGTCGGTCTGCCTTCCAACATATGAGACATTCAGCAGACGCCTGGAAAATTGAAATCCAGTCTCATTAGGTGTCCTGCAGGGACGATGTGGAGGTCACATGCTACCAGAAAATGACCTTGAGCTTCAGGGTAACACAGGTGAAGTCAAACCCCGCACGTCATGCCCGCCATGTAACAGGCCTTCGTTTCTTGACCTTCACGAGGAAAATAGAAATCCCTACCTCACCAAGATGTTGTAATAATTCATTCAGATAGAGCGCTCCAAACTCTAGCTGTGCATCGGAATGACCCAGAGAGAGGCTTTGTGAAGCACGGTTTTCTGGGCACCATTACGAAGTGATTCTGATTCAGTGGGTCTGAAAGGACAGGTGTCGCAAAACTCCAAGGTGTTTCCAGCATGCCCATGCTTTTGGGGACCGCAGGAGTCACGTTTATAAAATGCCTAGCACAGGACCAGGGGGGCAGATGCAACCCCCAAACCCATTGTCTGCCCTGCTCTGGGAGCCGAACTCCCCCGGCTATGACATGCAGTTTCCCCCCCCCCCCTCGGAGCTCCCCTTGGGTTCACCCGGTGGCAAGCACAAAGAATGATTCAGACAAGGGTCCTGGCAGTGACTGTGTTCTGTCAGGGGCCCCTCTTCGGCGGTCCCAGGCCTTTCTGGACTCCGGCAATCCTCTCCCTTCCCGTTGGCCCTCCTGACCCCAGAGGGAGCAGCTCCCCACTCTTGCTAGGTGCTGGGAGTCTCTAGCCCAGCCCACACCTTGGTAAATAGGCCCCTTGTGAAGGATTGTCCAGTGTGAACTATAAGCCCTCCTCGACACTATATTTGTTCTCTGCATCCGGAGAGCACTGCCCCCCTCCTCCACGGGGCAAGGACACCTGTGGTACGTTCCCCCGACAATTTCATTTCTTGCCCTTCCTGTTCATGCCCTTCCCAACACTCTCCATGCATCCTCCAGCTCTCGGATTCCCAAGCACGCATTTCTGCTTGGGACTGACTCCTAAGTTTCTTTATTTTGTCTGTGGTATGCCCTTCCCAGGTGTACTTGCATTTCAGTCTGCATTTCCATCCTCCCAAGTGTCAAGATCACTCTGTGGTTGTTCATAATGCCCAGTGTTACATTTCCCAGCACACTTTGCTGATAATCCACGTCCTGCACATCAGCCTCTGTGATCAGAAGCAGTATGTCCGATCCTTAAACTCTTTTCTTCTGGGTAGCCACCTCCTTGTTTTTATTCCTCCTTTGATGCCGTATCATTTGCCAGAAGGTGTCTGGGGATTTAAGTAGACTTTCTTCTCCTTCTCCATTCAGTTACTTTCAAATCCTCCAGGATAAAGCATTCTTTCTCATCTTCTTGATCTTTAGCTCAAAATCCTTCCTGTGTTGTTCTGAACCTTATTCTAATAATCATGATCATTGACATCATCTTTTTTTATCAAAGTGCAATAACTGCAGGAAAGCTAAAAACACCACCCCTTCTTTTTTTTAAATAATTTTTATTGTTATGTTAATCACCATACATTACATCATTAGTTTTTGATGAAGTGTTCCATGATTCATTGTTTGTGCATAAAACCCGGGGCTCCACGCAGAACGTGCCCTCTTTAATACCCATCACCAGGCTAACCCATCCCCCCACCCCCTCCCCTCTAGAACCCTCAGTTTGTTTCTCAGAGTCCATCGTCTCTCATGGTTCGTCTCCCCCTCCGACTTACTCCCCTTCATTCTTCCCCTCCTGCTATCTTCTTCTTTTTTTTTTCCTTAACATATGTTGCATTATTTGTTTCAGAAGTACAGATCCGTGATTCATCAGTCTTGCACAATTCACAGCTCTCACCATAGCACATACCCTCCCCAATGTCTATCACCCAGCCACCCCACCCCTCCCACCCCCCACCACTCCAGTAACACTCAGTTTGTTTCCTGAGATTAAGAATTCCTCATATCAGTGAGGTCATATGATACATGTCTTTCTCTGATTGACTTATTTCACTCAGCATAACATCCTCCAGTTCCATCCACGTCGTGGCAAATGGCAAGATCTCATTCCTTTTGATGGCTGCATAATATTCCATTGTGTGTATATACCACATCTTCTTGATCCATTCATCTGTCGATGGACATCTTGGCTCTTTCCACAGTTTGGCTAGTGTGGACATTGCTGCTATAAACATTGGGGTGCACGTACCCCTTCGGATCCCTACATTTGTATCTTTGTGGTAAATACCCAGCAGTGCAATTGCGGGATCGTATGGTAGCTCTATTTTCAACTTTTTGAGGAACCTCCATACTGTTTTCCAGAGTGGCTGCACCAGCTTGCGTTCCCACCAACAGTGTAGGAGGGTTCCCCTTTCTCCGCATCCCCGCCAACATCTGTCGTTTCCTGACTTGTTAATTTTGGCCATTCTGACGGGTGTGAGGTGGTATCTCATTGAGGTTTTGATTTGGATTTCCCTGATGCCGAGCAATGTTGAGCACTTTTTCATGTGTCTGTTGGCCATTTAAAACACCACCCCTTCTTCAAGCACCTTGCACTTCCTGCCCTTTACCCCTTGCCTTGGCCACGCCCCCATGGGCTCCTCATGAGTTGATTGGCAGGAGGAGGAGGCGGTCAGTGGACATTACTACACCTCCTCAGGCCTCTTTGCTGTCTCCCAGACACATCCTCAGTGAAGATGGCCATGTCTTCACGGAGCTGGCAGTTCTAGAAACCTCCCTGTGGCCTGGAGCAGAGACATCAACCACTATCAGTACCTATTGGTTAGCCACTTCTCTGCACCTTACAGAGCCTGGGGTGCCTCTCTTGTCCTAGAGGTCTTCTCCAGAAGGTTTGGCTTTCTCCTTTTGGGACAGGGTCCACATTTCTGTGTCAGTCCACTGGTCCTAAATGGCCCCCACTTCGGGGTCCTCTGTCGGATCACCTTCTTCTCCTCTTCTACTGTGTAATTTTTTTTGTAGCATCTTCTTTTTCTATGTCAGTGTTTATCCACCTTCAATCTTCTTGACTCAAGCGATACTTTTCCTTTTAGGTGGAATAGTCATTGTCAGTCTTTATTATGCTCTGTTCCCCAGTTGGTTACAGCATTCCAAGGCAGCCTAGAAGAGACACATTTTTGTACAAGTCCAGAAGACCTCTTAATATTTATGGCTACCTGTAGGCAGACCAGCCCTCTGAACTTCCATGCTCATCATGAACATGGAAGGGGAAATGAACCCTCCCCAGGGCTCAGAGGTCTGTATGTTTGCCCTTTATGTATTCATCTGTTAAGCATGCATTCATGATGTGGCATCTGCTATGCATCAGGCACTGTGCAAACACCGGGGACGTGGCAGTGGACATGGCAAGCACAGTGTCTGCTGCCACAGAGCTCAGAATCCAGCAGGGAACACAGAACCTCAGTGAGATATAGGGGTGGTGAGCGCCACCGAAGAGGACGCCGGGGACTGTGGGGCTGTATAAGCCCCATCTCTGTGCACCACCTTAGGTTCTTGTTCTCCCACAACTGACAGCATCTCTTGACCGCTCAACCCAATTAGCAACCACCCAAACTCTTTCTGAAAGGAGAACCATTTACTCCTCATTGGTCGAAACCCCAAACCCAGCAGGTACAAATTGTCACATATTCAATGATAACTCTTCCCGTGAGGTCTGTGCTCTTGTGAAAATTAGCTGTGGTTGAAAATATTTCCCACAAGAAAGTATTCGAGACTAAGTGTTTATGCTGGAGACTGAGATTAGTTTTTACGTAAGTATTTCATGTTGACTGCTGTGCTTCTGGAGCAGGAAGGATCTGACATGGTTAGGGGTTTCGCTGGTTTTCAAATACCTTTTAGAACCAGAGTTTTTGTTTTTGTTTTTGTTTTGTGGGTAGGGGGCAGTGTCCAAACCATAATTCCTTTTACTATCTCGTACAATGAGTGCCTTGATGTGGCCGTTTCCCAGTTCACTGACGTGCGCTCCTATCTCTTGCGCCTTCCTCCTTGAAACCCACCAGTGCCTCAGACATTCCCGCCCCCAGACCTTAGCTGCCCACAGCCCTTGTCCCCCTTAACGTGGGTAATGAGTGTGCAATGTCCCCCTCCGATGGCCAACCCGCCAGCACACTGGGAGCATTGCTTTGAGAATTCACTTGGAGTTGTAACTGTTCTTTCTTTCTTCCTTCCTGTGTGTGTGCGCGTGTGTGCGTGCGTGTGCGTGTTTAATTCCTACTTGTGAACTTTCAGAGGCAGAGAAAAAAAACTCACGTCTCTATCTCTTCTTTTTTGAAAAACAAAACCCAAAAGACTCCTGGGATTCTGCTCAGAGAACCAAAGATGTTTCCCCTCAGCTGAACTCGGCCACCATCATTGATATCCACCCTTCCTCCACCTACAGCATCCGCATGTACGCTAAGAACCGGATTGGCAAGAGCGAGCCCAGCAACGAGCTCTCCATCACCGCGGATGAGGCAGGTGCGTGTGAGCAGGCGAGGCCCATGTCCCGGAGCCCCGGAGCTGGCCCCCGGGGCTCAGATGGCTAACACAGAATCAGGCTGTGGGCTGTGCCTGGTGGAGGCCTTTTGAAGAGTGCCCTCCATAGCGCCACACCCTGTTAGAGACGCAGACAGCGCTCTGCCTCCTACTTCGAAGGCACTGTTCTTCCAACTTCGTTCAGGGTTCTCATATGCAAGAATTAAAACACAGACATAGGAGACTACCAGTCTGGTGATATTTTAAAGAGCTGGGCCATTTTTACATTTCCTCTGTTTGGATCATGGAATCCAGGTTGACAGGAGAACCATGAGTGTATGTCTTGCCCACGGCCCTACGCAATCCAGGTGTGAGTGGATGGCTTAACTAGGAAATGGCAAGAATATTCTGTGTGTGACGAGGTGGGGGGACAGCGGTAGATGATATTTTATTGACTAGAAATGTCAATAAAATAGAAATAGTAAACTTTATTGTTCTTCCTATTACCAAGAATTTCATATTCAGGGTTGAAAATTTAGAGGATAGTGATAAACATTTTGAAGAAGGCAAAACCGCTTCCCTAATCCCACCACCTAGGGCTACCTGTGGGCATGGTGCTATCACCTACTGAATCATTCATCACACATATGCACGCATGCGTTCTCCCTCCAACACTCGCCCATGACTACCAGGGATGAACTGACCAATTTGTGGGGGTCTGAGCCGTTAGGCAGTGCCGGTGAAGGCTGGCTGTCAACCCACGTCCTGGAGGGAGAGGAGGAAGCCAGCTGCCATTGAGGTGGTCTGGGGAAGGAAAGGTAAGGACCCAGGCCTGGCTCATCTCTCGGGAGAAAGAGTGTCCAGCCCCAAACCTGGCTTTTCTTTCCCTGCCGGAAATCAGAGCTAATCAGCCACTATGTACTGCTGCGGTGAAATTGGAAACTTAGACTCAGATCCCTTCTTCAACACCAGGTTTAAGGTGATCATCCCCGAATGAGTGAGAGTCCACGAGAGGTTTGTTTCAGCTTTCAGCTGGGGAATTCGGGTTGTTCTTGACTTCCTTCCCTCCACCCCCTTCTCTTCGACCCTCATTAATGGCATTCCAAAAAGTCATCACTCTTATATACCCCTTAAGTACTTGCCTATGATTCATAATGATATCTTTCACCATCTTTTTCACAAATCCTATATTATTAGACATGTCTGTTTTTTTCTGTTTTTTATTACTATAAATGCTACTGTGATGAACATCCTCTGCAGCCTGTCTTTTGCCCCTTAAGATTATTCTCTTAGGCTCAATTCCAAGTAGTAGGATTGCTGGACCAAAACAAATACAAACATTTCACTCTCCTGCTATGTGTAGTCAATACCATCCGCAAGGAAGTGGGTTGAAATAGACAGTTCTTCCCGCAGTGGGGATGAGCACTTCATTCTCCACCTGGGAACACATTGGTTCTTGAAAATTGTTTTTACGGGCAGGTGATGGGATAGCTTTATTCATGGATGTCTGAGGATGAGCCATGTCTATTGCTTAGAAACTCTGTGTGATTTCTCATCTGCAAAATGGACATAATGATGCCTTTCTCCTCCTCACCACAAACATATTGGATAATTGGGGGAAAGAAATGCAAGCTCTCAAAGTACTTTGTATTTCTCAGAAACAAGTGAGAAATGAGTGTCAACGTGCTCCTGCAGAAATAGAATCGTATTTAAATATTTAAACAGCCCACGAACTTCCTGGAATTTCATCACATTGTATATTTAGGGAGGAGACGCTGCCCCCCAAATGTAATCTTGGACTCACTCCTCACTCCTAAGAAGGAAGCTTCTCCTCCTTCTTAACCCTTGCTCTGACTGCGCTCCGTCTGGACATCCTTCTCAAGAGAACTGTATTTTCCACTGCCTTCCCAATTGCCATGATGAACCCTGCCCTGTAGCCTTTTCTTGGGCTCTCGGTGACCCCTGCTACAGCTGACAGTTGCCATGGCAGCGTCGCTCCCCAGCCTGGAGGCCAGGTGAAGAGCCACTCCCGGCCGGGCGCCGACCTGCGACGCCACTCCCTGGCCTTTCTGCAGACACCCTCTTGGCTTCCGGGGCTGGCCTCTGGGATTCCACCTGCACGCTGGCTGCTGGTGGCCCCACAGAGCCTCTCTGATTTACTATTCAGAGGATCTAGGGGAAAATGCAAGGAGGGGAGCAGGTAGAGCAAAGTGGAGCTCCAAAACAGAATTTGTCTTTGTCTTAGTGCATCGGTTTTGTGCCTGACATGAAGAAATCAGGTTTTCTTACTTGTGACTCACGGAGAAGGTAGGGCAACTGTCCTGGCCAAAAATCCCCCCATCAGAATTGCCTGCAGTGGCCATGGATTGCTACTAACACTTCCCAGCAGGGATACCCAGTGACACATCTGTGGGGAGCTACTGTCATCTCAAGGTGACCTTTTCCCATCCTTATTGCCCACTTTCCTTAAGGCCATCTCTCAAGCAGACTATCTCTCTCTCAGATGGAAGCTTCTGGAAGCTGTAGACCCACTCATTTTTATGGTAATACAGTGCCCAAGTCTCAGGCATGGGGGACATCGCTCAGTACCCAGGTGGAAATGTGTCTTTGAGGTGGTTAGGTCTGGGTCTTCCCCGACCCCCTCTGCTTTGAAGCTGCACTCAACTTCCTATGGCCCCTTCCTGCCCCCAGTCCTCTGCATGTGTGCTGTGCCCTCCGTCTGGAGGGTCTCCCTGGATGACGTTAGTGCCTCCTCCCCCACCGCTAAGTAGGAATCCTTCTGACAATGGCCTTTGAGGCATGTCATCCTTTCTGCATGGACCTCAGGGTCCTGGGTGAGGCTGTGGCTCCCTCAACGTCAGGGGTTACAGGCTACTCCTGTTTCCTTCTTCATGTGTGTCCAGCACAAGGCAGATCTTTCATGGAAATCTCATGTGGGAGGAATCTTCATAAAGATGACTCACTGTACTGTGTTAGAAGGGTGTAACAGTGATTGTGTGTGTGTGTGTGTGTGTGTGTGTGTGTGTGTGTGTAGAATGTATTTGCACTGAAATTTTGAAGGGTCTCATAAAGAAAGAAAAGTAGAGGAAGGCAAAAGGGAAGGGCTTTGGAAGGTGGAGGAAGAAGAAGGCACACCCAGCCAGAGCTCTAAGCCTACAGGAATCATCGGGGTCAGTAGCCTGAGATTCCCAGCCCTGTCCCGATGGGCTGGGGCTTGTCCCAGGTCACAAACTGCAGCCCACAGCACAGGAGGCCTGAGCATGTGTTTGGCTTGGGTCTGGCCTACTGTAGTGCAAATCGTTCAATTTAGGTGCCAATTTTTGAAATCGGGAAAATTCAGATCAAAATCCAAATTTTGAGTTTCTCCTGAGTGCCTGCTTGGCACCCATCAGCTGGAGCCAAGTATACAGAGGTTACCTTGAGGCTGGCCATAGCTCCCCTCAATTAATCATCATCCTACCCTTCTTTCATTTCAGAGTTCAGCAAATTCCAGCCCATGGGCCAAATCCCCCCTACAACCCTCAAGCAAAGAATAGGGTTTACATTTTAAAAAGAAGACTATGTAACAGAGACCTCCCGTGGCCTACAAAGCCTAAATATTCCCTATTTGGCCCTTTACATGAAAATTTTACAGATCCCTAACTTAGGTCTTGCCGTGGTGGGAATTTGGGTTTTGGATTCCTGTCATATTTCCCCTTGCAGAGCTTAGTGAAGAAGGAATCATACCATCTGCACAGCATCCTTACCTAATGTTGGAAAACAGCATTTTCCAATGCAACCACACCCACAGAATTTTCGTGTGAAAGTGCACAGGGGTGTTATCATACACCCGATGCACTCGACACAAAGCAGGGGTCTCACTGTCTAGCACTCTCCTCCCGACTCCCCTCAGCAGCCCCTAACCCCTCAAGGGGGAGAAGGTGAGGGAGGAAGTGGAGACACTGTCAGGAGTCCACGGGATTAGATCCTAATGGACCAGAAATGCACTTACTCGCCAGGTTCCTTCAATGCCCATCAGCATGTCACATCCACAGCTGACCCTCACCAAGACCAACTTCCCCATTAGCAGCTGTGCCCTGAAGGTTACATGTCGCCTCGCACCTCTGCCTGGGTTTGGGATGGCTGATCCCTTCACTGTTTTCATTATGAATCTGCCCCTAGAACCTGGAAGTTCGGTTATGCAGGAGCTCACTGAGAAACCACTGAATTTTTTCAGATGCATCTGAGAGCGGAAAGTCGGAATTACGGAAGGGTCGCCACATGGAGTTGTCGGGTTTCCCTTGGATCCAGCGCTAAATTAACAGCCCTTTGTACCAGTCCTGATCACATTCCAGAGTAGCAGCTCCGATCTAGAGGAAGTGTTGCCTCTATGTGCTGAGCTGGGGGTGGAGGGGGAGAGGATATGATGAGGGCTTAAGGAATAAAAGGCATCCATCCACATGTAACAGTAAACGTGAAGCGTGGTGCCCAGTAGGGCCCGGTGTGGCATCGACTGTGTTCCTCCAGGGGACGTCAAATGCACAGGGTCTGGCCCCCGGGAAGAACCAGGCACGCCCTGTGCCTGAGCCTTCAGCAATCTGCTTCCATGGCCCTCATTTTTCTCCAGCGTCCATTTAGAGACTTTGGAAATTAAACCAAACAAATCACTGGATGCCTTGCCACTCCTCATTCATGCCCTATATACACTCACTGGCTAACCTAGAATGTTCTGGAATGTTTTGGAATGTTCGCTTCCCCCCCACACACACACCTCCTCAGGTGTTTGGTCAAATGGCATCTCTGTGAGTCCTACTCACTATTTAAAGTCCAACCCACTGCCCACTCTGGCACACTTGGCCCCCTCCCTCCCTCAACATTCTCCTTTGTAAAAATAGCATCACATCACCATCAACATAGCATATAATTTAAATAAAATTTAAATTTAAATTTAATTTAATTTTAATTTTAATAAAAAATAATGAAAATAAATGAAAAAATAAATAAATGAAAAAAACATAGCATATAATTTACCAATTTATTTTGTTTAGCTCTATTTTGTGTCCCTCCCACGAGGGCAGGAATAGTTGCCTGTTTGGTTCATTGCCATATCCCAACCACCAAGAACAGTGTTTGGCACATAATAAGTGTTAAATAAAGAGCTTAAATTAATAAGCTACTTACTTGATAAATAGCTATTACATGAAGTCATCTTTTTCCCGTCTAGGGGTCAACTATTCTTTGTTTAATTTGATTTTTGTCAAACATCGTCTTGGTCTCCTCTGTGTAGCAAAGAGCATCATTCTCACCCCTGCTGCCTCCAGCAGAGGTAAACGTGTCTGTGGAGCCCACTTTTGTACCCTAGCCCTTGCTGACCTTTGCACTTGCACATAGGAAGCTCTCATTAAATCTGCCAATAAGGGAACCAGAGATAGAAATTTGGGAGTGATTCCCACAGAGACGGTTCAGCCAAGCTAAATGATTGATTTGGTGCCAAGACTCTGCATTAAGCCAGGAGATGGCTTCGTGGAGGAGAGGGTATTTCAAGGGGCAGAGGGGAGTGCTGAGGCTGGAGTCTTGTGTTCACCGATTGGAAGTGAGAGAGAGGACCATCCCTGGAGACCATCCATTGAGAGTGACCGTCAGGGAAGCAGGAAACAGGAGAGGAGCAGGCTCAGGAGGTGGCGAGGCAGAGAGAGGAAAGCAAGAGCAGATGTCTGCGTGTCTGGCAGTTAGGAAGGGTCTGTCATCCCTGTGTCTTGAGCCAAACAGAATTCACAAAAGTTGCCTTGCCTAGGAAGAGCATTGGGAACTGTACGCACCATCTCCAATTATTACTGTTTTGTAGATCGAGCAGTTTGGGCTCCTGTAGAAATACAGAGATTATTTATTTTTGAAAAATCACATTTATTATTAATTCTTACCTCCTAGCCTTCTCCTCTTGCAAGAAAAAGCGAAATATTCTGGTTTAAAAACAGAAGAAGAAACTATGCTTTCTCTAAATAGTATAGCTTCAGTTCAAGAACATGTAAATAAATTCTTAAATGTCAGATGTCAACACGGTTTTCAAAGTTAGTTAAATAAGTGAGTACCTAATGGTTGATCTTGAATCCTTTCAGCTTTGGGGAATTCAGTCTGCCTTGGATTAAATTCTAGAGAAATTACAGAAATTGTCTGTTTGCCAGGAGGTGAGGACCTGTGGAATGATTACAGCTCAGGGGCTATAAGGAAAGCATGAAATTTCTGAAAGCAGACTCATTATATATATATATATAAAGTTTTTCTTATAATGCTTTAGAAAGCTGAAGAGTGGAAAATTCAGTTCCCCAGCAAACAAAAATGCTTCCTAATTATATCGGGCATGACTCTAATGTGTGAGTATAGATTGTATTCTTTTGGCGTTGGTCTTTGACGTTGTTTCTATAACTTTATTTTTGAGAGAGAGGTCTGGACCAGATTGGAAAACCAAATTCTCCCCAATTCATGACTGCATCATCGACTTCAAGGTTTCTGATAGAATCAAGACCATTTTGTAAACGCTATCCTCGTATCTTTGTTTTTAAGCCTGACTCTATCTCATCAAAGATGTGAAGCCTATGCTTATAAGCCACCCACCACCCCTCCCCGCCCAGAATGATGCCCCCAAAGGTTACAGCCCAGACACACTCAAAGGATGCAGGGTGAGGTGCTGCCCCCATCTTACTTCTCATTCCTCACCAACAGGAGCTTCTTTAAGTCTGATTTAGCACAATTAAATTAAAATAATCAAACATCAGCACAGCTGTCAGACCTCAAAATCATTTTTTCAAGAAGGATTTTCGTGGATGAACCCCATGCTTCTCGATGACCACAGAATTTTCAGCTGAGAGAAATCTGCTACACGGGTTTTCACTGGAGCTCATATCAAAAGGCTCCTGCGTGAAGGGCATGACCCTGTGAGCAGAAATTAGGTACAGAGCTATAAGGACAATGATGGCAGGTAGCTGGATGCCAGTCCCTCCCTCGGTCCCTGCTCTGGAGTCAGCTTCGGTGCTAACGTAGCCTTCTCGCGTGGGGTATCATGCATAGACCCAAGAGGCTGCAGCACCTCCAGCAAACCAGCGGTCCCCGTGACCTGCTGGGTTGAGAGAGGCGTGCTCTGTGTTTCAGTGTCTCACAGTGCTTTACCCTTCAAGGCAGGGACTTGCTCCGGACCCAGGTCGGGAGGCCATGCAGCTCAGAGTGGGGGGAGGGCAGCCTGGGGCAAAGGTGGCTCTGAGCAAGTGCCCGGCGCCACTTGTGGTTGGGATGGCCCCCACGCTGAGGTGGAGGAGACTGTGGGGGTCGCCCAGGTGTGGGCAGGCAATGCCTACGGAGGGAAAAGAAAGCTTGAGGACAGAAGGTCAGATCTTCCCTGGGGCAGGTGTGTTTGGGTTCCACTGAGATGTTGGCCATGGTTGGGACGGGGGTGCATGGGGGACGGGGGTGCAGAACAGAAGCACTCAGAGGGAGGCAGGACCCAGGACACACGGAAGTTAGTAGGATGAGTGAGTGGCTTGAAGGGTGCTCTGGGCCCATGTGCCCTTTAAAAGAGGTAACGTGGAAACCAGAATCAATGTTTAGGACCCAAATAAAAACTGGCACCCGCCACAGATGCGGGGCTGGGGCAGGCTGTTCGGTGAGGCTGAGCGCCTCGGTGGGGACAGCGGCAGACCAAGCACAGAGAGGAGACATGCAGAGGAGACGCCAGGCTGGCGGCAGCAGAACGGAACGAGGTGTGCAGAAGGCAGCAGATGCAGACCTGACTCCTCTTTCTCTCCCGGCTCTTGTAAACCTTTCCAGTGCTGATGTCTCCAGTTCCCTTCAAGTTCATATTTGTAAAACAGAATGAACCATCTTTTCCGGCAAACCAGCTTCCTCTCTTCGCATTCTCACTCTCTTCTGGTCCCACCAGCCTCGGCCTCTGGAGTCAGTCCCCACCCACCCCCACCGCCCCCTGCGCCTTCTTGCTCATATATGGAGCCAGAGGGTGCTCCTCTGCCCCTCCCCCAGTAGAAGTTGGGCACCTGCTTCTTCCCGCCCAGCGCCAGTGCTCACCGCAGTCCACTTGCACACCCTGTCAGCACCTGTCCATGCCCTCATGAAGGCCCACACGCAAGCTTCCCCCCGTGTCATGTTCACATGCCAAGCTGGGGCTCCGTGCTCCTCTGTGCTGTGCAGGGCACACATTTCTATTGGCCGTTACCATTCCCTGGGCCCTGTGTTCCTAAAGCCACGGCCCTCCTTCCTTCTGCCATTCTGATTTGCTGACTTCGTCTATGTTTTTATTTTATTTTTATTTTTTTAAAGATTTTGTTCATTTATTTGTGAGAGAGAGAGGGAAAGAGAGCATGAGCTGGGGGAGCGAGGGGCAGAGGGAGAAGCAGACTCGCCACTGAGCAGGGAGCCCGATGCAGGACTCGGTCCTGGGATCCTGAGATCATGACCTGAGCCGAAGTCAGACGCTTAACTGACTGAGCCACCCAGACGCCCCTGACCTTGCCTCTTATTATTTGCTAAGAAACACACTTTGTTTGCTAACAAAACACAATCAGGTTTGAACCTGCTTCCCTCAACCAGCAAGTCCACCAAAAGCTCCCCCGTTGTTTCCTCCCTTCTCCCACCACAGAGATGGTCACTCTGATGCCCCGGGACCCCACCACCTCCATTCCTGATAGTACCCTTGCATCTGTGCTCAGACATTGTTCCTTCAAGTGTACCTTTTCTTTTCATTATATGAATTTCCCCCTTTACCTCCCCTTGTGTCAAACACCCAATGAAAATAATTATTATTGCTTGTATTTGCCGAGTACATTATTTTCATAACAATCCTATGGCATGCATTTTATTGTCCTGTTCTATAAAGAAGGAAACTGAGACACAGAGAAATTAAGTAACCACACAGCTACTAAGTGATACGGCCAGAATTTGGACTCAGGCAGAAAGATTGAAACACCCATCAACTTAGCAACTCCATCCGGGTATTACACAAAACTTCTTCTCCTGAACCAAGGAGAGCATCCTTCCCTTGACCTTGCCTCTCCCCTAATCTGACCTTTATCTTTACCCTTCCACCGACTTTCAAACCCTTCAAACCAGTTCACATTCCCTCCTGCCGCTTCCTCATCTGCCCTTGTGCTCCTACCCCTTCTGCAAATGGACATCTCCATGTCCACAGAAATGGTCCCTGTGCAGCTCAGATGGTGGAGCTGTCGATCCCACAGCATGTTTTCATCAGGAGGGGTCTCTCCCGCTGAGTCCTAAGTTTCCGGTTGCTTCTACTTCTTGGAAGATGCCTGAGTGTCCGCCACGCTGTAGGCTGATCTTTCTTGCAGGGCGTGCATCTGCTATTCTGGTAATGTGTCAACTCTCGGTGGACCAGAACGTGTCCCACCTCTTAGTTCTGCACTGCGTGCCTGGCGCTAGCATGTTTCTGATACCTAGTGACGGACTGGAACTGGAAGGTAATTGGAATCTCTACAAGCATTGGAAATAGGGTGGTGTGAGTTGCACGCTTTGGCTCTTTAACTTTGCTTCTGCCTTTGGAGGCAACGGCCCCCAGGTCATGAGAGTTTTCACTCAGAAAGTGTGGAAAACCAAAGCCATCAAAGCGACTCAGAAGCAGAAGAATCCTGATTTCTTTTTTTGCCCCAATAGCTCCGCACCACCTGAGTGACCCCAAGGCCATGTCCCTAAACATGACTTTCGAGGGAAAGAGAAGGGTCTTCGACAGGTGCCACAGGGTTTCACAAAAGCCATGTTGTCTTACAACTTCCTGTCTTACCTGCAAACTTGCTCAGACTTGAGGTTTATTAATCATGGTGTCAAAGGTGTGGTGAAGAGGGACACAAGAACAGGTCCTCAAGGTTCATTTTTCCTGGGAGCGAGTACGCACCGGGTGAATCCAGCACCCAGCGACTCGGCCAGATTGACAAGCTTCTCTGAGCTGCCGGGGGCCTGTCTCCCGGGCCTGCGTGTTGTGGAGATGTCAGTCTGCTCTGGAACTCAGTTCTAACCGGCCTGTGGGTTTTGGTCTTTACAGCTCCTGACGGCCCACCTCAGGAAGTTCACCTGGAACCCCTGTCATCTCAGAGCATCAGGGTCACCTGGAAGGTAAACCAAGCAAACACTTGTATTCCTGGAGCTTTGTTCGCGGGGTGAGCACTTCACCCACGTTATGTGTTAGGATGCCAAGACACTAACATTTTGTGAAACTTAGGTCTTGCAACATTAGATTAAAAGCCCTTTTCTTAAACATCCAATATGTGTATCCAATTTTGAATACTTTTGCACAGAGAGTGGAGTCGTTATGTCTTGTTTTCATTCTTGAATTTGGGTCCTAAGAGCTGGTTTCCACACAAATAAGGGAACAGATGTGCCCGGCACTTCTAACTTGAGCCCAGGGGAAGCTTTTTCTAAGTGCTTTTCCAAAGTGGCAAATCTGAGTATGGCAGATAGGATGGAGCTGGCAGAAAGGACCGTCGCCCTCACTGTGCCACCAGCTAGCGGTGTCCTTGAGAACGCCTTTCGCTTCCTCCTCAGCGAGGTGGCCTGTGGAGCCAGCTGCCGTCCAAGGCAGTAGAGTCCACACGTGGCTGCAGATGTGGACTGGCTGCTGGTCGGACGAGGGCTTGCGGCCGGTCACTGGGAGACACGCCCTGAGCTACAGAGCAAACAACTACACACGCAGCACGGTTTCGTCCGGCCGCCGTGTTTTTCATAGCAAAGGCGTTGCTGAAGGAAGCAGCATTGGTTTAGGAGCTGGAGCAAGCTGGTGACAAGGGGCATTGAGGTGCCACTGCCCCAGGGTTCTTGACGTCACTAACCTGGTGGGGGAAACTGTCTTGGGAATTAATCATCCCTGGATGTGCTCCTGCAGATGATGACTGTAGACTCTACCTAGAGTGCTCTTGTCGGGTCCAAACTTGTGTGAGTTGCACTGGCTCTTCTAGGTCTGAGGTTCCCTCTCCTCTGCTCTCACCCTTTCCCCCTGCATTCGCACTCAGGGGAGAAGCCAAGCCAACAACCACAGTGAGGTCCTCAAGTGACAGGCCCCTAAAACCATTCAAGGCCTAATGCATCACGCCTGTTGCTGGTGTTTTCCTCCTGGGAGCAGCTCTTTTGTAAAGGGAGCTGCATCTAGAACAAAAAAGGCTCCTGGTTGTCAGGGTGGCTACTCTCTTCAGTGCCGATGCCACAGCCCCTTTGTGCGAGCTCTTATACCCCAGCCAGTGGTTGGCTCCAGCGGAGCCGCACAGACAGCGCAGGCCGGGCAGTGTGGGAAGGGGTGGCGTTCCTCTTGGCGAGCATATCCACCAGCAGCGAGCATCACACACTGTACTATCAAAGGCACTCAGCAAGCCGTAACCCTGTACGCATCCCGGCCGTTCTGCAGACGGAGTGCTGACTCACTCTGTCTCAAATTAAAGGCTCTGTGAGGCTTCATCCACGGGCTCTGCACAGTCTCACACTTTGCCACTGAGAAAGGCCAGCTATTCCTGTGGCCCCTAAAGCTTTCTGGGTCCTGCCTGAGACAGGTGTCTGTCCACAGAGCTTGTACACCCCAAAATGGAAACTTTCGAGACTTTCTAGGCATGGCCTCCTTTCTGTCTCCAGTGAAGAAAAAAGGCAAGAGTCGGTAAATTGCAGTTAAATTTCTTCTTAATGTTGAAAGAATGGACACACTGTGGGCTATGGACAGAAAGCCTTGCTTCCGTTAGATCATGAGCTGGTCGTAATGCACGGTTCATGGAGCAGTGGTTTCTCTCGGAGCAGCGGGCCGGTGTTGTGGGGCCTGTCAGCGTGCAGACAGGTGTCTGGATGATTTAACAGTCTGACTGAGGTAAGGACCCCCGTTCTCTGGCTTGTCATTTCACGTTGGCCTGATTACGTAATGAAAGTGCATCACTGATTCCACTAAACTGTATGCTTTTATCTACAATCCAAAGTATATGCAAAGGACAATATGCTGCATGAAATACGCCTCGATTTTATGGTGTAAAAGCCCCAGATTTGCATTTTGTGTAAGGAAACTGACCAGAAAGGGAAAGAGAGAAGGAGGTAAAGAAAGAAAGAGAAATCACATGAACCCAGAGAGGGAGTCCCGCCCCAGTCAGCAGGCTAGAAATACCAGGGTCATGGGAGGAGCGAACTGGAAACTCCTCCATGGTCACAGGACAACCGACAGAAGTAAAAGATGCACTCAGGGGAGAGAGGAGATGGAGAGCAGAAGGGTGCTGGGGCTTTGGTGGGAAAACAGCCATTTTAGACTCTCGACCTCTGAAAGGTCCCGGGCACTCTGGAGACTAAAGGTCACACTAGAGCTAGATATTGTTTGTCTAATTATTGTATAAGCCACACTTCTGTGACATATCTTTTCTAATGAACAAAATAAACAACACAATCTTCCCTTTTGATTTCAGCCATGTCTTTCACCAAGGAAAAGTTTCAAATTTTTAAAATTTCAAGCCTGATGAAGGTTCCCCATGGCCCACTGCATGTCAACCGAGACCCACTGGACTCCCAAGGCCGTTCAGCATTGGCTGCAGGCTGTCACCCCCACTTTGCCCCTGTTCCAACAGGCCGTTCACGTGCCCACAGTTGGCATCCCCCTCCTCCTTCACTGTCATTGACGACACTGTTTGTGACACCCCCCCACTTACCCCCCCTCCCCGTGCAGTCCTGCATGACTCTGGGAGTAACTGTCTGAGCCCCTGTGTGACCCTCACTCTCGGTGACAGCTCAGGGAGGCCCCCATCCCATGGGTTCTACCTTCCGTCTGCTTGCACCTCCTCTGTGGTTTGGAGAGCTGCTTAAGGTCAGGGAGGACCTCGTTCCTCTCTGGTCCCCATTGGCTGGCACCCCCGCATGAATGAATGAGTGAACAAATGATTGGATGAGGACATCTTCGAGTTGAGAATGATGAGGTCCACAGCCCAAGGGTTCTAAATCACAGTAGCCTCCCAAACATTCTGCCTTTCAGAAACTGCCATAGAGGAGGCACCCAGCTCTGAGGAACTCCAAACCCCAGGCTGGAATATCATGAGGGTCTAACTCATGCTGCATTGAAGTTCCGCTGAGCCTACCATGGCGGGTGCCCAAAACTGCCATCCCCGCTCCATGGAGCGCACAGACCTTTACGTATGGGCTCCTACTATAATTTATTGAAAAATAAATGACAGTAATGGTTCAAAAAATTTGTGTTAAGTGTCAGAGGAAATGGCCCTCTGCACATCACATCAAATGTCAGCCTTCAGGAAGATGTTCAAGAACCAGTGCCCTATTAAATCGGGCTTTTAATAATTTCAAGTATTTGGAGTTAAATAAAAATGCTGAGCGGTGCCTTGACAGGAACTCGAGAGATAGCATAAGAAGGGAAGAATGAAGGGGGGGAATCAGAGGGGGAGACGAGCCATGAGAGACGATGGACTCTGAGAAACAAACTGAGGGTTCTAGAGGGGAGGGGGCTGGGGGGGTGGGTGAGCCTGGGGATGGGTATTAAGGAGGGCACGTTCTGCGTGGAGCACTGGGTGTTACGCGCAAACAATGAATCATGGAACACTACATCAGAAACTAATGATGTAATGTATGGTGATTAACATAACATAATAATAAAAAAAAGAGAGCATAAGTGGTTCTAAATAAATAAAAAGGAAGTAAATGATAATAAAGATTCATTTTCTAACTCCTGTTCCTCCCCTTTGGAACACAGAAGGGTTTGCATAAGCAAATACAATTTCTTGCAGTTTTTGCTGGGGTTATTCAGAATCAGAAAGAATATGGGGGCACCTGGGTGGCTCAGTCAGTTAAGCACCTGACTCTTGATTTCAGCTCAGGTCACAGTCTCAGGGTCGTGAGATCCAGCCCCACATTGGGCTTGGAGCTCAGCTCGGAGTCTGCTTGCCCCTTTCCCTCTGCTCCTCCCCACTCTCAAATAAATAAATAAATAAATAAATAAATAAATAAATAAAATCTTAAAAAATCAGAAAGAATATTTAAAGTTACTGATTATTGATAATATATTTGATTAAGTACCTGAAAATCATAAACCTAAAGGAGAATTCTTTGGTTTTTCAGAAAATTATGGTTTAATCTACCTCCCTAAGTGTCAAAATACTGACAGAGCAAGTCTCTTTTGACAGTGCCTGTCACTTTCTCTTCTGGTCAGTCTCAGAATCAACTGATCCCATTTTATTGCAAATGAAGGACAGTTTGATTGCCCGCTATCTGTATGTGTTCATAACATAAAATCTTAAGTATCTGAAATATTTAACTACTACAAGTATCTCAAAACATTTCTCCGGGGATGCAGTTTAAGGCAGAGATTTTTTTTTTCCTATTGGTAGAAATATTTTCTTTTGTTTTGAATGAGAAGGCTTTTTAGAGCCATACGCTATCCCAAAACTATGAAATTTTCAATTGTTTAAATATTACGGTGCTAAAAACTGTTGTCCAACTGATGACTCAGGACAAAGTCCTGAGAATGATCTTGCCACTTTCTTGCCCCTCTGTATCAAACCCTCTGGCTAGATTTTATTTGGGATGAACAATGTTGCAGAAGAGATACCTGATTTGCATAAAATTTGAACATTGCATATTTAGGGATTTAATTAAATTTCAGTAATCCGAAGAATACTTTTAACTAAAACACCACATCTGCACAATCCCCAGTAATTCCAACTAATTGAGGCATCATTGCAATATGTTATGTTTCCCCGATGAGCTCTTACAATGGGAAAATGGCTTAGCTTGTCATTTAAAAGCAGAGCTGCCTTATTGCCAGTGACCTTCATCATAATGATTTAATAAACTGCAGGCTCCACTTGACTCCTGCATCTAAATCCCTCTACCCAGGAAATGGCATGCCACATTGGAAAAGGACTGTCTTCTAAAATGATATTTCCTGGCTGGGATCCCTGGGAAAGCAGTCTTTCTGAGCATTTGCTCTCAGCCAGACATTGTGCTCGACTTTGCATGCATTATGCCATTAGATCTGTGCATTGGGTATACTGGGTTTCATAAAATTCCTGACATTGAAGGGATTTGCCCAAAATCTGAGGGCTTGGGACTGTCAGGTCGAGGACCTTCACCAAGGTTTTTCTGACTGGTTTCTAAGCAACCGATAAGCTATGGTACACAAACTGCCAAGATTGTGGCTTGTGCAATAGTAAGGTTCAGCAAATATTAGTTTCTTGTCCTCGTTCTTCCAACTTCCTGTTATAAATTTTACTCGACTTTAATAATAGAGAAAATAGGAAAAATGTAATTTCTACCTTATCCCTCTTTCTTTCCAAATGTAAACTTAGCCTTAGCATAACTGGAGTAGTAAGTCAACACCCCTTTTTCCCAACATCCATTGAAATTCAAAGGGATTGCCTTGAAATTAATTTTACTTCATTCCTCGACTCTCACTTTAATCCTCAGACTATGAAAAATTACAAAATTTGCATTTCTTAATCAATTTGTTCTAGAGTTGGATTTACAGCAGCTTTATTAAAAATCCCAGTGACCAACGTGTCTTACAAATATTTAAGGAACTATCAGCCCTTCTCATATGAACAAGTCAGCCTCTTTCCCCTCTAACAAGAGAAGGAAAATCCAAACTGATTTCAAAACCTCTTGGTTGTCCACATACCCTACCATTATTCTCTCTTAACTTCTGTCAGTTGACTAGCTCTATGAGGGAGGAGCGCATATTTTATTTTGTTTGTTTTATTTTTGTCTGGCCACTATATCCGCAGTAGAAGTACGTTTAAATATTTGTGAAATGAATACATGAGCCATTCCCATTGTATACATTCATGTTAAAACATTCATATCAAGAGGGGCTACCTTTTCTTTTGGAAACCCTTGGACTATATTCACATCTTACTTTTTGTGTGCATGTATAAAATACACAAATCCCTTTAATAAAACGACTCATTGCTTATTTGCCCCACTTGGCATATATTTGGCATCTCTCTCCATCTATCCCTTGGATTAGCCCTCCTGGTTTAGACATGTGACTGGCCTTCACCAGTGACCCTCATTCTCTGTCCCAGAGAAGAGCCTCAAGCCAGCCTCCCAAAGGGTCCTGGCTGGCCTCCCAACCTAAGCAGGCAATTCTCTTGGTCCCCAAACCCCAAGTGTGGCAAAAAGATGCTGGCTACCTTTCCAAAGGCTGCTCAGCTGTCAGGAGTGTCGATCCAGGTCTGACACCGGGCATGCTGGAGAGGTTAGCTCAGACTCAGTATAGGAAGCACGTCCCAGTGTACCGCTCCAGTTAATTGACCCTGACAGGACGCAAATTGGGCTTGGACTAAGGGCTAGGACCAAGGCCATCTCCATTCATCAGGGGCAGTCCTTTCAGGTGGTTTATTCTGAAAGCTTCACACTGAGCCTGGATGAACCTGACAAGGCAAGGCGTCTGCGAGCAGGCACTATCGTGGTTCTGTTTCAGAGCTGTTAGATTATAAACTGCTAGGTTACAGTGAGTCAGGAAACAAGGATGGTATTTTTGCCCTGACAGAGAACATATTGTCAAGATACAAATACAAACAATGTGTAAGAATCAGAGGTCATAACTAAAAGAGCATTCTGGACATTAATTGATGACCAGCCGTCCGTCTTTCTTTGTCTGATACATCAACATCACATTTTACAAGTCAGTTAGATCCTAAACTTGGGACATGAGGCTAAAAATTGCTCGTGGTTGGATAATATTGCAAATTACTTAGTTGTTTATTAAGTACACTGTGCGTAATTTTAGCTATGAAATCTTACAGGGATATATATGAGAATATATAATACTTTCAGTGTAAAATGAAGACTATTTACAAAAATATCACTGGACAACACTTCATTATGCATAAAGTAGGATTAACATAAGTTAAATATATCTATAACAAGTAAATTGCATATAAGAATAATAATAATAATATAATATAATATAATATAAAAAGTACTGGATTAGACTCCAGGAAAATTAGATATTACTCCCATTTCTATACCTAAAAAAATGACCTCAAGCAAGTTACTTTGTCTTTGCTGAAACTCAAACCCTTTCCACTAGTTCCGTTCAGAGCGTTCTTTTCATTTTATCATAAAAACGTAAACATGCTGATGAGTATTATCTTCCCTACCAGCCTCTCAGCACTGACTGGATAACAGGGACGATGAAGGACATGAGGGCACGTTAGAATCTGCAGGTTGGGCCCTCGAGTGACAGCCTTGATTTTGATCTCCACCCTGGATGCTTGCCCCCTAGTGGTGCTTGATAGCATAGCCCTTTCTGCTAACAATACACCCCAGTAAATGTAAAGATGGTGAGATTTGCTGGACCGATAAATAAATAAATTTAAATAATCTCATAATTGACAGGTGGGTAGTGATTTTAAGAAGAATATTCATAAAACTGTCTCGGTTATAGTTTTGCTGGTTCTCATAAAATACTAACTTCACTTTTAACAGAGCAAATCAGAAGTTCAAGTTACGGTGAATATGGAGCTAAGTATTATAAATGAGCTAGTTGGCATCCATCAAGCGAGTGAGTGAATGAATATACACTATTTTATGTGCCTCATTTTCTTAGAGAGCACTTTTTAAGCCATCTTGCTGATAACACGTTCCTCATCTTATCCCAGAAATCAAATAGGGTAGAAACATTAGTAAATGTGCCCAGATGTTAGAAGGAAAAATCAAATGAATAAAGGAAAACGTGCCCAACCAAGAATTCCGCAGACATCAGATGACACCTGTTATGTCATGGACATGTCTCCTAAGGCAAAGGAAGAAATCTGATGTTCCTTTTATCCTTTAAAACCAGGCTGGACAAAGTTCTCTGTGGTTTGTTTCAGGAAGAACTCCAGCCAGGATAGCGAGAGCCAATTGCTGTAGGAGACTCTTCTGCATCTAATTTCCACATTTCATTTTCATAGTAACATGAAACAGAACAGAAAAACACAATGTATGCTTTCAGATTCATTTTGCCAGTACAAATACATTTAACCTAATGCACTAAGATATAACCAACTAAGTCTATCTCAAGGTAACCTCCCACATTAAAAGCCAACTCCTCTTTGTATCAAAATCTTTGAAAATGAGTTTTACATTCTTGTAACTCTCGTGATAGATTCCTCCCATTAGCACATTCTTCTGTGCTAATTCTAAAATTCTAAAATTTTGAAAATTGTAACTGGAGATGTAAAATAAAAGTGCTATGTAATTTGAGTAATCATAGAAATATAGGAAGTGAAGCAATTCTACCTTTTAAAGATATGTTATCATTTTTGTTTTTTCTGAAAGTTACAATCTAAAGTTGGATATAAGCCCTGTTTTTATCTAAATAACAGAAGAACTCAGGAGGTGTATTCTTATTGACTTCTGGAAGTCAGAATTCCCAAGAAAGGAAAAGATGAGGCAGAGAATGGGCATTGTGACTCCCGGGGGCTCTGTACAGGACTTGTGGCTGTCTCAGCATTTGGGCAGGTGTCAGGTGCGTCCTCCGTCTGAGAACCAGAGTGGTCCCTGAGGGATCCCACATCCAGGATAGTATGTTGCTGACAGGGGAAATGATCCTATTGGACACTTTCTCAATGCTCTTCTCCATTATCCATTCATGAGTGTTCATGTCTGAAATTCCTTCAGTTATTTTTCATTTCATTTTCATTTCATTTTCATTTCATTTTTCATTTCATTTCATTTTCATTTCGCTTTTCATTACCCAAGCACAGATAAGAGACAAAGGTAGATATCTCTATGGAAGCAAAGCCCCTCTATGCCTCAATCATGACATAAAGTGTACATGGTAGATATCAAATCCACGACCAAAAGTCTGCTGTTGATGCAGGCATTGCTGGTCTTCTGACAGGACACAGGTTAGGACTTTGCCATCCCAGCAAGGAAGGGGACTGACGCCACCAAGCCCTGGCCTCTCTCGGAGCCTCCTCTCATGGAGGTGCCCCTCCTTCCACCAGTGCTCACCGCCCACCCTCCCCCCACCTCCAACCCCAGCCCACCCCATGTATTCTACCCCGCGCCCTGCACACTGATTCAGTCCGCAGCGCTGTGTCCTCCAGGGGTCTGTAAACTGTTTCTGTCAAGGGCTAGAGAGTAAAGACTTCCACCCTTGTGAGCCACGTAGTCTCTGTCTTAACTCCTAGCCCTGCCAACGCTAGCACAGAAGCAGACAGCCAATAAAGCTTTACTCAGGCACGCTGACATTTGAAGCGCAGGTGATTTTCTCGTGTCACAAAATATTCTTCCTCTTTTTAATTTTGCAGCCATTTAAAAATGTAAAATATATATATATATATATACATTCTTAGCTAAGGGCCATATAGAAGAAATGGCCAAATAGACAGGCCCCAGGACTTGGCCCCATGTCCACCATGCTTTACCGAACATGATGACCCCTGGGAAGCAGCCACCTGCCGGTGGAATATGTCGCAAATAGTTTCCTGTTACTTGGAAGAGGGTTAAACCACCGAGGGACTCTTTCCAGGCATGAAGTGAAAGCCTTCCTTTCATTCTGCAGTTCCTTCTGAACTGCGGATCTTCTTTGGTCCTTCTGGACAGACCTTACACTAGCAGAAGTTACAAAGACCGACAGCAGCAATTCTTCGTATGGTTGAGGCGACCATTCCTTTACAAAGAACCTAATACCATTGAAAACGCTGTGTTTTGCACCTCTCCCTGCCATCCCCAGGGGCTTCCATTACCTATAGGGTAGCTACTCCAGGCTGGGTCTCTCCGGTCTACATGGGAGGAGCCAAGCCCTTTGAGATCAGTCAGCTGCCACTAAATAGTTGGAGTCCTCTTGGCATCCTAACCCAAACCCCTTTCCCTCTGCATCCACATTGCCTGTGAAATGTCTAGACACACAGGTGAGACCTGTCTCCCAAAGCCTCACGGTCTCCAGGTGCATTGTTTCCTGGCTGGGCCCTGGCTATGCCTCTTGGTGGCCCGTGGACACATCTCATGCAGCCCCTCCCCACTGTTTCCCTGCTCTTTCCCTGGTCTGAACCTGCACACCTCCACTCTCTGTGTCATTTCTCTCCAACAGACTCCACTCCCAGACTCTAGGACACTGTGAGCCATCACCCTTCCGGGCAAGAAACATTGTTTCTCAGAAACATTAAGACATCTAAAGGCCCTGACATTAAATGTGGGATATTCTGGAGACCAGCTCTCAGAGGCAATACATATAACACCAGGTGGGGGCTGCGTACGTGCTCTGAATTCCTTTGTTAGGTCTTTGGCGGAAAACACTGGATAAGCCACTAAGGCTGGTGAGAAATGCTGTGTGGGGTTACCAGACAGCGTGGCATGCAAACAACAGTGAAATTCAGAAAAGTGAGGGGGCCCAGCAAGAGTAGCTCTTCAACACATTTGTTGGTTGGATGAATGAATGAATGAATGAATGAATGAAATGAGAGCCACCCCCCCACACACACTTTAGAAATTAAATAAATGAAGTCCTGTTATGCAATAGTTAACCTCAATTTCATCCCATAAAACTGTAAGAGCCTGTTTCTAAAATTCTACATGTGTTTTCCAAGACCGAGCACACGCTTGGCTGCCGCCTCCTCCCCAGCTGCCAGATCTGATGAGAACACAGTGACTACCAGCTTCAAGTCAAAGTTCTTGGCCTCTCAATATTGTGCCTAGTTCAAAGTTCTGTATTCATCTCAGACCTGGACTGAATAGCTCATGCCATCTCTACCCACACGGTCAGCACAGAAACCTTCTGAAGGATCACTTGGGGCTGTTCCTTCCGGGGTCGTCTCTAGTTATCTCACCTGGGTGCTGTGGGGAGGCTGATTGCATTCCGGTAAGGCTGTCCCTCTTCAACAATGGCGGGTCCTCCTAGAAGCTCAGATGAAATGCCCCTTCTCTGGGAATCCTCTCCCTTTTCTCTTCCACGATACCCCATGCCAACCCTCGGCACTGCAAGCACCGTGCTCTGCTCTAATCATAGGTTCACTCGCAGGTCTCCCCTTGGCTAGGAGAGGCACCAGTTCCTACTGTTCCACTGAAGGCATCCATTCATTGCGCAAGCTTACCGCGTAGCTGCTATTTATGTTGGGGCATAGGGACGGGGCCTGGAAGGAGTACATGAAGGTAAGAAAGAGTAAACGGGAAATGAGGACAGGTTACATTTCAAGGGAATTTGGAAGAATCCCAAAGGAGAATGTTCAATTCATTTTTCACCTGACTTACTCAACCTGCCTGAGTAATGTGGTATTCTTGGAATGCAGAAATCTGCAGCAGAGGTTTTAGCTCTCGGGGTTGGTCAGCGGGTGAATCCCGGCATTGAGCAGAGTCCGTTCACCTGGGCTGGGAAGGGGGAGGGAAGTGTGCAGAAACAGGACCTGGCTTGTGGCTTTCTAAAGAAGAGAGGCCTGCTCTAATCACTCACGTCCTTGACGGTGCTGTGAGCATTTGCACATCCCTGTTCTTACTGACTTTTTAAAGACCTCTGTATGTGCCACAGGCAGCTTCAAGGCTCATTTGGATGGACACATAAAATACAGACGCTTGCAAACCACAGATCCACTGACGCCGTACTACTGTTGTCATGGAGATCAAAAGAGACAGTTTCTTAAAGGAAGTGGGTGTTGGACCAGGGACCAGAGGCTGGAGGAAGGACACCTGGAAGGATGGAAGAAGGCTGTTTAGGGAGACTACAGGAGGAGAAAAATGCCAGGGCTAGAAAGAGGAGAGAGCTCCCCAGATGGCAGATCAATGAGACAAATGGAAAGAACCCAGGCTCCTTACTGGATCCAAAGGTAAATGAAAGGAAGAGTAGTATTCAACACAGAAAAATAATTAACCCCTACATGAAAAGCACCACAGTGAATAGAGAAGGGCTTCTCCCAGAACTGCAGCGCACTCAAAGGGGCTTGAGAGAAGGTAGAAGCAGGACACGTGTAAATCAGAGCGGTCTGTAAATAACAGCATCTTCTGGAGCAGAAAGGCCCTCAGATTGTTGAATTCTGCAATATCCAGTGAGCCTTGGACTTTCTTTCTTTTTTCTTTTCTTTTTTTTTTTAAATTTTTCCATTCACTTACTCTCCAAAGTCTTCCTTTAATATGTATTAAGAGGACTGTTTGCCAGGTGAGATTTGCTATAAATCTGTGGGTCTGTCATAATTGATCTTTATTCTAAAAACATGTCACTCATGAGCTGGCCAAACAAGTGCACAAACTCTCCAGAATCCCTGCTTTAAGAAGGAAAAGAGAAAGGATGACATTGTCCGAACAACTTGGCTCCTCAGATGCTATTTTCTTCCCTTGGCGGGGACTGGGAAGTGAAGCTGGACCCCTCCAGATCCCACCTGGATCTCTCATCCTGATGCATGAGCCACCATGCCGAGTGACCACATGGAAGCCAGCTGTCAACTTGGATCCAAGTTGCACGGTGCTCCTGAGAGATCCTTCTGTACTGGACAGTCCAGGCCTCTGATCAACAGCTACATCATGGACCTACAGTCCGGGCAGCTCTTTTATCTTCAAACCGTTCTTATTAGCCCTGCACCCAGTCAAATTATAAACCCGCAACTGACGTCATTCCTGCCCATCACTTTTTCTGTGCCTCATATATGCTCAAAACCATTCTCTTCAGCATCTACAGGAACGTTTTCTGAGAATGTCCACTGTGCTGAAGCCCTGTTTTGGACAAGTGAGTGGATGAGATTTCAAACATGTTTGTGAGAATCCTTAGGCACTTGGAGCTTGCAATCGAGTCCTTGGAAACCCAACATTCGATATGGAACAGGGGCCACAGGAGGGGATGGAAGTGATCAGCTTTCACTGAGCTGATGGTGAATCAGTGAGTGCGGGGGAGGCCAGAGGAGCGAGAACTCCTTGGATGGAGGCAAAGGAAGCAGATGAGCTGGAAGTTGAGCTGGCTTTGGAGAATGAGTTGGGCTTTGATAGAGGAGGAAGAAGAGCAGTCTCTGATGAGGGCTTTCATGAGATGGGAAAACACAAGAGAGTTGGAATTTCCATGCTTGTTCAAGGATCCAGAGAGAATCCTAGGTGTCATCGGGGCACATCCAGGAGGCATTAGCCTGGAAACACTACAACTGGGCTTAAATCTCACAACGGGTACTGCTGAGATTTGGGGAGAAGAGGGCATGATCGAAGTGGTATCTTAGGAAATTTGCCTTCTCCAGTATCTGCAACCAAGATTCAAAGTATGTTCAAGATCTCTACCTGATTTCCTCTTTTTCTTTTCTTCCTACTCCACCATTAATTTCATTCATATGGTTTCATGAAACAATTATTTTTGATCCATTTTGTCAATCACAATTTGATGATATTTAATGGCCAGAGGATTGTATTCCAAAACAGCCTTCCCCATTAGGATTTCTCCCCTACAGACATCTACCTTTATCCCAGGTAAACGCGTACACAAAGGCATAGATGTTTAAAGCGTTATCCAAAATGTATTTTATTTTTTTAAGATTTTTTATTTATTCATTTGAGAGAGAGAGAGAGAGAGAGAGAGCACAAGCAGGGGGAGGGTCAGAGGGAGAGGGAGAAGCAGGCTCCCCGCTGAGCAGGGTGCCTGACCTGGGGCTCAATCCCAGGACCCTGGGATCATGACCTGAGCCGAAGGCAGATGCTTAACTGACTGAGCCACCCAGGTGCCCCCCAAAACATATTTTAAAGTTAAGTATATTATGCACTAATTTGTCTTGGGATGACATGAAGCCCATTGCCAGACTTTTCCACACGCCCTGTCCACACCGGCTTGTTATTCATTCAACTCAGAGAAAGTCTCCAGGGTCACTTTCAAAAACCCTTTGGTACTTGCACCACTATCCCTAAAATTTCCTATACTGAACGTGCAGAATTCCTCTGTTTATGGACTTTTAAAAAGAGATCTGAGTTTTCAATATGTTTCCAAGGATTTCTTTAATGTAAACACATCCCTAAGTGGAAAATCTGACTATGCAGCCTACAAAGTAATAATAAAACATAAACTTTGCCTGACATAGTTGAGTTTTGGCTTGTTTTTGTGCATGAAAACAATACTTTCTCTTCATGTGA
Organism: Zalophus californianus; assembly: GCF_009762305.2. Lineage (NCBI taxonomy): Eukaryota > Metazoa > Chordata > Mammalia > Carnivora > Otariidae > Zalophus > Zalophus californianus. Next base: position 210,404,693 of record NC_045595.1, on the reverse strand, counting down.
CTTGTTAAATGTTCCTTTGATTAAAAATGTCTATCATGGGGCGCCTGGGTGGCCCAGTCAGTTAAGCGTCTGCCTTCAGCTCAGGTCGTAGTCCCAGGGTCCTGGGATCGAGTCCCACATCGGGCTCCCTGCTCAGGGGGGCGTCTGCTTCTCCCTCTGCCCCTCCCTACCACTCATGCTGTCTCTCTCTCATGTCCTCTCTCTCTCTTTCTCTCTCAAAAAATAAAATCTTTAAAAAATGCCTATCATAAGTTAAGCTAGTTAGAATATATATTCATCTATGGGAGGGGGAAAAAAAGGAAGACTCCACCCTACCTGTGCAATCAGATCACAAATCCAAGAAGCTAAAAGTCAGCAAGCAGATCCCCCTGCTTTTGGAGGATTTAGCTAAATTGGTTGCCTCTCTATGTAAACGTTTTCTGATGGGCATTTGCCTCTACTCCCTTCACTTGTTTCTTGACCTAATGCCATGACCACCATACTGTGATCCGGATTTAGTATCTGAGGAGGTCTTAAGCCTACACAGGGAGCCAATTGAAAAATTAGAATATTTAATGGGCATAAACCAATCTTTAAAAATATGTATCATTTATATTTGGGTCAATGTATTTAACATTTAAAAAATATATGAAATAAGAAATATCTGTTTCAAATTTCACTTATAGATGACTCTTGCAGGGAAGTAAATTTTATTAATTAAATGACATAAATGCAAGTTCAGTGGTTGTGGTAAGATAATTTCTATGGAATCAAATTCTCAAAATCTAACGTCTTTAGATCCGATTTAATACAAAGTGAAAATTCATAGCTCATCACTGGAAAAACAAGATTGCCGAGAGATTTGCTTGTAAAAAAGGGATAAGCTCTCATGTCAGGGTCCAACAGCACCAGGTTAACTAAAAACGTCATGATTTGGACAACTGTTTTATTGATCTCCATCAGAACTGTGTACATGCATGAAATCAGACTGGATGTTGAGCAAAGCAGTTGCAATCCAAAAAAAAAAACCAAAAATGAGGAAACTTGCTTTTTAGAAATGTGATTTTTACTGTTCCTGTAGAGCTCAGACTAACAAATACCCAAACACAACTGGCACCATCTGATCCCACTGGGAGGAGGGCATAGTAGGCAATTCATAAATACTTGCTGAAATGCATTAGTGCTGCTCAGAGCCTCCTTCTGCCATCTCACTGTGTGGCCTCCCCGGGCTCGCATTTTGTCCGCCCGGTGGCCTCGCCCTATCTGTTGGCCAGCCCCCATTCCTCACTGCTGTGTGCTGGGCACCCCCCACTCTGCTCCAGCCTCTCTGCCTCCCCCAGCTGCTTTCTGCAGGCACCATTCGCCACCTCCTCCCCTCCCAGTCCCAGACCCTGGTTGTCCTTCCAAGCCTGTGGGGGCCACCCTCTTCAAAACCACTCTGAGCTTGCCACTTTCTGGATGCCCACTGGCCTTTGCTGTCCAGTGCCGGACACTTAGACACCTGAGATTCCCTATGGTTTCCTAAGTGTTTACTCCCTCTCTCCAACTGGACTGCCAGCACTTTGGGGACAGAGAACGCCTTTCATGGTCCTGAGTAACCTAAATCCATGGTTTGTAGTGAAACACACAGACATACACACCCACGGACACACAGACACAACACACTCATACATACACACTTGCATTACACACATATCACTTGACTGCCTGAACGTCTACAAAACCTTTATTGCTTTAGAGCATCGCTGTTGCGTTGTTCTCATAACACACTTGAAAAGAGTTTGGTTTCTTTTAAAAACCCACGATATTGGCTAAAGTGTTCTGTCTTCGACTCTGCAGACCCTCTGTCCTTAACAGAGAGTAGCTAACTATGGCCTCACCCCTGCCCGGTTAAAACGCCACGATATGATTCCGAAATGATTTGTGCCTTCATGTCAGTGGCAGACTCCTTTTACTTGCAGCTGCCAACTGGAAACACCTTTATTCTGGAACATTCCACGAGAGCATAAGCTCCACAAGGGCAGGGACCTTGTTGTAAAAAATCATTTGTGCTCCCCAGTGCCTCGGACAACCTGGCAGGACAGCTCTAGCTCAGCAGATTCTGCCGGGTGAGGGTGCGATGATCAGTGGGCCTGTGTGTTGATGGGCGGTGTGCCTGAGGCACCGCGAATGCACTCGGTGTTTCCAAATTCCAGAGGAAGTGCACCAGGCCAAGAGCAAGCTGTGCATGGGTTCGCCACTAGCACCCCTCACGGCACCCCCGCCAGACACCTACTGCTATTATTACCATGACCTTCAGACTTTATTCCACTTTCCTAAGAGGCGGTGGGTGCTGGCTTCCCTCCTGCTGTTCCCCCAGGATTCCTTAGTGTATTCTTTTCTTTTCCTCTTTAGGCTCCCAAGAAACATTTGCAAAATGGGATTATCCGTGGCTACCAGATAGGTTACCGCGAGTACAGCACTGGGGGCAACTTCCAGTTCAACATTATCAGTATTGACACCACTGGGGACAGTGAGATTTACACCCTGGACAACCTCAATAAGTTCACCCAGTACGGCCTGGTGGTGCAGGCCTGCAACCGGGCCGGGACGGGACCTTCTTCTCAGGAAATCATCACCACCACCCTCGAGGATGGTAGGTCCGACGGCCGCTGCTCGCGCCTTCCCTTCCTCAAAGGTTTGCTCTGGTCGCCACTCTGCCCCCCACACACGGCCTGGCTCCTGCTGGCTCTGCAGTGGCAAAGGTGCCAGGCCTGGGGGCCTGAGGCTTCCAGGGAAGTCTGCCTTCATTCCCTCACCAGCTGCACGGATTGGGTCTCGCCCTTGACAGAGCTTGATTGCAAAGCCCAAATTCATTCCCTCTCCAGCATCTCATTCATTCCAAGCACAAGAATTGGGCTTTTCCTGAGTGCATCCAACGCTCGCTCTAGGACTGCAGAAGCCTGACCAGAATGTAGAAATGTAGAAATCTGATTTTCTGAAAATTTCTTCCAGATCAGAGTTAAGTAGGATCCTCCCTCCCTCCCTCCCTCCCTCTCTCCTTCCTTCCTTCCTTCCTTCCTTCCTCCCTTTTTCTTTCTCTTTATGATTGCTTCCTATTTCCAAACACTTTGGACCAGAGCAAGGAGTGAGCAGGCTTCCCGGCGCAAATCTCACGGTGACTGAGCGCCCCCTAATGACCACAAGGAGTTAATTCGCCTTCTCCTATGACTGTTCCAGGAGTGCTTGAAAAGCGAAGAGCTCTGTGTCCAGAGACCCCATGTTAGGGGCAGAGATATAATACGGGCTTCATTGTAGCACTAAGTGTAGATTTTAAGGCACCAAATTTGCACTGCAGTTACCTCTTGTGCAGTTAGCCACGTGATCATAGGTTTGAAGAGGCACAGGGTGACTTGCATCCATAATTTCTGACCATTTCTACGGAGAGAAGTCTTAGAAAACCAGAAACCCAGAGACTGGGACTTTCCATCCAGCGTCATGATCTTTGCAATCATGATTACATATGCCTTTTGGTTTTCACCTCAGTGCTAACTCTTAATTGATGTGTGTCGTTCTGTTGATATTTTGTCCCTTTTCCAAGGTACAGAATTTAAGGTCTGGATGAACTTGATGTGAAAAACATTTCAAACAGCCCCCCTCTCAGTCTGTTTACTGTCTTTCCTCTGACACAGTGGTATAGTTTTGCAAGAGGGGCTTGCCAGGGAGGGGGCAGTGAGTAACCTATGACTACATGTCTGCTTTTCAGTACCTTTCAATAGCCAGGCTTCCCATTTATATGCCATATGCTACAAAATGCAGAGGATATGTACTGTATAAAGCAAATGTAACTTCAAACAGTCACGAGAGTGACGGGGAAACAAACCAGAGAAGCAATGGCTTTTTACTCTTGCAGTAAGACCAGAAGTGTTCTCTGCTCCTCAGTCCCGGGGCAACCTCCTTCAACGTGAAGCAGTTAAGCTGGAAAGGGAGACTGGAAGTCTGTTAGGACTTACGCATAAACTCACATTATTTTATGGAGTTATCATACTATTTGAAGAGGGAAATGGTGCTCATTTTTCCCCCTTAATTTTGTGGATTGAGTGTGATTTTTTCTTTTGCTTGCATATTGAAATGTTAAACTAATGTTGCTTATTCCGTATTGCTTTGCCAATTAAACTACCCACAGTTATTACAGATTCTAATTATTTAATTTCAGTGCCCAGTTACCCCCCTGAAAATGTCCAAGCCATAGCAACATCACCAGAAAGCATATCAATATCCTGGTCCACCCTTTCCAAGGAAGCCTTGAATGGAATTCTCCAGGGGTTTAGAGTCATTTACTGGGCCAACCTGATGGACGGAGGTAAGGATGAAAACTAGGGCTGTGAGTTTGCCCCAGAGAATGCATGATGGGCGTAGCAGACTCCTCTCCTAACGTAGGTTTCAGGGAACGGAGAGCGCGTCTTTCTCAATGGACACTGTCCACTCTCCCCACGTCGTTCTGTTCTTAGCAATCATCATGTGTTCTCACAGGTGCATGGAGCTGCTTGAAACATTATGTATCCTCAAAAAGCAATTTGAAGTATCGGAGGGGGTGGCACTGGGGAAATGTTGGCATGGATGTGCTTTCCTGGATGAGTATCTATGCCAAGCCTCTGCAGGCAGCACCAAGACGTTGATCTGATTCTAGAAAGTTCTATGTGATGTGTATCCTAAAAGGTTGACCTCTTCCGATTTCCTGATAAAACTCAACAGGGAAACTTCCTAAGTCCCTGCAGTTGACCCATGAGAGGGTTCAGGGGGAATGCCAGAACACCTTGCTAGGAATATTGTTACTTCTCGCAAAGAGTCATTTCATACAAAACCCTCCATTTTTTCTCCTTCTGTTTCATTCTCCGTCTCCTTCCCCTCTTCCTGTTTCTCTGCCTTCATTCTTCTTGTTTCTCTGTGTTGTTGTTGGTTTTTTTTTTTTCTTTCAAGGTATAGGACAAAATCCTTCTGTGTGTTTGGCCAAGACTGAATGAGAGTGTGACCCACACAGGTAGCGGCAAGATTGGGGCCAGAAGTTTCTTGCAGAGAATGCGTCTCAATGTGGTGGGGTGGGTGCTGCTGAACCAGCCTGAGCCCTGCTCCGTGAACAGGATAGGCACATACCCGCCCTGCAGCCTCCACAGGGGGGCTGCTAAGCTCTGTTCACTGTCTGCATCCCAAGACCTGTGTGGCCCACACCCGCACCCTCCCTTTCTCTCCTCCCCAGCTGCCTTCTGCACCCCTGCCCCAGGGGCAATGCCTCTCCTCTTGCCTGGGGCTTCCTTCAACCCCTCTGACTGCACGTGGACTCCTAGTGCATGCTCACCTCTGAGTCCGGGCAAACACAGCCAGCGCCCCCAGATACATCCCACCCCTGTTCAGGCCACCTGGGTCTGCTCTGCCAAGCAGGTGGCTGTCCCCACCCCAGTAAACAGAACACACAGGGCCTCAGAGGCTGCAGGGGGCTCTAATATTGTGTAAGAATAAAGGAACAAAGACAGCTAAATAAGCTTAATTTGCTAAGGAAAGAGCAGCTTTTGGAGGCTTAATTATGTCTATACCAGACCTGCTTCTCAGGGCTGAGGACCAGACCCGGTTCCTCCTGCTGTTGAGTATAGCACCTCACGCATCACCTGGCACTAGAGCCATTCTGTAAAGATTCACCTGCTTGATCTGAGGCGGACACGTTAGCTGAGCATCTGCTCTGTGCTGGGCTCATGCTAGACACAGAGGACGCAGCGTCTGCCCTATTGGATGTTCCAGACCAGTGAGCAAAGGAGAATCTAGTGAGCCTAGAACCACAAGCCCAGTCATGCCCAGCCAGCCCCAGAGACAGACAGATCTATATAGATGATTCTTTTAACAACTTCACCCCCTTGTGCCGCAAAAAAGCTTTTACAAATCCCATAGACATAAAGTGTAGAGCAATGACTATTTGTAAAATATCCATCTTATTGGCATGATTCCGTACTATAGTATTGTGTATATTTGTTCTCATCTTCGTCTTGAATGAGACAGAACTAAATACTTTAGCACTCACCTAGAGGCATTGTGACACTGAAATTGTTCTATTTTTGTTCCTGTTGGAAATAGTTCCAGTATCCAGTGGTGGCTACTCATCCCATCATACACATTTTGACACACCACTCTTATTTGTTAATACTGACTATTAACACCTTAGCTCCACGAAGAGTAATGTGGTTAATACGGTCCTTCTGACTTGATGCTTCTAAAGCCTTAAAAACTTGAATATTCAAAAACATAAAAGTCTTTAAATAAAGACTGCTTGGAAATGCATACAGTTCCTAAAGATACTTTTGCTCACTGTATTAAGATCGAAGTGGTGTGCTTAATGTCTAATGTAGGAGTTCTACACTTAATCTCTGAAAGATGAGAAGGAAACCCTTAGAGACATAAACCTGCTATGAACACTCTCTCCTCACCTGCTACTTATAAGAAGTGACATGTATGAATTAGCAGGTAATTCCATGGGGTTACTGGGTGCTTCCACAGAAACTCCTCGGGCTGCTGTCCCAAGGAGTTGTGAAAACATGTGACTGTGTAAAGGACTGGTCCCACTAACCCCGAGAAAACACCACCCACTCACTCTCACACACACACTCACAGACAGATACTGACACAGGCTCACACACAACCCTCACACATACATCTGTTCACATTCAGACACACACTCAGGCACACCTACTCACAGACTCATGCACAACCCTCACACATACATCCACTCACACTCATAGGTACACACTCAAAGGCACACTCACAGATTCACAATTCACAATGCCCAGTTGGCATCTGCTCACATTCACAGACACACATGCTCAGACTCACAACCCTCACACATACATCCACTCACACTCACAGGTACTCACAGGCACACACAACCCTCACACATACATCTGTTTGCACTCAGGCACACACTCAGGCACACATACTCACAGACTCACACCCAACCTTCACACATAAATCCGACACAGACACACATGCTCACAGACACACTCACAGACACACGGGCTCAGATTCACACACGACCCTCACACATACATCTGTTCGCACTCAGACACTCACAGACTCACAACCCTCACACATTCATCTACTTGCATTCACAGACACTCACAAGCACACACACTCACAGACTTACACATGACCTTCACACATACATCCGCTCACACTCACAGATCCACACACAACCCTCACACATACATCTGTTCACACTCAGACACTCACAGACTCAACAGCCCTCACACGTTCATCCACTTACATTCACAGACACTCACAGGCACACACACTCACACGTACATCCTCTCACACACACACTCACAGGCACACGCACTGACTGGGAGACACAGATTGTTACTACCACTGTGATTAGCAGTTACCTCAAATACACATATAGGAAAACGTTTTGTTATTGTTAATGTGGTCAGATAAAAGTGGTGAATACATTCGATAGGGGAGGCTAACCATACAATATGTGGGTGAAATTTCTGAGTATTTTATCATAACCTGAAAGTTCGATACTTTTCAAGACTTGACAAGGCCATTCATCTGCAATTGCTAGAAAAAGTGTACACTTTGAAGTCACATCTCCATCTGCATCTGAACTCTTTGTCATTTCTTCTGTGTCTCCCCAAGACAACACGGTGCTTCCAAAGCAAGACAGCATTTAGTGCCGACCGGATGTTTGCTTCGGTGGTGGCCCAGCTGGCGGCACTTTAGAAATGTCATTTCCACCCCTGTTTTTTGCCTTGAGACTCCTTGAGAAGGAGGGAGGGTATGAATACATAAAACAATTTGTTTTAAAACAGAAAGTTAAAAATTTTTATAGTAGAAATAATATGTCTAAATTTATTTTATATATTCATTTCATATTATTTTATTCATGATTTCAACTGAACATTATTCTTTAGTTCCTGGGGTGGTTTTTTTTTTTTTTTAATAACCCCATGGAGTCTGTAAAAGGTAGATGATAGAAATCCTGCTTAAACCATAAAAAAGAACAAAAGCTCAAAAGAATGGCAAATGAAGCAGGCTGTGTGGATCGGGTTTTTTGTCATCATTTTCCTTTCTATTTTCTCCGTATCTGCCAGTCAGGAAAATGCCCAGTGTGCCTCCCGGACCGTGTCAGGAACCTCTGGGGGTAATCTTGAATGGGGCTTCTGACTGCAGTCACATTCCTGGTTCATGAATAAATCACTCATCAAAAAAATACGAACCCCAAGACGAGTAAACATCCGAGTGTTGATTCTAATCCGCATTGTGCTACATGAGTAGATGGAATTCTTCTGCTTTAATTGTTGCTTTCTTTAAAAAGATGGGGATGAGCCACTTCCCTTTGTCCCTTGGAGCCATCCTCTCCCCATTACTGTGCCTTACCTAGGAACGGTCCGGACGCATCAGCGCCACCCTCTCCTGCGGCAAGACTGCAGCCCACTCTCTCCAGTGGGGAGAGACCCTGGGGCCCTTCTTAAAGATAAAATTTAAAAATAAATGCAAAAACCCAAAGTCCCGGGGCGCCTGGGTGGCTCCGTCAGTTAAGCGGCTGCCTTCGGCTCAGGTCATGATCCCAGGGTCCTGGGATCGAGCCCCGCATCGGGCTCCCTGCTCCGCGGAGAGCCTGCTTCTCCCTCTCCCTCTGCCTGCAGCTCTGCCTACTTGTGCTCTCTCTCTATCTCACTGTCAAATAAATAAAACCTTTAAAAAAAAAAAAAAAAACCCAAAGTCCCCAGAGATCAAATGGTGTAGACAAGGTCTCATAACTAGCATGAGCTAGTTATGATAGCATCTCATAACTGGCATGCAGCCCTGTGGAACCCTGTTTTCCCTGGGGTGTGTGTGTGTGTGTGTGAGAGAGAGAGAGACAGAGAGAGAGAGATCTTTGGCACAGCATGGAAGTTCCTAAATCTGAAAAGATCTCGATGAGATCTATACTTAATTTTTTTCCCATTAGCATTTGAGTTTTTTTTTTTTATCGTCATCCACTCGACCCATATTAGATCTGTTCAGGAAAACGAACATCTTAAGTGGATAATATAATACGAGGAGTTCTGGTGGTCACTGGCAGACCCTCCCTTCTGAGGGGAGGCTTCCTAACCCATCAGGCCTAAAGGTTATCCACTCTGAATGTGCAGTGACCCCACACAGGAGCGAATATCTTTTCACTTTCGGAAGCCATCTCTTGAGGCTTCCAAATTGTGGCCCCAAAAAGTTTTCACCCTGCTGACCTCCCCAGAAGACCCCAGGCCAAAGGCATCTTCTGGGGACTGCCTTCCTTGCCTCCTTTCCCCCCAGCACAGCATCCGGCCGCAGGACTGGCCCACGATCTGCTCAAGGTGGTGATGCGCCTTGGGCTCACGCTCAGGCCTGCGGCTGCGTCTGTCACCCACCGTCCTTCGCATGCCTGTTTCCCCACAGCCCTCACCCCACACAGGGATCCTGGCAGGTGCGTGACAAGCCTGGGCCACTCCAGGCCCTATTTGAGATTTAACTTTTCACCTCTGTCCAGCTCTGACGGAAACCAAGCAGACAAAAAGGCATTCTAGAGTTGTCACTAACACAAAATAGGTGACTGTTAATTAATAGGCAGCCTTCTGTGCAATATGCCAGGACAGGAGGACAGAAAGACAGAGGGCAAGAAGAGAAAGTTCGTCTAATCTGACCAATGTGACATTTTCACCAAGTGACTACAGCAGGGCGCTGAGACCGTGCTCTGTGGACATGAGGCCACGCACTCGGCGACTGTATTAGGCTCCATAACCTTAGGCAAGGTACTGACCCTCCCCCTGCCCCAGTTTCCCTACCTGCAACATGAATGGGTCGTGGAGATAATAGGATTGGTGTACTGGTTAAATGAGTTTGGTAGTTGGCGGCTGTCTTTGCCAAGGCAAGAGGGAGAGAAGCTGACAGACAGCCCTACAGCTTGCTAACCCTATGCACAGGTGGCCTTCACAATAGCCAGCCACCCAACAAGGCATCCCTCCTGAGCCTGCTCCACGCCCGTCCTCTTAGTAACTGGGCACAGGCTCACAGGCTGTGCCAACACGCCACGGATGGTTGTGTCTGGCGGGAGCAGTCCTCAAACCACTCTCTCCTGCTCCAGGTGCTCTGTAGGTGGCTCATTTCAAAATCCAGAACACCCATGGAGGTCTTTAACACATCATTGTAAGTTTTCTCAAATTGCCCTGTCTAATATGCCTAAGATGGGAGAGCATAACATTCCACCCTTGAATATGATTAGCTGATCCCACTCCAGAAAATGAGGCATTTTTAGCCAACACCCCATTTCTGACACATCAGCATGTCACTGATTCAGCAGGGAGGCTGGGGGAGGGGGAGGTCACTCCAGGTAAGAGGAACAGTTTGCTGAGCCACCTCATCTCAGTTCAAACACCTGAGAAGTTAGGTACTTAAAAATACATGACCATCAGAGTAGAGCTTGTTTGCTTTTTAAACAAAAAACAAAACTCAACTCGCAGAAGTTTCTTGATGAGCAATTAGAAATACACCCACAGAGTGAGCGATGTGCAGTCCCAAGCTCCCTGGGTCCAGTGTGGGGGGCATGCTTGACTTAGCTGCCGGGGGCGTTGGGCCCTGGCGGTCGGCGTTGAGTTCTAACACTTAACGTGGAGTGACTTGCTCTGCTTTCCAGAACGACATTCTGCCCCCTCTGTTCTGGGTCAGTTCCGTGTGAATGAGGCCGTGCACAGCCCCTTGGAGTGATTCCAGGGTGTGGCGGCTGGAGGGCGAGCCCCAGAGCTGGACGGCGAGCCCCGTGCCCCCACAGCCCGTCACCAGGTCATATTCTCTTGTCCTCCAGAGCTGGGCGAGATTAAAAACGTCACCACGACACAGCCTTCCCTGGAGCTGGATGGCCTGGAGAAGTACACCAACTACAGCATCCAAGTGCTGGCCTTTACCCGCGCCGGGGACGGAGTCAGAAGTGAGCAGATCTTCACTCGGACCAAAGAGGATGGTGAGAGATGGGGCTGGTGTGTGTGGGGGGGGGGGTGGGGTGCTCGAGGCCCCGCGGAGCGACAGCATCGGGACAGGAGCTAGTGTTGGGAGGGCTGGGTCCCAGAGCCCCGTGTTCCTTCATGGGCCTGTCCTTGACTCTGCTCTGGGTGAACCACCGGCTGCCCTCCCAAGATATTCCAGTGCAATTCAGACCGTCGACTTCCTGGGTCGCCTTTGTTCGATGTATCCATCTTTTCTCTCCCTTAGAATTTGTCTTCTTTTTAAAAAAATTTTTGGCCGAGTACTATTTAAACAAAAATGCCTTTTGTCGCAGAGCTGTGAAACACGTCATACCTGTTTTTTTATCCCATCAGAATAATTTCCGTGACTCATCATCTGTTAGTGTAGGCTCAGATGATTTCCACCCTTCCACTGGAAGATTTCGTAACGGTCTAAGTCATATTATTCTACGCCACCTTTAGAATCACTTTAGAATAAACCTTTAGTTTGAGAGCTTTGTATTAATTTTTTAAAAATTATTTAGAGGAATTCATAATGATTTAGTAAAATTTTAAATTACGGCTCACGTCGGTTCAGGCCGTTAATTCTTGCTGTTCCAAACAATGGAGACTTGCTTGTGTGACTCCCAAACCTGCAAAAACTATATGGCAAGTGGTTTTTTAGGGTTTGTTTTTTTTTTTTTTTTTTGTATTATTTTAAGGGAAACTCTGAAGTGCCATATCTGAGCCTATTTAAAAAACAGTTAAAGTTCTGATAAATACAGCTATAGTGAGAAAAACCGTCTCCACCTTAAGAAAGGAAGGAGCAACTATGTCAAATGATACCAACGTGGGACTCTCCACATCAGAGCACAGAACTGTCCCAGAGATAGGGTGGGGGTGAGACACCAGTGCCTCGAAATCCAGTGCAGATTTTGGCTCTACAACTTTTGTCTTCTTTCCAGGACTCTGTTCCCAGGAAGCTGGGCAGAGCATAGTGGGGAGGGGTTAGCCATTCTTATGACCTCCCGTTGGCAGGTTTGATGCTGATGCACCCTCCATCTCTATGTGGGATTCAAACACCCTGGTTCCACCCATATCCATCCAGTGGAAGCAAGGCTGGGGACTCAGGCTCCGAGGCCTGGATAGACTCTTTCTTCAGCCTCTGTCCCCTAACAAAGTTTCTCTGACACCCACAGCATACCCTCTCCCTTCTTACTCTCTGTCCTCACCTCTGCAGGCCCAGCCCTACTCCCCCAACAGGTCCCATCCATCTACCTTCGCACACTATTCTCACCGTCTCTGGGTGAGAGTCCTTCTTGTTTCACTGGGGTTGCACACAAATTAGCCTCATTAGCTTTAGCTTGTTCAGAACACACAGGTAATTCTTCCCAGGAATGTGCAGGCATCAACCAATTCTGCTCAAAGGAATTGGATTATTTAGGGAAATCTTAGAGCAAAATGAAATGCCGTAAGAAAGTCACACATTAACGGAGAGATCTACAAAGCTCTGTCCTAAGTGAAGGTGGTCATAATGTAGTTTTTAAAAATGCAATAGACAAAGCTGTGTCTAGATGTTGGCTCTGTCGCTTGCTGCCCAGGGGACTTTGGGCATGTTACCTAACCTCTGAACTGAACTCATGTACAAAATTGCCATTATGATCAGGGTTTAAGATATAAAAAGTCAAGTGATGTGTGCAAACAGCTAGCTTGACACAAAGTGGGTTGGTTCGTGACACTAGCTATTTGATTGTTTGATCTCCACTCCTTCAGAGTGGGGGTGGCACATTCTTTTGCATTGCTAAGCAATAATACAAATGTCACTGGAATCATTTTTTAAAGAGCAAATTGATTAGCAACATAAATTTTGACACCTGCATTGTTCAGAAGAATGTACAGAAATCCATTAAGAAGGGAAGGTTCCGCACAGCTTATCGACTGGCGATTTTGGATCAATTTTTAATTAATCCTCCACTTTTAGGAATCATAGGGTTCTCTCACTCAAAGCTTGACCCTGAGACCTAAAGTCTAATTTGTCAATCAATTATTCTCTGCTTTTGTATCTAATGCCGATGGTGTATGGAGATGCCATCGATGGTAAAAGACCCTGCCCTGGGTCTAGCAGTTCCCCTGGGGAAGGAGGTGGAGAATCCCACGTGTGCTGGTGTGCACTACAAGAGCAATGCGGAACCGAATGTCAGTATTTACTTGGGATAAATCATTAGCATTTTCAAAAACAAGCAGAACAGAGATTAGGAGGAAGTAGAGAAAAACTGGTATAACAATGAGCTTATCTCCCCCAGATACACACAAAAAATTCACTGTTTGGAGATGGTGAAGAATTGTGCCAGCCACCCTTATAAACTTAATACCTAATATAAATAGGCATTTGAGCAGTTTATAGGACTGAAAGCAATTTTGTGTCTAATTGAAAGAAGAGACAAGGCTAATTATCATAGAAGGAATGCTTAGTCAAATTGAGAATATAGATCCTGTTTAAACTCCTGCTACAAAATCGTACAGTTTGGAAAGTTTGGATTAACCTGCCAGATTCAATTAAAATGATGTAAGGTTGTGGATAAAATTCAAGTAAAATAGTAACTGCCAACATTCATTAAGTTCTTCCTCAGTATGGCACTAATCTAGGCACAGATTGAAGTTTCAGTGTTTATTGATATTCTCATGGGGAAAGAAATATTAATGTATTGACACAAAGCATTCAGTTTGGCCCTCTGTGCCCCACACATTTCTCAGACAAGGTCCCTAAACCCCCAGTGTCAGGAAGCCTAGAGTTTAAGTTGTGTTGTTAGGTCACTGATCATCTCAAGAAGGAAAAATGTATCACTTGCTAATAAAACATACAAAAATGGAATAAAATGGTAACTAAAAATAGATAAGATAAATAAATTGAATCAAAAATTAAAACATTTTTAAAGTTTATTTCTGCCAGGGATAATTCGCAATTGAGATGTTTGCTCAGAGAACAAGTTGTCTGTGCCTTAAGAAGTTTCTCAGCCTCCATAAAGATTGTTGGGCCAGGGACAGATTCTTAGACCTGTGGACATATTCTTGGGTCCATAAACATACTCTTGGACCCACAGGCATCGCCTCAGGTTTGTGGACATATTCTCAGGGTCCGTGAGAATTGCTCAGGCTTCAGATTCTCTTCCCAAGACTGCTCGATCAATCAGAACTTGTACGTTTATTATTCTGCAAGAACGTAAAAGATTATTTGCTGATCTGACTTTCTGGTTTTTTTTTTTTTAACACAAGACAGCTAATTCTGAATTCCAAAGGGTTTGTGAAATCCTAATACCGTCTTATTTGCTAAGACTATAATCTGAGCAAAGCCTTGGGGAAAGAGAACACAAACAAAACCCAATCTATTAATTTCCAATTGTTATTTTTATTCTGCAGGCATAAGGTTGTTACAGCCCAGATCCTTTTCTGCAAAAGTAAACATTGTGTATGTATAAATAGAGATGGTTGTGTTTAAGTGCAAATATTTGCTGAGTACATTACTAATGCACATAACTCTGTAAATCATTTTATATGGGAAGAAGGCCAGCAAGAGTTGCGATAGGGGACCTGTGCTCCCCCCGTCCCATGATTCACACTCGCTTTGCGGGGCCGGGGTGGGGGGTGTGCCTCTGAAAACAGAGCTAAGATTGAGTGAAGAGTAAACTGACACCAGGCTATCTCTGAATCTCTCAATCCGTGGGGTCCTCAGATCTTGAGCCATACATTCTCCTGGAGGCATAGATCATCTGTTCTCGGGTGTTGTGTGATCACACCTCAGTGCACCTTAAAAGCAGTGGACTCTTCATGTCTATTTGCCTAACGACCCGAGTGTCACCCCTGCACAGACAGGTACTGAGCACATGGCAGGGCTGGGCTCCGTGTGGCAGCAGGTGCACCAACAGCACAACAGACCAGGGTGTCCCAGAAGGCCTTCCCCTGTGTGGATTTCAGAGCTCCTTGCACTGCAGTGATGCTCAGGCAGAGCCCCAGAGGTGCCCCGTGGAGGTTGGCTCCCCACCGCCCACTCTAGTTCAAGAAGAGCCACCCCACATCCACCTGTGCCTGTGTATTGGCTCCCCACAGGATGCCGCAGTTAAAGGATTTGTCTCCTTTTAAAAATGTTTAGAAAATACCGCTCTTATAAGAGCAAAGGCCAGGAATACCAGCACCTTGTGGAAATGGGACTGGAAAAGAGACTTGTGCGTGGCAGGACCATGATGGCAGTTGTGGATGGTTCCATCCAGCATCATGCAGTCTGCGCATGGCTCGGGGTTGGGGGGGTGGACCTCGGGGCAGCACTGGGCTCGGGTGGGTCTGGCTACCGTGGTGGATCACATACGGACAGGCTCCACGCACACACACACCATCCATAACACACACACACCCCTGCCTATGCCAATCACCAAGACCAGAGAAGTGGTCGTGATAGTAATGAAGCAGGCTGAAGTATCTGTGTACTGAGTCAAACTTATACTTCATACCAGTGCAGTAATTTTTCAAAGCACTGACTTTCATGTTTTGTATTAACCCACATGATTAGAGGCCTTAACTATACAGACTCATTTTTTATGCTGTAGAACAGATCACCTCAAACTTAGCACCTTAAAACAACAAAAATTTATTATCTCACTCTTTCCATGGGTTAGGGGTCCAGGTACAAGTCAACTGGGTCCCCTGCTTGAGGTCTCACAGGCTGAAATCAAGGTGTTGGCTGGGGCTGTGGGCTCATGCGAGGACAGGTCCTCTGCCGGGCTTACTGGTTGTTGGCAGGGCTGGGTTCCTTGTGTGTGTACAGGACTGGTA
Organism: Zalophus californianus; assembly: GCF_009762305.2. Taxonomy (NCBI): domain Eukaryota; kingdom Metazoa; phylum Chordata; class Mammalia; order Carnivora; family Otariidae; genus Zalophus; species Zalophus californianus. Next base: position 210,388,914 of record NC_045595.1, on the reverse strand, counting down.
CCATCTCCTCGGTGCCCAGAGGCCACCTGCCATTCCCTGTCATATAGCCCCTCCCCAGCAGGACAGTTTGCTTCTTCAAGACCAGTGGGAGAGTATCTCTACCGCTTCAAATCTCTCTGACTTCTTCCATCTCCGACCCCTAGCCCCTCTTGTAAGGGGTTCCTCTGATTAAGTCAGGCCCACCCAGAATATTCTCCTGTTGGTTAACTTAAAGTCAGCTGATTAAAACATTAATTGTATCTGCAAAATCCCTTCACCTTTGTCACATAACATAACCTGATCATGGGAATAGTCCATCCATCATAGTGACAGTTACCACCCACATTCAACAGGAAGGAATTACACAGATATGTATATCAGAGGAAGAGAATCTTGGGCACCATCTTAAAATTCTTCCTACCACACTATAGCTGATGAAGTCATTTTTCTATTCACTTAGAAAATCTGTATTGAGGATTAGCGTGTTCCAGATAGTGCCCCAGGCACTGGAGATACAGTAGAGAACAGGATGGCCCTGGCGGGGCTTGCAGGCTGCTGGAGGAGACAGATATTTGAGTGGATCCTGACATGTGCCATGAAGGAGAAAGATCTTAAGAGAGAACGTGGGAGCCCTGACTTAATCTAGGCTAGTGGTCAGAGAAGGTTTTCTCAAGGAAGTAATTAGTAGAACCTGACAGACGTGTAAGAGTCGCCAGAGAAAAGAAGGAGAGTGGGAAAAGATTCTAAACAGAAGGAACGTTAAGACCCTAGATCATCCTGTATCAAGGTCCTGAGGTGGGACAAGCGTGCCACTTCCAGAGACCTAAAAAATGGTCTGATATTGCAGAACGCTAAGCCAGAGGGAGAGGCCAACTACTAACCATGTCACGTAGAGTTCTAAAGGACTCACTAATCTTACACATCCTCTGGGGAGTGGTAGGGGGAGAAAATTCTAGGTTCTGGCTTTTGCAACCATGAACATAGCTGTGCCATTTCTTGCAATGGGTACAGGAGGAGGGGAGGTTTGGAAGGGAAGACGGTGATCCCAGTTTGGGACATGGTAGGTCTAAGGCACCTATGAATCTGAGCGGAGATCTCAGTGGCAACCGGCTTTGTGAGCTGTAAGAGCTTCTTCAATGCAGCAAGGAGGCATAGGGAAATTGGAAGAACACAGAAGAGATGGTCCTCTGGAGTGGCATTCTTTACTTCAACCAGTTAGATCTGAAGTCAGAAACCCACTCAACAATGGAATTCGTGAAAGTTGTCTAAACTTGCCTGTACTTCCATTAAAAAAAAAAAAAACAGATTAACAAAATGTAACTTGATGACTAAGATCGTTTTAAGAAAATATGTCCCAGACAGACCATCCTACACCATCTGTTTTCTGCAACTCTCAACGTCTGGTGTTTATAGTTCAACCCTGGGTCACAAAGTAAAGGCTAGGATCCTTTAGCGATGTGCCATGTAAGGAAATGAAGATTGTCCTTACAAATGATAGCTAGAATTTATTTGGTGCCTGCTGTATGCAAAACTCCATATAAATTCTTTAGATGAATTCTCTCTCATAATCCTAGCAATAAAACCGTAAATAGGTACAATTATTGTTCCAGCTTCATAGATGAGGAGACTAAGGTTTGTTGGAGAAGTTAATGAATTTGCCCAGGACAGAGAACTAAGTGGTAGAGCTGAACAAAAGCCCTCAGTGAAAATGCAGGGCTCACACTTCCCAGCATCATGATATGAAATTTTTTTGTATAAAATTCTAATAACCCTAGAAGGAAAGCTTGCACAAGAGAGATCATGCATCAGTGTATGAGGAGTCAGATGGGGATTTACATAGTAAACGCAGTGAAAGCCCTTTGATCTGATTTAATCAAGAGAAGTTAATGGAAATAATCAAAGCAAGGAGTTGCTAAAGTTTACAGTGACCAACAGACGTATTTTAAGGTACGTTTAAGGTACATTGCATTTTAACTTAAAACATACAAATAGAGATTGATTCTCTATTCATTCCTTAATTAAATAACATGGTCTCATTTCTTTAAGGTTTGGGTGAAGAGATCTCTATGTCATCAGTTCCGTGACTCTTTCCATCGTGGGTCATCTGCCATTTCCAGCTTAGGCTTCCTGAGAGTGGAGCAAAGCATGCTGCCGTTTGCCAACAATCGCTTTGCTAGGTTTTTTTTAAATCTGGTTTTCGCCATATGTATCATTTTTCTCAATGGTCTTGGCCCAAACCTAGCCAAACCTTCCTTTTTTTAACTTACCTTTGAGAAAGCTTTTCCAAAGAAGTTCCATTAATTGTCACAGAAACAGCTTTCTTTGGCACTCATATTTCATTGGTTTACATAATGAATTAAATCGCATTACCACGACAAGTATAATTGTCACAAACAAGGTGGAAACAAACATGACTGACTTTTGCTAAGCAGGCCCCCGGGTGGTTGCTGCCCAAGCACTTGGGCTTCTAGAAGGAAGCTAGCCAGGGGGAGTGTTGGGCATGGTGAACGCCAGCAAGGTGGTTGCTTTGCAGAAGGAATAGAGAGTGTTGGCGAATCTGGGGCATCCGTTAGGATGAAAAGGTCAAGCAAATGTCCACTCTACCCTTGGTGTTCAGGAGGAGCCACTGTGGGTCTGAACCAGGTTGCAGATTGGTGGAGGTCTTTGTTGTTACCCTCACCAATAGGAAACCTGAGCACAAATGCCCTCCATATTCAGGACAACAGTGCCTTGTTCCTAAGGACTTAGTAATTCCGGTGTCATCGCTTACATGCGTCCCCTTTCCTAGACCTCTGCCATCAGTGGGACTTGCCAAAAACTGATCCGAGATTTTATATTTTCAAACGGTGACGATGTCCAACCCAAGTTAGCTTTCACCATGGTTGCTGGTGTTGTTGTTTTGACCTAGAAGAATCGAGATGGCAATCATGAGACACACATTCAACTCCAAAAATGTTTACTGAGCAGTTATGTTGTTATTGGAGCAGGAAGAGACTCAAAGATTCCTCCAGGGGCTCACGAGAGACTTATATTGGTTGGAATTTGAAGACCTCTATCAAGGTGGGAACCACCCTTCATGTGGACAGTCAGATCAGTGAGGAACAAAACAAGATCCTCAAGGCTTATCTAGTAGCAACATTAATGCTCTTTTCCCCTCTCCCTGTAGCCTGCCTACCTCACTCCAACCTCCCTCTTCAACCTGGAAAACAGAAAGATGGGGGGGGAGAGCACGTGCATTCAAGCTCACTCCCAAATTACGCTTAATATTGTTAGCACCATGTCCTGCTTTCTTAGACGGTTTACAGAGGAGTGTTTGTTGTCTACATGAGCTGTGAATCTCTGACACAAAAGTCTATCCTCATCAAAAGTATTTCTGGTACCTCCCCTCAGCCAAAAAAGGTGTTATTACCAAGTGTCTCGGGCGAGGAGGAGCGGTCCCTGATGACTATGGAGGTTTGCCCTCATTCCTCTCTAACTCAGGAGGCGAGATGTACATCCCTAGCCTGTTCAAAGCCAAACTCTGTAGCAGCACAAGAAGCTAAAGTCTCCAGCTGTTCAGAGGCAGGAGATCACGAGGGACTGCAATGGGGAGGGAAGGCTCCCAGGAAGACAGGGACTTGAACTGAACGTATGATTTCTGTGGAAGAAACAGTTATTCATGGCACCTGTTAAGAGTGGCAAGGCAGACGTTATTCAGGGGGACTGCTGTGAGGTATACGTGTGGGGGCCCCCTTAGTGGGGGATCGCAGTAAGGGAGAGAGCCTGGGCTTGACTTCAAATACAAGTGAAAGTGGGAATTTACAGCCAAGGGACGGAGAGGAAGGAGTGGGGTCGCTGGGTGGAAAATTACGGACGAGAGACCTCAGGGATGAGGGGCGTTCTGACGAGATGGATCAAACAGGACTTTTGCTGAAGGCGCGCTACGATGACCGGGGAGTACCTGGGGGATGGTAGAGAACGAAGACGTTGATTGTGTATCAAGAGAGATCAATTATTGAGGTGATTCAGGCTGAACTGACTTAGCAGGATTCTTAAAACTGGGCTCTTAGCGGACATGCCCGTGGACAGGGCTAGTGGGGTCCACCAGTCTCTCGTCTGAGAGAGACTGTCAGTTCCTAGGGCTGCTGGAACAGAGTACCACAGACGGGAGCTTCAACCACAGAGATGCATTATCTCACAGTCTGGAGGTCGGAAGTCCAAAATGAAGGTGAGGGCCAGGCTGGTTCCCTCTGAGGCTGTGAGGGAGAGTCTGTTCCAGACTTCCGTCCTCGGCTTATTGATGGCCATCTGCTCCCTGTGTCCTCACGTTGTCTTCTCTCTCTGCATGTCTTTGTGTCCACATTTCCCCTTTCTCCGTAAGGACCCCAATCCTACTAGGTGAGGGCCACCCTAATGACCTTAATTTAACTTGATTATCTCTCTAGAGACCCCTTCTCCAAATAAGGTCGCAATCTGAGCTTCTGGGGTTGGGGTCTCCACATGTGGATTCTGAGGGGACTCGGTGGAGCCCTCTCTCCGGTCAGCACTGATATTCAAGGAGCTGACCGTGGAGAGAGTGGCCAGGCCCAGCTGGAGCGGGGGTCGTGTTGGGCAGCATGGGCCGGAGCGCCCGGTCGCAGCCCCATGTCTGTGACTAAACGCACGACTCTTCTAGTTCCAGGTCCTCCTGCAGGAGTGAAGGCAGCTGCAGCCTCAGCCTCCATGGTGTTTGTGTCCTGGCTTCCCCCTCTCAAGCTGAACGGCATCATCCGAAAGTACACTGTTTTCTGCTCCCACCCCTACCCCACAGTAAGTTGGTAAATAACCAAGTGCCTTTCAAGCACCTTCCAGAAACAAGCTGCGAGCACTCCCTGGGGACAGTTTTGTTCCTGTCCCCCACCTACTTGGGTCTTTCCAGTGGTTTTATTTTTGTCTCCCGTTGTCTCCACCACAAAGCAACATCCTCATTTATACCTCATTTGAAAATACGCTTCTGAATCATTGCAAGGGACACAATTGTCTAGAATTGTTGTTTATTTGGTGACTTCCCACGAAACTGCCAGCCGGCTTCTCGAAATCAAAACCCGGAGGTCTTAATTGAGCCTTCATTGATAGTCGGTGGACAACACCTATTGATTTTGCTGTTGGACTCGTCGTTATGTGCGCTCCAGGCCCTCTCTGCCTCCCCCCTTCCCTCCGCCCTCCCTCCTGTGGTCCCACCTCTCGCCCCTTCTTCCTGCTGGGACCCACCCCCCACTGAGGGAGAGCGAGCAAGCCCCTCTTGTGCCAGACATGGGGGCCCTTGCTGAGGATCTGTGACCCTGACAATTACGTGGTCCGCCTCGTTCATTGTGACAGAGTTAAAAGTTAGGGTAATTAATACTTCCCAGGGCTGTATTTATTTTCATTAATATTATCACTAGCAAGTCATAATTATAGAGCTAAGCTGTTTCTCAGACCAGATACAAAAGCACATCCAAATGGGAAATTTTAGAGAAAAGAAAGCCAAAGAATATGTAAGGCATTTTCAGAGGTAGGCACCATGGCTGACCCCTCTTTCTGTCTCCCCGCTGGGCCATAGAACTTGACAGGGATAGTCACTCAGGAAGTGTTTGTGGAATGAATACACAAACTAATTTTGTTTTTTATTGTGGTAAAATGCCTTCACATAAAATTTACCATCTTAATCATTTCTAAGTGTCCAGGTCAGTGGCATTGAGCACATTCACACTGCCATGCGACCGTCCCCACCGTCCACCTCCAAAACATTTTTCGTCTTCCCAAACTGAAACTCTGTCCCCCTTAAGCACTAACTTCCCAACCCTCTGCTTCCAGCATCTTCAGCCACCACTCTGCCTTCTGCCTCTGTGAATCTAACTGCTCTCGGGGTCCCACAGAAGTGGAATCTGACAGCCCTTGCCTTTCTGCCACGGGCTCACCTCACTGAGTATCATGTCCTCAAGGGTCATTATGTTGTAGCAGGTGTCAGGATTTTCTTCCTTTTTAAGGCTGACTCATGTTCTCGAACTAATTTATTAATTGATTCTCTAATCAAAGTGGTACATTTTCCAAAGTCTAGAGTCCGTAGAGAACCCCCAGGCCTCGGAGCGCCCCAGACAGTGAGCGTGATTAGCAGCGCCGGAGAGACAAGGGAGAGCCTGTGTTCAGCTCTCAGAGGTCTGCATCTCTGCCGGAGAACGTTTGTCAACAGCAGCCCCCCTGGAGCTGAAGTAAAGATATACATGTAAATGGTCAGAGGTGGGCTCCAGAACTTTCTTGCAGGTTCCTTCTTTGGTTTCAAACATGCTGTTAATTCCCACCTGCTGAGTCCTACCGTCAAAGTTCAGAGATGCTAAGCAGTGCTGGGAGGAAGCCCCAGGCAATCGCGGTCTGCTACTCAGAGAGGCGACTCGCGGGGGGCCCCTGCGCAGACTCTGATTTTCTCGTCAGCCCTAACATAGAGCCATTCTGCCAAAAAGAGACGAAATCATTGCTAGAGCAAGGCATACCTGCATTCCACTTGAATTTGAAGTGCTTCTTTATTTCCATTCACTCATTCATCCATCTATTTGCTGTAGAACTCACATTTGCTGTTCTGACTCCAGCAGCCTAGGAAGAGGCTAGCAGGGTACCCAGAACACCAGCAGCTGCCCCTCTATCTGCTCTTTATCTCTAAGGTGAAAACCCCAGCCAGCTCATTTGCAGCTGGTCCAGACAGACCAATGCATGGGTGAGACAGCCCCACTTGTGGATGCCAGGGACCACGTTAGTCCCTGTCCCCCCCCCAGCCGGTGAATTCCCCACCGTAGAATAGCAAGAAGCCATGCTCAAACTGTCCACAGGATGGAGAAGAAAGGGATTTCCACAGTCTCTCTTTGCACAGAACAGTAGGGTTCGACCACCCAGGACCGTCCCAACAAGACCCTTCCAAAAATGACCATCCTAACATCCAACTAACCAGAAAAAAATGGGAATGAACAACCAGGTTTTTCGCCTACCTAATGTCTGACTGCCACTAGCTAGGTCTGTCCGTGCTGCTTTTGACGGTATTAAAAAGCACTATGGATCCAGAAATAGGATCGTTATAAGGTGCCTGTGATCTTCTCGGCAGCAGCATGTAAGTTTTGCAAGGAAGGTCCAGAAATCCCAGAACAGTCCTCAATAACGTGAAGTGAACCAGAATCAGGCTGTTCCCTCTCTCGAGCCACATGGCTGTTCATCTACTTCAAACATCTAAGACCACAAGGCCCAGATTTTTTAATAGACTTTATTTTTAAAGCACTTTTAGGGTGACAGAAAAACTGAGTGGGAGGTACAGAGATTTCCCATACGAGGCCTATGATTAAAATAAAATAATACTATTCTAAGTAAAGAGCAGAAAGGACTAATGCATTTCTCTTCGAAGGGAAAACCACCCATTATTTTGGGGTTTTATTCATATGGCATTAGGAAGAGAGTATAAATAACTCGAAAGAGGGACTTTGTTTCCGTCCCGAGCTTCTGTAATTTGACAGTCAGAATTCTGGATGCTGTCCCCTCTTGCGATGCTTTGCCATCTCCACCTATGTGCCGAATAAACACCAGAGGGCAGTGTGAGCTCTGTATATTTCTCTTGCTCATCTCCCTGACTTTCTTTTCTCTGAAATGATTTCATAGTTGAATGTGGAACATGGGAAGATAAATGAGGACACCGCACACCCTGTAATTTGTTGCCCTGTAAGGGACTCCCTCGGCTAACCTCCTCGCTGATATAAATTTCCCCTAAAGACCCCCAGTGAAAGGACCTGTAACAAGCCCCGGGCTCTTCTCCATAATGCGTAAAGCCCGTTGTCTAATAACAGGCAATGGTTTCGTTGTGTTCTTTCGGGTCAGCTTAGTCAAAGACACTCAGATTTGAAATTGCACACGTGGCCAGACGAGAAACTGCAAATTCATCTAAAGTCCGGTGGTGCTGGGCGTCTCACCGTGAGGGACCAGCAGGTGTGCCGAGACGTCAACCTTCCCAGGCTGATTCGAGCCACAGAATCTTAAGATTCATTTGACTCAGGAACTCATCCATATAATTTTGGGGCCGTGGCTATTAGTTTTCATATATGATAGTTGGAACGATCAATTCACCCAGTTGTAAGGTCCCAGGGAGAAAGGAGTGAGCCTGGATCTCCTCTCTAGTGCTCCTCCCTGCATGAAAGCAGCCTGCGGGACATGCCGCGTGTTAGCCAAGCGGGAGGATAGAGAAAGTGTCTCTTTTACAGTGTTAAGCAGATGAGGCAATGAAATTAGACAGCACAAACTTCTCAGCAATGAACAACATTAGAAGACCTAAAATAATCTTATCAACGAGCCGTAACCTACATCAGTTGTTCCAGTTTTGGATGATGATATGATCCAGTCCCTGCACAGGACAGGTGTTCAGTCGACGGTGCTGAATGAGCAGAGGAGAAGGTTCTAGTACTCTTCTTATCCAGAGGATGACTTTCCCCTACTAAAATCCCCACAGTGTAGCCCACAACTTGGAAATAAGCAAGTCTTCAGGGAAGCAAGGAAAGTAACCTTTACCAGGTCTGGGTAAATTCTGAGCCAAGGTAGCTGGTGTGTGTTTGCCCCATACGTGCCCCCCCCCCCACCCAGGGCCTGCATTTAATAAATCATGGGGCTGAAGACAAGGGAGAGTGGCTTCAGAAACCCAGAAATGTTGAGTAATCTCAGGTCAAACAAGAGTGCCACAATAGAACCGTCAAGCGGGGTCTACCTGACCGTCCCTATTTATAATGCTGTCCATCTTTCTGGCCACTGCTCCTGTCTCCGAAGCCACCACAGACCCCCTGGCTATACGAGGCCATTGCCCCCTCCCCACCAACACCTACCCTTACATGTACGCATTTCTCAACACTCTTCCTTCATCTTCTTTTCCTAGTCTTGGTTATCTCCATGAGTCATTGAATCTGTTCTTATAATTTAACTATCATCTGAAGTTACGAGGGTCAAAAATGTTTCTCTCCAACCCCAACCATCTTATAGGACCAGTCTCATATTTCCAGCTTCCTTCCATCCATGTCTCCGTCGAGATTCCACTGCATCCAGCGTGTCCAGAACCTAATTCATTCTTGCTCCCCTTCTCTTCCTGTTTCCCAGCTAAGCTAATGCTTTAATGACACCCGTCGTCCTCTGACAAGAGGCCTCGAATCTCAGGGATTTACACCAACAGTTTTATGTTTCTTTCACATTCACGTCCATTGTGAGTTGGTAGCTCTGCTCCATATTACCCACGCTGCAGGAGGGACCCGTGCCAGTTTTATGGCAGAGAGAAGGACCTCTCCCGAGGGTCTGACAGAGGCATAACCTGTCCTCTCTCCAACCACAAGAGAACCAGGAAGCCAATCCCAACACATAGCTAGAGGACAGGAAAACCAGAGCAGCTTGGAGAACAACTCTGTTGGCGGCCATGGGACTGCCATGATAAAGGATAGAGTGTCTGCCTTCCTTTGAGGAGTTCCTGGTTCTAGGGAGGGCAGAAAATACCAGAGATGGTCACTGTTCTTGTGACGTGGCAAAGGACACAACCAGGACCTGCAGAGGACAGAATGACATGGAGCACAGGCAAGGGGGTATCACTCAAACAGTAGGATCAGAGCCAGTTTCTTGGGATGTACATACAGCCCTGGCTTGCAGCTGGGACGTTTTACTGGACAGAAGGGTATTTATGACCCGAGGAAACAGCATCTGTGAAGTGACATTGTGTCCTGAGAATCCTCTCTCCACAATATCTTTTTAATCCTCGCCCTTCTTTCCATGCCCACCGCCATTGCCCTGGTTCAGGTCCTCACCTGGGGAACCAAACTAGGTCAGAAGCTTTCCCAGTGCCAGTCTCAAGGTCCAGTCCTTTGTCCACATTGCTGGCATCATCATTCGTTCACATTCTAGGTCTAACCATGTCACTCCCTTGGGCAAATTCTTGGATGACTTCTCCCTTTTTACTTAAATCCTCAAGACGACATGGACAGATTTCCACAATCCAGCTCCAACTCCTGTCCAGTCTCATATCTCCTACTCCATTACCCTACCCAGCCTGTTCTTAAACCATGCCACGTCTCGTGTGTGTGTGTGTGTGTGTGTGTGTGTGTGTGTGTGTGCGTGCGCATGCACATTGGGTCCTCCTTGCCTTTTCCCTCTCATCCGCATCCCATTTAAAGTCTTTATTCTTAAGGCTCTATTTAAACGCTTTATTATTTATTTGCCTTTGCATTTGCTATAGGCTATACATTTTATGCATATGGTTTCCAAATGTATTTCTTCGCGGCTCACAATAGGAAATACATCTTACAAGCATAATGCAGTACCCACACAATAAAAGCATCGTAAACAAAATTTACACTTGCTCCACATGATACACTCTGATATTTCCCATTCTGGTAGGTTTTTTGCTCTTCGCTTTTATTTTGCAAATGATTGTCATAACTCACAAAATTGCCTCCATGACCCACATCTTAAACAATACTGGTTTTCATCAACTAATCCTCGTGATTACTGTATGCAGGTGGGGTTATTAGGACCTCGTTTTAGTGATACTGAAGTGGATCATGTGCCATCTGTCCAGGACCACGCAGTTTGCAAGGCAAAGGCAGGGGTTGTAACCCACAGGTGTCTGAGCTCAAGAGTCCAGGCCCTTTACCCTGACAGCATACAGCCTTCCCTGGGAAGCTGGCTCTGTCTCACTACAGAGGTCCCCAGCATTACTTTACAGCCTCATTTTGGCATAGCTACAACCTCTTAAATTATTGTTAATGGGGGTATAGTTGGGCCCCCAGAGTGGCTTGTCAGCTGAAGTGCAGGCCTCCCAGCTAGTCACTGTTCTGCCTTTAGAAAGCCTGGTATTATGCGGAGATAGTGGATGTTCAGCAAATGTTGTGTTGAATTAAATTTTATGGATGATGGTTGTGAGTCATCCAATAGAGGTTGAATTGTATAATGATGTTTCTGGTTCATAAGGCAGGAAAGTATCTTACATACTTGGGGATACTTTCAATCTCACAAGGAATTAGATAAAATGCCTATGCTTTTAAATCACTGACATGGAAATCATCCTTCCATAGTTCTATTTAAAAGACCTAATGGTGGCTCTCTCTTTTCTGTGATGGCAAAGCTAGAAATGACGGAGCAGCCAGAAGTTAGCTAAGAGTGCACGGGCTGGCTCCATTTGCATATATGCAATAAATTACTTGTTCATCATCAACTAAGTTATGGCGATCAAGTCAGATTAATAAAGCATTTTTACAGATAATCATTTGCATGGCAGACGGGGTGATCACAGAGAAGAGATGAGGCAAAACTATAGTGAATTGGAGGTGATTTTGTTAAAAAAAGCCTGGGTAAAGTAAGGACCCTGTGATGCCAGACTGGCTAATTGGACGGTGCTGATTCTAAAACAGTAATATGAAGACACTAGCTTCTTCTGTACCTTTTCTGGACATCAACTTTAATGTGCTTGCAAAATAATAATTTTTATATTTGGAAGGCCAAAATCGTTTGGAAGTCTCTTTTAAAAGTAGCCAACAGTCATGGATATAACAACAGTTATAATCGTCTCAGGAAAGTGCAGAGGAAACCACCAAAATTGACTTGGATGAAGCAAGTGGCTTGAATACGCTCTTCCCACCATGTACACAGACCATCCCAGTCTGTCCCTACAGGGCAGTCTTCGTGATCCGTTATCTTCTTTTAGAGGTGAAAATAATGAAATAGAATGAAAATCAGATCATGTCCATGTATTATACAGAGAACTTAAAGAACAAAGACAAATCCTAAATTGATCCAGCTAACTTCTTATTCTTAATATAATCCAGGTCACTTCTCTGCCACTAAAAAGAAAGATTTTATATGCCCTCAAAGTGTCGTTGTCCAATAATTAAAAGAGCTGCCTATTTTGCTTGTTCTGCTCTGGGGGAGGTTTTTTAAATCACTGCTGTGAACATACTATCCACAAAATCAGAACATTCGAGTCTCTTTTTTTAATAATTAGATATTAGAGCTTTTTAAAGCACCATACTTCAATAGAATTAGTTTTTCATTAAAAAGTTAATTGAAATTTTTTAAGTGGAATTCTTTTTATATCCATGAGATACGCCGAATAATTTGATCTGAGCAGCCTGTGACTCCATAGTCATTCTCTACATAGTTATTCTCGATTGTATTCAAATAATTTCTAGGTCATTAGTCAACCTAATGCAACAGGTGTTTCCTCAGTCCACTCCAGTTAGTAGCGGGTGGGTCCTGACTCTGCAATGCTGGGATCTGGGATCCCCAGGAAATCGTAGAGGGAGGGGTGTAGCTAGGCCACCCTCAGAGAACGTGAGACCCATCCAGCACAGGAGAGGCAGTGAGGACATGCGAGACCGTAGCTGAAGGAGAATAAAGATCAAGACCTTACATGATGTATAAGCCAGGGGCAGATGTGGCCCCCAGTGGAGGGGCTGAGAGAAGGCTACAAGGCTTTGCAAGTCATCCATCGAGCTAAAGAGTGTGAGGGGTTTGGAAATGAATCCAGCAATTAGTGGATAAATATCCAGTTTTGTAGAAATCACTAAAGAGCGTTTAAAGTAATTCATTGTGTTTAATTCTATCTTATTTACTCTTGTGAAGTGCCTTAAACACGAAAGGAAGACGATGGCACCAAAACGACAAGGCAAAACTAATTCTGTAGTGAAAGTAGATCCCGCAGACCCTGTTCTCAGGCTTTTCATGGGTTACACTGAAACACGGGGCGAAAACCAACCTCCCAGCAACCTCTCCGTTCTTTTGAGTATACTGTTGAGTTTCTCAGCAATCTTGTGACTCCACCCACCAGACCTAAAGCAATAGTAAGAAAGGCAGAGCAAGTGAATGTGAGCTGTCTGGTCTGAGTATTATTGTAAGGTTGATACAATGAGCTGTAACTTCCGCTCTTGGTACAATTTTCAGGAAGCCAACATGTCTGAGGTGTTATAAAAGAAAATTGCTATAAGTATTTTTTAAATCAAATATATGAAGTTTTTATTTATTTTCCTAGGCATTTTGTAAATGTGAATCATGTCCTCAACTATGACTGGAGTCGTTTTAGAAAGGGAATTGAAATGATTTTTATTTCTAGATTTTAGCAGGAACCGTCAGGATCTTACTATGCCCTATTTAACTAATCCTCCGTTTGCCAAGCTATGATCATTTCTTGTTCCCTTGGGGCAGGAACTTACCTTACAGGTTACACACTGGACTTGAACTCAGTAAATGCCTATGAATACAAACACAGCAACAACTTATGAGTTTTTCCCATTATGGGCATTGTGCTAAGAGCTCTCGCATAAATTTTCTTTGCAAGACCCAAAGGAGAGATCGTTAGTCCAGTGAGTTCACACGGCTGTCCCCAGGTGTCCTGTTGCTCTGGCCACCCCTTGCCAGCCCAGTTATAGCCACATCCATTCATGATTAATTCACATCGTAGGCATAATCAAATCTTCTAGAGTGGCCAATATCTCTGTCTTAACTTTGAAGATGAGACAACAGAGTTATAGATCTGCCAGCAGAAAATTAAATATTTAGAGATTTAAATATTTAAATATTGAGAAAAGTGTCTCTCTCTCTCCTCCCTACCAATTTCTTTTTGCCACTTTTGATTCATTCATCCTAGGAACTACATTTGGAGAGTGCTTTGCTTTAGGCTACAATTTTCTGTCTTGCTGCCCTTGAGGGAGAAGCTCCCCCATTCCTTTCTATTTAGAGTCTCTGAAGCATTGATGCAGTGGAAGTAGCAGGAGAATTCTGGAAATAAAATTGATCCCTTCTCATTGACCAGAGTTTGGGAGGGAGAGACACATAATGGGACGCAGGTAGAAATTAGCAACTCATTTCCAACATGATTAGATCATTGTGTTGGGAAATCTGGTATCCAACAAAGAGACAATTGATGAAAGGTAAATATAATCAGTTATTATATCTCATCTAAACTATTGAGGAAAATGTTTCCTAAGGAAGTAACATTCATCCTCCCTGTTTCTCAGAACAAGCGTTTTTGGCTGAGCATTAAGGGGAAGTCTTTAAACAAATAGATTTCCTTCCCTACGCCACATGAACTTCTGAGGATCTTTTTTCCCATTTAGCTCTTTTTCTCTTACATATTGCCACCTCTTGAGCTTAACAATGTTTGAATCATGCACCGTCTACGGATAAGTGATTATGGATTCACAGGACGGCCCTCTGTAGGAGGCATCTCACAGCCCTGGAGACATCCAGTCTTGCCCTCTTCTGTGGGGCCTACATGTAAGCATCTTAAACCCACCACACTGGAAATGACAGCCAGCCCCAGCACAGCATGCTCTCCTGCTGAGAGCAGGGCTAGCCTTTGCCACTCTGGGTAGCCTTTGACCTCCTCAGGTGTGACTCTCCAATCTCTATATTCTTCCAGACTCCAAGCTCTCTGAGGGGTTTGCTTGGAGCTCAAAACCCCTGGTACCCCTAGGTGGGAAGGCACACAGACTGCTCTCCACAAGATTATGTTACTCCTGGCTTAGCCTCTCATCAGGCCCAGAAATGGATGATGGACAAAACATCAGAAAGCCCTGCATAGGCGGTCTCACATTTTTTGTTAGGAAAGAAGGTACCAGCATCTTTGGGACTATTCTCACTTGTTAAGCCAGTTGCTAAAATTTTAAGACAACAGGAAAAGTCACATTTAATATCCAGTTACATATATTATGAAGAAAACAAATCAACTCTTCTATTGTTTAAATTGGTTGGTTGGCAACCTTCTGCTTACACGTCTGAGAGCCAAAAACTGGTGCCTAATTATGGCAGCCATCAGGGGAATAGAGTGGCATCAGAGGGTGATAACACCAGTGCAACTAAGTTTCCCAAATAAAGAACAGAAACCCCTGGACAGCTTGACTATTATTTCTCACTCTATAGAGAAATTTCGTTCCAAAAGGAAGAAGTTTCTATTGATAAACCTTTTTACTTTGCCTTTTGGTTGATCTTTTATATAAACAGTGAAACAAATATTGTTGCCTAAGAAATTGTATTTTTTTATCATTGATTTTAGCTGTACCTTGGGTTGCAGGTAAAAATTAAATAAAATGCTTATTTGGGAAGTAGTCAAGGACCAATTGTCCCTTATAGACAGGATGCTTATTGAGTTTTAACCAAAAGCTATGTACTCTTCACAGAAAATTCTTATTTTCTGAATATATTTTAATGTTCTGTTGATGCTTAATGTTCAATAGGAGTGATTGTTATAATTTGCACATCATTAAGCTTTGTAGAATGAATTTGGCAACAACATAGCCTTGGAGCATTACAGAATACAAATACACACAGTCTTGGGATTGTCTCCTCAGATGGCTAGGAAGCAAGCCAAATTCTCTCTGAAATTCTAGAAGGATTTGATGTTCCCATGATTTTCCAAACACAAGACAAGACTGGCGTGAGTGAGAGGTGAGGTAGTGAAGGGGACAGGTAGGGTGACGAAGATGCACGCACACTAAAGCATACACTCATCCCTGGGGAACCTGTGCAAGAGCCCTATAAGTCTCCCATTATTCATCGGACAGTGCGTGCACAGTAGTCAAATTTTCCACCATGGGAAATTCTCTGACTTTATTTTTTATTGAGTAAGCAAGGGGTCTGTGACAAGGAAGAGGCATAGTTAACATTTGCACCCCCTGATTAATTGTAGAGCTGGTATTGCAGCTCATGCAGCCTACTGACCTACATGAGGTCTACTTAACAGCTTGCAAGGGTCAAAGTAAGCCCTTTGTGTGTTTGGTTGCTTGTAATGACAGCATGGACTTGGACCAGAGGCACGGAGCTTGAGCCTCTGCTCACCCATCTGCCACTCTGACCTCAGTGAGTCACTTACTCTGTACCTTAGTTTCCTTGCCTGGGTCCACTTTGATAACAAAATACCACACTGGGGGGCTTAAACTACAGATCTTTATTTCTCATGTTTCAGGAGGCCGGGAGGTCCAAGGTCAAGGCATCCTCAGATCCAGTGTCTGCTGTTTTCATTGTATCCTCACATGGCAGAGAGAGAGAGAGAGAGATCTGGTCTCTTCATCCCCTTATAAGGGCACAAATCCCATTCATGAGGGCTCCACACTCATGACCTAATTATTTCCTAGTATCATCATATTGGGAGTTAGGATTTCAACATATGGATTTGGGGGGAAACAGACATTCGGTCCCTTCTGCCCCTGGCCTCACAAAGTCCATGTCCTTCTCAAGTGCAAAATACATTCATTCCATCCCAATAGCCCCATAAGTGCTAACTCATCCCAGCAGCTACTCTAAAGCTCAAAGTCTTGTCTACATACCAGCCGAATCAGGTATGGGTCAGAGTCCATGTACATTCATCCAGAGGCAAAATCCTCTCCAGCTGTGAACCTGTGAAACCACAAAAGTTATATGCTTCCAAAATACAAGGGTGGGACACACATAGGGTAGATATTCCCATTCCAAAAGGAAGAAATAGGAAAGAAGGAAGGATTAGGCTCCCATGTAAGTCCAAAACTTAGCAAGGCAAATCCCACTGGATCTTAAGGCACAGGAATAATCCTCTTTGGTTCAGTGCTCTACCCTCAACACTTCCGAGGATTACAATGTCTCCCTGACTACTCAGTGGGGCTATGCCCACACTGCAGCTCTCTACAGAGGCTTTGTCCATTTTGCGGTTCTGCAGGGCAGAGTAGAACCCCCAGGGCTCTGCCAGGCAGGGGTCTCCCCACCTCAGCTCTGGGAGGTCCTCTCCTCAGGGTTTTAGGTGGAGGTTGTCTGGCCTGTTGAAACCAAGGCAGTGACCCTGATGATCTCTGAATATCCTTCAGAGCCATTCTTCCCTTTTCTTGAAGAACAGCACAAGTTCGGGGTCAAATAGCTCAATCATCCTGTCTTGTAGAATCGAAGAACTCAGACAGCCCTCTTCAACTCTATCCCATCTCAGTGCAAACTGGCAGTGTTCCTGCCATCTTAGCTGATTCAGTCCATGGCTCACGTCTGTGCCAATCTCCTTATCACATGGCTGCTGGCCCACACCCTTAATGTTCTCATCCGCAACACACTTTCTCCTGTTTTTGCAATGGATAGGCTGAGAATTTCCCAAATTTTTAAGTTCTGGTTCCTCTTTACTTAACAATTTCTTCTTCAATTCATTTCTCTCTTTTTGCATTTTACCATAAGCAGTCAGGAGAAACCACAGTTGTTAACTTCTGTACTTCACTTGGAAATCTTAGCTAAATGTCCAATTTCATCACTTTTGGGTTCTACCTTCCACAAAACACTAGAACATGAACACAATTTAGCATTTTGTTAATTAGGCAATTATTTGAAATATTTCAGAAATATTTGAAAAAAATTTATTATAGGCAGGATATAATTGTGTATGGCCTTTATAGCCATTCTTACCATCGCTGCTGTTACTTAGGATTTTAGATCACTTACCCTGAATATAATTATTGATATATTGATATAAGTTTAAATCTATAATCTTGCCACTTGGTTCTGTATTGTCCCATTTGTTTCCTTTCTACTTTTTTTTTTTTTTTGCCTCCTTTGGATTAATTGAACATTTTTTTTATAACTCCATTTTATTTATTTGGCTGGCTCATTAGCTTTATTTTACTCTTTATTTTGTTTTTTTTAATTTTATTCTGTTATGTGAGTCACCATACAGTACATCATCAGTTTTTGATGTGCTGATCCACGATCCATTGTTTGCGTGTAACCCCCAGGGCTCCACGCAGTACGCGCCCTCCTTCATGCCCATCACCGGGCCAACCCGTCGCCCCTCCCCCTCTCCTCTAGAACCCTCGGTTTGTTTCTCAGAGTCCATCGTCTCTCATGGTTCCTCTCTCCCTCCGATTTTCCTCCCTTCATTTTTCCCTTCCTTCTCCTAATGTCCTCCATGTTATTCCTTACGTTCCACAAATAAGTGAAACCATATGATCATTGACTTTCTCTGCTTGACTTACTTCACTTGGCATCATCTCCTCCAGTCCCATCCATGTTGATGCAAATGGTGGGTATTCATCCTTTCTGATGGCTGAGTAATATTCCATTGTATATACGGACCACATCTTCTTTATCCATTCGTCTGTTGAAGGGCATTTCGGTTCTTTCCACAGTTTGGCTATTGCAGACATTGCTGCTGTGAACGTTGGAGTGCATGTGGCCCTTCTTTTCACTACATCTGTGTCTTTAATTTCAGTGATTTCTTTAGGATTAAAAGCATATACATTTAACTTATCGCTTTCTACTTTCTAGTGATATTATACACTGTACATATAAGGACCTTATAATAGTATGCCTCTGTTTTTTCCCTTTTCAATATTTGTGCAATTGTTATAATACATTTTACTTTTATATGTTATAAACCCCACACTACATCATTATCTTTTGATTATTAATGATCTTTATGAGAATTAAATAGTAATAAAAACCATATATTTGCCTTTACAGTTACCATTTCTGGTACTTTATATTCCTTTGTGTACATTTATATCTCTATCTGGTATCATTTTCCTTCTGACTGAAGGACTTTCTTTAACATTTCTTATAGTGTGGGGTCTACTGATGATTAATTCTGTAAGCTTTTTATATTTTTAAAAAGTATTTCTCTTTAGTTTTAAAATATTTATTTGTTGAGTGTAGAATTCTAGGTTGACTTTTTTTTCTTTCAGTGCTTTAAAAATGTTGTTCCACTGTCTTCTTACTTGGTGTCTTAGTCAGCTCAGACTGCTATAACAAAACTACCATAGATTGGGTGGCTCAAAAGTAACAGAGATTTATTTCTCACAGTTCTGGGGCTGGATATCTGAGATCATGGTGCCATCCTGGTGGGACTGTAGTGAGGGACCGCTTCTGCCTTGCAGATTTCTCATTGTGTCCTCACATGGTGAAAGGGAGCAAGGGAGCTCTCTGGGGTCTCTTTTATAAGGGCGCTAATCCCATGACCTAATCACCTCCCAAAGGCCCCACCTCCTAATACCATCACCTTGGGGATTAGGTTTCAGTGTACAGATTTTGGGGACACATTCACTAGCACTTGAATTGTTTTTGACAAGAAGTCTGCTGACATCCTTATTTCTGTTCCTCCACATATAACATGTCCTTTCTCTGACTACTTTTAAAATTTCTGTCACTGGTTTTGAGCCTTGGTATGGTTTTCTTCATATTTTTGTGGCTGGAGTTCATTGAGATTCTTGGCTGCCTGTGTTTATAGTTTTCATCAAATGTGGAAAAATTTCAGCCACTATTTCATCAAACATTTTTCTGTTGTGCCTCCTTTCCCTCCTTTAGTGATTCCAATTATATGTGTGTTAGGCTGCTCAATCTTGTCCCATAGCTCACTAAAGCTTTGTTAAGTTTTTATCCTCTTTTCTCTTTGTTTCATATATTGATATATTTTCAAGTTCACTGACCTTTTTTTCTGCAAATCTAATCTACTATTAATCTAATCCAGTGTATCTTTCATTTCACATATTGTAAATCCATCTCAAGTTTAACTTGACTCTTTTTATATCATTCATGTATCCATTTGAATTCTTGAATATCTATAGTTAAAATACAGCTATAATACAAGTATAATAACTGTTACAATGCTCATTTCTGCTAAATTTAATATCTGTGTCAATTATGTGTCAATGAGGATTGATTGAATTATATTTTCTTTCTGAAGAAATGTTTCTCTATATTTTTGCATTCCTAATTTTTTTTTCTAACAGCTTTTTTGAGATATAATTCACATACCATAAAAGTCAATGCTTTTAAAGTGTGCAATTCCATGGCTTTTAGTATATTCACAGAATTACACAACCCCAACCATTATCTAATTTTAGAACATTCACACATCATCCCCAAAATAAATTTTATACCCCGTAGCAGTCATTCCCCATTCTTTCCCAAACCTACCCTACCCCTGGCAACCACGAATCTACTTTCTGTCTCCCTGGATTTGCCTATTCTGGAAATTTCATAAAAAGGGAAGGATAAGTATGTAATATTTTGTGATTGGATTCTTTCACTTAGTATAATATTTTCAAGATTTATCCAAGTTAACATGTGTTAGTACTTCATTTCTTTCTATTGTTGAATAACACTCTTTGGTATTATTCAACATATTTTGTTTATCCATTCACCCATTGATGGATATTTGGGTCATTCATATTGAAAAAATTTTATTGGGTGTACAACATTATGAATTTTACTTTATTGAGTACCGAATATTTTTACTCCTGTAAATATTCTGACTTTTGGTCGGGGATGCAGTTAAGTTACTTCATGACAATTTCATCTATATGAATTTTGCTTTTAATATTTGTTAGGCAATACCAGTGTGGTGTTCAATCTAGGCCTAATTATTCCCCACCACCAAGGTAAGACCCTGATGCACTGTATCCAATGCCCAGTGAATCTTGAGGTCTTCCAAGACCTCCTTCCATAGAACAGGGACTATTCCCAGCCCTGTGTAAATGCTGGGCACTGTGACCTCCAATCCATTCAGGTAGTTCCTTCCCTAGTTTCTGCCAGTTTCCTCCCATGCCTGCACAAATCTGCTCTGCTGAATAGCCACTTAGGATCCTCTTCCAATCTGTGTCTGTTACTCTATCTCAGAGGAAAACAGATGTGCTAAGACCCGTAATTTCAATGGTTTGAAATTTGAAATAATTTCCTTGGTAGCTGTGAAAGCTGCTGCATAGAGAAATGTAAGCTGTCTACATGTATATATGAGATGTCAATATTGATACCATATATTCCAGTCTTTTAGAAAAAGATTAGCAGTAGCTCTTGTTTCTTATGATAGATAACATGTTAATAACCATGCTTTTAGGAAATCCATGTGTACCATTTGCCTCCTTGAATGTGGGAACATTTATGTCTCCTCTCACAGGTGATCAGCGAGTTTGAAGCCTCTCCTGACTCATTTTCCTACAGAATTCCCAACCTGAGTCGGAACCGTCAGTACAGCGTGTGGGTGGTAGCCGTGACTTCAGCTGGGAGAGGCAACAGCAGTGAGATCATCATGGTGGAGCCATTAGCTAAAGGTGCGCCCCTGTAGTAAAGACCTCATTTCCCACTCTCACTGGACTGTTTTTAAATCCTTACTCTACCAGAAATAAAGCTTACAATGCCCTAAAAATCACCAGAAAATCAGAACATCACATGCTTTCACATTTCAGCTTAAGAAATAAGGTTGCTGCTAGCTGGCACTGGGCTTTTGTGCAAATCAGAAAAGAATCCCCCTAGAAGTGAACACATTGCTAAGGGTTAGTGGTTTTACAACTCAAAGTGTCTTAAGGAAAGTAAGGAAGAGGAGCCCGCCCTCACCCCTTGGGTAGGTGAAAATCACTACATAGCAACTTACCAGCGAAGTCCTACTTTCATCAGAAGCAAGCATCAAACTTCTTAAAGAGAAAATATGGAATTTGGAAATTTATAAATATAAGAAAATATTTAGCTCTTCTTCTATTGCTAGAATACTATAAACAAAGACTTTAATTAACAGTGGGAAGTCAGAGTCACCAAAGAATAAAAGTTCCTAAAAATGAATATAGAATCTACACATTGAGATGTTATACCGGTCCTAAAAAGCACATATAGGCACAGAATATTCTTATTCTACTTCTGATAATTGCTACCACCCAGTGTTTAGGGTACCACTAAATTAGCAGTTTGCATGAGTAAATGTACTAACATCACAATTCCAGGCCAGCAGGAGATATGCCCTGATTTTGGACTACACCACGGTGGCAATTTATTACTAACAAGGCTGCTAGGTGCCTAAAAGAGAATGTAAGAGGACATTCCAAGATTCCAATTTTACCTTGAAGAGCTCTTGATAACATCTCATTAATGTGATAGCTAAGAAAAAGAATGAAATAGTGAGGGGAAAAAGAGAATCTTGTCCCATTTTGAACACAACTGCAGATAGAAAGTAAATACATTGTTGGTAAGGAAAATAAAATCATGGATTTTTTTTTTTGTCTATTGGACTCTTCAATTATGATATCCAGCCACCTCCAACACACACTCTCACATTAGGAAACAGTGATTATCAATGGGCATAAGGACTGTACCATGGGATAAAGGAAACCAGCCACATGAGATGCAGGATTAGTAATTGCTTTGCCTCCTCTCTACTTCTGTGTGTTCAGTGTCAGGCAGGCAGTTGGGAAAGTCCTTTTTCTCAAGAGACATCTGGCAGAAGTCAGATTTGGAGAGGGTTCGGCACCCAGACACCCCCATACCTGGGATGGGAAGAACCTACCTGGAAGACAGAGTCAGGTCCAGGAGTAGCCCTAGGCCCAGGAGTAGTTCTGCAGAACATCAGCTCGCTCTGCAGAGGTAGAGGCATAAGGGCTGCCAGAGAGGAAGGGGTCAGGCCAGAGAGACAGGAGAAAAACCAGGAGGGCAAGGCCGAAAATTCAACAGAGATGTTTTGGAAAAGAAGGAGTGGTCTGCCATGGCAGCAGATGCTGGGAGGTCAAGGGAAACAAGACTAGAAGTGCCCTGGGGTTGGCCACTCAGGGGACCTCGCGGACCTTCTTGCGAGCAACCTCATGGGAATGGGAGCGGATGAGGGGACCGAGTGGCTGGGAGGTGAGGAAGCAGATCTACTTTGCAGAAAGTTCTCTAAACACACATCACCTGGAAGAAGGCACAAGAAAGACAAGCTGGAGCGAGGGTGGGTCTCATGCGAAGAAAGGCTCTGGTTTTGCCATGGGTTAATATGTCAGCCAGAAGAGAATGTTTGCATGACAATGGTAGACCCAAGTGGAGAGGGGGAGGTAATAATCTGGGAGGAAGAGCAGGGCCACAGGACTGCGGTTTAGAGGAAGAAACACAAGTGGGTTTATAGGTTTGGTGACAGGAAATGCAGAGTTCCCAGCCTGTGTCTTCTATTTCCTCTACCAAGTATTAGGCAATTTGGGGAGTGGAGGAGAAAAGATCAGGAGCTTGAGAAGAGGAAGGACAGTTGGAAATCATCACTGCAGAGAAGTGGGAAGGAACTTCCTAACAAAACAGTAAGACTGGCAGAGAAAGTGGACAGTCCCGTTGAGGTCGGTGATTGTAAATCTATGGTGGGTCCTAAATTTCCATTGTATGGATTTCTCCAGAAATGTTCAGCTTCTCATGCTTAAGTGGGGTTCACCCAGAGCTAGGGTTAATCCAGATGGGTTTTCTGGAAAGGGGCTGAGCTAGGGAAGGGCTCAGGCTTGGAGGAGATGTTCCAGCCGAAAGGCTCTACCCAGAAGCCTCAGACACTGACTGGCAAACAACGAAGGCTGGAAGGTGCAATCTGGAGAGATGAGGCCACCGGCAGCCCAAGGAGACAGGTTCAAGTTATCCTGCAGTTGCTGGGAGATCGGCACAGGCAACAGCAATGGCAAATCTGTCAGCAGGTAGCAGAGTCCAAAATCCAGAGTTAGGGTCACAGAGAAGACTGCTGTTTAGTGAATGAAGTGGCAGAATGGAGTCATGAACCCAGTCCTGGAGGAACACCAACCCGAAGGAGCCCAGGGTTGGATTGGTTAGACTATTAGTCTATAGTATTAGACTATAGTCTAACCAATCTCAGGGTTGACAGAGAGCACCGCCACAGGGCTGAGGGCAGCGCAGGATCCAGAAGGGATGTCCAGGTTGCAAATGGACAGCAGTTTCTCAGAATCATTTGAGGTGCTTATTAAAAGACAGACTCCCTGAATCCACCAAAGATTCACCGAGTCACAGGTCAGCCTAGGAATCTGCACTTCTAACAGAGATTCTAGATGATTCTCTTGCCTGCTCTTGTTTAAAAACCAGATCTGGCGGGTTCTATCGCTTAGTCTTGGAATTTCGGACGAGGACCCTAAATTCCTGTGCCACAAATGGGCATTAATTCTATAAACTGGGTGTGTTGGGCTTCAAGATGAAGTGGTTCTGGCCTATATTTCTCAAAATGCAGATGGGAAATTATTCATAAGTCCTGGAATTGGTTTTAAGGGTTATAGCCAGCATATTAAAGTACGAAAATGGAATAGAGTCAAATAGTCCGGACTGACTTGAAAAAAATGAAACATGGTAAATATTAATTTGAGTCACTTTGTCTTCACTCACACACAACCCCCACCACATGTGTAGCTTCTGGGATTCAATGTGTTATGTGTTTCTTATGGTAGGGAGGGTGATGTTAAAAGGCTTGAAAGCCCTTAACTTTAGCTGGGTTCCCTAATCATCCCAGTTTTGCTGGAAAACATTCCTCATCATATAAAAGGATGGTCTGAAGGGTTTGAAATGGAAGGTGCCAAACCACCAATGCCAGAAATCCGATGCTCCCTGACCAGGATATTTTTGTTATGATGAGAAATCAAAAAGGTCAGTTACTGAGAAAGTGGTCTTTGCCATCCATGAACCATCTCTGAAGACCCTGCTCCAAGAAGGAAAAGTTTGCTGTAATTCTTGCTGCACAAAATGGGCCCAGCTTCTGAACCCAATGGCATTTCATCCCTGTCTCAGCTCTGGCCCACAACACTCAGAACAATGAAAATAGGAGTTGTATGGTAGACCTTAATGACCAAGGTTTGTGTTCTAGGCCAGGATGCCTCTGTAATGACTTGGCTCCATCTTTCATGAAATTCCAGCACTTTCCTGGGGAGTCTGCTCCCGTGCCCATTGGCCAGTCCAAACCCTCAAGCCCCAGATGATTCAGGGTCCCAACATTGGTCCCATCCTTATGGGTCCAGAATCAGATTGGGGCCACCTTTCTTATGTAGCCTCCATGACTTTGCATCTGGCCTGGTTGAGCTTCCAGAGGGATCGTCCTTGAAGACAGTATCCCAGTGTATGGCTAAGACGGGGCACGTTGTTTTGCCTCTGGAAGACTGGGGTCTTGATGTCAGCTTCTGTGTCTCCCTCAAGAAGGTAACACTAAGAACCTGTCCGTGCTGGGCTCCTTAGTCTTCAAGGAGATCCCTGCTCGTGTAGGTCCACTTGGGCTTTTTCCTCTCTACTCCTGCTACTTCAGGACTGTGCTGGTGCCAGATGCCTCTGGCCAATGTTCCTGTTGGAGCATCTGAATCACTGTCCCAAGCAAACTGTTGTTCTTCAAGAGAAGCTGCTCAGAAAGCATTCATTTTCCTTAATGTTTGTGCTGAAGATCAAGATGACACAATAAAGTCAGGAACGTACCACAAAATTGATAAATAGAAGTTGCCCCGTGTTACTAGTCCTTCTTTTAGCACTTTATGCCTTGTATTGTCTATTCTCTCAGATATTAAAAGTGTATTTTAATGTGCAGTTTTTGGTGTTGAGATAAATTGTTTAATAAAGGGCTGTGACAAATAATTGGGCTCATAGAAAACACAGCTTGGGGCTGCTGGGTTTATGAAGATATTTAATTTGGGCTCCTCATGTTTAGTCAATAGAGGGGGAAAACGCTACCATAGGGATTTTCAGCTATTTGTATGTTCTTTTTTTCTAATTTTATTTTATTATGTTATGTTAGTCACCATACAATACATCATCAGTTTTTGATGTGGTGATCCACAATCCATTGTTTTTGTATGACACCCAGGGCTCCATGCAGTACATGCCCTCCTTAATACCCATCACCGGGCTAAGCCATCCCCCACCCCCCTCCCCTCTAGAACTCTCAGTTTGTTTCTCAGAGTCCATCGTCTCTCATGGTTCGTCTCTCCTTCTGATTTCCCCCCCTTCATTTTTCCCTTCCTTCTCCTAATGTCCTCCCTGCTATTCCTTAGGTTCCACAAATAAGTGAAACCATATGATAATAGCCTTTCTCTGCTTGACTTATTTCACTTAGCATCATCTCCTCTGGTCGCATCCATGTTGATGCAAAAGTTGGGTGTTCATCCTTTCTGATGGCTGAGTAATATTCCATTGTATCTATTGGACCACATCTTCTTTATCCATTCGTCTGTTGAAGGGCATCTCGGCTCTTTCCACAGTTTGGCACCAAAAAATCCCTTATACATCTCCTGATACCAGAGAATAGTGTTGGCAGGGGTATCATTAATCAGCTGTGCAGCATTCACCCTTTTGGGGGGGTGTCACTATATGGGGGAAGGTCATTTTGGCTTTTATGTCAATGAGGCTGTGCCATGATTGGTCTTCTGCTGTTTGGTGCTCCAGCTCCAGCAAGAATCCTGACCTTCAGTGGCACAGTGACTACTCCATGGATGAAGGACATCGCCTTGCCTTGTAAAGCTGTTGGGGACCCTTCACCTGCAGTAAAATGGATGAAAGACAGGTAACCAGTAACCTAATGTATGCCCTTAGCGAAACTGTAAGAGGTTACATCAGACATACCAGGTTGGATCTGGTGGTCTAATGCTGTATGCATTGCCACTCATGAAAATACCAGGAAAACACCAACTCTTCTGAGATGGGAGAGGAGGTGGGGCAGGGGATGGAATCTTGGCTTTAGTGCTAAAAGGGTCTGGTGTGTGGCCTCTATCTTCTGTAAATTCAGAGCCTTTACATTCATAACAGAATGCTTGCAAGGAAAATAGTCTAACCAATCCAATAATCTCTGTACTTTTTCATATAAATTTCCTGTATTACTGAGATGATCATGCCCAACATCATAGGAGACCTGGCACCTTGTCTTTCTCCTTCCAAGATAATAGCCCAACTAACCCTACTTCAAATGCTCTGAGAAATGACTTAGAGAGGGAATGCATTAGGACTTAGTTAATATAAAATCTGGTTTTCCGTACTCAATAGTAATTATTAAAATAATAGCAGCCAAGATAGGAGGCAGAAAGTGAGTGAGATGTATTCTATCCTGTAACTTTTCTAAGTGCTTTCTCTATGTTCAGAAGACAAAATCAGGATATAAATAAAGAGCTGACAATTCACTAATGAGCATGGAGATTTGATATAAAATGGATTCAGAAGAGTGCCTATTTTAAACAAAAGCACTTAAAAGACATAAACTATTGAAATAATGGTCTTGGTCCAGGGACCACTTTTCTCGTCTTTTAAAATCAGTTAACCCAAGGAAATAAATAAGCTCCCAGGGTCAAGAGCCATTCTGCCTGACGTGGGGATGGCTGGACAGTTGCCACCATGGTGGCGGTTATAATGGGGAAGGAACTCTTTTGTTCTAAGACCAACACATGACCCTCTTGAGAGACCACAGTTGACTCTTTTGGGGTCAAAATCATTAACAACTGTAAATCTAAGTAAGTCCACAAGAGACTGCCACATTTAGTTGTCCCTATGTGATTGGGTCAAAATGGCATTTCTACCCCAAAAGGAATTCCCAAGAGGAGGTGGCTCGTGCCTACATGGTGGAGGAAGGAGAGGCCCATTCAGGATGTGGCATACATTGACATATGTGAGAGCCAGAATCCCAGCCCTTGGCACAGATCTAACCTCTACATAGCATGTTCTACAAAGAATGAAATTCAGCTATTTGATTGTTTTTGTCGTGTAATCACAATTTAGTTCCAAGTATGCTGTTGACCTCAGAGAGAGTCTTTATGCTTTTCCCCAGCCTCAGCTAATTTGGATTGTAATTTCTTTAATCTGTGCCCTTTTTTTCCTGTGAGGTAGTAACGGGACACCCAGCTTAGTAACGATTGATGGGCGGAGGAGCATCTTCAGCAACGGAAGCTTCATTATCCGCACAGTGAAGGCGGAAGATTCTGGCTATTACAGCTGCATCGCCAATAACAACTGGGGATCAGATGAAATTATTTTAAATTTGCAAGTACAAGGTACAAAGTTTGAGGACTCTTTTTATGACATATTTACTATGTATGCCGATATGCAAAGAGTAAAATTGAACAAACTTAAAAATCAGCCTTTCTAAAGAGCTAATTGTTCATTTTGGAAAATGTAATGCAGCAAATCAAAGAAAATAAAAACACTCATAATCTCAAAGATGACACTATTTTTATTTTTGCATAGAGAGAACCTAGTCAAGAATAATGAGACTGAGAAAGTCCTTGATAACTTTCACTAATTGCAGAGTTTACATATGTGTAAGTGGAACCCAAAAACCACAGACCAAAAATAAGTCTGAATTGAGTTCTTTCATCTACTAATTAAACTTTTATATGCGATGTACGTTAAAAATCACGAACTGAAACTCTAAGGGTATTGTTATAATATTTAGTTCGGTTTTTCATACAGCATATGTGGTTTTTCTTGATATCAAGCACAAAAAGTATGTGACAAATTCAAGATAGTTAAATTAAAATCATGTGTAAAATCCCAAATGGCCACTGACTGGGTTCAGGTTTGGGTAGAATAACCGAAGGGTATGCTTCTTGGGACTTAAGTGTTGTCACATTAATAAATCACAGCGAGTAAAAATAAAATCAGTATTGTCCTCAGTGGGAGGGAAGAGGAGGAGAACAATCATATTTTAAAAAAATAATGCAAAATTGGTCTGAAATTTCAAGTAAATTGGAGTCTATAGAATTCCATGGTGTTTCAGAAGATGGACATGATAGCGTGACTCTAAGTAGACGGGTCAGGTTTTCACGCCTTTGGGTTAATATATATGGGCCTCTCTCAGAGGAAAAGAGATGGACATTTTATGGGAAGTTTCTTTACAATTTGGATAACCTGATCCTGAATTTCTTCAATGTTCTGTCCTCGGTGCTGATCCAAAATAATATTGAGGCCCATTGGTTAGAAGTATGTATTCTTCAAACCTTGTATGAATGTGTGCAAGTTCATGTACAGCCACTCAGTGGCACACCTTTGATTTCCAGAACTGAGCGTGTGTGCGTGTGCGTGTGCATGTGCGTGTGTGTGTGTGTGTGTGTGTTGCATCTTGGGGGAGTAGCTAAAAAAAGTGGAAATTTTTGCAATTCTTTTTCCCACTAGCCACTCTCCCCTCCCCCTTCTCCCTCCCCTACTCTTCCCTCAACCAATATCCCCTCCCCCACTCTTCCCTCCCCCATCTCATCCCTGGGAACAGAACAGCTGAGTGGATGCCATTTATCTTTCTCACTTGGATCATGGCTGAAATTCAGAGTACTGTGAGCATCTTTAGTAAGTTTAAAGAAGATTTCAATCAGTGATGAACGACTCAGAAATTCAAGGAATGAGTGAGGAAATGAGTTAGATATAAACCCAAGTAGAAATGTGGTTGAATTTTTGTTAAATAATAGATTCACTCTGCTCTATCTCTTTAACCAAGGACATCAACTAAATAGACATTTTGACAGAAGTGAATTGCATATTTTGGCAACCTAAAACACTTATTTAATAAATGGCTGTTAAAAATGATTTGGTAAATGGCTGTTCAAGCAGATTAAAGGTGTGAAAAACTAATTCTTGTTTTCTAACAACTGTTTCCTGTCTAGTTCCACCTGATCAGCCTCGGCTTACGGTGTCCAAAACGACATCTTCTTCCATTACACTCTCATGGCTCCCTGGGGACAATGGGGGCAGTTCCATCAGAGGTAAGAGCAATAGGTTGGCCACAGTAGTTGACTGTCACTAGCCCCAGGCTGATAAATGACACATATCCATCAAGTAGTGGTTGTGTGTTAGTTATAATTAATTCTCCCACCACCTAAACAGCAAGCCACACACCTATTTCTATGGTATTGACTGAAACCCATCATTCATCCAAGGCATTCCATTCACAAAATTACCATTATGCCTCCAATCTGAGTGAAAGATTAATGAAGGCAGAAAAGAAAGAATTTGGTAATCTCTCCCCCAAGACTCTGCCTACTGTTTCTTCCCCATGTTGTCAACACTCCATCATTCATTCCCTCCTGTATGCAATCATTCATTAAAGTAATTAGTAATTACTAATTTAACTTAATTAGTAATTAAACAGTTATTCTTCCAATTTATAAAGCACAAAAAGATGGAGAACCTAGAGTTTAGATAGGAAATGCTCTATCTGCACAAAGCTTTTGCACTGAGTCCGTAGCAGAAAAGAATAAAGGAAGTCTGTCCTGAGGAATGATATAGTGTGATAATTCTAGCCTGAGTATGGTTGGGGAAACATCATTCTGAGCAAGCTGTGGCCAAGGGAAAGGAAGAGAACCTAGAGGTCCTAGAGCACACAGGAGGGGACTTCCAAAGACAGAGGACATCCCTTCTTCTGAGTGAGGAGGGCGAGCAGACAACTGGAAATAGGGGGTCATTTCAGAGTGAGGCCAGTAGTGCCCGGGAGCCAGCTCCTTCCAGTTCATGAGAGCAAGCTGTCCTATCTCTTCCTCACATTATACCCAGCGATTGCACCCAGGCTGAGAATCATTACACACCCCAAAAACCAGAAATGCTACTGGTCAGGGCTTTATTTTTTTCTTTGAACAGCCAGTTGTTAAACATTTATCAGCACTCCACTGAGAGAAAGGGAGGATCTTCCTTTTTTTTTGGAAAAGAAAAAAGTTAGATTTTTTTTTTTTAAATCGTAAGCTGATTGGGGTAAGGTTGTGTTTGTATGTTTGAAGAGTGTGGGGAAGATTTGTAACAGCTACCATGTGAAATGCACAGGGAGTCATTAATAGACCAACAAAGTAATTGCCAAGAGGGAGTGAGGTCCCATCTGCATATAAATATCCCAAATTGTGGTGGTCACAATTTCACAGTCTCATCACCTTGTCAAGTGGGGCCG
Organism: Zalophus californianus; assembly: GCF_009762305.2. Lineage (NCBI taxonomy): Eukaryota > Metazoa > Chordata > Mammalia > Carnivora > Otariidae > Zalophus > Zalophus californianus. The sequence continues at coordinate 210,358,346 of NC_045595.1, read as the reverse complement.
GACACCTGGAAGGAAGACTGAGTCACCGTTTACCAGAGCTGCTGACTGGCAGAACAAGAGTGGCCAAGAGTCAGAGGAGTGAGTGAAAATAGGCTCCTGGTGGAAATGGTCTACAGAAGGTTCTAGGCTGGTTAGAGAACACTGTTACGGAAAAAAAAAAAAAAAAATGGAGCATCGAGGGAAGAGTTCAAGGGACTCTAGGACTCAAGGCTCAAATGAAGTAGAGTTTGGGTTCTGTAAGTGTGAGAGCCTGGGAGAGGTGGTACAGGAATTGTCAGAGCAGAAGGTCTTGAAAGTGAAGCCAATTTTGGTGATGAAGAGTTTCCAAGCAAAGGCAACTGGGGGTCCCTGAAATGCATTGGTAGCCAAAGTCATTGGCATGGGGGCTCCTGTTGCCAAGGATTACAAGAGCTTCCCAGATGCAATTCAGGTGGTGGACATTAGAAGGAAAGTGTTCTCCCCATGATGTTCAGGGCAGCAGGGAGGTGGTTTGGGCAGAGTTGGAGTGGAAGCCAGGTAATGACAGTGGGAGCATGGGGTACCCAGATCCCTCGCCCAGCTGTCAGATAACGCAGGAGCTTTGAGGGGTGCAGATCAAGGATACTGAAAGAGAAAATGAGGCTCCGAAAGGAGGAGGGACCCCAAGGCAGCAGAGGGCTAGAGGGGAGGAAAGGAGCAAAGAGTAGGGAAGATGGGGTTCCTGACCACAGAAGAATCAAGGACAGGTGACCTCCGTGTGAGGTCTTCAAAACACTTGATGCTGCCAGTGTGGGCCTAGGAGCTTCTGTAGCGCGGAGTTGAGAAGTGCTTTGCCTGTGTTAAAAATGGAGCCCATGGGCCAGAGGGGAGATAGCGGTCCACCAGCGTGAGGACAACGTGTACCAGGCAGACTGGTCCTGGGTCCCCTGGGTGTGAATGTGGAGGAGAAGGGGAATAGAGAAAACAGGCTCGGTTTGCCGAAATGGCTGGGGTAACAGGGATGGCAGCCATAACAAGGGGGAATGTCTCAGGGATCACAAGGGCCGGCAGATCTGGCTTCAGATTCTGCAGTTGGGGTTTGAATCTTACTGACTTACAGGACCCTCGAATGGTCACCCCCCCCTCTCTGGACCTCAGTGTCTTGCTCTGCACCATGGAGATAATAATCACTATGTCCTGGAATTACATGAGGTACTGAACATAGCAGGCTGAGGACAGTGCTTGGCACCTGGTGAGCACTCAAGAAAGGGACAGTTGATGTTCGTGGTCATGGAAGTCCAGATGATAGTGATCATGTACAGAAATGAATTTTTGGAGGGATTTTTCAGACTAAGGAGAAACCTGGTGAACACTGAAATGTTGGGATGGCTACAGGATTTAGAGCTATTTCCTTAGTGATTGGGGACTGGGCAGGGTATGGTTGAGGAGATTCCTACCCCCTTGACAACGTGTCCCTTTTCCAGAGCTTTGGTTCTCTGAAAAAATAATTCAGCTCAGACCATGCTGATACCCAAGGATTCGGGCACGTATGCCCTGAGGGCAAATTTCTAGAGACTTAGTGTCCATCCTCTGCTACCTGCTACATCTTTTAAAAGGAAATGGGGAGAAAGTGGTTTTATCTCACCCCACCCATTAACGATACACCGTCGTAATGTCTGGCACGGCCTGAATACTAATGAGAACATCATCACAGCACTCCTCCCAGCCTGGGTTCAATTTCCTGGTTCATCAGGAAGACTTCAGATGTTCTCTTCCAAAGATGCATGAATGATGAGAATTCTCATCCCATACAAAATGCCAACATCCACCAGCCCTAGTAGAAAGGAAATAAGGCTCTTTTGAACATTTCTTGTGTTCTGTAGGATACATATTGCAATACTCCGAGGATAACAGTGAACAGTGGGGAAGTTTTCCAATCAGCCCCAGTGAACGTTCTTACCGCCTGGAAAATCTGAAGTGTGGTACTTGGTATAAGTTCACTCTTACTGCCCAAAATGGAGTGGGACCGGGACGCATCAGTGAAATCATAGAAGCGAAAACATTGGGGAAAGGTATGTGTGTCTTCTGCTGTCTGTATTTCCTCTGCTTTCCGGATTGAATGGGGGATTGCAATCACAGATGATGCGTCATATATCTGCACACTTGTCCGTGAGTTTGAACTTTGTTATTCCCAAAACGGGTTTGGGCGTGTTGCAGTGCAATGAGAGAGATGGCTGGTCTTCACACAATATCCTGGTTCTCTTACCTCATTACCTCATTTGCAGTGGAAAAGAAGAGCGTCATTTGCAAACCAAGGGCTTCAGGGCCAACATCACGTGCCCCGGCTGGGTCGCCATGAAATATGTCATTTGCCCTCTCACCTTCTAGCATGACCTTCCCCCTCCATCACCCTATGCCCCTTCTATCCATAACTTTCCCATTGCCTCCAAGGCCCCACTTTTCAGGTGGGAAGTGATTGGGGTAGACTGCTGACCTTTAATGTGAATTGGTTTTTTAATCTGAAACATGAACCTTTGAGGAGAGGAGCCCCTGGGGGGTGGAAATGGCGCTCGGCGGTGAAATTGCAGTCTGGGGCCACCAGTAAGGGGAGGGGTACAGTGGCACAGAAGTGTAGGGGAGGCAGTGAAGAGAGGGTCTTTGGAGCTTCCCCTCATATCTGACCCTCATCTGGTGCACAGGGCCACACTGGATAGCAAAAGAGCGAGAAATGGGAAGGCAAAGGTGCTGCTTGGATCGGGCACCTGAGTTTTGGTTAAGATGCAGCAAGGGTTCAGAGGATGAGGGATTGATTTATGCAGAAATATATCCATTAGGTCCCTGGGTTCCAGTAAGAAGTGCTTGGATCGTAAGAGACACCCGTTGGTACTTCCAAAATCCAACTAGACTTCTCTTGAGTCAGGTCCATCCACACAAGAATGGAAATGGGTCAGCTCAGCACACGGTACGGGATCCTTCAGAATCACTCAAGGAAACACATACATGAAAACAGCACCGTTCTTCAGGAGCTCTGACATACACAACAATAACCTCTACCCACCCAATTTTCCCTCTCATACTTATTTTATTGTGGTTGGAGACAGCCCATTGGTCCACAGGTCCCTGTAATAGTGGACAAATTGGGACTGGTCTATGACCCAGACTTGGACTGAGCTCCTCACCCAGGTGGGGAAAGCAGCCAAGGGCTAATGCATGACTACGCTTATGGCCGGCGTTCGTGTATCCCATGAGCTGATCCCCACCGTGCATTCTCCCACAGAGCCCCAGTTCTCGAAAGAGCAAGAACTCTTCGCCAGCATCAACACCACACGCGTGAGGTTGAACCTCATCGGCTGGAATGACGGCGGCTGTCCTATCACCTCCTTCACACTGGAGTACAGACCCTTTGGGACCACGGTGTGGACCACAGCTCAGCGGACCTCTCTCTCCAAGTCCTACATCCTATACGACCTGCAAGAAGCCACGTGGTACGAGCTGCAGATGAGGGTGTGCAACAGTGCCGGCTGTGCGGAGAAGCAGGCCAACTTCGCCACGCTCAACTATGATGGCAGTAAGCTGGCTGGCTTTATGGCCCTCCCACACGTGCATGTGCTTACTGTCCCTTTCCCATCCAACATTCATCCTGGGCACAGAGTGACCAGTGCCCTCAGATCCCTTTAGGCTTCGGGGTCATTCAGCTGGCTCCCTGTGGGGCTCCCTAGTTCACTGTGTTCACGGGACCATGGCTCTGCTCCAGAAATAAGGGTCCGAGGGCCACTGGGAATCTCCTTAGGGAATCATGGTGCAGTAGTGATTTCTCTTCGGGCTGAAGGATTCTTTACCTTCCCTTACCAAACACGTGGTTCTGTGCATTTGTCAATGACTGTGTGCTAACACTGCTTTTGTTGTCTCCCCACCCGTCCCCCACCCCATCCCAACCCACATAACTCCGTCTTTGCTCTCATTTAGCCCTTAGACTGCATGTGCAGAAACAGTCTTCATGGTACAGGAGCTTCTGGTAGTCCCTGATCAGAAATGCAGGCACTGATGAAAGTAATATAATATCACAGGATGTTAGCGTGTGCCCCACCCTGCCCCTCCCTTCCACACATGTGCAATTTGCTTGGATTTTCTGAAAACCAGGAGGGGTATCTTGTGATGTTTAGTGAACCAAAAATAAACAAGAGAAATTTTTATACTTTTTTTTCCTACAACTAGTATCAAAGGCCGTTGATTGATATCTGAACAAATGCCCAACCCAGTGAAGCTGAAAGATAGTGGGATGATCGTTAAGAGGTTAGGGAACTTCAGAAAGTCTTAAATAGCAGCATGTTGGTGCTGATTTCTGCAGCTTTGCAGTGACTTTCACTCAGGGAAAAGCAGTGATTGAGTTAGGTGCTCAGTCACAAGGTAAAACCTGCCACAGTTCATCAGGATGTTGGGAGCTCCTGGCTTAGCATCCTCCCCCACCCCTCCAAGCTTTCTGGCCAACGCCACTGACCAGGTCAGACCACAGAGTTGGATAGCCTAGCCCGGAAAGTCTGAATCCGAGCAGACTAACTTTCTAGGCCTCAGTTACAAGTGACGTCATTCAAGGGTGTCCCATCCCAAAACACCACCCACAGGCAGAGCAGCCCTTCCTACTGGCTTTCTCCTCCAACAGGGTTTAATTCTTTGACCTTACAGAATAAAGGACTTTGACTTACCAAACACTTTACTTTGCATTTAAGAGTTCCCCAAAGTCCTCTGCCAGCAGGTACACATTTGGGCAGTAAACATATTTCTTACTTTAGCTTATTGGCTTACATGAAGTGACTTACGATAATCACATGCTGTCACGAAGTTTCTGTTTAATGTAGATGCCAGAGCGTGGGCTTCAGTGTGCACATTGGTGATATGGTCATGCTAATCTTTTAATTAGAAACGACTCGCAAGCAGAATTTGAAACTGTGATTCAAACTTGGAGAGCTCTCTGCAGAATTTAAATGCTTGTCTTCTTAAAAAAAAAAAAATGATGCTCTCATTTTATCCAGGATCTTAGATTATAATCATGCAAAAGTTCTGTGAGCTACATTTAAATTCCTGAAATCTGAAATAACTTTATTACACTAGGAAATAAAATTACGTATTTACATTTTTCTTGAAAAGGATCGTGGATTTCTTTGAACCGATCTCCTGGATATAGAGCTTTAATATCTCTTTTGTCCTATCTGGCTGAAGATTTCCCTTTCATCTGGGGAGAAACAAACACTGACAGTTAGCCTCACACCTATACCAGTCAGATCTCAGACTCTTCCATGTCTGTATTTGACTCTTTCTTCTGCCATTTCCTTAGCCAAACGTTTGCACGTGTGCCTGTGCTGCCTTAGTTTTGCAGACCAGCTTCCCCTGCATCCTCTTCCGTGGGTTCTGAGCATCTGCAGACGTGGGTTTCCAGCTGAAAATATGGCGCATTTGGAAGAGCCCTTTACTTGACCTGGGCTGTTAACATAGGCGACTAGGATTCAATTATCCTGCTCTACTTACTAAGTGCAGGATAAAGACCACTTTTGCTCAGGAGGAAACTGCATTATTTTTGCATTATTTTTCCTAAACAATTGACTTCCTGGCCCTTGTTTTACATGGAAAATACAGTGGGATGGAGCATCTTATGTAATGGAAGGTGCCAAAATGCATGCCCCGTAAAGTGCAGATGTATGTTTGAAACTCTGCACCTGTTGCATTCAGCCTCTGCCTAGTAAGCAGCTTCAAGTAGCTCAGAGTTCAGTCTACTTAGGTGTTTCCTTATAATTCTAAATAATCTGAATTTCCTAACGCTGTATAATAATGTCTGATCACTAAGGAGCTTGCTTTGGAGACTCAGATGCTGCGTCTTTGAAAAGTTGTCTGCAGCTCTTACACCCTAAAATGAGAGTTTCTAAAGTAGATAAAAAGCAGGTGAATCACCAAACCAAAAGGGACGCTAAGCTTCTTTAAGCCAGTATATCTGGTACAGTCTCCCTGCAGACTCCTGTCTACTGGCCAGACCTATTGTTCCTCCTTTGATGTGCAGGTTTTCAAGCAGTTGTACTATGGGTGACAATTCCAGCGAAATGCATGTGGCTTTTTTAAGCACCTAGCCTGGACATTGTGCTTTCAAGTGCCTGCACCTAGCAGTACATTGCAAAATGAAGTCCCTTTCAAAGAAATGGGCTTCAGCCTTTGTGCAAATCCTGATTTGATGTTTTGTCAAGTAAGTGGCAAGTTGGGCAGAGGAGGGGCGTGAGAAAGTAAATCAACGAGCCAGGACCTAGGCAAAGAACACCTTTCATTTCTCATCACCCTGGACACCCTTGGATCACACAGTGCGCCTCCTGTAACCATCATCCCTAAACCCTCCACCATGCTGTCTTCATTAATAGTCATCTAACATCATGGCCCTGCTTTCAGGTACAATCCCTCCACTCATTAAGTCAGTTGTCCAAAGCGAAGAAGGCCTGACGACCAACGAGGGGCTCAAGATGCTCGTGACCATCTCCTGCATCCTGGTGGGGGTCTTGCTGCTGTTTGTGCTCCTGCTGGTGGTGCGGAGGAGGAGGCGGGAGCAGAGACTGAAGAGGCTGAGAGGTGAGTGGCAGCCCCGCAGTCACCTACCTGCTCGCACCACTGGACAGCCGGCCTGGCGGGCGCTACCGCCGAGGAGAAGGGCTTTTATTCTCTAGGCCAGGTTCCCCAACTGCCAGGCTCTGTGCCGCGCCTTCAGCAGGGCCGCAGAGCCTTAGGGGAAGAGTCGCACGGATGTTACTACCCAACACAATCAGACATTGCGGGAGGGTCAACCTCACACTGGTCTCCTAAATCCTAGAAATCAGCAGGCAGAGACAGTTATTTTCTCGTGGGTCTTTCAACTCTGCTCGCCTTAATTCTCAGCCATTGCAGCAAGGCCATCAATTATGGCGTCCTTTAAAAAGACCGATCACATTTGCTGTGGCAATGAGAACTATTCTATTGCCAGGAAGTGGAAATTGAGGGCTTATGGGAAAGCACTGTGAGGCAGAAAACACACCCTTTCCCAAATTAGAAATGTGAGCTAAAGCTCAGTGTAAGAGTTTCACTCAAACAACAAAAAAACCATGGAAGACAAGAGCCTCGGCCGGACGAGAGCCATTGTGAGCAGGCACCGTCATTATTATGTCCAGCTCGGTGAGGTCCGGGTGACGAAGCTATTTCTAGCTCCTGGCCAAAAGCCCTTCCTTACCCTTGCTCTGCAGTGTGAGGAAAACGAGCTTTCTCCAACATGAAACCCCATGCAGGAAGAGTGGTTCTGAGTCCTTTGCTTTTCATCTGTCAGAGTATTTAACGAAGCCCTTTTTTTGTTAAAATGCATGGACGCGATGTTTGCATTTAATCAGTCCAGTGTGGAGTAATGTCAGGCAGCATCCTGCATATTCCTCAAAGTTACATCTGAGGAACAAGTCTGGAAGCCCAGGCCCCAAGACCTATCTGTGACATCCCCAGACATCGCTGATACAAACGGAAAACATTGACATCTTCTGCAAACACTTCAGTTGGCTATCATCTCATGAGAGCAGCAGAACATGGTGAAACTTTCTCTTGTCTGTGCTTATGCGAAGCATTTCTCTTTATGTGGCCCTAACACAGTTTCCTTTCAATTTGCTTCCACTTAACTGAAAAATTAAAATATTTGAAGTACATCACACTCCATCTGTACACCCTTCCATTTAAATCTCCCACAGCCCCATCATTCAGGTGAGCCACCGGTCTCATTGAAATATCCTTGCTAAATTCTGTTAACCACTTATTTAATTTTGCAGACTTACCCTAGTAAATCCTATATATCCTAAGCACCATGCTTGCTGTTTGATGTACCAAGATGAAGAGAAAGAGCCTTCTGAACTTTGGGTTTAGTGTGGGAGGCAGACACATGAGCATCTACCAGGAAAAGAACAAAAATGTCATGAATATTAAAATAGGGCTTCAAATAAATCCTACATACGCTCAAAAGAAGGAGCAATTAATCCCAACCGGGGAGAGAAAGGGATGCCATCTAAGAACTACATAAGAGCAACATATTGCTTAATACGTTGAGAAATCCAGTATAAGGTGAACTGTGTTGGATTACATTCACAAGTGCTCATCACTAAGATACCAAAAGGATGTTTTTCTAATCCTTTCACAGACAACAGAATCCCATATTCTGGACTTTACAGACAATATTATTGAGGAGCCAATAACTGACAGACCAACACAGATCTGTCCTTGTTGCATTTAGATGGCCAGGTCTAACTAGCTGCATTTCAGAGGTTATGAATTGTTCATGTAACATCTTCTAAAACCAACAGTAAATTTTTTCTCTTAATCATTTCCATTTGATCACAAGGATTTGGCAGCAAATGCATTAAACGTGAAGGTACTCCTTCCTGGTATTCTACCACCCTCTGCCAAATTCACCATTCCTTTCCCCCCAGTTCTACTGAATTACTCCTTCCTTCCCAGCTGTTGTTTAATTTGCCCTATTCTACTCATAATCTAAGCACCCCAGTCTCTAAAGATTCTGAAGATGCCTCTAACCCTTACCAACATATTGGGCTGTACTGATGGTGGGCCCATGCACCTTTATTGTTTTTCTTAACAATGTCTTATCATTCAGGGATTGTTTTGCAAGGGCTCCCGCCAGAAAATATCCTGGGACTGGCATTGTTACTGTGGACACCTCTACTCCTAGACACCAGTATTTCATAAAGGCTTTTGGTAAAGAAAGCAATACATCACATCAGAGAGCACAACCTTTCCTTCCCCGGAAACGGTTTTGTTTTCTTTGTGCCCGAGGAAAGACAGAGCCCGCACAAAGGTTTCAGCAGGAAGAAAACAAATACTGTGGGAAAGAGTGTTTATTTATGCAAGATGCTGGGGAGCAAAGAATTCCAGGAAAGCAGATTGCCGAAGTACAGAAGTGTCTGCTGTCTTGCATTTTGCACGCGCTTCGCAAAGCCTTCCAAACCCAGAGTCGGACAAGAAGGCAGTGAGAATGCAAAGGACCAGGCATCCAATTCCACATGCTTCCTAACAGCACATTTTATTTATTTATTTATTTATTTATTTATTTATTTATTTATTTAATTTTATTATGTTATGTTAGTCACCATACAATACATCATTAGTTTTTGACGTGGTGATCAGCACATTTTAATGCGGACGCACAGAATTAAATTCAAATCAACAAACCACATCTGCCATGTGCTGGCCATCACCGTTTTTATTAAAACGAACATAAAATTTTCTTATTAACCACTTCTGTATCTTGAGCACAAGGGTTTGGTTAGGTCCCAAAGCGAAAAATGAGGACTACAACCCTGTCCCAGAACCACAGAAGCTGACACTCTAGTGGCAGTGAGTAAAGGCTTACAACAGACAGACATCTTTCTCTAACTGTGAAAAGTGCACCATGAAAGGACAGAGTAGGTGACATAGGTTACTGGGGGCAGGGGGGGCTGGTCTTGCCCCCAAAACATCTCTCTTTTAGTCCAGCAGAGCCCACACAATGTTAATTAATGACATAAAATGTTTCCAACTCACTCATAGAGGAAAACTGTAGCCAGAGCTTAATGAAGTGTGTGCCTACCTATTAAACAGAGCTCAGTGGTAGAGTCACCTAGTTACAATCTGACCCACATAAGGCACAGATCCTGTGCCTGGATTAGAATGAGTTCAAATATATTTACAGATTCAACAGAAAGGGTTGCGTCATACAATATTTTTATTGTCCCAAATAAAGAGATTTCTAATAATATGTCAGTGTTGCTTAAACAACCACCGATAAGGATCAAAACTGAAAATAAAATTTGGGTTATAGCAAAATATTGTGGGATTCCTAATGGACACTGTTAGCGTTACTATTTAAGGTCAACTTCGTATTTTTGACCTTGTTTGCTAGATGTTTATAAGCAAGGTGTGTTTTACCATGTAGACAAACAACCTAGTTAGGCGAATATAACATAACATTCTTTTGGGTAAAAATGAAGAAAGAAGGAAGGAAGAAAGGGGGGGAGGGGAAAGAAGGAAAGGAAAGGAAAGGAAAGGAAAGGAAAGGAAAGGAAAGGAAAGGAAAGGAAAGGAAAGGAAAGGAAAGGAAAGGAAAGGAAAGGAAAGGAAAAAAAGAAGGAAAAGAAAAGGAAGATAGGACTCAAGCAATTTAGCCAACCTATATTTCTTCCTTCCTGAGAACTTTACTAATTTTAGAGCATAGCGACCTCCTAAGTCTAAATTGTCTGCAAGTGCTACATTTTTTTTTTTAAATCTGTAACCTTATCCAGGAGTCCAGAAGCCACATTTCGCTTGTAATCATGCCCTGATTTTTCCCCACTTCCAAATCCTTCGAAGTTCTAGATTACAGAACAAATCTCTGGCTGGGTCCATAATCCCAGAAGCCCTAACCTTGTAAAAATTTGATTCCCACATCAAGTAATCAACACCAGTATCACTAAAAACTTCCTCCTTTAGTGTGAGTCTACCCAAGAAGGTGCAAAGTTATGTTGGCACCAGCCAGTTGGGTCAACTGGCATGCCAAGCCTAAAAGCTACTTCTGGAACTTCAAATAAACTAAAGATAAAAATCAATGGAGGATATAAATTTTGACCATGCTTCTGTGGCAAATGCCTTTCTTCCTGTGAACAGAAGCCTAGTTATTTTAAGCATGCTTTGAAATGGGTTAATATAAAAACAGATCAGTTCCGGAAGGCCATTCCCAGAGAGAATGTGGCCTCGTGGTTCTACATGGGCACAGGTGAAGGGGCGGGCCATGAGGGATGGCCAGCATCTGCTGAGCTCCAACATCCCATTCATCTGTTCTGCAAATGAGCTAAATGCTTTCTTTAGTTGTAAGACCAAAAATTCGCTTGAATTTAATAATCTAAAGGAAGAGCAGTGTAGAGACTTCTTCACCAAGCTAATGAATGTCCAAACTGTGGTTTATTTGAGATCAGAAGCATGTGCTCTGAAACTTTATTTCTCTTCCTTCCTTCCTTCCTCCTTCCTTCCTTCCCTATTTCCTTCCTTCTTTTCTTTTTTTTTTCTTTTTTTAAGCCTTAATTTCTTAATAAAATTATTCTTTCAAAACTCCAAACTTGCAATAGGAGAATTGAGTAAAAGGGGTCTCTGTGTCAGAGTGGGGAGCAAAGGAGCATTAAGATGGCAGCAGGGCCAAGCCAAGGGCAGCCAGTGGAGCGAGGTACAGAGAGCGGGTAGTCAGGAGGGAGAGAGTTGGCGTCAGCTCTGGCGACTTGCCCCGCCTGGGTGTTCTAGTTGGTTCGTGTTTGTACTTGCAGTTTTCTTAGAGTGCAAGTATATATTGTTTTCTTTTTTGGATATTTATTGAGTTGTGGTCTTTGGATCACCTTTCATAGCATGCTGATGATTGGAAGTCCTATTTGTCATCTGGTAAAAAAACATAAATGCAGGCTCAAAGCTCTTACGAAAAGAGCTACTTTATGAGACCCATGAGACCCATTTCAATTCCACAGAAAAGCAGGGATTGATGTCAGGGGGTTTGCAAAGAACTCTTGATAGATAGTAAAGCTAGGTAAAATCTGCTACTCGCAAGCTGGTTTTTATTTTGGGGGGTGTGTGCAAGTCGCTGCCCAACAGAAGTATGAACCTAAGCATATTCCACTTCACCTAAGTAGAACTTCAGAAATGAAAGTGTAGTCGTGTGGCCATGAATGGTTTTTCTCTTTTTTAATGAAACATTTGGGCACGCAAAATATGATCAGCTCAGACTCTCAGTTGGTACAGCTGTGGTGCTTGAGACCTGCCTTGTGCTCCCCCGAGGCACATGGCGGCGCTGCCTGGTGGATGAGAACTTTGCGCTGTGTGTAGAACCCCGATGGGAAGAGTGGTCCACAAAAAGAACACGGGAACTGGGCGAGACCACGCTATAGTACTCGTTACCCAACAGGGGTGCCTCTTTCCAAGAGCCCACTGAATCATGCAGTAATCGATAGAGGACTCATATCTACTTTTTCACCCTCTTCCTCTTCCATCAAGCTTAACTCTACACTACCCTGTCTTTGTTTTTCCACAGCAGTGCAAAAAGATAGAGTGTAAACTTGATATTATATTATGCTCTATTTTGCTGATATGGAAACTTAAGGGAACTTGTCCAAAATTACATACCAGGACAGAGCGAGAGAGAGTGCCCAGCTTGCTGCTGCCCAACCCCAGTTCTCTTTCCATGAAACTTCCTCAGATTTGGGAATGGTCAAGAAAGAAATGGGACATCCCATCAATATTGTTCACTTTGAAGGTGTTGTCAATGAAACATGGAGTCAGAAGATATATTAACACAGAATCAACAGCTACTTTATAATTTTATTTTTTTTCGCATGGAAAATATTTGGTTTATTCATTTTTTATCTCTATACTCAATACCTCTGTCTTCCATATCTTCTACCTGATGTCCTTCTCTCTGTATTATTGAAAGACAATTCTATACTCAGCTGCATCGCTTCTCACCAGCTCCTGAATCCTCATGGTCTCACTTCCATTCCCACCCCTCAAATGCTCTCCTGAAGGCAGATGACCAGTTACCTTCTGATCACCAAATTCTCCTTCCAGCTACCATTTGCTAGGACTCTTTGCACATTCAGAGTGTTAGCAAACGTTATTTTTCGAAACCCCTTCCTTCCAAATATCCTGGTGATATTTCTCTATCACGCCCCAGCCCAGAAGATTAACAGGGAAACACAGAGCCAAGGATGGATATGCAGGAGTAGAAAAGGACTTTAGGAAAGTTGTCACAAAGTCTAAATCTCAGATTGAGCTGAAATTTGTGGGGGGGAAATGTGACAGGCTACACAAGAGGCTGTTTAGCAAGAACAAGCCTTGAGATGATGTTCTTATATTAACAGATGGCAGGTGGAAAGAACGACTCAATGTCTGTCTTGCTTTGATGTGCACCAGGAGAAGTGCTATTCAAACCATAAAATGTGGAGCAAGAATTATAAAAAAGGAAGAAAAGGACAGAGAGAGAGCAAGAAGGAGGATAGGAGAGGGGAGAGAGGGAGGGAAAGAAAGACAGGGAGAGAAGGAAGGGATGAAGGAAAGATGGAAGGAAGAGTGGAAGGAAGGAAGGAAGGAAGGAGGGAGGGAGGGAGGGAAGGAAGGAAGGAAGGAGGAAGGAAGGAGGAAGGAAGGGGGAAGGAAGGAAAGATGGAAGGAAGAGTGGAAGGAAGGAAGGAAGGAAGGAGGAAGGAAGGAGGAGCTTAAGAAAATAATCAGAGCCCCTGATTATTTAAATTGACTTATTATTTCAAAACCTGCTCTGTTCTAGTCATTATGGGAGCAAAAAAAGGGAAATTGAATAAAATAATAGTTCTGATCTCTTGCTAGTGGGGAGGAAGAAGGCATGTTTACAACAAAAGTATTACACAAATTCTAAATGATAAGCAACATACTATGGACACCAATAAATGCTATGATAATACACTGAAGGGGAAGATTTTTTTTCCCACAGGAATTATTAGGAAGGATATCACATGGTACTGGTCCCTAGACCCCAAAGGATGATGTCTTAGGATTCTGGACAAACGTTTTCCAGACATAATCCTAAAATCTTTCTGGATAATATTTGAACAATCAAATTAAAGGTGTTGCAAACTAGTTTTACTCCATACCCATTGTGAAAAACAATAAATTCTAGAAATTACAGATTGAAATAAAGTAGTTTAGGTTATAGAAAGGATGGTTTGTGAGCAATCAGGAAATTACAGGGAGCAGCAGAGGCCCAGACAAATTCTACTTGCTTTGGGACACGGCTGACTAATAAAGGAGTACCAGGTTGAAGTCTGGGCAGGCTGAGCCCATTTTGGAGGTGCCAGAACTCCAAGGGGGAAAGCTAATGTATTAGCGGGAAGACTCCAAATTTGAAGAGTTTTGAAAGGCTGGAACCAAAGAAATAAAATGTAAAAGGGATCATTGTAAAACCTTCTATATAAGTTGTAAAAATTCATTTGCAACGCACATAATGAGGATCGTGTCCTCACGGGTGTGTGAGAAAGAGAATATCAAAACATGACCAGTTTCTGCGCTCAGCCTTATTTAATAAAGGACAATAAGAAATCACAGCTCTTTCATAGAAGGGAGTCCCAGGAAGAGAATTACCTAGAAATTATGCTACCTGAGGAGGGATTGAGAAAATTAGAAACTTCAACTTGGAAAAGAGACAGGTGGCTTGCATCAGCAAGGAGATACTCGCATGGCTTGTGAATGGTTCCAGGTGTCCTCATTATGCCCAGGTAGAAATCACAGCAAGGGCTCTCACCACGAGAGCAGAATGATGTTTCCCACAGGGAACTGTATCTCCAGGAAAAGCTGACGTGCCTAGCAGGGACTGGGCTGAGCCTGGAGAGGAAGATGACTCGGCCATTGGAGAGAGGACATGGGAACAAGAAACCCCCGTGTCAAGTGCAGAAGGCTGTGCTGGACACGGTGCAGAGGGGTGCCTGAGGTCCAGAGAACCAAGGCACCAACTTCACCTGGGGGGCTTGGAAGGCTGCGCAGGGCAAGTCGCATCTGCATGTGGTGCAGTAACAAAGGAAGCTTTCCAGGAGCCCTGTCATGGGGTCTGCAGAGAATGCAAGAGTGAGAACCTGGGGGCTAGAGGCTGGACGTGAGGGGCAGCAGGGCTGGAAAGACTGCTTGGGACCAGCATGCGAAGGCTCTTGCTCTGTTCCGAGTCCTATCGGCAGGGAGGTCCCTTTGAGAGTTGCAAAGCACAGGTGTGACACAGTGAGGGGTGTGTTTCAGATCCATCCCCCTTCCTGCAGGTGCATGTCACTTAGAGGACTGACACACTGGAGGTGGGGAGGCCAAGGAGGAGGCTGCTGACTCATCATGAAATTCGAACTGAGCAGAGAGAAAAAAAGCAAAGGTCCCACGGGGACATGTTGAGGTGACAGATCAACAGACTTGAAAGCTAGTCAAACCTGAGAGCGGGAGGTGGGGCGTTGTAAGAGTGGCAACAGCATCGAGCCCTCCCTGGAAGGCTCGGTGGCCCAGCTCATTTGAATATCTGCCCAAGACACTGTGGCAAGGAGGCAAACATTTACTGCAGTGCTGACTTGAAGATTCTTTCATGCTCTTAAGATTCCATGATTCTAAAAGTGTTCTTCACTTGCCCCAGATTCTCTTCTCACCCCTAAACAAAAGTGTGTCCGAAATTTTGTCATCTCTTTTCACGATCCCTACATGAATATGAAGAAGACCCTGGACCCCATCTCAGTCCTGCCATCTCTCTCAAACTCGATTCCAGATCTGCCCGGAACGGCCTAACCTCATGTCCCACAGCTTACGCTAACATGGCCAAGTACTGCGGTAGGTTTGAAGCCAAGCATCTCGGCTCCACCCACGTTGCTGCTTCCATGTCCTTTCAGACTCCTGTGCTTGTCGCTGTGTTATCCTACATCCAGCCCCGCATATCCTCAATCTTGCCATTTCCCTGGACTCCCTGCAGCCTCTCTGCTGGTCCCCTCCACACCCAGCAGTCCAAATTCTTGCAGACACCATCCATCTGCTCTAGCATCAAGTGCTCCCCGCCCCCATGCTCACTACAGCCAACCCTCCCAGACTCTCATCTTCGCCACCAAGTCCCTGTCCCCAGCCCCCATTGCACCCACTCTGGATGGACCGATGCTAGTACACAGCACCCACACCCACCCATCACCACCTCTGCTCTCCTTTCACTCCTCTTCTTGGTCCAGATTATGGCCAGTAACACAAAGTCACACCTCCTCAACTCCTTATGCCTTGACCAACCCCAATTCACAATCACTCCTGGAAACTTCTCTCTCCAGTCAAACTGACCTACCCCTTGCTTCCTGAAGGAGCTCAAATTCCAGTGCACACTGATTTTGTGCCATGGAGCTCTCTTCCCATTGGAGCCTATGCTATCCAAGTCCCATGCCCCCTTTAAGATGAGCAGTCTTGGATCTTTCCAGATTGACTCAACCTGAAACAGATGGTCCTGGGATCATCTCCCTCAGTCAGCTGGCGCTAGGTGTCTGTGCTCTGTGTGCCCCTGAGGATAGGACACAAATCCCACTCTATGTATAAAGAACCTGAAGGAGAGTGATGGAAAAAAAGTTTGAACCAACAGACATTGGTTATGAATTCCCGCTCAGCTGCAGCAGATTACGGAATGTATCTGGGTCTCGATTTCCTGGTTCCTGAAGGAGGGCATGATAATTCCCAGGCAGAGACTGGCACAATCCAGATTCCCAGTGTGTGCTCCATTGTGACCGCGGCCCACCCCGTGTCCACTCCCAGGAGACATTCGCACACAGTCCCCACCCGGTGCCACCTGTGCTGTCGAGCCCCCATCACAGTGAGTAAAACTCCACCAGCGACTCCCAAGAGCAAACTCACAGAAGTGAATTTCAATTAATAGCAATTTTCTCACAATTTCAGATGAAATCAGGAGGAGGACATAGTAACCAGACAGAAAGAGAAAGGGATGTGTTGTAAGATGATAAGAGTAGGGAAGCATGGACCAAAATGGCTCAGGGTGGAGGCAGCTGTGGACCAGCTTAATCACAGCGAAGACACCTGCTTGCAGTTAGAGCATGCCAGTATTTGAGGGGAGCTCTTTTCCCACATGTTGGATGCTGTAATTCCTTAGCACATGGATATGAAAAAAATCATGAGAGAGAAAACTGCGCTGACTTCAGGAACAGAAAAAGCATGATGATAATGAGCAAAATAAGGAAACCAGGTCCATTCTGAAGATGCTGGAGACTGAATTACCTTCCAATCATGAGCTGAAGTACAGTGTGTACTCCTTAAATTTCCCCCTCTTTTTTAGACTGTTGGGCTAGCCACTGCTTGGCTGTTACATAGAGCTAATTAATCCCACGCTTTTGGCATGATATATATATTTACTTTGCAAGTGTTAAATCATTCAGGAAGAGAAGAAACTCATGTCTGCTTGGTCGTTTCAAAGACATGAACTAGGAAGTTAAAAGCTGGTTTGCTTTCTTTGCTTCACCATATGGGTGGGGTAGAAGAGAGCTGTTTCATTTCCCAGACTGAACCCATCTGTGCACAAAACCAGGGCCCCATTGTGAGGTTACCAGTGGGAGCTGGCATGGCTGACTTGAAAAACTGAGCTTTGGTTCATGGAGGCACCAGCCTATGGGTGGTTATCCCTGTGACTGCCTGCGCCCCCTCGGTAATCCCATGCTGCTCCCGACATGACAATGATTGCACTTAAATGTCGGCCCCCAAAAGATGAAAGATGAGATGAAAATGCTCCAACATTTGCATTTCTCCCCTATGGAGCCAGTCACATTGCTGAATCCATTTCCAGAAAGTTCTGTTCATTGAATACTACATTTAACATCAAGACTTTTTAAAAAGAAAAGCAAGAAGAGGGCTTTTGTATTCTAAGAAAGCAAACATTCATTTCTTGCTAGAACAAAATGTGTAAAAGGAAAAACAAAGTATATTTTAAGGGAGATGAGGACTTCAAAGCAATGCCATCAAAAATGTAGAAAATTTTTTTCCACATCATTTTTAGACAGAATTTCTTTTGTCAGGGGTGGTAACCAAGTCTTAGTAAACAATGTCCTCAGAGACAAAAAATAAAGAAAATTTTTACTTCGGAATTTGAAATAAGCATCTGAGTTTCTAGACACAGTGCTATGCCATTTATACAATTCTTTGATCAACCTAAGGAACTCACAGCTCTATAATAATGCCTTTTTAAATTGATCTATAATGTCATATGTTTTTAAATTTTGATATTTTGATAACAAAAAGAGTAGAATGTGTACTACATAAATAAACTGCTTTCAAAATGTTAATTTTCTGACTACTGAAAATAAAATTGGGTTTTCAAAAACAGGCAAATAAATACACTGTAAGAAGACTTTAGCAGGTGTCTGAGAATTTTTATGATCCCAGAGTATTATGCTTTTTTTGAAATGTATATTTGTGTTTATATGTATATACATTTCAAATATATATATATTTCAAATATATATATATTCTCTCATGTAGAAGAAATAAGGAATCCACTAAACTTTTGGTTATTAGTAGTGCTATATGGATTTACATTTACATTTTAAAATGGCTGTTGTCATCTGACTCTGTAGAATATTTGTCGTAAATGCCTAAGTGAATGTTAATGAGTTGTTTATCATGTACTAATATTGACTTTCTTTCCCCAGATGCGAAGAGTTTAGCTGAAATGCTCATGAGGTAAGAACAAAACCTACCATCTCAGATATCATGTTTAAAAGAATAATTTCCAACTTGCTTTAATGCTTTTTAAATAATTATCTGAAATTGATAGCACATCTTACTTTTGATTCATAAAGTCCATTCTATGTACCAGAAATCCATGTTATGCCTAATATGGTATGTATATACCAAATAATATACTTTTATACATGCCATAGGTAATTGTCTTGTTGACCAAACTCACCCAGTGGAATGTTTCCCATTAAGCTGGGAATAAAAAGGCACATCAAAGGAAGTAGCTTTGGTTTTGTTTCCACCTAAATATACTACCTTTGAGGTTGAGCCTTCTTCTTTAACAGTTAGTCAAGTGAAAAGAAAACCAAAAAGGCTTTGGGTGTTACGCACAACTAATGAATCACTGAACACTACACCAAAAACTAATGATGTACTATATGTTGGCTAATTGAATTTAAATTTAAAAAAAAAAAAAGAGGAAATGCATTGTGCACTGTGCTTTTCTAAGGAGACGGGTTGATCAAGAAAGATTCTCCTTGCCCTCAGCACCCATGGCACCTTGAGCACCCCTCCACTAGAGCACTCACCAACTTCTGCTGCAAATATCTATTCACTGTCTGGTTTTGGAGGTCATAGCCTGATATGTCATCTTCATGTTAGAAATACCAGCACTATAGTTGATGAATGACTAGTGGTAGTTGAATAAGTAAGTGAATGTTCACAGCTGTAGGAGACACCCCAGTATTTACATTTTAAGCCTTTTTTGTATTGTAATGATTAAACCAAAAGCGAAAAAGGATAATCAGAGTCTGGAAATCAGATAAGAAAAACGTCAGGGACCCTAATGGTGCTGCCATTTTAGGATACTGTAGGAGAAAAAAACGATGGGCTATGGGGTCTCTCCTACTCCCCACCCCACCACAGTTGGATTTAACATCCTTCCCCATCTTTGCATATAGAATTGGTACTTTTTTTTTATTATTCACAAAGAGCCCATAGCCCATATCACCAGTATCTTTGAAGACCTAAGGCAGAGGTCAACTGCCATTGGCCCATTGATTACATTTTACACAGACATCTTTGTTTGGCCATACCATGTTTTAAAACTATGTGCATTGTAGGTAAAGGATATGGAGGACTCAGGATTACTCTGAAATATTTGGAGTGAGCAATTAAATAAACATAAGTGACATTTGCTAAAATTAGGAATTAGGAAGATAGATGCAGGGTACAGACTTTTTTTTTTTTTTTTTTTTTTAGGACAGGGGAAGGGAAATGTTGATGGGAATGAAAAGACTTGTACGGGTCATGTTGAATTTGGGATGCTTTCCAAGTGTCCAATGAAAGTGTCAAATAGATAGCTGCTAGCAGGAATCTAGACCTCAGAGGAGAACTCAGAAATGCAAATGGCCTGTAAAATGTATCTTTCATAATGGGTCTTTGACCACATCCTTCTAGATCAAACTTGCATGAGGAGAATATGAAAATCTATATGAAATGCTCTGAGTCCATGCTCTAATGTAAGTCTGTACTTGTTTGCTAAGCAAGTATTGGGACATTTTTGTGGTCACGTGGAAGGCAGCCAAACACACATGCACCTGTGCAAAGCAAATCTGACAAAAGATCTGGAAAACAAAACAAAACAAAACAAGCCAGAGTCATTCAATTTATAGTAATTTATCTAGCAAATAAAATAAACTTTCTAATGTAGACTTAAAAATATGAATTCATTGACGACATTTAGAAACTGAGAGATTTCTTTTTTCCTTTCTTTTATTATTATGTTCAATCAGCTTACATGTAGTACATCATTAGTTTCTGATGTAGTGTTCAGTGATTCATTAGTTGTGTGTAACACCCAGTGCTCATCACATCACTTGCCCTCCTAAGAGATTTCATATAAAATTGTGGCTTTCTGACTTCTCTTGAAAATATTCTGGCCATACTGGGCACAGCTTAGGGATAATGGCTGTCTAGAGCTCCATCAAATGTTCCCTGCAGACTGGGCATGACTTTTGCCCCGTATAACAGATCACCATCCCCATCTCCACCCCAGCCAACTTCACTGGGTTGTACCCCAGCCTGGGTCCTGCAGCCCTCCCAGAGACCTTCCAGCCACTTCCTCTGGCCACTCTTCAACCAGGGATCATGTCTCTGCCCAAAGCCCGTGACACTGGAATCTGTGTTTTCTGACATGTTCAACATTTGTTTGGTTAGGATGAGTTGGTATTAGCTTCTCTAAGGTCCTAGAATGCATCCCTCCCCCTTCTTATTAGCCCCAAGCAAGACGTCAAAAAGCATCTTTTTCATTAATAGGTCAATCACTGTGGTTGAAAGACCACCTCTTGAGTAAAGCAGGAATTAATAGTGGTATTTGAGGTTAACAGTTGCCAATATGAAATTAGGAACACTCAAACTAGTAATTACTCCTACTTAAGGTGGTTGAGGTGGTTTTCCTCCAGAGGGTACAGTGATTGAAAAGAAGAGAATTTCCAAGCTTCTCAAATAGGTGGATTTTTATGGGATTAATTTAGAAGCAAACGCAATGCTTTTAATCATGAAGAGTCAGTTCACTCTAAGTTTGGCAGGTTAATGGGGCCAAGCAACAAAAGACCCTGTCACCTACCTGGAGATTTGAGGGCCAACCGTATTTCGAATGTGGTCTAGAAAATCTGGGCAAGTCATATCTGTTGGTATAGAGAAGGCTACAGAACTGCTGTCTCTGATCTTCACTGCTGCTTGAGTGGGAAATTGAGGACATAGCAGCCTGGTGCAGTGAGAACATAGAACCACAGGCCTACATTGTAGGCCTCATGTTGCCACCTGCTGGTTCTGTGATCTTAGGCAAGTCATTTTCCCTCATATGCCCCACTTTCCTCATCTAAAAATAACAATTTGCAATATTCCTAGCTTTATCATTCTGTGATCTTGGTGAAGGTAACTTATTTTCCAACCATGTTCCACAAAAAATGTATCTGCATACTTTAGTGGGATTAGCTGTCCCAGGGCCAAGAAGGCAGATGCTACTGTGGGACAAACACAGATAAGCTGGTGCCAGGGTATCCCCCACAAGGTATCATCTCCCATCTCCCGTCGCTGGGCTTTGTGCATCTGCACATTCCGCTATTTCACCCATGCAGATCACCCCCCACAGAGAGAGAGAGAAGAGAGACTTCACCCACCATGCCCAAATAGAAAGGGTTTTCCTTTTTTATGGTTATGTGAAAATAATTTAAAGAAAAATACCAGCCTTCTAAGAGGTAAGACTAGCCTGCTCTGAGGCATTAGCCAATACGTGGTTAATATACAAAGACCAGTATTATTAAGAGCTAGCTATAAGTGGAAAAGGGTGGAGAAGGGTTCAAACTGAGAACTTAAATAAGTTTAGCTTTTTTGATGTTCAAATTTTTGACAAATGGTAAAAAAAAAAAAAAAAAAAACCACTGACCTATTATAATGAGGTCCTGATAACCCTACAGTTATTCTAAACTTACGGAATGCTTCACGTCACATTTGGGAAGGTGGGTGATGTGCAGACTTTTTCATCAGTCCCCTCCCAGCCCCACAAAGCTTAAGGAAATACTAAGAGTTTTAACAACTGCAAGTAATTTATTGGCTAAGCTGGGAAATACAATCCTTGGTGAACGAGGGTCAGCTCTTTGTCATTTTAATCAGACAACCAGATGGCAAATGGATGGTGGAAGATGATATTTCAATAATAACTAACATATTTAGCATGATCCCATATCATAAAAAAGATGCAATTTTGTTTCTACAGTGAACACATTCAGAATCTTTTCACAAATGAGTTTTCCTCAAATAGGTTTTTCTTGGGGGGGGGAAGGGTTTACTGCTGTTTTAATGACCAATTGTTATAATTTTAGAGAATCAGCCTTCCTAGAACCATAGATTATAGACTATGTCAGCCACATTAAAAAGTTGAGACCTAATAATCCTTTAAAATGAGAAGGATATTACTGCCTCTGGGACTTGTCACTCACTCCCACTGAACCCCCCCAAACAACATGATTTATTCAACAAGCTTCAGCAAATACTTATTGAGCACTTACTCTGGCCACACACTGCTCTAAGTTCCAAGGGTATACAGGGACAGAACGGAAGGAACTATCCCTTGTAGAGCTCATATTCCAGTGGAAGAGACAGATCACAAACAAGATAAGTCAATTAAACATATGCTCAAGAGTATTCAGTGCTGAGGAAACAAGATTCAACAGAGGATGGGGAGGAGAAGCATCAGCCGTGCCCAGAGCTGGGCCAATCTGGCTCCACTGAAGACAGCACCTGCACCAAGCCCTGAAGCCAGAGAGGGAGCCAGCCACTTGGCCACTGGGATGGGGAGAGGGAGCATTTCTTCTAAGCAAAGGGAACAGCAATGCAAAGGGAGAGAGGAACAAGTAGCTCCTGAATCTCAAGGTTTGTTGGGCCACGTTCTTGCCTTTCCATTACAGGGCTTGACAGCGTGCCTTCAAGGAGAAGGAGAAATTTACTTCCAGCTTTGACTGTCTCTGTTTATGAAGTTCAATCATATTCTAAGTCCTCGTGCCCACTGCAGTGGGGCACAGTAGCTATTTAGCATGCTTCCTGTGTCAGTCTGACAGTGGACCCCTTATTGTTAAGGATAGTCTGTCCTCGGGTTCATAGTGTTTAATAGAGCAGCCGCTGACTGCCTCATAACTATTCATGATGAGCAGAAGGAACTAGCTCACATTTCTATTTTTGGTGCAAGGACAAGCTCAAGTCCCTAGCGGAGTTTCTAAACAGACCTTTCAGATACTCACAGAGGAGTAGTTCCCCATCTGTTTTTGTGGAAATAGAGCTTGTCTAAACTGCAACCCCCAAGTCACCAAAATGTTCTTCATTTTATACAAGTATTTGAATCTTTGCTTTAAAACACACACACACACACACACACACACACACACACACACACACACACACAATGAAAGCATAGTTAAGTAAATAATTTCAAAAAGTATATAGACGATGTGAAAAATTCAGGCCAAATTTTGAATTTGGGCTCTGCATAATTAGCATGATCTAGCTACATAACCCAGTTACTTATCTGCAGAGCAAGAAATCTGGTTCAAGATCAAGTCCTAAGTAGGAATGACGCACCTCTTAGAAGCTGTTGTTTCTGTAGGTTGTTTTGTTTAGACTCAAATGAGGGAAGGGCCATTACAAAGTATTTGGAATATTAACACAGACTTCAACATGCAAATGTCTACAGGGGTTCTTGAGTGAACTTGACCTTTGGATTATTAATATTCCTTCAGCTACAGGGTTCAAGGGTAGATGAATCCTCATCAACAAGAAAGGACCTAGGACTCCTGGAGAATGCTTAGTTGAGAAGAAAAACATTTAAGACGTAGTATGACTATCCTCTTATTGTTCTTTACCAAAAGTAACTAACACAGAGGTAAATCATCCAGTGAAGTAGGCTCCAGAAATCTTTCCCAAAGTAGATTTTGGCAACTGTTGAGCTGGATTTATGGATGCCATAGTTTATCACATTGATGAATTATTCTGAATGATTGTTGCTCCTTAGAAGTTGTTTTACTACACAGGTGACCCTTGAATGATGCAGGCATTAAGAGCGCTAACCCCCACATACAGTCAAAAATCCACTTATAACTCTTGATTTCCCTAAAACTTAACTGCTAGTAGCCTACTGTTGACCAGAAGCCTGACCCATAACATAAACAGTCAATTAACACATACTTTGCATATTATATGTATTATATACTGCATTCTTAAATAAAATAAGCTAGAGAAAAGAAAATGTTATTAGGAGAATCATAAGGCGGAGAAAATATTACAGTACCAGACTGTATTTATGGAGAAAAATCTGCATGTAAGTGGACCCATTCAGTTCAAACCCGTGTTCTTTAAGGGTCAACTATACATTATTTTGAAATCTTCTCAATCCTTACAACTCTGTAAAGACCGCACAATCACTCCTGTGATGTGGGAGTTTTTTTGTGTTTTTGTGAAACATGCAGATTATTTTTTTTCTGTAGGCTGTAACTGAATTTGATTATCCTATGCCATTTTACTACCTATTTTCATTTACTTCTAGAAGACAGCTCGCTCTAAGAGTAATTTTCTGGTACACAAATTCTTACAGTAGTTGGGTTTTGTTTTTAATTCTAAAATATGATATCAGTTAGGATAAACTAGTGTCAGGGAAATTAACAAGGTTTATGATTTGTTACTAGAACAAAAATAAAACGACACCAGATGTAAATACAAATCCATTAGTAGAAACCCCACCCAATGGGCAGCCAGCACGCATGCTTCCTCCCTTACCATCCCTGGAATATCTCAGGTCTGACAAATAAAAGTGTTGTTGGTTTAAGAATCACTTTTTTTTTTTTTTTGGTTTTACTTAGTGTTACATAAGAAAAGGGAAATTCCAAAGGTTCTATCAATATGGAACCAATCCCTATTGACAGTTTTCATTCTTTGAGCCTCACAACTGACTGCTGAAGCTTAATATTAGTAAATATCACTTGAATGAAGGGAAAAAAATTTTTTCCCATCTCCTTATCCCCTTTTCCTTCCTTGCTTTTTTTTCCCCCCTCCCCTCCCCACAAGGTATTCAAATAATTGGATACCAAACCCAGTTGATGTATAAGCACCTGTTGGCATCATATAAGTCTGAACTGCATTTGTTCCTGAATCCCCTCTATTTTATCCCTAGTAAGAATACCCGGACTTCGGATACCTTGAGCAAGCAACAACAGACCTTGAGAATGCACATTGACATACCCAGGGCTCAGCTTTTGATTGAAGAGAGAGACACAATGGAGACCATCGGTAAGGTGCCTTGTTCGTGGCTTCACACAATGTGGCTGCCACAGCTGTGCCCTCTCAGCCCCAACCCCAGTAGTTATGGGAACGTCTTGAGTGCTACACAAGCAAAGGTAGAAGGGAGGTAATTGTTATTGAGGAGAATAATAAATACCAGCAAATGTGGGAGGGGAAATGAACTTACACGTAGCTCAGAGGTCACCTGAGACAGGAGTTCCCCAACTTTGATCCATGCTGGATCTTTCCTGCAGAGACTATTGGTGCCTCTCCAAAGAACAAACACCTGTAATCAAATAAGCCTAGAAGGGCCACACACTAAAGCCCCATCCTAGAAATTCACTCAGTGCCTTCTTCAGCTACAATAAGGCCTTCATTAAAGAAAACATTTAAACTCTACTTAGTATTTAACAAACAAGTGTCTTTGCATGGGCTGCCTTTTCCCCATCCCTCAGCACCATGCACACACCCTGGGATGGGGTCCTTGGCAGTGCTTTGGGAAACAGCCAGATCCATGTTTCACCTGGAGAACTTCTGTGTCTGGTTCGCCCAGAACCCTGCTGTCTTGACTCTTTCCAGCCCTTTCCATTCAAAATCCGCTGTTCTATACTGCCTTCTGACACAGGTCTATTTATTCCAGAATCAGAGACTTTATATTTCCATTGCAATAACGATCAGAAGAATAGCTAACATTTACTGAGGGCTCTCTAATGTCACCTACTTTTATAAGCACTTTATGTGCATCCTTTCATTTAACCCACCCAATCAACATAGGAAAAAGATACTACTTTGTAATTGGAGCACCGAGAGCTTACACAGCTTGCAGGTCACTTAGACTAGAGCAGAACCAGGGCAGGGCCCCCACCCAGCCGCCAGCCTAGGCTCCTGTGACTGTCACCACCTGCTTCCATATCAACAAGCTACTTCCCAGAAGCCCTCACCTTAGAAATATCACTCGGCTTTCCAGTATCCATAGAGACAGACTCTAAGGCAGGTTGCCCAGTCTGGCCCTTTTCAAACTTTGCCCTGTGTTTGTTCTGGAAGGTGTTTGCTGGCACTTGGTCCCAGGGCAACCCTATCCTGTGGTTTGGCTAAAACTACCGCACTCCTGGCACCTACGCTAGAAGCCTCCTGCCAGAAAAACAGTGGAAATGGCCACATTGGCAGAACATCTCCGTTGCTCCTGTCTCCCGCCCTGCATGATTATGTTCTAATAGTACAGCAGAGACATCTTGACTTAAAAGTTCCTAAGTCCTAAGGTCTGGGCTGCTGTTGCTGGCTTTAAGTTTGGTTCAGGCATAATAGCACTTGGAGAAGGTTGGTCAAGCCCAGTGTGGCCCTCAATCAACTAAATTCAGTTAAATACTACCTGTGTTCTTGGAGGGCTCACTTACTCATCCTAAAATACATAAGATTTTATTCGATAGCTCCCATCAGGACAAAGCACCAGGCTTTGTTCTTGATCACCTTTACCTTTCAGGAGTATAGCTGGAATCCCTTTTATTGAACTCAATAGGTTGGGCATAAAAACCAAGATTTCCTCTGAAACATCAGTTCAAAAATCAAAATATAATTCCTTTGACCTTATAATATAGTTACAACATTCTATAAATGTTCCTCATCAGACCTGTTAATCATTGTCCCCATGGTGGTTACAATAGGTAGTCATTGCTGGCCTAAGCATCCCAGGCTGTCCATCGTCACTGCCCTTCACCAGAGATGTGTCCTATTCTTCACAGGATCATCGATCACCAAGAGTCGTTTACCTCCTGGTGACGCTTAACAGTTGGTCAATGGCATTTTCTAATTATTGGGCAGTAGAAATGTGATGCTTTAAAACACTCTGGGCTCTGACTACAAGAATCCAATAGGAGAATGCCATTAATTTCCAGCCAGAATGAATGGTTAACCTCACACACTGACAGGCACCTGAAATTTCCCATTAAGGGTTTGTACCCTAGCCCCGAAGATAATCCAGAGTGCTCTCCGCAGGGCTAAGTGTTGGAAACCAGAACACGCCAGTATTATTAGTGAAAAACGAACGTAGATGTTGGGCTTCTGATGCCAGGTCCAATTGTAAGAACCTGTTTCTGGAGAAAGGCCACCCAGTCTGGGGGCCAGCGGAAGGCTGCGGCGTGACCCCCCGCACTGAGCCCCGGATCCTGCTGTGGTACCAGCCCGCGCTGCATCCCACGCCAGGATGCCAGCAGACACCTTGGCAGTCTCTCTTCTATTTCCCTGCCAAGAAATTTTATTCTAACTTCAAGAGGCTTTCCTCTCCTGCCAGAGCCTGAGTAATTGGATTTTGTAAGGTTCATTCTGTTCAGAGCCTTTTTTGGACACAGAAGTCTAACTGTGTTGTTTATGACTTTCACATCACCGTTCTGTGTCAAGGCACACCGCAGCGTGGTCCCAGCTGACTGATAAACTCATATGAACAGCATCCCAGGCTGCAGTGCTTGAAAACGTATGAATATATCCATATATCCTAACGGAAGCTTCCCTTGGAGTAAAAGAGTTCTTAAGGAAGTGTGAAAAGTATCACAACAAAGTAATGAAAATCTTGAGACAACCAAATAAGGACACACAGCTCAACCAACAGCTTCCATTCCCAAGCACTAAAATGCTCCTAATTCGTCTGAACCTAGGCTCCTGCTTCCCTAACCTTCAGATGCCAACTGGGCTTGGAAATCTGACAAGTGAGTCATTTTGAGAAATCAATTAAAGGATGTTCTAGAGTAATTGAGGCTTAGAAGAGGTGGGAAGGAAAGGAACATACATCAGAATCTTTAAAATAGAGGAATCAATAAACTCTGAAGACCAGCCCTTCTCTTTCCCGCACCTCCCCCCCACCCCAAGCATTGGCCAAGTTCAGCATGAGAGCCCCTCAAGTGTAGACAGCTGTGGCAGCGGTGTTCTTCTAGTCCTGCAAACAGAGCTGACTTGCAGCAGCAGCCCCATCCCTGCGTGGTGCCGGCTTCCCTGCTGACAACTCAGGTGAGCCTTTGACAAATACAGAATCCCCGAACTCTTTTAAACAGGCAGCAGCAACAACTAGCCTCCCCAAATCAGTGTTTGCTTTGTGAGAAGACCCTCTCTGTGGTCATTCTCTTTCACTCAAAGCCAACACTTTTAACACTCTCCCGTGGTTCTAATGTGGCACTTGAATTTTCAGTGGTTTTTGCTGCTTTAGATGAGGCCGTAAATTGCGGTTGTAATGAATGATAACACAAGGACCTGGGGAGAGAAAGCAGGGGAGCCACGGAAAGAGGGTAAACGTGTCCAGTTTCCTGTGTCCTTGCTATTCTGCAGACGATCGCTCCACGGTCCTGTTAACGGATGCTGACTTTGGGGAGGCAGCGAAACAGAAGTCCCTGACAGTGACGCACACAGTCCACTACCAGTCAGTGTCACAGGCCACCGGGCCCCTGGTGGATGTTTCGGACGCACGGCCGGGAACGAGTAAGTGGTCAGACAGCGCAAACCGTGTGGGTGTTGTCAACACCGACAAGACATGGGTGCTCTGTCCCTGTCAAACGGAGGTGGGGCTCATTGGCCCCACGCCTGAGAAACAAATACACACAACAGTAGTTTTCTTTGGGACAGTGAGTTTTTACTGTTGGATCTGAGCTGGTATTCAAATTGTGTCAGCTGAAGCCAATAACCCTTGGTAGTGATTTACTATGAAAGTGCTAGAAATTTCAGGTAGAGGTAATTTTTTTTTTTTAATTTGGACGACACTGGAAAAGAGGAAGGTAATTAACATTAGTGAGTATCTACTCTGTGCCAGGATTAGGATAAAAAGCTTATGTCGTGTATGTCATCTGTAAGGCAACCCTGTGACGTACCTACTTATAATAGGTATGAATCGATATGATAGCCTCTATTTTACCGGTAGAAAAAGAAATGGATTCTCAGAGAAGTTAAGTAAACAGCCCAAAGTTGTACAGATAATGCATAACGAAGCCAAGATTGAACGGTGGGTCTGTCTGTCCTTGGAGTTCATGCTTTTCTCCTGCACACGCTGTCTGAGAAAAATTGTAGTCCTGACTAATCCGGGGATTATGTTTGACTTAGTTATTAATATCTGCATCCATAATATATGGGAATTAATTCCTGCAATGAAATTAAATTCCCTAATATGTATCTAGAGCTTATTAATCAGATATTCTTATTCCTTCATAATTGAAATTGTTTCTAAATCTCTTTATAAAGACTGAGAAATTGATGTCCCGATTATCTTTTTGAAAGCTTTGATGTCTAGCTTTTAAATCTCTAATCACTCCGCAAAAATTTACATTCTCAGAGTGTTATAATTAGAAAAATAAATATTACAATGTTAAAAGCCGTTTTTCATAAATTCTGACTTGAAAGGCATTTGTGAAATGCGCCGAGCATCATGAATCAAACCAGTTGATTCCTAATAACATTGTAATTTGAAAAAGCTTTCAACTGTTAGTGAAATTCATCTGAAAAATTATCTTCAAGAACATGCTAAAGAAATCTTTTATTCCCCCTTTTGTCTAACCTCACCACCTTCCTTCCCTGATGACATTAGCACATACTGAAGAGCCAAACGGGCCATGAGTGAGAGTTAATTCTGCAAGGGGGTGTGAGCGAGAGCCTTGCCCTTAGAAACCGCTTCGTGGCCCTTGATATTCTCTCCCGCCACTGGCTTCCCCATCATCATTTGCCTGGTCCAGGGTCTGGATGTAGGCTGCTGCACTGATGGGTTTCTGAGCCACTGGTTGGTATTCAGTGAGAGAAAGCCTATAGACCGGGGGGGCGGGGGGTACTGAAATGGATGGATCCTTGACCTCAGAGTTCCATGCCCAGGCAGCATGGAAGCTGATAGAGACATTAACTGGAAGATAGGAAGGAGGCAGAGGAAACAGGACAGATGCCCAGACAGTGGTTCCCAGACTCAGATGCATCAGGATCACCCAGGATGTCTGTCCAAAACACCCATTCCAGGGCTCTGTCTCCAGAGGTTCTGATCCACTGGGCCCGGGAATCCGCCTTGTAATAGACATTCTGGGTAATTCTGATGCTGATTGTCTGGAGCCCTCTTGGAGAACTATTTCCCCAAGTGTTAGACCTATGTGTGTCCCTGCCCCTGAGTGCAGTGGGGCAGGATCTCTCAAGCTTGCCACACTCACAGCACATGCCTTCTTTCTGCCAGGTAAAACAAGCAAGCCTTCCCACCTCCCCTTCAATGTTCGACTGGCAGAGCCATGCACAGAGGCCAGCCATAAATAGAGGAGAAAAGCACTGGGAAGCTCCCAACTGCATGATTTCACCCCTACCTGGCTAATGGACACATTGATTTGGTGACATTCAAAATATTAGCAGAGATGTGAATGTCGGTCATAAACAGAAACTAGAGGCAGCAAGAGGCAAGTGGCAGGCCCGGAGGCCCATGGGGCGGCATGTCTGGGTCTCTCGCACCTGTAACTCTAGAAGCATAGCCGGGGAACTGCAAGGATGCATGCATTCAGACTCAAATATATTCACTAAGGTTTTACTTGCCATATGGCCCAGTGATGGGAGTACATCATGAGACGCAAAAAGACATTCATTTCATCTTAGCGCAGGAATCAGATGCAAACAAAGAACTCAAGCATTTCTCCTTTACCTAAAAGAACTAGGGAAAAATAGGAGACAATGATGAAATGGTGAGATAGTGAGTCAGGAGGGGTTTGGGGGGTGATGGGAGAGGCTACTTGGAACACGAATCCGTGGCCATGAGCTGACTTGCCAGGTGGAGGGAACAGGAGGGAAAAGCTCCTAAGGCCTTTTGGGGCAGAAGCATCCCTGGATTGCAGTGGGCCACAGGGAAGGGGGGAGGGGGCATAGACAGAGAAAGAGGTGGCCCGGTCGCCAGGCCTCCTGGGCCAGCCTCATGAGTTTGCACCTCATTCTGAGAGTGTTGGGATGCTCACCCCAGGGTTCAGCCTGATGATCACATCACATTGAAGCAACCACAGCTTACAGAACGCTGCTTCCTTCGTTTGTGATGAACTTCATCCAACAGTGTTTACAAGCATTAGGTAGATCTACTCAAACGCATGCATCAGTCTCTAATTCAAAAAAATAAAAAGCAGAGCTCTTCCTTTAGCATCTGCACAACATTCTCTATTAGTAAAAGATGTTTGGGATCATTTTCTCATTAAATATTCCTTCCAGAACCACATGAGGAGGGACTAAGAACAGCCCATTTTTCATTTAGAAGTGGAAAGAATGGGCATCCAAACCCCCGCCCCGCAGACGACCCCCAGCAGGAGCCCACTCTCCACTTGTGTCCTGTGCCCCCAAGTTTGTCACGGTGTACGCATGGTGCACCCCTGTCATCTCAGTCCTGTGCCTCAAGTTTGTCACGGTGTCCGCATGGTGCACCCCTGTCATCTCAGTCCCATGCGGCTGGTTCTCCACACTGCAGTTGGGCGCATTTGCCGAGATGGTTTTATAGTCTGTTTCCTCAGCTGCAGATGGCATTATTACTCTGTTCTAATGATGCTAGGATGGGGTCATCAATGTAGAAGCTCCTTAGTTTTGAGGAGAGCATCTACAATATGTTGTTTTCACACTATCATGACTGCATCATAGAAGCTATGTTACTAGGCATTTATTTTTTTAGTTTTCCAGACCTACAACTAAGATTCATTATTAGGATGGGAGAAATCCCAACAATTGGCTATTTAGCTCTTCAACCAAGGGAAACAGATGCCTTGGCTGTGTCTGCAGTTCTGTTTGCATCCCTGTCTCTCCTGTGTATTAGGGTACAGGAGAAAGTGGGGCATCTGTGGGTGTCTGTGTCTGTGTCTCCCACCCCCAGCTCCAGCCACAGAGTCTGACACATAGTAGGCATCAGTAAACATACTTAAATATCAATCCACTGTCAAGTTCTGAAATCAGAGTAAAGGGGGTGGTAAGAAAGGATGTTTAGCATTTTAGACAGGACTTGGGCAGTCCATTTGGCCCCTCTTTGTTCTCCATTTCCTAAGACATCTATTAGGCTGGGAGTCTGGATGCCAGCTGATTGGAGGTTTGTAGGTATGTACATAGTCTCTCCCAGCACACTCTGTGAGACTTACCAACGAGACCATCACAGGAGAACTTGAATCAGCTTTCTTGTGCACAAACTGTGCAAGGGTACAAAGACACATGAAGTGAAGCATAAGAGACATGACCTGGGCTTTGGGGTCATATTTACCTGGAAGTCATCCCTTTGTCACCATCCACCCATCTGGGCCAAGGGCATGTACAAGGGCTTGACTGTACTTGATGTACAGAGGGCTAGACTGGGAATGAATAGGACGCATGCCTGTCCTTACCAGCTCTACCTTTCAGCTGCTTTCTGCAGCATGGAAATTCTCCAGCATCTGGTCTTGATTTTTTTTTAAGATTTTATTTATTTATGAGAGAGAGAGAGATCACAAGAAGGGGGAGCAGAAGAGGGAGAAGTAGACTCCCCACTGAACAGGGAGCCCGATGGGGGCCTCGATCCCAGAATCCTGAGATCATGACCCAAACCAAAGTCAGACACTTCACCAACTGAGCCACCCAGGTACCTCTGGTCTTGATTTTTTAATGAGTATTATTTTTTCTGCCAAACCCTCTCTAAACTGAGTCTCTAGCCTTCCTGATCAACCCACCAAATCTCCGCCACCCTCTTCCCAATAAGCAGGATGTGCTCCAACCCTTGCCAAGTGTTTGTCACTCAGGAATCACAGGCCAGGCCCCGAGATCTATTGAGCCCCTCCATGTGTCACAACAGCCCTATGGGTGGGTGAGGTGATAACGCCACTCTCCGAGATGAGGGAAGTGGGCACGTCTGATGAGCTCACCACCAGCAAGTAGTGAAACTGGGTCAAAGGCAGGCAACTTAACTCAAACACTGTTAAGTGCTGTTAAGTGGAAACGATGCTTCTTAGGGGATGTCTAGGGGCTGAGTAGACTTACATATAGAAATAAGAAGAGTTCACAACACGGACTGATTCTTTTTTCATTGAGACTCTGGAAACCAACGCACACCCCATCACGCGGAATTGTACGCGACATCATACTGCAGGAAAATACCTGAGGCAGGCGAGGAGTGTCCCGTGTATAATGAGCCTTTGGTAAATACTTGTTCGTTACGTGATGGGAATGTTCAGGCCCCACAGCGTCATCACCACATGCAGTGGAGGCCACGGCACCTACGAGATAGGACAACAAAAGCCAGAGAATAAAAACAGATTAATACCCAGACCACAGTACACATGACATGTTTTATAACCCTATTAGCCACAAAATCCTCTCTTATCCCGAATTCAGGATGATTATAATAATTTGATTCAGTGGGCAGAAAAGCTTAATTTAGGTTCAGACTCGGTCTTGAAAGGCCAAGAGTTATTTGTATCACTTACCTTCTAATTTGTTAACTGTTTAGCAAGCGTGATGGCTCATCACTAAGTTGTATTTACATTAGAGTGGTGGGGAGCCGAATAAAATGCTTTTCATGCAGGGACAGTAAATCTCAACATTTATTTCCTTAGTTGATTACCTGGTAAGGCCTACAAAGGAGGCTACCAAGTAGGGTCCAAGTCAGATTTTTATTTTAGCTGCTATCTTAGGAGCTATCATACTGAAGAGTTCAGCTCAGGTATAAAACAGCTCCCAAAACCTGATTATTAAAAAAAAAAAAAAATGTGTCAACCACCCCAATATTCTACCTACTGAGATGATTTCGCCTCTAGGATGCTTGCTTAGAGCAGAACAGAATTGCAGCCTGTGGTTCAGAGAAAGTAATATCATGACCTATATTTCCAACGTTATCAGGCCACTGGTAAAACTGTCCTCATCTAGAAAAAAAGGATAACGAACAAAATTAACTTGAAAAGAGTTCTGGCTTTGAATAGAGGCTGACATGTACAACGTGACCATGGAATTTTCCACACAGGGTGATCTCAGTGAGAAAGGGGCTACGGGTCCTGCCCCACTATGGGTGGGTGGGTCAGTGGGAAGAAACACAAGGGAGGGTTTGGGAGTTTGAGGAAATAGTGTCCTTGAAGTGGGAAGATCAAATTGATACCCACCCACCCACCCACCCAGCCCCACCGCCCAAGCATCCGTGCCAGGAGTAAATCTGATCCACAGCTGTAGTTGCAAGAAACATAAAGAAGAATAAACATGAAAACCTTCCAAAAAATTTTAAAAGAAAATGAGAATCCTCAAATCTTATGTAAGGGACAGGGTAATTTTTGGGGAAAGATTCATTAGCATTTAAATAACAAGCTCCATTTATTGAAGCTCTGCTTAGGAAGTCCATTGTACCTGGAAGATACTTAGCCTCCTACCCATGAGAATATTTCTCTACCTCCTTGAGGACCTCTCTCCTAGCATTTCAGTGGAGAAACACAATTATCATTCATACCTTGCTGTCCAGAGAGCTTGGCGCTCAAGCATAACACATTCACCTTCTAATCAAGGCAAAAAAAAATACATCTTCCAATAAAGTCTTCTGTGGAATTTTGCAAGTAAGGGATGAAATGTGTTTTAAAATCAATGCCCCAAAGAATATGCACCAAGATGAAGCATTTTGATGACCCAGGAAGTCTTAAAATATATTGATTTGGCTGCCATTTTAATGCTTCTCTCCAGCACTGTAGAATGATGGATTCGGTTCAAAGTCCAATAACTAGAATTTGTAAAGAGGAAAATCCTCCATTTGAAAAGAAAGTCCTTTCACCCCTTTCAAGTGTCTTGCCTCCCGTGATCCAAAATGGCATTACAAAGGACTCAGTGTCACAGGGACACTGTATTAAATACTTAGGTGTCCAGGGTGGGGACATCTGGGTGGTCAAGGGCTGGGCAATCTCTGAACCAATCCATGGCGTCTTGGGCTCCCTACTTACCACTTAATAGCTGTGTCACTTCCCTCTGAGCATCCGTTGCCTCATCCATAAAGTGACCCTGGGCTGTGTGTGTTCATCCAGGAGCCTCTGTATACCAGAGATTATCATAGGCTTTGTGAATGGACCCAAGGATGAACACCCTGACCCCTGCCCTAGACAGACTTCCAGGCCCATGAAAGCACATTAGTAAGTCACTGTCCCAATGCCAAGGGTTGGCCCTCTCTCTGTTGATCTTTTTATCCTGCTTCATTAGTGCTGAGCAGTAAATATCAACTGTGGTGTTGAAAGGTGTCCAGACCATTTTGAAATATAACTGCATAAGATTCCTTTTTGAGAAGAAGAGAATTCAATGGTGGAAAAAGCTCCATCTAGGACCTTATGTGGCCTTCAAGCTGGAGCCCAAGAAAAATCAGTCCAGGTCACTGAGCTTTTCCCTTATTCCACAAAATTCCAGAAAAGACAGTGTTGTGGTCCACTCCAGTGTCCAGCCAAAGAGCTGAACTGAGAACTCTGTCCACCACATTGACCTGCTGTCTTTGGTTCCAGATTTAGAGAAAATGAAACCCATCTGGCACCTGCCTCTATATATGTAAATCTCTGTTTCTGAAGATAGCAGACATATAAAATTCAGACACCAATTAACTGTGTGTGCTCTGCATTGAATGACCCATATATTTGAACTTTGACAAAGTTTAGACACTTCTGTTGAAAAGATATGTTACCATAGGCAAAAAACTAAGAGAGTATTCAGACAAAAAGTATCATCTTCCTGGTCTAGGAACTTGCAATTTAGTTGATGAGTAAAACAGTCCTACTCAAGGCAATGAGTAAATACAAAACCACAATAACACTGTATTGTTTCCTAGAGCTGCTATTACAACATACCACAAACTGGGGTGGCTTAAAAGAACACAAATTTGTTGTGTCACCGTTCTGGGGCCCAGAAATCCAAATGCAAGATGTCAGCAGAGTCCCGCTCTTTCTGAAACCTGTAGAGAAGGGTCCTTCCTCGCCTCTGCCTAGTTTCCAGTGGTTGCTGGGGACAATCTTTGACATTCTTTGGCTTACAGCTGCAGCACTTCAATCTCTGCCTCCATTGTTCCATGGCTGTCTTCCCTCTGCGTGTCTGTCACCTGTTCTTAGAAGGACACCAGTCATGTTAGATTGAAGGCCACCCTACTCCAGTCCGACTTTATCATGACTAATGACATCTGCCATGACCCTATTTCCAAATAAGGTCACATTCTGAGGTACTAGGGGTTAGGATGTGGACATTGAGTCCATAACTCCTGAGTCCAAATCTAATGTTCTCTCCCGCCCCCCACAGGACTTTTTTAAATGTTTACATTTCATAAAAATGTCTCAGACCATAAGAGAAAGGAGATGAATGCTCTGGACAGGGGCAGTCAGGGAAGGCTTCCTGGAAGCATGAATCCTGCAGGGGGGGGTCTCAGGGCTGGGTGGAGAGAACCACTCTCAACACTTGGATCATGACTGACCATACTCCTAGACACTAAGATATACATTATTCTTGGCTCTTCACAGATCCCACCACCAGGAGGAACGCAAAGGCAGGACCCACAGCAAGAAACCGGTATGCCAGCCAGTGGACCCTCAACAGACCCCACCCCACCATTTCAGCACACACCCTCACCACAGACTGGAGGCTGCCGACGCCTAGGGCTGCGGGATCAATGGACAAGGAGAGTGACAGCTACAGTGTCAGCCCCTCACAAGACACAGGTAGGGGTCTGCATGCCTCCTCCTCAACCCTGGGGATAAGCATGGCCCACAGATGGGCTTCAGAGCCTCCTACTTATGCTCCTTTAAGGTCATTTTCAAATTATTAGACTGTTTAAGTAACAGGTACCAATACAACCATGCAGCGTTGATGATGCCCAGGGCCCAATGATTTCTGCAAAGCAGAACCAAAAGGCAGCTACTTTGCAGGTGTCTTGAATCTCAGACTCATGGTCTTCTCTCCTTTCAGTTCCTACCCAGCTAAGAGAAACACAGATACTTTAAAATTTTCACCCACATGATTCCAAAAATTCCCGATTATACTCTGAGGGCACATGACCCACTACCATCTCTGGGTTTAAGAGGCTACACTTGAAATTTCATGACAAGGTCATAGCACCCTCTATAGGGAACATAGGCTGCTCCTTTTGACAATTAAGAGGGGTTGATTATAAGGTAAGTCATCTAGTCTGTGCCATCAACCAAGATTTCACTTCGGAGAGAAGACAGGGCCTAAGAATAGCATCGGCTTGTCCCACCCCCCACCTTAACTTTTGAAAAGAAATTATATCTAAACCTAATAGCTGTAGGAAATTTTCATACTCATTTTCTTTTGTTCTGGCTGATATGCTTTAAAAATAGTGTTCCAAAGGTGGAGTATTACCCTGTACATTTATTTTTATGGCTGTTATTTCTCTCAGAAGAGTCTCAGAGTTCCACAGAGGTGATTCAAAACTTTTTAGTGTGTAAAATAGAGATTCCTCTGGCCAAGACGCTCCTCCTCTGGTCCTGGTGGCTCTCTGGGCCCCATAAAATGTGGCAGTCACAAAGGATGGTCTGAGGCACCAGGGGCCATTCTTCCTACTGGCCAATTTCATGCGTCATCCTGGGCTTCATTTCCAACCACCGTCACATCCTCCTTGCCAAGCTGGGGCTAGAGGAGCCGAACTTCAGAGCTCAAACCATCCATGCCAATTAAAGTCTCTATGGAACAGGCTGATTGGCAAGTCAGAGCAGGGGGTGGGCACTGCCGTCTGTGTACACCAACTTCCCAATCATCTTAACAAAACACAGAATATTTTTTAAAGATTTTTTTATTTATTTATTTGACAGAGAGAGAGCACGCACATGCACAAGCAGGGGGAGCAACAGAGGGAGAGGGAGAGAGAGAGAAGCAGACTCCCCACTGAGCAGGGAACCTGATGTGGGACTCGATCCTAGGACCCTGAGCTCATGACCTGAGCCAAAGACAGGCGCCTAACAGACTGAGCCGCCCAGGTGTCCTGAAGCACAGGATTTTTTAGGCATTGCTGATGGACGGAAGCGTCCAGGCTGGGAACAACTCCGCTGAAACAAAGTTCTCTGAGCCCACTTTACCGAGCCGCACAGAGCAGGCCCCGCGGTGACAAAGGCAGTTCCCAGTCAAAGACCCAGGACCCCTGCCAGGTGGTACAAGGATCTGGGAGAGACAGCCACAAGCCAGAGATGGCCATCCAGTGGGGCCATAAAGCAGTAATTGATCCATCTTGTTCTCTCTTTTACACGCGGCAGATCGAGCGCGAAGCAGCATGGTCTCCACAGAAAGTGCCTCCTCCACTTATGAAGAACTGGCCAGAGCCTACGAGCATGCCAAGATGGAAGAGCAACTGAGGCACGCCAAGTTCACCATCACAGAGTGCTTCATATCAGACACATCATCTGAACAGTTGACGGCAGGGACAAACGAGTACACAGACAGTCTGACCTCCAGCACCCCTTCAGAATCGGGGATCTGCAGGTTCACTGCATCTCCCCCCAAACCTCAGGATGGAGGTCGTGTGATGAACATGGCGGTTCCAAAGGCACATCGGCCAGGTGAGAAAAGCAATGCATGGACCACTGTATAGGAGACACATCTCCCTGATTCACACCCGCCTGCTATGAAAGCCCATCCTGGTGTTTGGACTTGGGGCTCTGTTTACAGGTTGCTGTGTAATGATCCACCCCAAAGCTTATGGGTTTCCAACAGCGACAGTCACTTATTTTGTTTACACACCTGAAATGTAGTCAAGGCTTGGTGGGGACAGCTCATCTCTGCTCCAGCCGTGTCACTGGGGAGGCTCACTTAGGTCCAGAGGAGCCCTTCCCAAACGGCTCCCTCACCTGGCAGCCTGGTGCTGGTCGTGTCCTCCCTGGGGGGGTTTCTACCCAAGGTGGCTCCAGCTTCTTCATATCATGGCAGCTCGGTTCTAAAGCAGGCATCCTGACAGGCAAGCAATAGAAATAGCCGATCTCGTAAGGCTGGGCCTGGAAAGTGACACATCGCTTCTGCCATATTCTGTTGTTCAAGCAATCAAAGAGCCCAAGGAGCTCAGGCTGGAGAGAGGGAGACCCCATCACGTGGTGAGAGGAGGCTCAAACACAGGGGGCTTATGTTTCAAAGCTGCTGTACCAAGGACTTTCAGAAGGAGAGAGGTCTTACCAGTGGGCCGATGCTTGGGCCTTGGTTTCGTTGAGCTACCCAAAGTGACAGTGACTGGCTGGGGTTTGGTCAGCCACTGTTCAGTCTTTGCCTTGAGCCTGTGAGAGGTGGACTGGGTGTGTGAGAGTACTTGGTGTGTGGATGGGAGCTCTGAGCTCTAAGGCCTGCGGGGCCTGGCAGATCACGTGCGTAAGTGAAGAGGGTGGGGAGCAAGGAGAAGTGGGGTGAAGCATGATAGACGGTTTGAGTTCACGGACTATCTAGAGGGGATAGACCCCAGTATGTTTCCGCCAACTCATCCCAAGTGGAAATGGGGGGCCAGGGTGAGTGACTTTCTCAAGAGAAGCCAGAAATCTTGGTGTTTCTATGGAAACCCACGGTTTTCAAGTGTTGGGTCAGATATCTGCAAACCACTGTAGAGGGCAAATAAATACATTATATACTGAATCCAACCATGGCAGCCAGTGGTACTTCTCATCTGAGGAATCACTCCTTCTTCTTCTTCACCCTGAAATAGCTGCCAAAGACTTTCCTTTGTGGACCGGCCTATCCATTCTTGTTGAATCCAGTTTTATTTCCTCTTTTCCCGTTTTCTGAACCACTCTACTAGTCTTATTTCAAAAATTTATCTTCACTGTTAAATTACTGCAATTCCCTTGGGTTTTATGGCATATAGCCCAGCTGAAATGAGCCTTATAAATGCATAAAAATATATAAAATAAGAATTGTCTATCCAGCAACTAATCTTCCAAACTGAGTCAAGATTCATGCCAGCATACAATAAAGAATGATGGCTTCATTTATTCTCATTCTGTCTACCTCCTCAGGGAGAAGATGAGCTGTTATTTGTGGATGTTTTTATTTCAGGCATTTCTTGTTGTTGGCATTTATTTGCAAGGCAAATGCAGAAAAACATAGGATAAAAACATAAGCTCTTCGTGGCTGTTAAGCCAAGGCGGAGGAACACAGGAGAGGAGAAAATGTGCCTCTGGGCACATTTTAGCCTTGGTGGCCTTCAGTTGCCCCACCTGTAAAATGGGCATGACCCTGGTGTAAGATATGTGTAGCATAATTTGGGTAAAGTGGCTAGTGTTGTTGTTTCTGTTTTTGCCTTATTGACGCTGTTGTTGGGATTCTCATGGTGACTCCGGTGTGGTCTCCAGATGAGCTGCTGGCTCCTCTCCTCTTTCCCTCTTTTGTTTATTTCTCTTCAGTGGTCACAGACATCCTGGGAAGCATTGCCTCATTTGGGTATCACCCAGTTGAGCACACCATGCTTCCTTTTTTGTTTTTTAATTTTATTATGTTATGTTAGTCACCATACAACACATCATTAGTTTTTGATGTGGTGATCCACGAGCCATTGTTTTCGTATAACACCCAGTGCTCCATGCAGTACGTGCCCTCCTTCATACCCATCACCGGGCTAACGACTCCACCCTCCCCCCTCCCCTCTAGAACCCTGTTTGTTTCTCAGAGTCCATCGTCTCTCATGGTTCATCTCTCCCTCCGATTTTCCTCCCTTCATTTTTCCCTTCCTTCTCCTAATGTCCTCCCTGCTGTTCCTTACGTTCCACAAATAAGTGAAACCATATGATAATTGACTTTCTCTGCTTGACTTAGTTCACTTAGCATCATCTCCTCCAGTCCCATCCATGCTGATGTAAAAGCTGGGTGTTCATCCTTTCTGATGGCTGAGTAATATTCCATTGTATATACGGACCACATCTTCTTTATCCATTCGTCTGTTGAAGGGCATCTCGGCTCTTTCCACGGTTTGGCTATTGTGGACATTGCTGCTATGAACATTGGGGTGCACATGGCCCTTCTTTTCACAACATCTGTGTCTTTGGGGTAAATACCCAGCTTCCATTGGCAGCCATCTTCCCTTGTATACAGGAGCTCCTGGGTGAAATGATAGTCTTATCTGTGCAAGCTTTGAATTAATTAAAGGCTTGAGTTTCTTTTTGATGTCTTGTTGTTCCTCTTGTTAGATTCAATTAAAAAAAGTTTTTTGAACTTTTTTAAAATTTTATTTTATTATGTTATGTTAGTCACCACACAATACATCATTAGTTATTGATGTAGTGTTATGACATTGTTGCCTGGATCCATCAGAAAAATTGAAAGATCACAATTAACTGAAGTAGTATAGTCTTAAAATGCTATTTAGACTAAAATGACTTTATAACTTTAGGTATGAGTCACTTTTTAAGTCAACACAAGTCCTAATGTCCACATACTTTGTTTTGTCCATCCTAAATGACTGTATTGTTATTAATGAATATTTGATATGCTTTACGGAAAGCCTTCCTATTGTCCCTTTATGAAACTAAATTCAACACCAGGCACAAAAGCCAAGGTTACAATTTATTATTCTGATGACTGGAGGCTGCATCAAAATCATCAGTTCCTTGAGCTACGCTTTCAAACCTCATTCCTACCTGTGTCCCCGTGGCTCTAGAAGGCATTGATCAGCATGCATCTCAATGAAGTCTTCCCAGTCTCTGTACATCTTTCTCCTCATCATCGGCTCTTCCCGTGTGATGGTCTTTTCCTCCATTTGTGGTCCAAAACTTTTAAACACTCCACAAATCAAATCAGGATCAAGTTAAATCAACGTGGCCAGATCCTGGCTCCAGGAAGACAGAAAACATGTCTTCCTTGCCTTCCTACTTCTCTCCCCGATTACCTCTAACAGGTAATCTGGCAGTACAGTGAGCACTCAAGAAATATTTTAAATGACTTAGTAGCGCTGAATATATGCTCCTATCACTGTGTCTGATACATATAGTAGGTGCTTAATAAATATATTGAATGAATGCATCTATCATAGTTGTGATGATGACAAGACTAGCCACTTGGTTAAAACATGGCAATTATTAGAAATTCTTAGTAAAATATAAGAGAACATTCAAGTCGACCCCATTTTCCAGCTTACCTTTAAACAAAGTGATTTATTTTCTATTCTTGCTCTTCACAAATCAAAAGGAAACCTCTTCCACAGATAAAGGGAAGCTCCCCATGAAATGTGATGCCTCACACAGAAGGCAAACATCAGAATCTCACTTTAGAATTTTAACAGTACCTGAATTTTGAATTTACTGAATTTTTAGGACTTTTTTATTTTAAATAAAATGCCAATTGTGCTATGGTTTCATTTTCTACAATAAGGGATGGTTATTTCCATCTTTAATAACAAAAGACAAACCAGACAAACAAATAAAACTCTATCTTCCTCTGAGAAATAGCTGGAAGGTTAAGCAACTTCTTTCCCTCTCAGTCAAGGCAACTTCCAATACTTAGGTTACAGTACCTGTTCTTGGGTTCAGGTAGCATTCTAAGCCAGTTTCTAACATTCTTGGATTGTGGCTGCTCCTTTATTCATGAGTTTATCCTATGCAATCGAGAAATACCCTCGCACGCAGCTACCTAAATCAATTTAAAGCTTCACATATGCAACCAAATGCATCCTGGCCCCATGAGCAGCAGAAGTGTCAGCCCCTTTAGATCTCTGCACTCACACTCTGGGACCCCAGCCTTAAATATATGTTCATCGGTCCCTCCTGTGATGAACACACTTGAGGTTTTCCGGTCAGAAAGGATCACAGACTGCTGCTAACTTGTTGGTTCTCTGAACAACCAGTGACCTGAAGCAGTTTTTGGTTTGCGGTGTTCAGATCCATTCATGCCATCCCTCACAATCTTCTGCATGTGTGCATTTAATCAAATGGAAGAGCGTGGAGTGAGAAGTGCTTACCTGAAGGACACACTGGCCTCCGCTCCAGCAGCACCCTCCAACGAAAGCTGCTCTTTCAGTTCTCAGCTGTCACTGTGATCGTGCTGTTTCCCCTCTGAAGCCCATGTGGTTTTCGTGCTGGCTCTTGAATCAGAATTAGACTCCAGGGATCTTCACTGCCAAAAATCCCCCTCCACAGCTTCTTTCTACTTGCCTCTCCCTCGCCACCTGCGGACGTGAGCTCTGCTCCCTGCAGGTCACCTGGCGCAGACTCCCTCCTCCTGACCCAAGGCGCCACACTGGGTTCCTCTCAAGCAGTTCTGTATCCCCCCTCCCCTCGCCCCTTTGGGTTGGGCGACGGGGGTCCCATGCCTCGGGTTTTGCATCCTTCTCCTCTTTTTTGCACTCATTACAATGAGGTTTTGAAATTTCCATCATGAATGCTATTCTAAGAGCTATGGAAAGGGTCTCCTTTCAAGTGCAAGTATCTTTGATACTTCCACATGGACACAAACAGGTGTGTACACCATGAATGCGTGCACACCATGCATGCGTACACACACACCATGCACACTGAGCTGCTCTGGCCTCCATCCTTCCAGAGATGTCTCTGCTTCTTCCCTCCCAACCTCCCAGCTCCCTTTCTAAGTTCAGCATGTCTTTTTTGAGCTCCCACTCAATAACTGGTCCCGCTTTCAGAGCTGGAGATACAGTGATAGACGAGACTCACGAAGACCCCATCTGAAGGGAGTTTATATTCCTGGTGGGGGAGACAGACACCAATCAAATAAGCAGATAACACAGTTTCAGACCATGATAAGTGCTGGGAAAAGAAGTAATCGGGGAAGGGGATCAAGTCCGGCAGGGGGTCGGGGGTTGGGCATAATGGTCTAGGAAGGCCTCCTGGAGGAATGAATTGTGCGCTGAGATCTAAGGTGAATGGGGCAGAGAAAGCCCAGCAGACATCCTAAAGAGACAGTGGTGTGGGCAGAGGAAGAGCTAAAGCAGGAGATTGGGATGAGCTTCACATTCACCACCCAGAGCAACAGTTAGCTCTGAGCTGACAAGCTTTCAAATACTCCCATAGTTATTTAAAGTTAGAAGGACCTGGAGGTCATGAACAGCATCTCCGAATATTGCTATGCACACCTGCCCTGGGTAGACCTACATATTTCACCATGCTGGTTCTGGCTCACTGATAGGAAACTGATCTCTTTAATGTGCATTTTCGACTTCACCTTCTTAAAGACTGTCTTGTTATTTTAGTCTGATGTCTCCAGGACCCATGAAGTGATGGTGGGACTCCTTATGAAGGGTCCCAAGCTTGGAACTCAAAGCCCATTTGCTTTTTGCACCGACCTCCTCCCCTTTCTTCCACTGGTTCCAGGGGCCTGAGTTGTCTCACCTTTCTGAGTGCTCCTGTGGATTTATCATAGATGCTGCTCTTGTGTGCGTCCGCTAGTTACTAAGTGTGTGTTCTTTTGTTCTGACTGCCTGTTCTCCAACTCTGAGCCCCTTAGTTCA
This sequence comes from Zalophus californianus, assembly GCF_009762305.2. Lineage (NCBI taxonomy): Eukaryota > Metazoa > Chordata > Mammalia > Carnivora > Otariidae > Zalophus > Zalophus californianus. Next base: position 210,313,954 of record NC_045595.1, on the reverse strand, counting down.
CTGATTATCTTGGTCGGCTTATAGGGGTTCAGCTTTAGTTGCTGGGGAGCCCATGGTAGTACAAGGTAAGGAGGAGGTCCGTGCCTGATAACTTGTAAGGGAGAGGTAGGAAGCCCACCTGTGTCCTGCTGGGTGGCCAGAAGGAAGTTTCTAGATTCCAGTGCCACGGATGACAAGCAAAAAGGTTCCCCACAGTGAAAGTTCATGGCATCTCCAAAAAGGCCCTGTGAAAACACAGATCTGTTACACTCATTTATTCCACCCATATTTATTGAATATCTTCTCTGTGAAAAGATACTATACCAGGTATTATCCTAAGACATAATAATGTTAATATATTAAACCAACACTTCTCACAGTCTCCTTAGTTCATCAGAATAGCAGGTAGTATCATAAACAGCAGAAAGAGACCTAAAGACACAAGACAGATAAATGAGGAAATCCAAGAAACAAGGCAAAATCCAGCTTCTGGAAGACAGGGGCTACCTCCTCCCCCCACCCCCCCCCCACACACAGTCCCCAGGGAGATGTCATGATAACCTGAAAATGCTGGGAATATACAAAAAGGTAAGAAGACAGCAAAGACCGTCATATTTCAATGGGGTTCTATGTGGACAGAACTGGCACCAACTTCTAATTCATCCTATATCCCAAACTGGGAAGCAAGAAACCTTAAATTCAAGCAGTGTGGTGGATGCTCTCATGTTGAAATCCCTTGTGTAGTTGCCCAATGTTCAGGATAGAGACTCACAGGGCTCCAAGAAGTCAGCCCTGTGTTCCTCGCTGGTCATGACTCCTGCTCTCTGGGCTCCTAAACTCCACAAACGTATATTCCCTCTGCCTAGAACCCTCTCATTTCCAGGTTAACTCAGTACTTCTGTGGGATGACTCAAGATGCACAGGGTTATGGAGACGGGTCTGCCAGCCCCACAGTGAAGCAGGCACAAGCCTCCGAGCAGACTTCCTCCTCCGTGGTCCCCAGTGTGTGGGTCCTCGGGGGTCTTACACAGGAGCTGGAGCTTCTTTGAACCTCACGGACCCTTCCTCACTGGGTGCTCCAAACGCCCAGCTAAGTGATTCTGACCTGGCCTAAATGCTGGAGCAGGTTTTCCAATCCTACTTTTTATTCAGAACTACTTTATTTCTAAAGAATCGTGAGCAGCAACAAACTCAAAGCCCCACTTCGTACCTCAGTGTAGTTTTAAAAGTTCACCAGTGAATAGGAGGATTGCAATATTGATGAGCCCTTAAGAATGCATGAGCCTCATAAGTACAAGCCAAGAATGGTAATAGAATCTGTGTACATGGACCTCTGGTATCAATCTCGCATTATTTATTTAGGGGTTTTTCTGGTGGCCATTTGGGAGTGAAGATTCATTTACCAAGAGAGGTTCATTTACAAGTTTTCATTACCTTGCTGCAGCATTAGTATTAAACTAAAAAAGTGTTAGATCTCATTTGCCTCCAGAATGGGCAAACTCCATACTCTCCCCCTTTGTAACTAGCTCTTTGATGCTGTACCATCATACAAGTCTGATCTGTGTGGTTCTTACTGAAATTGCTAGAAGCCAAGGTAAGCATCCTTTGCTTCTTACCTTTGCATCAATACCCAGCTCCATCCAAGCGCAGATGTGAAGGCTTATTAGAAATTGATGAAAGTTCCTTTTTATATGGCCCCAGAGGAGAGCTAAGCCCCCAGGGACTCTGATTCACTTCCTTTCCACGCGTATTTGTTGTGAAAGTCTATGCATGCTTTCACAGGTGCTGATGAAGTATTGCATAGGAGGGGGAAGAAGGCTCTTGCCATAGGCCTCAGAATTTTAGGCTCCCAGAAATGCATTCGTTTGTGTCATACTTATCCTCAAATTCCTAATGCATTGTGCTTACCCAGTTTTCACAGGTGAGATAGTAAAGAGCATAAGAAAGAGTCTTTCGGCCTTGAAGGTGCCCTTAGAAATGACCGTGCCTCCTTCACTTGACTAAAGATAAGATGCAAAACTTAAAAGGGGGTCACAGAACCATTTAGAGGTAAAGGCAAGATTTTTATAGGAAGCCCAGAAGCCCTTAGCTCATGTTCTTACCCCAACGAAAGCTCGCACCTCATCAGACCAAGTTGGAAGAAGACCCTGTGCCTGCCGTTCCATGGGACCATCCCTCACTTTCTCCCAAGAACTGAGGCCATAACTCCTGTGGACTAGTAGATGCTGAGCAGTACAATTCCTCATTCTGATTGAATGAAGTGTTTTTCAAATAAAATTAAAGCAAAAATAAGGGTCCACTTGGAATTGTGAACTTTAGCCCCTTTAAACTATGGTTTCTCAGGAGCAGCACAATGAGCATTGGAGGATTGGAGGCATGGGGGGATGGTGGTGGTGTCCTGTGCTTTGTAGGATGTTGAGCAGCATCCCTAGCCTGCATCCAGGAAAGGCCGGTAGCAGCCACCCCCAACTGTGACATCCAGATAATCTTCAGACATTGCCACACGCCTCCTGGGGGCAGAATCCCTCTCTGCTGAGAACCACTGATCTCAACTTTAGACCTTTCCTTCCCTAGTGTGTGCACACCGAACAGCAGGAAGCATTGTCTAAGAATAGATTCATGGAATGCACATCCATTACAGATCTTCTGAATGGATGAATTTTTGCTCTTTTTCAATATCGATTTTTGCCATCCTTCTTCCAAAGCTAAAGTGAATTCAGACTTTGTGTGTCTGACTCTACTGAGAAAGTTCAGGAAGTTTGGCTTTCCTGATAGGAAGGGGCATCTCCTGGTTTCAGATGAGCGAGGCAGGTTTACTATAGCAGTTTTCAGGTGATGGGGCCAACCATGGCCTGAAGGCCTCCTTGGGGAAGATAGCAAGCTTTGAGTACCCACCTGCTGGTGGATGAGGGACCATTAGGGGGTCTGGGGATGAGGAGTTGTGAAGGCGCCCGTAAGCAAGGTGGTTAGGGAGAGAGGGAGAAATTGATGCCACTTGTTTAGTGTGAACTCTCAGAGGATAACAGGCGGTAACAGGAAAATGAGGAATGGACCATGATGTCGACAAAAGGGCATAACATTTATGGCTCTTTGTCTCCCATTTTCATCCCCCCGCCCAGTTCTATGTCTTGTGTCCCTTCCTTCTGCTTACCTGTGTGTGTGTGTGTGTGTGTGTGTGTTTCCATCTCTCTCATCCCCCCTCTGTCTCTCTGTCTCTCCATCTCTGTCTCTTTCATCTCTCTGTCTCTTTGTGTGTGTCTCTCTCATCTCTCTCCCTCTCCCTGTCTCTCTCTCATCCCTCCGTCCATTTCTCTGCCTCTCTCAGCCCCGTTCCCCCCACTTGCCCTGCCCTGACCACCCCTGTCAGCCCCTCTGACTCTAGTCTAGTCTGGCACCTCAGCCCCTAAGCTCAGCCTCTCAGAGCCCCTTCTTGCCAAGGGTGTGTAAATCCCCCCACCCTCGCCCTCACCCCACGTCTCTGACTCAAGGGCCGTGGGCCTCAGGACCAGAGCACAGAGGGGTGACTGTTCATGACACACAAGCGCATGAATAAGTACCACAAGAACCAGTGGGCGGAGTGTGCCCCAAAGGCTCATCTGGGGTTCCTAGCCCCCTGTCACTGCGTTTGTACTCATGCTGGGTTTGGGAAAGTAGCTAATAGGTTTAGCTAACTAGGAAAGTGCTAGAGGTATGGACAGTTAGGTAAGCAGGGCAGAAGGAAGATGTGGAAGGGGACATTGGCATCCCCGGATCCTTTCTCTTCCAGCAGTCAGAATGTGAGCCCAGGTCTTCCTGCCTCCTGTCCCTTTCTCCTGGGCACCTCATTCTTTCCTTGTGCTGTCTGCTTCTCCCTCCCGGGTTTTCCTCCCCTCTGTCTTTGTGACACACACACACACACACACACACACACACACACACACACGCACAGACACACACATAAACACACACATAGTCACCTAACCACATACATACACACGCATACACACAAATATACACACACACAAACACATATGCACATGTATACTCACACATACAGATGCACACACACATATCCACTTAAACACACATTTACATGTGCATACGCACAAATATACACATATGCACATACACAGAAACACTTATGCATGTGTGCACGCACAAACACATACACACATGAACAAATACACATACTCATGCATAGACACACATGCACATATGCACAAATACACACACACACACACACACACACCCCACTTTACTTGCAGTCGTGCCACGGTGACTGCATTGCACGCCGCTGCCATCTCCTCCCCACCTCCTACCCACACTGTTTCACCCCTTCCCTCCACCTTTCATTTCCATGGAGGAGAGTGTCTGCATAAGGGAGACAAAACAGGAAGGAGAGAGAGAGAAAGGGGAGGGGTAAGGAGGAGTAAAACAAAGAGGAGGAACTTAGATCATCAAAGATTCAATCCTTGCTGAAAGTAGAGGGAAACTCCGCTGTAGCTGGTTTTCCTGGACATGCGCTGAGGCCAGGGTTTGGCTCTGCCCGCGTTTGTGGCGATGGTGGCCTGATGCACAAGGATGCCGAGGGCCGTGCGTGCCTGATGGAGGTGACTGTAGAGTTCAAAGCAAAAAAGATCCTTGAACGTCTACTGGGTCACTGCTGCTTTCACATGCATGGGACACCTCCAGAGGGTCCTGGCGGATTAGCTTCAGGGCGTGTTGCTCCACAGAGATGGAGAGGGTCCAGTGGCCAGGGGTGGGTCAGCTGGGAGAGCTGGCTGGTGAGGAACCGAGACACCTGCTCCCCGTGGATTCAGATGCCTTTGAAGAGGCTTCTGCTCCCTCCGGAGGGAGACTGCGGGAAAGTCTCCCTAGACTAGACCTCCAACCTAGTCCTGAGGGGGTCTTTGGGGGCCAGCTGGACAGGTGTCTGCTTCCCAGGGAGCAGAGGAACTGGGGGAAGAGGGGCAGCCTTGGCTTCTGTAGGGGGGGAAGGGTGGGTGACAGGTCAGAACACAGGGTGGGCACCCCGCAAACCACAACCCTGTTGGCTGCAGTTACTGGTCTCTCAAGAGAAATTCCCTCCTTTCCTGTGAGTGACATACGCAGGGACTGTTCCCATACAGTAGAAGTGTTCAAAGAGGCTCCAAGTGAGGTCCTCCCAGGCAAGAAGAAAGGACATCTGTGTGAGTGTCCCGTGGCTGGCCTAACAAAGGACCACAAACTGGGGGGCTCCAAACAACACGGATTTATTCTCTTACAGTTAGTTCTAAGGGCAGAATTCCAAAATCCAGTGTCAGCAGGGCTGTACTCCCGCCAGGGACTCTAGGAAAGAATTCCTTCCTCGCCTCTTGCAGCTCCTGGTGGTTCCAAGTGCACCTGGCCTTGCGGCTGGGTCTCTCCACTCTATCCCTCCCTCTTCGCATGGCTTCTCCCTTCTTCTCTGCCTCCAGTCTCCCTCTGTATTTCCTCCTAAGGACACCTGTCACTGGATTTAGGACCCATCTCCAGTCCTGATGATTTTGTCTCCAGATCCTTAACTTAATTACATCTACAAAGACTTTCTCCTACAAAGGTCACACTTACAGATTCTGAGGGTTGGGACATGGACATATCTTTTGGGAGGGGTGGACACTAATCAGCCCACTGAAGACAGAAACCAAGGCAGAAAGAAGTGTTCCCGGCTCCTTCCCCTGGCCGGTCTCCAGCCCATAACCTCAGACCTTCTGAGAAGGGACATGTCTGACAGTAAACCTTTCATATGCATAAACCGAATTAAATCCTCACCACAACTCTATGTGGTAGATTCTACTATTATTCCCATTTTATGAGCGAGGAGACTCATCCCAGACTAAATGCAGGCAATGCCTTCTAGACCTCTACTCCTAATCTCCACTGTTAGAATCCTTATTTAGTTTCTCCCACGGAAACAGGCGGCAGACGGAGGGCAGGAGGCTGAGAAAAGCGGGTGTGCCAACATCCAGACGGTCGCCACGGTTTCCATTCCTCTTCTAGCTGGAGTAATAAGCACACAAGTTGCCTCAGAGCTGCAGGCATCTGAAGAACAGAAGAGATGCACGGATGATTACAGAACCCAGTTTCCCAAGTGGTACTTGCACAAGCACACGGGGTGGGATTTTAATGGACATAAAGTGCCTTTAATAAACAAAGCTCACCACTGATTATTCTGGTGCTTTCTTTCACATAAGTGCATGAATTATTAAGAGAACACATTTGCAGCCCTCACACTGTCGAAAGGGTTAATTAGAGCATCATACAACTTAGTAAAGCTTTGCCTGAGAAACTGGATCACTCAGAGATATTGGATATTCAGAGATAGTTGGCAGACCTGCAGTAAAGTAAACAAACACAAGTAGCCCTCTTATGCGAAGATGTGGGCACTGGACTGTGTCCATTATTAAGGAAATTCTCACCCACCTTTCTCAGCTACCCTTACCCTCCTGATCACTAAATCTAAGTGAGAGCCCCTGCAGGCAGAGGGCAGTTATCACGGGCTTTGTGTTTAATTTCAAACACATTTGTTCCACCTAATCTAGGACCTGAGCGTCCTGCAATCCAGCTGGGACCAAGGGGCTATTGTTTTTCCAGGGCTTAATAAGCCCTGTTCATTCAGTGGGGAGTTACCGGGATAGGCTCATTCCCAAATCTGTTACAACACATTACAAATATGTCAAGTGTTCAAGATTTAGTTGGGTCTCAGAAATATCATGAGGCACTCTTGACCTACATTTTTAAATAACCCTGGAGGTAAATGAATTCCACACTTTCTCAAGTATGTGAACAAAATGATAAAAGAATAATAGTCATGTAAGTAAATACAAGAGCAAGTTAATGTTATTTGCTTATTAAACTCCTAAGAATGAAAGACAGGTCATCTCTTTGAGGAAATTGGATATATAAAAATCCACACATCCTTCCCTGTCACCCTCCCATCACCCTGCATTCGGAAGCCATGATCCTTGGGCCCCTTTATACCTCGCCATTACGTTCCCTCTGACATTCCATGGATGTCCCTTCAGCTCAGACCATCGCCATGCCTCCCTCAACCTGCACACCTGGTCTCTTGTCTCTAGGACAGCCCACCCCCAGCCTGCTTTCTAGCCAGAGCTGCCCCTCCATCCCTGGGTGGCCAAAAAGAGCCCCCTGCCTTCACCCAGCTTGCTACCACTCAAGCACTCCTTGTGTGCGTGTGGGGAAGACAGAAGCTCTGGGCTAGCCAATGAGCATTACCCTTGCCTTGGCATCCCTGCTCCCTCTTCAATCCCTGCACTCCCCGGAGTGCCTCTGATTGCATTCGGGGTCTGGTCCATCACGCTTTATACCTTGGGGTGCACTGTTGCCTTTGAGCTATGTTTTTCTTTCCAATGTGGGGTTTTGAAGGATCTTGTTACCTCTCTCTCTCTGGCTGAAGTATGACACTTAAGAGCCTCAGGAATGTGCCATAGAAAAGCCAGCTCCAGCTATGCCTGGTGGGATGGGGGTGAGCATGATTCCACCTGCCTTTCTGGTGAGCTCTGACAAGGGGTCTTGCAAAACACGGCCAGATACAGTGACATCTCCAGCTCTAAACCCGAATGGCACTCAGCACCTGCTTAGCAAATGAGGAAGCCAACTAACTGCTCTGTGTTTCTTTGCAGGTGACCTCATACATTTGCCTCCATACCTTAGAATGGACTTTTTGTTAAACCGAAGCGGTGCAGGCACCAGCAGGGACCTGAGTTTAGGGCAAGCGTGCTTGGAACCTCAGAAAAGTCGGACCCTGAAGCGCCCCACGGTCCTTGAGCCAATCCCCATGGAGGCCTCCTCCTCCACGTCCTCCACGAGAGAGGGACAGCAGTGGCAGCAGGGGGCCGTGGCCACATTACCTCAGCGAGAGGGAGCAGAGCTGGGACAGGCAGCTAAGATGAGCAGCTCCCAAGAATCGCTGCTCGACTCTCGGGGCCATTTGAAAGGAAACAATCCCTACGCAAAATCCTACACCCTGGTATAACAAACAGCATGACTGGACAGCGGTTGTAAATACAATTTAAAAAATTCAATCAAAGCTACCTTTTTTTTACGGAATTCCAATATTTATAATTAAAGAAAATTGCCAAAATATATTAAAAAAAAGAGAGAAAATACTGAAACCACAGACAGTGCAAAGACTCTTCTGCTTTTTTTCTGTCTGAGTGTGAGCTCCATCTGCCTGGGCATCTGATTTTTTGGGAAAGAAGTCCAGTTTTATGATCTTCACAGGTTATTGCATTTTTACTGATTTTCTACAAAGTGCATGGGGGACTAATTAAATCTTCTGACTGGAAGTTCTATCACACAAGATTTAAGAACGAAAACGGAGAAAAAAATTACCCTCTTTGTGAATTTAAAAGGAACACTGATTTGGGGGCAGGGGGGAGACTTTAGTCATGTTTGCACACCTTTCTTTCCCATTAGAAACTGGGTCCTCAATTTGACCTCCTTCTGTTGTGAATTAGGATGAGTGCCGTCAGTGAAGGGGTGGGGGGGAATCAATTTGATTTTCTTTTCTGTTTATTTTTTAATTTAATGAGACACTCTTTGCATTTTGTCTAAGCGAAATAAAAACGAAAAGGTGGTCTGCCTTTATTTCGATGTCTACCTCTCTTGTCTCCTCCTGACTGCTGGGTCCTCCTTCCTCTTGATGCTTGTGTTTGCAAACACCAGGGCTGAACCCAGAGCCCAATTCAATAAACCAGAGAGGAAACCAACACTGCGAGCTCTTCAGGAATGGCTGGGAAGAGCACAGATGACGCAGCTGTTCCCAACCATAACCAGGGGCTGGCCAGGTACTCTAAGCCTCCCAGATGTTCTGCTCCTTCCTTGCCTCTCCATTAACACCTCGCCCTCTAGCTAGACCAGGGGTCAGCAAACCATGGCCCGTGGGCCAAATCCAGCCCCCTGCTACTTTTATAAATAACATTTTATTGGAACACAGCCATGCATACCATTTGCATTTTGTCTATGGCTATTCTGTGCCACGATGGCAGAGTTGAACAGTTACAAGAGAAATGGTATGGCCTACAAAGCAGAAAATATTTACCATCTGGCCCGATACAGAAAGTTTGCAGACCCCTACTCTAGAGTCCCACCATTAGCACCAGCTTACTGGAGAAAGGAAGAGAGGATGGGGGAATTCCATGCACCCTACCCTCCAAGACTTGCCCTGTCACTGCCATGTCCAGTATCTAAGTTTGCAATAGACCATCTTATCATATGTTGCCTCTGGTTCACTCCTCTGTACCCAGAGGAACACCAACCAGTAGTAAGTGATGTTCCTCTGAAATCTTTTACTTCTTCTTCCTCCAAGTTTAAATGATTTACCATGTGACTCAATCTACAGAGAACTTACTCTTAAGTACTCTGAACTGCATTCTTCATCCCCTGACCTTTACACAGTGTGCGCAGGAAAGAGCACCTCATCTTCCCATGGCACCCGCACCCCAGACTTTCTTAAGTCTCCACGACAGAAGTTTGGAACTGACCAGAAAACTTGAACAAATGCCCATGGTAGCTCAGTTGCCCAGGTAACAGACTACACAAGTACCTTCCTCTCTCTTAATAGCAGGCTCCCATTTAAGCCACCAGCATAGACTGGTGCCAGTTATTACCATCTGGGAACATGTTCAGAAATGTATTTCCTGTTCTTCCTTCTTCCCTCCCTCTCTCCCTCCCTCCCTCCGTCCTACCTCCCCTTTTCCATCAATCGCTTCCTTCCATTTATTTTCCAGGCAGGCACATTTGCCTACATAGATTCAGTGACACTGAGCACCTGCAGAACACGTCCGGGACTCGGTCAAGACCACTTGCTGACATGAACATTAGATGACTCTATGTTTGTGAAGTGTGTGTGTGTGTGTGTGTGTGTGTGTGTGTGTTTTCTTGCCATCGTTTCAGAATTTGATCTGTGTCAACAGCTCATGGTCTGCACCCTCACAGACCCTCACAGACTGCTTTTGTATGCAAAAGAAATTAAATGCTACTTTCTGGGAAAAAATTAAAACTATCTTTCATCAGTTTAAAACTTCTATGTTCCCCAAACCTAGAAGTTTACCATTTTTTTTCTTTTTCTCTCAAGCTGTGCAAAAATAAAAATTCTGCATCATGCCTGCCTCTGTAATGGATTACTTTCAATAATCCTGCCTTTATGATGTTTGTTAAAATGAGTTTGACACAAGCTTTGTGTCAAAAAGCCCAGTTCCCTACCTCTCAGGAAGAGTTCCACTATTGATGACCACAAAGAGATCCAGATCCATAGATTAAAAGGGGCACTGTGTAGTAAAACAACCATTATTGGGTGAGAAGAATTAATTTTCCTCCAGACCTCTGCCTGTCTCTAACCTGATTTATAATGTCTTTGAGAGGTCATCTTGTTGGGCTAAGTCTGAAACCAGACTGACGTATCTTAGAGCACTGGAACTCTGGTAAGTTCTTTATCCTCTGCCAAAAACTAGAGGGTCAATGAACAATAGCCATTGGGTCAATGGAGAATAGCCGCTGGGTCAATGGAGACTAGCTATAGGGTCAATGCATTATGGCTCCTGGTTAATGGAGAATAGGTATAGGGTTCAATGGACAATAGCTTTTGGGTCAATGGGCTGGGTTTCCTCTAAGGCATCCATCCAGCTGACAGTCTGAAAAATGCCCACTTTCCTGAAGTGAGCAAGGCCTTCTCATAATACATTGGCAGTAAACCACATAGCCCTCACTGCACATACATCTACAGGAACCCTAGTGCCTCCATTCAGTTCACATGTCTGCCTGTTCACTTTCTTGCATCCAAATCTGCCCCTTGACCACCCACAAGGAGAAGGGGGTGGAGAATTGGAGGTAGGGAAAGATGGAGGAGTGAAATTATACAAAGATTATCATAGGTGAGACTGGATAAGCTCTCATCCCATCATCTCTGTGCCCTTGCCACAGAGAATCTTGATAATACTTTAAGACACAGAAAACATATCATTGTTTCAATTGTTCTTAAAATAAACAGGAGATCACACTCAGTTAAGGTTCCTCTGGTCTGGGAACTTGGTCCTCCGTAGGCCAAAACGTCATGTGATTTTTAAGGAAATGACTGAGACCTAGTTGTGAACTCTATAAATCTATTTCTAGCAAAGGTGGAGAGCCTTCAGGGTCTAGGATTGGAAATCCAAGGACTAGATGATTAGACTAGTCACCTACCCTGGAAAGTTCAATGGGAGCTGATGGTATGTCCATGTTCAAAAGCCTTCCTCAGTTGCCCAAAGAATGTGGCCTGGAGGGTATCATCAGCTCTCTGAAGGTCACTTGGGAAGATTAAGTATCAACAATTTAATATCCAGGGGTCCTGAGCCCCATGTTGCTCTTCCACCCATTCGCTCAAAGTGACCTCTCAAACAACAGGGCCAGAGGAATGAAGCTGGAGTGAAGGAATGGTTTTCTTCAGCTCTTAGAAACCAAGGTGTTGCAATCTTAGTAAGGACATAAGTCAAGGAATCTTCAGGTTTATGTAGAACTATGTCTGTTTGTTCTTGTATGTTGTTTATTTGAGAAGATTCGTGATGGTAGAGCTCTTGAGCTTTTAGCAGGACTATCTGAGCCTGCCAAGCCAGGGCTAAGATGGAGTTAGATGGTAACTATGGACAGAGCCCTGGCTGAGCCCTTTTTCCCTCTGCAAATCGGGACCAAATACTGGAAGGACCTCAGTGTTAGCTGGGTCACTCAAATGTCACTAGGCATGGGAGTGGGGAATAACTGTTGAGAAACAATCCTTCATGAGTCCCTTGCATTTGTGCATGTCTTCTGAGCAGAGGCATTAATAGATTCTGTTCTGACTCTCTTTTCAAGGATGTCTGCCTAACGAGTAGCTTTGGAAGACAGACCTATGTCTCCCTGCTGGGCAAAAGACAGATCTACTTGCTGACTGAGATAATAAAAACAATGTCTCCCTCCAAGGCAAAATTTGCCAGGTTTGCCAGCAACCCCCTTTTCTAAGTTTGGAGCTTCATAGGCATTAAACACAGTCATTCGCATCCTCCAGGTTCCCTGCCTGTCTACATGACTTCAGGCAGGTTCCCTTGTGTTCTTCCATCTTCGCTCCAATTTCATCTTCTCAGTGAAGCCTTCCCTGAACACCCCATTTCATACTGCATCGAGCCCCCTCCCAGCATTCCTGCTCCCACATCTTCTGTAGCTCTCGATCCATACCCTTCTCTTCTTCTGAATTACTATGTAATTTACTAATTTATAATGATAATTTTTCACTATCTGTCTTTTCCAACAAGAAGGTCAGCTGCACAAAAACAGAACTCCATTTTTCTCATTGTGTCTTCCTTTCCTAAGTCAGGCACCTGGTCATAGTAGGCATCCTATAAATATTTGTTGAAATGGAAAATATGTTTGGTGTTTCTTAATTTCATGGTTTGTAAGCTGTGACACAAACCTACTGTGTACACAGAGTCTCCCTGGCTCTTCTGCATCACCCCGTGGGCCTTGAGGGTACAAAGGAACTGATGGGAGCATGGCACTCATGCCAATCACTCTGCTGGGAGTAATACCACAACTGAGTCTCTGACTTAGGAGATTCTTGTCCTCTTCCAGCACCCATGGAACTGTGGCAGACCAACCTATTAGCTTTGGACTATAAATCTGAGACTCTCTACAGATCCTGACAATGGTGAACTAGATGTGGGGAACACCAGCCCCCTCCTCCACTCTCTAACAGGACTCCTGCAGCTTTGACTTCTGGGTGTAATCCACTCACAGACTTTTTGCAAAATTTGATGGGAATGTTGTTGTTATTGTTGTTTTACCTTTCTCAATCTCTCACTTTCAGAAAGGGGAAAAGCTGGGAAAAAGTGACTTTGAGCACATGGCAAGGAGTGTCTGTTTCACCTCCCAGGACAAGCTTGGCAAAGCTGTAAAGCTCTTTGTGTTCCAGAAACGTCAAGCCAACTGTAAGAAGAAAAGGCAATGTTTATTGTCACTGGCATTGTGCCTCCCCAGAGAGGGTTGTGTTCTGCTTCAAAGAAATAATCCTTCTCTGGAGAGAAAAACAACTGAGATATACGTTCATGTATGTAATGAAGGGAAGGTGCTCAGCAATGTCCTTGAGTCAGGAGGACCCAGGGCCAAACTACCACAGAGTGGGCTACCCATGACCTCCTAGGCATCACAGTCGGGGGTGGGGGGCAGCATTTCCAATTATGCTGTGTGCGGGCACAAAGTCATGCTCTCGAAGAGTTAATTCAGTGTTTGCCTTAATCTCTCATTCTCTGAGGTTCCCCTAAGGGCTGAATGTCTCAATAAAGAGAGAGGACCTCCTCTTGCCACTCTATGAAAAAATATTTGGCAATCTATTAAAAAGATGCTTCCTGTTTCCAGATCCAAAATTTTAAGTGTTTTACCAAGGTTAAACTTCTGAGATGGAGCAATAATGGTGGCAGCATGCTGGTCTAGCACTCAACCCTAGGCATGTGGGAGAAAATGACCCTTGACCTGAGGGAGAGCACAATCTTCCATGCAACCACTGTGCCCACACTCATAGTAACACACGGATGAAACACGTCCCACCCACCACATCAGCAACCCTCCAACATCTATGTTCCCATCAAGGTGGGAGTTTGCTCTGTCATTGACAAGGAAGGTAATCTGATGACAGAACAAATAGATGTAATCTGCACATGCAGAGCAAAGCACAAGCCTGGTAAAGACGTCCTGTTAGCCCAACACTACCTATTTTTCTGACTGGCCATACGACAAGAGAACACGCCTGTTCCGTTGAAACTTCCACTTACCTTCCTTCATGATCTTCAGAATAGTGGACCTTGGTGAAAACATTCAGCCCAATCATGTGGCAAGAGTTAACCTTCAACACTGAGGAGATGATGGTTTCATTAAGAGTAGTTAAGAGTCTTTTGTATCAAACCAAGCATAATGAAGATACTTCCAATAAGGGTTATCAGAGCAAGTAGCAAGGGGACATTCTAGCGGCTACAGAGCCAACTGGAAACCCTCCAGCTTCCATTCTTGTCAAAGACTGTTCTCAAGATGCCTTTGTCTGTTTGCCTCCCAATTGCCCATTCTGCTGAACGTGAAAAATTTTGTGTGTTTAATGATGTCAGGTCATAGGAGGATTTGGGGGTGGCAAGGCACATGGTATAACAGCAAGAACACTGTGCAGAGAGGCTCAGCTCTAGCACCAAGAAGCCCAGAAACTCACTGTGATATCTCCTGCATGGCTATCTGGTTTGGACATCTGCAAACAGACCTGATTGGATCAGCTCTCCAAGGCCCTTCCAGCTCAACAAGGGGATGATCCTTCTTGGTGTCAATCTCATTGGGTAAATATCTGAGCTCCTTGGAAGTGTGTGTGAGAGGTGAGGGCTGCATTACATTCATTTTTTTTTTTTTATTCCTACATCCAGCCCAGGCATTAGCCAAAACTGGTAGATGTTCTTAAATGATGCTTATGAAGTGAATGTAGGTGTGCAGATGTTCTGTAGAATGTAAAAAGGGTGCCCTAAATATGCGTAAGCCCAGGGTATAAGACAGATTTTAACCTTTTTAATAAACTCCTAAATTCAGCTAATTACTGTGTGATACTCTTTATCCTGAGGGGAGGGGAAAATAAAGAAACCTGATTCTGACTACTTGGCCACGTGACAAGAAAGCATGCCTATTTCATTGAAATTCCACTTTTGAAGGTTTCAGGTAACAGAGACTTCACTGCATGTTGCATAAAATCTCACATACTGGTATTAAAGAGATTGACCTTCTCTCAGTCCCCTTTAAATAAAAACTTCTTTTAGGTAGGCTCCATTCAAACATTCCATTTAGCAGATTACTAAGTTTGTGCTGGTAAACCTTATGTGAGAGTCACAGAAAGTTGATTTTTGTTGTTGTTGCCACCGTTGGTAACAAGGCAGGTGTCGATTCGATCCAGCAATTGCACTACTGGGTATTTACCCCAAAGATACAAATGTAGGGATCCGAAGGGGTACGTGCACCCCAATGTTTTAGCAGCAATGTCCACACTAGCCAAACTGTGGAAAGAGCCAAGATGTCCATCGACAGATGAATGGCTAAAGAAGATGTGGTATATATACACAATGGAATATTACGCAGCCATCAAAAGGAATGAGATCTTGCCATTTGCAATGACGTGGATGGAACTGGAGGGTGTTATGCTGAGTGAAATAAGTCAATCAGAGAAAGACATGTATCCTATGACCTCACTGATACGAGGAATTCTTAATCTCAGGAAACAAACTGAGGGTTGCTGGAGTGGTCGGGGGTGGGAGGGATGGGGTGGCTGGGTGATAGACATTGGGGAAGATATGTGCTACGGTGAGCGCTGTGAATTGTGTAAGACTGTTGAATCACAGATCTGTACCTCTGAAACAAATAATGCAACATATTTTAAGATAAAAGAAAAAGAAGAAGATAGCAGGAGAGGAAGAATGAAGGGGAGTAAGTCGGAGGGGGAGACGAACCAGGAGAGATGATGGACTCTGAAAAACAAACTGAGGGTCCTAGAGGGGAGGAGGTTAGGGGGATGGGTTAGCCTGGTGATGGGTATTAAAGAGGGCACATTCTGCATGGAGCACTGGGTGTTATGAACAAACAATGAATCATGGAACACTACACCAAAACAAATGATGTAATATATGGTGATTAACATAACAACAAAAAAATTAAAATTAAAAACAAGGCAGGTGTCGGGGAGCCTTAGTGGCTCAGTCATTAAGTGTCTGCCTTTGGCTCAGGTCATGATCCCAGGGTCCTGGGATCGAGCCCCACATCGGGCTCCCCGCTCCTGAGGAAGCCTGCTTCTCCCTCTCCAACTCCCGCTGCTTGTATTCCTGCTCTCACTATCTCTCTGCTCTGTCAAATAAATGAATAAAATCTTTAAAAACAAACAAACAAGGCAGGTGTCTGTCCTTGGTGGGTATAGCCCACATTTGCCAGGGCATCACATTTCCCACTCTTGGAAATGTAAACCAGTGTTCTGCAGCTGAGGTTCCTAGGAGGCCAACACTTCTGATGCTACCCAGTTCCACCTGGGTCAGGCTAACCCATCAGGACCTTCTCCAAACCCCCATCCCATCTCCTGCCCTCACTGCCAGCAGACAGCAACCAAGAAAATGTCTTCCTTTTTCTGCACACACCCCCAAATTCTTCTGAGCCTATACCCTTCCTTACTCTTGCCTTGCCAGGGCAGTAGAAAAAGTGGTCCCTTCCTACCCACAGCTCACCTGTCCATTGTAGTCTGGATCTCAACCCCTCCCACCTTTATAAGACCCACATTCCCCTGTTCATTCCTATCTCCTCTCATATTCATATATAAAGATATTCAAGTCTTTCACATCAAGAAAAAAGAAATCTCTTCTTCCCCCCCCTACTCACTGCAGGCACTGCCCTGTCCCCTGTCTCCTTCACAATGAAGCATCTTGAAGAAGTGTACACCATGGCCATGTGCCCTCACCACCTGTTTTTCTCCCATCTACTCTTTCCCCTGAAGTTGACCTCCCCACAAGGACATGGAGGAATTCCTTGTGGCCCAATCCCAAGTCCCGCTCAGTTTGGTCAACCTCTTCTGCAGCACTGGAGAAATTGTCTTCGTCCCGGTTTCTGGTTCTTCTGCTCTTTGGGATAATTCTTCTCAATTTCATTGATAAGGTTCTCATTCTCCAAAGCTCCTTTCAGATTGTGTATTTTCCCAGATATCCACTCTCACTCATGCTTTTATTTCTCACCCTGGACAATTAGTGTCCCATCTGCAATCATAACTTTAATTCTCATCTGCATTCTGCTGATTCCTAATTTATTCCTCCAGCCGGAACTTCTGCCCTGAGCTATCAGTCTACATCCAACAGCCTCCTGGACATCTCCATTTGGATGTCCTCAACACTGATGACTGTGTATGACCTCATTGCTCCTGGCTTCCCTCCTCCTGCGTCCCTATCCCAGTGATGGCTTTATCATCCAATCCATGACTCTCCTTCACCTCCACAGTCACTAACCTTGTCTCTTATCCTCTCACACTTTTCCCCATGCTTCTTAATCTCTCCACAACTGTTCTGGTTCAAGTCATTCTTCACATGGATTATTGCAATGACTTTCTAGAATAGGTCTTGGTATCTCCAATATTATACACTTTCCAATCTCATTTTCTATACAAGTGCCATACTAGTCTTCCTGTCATGCAATTCCCATTGAGTAATTTATTGATTAATAATTTTCATTATTTTCTATTGCCTTAAGTAAACTATCCAGGCTCTTCAGTATGACATAAAAGACCATCCATGATCTGGTTCTCATCTAGCGTATTCTGTCTAAACTAGACTACTCTATCAACACCCCTTTATCCCCCACCACCCCTTCCACACATACACACACTCAAAGTTTCTGTCAGTTTCTTCAATATTTGTACCTAGTCTCTCATCCTCGTGACTTTACACGTACTTATTCATCTACCTGTAACATCATAGGCCTTATCCCACTTGTCTGAATAATCCTCACCCATCTTTCTGAGCTCAACTCAGAGGTCACCTCCTGGGGCATAGTTGTCCTTCTCCCTTATCACACCCTTAAGCCCAAGAAAGAGACTGAGGCTCAGTGACCCTGGAATTGCAAGGTAAGTTATCGCACTTACCTCTCTGAATTATGACATTTTGCTTAGGATCTGCCTCTCCTCCTAGCCATGAACTACAGGTCTGTAGAAGACACTGTCTGTACTTCATCTAGAACTCCTCACATCTCTTTTACTCAATTCCTCTGTGCCCATCCTCTGGCTTCAAGGGTCTGTATATGTGACTCTTTTTGGAAGAACTCCCTTTGGCTGCTGGAGCCACTTTTTACATACAAGTGACGAGAGCAGGAGCTGCCTGGGAGTTTGTGTCCCCTGGATGAAGGGACTTTACCAGTGACTAACTGGCACAGAGTGTGGAATCCAAGATGCCTTGCCTATGGGCAAGGCAACCATCCTGTTGAGCTGTACCTTACTCTTCACTTCTCCCTGAGACACTAGTCTGAGCCCAAGACTTTGTCTGAAGTTATTCCCTGTTTGACATCTTCCTTATTCTTCTCTGGTTTGGAAAGGTCAGCAATCATGATCAAGATTCACATATATCATTTCATCCTTCCTGCCCCAGAGCTGAAGCCCACACATCACAGGGCTCATGGAGTAATAAATGTACCAAGATGGGGTCCCATATAACAAAATGTTGTCTAGAACAAAGGGACCACTTAGGGCAAAGAAAGTGTGCCACTGGACACATGATGATGGGTCTACTGGTCCTACAATAATAGAATAATAGAGCATGATGATGGTACCTTGAAGATGTAGCCAAGATGATAGAATGGAGACAACACCCCGTGAAGTTGGGGTACTGTGGTCCCCCAGGATGCAGCACATATCTTAAACCAACAGCCATTATATGGTACCAAGTCCCCGGTGGTAGAATACATGGATCCAGAAACCAAAGTTTGGAAGCAGGAGTGACCTTACTGACCACTGCCTTTAACAACTCACAAGGAAATTTGTGATTTCATCCCCACAAATTTAGGTTCTATAGGCCCACTTACCAGAGGAGAGCTGTTTCCATCTGGAGACACGGTAAAAGTCACCTTAAACTTAAAGCTGCAGCTGTTACCCAGTCATTTTGGGTTCTCTCTAACAGCAGATCGGCAGGCAAATAAAGGTATTACCATCCTGGCAGGAGTACTTGACCTTGATCATCATGAAGAAGTAGGGTTTCCATGTCCTGGGTGCAGAAGGGAATATATTCACCATGCCGTTGATTCACTGGAGTATCTCTTGGTGCTCCCAAGCCCATTTTTAACTGTGCGTGGGCAGTTATAACAACCATAGCCATAAATAGAGATAGTCACCAGGGGCTCCATCCGCTCAGGGATGAGGGTCTTGGTGACTTTGCTAAACAAGCCACCCAGGCCAGCAGAAATAATTGCCATTGGTGAGGATTATCTAGAACAGATGCCAGATACTTCTTTGAGACCAGCTATAGCAGCAGGGGCTACATTTTGTCCCACTAACTCTCCTCTTACAGGGTTTTCCACAGAAATTGAACTCAAACCCAAGCTTGAAGAAGCCATGACAGGTTGGAGGGAATGTAAGGTGAGAAGGAAGTAAACCTAGACAGATTATGGGCTGGACTATATGGACTATTGGTGCCCCCACCCAGACCCCTCAAATATCTTCTTAATCTTTCCAAGTGCCCACATACCAGCTTTGGTAGGTTGCTCTCCTAAAGGTAGCCCCTATAACTGCCATCAGTGCACTGCTCTTGAGCTACTGGGATTACCTTTCCTACAAGCATGGAGAGCCAACATGCCCAGGAATTAACATCCCCTGGAGAGAGCTTACCCAGGGACTGATGAGCACAAGAGTATGGAAACCCAGCTCCCTTGCCTCCATATGGAGCAAAATCCAAACTGCAGTCTATGATTTAGAACATGAGACCAGCCCAAAGCTGGGACTTTGCCAGATATCACATCCTTGCTTCTTATCTCTTCCAACTTCCTCCCCCACTCCCGTTTTGCTTTCTCCTGGTAACATTGTAGCCTTGTAATAAATTATTTGCATATAAACTCACATCTCAATTTCTATTTCTAGGGAGGCATACCTAATGACAGGTCTCCCACTTCGTTCTACTCCCTGTTCCTGTCCAAGCGCCTAGTATGTATTACATGTTCAATAAATATTGGGCAATAAAGACATAATGAATAGGTGGCATCACAAATGTTAATACCTCTTTTCTTATTATTTTCATTAAGGAATATTATTATTATTAATCTTATTATGATTTTTCCTGGGAGAGGCTTGCTGATTGCTTTCTGGCCTTCTCCGCGTATGATGCGAGTAAATCTTGTCCAAAAGTAAAGGACAAAACATAAGACCAAATCCTCTTATTTTGCTTTACTATTTTTTTCTTTAGTTTAGTTGAATAAATTTTACGTGTAACATTGTGTAAATTTAAGGTGTACAGTATGTGATACATTTATATATTGTTAATTTGATACATTACGTTGCCATTGTAATGATATTTGTCACATTATGTACTTATAGTACAATATTACTGTCTATATTCAATATACTGTGCATTAGTTCTCTATGGCTTATTGCGTACCTTTTACAAGTTTTTGTACCTTTAAAGGCCATCAATCTTGAGCCCTCACCCCCCCATCCCCTAGTGGCCATGATATTTACTGTTTGAATTGTAAAATGCTCTTCTGCATTCTTGAGGTGACAGAAGCCCGCTTTGGGGAGTCTGCTTGGAAGCTGATCTGTGAGCCTGGGGAAGACAAATGGAAACCAGCATGAGAGACCACCGATGTTGTCTCCAATAGAAAGTGAGGTAGAAGCTTGTTCTGGGTTAACCTTCCCTCCCAGGCCTTCTCACCGATGAAGAACTGGCAGGACGCTGCTAGAGCAGGGATTCTGCAAAGGACATTTTCATCTGGATTGACAGGCTTGGGGAATAGGTAAATCAGTCAGGGCTTTGAAGTCAAGGAGGGGAAGTCATTGGTTTCTTCAGCAGGGTAGGACTCAGCCAGGAAGTATCCAATTTTATCTTTTGTCTTTGATCTTTGACCACAAAATCCTTTCCAGGTTTATAACCTGATGAGGATTAACATTTGGACCAGCAGCAAAGGTTTTCAAAGATAGAAGATGAGATATTTATAGGTCTTGCATTACATGTAGAACCTTTAACACCATTTCCAGAAGTCTGAGTTTGGTTTTTCTTTTAAGGCTTTTTTTTTTTTTAATGATACCCCACTTTGTGGCTGATTCATCCTCCCTGCTCCCTGCTAAGAGGAGCCCAATGTTGCTAACACATGGGGCAAGAGATTGTTGACTTGAGCACAACATTTTAAAAGAGGGCCAAAAAAAGACACCATTTCACACAAAGTCCATATGAGCTAGTCTTTGGACCAAAAATAATAAATATAGGAGAATGGGCTTCATTAGAACCTGCCCCATTATACAGATGGAAACCACTGAACCCTGAACACACCACACCAGGGTCTTTTCATCAAGCAATTCATCTTGAGACTTAATGAAATAACTCAAAGAAGTCTTACTTTTCTTTAGGTCACTTCAAAGACTTTTGCCCTGACTTGC
Source organism: Zalophus californianus (assembly GCF_009762305.2). NCBI lineage: Eukaryota > Metazoa > Chordata > Mammalia > Carnivora > Otariidae > Zalophus > Zalophus californianus. The sequence continues at coordinate 210,292,833 of NC_045595.1, read as the reverse complement.
CCATGTACACTAACCTTGCTGGGATCTTAAAACATAGTAATTAAGAGTATGAGATCTACAGTCAGATTACTGGATTTGATTCTGGGCTCTACCATGGATAAACTTGTAACCTTTGGGCGGTTACTTCCTGAGTCTCAATTTCATTATATGTAAAGCATGGGAAATAATACTAACTTCTTTCAGGGATGTTGTGAGTATGGAATGAGTTGATGCACCTAAAAGGCTCAGAACAACGGTTTGGCACATATAGGTTATTAATAAGTATTAACAATTGTGCCTAAGGATTCCTTTGACCCAGTTACTTAAGACTATCCATGCTGAGTAACACCTGTTAATAGAAAATGTCCCAACAAGCATCCCACTCACTTCCAAACACTGTTTCAACATTTGGGCTGAGAAGGGTCATTTTGTTACATATATCGGCATAAGGCAAACACTCCTAGGAGCTTTTGATTGGGTGAATGTCCGTGGTACTGAAATCGATTCCTAGCCCAAGAACATATATATATGTAAGCATGCTTAATCATGTTTAAGTGTTTAATTATGTAGTGCCTTTTCAATTTTATATTATGTCTTCTGGTGATGTGAGCCAGTTGGGTTCATAAAACTAATTATATTAACATATATTATAGAAGGAGGAGAAGGGCTGCAGAAGGGGAGAGTAGGGAGAAAAAGAGGCGCTAATTAAAGCCATCTTAAAGCATTTATGGGTTAAACCTCAAAAGAAACTGTTCCACTATCACTCTAAAAGAAGCATGATTAGAATTTTTAAATAGTCATTAATGTCACGTAGCTACACGTTCTCATGTATTTATTTATTAGACTTACTAAAAGTAGCAAAAACAAGTTCTTGTTTCTCAAATGTCTAATAGCCAAATTACATTGAGTAACTCCTGACTAAGCACAGAAAAGCGTCCATGTGGACCTTGGCGGCGTATGAAACGGTCACGGCACACCCACTTGGAAGCTGTTCTTTCCTGCAACCTCTATTAGAGTCCTGCTTGCTTTCCCATCCTTCAACAGTGAGGGAGGATTTACACAGCTTCCATGTAAAGGGCCACAGAGAGCTCCTCTAACTATCGCAACCTTCAATAGAACTTTACAAAACTGACAAGACTTCACTGAAAATCATGGAATTTGTATGCTGGAATGAAAGCTATATGCAGCAATGGTGCCTGTAAAGCAAGTTTGAAGATACACATTCAGTTACAGACAGACCCTTAGATGACCCCCCATGACCCCTGCCTTCTGATAGTCATACCTTTGGGCAATCCCCTTCCTCTGAGTGTGGACAGCACCTAGGATGTTCTTTCCAGAAACAGAATAAGGCAAAGCTGACCGTCTGTCACTCCCGTGATTACATCACATAAAAATTCACCTTGCTAGCCACTTGCCTTCACTTTTCTGCTGGCCTTCAAGAGGTAGGTGCCATGCTATGAACTGCCATGCGGAGGGCTGTGGGGCAGGGGACCGTGGGGAGACCCTGCAAGCTTAGGGCAACTTTCGGCCAGCAGTCGGTCCTCAGTCTTGCACCTAAAAGGAAATGCGTTCTGCCAATAATCTGAACAAACTTGGAAACACTTTCTTCTCCCAAAGAGCATTCCCATGAGACCTCAGGCCCTGTCAACTCCTTCACTGAAGCCTGGTGAGACCCTGAAGCTGAGAACCCAGCTACATCCCACCCCAAACCCTCACTGACAGAAACTATGAGATCTGAACCATGTGTTGTCCTCAGCCGCTAAGTTACATGGCAGTAGATAATTAATACACATATTAAGAAGCTTCAGATGTATAGAGATGGAACTATCCTGTTCCTCCATAACTGAACTCAGCCTCCATTTGAATTGGTGATTAAGGGGCATCTGGATGGCTCAGGTAGTTAAGCATTTGCCTTCAACCCAGGTCATGATTTCAGGGTCCTGGGATCAAACCCCACATAGGGCACCTGGCTCAGCAGTGAGTTTGCTTCTCCCTCTCCTCCGGCCCCTCCCCCCTGCTTATGCTCTCTCTCTCTCTCTCTCTCTCTCTCTCTCTCTCTCTCACTCAAATAAATAAATAAATCAAATCTTTTTAAAAAATTAAAACTCAATCCAAGGAAACTGGACACTTCCAATTTATGACTCAGTCTATTGGGGGTAAGTAGTTATCCAAAAGAAGGATTCCTTCCTTTCCCGTCTTTGTGTCTTTGTGGCGAACTAAGTTCTAGGAGAAGGTATGTTCTGGGGAACACACACATGGTTCAGGACAGGGTGAGGGTTGGCCTCCAACCCCTGCTACAACCCGGGTCTCAGTGAAGCTTCCCCTCATGGCCTGTCGGTATTCTGTGTGGACAGCCAGTGAGCACTAAGGCCCACGGTCCCTGCCATGGCTACTATGTTCCCCTGTTCTGACTTAGTGAGTGCTCTGGTCCCCCTGGGGGCCTGGCCCTCGCTGGGATGTGCAGGACCTTGAGATTACCTTGGAACCTGTCTGGCTAAATGCCTCTGTCATCTACTTAAGGGTCTGCTTAGGTCATGTTAAGAAGCTTGCCGTATTTCCCGATTATGCTCCCTGGGCTCCTCAAACCTCTGTGCATGATTCTTGCCTCTTTAGAGTTTAAAATTGCCTCTGGGGTTCTTCTCAGATGCCGACTAACAGCTCTGTTCTAACCTCCCTTCCTCCTAAGCACCTTGTTGAATCCTTACTTCCCTTTGCAAGTAGTTGAAAAGCGGCCTTTGCATTACATTCTGTGTCTTCTCCAGAAATCTGGCTTATTTTATTCTCTCTGTACTCGGCCCTCCAGGCTTTCTTGCCAAAACTCACAAATCCTTTTGTTTTTCAACCAAGTCCAACTCTTACACATCAAAATTCCCTTTGCTTTTAGGTTGTTATCTTTACAGTGAATTTCAAGAACCAGTTTTGGAGCTCCAAGTCAAGAATTCGGCCTTTGTTCTAGACAGGATCATCTCTTCCCTTGAGACCTGAGAGAGAGAAAGTTGCCTGAACGCTTGTGGAGAGATAGGAGGAACAGAGGGGACACTGTCAAGATAATCATATGCCACATACAGCCACGTATAAGAGTACAGTGGGCAAATTATGTCTCCCCCCCCAAAAAATATGTTGAAGTCCTAACACTGAAACCTAAATGTGACCTTATTTCAAAATAGACTCAAATTAAAATTAAGTCATAATCCACTAGGGTGGGCCCTACTGCAACATGATTGATGTTCTTAGACACTGACACACAGGGAAACAACCGTGTGATGCTGGAGACAGAGATTGCGGTGATGCGCTACAAACCAAAGAACACCAAGGGTTATCAGCATCATCAAGAGCAAGCAACAGATTCTCCCCCAGAGCCTTCAGAGGGAGCAGGGCCCTACCAACACCTTGACTTCAGACTTCTGGCCTCTAGCACTTGGAGAGAATAATTTCTGTTGATGTAAGACAAGCAGTTGGTCTAACTTGGTAGGGCTGCCTGAGGACACCAATGCAGACAACTAGACGGGGACTGGTCACGACCATACGATGATAACCCTCCACCTCTCTTGTCCACCACCAGACCCCAAATTCCATGAACGTATCAGTTGTCATCCTTCAGATGCAAGTCAGTGAATATGCAACATATCCTGATTTAAGTGAGAAAGAGATTTTGTTGGCTCAAGCCTAAATCTGCAGAATAGATCTGATCAGCCTCAGGAGCGGCTGGTACAGGTGCTCAGTTACTATCACCTTCCAGCTTTGTCTGTTTTTCCTCTTGTCCTTCATCCTTCAAAGCTCAGCCTTTCTACTTGGGCTATGGAACCCACCCTTTTGTTCATCCTTTGCTATTGTTTTCCAGTAATTATCCTTTCTCTTTCTCTGTCCAGCTAATCAATCAACCACATAATCAATTTTAATCCTGAAAACTCATTTGGCATGAGACAGTGCTGCACGGTGATTAGGAGCCAGTATCCCTGACAACCATTAGCTCTGTGTTCTTGGATGAGTTATTAACTTTTCTGTGCCTCATTTGTAAAATGAAGATAAGAAAAGTAATTACCTCACAGTGTTGCTTCGAGAACTAAGTTGAGAGGCATTTAGTACATGCAACTCAGGGAGTTAATGTGCATTAAATGTGGAGAGTGGGGCCTGACAAACAGTGAGCACCCTATGTGTCCCTACTTATAGAATTTGCTGTCCATCATGCAAAGTCCTTTTAAATTTAGAAGTAAAACTTTTCAAAGCAAGCCTGGGACATATACTTGCCCTTCCCACAAGTTATACAGTGAAGAAAGTGAAGCTCAGAGAGGTTTAGTATCTTGTCCAAGATCACCAAGTTAGCAAAAATATGGCTAATATTCCAAAATAGTTTTCTCATTTCCAAGTGTGGAGATCTCTCCCTCCATTTGACTCCTCCTCTGTGTTCTGAAATACCCAAGCGTCCCTTGTCCTAAAAATATCCTTCCCTCCTCCTGCTGGGTTCTGAATGTCCCCTGCAGGCCCTAAACATCTCTCATCTGTTCCCACTTTTATTTACTGGGATCTCATAGAAGTAGCTGATATCACTCCCATATTCCCAACCCTTGCTTACTTCCTTTACAGTCTTGTTTTCTTTTTACCTTCTCCCCAGAATGCTCTTTCGAAGGTTAGTAGACAGTCCCTGAGTGTGGCATCGGATGGCCTTTCCAAGGCCCAGCTTTCCTGACCACCTGGAGAGGGACACCTGTCCATGACTCTCCCTTGGAATTGTCTCCCACCCGTGGCTCGCCCGGTGTCTTGGTCTGTTTGGGTTGCCACGCAAACACCACAGATGGAGCAGCTTAAACAACACTTGTTTCTCACAGTTCTGGAGGCTGGAACTCCCAGACCAAGGGGCTCACAGATTGGATTCTTGTTGAGGCTTCCCTTCCTGGCTTGTGTCTGCCTGCCTTGTGTCTGGCTGCCTTCTAGCTGTGTCCTCACATGCCTTTCCTCAGTGAGTGGACACAGGCGAGAAGGTAGAGGGCCTCTGGTTTCCCTTCATCTTCTTACAAATATGCTGACCCCACCATGAGGCTCCACACTCATGACCTCATCTAAATCTAATTACCTCCCCAATCTCCATCTCCAAATATCATCATACTGGAAGTTAGGGCTTCAACATATGAATTTGGGGGGACACAGACATTTAGCCCATAATACTAGGCTCTGCACCTCCCTTGTCCTCCATCTGGGACTTTGGAGTGTGCTGTGTGCCCCCATCCCCCAGTGGCCCCATGGCCTTCTCCAGTTAGAACTAGAGGCTGTCATTGCTCCAAAGCAAAGTCATCAGGCCAGTTGGAAAGAAAGAAGAAAGATGTCAAGCTCTTAATATCTGAGGGTTTTTTTTTTTTAAAGCTATAGCCCCAGGAAAAAAAAATGAAATGATTTTAAAACTACTTGCTTTTCCTAAGAAGGAAAGTGCTCTTTAAACCAGAAGAAAGACATGGAAAGGAAAATAATTAGATGTGCACAAGGTCTCTGAGAAGTAGTCGTGAATCCACCCCAGGACTGACCCCAAGTGGAGGAGGCATCCCAGAGCCATATCCGCTCTGATATGATGGGGATTGGAGAGTTAAGGGGACGTGGGGGCCCATCTGAGTGGACTACTGAGCCCAAGGGCACAAGGTAGGCTCACAGAGCCCCCACCCCGATAGACTGGAGAGGAATCGAACGCGATGGCAGGCAGGGTCAGAGCCGGGGTCGTTGTCCTGAGGGTAGCGGTGTGGGCCGGCCAGAACTGAGGAACACCAACAGGACATGAGTGTTGCAGAGGCCGGTGACTACAGATGCCAAGTGAGGCCCAATTCCTTCCCGGCCAAGACGCCATCATGTTAGTCCTTAGAACGAATTTGCCCCCAGCCCCGAAAAGAAAGGGAGTGGGAAAGGAGCCTGAATATTCACCGTGTTTACTGGGAACGAGGGAGATCATGTTTCTGCTACTTGCAGAAAAGGGCCTCTCGGGAGACAAGGTAAGTTATATGACCCAGGCATTGATCCGTGCAGTTTTGGAAACTGCTCCGTGCAAAGTGGTGGGTTTTGTGGCTGATGCCGGGGCTTAAGTTCCACAAGGAAGGCAGTGGGAAAAGAAGAGTTGGTATCAGACGGGAGAGAACACGTGGAACCCACACGCTGGAGCCAGAAGCCCCGAGAACAGATGGGAACCTGTGTGGATCTCTGTTCTGAACGCGGCCTCTTTACCTCACTGGTGAGGGAAGGACCACAACCATCGCGTTACGGGAGGATCAAACACATAGCATCTCGCCCTGGACAGAGGAGACTGGAACCGCTTGTTGGTCACATACCCTCACAGCCAGGGCAGGATGACACCACACACTGCGCAGGACTGTGGGAGCAGGCTTTACAGAGTCAGGAGGACATGGCTGGCTGGTTTGAATAATGCTGCAGGCCGGCAGAGAACTGAAGCCTGCTGTCATCCGTGAGCAAGCCCTGTGCCTGGTCCCTGTGATAAAGAGAGTGGTTTAGCTAGGGGGCCCTTTCCACAAGAGCACAATGGGGAGGCAGACTTGCGGTGATGCCATTGGAGGCTCTCCTGTGTTTTCCCAGAGGTGAGGGATTAGCCGTGTCCCAGTCTGTGACAGGTGGAGGGCTGTCCTGCAGAAGAAGGTGGCACTTGGTCATGGAGCCAAGCCCACCACCACCGAGGAGTTGGAGAAGCAGAGTGGACCTTCAGTGGGAGCCACACAGCCGAGCCAGTGAATGAGGACAATGTGTACCAGCGACGATGGTGCCTGGACACTGTTCACTGACCTCCCAAGGGCTGAAGGAACATGGCTGCTTCTTCTCCTTCACCTTTAAAACCTCATGCAAATGCCCTATGGCCCAGTCTAATTGGACCGTATGCACAGAGCTGGATCCTGGGAAACATAGTTGCCACTTGGCCATGTCACAGTGGTGAAGCCACCACCCAATCCCTACCATTCCTCCAGGACCAGAGCAAGTCCCATGTCATCCAGGGGAAGGCTCTCCTGATTATCTCAGGTGAAAATGATCCCCTTCTCCTGGGCACCTCCAAAACACCTTATCCTTCCCCAAATAGTGCTCCTGATTTTGTGCTACATAACTATTTGTAATGATTCTGCATCTCCCCTAATGATAATTAAGCCACTGCCTGCCATCTCTTGCCATGGATCACCCCTAATTCCCCACCCTCAGTAGCCCAAAAGCAACCATCATCATCCCCATTTTGCAGGTGAGTAAACACGACTCAGGGAAGGTGAGAAATTTACCTAAAATGGTGAAGCAGGAAGCAGCAGCAGGACTGAGCGTCGCAGCCCGACTTCTCCGATTCCACCCCGGTCTCCTCCCCCAGCTCCCAGCTCCCTAAGCTGAGGGACTGAACTTTATCTGGGCAACTTTCATACCAACTGGTTCTGCAGCTTGGACAGGATAAGAATGCCCTTGGGATCCATTCTAATCCTTTTCCTGGGTATGAAGCCCAGCACCCATTTTCATAGGGACCAGAACTGCAATTGGCGAAACCTCGAATCAGACCCCTCCTGATTTACATGGCCTCACACTATTCTGATGACAATTGCCACATGCTCAGTCTGGGTCCCCTGACCCAGCCTCAGGCTCCCAGTGCCATGTTCTGCACACTCGTTCCCTTGTCAGATGTGCACAGGGCCCCGGAGGAAGGTGTTACTAGTCCCAGTTCCGTGTGAGAAAACCCATACTCACAGAGAGTCACTTGCCCAAGGTCAGAGACCATAAAGAATAGAAGGTGGGATCTCAGGCAGCCAGATGCCTCATCCCCCCTCAGAGTTGTTCTTGGTTCCAAACCCCCTTACAGGTGGAGGGCGGGCTTCACTCCAAGCTGCCTGCCAATTCCAGTGTCCCTGCCCTCAACCTCCCCTCCTCCAGACACCTCAACTCTGGCCTTCAGCGGCTGCTATTGCTGTCCACTCCAACCTCCTATCACTGCTATCTCTTCCTGCGTGCCTGGCCGCTCCTGTGGGAACCCCTTCTCTACACAAACAAGAGGGGCTCCCTCTCTCTGTGGAGTGTTGCTTGAACCAATCACTGGGAGGCAGTCTCTTCCTCACATTCCTGCAAAATCTATCCTCCTGGGACAGAAGTATCATCAAATAGCTCCTTCACTTACATTTTTTGGTGACTTCCCATTGCCCCTGGATACCATCTCTGAGGTCCCTCTGATCAAACATGCTCACTGCCCGCCTTGTACCAGTGACTCCAGACCCCTCCATGTCCCCCTCTGTGCCTCAGGGCCTTTGCTCAAGCTCCTCCCTGTCAATGGAAACAGTCTGCTATGTCTAACTCTTACCCAGCCTTCAGAATTCCCTGCAGGTGTCTCTCCCAGGACCCACATCTGGGCAGATGCTCACAAATACCTTGGGAATCCTCCATCAAAGTTAGGCTCACCCTGAACTCTCATGGTCCATATATTCATCTGCTTCTTTCAGACTGTGAAAGTCTGCTTCTAAGACTAAGGGACCTATCATAACCTGTCAGCACCCCAGTGACCTAGACCAGCGTCTGGTGCATAGTAGGGTCTCAGTAAAGTTTTGTGGAATAAAAATAACAATAAAACAGCTATTGCAGATGGAGTCCCCTCTCTTGTGCCAGGCACCTAGAAAGCCCTTCCTAGGCATTATTTCCTGTGATCCTTCTGATAACCTTAGAAGATAGGAATCTTTGTTTTACGGATTTTGAAACAGAGGTACGGGGACCTGCAGTAACTTCTCCAACACTGCTGACAAGTGCCAGAGGCAGGACTTGTGACTCCGCGGCTTGGAACCTGGCCACCATGCTGGTCCCTGAGCTGACATGCAGGGATTGGAGCGGCTAGCCAGGACCTTCAGCAGATGGGGAGCTGTGCAACAACATCCATGGCAAAGCCAGGGTTAACTCACCTAAAATAAGCTCCCAAAGTCTTTCTGAATACACGGGGTGTTATTTACCAAGGGATCATTTTCAGGATTTGAATGATAGAAATTAGCCAGTTAAGCTTAGATCTGATTATGAACTCATGGGGGTCTCTTCAAACTCGATGATGGTCAACACCTTAATGAACAAGGAAAAACAGGGCATATTTAATGATGAGCCCACGGTTAATTGAAAGGATATTCATACCAGTTTTACTGAGGGAGGAATACATGATCAAACAAAGGCTTCACAGAAGCAGGTCTGATGCACTATGGAGATGTCCCCCCACTCCTCACTTGGCAGAGATGCTCTGTTTCTTAGGGGTACCATGTCCCCTTCGCAGAAGACGCTATTCATAGACACAGCTCTGCATGTCAGTAAAGTCTTTCACGTGGTTATTGTTCTTCTGAGTATTCAAGGCTTATCATTAGAATAAAAAAGAAAAAGAAAAAAAGGAAGCAAATTTGATGTTGCAAGCAGTTTAAAGACCCTCCCCTAAGAGGAAAATTCTCTCAAAGCAGTAAGCAATGGCTATTTTTAATTAAAGTTTCCCTGCTAATGTTTCATGACTTTCAAGTAACTATTCAAGTTGATATTTTCAGCCAAAGGATGCTCTCCACCTAAGAGCATTTGTGAGACTAAGGCTTGCTTTGTTTAAATGCCTCCAGTTTAATGAGTTCTTTTTAAATGTTTTTCCTTTTTTTTTTTTTTTCCTTTTTACCTGGGGTCTGGGATGGATTAAGCTCTCCTAAAGGCCGGCATGCCTTCAGTTTCCTTTTCTAAATACTCAGCGCCCTTTATGTTCCAAAATCAGTCCCCAGACCAGATTCAGCACAAAGGCAGGGTCATGGCATCTTGAGTTCAATGAGAGGTCATCAGGATCCTGCATCCCTGCCTTCCTTCAAACTCAAGTGAGGAGTGAGTACAAGCTCATAAATGTCAGTAAGAATGCTTTTGTGGAAACATTTTGAAATACTCTCAGGAAAACTCAGTAATAATAAAAAAGAATCCAATTAATGGTACATGGGAAAATGTAGGTACAAATGTCAGGATTTTGTTTCTCTGGTCAGTTTTTATTATCATCAGCAACAATATTTTGATGCGTGCATCAGATGGAGCAATACAACTTTTTGGTTTGTTGTGCAAATGTGAGTCACCATAAGAGGGCACAAAACAAACAAACAAACAAACAAAAAAACCTGCAGTCTTTGTCCCCTTCCCCACTCTTGGGCTGCTGCTGCAAGCTGGGGAACTTTGGTAATTTAGCACCCATATGCAAAAGGATCCGGTAGCGGGAATCATGTGAAAACATTGTGAGATCAGATGAGTTGGCCAAAGATGAGTTGATGCACCACTAATAAGCAGTCATAGAGATGGAAATCCATGTCTGGCTGATTCCAATTTTTGCTTTTGTCTGCCCCCAAACCAGAGTGGATTATAGAACCAGCCACTGAAACCATGAGGAGAAAACAAGAGCCATTTCTGGGAAGGAATAGTCAGGAACAGCAGCCGGTTGTGAGGAAATCTACGCAAAGCAGACCGTGCTCAGGGGTGGGGTGAGGTGGGGTGGATTTATGCATTTTCCAGTTTATACAAGGGATCTCTGCCTTACCACAAAGGGTGGTGGGAGTTTAATTCATGAAAACTCTGTATTTTAGAGTCAGTATCTTAAGCCATAATTCCTGGCTAGACGAAGGCTTTGATGCCATTTTTGTATCAGCCAGAACAGAAGTATTTGCCCATCCAATGTCGGTCAGTGAAGGGCCATAAAGAGGATCAGCGTCACCACAGAGCTGGATGAGGGGGAAAGGGATCATGAATGGGACAGAGGTGGAGCCACTCAGGTTCCCTTAATGCTTAGGGGAGAATATGTTTGTGCTTAGTACCAGAAAGAGACTGTTCTTATGACCACAGAGGGTTTTATGCACATAGCCTTACATGTACTTACTCCTGCTTATTAAATTATGTATGCATTTTCCATACTATGCTTTTGGTTCTTCTCAACCATACCCTTGGATGTCTCTATAAGGTACTGATGAGAGATCCTTTTCCAGGGAGATTAAGGGGGTTGGTTGTAGGACAGAAGACCCCAACTACCATTTGTAGGTTCTGGATCTCAGAAAATGTGGGCCAGGGAATCTCCCCTCTTAGTGCATTTGAATGGGGCCTCACCTTGGTTCCATCTGCCAGAGGTCATTCATTTATCCATAGAATGAAAAGAAGGAGATGGAGAGATCCACCTATCATGAGTCTCTTCAAAAGTTGCCAATAAAAAGGAGTTAAAGGAATTACCTGAATAATCCAAGCTTCTAAAATTAGTGTGGGCTGCTTTTTCTAGGCAATCAAGAAATATTATTTATTTATTTACTTATTTACTTATTTATTTATTTATATGACCCAACAATTGCACTCCTGGGTATTTACCCCAAAGACACAGATGTAGTGAAAAGAAGGGCCATATGCACCCCAGTGTGCATAGCAGCAATGTCTGCAATAACCAAACCATGGAAAGAGCCAAGATGCCCTTCAATCCATTCAAAGATGAATGGATAAAGAAGGTGTGGTCCATATATACAATGGAATATTACTCAGCCATCAGAAAGGATGAATACCCAACTTTTACATCAACATGGATGGGACTGGAGGAGATTATGCCAAGTGAAATAAGTCGAGCAGAGAAAGTCAATTATCATACGGTTTCACTTATTTGTGGAACATAAGGAATACCATGGAGGACATTAGGAGAAGGAAGGGAAAAATGAAGGGGGGAAATCAGAGGGAGAGAGGAACCATGAGAGACTATGGACTCTGAGAAACAAGTTGAGGGTTTTTGGGGGGGATGGGTTAGCCCGGTGTTGGGTATTAAGGAGGGCACGTACTGCATGGAGCACTGGGCGTTATACGAAAACAATGGATCATGGATCACCACATCAAAAACTAATGATGTATTGTATGGTGACTAACATAACATAATAAAATAAAATTTAAAAAAAGAAAAAATTTTAAAGTACTTACTAAATGTCCAGCATTTTCTAATCAATTAAAAAGAGAATATAAGTCTTAGAAGATGTGATTCTCTGATTCTGAAGATGAAAAAAAAAAAAAAAAGAAGAAGATGTGATTCTCATCTTCAAATATTTCACTATCCTGTGAGGGAAACAAGACAAATACACTTGATAGATAAAATAGGATGAAACAGATTAAACTTAGTGCCAAATTAAGTATCCAGGAGGAAAGACCATAAAGGTCAGCCTAATCATTGGAGGTTTAGAGAGGTAGTTATTTCTGTCTCGGTAGGAGAACAGATGGAAAGTGTGCAAGGTTACACAATGTGTGGGATCCTTACCTTGAGGAGAATGGCAGTATCGGCCTTATGGGATTTCTGTGAGAAGAAAATTTAGGAAGACAGTGTGTTTCCATTCGAGGCTGATGATGGACACAGAAGCCATGTAGTTCACATGAGGATGACCGTCTACAACCAGTCAAAAAATTCACCTGGAAGCCTCCCTCCCATTCCTAAGGAGGCTGCTGGCTTCACCATACCAACTCCACCCACAGCTCCCTCACAGGCTTTCCTCAGGGTGGGGAGAGGAGTCCATGGGCTCCTCCATGAACACAGCTACTGTGTCACTTCCCTTCACTCTCCCCAACCCAAGCAGGGCAACACCCTTCCTCCATGAACCATGGAGAACTGTTCAAGATGGGGCACCTAGAGCCCCCTGAACCTCTACCATCTGATGTTATAAGGATCCAGGAGTTCCCTGAGGGTTGAGTGAACACCTCAATGTTGTACTGACTTGTGGAGACCTAGTCAAGAGGGGTTCTGTCACTGGAGCTGTGAGAGTCTGAGGGTGAGACTTCCTGAAGTGAGGGCTGAGGAGAGAGAGATATCCCTAGGGTCTTCCAAAGAACCACCCGAGTGTCCACCGCATGACAGCCCGAGCATTTGGATTTTCAGCTGAAGAAGAGCACAAAAAGGTCATCAGTGTCAGCCAGAGAGGCAACCATAATGAGTAGAGCCGACTGCCATTTCACCCCGTCAACTCAGGAGAGATTTGCTTTTTTCTGTCAACCTCCTCAACCCATCCTCAGAGGATCCAGTGCCTAGAAGTGATGGAGGGAAGAGGAGGGATAGGAAGAAGAGGAAGGTGGGGAGGACGTGTGACCCACTTTGTGGGGAGGAGAAGAGAGGCATAAATACAGCTGGAGAGTGATGTCTGCAAAGGAACAACCCTGAGCCTTGAGTACCAGAGCAAGACTGTTCTAAGAACTGAAGGGGCTGGCACAGACATGCAGGTTCTACTCAGGGAGCTGTGCCTGGAGAATGGGAGAGTTCAGAAGGGTGTGCATTGGGAAAAACAAAACTATAGGTTTCTCGTTCATCATCCAGACATGCTGACATTTCACAAGAGGCCAATTTCACTGTAAATGTAAGTAAATGGATGTGTTCAAATTTCAGAAAGTTAGAATTTTGAACTTGTACATAAACCCATAGCTCAAGCTTAGTCAATGTTATCACAGGTGCATCTTATCAAGGAATAAGAAAGAACAAGTAACAAATCACTGGCTTGATAATAGGAGCCTAAGACTTATAACTCACAATGCTATTTTCCTTTCCCTGTTATGTCTCTAAGAAGTTCTAAAGTTACCCAGAAAAGGCCATTTTCCTTCATTCACAGCAACCTCAATTTCAGCTGAGAGAAAATTCTCAAACAATGGCTGTTTAGGTGAACACAACTTTTACCTTACAAAGACATTAAATATATGTGCAAAAAGCCATATTTATATAAATGGGCATCCTCTAAATTCAACCACTTGCTATTTCAGGATTTCAGGACTTGCCATTTTAGGTACTTTAATCATGGGAGAATTACTTGAATGAGGGAATCATTATGGCCCATGTATTCAGAAAGTCCCAATTACCTGTAAAAATATTCCCCCAAAAATGTTATGATCTATATAATCTTTTTCAGTTATATTTTATTTGTTATGCCTAAGTTGCAATTTATTCCATAATGCCATGCCCTGGCACCCTGAAAACATTAATGAGTACGCTGGAAGGCTCATTGTGAGGAGTACCTATAGTGTCATTCACATTAGACCCCAATAAGCTGCTCTAAGGGCCCTGCTATTTATTTTTAACATACGGCGAAACCTTTCTTGTGTGAGTTTCCTTCTCATGTGTGAGCTCCCCTTCACAACAAAAGAAGCAAGCCAGAGGGAGTCTGATTGCTTTGCCCAAGGTTGGGCAATTTGAAGCATTTGAAGCAAATGCTTCCAAAGATGAAATGGACATGTTCTTGGCCATCTTGCCAGGTTAACATCCATACGGAGAACTTCTTAACACAGTGAGGATCATGAGAGGCCATCACCCTTATTCCTCCAATGTCAAGAGCATAGAGAAGCCATGCAGAGGGGTCTCCTCACCTTAGGCTGTGACTCTGGACAGTAGACAATCACTTCCTACAAGCCATAGATGTGAAGCACCACACAAGTTATTCTGTTTTTTCTGTATGAAATTTCCTAACTCCCAGTGAACACTAAAGTACGTTGTTAACAAAACATCACTGCTTTTTGCTTGACTGTTTAACTTCAGTGTTGGTCCTGCCCATGCTCCCTGATCACACACAGAAGCACAGGGAACCCTTTCACACCACTGCCATGAAACAGGGCCATGGGTGTGAGAGGGTCTGGACCGGAGGAAGTTGGCATTTACCAGTCCTGATGGCAACGGTAAGATCAATCAGCTTGAAGCTGCCTCTTGGGCAGCTTGCCTGATCCCTAAAAACAAAAACGCATCACAAATTTTATTTTCTTATCCCTATCAATGGAGACGTGTGGTCACTGCAAACCCAACCTCAACATCCCAAGGTCGGATCATTTTCAGCATATCCTAGAATTTAACATTCTTGTGATAAACCTTCTGACAACGAAGCAGACAGATGAGTGCAGGTGAGGATGACGGAGCATGTCCTGGGTTGAACTGTGACTTCCAAAAAGAGACATTGAAGTCACAAACCCCCATACCTATGAAGATGTCCTTATCTGGAAGGAGGGTCTCTGCAGATGGAATCAAGATAACAACAGGTCATCCTGGACTAAGGGGAGGAGGGGCCCTAAATCCAATGAGTGGTGTTCTTCCAAGGAAAGCAAAATTTGGACACAAGACATAGGGAGAGACTAGGAGTGACACAGGTCCAAACCAAGGAATGCTAAAGAGCAACAAGCAGCACCAGGAGCTAGGAAGAGGCAAGAAGAGTGCCCCCCAGAGTCTCAGAGGGAGCATCCCCCCCCCAAGACCTTGATCTCAGGCTTCTGGCCTCCAGAACTGTGGCAGAATCACTATCTGTTGTTCAAACCACCCAGCTTGTAGTACTTTGTGCCAACATCCCTGGGAAACAAATACAGCATTACATAGGTTCTGAGTTATTTTTGTTTGTTTGTTCGTTTTTGAATCTTGCTCATTAAAAAGCACATTTTAAGAGGGCTGCAGACCCCACTGACATATCCATGTCTCCTCTGCTATAGCTCATACATAGGAAAGATGTGATCCATGAGCCCCTCCCAGCAGCTCTGTATCTTGTCTTCTTTAGTCCAAGGCTGCAGTGGGTCTCATCTGGAAAGAGCAAGGGCATCCGGACCCACCATGCCCCCTGCACAGCTGGATCCTGGCTACAAGGCCAACAAGAGCAAAGCCACCCGAAAATGTCAAGATTTTGAAAACCCAGCGTGTGTGCTCCATCCAGGGCAGCAATGGATAATATAAAGCACATCCAGTAAAATTCCTTAAAGGCCTGGTACAAGACAAGTATCAGAGCACATACACTGAAATTGCAATGACAGGTGTCTCCAAATTTGGTCAACCTAGACAGAGTATGACTAAAAGCTGGAACACAGGTCCAAGAGTCAGAAATGTTGACATCCCTCTTTCTGTGTCCTTGCTACTATGCAGAGCATCTGTCCATGAACCAGTCTAACACTACATCTGATCGCCCAGTACATCAGATGACCACGTTATCATGAAATGCCATGAAAAGCAAGGAGTCACATTAGATCTAGCAAATAAAGTGACTTGAGTTCCTCAGAACCAAGGGGAGAAAAGAAGCATATTCTGAATATTTGGTTCTTTAAAAATCCCACGCCTGTATTTCAAGCAAGCAGATGCTGAAGAGAATTACGATTTTGGAGATGACATTGACTCTGAGCGGTCACCCTGTGATAATTGTTATTAATTGTCAGGCTTGATCTCCAAGCCTGTAACATCCAGCACACGGGCCAGACCCTGGCCTGCTGCGTACATCTGAGCATCCCAAAACCTCATCCAGAAAGCCAAGCACTTGTAGCAGTCTTGCTGGACAAGAAAAAATAAAGCCATTAAAGCACAACCACTCTGAGACAACCTCAAAACTGGAAGTACAGCTGTCCTGTAAAAACCAGTGAGGAGCGGCTGATTGCGTTTAGGATTCCACATCACGGGAGGCCAAAGGGGGTCCGAGCACAGACGCAAATGTAAATGACCCACGTTGGAGAAGGAAGAGCTGGTGGAAATCCAAATCCAAATCACCTGAGATGAGCACAGAGACCAGAACCATGGTTAAACGTTGTTATGCGTTGAATTGTGGGCTCCCCCCAAAAGACGTGTGAGAGTCCTAGTCTCCAGCACCTCAGAATGAACCTTACCAGGAGACTGGGTCTTTACAGAGGGAATTGAATTAAATGAAGCCATTGGGATGACCCTAATCCAACCTGCCAAGGTCCTTGCAGAAGGGGGACATTTGGACACAGAGACTCATAGAGGAAAGGGGATGTGACCAAAACCATGGAGAAGACAGTCACCTGTAATCCAAGATGTGAGGTCTGGAGCAGGTGCCCCTTCAGGGCCTTCTGGCCCCCAAACTGTGAGACCATAAAAGTTTGTGGGACTTTGCTACAGCAGCCCTAGGAAACTGATATAAATGTCATCTTCAAGACCCTCCATTGTTTCCATGAACCAGAATGATTTTTCCATCTTACACTTTTAGGGGAAAAAATGTATATGAAAACACATCAGCATCCTTGATTTACTCTTTTATTTTTACCCATAGTGCTTATTCTACCAGGCACTGTTCTAAACACTATGAAAACTAAGTCATGCCTTCCCTGGGGCTCCTGGGTGAGCAGGACTACTGCTGTCACCCGTAGGGTGTGGGTGAGCAAACCAAGTCCTAGAGGGGAAAGGAGGGTGCCCAGAAGACACAGACATGCCATGTACACCCAGGAGCAACACCAGTGTCAATGGCTTAACCACTGGGCGACCCTGCTTGTCTTAAACTCCCCTTCTTCTGGCCAATCGGCTCCGCAGGGTCTGACATCTCCAGTCCTGCCCCACTCAGATCTCAACATTCAGCTTGAGGGTTTGGGGAAATAAAAGACCCTGTGTCACTCAAACAAAAGCCCCCCAGGGAAAAGAGCATTTAATGCAATCAAATAGTGCAGTTAAATTGACAGCATCTGGTTTCAAAGTGAAAATACCACCCCCCAGCATCCAGTGTTGGGCAGCCCTTGACTTTGACCCTTTTCACGAGCATAGTGGGTGGGCAACATCACAGCAGGGCAGGAACTTGAGACCCCAGCTCTGCTCCCTTCCTACTCAACAAATTACAGAGTGGGCTAAGAACTAGCAACAGCTTCTACTGGGATGCAGAACTGGGCAGCCCCCCTCCCCCACCCCACACTCTCCCTTCCTGTCCTGAACGCAGCCCCATACCTGCTCAGGTGGTCTGGGGATTCCCAGTCAGCAGCAGCTGGTGAGGCAGTGCTGCAGGCTGGGGAGCTGCTCCTCATGTGGCAAAACAAAATACACATGTCTAAGCTGTTTTCCCTTCCCTCCAGATAAATTACTGAAAGGGATGCGTTCAGCATCCCGGGGAGTTAGGGCTTTAGAACCTGGGGTTTCTGGATTAACTGCAACATGTTAACTAACTCACCATAAGCATTCCTACTTCACAGTTATCCGGGACTATGAACGCACATATAACAAGGCGTTCGGGGGTTTCCGTTCATTAAAATGAATTTCACTGCTAAAATTACAATGTGGCTGCAGATGGAAAGTAAGCATGAACTACATGAGAAGTGAGACAAGAGGGCAGAAAGGGTTTGGATGGGGTGTGATGCCCAGGGCCGGAGCCACCCCTCCCCAGGACTGTCTGTGGCCACCGAGCAAAGCAGGCCTCCTCTGGTCAAGGTGAAGTCCGTCCCCATTAAAAACCCAATTCCTCTCAACCAACACTCAGTAGAGGCTTTGTAAACCCAGCAGTTTTGTTCTGTGCTTCTCAGACTTAGTGGATCAGCATCACCTGGAGGGCTTAAGAAACCCCACAGATCTCTGGGCCCAGAGCGTCTGGTTCAGAATACCCGAGACTCTGCACTGCTAACAAGAGCTTGGGTGATGCAGATACTGCTCCCTTGTACACCCCTCTTTGAGAACCACTGGTTTGGGTAGTAGTGGCAGAGGGAGGAAGAGGGAATCGTGTCCCCTCGGGAGCAGGTCGGGGACACCTGTGAGGGCTCCCGAGGGCAGATGTGCTTGTGCACGTGGAATAGAGACAGACTCCGTTTCTCACTTCTCTGTGAACAGCCCCTCCTTACATAGGGTGAGCCTGGTCTTTCCAGAAACCCCCTCCTGCCACTGCTCACCTGATGCTCAGTGCCTTTGCTGGCTGCACACCCGGGGCATGTGTCCTAAACCTTGCTTTCCTCAACGAACATCGGTGAAATCACACATGTTCAACACTTAGCCTAGCGCCTGGCACATGGGAAAGTAATAAATGCTAGAATCAGTACTATGATCACTGATGTCCGTTAATGAAAAATGACAAACTGTACCCACTGCTGCAGCAACAGGTGCCCCTCATCAGCCTTTGACCACCAGCCCATCATACGCTCTACCCACAAAGCAGATGCTCCTCAAGAGACCCAGGAACCAACTTCTGCCTGCTTCAGAGAACTCTTCCCTTTAAAGAGGCTTCCAGGACTTGTTGCCTTAGAGAAGCTGGAAACCCCGTTCTGTCCCAGGAACGGTGAGGCCACCATCAGAAATCGCTACCTTCTGTCATATCCCGGGCCAGGATGGATTCTGAGACTTCCTCACTCAAGCAGGAGGTGAAAGAAAATGTATGAAATCCTAGGGACAATATTTATAATCCTTTTTCCCCTCCCTACTTTGTTATGATTTGAGTCGTGTTCCTATGTTGAAGTACTAACCCCCAGAACCTCACGATGCGACTTTATTTGGAAATAGGTTCATTGCAGATATATCAGTTAAAATGAGGTCCCACCAGAGTAGAGTGACCCCAATGCAATATGACTGGTGTCCTTATCGAAAGGGGAAATGTGGACACAGACAAGTACACGGGGAGAACACCAGGTGGAGATGAAAGGAGAGGTCTGGGTGTTGCTTCTGGAAGCCCAGGATGGCCAAAGACTGCCAGAAAATACCCAGAAGCTATGGGAGAGGCCCGGCGCCAATTCTCCACAGCCCTCAGAGGGGCCCCGCCCTGCTGACACCCTGATTGCAGACACTGGCCTCCGGGGCCGTGAGACAGTACTTCCGTGACACTGGGTGACAGCAGCCCCAGGAAGCCAATGCATTTACTAAACAGGAGCAGCCCTTCACTTTTCTCACTAGTGCTGTGTCCCTGAAGGAAGTGATGGGCAGAGGAGAAATTCAGGAGACCAGAAGAGACCAGATGTCTCTCCTTGGCAAAGATGGAAAACCCCCCAGAGAAAAAGGCGAGAGGAACAAGGACAAGAGAGACAAACATGGAGGAGGAAAGGGATGCGGACTGTCCCGGGAGAGGAGCTGACAGGGAAGAAAAGGAGGCACTGAAAGAGAATGTGGAAGAAGGTCCGCTGTGGGACACGGGACGTGCATCCTCCTTGTCCCCCTGAGAAGCCCTCAGCAGACGCGTTGATCCCCCATGCTTGCAGCATGGGGACCGCGTTCCCACGGGAGCGTGCGTGAGCCCATGAGGGTGCGTGCGTGGGTGCGCAGAGAGCTTGATGTGAGGTCAGTCCTGCAGCCAGTCCCAGAGCATGGCCACACAAGCCTCTGCTCTCCCGCCTGCCCATTTGTGCAGATCCTGGCAGGCCAGGCCCTCGTCCAGGCACACAAGCTACACGTGTCGATGCCTTAGATTAGAGAGCTGCTCAAAAGGATGGAGAGGATTTTCAGCAGCAGAACGTGTGTGTTTGGACATACTTCTCCGAGGTCCCATGTGCCTCTAGATCCAGGAGGCAGCGGCACCGTGGGGTTTGGATCTAAGAAGTCCAGGTTGGAGATGGAGTTTGAGCCTCGACACTGTGAAGACAGTGTTTGAAGCCATTGGGGTGGACGGGACCATCCTGGAGATGAGCACGAAGTGAGGAGGGAGGAGGTGAGGCTTCCATAGGCGACCAGAAAAGAGGAATCCAAGAGCAAAAGACAGAATGGTAAATGCAGTACAAGGAGAACCAGAGTCCGGCCTCTAATAGCCATGGGGGAGCTTCCAAACGAAAGGGCAAGAAGAGTCCAGCAAATGGACTGAGAGGAAATGGAGGGGACTATCTATTGGACACAGCAACCTGGGGACCACGGGAGAACCTGACTCTCTGTCACGTGAGGACCAAGAAGCCAGATGGCAATGGGCCAAGACACAGGTACAGTGTGACCCCAGTATCTGCGGGGCCCCAATACTGCAGGAGTGCGAGGCATGCACTTCCTATCTAAATGAAAACAATGTCATTTTTTTTTTAAATAACATGATATTGGATCCTGATCCATGTTTCAAAATCTCCACAGATGATTGGAGCAGCTTGTTATG
The DNA here is from genome assembly GCF_009762305.2 of Zalophus californianus. Classification (NCBI taxonomy): domain Eukaryota; kingdom Metazoa; phylum Chordata; class Mammalia; order Carnivora; family Otariidae; genus Zalophus; species Zalophus californianus. Next base: position 210,272,107 of record NC_045595.1, on the reverse strand, counting down.
ATTGCACCAAGTTTCTACTGTGACCGTCTGGGTTTGGGGAAAGAGGCCCCCCCCCCACCTCCAGTCTTCTTCGTCCTGTGGTTCTTCTTATGGTTAAGGGGAGAGTCTGTGCTGAAGTGAAGTCCAGAAACACAGGTTACTGCTGAAGGGAGTTTGGATGAGACAGGAGGGAGAGAAATTGGCTACAGAGCGATGGACGTCAGGAAATGGAATTTTTTAAAGGGGCAGGCGTCTTGACTTTGCAAACAGACCTTTGGAAAATATCCAAGGGAATGAGAGAAAGACTGAGGGTGGGCTGAGAGGGAGGCAGCACCAGACACATCCACAGAACAGGCTGCACCACAGCTCCCGACACCGGCTAGGAATAGCAGTGTTTTGTCCGATGGTCCCTGGGACCATGGTGTATCTATCTGCCATATCTAGAGAGACTGACCAACTGTAGAGTGCAGAGGACACTGCGTGTGCCAGCCCTATGCCCCTTGAGGACCAAAACCACGGCACACAGCTGAGACCCTCTCCAGCACTGGCCGTGGTTGGGGAAGGCGCTGCCCTCCCTGTGAGGAACCCCCCTCCCTCGCCAGCTGACATCTGTGCCGGGTACGGAGTCCTCACCCTTAGCCTTGACTCGGGAGGACTCTGAAGGCAGCACAGTTCAAGAGCCCCCTGTGAGTCTGGCTGAGGTCTCTTGCAATTTCATCTTATTCATCATTTCCCTCTGCCCAGACCCACTGCGCTCCTCCCTCCCTTACAGAGCACACCCCAGCACCAGCAAGTCTCCTGCACACCGGCTCCCATCAGATCTGCTTGCCAGAGAATTCCTCAGATGCTAAATCACAATATTCCCAGTGGGAGGACAGCAGATTGGTGAATTGGGGTAGAATGGGATCATGGCATTCATTTTAAGGCCTGTTTTTTTGTTTGTTTGTTTGCTTTTTTTTTTTTCCCCAAAAGTTTGGATATAGATGAGAATTGAGAAGGTAATGCTAATTTCTGAGGGAATTTTGGAGAAGGAAAGCCTGTGTAAGCAGTTTGGATAAGCAAGTTAGCTGCTGTGAGGAGGCTTATTGGTTCAGAGAGCCCATAGTGTGCCCCGTCATGTACCAGCTCTGTGCTAGGGACTGGGTGGAGGCGCCCGTGAGGGGCCCGGGGTCTTGTCCTCCAGGACTTTATAGGCCGTTGGGCATCACTGTCAGAGAAGTTTGCGGGGGGGCGGGGCGGTTGGAGTTCAAAATTCTCGTGTCTTCTGCTTATCCTGCGAACACTTCTGGCCTGTAGTGACACTTCATGAAAGGACCTTTTGTAGTCTTTCCCTGGCTCCCTTTGCAGAGACACAGTGAGGAACGTGCAAGTTGGCTGCCGCCTGTGGTTGGTCGACGTGAGCACACCCCCCACCAGCCAGAAGAAACCGAGGCAACCATGCTGGACCCAGAGCAGAGGCCGGGGGTCCCAGTCCCAGCTCAGCCACTGAGGAGCTGTGTCACCACAGGCTGGGGTGGACATTTTACCTCTCCCTGTACCTCTTTTTTCTGACAAATGAAATAAGGCATTTGGACTAAAGAGTCTCTCCTTCCCATACTGGTTCTATGAAATTCTTATATTGGGGGTTTTAAAGGGTTTTAATTATAAAAGTGTGGTGGGTGACTTATGGGTCACCCAGAACCCCCTTCAGGGCAGAGGACTTCTCTCCCCCAGCTGCTGAGAGTGTTGGTGGATGAGGGTCTCAGGGGCACCAGCTGATGCGCGCCCTCTCGCCGGGAGTCCTGTCGCTCCCCAGGGGCAGCTCACACCCAGTGATAGGTCCGTGCAGGGTGTTGTGAAGGCCTGGACCCCTTGCCTCAGGGGGTCAACTTGAGTACCACCTCAGGCCTAGGGCCCCCTGCACAGAGGCCCAGCATTCCCTCTGCCTCAGACCTGTTTCCCTGGAGCCCTCCCACTCTCAGAAACAAACAGCAGTGTTGCAGCGAGCAACAGCAAGCAGTGGAAGGGGGAATTGATGTAAAGTGGGGGACAAGATGGCACGAACCCCGAGGGGCAAAGGGACACAGCCAGGTGGTGCCCAGGTCTCCCTGGGGTGTGGAGGAGCAAGAAAGGCAGCGTGTCCGTCACTCACTGTCACCAAAAAGCAAGGCCAAGAGGGGCCAGGTGATGTTCTCATGCTTGTCTGTGAGAATCTCAGGCATGCTCAGAGCCAGCGCAGGTGGCCGAGTGACCACCACGTGCTCCCTGGGCTAGCGTCCAAGGAACGGATGGAGCCAGGCTGCCTGACTGTGAGGGCAAGGAAGATGGTGTGCCACACTCCACGTGTGGTGCTTCATGCATGGGGCTGCCCAGCTCCCTCCCTGCTCCTCTCTGCTGCTTCCTCTCCCTCGTAGGTGAAAAGTTCCTCCCTCAGTGGACCTGCCAGGAGTAGTAGAGTGTCTGCTTTCTCAGGTGGAGCCCCCACACTTTCTATCAGCAGAGTATCAGTGTCAGTACTCCTTTCCCACCCACCCCACCAACCACGTGGTCATCACTTAAAAGATTCGGCCAGCGAGAAAAGAGGTCACGTTCCAAGTGGAGAGGCCATTCAAGGGCCTGGGTCAGACACAGATTGTGTGATGTGTGTGATGTGCATATCCACATGTGGGATGTGTGTATCTGTGTTTGTGGTGTGATGTGTGTGATGTATGTGTCTGCATAGTGTGATGTGTGTGTGTCTGTGTGAGTGGTACGTGTGTGGGCATGTGTCTGTGTGGTGGGATGTGTGTGCTTTACGTATCTACATGTGGGATGTGTGTGCCTGCGGTGTGTGTGTGTGTGTGTGTGTGTGTGTGTGTGTGTGTGTGTGTGTGTGTGTAGGAGCCAGTCAGAGCTGTGACTGAAAAAGTCAGAGTTACCTTGATCATGAAGTACCATGACTTCTTGCTAAAAAGCTGGATTGTATCTTATGGGGCCATAAATGTATCTGAACAGAGGAACGGGATCCTGGGATCCAAACAAGCCAATCAACACTTCTGAGAACAATGAGGGCAGCAAGTGGCAGATGGATGGGAGGGGGAGGGGTGAAAGCCAATGGGAACATAATCTGATCTGAGGTGGGGAGAGCCCAAACTCAGACATCGTGTTTGGGATCGGATTGGAGGAGAAGCTATGAGTGAGATCTGGGAGGCAGATTACCAAGAACAAAAACACAACAAAATCCTGGGCAGAGGAGGGAGAGAGGGGAGTCTAGAGGACTAGGTAGGTGATAGTGATATGAAGCCATGTCCAGTAGAGAACATGGCTTTAGGCCTGGGATTCTTAACTTTGGTGGGCGGGGGCAAGGGTGTCAGAGTTTGGACCCTACTTCTAACACCCATAAGCCTGGCTACTTAGCAATCTCACTATTATTCCAGTTCCTCACACACAAAAATGGGAGCCGCTAACACATTCCACCTCAGCAGACCACTGCAATAATGACGTGCAACAGCTCAAAAAAAGTGTTTGCGACAGTGCCAGGCATAAAGTAAACACTCATTGAATGTTAGCTAGGATGACAGAAGGGGGCACGGGGGTCCACTTTGAAAATATGATAAGGCCTACGTACCCTCTTCCCAGAAAAATGCACATGGACGGACGTCCTGTCACCATCCCTGGACTCGGAAAGTACCCATAGGCCCAAGCTGAGAAGTGCCAGTCTCCATGCCGATATGGGTCTGGAATTCGAGAGGCTAGTCAGGAGAACTAGTCAGGCTAGTCGGGAGGCCCTTGAGAAGGGCCTTTGGGAGTCCCCAGCATATTTTGCACAAAATCTGAGCACTGGAGACACCTCCAGGAATGAGAGGGAGCAGGAAGTGCAGCAGGCTGCAGCAGGAATTTGGAAGGAAGTGTGCACTCCACAGGCAAGCGGGGCCATCGGGGAAGGGGCTAGCAAGTGCAGAAGCAGCGCCCAATAGTAGAGCATTGCATACAGTAAATTTTACCAGAGCTTGGCCATGTCTCGGGAACACAAACCAACACTATGAAATCTGATATGCAGTCATTTCAACTTTCACTGAACTACACTTCACCATGAAATCCTTCCATCTTATGTAGAGGCTGAATTTTTTTTCTAGCTTGTTTCCCCAGCTGTTCAATTTAAATTTGTCCCTTTCTGTCATCTCTAAAAATTGTATTTCCCAAACCAAGATCATGGTACACATTTAGAAACAAGATTTTTTATGATTTATGAATTTATTTATGAGAAGTTTTACAAGCATACAAAAATAGCATTTAGTTATGTAGTTTTAGCAAATTGACTTTATTGAAATGAACAAAATTACATGAAAACATAAGGATTCTGGAAAATAACATGTGTGTTTGCGGAGGTTTGGGAAGATTCCAGTGTATACCCCTGATGGGCAGAGAATAGCAGCCCAATACATATTAGTTTCTCTTCTCCCTTTTTGACTTCAGTTTCAGAAAACAAAGCAGGAGGATGGGGCCCCTGGGTGGCTCAGTTGGCTAAGCATCTGCCTTCGGCTCAGGTCATGATCCCAGGGTGCAAGGATCAAGTCCCACATCGGGCTCCCTGCTCAGCAGGGAGTCTGCTTCTCCCTCTGCCCCTCCCCCTGCTTGTGCTCTCTCTCTCTCTCTCTCTCTCTCTCAAATAAATGAATAAAATCTTTAAAAAAAAAAGAAAACAAAGCAGGAGGAAAGGAAGGGAAGAAGGAAGGAGAGAAAGAATACAAAGATCATGGCAAGTCATGAAGAGCACATGACGCAGAAAAGGGTGGAGTGATTGCACCTGTTGACACGGACTTCTGACTCACTTAGATGTTGGAATTTGTAGGGCTATCTTGTCACCAAGTTTCATGGTAAGTTGATGCCCATGGGTTTTTAGTTTTGTTGCCCTAGATGCTCTGTACGTTCTTATGGGGAAATTAGGGAGTTTCCAAAGTCTTGCTCCTTCTTTCCTTTGATATTTTATTCAATGAACTTGTTAAAGATCATTTGGTGATGGAAGTAAGTACCATTGTTAATTAGAAATTTTTCCATGACCCATCCTGGTAAGCATCACATTAAAACTTGCAGAAACTTTGGAGACAGTTGCTGATCACTCCTGGCAGATGTACTGCATCACCACTGGCATGGAGGGGAGGTGGTGTTGAGAGTCACAGACACTGATGACTCAGTACAAGACGATTTAGGCCCCAATCTCAATCTCAAGTCTAGGATAAACTTCCCACAATACAGTGTGGACATTTGTGTTGTGACACTTGAAACAATGGTGTGTAATGGATGGTGACCTCCTCCCACGTTGAGAATAGGAACCCTATCTTAATCATGTTTTCATCCCCAGAATACAACTGACACAGACACATTTCTTTTTAAAAATCTATTAAGTGGAGGGGCACCTGGGTGGCTCAGTTGGTTAAGTGTCTGCCTTTGGCTCAGGTCATGATCCCAGGGTCCTGGGATCGAGCTCCACATCGGGCTCTCTGCTCAGCAGGGAGTCTTCTTCTCCCTCTCCCTCTGCCTGCCGCTCCCCCTGCTCTCTCTCTCTCTCTCTCTCAAAAATGGATAAATAAAGTCTTTAAAAAAAGCTATTAAGTGGAAGAATGATAGTTAAGTTCTGAGTCTCATCAACCAAATCTTATGAAATGCTATTCTTTACTGCACAAAATCCAGGCTGCCTTTATTACTAGGAAATAGGAACAATGTGTGAAAACAAAGCTCTCTGATGGAATGATCTCTGTAGTATCCTTGTAGGCACCATTAGCTTTGGTGGCACTGAGGGCATTCTGTAAACACTCTTCCGTTGGAAGAGTTACTTAGAGGACATTAGGAGAAGAAAGGGAAAAATGAAGGGGGCGGGAATCGGAGGGAGAGACGAACCATGAAAGACTATGGACTCTGAGAAACAAACTGAGGGTTCTAGAGGGGAGGGGGGTGGGGGATGGGTTAGCCTGGTGATGGGTATTAAGGAGGGGACGTACTACATGGAGCACTGGGTGTTATATGCAAACAATGAATCATGGAACACTACATCAAAAATGAATGAGGTATTGTATGATGACTAACATAACATAATAAAATAAAATTTAAAAAAAGAAAGAGTTACTTACTTCTAGGATATAAGATGAAAATGGATGTATTTCTGTGTCACTACGTCAGAATCATCTTCTCTCCCTCCCCAGGAATGGCAGATCAGGGCATTACTCTTAAATATTTTGTGCCCGATAGCACATAGCTTGTATGAAAACCATACTCGTTCATTTACTTACACATTCAATAAATATTTGTTCACTATCTGCCACATGCAAGCAGTAAGAATATGGCAGTGAACAATGGTTATACACACAACACAAATATTTTAGAGAGAAGATAAATTCATGAAATAGAACCTAAATGTGACTAATTATTTCACTGATCTTGATCTATGCAATAGGAAGAGGTCTTCTCATAATTAATATGAGAGCACTGTGATGTAATAAAAGTAAATATTTGGTCTTTGTCTCCAGTTCCAGGCACACAACTCCTGAAACCCTTGTAATCTCCCAAGTGATGAGTGTCTTTTGTGTACTTTGGAGATGCCTGGTGGTTGCAGGACCCCCACCAGCTCCAGGTCTGTATGACAGAAAGATAAAGACATGATTAGAGGGTTGGAACTTTCAGGCCCATCCCACTCCTACCTTAAGAGAAGGGAAAGGGTCTGGAGGTTGAGTTTGAGCACCAATAGCCAATGACGTCATCAATCATGCTTATGTAAGAAAAACCTTCATAAAAACCCCCAAACAATGGCGTTCAGAGAACTTCTAAGTTGAGGAACACATCAAGGTGCTAAAAAGGTAAGATGCCCAGAGACGACATGGAAGCTTCATGCACCCCACCCCCATACCTTGCTCTATGCATCTCTTCCATTTGGCTCTTTCTGAGTGGTATCCTTCATAACAAATTAGTTATTGTAAGAAAAGTGTTTTCTTGAGTTCTGCAAGTCATCCTAGCAAATTAATGAACTGGAAAGGGGCAGGGGATTATAGGAACCCCCAATTTTGCAGCCAAGAAGTGTAGTTATGGTGCAATAAGAAATGTATTTAGTCTTTGCCCCCATTCTTGGCACAGGGCTCCCAAAACACTTGGAATTGCCTGAGTGAAAAAAGAAGCATTTTTTCATTCATAATAAGACTATTTTGATCACATCAGAATTAATGCTAGAGAGGTGGCTTAGGTCAGGGCCCCCACGATAGCCTATGAGGGGCTGGTCACCAAGAAGACCAAGTGATTCGAGGATTGGAACTTTCAGTCCTGCACACAGACTTCCAGGAAAGGGGTTGAGGGGTTGGATATTAAGCTCTGTAAGAACTCGTGAACGATGATGAGCTTCTGGGTGGGTGAGCACATCCACATCGAGGTGCTCAGGGAGCAGCAATGCTGGAGAACGCTTGGAAGCTTCACACAGGCTTCCCATTCCCGGCCCTGTACCTGGCCTCCATTTGGCTGTTCCCAAGTTGTATTCTTTATAATAAACTAATAAATGGAAGAATTGGTTTCCTGAGTTCTGTGACCTAAATTGGGGGTCATAGGAATCCCTGATTTACAGCTGGTCAGTCAGAGAAGTACAGGTGGCCTGGACTTGAGATTGATGTCTGAAATGGGGGCTTGTGGGGTCTGACCCTAACTCTGGATAGTGTCAGAACTGAATTGAATTGAGGACACCTGGCTAGCTTTCTCAGAAAACTGAAGAATTTCTTGGTGTGGAAAACCCCACAGATTTGGTATCAGAAGGGCAGTGAGTAAAAACAGTTCAAACATTTTAGAGAAATTTGTGTGTACTTATCCCAAAGTTGTGCATTTATAGGCAAAGCAGGAAGAGGTGGCTCTCCATATAATGGAATTTGACACAAGGAAGACGAGTGGGGGGAAATTTTCTGTGCTAAAATGTATAAAGTATACTTCCTTGTCTAGGATGTTTCAGTTCCCAATTAAGATCCTAGAACCTTGCTCTTCTCTGGTTTTCTTTTGTTAGGGTACTCAAAGGGTCTTTTTGAACTTGGTATGGTATGAGGTTCCACTAGTGGGGAATACCGTTATCTAAGTGAGTATTAAATAGAAACAGACGGGGGCGTCTGGGTGGCTCAGTCGGGGAGGCATCCAATTCTTGATTTCAGCTCAGGTCATGATCTCAGGGTCATGAGATCAAGCCTCAGGCTTTATGCTCAGTGAGGAGTCTGCTTGGGATTCTCTCTTTCCCTCTCCCTCGGACCCTCCCCTCCATGCTCTCTCTCTCTCAAATAAATAAATAAATCTTTTTAAAATAAATAAATAACTAGAAACAAACCGTGAAAATGGTCTGGTCTAATGTCTGTACTGCAGATATGAGGACACTGAGGCTCAGCATAATTAGAGGACTTTCAGCAGTTCACCAAACTAGTTAGTGGCAGAACAAGATCTAAGAGCCAGGTAGGCTGATTCTCAGTCCAGGTGGTCTTATTTAAGACTGTAAGTCTCGGTTAAAAAGAAAAACAGAAAACAGGGAACCCTCAAGGAATGATTCTAAATAAATAAATAAATAAATAAATAAATAAATAAATAAATAAATAAAATCACTATTTTCAGATAAGTTGTATAAGCAGAGGCTCTGACATCTAACATGTTGATTTTGAGAGAAGGTTGGTAGGTCAAGAATGATTCTTATGGTCCTGATTAGAAGACTGGAAAATAAATAGACCATCCTGTTCTTTCTTGAGAATGCTTTCTTTTTGGCTCATCCGATTATGCAAAGGAGAACATCCAAGCTCCTCATCCCATCAGTTCTATCTATACATTTTGAAATCTACATACTTAACTGGGAGCAGCGACCAGGTTCTGATCTGTGCAACCATGACCTACAAGATTTACCAGCCATCTGCAGGGCCTCAGTCTTCTTTGAAGGACCTAATAATGTGCTCTAAGTACTGGACTCTTCAAACCTAATCTAGGTTTTCATATTGGGTTCCTCTCTTGTTAAATGAATAGCAGCAAATGGAAAACAGAGCACTTAATGGTTGGAATAAAACTGGTAAACACATTTGGGAGACATTTGGATGCCTAGCATATGTAGGGTGCCCTCGGGCTGGTGCAGGTGAAAGAAAAAAGAATGGCCTTTAATTTCCTTAATGGATGTGGCAATTTGCTTCTACTAGTCAAGAATCAGCGTAAATTAGTTGCCTTTAACAACTGCTAGCCGTTGAAATTAACTCTCGGTTACTCTATTTATTTCCTAAATGGAAAATACCTATTAGCAGGAATATTCAAATGGCACTGCAGGCCATTAAAACTTCATTTGTTCTACAAACAGAACACTTGATGATTTTGGAACCAGCCACTTTTAAGTAGCATCAACAACAGAAACTTCTAGATCTCTGAAGTTAGTCTTTTGAGCTCACAATGAGAGACAGGATTGTATCCATTTACCGGAGTAGTTTTGCCGAAGATCTGGGAATTTACTCTTTCTCCCTGATTTCCCAGGATTGTTAGATTTCTGAACTCTATAATAAATCCCAACTTTGTGATAGCAGTCAGTGGAGCTTGGACCAAATTTTTTGTCTCCTGTGATTCAGTAGAGCGATCACCTAGAGATGCACTGGACCACCAGTGAGTTTCTTGGATTCTGCTGAGATTTTTATAGTTCCAAAAGATGACTTCGGCCCAGAGAAGCTCCTTGCTGCAGCAATCTCAAAGGAAAATCATTGCCTGCCAGCGAGTTCAGAACATAGAAAGATTGAGTAAGAAACATTAAACTCAGAAACTGCTGGAGAAGTGGCATAGATTTCCCAAGTGGGCTGTCAGGCCATAACCACTGATTTCTTGTCATATTTCTTTTGACTGATGCCATCTGGCTATGTTGTTCCAGGAAGAGCCTGTCCAGGGAGGGCGGGAGAAAGGCCAAGGAAGGGGTCTCTGAGGTATAAGCATGGGTTTACCACAATGGACTCTCCCCTTCGGCTCAATACAAAGAATTTGCCCTGTCTTTTATGGCCAACGTGTGGACTAATAAAATGCATGCTACTCTTTGTGGCTGTAGAGACAGAAACGAGGGATGCAGCCACAAGTCAAGGAACACCTGGGGCCACCAAGAGCCGGCAGAGGCATAGAAGGAGCCTCAGAGGGAGCCTCGGAGGGAGCATGGCTGTGCTGACAACTTGACTTTGGACTTCTTCTCCAGAACCCAGAGGATAGATTGTTGCAGTTGTAAGCCACCTTCCCAGGAACCCAGAGGATACATTGTTGCAGTTGTAAGCCACCTAGTTGGGGATCGTTTGTTTTGGCAGACCCAGGATACTAACAGATGGAGTGAACAGAAGACACCTCTGACCACCGTCTTTCCATCAACTCTTCAGGAACCTACGTGCCACTATTGGACATGAATCTTTGTGTGTCTTGAAAGTTTTTCAGTTTTCAGAAGCTTCACATTAAAATGTGTTCTTTTAAAATGTTAAAAAGCTTAGTGGATATTAGCTTTCCAAACATGACAGCCAGCAAAATAACAAGAATTTATAGGCATGAAATCCCATGTAGGTGCCTATAAGGGAGACACAGAGTACTACAGGGTGGAAGCCAGGGACCTGGTGGAGGCCAAGACAGGAGACCTGTGAAACAAAGGTCACCCACTGAACGTTTTTGCATCTGACACACACACACACACGTGGACAAATGACTTTTAAATCCATAATGGTGCCTTCTATTGTCCCCAACAGCTGAATGTGCCTTATGATTGTCACATAGTTTCTAATGACTCACAAAATCTATGAATCTTTAATTTACAATTGATGCACCAAGCCCAGCTGCGAGCTCCCTGGGAGACATATACTGAGGCTGTCATTGGGTTTTCCTAATTAGATGCTCTGGAGCATAGATCTCCTACTTAGGACATGCCTCTTTTATGTGAAACCAACCACCCCACAAATTCAGTGCAACTGGCACTTTTGTTTATCCACAGACCATCAATGGAAGTTAGCTGAAATAATTTAAAGAGGCAGTTATGTGCTGCTGGCAAAAAATGAAAACTAAATCAGCATTCCATGGCTCTTAGCTACCCTGAGCCAAAAGTACGCTGGGCTGCATCAGTTTCCTTCCGTCTGAAGTTGATTGTGCATGCTTTCAAATGGCAGCAGAACCCTCGGGAATGGCCTTCTGGGCAGGAGCACTCTGGGGGGAAGCGCAGGGGCACCAAGAGCATTTGTGTATCCTGACTCGGTGGGTCACCCCAAGGGGAGGGAGATACAGGGCTAAAGAGAAGCTGACCCTCTCCTGGGAGAGGTGGATGTGGTCTGGGGTTTATGAAAGGTGTGGCTCTAGGCTATAGGGGCCTGCATGGCAAAGATTTTAGGATTTACCCTTTGCACAGACATGGGATTGCTGGCCAAACCTCAGGCCATCTGTATTCATGACCTTGGTGTATTTGAGACAAACCAGGACTCCCAGAAAGAGGGAGTAGATAACAAACTCGTGAGTACATGGAACATTCTAGAAATCCACATGGCCAAACATTCTGTTGGATTTTTTTTTAAGCACAAGCTGTATAACTAAGCAAATCTGAATCTTTGCAAAGATATTGGTGACTGAGAGGAATAGAAGTTACCCCATCAGAAAGGATACTTGGGAATCAGCTTACAGACGTGGCTGAGTTGAGCCATGGTGCCCAGTCAAGTCCAGAGCAGAAAGGGCATTTGCAAAATGAAAGAATTATCAAGTTGAAAGGGGTGGCTTGACCAAGTAATATAAGGGAGTTAAAGGTATTTCAAGTCCACGGAAGTACCTAGACCCACTCCTCCCGGGGGCAAGCATTCCCCCTAACAGCCACAACTTACTGTTGCATTCCATGAAGACACAGCAAGGGGAATTCGACAGAACTGGCAGAAAGTCTCAACCACACTGTAACTCCAAAATGGATTTTCAATGACTTGCAACATCAGACCCAACATTTATCCTCCTAGATCTTTGGGAACTCTTTGTAAGTCTTTATGAATCTTGAAAGCTACTGTTTCCCTGAGTTCCCTCAACAGGGGCCTTGACCCACAGAGAATGAACTTCTACGTCAAAGCCCCAGAGATGGTGGGAGAAGGGGGCGGATGTTAAAAGAGGGAGCAAATACTGTGCTAAAAAAGTAAAACCCCTATGCTGTCATTAGAAAGAAAGAAGTCATGGCTCTCAACTCCTTAAAGAAACAGTGTTTGACAAATTAACTTTGAACTTGATTTCTGAGAGTTTGGTAGACCTTCAATTAAAAGGTCATCTACCCTGGCTATGCCAGTCTTCAGCAAACGTCCTCACTTAAAAGGCTTTCTCGGCATTTCAGGGATTTTGTTTGCACCAGATAAAAGCTGCTTTAGAACACAAAGGTCACATTTTCAGTGATTTATCTTTTAAAAGGAGGCATGCTGGGTGTCTTTTAAATGAAGCAGTCCAGAAGAGATTGTGAGAAAATCTTTAAATGGCCAGTTGATGAATGCCAGCTTGGGGAGGACCGGCTCCCTAAACTGCTTTGGGCACAGCCAGTAGATAGGTGCCATCTTTGATCCTTGCCAAGAAAACTGATTTCGTTTTCCTCCTCTCTTAATATAACGGCACCTGCTTATGGTGTGCCCACTACATGCCCGGCGTGTCCCCTGCCCTCTCTCCAATCTTCACGGCAGTGCCAGGAAGTAGACGTTCCGGTCTCCCATATGCAGACTTGGAGACTTTGAATCACTCGCTTATTTGCAGACAAAAGGCTTGAAACCAGGCTCTTCTGGCTCTCATGCTCTGGGCTTGCTAGACACACAATCCCCTGGGGTTGTCCACCCCCACCTGCCACCATGCACTGAAACTAAGGTCTGGTAAAGATTTATTCAACTCAGCTTGACAGGCTGAACACTGAATATTCACAGGTAACAAAAAGCTTCAAAAAAGAGCAAACATTATTTCTTGGCTTTAGGGAACTCAAAACACTATAGAAGATTAACACTTGTGATGGTTAATTTTATGGGTCAACTTGACTGGGGCAGGAGTGTCCAGCATTTGGTCAAATGTTATTCTGGGTGTGTCTATAAGGATGCTTCTGGATGAGATGAACACTTGAATTGGTAAACTGAGTACTGTGTCTGGTGCAACCAGTTATAGGCCTGAATAGAACAAAAGGACTATGTAACACAGAACTTCTCTCTCTGCCTGACTGTGTAGCTGGGACACCGGTCTTCTGCCTCCAGACTTGAACTTGGAGTAGAACTACACCATCTGCTCTCCTGGGTGCCCAGCCTGTAGACTGCAGATCTCAGACTCATCAACCTCCATAATGACATGAGCCAATTATCTCCACATCCTAATGGTTCTGTTTCCCTGGAGAACCCTGATGAACACAGGACTCCTCCATGCTCCTCAAGTTATTTTCTGTATCCTCTGAGTGGGCAGCGGTATCGATAACCAGCACTGGGAGAAGGTGCTATTAGATGGAAGGTGGGGTAGTTTGATCTGCAGCCCCCAGCATGAGCTGTGGATTGGTCAGAAGTGGGTTCAAGCCTTGACTCTAGGCCTCAGTTTTCCCCTCTGAAAATCGAGGGGATGATAATAGTAATAACTATCTCAAAGACTGTGACTATTCCACGCCCAGGAGATAGCGCTTTCAAAGCATTTTGCTCCTTGCCCAACATGTATTCTTCTAACATGTGCTTAGTTACGGGATGCTCCTATTCCTGTAGCAGGAAGTGTCACCATTAAAGATGTATTCACTGAGCCTTTCATACTTTAAGATCTTCACAAGCTCATGGTGTAAGTACAAATAGCTCTGCATTTAAGCCCTTCTCAGTGTAAACTACTTTAACAAACATTAGTTGACCACTAGCAAAGAACAAGACCTGGTGTCATGGGGAAAGAGGATTAGATAGCCTGGGAAGACAGGGGGGACGGGAAGGGGTGGATGGGAGGGTTGAAAATGCAGGGACAGGGGGTGCCTGAGACAAAATTTCCCTGCTGCACAATTTCACCGATGGCCAGCCCATGGACCGTTAGTTATTGCCCACTATTTTAAAAATCTGGGCAAATCCCTCTTGTTAATAATGATGAATAATAAATTAGCCATAATAAACAATGTCTGTCATGAGCCCAACTCTGTGCTAAATGGCTCCATATAAACGTAATGTTGCTTTCCTTCGTATTATGCTGATTTCATCCCTGTAAAACTACCTGTGCTCGTGAATCTGTTGCAACATAGCAGTGAGCATCACTGAGGGTTTTGCTCACTAGGATTCTGAACCCAGTCCTCTTTGGGGGGAATCCCCACATTGCGTGAATCTTGGTGGATGGTAATGCCTGGCGTGCCACCCTGACTGCTACTGAGTGGGCTTGTGACTTCCACTCGACCAACAAGAAGCTCCTGCCTGAGCCTCTGCATCCAGGCAGGTGACCCAGGGATCTGCTGGGATAGAGGAGGAAATTGCTCACTGTGGCTGCCACACAGAGACAGATGTCCAGGGAGGCCTCTGCCCCCAGGGCATGTCAGGACTGGCATTAGGTATCCAGGAGTTGTGACAGCATCAACATTTATGTCCACACTGGAGGCCCCTGGACCCCAGCGCTGCTGCTGAGTCTACCTTAGTCCCTGTCCTTCTCTGAGCCAGATTCTCCAGGCTTCCCTTCAGTTCTGGAAGCTTCTAGTAAATTCCTCTCTGGATCACCCTAGAGGTCTTGACAATTAATTCATTGACAAAAAGGCCCTCAAAATGGGAAACGGACCTGGTAATATATGGGCCAACAATGCCAAATAGTTTAAGTCACATGGACAAGTGCCCCTTCTGCAGCTCGGGGACTAGTTTGCATTTTATATGAGCATCTATATTACTAACATGTATTTATTTGTTTGTTCCACAAATAATACTGAGAACCTCCTCTGTGCTAGTTATATAAGGCAGTTTGTCTTTGAACAAAGACATACAGCCTTAGATTTATGTAGGTCTTCATCAGCAATTAAAAGATATGCCATATTTCACAGAGCCAGCTTTTTCTGAGACAAACTAGAAATGTGTTCAAGGACACGGAGGACTAGCTATAAATGATGTGGTTAGATGTTCCTTCTATGTCTGTGCTTCAAAAGTCTTACTTTCCAAAATGCAATTATTAATAATTGACCTGAGTGACCAGACAGATGGTTTTGGTCTTGTAATCTAACCACAGGAAAGGGCTTTGTGGAGAGAGGCGCAAATTCATGAAGCCCTGGGTCTCCGTGGCTGTGAAAATGTTCAACTACTTTAAAGAACAGCACCAGCCAGAGAGGACAAAGAGATCCCGGTTCTCTTTTAAAGACATACATCTTTGCTCTGCTCTCTGGCCTGGCTTGGACGGTCATCAGGTATGAGGAGAAACTGGAAGCTTCTTCCCACTCCATTCAGCTTCTTTTCAGTGAAACCTAACTGCGGGGTAGATGCAGGATGATTGACCTGCAGAAGCAGCTGCAGAGAAGGCTCTGGTCCGGGTGCACATAACACACACACATGATCTCATCAACATACATGGGCCATCGGGCGGATTTGGTAGGAATTCAGCCACCACCGTGCTGATGGCTTGGCTCTGGGGTTCCCACCCCCAGAGACTCTGTTGGTGCCCCAGGTTGCTCTCCCTGGGCCAGGCGACAGCTGTGACATCACAGGGTCCTTTGCTGTGTGATCCCTTCCTGCTGTGATGACACAGCAAAATCAGGGTGTCAACCCAGCTTTTGAGTCTAAAAACCACCTTTGCAAGTCACTGAAGAAACTATAGTTGACATGGAAAAGCCATTTGAGTCACAGAGACCACAATCCTGAAGGACCCAAGGAAGCACATTTTATACCGTAAACAGCAGATTTGGAAGAACATAGATAAGGTAAGAGCCAATTTTTCCTGCCCCCATGGGAGAATTTTTAAATGTCCCCAGGCTGGAGTAAAGGAACTCAAGAAAGGATTCCTGATAATTAGAGGTCAGTGGGTGTCCTGAAAAGACACTCCAGGTCCAGGCTGGTCTGTCCTATGGAGCCAAGTCATGCAGGGAGGGGATGTCACAGTTACTGTTATGTGGGAACTTGGCTGGGCCATGGTGCCTAATTCTGTGCTCACACACCAGCCTAGATGTTTCTGTGAAGACATTTTGTCGATATGAGTGACATTTAAATAGTAGACTTTGAATAAAGCAGATTATAATGTGGGCGGGCCTCGTCTAATCAGTTGAAGACCTTCCAAGCAAATATTGGGCTTTCCCAGAGAGGAAGGAAATTCAACTTGAGAATGCAGCATAAGAATCCTGCCTGAGATTTCAGCCTGATGCCCTGTGTGACTTGAACTCAGGACTGTGACATGAATGAACCCGAATTTCTAGTCTGTTGACCTGACCTATAGATTTCAGACTCGGTAGTGCTCACAATTACACAATGATGTGAATAAATTCCTTAAAATAAATCTCTATCTATCTATCCACCCATCTATCTATAGAAGATCTTATTGGTTCTGTTTCTTTGAAGAACCCTAACCTATACAAGGGGAGAATGACAAATTCACCCTCCCCACATGGAGAAGTTTGGGGATCCAGGAGCAGAGGTGTCCTGTGCCTTGCTCTTTAGCTGGGCACCAACATCTGCAGCTTTTTCCCCTCCCAGATAGTTTGTTGCAGGAGAAGTGACAGCTGGGATAGGCCCACAAACCTCTGCATAAGATGGAGAGTGTCCCCTCTATAATAGCCAAGGTTCTCCAGAGAATAGAATGAATAAAGATATATTTAAAAAGATATTTATTATGGGAATTGGCTGATGTGGTTATGGAGGTTAAAAAGTCCCACAATCTGCAGTCTACAAGCCAGGGAACCAGGAAAGTAGGTGGATTAATTCAGTCAAAGGCTGAACCAGGTGGGGCGGGGGTCACAAGTGGGAACCCCAGAGTCCAAAGGCCGCGGAACCAGGGGAGCTGATGTCTGAGGAGGAGAGAAAATGAATGCCCCCCAAAGAGGCAGAATTTGTCCTTTGTTCTATTTGGGCTATTAGTGGATTGTGTGGTGCCCCCCACCTTAGAGAGGGCAGATCTTTTTACTCAGTCTACTGACTCAAATGTTAGTCTTTTCTGGAAACACCCTTATAGACACACCCAGAGATAATGTTTTACCAGCAGCTACCTGGGCATCCATTAGCCCAGTCAAGTTGACACAAAATTAACCATCACACCTTCCTTCCTGAGAATCACTCAGTCGATACAAAAGCAGAAGACAAAAACACTTGCCAAGGGCTCCATGTAGAAAGATCTGGGTGGACCAGTGACCCCCTAATTAAATGGAACATGGAGATCTCAGAGGCTCACAAGAATAGACCATGACACCCAAAACCACGATGCCCCTTTCTTCCTATCCTGTGGCACTTCCTAAGCCCACCACCCTTGAAATAGACTCACCACTTTAGGGAGAAGAGAAGACCCTGAATCACCAGAGGAAACCTTGACCTGCTGGTGATTATGTCTAATGAACTAGGACCCTCTGCTTCCACCATCTACGTGGCTTAGGATATATGTATGGAAACAAGGCTGCATTGTTTCCATGCTTGGGTTTGAGGACTGAGATTCATGCTCTCTGTAGAAGCTTGCATACTCAGATGTAAATTCTACATCTTCACTCAGGAAAGTTAAAAAAAAAAAACCTCTTTGTCACAAGTCACGATATTTTTTAGTCTTTTTTTAGTCTGGAGTCCATAGATTTACAGGGAGCCCTCAAATGCCATAATCATATGTATCTTGTCCATTGTGTGTTCTCATTTTGATGTTAACCTTCAAAGGCATGAGCATATTCCAAAAGTCCGGATGCTCATGCTAGCCTCTGGATTTATGATGTTATTAGACCAGGTGATCACCCAAATGGAAGTATTTCACTTGTGCATTTCTCATAAGAAGGCTTTTCCTGTACAACTATTGTACAGGGGTCTGTCCAGTACTTCAGTTTGAGAAACGTTCTTATAATGAAGCGGGTGGATGACTTGAGTCAAAGACTGATTCTCAAGTCCAGCCTGGTCGTGTTCTCATCTCTGGTGAGTTACTACCCCCCTGGTGATTGTTCTGAAAATAAAATAAAACACAAAATGTGGAATGGGGTGGCTGGGTGATAGACACTGGGGAGGGTATGTGCTATGGTGAGTGCTGTGAATTGTGCAAGACTGTTGAATCACAGATCTGTACCTCTGAAACAAATAATACAATATATGTTAAAAAAAGAAAAAAGAAGAAGAAGGTAGCAGGAGGGGAAGAATGAAGGGGGGGAAATCGGAGGGGGAAATGAACCATGAGAGACGATGGACTCTGAAAAACAAATTGAGGGTTCTAGAGGGGAGGGCGGTGGGGGATGGGTTAGCCTGGTGATGGGTATTAAAGAGGGCACGTTCTGCGTGGAGCACTGGGTGTTATGCACAAACAATGAATCATGGAACACTACATCAACAACTAATGATGTATGGTGATTAACATAACAATAAAAATTATTTTAAAAAAACACAAAATGTGGGCTATAAATGATAAGTCCAGGCAGAACTGTAATATCCACTGTAATCCAATCCCAGCACTGTGGAATTAGATGTCCTAGAATTTTTCATAGGAATTTGCTGTGTATGTGTGTGTGCGTGTGTATTTTGAAAAGGAAGATGAAACTAAGTATGCAATATTACAGCCCATGCCTTACCTACTATAAAACAAGCACCTATTTTGTCCACTCAGGACACATCAGCTTGTACAAACTGATATTACTGTTTTGGAAAAGACAATTCATTAATTTTGGAATCCCAGTGAAAATGAGTTAAAAACAGCTGGTGGGGCTGGAGGGTGTGGAACAGAGAATCTATTCTCTTTCTTTTCTCTGTTAAAGAATTTGATGACTTTCTTAAACAGGATCTAGATTCTGGCTCGTGGCCTCGGGCACTGGGCATTCATAGCCACTCGGGAGCAAGATGATTACTCTATTAAATT
Organism: Zalophus californianus; assembly: GCF_009762305.2. Taxonomy (NCBI): domain Eukaryota; kingdom Metazoa; phylum Chordata; class Mammalia; order Carnivora; family Otariidae; genus Zalophus; species Zalophus californianus. The sequence goes on along the minus strand of NC_045595.1, from coordinate 210,253,195 downwards.
GAGTGCAAAGTCAATCAACTATATATCATCAAAATAAAAATGCAACTTCTAAATGTAATTTAGCTCCCCAATGACATGCTTGTGTTGGAAGCACAGAAAACCTAATCTAAGATGCCTGGAAGTTTCCTACCAGAGGCAGAAAAGAGACACCATGATTTAAAGTAATAAAAGTATATCTTTGTGAATGGTGTTAGAGAATGGTCGAGTTTCATTCTTCTGCATGTGGCTGTCCAATTTTCCCAGCACCATTTATTGAAGAGACTGTCTTTTTTCCATTGCATGTTTTTTCCTTCTTTGTCAAAGATTATTTGACCATAGAGTTGAGGTTCCATATCTGGGTTCTCTATTCTGTTCCATTGGTCTATATGTCTGTTTTTGTGCCAGTACCATGCTATCTTGGTGATCACAGCTTTGTAACATAGCTTGAAATCGGGCAACGTGATGCCCCCAGCTTTGTTTTTCTTTTTCAACATTTCCTTGGAGATTCAGGGTCTTTTCTGATTCCATACAAATTTTGGGATTGTTTGTTCCAGCACTTTGAAAAATGTCATTGGAATTTTGATCGGGATGGCACTGAAGGTATAGATTGCTCTGGGTAACACAGACATTTTAACAATGTTTATTCTTCCAATCCATGAGCATGGATTATTTTTCCATCTTTTTGTGTCTTCTTCAATTTCTTTCATGAGTGTTCTGTAGTTCCTAGAGTATAGATCCTTTACCTCTTTGGTTAGGTTTATTCCGAGGTATCTTATGGTTTTTGGTGTTATTGTAAATGGAATTGTTTCTCTAATTTCTCTTTCTACAGTTGCGTTGTTAGTGTATAAGAAAGCAACTGATTTCTGTGCATTAATTTTGTATCCTGCCACATTACTGAATTGCTGTATGAGTTCATGTAATTTGGAAGTGGAGTCTTTTGAGTTTTCCACTTAAAATATCATGTCATTTGTGAAAAGAGAGAGTTTGACTTCTTCTTTGCCAATTTGAATACCTTTTATTTCTTTTTGTTGTCTGATTGCTGTTGCTAGGATATGTTGAACAATAGTGGTGAGAGTGGGCATCCTTGACGTGTTCCTGATCTTAAGGGAAAGGCTCTCAGCTTTTCCCCATTGAGGATGATATTCGCTGTGGGTTTTTAACAGATGGATTTTATGAACTTGAGGAATGTTCCCTCTATCCCCATACTCTGAAGAGTTTTAATCGGGAAAAGACGTTGTATTTTGTCAAATGCTTTTTCTGCATCAATTGAGAGGACTGTATGGTTCTTCTCCCTCCTCTTATTAATGTGTTCTGTCACACTGATGATTTGCGAATGTTGAACCACCCTTGCATCCCGGGGATAAATCCCACTTGGTCGTGGTGGATGATCCTTTTAATGTCTTGTTGGATCCTATTAGCTAGGATTTTGTTGAGGATTTTGGAATCCATATTCATCAGGGATATCGGTCTGAAATTCTCCTTTTTGCTGGGGTCTTTGCCTGGATGAAAGACCTCAGTGTGAGACAGCAATCCATCAAAATCCTAGAGGAGAACATAGACAGTAACCCCTTTGACATCGCCCACAGCAACTTCTTTCAAGATACATCTCCAAAAGCTAGTGAAACAAAAGCAAAAATGAACTTTTGGGACTTCATCAAGATAAAAACCTTCTGCAGAGCAAAGGAAACAGTCAACAAAACAAAGAGGCAACCCACAGAATGGGAGAAGATATTTGCAAATGACACTACAGACAAAGGGCTGGTATCCAAGATCTATAAAGAACTTCTCCGACTCAACACCCAAAAAACAAATAATCAAGTCAAAAAGTGGGCAGAAGATATGAAAAGACACTTCTCTGAAGAAGACATACAAATGGCTAACAGACACATGAAAAAATGTTCATCATCATTAGCCATCAGGGAAATTCAAATCAAAACCACATTGAGATACCACCTTACACCAGTTAGAATGGCAAAAATGGGCAGAGAAAGAAACAACAAATGTCGAAGAGGTTGTGGAGAAAGGGGAACCCTCTTACACTGTTGGTGGGAATGCAAGTCGGTACAGCCACTTTGGAAAACAGTGTGGAGGTTCCTCAAAGTTTAAAATAGAGCTACCCTATGACCCAGCAATTGCACTCCTGGGTATTTACCCCAAAGACACAGATGTAGTGAAAAGAAGGACCATATGCACTCCAATGTTCATAACAGCAATGCCTGCAATAGCCAAACTGAAAAGAGCTAAAATGCCCTTCAGCAGATGAATGGATAAAGAAGATGCGGTCCATATATACAATGGAATATTACTCAGCCATCGGAAAGGATGAACACCCAGCTTTTACATCAACATGGATGGGACTGGAGGAGATTATGCCAAGTGAAATAAGTCAAGCAGAGAAAGTCAATTATCATAGGGTTTTACTTATTTGTGGAACATAAGGTATAGCATGGAGGACATTAGGAGAAGGAAGGGAAAAATAAGGGGGGTGGAACTGGAGGGAGAGATGAACCATGAGAGACTATGGACTCTGAGAAACAAACAGGGTTTTAGAGGGGTGGGGGGAGGGGGCACTGGTTAGCCCGGTGATGGGTAGTAAGGAGGGCACGTACTGCATGGAGCACTGGGTGTTATACGAAAACAATGGATCGTGGATCACCACATCAAAAACTAATGATGTATTGTATGGTGACTAACATAACATAATAAAATTTGAAAAAATAAAGTAATAAAAGTATTTCAAGGAATCGTTCATGAGAAGTATGTTGAATGTTCTTTTCCCCCAATCTTCTGAATATTCTAGTCTTTTCTGATAGAGTAGAACCCATTATCTCTTCACAAGGTCTTTAAAGACACTTTCAAAACAAGGCACCCGAGCCGAAGGCAGACACTTAAGGACTGAGCCACCCAGGAGCCCCAAAACAAAGCATGATTAACAGATAATGAGACCATGATAGAATTTGTTTTTTTTTAATTTAAATTCAATTAGCCAACATATAGTAATTAGTTTCAGAGGTAGTGTTCAATGATTCATCAGTTGCATATAACTCCCAGTGCTCATCACATCACATGCCCTCCTTAATGCCCATCACCCAGTTACCTCATCCCCCCCATCCACCTCCCTTTCTGCAACCTTCAGTTTGTTTCCCAAAGTCAAGAGTCTCTCATGGTTTGTCTCCCTCTCTGATTTCTTCCTATTCAGTTTTCCCTCCCTTCCCCAGGATCCTATGAGTGAAATCGTATGATAACTGTCTTTCTCTGATTGACTTATTTCACTTAGCGTAATACCCTCCAGTTCCATCCATGTTGATGTAAATGGTAGGTATTCATCCTTTCGGATGGTTGAGTAATATTCCATTGTATATATGAACCTCATCTTCTTTATCCATTCATCTGCCAATGGACATCTCAGCTCCTTCCACAGTTTTGCTATTGTGGACATTGCTGCTATGAACATTGGGATGCAGGTGCCCCTTCTTTTCACTACATCTGTATCTTTGTGGTAAATACCCAATAGTGCAATTGCTGGGTTGTAAAGTAGCTCTATTTTTTAATTTCTTGAGGAACCTCCATACTGTTTTCCAGAGTGCCTGTTACAGCTTGCATTCCCACCTGCAGTGTTTACATATCAACATGAGTTCAAGCCTCTCTGAATAGCTACCTGAAGTCTCTGAAAGCTGTTCGGTGATGCTGAAACATATAAAGCAATGTTGGAATGGCTTTCTGAACTTGTTTATAAGTGATTCCAGAAATACAGGTTTCAAAGTTTTATCTAAGCCCCATTTCTAACTTGAGGAGTAAGTGAGAGAGGGCACATGGTTCTCTTCGTTCTCTGCTCTCAACTCTGAATGATTTTAGGCAATTTCAGAAATTCAAACCCACCACCAAAGAGCAAGAATTTGGCAACAGCAAGAAGGATGGGTCTGTCTTTGAAAGAGCATGCTGCTCACTGCTCTATGCCTAGTGCCAGCCAATAGGGCTTGTTAAATAAATGGCCATATTTCCAAACTCATTCATGATGGTTTGGAGGTACCATTTCCTCTGCCCATCTTAGGTTTCTTGGTTGGAATTCTGTAAATTAGACTGAAAAAAAAAACAGATTAACAGGAGAAAAATAGATGGAAGCTTATTAACACATGCCACGTATGTACACGAGGGTACCCAGCTACAAGGAACTCAAAGAGATCATTAGAACTTAGGCGTCTAGAGCATCTTAACAAGAGAACAACACAGTCTCAGAGAAGCAAAAACATACAGGAAAAGGACTTGAGCTTCTAGAGGTGGCAAATTCTGGGAAGGTAAATATATGGAGAAACCAGTGGAAAATAGGGCTATCTAGTAAATTTCGCTATGTAGATTCCTCTGGGGCCATCTTAGGGCCAGCAAAGGTCCGAGTTGTCTCCAGGAATGAACTTCTGTCCTTCCTCATAGCAAGTGCAAGAGGGGACATCTTTACAAATGTACGCCCTGCTTTTAGACAACTGGGAAAGGGCAGAGAGCTTTTCTTTATATCTGTTCTGTCTTCAGTTCAGAATAATCCCTACGCCAAAGTGGTATATTTTGGGGTGGCAATATTCTGCTACCTTCAGTGCTGTAAGCCAGGTGTGACTGTTTAGTGATATGCTTGATTTTCTTTTTGCAAACATACAGATATTTATATACTAAAATAAAATTTGTTCATCATTACAGAAAGATAATGTATTAATTCCAGTGGTGCTGTTGTTAAACAAGATGTTTTTGGAAGTCCTTTTGTTGGGATTTATTTAACAGATACTATAGGGCATTACCAGCCCACCAGTTCACAATTAGGCAATTTTTAAAAGATTTTTTATTTATTTATTTGAGAGAGAGAGAGAGCAGAAAGAGTGAGAACATGAGTAGGGGGAGAGGGGCAGAGGGAGAAGCAGACTCCCCACTGAGCAGGCAGCCCGATGCAGGGCTTGCTCAATCCAGGACCCTGGGACCATGACCTGAACCGATGGCAGACACTTAACTGACTGAGCCACCCAGGTGACCCAAATTAGGCATTTATTATCAGAAAACAGAGGACACCAATCAGGAGGTTCAAATAATCCATTGGTTTCTGCATCATTTTAGGGGATGCAGCTTGGTACACAGGAAGGACTCCAGATTGAGAGAGAATGAGGGCCATTTGGAAGCATGAGTCAACGTATTCAGGATGAAACACAACCCCACTCTCTGGAGGGACTGTGCTGGGCCCTTGGAGCATTCTAAAAAGAGCAGTTAGCCAACCCTTCTCCCAGGGGACTTAGGAATCACTGAGGGAGGTGACAATGGAAGCAAATAAAGGTACTTCTCCAGAAGAGGGATGAATGCCGCAGATGCATTGCTTTGGGTGCACGCAGGAGAGAGAGGAGTACTGCAGGGGCCGTGACAGATCCCGTGGAGTGCTCCTAGTTTTTGAGCCGAACCATGTATAAGATTTTAGTAAACAAAAAGGAAAAAGAGATTTAGTAAACAAAAAGAGAAAAAGGTATTACAGAATCTAGAAAGAAGGTAAAGCAGCAGAGTGTATTTAATGAGTTTCTTTTCTTTCGGACATTTCATAGATATTTACTGAGCACACACAGTGAGTCGAACCCTGTGGGTTCACGCACAGGTAGACCCGTCACTATTTTCTGAAAGGCTGATAGTGTCACGCGGCTTCTCAGCACTAGACATTGGATTTCTTTGCTGTGGGGCTGGCTTGTGCACTAGAAGATGCTTAGATGTACCAAAACAGGGTGCCTTAAGAGAAACACCAAAGAACAGCAGAGTTTTCAACAGTAGAAGCTGCCGCGTGTTTGGGTGTGGGGCCAACTGAGAAGCCTCTGGGCTTTGTCACAAGGTCACTAGAGGGGTCATTACAGGACCTTACAGGGGGCTTTCAGAAACTGGAGGGTAAGGATCCAAGTGGGAGATGAGCTGAAGGCAACTCCAACACTGGAGTGGAAGGGGAGTGGGAGGCTGGTTTCAAAGAGGTGTCAGGGTTGCAAACACTAGACTGGCTCGAGAGAGCAAAGACATAAAGCTGCTTGTCGGTAAAGAACAAAAGCAAAGAGAGATTCCAGGGAAAGAACATATACTTCATGGAGCAGAACCCCAAAGGACTCAGTAACAAGAAAACAAATGGAGACATTTTCTTTTAAAGGAAGAAATCAGCTTCTGCCTCAGGGTAGGATGTAGCAGTCACAGCAGGCCAATGCTTCTACCGCAACAACCACAAAAATGTGAATGAATTACAAAATTATGTTTGTAAAGCATTCAAGAACTGTGGAAGCAATATGAGCGACTAATGAACTAAGATTCCAAACATGGAGGAGCCCCTCTGAGATGACATGACAATGGCTGTCCACTATTCCCGCAGGGGACTTCCCATTCCTGGTTGCTGCTGAGGGTCAGGACCCACAGAGGGCTTCCATCAGGAGAAAGAGAAATAACCAGACTTCCAGCAGCACACCAGACTGCAGTGACAAATGGGAATGGTGAGGGGCGTTGGGACATTCTCTGAGTTCTGGACCATGTGGAAGCCTGGGGAGGCAAGCCACACACTCCAGACAACAAAACAAATTCTCTTGCATTCTCTTGATGCTTAAAAAGCAAGGAGTTTCAGAGAGTCTACCTCAAACACAAGACAGATCTTCCCTCAAGATATCTGCCAGGCATCAGGGAAATCCAAATCAAAACCTCAATGAGATACCACCTCACACCCGTCAGAATCGCTAAAATTAACAAGTCAGGGAACGACAGATGTTGGCGGGGATGTGGAGAAAGGGGAACCCTCCTACACTGTTGGTGGGAATGCAAGCTGGTGCAACCACTCTGGAAAACAGTATGGAGGTTCCTCAAACAGTTGAAATTAGAGCTACCATTCGATCCAGCAATTGCACTACTGGGTATTTACCCCAAAGATACAAATGTAGGGACCCGAAGGGGTACGTGCACCCCAATGTTTATAGCAGCAATGTCCACAATAGCCAAACTGTGGAAAGAGCCAAGATGTCCATCGACAGATGAATGGATCAAGAAGATGTGGTATATATACACAGTGGAATATTATGCAGCCATCAAAAGGAATGAGATCTTGCCATTTGCAACGACGTGGATGGAACTGGAGGGTGTTATGCTGAGTGAAATAAGTCAATCAGAGAAAGACATGTATCACATGACCTCACTGATATGAGGAATTCTTAATCTCAGGAACAAACTGAGGGTTGCTGGAGTGGTCGGGGGTGGGAGGGATGGGGTGGCTGGGTGATAGACATTGGGGAAGATATGTGCTACGGTGAGCGCTGTGAATTGTGTAAGACTGTTGAATCACAGATCTGTACTTCTGAAACAAATAACGCAACATACTTTAAGAAAAAAGAAAAAGAAGAAGATAGCAGGAGAGGAAGAATGAAGGGGAGTAAGTCAGAGGGGGAGACGAACCAGGAGAGATGATGGACTCTGAAAAACAAACTGAGGTTTCTGGAGGGGAGGAGGGTGGGGGGATGGGTTGGCCTGGTGATGGGTATTGAGGAGGGCACATTCTGCATGGAGCACTGGGTGTTATGAACAAACAGTGAATCATGGAACACTACACCAAAACAAATTATGTAATATATGGTGATTAACATAACAATAAAAAATTTTTAAAAAAAAGATATCTGCCAGGTTTCTAAAGATGCTTGTGGAGGTGCAGTGGTTTAAGGTATGTTCACAAATGCTTCAGTACCCTTCCCTTCAGTGGAGCTAATTCCCTCTCCTTGAGTGTGGGCTCCATTTAGAGACTCATTTCTAAGGAATAGAATGTGGTAGATGTGATGGAGAATGGCTTTTGAACCCAGGTCATAAAGACAGGGACTTCCACATTCCTCTTTCTGTTGAATCATTCATTCTGGGGAAAACCACCTGCCATATCATAACAACACACAAGTGCCCCAGAGAAAGGCCACATGATGAGGAAATGAGGCTTCTGGTCAACAGCCAGAGAGGAGGAAAGGGCACAGCAGCCAAGTGACTAAGCTTGCAGGCGAATCTTCCAGCTCTGATCCAGTCTTTGTCCCAAGAGCAGCCCCAGCCAACATCCTGACTGCAACTTCATGAGAGATCGTCAGCCAAACTGCCCAGGTAAGCTGCTCCCAAACTCCTGATCACAGAAACTGAGATAACAATGTTTTTTGTTTTAAGCTTCTACATCTGAGGTGATGTGTTTTGCAGAGAGAGATAACTAATATATACATACATGTATATATAGTTAAAAAACTAAATTGTAACTCTCTGAAGGGCAGAACTCAACTTTCTTGTTTTTCAAGGCTGAGAGAAAGACCAATTATGCTCTCAGTCAAAGCCTGAAACAGTGATAAATCAGATATAAACTGAGTCTTACTACATTTGCCACTCAACACCCAATTCACTCAATCCTGACTCTATAAGCTGATCAATCCCTCATCCTCCCTGCGCGACAAAAGAAAGAACAAGTCTTTTTGGTGGAAGATAACATCAACTGTAGTATCTACTGTTTTTTATATACAGTATGAATTTAAAAATTAGATATGCAAAGAGGGGAGATTAAATGACCAATAATCAATAGAAAAAAACATTCAATAGAAATAGAAACACAGATAAGCTACATACTAGAGATAGAAAACAAGGATTTAATTTAATTAATATTTTTCTTTAAATGAAGAAAATAATCATAATATATCCCAAAAGGTGGAGAATTTTCCAGAAGAACTTAAGCTCATCAATAATCAATGAACATCTAAAATTGAAAAAAGCATAATGTCTGAAGTTGAGATAATAGTGGACAGGTTTGATGGCAGACTGGACACAGAACAAGTGTTAACACATTGGGAGAAAAGCTAGTAAAATCCACCCAAATTGTGGAAAGAAAAAAAAAATAGTGGGAAAAACAATTAAGAACCTAAATGACACATGGGATACTCTTAGAAAGTCCACCATACCTGTGTTTGTGTCCCAAAGAGGAGAAGGAAGAGGGGAAATTGAGCAGAAGTCATCGTCAAAGAGATAATGGCTGAGAATTTTCCAGTAGTGAAAAAAGGGGAGATTTATTTCATCTTCTGGAATATTAACAAAAGAGAAGGGAGTAGAAGATGAAATATAATTCTGATATCCAGGTGTGAGAAGCTGAGAGTAAGGGAGAGTTTATACAGCCCTACCTTCTCAGCAGGGCAGGACAGAGTTCACCATCAAAGAATGAAGTTTAAGGAATCAGTTTGAGACTTGAAGACAATAGAAAAGAGCTAGATCAGCCACTGTGAGCAATTCTCTAGGGAATTAACCAAAATAAATGATAAAGGGCACGTAGGTGTCTCAGTCCGTTGAGTGTCTGACTCTTGGTTTTGGCTCAGGTCATGATCTCAGGGTCGTGAGATTGAGCCCCATGTGGGGCTCCACTATCAGTGGAGAGTCTGCTTGAGATTCTCTCCTTCTCCCTCTGCCTCCCCCTACTCATGCACCACTCTCTTTCTTTCTCTCTCTCTAAAAAAAAATAAACAAATCCTAAAAAAATAAAAATAAAATAAACGATAAGAAATACCAGGTAACCAGAAGGCTTCAAATGGGATTACATAAAACAATTTTGGGGTGAGAGCAATGAACATTATTGAGTATCTTTCTCTGGTAGCATCAGAAAGTTCAACATCAAGGCTATAAAAATACACACATGTTCACAGGCACATACACACACACACACACACACACATGCTTGTACACACAGTAATTTAATCCATGTTAAGCAAAAATCACATGAGTGATGAGGAAATTCAAGCAGATACTGAAACTGACAACATTAGTGAGAGAACAGTTGGAATGGCTGGTCATCTAACCCAGACCAAGCGGGGGATCTGGGGGGAAAATGGCTGGTGGCATGGGAAGAACCAGTTACTAGTTATAAGACTACTGGTTTGATAAGGAGAAAAAGAACCTTCTGAAGGAGTCAGTGGGAAAGACCAAAGCCATGGTGAAGAATTTGCTCTCCTTCAGGTTGTAAGATCCAGAAAAAGATCCATGAATGACAGTTTCTTAATTGAAATGAAAATAAAGATTGTTGATGTCAAAAAGGTTGAAGACTGAAGCCAAAAATTACTTGCTTTCTCTCAAACTGATGAAAGAACCCAGGTCAGACCCATACACTTTGTCCTATACTTCATCTCTGATCCTCTGTTTCCTGTCCTAAGTGAAAATGTTGTGCTTTTTTTTTTTTCTGGGATTTTTAGCAAAGTTCTAATTTTTAAGAAAAGTTTTATTCTGTAAGCTTCCTTGCTGACATGAAACAGTCTTTTTTAATGTCTACTCAAACTGTTAAAAGTATAGAAATAACATTCTTTGAAAAGTCTCCCTTTTATAAATGCTTTCCTATTTTCTTTTTGAGCCCCAGCTAAAGATAACATACACACTTACAGAATTTGAACTTCTAAATAAAAAATCCACCTGGCTCTTGAAATTCAAGGTGGAAAACATCAGGTCAGCGCGTTTCCAAAAAAAAAGAAGCAAGTAAGAACATCCAACACAACTTGACAGCTCAGCTCCTCCATAAAACATCAACAATGATAGAAGCAAGTTTTGGGGATGAATTGGAGGTAGGGTGACTTGGAAAATACAAAAAGGATACTTGGGTAGCACCCATGGCCCCACAGCATCCCTTGACCTGGACTTGACAGTTAAACATGCTGTGTGTTCTCCTAATGGTGGTCTACATCCGTGGAGTTAGGGGTGGCAGTCTGTGCAAACTCAGTGTGAAAGTATTCTGTGGACACACAGTTGGATGGCACTTGAACAGAAGGTAACAAATGGAAGGTATGGTAAATGCCTCTCCAAATAGGGCTTTTAATTTAATCACACATTCACGGAAATGTCTTCATCCTCAGGCGAACTTAACTCTGAGACCCTCGGAAATGCCACTTTTTTCATGAAACTTAGTTTCATACCAGAAAGTGTCTGTAAAATGAGTGCCCACACATACTTTTAAAACCCAGGATGGAGTTAGCAGGCTCACATAATTTTTAGATACTATTTCTCTTTGGTTTTATCCTATCACATATCATAACTCCTCAAGGTCAGAACTTATTTTTTAAAAATCTATTTTTCAGTGTTTATCGAGAGTGCTCAAACCAGAGTGAAAATTTTTCCTGAGCTTAATTTTATGTACATGACATTGGCTTGTGCTTCCAAGTTTCAAAGGCCTTAGTAAGCTTATAGAAGCAGCTCAGAAGTACTGAACAATACTGAACAACAGCTAAGAGAACATGGCCAGTGTTTATCAGGAGGAAGCCTTACTATCCTCGGATACACTTTTTCTTTTTTAGCACAAGAAGTTCATTTCACAAAATTCACTTTGGATTTGGGACTTAGTGATAAAGTGCCATAACAATTCCAGTTAAAATTTACAAGGAACTGACATAAAATTTGTTCTAATTTTTCCCAAGGTGACTAATACAAGATTGTTAGTATTTGAAATAATTATCTTCCCATTGACAGGAGATAATTTGTTCTATCTTATTTCTCCAGTTTAGAACCTTTGTGTAGCATAACTTCAACCACATTCAAAAATAGTCACCTTCTCTTCCCCATACTGCAAACTCTCAATGAAATCAGTAAATAAATCCCAAAGAAAACATCACCTAAATAACTGATAGCTTTGCAAGCCAAGCATTTTTTTTATGTCAGCCTTCCCAAATTAAAAACTTCAATAGCAAACCTGTGAATTGAAACCCACAGCATTGTAGCTTACTAACAATTCTTTCTTGTTAAAAAAGGGAAAAAATGTTGCAAAGCTTGTCCCACTAGCCTATTGTATCTGGACAAATTGCTTCTATTTTTAGCAAGAAGCGCTTTATGTTTTGTGTAAATTCATGCTGCAAAACTAGCTGTAGGGTTAGCTGGGAGAGCTAAGTATTGGATCTTACATCTTTCCACATTACAAACTATGCTAATCACTTCCCCTTTAAAATAACTATTTTAATACAATTCCTTACACTTGGGCTCTGGGCCAGTATGTTTGAACGCAGTGCAGGAGGACCCTGAACCCCAGGATTCAGAAGGAGCTGGAAATAAAGAAATGAAATACACATGACACATCTTCCCTAAAGATTACATTCCTCCTTGGGCAATGTACAATGCAAACACTGGAGACTAGGATGGATGTTCATGTGAATTTTTAGGCTAAAACACCAGCTTTCAAACACACTTTGGGCCTTTGGGGCCTGGTTATGTCTTGGGCTGAACATGACGCTAAATACAACTGAGAGTTTCTCCTCTGCGGTCTTAGAAAAGAAGTCAGTCCCATAAGAACAGGCATTGCAGAGTTTCCAAACAGATTCTCTCTCAATGCAAAAACACCCACAAAGTATTCTGTTACAATATGTTAGACACTCTTAATTCCCTCAGGCAGCATTCATTCAATAAATAGTCACTGAATGTTTGCAAAGATGCTGGGTACTGAGCTCTGCCCCTGGCTCCATCACCCTCTCCCTGGCCTGCTGTGTTGATCCTTTCTCCTTGTGTTCTAGAACATTTAGCCACCTTTTGAGACCCATCCAGGGGGCCCCATTCAATTCCTACCTGAACCAGATTCAGTAATAATAATAAAAAAAAAAAATAGTGGAGACTGTGAATGCATCTATGCTAGATAAGATCTCACTGTGTGCTGGTGCCAAATCTGGGTGTACTGAAATTAAGAAAAAGAAGATGGCCTGATTGTTGTCTTTAAATAATTAGTAATCACAGTGTGCAGAAGAATGTACATGAGACAACGGATGGACATCTTTAAAAAATAAACAGAAAAAGCATAACACATCCCAGTATATACTGGACATATATCGGTATGGGCAACCTGGACAAGACGGTTTATACAGTGGTACATTCACAGGGTAGTCCAGAAGTTGAATATCGGGAAAACCATGACTCGGACCTCAGTAAGGATGTAGGAGCCAGAGACCCCTCAGAAGAAGCCAGTGGACCACACGCAGACCCACACCTGGCTTTCTAGGGTAGAACCAGCCCAGGGCATGGGATCCAAAGACCGTTGCAAGAAAACCTGCCATTCCTAGAGCTTTCTACATGGATCTTAACCTTCCTTTTCCAAGCATTATGGACAAATCCCCTAGAAGTGACTTGGTGTAGACAGGGTGTGCCCTGAGTGTGGCCCAGACCTCTCACCTGGGCTCCAAATCTGTGCGGCCTAATGATGCAAAGGTGCCAATACCTTCCCAGAACACAGAAAACCCTTCAACCCCTGACTCCAGGTTGGAAGGACTTTCCCACTGGCCGAGGACCTGCTGGCACTCTCCAGGTCTTTCCATGTGCTCTCTTTTTTGTTCCCAGGCACAATTGCTCCAGAACATTTCTGACAGGACGCCCACAATTGTTGGGCTGCCATGTCTTGCATAATAAAGTGGCACATTTAGTATTAATAGATTTTCTATTTACATCATTTGCTGCTTAATGACCTACTAGAGATAATCTTCAGAACTTTTTAATGTATCAGATTAGCTGCAATCCATTGGCTTCTAGCCTGTTCTTTCTGGGAAGCATTTTTACAGACTCATTAGTCAATCAGCCAGTCTTTGTGGAGGCAATGTATTTTTCAGAATAGTTCACTTTTTATAGACACAAGAGAAAAGAAACACCCCCAGTAGAGGAACGGTGGTTAGGGCCACTCTATCAATGTCCTGTGGCTATTGTCATAACTTACCATGAATTTGGTAGCTTAAGAACAAGAGAAATGTATTCCCTCACAGTTCGGGAGAAGTCCAAAATCAAGGAGCCAACAGATCTACACTTCCTCCTTCTAGAGAAAGTTCTAGGGAAGAATCCATTCCTCACTTCTTCCAGCTTCTGGTAGCCCCAGACATTCCTTGGCTTGTGGCCAATTTCTCCAATCTCAGCCTCTGTGGCCACATGGCCTTCTTTTCTGTCTGTAACCTCCCTCCTCGTTATTTTAAAGACACTTGTCATTGGCTTTGGGGTGCACCCAGATAATCCAGTATGATCTCCTCATCTCAAGACTCTTCTCAATTACATCTACAAAGACCCCCTTTTTTTTCCAAATAACATCACAGTCACAGGTTCTGGGGGTTAGGATGGGGACATATCTTTTTGGTAACCACCTGTCTCAGTTTTCCTGAGACTGAGGAGTTTCCCAAGATGTCAGACTGTTAATGCCAACATGGAGACTACGGGTTAGCCTAATGCTGAGAAGCAGACTCCAAAAGACCCATGCTTTTAGGTGGAGTAAGGCAGTAGTCCTTGAAGTGTGGTCCTCACACCAGCATCATCATCACCTGGGAATTTGTCAGAAATGCAATTTCTTGGGCCCCAACCAGACCTACTGAATCAGAAACTCTGAGGGCAAGGCTCAGAAATCTGGTTTAATAAGTGCTCCAGGTGATTCTTACATCCACTCAAGTTTGAAAGCCGCTACAGTAAGATTTGAGCATTGGCCAAAAGAGAATAAAAGCTGGGCAAAGAAAAAACCCCAACCAAAACCATGGCTCCCAACTCTGGCAGCACATTGGAATCACACGAAGAGCTTTGTAAGAGTACTGATGTCGGAGGCCCATAATTGGTCTAGGGTGGAGCTTGAACAATAGTGTTCTTCACAAGCTCCACAGGTTATTACAGTGTGAGCCAGGGCCAACAACCTAAGCCAGAAGACTCAATCCAGGGTCAGTATAATGTGTGTGTGAGCAGGTGTGGGTTTCAGAGGAGGTTCACCTTACTCCTTTGTGCTCCAAGTCACAGAATAAACAAAATTATGCTTTCATTTTAAACTGAAAAAGAATGAAAGACCATATTTCTTTGGTTTAGCTACAGAGGGACTACAAAAAATAATTTTAGGGTAATTCGGGAAACAAAAGTATGTGAATAGTTTCGGTGTAAAAAAGTTCCCAAATTAAGACAGGGTAAGTAAGGATTTAGTGTAGAGGAAGAGCAGAAATACTGGCTCTTCAGCTGAGGTGGGAGGCTGCTTCCACACTTGATGGGGTGAGCCCAGCAGGTTGATGGCCTACTGTCCTCTGCCCATATGGATTGAGCCATTACAGCAATATTTTGGCTACCATCTTTCCTCCCCAACATAATCTAAAACCAAAAGTTTATTTCTCTCACATGTGCTTTATAAAGAGTCTGAACATTTAAAACCAGGAAGCTGGTGATGGAGACTTGAAAGTCAACTGAGAGAAGCCATGGGTATAAATAAGATTATCCTGGGTTACTTTCAGTGTTAGTGTAGGTGTTGGTTAGTACTAATGCAAGAGGGAGACCCAGTAGAAGGGACAGAAGAAGTCAGCAAAAAGAAGGAGCAGTGGCAAGAGGGAGGAGAAGCATGGAATTATCTCAGAGGGTGCAAGGCAAGACTGTCACCGGTGACAGGGAGGGACAGAAGTGTGGGCCAGTCCACACGCGCCAGTTGGCTAAGTGCTTTCAAGACGTGTAGACAACTTGTAAAAAGAAATTTGGTCATGAAGGAAAGGATGGGAGTCTTAGGAAATACCAGGGTCATTTTTAAACACCTAACCCTACCATCTCAGGGAAAAGGGAGGCTATGATGAGGGAGAAACTAAGGATTCAAGAACAGAGTGAAAGAGTGGGGCACTTTTCCTAAGAGACCAGAGGGGTTGACCCCACACAGGAGTGATGGTGCACCTCTTAAGGGAAATAGATATCTCTTCGTAAACAGGAGCGAGAGGCCCGGTGCAGCTTAGAAATGTTGTCCGTAAGGGGAATGGAGTAAGGGGTTTACGTCGGAATGGCTTCAGTCTGAGAAGTCAGGTGGGAGGTGGGATGAGCTGCTAAGAATTTAAGGAACAGCTTGCAGTAGGGTGGGCATTTAAGCAGAGCTCACAGGGTGTGTGGCAGCTGCTGTGGGAAAGCAGCAGAGGCAACGCTGAAAGAGCAGATGAGACCCAGGGAGGCTGGGCCAATATTAAAGTTCAGGGGAGCAATGGGGGGATCCAGGTATCACCAAAAGCAAGACATGGATCGAAAGTCCGTGTAAAGGCACTATTGTCCTGAGTTATCCTCCTCGACCCCGCAGAAGGCTGAGGTTTATTCTCTGGAGAGACTGAGACAGAGGCAGGCTATACAGAGCTGAGGTCAGGGAATAGACAGAAACATGAGAATTAACTAAGTTCACACACTCAGTGCTGAGACCCCTGGGCCCCTCTCCCTCCTCAGTTGGGAGCACATGGGCTGCTATCTTTACTCTGCTCCTACACATTCATACTGGGGAGAGTTAAGGATTTCTCTTCAGCTCTGCCAATGACCTACACATATCAATGAAAAGACCCAGCCACATTTCTCTATGTTGGATCCATCAGTCAACAAGTTCTGCCAATAGAAACTTTTTACTACGTTGCACTTTAAATATGAACTGACAGCCAAGGACCAGCAGACATTTGACAAAAGCATTCAGCAGCACAGGGGCTCTCAGTTTCTGCACCATTGACACTTGGGGCTGGATAATTCTTTGTTGCAGGGTGGGTGGCAGGCATCCTGTGCACTGTAAAATGCTTAGAAACATCCCTGTTCTCTACTCACTAGAGGGGGTAGCACCCCCACTCCAGCTGTGACAACCAAAAATATCCCCAGATGTTACCAAATATATCCTGAGAGTAAACTCCTCCTCCTCGTCCTCCTGCCCCTGCTCCTCTGCCCATCTGCCTGTTGAGAATCATGATCTAGCAGGAAAAGGAAAAACAAATTCCAAAACAAATAAGGAAAAGGAAACAAAGATGATGCAAGGATAATACCGTATCTCTGGGGGGAGAAACTGCAATTAATATCCTGATAGATATGGGTAGATACTGTTTTAATAAATCAACAATAGAGTGTGATTAAAAAACAATTACATTCAAGCAACAAAAAATAAATCTTGGAAACTAAAAATATGAGATCAAAATGGAAAGCACAATAGAAGTATTGAAAGACAAAATTGAAAAAAATCTTCTCGCTAGTAAGACAAAATGATAGAGAAATGGAAAGTAGGAAAAAAAAGTAAACAAAATGGAAGGATTTGTTCTAGAAAGCCAACACTCAAACAATAGAGACTTTAAAGACATGTGTTCAGAGAAAAATAGAAGGGAATAAATTACCAAAAAATAATTAGGAAAATTTCCAGGAACTAAAGAACATGAGGCTCCAATTGGAAAGTCTGCTTTAAACAACCAGTATAAAAGGATGAAAGACACTTATCTCAAAGCATATCACTGTAAATTTTCAGAAAACTGGGATACAGAGAAGAACCTTAAAGTTTCCAGAGCAAATCTTGCCAATTGCAATGACATAGATGGAGCTAGAGAGTATATTCTGAGCAAAGTAAGTCAGTCAGAGAAAGACAAGTGCCATATGATTTCACTTATATATGGAATATAAGAAAGAAAACAAATGAACAAAGGAAAAAGAGAGAGAGAGAAACCAAGAATGAGACTCTTAACCACAGAGAACTGATGGTCAGCAGAGGGGAGGTGGGTGGGGGATAGGTGAAATAGGTGATGGGAATTAAGGACTGCACTTGTTGTGATGTGCACCAGGTGTTGTATGGGAGCATTGAATCACTATATTGTGCACCTGAAACTATAGCACTGTGTGTTAACTATACTGGAATCAAAATAAAAGCTTAATACTAACAAAAAATATTAAGGCACAGATAAAAGATTGAAAAATCAGAATGGTATGTGATTTCTCTTCAGCAACAGTAAAGACAGTAACATAATAAAAAAACACCTTTAAAAACCTTAAGAAACAGTACCAAGTGTTGACAAAGATGTGAGATTAGCCAAATTCCCATACATTGCTGGTGGGAATCTAAAATAGCACAGCCACTTTGGAAAACAATTTGGCTATTTCTTATCAATCTAAACAGAAACCTACCATGTGACACAGAAATATCACCCACACTCACTGAGTAAGAAATGAAATAGAAACATATGTGCACACAAAGACTTGTATGCAAATGTTTCTTGCAGAATGATTAATAAAATCCTAAAACTGATACAAACCAAATGTCCATCAACAAAGGGACAAATTGCAGTACATATATACTCTGGGGTTCTTCTCAGCCATAAAAGAAGGAATAACATATTAATACATATAACAACATAGTCTCAAAAACATCATGCTAAGTGAAAAAGGACAAACACAAAAGTCTATAAACTGTATGATCCCATTTATATGAAATTTTGGGAAAGACAAAACTATAGTGACACAAAACAGCAGTAGTTGCCTGAGGACTGACCATAAAAGGGTAACTTTTTAGAGTGATAAAACTATTTTATATCTTGATTGTAGTTGTGGTTACACAATTATATATAATTACCAAAATCATAAAAATATATACTTTTCAGAAATAAATTTTATTATCTGTAAATTATGCATCAGTAAAGCTGGGAGATTTGCCGTATAAGAAATCTAAAAATAATTATTCACAATGCAGATTTTTATACCTAGCCAAACTGCCACTCAATTGTGAAAGTTAAGAAAAACACATCTTCAAAAATGCACGATCTCAAAAAATATACCTTCCAGGTACTCTTTCTTAGTAGGAACCCAAAGATATGTCCCATCAACATGAAGGCATTAACCAAGAAAGAGGACTATATGAGAGCCAGAACTTCAGAAATTTAACTCAGGAGACAGATTAAGTGACTGCCTGAGGGATAGACAGATGCTCCAGGAAGAAAGCCGTGCCGCAGTCCTAGTGAAGCAAGAGGTTGGAGGAATATGTCAAGAATGAAGGAAGCTACAGATTACTTGAGGTATTTGAATGTATTGGGCACATATACACTTCGGGTGGAAAATTTGGGATTAAAATAGGGATAAGTACATAAAACCTAAGCAGAAAATATAGACAATTATTAACTCTGAGGAAAGAAAATGCAATGGATGGTACATTAAATGATTCAGCTAAAGATTATATTAATGTAGACATAATAATAAAAATACCAAACCTGATTAAAACATAATTGTATTGGGAGAATAGAAGGAGAAGATTGAGAGGGAGGCAAATCCTTGCATTTGATAAAGGAAGTTGACATATAATGTCTGAAACTGAAATAGTAAGAGTTGTGTAAACATGTTTTAGAAATATGGAGGTAAATCCTCAAAGAAACATCTGAAGAAGTTGAAAGAGTTTCCTTTGGGAAATAGGACATGGAGATGGGAAGGGTAAGGCAGAGCATTGCTGTTTTTGTTATAAGACTTGTAGAACTATGCAACATTTTTAAAGGTAAAATTTAACTAAAAATTTCAGGCAGCATATCAAGATGGGGAGGGAATATGTAGCCTGAGAAAGGGCTGAGATCCAGGCAGAGGCTAAAAAGAAAGTAAAGGTGAGATGGAGCTGGCTGGAAGGAAAGTAGAGAGATTAGAGACACAGGTCAAGGCATGGATGAAGAGCAAAGTCAATAAATGAATGGTAGCTATAGAGAGGTAGAAGGAATTGATGGAGGTGACAGAGGGATTCAGCACTCAGATCAAAACATTTTGTTTCAAAAACCATCTTCATCACTTTTCTGTTCCACTGTAGGTTAAGTTTCTAAACACCTAATTTTATTTATCCTATATAATTTCATCAAAAGAGCAAGAGTCATAAGAGTGAAGGACAGTTATCAAAGCAATGGCTGTTGCTGCCCAAGTTTTAAGGAGTTATATAACACTAAACATTTGTATGTTGTAGCACTTTGCTGGAAACTCTTCCATCTGCAGCTAAATGTGCTTATATTTGAAAACCCTGGTCTACTATTCAAAATTAAGTAAAAGACTGCAAGACTCATGGTGAATATGATTAAGTAAACAAAGCCTCAGCCATGACCTGAATACTATGATTTAAAATTGACTTCAAAAAAATTCAAAAGCATGGATGGGCTAAAATTCCTGAAATCTAGAACACAACCAGTAGTTTTAAAGATATCTTCAAAATGGAGTTTATCATAGTGCCCACCTCACAGGGTCAATGTCAAGGTTAAATGAGATAGAATATTCAGAACAACACCTGGTATAGCATGTGTGCCTGATACTCCTGTCAATGGTAATGGCAGTAGTAGAGGCATCATGATGATAGTGATGGTTGGTAATGGTGGATCTGGCAGTGGCAGTGGTGGTGATAGTGATGGTGATGGTGGTGGTGATGGTGGTAGTGGTGGTGGTGGTGGTGGTGGTTATGACATTGACAGTGGTGGTCATGATGATGGTGGTAGTGGTAGTGATGATGGTGATGGTGGTGGTGGTAGTGGTGGTTGTAATAGTAATGGTGGTGGTGGTAGTGGTGGCAACTGGCATGGTAAGAAGTGGGGGTGCAGGTGCACAGGCTCACCCTCCGCCCACCCATGGTGTCTACTCCTCTTTTCTGGCAGATGGCTTCTGCCCCTGTTTCACTGGTTGGGATTCACATGTCACATGGTCACATATAACTGTAAGGAAGACTGGGAAGTGTAAAATGGCTGTGTTTCCAAGACAAGGAGGAGACAGGCTGGTTCACTACCAGCCATCTCTGCCACAGGGGCCATCTGTAATCTGGCCTGGCCTTAACCTACCTCTCCAGGCTTTGATTCCACCCCAACACTCAAAGTTCCCTGTGCTTTCCCCAAACTGTAATAGCTACTATTCTCCCAAACAAGTGTTTTCTTGCCTCTGTGTCTGGCCCTCCCTATCCCCACTGTCTAAGCTCTGTGCTTTTTTCAAGACTCACACGTCTCCATGAAGTATTCTCTTGTTGAAATTGATCTCACTCCCTTCCATTCTTCATCTACCAGTCTGCCAAAGAAGTTGACATTTTATCTTTTTTGTATGTCTATCACCTCCATTAAAAAGCAAGCTCCTTGCAGACAGATGGTCATGCCTTAACATTGTGCCTAAGCATAGCAACTACGAGAACTAATTGCATCGTTCACCCTGTGTCCCTGTGGAGTAGACACAATGCTTCTTACACAGCAGGTGCAAAGTGAGCAGCTAGTCATGCCCTCAGGTGCTCCCTACATCCATGGACTGGCCACAGGTCTCCAGCTCCTATAATGAAGCCTACTGCATCTGCAGACACTGAAATAGAACTCACAGAACTTTTAGTGGGCGTGGATATACTCTGACAATGCACTTGCCAAGGACATGGTGAGAAACATTTTCTCTTACCTCAAAACCAAGCAAAAGGGAAATCTTTCTTCCTGCATATTTGTTTCTTTTTTCTTCCCTTCCTGCCTCTCTCCTTTTCTTTGATTCCTTTCTTCCTTCTTCCTACCCTTCCCCCAACCTCACTCCTTTCCTGGATTTTATTTCTTCACAAGAATATTGTTTTCTGCTATGTGTACAAGCCAGATCTGGATCAATAATCAGTAATGAAATCCAAAATTACACAAGCATCTTTTCCTTCTTGGACTTCTGCAAGCCAGCAGAAAATTTTCCAGAACAGAAGGGGCAGCAGGGAGAAGGAAAGTAACCCTGAACCCCTCCTCCCCACACACCACGAATCCAAGGCCTTCTTGCTTAAAAATGTGCTGTGTTCTCTATTCAGACAAGGTAGTTTGGACCCACTTCAAACAAGCAGCCAATTGATGTTCTGCAGCTTGATGTAGGTTATGCGAGAGCTGCCGAAATGCAGTCCTGGGGGTGGCCAAAACAGAAATAAATGGGCAGTATCCTCTAGCTCAAAAGTCAATAATTGTGCCTGCAAGGCACTCATCAGGCTCTACTTGCCAGTTCCTCTTCTTTGGCAGACAAACTTATCAGCATTTACTTCAATCAATCTGGGACATCTGCAGTGACCTTCCTGCCGGTAGGTTCCATCCAGTTACTGGGCTGGCAGGTAACTACTTTGGCTGCTTCACAGGTGTCCATTGAAGTGTCCTTGAACAAGTCACTGTGAGGGAAAGAAAGCTGAGAGACTTTCCAGGGTGAAGGGAGGAGGCTTTCCTAGGAAAGGCAGCACCCAAAAAGCACTTGGTTCCAGCCAGGTCGGTCCCCAGTGATGAGTAAAGGAAGGTCAGAGAACAGGCTTGAAGACAAGCAAGGAAGGGTAATAACTGTGTTCCCCAGGGACAAATAGCTAGGGGTCAGTGCACTCAGGGGCCATGTCATGCAGGAACCAAAGGAACAGGCTTTGAAAACAGTCTGCTTAGACAAAAATAGTGCTTCCACCATCTACAAATAACCTTTAGAAATCATTTGAAGTACTCTCTGCCTCTGTTTACTGATCTGAAAGTTGGATAACTGAGAGTATCTACCTCAAAGGTTTCTTGTGGGGATGAAAATGATATTTTCCTTGCAAAGTTCTTAGCAGGGCATCTGACACAGAGTAAGCGCCCCTTGAGTGTTCGCCAATGTCAGAGACTGGCCAGGTGCCTACCTCCTCCATTTCTTCTCTCTGAACACACTAGAAGACTATCTTTCCCAGTTTCCCCCACAACTAGGGCTGCACTGTGTGATTAGTTCTGGCCAGTGGAATGTGGGTAGATTTGTATGCTCCTCTAGGACTGACAATAAGACACACTGTGTATGCTAGGTTGAGTAGTGGTCCCCCAAAAGATATATCCAAGTCCTAACCCCCGGAACCTGTGAAGGTGACCTTATTTGGTGGGAAAAAAGGTCTTTACAGATGTAATTAAATCAAGGACCATGAGATGAGCTAATCTTGGGTTTAGGGTAGGCCCTAAATCATATGACAGGTGTCCTTTTAAAAGGAAACAGAGAGAGAGGGAGAGATATACACAGAAGAGGTACAAGTGAAGGCAGAGGCTAAAGTTGTGTGTCTACAAGCCAAGGAAACTCAAGGGTTTCCAGAAGCACAAGACACTACGAGAGAGGCATGGAACAGATTCTCCCTCAGTGTCTCCAGAAGGAACCAACCCTGTCAATACCTTGATTTTGGACTCTGGCCTCCAGAACTGTGAGACAATAAACCTCTGTTGTCATTAACCCCCAGTTTGTGGCAATTCGCTATGGAAGCCCTAGAAAATCAATGCACCATATAATCCCTCAAGCTTTTTCTCTCAGAAGCAAATGATCCAAGATAGCGGTCACCCAAGAGAGGGAGCCTGAGTTTGTGAGTTACCCCCCTGGGTGGAGAGCTGCCCAGGAGAGCTACACAATGCTCATCAGACTTCATAGGAGTGAGATACTCACTTCTTGTGCATCAAACCATTGAGATGTGGGGTTGTTTGTTACAGCAGCTAGCATTAATTATCCTATTAATAGGATTAATAGCTATTATTATTAAGGGATCTAAAGTGGGAATCTAGATGAGACAGAAACAAAGAGCAACCTGAATAGCAGAAAAGGTGGGAAGAAGAGGAGGGAGACAGTCCACCTCCTCATCCATGATGGCATATCAAGTTCTGGATCTTTCTTGCAGATATGGGCCCAGAATAGGATGACTCACACAATAGAAACTCACCTAACTCCCTGCTAGTCCCACCTTATCCCTAAAACCTACTGGAGTCACTTTCAGCATGGAGACCAGGTCAGACCACTTATTACAAAGCCAAGTTTTAAAGTCCACAAACCCCACAGAGGGACACTGACATGATTTCCTAGGGAGACCTCACATTGAGAATCAGTGTGGTCCCATCCCAGAGGAAGCCAACACGCATACCCAGGACTGGTTCAACCCAGGTAAAGCATCTAGTGTAAAGCAAGATAAAGATGATGTAATCTGTCTGGAAGACAACTCTGTTAGTTTGCCCATTAAGAAAACTGGAAGGTCATAGCCTGGGGCCTAGAAACTATAGAAAAAGTGGAGAGACAGGACTCAGAAAATCTTGAGTGGCCACAGTGCAATTGGTCTCATCCCAAACTGAACTGATTTTAACTGGAGGAGCTTTTCATAGTTCTAGAATAGTATAGGTGCCAGGAGAGAGGCTAGCTTTGTGCAGGCTACCAGCTCAAGCTTCTCTGCAACCAGGACCATTGAGAGTTTGTGTCCATCAGAAGAATGCTGTCATGAGGCATCAAGGAGCCTCCTGAGAAGCATTACCTCTTAGGCAGAGCCTTGAGGAAACTAAGACTGGACCAAACACAAGGAGGTGTTCCTGGGGAGCAAGGACCTTCTTGAAAATGGTCTGGAGGGTAAGGGGCCAAGAGGGCTTCAACAAAGAACAAGTGAGAGAGCATCTGGGAGGAACAGAGAGAGTGGGCAGCAGGTAACATCACCAGGGGAAAGGATGGAAGTGCACGTGTAAAGAACACCATCCTTGTTTTAACCTTAGATGCAGAAGCAGACCCAAGGTGTTAGCACATCCCAGAGACCTGAGTACCAAGTCATAACGAATCAATGAAGAAAGCAGTGTCCCTGAAGTGACCTGAAATGCATGTTTAGCTAAACTAGAAAAGCCAAGGTAAGTTAATATGCAATGCCCAAGGAACCAGAGGGAGGTTTTCATGACTGAAGTTCCTGTGATTAAGTAGGTGAAGCTGATGCAAGAACATGTAGTCTTGTCACAGATGTCATAACCCCCATGTTGGACTGTCCTCTCTCCCCTTTCTATCTCTTCCGTCCAAGAAACTCTGGACCTCAACCTGGCCATGGAGACCCCTCCATTGTTCAAGGACACGCCCTCTCTCTCATACACATGAACTCCATGTGACATGTTTGCATGCTCGGCCTTACTTGCCTCCTCATATTCTTACATCTTCAATCTCCCACTGGAGACAGCCTTCAGGGGGACAGAGAGGTTATGTCTTCTTCATTTTTGTATCTACAGGACTCATCCAGAGCCCAACACAAAGCAGACTGCTTATACCATCTTACTCTACCTTCCTTCTCCCTGAAGGCAAGCTTTTTCTTCAAGGAAAGGGAAAAAACATCTCTTGATGGATAAAAACTAAATCAATTCTTGCCCATTTTAATCTTAAGAGGGTGATTTCTTCTTTGAATGTTTGGTAGAATTCCCCAGGGAATCCATCAGGCCCTGGATTCTTGGTTTTAGGGAGGTTTTTGATCAATGCTTCAATCTCATTACTGGTTATTGGCCTATTCAGGTTGTCAATTTCTTCCTATTTCAGTCTTGGTAGTTTATAGGTTTCCAGGAAGGCATCCATTTCTTCTGGGTTGCTTAAGTTTATTGGCATATAGTGGTTGATAATAATTTCTAATAATTGTTTCTATTTCCTTGGTGTTAGTCATGATCTCTCCCCTTTCATTCATAATTTTATTAATTTGGGTCCTTTCTCTTTTCTTTTGGATAAGTCTGGCCAATGGTTTATCGATCTTATTCTTTCAAAGAACCAGCTTCTACTTTCATTGATCTGATATACTGTGTTTCTGGTTTCTAATTCATTGATCTTTGCTCTAATTTTAATTACTTCTCTTCTAATGCATGGCTTAGGCATCATTTGTTGCTTTTTCTCTAGTTCTTTAGGGTGTAAAGTTAGTTGGTGAATTCAGGATTTTTCTATTTTTTTGACTGAGGCTTGGATAGCTATGTATTTCCCCCTTAGGACCACCTTTGCAGTATCCCATAGGTTTTGGACCAAGGTGTTTTCATTGTCATCGGTTTCCATGAATTGTTTAAGTTCTTCTTTGATTTCCTGGGTGACCCAAACATTCTTGAGCAGAGTGGTCTTTAGCTCCCAAGTGTTTGAATTTCTTCCAAATTTTTTCTTGTGATTGAGTTCCAGTTTTAAAGCATTATGGTCTGAGAATATGCAGGGAATAATCTCAGTCTTTTGTATCAGTTGAGACCTGACTTGTGACCCAGTATGTGGTCTATTCTGGAGAAAGTTCCACGTGCACTCGAGAAGAATGAGTATTCTGTTGTTTTAGG
This sequence comes from Zalophus californianus, assembly GCF_009762305.2. Lineage (NCBI taxonomy): Eukaryota > Metazoa > Chordata > Mammalia > Carnivora > Otariidae > Zalophus > Zalophus californianus. The sequence goes on along the minus strand of NC_045595.1, from coordinate 210,227,465 downwards.
GTGGAATGTTCTGTATATATCTATGAGGTCCATCTGGTCCAGTGTGTCATTCAGAGCTCTTGTTTCTTTGTTGATTTTCTCCTTACATGATCTATCTATGGCTGAGAATGGAGTATTGAGGTCTCCTACAATTAACGTATTATTATCAATATGACTCTTTATTTTGGTTAACAGTTGGCTTATGTAGTTGGCTGCTCCCATATTGGGGGTGTAGATATTTACAACTGTTAGATCTTCTTGTTGGATAGACCCTTTAAGAATGATATAGTAGTGATCACCAAGACAGGATAGTACTGGCACAAAAACAGACATATAGACCAATGGAACAGAATAGAGAGCCCAGATATGGACCCTCAACTCTATGGTCAAATAATCTTACACAAAGTAGGAAAAAATATGCAATGGAAAAAAGACAGTCTCTTCAATAAATGGTGCTGGGAAAATTGGACAGCTATATACAGAAGAATGAAACTCAACCATTCTCTAATACCATACACAAAGATAAACTCAAAATGGATGAAAGACCTCAATGTGAGACAGGAATCCATCAAAATCCTAGAGGAGAACATAGGCAGTAATCTCTTCGACATTGGCCACAGCAACTTCTTTCTAGATATATCTCCAAAGGCAAGTGAAACAAAAGCAAAAACGAACTTTTGGGACCTCATCAAGATAAAAACTTTCTGCACAGCAAAGGAAACAGTCAACAAAACAAAGAGGCAACCCACAGAAGGGAAGAAGTTATTTGCAAATGACACTACAGACAAAGGGCTGATACCCAAGATCTATAAAGATCTTCTCAAACTCAACACCCAAAGAATAAATAATCAAGTCAAAAAATGGGTAGAAGACATGAACAGACACTTTTCCAAAGAAGACATACAAATGGCTAACAGACACATGAAAAAGTGTTCATCATCATTAGCCATCAGGGAAATTCAAATCAAAACCACATTGAGATACCACCTTACACCAGTTAGAATGGCAAAAATTGACAAGGCAAGAAACAACAAATATTGGAGAGGTTGTGGAGAAAGGGGAACCCTCTTACACTGTTGATGGGAATGCGAGTTGGCACAACCACTTTGGAAAACAGTGTGGGGGTTCCTCAAAAAGTTAAAAATAGGGTTACCCTGTGCCCCAGCAATTGCACTACTGGATATTTACCCCAAAGACACAGATGTTGTGAAAAGAAGGGCCATATGCACCCCAATGTGCATAGCAGTAATGTCCACAATAGCCAAACTGTGGAAAGAGCTGAGATGCCCTTCAACAGATGAATGGATAAAGAAGATGTGGTCCATATATACAATGGAATATTACTCAGCCATCAGAAAGGATGAATACCCAACTTTTACATCAACATGGATGGGACTGGAGAAGATTATGCTAAGCGAAGTAAGTCAAGCAGAGAAAGTCAATTATCATATGGTTTCACTTATTTGTGGAACATAAGGAATAGCCGGGAGGACATTAGGAGAAGGAAGGGAAAAATGAAGGGAGGAAAATCGGAGGGGGAGATGAACCATGAGAGACTATGGACTCTGAGAAACAAATAGGGTTTTAGAGGGGAAGGGTGGGGGGATGGGTTAGTCCGGTGATGGGTGTTAAGGAGGGGATGTACTGCATGGAGCACTGGGTGTTATACAAAAACAATGAATCATGGAACACTACATCAAAAACTAATGATGTACTGTATGGTGACTAACATAACATAATAAAATAAAATAAAAATTTTTTAAAAAGAGGCTGATTTCTTAATAAAAAGAGGTTGTGAAAAATAGGATGTAAACAGAACATATGATCCAGAATCCTTAGAACCTGGAGTTTTAGCTAAAAATGCCCACATGTCTCCCTCACCATATGTCTAGGGCTGGCTTCCCCCGGAAGTAAACTTTGAGGCAAGGATTGAAATGTAAGTGGTTTATCTAGGAGGTTTTCTGAGGGAGTGTGGGGAGGGAAGTGAGGACGTGACATGGGAGAGAGCAAAGCCAACCAAGGTTGCTCTGTGCTCAGGGAACAGCCTTGGAGTGAGCTCACCCAAGGAGCGAGGGAACTGGGGTAGTTATCCTCCAACCCCCATCAGGCATTGGCTGGCACTGCACTGAGTGGCAGGGATACCCTGTCAACCCCTAGCTGCCCTGCATGCAGGCTGGGAGAAGCCCCAGGGGAGTCATAGGGGCTCAAAAGAGGAGGCTGTCACATTTACTGGGGAGCTCTGGGCAGGCACTAAGAACATCTGCTATGCCACATCACTCACACATCCCCAGACCACGCCTGCCGAGAGGACTGGGCAGATGATAACTGTCCGGAGCACTTGGGCCATACACACGCCCATCTCCATAGTTTAGGCCACAGGATGTCCCACGTGGCACAGACTGTGTGCTGTCCCTCTGTATCCATCCTTCTAGGTGTCCGTCCCTATGTCCCCTTCCTAGAATAGTGACCAGGAGAGAAAGGGCAGGGCCAGTGGATAGTGGAACAGCAGGTTGGTAGGAACACTGTTCCTGACACCAGGAGGTGCCCACACAGCCCTGGAATGCTTGATGCAGACTGCCCCACATGAGACAGCCCTCTTGTGGAAGCCACCATTTTTTGGGGTGTTGGTGAAAGCAGCTGGGCTTATCCTGACTGCCACACCTCCTCCTCTCCACTCTCCCAAGATTTGCACTAAAATAGCTGTGGTATAGCCCACTATTTGTTTGCTTCTGATCTTCCTTCTGCTTCCACTCCCAGGGAATGTTGGCAGAAGGTTGTACAGCCTGGCCAGCAAGGGTCTCTAGGGACCAGGGTGTGGACAAGTGCAGCTTCACATGTCTGATGGGAAGCTGGGATGGGCTGCATCAGCTGTGTTTGTGGTCTTAGCTTGCCAGTAGACACCATCCCTAAAGGACTCTGGGCCAGGGCTTGACCATGAGGCCATGGATAAGCCACTCCATTACTCCAAACTTTGCTTTGTTTATAAAATGCAGGGTGAATGAGATCCCTACAGTGGTTTGCAGCTTTGAATGCTCTTTGATTTACGAGCATGAAGCACATAAGGGGCTGTAGTGAGTAAGAGGTAGAGTGAGAGCCTGGAAATTCCCTAGGGAGCTAGAGAACGCCTTTGTTCATTTAGACCCAGACAATCATAAAAGTCAAGCTCAGCCTTTCCATGAACAGCTCCATGGAAGTCCCTCACCACTGAATGCCCACCTAGGAGGTTATCAAATTAATAAAGTTGTCTCACCCCACTGTTAATCTACACCGGGAGGATGGTGGAAATTTAATATTAAAAAGAGAAGATGTGCATCTTCCTTTGCTCAGAGCTTCACTGCTGTGGGAGGATGGGAACACTGAAGGAATATTACAGGTGATGCAGAGCCTGCATTGCTCCCTCTCTGCTCACAGCACTGCAGTGGCAAAGCCATTCCTGTGGCCACTGTGTTCATCAGCTTGGCTCAGGGCCCTGGTGCTGCAGAGGTTGCTGGCTTGGTTGCAAACAAAACACACAAAAGAGCCTGAGCTATACCTGAACCACCACGAGAGAATCGGTGATGACAGCTAATGCTGGACCGCCTCCAAGGCAGGACACTGTCATGTGTTGAATTCAGCCACAGTGGTCTGGTCCCAGCAGCTACAGACCCCATAATACTTCTGGCTCCCTTCAACCATCAACACCTCCCTGTCTGAGGGGGTCCCATGGAGACTGAAGTGTGATGAAGTTGAGCCTTATCAACCTTCCTGTCTTCCTGTTATAAGGACTCCATGATGACATTGAGCCACCCAGGCAACGAGTGTAACCTCCCCATCTCAACATCCTTGACTTAATCACATCTACAGTCTGTTTTACTGTGTAAGGTAATGTAGTCACAGGTCCTGGGGACTAGACTGTGGGCACCTTAGTGGGCCATTGTTCTATCTACCAGGACCACTGTCAGAATTCAAAGTCAAGAGGAACCCCTAAAGACCTAAATGGATGAGGGAAGCACCATGGGGGTCGCTGAGGACTGTAGAACTTGAACGATGCCGTATGTGGATAAGAAATATCACTGATTATAAGTTACATTGGTATTCAGTGCTTCACACTGGGTGATGTAGGTGTCAAAGACCATGCTTCCAAGTCAGACCCAGATGAGAAACTCCATCTCACCCCTCACTACCTGCACAACCTTGAGCATTGCCTCATCCTCTCTCAGACTTAATATCTTCATCTGTAAAATGGGGATTAAGTACCTACTTTCTAAGATGGCTAAGATCACATGAATTAATACACATAAAGTGCTCAGCATCTTGGCTTCAGGCTGACATATGGAAAAGACTCCATCCATTCCCCTCCTACCATCCTGGGGCCTTATTATACCCACTTCATAGAGAGGTAGACTGAGGCAGGAGGAAGTTATAGTTCTTACAGGATAATATCAATAATAGTGACTGAGTCAAGGTCAAAGCCTGGCTACATGGACCATAGTCCAGGGAGGTCTTCTCTCCCAGGATGGGTGAATGGAAAGGTGGGGCTATGTTCTCTATGGAAGGAATGACATGAAAAAAATGTATAAGTAGAATCCTGGATTTGCAGTATTCAGAACCCAGTTGTCCTTGAGGCCACCACAAGCTTGGGGATTTGTTTGCTTTTTTTTCTTTCCATAAGAGAGGTGGACTAGAAATGTACCTATGCGTCAGTGTCCATCTGTGCTGGACTCCATTGTATGCCTATCCATCATAAACTGGGGTGACAAGAAAATCTACAACAGGGCTGGCTTTCTAAGACCTTCTTTAGAAAGAAAATGAAAAGCCAAAGGCTACAGGTTGACTTTGAACTCTGACCAAATCATGGTCTTTCTGGGCTGTTTACTGAATGAAAGCACAGGATTTGTCTATGTCCCTCTGCCCTCAAATATGTTGGGGGAGACATTTTCTGTAAAGCACATGCAACAAACTTAGGCACCTGTGTATTCATTAATTCTCAAGGCAAGTATTTGCTGAACAACTAAACTGCCCATAAAATGATTGTTCCTGACCTCATGGAGCTGAGTAGAGGAAGCCAGTCTTAATCAAAGAATCACATAAGCATATGTGAGATTAAAGTTGTAATAAGTGCCATCAAGAACAGGACTTCAAATGTGAGGTGGGGATAGGACAGGAGGGCTTGTGGCAGAAACTGTAGCGTGTCCACCAAAACCTGTTTTCTCTACCTCCTGAGCACATAGGTGGACTATGTTCCCAGCTGCCCTTAAAAATAGGCGTGGCACATGAAAAAGTGCTCAACACCGCTCGGCATCAGGGAAATCCAAATCAAAACCTCAATAAGATACCACCTCACACCAGTCAGAATGGCTAAAATTAACAAGTCAGGGAACGACAGATGTTGGCGGGGATGCGGAGAAAGGGGAACCCTCCTACACTGTTGGTGGGAATGCAAGCTGGTGCAACCACTCTGGAAAACAGTATGGAGGTTCCTCAAACAGTTGAAATTAGAGCTACCATTCGATCCAGCAATTGCACTACTGGGTATTTACCCCAAAGATACAAATGTAGGGACCCGAAGGGGTACGTGCACCCCAATGTTTATAGCAGCAATGTCCACAATAGCCAAACTGTGGAAAGAGCCAAGATGCCCATCGACAGATGAATGGATAAAGAAGATGTGGTATATATACACAATGGAATATTATGCAGCCATCAAAAGGAATGAGATCTTGCCATTTGCAACGACGTGGATGGAACTGGAGGGTGTTATGCTTAGTGAAATAGTCAATCAGAGAAAAACATGTATCCTATGACCTCACTGATAGGAGGAATTCTTAACCTCAGGAACAAACTGAGTGTTACTGGAGTGGTGAGGGGTGGGAGGGATGGGGTGGCTGGGTGACAGACATTGGGGAGGGTATGTGCTACGGTGAGCGCTGTGAATTGTGCAAGACTGTTGAATCGCAGATCTGTACCTCTGAAACAAATAACGCAACATATTTTAAGAAAAAAGAAAAAGAAGAAGATAGCAGGAGAGGAAGAATGAAGGGGAGTAAGTCAGAGGGGGAGATGAACCATGAGAGATGATGGACTCTGAAAAACAAACTGAGGGTTCTAGAGGGGAGGAGGGTAGGGGGATGGGTTAGCCTGGTGATGGGTATTAAAGAGGGCACGTTCTGCATGGAGCACTGGGTGTTATGAACAAACAATGAATCATGGAACACTACATCAAAAACAAATGATGTAATATATGGTGATTAACATAACAATAAAAAAAATTTTTAAAAAATAGGCGTGGTAGAGGCACCTGGGTAGTTTAGTCAGTTAAGCATCCAACTCTTGATTTTGGCTCTGGTCATGATCTCAGGTCCTTAGAGCAAGCCCTGCATCAATCTCCACACTGGGCATGAAACCTGCTTAAGATTCTCTCTCTCCCTCTCCTTCTGCCCCTTCCCTTCTCATGCATGCTCTCTCTAAAAAAAAAAAAAGAGAGAGAGAGAGAAAAGAAAAGGAAGAAAAGTGCATGTGCCTGCTTTCTGGCCATCGGAACTGATCACCTCTAGGTCTGGTCCATTACAAACCTTTGATGCCATCTTCCACATGAAGATTGGCCATGACTCAGAACACTTCCATCAGGCTCTGCTGTGAGAAAAAAAATTTTATGGGGTGCAGCCCCCAGGATTTGGAGATTTATCTTTCCTGGTAGGTAGTTTTATCTCAACTACTCCAGGAAGTAGCATGACAGCTCAGAACTAAAGAATGCCAAGACAGAGGGGCAAGCTCAAAGGAGCTGATGTGGGGGAAAGAGTGTGCTTGAGAAAGATACTCCCAGAAAGTGAGGAGAATGGGCACCACGCAGGTTGTCACAGGCCACATCAAGAAAATTGGCTTTATCCTGAGACATAGTGAAACCCTCAAAGGATTTTAAGTTTGGAAGTGAGAAGGCATGGAAAAGATGACATGATTCAATTTGCATTCTTAAATGACTGGCTGACACAAAGGAATGCACTGGAAAGAGGAAAGTGGGTGAAGAGTAGAGAAATCAGAGGGGTGACTGCTGAAATGATCCGGGTGTGGAAAGGCATTGGCTCTCTCCCCACCATTAGCTCTAACCACCAGTCAACACTTAACAAGTCAGCCAAAGCCTTACTGTCTCAGGCTGGATGCACACTCTGTGATTGCCTTAACCATAGTGATTGGTTAAAGGCCTGGGGCACAGGTGGTCATGGCTGTACCAGAGGGAAACATGCAGTCACATCTGGGAAACCTATCAGGGAAGCTTGGGCCCCTCCCAGTCTCATGGAACACTGGGTGTTTCCATGCAGGAATCCAACTCACCAGTCAAGGACTCAGCCTGGCTTTGGACAAAACAATCATCTAATGGAATCTCCATCATTCATTTCACAGGTGGGCTAGGAAATGGTTCTTGAGTTGCGGGGGCTGGAAGAAGACCCCCAACCAAAGCTCAAGAACCTCTAACAGAGAAGCACTCCAACCTTTGTGAGGAACCGTGACTCATGTGATGTCATCTTTTAAAACACTCAGGTAGCAGGGACCCTACAGCAGCAGAGGCACACAGAAATAGTGAGAATGATTAGCTTGGGGGAGTCGGGGACAGTTAAAATCTCCATAGTCAGATCAGCCTTACAGGGCAAGGAACAGAGAAAGAGAACAAGGTTAGTGTTTCTACTTTTGACAATCCTCTTGTTGTTTTTTTCAGGAAGCCTGATAGGGCCCTGCCAAACCCATCATTATCCCTGCCCTTTGGACCCCTGCCTCCTGGGGAGGTCACAGAAAGCATAGGAGCATCTCACTCCCCCTTAATTCTTAATCAATTAAGCATCTGTTAGCAAAAGAACAAACTCCTTCCAAAAGGGTAATGTGGCACTGAACGGAATCCACTGTCACAGCCATCAGGGAAAGAGAGCCAACACAGTTCAGGCAGTGGCTGCAAATCCCAGCCCTGCAGTAAATCAGCCATGCTGTGAATAAAGTCCAATGTGTTATTCAGTCTGATCATATTACAGTCAATGACATCTAGGAGAACTGGCCATCTCTGCTCCTACAAAGGCAGGTGTCATGGACTGAATGTCTCTCTCCCCCAGAATTCATATGGTAAAGTCCTAACTCCCAATGTGATGGCATTAGGAGGTGGGGCCTTTGGGAGGTAATTGGGTTTAGGTGAGGTCATAAGGGTGGAGCCCCATGGTGGGATTTGTGCCCTTATAAGAAGAAGAGACACAAGAGCTCTCTTTCTCTTTACCATGTGAAGAGTTAGCAAAAATGAGGCCACCAGGCCACAAACCAGGAGGAGGACTCTCACCGGGAACCAAATTAGTCCACACCTTGATCTTGGACCTCCCACCTCCAGAACTATGAGAAATAAATGTCTGTTGCACCCCAGTCTGTGGCATTTTGTTACAGAATCCTGAGAAAAGACTGTGAATGTTGCAGACTAACCAAGGGACCCCACCTCAGTGATTTATGCTTTGAATTGGAATCAAGTGAAATCTCCTAAACATGCCATCCGTGAGAATCCTCACCTTAAGCACAAACCCTAAATAAGCTCCAAGCCTAAACTCTTTCTCCTCTCCACTCCTCCCTTACAATTCTACTAATTTATGCAAGCTAATCTTCAGGGTGTACAAAATTTGTTCCTTCAAAGGCATGACAAGAAGACTATAGGACTTGAGAATACATGACCCCCTGAAGTTAAAATCTGTCAACCCAAAATAGATGAGCTGTGAGAACACCTCAAGAGATGGTCTATCACTGTCACCGAAGGCTGACACAACCCCCAAGCCTCCCTCAAAGTGCAAGGATGAAGTATAAGGAAGACAAGGAAAAAGAAAGGAGCTAAAAATAGGGGGGGGGGAGACAAATTATTGTTCTTTGCAGATGATAGGACTGTCTACTGGGAAATCCCAAAGAATCCACTGAAAAACCATCCGATAGTATACAGTTCAGTAAGAGGAGTAGTTACAGACTTAAATACACAGATATCAGTAGTTTTCCTAGGTAACAGCAAAACCAACTAGAAAAGCTTTGAGCAAAGATTCTATTTAGAAGGAATCCATCAAAATCCTTGAGGAGAACACAGGCAGCAACTTCTTCGACCTCAGCCACAGCAACTTCTTCCTAAACACATTGCTAAAGGCAAGGGAAGCAAGGGCAAAAATGAACTATTGGGACTTCATCAAGATAAAAAGCTTTTGCACAGCAAAGGAAACAGTCAACAAAACCAAAAGACAACCGGCAGAATGGGAGAAGGTATTTGCAAATGACGTATCAGATAAAGAGCTAATATCCAAAATCTATAAAGAACTTACCAAACTCAACACCCAAAGAACAAATAATCCAATCAAGAAATGGGCAGAAGACATGAACAGACATTCCTGCAAAGAAGACATCCAAATGGCCAACAAATACATGAAAAGGTACTCAACATCACTCAGCATCAGGGAAATCCAAATCAAAACCTCAATGAGATACCACCTCACACCAGTCAGAATGGCTAAAATTAACAAGTCAGGAAAGGACAGATGTTGGCAAGGATGCAGAGAAAGGGGAGCCCTCCTATACTGTTGGTGGGAATGCAAGCTGGTGCAGCCACTCTGGAAAACAGTATGGAGGTCCCTCAAAAAGTTGAAAATAGAGCTACCCTACGACCCAGCTATTGCACTACTGGGTATTTACCCCAAAGGTACAAATGGAGTGATCCAAAGGAGCACCTGTATTCCAATGTTTATAGCAGCAATGTCCACAATAGCCAAACTATGGAAAGAACCAAGAAGTCCATCAACAAATGAATGGATAAAGAAAATGTGGTATATATATACAATGGAATATTATGCAACCATCAAAAAATGAAATCTTGCCATTTGCAACGATGTGGTTGGAACTAGAGGGTATTACGCTAAGCGAAATAAGTCAATCAGAGAAAGATAATTATCATATGATCTCACTGATATGAGGAATTTGAGAAACAAGACAGAGGATCATAGGGAAAGGGAGGGAAAAATGAAACAAGATGAAACCAGAGAGGGAGACAAACCATAAGAGATTCTTAATCTCAGGAAACAAACTGAGGGTTGCTGGAGTGGTGGGGGGTGGGAGGGATGGGGTGGCTGGGTGATAGACATTGGGGAGGTTATGTACCCTGGTGAGCGCTGTGAATTGTGTAAGACTAATGAATCACAGACCTGTACCCCTGAAACAAATAATACATTATATGTTAATAAAAAAAATTTTTTAAAGGACAACAAAAACCATGAAATATGTAAAAATAGAATAAAAAGACCTTTATGAAGAAAACTATGAAACTTCTCTGAAAGTCATAAAATGCTGTAAAGTTAATAATATAAACATGTCAATTCTTCCCCCATCACACCCCAGTTTATTTATAAATTTAATGTAATTCTGCCTGCCCATGGTGTTCTATTCTTTACTTGGATGTCTTGAATATTCTATTCTTAGATGTCTCTGAGACCTGAATATTTCTCTGTTTTTAGTTCATGTGAATGGGTTTCTGCTCATTGCAACAAGATGACTAACTCAACCTAAGCTACCCTTTGTCTCTCCTGGGCCCATATATCATGGCCCTCAAATCCTCTTGGCACTCTCTTACATCTCTCTCCAAATGGGCTTTTGAAGCTTCTTGGAAAAAAAGGGAGGGAATTGCTTTTTTGTGAAGAGATTTTTGGAGATTTACCTGTCACAATACCAGATTTGACCCCACTCAACATCTCTTTCCCATTAACTAGCTCTGTAACCATGACCATTAGTCCAGACTCACAAGAGAAGGATTCTGATTGGCTGAGTCCACCTCTTGGGTCAGGTGCCCACCACTGGCCCAAATGGCTATCACCAAGAGAAGCCAAGTCCCATGGAAATTCTGCATCAGGGTTGAGTCAGGAAAAAGGTTGTTGCCACTGGACTCAATGATGGACTCTTTACCACATGGGTCTGCCATCACTGTCTTTCATGTACTGGACATCCTACACTCAGCCAGACACTCAAGTACTTTATCTCATTTTAAATTCCTAATTTTCACATCCACCTAAGTACACTTGATCATCACCTTGCTGGTAAGGAAAACTGCTGCTCCAGTAGGTAACTTCTCTGCAGTCACCTGGCCGACTCAAAGTCAAAGATCAATTCCGTATCAAGTCTCAAGCATTGAGTCCTGCCTCCTGGCCTGCCCAAGTGTGGATGACAGAACCACGTGTCCCGGGCTGGGATGTACTAATACCGGGCGCCTCTGCAAAGCTGAGCATCTCCTTCTCCTGGGCCTTGCCCGGACCCTTGTCCACCAACCAACCCCAACAACCCACCTTATTTATCTAGTGACTCCCATCATCTTTCCAATCATTGCTGGGGTAGCAGTTTCTCAGGGAAACTTCAGTGATTCTTCAAGCCTGGATGAGCTGTCTCAGTGCAAATCTCTCCATTTTATCATCTGTTTTTCTGGGCCTCTTCCCCACCAGCCTTCCAGCACCTTGACAAGGCATGGCCACGGCATCGGTACATACACGTGGTAGGAGTTCAATAAATATGTGTGAAATGAAATTGAATTAATGATGCTCCAGCTTACTGACACTCTATGCATCCCTCCTTGGGCACACCCTGGGGAAGTTCCCTCCTCAGAGATGAACATTGCAGCCCATGGGAAGAGAAAGACCCTCCAAGCCTGGAGCCATAAGCCCCTTCTCCTTCTGGCTCCATGAGGCCAGAAACTCAACATACCTAATTCCCATGCGGAGGGGAGCACATTTGGATTCTCCCCCTTGCTGTTAGCTAGAGTTTGACACTCTTATGAGTCCACCTGGGAAGCAAAAAATTAAATTCATTCCCATGGCTCGAAGGAGGTCAGACACAACCTTGTCCTGTGATTGGGATGAGAGAGGTGTATTGGGGCTGTTGAGGGCCTCTCCAAACATGACAGCCCTGGTCCCCCTCTCCTCCTTCTGCATCAATGGGCCATTATTACTAAGGAGTGCTTCCCATCCCTTTGGAACATTGGGGGAGAACACTCCCTAGATTCTCCAGCTTTGCATGGAGAGTTCCCTCTAGGGGGAGCGTTCTTCCTGTAAAACCAGATCTGCTTCTAGGTGAGTCAGAGCAGGAGGAGACCCACACCAGCCATCAGGGCCAGACACACTCAGGAAGGGGGCCACTACCTTTATGTGACACTACTCAGAGAATGAAGGGACAATGAGGGCACCAGAAGGATGGGGCATAGCGGGCATTCATCTGAATTATGTTCCCAACTTTCTTTACCTCCATAAAGACTACGGGAGCAGCCCATATAACTTCTGAGGCATTTGCCCTGCTGTCTCAGGAAGCTTACTCTGGAGTGTCCCCTCGACCTGCTGTCCTGTTTGCAGTGAGTCCACAGCTTCCAGGAGCCCCAGGAAGCCCTGGTTGTTTGCTGGTACTGAAGCGGTCCTATTGAGTACTTCTCTAATTAGAAACCCATCAGGGAATCCCAGAGCCCACCCCCTATCTCTAACAGCCCCAGAGACTTGTTCAGTAGGAGGGATCTCCCCACAAAACACATTAGACACATATTCAGATGGAGTTTTTGAAACAGTTAATCTTCCCACGGATGCGTCTTTCTTGGTCCCGACCCTTGTGGTCACAAATGGGGCCCTGCCAGAGTTGCAGCATGGGCTCTACCCCAGCCGTCCCCTGGCCCCCTTCCACCACACTTTATACCTGCACTCCCAGGCACAGGTGTGAGCAGGTGCACACACACACAGAGCCTATCTCTCCTCTTTCCACCATTCTTCATGCTCCACCTCAATCCCTAGTTAAGGAGCTGGTAAAAGAAAGAAACTAGGTGACCCTGGGTGTTATACACAAATAATGAATCGTGGAACACTACATTAAAAACTAATTATGCACTGTATGGTGACTAACATAACGTAATAAAATAAAATAAAATAAAATAAAATAAAATAAAATAAAATAAAATAAAATAAAATAAAATAAAATAAAATAAAATAAAATAAAATAAAATAAAATAAAAACACTGTGCTCTCACAAACCCCCTCAGGATGCTGAAGACAAGATACAACTTCCATATCAGCTTCTCATGCCGCAAAGCTCAAACAGCAAGGTTCAATGGTTTGGGGCTCCTACCACTGGGGCCCCAAGGCAAGGACCCAACCCCCTGGCCTTTACCCTGTGAAGCATCCTCTCCATATGATGGACAATCTCTCCTCCCAGGCTGTGGAACCCCTTCAGGGTGTGTGAAACCATTTACCTGCAAGGATCTCAGAGGAGGGTATTCTCTTGATGGGAGAGAAGCCAGACAGCTTCTCCAAATTGCAGGTTGTGGTCAATGACTCTAGCAAGTAGCAAATCACAGTGTAAGGAGCTCAGGGAGGTTGGGGGGTGGGGGGACCAGAGAGCCACGTTCCCTCTGGAGCCATGCAGGTGCAGAGAGAATGGCCTCAGCAGTAGGGGCGTCCCCTTGGAGTTGTGAGATGCACCTGCTGAGCACATCTGCGTGACACATGCCAAATGTCAATGCTCCGCCCTCCCCCTTCTTGTTCTCCTGGGTGAGTCAGAATTCCCCTGGGAAACTGGCTCTTTGGCACCCCAGGATACAGGGCTCTACTGCCATCATAAGAGGAAAATGCATTGCCAATTGGAAGTTGATACTCTTCAAATGAGACAGGCATGGCAAAGAGTAGATCTCTTGTTCCCAGCAGAAAGGCTTCTCGCAGAAGCACCGTGTTTCAGCTCTAACTCTTAAGGGAAGGCAAAAACAGACACCTGCCCCACAGTCATCTATAGCAGTGGTCACTTCCCAGGTTAATCTAAAGGGAGAGACAAAGCAGACACTTGAATCACACATCGTAACTCCATTTTATTACAACATCAAGGAAAATAGTTAGTTGCAGGAGCAATGATACCAGAGATAAACAGAGATTAAACCACTCACAGTTGCATTGTCTACACCTTCCTATGAGGGAATAAATATCATGGGTCTCTGTACATGCATTGCAGGACAGGTGTGCATGTGTGTATCGTGTGCAGATGAATTCTCTCTAGGGTGTTGTTCTTTTAATTTCTTGACAGATGATGTTTGAATTCAGTGTCTTCTGGCAGACTAGGAAGGGATCTTCCACTAGGACTGGGACCCAGCCTTTTTCTTCTGGAATTTTCTGAACTGAGACTGAATGGCCACAGCTGCGCGTTCTGTCTCTGGCGCATCCATGTCAATGTCGAATTCTTCTTGAACTTTCTTCTGCCCATCTGTAACAGGAGAAAACACAAAGGTGAAGCCATCACTGAGCTGAGAGCAGGAAGGCAGACAGCCACCAGTCACCACGTGGCGTGCACTGACCATCCCCAGCATAAGACCTGGTTTGCAGAGTAGAGCGTGTACTGACCCCCATCAGAGCCCAGGATTGGCTGTTGTCTGCCTGCCCCAACTCTACACTTGCAAGAGACCGTGAAACTCAAGAACACAGTCCCAACCCCTCAGATACTTTCTGTACGTGATTTTCTGTGTCTCATGGCCACGTATCCCATGGTGTTAAAAATATTAGCTGTGCTTTGACTTTTTCCTGATAACTTCATAGAGACAGAATTTAAATAGTGCTACAGATATTGACCCAATGGGGGACTGATATTCACAAGAACTCTGGGTCAAAGTCACTGAGTTTCTGCATATACTTCCATTGCCAATGAGATTGCTGATTGAATAAGGGCTTCTGTTTCTATCATTGTCACCAATGGATGACCCCATTTGACCTTCACAATTTGGTTGATCTTCCACAGGTCTTACATTCTGTTTCAATGAGGGAGACTTAGCAATATGCTTGCTAAACTGGAAGGATTTAACTAATTCACACTGTAACAATTATAGAAAATAAGATATAAGCCAAAGCGAAGTGAAAGCACATACCGGTTGTCCCTTTTCACTGGGCACCAGCATCAATTTCTAGTCAAACATAAAAATGAATAAATAAATAAAATCCTCTAGTTATAAAAGGAAGGCATCGTTACAATTCCTTCAGTCTGGTGAAAGTTAATCATCACAATTGCCAAAGCATCTTTTTTAAGAACATACAGATCCTGGCTGCTCAGGTCATGATCTCAGAGTCCTGGGATCCAGTCCTGGGTGGGGATCCCTGTTCAGCAGTGAGTCTGCTTCTCCCTCTGCCTCTGCCCCTCCCCCTGCTTCTGCACACACACACACACACACACACACACACACACACACACACACTTTCTCTCTCAAATAAATAAATAAAATCTTAAAAAAAAATCATACAGGCCCGGGACCCCACTCCAGACTCAGGGCTTCTGGTAGCAACACCGAGTCACATGCATCTGGGGCAGCGCCAGACAGCCCTGCTTTTATAAAAGGCTCTAAGATGATTCCAAGATACGGTGAGAGTTGAGACTCAACTACTTTGTCTACAGATGAAGCACCCAATAAAGCCCTAGAGTTAGCTCAAGGAAGAACTGGGGACAGGACCTACCCCCTAGCACTTGGGTCAAGACCTCACCGCCACCTGGACTTGTACCTGGAGCCCAGCAGTGTGCCCGGCATATGCAGCTCAGGATGGGAATATCTGGGGCATTTGAGGCAGGGACAGAGCTCTACTCCTGGCTTTGTCACCAGGCAGCCTGTGTCCATCATTCACTCCCTCAGCAACTTTGGATAATAATGTTCAAGCAGCATCCCTCACAAAGAGGGTGGAGGACATGGGATCATTTCAAGCGAGGCAGGCTTGTTCTCTCCTGCCTGCTCCGTTCTTTTTCTCCTAGATAGAAGATAAATAGATGATGATGATAGATAGATAGATGATAGATAGATAGATTAATAGATAATGGATGGATAGATAAATAGACAGATGATAGATAGATAGATAGATAGATGATGGATAGAGAGATAGATAGATAGGTAGATAGATAATAGATAATGGATGGATAGATAAATAGATGATTGATAGATAGATGATAGACAGATAGATAGACACAGATAAATGATGATAAATACATAGATCAGGATATAAGTATATATGAGTTGCATCTTATTTCAGGTGCATCTGGTTGTGTGACATTCCCTTTGCAGACCCTAAGCAGACTCCTGTTAATTTTCCCAGAGACTAAGCTGGTCACCTAGATCCCTCCAATCACACCTACATCTGGGAGGAGAGGACAGGGGCTTTGCAAGCCTTGCCAGGCTGATGCATCTGTGACCTAAATCAGTAGACCTGTTTTCCTCCATGCCAGACTGGCTGCTGATGCCCATAACAGCACTGAATTTAGAATGCCCCAATGTCCAGGGAATATTTGGGGGACCGTCTTTTTCTAACCCATGAGAGCCCAGATGATACAGAGGACACGGTGGGTTTGCCTGGCACTGCATCAGTGCATTCCCATTTTTAACAGCATTGCAGGGAATCTATAAGGAATAGGGCCATTGGGCAGGGCGGGGAGTTCCGTGAGGCTCGCACCAGTACCTTAAACACGTTTCTTTAGCATTATTGCATAAGCCTGGAACAGCATAGTGTCTGGCAAGCCTGAACTGTGACCAGCTGCAGCTCCCGGGCTCCCAGCGATGGACCCTCCATACCAACCACATCGGCCTCAGCACTAGGACTTGTGATAAGATGGTTCAGAGCCCCAAATCCTCTTCCTCCCTGAGGAAACCCTTGCTGTCATTCAAGGGGACACAGAAAACCTCGGTTTTAGATTTAAAACGTGCAACCTGAAGGTTTTGAACAACCTGATTCATCTTTCTCCTTAATAATAATGAAGAAAACAGCAATATTATTTTTTGACAAATGATAAAAGAAGGTGTGGAAAATTATGTACATTTAAGAAACATATAAGATTTTGAGGATGGGTCATAAAAATAAATTTCACAATCATCTCTGAAACTAATATCTTCAGCTGAAAGTGATTTTTACATGCCTCCCACGTTGGAAAAATATTACAATGTTTAAAAAGAAAGCACTAATAATTCAGGAATTGTTACCTTCTGTTTACTTGGCAGGGTCGGGCATTCCCTGGGGAAGGTCTGACACTGTGACTCCTTCCACCGAGATTCACAAAGCAGAGGAGGGGGCCCCAGAATGTGGTGGAGAAGGGGCAACTATTAGATTTGGTGGCACAGGGTTCACCGCCGATGACACAAGGGCCTGCAGATGACTTGTTGTGGTCCTGAGACTAGGAAAGCAGGGCTCAGAGCATCCCAATCTCAGCAGGAGGAGGCTGGGAGGGGCCACGACAGAGCCTCTGTGGCTCCAGCTGAGAGGCACCATCCACAGATGGCTTAGTGAACAAGATGCAAAACGTGGTCACATTGGAGTGACATAAGGAAGCATCATTTAATGGAGGGGGTCTGCCACAGGGAATGGTCAGGGCCTGGAGAGAGAGAAAGGCATCCAGGGGTGGGCACCTTCAGATACACAGCTCCTGAGAAATTCCCACTAAGGGTGAGCTCTGGGTGGGCTGCTAAGCCCGTCTGTGCCTAGAGCAGTGCCTGCCATCGCCACCTGGCCAGTGAATAAAGGAAAAGCAGCCTCGCATCAAGCAGGCAGTGTCCTCCAACCTTCTCTGGGATAAGGCTGACTCCCTCCTAACTCTCCTGGTCCCAGTGAGGCACCTGGCAGAAGCAGGTAGAGTGATTTGTGGGGGGCGGTGTCCTACCGCTCTGTGACTCTCAGGAAGGTTCATAGCTTCTCTGGGTCTCAGTTTGCTCATCTCGAAAATGGGGAGGTAAAATCGTTTTTAAAAGTCAGTTCCATGTAGCCATCAGTGTTACGTGCAGATCAGGGCCATATTGTAAATGGAACCACTGGCCCAGTGGTACTGAGCAGGATGTGCCAGAGCTGCAAAGCAGGTGGACGAGGGTGTGAGCAGTCACATGGCTCCCCAGCCCCCAGGCCCTGCACTTGCTCAGACTCTCGGATGTTTGGGGCCCACTGCGGAGGGGAAGGGAAGGAATGCTTTCCAGCAGGGACAGCCACACGGCCATCACATGCAATGAGGCGACGGCGCCGAGGGGTCGGGCCCTCCCCAGCTTCTTGGATGGCAGGTGGCGTTTGCTGGGCTTGTGACTTCACGACCTTGTTTAGCAGCACAAGGCCCAGAGGCTACACAGAAAGACAGGTGCAGCCCATGACTCACAGGTCATGTGAATATCAACTCAGCAGTCCCCAGTCACCATCGCTGGGAGGCACTGAAGGGGCCTGAGCCCTCTTCATGAGGGGCAGTAGATCAAAATGAGCAGAGGGAATATGTGTGCTCCTGTCATCTCCAGACCACCCTGTGCCTTCCCAGATGCTTCTGCTCGTCGCTTCAAAAAGATGTGTGCAGGCTTACAGCTGGGCAGGATGGACTCTCTGCCTGACATTTGTATCCAGGATCCCAGTAAGCAAAAGGCATAGGGACCCTGTTCCTGGTGATGGCTTTCCACCAGCCTGAGCGAGCAGTATTTCACCTGAGCACTTTGTAACCTGCCCATTATTGCATGGTTGCTATTATTCCTAGCTCTCTGAAGTACAGGAGATTTATCATTTCATATCATATCATTTCATATCATCGTGCATCCCTCTGTGAAGACCTTCTGAAGCTGACCAGGAGAATGGCCAAGACGTTATTCGTACCAATTAGCTGGTTATAAAAGCTAGTGATTGCCAACTCCCCTGGAGAATAGGAGGGAACCCACCTTCCTGACCGCGTAGCTCTGGAGCTGTGAGGGGCACCCTCATAACTGCAGTGTCTCGTGAGCCCAGGCAGGCGGGAAGCCCGCACAAGCTCCTCGGATCTCACCCAGCTCTCGCAGGCCTGGCCTCAAAGGTACGGGGCGGCCTGAGTCATCACCACCCACTGCATTACCTACCAGCCCTTCCATTTGCCTCCCCCTCCAATCTGTGTGTCCACCTCTCTTCTCTCCCCACCTCTCCTGCAGAACCAGCTGCACAACAGTCCCAAGCAACGAGCCTTTTCTCCCTGGGAGGAAACTTCATCAGACAACCGAGCCCAGCCACTGGACAGCACCATGAGCACTGATGCTCCCCCAGGCTCGGGAGTCTCATGATTCAGTGCTGCCCTGACCTGCTCCCCAGGAAGGAACCCAGGGCTATTCTGTAGATATTTCTTAAGCCATTTTCCTGATATACTGCCTTTTCCTTGCAAAAACTCAGAGGGGAAGGGGCTCTGCTGTTTTGGATTTTATGATGCCATAAGAGAGATGTTCAGGTAGCCGTTCTTGAAGATGTCATTGTCATAAGAGCAACTCTTCACCGAGCATGAAATAGGTCCTCCCTCATAGAGTTAAGTGGATTTTCTTTTACAGATCATTTGATGGCAAATGTAAAATAGAGAATCATAAATAGAAAAGGAAGGAGCTACTACCAGTTCAAGACAATCCCAGGTAAATACTGCAAGTCTTTGATACTACCATGAAAATCTCTCGTAGGGGAAAATGGTTTGACCTGCTAAAATATTGTTTGTGCGCATCTATTCTGATCAACACAGGGCCAGTGCTAGAATAATGGTCATCAAATCAGGGCTACACCCCATCAACAGTTTCTTACTGGGCACCTGTGTCCATCTGCAGAGCTGCCATTACAAAGTACCCCGGACCAGACAGCTTGGATGACAGACATTTGCTCTCTCTCGGTTCTGGAAGCTTCAAGTCCAAGACCACATGTGAGCAGGTTCGGTTTTTCCTGAGACCTCTCTCCCTGGCTTGCCAACAGTCACCTCCTTACTGTGTCCTCACATGGTCTGGTGTCTCTTCCCTTCTTATAAGGACACCGGTCAGACACCATAAAAACCTCGATTTAACTTAGTCACCTCATTAAAGTCCTTATCTCCAAATATAGCCTCCTTCTTAAGGGACTGGGAATCAGGGCTTCAGCATATGAATTTGGGGGGACACAGTTCAACCTATAATAACACCTCACCTAACTTTGGGCTCAATAGGTTTCAAAGTAGCTTTGTATTCTTTCCCTTGTCTGCCTGCTGCATTCTCAAGAGCTGCAGGAAATGCCCACTGTCCCCATTTCACAAAGGCACAGAGACCATAATACGCCTCACCCAAGATCACCTGAGTGAGAGCTGGCCAAGGGCTGATTTGGAAACCCAGTCTTGCTCCAAATCTTGATTTTTTTAATCAGCAGGGTTGCCTTACTTTCAGATCCTTACAGGCCAAGATGACAGCTTTTCGTATGGACCAGTTAATGTTGCTTAGAGGGAAAGCAAAGCTTAAATGGTCCAAGTTAAACACATGATACAGTCAACCAGTTTGCAAAATCTGCTCGTTTACTAGGCAGTCCAGGAGAATTTACACCAAATTTCATCATTCAGCAAATAGTCGAGATTGCCTAGTATGGGTCCATCACTGTTCTAGGGGCTGAGACAGAGCAAAGAACAAGCCCAAAGCCCCACTCTGTCGGGAGGAAACAGAAAATAAAAAAGTAAATGCACAAATAAGTTATGGAATTTCATAAATTCCAAAAATAATGTGTGTGTGTGTGTGTGTGTGTGTGTGTGCATGTTATGAGGTCAGGTAAGGGCTCTGGGAAGGAGACAGTTCAGGGGAGGAGGTTTGTCCCCAAAGCAAGGCTAAGACCCATTTGCCCAGGAAGGAGGGGCTGCAGGGGCCCTCCGCTGCCAAGAAACAACATGTTTTGAAAAATTATTCTCCATCCATGCATCCACAACCTAAGTAGCAGACTTCAAATAATTAGCATAAATTCTTTAGAAATTAACAGACATGTAGTCATCCAGAGCATAACAGAGCTATTCCTGGATCCTGTGACAGCCCAAGATCTGATAAAAAGTTTGAAACTCAGCATCATTCAAAAATACATCATATTAACCCCCATGCTTGACCTAAGGAACTCTTAAATATATTCGTTTCTGAGTTTATGATGATGTAGAGTCAGTGCCTAGAGGTACTGGCAGTAAGTCATGAACATAGGGGCTTGCGCGCGCGCACACACACACACACACACACACACACACACACACACACACAGTCATTTACATACTTATAACTCTCCATATCTTAAGAGTTATTTTATAGAAACAAATTACCTCCCAAGTCCTAATCCTATAGATCAGAAATTTGTGCATAAGCAGTAAATTGGGATATAATTGTCCTGAGTAGGAGTTTGCCTTGATTAGGAGGCACAGCACAGAGCCTACTATAAAAGGACCTAAATTTTAGCTCACCATGAAGAAATAACAGTCATTTAATTTAAGTATGCCTTGCAAATGGCGTATTGTAATACTAAGGTTCTTAGAATGCCCTACCTTCTTTCAGAGTATAATTCTAACTTGGAAAGAATTCACATCTGTCCATTGTGTTGCCGTTGATATACTTAAGCTAATTGATAGAGGGCAATGTGGGCTCCTGGGGCCTCTTAGCTGGCTCTCCGCCCTCTCCCGCACCGGGGCCCCCTATTGGTAAAGGACAGCCAGTGTGGCTTCCTGCATAAGGACCCAAACCCAGGCCCTGGAGGCAGGGAGAGCAAAAAGACCAGCAAGAAAAGCAAGCAAAGATTGGAATTTTCATCCCTTAAGCCTCAAATTGAATCAAAATATACCCAGAGAACAAGGCACCTAGTGTTAGGGAAGAGGTCACGTCCTCCCCCGCAAAAAAAATAATAAAGATAAATTTGGATACCAAGTTCCAAAAAATGCTGGCATCAAGCATCCACCTTATGAAAGACCGATAAAAAAACAGTAACTGCACCTTCTTTATAAAGCTGGGGGAAAACCCAGTCGGTCATGAGTTAGAACATTTCCCCGCGGCTGGGCAGGTGCGTGGAATTCCTGCATGCCGGCACCACCCGAGCCCTGAGCTCCAAGCCTTTTCTCGTTACTGCCCACGGGCTCGGGATTTATTGAATGGGGGCTGCTGGTGCAGAGAATTGCAATTTTCCAGGTCTTGGCTAAGCGGCGGAGATTAATGAGCAAGGTCAGGCATTAGCGGCAGCAGGCGCGGGGGCTGTCTGCATCTACTGTGCTCTCACACCAGATAAACACACATTTCCCGCTTCTAACTTTCCACACACCAAGTTAGCACCTTTTTGATTCTTACAGCTTTTTCGAAGAGAGAGAAATTCTCTGTTGTCCTAAAAGAGAGTCATTCTGAAATCCACAGTCTCCATTGTTCAAAACGCGCTGTTGTTAATGCAAAGCCTAATTTGGTCCGCTGAAAGCCTCGGCTTACTTCCAGCTCCTAAGTCCCCGGCTTCCACTATGCCGCTGTTCTGGCCCCTACCTACGTGCACCTTGCTTATGTAGAAAGACTACCGAGCTGGGCCATTTAGGTAATCAAATGGGTGCGCATAGGTGCTGCTGAGAGAGAATTTTCCCCAAAATTCATTAAGCCAAGGAAGAGAACAAGAAGATAGAAATATTATTGAAATAACTATTTTTCCTATTGGAAAGGCAAAATGGTTCCTAGTTGTATTGGTCTGCGATGGCTGTGTAACAAAGTACCACCAGTGGGGCGCTTAAATCACAGAAATGTATTTGCTCACAGTCTGGAGGCTGGAAGTCTGAGATCAAGGGGAAGGCAGACTTTGTTCCTCTGAGGCCCCTCTCCTGGGAGGGTAGACACTGTCTTCTCCCTGTGCCCTCCCATGCTCGTCCATCTGTGCACATCTGGGTTCTGATCTCTTATTATAAGAACACCAGTTGTCTTGGATTAGAACCCATGTTAAAGACCTCATTTGACCTTAATCAGTTCTTTAAAGACCCTGTCTTCCCATACAGTCCCATTCTGAAGTACTAGGGGTTAGGGCATATGAATGTTGGGAGGGACAGACACAATTCAGCACATAGCACTAGCCATAATGCCTACATTTTCTAGAAAAAATAAATAAAGACAGGCAGATGAAGCATGAAGAAAAAACTACACTAGGGAAAGCTCAAATTCAACTTCCAACTGATTGAGTGTGGTCAGATTTGCCTTTCCGGGGTTCAAATGCTCCCCCGTGTTTGAAATGGAGATGATCATGAATTGAGACTCATTTGCCTCTGAAGATCTTTAGAGGGACAAGGAGAGATTGTGCACCAGCCTGCTCTGTCACGTATAAAGAGCAATTACAAATGCATTGCTACTCAAGATGGTGGCTTGCAGACTGGCTCACCCAATACCCTCTCCTTCCACTGGCTCACTCCAACACACAAGCTGACCTGCTGGAGGAAATCCATTCCCAGATGTCCCAGAAGGAGGATTCTGCCATCCAGGCTTAGGGCCAGCCAGGAAGGTGCAATGTGGCGGTATCTGAGAAGGCAGAAGTGAGCACTGGGGGTGGCCAGCAAACACAGAAAGACCCCGCCTCTGGCAAGCACAGAGGCAGAGGCATTGGATTTCTGTGGGGCAGCCGCAGGGACATTGGCTGGTCCATGCCTGGTGCCACGAACCAGGCGGCGGCAGCAGCAGCAGCAGGGATTCTGCTAGAACGACCTGTGTGTGGTTGGGTGTTTCTGGATGCAGTGTTCCCGGCAGTGCACGGTCCAGACTGGGGTCTCTGCCTCTCGGAAATTCTGTAAGATGCTGATACCCTGTAAAAACCCCCTTCTACTGAATCCAGCAAGAGTGGATTCTGTTGTCTGTGCCACCATCTGCCGCAGGCATACCTGGTTTATACGGGGGCAGGGGAAGGACAGGGGTGTTATGTAAAGAAAGCGGGTCATCCCCCATGTGTTTAGGGATCAGAGAGCAGGCTTTCATTTTATTTGCATAGAAAATTCTTTAGTACTTACTGGAGAATAGCTTGAATCAAAGTAGATAAAGGAGAACCCTTTCAGAGGTAAGGATGACATACCAAATGTTTCTTTCCCTCTTCTAAGCACATGCAAAGAATGAAAATTCCTTCCCAGGAATCAGCAGCTAACTTCCCTTCCTTCACATGCTGACAAAGAAAAACGACTTCAGGCTGGTTGGGAGGATGGGCAACAAAAGAGTCATCCGTCACCTTAGACCAGCCCTCCACGCAAGACAGCCAGATACATAAGTGCTTGAGAAACTCCATAAGCAGAAATGGATTGTGGCCAAATCTGCTCCTTGCATCCACTTATCCCCCTTTCCTTAGTTATACACCCAGAACTAGGTTTTCAGCCTCCTTGCTGTTGGGTGTGGCCACACAACTAGGTTCTGGCCAGTATGGTATGAGTGGGAAAAAAAGAAATCCCTTTAAAAGAAAGCTGACACTCTGTCCTTTATTCTTATTCCTGCCTGCTTTCTGCTGACCAGAAGGCAGATGCAATGGCTAGTGCTCAAGCAGCCATTTTGGGCCATAAATTAAGAGTCTTATGCTTGGATGGCAAAAAGGAATACAGATGCTTGAGGCTCCTCATAACTATCCTAACTGCCCCTAAACTTCCTACCTTTTCTATGAGAAAGAAATAGCTTTGTTGTTTAAGCTGTTGTTATTTTAGGATTTCAGCTTCTTGTGATAAACCTCGTCTACTTACACATACATTATCATAAGCATATAAGTCATTTGAATTCATTTCAGGCTAATAACAAATTCAAATATATTATCACTGTACAATACACGGTTATTTTTTCCTCCCTTTTTTAACTATACGTTTTTCTTTTCTTCTGCTATGTATATTTGTCCGATTTCTGATATGGCTGGCCATTTCTTTATAGCACTTAGTACTTCTAAAACCTCGGGAGGTTTTTTGCAGAAATATGTCCCATATATTCAGTAACCTTTGCCGAGCATTACTCCTGGGCTTTCCTACTGTGCCTTCTGCCTCCATAACCTTCCCCTTCTGGCTTTTGAAAGTATGTAGCTTGAAATGCTTGAAAATACATGAAAGGAATGCAAGTTTTCCTTAATCAGGGTGTAGCATCCTCCCTTCATTCTGCTCCGGGACCATTTTTTTTTTTTTTTCTTCTTTCAGAGCTTTGGAATATTAGCTGTTTTCCCTTTCTCTCATATTACCTGGTTTTACTATTTCAGAAGGGTGAAATCTTCTCGGACTCCTTTGTCCCTAGCTGCTAACCTTCAAAACTTCAAAGGATTAAACTCTGAGGATTTCAGCACCGTGGAGAATTTTGTAAAGTTCTCCAGTTTTAAAATGAAAGAAAATGCAGTCATAATGACAGGCCATCTTCAAGAAGCCTCCGAGGAACACTAGCTCAGCTCATTAATATAGAAACTGGAGGGTCTTCCCTCCCCTCGCCCATCATTCCAGAGAAGTTGTCTTTAGAGGGAAAGGAGGAACTAAGGCAATTGGACTGTTTTCCAGACTTGGTGAGGAAGGAAGAGAAAGGCTCATAAGTCTACAGACGAGAGGAGCCCCGGACTGTGGGGAAGCAGCAGCGTGGATAGAAAAAGCATTACACATGCACCAGCAAGGGACCAACACTGGGTTCAGACATTGGACTGTGGACCTTTTCTTTCCTCTTCCTGGACCCCCACGGCAGCTGAGCAGAGAGGCTGCGCTATCTCACTGGACACATTCCCACCCTGGCTCTCAGCCCTGTGTCTCTAATCCTGGCAGACAGAGGTGTTTTCCTGTGTGGATTTTCAGGAATTACAAGCTTCCTTAGATGCACAGGACTATTGTGCAGATGCGTCCATTGTGTATACAGAATTTGACTTTGGGGGCAACGCTCTGGGTGACACCCGGAAAGGGACTCTGTGAAGCGAAGCCAGAGGCAGGTGCATGCCAAGTCCAGCTGCAGTTGGGCTGATGAACACTGCTACTGCTTAAAATCTCAAACTTGAGGCTGTCACCAACCTTGATTCCCCATCCGGTCACGCGTCAGATGCCTCCATTCACTCTCCACACCTCTCATTCACAGCAAGAAAGAGAGAAGCAGAAGTAGACAAGACTGCTCATGTCCCCGACTTCCCGTATTTTAAATACCCTTCAAATGTCCCGAACATGACCACGCGTTCCGTGCCAGAATATCCTAAGGACAGGGATGGCTTTGCACAGAGGTGTGAGCCTCTGTTGTAAATGTGTGAACAAAGATGTGCATTGGTTCCAGGAACTGTCGGTTGTGGGTTTAAATTCCACGCAGCCTGGTGTCCTGACCCCACCAGCCTCTGCTTCCACATTCCTTTGCCTATGCTTGATGTATCAAGCATCATTTATCATGTATCATCATGTATCAGTGTATCATTTCTATGTGCTTTTTTAAAAAGACACCATCTTAAGAGTTCATGGCCAACTACTTGCTGCTTTGTTGGAAAGAGCTTCTTAGAGGGGCACCGTTTTAAGCTTTGGATTTGTTATTCTACTTACCAGAAAGATGGGTTCACATATTTGGGGTTTTTTTTTTTTAAGATTTTACTTATTTATTTGACAGAGAGAGAGAGACAGCCAGAGAGGGAACACAAGCAGGGGGAGTGGGAGAGGGAGAAGCAGGCTTCCTGGCTCAGCAGGAAGCCCAATGTGGGGCTCCGTCCCAGGACCCTGGGACCATGATCTGAGCCGAAGGCAGATGCCCAATGACTGGGTTCACATATTTGTAAAAAGAGAATAAAATCAAATGCCCAGGACAGAACGAGATTATGCGGTTTCTGAACTTGGCAGGTGAACCACATCTGGTACCCAGACCCAGAAGGACTAGCCAACAGTAAGAGTTGGGGTTTTAGTTTAAAGCATTATTTGATAATAATGTTCCAACAACAAATCTCAAGACGAAATAGACTAAGAAGTGCTTTCCCAGGTAATGGTGAAGTTCTGAGTCTCCAGACATCTCTCCTACTGGTTTAGGTGGGCCAGCGCCTGGGAAAAAATCAGATGTGAACCATGCTTGGTCTGACGAGCCATCACCACTGTTTAAGCAAGGACTTTTATGTAGTGCTGTGATAGGGGAGCCATCAACCCCCCCACACACACACACACAGAAGTCCTTACAGACCAAAAATAAAACCAAGTATTTTTATCGCAAGAATTCCAAAAACAGAGAAATTTCCAGTGTCAGGCAACATGATCCAAACTTATTCAGTTTCTAAATAGCTTTTTTTTTTTCAAAAAAAAATCATTTTTCAAAGGACAAGCATTGAAATAGCATCCCTTGAAGCATTCTGATGATCAACAGAGGTAATAGAAGCATTTCCGTCTAGATCAAAAATGTAAGCAGTGATAAAATATCCGTTTTGGGTTGCAGTAGCTCAAAGGAACATTAATAGAGGCTGATATCAAGAATCTGATACGGAAAACCAATTTAGGTAGGACGTTCGGGGAAAATGTCTAACATTGGTCTGTTAGAGAATGGAAGTGCTCCCCGGAGCTAAGGCATCCGACCTTTCACTGAAGTCATTTTAAGCTGAACTGAGGAAATACACACCAGGGATATATTTTGCCAGCTGTGGATGCCTAGGGTGACCTAAAAGTCTACTTTCATGCCAGATATGTAACTGGCAAGATGTTACGGTTTTGTTCAACGTGGAGATGTGTGAACAGAATAAGACTGCTCCTTTTATCTGCAGGTAGCTCACCGTGTCTTTTAAGACACGATTCTAACCTTCTACCAACTAATCTGGCTCATTTCCAAATGATAGTTCAAATCCTCCACTCATTGCCATAATTTAGAGTGCTGATGGGCTGGGTTTATAGAAAATGCAAAGCGAGACATTTTTCAAAAAGTGGCTGTAACTCAATATTCCATTGCCAGGGTCTAGAGGGGCACTTGTTGGCAGCCCCACACACGATTCCAGTAGCGCATGGCACCGGGGGCATTGCCCAAACCCACAAGTGAAATGATTACAAAGTTTCAAAAGAAAATTGGAATACTTTCTGGCTGCAAAATTGCAGGAACAATTTAATTTCAGGGATAGCAGGAGGGTTGACAGCAGCCTCTTTATGTGCGCAGGTGTGCACATTTCAGCGGTAGGAGGCTGCCCCCTTCTTTTGTGTTCCTGTGATGAGTGGACCACTGTTGTCTACACCTGTCCACACCAGGAGTCCAGCCACTGGTCAGGCAGCCTTTCGCACACCCAAAAGCATACCAAGGAAAGTCCAAGGAAATGAGCCCTCTGTCCGTGTTCTGCAGGCAGCAATGTGGGAATGCAGTCCATCCAAATGAAAGAACAAATTTTCCCATTTTGTTGAAATAGTTATATTTGTTATCACAGCCGCTGGCAATCCTATTCAGATTCTGCCCATTGTACTTTCTTTCCCCTCCACTGCCTCTGCCGAGAAATAGCATCGTATTTCTTCTTCGGACTCACAGGCAATATTCCCTCAATGTGTGCAGAACATAAAATCCAAAGAAGTCAAACATCCTCTAGTGTCCCAGAAAGGGACAGCCACAGGATCCTAAAGAATCAAAATTCGGCAAGAGCCCAAACACAACACTGTCCCACAGTGAGGAATGGGGCCCAAGAGATGTGAAACTATTCGCCACAGGTGAACCACCAGCCAATGACCAAGCCACAAATGGCAGGGACAAAAAAACAGAATCTCCTCTTCACCCACCCCTTGGTAAGCAAACGGAGAGGCAGATGTGGTTTTCTTGCCAAACCATACAGCCAGCCGAGGAGGTCCAGTGGTACTGCAATCAGGGCAACAGCCGAAAAGCAAAGAAAAACCTAAAAGCAACTGGCTAAAATGTCAAAATACTGCAGAGGTGGGTGGTAGCATGGTGCCAGCTAATTCATGGATGAACCCAGCAAAAAGTCGATGCTAAACATTTCTCTATTTTCTTCTGAAACTCCTATGAAATAATTATTGAGTGCCACTACCTGGGAGGAACGTTTAGAGAACTTTCTGTAGGCAGAAAATGCATTATAATGTACAACACACATTCTCATGGGCTGTTTCTGATGACCTAGCCCATTTGCAAAGCACACTATAAAAACGCTTGCTTTATGGACTGGTGGGAAATTGAATCTTGGTGAGTGCACATCAATTCAAACTGCCAAAGGGTTTATGTTTGCACTGAAACTCTGAAACTCTGAAATCTAAGAAAGGTCAGAGGCAAGAAGACTCATAGTCTCCATTGTGATTAGCACAATGAGTGATTCTGTGCTGTGGGTTATGAGTTCTACCATGCTCAAAGGTCGATTCTGTTGCACTCAGGTCTGTGAGCTATTTATGATAGGAAGATCTAACGTGGAAATTACTTGGCTCACATCAGCATCTAGCCAGGAAAGCTGCTCTCTGACATCCAAGGACACTTTGCTTTCTAAATGAATGCTGGAGCACAGTTCAATTTTCCAATTATCTTCAGGGTCTGGGATGGTGGAATGGTAGAAAGAGAAGAAGGCATTTTAGAAGTATTGAAGAAGCCCCTTGCCAAGCACAAAAATGGCAGCAAGCTTCCATTTCGCATAATCGTAAATTACTGGAAGGAGTATTCTCATAAATGTGAAGGAGGCTTTGTCTCTGTCTTCCCATTTCCTACCCCCACCCCACCCCCATCTGTATCTATGGAATCAATACATCTTTTAGCCGATCATTGGTCTGTTAGAGAATCAATTCCAGATCCCAACAGGAAAACGGAAAGTGGCTCCTGGCACAGGAGTTCTCTGGCAAGAACTCCGAGGAATCCCAGATTAAGAGCATCCTCTAGTCAGTTTTCAGGGGGAGGGAGGTAACTTTCAAGGGAAATATAAATTTTTTTAAATGTCTCATTAAATTAAATCTAGTGATATGCAAATAATTAGCCTTCTCCATCACAAGCAACAATTTTTATTAAAAATAATAATAATATATACACCTTCAAATTAATATTGGAAAAAGCAAAGTTTATAAATAATAACATTTCAAATCCAATGATTCCATAATATCGGTTATCCTTCTTTCCTCTTGAACTTTCAAAGTATGGTTTCTATTAAATAGGCTCAAGTCCTCCTTTCTGCGGGAAATTATCTTCCCTGACATGCCCAAAAGAACAATTCCCCTGGCTGTGTGGCGAAGGAGAGGAAGGGAGATTTGGGTTCTGGTTTGCACTTGATTAAAAGAAAGAGATGGTTGTTTCTCATATTTCTGAAACAGCTGATCTTGCAGTCACAAGTCTGAAGTTTAATTCAAGGTTCTGAAACTAAGGACTTCAACCTACGACCTGATCCCTCTCCAGGACAGTGAAGGTGAATTTCAGCATCTCCTGTCTGAATCACTGCCCGGGGAGAGCCCAGCGCTGCGTGCCTCCCAGCTAGACTCCTAAGCCCCAGGCTGGCAGTTGCTATTCCAGCCCTCCTGGGCAGCACCTGGGGTCAGTGGCAGCCCCCCTTCTCCCCACTCTTCCTGTGGCTCAGGGCAGCTGGGTAGAGTCAACTGCAGGTGCAATGGACCACCGGGAGGCAGCTTTTCTGGAAGCCTTCGGTTTGTGGCTTCCAGACCCAGATCACTGGAGGGTGCCTGACCACACCCCAGCCCTGTCTGGACTCTGGTAGCCCCAAATCCCAGGAGGTTGAAACTGCAGGCCCTCCCTCCTGCCCTGACAAACCCGACTTCAGGAGGGGGTGACGGTACCTGCCCTGCACACACACACACACACACACACACACACACACACACACACAAACACACCCATTTCCCAATTGGCCTGGGCTTCCATCTGGGTTTTCCTTTAGACCAGGGTGAGATGTGCACAGCTTTGCACACGTGTGTGCACACGCACACATTCTTGGCTGCATTCCTATTAAGTACCCCTCCCCAGTCTTCGGCCACCTCCCTTTGCTCCTGAATGACACCGGAGAGGAGCTGGGGTCTTAAATTCACCACCTGGAAAACACACTAACCTTCACGGACAGCCTAACTGCTCTTTCAAAAATAGAGCTGACAGGTTTCCTCCCTTTAAAAACATGAAGCCAACCAATGACACTACACAGTTAAAAGAAAAGGATAATATTAATAAATGACAATTCTTTCTTCCTTCCTTCCTTCCTTCCTTTCTTCCTTCCTTCCTTCCTTCCTTTCTTCCTTCCTTCCTTCATTTCTTTCTTCCTTCCTTCCTTTCTTTTTTTCTTTCTTCCTTTCTTTCTTTCTTTTTTGTGCTTTTTCTGAAACCAATCTAGAATTTGTATACAAAAAGCCTGCCCGTTTTGTCTGTGTAGAGCCACCATCACTTATAGTATAATAAGCTACATTTTTTAATTAGGGAAGACTGAGAGGGGTAGCTGATGACCCAAGTTTCAGTGAGGAAAGTGCATGGGCAAGGCATAATGCAGTTTTTCAAACTTTGCTCCTTGGATTTGCTCTCTGCTTCTCCTAACCATCGTTCTGTGGCTTTGGTTGGGTTCTTCCAATGGATGGTACTATAGGCAAACAGAAGACAGAGAGAGATCTGGGTATTGATTCCCTTGCCTCTTTCTCTGCTAGGGCTGCATATAAAATACAGGCTGCCCATAAATTCAAACTTCAGAAAAACAATGAAAAAATGTTTAGTATAATAAATATGTCCCAAATATGGCATGGGACATACTTAATACTTTAAAAAAATTTTTTTTGGCTTATCTGACACTGAAATTTAACTGAGCATCCCATACTTTTATTTTCTAAATCTGGCAACCCTACAAGTCTGCACAGTCGCTGCAGCTCAGGTATGTCCATCAACAGAAGAACACAGCCCCCGTCAGGCTGCATCTTCCGACACCCATCCACTTTGAATTCTGGTTCCTCCCCTCAGGCTCTGCCATTGCTAGTCTGAGGAGCTATGCTGTTCCATGTGGGTTTCCCTAAACCCTACCCACGTCTTTGCAAACAGTCCCTTTGTAGTTAACTCTCCTCAAGTTACTCAGGGGTGCGGTGCACCCTCCATCCCCTCCCAGGATCATGGCCCATCTCTTTGTCACCAAGGACTTCCAACCCCACTGTCCCAGGACGGCTCTTTTAAAATACTCTATTACTCGTTCTGATAATGATGTCTAGCACAGAGTAGGTGCTGAGCAAATACTTTTTGAACGAATGTGCAAAAAAAGGCTAGAGTTGATAGAGTTTTGCAACATCCCTGTTCTGGTTTTTAAGAACCTAAAGTTCGGCTTCCCGAAGAGATTACATTCCTACCAACAAGAACAGAAAACGGTCCAGGGTGGACTTGAAGGAAGGGTGGAGGGAGGGGAGACCCAAACTACAGGCCAGTAAAGAGCACAGGTGTAGGTATGTCGTAGTAGAGAGTAGGTACTACTGTCCCAAAATTTAACAGCATACACACAGGAAGCGGCTGTTCTGCCCACCGATTCTGGAGGTGCATGGGCTCAGCCGGGCACTTCTAGCACGGAGCTTTCCATGTGTTGCAGCGAGAGGGTCCTGGGGCTGGAGTCACCTGGGGGAACTTCACCACTCATCTGGCTGTGGGGCTGGGAGAGACGGCACCATCACTGGCTGGTCGCGCATCTCAACAAGCCGCTGCTCCACACGGCTAACCCGGGCTTACTCATGACGTGATGGGTTCAGGGTATCAGACTTCTCATGTGGCCACAGTCTTCTCCCACAGCAAGTGTTCCCAGAGACAAAAAGTTTGAAGCTGCCGGTTTCTTAAGGTCTGGACCCAGAAACCCCGTGCACCCGTCTTCCGTGTGCGGCTGGTCCGAGAAGTCACACCTACCCTGATGTAAGAGAAGGAGACGTAGAACTCCCTCTCCCCAGGCCAAAGACTTTGGAGCCATCTGTAATCCTCTACAAAGTAGGATGAAAAACCAGAAATCATACACAATTACAATGGGCATACAAAGTGATCCGGGAGGCTTCGCCAAGTCCATCACAAAGGAAGGCAAGTATAAAGACTGGAGAGGTTTTGTGCTCCTTATTTGGAAGATGACTCACATTCAAATTAATTTTTCATACCCTAAAGATTTCCCAATTATCTATCTGCTGTGCTTAAACCAGGACAGCAGATTAAAGTGTCGGAAAGAAAATGTGTTATAAAATGAATGGTACATATTGAATAGTTTTAAAGAAAAAAGGTTGTATCTGGTGCCCTTAGAGGCTGGCTTCATAGCCGGACAACGTGTGTAGGCCCCACACTCATCACGGCGAGTTACGTTTCACTTTAATCGTTTTTAACAAGGGGGCCGTGTTTTCATTTTCCCCTAGACCCTGATATTGGTGGCCCTGTCCTTCACAAAAAGTGAAAAAGGTAAGGAGGCGTCAATCAGAGAACCACCCGGAATGAGTTCGCTAGGTCTTGTCTTCCAGAGCGCTTGGCTGGTGAACAGCATTTGCTCTCCTGACTCCACCAAAAAAGCAAGGGCGCAGCCACCTGCCCTCTGCCTTAGTGACTCGGCCAGTCGGCTACACCCATTATCACATTTTGAAGTAACTCTTTAAAGAAGCATTCAGAGGCAACTCTGTTCTCAGCTTGCTTAAGTTCATGAAAATCAGTCACTTCCTGAAAACAAGGAGAAGCCCACTAAGGAGAGAATAAAAATCGTACATGGAACAAAATAGTGCTGTTTCTTGATTGAATGGTCCAAATCAAGCCAAATTGTCACAATTAATTAGTATTGATCAGAAACTCCCACTTGTTACTGATGAAGAATGCTGGAAGAAACCAGTCAATAGGGTTGAGTGGAATTTACATAAGCTCACAACACGCCCCAGGGACTTTCCCCAAAGCTATGTTCTAGAATCAGTGGCAAAGAGCTTTCTTGGAAGACGCAGGGTGACTTTTGTCCTCGGATCTGAAGCAAGAGCTGTGGTGGCTGGAAGGATGCCCAGGGAGACAGGTTACAAGGACCTCAAGGCTTCCTCTTCCTGCAACTGGGAGGGCCGCTCCAGCCTGAGAGGGGGTTCAGTTTCTGAAGACAGTTCAGCCCACTCTCTACCAAGAACACCCTTTCTCAAGAAGGAACATTAGCATTCCCACATGCCTCTGTAATCACAGACGAACTCACTAATATGAAACCTACAAATTTAAACCATCTTATCGGAGAGCCCAGGCTGAGATTCAAGTCGGTTCTCTCTTCTGAAAAGCTGTTTGCTGTGCAAATGAATTCTATAAGTAAAATTGTAAGTGTTTCGCATGCTTAAAAGAGCAAAATGTTTTCAAGCACTTGAGAAATATTATTTCCATATGAATAATTGATTAGCAGAATATGAGATGTTCCTGTGTCCCGATTAAGGCAGGATTCCAAAGAAAAGAAGGATCGCCATGTTCCTGGTCCTAGCTGCTTCTTGGGCTTGAAAAGATCTTAAAAGGCAATTCTTTCAACCTAATTTATACCTTCAGGTTTCCGCTAAGGCATATGGGCCTTCTCCATATGATATGAAACAGAATTCTATCTTCAGCTGGTCTAAAGTTATCCAATGTTCAGTTTCACAAAGAAGGAAGGAAGGGGTGGAGGGAGGGAGAGAGGAAGAAGAAGGAAAATATGGATAAGCCCATAAATTAGCATACTGCTTCATTTAAAAAATTAATGTGGCTGTCCCTGTAATGAGTCTGACATCGCACATCTTTTCCAGAGGCCGGTTAACTAAGTGGATGAGGTGATGGTGCTGCTGAGACTCTGGTTTCTGGCTTGGCCAAGGTGTAAGCCTGTCAGGCTCATTCTGTTCCATGGGCTCAGGCCACAGCCCACCCTCATTGCCAGTTTGCAACAAGACCCCAGGTCCAGAGGCATCTCAGGAGGGGGTGTCCATGGAGACAGTCTGGCACGTCTGCCCTGCGGGCCAGACAACCACAACTTCCCTCTTGTGATTCGTGTGACCTTGGACAAATCACCGACGTCACGAGGAGCTTCGCCCAACATGGCCTCCCGACCCCCATCCCGAGGCTGCCAGGGAATCAGACAGAAGGTCGTGCATGAGAGCATTTTAAGCTATGCCAATGTACACAGATGTAGAGACTGACCGCTAGGAGCAGATACAACTCTCCTCTCCTACTGACGACCCTTCAAGTTTGTTTACTCCGAAGACAGTAGATTCGAAGCACCATATCTGTCCAAAGTATGACCTGCACACCGAAGTCATTGTAATGCTCAACCTGGAGGCCCCCCTCAAAATAAAATCACTGGTAGAACTAAGATTAACAGTAATAAATTTCCTGTCGGCACTAATCCCTAAAATAACCCTCACGCCGGATCGACTCATTTGTTGAACGATAATACCCATTGACCAGGTTTGTGTGCAGAGCCTGGTGGTTGAAAGGCCTGGCTTAATCAGCAATTCCAATTCCATTCTTTCTCCCCCTGGATCAATATCAGAAGCAACCTTGTGTGCCCATCCCTTCCTTCTGGAATATAGATCTTCCGAGCGTTGCACACTGACAGCGAAGAAAAGCAGATCCTGCTGTAATATTTGAAAGCCGTGTTCGTGTCTTATCACTCTGGTTTTGATTTTTTTTTTCTGGTTGTTCTGCGTATGGAAAAAGAAAGAGAGAAAGGGACAAGAGTCCCCAGATGGAGACCAGAGTCGTTTGATTTTTCGCCTTGAAAGCTTCATGTGTCTGTGGTGTTCACGGCAGCGCTCGCAATATGTCAGCAGGCGAATTCTGGGCTCCCTGCAGCTCGAGGCTTGATTACACCAGCCAGAGACAGATTTAGAGCTTTCTGGCCCAGGAATCGTTGCACACCTGAGAGATTGATAACTTTGGGGAGGTGCTTTCCCGCCGCCAGGTGAGGGCTGTAAACATTCTAAACGGGGTATTTCCGATTCATGTTGCTGCTCAACATTCTGAATTCTTTTTTTCCCCTTTTCAAAGAGGTTTAGCAGAGGATGGCAAGTTCCCACCTAAACTCCCATTGAGATTTAGGCAGAGTTGGCGTATTAGATCTCCCTGCGGAGCAGAGCTTCACAGATCCTGGCTTCCAGATGCCTGCACACGCCGGCCTACAGGAATGTCGCAAACCCACCCAGCGGGCTGTGACCTTCGCTCTGTCGGCCCCAAACTCTGGTCTCTCCTACCCTGCATTTGAAGCGGAACCGGGTCACCTCCCTGCCCCAGTGGTTGCATGACGTGACGCCTCTGTAGCCTTTCTAGAAATTACACTTCTTCCTCTCACCTTCCATCCAAACGTCCTGTGCACAAAAACAGGATCAGCCAGGCAGCGTCTCCTGCCAGATTGATTGACCTCCTCGCTCAATGGAGAAAGTAAGCACTTTGTTCCTGGACCCCTCCTACTCCCGGTTCCTCATCCACCCATGTACTCGAGGCCTCACTCCACACACCTCCACAAACCAGGAGAACTGGCAGCTTCGATGTGTCCTAGGCAACATCTGCCCATGTCCATTTGCAGGTATAAAAGGTCATCATACACCAAAAACACCAAAAGAAAAAATGTTGCTCTCTACTAAGTGATTTGGAGCTGAGAGGGGGCTGCTTTGGGGGTAAACATTTGAATTTCATTTCTTGTTTGCACAGTCATGCCCAGATTAATGGTAGTGTCTAAGTCTGTCTATAAACACAAATCCTTCTCAATATCTCCACCTACTTGATAGCAGAGAAACCAAATTTCAGTATGTGCATGTGTGTTTTCTCAAATCCAAAGGAGAGATAAACTTAAATTTCCGTGTGTCTGCGTTTTATTCAAAACAAGGAGAGGAGAGCACCCAGGACAACGTTTGATCTTATTCATTGTTAGCAATCATATAATCATATCAAAGCAAACTGAACGTTATGTGGTCCTAGCATATCCCCACACCTACTAGAAGTTTCTCAAGCCACCACCTCTTTTCCAAAGAAGGGCCACACCTACCCAAGAATGCACACCTGCATTCTTGCTCAGGCACTCACACCTCAAAGAAATTACAACTGCAGTGAGCTCCACCGATGGTACAGAATAGCACCTTCTTTCTGGACGTTTACCCACAGCCTGGATGGGAGGGGATCCTTTTCTTAAATCAGGTGCATCCATGCCCTCCATGCCCAAAGACAGAGCTTTCCAGAAACAAATATATCACAGCTCACTAAATCAAGAGAAATACATTGCAGTTTTGGAAATTCAATTTAGCTTGGGTAAGCCTCCAGGCTCTGAAAGTAAGCTCTGCCAGGGGTTTATTATTTGTAAATCTTTCCTTCGTGTTGGAGGCCTCCCAGCGGCCACTCTCCTTCCAGTATTTTCCAACTTTCTATGTCGATAAAACCTTTAACTCTTGGAGCCTCTCTGAAGCACAAGTATCAAGATACAGATCAAGACATTGAGGAAAATTACTGTCTTGCAAAAACAAAAACAAAAACCATTTGCTTGCATCCAAACTGGTGACTGGAGGCGAATAATCTGAATAATCGAGAGTCAGACAGTGGTGTCTGTATTTATAAACATGTTTAAGTTTAACACAGCAGATGAGTCTTAACTGGAGCTATGAACCATCATTTCACTCAAGAAGGGCAACAAATGAAGTTCTTGGCCTAAACTAATCAAACAATGAAGGTACTTTTTTCATATAGGAATAAAAATCTCTGAACCAACAAGAGCCTAATGAATTCATTTTTTAATTAAAAAATAATAATAACCCTAAGATTTCTGAAAAACCTATCTCCATACTGCAGATGTGATGAAGAACTGGGTTGTGTATCCAGAGGTTGGCATCCCAGAGACTGAGGAAGAATTCAGGCGCATTCTGGATGTGTAGTGGATAAATATCCTATCTCACATCCGTAAACACCACAGCAACAACTCCATCAGTAAAAATAATCTTGGAATACCAAGAATCCAGATTCTTTGTCAGTGGCCCTCTTGAGATAATTTTTAATGTAACAAAATTCCAGCAGAGCCAACAATGTAGATCCCTCTGGAGTTTTCATGTATCTGACAGGTGTCTTCTGTGATCTGAATTAGAATTTCCAGGCACTCATAACTCACTGCCATGGTCTTCATTGCTTTAAGTGTTAAATGGCGGCCTAGAGTAAATTTGTAATAATTGTAATAAGAACACTTTGACTTGTAGACAACTAATGAAATTTGGGAATGATCATTTTATGATTAATTGACCATGATCCAACTCTCCTGACATTTTGATGTTCTATGCTCCATGGTTCCACTCTCATGGGTCCCTGTTCCTTCCACACATGTGGGCAGCTTCATTTGTGTTAACAGGAAATATACATTCAGCTAAAAGATCTCTCGAGACACCTGTGATGACAGAGTAAAATAATTTGAATTTCAATGGAATGTAATAATAGGTTAAAACAAATTCCCAGATGATAGTCTCGTATTACAAATTTAAGAACAAGGACTAAAGCGACTTAGATATTTAAGAAAACGTCTTTTAGACCAAGGCTTTACCCCAATCATTGCTGGGTTGTTACTGACTTATGTCTTTGTTCATTTCTTTTTTTTTGTCTTTGTTCATTTTTAGAGGCAAAGCACAAACTCAATATTATAATAAAATGTCGTGTGCGTCTATCACATGTGAGCAGTTTTGTCTGAAGTCAAAGTGCAACATGTTAATAATTTAAATGTAGACAGCACCTTTGTTCTACAAGTACTGAATAATCTCTAATTCTAAACAAAAGTGAATATCCTCTAATATCTAGAATTATATAAAGGAAAGCTTTATCCACGACATCTTGATATTTTCTTTCCATTGATTTCTGTACCTCCAGAAGAGACATATTCGGTTTTCACTAGAAGAGATGGGGTTTGGGCTGAAAGAATGCCATGCCTCAGAATGGCAGAAAGGTGTGTCTTCTCCAACAGCTGATGCGTGTCTTTGTGCAAAGCACTGAGGGTGCAGACATGCTTTGGAGGACCGATGGGAAGGGATGGCTCTACCAGGGTAGAGCCGAGGGGCAGAGGCAGTGAATGCAAGGGGTCTGGTCATTTCTGAGCCATGACTCTGCCTGATCTCCAGAGTCCAGACTCCTCACGCATGACACGGCAGTCATACCGGAGCAGCAACGCTCCGAGTGTGGACCAGGTGCCCTGGGAGTGCAGCCCTCCTCTGAGGAAGCGCTCAGATCAGAATTTTTTTTTAGAGTACTAGGGTATGACTTGCTTTTTCCAATCGCGTTCTGTCAGGAGGTCACAGTGGAATTTTCCTGAGCTGACCCGATGTGAGATGTCACGGGATGGAATGCTGAGGCAGCTCGCTGTCTTCTATTAATGCCAGACATTAAAGAGATTTGCAAAAACATGTAAAACATTGCTATCCTTTTGCTAAATAGTTTTTTCCATTTTGGAAAATGTCATTACTTTTCCATTTAAAATGTTATTTACATGAACTTGTCATGGGTTTATCACTTTATTTTTACTGAAGTAATTCATAAACCTTTTTAAAATTTTCTCCCTTTTAATTTCCAATATGGGAACCAACCCCAAGACCCCATCCTAGGGGTCTTCGAGAATTTTTAAGAATGAAAAGAAGCCGGGAGAGCAAAACCATGAGAACTGTCCCAGCAGCAGGTCTCTGAAAGACTTGACTATAAAACCCTGGGATCCTGAGGCTGTGGGGCCCTCGGAAAGCCTCTAGGAAAGACATGGCTACAAATCCACGAACCAGGGAGACCAGCAAGCTGCTGGGGGGCCCTCCGCCCTCCTCTGTGTGCAACTCTCATGTTGCCCTTCTCTGCTTTTTGACCTCTGTGCCAACAGCCCACCTCTGACTCACACAGAGAAGACAGGAAGGGCCGTCAGCTCCGAATGGACACACTCTACTCATTCAAATAATGACCTTTCACCCTGGGGTGCCTACAAGGATGGCCCAGAACAGGTGGGTGAGTCAGCAGGCCACAGAGTATGGCACAGAGGAAGATTCCAGTACCTGAGTCTTGCTCAGGCCCCAGCGCAGACCCAGTGGAGGACCCAGAAGGCACCCAGGGAGTTTTTTGCAGCTGGTATGGAGAGCGGCATGACGCACAACAGAAGGAGGGGGCACAGGCGCGACAGGACCAGTTTTCCACAAAGGTGAGTTAATTTCATGATCAACAACAAAAAGTAAGAACATCCAGAATCTAACTTCACCAGGAGCATACCATAGTCCTCATTAATATGCATCTGCCCCTTCAAGCCACTAAAGTTGGGGGCCAGGCTCACACCCGGCTGGGTCTCCTCCCAAGTCCACCCTCTTCCCATTTGCGGTCACAGCCAGCGCCCCCTCTCCGAGCCTCAGGCCCCATCCACAAATACGATGTTCGCTCCTACAACTCAAGGCCAGCGTGGAGACTGCTGCCCAGGATGCACATACTCTGGCCTCTACCACACATTCACATTCCCTGGCAACTCGCTGCCTCTGCTCCCCAATCCAGACCGCCCCCCCTGGAGCCCGCGCTGTGCTCTGGGTCCTAGGGAGGGCTGAAGCAGACTGTAGAGCCTCCCGTCAGGAGAGGAGCGCTTCACAGCTTTCAAAGCACTTATCTCATTTGATCTCATTTTATCCTCACAACAACTCCGACAAGTCTCACCAACCTTAATGAAGAAAGCACAGAACTATATTTGCATTGTAATTATCATGTTGCCCAAAATGGGAGTCCTCCTTTGGGAAGGAAACTGTTCCTATCACCACATTTAACTAGCTTGGTTTTCTTTGTAAAACCAGACCATGGTCCTCACTGTGAATTGCTCAGATCCACTCTAACCCCGAAGCACAAACACACACAGTAAGCTGGTTTGCACGGAAGACATTACCCACACCGGCCACAGGCGAGAGGTTGCAGAGGTGATGCAAGGAAATATCTGGACAACTCATGTCATCTTACCATTTTCGCCAGATGTCTTGTCTTTTCCATTGGTTGCCCCAGCACCTTGTCGCTAAAGGCATAAAAAAAGGGGGGAAAGAAATTGTTATCAGATATATTATTATTTTTATCACTTCTAGTGTTTCAAATATCTGTTGCATTATATCATGTTCTATGTTACTTGAGCTCAGATGGTAAAAACATGGTGCTCATGAGACCAAGAAAGGGTCAAGCCCAGAAAGGATCCATTCAAATTGCACAGACTGCCCCCCTCGCCCACATCCAAGGAACACCAGATGGGAAGCTATTGTTGATGGAGGAAAACCTCATTTGAAATATGAGGAAAACAGCCAACTGTGAGAAAATGAGAATTATCACTTTGGTCAATGATGGCCCCTACACAGTTATGTTCTCATTCCAATCACAATGTTGAGATTAAAAAAAAAAAAATTGATCGACTAAAAAAACATTAGATTGTAGTCAGAGTTTCTCCTACTGTTGAGTCATCTGTCTGTCATTGTGCAAGCCTACGTTGCGCATTTTCATTTTACCAGGTTGACCAAAAGCATGAAAATTTTATGGTCAGTCTTGGATCATTGGGCAAGATTCTCTGTGAGGTCTGGGGAGCCTTGTGAAATGCATTACACATGTCAACACACAAGCATGCTTCCTCAAAGCTTATCCGACCACTATCTCTAAATAACATGATGCTCAGAATGGTTCTAGTCCATGGAGAGAGAAGTATTGTGTCAATCCAATTTTCTGGTCATTATTGCAAATATGCTTCAAGTTGAAAAAGATTGAAGAGATTATGAAGTCTTTTACTTTCAAATGAATAAAACGCAACCAGGAAGGGAGCCTGATTTGTCTAAGGTCAGGAACTAGTTGGTGACACAGTCAAGACTAGAGATGGGACTTTGGTGTCCAGAGGTTAGAGACTTGCAGGGATTGTCTTGGCTACATAACTATTCAAATAAGATCCTGGGAAGAGAGACAGAGTGCTGGGCAAGGTGGCAACCTCTATAGGTGACTCTCACTAAGGGGTAAAGATGTCCTCCAAATTTGGGTGTTATGCTGAGTGAAATAAGTCAATCAGAGAAAGACATGTATCACATGACCTCACTGATATGAGGAATTCTTAATCTCAGGAAACAAACTGAGGGTTGCTGGAGTGGTGGGGGGTGGGAGGGATGGGGTGGCTGGGTGATAGACATTGGGGAGGGTATGTGCTACGGTGAGCGCTGTGAATTGTGCAAGACTGTTGAATCACAGTTCTGTACTTCTGAAACAAATAACGCAACATATTTTAAGAAAAAAATAGAAGAAGATAACAGGAGAGGAAGAAAAGGGGAGTATGTCAGAGGGGGAGACGAACCATGAGAGATGATGGACTCTAAAAAACAAACTGAGGGTTCTAGAGGGGAGGGGGGTAGGGGGATGGGTTAGCCTGGTGATGGGTATTGAGGAGGGCACCTTCTGCATGGAGCACTGGGTGTTATGAACAAACAATGAATCATGGAACACTGCACCAAAAACTAATGATGTAATATATGGTGATTAACATAACAATAAAATTTAAAAAAAATAAAAAAATAAAAAAGATGTCCTCAAAATTTATATTTGTGTCCAGGACCCCAGTCTAAAAACAGTATCATAAAAATAATTATCAGCTCCAATTAGTGTTCAATGTTGTAATGAGAAATTCCCAGATCCTTAGTCAACTCTTGAATAACAGTAGATGGATCATCTGGGAAAATCTTGCTTTCTGGTTCTGAGTCGTATAAATAAATAGGATGAATGATAAAGAATCATGTTAACCAAGTTGACCATCCCTGTGTACGTTTTTTGCTTTTTGCCGAGGATAACTCGAGGGAAGGTGACAAAGCCAAGTGTCCCGGTGTCACCAAGCCACCACACACCCCAACCCAGTCACCATGAAGTGCAAACGCCCACCCAATCCAGTCCTAATTCTGGGAGGATGAACCAATTCTCTGTGGCAGGAGGAGGAAGGAAAGGCCACAAGTTGGAAAGGTTATATAAATGTGGGCCCCATCTTCATATTTAATTTGGAACGTCTTGAATTTTCGGAACACTAGATCTGCCCATGTGTTCCCATGGAGAGCACCTACAGTTCTTAGCCAAATATCAACCGTTCTACAAACTTCATTTAGGTCCCATGTCATGGCATCGTTACCTCAGCAGTCAACCAGGAGTATACCTCATCTTCATTTAAATAAATGACACATTTCTTAAATAGAGTAGAATTGCAAGTAAAACACTCCTTTCTTCTCACCCGACTTTGAAGTGCCCTCTTCAACTGCAAGGCTGGTTAAGTGGCAACTGAAGGGAATCGGGCCACCGCTATGGAGGATCCAGCCAGCTGCATGGCAGCTATCGGAAACTGAACACTTCAGTGTTTAAACCTTCCGTCCGTCCCCACATAATCCATAGATGGGCCGGGGGCGGGGGGGGAGTGAATTTCACAGAATGAAAGGACAGGGTTGCAGAGTTGAATAAAGTCAAAATTAAACGGAAGACAAATGCAAAACAGGAGCGCACTCTACCCTCACTGTCTTTAAGTACCTTAAACAGTGACACCTTTCAAATGTCATGAATACCTCATTCCATAAAAGATCACATTTTAGAAGCCCGAGGAGATCCAACATGAAATGTGCCCAGGGAAAAAAGGAGTTCATTTTTTCAGTATTTCTAAGACAGGGGTTTTGTGTCAGGTCTACTCTGATGGAGGCAAAATGAAACTGATCGATGTCACAAGGAGAAGATGTCTCGGATCAGAAAATGATCCTGATGAAAAAGAACTATTCACTAGGAGTATCTCATTTCAGAATTCCCTGAGACCTTGCAGCATTTTTAAGGGGAAGGCTGAGCACTGTGGGGAACGATCTGAGAGCTTTCCTATTCTGGGGGGTCTACAGTGGTCATCACGCATGACTGTTTTATCCCATGATTCTTGCCATCAGCCCTTTGTCATGGCCCTTGGCACAGATGTTCTCATTCACGTCCTCTCCTGGTCAACTCCAGCCCCATGCTAACAACTTCACATTCATCAAACACTCCTGGCTGGGACCCACCACTACACCTTGTCGCACTCCAGACCCAGCACTTTCTTCCAAGCTTTCCTACGTGTCTGGAAGAATAACAGTCCCTTCCTTCTTCAGCCATCTGAAATCAGCATGCCTGCTGCTCAGGCCAGCTCTGTGCCCATCCTTCGCGGGCACAATGGCATCCTCTCTTCTAACATGTCAAGAAAGCGTCCCTGTCAGCATTCCCAAGACCCCTTCAAGGGACAGATGGTCTCGTGTGAGAAAACTTATTCCACTCAATTTACCTTTAGAATCACAAATACAAAAACTACTCAGCTTGTTAGAGCACAGACACATTTTCTTGGAAACTCCTTCTTTGTATATTGTCCACATTTTGCCATTAGGAAATGCTACATAGCCTTGCAAGGATGCGACACAAGACGTTCTGATT
The DNA here is from genome assembly GCF_009762305.2 of Zalophus californianus. Classification (NCBI taxonomy): domain Eukaryota; kingdom Metazoa; phylum Chordata; class Mammalia; order Carnivora; family Otariidae; genus Zalophus; species Zalophus californianus. Next base: position 210,183,496 of record NC_045595.1, on the reverse strand, counting down.
GCAACACTGAAGTAACCTCCTCCAGCATGAGCTGGTGGTGGGCATGCCTGCTGCAGAGTCTGCAGAGAACCAGGCAGGATACCGGCGGGAACGAGGCAGAACCGCAGCCAGAGAGGACTGTCCCCAACCCTTAAACACTTGCCAAGCAACTCACACGGTTCTCAGAAGGGAGGCGTCCTTCCCCAGTGATGTTAACTAATAAGAAGATAGCATCCGGAACTTAATAAACTCCCAATTAAAAGGAGCCAAATAAAGACTGGGTACATGACAGTTCTTTCTGAAAATCTAGTACATGCCATGTATCCATAAAAAGGCAGGATTGGTATTTCAAGGTATAAATTTTGAAGTAATTTTTCTGACAGCCCCACGGCACCAAGAGCTACAGGAAAATAACAAAGAATATGTCTTCATTTGGTTTCCCAGAACGCAGAGCCTGAGGCAAATGCCATTTGCACTACAGCTTTGTTAGAGAGGGCGCCTGGAATGAGGGAGGAAGGAGAGAGGGGGGGTACTCATCATCAAGTTGGCTTGACAGCTACACCTTACAGTGACCTTGCCCCTCTGAGAGCGGCGTGACCCAGGGGGCCCCAGCAGGAGAAGGCCAGCGAGTAAGCCACCAGCTGCTGTCCCTCACCAGTCCAGTTCTTGCTGCTTCTCGGCTGGGCGAGGTCTCACTTCTGGCATCTACCAGGGGACAAGGAGGAAGTGCCAGGCAGCAGATGCAGAGGTGGAGACACGTGGTGTGGCCAGGAGGTGCATGCTGTCATTTCACACCTGCCTGAAGCCTGTGGAGCCCAAGGGGTCCTCACTGACAGAGTCTGAAGTGACATCTGAAAGGTATCTGACTCAGCATATGAATTTGTCTGGGTGACTCTTTCAACCAAGTTGCAAAATCACAGTTCATATTCGATATGATTCCAATGGTGAAAGAGACCACACCTACTTTCTGGTAAACAAGTGGCTTTGGATCCATTTCTTCCTGCATTTTGAGCTTGGCATGGAGATTGAGGTATGGCTGATCACCTGTATGCTACATGTAGGGGTCTACACACATCACCAGCACCTATGTCCTCACAGTGCCAGTTTAAATAGAAAATGAGGTGCTGTCCCAACCCTCACAAACACACTCAGCAAACACCTGCCTGCACGCTGGCTGTAAAATCTATACTTCCTTTGGTAAAAAGGTACAAACGTTCAGCAATAAGATGAATAAAGTCTAGGATCTAATGTACAACATGGTAACTATATTGATAATACTGTGTTGTATCACTGAAATTTGCTAAGAGAGTAGAACTTACGTGTTCCCACCAAAAAACAAAGGTAAGTATGTCAGGTGAGAGATGTGGAAATTAACCCGATGGTGGGAATCCTTCACAACGTGCACATATATCAAACCATCACATTGTTCGCTCTAAGTATGTTACAATTTTGTCAATCATACCTCAATACAGCTTTAAAAAGATAAAAAATATATATATCTTAAGGTAATATTTTAGAAAATCAAAAGTACCGTGAAAAGTCATCATAACAAGATATCAACATTGTACGCGAAGACAGGATCGACTGGTATTACTGACATTTCCTTTTGCCTCAGGCTCCACGTGGCTCCACCAGGCACTGGTCACACGTTCCCCCCAAAGGAAGTAAAAGATTCAAGAAGTTATGTAATTTCAAGGATTTGGAAACTTATTTTAATAAAGTCTTTGAAAACTTCAATTTCCAGCTTTCTCATGGGCCACAACTATAGGTTATGAGTTTGTGCTGTCATTCTGCAAGTTCTTATTATATGACTTTCAGAATACTGCAGTGGTGGGGGGGGGGCTCAGCTTTCATACTTTGCCATCAACACCTGTAAAATTGGGTATGCTCATCATACGTCGTAGACGAAACCAAATTACCAAAACCTCCTTCTGCATCAGTGCAAACTCAGAACACTGGACAAATTATGTCTCCTTGGAAAATCATTCAGCCAGTACACACTGTTTCATCTTTAGGATGAGACACAGGTTGCCATTATCAGATATTTACTTTCCATTCCAGAAGTTTGAAGAGAATGGAATGTGAAATGAATTTTAGCAAGTTAAATTTAAGGTCCAAATGACAGTCTGAGAACATTTTATGAAGCTATACCCGTATCATTTAAATGGAATATTACTCAGCCATCAAAAAGAATGACATCTTGCCATTGGCAACAATGTGGATGGAACTAGAGGGTATTATGCTGAGCGAAATAAGTCAGTCATAGAAACACAAATACCATATGATTTCACTCATATGTGGAATATAAGAAACAAAACAGAGGATCATAGGGGAAAGGAAGGAAAAATAAAATAAGATGAAAATAGAGAGGGAGGCAAGCCATAAGAGACGCTGAACGCTAGAAAACAAACTGAGGGTTGCTGGAGGGGAAGGGGGAGGGGAGGGGGTAACTGGGTGATGAGCATTAAGGAGGGCACGTGATGTAATGAGCACTGGGTGTTATATGCAACTGATGAATCACTAAACTCTACCTCTGAAACAAATAAATAAATATGTATAAATCTGTACTGTATCTTTATTGGTTTGCTATTTAATTTAGTGACATGATTTGACTAGAGAGTCACCACTTCCAAAGCCCCCATAAGCTTGGGAAACAAAGAGCCTTCTCAAGTAAATGTCCCAGGCCATCCTCAGGGTCCCCAGGGTGCCACCTACTCTCTACTCCTTCCTCCCAGGCTCCCAAGAGACTCCTCCAGTGACAGTGAAACAGGTTGCTCACTGCTCCAGCATCAGCCTCTCACTGCTGCTGCAGAAGGAAAATGCTCCAGTTAAAGGCTTTTGGTCTCTGCCGGCCTAAGAAATAAAAGATTCCTTACGAAAACAGATCGTCAAAATTAGGTATATTCACCAATGTGCAAGACCATCTGCAGTGAAGGGTACGGGTTCAGTGTCAGACAGAGGCTTAGACACAGCCTAGGGGAGAGACTCATTCCTGGACTGTTCACTTTCTCCAGGAAGCCAAGCACTGGGCTGGGCCCTGAGGGTCCCCTGGAGAAGGGCACATTCTCTGACTTTGTTTGGCTCACAACCTGGAGGGACAGACAGGGCATAAACCAATCATCTCTATGAGCTGGGTAAGAGCTTGACCCAAGATGAGTAAGATCAGGGGCAGAGGTGAGGGACCAGGGCTCACCAGAGTGAGTGGGAATCAAGGGGGCTTTTCCACATCTTGATCGGTGTGAGTCACAGCGCCCCCACACCCGCCGTGTATCGCTGGGGATATCCCTTACTGGAGTCTCTGCTCCTACCTCTGAGAAGGAACGACCTTAACCTCTGGCCCCTTCTGGCCACACGTCAGGACCTGGTAGCAAGTAGGCATGCTCCCCCCCGTTCCATCAGTGACAAAGTATTCCAGAGGCGGTGTTACTCGGTGATACCAACTGGATGGCATGTCCACATCAAAAGAGGGGAAAGTACCTGTTTCAAGGCATTTTTGTTTTTTTTTTTTAAAGCACCTTGCTCTCTGTTTCCAACATCTGGCCTCTCTTGGAGTCTGTCTACCAAGTAGTTGCGGAGATTTGGCAAAAGAAGGAAAGAAAAAGCCATCTCATTCCCATGGTGGCTTGGAAGCTCTTGTTCGCAAGTGCTACTTAACGCCGTCTATCCCCTGGTGATGCATTTTTGCGCAAGTAATTTTTCTCCTCGGTGCTGTCTTCCTTTTGTGCTGTTGTTGATATTCATATTTCCAATGGTTTCAGGGTTTCTAGCTTGCCTGAAATGGTAGCATCGTGACGAGCAGTTTCTCAGATGGGTCCTAAATAAGAGGAAAAGCACGAATCTTCCTGTCTGGGGTGTGGGCCGTGCTCAGGGACCACAACATTTGGAATATTGCAGATTCTTCCCAGAATCGATGCCTTGCACAGGGGAGACGTCAAGACAGGGATTGTCCCCGAAGATCTCAGTTCACCCTTCCCAGCACTTTTTCTGTGTTTTCTTTTGCTCACCGTGTTTATAAAGAAACAAAAATGTGTGTTTCTATGGTATTATATTTAACACTTTATGGACAGAGTTTTGCCAGTCTCTTGAATGAAATACCAGACTTTAAATGAACAGTGGAGCAAAACCATGGTCACGGCGGTGAAGTGGGCTGAACAGCTGGGTTAGCCAGCAGGTAGTTGATGATTGCTTAGGGCCACCACGATCATTGAACAGGGGGCTTCTCAGGAACATCAAAGGCACATCATTAAAAGCCTCTTCCAAATCAAAGCCCCTGAATTTGTCTGAAGAGCAGAAGAGACTTCCATGCCAACGTTATGTGATAAGGACAGAATAGATTTAATTTCTTGCCACTGATACTTTAAATCACCTATAACTTTCCATTCCGAAAATGGAGCATTAAAACTCCACGAATTTAATCCCTAACGGTGTAGAAACTAACGTCAAAAGAGAACTACAGCTGGAAGGGTTTAAAAAAAAAAATAGTTGGTTAAAAGAAAAAGTGATGGGATCTTCACAGACAAGGGCACCGATCTCCGTACTTCCTCACTTTTCTCCCTGTGCTCACTCTCACTGCGGAAAGACCCACAGGCCGAAATTCCACCCCAGATGCTGTATTCTGCCCCTAGCGTCTTTATCCTGACCTTTATGGTAATAGAAATAATTAGCATTGCTGTGGTTCAGGCAGAGGGCTTACAAAAGGACCTTCATTTTTAGGGATCCGTGCATGGTTTGTCTTACTGAAATTCACTTTATACTTTTCCTACAACCATATCTTAATTTTTTAAAAAATTTTATTTATTCATTTGAAAGAGAGAGAGCACGAGCTAGGGGAGTAGCAGAGGGAGAGGGAGAAGGAGACTCCCCGCTGAACAGGGAGCCTGATGCAGGGCTCGATCCCAGGACCCCGAGATCATGACCTGAGCCGAAGGCAGACGCTTAACCATCTGAGACACCCAGGCGCCCCTACACCCATATTTTTAAAACCTTTCCTGTGCCAGTTTTCTTTTTTAAATAACACTGTTTTTTTCATTTATAAAAGTAGGATATGGTCATTATGAAAATTTCAGAAAATAAATGTTCAAGGAGGAAAGCATAAAACTGCATATAATCCAACTTAATCAGGGTTAAATTTTGTTAATAGTTCATGAAATATTCCAGAATGTTTCCTTCCCATCTTTTTTCTGTGTGGACATGCATAAATAGTCTCTGTTCTATAAAAATGGCCACATGCCACACATACAACTTCATAACTGGAATATGCTGGAACTTTAAGAACACTTTAATGGCGTCTGTGTGGATCCCCTAATTTTGTGGATTTGCTTTGTACCTTGTGAGTTCAAAATAGGATGAGTTCATATCCTATTAAGTTCATTACAGTACCTACCTCTAAATTTTCAAATCCATGTATCAAGGTGATACAATCACCTTGCTTTGTTTATTCAACTCAGCCCAAAAAGGAGTCACAATAAGACTTGGGCTGCTGTCAATTCTCCTTGAAAATGGGTGGCAGAGAAGGTTCTGAATGGCCCTTCAAATTCACCGCAACATTTGCAGGGTTATTTGTTGAATTGTGTGCTCCTAAAATTGAGTATGAACCCGAAGTGCCTCAGAAAGTGACCTTATTAGGAGACCAGGTCCTGACAGAGGTAATCAAGTTCAAATGAGGTCCTTAGGATGGGCCTTAATTCAATATGACTGAGGGCATCATAAAAGGGGAAATGTGGACACAGACATGCATTGAGGGAAAGATACAAGAAGATGGCCACCTGGAAGCCAAGGTGAGAGCCAGGAGCAGATTCTCACTCATGGCCTCAGAAGGAAACAGCCTTCTGAGGCCTTGACCTTGGACTTGGCAGCTTCCAGAACTGTGAGACAATACATCTCTGTTGTTCAAGACAACCAGCCTGTGGTACTTGGCTAGGGCAGCTCTGGCAGATTAGGGATGCCAACAGCAACATGTTTCTCCATTTGGGCGGAAAACTAGATTCACACAAAGAAAGCTATGCCACTGGCCTCGTCCAGGATGCCCCAAACTCTGGTCTCGGAGGACAACGAGGGCGCCCCTGGCCTCCGGTGCCCAGAGCACACAGGAGGGCATCCTCCTTCCACACCCCTCGGGGTCCCTGCTCTGCCTGGGGCATGTGATTCCACGGGCATGGGCTGAATTCTCTCCTGAACCCCAAAACACATGGAGGCGGGATGCTGTCCGTGGGCCAGACGGAAGGTGAAGTGTCCAATTTAAACCCTGTGCCCAGCCCAGAGCCATGCACGCATGGGAAGGAGGAGGTGCGGAGCAGAGCCCAGGACAGCAGCAGGGACCCGTGTTGGCCCGGAGGCACTTTCTTCTTTGCTCTATGGCCAGGGAGCCTCCCTAGCCGTCTCTTCCTGAAGAGCTTCCCTGAGCAGGTGGCAGAGTGTCCACTTAGGGGGCAGGACAGAAACACATTTAAAGACTAGGCTGAGGCTGCTGTCACTGAACGTCCTGTCCTCCCTGCAGTTTGAGACTCGGGAGTGGTTCACGGGGACCGGAACCGTCCTCAAGCTCCTGATCATTTCCCTGCATTCCTAGCGCTTCAGTTGTCAGTTACAAAAGCCCCGTACAGGCCTCGGTGACCGTGGTATCCTCAAGGCAGTGCGAATAGCTTATATCATAAATTGGGATTGTTTTTACTTAGGGTGTGGTGGTGAAGAATGTAGGCTCTGGAGCTCAGGGAGGCACGCAAAGAACTTTATGGGGTGGTAGAACAGTCTCTGTTCTGTGTGGTTCCTCTAATTTTGTGGATTTGCTTTGCACCTTGTAAGTTCAAATTAGGATGAGTTCATTTCCTATTAAGTTCATTTACAGTACATACCTCTAAATTTTCAAATTCATGTATCTCAAATAGGCCGATACAGTCACCTTGCTTTGTTTATTCAACTCAGCTCAGAAAGGAGTCACAATAAGACATGGGTTGCTGTCAATTCTCCTCAGGGAGGCACACAAAGAACTTTATGGGGTGGTAGAACAGTCTCTGTCTCAATGATAAGACAGCAATTGTGTCAAAACTCATCAACTATAAACTGAACAAGGTAGCTTTTACTATATGCAAATTATACCTTTATATATACGACCAAAAAGGAAAGAAAGAAAGACAAAAAAAAAGTCCTGGAATCAGGAGCGCCTGGGTGGCTCAGTCAGTTAAGCATCTGCCTTCAGCTCAGGTCACGATCTCAGGGTCCTGGGATTGAGCCCCGTGTCGTGCTCCCTGCTCAGGGGGAGCCTGCTTCTCCCTCTGCCTCTGTCTCTCCCGCACCCCAACCCGCTCAAGCTATCTCTCAAATGAATAAATAAAATCTTAAAAAAAAAGAAAGAAAGAAAGAAAGAAAAGTCCTGGAATCAGACTGTCCAGACTCTCCCAGTCCTGCCCCTTAGTTGCTGTGTGACCCTGTGCGGGTCACTTGGCTTCTCTGGGCCTCAGTTTTCTAATCCCATAAAGCCAGGACAACGATACCCCTCCTTCATCGGGCTGTGAGAATGACACATGTTGAAAATGGTCTCAGTGCACAGGCCTGGTCCCTGAAAGGAATCAGATGGCAAAGTAATGGGAAACCAGGCTTCAAAAGAGGTCTGCCTCTCGCTTTTCCGTTGTATTCCATTTGCAGTAGGTTAAGGTACTGAAAGCACATTGGGCTCAGCACTTTGGGGACCAGGAGGAACCCCAGCTCTCACATGTGGCCAAATGACCCTGAACTAGTGATTTCACTCCCCAGAGCTTGGCTTCTTCATCTGCTCAGTTTCTTCTCCACGAAGGATTAAAATAAATTAAATCAAATCAAATCAAATTACATTAAATTAAATTCAACCTGTAGCTCACATGGCTATTATGAGAATGTAAAGAAGAGAATATTGGGATTTATGATGGTTTTTTCACAAAGTAAGTAGTCTCTACCTGTTAGTTGTTATTAATTTCAGGTGGGTCTCTAATCCCAGGATGGATGTGTTTTGTGTGTTGATACAAATGACAGCTTGTATTTTTTTTCCAGAAAGAGAAGACGTGGGAAGAGGCTAGAATGGTGACCAATGGAAGAGGCGGGAAGGAAGCGGGGAGACAGGAGTGGCCCTGGGGCCTCGTGGGTGCAGCTAATCCATCTGCAGAGACCCACACAGATGAGGTTGAGAAAGAAGCATCAGCCAAGACACAGCCCCTCCCCAACCCCAGCAAGAGCAGAACGAGCCTGCCCTGAGCAGTCCTGGGAAGCCCCATGGATCTGCAAGGAGCCAGAACGATCCATGAATGTGAACGTCATCATCCACCTTCCACACCTGAACTGCACCCAAAGAAATGCTTTTCCATCTGCCCCACTTCCTTCTTTGCCCTCCTAACGCTGTGGCGGTTCCTTAGACTATCCTCAGAACAGAGGCTGTCGGTGTAGAGAGCAGACGCTTTCTCCAACAGCTGCTGTGACCCAACAAAAGGCTCTCAGACAAAGACACACGTGCCCCAACGTGTACTATTTCTCTTAGCCTACACAGAAGATACCAGAGCCATGCAGAGCAGAAAAGGACAGCAGAGACTCTCTCTGTTTCCTATCCCGGGAGCTACAGCGAGTTGGTCCAAAGCCACGAGAAAGTAAAGAGGTGGAAAAGCATCAATAAAAGATAAATGCAAAGGCAGACACTGAGATGAGCCTCTAAACGAACTCATTAAAGGACAAATCGACCTTGTACAGATGATGAGGGGAGAAAACCAAGAGGCATGGCCCGTTTTCCGAATGAAATGAGACCCGTACTGTATCACTGTGAAAGCACCAAGCCTGCCCGTCCCTCTTCTAGTCATGTTATTTTTAGGGCACTTTTATATTTCAAAGGCCAGAGAAGCTGATGTGAGGCCAGAAAGTCCACGTTCCCCCAGATTACAGAGACCCCAGAGAAAGACCTCTTCGCTTGCTTTCAGCAGTAAACACTGGCATTTTATTCCTCCATCTCTTCCCCAGGATGGAGAGTAAAATGCAGTGCTGGGTGTAATCAAGTGAAGGCCAAAGACCACAGAATGAAAACGCCCTCATAGCTGGGAGAATCTTGCCCTGCTGGGCCCTAAACAGCCATCCATCCCGGGCCCTGAATGGTCACTCGCCATGGCCAACACAGCTCCACCATGGCTGAGCCCATCATGATCTACGGCGGCACTCAACTTCCTCATCACGTGAACAAAACAGTGTGCAGGAGAGGGAAGAACCTCAGCCAAATCCGCTGTTAACCAAGAGAAGCCACATTTAGGGCTGAGTGAAAGATCAGGCTTCCAAGTTTGGCAAAGCCTTCCCTACTCTGCACCAAAGCATCAGGCTCTGTCTCTGCAAAGCAGCAGTGCAAGGCTTCTGTAGCGACAATCCTATGAAGTGGATAGGACAATGATTCCCATTTGATGGACACAAAATTTGAGACCCTGACGGAGGGATGTAGTGACTTGCCCAAGAATTACAGCTGCTAATCTGGAATGGATGGAGTTTAAACCTAGGCAGAGTGGTTTAGACGTCTGCACACCTGCCGCTTCAACTTGCCTATCTAGAGGGGGTGATATTGGCTTGGAAGTTGGAAGATCTGACTTTGATGACCCCTCTGCCATCAACGGCACAGATATTTTATGCCTCAACCCATCTGGTGGCAGGGTGGGGATCATGCTTCCTGACCCTCCTTCTTTCTCCTCCTTAGTGTGGAAATCCACCACGTCACCCAAAATTCTGTGTGTGAAAATGCATCGACAGTTTCAGGGGAAAGATGGGGTGAACACACTTCACAAGATTGCCAGGGACCCCAGTAACCACTATGCAGTGTTCAGCCCATTCGGACCCCAGACCTGCAGATGTGTTTACCCTGCCGGTGAGAATGGGGCTCGGGGGCTGTGCAGACAGCTCTCACTCCGTAATTCCCTCTGTCCGGGTGTCCTGATTTATTTTTCACACAATTGAACTAGTTTCGTGGACTCCTCTATGTGCACCCCTGCTAAGGAAGCTGAAGCTCCGGTCTTGTGTGTGGACTCCTTGTGATAAAGCTCAGATGGTAACCTGGCACGGCGTGCTACTCAGTGTGCTTCTCCCCGAGGGGGTGTTCTGAGGTTGCAGAAGCTGGAGACTTTCTTTTTTGGTAATAAAGAAGCAGCCAGCTTTTCTCCCCCAGTCAACTAAAACGAAAATAGCTTCAGAACACATAGAAGTCTGAGGTTGTATACTTCTGGAAGAAAGGGGATTGCTTTGTCATAAATCAGCTGTCACAGCTCAAGGGGTGAATTAAGACAGATTAGAAGACGAGATGAAGCTGTATGGGCCATCTGATCAGCTACACCCCGGGGAGGTGAAAATTCTAGCTATCTCCCCACTGAAAACAAAATGCATGCATACCCAGCACCAGCACCACCTACCAGCTCAGTCTCATGCTCTGCCTCCTTCACGGTGGATAGTCGCTCCCTATCTTATTTTCAAGTCCCTCCAAAATCCAGAGCCATGTAATCTGCTGGAAAACAAACCCAGCTGCAACTTAGGTCAAGGTCGCCTTCCTGGGTCAGGGCTGATCCGAATGGCTGACACTCGAGCCACCACATGGCTTTGTATCTGCACATCCTGACCTGGGCTCCTGCTCTGATGAGGACCCTTTACTTCCACAGCACGAAATGTCTCTTTAATTGAACAAGCCTCATACACCTGCTTCCCCTCCGGGCAAGTAACACATGAGTGTAGGAGGTACCTCGGAGCGAGCAGGCTGCCTGCCACATTCATCTGAATCAACAGTCAACACTCCGTAAAGTCGTTTTGAATCGGAGTGCAGGGAATTTTCCACCTTGGGGTCACAGTTTAGCATTTATATGGTCTTTAAAAAAAAATGTATGCTTTCCAAGTGCTTTATAATCAATGTTATTCCTCTAACCTCAGAGCAGTCCTGCAGGGTCAGCCAGTATCACCTGGTTTCTTGTGCAAGCATGCTACTAGTTGGGCTTGCTCAAAGCCAGCCTCGACACTCCATCTGCTTCAGCGGGAAGACCCTCCAGCCACTTGCCCCTGTGGGCAGGCATGGGCCATTCTGAAAACCTCCTCTGGGTGAGGGAAGAATGTATAAAAGGCCCCTGACATTGCCGAGGGATAACAATGGTTTCATCAGGGCACATGCTCTCTCCCTCTCTCTCTCTCCACTAAAAAGCAATCAGGCAGCCCCCAATTTCACCCAGGGCCAACTTCATGGCCATGTGACCTGTGCAGTCACACAGGTCCTCTGGCTTGGAAAATCCCAAGCATGGTTTAACGCTCTGTCATCATGGTCTTGAAATTCTTTTTATTTTTTTTATTTTGGAGGAAAGATTTTTTTGTTTTTGTTTTTGATCAGAAAGAGAGGGAGAGAGATAGAGCATGAGCGGGGGGGAGGGGCAGAGGGAGAAGCAGGCTCCCCATTGAGCAAAGAGCCCAATGTGGGACTCGATCCCAGGACCCTGGGATCATGACCCGAGCCGAAGGCAGACGCTTAGCCAACTGAGCCACCCAGGCATCCTGGTCTTGAAATTCTTAATAATGTTTTCCATGGAGCCCCCACATGTCTGTTTTCCCCTGGGGCCCACACACACACACATGCCACTGTCCTGTACTGCCGTCCAAACACAGGCTTCCCCAGGACCGTCCAGCTCTGTCTGAGCCACCATCACCTCAAAAGATACTTCGTGCAGAGGTGGGTGGGAGCAAACAATTACAGAGCTGATGCTTGTCTTGAAATCACCTCATTTCTGGAGGAGATCTGCTTGACTCCTTAGTCCCTGTCTTGCTTCCTTGTCGAAATATGCAAGGGACACAGGAGCGAGAGTGGGGGTTCCCTGAGGGCACTGTTTGCAGCACTGAAGTTACAACAGAACACTGCCTTTATGTGTTTGTCGTGTGAGATTCAAAATCCTTACCCCAAATTCAATTGTCAGGGTATGACATGAATTTCAGCCACATCATGAATTTCAGCCACATCTGGCTCTCAGCAAAAACGTGGCAAAAAAAAAGGGTGGCATGGAAATTCACTAAATAGCGCCCCCAGAATGAATCCTCCTTGAAGACCGGACAGATTAAATCTAGACGAAAAGATAACAGTAAACTCGCATGAGGTATTTGGTGGAGGGACTTGACAAATTGCTACATCTATTTTAGGAATTTATCTTCCAGAATAGGTAAAATAGACCACATTTCTGAGGTATAGAACATTGCCAGAAATAATATTTGCGCTGTGGTGCTGGATTATCTCTATATTTTGACAGGACTTATGCCTATGTGAGAACAGAGTTATAAATATAAGGATGAGCCCATGCATTGAACAAACTCCAAAGAGAAGAAACTGCTAACGTTGGGGAGGGAGCCACCAGGAGCTCTGAGATAAAACAGTGAACAGTTGATATTTCGCCCTGGACAAACGCTAATACTCACACAGAAGGAAGGCCACAGGCCTATCTGAGTTCACTCAGGCATTTCTCACAAGTGGAACATGGAACTTTTCAAGTGAAACAATACGCACAATTTGCACAATTCCAAAAGTCTTCTTGACCATACACGTGTAATCTGCTTCCAGTGTACTAAAGACACGTGGCTCACTGAGCACTTTTAAAGGAAAACATGATAATTTAATAGGACCCAAATATCCACTGATAAGGATGGGAAAGTGTCTGACACACTTAAGGCAATTTATGTGACTAGGCAAGAGGTAGAAATCAACAATAGTATCATAATAGATATGTATCTGTTCCTGGGACTTGAAGATTACTAAATTGGCATGTGGTTCTAAAATTCATGACTTTTCAGACTAACCATTAGCCATGGTGTCAATACATACTTCTGGAAGCATTGACTCCATGGTTTATACAGTGACTAGACCTGAAGTCAGTTAATTTTATAGGATTCTGTCTCCCCGGCGAGCCTCTGAGATCTTTGAAGGGTAGGGACCATGTCTTCTTCGCTCACCAGCACAGCCTACAACACGTGAAGGATTCCCCAACCATGTGGGTTGAAGGGCATGTGCCGGGGAGAGGAAAACTGTAGAAGACACAGTCTCTGCCTTTTGAATGTTCCTAATCTAGAAGGAAGATGGAAACATGGCCGACAAAATACGTGATTACCAATGATACACGCAATGGTTTTGACCATACAAAGGGCTGCCATTCCCTGAGCAAAGGTTTTTTTAAGAGTTCTATTTGAGGGGTTCAGAATGCTCTTTCTTACTCAAACAGAGCTGGGGGGGGTGGGTAAGGCAAGAAATGAAGGTGGAATTGTGTAAAGTCAAAGTCAAGAAAACCTCCCGGCGAGGCAGGAGAAGACCGTCAACCGCAATCTCAATGAGGGACTTCACGGCAGCCGTGCGCCGACGCTCACCTACCTCTCCTTGTGTTATTGGGACAAGGGGTGAGGCTCCTTGTGTTATTGGGACAAGGAGTGAGGACGAGGCATAAGGCTCAGAGTGCACACTTGAACCTCTAGAAATAAAGTGGAAGACCTAGGGGAGGAAAGAATGACTTTGTCAAGATTTCCAGAGCTGCTCTTTTTTTATTCAAGGCTAATAAAAAAAAAAACGGGACAATATTGTTTTTCATAGATTTCACATCCAAGTCCTAACTGGAATTGGGACAGGTGTAAAAGAAATTGGGTTGTATCCAGGATATGAAAGAGAATGAGAAATTTAATAGGAAAGGAAATGTGTAAGTGAAACCTACACTGGCTTTTCCTCAAGAAGCTCTATGATTTTGAACAAAATTTGCCTTTGGGCACTCAGCTCCCTATTTTAAAATGACTAATTTGAATGAAATGACAACTGTGGTCTCCTCCAATTCTCTGAATTCTAAGTAGGACCATAGAAATGACAGCCTTTCTCTAGGTCAGTGGTCTTTAGGCAGGGTGACTACACCCCAGGAAAGGGCAGGGCTGCCATGTTCAGCTGCACAAGTTGTGCACAGCACAACCCCAGGGGGCAGCACTGATACAGACTACAGCAAGAATGGCATCTCTGGAGCTGTAAGGTCCTTAACTCTCACAATCAAGCACGGTGAAGGAAACTTTAAAATTTCTATTTGTATCTTTCTAGGCTCAAAGATCAATAAGAACAAAATAAGGTTTTATCAATAGCTACTATCAGGATTGATACTGACATTGTCACTTGGTGAGTAGGAAGGATGGGAGCCCGACGACTCTTGACTTGCTCTCAGAATATCACCATGTGCTGCATTGCAGTTCCTTGAGCTCTGGGAGGAGGATTTATAGATTATGTAATCTACCTTTAACAAAACTAATCTCCCCACCAAGTAGGAAAGTGACTTTTAAAAAGCCTTGCATAGTGCCCTGCCACAACCTGGAGGAAGCTTGAGGACGTCATGCTGAGTGTAATCAGCCAGGCACAAAAGGACAAATACTGTCTGAGTCCACATATATGAGGTCCCTGGAGTAATCAGATCCATAGAGACAGAAAGTAGAAGAGTGATCACCAGGGGAAGGGGAGCTGGGGGAGGGGACTTGTTGTTTAACAGGTGTAGAATTTCAGCTTTACAAGATAAACCAGTTCTGGAGGCCTATTTCATAATAAAGTAAACACAAGTAACACTACTGAATTATACACTTAAAAATGGGTAAGATGGTAAATTTTATGGTATGTTTCTTACCCCAATTAAAAAAAACTGTGCATAAAACTTCACAGATTGAAAAGAATACGATCACCATCAGCAAAAGCAACAGGGAAGCAGTGGGAGTATGATCTAACCCTGATGCTACCGCTAGGATATCTTCATGAGCTGGGCACCTGGGTGGCTCAGATGGTTAAGCGTCTGCCTTTGGCTCAAGTCATGATCCCGGGGTCCTGGGATCGAGTCCCGTGTCGGGCTCCCAGCTCAGCGGGGAGCCTGCTTCTCCCTCTGCCTCTCTCTCTCTCATGAATAGTTAAAATCTTTAAAAAAAAAAAAAATAGAATATCTTCGTGAGCACCGACATGAGCTCCTAACCCACAGCCATCAGATTGGAAGAAGTGCAGTTACCGAGACTACTTGACCAATTCATAGCATCGGGGGTTTCTCTGTGTATCAAACAAGCGTCAGGAAATGTGAAAAAGAAAAGCCCACATACAGGTACACTTTTGCCAAGCTCTGGAAAAGAAAAGTGACACTTTTCTCATAATCCTGGATTATGGGATTAAGGAAATTATATGTGTCAGAATCTTCCATTTAAAAACCGGTATGATCGGGGGGCGCCCGGCTGGCTCCGTCGGTGGAGCGTGCAACTCTTGATCTCAGGGTTGTAAGTTCAAGCCCTATGTTGGGTGTACAGATTACTCAAAAATTTAAAAAATTAAAATGAAATAAAATAAAATAAAAACAGGTATAATATCTTAATTAGTTTTTAAATAGTGGCACTTAGCCCCTGATGGACATAAAAGTCCATATTGGCTAAAAAAAAAAAAAAATCTTGGGGAGAAAGAGAGAACACATTTCTTTGTCCTATTTTTGCTGTCTTGTTTGGTTAAGATAAATGTTAATGAGTCTTGTCAACCTCTGGGGTCCTCTTTTCAGGTATTGTATAAAATTAAAATAATCGATCACTTTGTTAACAAACTTGGCCAAACCACAGGTGTGGTGTTATGAGGACAGATGACCATTTCCTTGGCCATACCGCTACTCCGCAGTTTCGGATTGTAACAGCAGGAAAAGCATAATCTCAAGCCAATCCAGATACAACCTCAGCTATCAAATAGCTTTCAAATAGTCATACCCAAATATGTAAAGCCTAACATTCAAATGCATTCCAGACCATTGGGCGAAAGATCAAAGTACAGATGACTGGGGATATTTCAGTCTTGGCGAAGCCCATGACTGTCCTCAAACTGGGGGCAGAAACTTTCCAGGGAAAAGGATTCTCCTGCCCTCTTGTCTAATTCCACTGCGATAAGAAAATCGCCTCATTTCAATACTTCTATCAATTCACACTCTTTGGCTGCTTTTCCCTTCGGTGTTCTGCAGGGGAGTTTTCAACTTGTGGATGATTACCTTCCTGCTTTATGATTCTAATTTGTCTTCTTTTTATTTATAAGGTGGCAGCTTAAGAGTAAAATATAAAATAATGGCATTTAGGGGGTGATTGATTTTTCCACTGGCAATGCTATAAATATGGCCAAGCGTTTCCCTTTCAGAAATGGAATGAGAAGTCATTCAGTGAGATTCTGAAGCATAAATTTCGGGCTATTTGCAAGGCACAAACAATATTCAAGCAGATTGATGCCTGGAATATGTAACTTACGCTGAATTGTTCATGTAAAACAGCCCAGAAATGGATGTTGGATTTATAGGTTTGGGCCACTGGCAAATGTGGCAAGCTTGCTTGGCTTATGGCACAAAACAATGAGCTGTAGAACATTCTCATATCCATGCTCGAAAGGTACCTGAACCAAATCGAGCGGAAAATATTTCTCTCCTCATTACTTGTACCTCACTTCGTTCCAAAGATGGGATGAAGAATGGTAAACGGTGATGATAGGAACATAGAGACAGAGGCTATTGGACTGCACGGGGGCATAGTCATCCAATTCAGTGTCTAGTTTCCCGAGAGAACACAGGCAAATCCATCTCTTTTTTGCATATGAATTGTCATATATTTCTATGTCAAATATAAACTAACTTAAAATATTTATATATGCAACTATAAATTAAAATATTTGGTTAATTAATATAAACATCAATGGTTGATTTTTAAATATGAATTAAAATATTTGAATATGCAGTTTGCTTTCTGTATGTGAGATATACTTTGCCTTCAACAATATACCAGGATTTGCAGTCTGGTCAACCATGATTCGTCGCGAGGAGTTATCTCACTAAAGGTCTGCTCAGGCTCTCTCTGACCCTCCCCGAAGCACAAATTGGTTTCCTATCTCAATACAGCAAACCACTTTGTAAGGCATTCACGGACTCTGCCTCTCTGGCTACACAGCTCCTTTTGTTTGAATTTCATAGAGCTTATCTGAAGTGAAATAGTCCCAATGGAGACAACCCCGAACTAGAATATTAGAATTCTCTGTCCCTCCCTCAGCTCCCCTGTTTTCCTTGACATTTTTCCAAATGTCAAGAGTTCTTTCTGTCCAGATTCTCCCCAGTTTTTCTTATTTCTTTGCCTGCCATCAAAGCATTTATTTTGCATATATAACAAAGTATCCATTTCCAACTTAAATGACAAACCCAGGTTTCAAACCAGGAGTAAAAAACAAAAGATAGAACTTTTCTTCTCCAAACCTGTCTGGACCACAAATCTCAACATTTAGAAAAGAGGGTGTCGGGTCTGTTGGTCACATTAACTAATAAATCCACACCCCAAAATCTACTTATTCGTCCAGTAAAGGAATATTACCAAGTGCCAGACCAGGAGCCAGGTCTTGTGGACAATGTAAAGTCATTCCTGTCCTAAGGAAGCTCACAATCATAGGCTAATATGACCAATGCCACATGCCAATAAATAAAATCCAACCCATAGTACTTGTTATGGTTGGGATATTTGTGTTTCTTCAAAATTCATGTGCTGAACTCCTAACCCTCAAGCTGAAGGCACTAGGTCATGAGCAGGGAGCTCCCACGAATAGGACTCGGGCTCTCACAGAAGAGACCCCAGGCTGTTCCCTGTCCCTTCTTCCACCATATGAAGACACAGGAAGGAGATGACTGTCTAGGAACCAAGAAGAGGGTTCTCACTCGAACAAGCTGGCTCCCTGATCTCAGACTTCCAGCCTTCAGAAGTGTGAGCAATAAATGCCTATGGTTTATAAGGCGCTCAACTGTGGCACTTTCTTATAGCAGCCCAAACAGACAGACATAACAGCATGAGCTTGGATGCTGGGTTTTATAAAACCATCAGCCAAATATAACATAGATCTGTGCGTACACATCCTCTAAAGTCCTTTTTCCCCCGCAGTGAGAAGCCCTTTCTAGAAAGCTATTTTAAATTAATGAAAAGCCCCTGGCTTGGGCTCATGATATTATTCAGGTGTTCAAATAGCATGGTGCACCAAGTACGCTGAGGACAGAAGGACCACAGACAAACTGTGAATGCCTTCCTCCTGTGACAAAACCTCTAATGAAGCACCAAGGCAGAAATTATAATTTAAAAAAATAATGCAGAGAACGTATTCATCATACATTCAAGGCACTTTCCCTGACAAAAAAAAAAAAAAAGCATTTCCTTTTCATCTTGATCACACTATTCAACTAAACCCTTAATAAAATCAAGTGTGAGTCATTTCTTCAATTTTTGTTTCTGGAAAAAAAAATACATCTTTCATTCTGTCATTCTTAGAATTCAAAAGAGGAAAACAGTGAGACTTCTTAATCTCACACCATTCGTTGATGAAATGCAGGATCAGGGGAACATATTTTATGGCAATCCATTACAACCATCAGCCCAGCAAATACATTTCCGGGCTGAATTATGACCTCTTCGCACTCCGGAAAAGTTGAACTTAGAACCGAAGTTGGAACTGGTGTCTTTCTAGACCTAACATCCTCAGTTAGAGTAGAGAGAGTGTCTAACCTGGTGTGATCCAGTAAAACCATGTGGATCTTGCTGGATCTTCCTATGTCCCTGCTGCTGGTCCACCCCCAAGTGAGGTTAAAATTATGGAAGAAATTGAATTGTCATTTGGACTTCTGTTGCTAGGTCTTTGTGGCCAGTTGTAAAATCCACTTTATGCAGTTATCCTCAGAATCTGTGCTTAACTGGTCTAAACCACACAGTTCTCTGCAAACCTGATCACCTGTCCATTACCAATTGCCATAGTTCACCATGATGTCATATTGAATCACATGACTATGATAATTCTCATTTCAGTTCTGTTTCCTACAATTTTTCTTAGCAATCGGTTACCCTGATGACTGACTAGCTAAGTCCCAAGCAAGTGTCATATGATATATTTTAACCAATGTCTACTTTTTTTTTGCAATGCTTTTATATTTATTAATTAAAAATTAGGTAAGTAGCACGAGCTCTGTAAACATTCGAATAGTACAGTTGATGTTTGAACAATCCAATGGCTACTTTTGAGAAAAAAAATCCTGTCCTTTCTAAGCCCCCACCCCAAGGCTTAAGTGAGCTTACCCTCCCCTTGCAAATCTCTCTCCAGACAATGTTGTTCACTGTTCTCTTCCTTCTTTAGAGATTTAATGTGTAGCCAGCAGCTTCTGATGCTGTGCTAAGGACAGGCATGTGGGTCCAAAAATTTGCCCTTAAATGTCCTCAGTGTGTTCCCACCATGCCTCTGATGGGCACAGTCCTTTTGTGGGCAGTGTCTGGATGAAAGAAAGCTCGTAACCCTGGCGCCGAGTTGCAACATCCCATCCAAGCCGGTGCAAGAAAAGAGCGGTGACAGGAAGACACTTTCTCAAAGGGGTCTCAGGTCTAATTAATAACTGCCAACCAACGCATTATGCAACGGGAGCTCCCCCTACCCCCTCTCAAATAAGATGATGGTATGTGTCATTTTTTAAATTGGTTCTCCAAATGTGTGCCTTTATCGCGTTAAAATTTTGCTCCTGGCTCTCCTAAATAAGTTCTTTTGAAGAGCAACTTAAAAACTCACACCTGCATGAGAAAATGGGACTGACTGTCATTGTTCGTGGGACTCATATTTGGTGGCTCAACAAGGGGAGTCTTTTTCTTCTCCCGTGCGGGGCTCTAGTGGAAGAGAGAAGAGAAGCACTTTGTAAACTTCAGCCTTGGTGGTTGGGATTTCTGATCCAACGAATGCACCTTAACCTGCATTTTGATTCCTACTAAATTATCTCCAGGTCCATCTCACATACTTTAATCCCGAAATGTAAATTGGACACCCCCACAAACCACCTCCACTCTCTCGGTGCCCTAAATTTGGACTTGACTTTCTTCACTATACTTGAGCTGCTCTTTTCAATCACCATTCCCGCAAAAAGCCTTGTCACCGGGGATAGAGATGACACTGTATCGTCGAGTCACAAGTTGAAAGCCAGCTCAGTCCCCAAGTCTCCACCCATCACCGCCTTCCCCCTAAAAGCTAGAAGAGCTGGAGGAGCAGGGCCCACCCAGGGAGCGCTTGACCCTCTGGGGGCCTCTCCCCCCGGCCCAGCTCCAGTGCAGCCCAAGGGAGCAGCTGTGAGCTCGGGGATTTCTGCAGCGGGCCCCAAAGCCTGCCGAAAGGAGCAGGCACTACTTGCCCACCAGACTCAAAAATATCCTAAAGTCAGAGGAAAGCCTGACAAAATCCGTTGCTTTGGCCCTCCGCAGTACTTAGTTACATGAGTAAGTAAACGATCATCTGAAATCCATCCCTGCCTGAGAGCTATTAAAACAAGAAGCCACATGTAATTCATCCAACTAAGGAAAAGCTTTGGGGTGGGGAGAGGTTCAGTGCTCTACCCAGAAAGGAGCTTCTGTTCGACTTTATTAAATGTTTTAAGCAGATTTAAGTTTTAGTGAAAGGACAAATTCCCACTCTCTGAGGGACACACGCCCGGAAACTTGGAGACCAGCCAGAGAGCTGGCCACCCAGCTGGTGGCCAGAGGACTAGCCCTGCATGCGGCTGAAGGGGGGCTGGGCGCAGGGGGGACAGGCGGGGAGAAAGGCGGAGGAGGGGGCTGGAAGGGGTGTGGTTGGAGCAAAGGCCGATGTGCCTCCTGCAGGATTTTATCAACATTAATGGAAGCTTTTGCAGCGGCCTGCTACCATGTCTGAGGGAATGGGGAGGCGGGGGGGGGGGGGGGGGGGGGGGGCAGGGCGCGACCGCAGAGCTGCCCTAATTTCACATTCAGCAGAAACGAGGTTGTGACCCTAATCATGGGCTGAGCTCTGGGACGTTTGCTCTCTCCCTGGGGACCCACAGTTAGGTGAACACGGCTGAGGCATTCTAGAAAGCTCACCTGTATGATGCTGGCCACCAGCCCCAGCTAAAGATGGGGTGAGAGCCAGCAGGAGCACCAACACTCCAGAAGAACCCAGAGCAGCGAACTACGGAGGAAGGGCCCCCAGTTGCTCTACTGTTTTCTGACTCCTCCTCTCTGAAACTGTTAATCTCTATATTTACAGACCCCCTCTCCCCAGCCATCACTTCTCGTTGGGAGCAGGGTGAGCTGACACAAGGTAGAAGCCTCTGAAATCTCATGGAGTCCAGCAAAAAGCCTAGGGACCCGGAGGCCAGGTCCTCCTTGCCCTTTCTCTGCTTCAGGCCCCAGCTCCTCTTTCTCCCCTTCCTTCGGTGGCACCCAGTGCTCAGAGAGCTCCAAAGGCTCTCTGGACCCCGAGATCCACCCCGGCGGCCAGCCGCCAGCCACAAAGCCTGAGTCCCGCCCTTCACTCGCCTCTGATGTGGAACCAGGTGACCTTGAACTTCTCTGTGCCTCAGTGTCCCCATCTGTCAATTGGGAATAATACTAGCACCTCCCTCACAGGATTTGGGAAGGCAAATGAGGTAACAGGAGTGGAGCGCTAGACGCGGAGCTGGGGGCTAAGAACAGGCGAAAGTGAAGCGCCCTGGTGTTACTGGAGCTCCCAGCTGGATCCGTGGCAGGAAGGCTCCGAGCCTCCCGTCTTCCTCCCACACGCCCCTGTCCTCACTCCGTCCCAAACCCCGTTCCTAAACCGTATATGCTTCACCCCCACCTTCTTCCTGTCATGTTTATATCAAAAGTCACCCATCAGAGAGAGAAACGTAGTGAAGGTGCCTCTTCCTTCTGGAGTTAATTTTACTCTGGACTTCCAAAAAAAGGATCACCCAGCTGTCAAAAAAAAAAAGGATAGAGAATATAAAAGGTCTTTAAAAGTAATTATTTAAGTGCCGACCCAAAGGACGTGACAATGGACTTGTCTCGGTTATTGAGCTGAATTAGGGGGCAGTTTGTACACCCTCAAACCTGCTTCATTTAAAAGAAAGAAAGAGAACATGATCTTCCTAAAATAAAATGAGCTATCAGTTTGCCCCAACAAAATCTCTTCTATAGAAACACACTCAGAGACGGGACTTGCAACGGAACATTGTAGCTGGTCTTCTGTCCGGGTCTGCCCTATCTTCCAGCCCCATCCCCACAGGCAGATTTGTCACCGGGCGATCTGCCTCTTTTACTGGTGCTCTGATTAACTGCAGATAGAGTTTGTGCCTCCACACGGCTGTGCCGTGAAATCCTTCCCCTGCTTCTCTCTCAAGCCTGACTGTCACCAGATGGCCTGCCTGCCAACATTCCGCAAGGTATCCCCCAAAGCAAACACGTGAGGACAAGCGGGAAACCACACAAACCTCCGGAGACGCCAAGACCATCGGCTTTCTGTCGGGAGGTCTCACACCCAAAGCACTTTCCAAAGTCACAATGAAATCAGAAGCACACAATGAATCCCTTTCTCTTTCTAAGGCAAATTTTCAAAAGTTGCAAACTTGACCGGGGTCTGCACCTGCCGTACCAACCAAGATGTCAATAGTGTCAGCCCTCAAAGCAGAGAGTCACAGGGCTGATCTGTGTTCCATCGCCCCTCGGAAACCCTTCACATTTTCCGAGACCAACTGTGGCCCCGTCCCTTCTCAACCCCAAGTCTCCCCCTGCAAGTTACAGCACCACTCACCTCACTCATGTTGTTCTAACACCGCAGCTCCGGGGTCCCTGTGCTCGGCACTGTGCTCAGCACCCAGGACGCTGCTGAGGGGTCGCTCTTCCACCGGTCCTGGCTTTTCTCTTAAAAAGGGCTGCCCGGTGGCATCATGCCTCCTGTAAGCCAATGAGATCCGTTCACCTGTCTGCACTCCCTGCAGACATCTGAGAGCACGAGGGGCCACCTAGTGGAACGAAGAGGGAAGCCAGCGAGGTCTCTGCTCCAAATTCCGCCAGGGAGAGAAGGAACAGCTAGTTGTTTTTTTTTGTTTGTTTGTTTGTTTTTGTTTTTGTTTTAAAGGTCAAAGTCATCACATACAAAGATCATCACAGGCTTGCCATTGTTTATTAATTCAAGGGTATAGGACTTAGATTCATGGAAAATACGTTTTCAATGTCAGTGGAAAGGTTTGTTTTTCGAAGGAAGGCCAGGTCTGGAAACAGCAGCCCATGCTCTCCTCCAGGAGCGGCAGCCTCCCCTGTTTTTCAGGGCACAAACCTCAGCCTTTTGGGGGAAGGTTTTCCACTGTCCCCCGCCCCACCCCCAACTCTGCCAGGATGCTTGTACCCCGGGCACATCCTCTCTTGGTGGGAGGTCATAGCAGCTCTGGGACATGGGTTGGAGAGTCACGCTGTGATGACGGAGAAGGTCCCCAGCCCTATCTGGGGGGGTTGTCAGAACCTCGCCAGCATTGGGAAGAGGATGTGGGCAGGACCGTGGACCCTACTGATGGCTTCATTGTTGCAGCCCGCAGCCTCTCGGTAAAGAGGTTCCCTCCTTGTGCCTGGACTCAGGAGACCCTGAGGAGCATCCAAGTGAAGTCTTGACTTTCACAGCAGGGATCGTGGCTGAAGCAGAGCACGAGGTGCGTGTCGCTGCCCGTCTCCTCGGCCCGAGGTTGGTCAGGTCACCCTCCTGCAACTTGCCAGCTTCACCTTGGGCTCAGGTTCAAACAGGAGCCTCGGCTGGAGAACAGTGAGGCTCTGTCAGAGCAGATACTCCAAACGATGACTAGTAACTCCTCAAAGGACCCACCGGAGACATAAGCATATCCAAGTGACAGCTACCTAGTAGCTCATGTGGGTAAGTACATGAGAAAGTAGGTCGTTGTTATTCAGATGCCCCCCCCCCCGCCCCGGGAGGGCCTCATCCATCCCCCACAGGGGGAGACTCAGTGGACCGACAGCTGCGGGACGGACCAACACTAAGCTCGGGTCCATCTCTGATTCCCGCCATTAACTCCTACCTGCCATTGCTATGGTGGCCCCTCCTGTCAACTCCCTTCTCGGGTCCACCTCAGTGAGTAGAAGGCCACACATCCCCAGATGGGTACCAGCCGCTACAGACTGCCCGCGGAGGCCCGGGCCCAGAGCCCTGGCCCAGAGCCTGTCTCTGTGGCATGCACGTGAGGAACACAAACACGAAGCAGCAAGTAGCACAAGACTCCTACGGCTCATGGGGACCAATCTTCTTAATTTATAGCCGCTTTCCATGGGAATGTGTCTAGAGAAAGGTCCCTTTCAATGGGAGGATATGTGTATTCATTATAATAACTCTCTCTATATATATGTGTATACACATATTCACATACCCCAACCACACAAAGCTTTTGCAAACAAAGATCTGCCTGTTAGCACACCCTGACAGCATCTTCTCACTCCCCCGTCCCCTCCCTGTCCCCAAATTCACACGTGGGAGGGCCTAGCCAGGATGCCTTTGGGGTTCCCCAGGTGGTGAGGAGTGGGAGACAGAGGAGGACGGGTCTGCCGAGAGGCACAGCCGACCAGAGGAAGGGGAGCAGTGTTCGCTTCCCTCCGTGAAGAGCAGAACCACATCTTCCACCTTCCCCAGTGAAAGCCTGCCTGGGATTTGAGCACCCAGCGCTTGGAGGTGGAGACTGATACCTCCCAGAGACAACCCAGACAGGGTTCCACATGTGGTTTTGTAGGCTATGCTCGGGCAAAGGGGACAAATAGAGGATATACAGAGAACCAGCCGTGCTCTGTTGGCCTGGTTGTGGTGCAGACATGAATTTTCTCATGACATAGACGCGCATATCAATCTGCAACAGCAGGGGGTTTGAGGAGCAGTCAATGGTTGCTGGAGTTTCCAGGGAACAGGCCAGAATGGGTGTCCAGGCTGGGCTGAGGCTTTGCTGCATAGAGTGCGCAATTGTTTAGAACAAATCAGGGGGTCATAAAGGCTATAGAATAGAAGATAGATGATATTGGCAGAGTTGAGTCCCCTCCAAAATTCACATATTGAGGTTCTAATTCCCAGTACCTCAGAAGGTGACTGTATTTAGAGGTGAGGTCTTAAAAGAGGTACGTAAACTAAAATGAGGTACATAAGCTAAAATGAGGTCATACGGGTGGACCCTAGTCCAATAGGACTGGCGTCCATATAAGAAAAATAGATCAGGACACAGACCCATTGCAGAAGGAGCACCCTGTGAACACACAGGAAGAAGATGGTCATCTACAAGCCAAGGAGAAACCAACCCTTGGTCTTCCAGCTTCCAGCCTCCAGAACTGAGAGAAAATAAATTTCTATCGTTGAAACTAGCCGGTGGCACTTAGGTATGGCGACCCCAGCAAACTATTACAGATGCCATAACAAGTGCCAAAGAAGACTTTGAGGGGAAGCACAGATGCATCTTAAGGCGAATTTGATTGGCATTTGCCATGTGGCACGCAACTTAACCCTGTTAATTTCCCCAGGATACCTTTTGTAACACTGTTATCTCCTATTAAGGAGTTGGGGAGCTGTCTGTCTCAAACACAAAGCAAAGGTGAGTGTGGCCACAGAGAGAGAACTGAGCAGCTGTGGGAAATCAGCACCCGTGGGTTACACAGGATGCATTCAGGGGTGCACGCCACACAGTCCTGGTTCCAGGTCTGCTCGGGGGTCAGCTACATGGGCACTCAGGCACGGAGTGCTCCTTCCATCATTCCCCAGCAGGTGGGCCTTTGGACTACAGCTCCCAGCCCCAGCCATCATCTTGGGGGAGTGGTGCCGCCACAAGACCAGCCATCGGACCAAGGGTTGCAAAGACTCCCTGGACCTCATCTTGGAATCCCAAGGGACAAGGACAGTAAGTGGATGGTCTTTAAACCTTTCCAGGTGGTTCTGATAAACAGTCAAGTTTGAGAATCATTGCTTGAAACGGTGATGAAACACACGTGCACACGTATACCCGCACACCTCACTCACTCCTTCCAAACTTTCCAGGTTCCTTCCTGCCTCCTGCCTGTTCTCTCCTGCCTTTTAGAATCCATGTGGCCCTATTATATGACCCATATAACCAAACACTATATTACATGGAAGATGGAGTCATGAACCAGAAGCTTAGAACTTGAGTCCTTGACATGAGCAATGGTTTTCCAAGAGACCTTGGCAAAGCTTCTCCATTCCTCAGTGTCTCATCTCCATTGGTGATATAGAAATAGTAAAATCTTGCATCTGCCAACCTAAGCAAAAATATATACAACACATATATTGAGCCGAGAAATAAATTTTGAAAGAACTTCAGGAGAATTAGATCTATAGCTTCATATATTAGATCTTGGGGAATACTTCAACCTTGCTGAATTAAAATATAGACATGGAGTTCTATAATTTATTATATATATATTTTTATATATATTTGTAAATATATATAATATATATTTATAAATATATATTATATATATTTATATATAATTATATATAAATATATATACATAATATGGATAGATTATTTTCATCTTCTTGGGAGTGTGATCCTGCCTGAAGGTGCAGACTTGAACCAAGTAATCTTTCAAAATCCTCCTTTAGGGTTATTTATAACCCTATAGGGTTATAAATAGAAAAATAGATTAGCCCTATAAATAAGGCCACTATGTACTGATGACCTGGGGCTTTTCATCAGACTTTTAGACCAAGCGCATCATTTATGTGTAATTTCTTGCTTCATTTTCCCACCTTCGCTTCTCTACCGCTCTGTGAGCTGCCATGTGCAGGCACAGCACAGGCCTCATCCTTGAACATGGAAGGCTTGGACCAAGGGAGGATGTGGTCATCCTCCTAGGATGGAGGCACCATGGCCCAGTGTCAGTGGCTAGACCCCTCCCTCCCTTCTGCCTTCACTGCCCCCCAAAAGAAGCCCCCTACAGTCCCTGGGTGTCTATGCAGCCCCCACCCCAAAGGCTTAGCATTCCCCCCACCAAAAGGTGGACCCAGTAAGCTCCTGCCTTTGCTCCCCCCGCCTTGCTTCCTACTGCCTTCAATTTTAATCCCCTTGACAGATTCTAACCCTCTGCCAACCTCTGGATGTCACATGGCCCAGAGCCAGGAAGCCACTCTGGTTATATCTACAGATAGAGAAATGCAGCATAATTCTACTGACCTCTCCCAGAAGCATCTGTTTGTTCAAGTGACTGATTCAGGTGTGTGCTCACTTGCACAAGTCTTGTCTCTCCCCTCCTGGACTTTAAGCCAGGGTTAGGGTAAGGCTATTCCATCCTGTTTCTCTCTCGCAATGCCCACGTGAGCACCGAGTTAGCTCTCAAAACCACTTCCAAATAAGTAAGCTTTCTACCGGCCACTGAGTGTGGAGCCTGCTATATAAACTCTTTTCTTTTCTATAAAATTAAAAGGTTCACTTTGCAGAGCCAACATATAAGAATTTTCTCTTTTAAAAATGAGAAAAGAGGGGCACCTGGGTGACTCAGTCAGTTAAGTGTCTGCCTTTGGCTCAGATCACGATGCCAGGGTCCTGGGATCGAGCCCCACCTCAGGCTCCTTGCTCAGCTGGGAGCCTGCTTCTCTCTCTCCTCCCCACTCATGTGCTCTCTCTTACTATCTCTTTCGCTATCTCTTCCTCTCTCTCAAATAAATAAAAATCTTTTTTAAAAAAAGCAAATTTATAAAGAATAAATAAATAATGGAAAAAGAGGATATTTCAACAATCTCTATGCTGTCAGATTTTAAGCCAGCTTTTTAAAACAGTAATAGATATATAAATGGACCTGTTTTAAACTTCGATGACTGTGTTTTGTTGACTTTTTAAAGGAAAAATAGATTAACAGAAATATTAGGCTGTGGCTTCCCAAGGTTTTAGCAAATAATATTTACAGCTGTTATTCTGCCCCCCCGCCTCGTCATTCCTGTCCCACATGCATGTTTCCTCATCTCTTCCATCACCATTAACTGGGCACTCTGCATAACAGGTGTGTACAGTTTACTATTTCTCAGAGGTATCGAAAACTCGTTATCCCTGAGCATTCTGTCTCCTTCTCCCTCCATCCCTCCCCCTCCATGTCTCACACTCTCCTGAAACAACTTGTGTTTCCATATGCAATTTCCACCCCACCTTGGCCCTCTGTGAGGTCATGTTTTCTGTAAAAAGTCACCAGGCGCTAGGAGAGAAGAGGGGATGGTGCAGGAGACAGACACGGGCAGGTCCAATCTAGCTGCCACGGTTCTGGTCACCTGGCTTGTCTCACTTCCAACGTCAAGTGCTACAGTCTCACCGGAAGCTGATGCTGTTTGTGGATGAAAAGGTTACCTTATAACCTGCAGTCCCTTCTAGCTCAATTAAAGGTCCAAGGCTGTCCTGGGGATAAGGTCTGCCTGGAGAGCTCCCAGAGCCGTGTGTCACCCTCGGCAGCTCCCTCTTTGATGAAAAGGTCAGCGGTGTTTGCATTCAGAGAGCCCTGTCCCCGATGCCTCGATTCCGGGCCCATTGCTGAAGGCCACGTCGGGGGCCCGCTGGTAGGGCTCTCTGCTCTCAGCAGCCACAACAGCTCTCAGAATGGTGCTTTGTTGAGTTTTCCATTATTTTCCCTGCAGTCACGCCCTACACAGGTGAACTCCTCCAATTCACTCTTCAGCAACTCCTTCCAAAATTTCAAATCAATGATTCTGCAGAGCCAGCCCAAGGGTCTGGTATCATAGGCAGAGTAGTGTCCCCCCAAATTCACACTTTGAAGCCCCAACCCCCGATGTGACCATATGTGGGATGGGGCCTTTAATGAGGTAATTAAAGTTCAATGGAGTCCTAAGGGTGGGGCCCTACGCCAATAAGGCTGGTGTTTATATAAAAAAGAGGAAGAGACACTAAGGATACATGTGCAGAGAGAAGCGCTCGTTCCCAGGGTGCTGGGTGTTGGTGATGGACTCAGCCCTCAACTCAGTTCTCCCGGGGAGGCTGCTCTCGGCCAAAGGGCCCTGCTTGCTCAAAGTCATCATGCCATTTGGGTGACCATCCACATGCAGTTCTCAGTTCCATGTCCAAAAGGGGACAGCTCTGCGGGGTCATCCCTTGCAGCTCTAATGCTTCCTGTTGGATCACCTGAGGTATTTGTTCTACCGGAATCATAGCCCGAATCCCCCTCTGCCCAGGGATCCACTCGGGAAATAGGTGGGAAAGACATTTATAAGGACAATGGGATGAGAAGGCTGTTGCTGGGGAAGTCGAGGCCATGGAGCAAAATAAGGCAAGGCTGAGCGTGATTAGCCAGGAACTGAAGACTAAGTGTGAAATCCAGGGCCTCTTGAGCAGCATACAGAAATTCTCATGTCTTGTGGCTGCAGCAGAAAAAGCTGAGGAACAGGCCCAAGACTAACCACAGTGTAGCCAAACCCCAGAGAAGGCAAGTTCTCCTAATCGATGCCAAAGTCAGGGCCTGGCTGGGAGGGGAAAAGATCCTGAGTCGTGGGTAGACGCGTGTGAATATCTCGAACGCCCAGATCCCTCTGATCACTCCAAGCCTACAGTGCTGGCCTCCTCCTCCCTGCTGAAGGCTAGTGCTTTTGGTACTTGATGATGATACAGAGGCTTCCATCTTGCAAGACAGTGCGTGCCTATCCCAGAGCTGTCCCACCTCCCCTCCTGACTGCCAGACTCATACCTAGAGTTAAATCACTCTATAAGCTGGCACAAATGTTGAGCCCGGTAAGGGAAGAACCTAAAGGAAGCTGCAGGGTTTGGCCAACGGGTACTGGCAGAAGCCAAGATGGGAATGCATATGTGGCTGGGTTCTGAGTGTTGGATCAAAGCAGAAAGCCACAGGTGGGGGCAGAAAGTAAAGTTGGACAAGAGAAAGTTTGTTGGTACGGGAAGACTATCTTATGATATAACACTTACCGTTCCAGGCAAGACCCCAAGGGATGTAAGTTCTAACAAGCTGCTAAGATAGCTTTGGAACCTTGCAGAAAGTGGTGGTTCACACTGAGGGAAGCAGAAATGCCAGAAGCGCTATGGCAAGAAGTGGAAGAGGGGATCAAAAGGTCCAGAGGGGAGGGCATGCTGGAATGAATACACCATATAATCCTGGAAAAATACGCAGTGAGGACATTGCCTTCGCCAAGGCGACAAAGAATGTGTTGGTGAGAGGGATTGCTGCATCGCCGGGTGGCTCAGTGGTCTCTCTCTTCCTCAGACCAGGACAGGTGGCAGGGGAAGCCCATAGAGAACCAGGCTTCCAGGTAGCAACAGGGATGCTAGGGCCCAGAAATAATAGTGGCAGTGGCAAGCACGGCCAAGTGGCAGCCGTCAACCGTTGAAAACATGTGGGTGCAATAAATAAAATGAACGGGAAGGTCTGAGGCAGCCGCTGGGCTTGACTCACAGAGCGCTGTGTTGATAGTAAGAGAACACACGTCCATAGGTGCAGGATGGAGGGGCACCAACAAGGGCCTTTCTCAGTGCATACTAGTGGTTCTCCAAGGGGGAGCAAGGGGATTCCCCCCCCCACCCAGGGGACATTGGCAATGTCTGCAGACATTCTGGGGTGTCACAACTGGGAGGAAATATTTGTGAGTATCTCAACATTGGGTCAGGGACAGTCTTACGACAGCTCGTATGTAGAGACCAGAGTCGTTGCTAAATTTCCTGCAGTATTATGAACAGTCTCCCACAACAAAGAATCATCCGAGGCGACATGTGCTGAGGATGAGAAACCCAAATCTATACAAACACATCTACACGAAGATCTACACAAATCTGTACGAGAAACTGAAGGTGGAAATCAAGAGGCTGAGGGCCGGCATCCCAGTAAAAAGTCAAGATTCCCTGCCCAGTTTTCAATCTGAGCCAGGTTTCAGACTCAGAAGCAATCACCCGAAAAGGGGGCCAGGTGTCCAGGGAAAAGGACCCACCAACATCATAGCCATAGTATGTAGTATTAATTTTCCCAGTTATTCCTCAGAAGGGTCCGTGACCATTTTCTTGAGCAACTGCACAATAAAAAAGAGAACCCCCCCAAAATTTAGAGGACTGTTGAGTACAGGGTGCAAGTGGAAAATGGGAACTCAAAGCACCAGCCTCTCTGTCCAAGCGAGAGTATAAGGAAGCTGAGTACACATGAAGTCCTGTACAACACAGTGTGGGTTCCCTGGAAATAGACATAATTGGCAGTTGGCAGAATCTCCACAATGGATCCGTGACCTGTGGTGTAAGAGCTTTCGTTGTGGGGAAAGCCAAGTAAAAGCTCTGACACTGCCCGCACCTCAGCCAAAGTGATCATAAAAACCAATACCACATCCCAATGCAATAGCTGAGGTCAACGCCACTCTACCAGAGGAGATTAACGTAGCCTCAGGCACATGGTATGTGGTCATTGATCTGGCAAGTGTGTCTTCTTCCTTCTTTATAAAGAAGGGGGATCAGAAGGTGTGAGCCCCTGATATGACACTGTCCCTCAAAGAGATCAGCCAGCCCTTTGGTTGCAAGCTGAAATTTTTAGACTCCTTCTACCCTGGAAAGGACAGTAATCTGTCTTCACTGGAATAGGCATATATTCTGGTGTGAGTTTCCTTTGCTGCCCATAGGCCTCTATCTATCCAATTCCACCACCACTGTCTGGAGGCTTGAAGAGTATCTGATCTACTGACACAGAATATTGCATAACATCATCTTGGACAGAGTCCTATCTTTGATAGAGGACTAGAGCGAGTATACCACAAAGTCTGAAAAACACGATGAGGACATTGCTTTCACCAGGGGGCGCCAGGGAGACCAAGGTTTGCAAGACTGGCTAGCAGAGAGGAAGTTATTGCAGTCAGAGAGCCCCAAAGTGTTCCCCTGTGCCTTGGACGGAATACTGATCCGTGCAAAAAATACTCTCTGAAGCCAAAGTGGAGGAAACTTCCCAATGCTGGGGAAAGAGCCCCTGGACAATTCCTGGAGATCCCACAGAATTGGAAATCATTACTGTTCCCACCAGCCGAAATGGTGTGACCTTGAAATACACAGGCATTGGATTGAAGCCCTGCCTTAGGAGTAGGGTTCAATTAGTCCCAGAATAAAGGCTGCTCTTGGCTTGCCCAATGGAGCCTAACACCAAGCCTCAAAAGACTCAAAGTGACCCACAACTTGCTTAATTATGTGCCAGGAAAGCAATCCAACACTCTTTAAAAGAATACAGTAAAACCTAGCACCCCACAATTCGGCATTCATAATGTCGGGCATCCGAAAATTACCAGGCATGCCAAAAAAGCAGGAAAATATGATCCATTCATTTCATGAAAATTAATTGCAGAGATGGTGGAATTGGTAGCCTCTCTTTCATATATCCCCAGTCTACGATTCTGTATCTGAGATTCTGCAAACCACATTTCAAGTTTGCCAGCCACTCCCTTCCAGAATCAGCCAAGAGAGAGCACGGTAGGTCAGGATTCTGCAAGGCTGAAGGAAGAAGGACAGGTGTGTTCCTTCCTGTTTCCTTCTTGCTCCTTCCTGTTTGATCCCTGTTTCCACTGGTGGCAGGATCCGGACTGGATCTAGTCTGTGGTTTTCCCAACATTTGCAGAATCAGCCTCACCGCACTCCCCCCAGAGACAACAGAAGTCTAAACATCAGCCCCCTGAGGTCCTTCCTTTAAGCTTCTAAATTTTAATAATCCTAAATTCTTTCCTTTTTCCTCAGCCCCAGGGGTGGTAGCTGCCTTCAACTGCCACCTCTGTGACACTTTAGAGTTCGCTTTTTGCCCCTTCGGTCAGCCATTCAGCAACTTTACACCTCATTATCAACTTCTCTATGAACTTTTATCTGTGGCTTCTGCCTCCTGATAACCCTACCTGCATAGCCCCTGATGTAGGTGCCTTATTACATTTCATTCTCACAAAACTGAATAAGATGGGCAATTTTATTAACCTCATTTTTTCAAAGAACATGCAGTTCAGAGAAGTTAGTAATTTGCCCTGAGTCCCACAGTTAGTAACCATGCAGCAGTCTGGCTTTAAAAATTTGTGTGCTTGACTGCATAGCAGCATGCATGATAATATGCCTGGACTCACTGATATCAAAGGAACTGTCTATCCAGGGGCTCGAAAGGGACCAGCAGGATTCGTAAATATCAGTGTCAGTCTGTGATCATGAAAGTGCCCCAGAGAAGGCAACATGGGTCGTATTGGAGGAAATGAGTCTCGCATCTCACTGTCTACGTGAGAATCTCCAAGTGATCTGGAAATAAAAATACCAGAGAAATGGGTAATGTAGCTGTTGTTACCCACAATATTGACTTGCAATTCCCTGAATTCAGACAATCCAATTCTTTTCCCTCAAGAAAAAGTTTGTATGGTGATCAAATTTTAAAGTTTGTTTCTTCTTGGGTGTATTAACATGGCGGATACCACTGTTCTTGTTCTTCCTGCTCCTTGATAGAATCTTCCCTGTACTAGGGGTTATGCCGCACAAACAGGACAAAGATTTGGGATGTGTGTGTGTGTGTTTGTGTGTGTGTGTGTGTCTCGGATGGAAGCCGAGGAAAGGGGTAGACAGAAAGTAAACAACCACAGTATATTCCCAGTGGTAACTTCTGCTGTGCTAAATTGTGTAGCATTTAAGTGGGTATTGAAAGAAGAATTTATATATGGCCACCACTATCTGGACCTAACTCATGTGTCAATAGAAAGCTGGGAAATTGTGCTAATATCCTTCCAAATGAAAGCGAAAATGATGTCTAAAATCAATCTGCAAAACCTTCATGTCATTTTGGTTCTTTCAAGGCTATAAAACATTAGCACAGAAAGTGATAAGTTCATTCCATTTAATATGAATGCTTGCTTTAAATAATTCCAAATGCTAAATCATGCTGAAAAACTTATTACCAATATTGTAAAATTAGGGAAAATCTCAGTCAATTAAACTCCGGGAACTAAAAGTCTTTAGAAAAATTTAATTCCCTAATTAAGCAGCTGGAGGGTGGGGGGCAGCAAGCAAAATGTTCCACCAGAGCAGCCTGAGTTACTAGCCTCATAAATGAGATATTTTGACAAAAGCAAAATTGTGGTCAATGAAGCTCAAAAATGCATAAATGCCATCATATACTTGGATCCCAAAAAGCAAGGCCATTTTCATCATGTAGAGAAATTGACCAGAAAAAGCCTTTACTCCTTTCTGAGAAATATCTTCTACAGAGGCGCCTGAGTAGCTCAGTCTGTTAAGCATCTGACTCTTGATTTCAGCTCAGTTCATGATCTAAGGGTCGTGAGATTGAGCCCTGCATCAGGCTCCACATCCAGCAGGGTGTCTGCTTGAGATTCTCTCTCCCTCTGCCCCTCCTCCCACCTCTCTATCCCTAAAAAAAGGGGGAAAAGGTAGCTTCTGCAACCATATACCTACAAGTCAAAAACATTTTGGGTGATAACATTCCATTCAGTGGCCCTATTTTGACCTGAACAATCTAAGAGTCAGAATATTATCTACAGGATCTGAAGGGGTACATGCACCCCGCTGTTTATAGCAGCAATGTCCACAATAGCCAAACTGTGGAAAGAGCCAAGATGTCCATCGACAGATGAATGGATAAAGAAGATGTGGTATATATACACAATGGAATATTATGCAGCCATCAAAAGGAATGAGATCTTGCCATTTGCAACGATGTGGATGGAACTGGAGGGTGTTATGCTGAGCGAAATAAGTCAATCAGAGAAAGACATGTATCCTATGACCTCACTGATAGGAGGAATTCTTAATCTCAGGAAACAAACTGAGGGTTGCTAGAGTGGTGGGGGGTGGGAGGGATGGGGTGGCTGGGTGATAGACATTGGGGAGGGTATGTGCTATGGTGAGCGCTGTGAATTGTGCAGGACTGTTGAATCACAGATCTGTACCTCTGAAACAAATAATACATTATATGTTAAAAAAAAAAGAAGAAGAAGAAGATAGCAGGAGGGGAAAAATGAAGGGGGGGGAATCGGAGGGGGAGACGAACCATGAGAGACGATGGACTCTGAGAAACAAACTGAGGGTTCTAGAGGGGAGGGCGGTGGGGGGATGGGTTAGCCCGGTGATGGGTATTAAAGAGGGCACGTTCTGCGTGGAGCACTGGGGGTTATACGCAAACAATGAATCATGGAACACTACATCAAAAACTGATGATGTAATATATGGTAATTAACATAACAACAAAAAATTTTAAAAAAAGAACGTTATCTACTGCAACATCTTTACCCAAAACACTGTAGTGTGGACAAGCTCACTGCCCAGTCCTGCCTGAACATATACACCTTAACTGCAGTAGTACGGCCTTTAGTAATGCTTCAGGGTCCTGGGCATCCTTTGATCTCTAGTGCCGTGGAAAAATACCTAGAACTACGTAAGGTATTTGAACTATTGGAAGGCTAGCCAGAAACATGTGAGAATACCAGCCGTGGGTGGTAGAGATATAGGGAATAGGTGAATAGCTACAGGAAAGGGATTTACCCCCCGGGGAGAGGGGAGGAGCCCAGCAGTGGGGAGGGACGGTGGCTCCATGGCAGACCCGTGAGACTCACCATCTGTAGTTTGGCATGGGAGAACCAAGGACCAGAAGAGTTGGGAGAGGGTGGAGTCAAAACAGAGTAAGGGGGGAGCCAGTAGAAGTTTCCCTGAAGTTCTCCCAAAAAATTGCTGAGATTCTTTGGGAGATGGAGAGGCCCAGAGCTGAGGAATAGAAATGGCCTGAGATTATGAGTAGGTGAATCATGTTTCAGGTGAGAGGAGATAGGCAGGGCCAGCTAGGTCAGCACGTTGGAGTCAGGAGGCCAGGTTGCATCTCGAGGTAGAGAAGGGAAGTACTTCTGGACATTGTGTGAAGAGGAAGAACTTCATCTTGTGAGACCCTGGTTGACTTAGTGCACATGGAGAATTCTTGCAGATGGAAACTGCGCTGAACTAACAGGTTAACTGGGAGGGAATCCATGGGTACGGGGACCGGCTGACTGAGTGAGAGCTGACCCAAGGCACAGCTGCCGGGAATGCACCTTCTGTTAGCGGGCATTGTGCCTTTCCAGTCCAATGTCTGGTGTGGTTATTGCATCGGACCAGGATATCACTGGGGTCACGCACCTCAGGAAGTCAGGAAAACAGGAGTACAGTTCCCAGAGCGGACAAGAAGGAGTAATTTCTCTCAGTCTGGACCCAGAGGCAAGACCAAGAAGGAGGTTTTGCCCGGCTGCCTTAGTCCCTGCCTCCCTTTAACAGTGGCTAGGTTTTGTTCACCTTATCCATCTGTGAAGGGGCTTTGGCTTGAGACTTCAGAGGGATTGAGAGCTTTTGCCATGAGGAAGGACTGAGGAAAAATGGCTGCTAGACGGAAGAGCGGTGTGAGTCTGTCCCTCTCGGGTGCAGGCGAGCTCCGACGATGGCTGCTAGACGGAAGAGCGGTGTGAGCCTGTCCCTCTCGGGTGCAGGCGAGCTCCGACGATGGCTGCTAGACGGAAGAGCGGTGTGAGTCTGTCCCTCTCGGGTGCAGGCGAGCTCCGACGATGGCTGCTAGACGGAAGAGCGGTGTGAGCCTGTCCCTCTCGGGTGCAGGCGAGCTCCGACGGGCTCAAGGCCTGAGGGCTGTCAACCGAGGGAAGGGCACTGTCTTCCCCGAGTGCTTGTCAGAGATAAACAAGCTAGACGCTAGAAGTGCTAAGGATAGATTTCATTCAGTAATAATTATTGCAGAATAACTATTAGATTAGATTAGAATCCTGTAGCAGGAGGTACAGAGGCCTATCTGCCCATCACCAGGTTTTGGCAGCCTTGAGCTTTCTCAGACAGGACTTAAGGGCGTGCAGTCATCATCCTAGGGACACAGCCTTGAGCTGTTAGAAACTATGTTAGTGTTTGTTCAAATCTCTTAGTATGGGCTGGGAGGTGGAATCATCTGTGCTGAGAAGCCGTAGTTTCTATAAGCCAAGATTGAGGCTTAGTTGAAAAGAGGGCTCAGAGGGCCTGACTAGAGTTTAATCAAGGAAAGCATCTTTGTCAAGCTGCACCATCCTCTCCCTGAGCCTCCCCATGTCCCTGAGCCTCCCCATCTCCCTGAACCTCACCATCCTCTCCCTGAACCTCACCATCCTCTCCATGAGCCTTACCATCCTCTCCCTGAGCCTCCCCATCTCCCTGAACCTCACCATCCTCTCCATAAGTCTCACCATCTTCTCCCTGAGCCTCACCATCCTCTCCCTGAACCTCACCATCCTCTCCATAAGTCTCACCATCTTCTCCATGAGCCTCACCATTGCCCTGAACATCACCAACCTCTCTCTGAGCCTCACCATCCTCTCCCTGAGTTTCACCATCCTCTCCATAAGCCTCACCATCTTCTCCATGAGCCTCAGCATCTCCATGAGCCTCACCATCCTCTCCGTGAGCCTTACTATCTCCATGAGCCTTACCATCCTCTCCCTGAGACTCATCATCCACTCCATGAGCATCCCCATCATCTCTGTGAGCCTCACCATCTCCACGAGCCTCATCCTCTCCCTGAGACTCACCATCCTCTCCATGAGCCTCCCCATCCTCTCTGTGAGCCTCACCATCTCCATGAGCCTCACCATCTTCTCCATGAGCTACACCATCTTCTCCATGAACTGTCTTAGTGAGATCCTGGAGGACCCTGTTGATCACATTGGGCCCATGGGGATAATCCAGGAAAATCTTCCCACCTCAAAATCTTTACTTAATCCCATCTGCAAAGTCCCTCTTGCCATGCAAGGTAACATATTCACGTGTCCTGGGAATTAAGACACAGACATATTTGTGGAAATCATTATTCTGTTGAACTTTCTCTCTCTCTCTCTCTGTCTTTCTGTCTCTGTCTCTCTCTGTCTCTCTGTCTCTGTATCTCTCTCTCTCTCTCTCTCTCTCTGTCTCTCTCTCTCTCTCACACACACACACACACACACACATACACACACACACTCTGCCATCATCAGGCTTTGGACCATGAGAAATCCTGACTCTAATCAATAGGTCGGCCTCTTGCCCCCTGAGGTATGAACAAAGATAAATGAATGAAGTGGGTTCAGACACAAATAATCCAGACTGAAGCCTGGGACGCATCCAGGGCTTTGCAGGAGCTGGATTACAGTCCAAAATATTAGAAGTTATCTAGAGCCCTGATGAATCACCTGGGCAGTCGACTCCAGCAAAAAAATTCCAGGAAATTCTCAGATAAAGAATTTCCCCCAAGTGAGGGTATGTGCTATGGTGAGCGCTGTGAATTGTGCAAGACTGTTGAATCACAGATCTGTACCTCTGAAACAAATGATACATTATATGTTTTAAAAAAAAAAGAAGGTAGCAGGAGGGGAAGAATGAAGGGGGGGAAATTGGAGGGGGAGACGAACCATGAGAGACTATGGACTCTGAAAAACAAACTGAGGGTTCTAGAGGGGAGGGGGGTGGAAGGATGGGTTAGCCTGGTGATGGGTATTAAAGAGGGCAAGTACTGCGTGGAGCACTGGGTGTTATACACAAACAATGAATCATGGAATACTATGTCAAAAACTAATGATGTAATGTATGGTGATTAACATAACATAATAATAAAAAAAAGACAAAAAAAAAAAAAAGCAAGACTTTCCCCCAAGTGCCTGATGAGCTGAGAATCTGATTCTCATTGTGTAACAGGCACATCCCATTTTTTTAATAAAATGAAGTATATTCTTTTTCCATAATGATGGGATCTAATACTTGTAATTATAAACATAAAAGGAGAGTGGTAGAGGTGTCTACAGCTGTCATGGTTCCTTTCAGCATCTGAGGATGGGATTTTTTTCACACATAATTCTATTAGTTGATGTTGGAACTATTATTTCCAAGTAGCTCAGTGACTTTGATGAAGATAAAACCGTCAAGATAATTAAGCTAGAATACTTAAGCCGTGATGATCTGAACACAAGGAAAAGAGCTGCTCTTATTGCCCACAAAAAATCCACAGGATAAAAAGCATTCATAGACAATAGTTATTTGATGGGGAAAGTACCCATGTTCTTACTTTGAAATGAAGTTCAATTATTATAATTCATTTCCATTTTATGAAAATTAGCTGCACAATAAATAGGTGAATACTGGATAAATTTCCAGACAAAAAACAAGACCAATTTCAAGGAAGGATTTCAAGGGGGTAAAAAATGTCTTTAAGTAAGAAAACAAGGAAATTTTCCTTTGGAAATTGTTTAATTAATAACAGCTGCCAGATTCACAGGTAATTTGCCTTTTTCATTATGGAAAATTCACCTTGAACAATGAAAACTAAGTTTTTCTACTCTAAAAATATTAACCTCCTGTGGAGTCAAATTAAGATGAGCATCTTCTCATTTGCATGAAGTATAACTTTATTTTCCAAAGAGGGAGTCTGAAGCATGGTTCATCTTTCACGTTCTATCATGTGTATGCAAAGGCAGAGCTGATACCGCTCCTGCTTAGGCTTATCTCAGTTTCAAAACTAGCAGCCACTTCCAGTTGGCTTAAACCAAAGAGAAGGACTGATTGTAAGGAAGTGGCCTGCCTTCTAGAACCCAAGGACAA
This sequence comes from Zalophus californianus, assembly GCF_009762305.2. Lineage (NCBI taxonomy): Eukaryota > Metazoa > Chordata > Mammalia > Carnivora > Otariidae > Zalophus > Zalophus californianus. The sequence continues at coordinate 210,144,128 of NC_045595.1, read as the reverse complement.
GAAGGTGGATGATCAACAAGGAAGGCTGGACTTGGGACCCAGAGGCCCCTGGGGAACCGGGAGGTATTGATGATTGGCCTCTACCCTCTTTCTTCACAAACTGGCTTTTCCAGCTCCTCAAGGCCACTTATGAATAGAAGATGACCACTCACAAGCCCAAGTTCACATGTGTGGTTCCTGCCACCCAGGGTTTCTGTGTGTATATGTGGTCAGATTTCCCAGAAATTAGCCTAGCTTGGCTAGGTGCCTACCCACGGATGGCTTGACTATGTCTGGGAAAAATGGTCATATGACAGAATCATGTCCCCGGGAGCTAGCCCTAACGCTGGCAGACCCAGCCCATCCTCAAAAAGGGTCTGGTCAGAGAGCTTATCAGCTACACACAGAAAGAAACTCTCACCTTGGAAGGTTCAGATTCTATTGTCTGAAGAAACCTGGCATTCATGTGGGCCATGTCTCTAAAAAGAAAGCAATTGGCATTGGAGTAGAATGACTGATCATTGTTCAGGACCTCCCCACACTTTGCAGGATACTTAGTACCCTTGTTCAACCCAGTAAATGCCCAAAGGCCCCCTTTCCCAGGCACTGCAACACGAAACCAGCCCCCTTTAAGTGCCTCCTCAGCATACAGCACTGCATCCTGTTGAAAAGCCTTGAATTTTAGTCCAAGCTTTTGGAAACACACAGATGTGGGCCCCGAGCCCCAGAGCAAGGTGAAAACAGTATGAGCTATTTAGAACAAGACCACAGGTTCTGCCAGCCTACCAGCCACGCGGCCTGAGGCAAATACCATAACCTCCCTCAAACCATGGTTCTTCACCATCCAAAAGGCGAATTAAATGATACCTCCCCTTTAGATGTCTTGTAAGGGTTAGATGACATCAGGTATTTGGTTGAACCGTATAGGAAATGCCCAGTTTTATAGGTCCAATACTTGAATATCTGCAATATCACAGGGTTCGAACAAATATTTCAGGGCTTTAGCACAGTGCTTGGCACATAAGAGCCAATAAATGGTAAATATGAATCCTACAAGGATTTAAATTAAACTTGGATGCAAAATGCCATAAAAAAATAACTTCTAGGTAAGAACATTGTGTGTCCCCTACCCTGCCCCCCCGCAACTTTGGACAGAGCACAGTATGTGCCATTAACTAAGGTATAAACAGTGGTGGGAAGAAAGTATCCTTTGGGGAAATTTTAAACACCATCTGCGACAGCTCATGACAACTGGAAGGGTAAAAAGGAGGTATCATCCCAATGGAGACTTAGAGCATGGTGGCCAGCTGTCCTCCACTATGGAAGGTACTGGAGAAAGCTATTATCCACGATGACTCATCAGTCATCCTCAGGAAGACAAAGCAAAGCTTTCCTCTCCTCTCCAGCAAGCAGGAAGTAGGGCTGGGGTTGGTAGCTCAAGGGGTTATGGACTTGGATATGCCTTTCATTTTTAATTATTTCAGCCTTACCTTTTGCATAATTCTGCATAAAAGAAATAATTTTTATTTCAAGCTCCCTAAGTCCCTAACCTGTCACTTGCAAAAGATGCCATCCCCTGGCCCTCCAACTGGCCACGGGTCAAGAAAGCACAGAAGCATTAACTGACTGGGTACAGCACAAGAATTTTCCTTGGCACTTGCCCCTGGCAGTTAACTTTTAATTAAAAGGTAAAAAAGACATTAATTATCAGTTAACAAATTTCAATCTCTATTCAGACAGGGGAATTAATGTGTTTAAAAAAGGCCTCAATAATTATTTCTTGCAGTTTAGAAAGGATGATGATAAAAGTATACCTCTGCCTCCTACTCTTCCTTTCTGGTTTCAAGACACTTGGTGCAAGGAGCGCCATGCCCAGCACCTGTTCACCAGGGCTCTAGATGTAGGTGCCATCATTCCAAACAACCTCAGGAGGAAAAACACCCAACCCCAGGGGAAAAGGAAGCAGCTGGCAAGCTGGTCACCTTCAGAAGTTGGATCCTGCCCAAGATCCCCTTCTAGACTGTTCTCTCCCGAAACCTGTGCCTGTTTTGCCCCTGACAGAGCCTGGCTTTCCAAATGCAATTAGGAACGGCTTGTGCGACTCACCTCCAAGTCAAGATGGATTTCCTGCACGCTCACAAAGCTCAAAGAAAAAGATGCCCCAGTGGGAAAAGAAGGGGGTTCCCCTCTCTTGTGACCTTACAGTTCTTGTGTTGGCAGAGCTTCACAGTGGAGAACAGTGCTTTTCCACAGCTCTTTTTGTGTTGTTTATACCTTGTCACTTCTCCCCCAAAACCTTCTTCTGTGATAGCCTCCCACTTTTTTCCAGGCTGACCATTTTATTTCCTTCCTTTCTTGGAAAGGACATTGAACTGGTAACTGTTACTTGATAAGAGTAAGTAAGTCAGCCACTGGGAATGGGAAGTAGAAGGGGGTCAAAGGCTTTCAGCTCCTCAGATTAAATAGTGCTCCCAGGTAGCGATGCCAGATGGACAACATGCTGGGAAGCCATCAGCCCCATGAATAAATTAAAACCTGAGTCAAATAGAGCTAAAACATTTTTTTCATTGGATAGACCCCATGGGTGCAGGTTGCTTTTTAGCTCCTTCATTAGACCACACGCACATACTGAGGTCACAGAACTGAGGGCTCCCCAGGGCTCACACCTTATAGACCAAAGGTTTGAGCAGGAAGCTTCGTAACGGTGAAGCAGAAGTGCCGACCCACTCTGGTCAAAAACACTTTACCCTCTGCCCCCACCTTCCTGCCCCCATCTCTCAGCCTCCCCTGCCACTCCCCCGATCTCTTTTTCTCTCTGGCTCCCAAATATCCTAGTGCTGAAGGTGGATTTGGGGACACCCAAACCCAACCACAGATTCCCTCTCCCACTCAGTGGGACCACACCATAGGACAAGCAACCTGCCTTCCATCCCCACCCTGACGTACACACTGCAGGTGTTAACAAAAACTTCATTAATTCAGGCAGGACTGGAACAGGAGAGAAAGAGAGAAAGGAGAGAAGAAGGGAGGGAAGGAAAAAAAGAAAAAAAGGAGAGAGAACAGAAAGAGGAGTCTCCTTATGCACTGACATGCTATACCTCCAGGATATACTGTCCAGTGAAAAGTGTGCTGCCTTTTATCTAAGAAGAAGAGTAAGACGGTATATGCATATACCCCCCAGGCTCCCTCCAGCGCTCTGTCTGACCCACTGTCAATATCTCCCCCTGGCTGATGGCCAAGAAGCCCAGTCAGTGCCCTCCAGAGGGCAGCTTCTGGGCTGAGTGGGCAGAAGAGAGCATAGAACGGACATGGAGGGCAAGTGGAGAATCACAGGAGAGGGCAGGTGGGAGATGGGATGGGTGGAGACAGCTCCATGGGCAACTTTCACATTGCTTTGAGTTTTGAGTCTTGCAAATGTATTTCCTATTCCAAAAATGAATACAAAGTAAAATTTAAATATTCAAATAAGTCAATCATGGGGACACAGTGAGACCCAGGGTAAGAGAGACAACGGTGTGCCCTGTGAATACAACCATCAGCCCCTCTCCCAAACGGGTCCATGAAATTGGGAGAGAAGGGGGTAATCTCTCCACGCCCCAGACTAAAATCAAAAAATTCAAACGGAATCAAAAACAGTAACAAAAACAAAGCATGATACAGAGGATTTAGTGTGATATTATGGTCTAATTTTATTATATCCCCCCAATGACTTACGAACATATGAATTGGGAACCACTGCCACTGTTCTAATCACTGGGAAAGATTTGGAGGTAAAACAACCTCATTATAACAGTGTCCTTCTCTCTGAGGACAAAGACAAACCCATTCACAGCCAGCAAAGAGGCTCTTGTAATGGAAGCTGGTCCTGGGAAGAAGCCAAACATTCCTGGGCACAATGATGCCAGGGTTTATTTCTTTGCAACAAGGGGGCAACAACAAGGTCATGTAATAGCAGCAACATCCCTCTCACTAGGTGAGACCAACTGCATTGTCTCCAAGAAGAAATAGCGCTCACCTTGGCAAGGTGTGCCTGCTCTGCCGGTGAGCGAGGAAGGCGGTCTGGCGGATAATGGGTTCAACTATCGGTGGGGTGCCTGCTTTCCCATGCACCCCTAGAAGCAGTGCTGACCCTTCCACCTGGAGTCTCAGCAGCAGCAGGAGTCCCCGTCAGCCTCGAGTCCAACTTGGAGATGCTCAGAATTCAAGACTCATAAGGACCCCATTGGAGAAAACCCCGTCCTCCAAAGAGGAGGGGGGTAGTCCCCTACTACCGATCTGACTCTTCAGTGAAGAAGCTCTATGCCTCCATCTCCATCCAGGAGGGGTTCAGAAAAGCAACAAACTCTGGAGTACTCAAGAAAAAGATTGAGAAACTCCCAAGACTTTGTTGGGATCTGATGGGAAGGTTGAGAGTCCCTCCTCACCATCACTGAGCCCCTTTATAAAATAAACCAATGCTTCCCTGGTTAAATGAAAACAAGAAAAAAATTCAAGGTTCCTGAACCTTGAATAAATATATTGTTCTGAAAAAAATTGATTCCTCTGACTTAAATGTGCTTTTCCTTTCTATTATTTGTGCTTATATCCTTAAGACATAACTTCATAAAAACTTTATCATCTGAAACTTTGTGCCTCATCTCTCCTCTATTATAAAAGCCTTATCATTGCATTACTTTTAAGTTATTTGGGCAGCTCCCTCATACAAGCCCCCCATACAAAAATTCCCATCATCTTGTATAGATAAAGGTCAGTGACGCCTTCAAGGTCATGAAGTCCAGCATCCTGAACATGGGGCTTGCATGCTAGAAGGACCCACAAGATCTTCATGACTCACTCACAAAGGTGAAAACTCCCTATCTTATGCAATGGAGACTGAGCCCTTTTACTGCCCCAGGATGGGTGGAGGAGAGAAGCTCATTCATTCATTCAACGTATAAGGTATTAGTACACAGCACTCATGCAAGTGATACTTACTGAATATGTATTGTGTGAAAAGCCATGAATTGCCTCATCGGGTGCTTGTGGAATGTAGGAGAGAGAAGAGTCAACATCTCATTAGAACAGTAGAACACCCACAAACAATTGGAGCACAAGATTTAAAATTTTCCAAATGAGTGTTGTAGATAGGTATGTTTTGCTATGTGGATTTTTTTCTGCAAAAGTTTGAAAAACTTCAAACCCACCAAAAAATACAAACAACATTCACATACCTTTGACCCCAATTCACCAAATATGAACATCTCCCCAACATTTGCTTGCCCACTCTCTCTCTCTCTCTCTCTCTCTCTCTCTGGCTCTATCCTTATCTATTTATCTATCATTTGAAAGTAAATTCAAGTCCTTAGAACCCTTAATCCCCAAAGGTTTCATCCCCAAATGTTTCTTTAAAAAAAAAAAGATATTTCCTACATAATTTGAATATCATTGTCATACCTGAGAAAATTAACACTGATAAATAATATTATCAAATAAACAGTCTGTACTCAAATGTCCCAGTCATCTGAGACCCTATCGAGGACCAGTGTATTTAATCTCCATGCCTCTTTTGTTTCTTTTTACCTAGAATGGATAGATCCCTTGCCTCTGTTTTTGTTTTTGTTTTCATTAGCAACATATTTTTTGGTAGAATGTTGAGCAGTCTGATTTTGTCAGATTGTGGCCTCGTTATTAGATTCAGGTTCAACGTGCTGGGCCAGAATGCTAAATATTTGATGCCATGCCCTTCTCCTTCATCAGAGTGGGAGCCCATGATGTCATCTTCTCCCGTGACCCTGAAGGTGACAGGTGGCTGGGCTGGACAGGGAAGTTTCCCCTTGTGATTAATAAATAGCCTGGGTAAAATTAACAAGTCAGGGAACGACAGATGTTGGCGGGGATGTGGAGAAAGGGGAACCCTCCTACACTGTTGGTGGGAATGCAAGCTGGTGCAACCCCTCTGGAAAACAGTGTGGAGGTTCCTCAAACAGTTGAAATTAGAGCTACCGTTCGATCCAGCAATTGCACTACTGGGTATTTACCACAAAGATACAAATGTAGGGACCCGAAGGGGTACATGTACCCCAATGTTTATAGCAGCAATGTCCACCATAGCCAAACTGTGGAAAGAGCCAAGATGCCCATCGACAGATGAATGGATAAAGAAGAAGTGGTATATATACACAATGGAATATTATGCAGCCATCAAAAGGAATGAGATCTTGCCATTTGCAACGACGTGGATGGAACTGGAGGGTGTTATGCTGAGTGAAATAAGTCAATCAGAGAAAGACATGTATCACATGACCTCACTGATATGAGGAATTCTTAATCTCAGGAAAGAAACTGAGTGTTACTGGAGTGGTTGGGGGTGGGAGGGATGGGGTGGCTGGATGATAGACATTGGGGAGGGTATGTGCTACGGTGAGCACTGTGAATTGTGCAAGACTGTTGAATCACAGATCTGTACTTCTGAAACAAATAATGCAACATATTTTAAGAAAAAAGAAAAAGAAGAAGATAACAGGAGAGGAAGAAAAGGGGAGTATTTCAGAGGGGGAGACGAACCATGAGAGATGATGGACTCTGAAAAACAAACTGAGGGTTCTAGAGGGGAGGGGGGTAGGGGGATGGGTTAGCCTGGTGATGGGTATTGAGGAGGGCACGTTCTGCATGGAGCACTGGGTGTTATGAACAAACAATGAATCATGGAACACTGCACCAAAAACTAATGATGTAATATATGGTGATTAACATAACAATAAAAAATTTAAAAAAAAAAATAAATAAATAAATAAATAAATAGCCTGGGGAGTGTTACTCTGAGGCAATGTGAGGTCCCTGCTCCCCAGCTTTTCATCCCATGGTTTTCAGTTCAGTTAGTGACAATGACAAAATAATGATTCTCTAATTCCATCACTTTCCCTTTAACTCTGTCTCCTCCTTTGGTTTTGTTGCGCTTTGCTTTTGCCATGTGGATTTGAAGGAAGGGGATCCCGTCTCTCGGGGTAATAAAGGTGATAAAGGAAGCCTCAGGCAGGAGATGGCATTTGGAGATGTGGAAGGATATTGAAAAAGCTGCATTTGGTGCTTTCTATCAGGAAAGAGATACTCCCTACAAATGCAAACAGTGCCCTGGCTGGGCCAGGCATAGGTGGTCCTCCTTCCTCCAGTTTCCTGCTGGTTCATACAGGCACACACAAGGAACCACATGGGGGAAATGTGGGAGTAGAGGGGTGTTCACAGTCAGGACAGCAGGTTGCTGGGTTCTAGGGCAACATGAGAAGATCAGGCTCAGTTTTTGCCCACTGCCTGGAGCGCTCAATAAACCTTATGAGTCCCATACCCAGACACTGTGGGGCTCATCTGGGCCAAGTACCTGCTATTCTTCAGACACACAGCTGTAGGACACATGTGCTTGATACAGCATCTGAAAACATCAAGGTTACTTGAAGGTTTGGAGAAATAAACATTTTTAAAACAAGTAAGAATATAATACAAATGCAAACGTAGGGAAAATATGAAACTAAATATGAGATCACACAAAAGTCTTATGCCTTTGGTAAGCATTCCTGTGCTATCTCCAGAACCCAAGGGACACGCACCTTGTCCCTCTACTGCAAAGACCACTCTGACAGAGACATTCAGGAAGCACTGTCCCAGCCAAGGAAGCAGCAAGCAGCCCCAAACATCAGACACCAGCAAGGAAAAATAGATAGTGGGTGCACTTGATTATACACAAGCAAATGGAAAATTGACTGAATATTGACTTCCTGAAGTCAATATTATGCTCACACGAGGGGAGAAATTACTAACAATTACATTTGTATCCTTATTGGTAGAGAAGATTCTAAAATGCTCTCCTTTGTCCTACCCTAGAGATAACTAGAAAACTCTGTAGAGTCTGTTAGTAAAGAGAAGACAGGTTTTAACTTTTTTTAGGGTTTAATTTTGGGGGAGGGGGTAGGTTCAAATTCTATATTTTGCAAAGAGAGAGAAAACACAACGGAAGGAAGGAAGGAAGGAAGGAAGGAAGGAAGGAAGGAAGGAAGGAAGGAAGGAAGAAAAAGATGGATGGAAGGAAGAAGAAAGAGAGAAAAGGGAAGGAGGGAGGGAAGAATGAAGCCAATCAAATAGAATAAGCATTCCAAAGTCTTACCAGGATTTGAAATCTAACATAAAATTAAAATTGTTTCATAAAATAGAGAAAAGAAATTAAAGCTTTAAATAGAAGAGAATGAAGTTACTACTTTATGGAATTTTTTAAAAAATCCAAGCTCCAAGGGCTTAGATTTAGTTAAGCCACCATAAAGTGAAAACCAGTAAACCCTGTAAGAGTACATTTTTATGAAGTGGAAACTATACTAATTTTTATAATTACAAAGTAGGAGACTTTTTGGGACTGTCTGTCTACATTAATCCTGGGTCCTCTTAAATATTTAGTTTATTGCCTCTTTGAAACCAAAGTCTGAGAAGCTGAAATTTTAATGATGTTGGAAAGCTCACTCAGATCCCACCGCTGGTAGAGCATGTTAGGTAACAGACCGCATACTCACGGAGGAGAGTAGTATGCTCTAAGAACCTGGGGGCCTCAGATGCAAAGAGAGCAGCACAACACTGTGCTTCTTGGTCCTTCCTACCGGGGGCGTATGTCAGCACTCCAAAGACCTCCAGGTGAAGAACTGAGTGCCAAGCTCCACCGCACCTCATTACCAGCCAACCCTTATACCCCATCTAAACTGCATCTTTCCTGCGCTCTCTCTCCTAGTATGTATCAGTTTGTAATTCTTTATTTACTTGTTGAAGGTATGTCACCTCAACCAGACTGGAAGTCCCATGGGTTTGGGGATCCTGCCCCTGGTCTGCCCCCAAGTACCCAACACAAACATGTGCAGAATGAATAAATGTATGAATGCATACCTGAATACATGGCTCCCAAGTAGCAATCCTATCTGAGAGCTTTCCTGCTTGCCTGGAAAACAGTTACTTGGTAACTGTATTACAGTGTACCTGTACTCTTATCTAACCAAATGGGTAGGCTGAAGACTGGCTTCCTATAAATTCAGTCATTCATCCATCTAATGTTCTCTGAGCCCCATCATGTCTCAAGCACTACGGCAGGAGCTGGCAATACACAGACGAACAGAATGCAAACAAACGTGCGAACACATCAGTCAAAGGACAGCTGCAACGACTGTTTCTTTTCAGGGACCAGCACATTGAAGATTTTACTCTTAAACGCAATATTTTTTTAAAGAAAAATTATAAACTTAGGGGGGAAAAAGAGGTGGCAACCTTGAGTCACCAGGATCCAGGCCCAGAGGAGCGCAGCCTCTCTGGTTTCATTCCCTGAAGCACCAAAGTTTCCTCTCCTCCAAGCAGCAGACGCTAATAGAGACCCCTAAATTTGGGAGACCCAAATGGAGACCCTCAGCAACCAAATAGTAAAAGGGTTTAATCTACAATGCCAACCCTATTGACTGGTGGCCCTGGGTTGGGAAGCTACCACTGGGCTAAGTGGGAAAAGTCACCGTCAATTAGTGATGTCTGCCATAAGCACCATATGCCATATTTTGTCGGTCTCACCCTAGGAGGTGGACTTACTACAGGGCTGACATGGAAAAGATCAGAGAAGTATTTTCTGACCCTGCCTTAGCACAATACTGGGCATCCAGTAGGTGCTCAAGAAAAATTTAATTAGATCAACTAATCTCTACTTGTATGATACTCACTTTATGAATTCATGACCACCTTTGTACCATTTTGTAGCTGAAGAGTCTATGGGAACGTGTTTGAGATGGAGACATTGCAAAGAGACTTTGCTCTGGTTCTAATTTATGATTCTCTGATAGAGTAACAGTCCTCTTAGTCTTCTGACTTGTGTGATATAGCCCAAGACATTCCTAATTAGAGTAATGCCTAAGAACATTCCCTGCATTCCCCATGACCTACTGGCCTTCCACCCTCTCTTACAAGCATGTGTTTATTTATCTGCAAGTCCTGCAAAGACAGTGAAAATTTCTAGCTCATTTTTGTTTTGTCAACTGGAAGAATAGTGCTCACCATAGCAGGTCCTTATTAAATGTTAAATACATGAACTGAAGGTCTTAAACCAAGAAGCCAGAAGCCTTGGCTTAATAATATCAACACCTGGATGTTTGCACAATGGTCAACACCTCGGGTTTCCCTGTACAGCAGAGCAGTAGAGTAACTGAGGCAAGACATCTCTGAGCTGGAAAGGAAAGGATAAATTCTGCTCAATGTGAGGCAGAAAAGTAGCTATGTTGTAGCTACATTTTTTATCAAAAACAGCACAAACTATGGTGGCGTTTAAGTATATAAAAAGCAATTATGGGGAACTTAAAGCAACAGAAAGAACCCAATTAAAAAATGAGCAAAGAACTTGAATAACCATTTCTCCAAAGACTTTAAATGACACACTGGACCAAATGGACTTCACAGATATATTTAGAACATTCCATCCCAAAGCAACAGAATACACATTCTTCTCTAGTGCCCATGGAACATTTTCCAGAATAGATCACATCCTAGGTCACAGATCAGGTCTCAACCAGTACCAAAAGATTGGGATCATTCCCTGCATATTTTCAGACCACAGTGCTTTGAAACTAGAACTCAATCACAAGAGGAAAGTCAGAAAGAACTCAAATACATGGAGGCTAAAGAGCATCCTACTAAAGAATGAATGGGTCAACCAGGAAATTAAAGAAGAATTTAAAAAATTCATGGAAACAAATGAAAATGAAAACACAACTGTTCAAACTCTTTGGGATGCAGCAAAGGCACTCCTAAGAGGAAAGTACATAGCAATACAAGCCTTTCTCAAGAAACAAGAAAGGTCTCAAATACACAACCTAACCCTACACCTAAAGGAGCTGGAGGAAGAACAGCAAATAAAGCCTAAACCCAGCAGGAGAAGAGAAATAATAAAGATCAGAGCAGAAATCAATGAACTAGAAACCAAAAGAACAGTAGAACAGATCAACGAAACTAGGAACTGATTCTTTGAAAGAATTAACAAGATTGATAAACCCCTGGGCAGACGGATCAAAAAGAAAAGAGAAATGACCCAAATCAACAAAATCATGAATGAAAGAGGAGAGATCACAACCAACACCAAAGAAATACAAACAATTCTAAGAACATATTATGAGCAACTCTGTGCCAGCAAATTAGATAACCTGGAAGAAATGGGTGCATTCCTAGAGATGTATCAACTACCAAAACTGAACCAGGAAGAAATAGAAAACCTGAACAGACCTGTAACCACAAAGGAAATTGAAGCAGTCATCAAAAATCTCCCAACAAACAAAAGCCCAGGGCCAGATGGCTTCCCAGGGGAATTCTATCAGACATTTAAAGAAGAATTAATACCTATTCTCCTGAAACTGTTCCAAAAAATAGAAATGGAAGGAAAACTTCCAAGTTCATTTTATGAGGCCACCATTACCTTGATCCCAAAACCAGACAAAGACCCCATCAAAAAGGAGAATTACAGACCAATATCCTTGATGAACATGGATGCAAAAATTCTCACCAAAATACTAGCCAATAGGATCCAACAGTACATTAAAAGGATTATTCACCACGACCAAGTGGGATTTATCCCTGGGCTGCAAGGCTGGTTCAACATCCGCAAATCAATCAACGTGATACAATACATTAACAAAAGAAAGAACAAGAATCATATGATCCTCTCAATAGATGCAGAAAACGCATTTGACAAAGTACAGCATCCTTTCTTGATCAAAACTCTTCAGAGTGTAGGGCGAGAGGGTACATACCTCAATATCATAAAAGCCATCTATGAAAAACCTACAACGAATATCATTCTCAATGGGGAAAAACTGAGAGCTTTCCCCCTCAGGTCAGGAACACAGCAGGGATGTCCACTATCACCACTGCTATTCAACATAGTACTAGAAGTCCTGGCCACAGCAATCAGACAACAAAAAGAAATAAAAGGCATCCGAATTGGCAAAGAGGAAGTCAACCTCTCACTCTTTGCAGATGATATGATACTGTATGTGGAAAACCCAAAAGACTCCACCCCAAAACTGCTAGAACTCATACAGAAATTCAGTCAAGTGGCAGGCTATAAAATCAATGCCCAGAAATCAGTTGCATTTCTATACACCACAAACAAGACAGAAGAAAGAGAAATTAAGGAGTTAAGCCCATTGACAATTGCACCTAAAATCATAAGATACCTAGGAATAAACCTAACCAAAGAGGCAAAGAATCTGTACTCAGAAAACTATAAAATACTCATGAAGGAAATTGAGGAAGACACAAAGAAATGGAAAAACATTCCATGCTCATGGATTGAAAGAACAAATATTGTGAAGATGTCAACGCTACCTAGAGCAATCTACACATTTAATGCAATCCCTATCAAAATACCATCAACTTTTTTCAAAGAAATGGAACAAATAATCCTAAAATTTTTATGAAACCAGAAAAGACCCTGAACAGCCAGAGGAATGATGGAAAAGAAAAGCAAAGCTGGCGGCATCACAATTCCGGACTTCAAGCTCTATTACAAAGTGGTAATCAGCAAGACAGTATGGTACTGGCACAAAAACAGGGGTGACGCATAGATCAATGGAACAGAATAGAGAGCCCAGAAATGTACCCTCAACTCTATGGTCAACTAATCTTCGACAAAGCAGGAAAGACTGTCCAGTGGAAAAAAGACAGTCTCTTCAACAAATGGTGTTGGGAAAATTGGACAGCCACATGCAGAAGAATGAAACTGGATCATTTCCTTACACCACGCACAAAAATAGACTCAAAACAGATGAAAGACCTAAATGTGAGACAGGAGTCCATCAAAATCCTAGAGGAGAACACAGGCAGCAACCTCTTCGACCTCAGCCACAGCAACTTCTTCCTAGGAACATCGCCAAAGGCAAGGGAAGCAAGAGCAAAAATGAACTATTGGGACTTTATCAAGATTAAAAGCTTTTGCACAGCAAAGGAAACAGTCAACAAAACCAAAAGACAACCGGTAGAATGGGAGAAGATATTTGCCAATGACATATCAGATAAAGGGCTGGTATCCAAAATCTATAAAGAACTTATCAAACTCAACACCCAAAGAACAAAGAATCCAATCAAGAAATGTGCAAAAGACATGAACAGACATTTCTGCAGAGAAGACATCCAAATGGCCAACAGACACATGAAAAGGTGCTCAGCATCACTCAGCATCAAGGAAATCCAAATCAAAACCTCAATGAGATACCACCTCACACCAGTCAGGATGGCTAAAATTAACAAGTCAGGAAAGGACAGATGTTGGCAAGGTTGCGGGGAAAGGGGAACCCTCCTACACTGTTGGTGGGAATGCAAGCTGGTGCAGCCACTCTGGAAAACAGTATGGAGGTTCCTCAAACAGTTGAAAATAGAGCTACTCTACAACCCAGCAATTGCACTACTGGGTATTTACCCCAAAGATACAAATGTAGGGATCCAAAGGGGTACATGTACCCCAATGTTTATAGCAGCAATGTCAACAATAGCCAAACTATGGAAAGAGCCAAGATGTCCATCAACAGATGAATAGATAAAGAAGAAGTGGTATATATACACAATGGAATATTATGCAGCCATCAAAAAATGAAATCTTGCCATTTGTAAATGATGGGGATGGAACTAGAGGGTATTATGCTAAGTGAAATAAGTCAATCAGAGAAAGACATGTATCATATGATCTCACTGATATGAGGAATTCTTAATCTCAGGAAACAAACTGAGGGTTGCTGGAGTGGGGGTGGGGTGAAAGGGATGGGGTGGCTGGGTGACAGACATTGGGGAGGGTATGTGCTATGGTGAGCACTGTGAATTGTGTAAGATTGATGAATCACAGACCTGTACCCCTGAAGCAAATAATACATTATATGTTAAAAAAAAAAAAAGTAGGAAGGGAAAAATGAAGGGGGGGAATTGGAGGGGGAGATGAACCATGAGAGACTATGGACTCTGAGAAACAAACTGAGGGTTCTGGTGGGGAGGGGTGTGGGGGGACGAGTTAGCCTGGTGATGGGTATTAAAGAGGGCACATATTGAATAGAGCACTGGGTGTTATACACAAACAATAAATCATGGAACACTACATCAAAAAAAGAAAGAAAGAAAGAAAAGAAAAAAATATTAAAAAAAGATATTTCTCCAAAGATGATATACAAATGGCCAACAAGCACATGAAAATATGCTCAATATCACTAATCATTAATCATAATGAGATACCACTTCACACCCATTAAGATGGCTCTTATCAAAAAATCAGAAAATAACAAGTATTGGTGATGACATGGAGAAAGTGGAACACTGGCGTACTATTGGTGGGAATGTAAAATGGCTCAGCCACTGTAAGAACAGTATGGAGGTTCCTCAAAAAATCATATAAAATTACCAAATGATCCTACAATTTCACTTCTGAATATCTACCCAAAAGAATTGTAAGCAGGGACTTGAACACATATTTGTACCCCCATGTTCATAGTAGCATTATTCACAAGAACTAAAAGGTGGAAACAGCCCAAAAGTCTATTCATGGATGAATGGGTAAACAAAATGTGGTCTATACATACAGTGCAATGTTCTTCAGCCTTAAAAAAGAAGGAAATTCTGATACCTGCTCCAACATAGAAAAACCTTGAAGACATCATGCTAATGAAATACACCAGACACAAAAGTACGGTATTGTATGATTCTACTTGTATGAGGTCCCTAGAGTGGTCATATTCATAGAGATGGAAAGTAGAATGGTGATTTCCAGGGTCTGGAGAAGGAAAAGCAGAATATTGGAAGGCATCTAAATGACCATCATGAGAGGGCCAGCTAAATAAATTATTATTCCAAGCACGCAATGGAAAATTTTGCAGCTGTAAAAATGGATCAAGATGTTCTTTATATTCATATGGAAAGTTTTCTGAGATAAATAATTGAGTGAAAAAAGCAAGGTGCAAAGCAGAGTGTATAGTATGCTATGATTTGTTTTTTAAATAGGGGGAGAATATGTCCTTGAATTGCTTATATATGCACTAAATTATCCTGGAAGAATACACAAGAAACTAATAAAAACTGTTGCCTATGGAGAGGGGAAATTGAAGCAGAAGAAGGAGGGGGTGCTTTTCACACATTCCCGGATTGATTTTTCATTTGAGCATCATGTGAATGCACTGTCTATTCACATATATTGCTAGAAACCACTTTTAAAATAAAAATAAGGGGCACCTGGGTGGCTCAGTCGGTTAAGTGTCTGCCTTCAGCTCAGGTCATGAGCCCAGGGTCCTGGGATCGAGTCCCTCATCCAGCTCCCTGATCAGCAGGGAGCCTGCTTCTCCCTCTCCCTCTGCTGCTCCCCCTGCTTTTACTCTCTCACTCTCTCTCTCTCTCTCTCTGTCAAATAAATAAATAAAATCTTTAAGAAAGTAAATTAAATAAATACTAAAAACAAGCTGTTTTATAAGGGATTTTTACTTATATTGAGCATCTGATAGTGACCAATTATTCAGAGGTTCTGTATTAGTTTCCTGGGGCTACCATAACAAATAACCACAAAGTAGATGGTTTGTAAAACAGAGATATATTCTCTCCCAGTTCTGGAGACCAGACGTCTGAGGTCAAAGCATCAACAGGGCCATGCTTCTTCTGAAGACTCTAGCAGAAAGTCCTTACTTTTCTCTTCCAGTTCTGGTTGTTGTGAGCAGTCCTTGGCATAGCTTGGCTTCTAGCTGCACCACTCCTGTCTCTGTCTTTGCACAGCCTTCTTCCTGTGCATCTGCATCTCTTTGTTCAAATTTCCAGCTTTGTAGAGACACTAGTTATTGTGGATTTGGGGCCTATCCTAATGACCTCATCTTAACTTGATTACACCTGCAAAGACCCTATTTCCAAATAAGGTCACATACACAAGTTCCAGATGGACATAAATTCAGGGAGGAAGCCATTAAACTCAGTACATGCTCCAAAAGATTATGCTGGTATCTGAGTGTGTTTATATAAGAACCCTCTTTCTTGGCTACCTCATAAGGATCTGTCTTTCTCTCTCCCAAGAAGGTTAAGGTAGAGATCACCCAAAAGGAACCTAACAGAAAAGTTGATACAGCCACTCTTTTCTATTATCATTCCCATCATCTTTTTTGATTCCAGTCCTGTGACAATGTTGCTCACGAGTTTCAGGTGTTTCTACTTCAACCAATACCCAGTGGGATTACTTTAATGGCAATGTTAAACTAAAGGATTTACTTGAGCAATCACACTGTGATAAATTGTGGAGGGTATTTGCTAAGTTGTTAAATCAAGTATAGGGTGCTAACCACAGATACAAGTACGTGTTAGGTTCTCATGCCTGTTTTACATCCTTAGGAAATAAACAATACCTTCCTAATGGGGAGAACGGTTAATTTTGTAGTCCTGATCTTGTAATCGGTGGATAATGATGTAATGTCTTATTCTTGGCTGCACTGAGGATTCTACAGCCTCACTCTCCATTTTATTCAGCGTCCAGTTGTTCTGTTACTGGGCTCTGCCGCTATTGCCAAAAATGCTCTTGGGTTCACTTCCTCCTTATTCATCACCCCTGCTTCCTTGTATCTTCTGCAAGTGCAGCCCTAACTAGCCGTGCATCGTACTATATTCTCTGCCCCTATTATGAGAAAGTAAAGACAGAGAAAATAGTGGTTACAACACAGGAAGCGGAGTCAGGCCACCTGAGCTCAGACTCACACATGTTACTTACCAGCAGAGCAGCCTCACGCAAGTTACTGGACCTCTCTGAACCTTGGTTTCCCAATCAGACAAGGAAGGCTTCTCTGAGGAGGTGGCATAAATCTGAGACCCGAATGGGATACATGGGAAGAGTGTCCAACACAGAGAGTCAACGAATACAAAGGCCCTGAAATGGAAACAAAATTGACCAAGATGGGAAGACAAAATAGGCCAGGGAGTCTACAACATGGTAGTCCAGTGAGCGTGTGCACGGGTGGATAATGTAGGGTCAGGGAGTGCCAACTGAAGTCATAATAAAGTAGAGCCAGATTAATCAAGCTTGGAGGATTTTTTTTTCCTTAAGTATAATGAGAAGTTCTTGGATAGTTTTAATGAAACAATAAGTAAGGTCTGACTTAATTTTTAAACACTCCGTGCTGTTTGGACTGGAGCTTCAGTGAAAGCAAAGAGACCAGTAAGAGGCTTGGGCAGTTTTCTAGGCAAAAAGTGATGGTGGCTTGGACCATGGTGGGAGCCATAGGCACGCGCCAAGTGGATGAGTTGGGGAAGTATATTATGGAGGTAGAGCTGGCAGGACTTGCCAATGGATTCGGATGTTGCAATAATGCAAAAAGACACATCAAGAATTGCTTCTAGAATGAAGGGGAGTAAGTCAGAGGGGGAGACGAACCATGAGAGACGATGGACTCTGAAAAACAAACTGAGGGTTCTAGAGGGGAGGGGCGTGGGGGGATGGGTTAGCCTGGTGATGGGTATTAAAGAAGTCACATTCTCCGTGGAGCACTGGGTGTTATGCACAAACAATGAATCATGGAACACTACATCAAAAACTAATGATGTAATGTATGGTGATTAACATAATAATAAAAAAATGAGGGGAAAAAAAGAATTGCTTCTAGATTTTTTTTTTCATTTTATAGTGGGGATCACTAGAAATTCTATTTGGGGCTTTTTGGTTTGAGAGGCACAATAGACATCTAAACAGAGATGCCAAGGGGACAGTTGCATATATGAAGCTAGAGCTCAGGGAAGAAGTTGGGGGTGAAGATAAATGTGTAAGGCATCAGCATATAGATGGTGTGTAAAGGCACTGGACCGTAAAGAATCCCCTAAGGAGAAAATGTAAATAGAAGGAGAAAAAAGGCCATGGACCAGGCTTCTCCAATATGAAATCTGGTAACAACAAACAACAAAGAAAGTAATTTGAGGGAGGAGGAAAATCAAGAGAATGAAACAATATGAAAGCCAAAGAGGAAAAGGTTACAGAAGAAGAAAGTGGTCAGTTGGCTCAAATGCTGCCCAGAGGGCCAGTGAGAGAACCCATGTGGCTCTCATGGGTCTTAACAGGATGGCAGTCATTGATGACCTTGACATGAACTGATTCCCTGTTGTCCTTAGGACAGAGCTGGACCAAAGTGAGGAGAATGGAGGATGAGGGACTATCCATATAAAGTGTTGCTCTTAGCACAGAGCCTGGCACATAGTAAGCTCTACTAAAAGTCGTCACCTACCATTATCCATTACAAGGCATGTCTCCTGTGCAGTCCACATGACTCCTAAGTTGTAGACTGCTACAACTTTCTACAACTGTAGAAATACAAAAGTCAACATGCACGCCAAAATGCTACTTCATCCAGGAAAAGGGTACCAGCAGAGTAAATTGACCAGGACAAAATAACTATTTTTTAATAGATAAATAAAGGTAAATTTCTATTTTGCAGTTGTAATAAAAAGTGTTTGGTCAAAACTATAAGAAAACTCGTGATGTACACAAAGAAGGTACAGAAGCTTGAGCCCTGCTGTGCCACTAGGTCCCGAAGCATAGGTGGAAGGAAGTAGACGGTGAGATACAGGAGTTCTGCTGGTCATGTAGACCCAAGGACACACCTGCTGGAATTTTCCCCTTTGTGAAGGAGTTGTCCCATGAATAAGTTGTTGTTGTTGTTTTAAAACATCGCATACCCTGATGTCTTAGCACTTCAGCGATGTCATCAGAAATGAGAGATGCTAGATGCGTGACTTAAATGGAAGGTCATGCTCAGTGACCTTTCCTGTAGGCTGTGACAGCATGGTACCAGCTCATTTTGTAAATAGGAGGAGGGGAGAACCTTCTTCTAGCCATCATTATACTCCAAAACTCTGTGAGTTCAGCAGAAAACCAAAGAAGCAAGCAAAATGCTATGACCTCTTGCCCTCTGAGCTCCAGCACCCTGAGGCAGCAGCTGACTAGCTCCATCAAACGCTCCCGTTTGACTTGCCCCTTGGGCTCTGATTCTGCTATGTTGGGAGATGTGTAACATGCCCGCCTAATCCAGCACCGTTGTCTTCCATGGCCCCACAAAGACCCTTCACCCAGGGATCCTGATGACTTGTTCCTCTGTCTGGTAAAGAATTAATTATGTAGAAAATTGAGAATATCTCTCTCTATTCTTTCTCCTCTCAGTTAAGGTATGTATGGAAGAAATGAGTTTATCAAATCAAAGACTCAGATACTGCCCCTTGCTTATTCATTCAACAAAGATATACTGAACCCTATTATATACCAGAAGCTACTCTAGCCAGCAACACACAAAACAGCAATACACAAGATAAACTTCTAGGGGCCCTCAAGAAACTTATAGTCTGGTCTCAGAGACAGACAATAAACTAGCAAAGGAATGAGTCGGTAATACTCATTTCGAGTACTAGTAAATGCTACCAAGAATAATACTGCAGGCAAAGGAATAGAGATGGCAGGAGTAAGACAGGGGACAATTATAAACACGGCTGCCGGAGAGGTCCTGCCCGTGGTGGTGTCGTGTTTGCATGACTTGATGAAATAAGGGAGCTAACCTGGTGAATATCTAGGAGAAAATCAAGGATTCAAGAAAGAGGGCACTGCAAAGATAGCGCTCTGAGACAGGGATGAGCTTGGTGTATTTTAGGAATTGCAAGAATACCAGTGTCCTTGGAGCAAAATGAGAAGGAAGGAGCCTGGAAGAATTCAAGATCATAAAGTTACACAGGCATGAGACATTTAGAGACTTGAGGACCTGGATTATTTTTTAAATGTATTTTTTCCTAAATGTGTTGAGAGGCTTTTAGAGGAACAGGAGAATGGCATGATCTGATTTATATATTAAAATATCACTTTGCAGGGGTGCCTGGGTGGCTCAGTTGGTTGAGCTTCTGACTCTTGATTTTGGCTCAGGTCATGATCTCAAGATCCTGGGATCAAGCCCTGCATTGGGCTCCATGCTAGTGGGGAGTCTGCTTGAGGATTCTCTCTCTCTCCCTCTGCCCCTCCCCCTGCATGCAGTCTCTCTCTCTCTCTCTCTCTCTCTCTCTCTCTCTCTCTCCCCCCCGCCTCTAAAATAAATAAATAAATCTTTAAAAAAAATAAACTATCACTTGGGTTATCTTGTGGAGTAGAAGTAAGTAGGAGACTACTGGCAATGAGAGATGATGGTGCCTTCCACAGGGTGATAATAACAGAGGTTGTATTCATTTCCCATTGCTGCTGTGACAAGTTACCTCAAACTTAATGCCTTAGAACAACACTAATTTATTACCTTACAATTCTGTAGGTCAATAGTCCAGGACAGTTTCATGATGTTAAAATCGAAGTGTTGGCAGGGTGGCAGTCCTCTCTGGAGTCTCCAGGGAAGAAACTGTTTCCTGTTCATTTGAGTTGTCAGAACTTAGTTCCCTGTGGCTATAGAACCAAGGTCTCTGTTATCTTGTAGGCTGTGAAATGAGGGCTGTCCCAGCTTCTAGAAGGTGCCACATTCCTAGGCTCATGGCTCTTTTCTTCATCTTCAAAGTCCACAGCAGAGGTTGACTCCTACCCACATCATATTTCTCTGACCCATCTTTCTGCCTTCCTCTTCCATTTTAAGGACTTGTGTGACCCAGATTATCTAGGAGAATCTCCCCCCAAAGTTTGTGACCATGTCCCATCTGCACAGCCCCTGTTGCCATGTAAAGTGACATTCGTAGGTTCTGGAGATTACAGAATGGACATCTTTTGGGGGTCACTATTCTGCCAACCACAGACGTGGTAATAAGTGAATTCCAGATGTGTCTAAAGGATAGTTCCAACAAGACACTGAATGAAAGATGTGAAGAAGAGAACCAAAACCATATGGCTGGACTATAGGTGGCATCATTTCTGACATGGGGAGCAGTGGAGTTGGGGAGAAATCTGTATTGATATGTAGACTTGAGGTGTCTACTCAACATTTCAGTGTGATGCCAAGTAGTAAATTGGATAACAAGTCTGGCATTCTGAGGTAGGTCAAGGATAAATATAAAATGTGGAACTATCAGCCATGAGACTAAGTGAAATGTGAAGCCACCTAGGGAGAGATTGTACATTGAGAATCTAAAACTCAGTCCAGAATGAACCAACATTTAGACAGCACAGGAAGAGGGGAATCTCAAAGAACAAACAAAAAACAAGTTAATATGGTAGAAGGGGAGAATGGAGATTCATGGAAACCATAGAGATTTCAGGGCAGAAGCGACCAACCCTGCCAAATGCCACCAATGGATCAAGGAAGATGGAGAGTGCTGAGTGTCCACTGGGTTTGACAAGATGGTGGTTGGGAGTGGCCTTGACCAGCATGATCTCAATGTGGAGGACAAAAGCTTGATTGGAATTGGGAAGTGGGGTAGTGAGAAATGTGATTCAGAGAACCTCTTATGAGGAGTTTTGCTATAAAGAACAGCAGAAGGAGTTGGTGTCTAGAGGTGGTGAGAAACCAAACAAGGACAATGCTTCAGCGCCAGCAATAGAGTGTGCTGGCTAATGGGAATGATCCAGGAGAGAAGGAAAAGCCAACGATACAGGGAAGCCAGCTGGCATGGCCAAAGGAGACAGGATCCGGGACACACTGGAGCAGTTGGCATAGTCACAGCAGGCCCTTTACCACAAGAGAGGAAGCAGAGTATAAGAGTCAGACCAAGGCTGTTGTTGAACTCATGGTTTGGTGGGGAAGATGTAAGGTGGTTCTCTCTTGATTATTCAGTGAAATAAAATAAGATCTTCAACTGGGAGTGATTACTATTCAACAATATTCACTCCCTTCCTCTACTTCGGCCATCTGAGGAGTAGACTTTCCCACCATATTGAGGTGGGGCTTGGCCTTGTGACTTAATTTGGCCAATGGAATGTGAATGTGAGGTGAACAGAGAAACAAAGTGACCTAGACCACCTGGTCCTGGCCCGTTTGCTTCTGCCATTGCCATGAGAAGAATGTGCCCCCTGGCCACCAGCTGCTACCAGGAAAATGAGCAAGCAGCCTAGCTGATCCACAGACCTGTAAGTATGGTCACAAATTCCTACCAATGTATGCCACTGGGATTTCGTACTTGTTTGTTACAGAGCAAAAACTGACTGAAACAGAAGGGTATGAGCAATTTCAAGGAGAGAGGAGAAAGTATGAAATAATTATCTCTGTGTATGTGAGAAAGAATTGACCAGAGAAAGTAGCAGGATAGCTGGGCAGTGCTGAAGAGCTACATGAGGTTGTGTGATGAATTCAAAACAGGAACAGCTGGCACCACATGCTGCCATTGGAAGCAGGTGTGAAATAGTCAGAAAATTTACTGTAGTGAAGGCTGGAGTTTTGCTGAGCAATGTCAAGAAGGGCAAAGGAGCTGAAGGTTTGTGCAAGGGAGTGGTTATATTTAAGGACCATGAACTCTAAAATGGGTCAAAAAAAAGGAGTAATGAGGAGTGAAGAAGGAGTGCAAATACACTAGTGGTCCCAATGCAGACTAAATATGATAGGAGCAGAAGGACTACAGTAAGTGAAGATAAGAGGGGCGCCTGGGTGGCTCAGTCGGTTAAGCATCCAAATCTTGGTTTTCGCTTAGGTCATGATTTCAGGGTCATAAGATCAAGCCACATGTCAGACTCCACACTCAGGAGGGAGTCTGCTTGAGATTCTCTCTCTGCCCCAATCCACCTTCCTTCCCTCCTTCTCGAAAGAAAGAAAGAAAGAAAGAAAGAAAGAAAGAAAGAAAGAAAGAAAGAAAGAAAGAAAGAAAGAAAGAAAGGAAAGGAGACGAAGGGGAAAGGAAAAGAAAAGAAAGAAGTGGGGAGTCTGGGAGGGGGCGGAGCAAGATGGCGGAGGAGTAGGAGACCTGGATTTCGTCTGGTCTCAGGAATTCAGCTGGATAGGGATCAAACCATTCTGAACACCTACGAACTCAACAGGAGATCGAAGAGAAGAATAGCAACAACTCTCTGAACAGAAAAGCGACCACTTACTGGAAGGTAGGGCGTGCGGAGAAGTGAATCCGAGGCGATATTCGGAGGATAGACGGCGGGGGAGGGGCCTCCGCCGGCCGCTTCTGGCAAGTGCTAGAGCCGCGGAGCACAAAATCGGACCTTTTAGAAGTCGGCTCCGCTGAGGGACGTCACTCCAGTGGCTAAGCGGGGGGGGGGGGGGGGGGGGGGGGGAATGGAAACCTCGCGGGACAGTGTGGCCTCAGGACCCTCGGGGTCACAGAAAGACCGGGGCTGCCTGAGTGCGGCAGAGCTCCCAGGGATCGGAGCGGGGAAGCCGGCTGCAGAGACGGAGCCGAGGCGCGGGCTCTCAGCTCGGGGTGGCCATAAACTGTGATCCGCGGCCCAGTCGGGCCACTGCTCCCCCAGCAGGGACCCAACAAGCAGCAGATCCGGGGAGACTCCCCTCCCTTCCCCGGGAGGAGCGGCGCGGGAGTGCACCGCAGGGATCTGCTGGGTTTGGAGACTCCACACGGGGTCGGGTGCCAGAGATAGAAACGCTCGGTCACAGGCCGGGTGAGCACGGAGTGCGGCCGGAGACCGGGGACACGGGAGGGACTGCTTTTCTCTGGGGGTGCACTGAGGAGCGGGGCCCCGAGTTCTCAGCTCCTCCGGGCGGAGATTGGGAGGCCACCATTTTCGCTCTGGTCCTCCAAAGCTGTACCGAGGGCTTGCAGGGAACAAAAGCTCCTGAGAGCAAACCCGAGTAGCTTGCTTAGCCCGAACCAACGAGGGCGGGGCAATTCAGCCTCCGGCAAAGACGTTTGGGAACCACAGCAACAGGCCCCTCCCCCAGAAGATCAGCACGAACAGCCAGCAAGCCAAGACCAAGGTTACCGATCAAGGAGAACGGGAGAACTCCAGCGCTAGGGGAATACTGCACATAGAATTCATGGCTTTTTTTTTACCATGATTCATTAGTTCATCAAAGTTAATTTTTTTAACTTTTTTTTTAATTTTTCTTTTTCCCTTTTTCAACCAACATCTTATCAATCCCTTTAAAAAAAAAAAACATTTTTTATTTTTCATTTTTAGAGTCATATTTTATCCCTTCATAGTAGTTACCCTTATTTTTGGCATATATATATAAGTTGTTCTCTCTTTAAAATTTTGAGATACGGTTTCTTCTAACAGATCAAAATATACCCTAAATCACTAGTGTATGGCTTTGTTCTAGTCTCCTGCCTGATCACATTCTCTCCCTTTTTTCTTTTTTTTTTTTTAATCTTCTTCTTTCTTTTTTCAAACAACTTTTCCTATCAATTCCTTTTATAAAATCTTTTATAATTTTCATCTTTACAGTCATCTTCCATCCCTTCATTGTATCAACCCTTATTTTGTACATATATGTCTTTCTTCTTTAAAATTTTAGGAGGCACTTTTTTCTAACAGACCAAAATACGCCCAAAATCTAGTGTGTGGCACTGATCTATGCACTACCCTGATCATATTTGATCATATTCTGCTTTTTTTGTATTGTTCTGTTTTTGTTTTTATCTTTTTTTTTCTTTTTTTTTTCTCTTTCTTTTTTCTTTCCTTCCCTTTCTTTTCCCCTGGTTTCAGGTCTTTTCTGATTTGTATATAGTATATTTGCTGGGGATGTTGTTAACCTGTTAGCATTCTGTTCTCTCATTCATCTGTTCTCCTCTGGACAAAATGACAAGACGAAAAAAATCACCTCAGCAAAAAGAACAAGAGGTAGTACCGTCAGCCAGGGACCTACTCAATACTGACATTAGTACGATGTCGGACCTAGAGTTCAGAATCATGACTTTAAAGATACTAGCTGGGCTTGAAAAAAGCGTGGAAGTTATTAGAGAAACGCTTTCTGGAGAAATAAAAGAACTAAAATCTAAACAAGTCGACATCAAAAAGGCTATTGATGAGGTGCAATCAAAAATGGGGGCACTAACTGCTAGGATAAATGAGGCAGAAAAGAGAATGAGTGATATAGAAGACCAAATGATGGAAAATAAAGAGGCTGAAAAAAGAGAGAGAAACAACTACAGGATCACGAGGGCAGAATTCAAGAGATAAGTGATACCATAAGACGAAACAACATTAGAATAATTGGGATCCCAGAAGAAGAAGAAAGAGAAAGAGGGGCAGAAGGTATATTGGAGCAAATAATAGCAGAGAACTTCCCTAATGTGAGGAAGGAAACAGGCATCAAAATCCAGGAGGCACAGAGAACCCCTCTCAAAATCAATAATAATAGGTCAACACCCCAACATCTAATAGTAAAACTTACGAGTCTCAGAGACAAAGAGAAAATCCTGAAAGCAGCTCAGGAGAAGAGATATGTAACCTACAATGGTAGAAATATTAGATTGGCAACAGACCTATCCACAGAGACTGGCAGGCCAGAAAGGACTGGCATGATATCTTCAGAGCACTAAACGAGAAAAATATGCAGCCAAGAATACTGTATCCAGCTAGGCTGTCATTGAAAATAGAAGGAGAGATGAAAAGCTTCCAGAACAAACAAAAACTAAAGGAATTTGCAAACACGAAACCAGCCCTCCAAGAAATATTGAAAGGGGTCCTCTAAGCAAAGAGAGAGCCTAAAAGCAGCATAGATCAGAAAGGAACACAGACAATATACAGTAACAGTCACCTTACAGGCAATACAATGGCACTAAATTCATAATTTTCAATAGTTACCCTGAATGTAAATGGGCTAAATGCCCCAATCAAAAGACACAGGCTATCAGATTGGATTAAAAAACAAGACCCATCAATATGCTGTCTGCAAGAGACTCATTTGAGACCCAAAGACACCCCCAGATTGAAAGTGAGGGGGTGGAAAACCATTTACCATGCTAATGGACATCAAAAGAAAGCTGGGGTGGCAATCCTTATATCAGACAAATTAGATTTTAAAACAAAGACTATAATAAGAGATGAGGAAGGACACTATATCCTACTTAAAGGGTCTATCCAACAAGAAGATCGAACAATTGTAAATATCTATGCCCCTAACATGGGAGCAGCCAATTATATAAAGCAATAAATAACAAAAGCGAAGAAACACATTGACAACAATACAATAATAGTGGGGGACTTTAACACCCCCCTGACTGAAACGGACAGATCATCTAAGCAAAAGATCAACAAGGAAATAAAGACTTTAAATGACACACTGGACCAAATGGACTTCACAGACATATTCAGAACCTTCCATCCCAAAGCAATGGAATACACATTCTTCTCTAGTGCCCATGGAACATTCTCCAGAATAGATCACATCCTAGGTCACAAATCAGGTCTCAACCGGTACCAAAAGATTGGGATTCTTCCCTGCATATTTTCAGACCACAATGCTTTGAAACTAGAACTCAATCACAAGAGGAAAGTCAGAAAGAACTCAAATACATGGAGGCTAAAGAGCATCCTACTAAAGAATGAATGGGTCAACCAAGAAATTAAAGAAGAATTAAAAAAATTCATGGAAACCAGTGAAAATGAAAACACAACTGTTCAAAATCTTTGGGATACAGCAAAGGCAGTCCTGAGAGGAAAGTACATAGCAATACAAGCCTTTCTCAAGAAACAAGAAAGGTCTCAAATACACAACCTAACCCTACACCTAAAGGAGCTGGAGAAAGAACAGCAAATAAAGCCTAAAC
Organism: Zalophus californianus; assembly: GCF_009762305.2. Classification (NCBI taxonomy): domain Eukaryota; kingdom Metazoa; phylum Chordata; class Mammalia; order Carnivora; family Otariidae; genus Zalophus; species Zalophus californianus. The sequence goes on along the minus strand of NC_045595.1, from coordinate 210,117,512 downwards.
CCAGCAGGAGAAGAGAAATAATAAAGATCAGAGCAGAAATCAATGAACTAGAAACCAAAAGAACAGTAGAACAGATCAATGAAACTAGGAGCTGGTTCTTTGAAAGAATTAACAAGATTGATAAACCCCTGGCCAGACTTATCAAAAAGAAAAGAGAAATGACCCAAATCAACAAAATCATGAATGAAAGAGGAGAGATCACAACCAACACCAAAGAAATACAAACCTAAGAACATACTATGAGCAACTCTGTGCCAGCAAATTAGATAACCTGGAAGAAATGGGTGCATTCCTAGAGATGTATCAACTACCAAAATTGAACCAGGAAGAAATAGAAAACCTGAACAGACCTATAGCCACTAAGGAAATTGAAGCAGTCATCAAAAATCTCCCAACAAACAAAAGCCCAGGGCCAGATGGCTTCCCAGGGGAATTCTACCAAACACTTAAAGAAGAATTAATACCTATTCTCCTGAAACTGTTCCAAAAGATAGAAATGGAAGGAAACCTTCTAAAATCATTTTATGAGGCCACCATTACCTTGATCCCAAAACCAGACAAAGATCCCCTCAAAAAGGAGAATTACAGACCAATATCCTTGATGAACATGGATGCAAAAATTCTCACCAAAATACTAGCCAATAGGATCCAACAGTACATTAAAAGGATTATTCACCACGACCAAGTGGGATTTATCCCTGGGCTGCAAGGCTGGTTCAACATCCGCAAATCAATCAACGTGATACATACATTAACAAAAGAAAGAACAAGAATCATATGATCCTCTCAATAGATGCAGAAAACACATTTGACAAAGTAGAGCATCCTTTCTTGATCAAAACTCTTCAGAGTATAGGGATAGAGGGTACATACCTCAATATCATTAAAGCCATCTATGAAAAACCTACAGCCAATATCATTCTCAATGGGGAAAAGCTGAGAGCTTTTCCCCTAAGGTCAGGAACGCGGCAGGGATGTCCACTCTCACCACTGCTATTCAACATAGTATTAGAAGTCCTAGCCACAGCAATCAGACAACAAAAAGAAATCAAAGGCATCCAAATCGGCAAAGAGGAAGTCAAACTCTCACTCTTTGCAGATGATATGATACTGTATGTGGAAAACCCAAAAGACTCCACCCCAAAACTGCTAGAACTCATACAGGAATTCAGTAAAGTAGCAGGATATAAAATCAATGCACAGAAATCAGTGGCATTCCTATACACCAACAACAAGACAGAAGAAAGACAAATCAAGGAGTCGATCCCTTTTACAATTGCACCCAAAACCATAAGATACCTAGGAATAAATTTAACCAAAGAGGCAAAGGATCTGTACTCAGAAAACTATAAAATACTCATGAAAGATACTGAAGAAGACACAAAGAAATGGAAAAACGTTCCATGCTCATGGATTGGGAGAACCAACATTGTGAAGATGTCAATGCTACCTAGAGCAATCTACACATTCAATGCAATCCCCATCAAAATACCATCCACTTTTTTCAAAGAAATGGAACAAATAATCCTAAAATTTGTATGGAACCAGAAGAGACCCCGAATAGCCAGAGGAATATTAAAAAAGCAAAGCTGGCAGCATCATAATTCCAGACTTCCAGCTCTATTACAAAGCTGTCATCATCAAGACAGTATGGTACTGGCACAAAAACAGACACATAGATCAATGGAACAGAATCGAGAACCCAGAAATGGACCCTCCACTCTATGGTCAATTTATCTTTGACAAAGCAGGAAAGAATGTCCAATGGCAAAAAGACAGTCTCTTCAACAAATGGTGTTGGGAAAATTGGACAGCCACAGGCAGAAGAATGAAACTGGACCATTTCCTTACACCACACACAAAAATAGACTCCAAATGGTTGAAAGACCTAAACGTGAGACAGGAGTCCATCAAAATCCTAGAGGAGAACACAGGTAGCAACCTCTTCGACCTCAGCCGCAGCAACTTCTTGCTAGAAACAGCGCCAAAGGCAAGGGAAGCAAGGGCAAAAATGAACTATTGGGATTTCATCAAGATAAAAAGCTTTTGCACAGCAAAAGAAACAGTCCACAAAACCAAAAGACAACCGACAGAATGGGAGAAAATATTTGCAAATGACATATCGGATAAAGGGCTAGTATCCAAAATCTATAAAGAACTTATCAAACTGAACACCCAAAGAACAAATAATCCAAAGAAGAAATGGGCAGAAGACATGAACAGACATTTTTCCAAAGAAGACATCCAAATGGCCAACAGACACATGAGAAAGTGCTCAACATCGCTCGGCATCAGGGAAATCCAAATCAAAACCTCAATGAGATACCACCTCACACCAGTCAGAATGGCTAAAATTAAGAAGTCAGGAAACGACAGATGTTGGCGGGGATGCGGAGAAAGGGGAACCCTCCTACACTGTTGGTGGGAATGCAAACTGGTGCAACCACTCTGGAAAACAGTATGGAGGTTCCTCAAACAGTTGAAATTAGAGCTACCGTTCGATCCAGCAATTGCACTACTGGGTATTTACCACAAAGATACAAATGTAGGGATCCGAAGGGGTACGTGCACCCCGATGTTTATAGCAGCAATGTCCACAATAGCCAAACTGTGGAAAGAGCCAAGATGTCCATCAACAGACGAATGGATAAAGAAGAAGTGGTATATATACACAATGGAATATCATGCAGCCATCAAAAGGAATGAGATCTTGCCATTTGCAACAACGTGGATGGAACTGGAGGGTGTTATGCTGAGTGAAATAAGTCAATCAGAGAAAGACATGTATCCTATGACCTCACTGACATGAGGAATTCTTAATCTCAGGAAACAAACTGAGGGTTGCTGGAGTGGTGGGGGTGGGAGGGATGGGGTGGCTGGGTGATAGACATTGGGGAGGGTGTGTGCTATGGTGAGCACTGTGAATTGTGTAAGTCTGTTGAATCACAGACCTGTACCTCTGAAACAAATAATGCAACATATGTTAAGAAAAAAGAAAAAGAAGAAGATAGCAGGAGGGGAAGAATGAAGGGGAGTAAGTCAGAGGCGGAGACGAACCATGAGAGACGATGGACTCTGAAAAACAAACTGAGGGTTCTAGAGGGGAGGGCGGTGGGGGGATGGGTTAGCCTGGTGATGGGTATTGAGGAGGGCACGTTCTGCGTGGAGCACTGGGTGTTACGCACAAACAATGAATCATGGAACACTACATCCAAAACTAATGATGTCATGTATGGTGATGAACATAACAATAAAAAATTTAAACAAAAGAAGTGCTGAGTCTGAGTGGAATATGTTTAGAGTTTAAATTTTGGAGGTCTAAGAAATGATCAAAGCAGTGGGTAGGGACTGATGTAGAGAAAAAACGTGTGTGCATAATGAGGACATGAAGGACCCAAAAAGCCTGGATGTGGTGGTTGGACGTGAGTATTCAGCCGCCGAGAATGCTGGAGCAGTGTTGCAGACAGTGTTCTGTGCGCAGTAATCATAGCTGTTCACATTCAAAGTTGATTGTGAGTTTTCAGAACAAGGACAGATGAATTATTACTTCTAACAACCACCCTCCTTCCTCACACCCTGATTCTTGCCCCTGGGGTAATGCAATGAGATGCAATTAGAGCTACATCAGATGTCCCCCCACACACTGTGGTCCACAAATAAAAATATAAACCTGGGTGGTTGTATTGGATGGCTTGTTTCATAGTCCTCCTCCCGTTCTGAAAAAGGAAAATAAAACTTATTTCTTGTCTAAGAAAAACCAGAGTTGGACAGTAGGTGAAGTGGTAAAAACAGATTTTATTCAGAGCTATTAAAATAGGGGAAAATAGACTTGACCATAGACCAGGCTCAACTCTGACATAGCATAGGCAAGTGGAAATTATAGCCAAGGAGCAGGTGTGTGGCAATGCATAAAAAATTTCTAAGAAGAAACACCAGGGCTAAGGGGGATTCTGGCAAAACTGACCTAACGGGATTCTTGCTGAAGGCAGGCCAGGTGATCAGACCCCACGTGGGGCCAGAGGGGAGGATGGGCAACCTGACCAGACACCCAGGGTGGGGGATGCTGGTTAAACTGACTGGGCAGGGTCCTTGCTAAAACTCGATTTTACAAGGAAGTACACAGACGGGTCCAGGAGAAGGTTCAGGAGCCTGACTAAAGTTTGGTCAAGCAAAGAATCTTTTGTCACTCCCTAATATAAATAAATTCTCCTTGGAAAGGATCCTGGGTTCTCACCCTTTGGAATGTAAATAAATGATTCCAAGAAGAAGACATTAGTGTCTCCGGCTTCAGAACCCAGGGATGGTCCTGGGTCTCATCCCCACCTTGAACTGTAAACATACACTTCCAGGGAAGCAAATCTCTCCGGAAATTCTCCCTGTCTAATCACACGTCAACTTCCAAGGCTTGTTCTGTTAGCCCAAGCCTCAAGTTTAATAAAATTTGCTCAGAATGCTCTAACTGTGCAGAAACGTAAAAATATTTTCTCTATAGTTCCCCAGGTAACAATAGTGATGAAGTGTCCAACTTTTCCATGAACAAGGAGCAGTGACCAGAAGACCAGCAGAGGACTGTGACAGGACAGTATGGTATGATGCCTGACTGTACGTGTCACAGGGCACCCCAATATTTGGCTAAACCTTATTCTGGGTGTGTCTGTGAGGGGGGGTTTCTGGATGAGATTCACATTTGGATCAGTAGGCTGAGTAAACTAGAGATCCCCCCCATTAGGGTGGGCCCCATCCAATCCATTGAGGGTTCAGATAGAATAAAAGGCAGAATAAGAAAGAATCTTTTCTCTCTGCCTCACTGTCTTTCAGCTGGGACATTAGTCTTCTCCTGCCTTCAGACTCAGATTCAGACAGGATCTTATACAAATTCGCTCTCCTGGTTCTCAAGCCTTTGAACTCAAACTAGTACCACACCCTTAGCTCTCCTGGGTCTTCACTTGCCCATTACAGTTCTTGGACTCCTCCATAATCTTTTTTTTTTATTTTTTTATTGTTATGTTAATCACCATACAGTACATCATTAGTTTTTGATGTAGTGTTCCATGATTCATTGTTTGCATATAACACCCAGTGCTCCACGCAGAACGTGCCCTCCTTAATACCCATCACCAGGCTAACCCATCCCCCCACCGCCCTCCCCTCTAGAACCCTCAGTTTGTTTTTCAGAGTCCTTCGTCTCTCCTGGTGCGTCTCCCCCTCCGACTTACTTCCCTTCATTCTTCCCCTCCTGCTATCTTCTTCTTTTTCTTTTTTCTTAACATATGTTGCATTATTTGTTTCAGAAGTACAGATCTGTGATTCAACAGACTTACACAATTCACAGCGCTCACCATAGCACACACCCTCCCCAATGTCTATCACCCAGCCACCCCATCCCTCCCACCCCCCACCCCTCCAGCAACCCTCAGTTTGTTTCCTAAGATTAAGAATTCCTCATATCAGTGAGGTCATAGGATACATGTCTTTCTCCGATTGACTTATTTCACTCAGCATAACACCCTCCAGTTCCATCCACGTCATTGCAAATGGCAAGATCTCATTCCTTTTGATGGCTGCATAATATTCCATTGTGTATATATACCACTTCTTCTTTATCCATTCGTCTGTCGAAGGACGTCTTGGCTCTTTCCACAGTTTGGCTATTGTGGACATTGCTGCTATAAACATCGGGGTGCACGTACCCCTTCGGATCCCTACATTTGTATCTTTGGGGTAAATACCCAGTAGTGCAATGGCTGGATCGTATGGTAGCTCTATTTTCAACTGTTTGAGGAACCTCCATACTGTTTTCCAGAGGGGTTGCACCAGCTTGCCTTCCCCCATAGTCTTTTGAGCCCTTCCTTATAGTAAATATATACACAATATATCATATGTATATATATTATATTATAATATAACATAATAATGTTTTCAATTAGAGGAGGTTGGTTTTGTTTCTCTGGAGAATCCAGACTAATACCTATGGTAATGGCAGCTACCTGACAAGGCCAGAATTTTTGAGGAAAGCAGGAAGGAAATGGTGGGAAGGAGGCCATGAGAAGCACAAAGGATGCCCACCCCCCTCGCAGGCGTGTGCTCCGTGGGACAGGAGAGAACAGTTAAGAGGACTACTGTGCCCTCGGGGGAGAGCAGATCCCATTCTGAGAAAGAAGGAAACTTTCTGAGAAGAGTTTGAAGGGCCAGGGGATTTTTCTGGTGACAGACCAGATTGCAGAGGGCACAGTACAACATTTTGAGTGGTAGGGAAGGGGTGGGAGACTGAGTCCTCTTAAGGGATATAAAGAACCTTATGAGGCTCAAATCAGGGCGGGAAAAGACCACCTAAAAGCCTTGGTGCTCTGGTGGAGACTGACCTAAAGAGAGTTATGCATACAAAGCGATGGGATTATTCCTGATGATCTTTTAGGAGAAAGTAGGTAAACAGCTTTCATCTCATCCTCAGGCAGGGAGGCTGGGGGAGGGGAGGTCTTGCCAGGATTGCCGCATCCTGTGTGCCCCTCCCCCTTAAATGCTGTAATGAGACATGTGCCAGAGACAGGTAGTTGCAGAAATCGCAAGCTGAGCATTTGGCCACCGCCGAGGGGCTCCTACAGGCAGCCCGTTTCCATGCAGACTCAGCTTAAGTCACCAGCAACCACCAAGAGAATGAGAGGTGAAATTCAGCACTTTGGTTACATAATGGAAAAGGATTCATGGTCAGAGTTCTCCAAAGAGAATCTGGCCATTCAGAACGTCTCCTCAGAAGATCCTCAGGAACCCATTATGCACAAATTATGGAAGACCCAGCCAAGGGTAGGTCCTTCCTAGTGTTTCCCACCTTCCCCACGCTGGGTTTCACCCTGCTCCTCACTGACACCTATTCCTCACTGGACCACTGTCTGCTGCTTAGACTTCCCTTGGGCTGTCCTCTGACCCCTGGTAATGTTTCTTCCTCTTCTGGTGACTTCTCTCCCCTTGGTGCCCTTCCTCCCTTGCACAGTAAATAGGCACAATATCCACTACCTCACTGTCGTCTTCCAGCCTTCCCTTGGGCTTATGCCTGTCACACACCATGTGTCTTTATCCATTCTTCCAACATTACTAAGAGCCCACCTTCTAACAACAACTCCTGCAAGTTGCCTAAAGTGTGTGTTCTCTAGAAATGTACTCAGTGTACTCGGTGTGGCGTTGGCCATAGTTCCATCTCAAAGTCATCCCTGGGGTCCCACTCTAGCCATGGATGCTCTCTCTTAGCATCACCTCTTCCTAAATATAAGCAGTCCTTGAAACCCATTTCTCCCAAAGAACTCACCACTACAGGAAAACCACAGCAAAATCGCCCACTCACCCTCCCCAAAATATGAACTCGTAAGCACACTCACGACCTTGCCACTTGGTAATGAGGCTAATAGCTCACTTTTTTAAGCATTCATTTAACTGTTTTCCTGGTTGACTCTACATTATTTAGCCTCTCCCCTCGGTGGCGTCCTCTATATTTTAAGGTTTTAAGAAGGCACAAATCACAGCTTTATATTACGTAGTATCACATTCAGACAGATGTTGGTATTTTTATCTTGACGATGAAATAAAAAGTCGAGGGTATATTGGTGCTATCCTAAAATATGGCCAACTGTAGCCATACAGCTGCCCTCCACCACAGTTGGCCATTGGTCTTTGAAACTTAGAGTTGTGCGTTTTCCAGAGAATAGATCCAAATTTTGTGTTTTGCAGGTTGCAATTGCACCTGCCCTCGTTTGCCCTGGAAAGATACGTGAGTTTACTTTTTTAATTAAACTCTGGTTAATTTTTAAGTCTAGTGAGTCCTATAGGTCTTGAAGAGAATCACTTGCATATCCATGACAATGGAAGAATCTCGTCAATACCCCCAGGTTCTTCATTAATCTGTTTCCTTATAATTATCATGATCTAAGCGCAGCTGCAAGTACCACACATTTTCTCAGCAGTTTGCCAAAAAAGCAAGGTTCAGACTATTCAAGTCTTGGTATCAGAAGCTTGAGTCCTCCCCCTACCCTCTCCTGATCTTCGCTTGTTTGGTTATGGAGTCAGATAGGAAAAGGAAGGGGGAGACAAAGTCACTGAGGCCAACGCTGCTGGCACCCCAAGTCCGTCTCCCCGATGCACCGTCCCAGATGTGGTGAAGAGTTCCCGGTGTGCTCAGACTCATCCTGGACTTTGCAGCATCCCACCTCAGGCAGCCTGCTGAGCCTCCCTCATTTGTACTCCAGCGTCTTCTTGGTAGTTGGGAGGAAGGGAGGAGGATGTTAATGTCCCCAGTCAGTGGGAATGGAACAGGTGAATAAACCTGCTGGCCTTCAGGTGGGCCTTTCTGGGGGCACCATGCTTCTTGCAGGAGCAGCGCCGGCCTCAGCCCTCACTGTCACAGCTGCAAGCCCTATTGGTTTGTGCATATTATGGATAACAACCATACCCGCTACCTTCCCCCTCCCCACCTCACTCTCCTATTCCCTAACTCCTGCTTCCTGAAATCGTCTCTCTTCAGAATTGAACTAAGACCCTCCCCTCCATCAATTTTGCTGTGTGTGTAAGTCAGGAAATTGGGCCAGGAGATAACTGGTTTGATGAGCCCATTTTAACATTAAGTGACAATCTGGGATCATCTGAAAATTTCCCTACTCCCTCAAAAAGTCCTGACCTGTACATTGGCTCAGTATAGCCGGTCATTGAGTGAATATAAAGTAGACAGACCTGAGAAGCTGAGAAGATGTGTCTCTCTTTCAGATGATATAACTCATGTGAGAACCCAGGGCCGGTCCCCAGGGTACCATCGTGAGAAGTAGTCAGCCTTAGAACAACACTGACAAAACCAATGACTCAAAAAGTCCATACAGACACTATCTTATTCTTCGCATCCTAAGAAACCTTGGAAAATCAATAAATGTTCATTGACTGACTCTTTAGCTTCGATTGAAGACAGCAAAACAAAGGCTCTGAAGCAAAATTTGACCTTCCATCCATGTGATACTCCTGTGGTCTCAGAGAAGCCATATCCCAGGGGGAACCAAGGGTCTGGATGATCAGAGAAGTCAGATCATCCAACGATGGCCAATCTCTCCCAGGCTATTTATTCTTGATTTTTACATAACTCTCACTTCCAATTTTTGACGACACACGTGACGTGTGTTTAAAGTGTTTCATTGAAGTTTTCCTCTCCATGTTTTAAACTAATACAAATCGTGTTAAAGCAACATGTATTCAGATAACACTCTTTGTGTATTAAGATCCAAAAAAATATAATTTGGGAAAATGGCTATGATAAAATATTTATAGGGTTTAGGCATGAATTTCTGTAACTTCGGGTTTTTTATTTTTTTTGTTTTTTTTAGTTTGGAGGGTTTGGGGCTTTATTGGGTTTTGGGTTTTTTTTTGGTCATTTGGTCATATGTGTATTTCCCAGTACAAGAAAGGGCTGATCTAAAAATAAAAGAAAGAAATGTTGGCATTAGGGTCATGTTTTATTATTGATAAGTTTAAAGACACAAAATTCATGATTTTTAGTTGTGGGATGTCAGGGATGGGATCTGACATATATCTGCATAAATTATTTAAATGAGGGAGTACATTTGAATATCTTGTTTGTAGATGACAGAAGTCATTCAGAGGAGGTCACACAGAGAACTTTATGTAAGTGGCCAGAAGAAAAGGTAGATGACTTTACTAGGGGCAAGAGGACTGACAGATGTTTAATGTGTCAAAGGGGGTATAGTAGTCTGCTCTGGCTGTGTGCTGCCATGGCCTTTTTCTGTGGGCACACGCTGGGGGCAGGGTGTGGGGAGGGGGCACTGGTGCCTCCTCCTCTTACGGGGACACCTGTCTCATCGGATTAGAGATCCACCCTCATGACCTCATTTAGCCTTAATTACCTCCCAAAGGCCCCACCTCTAAATACCATTATAATGGGAGTTAGGGTCCAATACATGAATTTCCTGGGGACACAATTTAGCGCACGAAGAGGGTCATCCCCTTCAATGCACTAATTTCTCTTTTTAGAATCTATCCTTATACACTGTTCCCAACTATAGAAAATAGGTGCATAAATTTTTTTCCTTGCAAAAAAAAAAAATGGAACTAACCTAAAATGTGCAACAGCAGGAGAGGACATAGGAATGACAAATCCACTCAAAAAATTATGTAGCCTTTAATCATGGCAACCATAGTGACTGCAGCAGTAGGGAAACACTAATAATAGGATGACAAAGGTTTTTGTTTTTTTTTTAAGTGTGGAGGCTTGGTAAATCTAGTTAAAATGGAACTGGGTTTGGGTTGTTTTAGTTATTGTTATCATTATGGATTGAATTGTTTCCCCCGAAAAGCCATATATGTTGAAGCCCTACCCCCAGTACTTCAGAATGTGACTGTCTTTGGTGATGGGGCCTTTACAGAAGTGATAAAGGTAATATAAGGTCATAAGGGATGGACTCTAATCCAATCTGACTGGTGTCCTTATAAGAAGTGGAAGAGACACCAAGACACGCATGCATGCGTATGCATGGAGGCACAACCACGTGAGGATACAGGGAGAAGGTGGCCAACCGCAAGCCAACAAGGCTCTCTCCAGCCCCCCACCCTGGTCTTTCTGGAGAGTCCCTGTTGGAGGTGCAAGGAACAGAGTCTGTGAGTGAGTGTGAACCCTCTTGCATCTGCTGCTCCCGGGGTCTCTCTGCTGGCATGCTAGTCCACCCCAGGCCAGGAGCAATCACTTAAAATTTTAGCTGATTTCTTTGAAACACTTGTATAGTAGAGGGACTTCCTCCTATGCTCTGTCCCCCTGCTAATGTCCTTCCTTTCTGGGGGAAGGGCTCTGGCTCTTTGGATTTCAGGCTACTCCATTGCCCTGTGATCTTAAGATCTCTGACTCCTAATGGCTTCGGGAAAAGCTACGATTTTGTACTTTCTCCAGCATTTTCTCATTGAAGTCTGCATGACATTCTTTCCAGCTATCTACACCCCAGGCAAAAGTGGAGCCCCTATCCAATGTTAAGCAGCCAGTTTGCTGCGTGTAAATGCTGAATTCAGTACCAGAAGAAATGTATCTCGCAAACAGTGTCAAGCACAGTGCTCTAAAGCTCTCCCACGAAGCTCTGATGTCACTGATAATTCTCTATCGCTCAAAACATTTTCAAGAAATTACGTGTACTACCTTACGCCAGTTAGAATGGCAAAAATGGACAAGGAAAGAAACAACAAATGTCAGAGAGGCTGTGGAGAAAGGGGAACCCTCTTACACTGTTGGTGGGAATGCAAGTACAGCCACTTTGGAAAACAGTGTGGAGGTGCCTCAAAAATTTAAAAATAGAGCTACCCTATGACCCACCAATTGCACTCCTGGGTATTTACCCCAAAGACACAGATGTAGTGAAAAGAAGGGCCATATGCACCCCAATGTTCATAGCAGCAATGTCCGCAATAGCCAAACTGTGGAAAGAGCCAAGATGCCCTTCACCAGATGAATGGATAAAGAAGATGTGGTCCGTATATACAATGGAATATTACTCAGCCATCAGAAAGGATGAATACCCAACTTTTACATCAACACGGGTGGGACCGGAGGAGATGATGCCAAGTGAAATAAGTCAAGCAGAGAAAGTCAATTATCATATGGTTTCACTTATTTGTGGAACATAAGGAATATCATGGAAGACATTAGGAGAAGGAAGGGGAAAATGAGTGGGGGGGAATCAGAGGGAGAGATGAACCATGAGAGACTATGGACTCTGAGAAATAAACTGAGGGTTTTAGAGTGGAGGGGGGTGGGGGGATGGGTTAGCCCGGTGATGGGTATTAAGGAGGGCGCGTACTGCATGGAGCACTGGGTGTTACACGAAAACCATGGATCGTGGATCACCACATCAAAAACTAAGGATGTATTGTATGGTGACTAACATAACATAATAAAATAAAATTAAAAAAAAAAGAAATTACGGGTAAACACCCAGGTAAAGGGAACAATAGATGGAAAGAGAAGAAACCCATACCCAAACATGCTAACTTGGAGGATTGCTCTTCTTGCCCTTTCCCAAACCTCCTCCAGAAGTCAAGTGTGATGCTGTGGGAGTGGGGGAGATGCAGAGATACTGTGAAGTGAGAAGGACATTGACAGTCTGAAGGCTCTTATCCTTTTGAATGAAACACCATTTTGAATAACAATTATTTTGCAATACCTGTTTTACTATTCTGAAATTAAATTCATAGATAACATAACTCAGATACCTAAATTTCAAGATGAAAAAAGAACTCCAACATAACGCCCCGTATATGGTATAAAGGAGATTTAACAGGGAAGCTGTTTATAAGAGAGCAAATGCAATGCTCCGTGGAACTCCACCCAAGACATAGGAAGTAGTCAAATCCCGGCCTCCACACTGAGACTCACCAGGAATGCAGCAGCTATACCTCTCGAGCGATCCTGTGTCTCATGACAGCAACTCAGAGACTGCAGGTGGTGGTGCTGTTGGTGATGTAGTTTGCCAAAACGGCAAACCACCCTGGATGAAGCCCCTCGCAAAACCAACCTTAATCTTTCCAAGGTCATTGCATTCGTGGAAAATTCAGTGCCTTAGATGCACGACAAACACATTTTATGCTTTTATTTATTGTGAAATATTTACAGCGAAACATAAGCTCATATAAACATATCTCTCACTATCCATCAAGTGAAAGTTTTGCAGGCTTCTGAGGATACCTGCCCTCAACTGAAAGCCACTGGCACGTGTGAGTCATTAAGAACGTCAAGCACCCACCCACATTCACACCTTTTACCAATGCGGTATGGCTCACATGAGTCAGGTGACGCGCCCAAGGTCACCTGGGTAGCAAGCCCAGTTGCTTCTCTCCAGCTCTTTCCCCTGTATCATGCTGCCAGGGGACTCCAGAGCCCCAAGAAGGAAAATGCAACTCAACAATGACCCCCTGACCAAAACACTCATGGTGATGACCTTAACAGTGCGTGCCTTTCAGCAGCAGGTGAGAGCTTGTGCCCCTTTTGTTTCTGGCACCAGGTGAGCCAATGAGTGGAAAGTGGCCACTAACGTGCATTAGCGCATGGACCTTGACTGCCTAGAGGTTCCAAAAACAATGTGAACAATTGCCTAAAAACAAAATCAGTGTTTACGTGCCCCTCATTGCTTTTGACATAAATCATTCATTGCGCAAGTATGTATGGACCACATGGAATGTGCCTGCCCAGGCTACACAGAGAGCAAGGCAGCGTGGAGCTGCCCACCTTCACAGAATTGAATGGGAAAGGAGACATTCAGTAGTTCGTCATACAAACAATTATGTCACTAGGTAGCACAATGAAGACGTCTAAGGTGATGTGTTAACATAGTCAAGGCATTAACCCAACAGGGTGTAGGTTTGTTAGAGTTCCACCAGGGAAGCAGAATGTTCCCAGTGACACAGAGTAAGGGGTTCATTATAGGGACTCAACTTCACACAATCATAGGAGATGCCAGGGAAGTAAAGGCCCAGAAAGAGGCGGTGAGAGGATCAGGAGAGAGGATCACTCACCAGGGATTACGAAGGGAAGCCCATGAGAAGTCCATGGAGGAGCTCCCGCCTCTGCATCCAGGATGGGCCTGTCGTCACTGCCATCAGCAAAAAGAATAGGACAGCAGGGAGGCAAACTGGGGCCTGGGAAGAAAAACCGGGGCCCCTGCCTTTCTCCCAGCTCTCCTAACCCCCATGACACACGCACCCTGCAGAAGCCAGCCCCTTGCCCCTCAGGGCCTGCACACACCCCTGCCCAGGACCCAAAGGGGCAGAAGGAGGTCAGGAGGGCCAGGGTACTGGAGGGCCGGCATGTGTGAGCTTCCAGGGCATCTGGGCATCATCCTTCTGAGCATGTAGTAGCGGGGCCTTCATATCTACCTTCCAGATCTTAGGCACATTTCTGTGGCCAACTCCCACCCAGAACCATAGTGGGAAGAGTAGCTAGTGGACCTAGCACAAAACCATACAGATGGCTTCACCAAGGACAATCCAAAGGATCAGCTGGAGTCAGACAAAGTGAAGAGGGAGGAAGTGAATGTTCTAAGCATGTGCAAAGGCCCTGAGGTGGGCCCCACCATGGACCCCTGTGGAATCTCCTGTACTAGAGTGTGATTTGGAGAGAGTGGTACATGGCCAGGGAGAGTTGGGGTGGAGCCAACCGGGCCTCAGGCCATAATAGGATTTTAGATTTTATCCTAAGAGTGGTGGAGATCTAGGGGAAGATGTCACCTAGCACGGAGAGAAGACAGGGAACCAGTTTTGGAATCAGAAAGACCTGGGGTCAGAAGACAGGCATGTCACTCTGGGAACTGTATCATGTGACTTCACTTTGCTCTTAGTACAATGGAGGCAAAAAGAACACCACAGGATTAAGTCAGGATTAAGTGAACTAACCCAGGAGAGCGCCTGTGTGCAGGAGACCACACTTTCTGCAAAGGGCCACACAGCAATTACTTCAGGCTCTGTGGGCCACACAGGCTCTGTCCCAGCTCCTCACCTCTGCCCCTGCGGCCTATAAGCAGCCACAGATGATCCGTAAACATTGGCTGTGTACCAACAAAACTGTACTTACGGATGCTGAAACTTAGATTCCATATAATTTTCACATGTAATGAAATATTATCCTTCTTTTGATTCTTTTCAACATTTAAAAATTTAAAAACCATTCTTAGTTTGCAGGCCATACAAATATAAGCAGCAGACTGATTTTGACTCACGGGCTTTAGTCTCCTGACCCCTGTAGTCGACACTAAACAAGTGTCTCTCCCCTTTCCTTGATCCTTACACACACACACACACACACGCACACATGCACACAGACACGAACACCACACACACGCACACACATGCACACACATACCACACACAGACGCAAACACATGCATGCATGCCAAGCATGCACACATATACACACATACCACACAGAAAGACACATACATACACACGCACATCACACAATGAACACCACGCACATGCATACGCATGCGCACACATACAGCCACACACCCCATAACTGTGAAGATGCAGAAGGGATGGGCACTTTCTTCCACCACCTGCTGCTGCCAGGGTACAAGCCTTCAGGCTAACCACATTTCACCTAATCCCACCCTACTTGCACTTTCTAAGGAAAAAAACTAGGCCAACTATAGGTTTAGAATTAGTTTTTGATTTAGACAATAATTTGCTATTATTTGAACTACCTCAGATTTATGAGCCATGAAATTGAAGCACAATATTGCCAATTGTTCTCAAATTAAGTTACCCTATAAAATATCATACATTCTTAAGGTTTCTGAACAGAAATATAATCAATATATTCTGCACTGTATTTCCCCCACAGACTTTATTGGAATCATTCATTTTCTGCTCTGTCAGCCCAGTAGGATTACATACTGGTCATGAATCTCTCAGTCTGAAGCCGTTGGCTGGGCAGTAATTCTCACAAATCTTCCCATCAGTCTGTGGGTTCCAAATCACATTGTATTGCGAGAAATAACATGCCTCCGCCAACAAAGGAGGGAAGGCAAATGTGGGGTAGCTCACAGCCCAGGACCCAGCCTGCCACCTCCAACTCTGCATTTCACCCAGGTCCAGGGAGACGCCGGAGCGCCTGCTTCAGAAATGTTGGAGAGTGTGTCTCACCCGAGGCCATAGCCCGTGGCGTGATTTACAGGCTGAACTAGGTGAGAGTTAAATATTTACCATCTGCAGACAAGCACAGCTTTCTCCCCACGCAGCAGGGATGGGGGACGTCTGCACACACTCACGTGGGAGCAGCTTCAATCCCAGCAGCTGGGCCATGTCAGGTGAGGACGGGGCAGGTGTGTGCGTGTGTGCGCGTGTGTGTGTGTGTGCATCTCTACGAAGGTAAGTGCCAGAAGAGACTTCAGGGGCCCACCATCCATCCCTTTGTTTTACTGGTGTGTCACCGAAGATGTGACCTACTCAAATTCAGTGCAGCCAAATTCTGTTCCCCCAAATGGCGTCCCCTTCTGGTAAATGGATTCATCCTTAAGGAAAGGAAAAAGTGGAATGCAACTCAGCCACACACCTTTCCCCGTAACTTTACAAACACATTCTCCATTCCTTGATTTCTGTGTCCCAAATGTTGCCAGATCCTCCGGGTTAGATATTTTCTGCCTGCCTGCCATCCACATCCATTTTCTGCCCTTCTCTGTCCTGTATGGACGACATCAGAGGGCCCCATGGACCTCTGGTTCTGGTCGTGCCTGGTCAATGGGCGGTGTGAACAGAAGAGTGAGGAGGAGTCTTGGCCACCTCCCTCTCCGCGGCCAGGCGTCCAGGACTTGGCAGCGTCCCTGTACCTAAGGGCCTCTCCATACTAGTCGAGCCGCCTCTCCCTGTCCCATCAGCCCTGGGGATGGTCACAGCTCCTCAGGCCTGCTCCACCCCCTGTCTGTCCCAGTCTGCTGCCCTCCGAGTCCTTCACTCTCCTCTCCCCGTCCCTCTCATCTCTGCTGCAAGTTCTCAGGCGCTCCACGGGGAGGATCGTCCTCCCTCTTCTCACAGGAGAGACTGGTCTTCCCCAGTGGCATCGGGAGCACTCACATGGCAAGACCCGGTTGTTGACACGGCGCCTCCTATAGGTTTGGCAGCATCCATTCACCCTTTGGGTCATCAAACTCCCAGGATCTGGCAAGGCAACTTTAAAGCCCCCCGTCAGAGCCACGCAGAGCTAAGGAGGCGTTTCTACTTAAGATCTCCAGTTATCTTCCATGCGTTGACATTACCACTTATGCCCTACTCTGAGTAAACTGTGGAAGACCCCTGAGTTCAGGGGGCAGGCTTGGCATCTGACAGAAGAACCAAGGTCAAAGATGCCTGGAAGGATGGACAGGTGTGCCTTCCACGGCGAAGCTTTTGTGACACACACCTGTGAGAGATACTGGTTTAAGGAAACCTGCACCTCACAGCCACTCCTTAGCAGTAGCCCCCTCTGCCTTTCTGAGGAACACCCTTGGCGGTGACATTTTGCTGTGACTGATCCCTCTCACTGCATCCCCCTGAGCCTGCTTCAGCTCTCTGCACTGCAGAAGGAAGAGATGAATTCACCACATCAGCAAAATACCATTTTCAGTTGAGATCTGCCTTGGGGTTTACAGGGTTCCTAAATAGAAACTGGCAAGTACACAGACATAACACTAACAGAAAACACCAACTGAGTGTTTGTATAAAAGAGCCCATCTTTGACACATCAAGGTCATTTCCAAGTAGCTAGCTCTAGGTCAGCGCTGTCCTGTAGAATTTTCTGCAGCAGCAAAACCTTCCATCTGCTCTGCCCAACCAGTAGCCACTAGCCACGTGTGGCTATTGAGCACTTGACGTGTGGCCAGTGGGACCAAGAAAATGCATCTTATATTTTATTTACTTTCAAATAATTTAAATGTAAATAACCACATGTGCTAAGGTATTGGACAATGCAGCTATAGATAGTTCTGTTCAAATAACTGCCCCCTCTTGTGCAATAAAACCTGGCTGAGAAACCTTACTTCTGGAATAAGCTACTGTAAGAAAGTAGTCCATTAGTGACACAGAAAAACTTCCCAGAGTCTGATAAATATTTTGAGAGTGATTCAGCAGGCACAACCTAAGTTGGAGACATTTCCATGAAATTTCCTTGGCATTGTTCTGCAGAGTTCAAAACTTAAAGTTCAATGATAGTCTACAGGCAACTCCCACTGACTCCTAAAACAACCACAGAAATACGATTCTTATAGCAGGCAGGTGGCGAACATTCGTTACACTTCGATATACTGTCTTTCTCAATATTGACCTGCTTGATCTCAATATTTACCAAATGCATACAGAATGCTAGCTTCTGTAAAGGTTACAAAAGGCATAACTGACATGACATTTGCCTTGTCTCTGGGTCCGGGCTCTGTGGTGGTTTAAGGAGAGCAAACCATGAAGTGAAGAGTATGGAGTTCACTCACTGACCAACTCTGCCCAAAGGGTCTTGTGACACTGTTGTCTTTCCCCTTGACTTGTACCCATCCAAGGATGGTGCTGGGAGACAGAACCACACTGGCACAGAGTAAAGGAGTTATAATAAGCAAGAGTCTAGTTTTTAAGCTGGTGAATTAGCAGTGTTTTTGCATATAAAGATATCTTAGGAAAGTGATACAGCAGTAATCATGGGTTTCAAACATTTTGCATTTTAGCTCTACTTCAAAGGAAATAGGCAGCCAATTCCCTCCCTTTAGGGACACAGTCCTAGAAGAGATGACATCTTTTTCAGGATCCTCTAAGCAGTGGTGATACTTAAAATAGTTGACAACCTGTACAGTATGAACTCCAGCACCTCAGAACAGATAGCCTTATGAGCGCCAGCGAATCAGAATTGACACCTGACATAGCCCCATGTGTGCCAGCAAACAGCCCTGGAATCAGTGGTTGATTCACACGAGGGGGTTCAAGGTAGAGGTGGAATGGGATTTAAGATCATAAAAATATTTTATAAATCATGGTGGTATATAGGTTTGTCAACCATTGAGTGGATTAGCAAGCAGGAGTGTTCAGTGATGAGAAACATCACCATGATGAATTGACAACATTTACTCTAAGGAATCACTAAAATCTTAACACATTTTAAGGAAACTTCAAGGAAGGTGACCTTTGAGGAAGGGGCAGACAGTGATTTGAGGGGCGTGGGGAGGTTGGGGTGCTGGGGGTGCTCTAGTTCTGCATGTCCCCACTCAAGGACCATACGCTTTGTGAAAAGTAACCAAGCTACATGCCTACAATTTGTGTACTTTTTTGGACTTGTACTTCAGGAAGATATTTTTACTAAGCAAATGAAGCAAAATGTTGTAGGCAAGTATTTATTAATAGAAATAATCCTCAGAATAGTGTCAAATGAGAAAAGCAAGCTATGAAATAAGGTTTATGATGATCCAAATTTCACAAAGTATGTATGTGTGTATATCTATGTGAACACATGTGTGTGTGTGAGCAGATACATACTTACCTAAAAATACCTGCTTCTGAACAATAGAATTAGGGGTGATTTCAAAATCATTTCTTAAGTGTATTTTTAATTTTTTATAATAAACATGCATTGATTCTATAGGAAGAAGTACATATATTATTTTACTGCAGAAGGAGCCTGTGCACGGAAAGCAGGTAGGATACGGGGTCCCGGTGAGTCGCCCCGTCTTTCCTCCCTGGACCCAACGTATGTTCGGCACTCAGCATATACTAGCGATTGTCATCCCTACTGACTAACCCTAAGGCAGCACTAAAATCTTAACACATTTTAAGAGTCACATTCCACATTAGCAGCACCAAGGTTGGGCATGTTGTTAATTACTGAGCGGTTTTTAATTACTAATCATCACAGAAATCTGTACCAACTGGCACAGCGCTTCGCCAAATAACAGTCTTGCCTCTGGGGTAAACATGAAGAGATGGGTGGGCAGGAAATGCACTGACAATATTCACACGGAAAAAAATATCTGGAAAAGGCAGCAATTTTATTCATCAGAGCAACATTCATATTAACTTCCATGGGGCAAATGTACAATAATCAAAGACTAATATGAAGATGTGCTTTTTTTATAGACGTCTCCAAAGCATCAGGATTCTTTAAACTACCACCTGTATAGTAAGGAACTCAGAAAGGCAGTAACATTCTTTGGTGTTTTCTCTTTTATTTATTAAAGAACATGTTACCCATTTCCAGTTTTTTTCACGGCATTTGTGGTATGTAAGGTACATCCCCCACAAAGCATAATCCACATCTAACTCATCAGACGACATGAGAGCAAGCCTGACAAGGCGCAGATAACAGTGAATGTCTTCATATAAATATCCAATAATGGGATATTTCACAGTGTGCACATCGGCTTTGAATTTAATCTTATTCTTAACCTGCAAGTTCTGATTTTCCAGGAAATCTTAGATTTCGGATTGATCCTAATGTGTATGCTCCTTTTTCACGGATAATATACATTAATGCCCCACATATTAAACATACATAAATATTGTCTTCATATTATGTAAGATAACAAAAATATTTTAAAAGTCATGGTAAGATAGAGGTTTATCCGCCATTGATGGGATTCACAAGGAGTGTCGAGTGACAAGTAAATTAAGATGATGAATTTGCAGCTTTCACTTAGTTACTTGGTGGAATTCACGAAAATCTTGAAACATTTCAAAAGCCAAATTCTACTCTGAAAGGTGCGAAACAGACTCCTTCTCTCCCCCACGAAGTATTCATTCTGATTATTTCTGCCTCGCTGTGTCCCCACAACACTGGCAAAGCGGGAGCCCAGCCTTGGGACAGAGAGGAAGGATGATCCCATGTTGGTGTGATGCAGGTCATCAGCCACATGCAGAATGGAACTGGAGAGACATCTTCGCTAGACCAAAGTTACGTTCCTGACAGTCTTAGGACTGGCCATGATGAAGGAAACCTGCGGGCGACCTGCGGGTCCCGGCCACCAGTGGTCAGGTCCCTGGTAACAAAGGGAAGGGGGTGCATTGAATCAGTGGAGAGCAATATAAAAGGCAAACTTGAGCTGACAGCTCCACTCATCAGGTAAGAAGAAATGTGAGGGCCCAGAGAGGAACCAAAGATGTCCTTCCTTTATTGCATTATTTTCAATAACCACACCCTCCAGAAGTTTCTGAGTTCAGGGCCTTACGAGTAATGCAGTTCAAAGAATCCCATATTTGTTTGTACGAAGGCAAATGACAGCAAAGATGCACTATTCTGGTTTGTTTGTTTTTTTAATCTTCCTATGGAAATTCTAACTTCTGTATGAAAATATAAAATATGTCTAAACTTCTTTAAAAACATACTTTCCTCCTAAAGGCGAGGGACAAAGTTGAATTGACTGTACAGGTCCACCTGCTCTCTCCTCGGGAGGCCGTGCTGTGCCTCCTCTCAGAAATGTGGTCTTTGCCATTCTCCTTGGGTAACGTGACCCCAAGCAAACCACATACTCCTCCAGAGGGGCCAGTACCTGCCCAACAGTACTGCCCTATTGCAAAACATGTAATATGTTTTCCTGCCAGTCCTGAGACTGCTGACTCAGCTGCACTGCACATCCTAAATAATGTAACTGGGCACCATGCATTATTTATGTTGCAATGGAACGTCAGTAAGTCTTGAGGATAAAATCACTCTGGCTCACAGTCTTAATTTTAATGAGTCCCCGTCATGCAGGGAGAACAGGAGCCTGCTGGATTCACCTCACCACCGTGCTCTAAGAACCAGGCTTCTGCTGTGAAAATGCTTTGACATTTTTGCAGTTGTTGTTTGCCTTTTGTTTTCCCTGCTGGGCTGTGCAAATGCGTTGCTGTTTTTCTAAATTTATTAAGGTTGTATTTCTGTTTATTTCGGGAGAGCGGTGATTAGAGGGGAAGACTCGATCCACGTTTCAAGTCGTTCATGCACTCACCCTTCAAAACTGACAGGCTTGGGAGAGAAAGAAACAGAGTTGCCCAAAATAAACAGAAAAATTGACTGTCAGGGAGTTGAGGCCTGGAAAGAGGAGAGGAAAAGGAGGGCTGTTTGTATTAACTATTCACCAAGATGTAAAGCATTTGCAAAGCCCATGACTTCATATAAAAACAAAGGGTACTTGCCCTTCCCATTAGCTGTAATTGTTAGTAAGACTTTCTAATTTTATTTACTAGTGTTGTCCTCACGTGTTTTGTTGGCAGTTATACCTGCATTTACAGCACTTCACCAACAGAAACTCCTTTCTAGAAAATAAAGTCAGTATTACGTACCCTAAGTGTAAGTCCAGCCTGGATAGGAATCATCAGTGGAGAGAAGCGTCACATTTTGGTATACATCAGTTTGGAATGTCACTTCTTATTTTCCTTTCTGATCCTTCCTACAATTTACTACATGCTGTGGGGTCTCTGCAGCCTAAAATCCTGTTTCTCTTTCATCCACAGTGAAGGTAGTGTGCCTTAGGACCCACCTAAAACACAGGTTTTAAAGTGTTTCCCCACGACAGTGCAGCCTAGATTGTGAAGAGCCTCAGCATCAAGACCCTTCCATCTGACACTCGTCACAGCATCACACCCCAAATTTCTCTCCACGCTTTGTGGCAAGCTTGTGGAGTAGAAGTCATTCCCCACGCACGGTTCTAAGGAAAAGCCCTGCACTCAGTGATGACTTGCCCTTAGGAACAGTACTGTGCCTGTCTGTTACGCTGTCATGTTTGGGCCATGAAAATATTGTCCTCAAAGCAGATCACCTGGAGAACATGGCAAAACTATCCATTCTTTGGCCCTATCTCCCAGAAATTCTGATCCAGAAAGGCTGGAAGAGGCTCAGGACTTTGCATTTTAACAAACATCCAAAGAGCTTCAGGTATACCCTCCTTTGAGAACTACTGCTAAAGCAGCAAGTTACCAAGATACGGAAGCTTAGAGGGACTGGATGTACCTCCATGCTCAGCAAGCATTCCTTGGGATCCAGGATACTGGAAATACATCCTTCCTTTCTGCCAGTTAGTGATAGGAACAGGGACTGCCCCCCATCTCTCAGCCTCTGGTGAAAAGTCCCATGTTTAGGGGAGAACCCTAGCAGGGGAGTGGGCTTAGAGGTGGGGATGAGCAAGGCAGGGAGCTCCAGGCAGCCAGCAGGTACTTTTTGTGTGTGTTTACAGCCCAGAGTCACCAACAGACCTGACTCATGCCAGCTTGTCCCTGAGCAGAGCCCTCACGCTTCTGAAGCTTTCTCAGGGCTGTCAGCACTGAAAGCATCTGGACATACCAAGAGATGTGAAAAAGAGGCTCCCCACGACACCTCGGGTTGATCTTCCCCAAGGGAGTGTGGGGCTCTGGCATTCTGGACCTCAATCAGGAGGGTACCGATGGAGCAAGAGTCATGGAGGCTGGTACAGCAACAAATGGGGTTTGTAGCCCATCCTAAGTGTTAAAACTCCAGCTTCCTGTTTCAGTAACTGTTGGGTACAGGACATAATTAAAATCATGCCCGGTGCTGCATGACGATGTGGTGCCTGGAGGCTCATCACAATCAGGAGATCAGACATAGACGTGGAACGCTGGGTGGGGCTGGAAGCTGTGGTCTTGAAGGTGAGGATGAGACTGACCCCAAGACACTGCTTGCTCCTCAGAGCACTTCACTGGTCCCTGAGCCAGGTGTGGGCACACACTCAAGGCTCAGGGCTGGACCCTCCTCTACTTACAGGGGATCCACATGATTCCAATAAGGGCACAGGAACCTTCCAGTCCTGGAAAGGGTCCAGTGCAACCCCTACCCAATGTACTTAGCATGGGTATCGTGAATGCCCTGGAACACCAGCCAAATCATATTCACAGGCGATGTGAAGTTACAAAGTAGGCAAGGTGGTCATCAGCAATGTCACACCGTGCCAGCAGCCCCTCATGTCCATCTTGCTATGAGGTAGCCAATTACCCTTAGACCTAGTCACCTAGACAATCACTCAATGTTGTCTTAAAACTCAGACACACTCGGGTTGCACCCAAGTCCACTGAGCAAGGGGGTCCACAGGTGGGACCAAGAATCTGGGCATCCTAAAGGCCACGTCAACAGTTCCCCTATGGAGCCCCTGGCCCTTCAGACTTTCCCTTCCTTGGATTGTGTTTGAACAGAATACCCTTGAAAAAAACCAAAGTGCCCAAGACTGCAAATGAGCAAAGTGGCAATGTGATGTGGAATTATATACCTTTTTTAGTGACCCAAAACACAGCGTTTTTGTGCAGCATATTCATCTATACCAGTCTAATAATATTGCTTGTCATGACTGGATTGTGATTATCCGCAAAGCGACTGTGCCTACTGCACGCGCACGCCTTGTACTGCCTAGCTTGTGACAGCATAATTCTAGGCATTGGAGACATTCTCCACTTCAACAAATAACTTTTTAATGAGCACCTGGGAATACTGCGCTAGACTGCACGTGGTCCGTGGCCACCCGTTAGTTAAGATCCAAAAATGCTGAGCGAAAATAAGACCAGCAGGCTGAGCAGACGAGAAAACCAGCGTGAAGGGAGGACGGGGGCACGGACTCAACAGTGGCTGTGCTGTTGGCAAAGCCACGATCGCCCCACTGTGAGACCTAGTAATACGACGAAATGGGAGCCTCGGCAGCTGATGTACCGCGCCTGGCCTCCACGGATAGGACGTGCGTCTGCCCCCACCAGCTCCACCGCCACGGGGACTGGGAAGAGTTTTGGCTGCAGGCTCACTCCCAGCTGGAAATCTCTCAGCTGGAGCTACAGGGTTTTCAGGACCTGAGGCTAGTGCGGATATTCTGCACAATCGTGTAGTCTGGAGTCAACAACCCTCAACTCTGACAAGCCAGCTTTTCGGGCAGGAGCCCCACTGGAGCCCATGTGCATGGACACACCCCACAGCAGCCCGGGTGGCTCTGTCACAGGCTGGAGGCACATTGAGGCCTGTGGGGAGAGGGCTGGGATGAAAGAGAAACAACGGGGCTCTGAGAAGCTCTCAGCTGCCTCTCCTGGGCCATTAGGGGTCAAGGCCCCCTACAGGATGGGGAAAGGCTAGGAAAAGAAAGCGTTCTGAGGAAGGTCCTCCTGCACAGTGAGAACTCGGCCGCGTGGACCAGGCATGGCTGCAGGCCTGGCCTTGGGAAGTCCTAAAGTCACCTCTGTGCTACAGCTCACCTTGACCTCTTCTCTAGGCAGTGGTTTGACCACTTGGCCCAGCTGCCCACGTGCAGGACTATGTCCTCTCTGGGCCGTGGGCTCCGAGGCCCAGCCACTTCCTCCACCTTCCATCTTGCTCCCTCCCGTCCGCACATGCTCACGAAAAGCGTAGCCCACATCTCGAGTCCACATTCTCCAAATGGACAACCTGCAGACAGGGAGGGCCTAGGCCCATCCCCGAGAGGGTGCCCCGAGAGGCACCCGTTGGTTCATAATCAGAGATGGACTGCTTCAAAACTGTGCTTGCACTAAGGTGCCCCAACTCTAAGTAGAAGACTCCAGCTGTTTAAATAGCCCCCTCCCAGTCTCTATCCCAGGCAAAAACAGCTCATCTTCCTTGTCTTCCGTTGGTTTCTTAAGGACCCTGATGCTCTGGGTCGAGATACAACCTCCCCCTAGAAGGCTGTCAGACACTTCAAGAAACGCAGATATACGTGACCATCCCCCAGGGCCCAGCACCTCCGGGCGACTGTTCTTTTCCCACCAATAGATTATTAGCTGGTTACATGTTCAAGTAGCAGAAACTTCTTAAGTTTCTCTCCCCGCATATTTTCAAAACACTTCAAGCCTAAGAAGCATCTACTCCGAGCTCCAAAATGTCATTCTCCATTCCTGTATCCAAAAGCATCTAGAGTTCCCCTTTGTCCTCATGTCTACTTCAGGAGGGCACCATCTGACATGACCTTTTCTGACTCCCTCCCTGCCTACTCCATGCCCCCAAGCCCAGACGTAAGCACTTTGGCTTGTCTGGTGGAAAGACACGTGACAGTAAAAGGTAACCATAGAAAAGCCACAGAAATAAAGGCTGGAGGAAATGTGTTCTTGGGTGACCATGCTTAGTTCTGGGAAGAGAACCCTTCCATCAGCCCACAGCCCCACTCAGGTCCAGTTGTGGAGGTTCGACAGGAAACATCCTTCACGGCCTGGTGATTACTCCCTTTGGCCAGCTACCCCTTACTCAAGAGATGGTCCCTCGGAAGAGAACCTGTTGCATCTCTATAGCCATCTCTCCCAGGGCCAGACTGAATGCCTCAGAAGACACATGTGCCAAAGACAGCAGACTTGATGGGAAGAAATTTACCTTTCCATTTTCCTGCCACCCAGCCTAAGGATATAGCCTGAACTTGTACCAGGAACCCAACAGTTTGTCACCTAGGCCAATGTTCTTTGGTGCCACAGACCCTTCATATGTCTTCCCATCTGGCTACCACTGGTTTTCCACTAAAGGCATCACTTAGGTCCTCCCGATACATGGCTGAGCATCAGTCAAAGCTCGCCTCCCCCACAAAGCCCTGGGAGAAACACATCACCGGCAAGACATATGGATTGAGCTGAATCCCAACTGCAGGGAGGAATATGATGGCCTGGAGCTGCCCGGAAACCTAAGTCAATAACTACCCCAAGAAAGAACGATGGGTCTAGGCAAGCACTCCCAGCGGCAGCACCTCAAACAGATAGCGACTCATAGGCAGAACACAGCCAAGACCTCAGATGCCACATGCTGTCGGGAACCTAGTCTGCAAGCGGGCCTTTTCCAAAAGCTAAAGGGGAGAACATCCATACATATCAGGCACAGCATCGCGGAGTCACATCAAAGTGCTTCTCATTTGAAGGTGTCTTTGAGGCGGTCAGAAAATACATATTTTGCCTAATATGACTGTGGATATAAAGAATCATATTTTCTGTGTATGCATTCCAATTCATTCATCTGTGGCAACCAACACTAACTCCGTGTCAGAAAAGCAACATACCATGTCCTCACGGTTCCTGGGTGACTGTGTTCTTCATGTTCTTTGGAAGGATGGAGCCCATCAGAGTTTGCCTAACAACCAACAATATCTACAACTAGTGTTCCTCCCCTGGAGCTCCAGACTTGTACATCCAGCTGCCCACTCAGCATCTCTAAGTGGGCATGTAAGAGATACCCCGAGATCTACAAGCCCCCACCTACACTTCTGTGTGCAAGAGATACTATGTCCTCCATGCTAACAGGTTAACCAGTGAGCAAAGGCCACGTTCTTCCATCATGAACATAAAACAAGCACCATTTTATAATCACCTACCACCAGGCAAGTGTTTTTAAATGACAAAAAAAAAAAAAAAAAAAAAAACCTCGAAATGGGGAAAATGGTCTGAGTCACCTGATAAGGTTGCCTATTTCTGTGTTGTTCCCAAACACTGGATTCAAGGGACTCTGAAGTGAGAGAAGCAAGCTCTGCAACAGAAGAATGATTTTTAGAGTGATAAGTAACAAAGCCCAAATAATATTCTAGCAATTCTGATTTATAAGGAAACACATTTGCTTTTATACAGTAACCCAAGCATAAAGCAATCCTTAGCCATAAACTTGTTTTTAGAGTTCCCTTGAGGTTATATACTTTTCAAATCTTATCTTTCTAATGAAATAAAAGTATGGCAAACTCACAATCCAGTCCTTCCTTGACTCATTAGTCTCATCCAGAGACAAGGTGAATCTGTAGCTTTAATGCTGACCAAGGAATATAAACACAGGAGTCAAAAGGACAAAAACACAGAGAGGTTTGGTTTGGGCCATGATTTTGGTCAAGCTACTTGATTAACTACTCAAAACACTAATAAATAAATATTCACCCACAGGAAATTTTGTAAGCTATGATCAGAACAGCATCGTGGAATTTTTAAGAATCTGAAGTGAGCCATTTGGAATGAACGTGGGAGGCCACCATGGGAGAAATGGGCCAGGAGGGCAGCCCTAATCTTATTGAAAACAATTTGTGGGGGGGCGGGGGCAGCTCTCAGCAAGAACTGATTGACGAAACGTCTTTCTGTGGAATTTGCTTTGCCAGGCAACTTGTTAGGGCCAGGTCTCCCTCTCCCACCCATTCATACGCCCCTCCTCTCTCATCTGCCTTCCAGAAGGACCTCACATCAAACCCTACCCTTAGCCCCTTGCCAGTGGCTGAGCCCCCACTAGGACTGTGTCCTCGAGAGGGAAGACATTCGGGTGCTACAAAGACTTCTCAAAATTGGGTTTCATTTTTCAACATTCTCCTACACCCTCCAAAGCTCAAGAGGAACAGATTTCTCTCTGAGTTTTGGTTTTATTTGACATTTTGGGAAAGTGATCCTCAATGTATTAAAATGCTTCCTCATATGCTTTACTAAAGGTAGAAGGCTTTGGGGCGCCTGGGTGGCTCAGTCGCTAAGTGTCTGCCTTCGGCTCAGATCCTGATCCCAGGGTCCTGCATGATCCCAGGGTTCTGCGACTGAGCCCCTCATCGGGCTCCCTGCTGGGAGGGAGGCCTTCCTCTCCCTCTCCCACGCCTCTTGCTTGTGTTCCCTCTCTCTCACTGTGCCTCTCTCTGTCAAATCAATCAATCAATAAAATCTTTAATAAAACAAATAAATAAATAAATAAAATAAAGGTAGAAGGCTTTAACAAAGAGAAAGCATAAAAAAATTTATTTTAAAGCCCTTAAATTTTCATCCCACTTTATTTTAAACTTTGGAGATATAGGTGGATTTTTACTTTTTATAGAATATTTCTATATCCTAGAATATTTCTAGTCCTGACATTTCCCCTTCTTCTGAAAATTACTCAAAAACTAATGACCAGCAAGGGCTGAGTCCCCTGCCTGGTGCAGCCCGTGTGCAGCAGTGCTGGTCAGGGTCAGTCAGCCCCTCCCCCACACTCCCCTCCAGGTCTTCGGAATGCCCCACCCGCCCACTCACTGGCGGTCCTGGGCTCATCCGGGCTGTAGACATTGTTTTCACTCCCACTTTTTACGTTTGTCTCCGAAGTTTCTTTGTTTGTCTTCATGCTTGCAGATTTCCTGGAATCAGACCATTTTATTTTATCTTATTTTAACCATTTTAAAAAGCCAAAGGTTAATCAGCAGTGGATATTCGGTTCAGTCTGCTCCACCCAGAGCATTCTTGCACGCTGAACCCACCACAACGTCAGGAGGGACACTCATAGCCACCAGCATGACTCTGTAGGTGGTCTGCCTGCTCACACTCCCGTTGAGATAGAGAGAGATAGGCCCATGGACTCCATTCCCCGGTGGATAATCAACCCCCAGAAGCCAGGGACCAAATTAAGCAGGGCTGGCAAACTATGATCCACAGGGCAAATCCACCCCCCTTTTATATAAACAAAGTTTTATTGGAACACAGCCACCCCTGTCTGCTTCCATATTATTTATGGTTGTCTGCATGGTACAACAACAGAACTGAGTAATTGTGATAGAAAGCGCGTGGCCCACAAAAGCAAAATATTTACTCTCTGGCCCTTTATAGAAAACGTGTGCTAATCTCTGAAATAAAGTAAAAATTTATGTAGCCTCCCAGGGGAAGAAAAGTTGGCAATGGATACCTAAATATTTAAAGATATTCATGCTTGACCACTAAGAACTTATTATAGGGAAATAACCAAAGATATGTGCAAAAATTTACTTGAAAGAACGTTCATTCATGAGCTATTGATAATAGCAAAAAGTGCAAATGACCCAGGTGTCCCACCATAGGGGACTAGTGAAATAAATGACAATACATCTCGGGGCGCCTGGGTGGCTCAGTCGGTTAAGCGTCTGCCTTCGGCTCAGGTCGTGATCCCAGGGTCCTGGGATCGAGCCCCGCATCGGGCTCCCTGCTCTGCGGGAAGCCTGCCTCTCCCTCTCTCACTCCCCCTGCTTGTATTCTCTCTCTCTCTGTCAAATAAATAAATAAAAATAAAATAAAAATAAAAATTAAAAAAAATGACAATACATCTCTAAAATGAAATTCCATGCCACCTGTAAAAATTATTACAGGTGAGAGCTCTCATGCACTGCTGGTGAAAGTATAAACTGGCATACCCACTTCAGAAAAGCATATGGCAGTATTGTCTGTCTGCCCTACCTACCCTGAGACTCTACCTACCCAGCTCTCACGGGAAGACATACACCCAACTGAATACAACACAGGAAGGAGTACTTATGAACACGTCATCAAAGATCCATATTAAATTGCTTAGTGCCACAGAATTCATAATGACCCCAAAAACTATCCAAATGCCCATTTAAAGGAAAAATAAATTGCATATATACCCACAGTGTAGTATTATATAATAATAAACCATCTACATCTTCATCTTCATTGAATAATATGGACCAATCTCACAGTGTGACACTTAAGAAAACCAAAATGAATGAGTATACATGCTATGATTCCATTTACATAAAGTTCATACGAATATAATCTCTGGGGATGTGGGGATAGAGGTCAGAAGACATAACCCTGGGATGCCTGGATGGCTCAGTTGGTTAAGCATCCGACTCTTGATTTGGGCTCAGGGTTGTGAGATCCAGCCCAGCGTTGGGCTCTGCGCTGGGCGTGGAGCCTGCTTAAGATTCTCTCTCTCCCTCTTCCTCTGCCCCTCCCTGGCCCTCTCCCTCTCAGTCTCCCTCTCTAAAAAAAAAAAAGAAAGAAAGAAAAAGAAATGACCTTTGAGGAAGGGGCAGACAGTGATTTGAGGGGCATGGAGAGGTTGGGGATCTGGGGTGCTCTAGTTCTGCATGTCCCCACTCAAGGCCCATATGCTTTGTGAAAAGGAATCAAGCTACACACCTACAATTTGTATACTTTTCTGAACTTATATTATACTTCAATAAGACATTTCTATTAAGCAGAAATTTATTATTACTATTTATTAACAGAAATTTATTTATTACAGAAATTTATTAACAGAATCTGCAGAATAGTGCCAAGTGAGAAGAGCACGCTACAAAATAAAATTTATGCTGATGCAAATTTCACAAAATGCATATGCGCATGTATCTATGCGAACACACATGCGTGTGAGCAGATACATACTTACATAACAATGCCTGCTTCTGAACGATAGAATTGGGGTGATTTGAAAATCATTTCTATTTTTTTAAAGATTTGCTCATTTATTTTTAGGGAGGAGTGGCGGACTGAAAGGGAGAGAGAGTCTCCAGCGGACTCCTCACTGGGCACGGAGAGATCATGACCTAAGCAGAAATCAAGAGTCAGATGCTCAACCGACTGCATCCCCCAGAGCCTCTCAAAATCATTTCCTGAAAGTATATTTTAATTTTTTCTATATAAAAAATGCATTGATTCTGTAGGAAGGAATATGTGTGATTCTACGGCAGAAGGAGCCCGAAGCAACTGGAGTTTGCACAGGTGCCACTGTGCACGGAAAGCAGGTAGGATGCGGGGTCTCGGTGAGTCTCCCCGTCTTTCCTCCCTGGACCTAATGTATGTTCGGCACTCAGCATATACTAGCGATTGTCATCCCTACTGTCATATTATTGCTGTTGTCGTCATTATTCTTCTTATTCTCTATCCATGACCCCAAATAGCTGTTGACCACTGTACTATGTTTTAAAATCATCAAAGATCCCAGAGAAGAGAAATAAAAGATGTTACAAAGTCCATAATGGTGAACAGAAGAATCCAGGCTGCCATCCTGCTGGAAACAGCACCCTAGAGAAATGCTGGAATAATTCCTGGAGTCCATTTGCCTTCCTCTCCTCTTGCCCTCTGTCAGGCCCCAAAGGAGGAGCACTTTCAGACCGATGCTTTGTAGTGTTCTCAGAGACCACAGCCGCCTCTCCCAACGCTGCGTTACCACCACTGAGTGACTGGGGTCAAAGGGAGAATGGCTAGTGTCTGTTATACCGTGATTACACACATCCTCATTCACCACATGTTACCAAAAGGTATTTTAAAATCTCAGCATTTCAGAAGCTAAAATTATCTAATAGAATACTGAAAATTAGCTATGATTTTGTTGTAACACCCCCAGCATAATGACGACTGTCTAAAAGTCCCTCCCCTTAGTGCATTTATACTTGTCTAAACATTGCAGACATTTAAACTGGTTATTGTATTATCGTCGGTATAGCTACCTTAAAAGTGCTTGCAGCTACTTCTGGACGGCCATGGGAATGGCTGGGATTTCTCTGTCCCCTCCCGCACTAGTGGTACAAGCAGTGAACGCTACCTAATTTGCCTGCCTGGTCAGTTTCATGCGCCTGAAGCCATCCAGCTGGCCTCACTGTTCTCCACCGCCCCAGAAATTCCAATCAGGACCTCCGCCTGGTTCTTTATCCTTGAAATGGTCCTCAAGTCCCCTGCATTGACTCAAAACAGGAGGGACAACAGTCACGGTGCATAGTGTCCTCTTGTGGAAAGAGTTGCAAATGCCAGACACCAAGTAGAAAATCTCCATTTTCCTAAGTGAGCTGGGGCAAGTCAAATGTAGGCAGGCTCTCCATCCTCTATTTTATTCTACAATGAATTTTGCCATATGAGTTTGTGTTTGGCATACGTGTTTTTCAAAGTTGTCCATTTTCAGTACTTAATTTTGAGTAACATGATCCTAAAACCCCACAGCTCTGTGTGTGTTAGCAGTTGTAGGGCTGGTGTTTTTTGGTTGTTTTTCAGTTGTTTTTGTTTTCCGATAATTGATGTGATTTCAAACTTACCTTATTTCATTTTGATAACTAGATTCTGAAAAAAAAAGGAACAAAATCACATTAGTATTAGTTATTCTGAAAATAAAATCTAATCAATTCTTATAGACCCCCCTGATTTTAAATACATTGCTGAGTATTTGTGACCCATTCGGTATTATGAAATTACCCCCACACCAAATTACCAAATGACTTTCAAGCCTAAGGCAAGTAGAATTCACTATTAGCTCTCCTATGATAACTACTATACCTAAAGTATAGTAGGTACCTAATAAGTTCTCAATGAATCTTGAATTTAACCAGCAAGATATGAAGACTCGATTCACCAGGAAGAGGCATTCTGCATTCCCAATCCCTATTGTCATTCATTCAGTACTCACTGTGTGCCAGCACGTTGCAAAATACTATTTCATTTACTCATTACAACAACCCAAGGGGTAGGTGTGAGTGTCATCATATTTTTAACAAACTAGACACTATTATATCTTATCACCATACTTTAACAAATAAGGAATTACATTGTGTAAGCGCTGTACTTCCTTAATTCTAAGATATATTTTCAATCAATATGTAACAATGGTATCAATGCACAGAGTTGCATCCACCCCCAGAAGCTGTCATTAAAATACTAATGTTTTTAATCAATAGATTCTTAGACTGGAGGGGACCTAGGGAACCTGGAAATAGGGAGTAAGAGAGCCACACACCAGTCCCCAATCATCTGTTCTCAAAAGCCAGTGTTCCTTGCTACTCTGCTGTCCTGTCTAGGCCTTCTATTCATCAAGCTTTACCGAAATCTAAAAAAAAAAAAAAAAAAAAAAATCATCTTCCTTATTTTTAGATATGTTCTCACTTCCAGTTGAAATAACATCTGCCAATTCACACCCCAAATTGGACCTCAGAAGCAAACTTATTTGAAATGAAAAAGAGAGACAGTTTGGAATATCACTAGTGTTCCCATAAGGATGGGCTCTGAGAGATGGGCTCCCAGTTTCTCTGTTCTATTAGCAGAAGCAATCCCAAGGCCTTCAGACCGCACAGAGTGGGGCCCTCACCTCTCCTCAGTCAGTCCCCAGTTAACCAATCAGAGCACTGAGAATTCTCCAGGCACTGGCAAAACAAAGTGCCGGACAATACTTCTGAAGAAACTTGATGCGTGTTGTTTTTAAGCATGGAGACGATTGTCATGGGGAAATCCAGGACCTCCCTGGGTCCTTTACATTTATGTCAAGGTGAAGTGTAGCGTCCACTGTGAATTCCACCCAATGCGGTGGCCTTGGTACATAGGTTGTCACAGGCCCTATGCCTGTTAAAAACCAGGGCAATAAAAACAGCTCACTCTTATATGAGCTTTTCATCTCAAAGTTAAATAAAGGATAAAATCTAGGGTGGAAACAGTTTCATATATCATTTTATTTTGTCCTCGCAACCAATCTGTAGGATAGTACTTACGCCTATCTCATGAGGATGCTAAGAATCAGAGAGTCCCCCTGGTGTACATCTTACATGGGCCACCAACCCTCACAACCTTCTTACTAGGCTGTTGTGGAACACACAAAAAAACAGCTGAAGAGGACAAGTCCAAATAACCAGAATGTCCTCCAACGACACCACAGTAGCTAATGTTGAAAATAATAATCTGAAGGCACTGAACAATCCTAGTCACTTCTCAATTAAAATGTAAGTTATCCAATAGTTTTCCTTTAAAATCCAGTGTATTTTACTTGAGTAATCCTTCCGTGGCATATAGGGTAACTCCCAGGTAAAAGCAAATTTCCGTCAGATCTGGGCCAACAGAGGCTCACTACTTTTCATGTTCTGTTTCCTAAGGAATTAAGTTGTATGACAGAATTAATTCCCAATGGCAAACCAAATCCACGCAGGGGCTTAGGCTAGACAATTAGCCTAGATACAGCCTAACTGTGCACTTTACACAGAATATCTCACTGAGAGGGATTCCATGTAAGGTAATTAACACGGTGCCTGACACAGCCACAAAGGTGCTCATCAAATGGCAATTAGTGTTAATAAAATTTTAAATGCAATTAAACTGACACGTAGCCTAATATCAAAAGTCTGATTTTAAGAAAAATAATTTAACTGTAGAAAATATTCAAATAGGCATAGGTGAGGTTTTATGAGACAAAGAAAGGTAAGGCTGGACACACATTCAGCACTTGGAAAGTCCTGAGCCAACCACATGACAAAGATCCTTTGGTTTCTGGAGTCACAAACAGCTGAATTCTATGACAAGCCCACCACAACGTTGATGAGCCCACCACGAATTTGAACCTGACCCCCAAATGAGGCCACTGTTTTTGAGTACCTCAAGAGACTTCATTCAGAAGAAAGGTGTAATTATCTTTATTAATTTTATCTGTACTATTTTTACTTGACAGAAGACCTTTTTCTTCCTGCCACTAAAACATTTGCCTACAAAAGCCAATTTGGAATTATACAAAATAGGAAATAATCTTTTAATGTGCTCAGATAGGTATTATTCTGGAAAAAAAAAGCATAGCATCTGAATGGCAGATTATAATGCCCTTACATCCTCGAAAACATGCACAAATTCAAACAGTCAGTGTCTTTGCTCAGAAAGGTACTGTCTCTTCACCTTCGGAAAAGTGTGAAGATCTCGGTCTTCCCCGGAGGGGTTACACCTGACCCCAAAGGAATGTATCCCTTCTTCAGAAAGTCCTTTCGTTCTCTGAAGCTCACATGTCCACTTCCAAGTGAAGGATGCTCCGAAGGTCAATGCATCTTACAAAATTGCTGAGGAGCTAATGAACTTCAAGTGCTTGTACCAAAAGTTCAAAAATACATACAAATCCATATGAACAAAAAAATTACCTTTTTTCTCTTGCCTGGAGACACAGCAACAGCAGAATATTATAATCAGAACAATTATCAGGATCAAAAGCAATGACAAAGATACTGCAAGCAGAGCTATGGCCCAGGTAGGCAAGGATGTACCTGCTCTATCAATGCTGCCTATAAGGTTGAAAGGAGAGAGAAAAAAAAAATGTATTTAGTGGTGCTTGCTACTGTCCAAGGTACGTAATCCCTGATTGTATACCACCCTATAAGTCAGATTTTGTTTTCTGATAATATAACTATTCGGCCTGCTACAGTTGGGTGTCATAAGCCAACTTCTCTGGAGCGTGCTCAGATATTCAATACTCTACAGGATCTTCCACTATGATACTCATTGCTGCCAGTAAATACCCCTGAGCAACACAGTCCCCGTATCCATCGGTTAGCGCCTCTACCAGTCCTAAAGGGAAAGTAGATGGCAAGGAACGACAGCTCCCGGGTTGGAGTAGCAATTACCAACCTCCAACATCCTTTATTTAGCCAAGGAATAAATACTTACTGAGCAGCTACTGCTGAACAAGACTGCAAGACTTGAGTTTGGTTCTCCCTTCCACGTTCCCACCCGTCAGGAGTCCAGAGTCCAAAAGAAATGAGGACGAACTGAAGAGGTGTCACATCTAAAGGAACGTACTGCAAGGTTTTCAGCCCCGGCCCACCCACACCCCAGAGAATGCCTTTCTCATCGGCTCATTGCTGTTTCCCCTGGCTCTTCAGGAGCCACCTTCCTTAAGGTCTGCTTTGCCTTCTTGTTGTATCCAGTAGTCATGGAGAAAAGAATGGATAGGCAGGGGCCAGCAGGGAGTGAAACGGAGCGGGGCAGGAAGGAAGGGAGAGGGGAAAGCCATTTTGATGGAGGGCAGGCCTGTCTTAGCCAAGGCTGTCCAGCACGCTTCACGCAGTTATCTAAATTCAAATTAAATGAACCAAAATTATATGCAATTACATACTCAACTCCTTAGTCACACTCGTCACATTTCAAGGGCTCAGTTCCCACAGGTGAAGAGCATTGCCCTCATCACAGAACGTCCCGCTAGACAGCACTGCCCAGCCTCGGGTTTGTGAGAACTGCAAGTAGGTTCTATCCAGCATTGCATTTCCCCTCCTGAACCAGGCTGAGGAAAAACCGCATTTAAGTTGATCTGTTCAAATGTGAAGAGCTACTCAATAAACTCCGCCACTCAACCCTGAGCGCTTGGTTGGACTCTCATCGTGAATGAGTGCTATTTTATTAAATGCAAGTCATCAGAAAATACTGAAACAACAGACTTCCTATGAAGGAAGACAGAGTTTGTAAATCAACAGCCTTTCCAGCACCCTGGAACCAGAGCTTATAGGAGGAAAATAGTTCTTAGGTGTTCTCCCTTGGAGTTTCCCATGAAAAATGACCTTGAAATCATAATTTGCTAATCCTGTGTCAAAGTTAAAGGCTCAGAGTACCTTGTGGTACTGGTTAGAGATGATCACTAATGCCCTGGTTTCTACGACCATCAACCACCTGGATTGTGACTCACGGACAAGTAAGGATTCCACTGCAAAATAATACAAGGACTGACTGATCTCCAAGCAAGTGCTAAAACTCAGAGAACACTGTGCTTTGAAGAATTACATAATATAAAAAGATACTCGTCTTCTGCTCTTTGTGCAAAGCTTCTCTGCACTACCTGTGATAGTTTTTCTAAATTTCCTTTTTTTTTAAACATCTCCTGTTCATTGTCACCGTAAATGTTTGTGAAATTGCTATCACTGGGCGCCTGGGTGGCTCAGTTGGTTAAGCGACTGCCTTCGGCTCAGGTCATGATCCTGGAGTCCCGGGATCGAGTCCCGCATCGGGCTCCCTGCTCGGCGGGGAGTCTGCTTCTCCCTCTGACCCTCTTCCCTCTCGTGCTCTCTATCTCTCATTCTCTCTCATATAAATAAATAAAATCTTTAAAAAAAAAATTGCTATCACTTCCAGTTCTTCTTACACATCTGCTACTATCTAAACAAAATTTAGTCCCCTCGAGGTCAAGGACTGTCTTATTTTTCTTATATCCCACGCACCTGGCACATATTGGGCACATTGGATGAATAGATGGAGGGAGGGAAGGAGCGAGGGACAGGAAGTGGGGGGAGGATGGATCTCCACATCACCCACCATTTTTCTAAGATGAGTTGGGACAGATAGAGATAGGAAAAGAGTTCCCCAGGGAAGGTGGAGGTGGTGGGGACGGTATTCTACCCTTCCCATATCACCCCTCCTCAGCCCCAGAATTGGAGCTTTAAGATTTTATTTTTTTATCTCTTTATTTGAGAGAGAGAAAGAAAGAGCCGGGGAAGGAGCAGGCAGACTCTGCACTGAGCTCAGAGTCCAACACAGGGCCTGCTCTCACGACCCTGCGATCATGACGTGAGCCGAAAACAAGAGTCAGACACTTAACCGACTGAGCCACCCAGGCGCCCCTGCAACTGGAGCTTTCCGACAAGCCAGTCTCTTCACATCCAGAGAGTAATACAAGTTATCCACTTGCTACACAGAGAACAAAATTCCCAAGCATCACCGGGAATGGTTGTTACACAAGGAGATTCAGAGCCCGCCCGCTGTGGTGCCAAGTCAGGGGGTCTGGAATGGCACCCCAGGTGATTCTGATGCAAGTGGTTGGTGACCCACACGTTGAGAATGCCCAAAACGGAAATGTTTCCCAAACAAACTGCCACATTACAGGATGTTTCCATAATCTCCCTCCTATGGATGTGATAAAAAAAAAATTAAGTTCCAAATCACATTTATGATAATCACAAACTGGAGTTTAAACTCAGATCACCACCTGGAAACTTTATGACCGACAAAGAGCTTTGGGCTTCCTGTCAGTGGATTCAGTGAAATCTCATGGGCACTGTTTCTGCTCACTCACCCACAACAATTCCTGCCCCCCACCCCCCAGGCTGTTCAGTGACTCTGGATGTGTGTGAAAACACTGAGAACACTGCAGGGCACGGACACACACATTCAAGATTGCTGACGTCATCCTAAATCAGCCTGAGGAACTTGTTACAAATTGAAGTTTGCAAATATTAGAAGCTTTCATAATCAGGGAGAGAGCTGGGGTTAAACATTAAGGTCTGGCTCAAGACTCAAGAGATGGGCTTGAAAATCATACTGGGAAAAGTCAACACACATTGTTGACTTACTCAAACATTCCCTATCGGGGCATCTTCCTCCCCTACTGGAGAAAATGTTCAGGGTGCCAAGCTTCTGTCACCCGAGTCTGGACGTGGCAAGCTTTCCTCTGATCTAGTACATAAACAGCTGCTTATCCTCAGGGAGGAGTTATTATTTAAAGGGAGGGGGGGAAGGGCCACCTCAGTGGATTTGGTGACCGAAACAAGGAAGAGCCCAGGGGATATCGTGACATCACTCACTCTCTTGGCTCTTAATTTAACCACCAAGTTTAGCAAAGTGATGCCTGCTCTCACATAAAAGCCCCAAACTCTCACCAAAACAGAAACTGGTCTCAGAAGCCACGTGGCTCTTTCTTCCGCTTCCTATATGCTGTGACCACAGTCCGCTGGGGGTCAGATCTCCCCTGGAGTTCCACACCAGGGGAAGACTTACTGTCTCTACCTCATTGGAGCCCCCTCCCTGCCAAAGAAGCACGGTGTATGAGCCATGATGAGGTGTAATTTGGTACCGGAGCTGCACGGAAGAATCTTTCTTATTTTAAATAATTTTTAATTTACCATATATGACATATACGTGGATACACACATGCATATATATCATAGACACTTCAGTGGGATGCTAATTTTTAAATGAGTACATTTACAGTGGACTGAAAGAAAAATAAATGATGGTCATATATTGATAAAAAGCAGGACACTGGACAGAAAGCATGGATCCTTGGAATAACCTTGTCCGTAATCCAGCCCCTTCATTGTGCAGAGACTCTTGGGACAAAGAAGCTCAGTGAACCGGACAAGGGCACTCAGACCAGCAGAAACCCGGGGCTGTGACTCTTGTCTTTCTATTCATGTTGTGTGTCCAACTTGGAATATCTTCTGGGAAGGTACAGCCCTGGTCTTACGGGAAACGGGGAGTCCAGGTGTGCACTGGTCCCTGACTTGTGTCCTGGCAAAGGGTGTGGACATAATGGTTCAAGGCAAATGGCAGAGTCGCTAGAAAGGATGTGTATGGCACCTAGTGACCAAGGAAGATGACCTCCAGGTTCAACACCTCTTGCTTTCCTCCTTACGTTCCCTCACACAGCTGTGCACGTCGGCACCGCAGGACTGAATTTACTGTGCCGCTTCAATCTCAGCTTCAGGATTGTCCTTCTGTGCAGAAAAGGAAGATAGTGCTTCCCAGATGCTCTCACAGAAATGCTCAGTGTTAAAAGGTCACACGGAATT
The DNA here is from genome assembly GCF_009762305.2 of Zalophus californianus. Taxonomy (NCBI): domain Eukaryota; kingdom Metazoa; phylum Chordata; class Mammalia; order Carnivora; family Otariidae; genus Zalophus; species Zalophus californianus. The sequence goes on along the minus strand of NC_045595.1, from coordinate 210,078,066 downwards.
TCTCGAAACCAACTGGATCAGTACAAAATGTCACCGGGGGCATGTGCAAGGCATGCTCCGGTGCTGATGAGGGGGGCACACAGGAGGTCTCTGAATCAGTGAAACAAAAGAGAGCAGCTGTCCCCTCTCCTGCCCTGTGGGCTTTGTGGCAGGGACTGTCCTGAGTGTCAGACGTTTTAACCCACTTACTTCTCACACCAACAACAAGCCCGTGAGGTAGTTATTATTATCATCTCAGTTTTACAGATGAGAAAACTGAGGCACAGAGAGGTTAAGTAACTTGCCCAAAGCCACACGGCAAGTAAGTAGGCAAGCCGGGATCGGAGCCCAAGCTATCTGCTGTCCAAGTCCGTGTGGACAGTAGCATCCGAAGAGGCTGGGTCAGAAGGCTGGGTCAGGAGTCAAGGCCTTCTTCAGGATCTCCCTGTTCTGTAGCCCCCTGGTCTGACTGCCCAATAATCTGGGAGTTTTCCTAAAAACGACAATTTCCAGGCTGCACACAAACCAATTCAATCAGAACCTCTGGGGTGGGGCCTGGGCCCATCCCGTGGGTCAAAGGTCCTGAAGGCTAAACGGCAGCCAGGAGAGAGAACTTCCGCCCTACTCTTCTCCCTCTTGTTTTACAGACAAGAAAACTGAGCCGCAGAGGTCAGCGACTTGCCCAGAGTCTCACAGCCAGACCCAGGGCTGTGACCCAGGACTGTGACTCCCCCCACTTGGTCTGCCCTCCAAGTTGCCACTCCTCACAAAACTAAGGTTATAACCAGGAATCACTGCGCTCTACCAGGTGCTCCCCTGTCCTAAAAATGTTGCTTTGCTCTAACGCTTCACTTGAGTGAGAAAACAGAGAAAGCAACGCAGCTGGGTGCACAGAGGATGGACAGTGCTCTTCCTCAGGCGGGCAGGAGAGGGGCTCCCACCTTCCAGTTGTACCTGTGTCTGCAGTGCCTGAAGTCTGTGCTGCTTCTGGAATCGAAAAAAATTGATCTTTTCAAAATCATTAGCAGTACCCCTTTCAGCATGCTTTTCTTTCAAGAATCAATGATTGTTAGGCTTGAACTAATTAGCCTTTCTTCAACTGCCACTCTCCTTCCTGCAACAACTCACAGGGACTGTTCCAGAAAGGAACACAATGGACACAGACTCCTTGCACTTTCAGGAGAAAATGGGTGGCAGGACAGGTGTTTATCGATGCCTGGAGAAGCTTGCACAGCACAGGCATGTTCGTTTGGGGCTCTCCGTACCCCCGGCTGTGCTCCTAGAAGCCTCCCTGACACCAGCCGCCGGGGCTGTAATGAGGTCTTCAGCTACTAAAACTTGCATAAAATACACAACATGCAGCCAGCCACCAGCTGCTCTGGATCTTGATGAATAATTTAGAAACAAATTACCCTTTTCCAAATGGGTCCAATAAAGTAAGACTCATTGCAAGGCACCCACTGTGCTTCCCTTTGAGGCTGCAGGGACTCTAGCTGCCATAATTAAGGCCTCTAACTTCCCTAGTCCTAGCCTACGAAGGAAGCACTCCACTGAATTAAACCTGATCAAGGGAAATTAAGTGCCCCTTGCCCTTCCCTGCAAAAGAAGAACTTTGCAGGCAAGTGAATCTCTAAAATCCATCTCTACGGGGCATCATCAATCAGACCAGCCCTCTTTGTTGCACTGTTACCTTGTTAAGATGTGTGATTTAAACTGTCGATTTCATTCCATTTGGTGCTAATGGAACTTTTTTTTTTTTAAATCTTCCGTTTCAAAGCTTGGACCATATTTATCATAGTTAAATAGCTTCAAAGCCAGCTGGATTGGCTCCTTGGAGAAATGGCTGATTCCAGGATAGAACAGGGGAAATGAAAGGGAGTTCAGAACATCGTATTGGGCCAAGTGCTCAAAAACTAATACGGCCGTGTCAAAAGGACACCAGAGCCAGCTGGAAAGGATTCCCACTAGCCAAATCTGGAGCACTCTGAGCATCAAAAGGAATAATGACAGGAGCAGTTTATAGTGCACTGAATAAAAATGAGTCCATACTAAACCTGTTTTTAAAAAAAGAAAAACAAAAGGAGAGAGAAGTCTCTTCTTTACAGAAGACTACCAACCAACAAATATGAAAATATGATGGAGCCAGAAAATCATTCTTTATAATCACCATAGAAACAACAGATTTGGGCAATGACTTACCGATGAATGCAAAAACTATTAGGGGGAAAGACCACCGGGATATTCATATAGTAGTCATTGATTACATATTCATTATAATGGAGAAAGGGATCTTTACAATGGAGAAATCATTAACCAAATGATTAAACTTACTACCAATGACAGAGAAAATTGACATCATGACCCCACATGACATTACCCACGACTTGCCTAGACTATTTAGCCTCAAATCAAAGTATGTTGGAAAACCTCAGACAAATCCAAACTGAAGGGCATCTTGCAAAAATGGCCTGGACCCTTCAAAAATATTTATATCAGGAAAGACAGAAAAGGTGAGGGAAGCATTCAAGAGTAAAGGAAGGAGACTACACACCTGATAGCCAAAGGCAATGCATGGTCTCTGACCAGACATTGGTGTGGAGAAGAAAATCACTATAAAGGATACTTGGTGAAACTTTAAATATGAACTGTGTGTTATATAACAGTCTTGTGTCAATGTTACATTTCCTGATCGCCAACTACATCAAGTGTGGTTAAATAGAACGCCTTCGTTCTTATGATATACATGCTGAGGTATCTAGGGGTAAATTGTCATAAACTCTGAAGTGGCTCAGAAAAAAACAAAGGCTGAGAAAAAGGCAAACATGACAAAATATTAACATTTGTTGTATCTAGGTGAAGGCACATGGGTATTCATTGTACTAGTCTTGCAACTTTTCTAAAGGTTTTAGTTATTAAAAATAATAAACTGGAGGGGCACCTGGGTGGCTCAGTCTGTTAAGCGTCTGCCTTCAGCTCAGGTCATGATCCCAGGGTCCTGGGATTGAGCCCACATTAGGCTCCCTGCTCAGTGGGGAGTCTGCTTCTCCCTCTTCCTGCCCCTCCCCCTGCTTGTGTTCTCTATCTCTCTCAAATAAATAAAATTTTAAAAATAAGCTAAAATAAATTAATCTTGACTTAAAATCAAAGAAACACAGATTTCTGTGCCTTTCACCCTCAAAAGCATTGATATTCACCAGATCCACATCAAAGATCTGGCAGTCTTGGATCCCTTTTCCTCTTAGCAACAACCAGCTGGTACTGGTTTGGCTGCTCCATGTGGATGGAGCATGATGTCTGGTTCCCAGTGGGCCACTCCACTCAGTCTTCTACCATGTATTCACTCACGCTTTCATTTCTGTTGTCTGCCTGGTCTCTGGGGGCATCTGAGTCAGAGACGGGAGGCAAAGTCCTAACAACAGGGGAGCAAGCTTTGGCTCACTGCACTGAGGATCAATCCCTGCAGTGCAAAGCACAGAATTGTTGGTACTGACCACAGGGTAGACTCTGAATGGCTTTTTACGGGTTCATGGAGACATTATCATGGGTTGACTTGTGTCCCCCTAAAATTCGTATGTTTAAGTACTAACCTCCAGTACTCCCAGAATATGACCTTACTTGGAAATAGAGTATTGCAGACATAATTTAACTAAGGTGAATTTATACTGGATGGGATGGCTCCTCTAATCCAATATGACTGGAGTCCTTATTAAAAAAAAGGGAAATTTGAAAAAAAAAAAAAAGGAAATTTGGACACAGAGAAGCACACAGAGAGAGCACCGTGTGAAAATGAAAACAGAGGTTGGGCTGATGCTTCTCCAAGCCAAGAAACACTGAAGACTGCCAGCGAATACCAGAAGCTAAGAGAGAGGCCTCGAGATCGTTCCCTTACAGTCTTCTGAAGGGACCAACCCTGCCAACACCTCGATCTCAGCCATCTGGCTGCATGAGGATCCCCTCATAGACCTGTTGTGCAGGTCAATTTGGTTAACGTTGGAGAAGCACTTAAAAGGGAGCCTTTCCTTGGCAAACGCCGTGAAACACCGTTTCTTCCTCTTCTCCCTCTTCCTCCTCTTTCCCTTCCTCCTCCTTCTTCCTCTTCTTCTTTTTCTTCTTGTTCTTCATCAGTCTTGCTCTGGCGGTAGCTTTGTTCTGAACTTTGAATAAAGGTGTTTTTGTAGTGGGAAAATCTTTGCACCGAGAAGGAACCCCTTCCCTGGCTTCTGGGCCCTGTTCCACCTCAACCTGAGGCATGACCTGGAATAGAGCACAGCACCTCTCCGGGCCTCCCTTTCTGTCCTCTTTTGCAAAATGAAGGACCTAAAGTCAATCTCCAGCTCCGGGCCCCATGTTTTCTCATTGGCCTGGGCTGACTTAGAGCTGAAGCTGGCTCTGCAGCCCTGTAGGCTGTGTAGTTGGGAGATTTGGTATGCTGAGGAGCCTACAGTAGGTTCTCTTGGGGATCTAAACTTTAAATAGTTTATTTTTATTTCAAATCAATTAATTAACATACAGTGTATTATTAGATTCAGAGGTAGAGTCCAGTGATTCATCAGTTGCATACAACACCCAGTGCTCATCACATCATGTGCCCTCCTTAATGCCCATCCCCCAGTTACCCCATCCCCCCACCCACCTCCCCTCCAGCAACCCTCAGTCTGTTTCCCATAGTTAAGAGTCTCTTATGGTTTGTCTCCCCTCTGATTTCATCTTATTTATGTCACTTAGTTGAGTTTTAAAAAATATAAGACTTGGTACTTTCAAATACACTGTGGATTTGCCAGGTTAAAAAAAAAAAAATGAAACCATAATTCTACTAAGATTGGAAGGAATCCAAGAGCACCTGTACACCCTCCTCAAATATTACAAGAACTTGTCTCATACTGGCCCAGGGGATAGGATTAAACTAGAACAACAGATAAAAGCTACAGAGAAACATTGACTTCAAATATTTATCACTGAATTGATGCTGCTTTGTGATAAATAATTGTCAAGGTTCTTAATGGTTTCCATAAGTAGAAAAGAATGACACATTGAAGATGAAATTTAAAAGCAAGTGGAGGGCGCCTGGGTGGCTCAGTTGGTTAAGCGACTGCCTTCGGCTCAGGTCATGATCCTGGAGTCCCGGGATCGAGCCCCACATCGGGCTTCCCGCTCAGCGGGGAGTCTGCTTCTCCCTCTGACCCTCTTCCCTCTCGTGCTTTCTATCTCTCATTCTCTCTCTCTCTCAAATAAATAAATAAAATCTTTAAAAAAAAAAAAAGCAAGTGGAATCACAGAGTCATGAAGCTGATGCTGATTGTCTCCATCACCATCCCTACCCAAAGTCAAGGTCACTATACAATTTTCCTAGGCATTGTTGATTAAGAACACCATATATAAAGTATAAGCATGTAACAGTAGTTTTTTTATAGAGAGCAAAATGTCTTCACTTACCCCAAGAAGGCTGAACCACAGTAAGATTCACAGTTACAGACTTGTGGGCATTCAGGCCCTTCATGTTAGCCAGGCAAGTCAGAGTCCCATTGCCCTGTGGTGTGAGAGTCAAGACACTCACTGCACTTTGGACGTCGTCGGGCTCCGGACCAGAATTATAGCTTGGGTGGCTCACCGGAATGCCGATCTCCCAGGAAATATCCGGGAGAGGGATCCAGCCCAATGCATGGCAAGTCACATTACAGGGCTTATCCTCAGGAACTATAAGGTTGCCTCTGGGAATGAGCAACTCCCCCATAACTAGAGAAGAAAAGAGAAACGTTCTGAAGGAGTGACCATGACTCTCTTGGTTCCAGGTTTTCTTTAATTTTTCCTTCAAATCACATTTCATGAGTGCTATCTTCCCAAGTCCAAACTGGCTATGTCTGTATCAAGAACCTTAACTCAGGTTTTAGCTGTGTTTTTATTTATACCTTCCAGGTTCATGAAAGAAGGTGAGGTTGCTCACCAGAAAACAGATTATTCCAGAGAAAATGAATAAATAAAAATCAGGATCCAGGGGAGTATAAATTATATGGGAAAGAGGGCAAATGTGCCTGCCATTAAAGGCTACACAACCACTGAAGTGGGGTTACAAAGTTGTCCCGGGAGCCAAAGCGAGAAGGGAAAAACCTTTACATTCTTTCCACTGTAAGGAGAACACATCTCAAAGGCTTACGGAAACCAAGTCTCTCCTGGCCTTTGGTCAGTCAGATTCATTTTATTTATTTTTGGGGTCACACATTTTTAAACATAACTTCCCATGATAGTTCCTTAAAGTATTTTTCCAATTACAAATTAAATCAAAATCAAATCTAATTATAAAAATAATTACCCTAAATCACGTATCAGAATAGAATACTCAAAGTATTTTAAAGTTTTTATTAAGGACCCACTTGCCTATGCCAATGTGAACACTGTAAACAACCCACCGGAAAATAGTGCTTGTGTGTGTTAATATTAATACCTGAGGATTGGCTCCAGTAAAGACACAGCCTTAGTGAAACACATAAACACTGGAACATCCAAATTAAAATAGCCTCCCTGCTGCGTAATGTAATGGGAAGAACACTGGACTAAGAATCAAAAACTCTGTTCTCAATCCTGGATTTCCTGCAAAATTGCCATCACCTGGAACAAGTCACTGACATTTTCAGGCTCTCTGTTTTTCACTGGTCAAATGAAACAATTTGACTAGATCAGGGGTTTTCAAATGTTAGGTTTCAGTACCTTTTACAAGGTTAAAAATCATGAAGACACCAAAGACCTTTTGTTTATGTGGATCCTACCTACCAATATTACCATACTTGAAATTAGAAATTTTAAGTATTTATTTTATAATAACAGTGATAACCCACTACAGGCTAACATAGATTAACATATTATTATGAAAAAAATACTTTTAAACCAAAATAAATTATTAAAAACAGTGTTTTATATTTATGCAAATCTCTCTTTTTTTAATTTTATTTTATTATGTTATGTTAGCCACCATAAAATACATCATTGGTTTTTGATGTGATGAACCACGATTCATTGTTTTCATATAACACCCAGTGCTATGCAAATCTCTTTAACGTCTGGTTGGATTCTCATATCAGCTTCTGCATTCAATCTGTTAAAATATATTGCTTTAGTTGGAGTATGTTAAAAAAAATCTGACCCCCCCCCCCCATGGATATATAGGTGGAACAATGAGAAGGCTTTTCAGATAAACAAGGATAGTCTTTGATACTGTACCAAATCTTGGCAAGCAGCGGTTTCTTACAGGTTAGTTGCACTGTGGAAACTGTAACTATATAAAGGAATTTTCATTCCCTTTTACAGTAAAATCCACTGCTCTATCTGGCACTTTGATTGATCTTTCACTCTTGCATGACACTGTATCATTATTCGTTGGTCATTTAGGAAATGCGGATCCTCGGGTCTATGCAGACCTTCCCAATGCACAGTGGAAGCCTTTCTGTGCACCACTGAAATGAGAGTAGGAAAGGCAACTCACATCTCAGTGTTATTATGGAACAGTCATGACTTCACAGACCCTGAAAGGATCTAGGGGATGCCCAAGAATTCCCAAACTAGATGGAACTGGATCAGCTCTGAAAGCTCTTCCTATTCTGAAATGTTAAATTTCCAATTATTCCTTTCCTCGATGGTCTCTGGGAATCAGTAGAGCACCTCTGCTAATGCAAGGATTACTGTAAATGCAACAATGAGAGGAGAATGGATCTGTCCCTCAAAGCTAAAGGGTTTTGTCCTTATTCTTTTTCCTTCATTCATTGTTTCATTTGATGGAGAGGTTTAAGATGACAGAAACTGGAAACAACGGTATTACCTCAATTAATAAGGGACGATCTTGAACTCAAACCCAGTGGCCCTCAAAACACAAGAGGTCTGGAATTTGGTGTGTGATTGATAGACTGGACAAGTGAAGCAGTCTGAAGCATTTCCTTTTTCTCTATATATTTGTGATTCAACTTTTCCCATTGGCTTACACAAAGCTTATCTAGTAGCACGACAAACACTTGATACAAGGGTGATGACTAGAACATTCACATAGATTTTGGATGACTCAGTATGGAGTTATGTAAGCTGTCTTTATTTTTCTTGCTGATACATGAGGAGGAAAAAAATAAATCTTTGGATAATTCGTTTTAAAAATAAAATGGATGTCTCCTCTTCTTTTAAAGATTCTTTTCCCTTGAAAGAGATCTGTGTGCTGCTTAGAGCACATTTGTTCCTCTAGGAACAAAGTGCCATTCAGAACACTGCAACCTGGGTAATATGACCAAGTTCAGTCCCCGGTCTATGGGTTCCTTCCGCATGACCTTGGGAAAGAATGTAACATCCCTAGATGCTTGTTCTTCCGTCTGTATTAAAGCCAAAAGCTACAGTAATCACCAACATATAAAAATGCATGTTTAGGCATATTCAGACAACTTTACAGATGCATAGCTTAGACAAAAGCTGCTATAAAACCACATGGATTTATGAATTTGATATGCTATATCAAATAAGTCATGCCTTTGACCCTGTTTCCTTGATCCAGGGGTGCCCTTCTCCTCTCTCGCTTTTACATTTTGCCTATCGTCCCCAGACCTCCGAAGCCCATAAGGGCACCTCACCATGGAGTCCTCCACGAAAGCTTTCCTTAGTCTCTCATCCCCCTTCCCAGTTCAAACCTGAGCTTGTCTCCCCCTCAGAGTCCTTGCCAGCCTCTCCGGTGCACCAATGTTATTCATGCATTTGCCTTATCTACTTTTCGGGTAAGGTTCTTGAGGGCAGGACTCTGCCTTACCCTGTTAATCTTTGAGTCCCCTTTCAGATGCCTAACACAAGGGTGTGCTCTTCTTGGGAATGCAATAAATAACAGCAATTGGCTATACGGAGATTGCTAGGACCCAGGTGCTGCTTTAAAGGCTTTACGTGAACCTACTCATGTGGTCCCACAACAACCCTATGATAAGGAAACTAGGGCCTGAGGTCATCAAATAACATGGTCAAGGTCACACAGTTAGTAAGTGATAAAGCTGGTATCTGAACTTAGCATTCGGGCTCCCTAGCCTGCATCATGAACGACTAGACCACTCTGGCTCCCGACTGTGTGTGTGATGAACTGAATCAGACAGGACTTTGGAGTCTTCAAACCATCCTCTGTCATTGTTTCATCGGATCCTCACAGTAAACCTGTGAGGTAGGCAGGGGAGCTTTATCCCCATTTTAGAGATGAAGCAGCTGAGTCACCTCAGGGGTCCCCAAGCTAGTAAATGATGAAAGCCAGACCAGAACTCATGTCTTTGATTCCGTTTTTCCTGTGTTCTCTCCCTTATACCTCAAATTGTTATAATAAGAATCTAGTCATGCAAACTAAGCCAATAATCCAGGTCATCTCATAAAATCACTATTTAGAAAATATCATTAAACCTCATAAAATTAAAGACACATAAAAGCAAAGAGAAAACAATTTGGCTAAGTAAAAAAAAAAAAAAAAGGCAAGTAGAAATAGGTAGGCATGCATCTCTACCAAATGTCATCAAACAGGATTTGATGCAACATTAACACAAATCCAATGTTTGAAAATTTCTCCTAGACAAGCAAATAAATAGACATAAGAAAAATTTCAAAAACATGATGTGGTCTGCTGTACGAAATGCTGCCACAGAAATCAGGAGCTCTACCACCTCCAGTGGGTCTATAAATACCATCTAATTACATAAGGAATGCAAAGTGATTAAACTTTGATAAAGATGTTCTGAATTCTTGTAAAACATCCTTTTTTTTTTTTTCACTAAACAGCATGATTTGGAGCACCTCACAATTCCCTCTAAGAATGAAAAATAAGTCATCCATTATGATAAATTTCATTTACTCCTCTCTAAAACACTTGGTGTATTTTGTGAACACACACCTTTGACTATAAGAACTGCTGGAGGCAGGAAAGAATAAAAGATTGGAGGAGTTCAGCTGGAAAGAGGTAAAGGGTAAAGCATGATTCAAAGTGCATACATGACATAAGGCAAAGAGACAGAGTCAAGCGTGTAAGAAACTAGAGAAAAGGCAAAGATTGGTAGCCCCCCCTAAATCAAAGAGCAGTGACCGCAACCGGCCAGGGGCTAGAACAAAGGCTATCAGTACCGACACAGATCAGACAGAAAAGCGGTAAGCCCTGTATTTAAGAATCTTAGTGAGAGAAAAGGGAAATGAGGAGAGAGACAAGAGAAGCAGAAAGAAGGGAAGTAGACGGAGAACCGGTGAGGAAGGGGGATAAGAAATCACAAGTAACAAAACTATGGATATTCGTTGGTTTGGAATCATCCACTCCAAGTGTAACTCCAGCAGACAGCAGCCCTGTCGTCACCTGCGACGTGAACTCCCAAGGCTCCTTCCATTCCCCTGGCGCCTGGCCCAGCAGACACCCCCTTCTCCACTCAGACCCACCTGGGTACCCACCTTGGACGGAAAGGAAAGCAGAGGCATCCCGGTCGCTGTTCTGGAGGCTGCACTTAATACGCCCGGTGTCCTGGAGCCGCACGTCATGGATTATCATCTCAGAGATGGAGTTGCTGCCCTCCTCATAACTGGCAGAGGTAAAGCGGTCGTTGGTGATGATGGGCTCCGTGGGTGTGATGCTCAGCACCACCGTGTCATTCAGAGCCCACATGATGAGCCTCCAGCCCCGCGAGATGGTGCAGTTGAAGCGAGCCTCTGTGCCCTCCAGCACCGTTGCGTTCTTGGGACCTTCTATGATTTGATAGCTGGATCCAGAAGCTGGAAGACAGCCAGTTTTTCAAGGCGGCAAGTGAATGGATCTATGCAAGTCAACTGTATGGCTTAACCCTTCTATGTGTACCAGCTATGACCGCTGGATATCCAGGGGTCAGACTCCATGTCTTCCTGGTTCCAACACCACGTCTCCCCCACTGGACAGGAAGCCACCCATCCCTCCTTTCGAATCCCTCCCTCCACAGTTCTCAGCACTCCCGGCAAAACTGGAAGAAAAAAATGCCGTTCCTCCACCTCCAGAGAGATGTTACCTCAAATACCTGATCCCAGCCTGGCCCCAAGGGCACCCCCGCTAGGCCAGCTGTTATTTAAGGCAAGTTTTTCACCTTCACTATGAAATGAGAGTTATCCTCCCAGTAAAGTGGGAAGGATCTTTGATTCCCACCTCTGAGGAAATCCCAAGGCTCAGAGAGGAAGGTGGAGAGCAGCTTCTCTTCACAAAGAGAATGGGGGCCCCAGCATGTGGTGATCCCAGCCCCATGCACGCGCCTGCACCCTTAGAGCCCCCAGATGGGATGCTCAGGACGGTGTCTGGGGCTGGAGGAACAAGGCTGACAGAGAAGAGATCCAGCTGGAGAGAGACAAAAGTTGCATCCTGAGTACCCTCTCGTGGAGTAATAGGTAAGTCAGTATCAAGTATCAAGAGAACCATACCGTCTGTCATTGAGGCCACACCTCTCCTCTTAAGGACCAGAAGAGACGTGAGTGGGGACATACAAAGAGAAGAAAAGGAAAGGTCGAAGGATGTAGGGGAGGGGGCTCTCTTAATGAGAACAGCCAAGTGGTGAGTCTGGCAGCCTGGTACGAGTATCACCACGCCGAGTGCTGGGTTTAAAACCCCATCAGACAGGCAGGTGGCCCACAAGAGAAGATCACAGACTCTCCGGTGAGGCTGCTGGCTCACTGGACAAACTATCTCAACTTCTCCATGCCCCACTCCCCTCAGCTGCAAAACTGGGTCACTAGTACCACAGTGACTTGTTTCAAAAGCCAAATATAATAATCCACGTGAAGCCCTTCACACGACCCTCAAGCACTCAGCAAACATTTATTGTTATGTGACGTGCAAGAAGGGATGTGTTGATTTGTAAGACAAGCCAAGAATGTCACAGATTTAAGTAAAATTGTTTCCTTCACACTTTTCACCACATTCAACCCTTAGCTCACCAGATGCACTGTGACACCGGTTTTAACTAGAGTGACAATCTCTGACTGGTCTTCCACACGGGGTACACCAAGGGCTCTTCAGCTCACCTGACCTCAGTCATAATCACCTGAGACGGAGCATGCTCTACACCGGAAGAGCTCAGGAGATCTTTTGGCCATTTAGGACTGACGTTCTAATCATCTTAGAGGAGCCAATTGGCAGGCAGAGTTTTCAAGACCTTCCCATGTTTGCAATAAAAATTCAAAGTAGAACTCGCACAGCAAAGGATAGCCTTCAAAATCTCTTATGCTCATCTTTTTACCACCTATTGTTTAACAATGAAGAAATGAAGGGCAGCAATACCCCAGGACTTGTGATCACAGCGGTGAGCAGGGACCCAAACTCAGACATTCTCACTCTTTCCCATTTTCCCCTCTGATCTCACTCAGCGTTTACAGCAAAAATGACCCCCGGCAGACCCCACCCTGTGGTTTCTTCTAAGCCCCACCTGCCACAGCAATAAGACTGCAGGAGGTTCCTCTGACCTTCTAGAGCTTTATGATTCCGGTGGGTCCACCAGGCAGTCTGCCATATACACCGATTGCCCCCAAATCACTGCAGCCCCCTCTCCTTCCAACCTCATAAGGTCAACTTGTAAGACAGGTTCTAAAAGAATCTCATTACAGCCCTATAGTTTTCTGGGGAGACACCACACCACAGACAGGCATTAATACATTAACACATCACCTGAGTACCCAGCATGCGCTGCCGGCCACAAGGACAGATTGACGGGAGAGTAGGAACTGCTACACAGACAGTGTCCCAGAGGGAAGCTGGACCAGGGGGGAGAGGCAGCCAGGGTCAAGGTCAAGGAGGGGGTCTTGCAGGGTCCAAAGAGGCAGAACTGAGGAAAAGTCAGAATTAACTAAGACTGTTCCTGTGTTTGGGCAAACATGATGGCTACTCTTTTGTCTCTGGGCGTGATAAGAAAAGAGAGACAGAGAGAGTTTAAAGAACAGCTCCTGCTGGGTATCCTCTCTTATCCCTGGACAAGTCTCCTTGATCCAAAGATCCCTTTGATCTGGGATTTTAGAAAAAGAAAAAAAGCTTGGGTAGGGAAGTCAGAAAGGATTCCCCAGGGAAGCCACAGCGCTGTCCAACTTGGCTCTTCCCATGAGCCCTGAATTGCATCTTTTAAAAGAAGGGCAAAAGAAAACAAAGAGCCAAATCTGCACCCTGAGGAAAGAGATGAGCTCTCCCGACCCCACCGTGTGACGACAGCCCTCTTCCCCGGCTCCTGATGCAGGTCGGTGAGAACCAAGTGGCCAGAGCCCAGCGGCTCAGATGTGGGTAGGGCCCGGATGGCTGAGACCCAGGCTTCCCTGCCAGGAGCTCATCTAAGCAGCCCCCGCAGAATACGCAAGCCCCTCGGAAACCATGGCTCCCTCACCGCCTGGTGCGAGGTAGAGAGATTATCTCACTCTGAGTTTGTTCAAGCCAGCAGACTGCAACATGTGACCATGACGACGGGCAGGCCACATACCTTACTTCACAGGTGGGAGGTGAGGGGGAGGGAGGCCAAATGGAAACTCCTCGAGTTTGAGCCTGACCTCTAAATTAAACAGGGAGGCGCCCAGTCCTAAGCACTACATTCCCCGGACAGCATCACCCGCAGTCTTGGCTTCCCACCATGGGTAAACGCGCCGTCAGCCCTGCCTCCTGACTCAGAAGCCTGATATCCTGATAATGCGAGGTCCTGGAGCCTCCTTCCTCTCCCTGAATCCTATCAGCTATGGTGTGTGTAACCCTGCCCTGCACAGAACAAATATGAGAAAATTGTAAATAAGACCTTTCATCACACACAAAACCTCCCTTTCCCTCGGCTCCCCCTTTCACTCTGTAGAGCAAACAGGCAAACTGGGGCAGAGCCACGGGAAAGCTCAGGGTCCCCCTCCCAGACACTCCCCCCGCCGCTAGCCGTGGTGGCCGCCCAACTCAGGAGCTGATCCACCCGCAAGACTCTTATTCACTAACTCACACTGTAATTTCCACATCGGCACCTGCAGCCCCACCCTCTTGCTTCCTCCCCCCCCACCCAGGATCCTACTCCGGGTGGAGTTTGAACGACAGGCTCCAGCCCGACTGGAAAGCATCTCTTCTACTCACTGCATCCTCCCGTCTGCGACATGAGAATCACTCCAACAGTAGCCCCTCTGCCTGCTTCCGTGCCTCCTGCCGGCCCTGCATCAGTTGATCCCAAGCATGGATCCTACCATCCTTCTTCGAAGGCTCTCTCTCGGCTCCCTGGAGGAGTAGCCTGCTGTCTCCCCCGCTGGGGGTTAGACCCCTCCATTCTTCCGCTTTCCTCCAGCAGGCTCCTCACTGCACCTGCGGGCCCCCCACCTTCCCCCTTCTCTTACTCAGCACTGGAAAGGAACAGAAAAGCAGACAATTAAAAGCGGAAGGGAGAAAGGGAAATGCAATGGACTTGGCGGCAGAGAAATGGTTTGGCCTGGCAGGTCTGAGGAAGAAAATGGGAGTCGGAACACATTAGGGGTTGGGCCTGTCAGAAGGAAACTGAGAAGCGAGGGAGGGGTCCTGAGGCGCCTGCAGAGTCCTGCTGACGATGGCAGGAGGCACCAGCGTCACTGCTGGGCCACCAGCACCCAGAACGGCTATCCACATGGCAGCCAGCCAGCAGGACCTACTCAGCAAACCAGGGTGATCAGGTACCCCTCCCCTACCTCCCACCTCCGTACTCAGACTTTAAGTATTTTAAACACATCCATCTTAGAGAAAGACCAGATAACCCTTAACATTATCATATCTTAAGACCCTACTTAGTCTCACATTAACTTCCTTCCGCCCCAAACTCCACCCTCCAGCCACCAGACTACCCTAAATTTATCAAACTCACCAACTCTTTCTGGCCCCAGGGCATTTGCACAGGCCGCGATCAGCCTGGCATACCAGTCTTGCTTACTTGCCTCAGCTCCCAGCCTAGTTGTCTCCTCCCCAGGGAAGCCTTCCCAGATTATTACGTTGAATTATCCTATAACAGGCTTCCAAATCATCGAAGCAATTGTCACAACGGTGATTTTATGTTGATTTTTCAACTAATGCCTGATTCCCCTGCTAAGCTGTAAGCTCTTTGTTAGCAGGGACTGTGCCTGGTTTTGCTCATCACCACATCCCAGTGCCTGCAACTAAAGGGCACATAACAGGGCCCCAGTGAATACTCACTGAGCAGATAAATAAGGGTGTTGAGTTCCAAATAATCCATTACACTGGGGCAAGGTAGAGAGGAGAGAGCTGGCAGGAACCCTTTGGGTGCACCTGGAGGCTGCACTCAGCTATTCAAAGCCAAGTCTATAAATGAAGGTGTCTCTACTCCAAGACTTTCCAAGATGAAACATCCAA
Organism: Zalophus californianus; assembly: GCF_009762305.2. Taxonomy (NCBI): domain Eukaryota; kingdom Metazoa; phylum Chordata; class Mammalia; order Carnivora; family Otariidae; genus Zalophus; species Zalophus californianus. The sequence continues at coordinate 210,062,765 of NC_045595.1, read as the reverse complement.
GGGGCTCAGGCTTTTGCGATGGACCCCATCCCCCAGGGGGGCATTAGAATTAGCCCCAAAGCCTCCCCCCTCCTGGAACAGCCAACTCTGGACCTCGGCCAGAGCCATCCCTTTGTTCAAAACAGCTTCGGGGAAAACTGCCTCAGAAAAACAGTAGACCCCATGGCACATCAGTTTCCCGCTGAGCTGCTAGAAGAGATCTTTGCCCCTGTGGCTGAAATAGCCGCTTTGGAGCCTTGTCCCTAAAATGTGTGCTGAGTGTGGTTTGCTAGCCTCGAGACGAGTCCTTAAGCTCCACACAAGCAGGGACGGAGTTTCGCTCTCCACTCTACAAACAAATGTTTATCCAGCACCTACTAAACACCTGGCACTGCGCACTATAAGCCAGGAGTTTCCAAACATCGTGGCGCCCAAATACATGTTAACACCACAGCCTGGTGCCCTGGGCTTAGGATCTCCACACACCCCAACCAAAATTCACAAAACATCCCCTACTGCCCATAACACACTCTGACAGTCCCTATACTATTTTATGCCTTTTCCAATTCTCAATAAATATTGAATATTGGGGGAGGGGATATCAGAGTGACCGAAAGGCGGCATTCGTGGGAGGTGCTTGGTCTCACTGTTGATACACGAAGGTGTTCAGTCAGTGAAACTTCATCAAGGTGTACCTCTAGGACTTGTGTGCTTTTCTCTATGTTCATTATGCTTCGATACAATGCCTTAAAATCACTGCATAAGGAATACGGGAGGGATACCCTCCGGAGTTTACAATCTAGTTGGAAAGACAAGACAAACACACCTGAAGCAAAGAAATCTAGACAAGACCTAATCGAGAAAGCCAAAGGACCCCACAGTCTGCTCGCTCCATCTCCTGCAAAGCAGAGTCTGATCAGGAGACCCTGGCCTGGGACACCCTGGGGTCCATTCCGACTGACACCCTGGGGGAGATCCAGGTTGAGGAGAAGCTGATGAGAGGAATGGCAGGTCTCACAGGCAGTGCCCCGCCCCCCGTCAATAAATGGGAGCTGGGATTATCACCCTGAACACTGCCAGGTCAGGAGGGCTCCAGGGAGGAGGTGATGCCTGAATGGGGCCTTCCTTGAAGGCCAGTTATAAATGAAAGAAGAGAAAACCAGGCAAAGAATGGGACATTTTAACAAGAGCCATGAGTCCTGGGCAGGTACAGAAGGCAAACGCCCACACCAGGGACAAACCAATGAACAGGACTGGTGGGCCAGATGCCCATGCAGGACCACTCCCACAGCTCAGTCAGCAGAGCACGAAATGGGCCCAACCGAAGAGACCTCACTGTGAGAAGGGCCCAAGGAAGAAGCCTCTGGCAGTCACGTGTCCAGGCTGCCTCCTCTGGCTTCCCTTCCACCCACTTCAACCGGATGCCTACGAATGTCCCGCCAAGCCCTGGAGAGCCTTACCTGCCAGCCCCGCCAGGATGACCAGCATGGCCGGGATGCCTTTCCAGCTGCCCTCCATCTCCACACGTTTTCTTCACCCCTGGGAAAACAAAGCAGGCAGGTCACAATCTACCACGGATGAACGTTTGCCATTCAGAGTACGCGGAGCCCCTACCAGCTCATGTGTCTGTGGATGGGTTAGTCAGAGCTCCTCAGCATGGTCACAGCTTCACTCCACACCTGCTGGATCAGAAGCTCCAGGGGCAAGCCCAGAAATCTATGTAAGCAATGCAACAAGGAGCCAACTCTGGCACGTGCTCAAGTTTGAGAACCACTGTGTTAGTTGGTCTTACTCCCAAGCCCGTGTATAAATCGTGGAACGCAGATGGTATACCATTACCGCAGAAGCCCTCACCAAGGTGCAAGGGCGTGGGCTTACGGCTCTTCATTTCAATCACTGAGGGAAAAAGAAATCCTGCCCACAACAAGTTCACGTTATCGAAAGGGAAACAGGCAACAACGTGAAAAAACAGAACATAAACTTATTAGAAGGTGCCAAAGGTATGTAGAAAAATAGAACAGGAGCGTGTGTACAAGCGATTGTGTGTGGGGGGTGGGCTGGCTATGACCACAACTAGGGAAATTGGAGAAAGGCTCCCGAGAAGGTGTTCTGTGAACAGTGAAGGAGGAGAGGTTGCCGGCCACGGGGGTATCTGCAGAGGAGCTTTCCAAGCAGAGGAGCAACAAGTACAAAGGCCCTGGGATGGGACCGTGCCTGGCATGTTCGAGAGGTCTCTGGGGCTGGGGCAGAGTGAGGGCAGGGGAAAGGGCTCAGAGAGGTGAGAGCTAGAGGCCAGGGTAGACTGAGTAAGGCCTTACTGTCCCCTTGGCAGCACAGGGGGATCCCGTCACGTACACCTCCTGGCCCTTCCTTCCAGTCCCTTGTTCTTGGATAACCCTCTTGCTCACCCTCCATCCCCGCATGTTGTCTTTTGATTTCCCCCTTCTCCCCTGTGACAGGCCTATGCAATGCAGTCGCCAGCACCGTGAGGTCCCACTGGAGCATTTAAGGTAAATCACCCACTGAACAGGTCGGGAGCTGTCCGCAAAAACGACAGCCCCTTAGCCTCAGAAACTTTCAAACATTCTTCAACACCACCGTGTGGTGCACAGCACCCTAACCAGGGGATTGTTTTCTGTGGCTTTGGCATCCACACGGATTTCACAGCCCCATCAGCCGGTGGGGGGGGGGGGGGAACCCTGGGGAACCCATCCAAACCCTCCAAAATGTGGGGCGCTGGGTTCCGCCAGAGACACCCCCTCCCCCCTGGGATTTTGTAATGAGCTGACACCTGTCCAGGGCTTCAGTCCCCTTTCTTCCGGTACAGACCGAAAGAGACCCCACAGCAACACACAAGCAGAAATACAAGCAGTGAAACAGGGCACAGATTAATAACCGCCACACCTCAGTCTGCAGAACAGACATCATACAGGTTGCCGAGTAAAACTGAGTGGTGGTGTGAAGCGTCGTAAAGACGCTCAGGCCTGTAGCCCGTTTTCCATTCAGGCGAGATACTGGGTTTTCACAGCTCATGAGGAGGAACATAGGCTTTCCACCCTCTTTGATTCTCGGGTGTGTTGGGAAAGCAAAACTCAGCATGTGTGCTAAACTATAACCACCCGTGTGCATAACGTAAGGTTCAAAGTATGCGCTGCAGGCGGGAGCGGTGGGCCCCGCCCCGGCCCCCGTGGGCCCCGCCCCCAGCCGCGGCGGACCCCGCCACCGGCCGTAATCTAAAACTGGCCTTAGAGAACCCCACAAACAAGCCTCAGCAGCAAGCTGTACACAAACGGAACTGAAATCACAGCCTTCCCAGACCGATTCCAGATCCCGAATTATGAAACACCAAATAAATCATTTACTAACTGTGAAAGTTCCATGAGCACAACTCAACAAGCCAGGCACTGCACCAGTCACCCAGAGCGCTACACCCCAGCAGCAGCTGGAGGAGAAGCTGAACCACCACGTCACAGAAGCTTACACATTTCACCGAAAGCAATAAATGCCAAGTGCGCAGCCAGCGCTGTCGAAACTGGGTGGTAGCTTAAGGTCCACCAGGGGATACCAATAACCGAGCTGAGTCAGGCCAGATTGCTGCATTTATGACAGGCTCCGTTCTGCCGCCGTCCTCTCAGGCCATGCTGGCTTATTCTCCGAAGGAGGGGGGACTCCGCTTCCAAAGAGCCCAGCAGAACCACAGGGTGGGCGGGGTAGGAGCACCCGAGAGCTACAGGAACCCCATGGCAGGATTACTGCAGAGGCTGATGCCTGCGGGGTTCGGTGTGAAGGGTGTGTGTTGGAAGACACCGTCAGGAAGTCGATTTCAAGTTTTAGCTGAAATCAGACACTTCGCTTTAATTAAATTAGGACCTGTGGCAGGTATTTTGCAAGTTAATATCTCTAGGGAGTAGTCTGACAGATCCCTGAGATTGAACTTCTCATTCATTTTGTGATGGAAGACTGGAAGCACCTACTTCTAGGTGAAAAACTGCAAAGTCTTCTTAAAAATCTTACACCTTATTAAACTTTATGAAATAGACAGGATTTAACCACCAACCAATTCCCTACTGCCGGGACAAGGCAAAAATAGTCGGAAGGAATGATCTGAGGAAGGAGAGTGCTGAATTTTATCATTTCACTTAATTACCTACACACACAAGCCCTTATTTCTGGGTCCCTGGAAGTAGTTTGAGATCGTAAAATCCGAAGGTGCCTGCAAACGTTCTGTTCCGGGCTGCCGCATGAAGCCGAAACCCAAAAGGAAGGAGGAGTGCTTGTCAGGGTGAGTGAGAATGAGCTGCAGCAAAATCCACGCAAGGGGCTGCCTGCAAACGTCTGTGCGTAAATATAAATAGGCGCCAACACAGCTCCCCTGGGACGTCCGGAAGGGCTGCCCTGCATGCCCCACTCAGGGCCGTCTGCGGGCCTCCAGAGACTTCAGAGCAGCTCTCCTTCCCACGGGAGGACAAACGGCATTTACAGATGCATGGAAGGAACAATGGAGCCGCAGTGATTTTTCCAGCACCGGAATCCTGACCTCCCAAATTCCAGCGGGGTCTCAGCTTTCCCTGCACCCCGAGCGCAGCGCACTGTGAAAGGGGCTCCCGCTCGATGGAAAATCATCTTGAACTCCTAAACTCCCAGAGCAGCCCCCTCTTCTAATGTTTAACTTTGTGGAAGTTGGGCAACAAGGAGTATGTGTTTGATCGTGGGACACTTTTCCCGGGAGCGCAGCTAGAGGCCTGCGGCCGGGGACCCGCCTCTCAGCCCGAGACAGGTGCCTGGAGTCCAGCCTGCTGGACAGACGCCTGGCCACTGGCTGGAGCTGGCTTACCTCGGGCAGGAAGGCCTCCTTCCTCTTCGGGGCTTCAGAGAAGGTTCTCTGATCCCAAAGGCATCTGGGCCAGGGTCCTCTCTAGCTGCACACAGACGCAGGAATACAGCTGAGTGGCCTCCGGAGAATCCCGACCCGCGTCACCAGTTAACAGGAAGTTCCCCGCTCTGTCACGTCACAGGCTGTAAACACAGAGGTGGCCTCTGCATGCCACCGGCCCCTCGCTCCCGGAAGGTGTGCGCGCCCCAGAGTGACATTTTTCCTGCTAATCATTAGCCAGCCCCAAACAGCAGCCCGGGCATTGCGGCAGGGCTGGAAATGCCACGGCCTCCGGGCCACGACCGCGCCCCCTGGGCTTCCGCCCAGTCTCCTCCTCTGGGCCGCTCTTGGTCCGGTCCCGCAGAGCCAAGCCCCGCCTGGGCCCCGCAGGCCTGGCCGATGGTCACTCTTGCCGGGGGTTGGACAACCTTGCCGCCCTCTGGCGCCAGCGCAGGCCCGGGGCCAGCCGGTTCCGTCTCCAGGCCAGGCACCTCCATCTCCACAAGAACAGGTTCTTTGCTGAAAGGAAAGAAGCCTGGAGGGTGAAGCCCTCTGGAACGTGACCACCACCCCGCCCCCAACCCTGTGTGAACAAAGGAACTTGGCTTCTCCGAGCACTGTGGCAATTTCTGGAAAAGACCACCACCCAGAATCTGGATGTGCAGCACCGTGCTGAACTGTTTGCTCTCATGCGGTTCTCTCTGAGCGTCTAGCTTGTCTCCCCTACTGCGTTTCCCTCTTGTCAGGGAACTCCGGGTCAAGGGCATCTAAACAGAATAGACACCAGCAGAGGATGTGGATCATATACTCAGGGTAAGATGCTGAAACAAGTAAATAGGAGGAAATGTTGAACAGGGTCAGAATACACCACCTCAAAAGAAGCGAGTTTAGCATAAAGATTATATTTGACATTTAACAGATTTTTTTCAAAGCCTTCTCAGAGCTTCCCTTTTTGGACTAAAAGCAGCCACTACAGGGAAATAAGGCTGCCATAAATTCCTCTTCAGGGTGGATCTACCCCCAGAAGGGAGAACACAAATAAAGCCTACTCCAGATTCTTTCTCCAGAGGGAGTTTGTGACAGTAAATAAGATCCAAAGACCACTCATGCCTGTATAGGTAAACATTATCACAGACTTTCCCATCTCTTGTCTGTTCTCCTGAAAATCTATTTGTCTTTCCAAAAAAACAAAAAAAAATCTGTTTTTTCCATAAGAAACCTTTCTTCGCCCCTTCACTTTCCCCTTCTAAATTAAGTATGTAAGTCATTAACCACTTAGTGAGCCAGATACTTCCTTTGTTGGTTCCCATATGCATGCAGAATAAACCTTTATCCTGTTAACCTGTCTTCTGTCAGTTTCATGCACAGGTCCCAAGTATAACACTTAAGAGGGTAAAGGAAAAGATTTTTTTTTTTTCCTCCTCCCCTACAAGGCCCTGTGCTAGAAGCTGGTGATAAAAAATGGTGAGGAAAACAGATAGATTCCAGGAGGCAATGCTTGAGTCTCCCAAATATACCAGGGTTGTAGTGTTTTATTTATGAGCTATGTCCCTAAAGTCCAGGCATAATTCAAAACTCAAATAATTCCAGAACAATGAGCCACAAAAATGGATGACTAAGGAAAAGGTTAAGATATAGGGAGAGATAGGGGGCCCCTGATTCCCCTGACTAGACTCACACAGGGGGCTATGTGACCAGGCTCCCAGAAATCCGGATGTGGAAATGCTGAGGGGTACAAAACCAGAGAGAAGGGGACACAAGGAGACCACTTGTTTGTCTTAAATGATATAGACAGATATTTTCATGATAGTTACAAATTGACCACTGAAAGTTACCAAGTAACTTCATAGAAGTAGACCCGGTGCCTCCAGGGATGACATCTACCAGTGATGATGTCAAAATTTAAGTTCCCTGGTCAGTTTTCTAGAAAAGACCCACCATAAAGGCCCTCAGTGGCAACCCACTCAGGACACCTTTCACTCTAGAGAGCTTTTCTTCTCTGTTCTCACCTTCACTTGGTAAACTTTCACTTCACTTCACCCTATTGTCCTCGAGATTCATTCTTCGACTCTGAGACAAGAACCCTGCAACATGAAAACCCAAGGCCAGTGTAGCTGATTTATTCCCTGATATACTTTTTAAAATTTCCTCAGTTCTGGGCGCCTGGGTGGCTCAGTTGGTTAAGCGACTGCCTTCGGCTCAGGTCATGATCCTGGAGTCCCGGGATCGAGTCCCACATCGGGGTTCCTGCTCAGCAGGGAGTCTGCTTCTCCCTCTGACCCTCTTCCCTCTAGTGCTTTCTATCTCTCATTCTCTCTCTCTCTCTCAAATAAATAAATAAAATCTTTAAAAAAAAAATAAAATAAAATAAAATAAAATTTCCTCAGTTCAGTCCTAATATTTAGAGTCTCTGTCAGCACCAGGCGTCATGAGGACTGGCCTTCAGAGCACAGTCTTAGCCTCAGCATGACTACTGGAGAATATTGTTAAGAGCTTCTAGAAATTTTAAATTTTGATAACAATAAGTGTGTAGGAGAGGGGGGAAATGTTTCCTATATCCTCCTTGGTTTTGTGGCTTGGGCCCTGAAAATTAAACTGACGAAAGACAGATCAACAAGAGAAAAACAAGAGAATAATGAGAGTTTATTAATATGGGCAGCATGCATACAGGCAGGGGAAACTCAGTGCTGAGTAACCCAAATGCGGGGCCCATGCAGCTGACCCTGGGCACAGCCACCCAGAGTGGAAACCCAGTTTACAGCTCACTGGAAACACAGCTATGAAGCTGTGCAGGCCCCGAGGGACTTTTTTTGCGGGGGAGAGAGGAGGGACTTTGGGAAGTTTGCATTATTTCAAAGTTTAAGCATAAAGACAGATTTACCAATATTTTTAGCCTATGCTATTTGAAAATCACAAAGTTCAGATTTACGTAAAACATTCACACTCAAATTCAAGTTGTGGTAAAGGCTCTAAAGAAAGCTTTAATGAAGGTGCAGGGGCTGGGAGGGGGTTTCCCTGGGGAAATGGCGTTTGAGCTCAGGTGGGGGTGGGCATGTTAGATCACTGGGTAGGAAGGTGGAGTTGGGAAGGACTGCCTCCTGGAGCAGAGGGAAAGGGGCGTCCCCGCAGCAGGTGGCCAGAGGCCCGCAAGCCTGAGGAAGTCGGAGAGCCTAGTGGGGCCTGAATGCAAAGGGGTAAGAGTTGGGGGGTGCGGAGGTCCTTCCTTGAGCCCAGAAGAGAGGCAGGGTCCAGACCAAAGACTACAGTCAAGAATTGGGTTTTCATCTTCACATATAAAAAGGAATGTCAGAAAAAGTGGTTAAAAAAAAAAAAAACTTTGAAATGAGCAAAGAAGATCGTGGGGTGTCTTGAGCACACTATGAAGGAGCACACACAAGGTGTGTCTTTCCCAACACCGGCTTTATGCAGTCCTCAAGGTTAACATGCTGATGAGGCGGGTTCAAGATTCCAAACTCAGTGACATCTCACCATGTGTTGAACTCGGCTTCTTGCAGGTCACACAAAGCAAAGCAGGAGACGGGCCATACAACACATTAGGCAGAACAGGACATAGGAAGTGAACAATCCCCATGCAACGTCAGTCTGTGGGCCCGAGGTTGAGATAAGGTCTCAGTCCTGCCCTAGTCAGCGCTCAGCACTTACTGCTTCTCACATTCCATCAGGGAAGGATCTTGGTTCCTCTTGGAGATCAGTCGGGCAGAGCCCCCGGCGGCAGCTGCCTGTTTGAAGTGGTCAGAGATGCAGGGGTCAGTGTCTGAGGAGGCTGACGGTTGGCTGCAAAAATCCTCCCTTTCTAAAGGGATGTCATCGGTCTTGGGCCCTGCAGACCTCCTCTCCGCTTCTGCTAGTTGTCGGTTCTGGGGTGTGGTCGGCCGGTGCTGGTTTCAGGGATATCTAGTCTTTGCTGCAACGCCCTTGGCTCCTTACATCACTGTTTGACATGAGTCACTGCTTGACATGAGTGACTCCATTTTGCTCTCCACATGAGGTGACCTGGTGTAGCAGGACCTGAACTTTGAGCTATTGAAAACTCTATATGTATGATGGTTCAGGCTATGTGTCACCTTGACTGGGCCATGAGGTGCCCAGAGAGCTGGTTAGACATTATTGCTGGGTGTGTCTGTGAAGGTATAGCTGTAAGATGTTAGCATTTGAATCAGGACACTGAGTAAAGCAGATACCCCTCCCCAGTGTGAGTGGGCTTCATCTCATCCACTGAGGGCTTGAATAGAAAAAAAGAGTGAGGAAGGATAAAATTTCTCCCTCTGCTTATTAGCTGGGACATCTGTCTTCTCCTGCCCCGGGACATTGGACTGAGGGCTTCAGACTTGGGTGGGAACCACGGCACCAGGTCTCCTGGATCTGCACTTCCTCAGCCTCCAAAACTGCATGAGTCAGTTTCTCATAATACATACACATACATAGATACTATGCAGATGCACCCCCCAGACTCTGAGCCCAGTGTGGGTGATGGACCCACAAGACCAAAGAATTGACCCAGAGACAGGAATCAAGACACAGGTTTATTGGGGGAGCTTACATACAGGGAGTTCAGGAGCAGCTGGCAGGACAAAGCAGATGCAGCTTTTATAATGTAGCAACTAGCCGAGCAACTACCTCTCACCTCTCCCTTCCTTGCGTGGCCAGCATTCCAAGGACATCAAGCCCTGCCATCCAGATACCCTCATTACAAAGGTGGTCATTCCAGGTTGGTTACCCCCTGAGCACCTGACCTCAAACACTGAACAACACATTTTTCTTTTTTTTTTTTTTTTTAAGATTTTATTTATTTATTTGCAGAGAGAGCACAAGCAGGGGGAGCAGCAGGCAGAAGGAGAGGGAGAAGCAGACTCCTGCTGAGCAGGGAGCCCCATGCAGGGTTCAACCCCAGGACCCTGGGATCATAACCTGAGCTGAAGGCAGACGCTTAACCAACTGAGCCACCCAGGCGCCCCTTGAACAACACATTTTTCTACATTTCCTGCTTGACGGGAATATAGTGGGAGGACAGGATCTGTATATTCTCAAGATAGTGATTAACAGGGACGTTTGGGGTGTGTTTGCACAAACCAGCCATCCAGCACGTACCACGCAACACACATACTGGGTCTATTTCTAGAGAACCTGACTAATACAAAGCTGTAAGAAACTGATAGTAATACTAATTATTCTAGTATATAGATATGCAAGTGAATTTTGAAGATGCACCTGATTTTTGCTCTTCAGATATTGACCAGTTTTGCATCTATTCATAAATTTTTCAACATTCACGATAGCGTGTATATGTGTGTTCTTTGAATTTCCATTGAACCTGTTGCAGTGTCTTGCTGGTTGGTTGCCTCGTTAATTTGAGAGTTAAATAAAATCTCAGACAGGTGTTCCTTTTAGATCTGTATGAGAGCCACAATCTTAAATCCCCTCATCAGGAGCCCTTTGAGGAATTTAAGTGAACAACTGGCATAATCCCTGTACAATTTTTCAAAATATTAAAAGTAGTAGGTTGAGTAATATAAAAGTGCCTACATGTAACCATTGTTTGTCCTACAGAAAGCAATTTCATATTAGGCTCAAGCTAATATAAAGCATAAAATAAAAACCGTCTATAATCTCAATATCATCCATGGATAAGCATTACCCATTTTTAATGAATGGCTTCTATTATTTGCCTTACTTAAAAAGTGAGATGTATTCACTATGAAAGAGTTAGAAAATGGAGGTAAACCAAAAGGAGAAAAATTTAAAACACATCGCTTTTAAGCGCACCACGCAGACAAGCACTGTTAACAGCACAGCAAGTATCTGCTAAGTATCAGTATCTGTTCATGTGGGATCTACTGTTTAATAGCCAGTTTTTATTTACTTAATATATTATAAACCTCTGTCTCCAGTCAGTAAATACATGATTTTGAGTGACTAAACATAATGCCATCAGCTGAAGATAGAATCACTTACCGAAGCCTGTCCTATCAGGCTTTACACCACATGTGGGTGGTATACACCATCTCAGCTGGATCAGGGAGTCTACACCTAACGATTTCCTTAGGATCCATTCTGAAAATGCAATTGCTATGATGGAGACAGTAAAAAGATCTGTGATTTCTGGGGAGGGGGGTGAATAAATAGGCAGAGAAGAGAGGATTTTTAGGACAATGGAAATAGTCTGCCTGGTATTATAATGGTGGGTGGGTGTCATTACACATTTGGCAAAACCCATATCGTGTACAATACCAAGAGTTAACCTTAAGGTCCACTGTGGACTTTGTGTGATTATGACGTATTGATATGGATGCATCAGTTGCAACAAATGTACCACTCTGGCCCCGGGGGGTGCATCGGTGGAAGAAGACTATACATGTGTGGAGAGAACTCTTTGTACTGTCCAACTTTGCTGTAATCCCAAAACTGCTCTAAAAAATAAAAGTCTATTTTTCATGCAATTGCTGCAACAAAAGACATGCATGCACATTGCAAGTCTGAAATAGCCTGGATTAGCAAAGTCTCCCCAGGATAGTTGTAGTGCACTTAGCAGCTAATGTCCAATGCAATCAACACCGTCAGCTATTTTAATTTTTGACAATTTGGAAAATTTTGTTTAATTCAATATTGTTTTCATTACAAAAGGAATGTTGTCAATGTGGAAAGTGTGGAAAATTCAGGAAAAATAATAACAGATCATTAAAGTAGAACTCAAAATCTTGCCATCCAGAAAGACCCACTGTGGAGTATTTGTTATAAAGCCTTCCAACAGCGAATGTGTGTGTATGTGCATCTGTACGTCTGTGACTGTGTGTATGTGTGTATGTCAAGTATAATTTTTAACTTTTTATTGAAGTATTATATATAATTTTATATACAAAATCTGTTGTGTTTTTTTTTTTACCTAACCCACTGAACTGGATCGAATAGTGTCTCCCCAAAATTCCTATCTACCTAGAACCTCAGAATGTGTTCTTATTTGGAAATCGGGTCTTGGCAGATGTAACTAGTTAAATTAGGTGAGCTCATATTGGATTACAGAGAGCCCTAATCCAGTATGACTGGTGTCCTTATAAGAAGAGAGAAAGTGGACCCAGAGACACACACAGAAGGACGTTTGCATGAAGACACACGGGAGCGTACCACATGACAACAGAGGCGGAGATGGGTGTGTTGTACCAACGAGAAATACCAAGAACTGCCGGTGACCCCCAGAAGCTACAAGAGGCAAGGAAGGCATCTCCTCCAGAGCCTTCAGAGGGAGCATGGCCCTACCAACACCTTGTCAGATTTCCAGCCTCCAGAAGAGAGAGAGAATAAATGTGTCTTATTTTGTGGTACTTTGTAACAGTAGCCCTAGGCAACTCACACAACCACTTAACCAAACGGCCTAAGTGTCTTTCCATAAATGTATGTGTCCTTACAAAACAATTTTAAGTGGCTAAAAAGTATTGTTTTATGGATGTACCATCAGTTATTTAAAGAATTCTTATTATTAAACATTAAGTTGCATCTATATTTTAGTTACTAGAAATCTTTTACTTGAAGAGCCATGTTTACTTTCATGTATTATATAGTAGAATGTGATTTTATAGCGTTCTTAATTTAACACTACATCATAAGCATTGTTCCCTATCATTAAAAACCATTCATGAGCACTGTCTTAATGGCTTCATAATAATATGCTCTATTATGATACATAATATGACATCATTATAAGTGTATCATAATGACAATAAGAATACCCATGTGGTTGGCAGCAACCTCTTCAATCTCAGCCACAACAACTTCTTCCTAGAAACATTGCCAAAGGCAAGGGAAGCAAGGGCAAAAATGAACTATTGGGACTTCATCAAGATAAAAAGCTTTTGCACAACAAAGGAAACAGTCAACAAAACCAAAAGACAACCGACAGAATGGAAGAAGATATTTGCAAATGACATATCAGATAAAGGGCTGGTATCCAAAATCTATAAAGAACTTATCAAACTCAACACCCAAAGAACAAAGAATCCAATCAAGAAATGGGCAGAAGACATGAACAGACGTTTCTGCAAAGACGACGTTCAAATGGCCAACAGACACATGAAAAAGTGCTCAGCGTCACTCAGCATCAGGGAGATCCAAATCAAAACCTCAATGAGATACCACCTCACACCAGTCAGAATGGCTAAAATGAACAAATCAGGAAACAGCAGATGTTGGTGAGGATGAGGAGAAAAGGGAAACCGTCCTACACTGTTGGTGGGAATGCAAGCTGGTGCAGCCACTCTGGAAGACAGTATGGAGGTTCCTCAAAAAGTTGAAAAGAGAGCTACCCTACGACCCAGCAATTGTACTACTGGGTGTTTACCCTAAAGATACAAATGTAGGGATCCGAAGGGGCACATGCACCCCAATGTTTATAGCAGCAATGTCCACAATAGCCAAACCATGGAAAGAGCCTAGATATCCATCAACAGATGAATGGATAAAGATGTGGCGTACATATACAATGGAATATTATGCAGCCATTAAAATGAAATCTTGCCATTTGCAATGACATGAATGGAACCAGAGGGTATTATGCTAAATGAAGTAAGTCAATCAGAGAAAAACAAGTATCATATGATCTCACGGATATGAGGAATTTGAGAAACAAGACAGAGGATCATAGGGGAAGGGAGGGAAAAATGAAACAAGACGAAACCAGAGGGGGAGACAAACCATAAGAAACTCTTAATCTCAGGAAACAAACTGAGGGTTGCTGGAGTGGTGGGGGGTGGGAGGGATGGGGTGGCTGGGTGATGGGCATTGGGGAGGGTATGTGCTATGGTGAGCGCTGTGAAGTGTGTAAGACTGTTGAATCGCAGATCTGTACTCCCAAAACAAAATACATTATGTGTTAATAAAAAAATTTTTTTGAAATAATAATTTTAACCATAAAAAAAAAGAATACCCATGTGGTTAAACATCATGTGGCTTCCATCTTTTTAGTGTTGCAAATAATACTGAGATGAACGTATTTAAGTACAAAGAAGTTTGGGCGGGGAGGTGTGTGTTGCATTTGGTACTGTATCTATATTAGGCTTTTTTCATTAGGATCATGTAAAAACATTAGTCACTTTAAAATGAAGGCTAAAGTTAAGAGAGTTTCCAGAACTATGCCAACCTACGATCCCATATGCAGTTTCAAAGATGACTTGTTTCACCACACCCTCAACAACACAGGATGCCGTCATATTTATGAATGTGGTTAACTGGAATGCAAAGTAAATAAACCCCTCTTGTGACTAGGAATTTGCAAAATGCTCTCTGTCCCTTGCACTCCTTGATTCACAAAATCCCAGAAGAAAAGTCAGCTAGAATAATGTGCCCTTCAAGTCGCAAGGGCTGTTTTCTCTCCCTCAAAGTAGAAATGTCTTTAATGGCTTTACGTTCTTTTTAATGTCACTCATATCATGGGTGAAATAATTAGCAAATTTGGCCCAGGGCCAAGAGCAGAAAATTCACCCTGTATTTACAACACCCCAAAACTTAGTGGCTAAAGACAAGGACAATCATTTATTTTGCCATCTGGGCAGGGCTCAGTGGAGGAGCGGTCTGTCTGCTTCACACAGTGTCAGCTGGGACAGATCAACTGAGGCTGGGGACTCTCCCTGCCACTCCCCCGCTGAGGTGGCTGGTTCCCAGGCTGGAGAGTGGTCCTGGCTATTTGCTGGGAGCAGGGCTGTGACTGCACAGAGGGTCTTCGTTCTTCTCCACGTGGGCCTCTCCTCGGAGCTGCTGGGCTTCCTTACAGCACAGCTTCTGGGGTCCAAGAGCCTTTGCTCCATTATACAAAAAATGGAGGCTGCTAGTCTTTTAAAGCCTGGACCAAGACATTCGCACACTGTCACTGGATTAGTTTTCGGTGACCAACTACCACAAACTTGGCGGCTTAAAAGAGCACCTATTTATTTCTGTGGGTCAGATGTCTGGGGGAGCCTGCTTCTCCCTCTCCCTCTTCTCTACCCCCACCCCCGGCCCTGCTTGTGCTCTCTCTCTCTCTCTCTCAAATAAATAAATAAAATCTTTAAAAAAAAAAAAAAAAAGAAGTCCAGAGGTAAGCGATCCTGAAGCAGTTCCCAGAGTCCTTTCTTCTCTCCACCCTCAGCATGAAGCTCTCAGTCCCAATACCCTCTCACTGCCCAGCTGGTGGCCCGGGCAGCAAAGACAAGAGCTGAAGAGGGTGTGCAGGTGGGCTGAGCCACCGGGCTGCAAGGCACCTTCCTGGGAGCCCCACATAACACCGTGGCCAGATTTCAGTCAGATGTCCACACCGCCTGCAGAGGATGAAAAGGTACTCTTTCAGCTGGACACATTGTTGGCCCAAATAAAAAGACAAAGAGGGGGTGAACAGAAATAGTTCCACTGGCTTCTGTGACCTGTGTAGAGATACAGATCTATTACATTACCTGAAGACACAAAGTACTTTTAGGTTCAAGAAATTTGTTTCATCATCTCAGGCCATTAAAAGCTGATTTCCTTCTTAAAGTAAGTCTAAATTTGCTATTTCATATTTTAAAAAGAAAAAAAAAAGAGGATGTGTATTAGTCAGAGCCCTGATTCCGACCCTCATGGGAACAAAGTGAATATTTGTATCATGCTTCAGGGAATACAAATTACTTTTTGATCCTTAAACACCAATAGTTCTTTTTTCTTTTTTTAAGACAGAGAGAGCACACAGGAGCAGGGAGGGGGGTGTTAGGGGTGCAAAGAGAGAAGAAGAGAGAGAATCTCAGGCAGGTTCCATGCTCGGCACAGAGCCTGATGCGGGGCTCAATCTCACAACCCCGAGATCATGACCTGAGCTAAAATCAAAGAGTCAGACGCTGAACCGACTAAGCCACCCAGGTGCCCCTCACCTATGGTTCGGCTACCATCTCAGTGAGGTAAGGTCTGGGGAGAAAGGTCTTTATCAACTTACCTGCCACATGGCCTTGGGCAGGTGACTTCCCCTCTCTGAACTCCCAGATGGCTCCAGTAGCCCTGCATCTGGTATTTGTGCCTTTGTGTAAGTTCCTCCTTTTGAGCATGAGTGGGATTTCTGAGTGACTTCTAACCCACAGACCACAGCAAAACTGATGGGACATCCCTTCTGCAATCACATAAGACTGTAACCTCCATCCTGCTAGCAGATGCTCACTGTTGCCTCCTCTGCAGGCACTTTTGATGGAGCAGTCAGGCTGAGGGTCCAGGGGCAAAGGGCAGTGACTGAGGGCAGACTCCAGTAGTCAGCAGCCAGCTAAGAACTGAGGCCCTTGGTTCAACAGCTTACAAGGAACTGAATCCTGCCAGTGACCACGTGAGCTGGGAAGTGGACCCTTCCCCAGCCATGCCTTCAGATGAGACACCTGTCCTAACTGACTTCTTGATTGCAGTCATGCAGGGACCCTGAGCAGAGACCCAGCAAGCTGTGTCCGGATTCCTGACCCACAGCAACTAGGAAATAATAAATGTGTGTTGTTTTAAGCTGCTGTTATGGTAATTTGTTACACAGAAGTAGCTAACAAATACATTACCTGTAGATAAAATGAGAATAATTCACCTATAAGGAAAAAGAAGCTTAACAATACTCAACCTCACACAGCTTTGTGAGGACTAACTGAAATACTGCATATAAACTCCTTATGCAATACCCTGTATTTAGTAAGTGCTTCTTTATATTGTTGAGGCTTTCAGTGATGTTGATTAATTCATATAATAAATACATACTGAGGTTTGACAGCAATGAGCACATCAGAAATCTTCACTTTGGGGAAGCTCATATGCTTGAGGGGGAAACAATCAATAAGTGAACAGATAAGGTTTATGTTGGATTATGGTATGTGTTGTAAAGACAAATAAGGTACAGTACAAAACACAGACAGTAATGGGGTACTATTTCAGGTAAAGGCTGTGGTTGATGTTAGGTCTAGCAGTCAGGGTGGGCTAGGCTCTGTTGCAGTAACAAAGAACCCCAAATCTCGGTGGCTCACACAGCCCAAGTCTACATCTCACCCACATAACGTGGGTTGGCCGGGGCATCCTGCTCTTCTTGCTTACTCAGACACCCGGGGTATAGAGGCTTCCTCTGGAAACTGCTGCATTGGGACAGAAATGTGACAAATCGCTTGCTGGCTCTTCAAATGCCCCCTCATAAGCAACGTGTCCTTTCTGCTTATACGTCACGGTCCAAATCAACACCTAACATCAAAGAGGGCAGGGAAGTCCATATGCCTGAAAGGAGGGAAATTCCATGTTTGGTGAAAGGCTCTGCTGGCCTCACATGGAGCTCAGCCATGGTCACAGTTTTCACACAGTAGCCATCAGGCTCCTGCTCTTGCTCTGAGCACTAACGAGGTGCCCTGTCCTCTCTCTTTCCTCCACAGCTGCCCTTGGCTGCTTCTCTTGCTAGCTTCCTTTTCCACTGTTTCCTAAAAGAGTCCCTTTGCAATTAGTCTATACTGGGGCAAAGTCCAGCCCATCACCTGTTTTTGTAAATAAAGTTTTATTGGGACACAGCCGTGCTCATTTTTTACACATTGTCTGTACCTGCTTTTGTTCTGCAACAGCAGAGTTAGGTAGCTGTGACAGAGACATATGGGCCACGTAGCCAAAAATATTTAATCTCTGGTCCTTTACAGAGAAAGTTTGCTGACCCCTGATCTATATAATTCATAATTTTAAAATTAGTGTCATCTTCATTCAGTAACTCCCCTTTCTAAAAAAACAACCAGGAATGTGCACCTAGTTTATACAAAGAATGTACCGTAAGACAGAGCTCACAATAGAGAGATGACAGTTGGATGGATACATAGACAGAAGACAGAGATGATAGATAGATAGATAGATAGATAGATGAGTAAGTTCTTTTTTTTTAATTTTTTTATTATGTTAATCACCATACATTACATCATCAGTTTTTGAGGTAGTGTTCCATGATTCATTGTTTGCGTATAACACCCAGTGCTCCATGCAGAACGTTCCCTCCTTAATACTCATCCCCCTCCCCCCCTCCCCTCTAGAACCCTCAGTTTGTTTTTCAGAGCCCATCATCTCTCATGGTTCGTCTCCCCCCTCCGATTTCCCCCCCTTCATTCTTCCCCTCCTGCTATCTTCTTCTTTTTTTTTTAACATATAATGTATTATTTGTTTCAGAGGTACAGGTCTGTGGCTCAACAGTCTTGCACACTTCACAGCACTCACCATAGCACATACCCTCCCCAATGTCTGTCACCCAGCCACCCCATCCCTCCCACCCCCCACCACTCCAGCAACCCTCAGTTTGTTTCCTGAGATTAAGAATTCCTCATATCAGTGAGGTCATAGGATACATGTCTTTCTCTGATTGACTTATTTCACTCAGCATAACACCCTCCAGTTCCATCCACGTCGTTGCAAATGGCAAGATCTCGTTCCTTTTGATGGCTGCACAATATTCCATTGTATATATATACCACATCTTCTTTATCCATTCATCTGTCGATGGACATAGATGAGTAAGTTCTATGTGTTAAGTTGGATAGGTTGCAGTCTCCAGTTGTTCAATTAAATCCTAGGTGTTACTGAGAAGGCATTTTATAGATGTGATTAATGCCTATAATCAATTGATTCAAAAAGAAATTATTTTAGATAATCTGGGTGGGCTTGATCCAAACAATCTAAAGTCTTTGAGAGCAGAACTGAGACTTCTCAGGAGAAGAAATTCCACCTGCAGATGGCAGCTTGAGCTCATGCCAAGATTTCCAGCCTGCCCTTCCTGGTGGTTTATCCTATGGATTTCAGACTTGCCTAGCTAGAAATATGTGTGTATATAATATGCTACTGGTTCTGCTTCTCTGGAGGAACTCGCATTTATATAAGTAGATAGATGATGATTGACTGGTTGATTGATTGATTGATAGAAACATGTATTTTTGGCCTTCATCCCTGTTCCTAGCACAGAGCTCCTAAAACCCTTGGAATTCTCTAAATGATAAGAGAGATAAAGATGCTTTTTTTATTCATTAAAAAGCCCCTTTCAAACACACCTGAGTCTATGTTATTGAAGTGACTTTTTGCAAGTCCCTAAGGATGGAGGTTGGTTGCCAGAGGAACCAACCCTGGAACTGGAGGATTGAAACTCTCAGTCCCATGCTTTGCCTCTACCTGAAGAGGGAAAAAGGCTGACAGTTGATTAATCTCCAAAGGCCAATGATGTAATCAATTGTGCCTTCATAACAAAGCCTCCATAAAAACCCCAAAGGATAATGGTTGGAGAGCTTCTAGAGCACATCCATGTGCCAGGAGGGTGGTGCACCCCAAATTACAAGGGACAGAAGTTCTTGCACTCAGGACCCTTCTGGCTCTCTCCCTGAGTATTTCTTCATCTGGCTATTCATTCATATCCATTAATAGCCTTTGTAATAAACCAGTAATCTGGCGAGTAAACAAGTTTTCCAAGTTCTGCAAATCGCTCTGGCAAATTAACCAAATTCAGGGAGGGGGTCATGGGAACCTCCAACTTATAGCCCATCAGTTAGCAGCACAGGAGGCAAACTGGACTTGCACTTGGTGTCTGAAGTGGGGGTGGGTTTGGGGGGGCATGGTTTTGTGGGACTGAGCCCTTCACCTGTGGAATCTGATGCGATCCAGATAAGTCAGAATGGAGTCAAATCAGAGGACACCCAGCTGGTGTCACAGAATTCCTTGGTGTCAGGGAGAAACACCTCGCATATTTGGCCAGAGTAGTATTCAACGTGACTATTGAGTAGAGGAGAAACAAGGAGTGTTTTTCATAGATAGATGAGAGAGAGAGAGAGAGAGAGAATGGAAGCAAACTAACAAAGCAGAAATTGCTTAAATATAGTATGGTGATCATTTAACTAACTAAATAAAGAACAGAAATTCTTTAATGGAACTTTATAAAGTTGATAAGAACCAAGTTGCAGAATAATGTCATGAGACAAGACAGACTCTACATTATTAAGATAGAGAAAAATTGTGTAACATAATTGCAATTTTTAAAAATGTATGTCTATGGGTGTTTACGGGTGTGTGTGTGTGAGAGAGAGAGAGAGAGAGAGAGAGAGAAAGACTGTCAGAGAGAGAGAAAGAAGGAGAGGAAGAGGGAGTCTATCTTAGTCTGCTCAAGTCGCCATAATGAACATAATGAAATACCAAGGATTGAGTGCCTTAAACAATAGACAATTATTTCTCAGAACTCTGGAGGCTGAGATTCCAAGACCAAGGTGCTGGCGGGGATGGTGTCTGATGAGAAGCCTTCTCTTCTTTCCCAGATTTGCAGTTGGTCACCTTCCGGCTGTGTCCTCACATGGCAGAAAAAGAAGGGATGCTGTCTCTTCCGCTTCTAAGGACACTGACACCATCATGAGGACTCCACCCCCATGACCTCATCTTATCCTAATCACCTCCCAAAGGCCCCACCTCCTAATAGTATCCTATGGGTGTTAGGGCTTCAACATGTGACTTCTATGCAGGGCACAAACATTCGGTCCATAACAGAAACTAAAAACATATATGCCAAAATATTGACAACGGTTATCTCTGGGTGGTAAAATTAGATTTTTAAAAAAATGTTCTTTGTTCTTAGTTGCATATTCCGAGGTTACTACAATGAACACACTACCTTTCCAATCTGAGAGCGCAAGGCTGAAAACCTTGTATTCGGAAATTACTCTGAAAGCCCTGCAGCTCTATATGGCTTTGCCCAGCTCCTTTCAGGTCATTCCTCACAGCAGATCTACTCAGCCCCCTAGAGACATTCTCAGCACACTTCTGAATATCTAAAGCATCATCTCACCCCAAACCCAAACAATGGAAGCTCTTTTTTTATTTAAATTTAATTAATTAACATACAATGCATTGTTAGTTTCAGAGGTAGAATTCAGTGATTCATCAGTTGCATATAACACTTAGTGCTCATTCCATCACGTGCCGTCCTTTATGCCCATTACCCAGTTACCCCAACCCCCCACACACCTCTCCTTCAGCAACCCTCAGTTTGTTTCCTAGAGTTAAGTGTCTCTTATGGTTTGCTTCCCTCTCTGATTTCCTCTGATTTTATTCATGGAAGCTCTTTTTAAACCACTGCGGCTGGCTGGTTAGCTGGCTGTTTGTTTGTTTTACTACATCACTCTGATTCCCTTTTGGTCCTTAGGACACTTTCCACAATGTTCTGAAAGTAAATGTCCCTGCTCCCCACTGGTGAGTATGTCATCCGGTTTGGCAGTAGGGGAGAAGCACATTATTTATATTTAATGCTGCCTCATTAGATCCAGGATCTGACACTGTCAAGAGAGGTATGTGATCCATATGGGGAAGGACACCACATTTCTTAAGCACCTGGTTATTTTAACTGTAAATTAAAACCTCATGGATTTCTTTAATTCAGAATTCATGATAATATCAAATTTGTAATTATTTGAAACTATTCTGTATCAACTGAACAATGCAAATAAAATCCTGGGGTTTAATTTTCAGGGGATTTATTTTAATCAATTATATCTGCATGCAAATCCCAATTACAATAGGCAAGAAAATTTCAAATTGGTGTTCCTGTTTTAGATGGTATATGCACTTGAATTAAAACTAACTTCCTGAATTAAATACATTCTACGAACAGTTTCCCCTTTCAAATAAGCCTTCCTTGTGATTCATGTCCATTTGCGGGCTCAGCATTGGTGGAAGGCAGAGGGACTGCTTTTCCTGTTCCAGGCACTGTGGAAGGACTTGTTTCTACAATCTCATTAATCAGCTCAACAGTCGTGAGAGGTGAGCATTATTATACGCATTTTACAGAGACCAAAACTGAGGCTCTCAACATTTCATTATGTTGCCAATAGCCATGCCATCCAGAAGCCAGCTTCGCCTCTGAATTTGACCCCAAAGACATCCCTGTGGTCTTCCCACACTATTGCACTGTCTTTCCATTAGGATATTCACGATAAATTTACAAAATGCCTCACTAACCTAACCTCCCATTTGGAAAACTGTCCTAACAATGAAGGACGTGATTTCAAATGTCCATTCCTACAGATTAAATTATTGCCACCTGCAGTTCAACTCATCAGCGCCTTTATATAACAATCCTTTCTCTTAGGGTGATGGTTACTTGTTTTGTTTCGTTTTATAGTGTCTGGATTTTTTAAATGGAGATATAATTGACATAAAACATGATATTAGTTTCGAGTGTGCAACATATTTGTATATATAGCTAAATGATTGTCAGGATAAGTCTAGTTAACAACCGTCACCTCACATAGTTACAGAACTTTATTTCTTGTGGTGAGAACCTTTAAGATCTACTCTTCTTAGCAACTTTTAAATATACAGAACAATACTGTTAACTATAGTCACCATAATGTGCATTACATCCCTGCGACTTACTTATTTTATAACTGGAAGTTTGTACCTTTTGATCACCTTCACCTACCTCCCACCTCTGGCAACCACCAATCTCTTATTTGTGAGCTCAGGGGGTTTTTGTCTTTGTATTTTTTAGATTTCACATGGGTTTTTTTGTTAAGTAAACTTTCTATTTTAGAGTAGTTTTCAATTTAAAAATGCAGTGATAGACACAGGGTTTCCAGGTTCCCCTATTATTAATCTTCCATGATTATGGTACACCTGTCACAGTTCATGGCTCATATTGATACCTTCTTATGAACCAAAGTCCATAATTTGCTCAGATTTCTTGTTTTCCCCTAATGTCCTTTTTCCTTTCCTGAATTCTGTCCAGGAAACCACATGTGTGACATTTAGGCACCTTGTCTTCTTAGGCTTCTCAGATTTTCTTTGGTTTTGATGACCTAGACAGTTTTGAGGACCGGGTAGACGTTTTGTAGAGTCCCTCAATTGGGATTTGTTTCATGTTTTTCGCGTACCTTACAGACGTAATATGGAAACCCAACGTACTATATTCACAATTGTGCTGTAATTCTAAACCATTCCAAAATAAAAAGTTTATTTAAAAAAGCCTAAGACAGGGACACCTGGGTGGCTCAGTTGGTTAAGTGTCTGCCTTCGGTTCAGGTTGTGATCTCAGGGTCCTGGGATCAAGCCCCGTGTCAGGCTCCCTGCTCAGCACTTGTGCGTGCGCGTGCTCTCTGTCTCTTAAATAAATAAATAAAATCTTTAAAAATATAATAATAAAATAAAATAAATTAAGAAGCCTAAGACAAAAAAATGTTAAGTTGAAAGCGAAGTCATCAAAAAACCATTTGCACAAGTCAAATTAGGAAAGATTGCTTTAATTGTTAGTGCAATGTTCAACTTTGGGGTTAACCTGGGGCCGATGGAGGTGATGCTTCACTAGCTCTCACTGGTGTTGATACAAAATGAACAAGCTTTTTAGAATCTCTAAAAGAAAGAGCATTTTCTTTGAGCCTAAGTTAAGACAGCTACCGAGGGAAACAAGGTCTTCTCCAGAGAATGAACAGTCTTTACATCTTGTGAAAGCTCAAAAAAGTATAGAGTAACATAACAGACAGGAATCACACGTCTTTTTTTATATAGATTTTTTTTATTATTATTATTCATCTGAGACCCAGAGATACAGAGAGAGAGCATGAGCAGGGAGAGAGGCAGAGGGAGAAGGAGAAGCAGGCTCCCCGCTGAGCCAGGAGCCAGACGTGGGGCTCGATCCCAGGACCCTGGGATCATGACCCGAGCTGGAGGCGGACGCTTAACCATCTGAGTCACCCAGGTGCCCCAGGAATCACACATCTTAATGTCGAGGAATGCAGGAAGCAAGAGGAGCATTGAACAATATCTCAGAGACAGATGATTTTCCTTTAGGCTACGGACAATGTATGCTTTGCGGGCCATAAATCAGGCTTTTGATCTAAATAAAGTTTATGTACAGTCATGCCAACTTAGAAAGAAATCTAAAATGCCACCCCATGTATATCAGGCCTTCAGGGGGGTTTCCCTCCTCACTGGCCAGAGCATGCTATGTCAGAAATACACATTAACACCAAACCAAATGGATTGTTCCATATACTCTACATTTATACTTTAGGGACAAATGGCATTAAGAACTACTCTGTGGGGCAGCATAAAGCAAACTTGGTGGCTCTTGTAGTCACAGGAAATGCATGGATTATATTTCCTGTTTCTTCGATCTGCTCCCACATAAAGAATTGCTCAACCGTTGTCATCCTGACCATGACCTGGAAGAGAATAGACCAGGCTGGCCTTCAGCCAAGCCAGCAGAGAGGGCCTGGGATTCATTCTGTGCCTGAACTGACCCAGGGGAAGCCTCAAAAAGGTGAAGTCCCCTCCAGAATTTTGTCATTGACCATAGAGGGATTCCTGCTCCTACTGTTTTCTCCACACATGTGGAGTACTTAGTATGTGTCAGGGATCAGTTTTCCTGCTGCAGGTACATAAAACAGACACGGTTTCTGGCCTCATGGAGCATACAGTCAGGTAGAAGAGAAAGGTGTGCAATAAAAAGAAACCCCACAAGCAAGTTCTTAGCTAAACCATGGTAGGGGGTGGAAGTTCACAATGTTAAAAAACGAAATTCAGCTGAGTAAATCTGAAGATCTAATTGGCTTCATCAGGTGATTCACCAATAGGGTAGTGTCCCATCTAGCAAGTAGAGGGGGGCTCTGAGTTGTACAAAACTGGTTTTTATAGGAAGGACAGTGGGGCAAGGAAGTTATTAGCAAAAGAAAAGAAATGATTGTTTCAGGCAAGGACAATTTCCCTTAAGGGGAAGGGCAGGGGTTCTTAGATGGATTCCTTCCTCTTCCTCCGGGGGATGGAGAGGGGCCCACGGGACAGGCCACCTCATTGGTGCTTAACAGAAAATTCCTGACTGACCTGTTAAAACTTAGATTTCGGGGAGACGTCGAAACTGCAAGTAGGTATTAGGCCCCAGTTTCGTGACTTGGCTTAGCATAAGTAACTCCATCTTGGGCAGCTTCACCTGGCCCAAGAGAATGCCGCCTCTGTCCTGGGTGTGACTTCTCCACTGGCCACACCTGGCCACTAGGTGGTGACAGACTTCACAGGGCAGGCACAATCACCTGGGTACGCTGTCCTCTGGGACACCAAACCCCCTAAGTCCTTCAGAGGGGATACCTGGAAGACTGGAACATCGGGCATGTCCCCAAGGCGGGGATGTAAGAGATGCTTCATGGAAGTGGGGAAGGGCTCATGCAGGGAGAAAATGGGGAAAGCCTGAGGTAAGTGCAGGACCCCGACAGCTCAGCCAGGAGGGGGTTCTCCTGACCCGCGTGGAGCTAGACTTAGCATGAGGCCAAGATCCAATATTTTACTTACAGGGGAGACACCCTGGGGAAATAGTCTCCATAGAAACCTGTTTCTGGGTGAACTGGTGGTAATGAAGTGTTTCTCCATACTGAAGAGGAGAAGGGGAGACCCGTGGGTGGGGGCTGTGGTTCTTGGACCCTGTGCTGGATGTCACCTAGGAGGCCAGTGCTGATAGAGGCATGCCCCGTGGACGGGAAAGCTGAGGGGCTGCCGGGGGCACGTGGAGGCTTCTGAAGCTTCCACAAGTGGAACGTGAAGTTCATTCAGACAGAAGGTCCTAGAATTGGGAGCTGGGAGGTCACCAGGAAGCTGGGCCTGGGCTCCCAGGTGCAGCTGAGGCCACAAGGCCCCTGCTTCTCTTTGTGGCTCTTTCCTCCCCCCCTTCCTCCCTGCCCCCATCTCCGCTGTCAGGACCCCCCCCCCCAGCTCCCAGATTTTTATCTCCTCACCACCAGAGACTACCTGGTGTCTTGGGTCCCAATTCTAAGTTCCCAGGGGATGGACTCTAATCATCCACTTTGCTCTGCTGTCTCCACGGCCACCTGCTGGTGTGGGCAGAGGGACAGCTACCAAGTATAGAAAGAGATGTCAGGGCCCCTGTCTGAGGGTTGGAGGGGAGGTTTCCTAAGAGGCGTTTGTGAACCAAGAGATTCCTGAAAACACACATTCTAGAAGTTGGCAGCTCAGGCTTAGGCCCAGCGCTCAAACCACCGGCTGCCTCCAGGCGGGGCTGGCTGCCCATGGATGCTGCTCAGAGGAGCCATCACTCACTGGGAGGGCCTTCCTGGGGGCCCCTCCTCTGTGACACCCTGATGGGAAGTGAGCGTGAAAATGCCTCTTATCCCCCGTGGGGATCCCCCCACGGTCATGCCGCTGAGTCTGCGTGTGCCCTTCCAGTCTTCACCCCCCTGCCCCACACCCGGAGTTCCAAGCTGCGTCTCTGCTTCACCATGTGCTAATCTTCCCCAGGCTTCCTGCGTCGTCTGGTCCCTGGGTCTGGTTCTTCCTGTGGCCCTACTGCACTTCTGCACTAAAACGTTGTGAGGTTTACGAAATTAAAACAAACGGTGCTGTTAGTGGTTATGAGCCAAACCTTCATGTACTGCACCACCCCACATGCCTGTGTATGGAGTTGGAAATCCCTGTATGATTAAATCATGGGGCTTCTGCCTCCCCCCGCAGCTGTGTGCCTCCTGGTCAGGAGTAGATTGTGGTCACGCAGGGAAGGGCCTGAGCTTTGTTCTGAGCGAAGCAGGTTTCAAAAACCAGCTCTGTCCTTGCTACATCATCTCAAGTAAGTTACTTAACCTCTACAGGCTAGGGTTGCCAGATTTAGGACAGTAACAGCAGACCATCCAGGTAAATTTGAATTCTAGATAAGCAACAAATAATCTTTAGTATAGATATGTCTCAAATGTTACATGAGAGATACTAAAAGAATTATCCGTTGGGTATCGGAATACGTGGGGCATACTTACACCAAAAACATTATTTGCTGCTTATCTGAAATTAACAGGAAGGTCTATATTTTATCTGGAAGACCTGAAAGCCCGCTCTTTTCATCTGTAAAATGAAGAAAATAATTGAACTTACCAGGGTGCCTGGGTGGCTCAGTCGGTTAAGCCTCTGACTCTTGATTTGGACTCAGGTCATGATCTCAGGGTCATGAGACTTAGCCCCACATGGGGCTGCGCTGAGCATGGAGCGTGGAGCCTGCTTCAGATTCTCTCTCTCCCTCTCCTTCTGCCCCTGCCCCCCCATCCCCTGCTTGCGCTCTCTCAAAAAAAAAAAAAAAAAAAAGCTGAACTTACCCTTCACAGGGTTACTGCGTGGAAGTTATGAAATAATGCCTGTAAAGTATCGGCACCCTGTAAATGCTCCATATACTATCATTACTACTCCTGCATCTGGTGTAGGTTGGCCTTTGACAGCCTTACTTTATGCCTGTTGTCCCTGGGAAATTATTAGTATTTTCCCTTTGAACATTCAAAACTACCCCAGTTTGGATGATAAATTATATGTTCATCACAGGCACAGGGACCAAATGTTGACACAATTGTCCGCGTTGGAGGAAATGTTTTCCTCCATTTCAACCACCAGATGGCACTGCAGGGTGACGAGCGGGAAAAGCAAGCCTTGGACATAAAATTTTACCTTAATTACCTCTGGGTTCGTTCCCTCCCCGCACCCCCCAGACCTACACGCGTGCGCTCGGGGGACATACACACACACACACACACACACACATACACACACACACACACACCACACACGCGCGCACTCACTTCATTTTATTCAGCGAGATTGGGTGACTCAGTAATTCTATGAATGCTCACTCTTAAATTGCAACACACAAAAGAAGACTGTAAATTATCCGAATCATAAAAATCTATGAATGATTATTCTCCAGCCATATTTTTTCTTGAATAAAATGAAATTGTATTTCTACTTTCATAATTCAGGCTAAAATTAGCCAAACCATTCTTTTTACTCTGCAAAAGCAGGGATCTATTTTCTTATTTGTTTACAATGTATCTTTATTACCTAGAACAGTACCCGGGATAGATAAGTTCTCAATGGAGAATGAATGCATGCATGCATGCCACGGGTTATTACTAAAATAAATCTATGAACCTCTCTGTAGCCTGGGCTGAAACTTCCTAGAAGTTGGAATGACATGACAGAATTGAAAACAAAAGTACATATTTATTTACATTTATTTACATTTAGAAAGCACTAGAGATTGTCAACTGTACATCTTAAAAGAGAACATGAAATGCTCTTCCTAGGAAGAAAAAAAGGTCAACTAAAATAAAGAACTCAAATTTTCACCAGCCCCATTTTTGCTTATTCTATTCTCAACATGAAGAGAAAGGGTTTTATTTTCCCTTCTAGTGGAAAGAAAAGCACATTCAAGGGAGATTTTAAGACCTAGTGCTCAGGAGACAGTAGGCACCAAGCAACAAACTGGCCAAAGATAAAAATATTTTTCCAGGCCAATGCATCAAGAAAAACATTAAATAATTTATTTTTCAGTTCTGTTAATAAATAAGGCACACACAAAACAACATCCATCAGCAAAACAGAAGAGGAAAAGGAGCATTTTCAAACACTGAGGCCTATTTGCCTTTCAAAGTTTAACACAAAGAAAATTTCACAGGATAACCAAATATGTGTCTTCTTTCAGCACAAAAAAAATTCGTGGTCATAATAAATCACACCAACATCACAGAGATAGACACAATCACTCCCCGGTGGCAGCCGAGATCAGGAAAGCAGATAGCAGAACCACCTTCAATGTCTATGGTCAACACCAGTGCTATCTGGAATTGTTCCTGAAGTACAGTATTTACAACTAAAATGAATATCTAGATTTATCATGAAAACAGAAAGCTCTTCATGAGAAAGGATTGTTTAGTTACAATGACTCTGCCCTCTCTGAATCTGTCTCTTTTTAAGAAAACTTGCCTTGGGGCACCTGGGTGGCTCAGTTAGTTAAGCATAGGCTCAGGTCATGATCCTGGAGCCCAGGAGTGAGTCCCGCATCGGGCTCCCTGCTCAGTGGGGAGTCTGCTTCTCCCTCTGCCCCTTGCCCCACTCATGGGCGCGCTCTCTCTCATAAAAGAATAAAATATTTAAAAAGAAAAAAAGGCGGAAAAAGGAAAGAAAACTGGCATCACCCCATCTTCCCACCTCTCAGAAGTGTTTTGCCCAAAACCATCTGGAATCAGTAAATGAAAGCTAAACACAGCGGAAGTCCACATGGCAAGTCTGCAGAGGAACCAGGATGGATTTCTTAGCCCACACACCCGTAGCCGGTAGCCAGGACCACATCCCCGGGGGGCCAGGCCTTTGGGCTGCACCCTACTTACCAACTCAGGTTCTTTGGCTGCAAACAGCATCTAACTCTGGGCCACAAGCAAAACATGGGGGGAACAGCAGTCAGCTCAAAGAACGGACAGATCTGAGAGCTAGGTTTGGAAACAAGACCAGAACGTGGTGTCTATGCAGGTCTCAACCCTCCGATTCTGGCCCCACCCGTGGAGTGAATGTGCTCCACCAGTGTTTTCTGTCCGTGGATGAGTCCCTTCAAGATGGAAGTCCCAGCCGGAGTCTGCTGGGCCAAGTTTGGGTGGCACACCTGCCCCTTGTCTGTAGCTGGCAGAACACCTTGGCTGAAAGAGGCATCAAGGCCACACACGGGGAGAAGTAGGTTTCCAAAAGGAGATTCTGTGTTTCTAAGAAGTACGAACGGATACTGGGCAGCCAAGACATCAACAAATACACCAGTGTGCTGAACTGAGGAAACCATGCTGTCTTTCTCTCCAGAGGCTTCCAGCCTCTTGGAGATATTTCATAGATACGTCCACCTCTCACACATTCTTCCCCGAAGGAAGGTGAGGGATCCGGGGCGAGAGGGTGAGGAAAGGACGCCGCATCCTTGGCCCTGCTCCATCAGAACACACTTTCAGGCTGGCCGGGTCCCAGGCGCCATGTTCTCTGCACATTCCTGTCTTCCCTGTCGTAAGCTCACCTGGATGTGGCTCAGGCCAGGTCTGGGGCCTCTCAACTCTCCTGGGGAGTAGGTTGTGGACTTTCTGACGGGCAGGACATAAAGGAGAGCAGGCTGCTTACTGAGACCGGCTGGGTGCACGTTGCCTTGCATGCCTCTTTCCCAAGGCAGGCTTGTCAGGGATGCTGCAGTGAGCTACCCGGATCTCCCCCAGCCACCAGGAGTGTTGCTGCGTGGCTCACAGTTCCTTATGTCCCCAGGAATGGCCCTCAGCCTGAGGCAGCTGCCTCACCCAAGGCTTCATCCCCTTCCAGGGACAGCCCATATCCAATGACCCACAGGTACAGGGGGGACAAAGGCCCAGCTGCAGGCCTCGATTCACGACACCTCTGAAGGGCCCTCCCACCTTCCCAGAGCCACAGGTTGACTGAGGCTTCTGTGATGACCACATTGCTCTCAGTTTCCCCCTGGACCTGGTCCTGCTCCCCCACACTTCCGGCCAGGCACAGGTCCAGACAGCATCCAGAGAAGCCCTACACACAGGCCTCCATCTCTGCATCTGGCTGATGACAGCTGGGATGGCACTGGATGCAAGAAGCAGACTCTAAAGGGGAGTAGGAAGTTGGATCATCCACTGTCCACCGGCAGTGTGGCCTCCCCAAGGTGGTAGGTGGGACCAGCTGTTCCCAGGACAGTTCAATGTACTTGGATAGTTTAATTCCAGATGCAACTGTGCCTCCCTTCATGGGGGATAGGATGAGATCCAGAGGAAGGAAAGCACTGAGAGAAACATGAGGACTAGGGTTTGGGGCTATGGCTGGGAATGATCAGTGATTGGAGAAACACAATGAAAACCTGATGGTGATTAGTCATCAATTCAAGATGAACAGTAAGCCAGAGGGCCTCCTTGGCAGCATAGAAAGAGGTCTCCCACAGCCTGAGGGGTGAAAAAGCCAGGGATCTGGCCCAGGAATTAAATATAAGGGTAACAGAGTCCAGGGAAGGTTGCTCTCAACCTCTGCAAACCTGGTTTGCCAAGATAAGGGCCCTGATTGGGAAAGACCAAGACTCAGAGGTTTGGGATGGTGACAGCTGAGTCAGTACCTGGAAGTCTTACACCCCCAGGGTCTATACAAGAAGCCAACTCTCCTCTGATTAATGTGTCCTCCAACCTTGCTTCAAAGCAATGCAGAAGCCCTCTTCTTGTAAGAAAACATGCCCCAACCTTCATCCCAGGACCTACTCCAAACTCACCATCGGGCCAACAACCTGTTAACTTGCAACACAACCCAATAGGACAAGGGTTGGGTTGGCTGTGGAGAGAAAGGGACCCTACCCCACTGCAGCTGCAGGCCCCAGCTACCATGCACCTGTGGGGGCTGGGGGAGCATATGTGGGACTCGTCCCCACGTGGGCTGGATCCAGTGAGGATAGAGCACAAGTTAGATAAGGGAGAATTTATAAATATAGAGACACCCTCCTGTGGTACAGAATACAACGCTCTGGCAAGCCGGGACGTGTACCAGCTGGGATAGCCCTTGGAGAAAGCGAGGGTCCATATTAAGTGAAGTAGATGTATCAGATCTGCTGGTGGCAGAAGATGAAAGAAGAATCAAAAGGCTCAGAGAAGTGTGCACTCCAGAAAACACAGAGTATGCAAGTCCAGAAAGGTGCCCTGCACAGGCTGTGTTCCTCGGGACTCTGTGACCGACGCTGCGTTCACAAAGTGGTGAAGAATTCACAGGTGAGAAGGCACCAGCAGTGTTAGGAGGCTAAGTGACCGCTGACAGCTGTGGCAGGACTGTGCTCCAGGACAGCAATGGGGAAGAGGTGATCCGCAAACCACAGAGGCCAGGGGGCAGTGAGTGGGACTGGTCGGGCATCAGGAGGATCCCGCCTCTCAGAGAACCCTGGAAGTAGAGACGAGAACAGTGCTCCTAGGAGGGGCAGCCAATAAGGTATTGCCCTATCTCTACAATCAGCCAAAATCAAGGATGGGTGATGGGGACTCTGAGGGCAGCTCCTCCAATGACAAATCACAGCCCTTGCCCAGCTCCTGTACCCGAGCCAACTCTCTGGGCTAAAGCCCAGTGACTAAAGGAGACACTTGGTTCTCGGGAAGAAGGACCCTCAACACCACAGAAAGTGCAACCGGTAATGCTTCCACGGCCATTCCCCCGAGGGTCCTCCAGCCACTACAACCTGCACAGCAAAGAAAGGGGGCACTCCCAGGTGGAGGACTATTGTACGGGATTATTAATACTCCGGGATTCAAAGTGCCGTCAGGGGGGCCGTGTTGGAGTGGAGCACGGTGGGGCTGAATAATAAAGATAGACTTGGCTCAAGTCCAGCAGGTCCAGTGGTCATTTCCCCATGCTCCATGTCAAACTGGAGCAGACAGACCTGGTAGTTGGCCGAACCCACACGTTATGGGTTGAATTGTATCTCCCCCCAAATTCATACTGAATTGAATCTGTATTGAATTCATACCGAAGTCCTAAGCCCAGTAGCGCAGAATGGGACCTTGTTTGGAATGGGGTCATTGCAAACATAATTACTTAAGGTAAGGTCGTTAGGATGGGACCTAATCTTCTATGACTGGTGTCCTTATGAAAAGGAGAAATTTGGACACAGAGACACACACACGGAGTATACCACCTGAAGATGCAGGCAAAGATCGGATGATGCTTCCACAAGTCAAGGGACGCCGAAGAGTGCCAGGAAACCACCAGAAGCTGGGAGAAGGGCCTGGGACGGATCCTCCCGCCCCACCCTCAGAAGGAATCAACCCCACCTGTAGCCCGATCACAGACTTCCCCGCTCCAGAACTGTGAGACTGCACCCTGCCGTTGCTCAAACTCCCGGGCAGCCCTAGGCACTGATGCACCATGTATGGATTCCGTGGCCTTGGGGAAGAGCTGTCACAGTGGGGAAGGCCAAGGGGAAACATGAAATTGCCTTCAGGCCAAGTTAGTAAGTCAAAAACAAAACAGTATTTCCCAGGAGAAATGACAGATCCTTAAAAACCTCTGCAGCAGGTGATGGATTCTGCTATCTCCCCCCATTTCATTCACTGTTTGGGACCCTTCCAAATCATAGAGATTTAGGGACGCCAAAGTGAACTACTGCAGGCTCAACCCCACAGTAGCCTGAAAACAGTTGTCATGCCAGATGTGGTCTCTTTCCTCGAACCAGGTCACATTGATGTAGTGCACAGCCACTGATTTGATGGATGCATTATTTCCTATCTTAATCAGGAAGGAGGATTAGAAGCAGTTTATATTCACATGGGATGGATCACAGTATGTATTTATACCTCTGTCCTGGGGCTCTATTTATTGCCCTGCCCTCTGCCATAATATAATCCCAAAAGAGCTGGACCGTCTGGACACTCCTCAGAGCATCACATTGATCCACGATATAGATGACACGTTAAGTAGGCTGAATGAACAAAAGTGGCGAGTATGTTGGAGTTCTTTGTAAGACATATATGTTTCAGAAGGTGGGAGAAAATGCTATGAAGATTGAGGGACCTAGGGCATCAGTAGATTTTTAAAAGCCCAGTGGTCTGGGATTTGCTGGGCCTTCCCCTCTAAAGTAAAAGATGTATTCTTGTATCTTATACCTCCCACCTCTAAGAAGGAAGCCCAGGCCTGGTAGACCTCTCTGGGTTCTGGAGGCAGCCTACTCCAAACTTTGGAATATTGCCCATCACATTTACTATGTGACAGGGAAGATGCCAGCCCTCAGCCAAGCTAGAGAAGGAAAGGGCACAGCAGCAGGACAGGCTGTGGCACAAGGGTGCCCGTATGCCTAGTAGACCCTCTGTATCTGTGGTGGGAAGCTACACCATGTACCATTTAGGACAAGCCCCAGCAGGAGAATCACAGCGTAGACCCATAGGATCCTAGAGCAAGATCATGCCAACTGCAGCAGAGAAGTATACACTATGTGAGGAAAAGCTTTTGTCTAGTTCTAATGTCCTGATAGAGACTGAGGACCTGGCCACGGATGCCACAACTGCCCATCATGACTTGGGTTCCATTAGGAGCCACAAACTCACAGGGTCAGGCAAGCAATTAACAAATAATTCTTATCATGGGAGTGGAACCTGTAGATGAGGCACCAGCACGGGCTCTAACTCACCAGGGCTGATCTAGCTACAGCTACTGCTGAATGTCCAACCCGCAGGCAGCGGAGACCAGCCCTGAGCTGTCAGTGTGGTACCATCATTCACAGACAAACTAGCCATCCTGGAAAGGAATGACTCACCCTGATGGGCCTCGACTCATATACCAATATGGGTTTGCCTTTCCTGTCCATAGGGCTTCAGGCAGCATCACTAGCTGAGGGTTTACAGAATATCTGATCCATTATATGAATCCTGTGTAATGTTTCATTGGACCCAGGAACCCACTTTACAGCAAAGCAAGCTTGACAGTGGGCAAATGACCGTGAATTCACTGGTCCTATCACATATTAATCCACCTGGAGGTTTCTGACCCCATAGCATAATGGAACAAGCCTTTGAAAGCACAGGTAAAGTGTCATCTTGGAGATAATAGACTGCGGTGGCAGGGGTCGGGGGGACTCTCTCCAGGACTCAATATTTCCTCTAAATCGATAACCAAGGCACAATACTGTGTCCCCAGTAGGTATTGCCTATAAGCATGGGAATCAAGGGCAGAAGTTGCATCAGCCCTACTTACCATCACTTACAATGCCTCCCTTGGGGAATTTTGCTTCCCATCACTGCAACTCTGGACTCAGCAGGAAGAGTTCCTCCTTCCCAGAGAGTCTCTTTCCACTAAGGGACACAGTAAGAGTCTCACTAAACTTTAATCTATGACTGCTTCCCTGATAATTCAGGCTTTTTCTGCCATATGCCCAGCAAACAAAGAAAGGCATCACCATTCTGGCATGAGTAATTGCCCCTGATTATGAAAAAGAGGCTTCTGTTACACTCAGAAAACAGAAAGAACACTTTGCCACTCACTCACACGATCTTCTGGGGTGTCTGTTGGTACTCCCTTGTCCAATTCTGAAGCAAAAGGAGAAGGGCAGCACGATTAAGGAGAGCGTGGTGAGTAGGGGCTAAAACCCTCCAGGGCTGAGAGTCTGGGTCACCACCGTTCTAGACCACAATGGCCTAGACCTAGAGGTGTTGATGAGGGTCAGGAGGGAGGGTCAAGACTATCATAGACAGAGAGATAACCAGTATCATCATGTCCCAAGTCTGCCTCGGCATGGGGACAGAAATTTATCCTAGCAACCTTCCTGTTGTAGGTTTTTCTAGGAAGAGCCCAACCAGAATCCGGGAGGAGCTTCTCCCAGCTAAAGTGAGTTATTATTGAGTGCGAATTGATCCAGCAGTGCAATAGGACTATCACAGATGCTGTGGTGTGCTGGCCACCAGCTTTCCTCAGTTCAAGTTTGTCCTTGCCAAAGGGAGCTACCTGACCCAAGATTTGTCTCCTCCCTAGAGGCAGCCGGCACCCAGTGGCTCATGGGTGCTAGGATATATGTTAATTCAAGGTATTCCTTAAATGCCTTCCAGACCCTCCTGCCACCACCTGCACACAAATCTCCATCTCAAAGTCTGTCTCCTGGGGATCCTGACCTAGCAAGTTCAGCAGGCCAGAATTTAGAGAGGCAACAGGTGAAGGAGCCTGAGGATTAAAGTTCAGGCTCATTCCCAACTCATCCTCTCAACCCTATGAACCAGTGAATGAACTAATAGTTTGAGGTCTATCTGACTCTCCTTTTTGTTTTTCAGTCATTCAATATTCAGAAGGGAAATGCACCTGAGAAACCCCAGCACACCTGACTCCCCCATTTACTGGTTCTATAACCTTGAGGAGGTGGCTTGACTTTTCAGAGCTTCTCATCTAAAACAATAATGTGACGATGGTCTACAACCCATTCGGTTGTAATTATTCGATGGTACATTCAGTGTAAATTACTTAGCACAGTGCCTGGCATATAGCTAGAGTTCTCCAAGTGCCAGGGTCTCAATCCATAAAACTCAGTGGGCAATGGATGTAACATTCCTTATTTTTATGTTTGTTTTGTCTGAATTTAATTTCTATCTTGAGCTCTTCCCTCTCCCCTCCTAGAAGAATATTCAATCTTGGTAATTTAGAGTTAACTCAGTTATGTCTGGGTAAACTCAGTCGACCGGGGCTTCATTCCCTCCTCCCTCATCCCAGGGTGGCATCTGGTTTCCATGGGTCTTCGAGAGCATCTTGGATAAGTAGGAGAGTCTGGGGATCAAGTGTCACCTGCCAGGGCTGATATCTGCTGAAACATACGATGCCTACCTGGTTCTTGGCCAGCATCACCCTGAGTGTCTTCGTTCTCTCTGGTCTCTGATGGTTTAGGACCATAAGCTTCTTGAGGTCAGATTCACTGGTTAAGAGATGAGGCTTTCAAGCCAGTCCTGCATTTGAGTCTGAGCTCTGCTGTTCACTGAGAGATTTCAGCCATACTTTTAAACTTCCTAGTTTTAGATTTCTCATTGGTAAAGAGAATTCCTCCTCATAGTTTGTATAGATGAAAGAGACAACGAAGGAAGTCAGCTAGCCTGGTAGGATAACCAGAGCTCGTGATGCATGACTTACACCCTGAGCATCCGTCCCAAGGCACATGCCCAGCAAGATTCACAGATTGAAAACTATCATTGGATGTGTGATGTTTTGCTAATGTGGCTTATTTTCATTGACATTTCTTTATGGATGCATATGTGTCTGTGTGTCTCAAAATTTACATTGCTTTTCTAAAACCCTTGACCTCCATCTGAAGGTGCCATGGGCCAGGTGGGAAGGGACCTTTCCCATGTTAGAACACTGGAGCAAGAGGTGCCTGGGTGGCTCAGTTGGTGAAGCATCTGCCTTCAGCTCAGGCCATGATCCCGGGGTCCTGGGATCGAGGCCCGCGTTGGGCTCCCTGCTCAGTGAAGAGCCTGCTTCTACCTCTCCCACTCCCCCTGCTTGTGCTCTCTCTCTCTGTGTCAAATAAATAAATAAAATCTTTAAAAAAAAAAAAAAGAACACCGGAGCAAATGCACCATAATTCTACATGTACGCTAAGAGTGGCATTGGGCTGTTTGAGGAATCTACATCTTAAAGTGATGCACTTTTCAGTGAGCTCTAAAGTCTATCTACCACATGGCATCCTTTGTTGGCACTCCAGGAGAATGTGAGCCGGAGGCTCAAGTATAACTAAAGCTCCTAAAACATATCTTCGTTTCTCACAGATATGTCAGTCGATGTCATAGAGCCATGGCTGGCCAGTAATAAATTCAGTGCCCACAAAATTTTTCTCTAGTTTTGTAGTCCGGAGTGCCAACGTATCCCAAACCTGCAAACTATGAAGTCTCTCCAAAATCACGCCTTATTATTTTTTTTTTTTTGGTAGGGTGTTCTCATTCCCCATTAGCAGAATATTTAGGAAAATAATTAACACCTTGGCTTCAAATGCCTTCTAGTTATGCCTTAATAAATTTCTCTTCCAGCATCTGTGATTTTAAAATAAACTTCTGCTCCTGTTGTTTGTCTCTCCAGCTCGCTTGTATTATCAGTTGAGAAATGAGTTTTAAGAGTTGAATTTGCTCCACGAGCCTGCAATTTGTATAATGAGCTCAGGACTTAAACATACAACATAGACTGGGGAGGAAGTGTGAAGTGTTTTTCCTTACCTTCACTGAACTGCCTTGCTCTTGCATTCATCCCAAAACTTGTCAACAGTCATCTGTATTTCTACCTCTCGGACTTTCTCTGCTGTTTATTCTTTACAACTGTTACTATTAATTATACTAGTAGCACATTAGATGCAGTCTCACGATTGAAAATTCAGACATTTCAGATAACACCAAAGTCACCTTTGCTCACCACCCCCAACATAATGGTAGCTAATGTGTATGGAGTTCTTACTATATGCCAGCCCATTTTATGCGGTTTATCACACCTATTACATTCATTTAGTTCACTCAGTGGTTTTATACCACATAGATACTGCTATTTTTATCATATTGAGATGGGAAACTTGAGGCCCAGAGAAGGTGGGTCACCTGCCCAAAGTCACAAAGCCAGTAGAAAGCAAAGCCTGGGTTTGAGCCTCGGTGAGTGTATTCCAGAAGCTCTTAACGGAAGAACTGACCTCCTCAAATCCAGTGCCTTTCTTAGAGGATCACTGTTACCATGTGGTCTGATTTCCTTCAGACATTTTCCTGGCATTCACATAAATCTTGGGGCACCTCTGAAAAGATGGAACTTATTACAACCTACTTTCTTGCTCCCAAGGGCATTCCACCTCATTCTTTGCAAATGCTGCAGTTGAGTTCCATCACATGGATGTGTCTTGTTTGTTTAGGCTTCTGTTATTGGTGGACACTGTTTTTTCCGGTAAAAATAAAGCTTCAGGGGAACATCCCTGTACATCCCTCTGTGCACAAGTGATATCAGGTAGACACCAAGAGACAAGATTACAGGATCAAAATATTCCTCCAGGCTACCTTTCACAGAACCACTCCCTTGACTCCGCGATGACACCTGCCCCTCCTCTGCCCACCCCACTGAAGCAGCACCTGCTGAAGTCCTCAGGAGTCACCTGGTGGTCACCGACATTCTGCTCTGTCTCCTGGTATCCCACGGCAGGGCGGAAACCATCTTCTTCCTAAAGCCCTTCCATGATTCCCAGCACCCTGCAGTGCTTCGGTTCCTCCACCTCTCTGCTTCTGCTCAATCTCTTTTATCTAGTGGTTCTCAGACTTTGGTGAACATAGGATCACCTAGAGAATGCAGGAAATACAAGACCCAGGCAGGCGTCTACCCTGTGGAAAATGCAATGTAACAGACCCTCGTGGGGACAGGGAATGTGCATTTCAACAAGCCCCGGGGAGTTGTGGTGCACAGCAAGGTGATTCTGGCGCGGGGAACCCACAGAGAAGCACAGGGCTGGTTTGTGAATCCTGGCAGAATATGACATTTGGCTCCCTGGAGCTAAGTACTCCCATGCCGACCTCCATGTCCTGCTCTCTGATTCCTTAGC
This sequence comes from Zalophus californianus, assembly GCF_009762305.2. NCBI lineage: Eukaryota > Metazoa > Chordata > Mammalia > Carnivora > Otariidae > Zalophus > Zalophus californianus. Next base: position 210,024,069 of record NC_045595.1, on the reverse strand, counting down.
CTCTAGAAGACAGCACTGTAAGAAAGTGCTTCCCTCTCCGTTAGAGAACCACATGAATCATATGTGCATGAATAATGGAAGAGACACCACCACCTTGAGGAAAGCTGAAGATCCCATTAGTTATTCTACCAAATTCAGAGTCTCAAGATGGAGCCCTCCAGACAGGTTTAATGCCAAGAGGCTGAGTATTCTCCTACTTTACTGCATTTTGCATTTGAAGCCACAGGACAGAGTCTTTTCAAAGGTGCTCATCAGCTTTAATAAGCTGCCTGAAGTCCAGTTTGAAATAAGAAGGATGATCTTATTTGCAATGACAATAAACTGTAATAGTGATTACACTCCTGATTCCACACGTTCCATGGCAATGTTCTTTGTGATGTTTAAGCCACTTACTTAACTCTGCAAACATCCTTAGTGACAATATGGCAAGGAAGAATTAATTTATTTTAAAAAATCAGCTTTATCGAGGTATAATTTACATACAATGAGATGCACCCATTTTGAGCACACATTTTAATGCATTTTTACAGATTTTTATGCATATGTAACCACCTGCAAATAGGCTGACCAGTGCCTCCCCACAGATGTCCATGTGCTAATCCCTGGAACCTGTCACTATGTTATCTTACATGGGAGGGTATCCCAACTTGGGGGTAGACAAGATGGCCCTCCCCAAAAAACAGAGCTATGGGTTTGGAGTGCAGCCTCAAGCCACAGAGGCTTCTTCTTAAGCTTGTAACCTAATGGAGTTTGTCCCGCTGGATTCTAAATTTCTTGGGGCCAGTGACTCCTCTTTTCCTTTGATTTTCTCCCCTTTCGAATAGGGGTGTCTATAACTGTCATCCTACGCTTGGTCCACTATAGTACTATGGGAACAGACAACTCATTCCCTTCACAGGCCCACAGATGGAGGGGCATGCTACCCCCGGATGGACCCTACCCAGAGTCTCAACCATACCTGACTTCAATGATTCAGATCATCTAATGAGACAGATGAGATTTTGGACTTGAGTTGATGCTCTAATGACTTGAGAATGGGGGACTCTGGGATACGGTGACTGCATGGTGTGTGGGGGACTTCCATGAAACTTTGGGAGCCTGAGGACAGAGATGTCGATATCCTGAACCCCTAGCCCCCCACGCAATCATCGCTCTACCATCAGTTACTGTAGGTGAGATTAATCTTTTTTAGAATTCACATCAACGGAATCATATAGTATTAACACTCTCATGTCTGGCTTCTTTTGCTCAGGATCACATTTTTGAGAATTGTTCATGTTGTGCCTGTCAGGAATTTGTTCCTATTTTATTGCTAAGTAGTGCTTCATTGTATGAATATACCAAAATGTATCTATCCATTTTCCTATTGATGGTCATTCGGTTATTTCTAGTTTGGGCTACTCCAAATAAAACAGCTATAACATCATGTCCAAGTCTTTGTGTAGGCAGATAAATGCTATTTTTAAATTAAGAAAACTGAACAACAGAAATGAACTGATTAGCAAATTACCCTCTTTTAAGTTGGAATCACTTGGAAAGCTTACACATCTAGTTTAAGGCTAAAAACTAGGGGTCCCTGGGTAGCTGAGTCGGTTAAGCGTCCAACTCTTCCAGCTCTTGATTTTGGTTCAGATCATGATCCCAGGGTCCTAAGATCAAGCCCCAAATCCCGTGTCAGGCTCTGCACTCAGTGCTGAGTCTGCTCGAGATTTTCTCTCTCCCTCTCCCTCCCCTTCTGCTCCTCCACCTGCTTGTGCACTCTCTCTTTCTCTCAAATAAATAAATAAAATCTTTTATTTATATATATATATATATATATATATACACACACACACATACATATATATACACATCCATATATATATATATACACCATATATATACATATGGCTAAAAACTAAGATAACCCCTTTGGAATATAATTAGTGTTTCTGTAAATATTCCTTGAAGTACACTTGAAGCTCTCATCCCCATAATCCAGAGAGAAGTCACATCAATCCGGATTATAGAATAATACAAAAAGAAATTCATATTTTATGATTTCTAAGTATATAAAATAACTGAGATTATTTGCCTCAAAGATGTTTCTAGGGAAAACCCCTATGGTACTTGCTTAGTCAATTACACTCTACTGTAATTTACCTTTGACTCTTAACCACTTAAACATTCTCTCTGGGATTTTGATTACACTGTTAATTTGCTTAGCAAACACTTCCTTCAAAGTATAACAGGAAACATGAGCTAAACACTTAGAGGTATAACAAATCCCTAGCTAATGAGGCCCAATTAATGAAGTTTTAACTTTAAGTGAGCATAATCAAGCTATCACCAGCCCAGCCAATGAGAAGCCACTACACTTCCAGCTCCCAGTTTACTCCAATGGGCATTCTGTTTACAACAGCCCCTCCCAACCCCCTTTCCTCTACACTAGATCTCCTTTGTTCTCCACACTTATGGTTGCTTACTTGTCCTGAGTTGCAATTCTTCCTTACCCAAATAAACCCATTTTTGCTGGTAAAAGAACTGAGAGTTTTATTTTTAAGGTTAACATTACATTAACCTAAAGCAAGCTAGTTTAAGAACTCTCTTCCTTAATTAACCAGAGGTGTGAAAAATGGCCAGAGTATGGCCCAAAATATGGGCAGATTAGTGAAAAGGGCCAGAGTATGGCCCAAAATATGCCACTTTGGCATATTGATTACTTTGAATTAGAGGTACTAGAGAAACAGCTGGGGTGATAAGGACATTCTGGCTCTCCTTTGTCCCCCTGAGAGCAGGATACAAACTTCGGTGAAAGGTATGCTCGTTCTCCATATCAGGAGGGTGGAAGGCATTCTTATCACCAGAGACAGAATTTAGGGTCAAGAAAACTATATAAACAAAACTTGTTACTTCTTCCCCAATTTACTACCCAAGCCCAAACCCCTTTGTCTTGTCAATTCTTCACAAATTTATTGTTTCTTCACCTAAAATATATTAAAGCTTTTTGCTTTGGTCATTTTTTTGGGTCTCATATTTTTATGGGGCTCCCATACCTATGAAATTAAAATGTTCTCCTGCTAATCTGTGTTATGTTAATTTAATTATGAGACCAGCCAAATAACCTAGAAGGGAAGGGAAATTTTTTCTGCCCTTAACATTAGAGATATCAGGGCTTTCTTTCTTTCTTCTTTCTTCTTTCTTTCTTTCTTTCTTCTTTCTTCTTTCTTTCTTTCTTTCTTTTTCTTTCTTTCTTTCTTTCCTTCTTTCTTTCTCTTTCTTTTCTTTCTTTCTTTCTGTTTTTCATTTTGTTTGTTTTGCCAAAACAGAGAACTTGACAAAGAATAGCTTAAGCAAATAAAGAGGTTTATTTTTCTCATCTAACATGAACGTTAGTGGTAAATAGTCCAAGGCCAATGCAACTGCTCAAGGATGTCTGTGGTATAAGCTTGCAATTGCTTGTGATTGCTGAGGCATCCATTTCATCCCAGGCATGGGGCATGCCATGTACCCTCCAGGCTTATGAGTAATAAAGCTTGTTTCTCCAAGTTCCCTGGGAAGTCTCTTACCCAATAGCATCACTGTGGATAGGCTGAGACCAACCCCAAACAGCATCATCATTAACCAGAGGTGTGACTCTAGGGGTCAAAAAATGGCTGCTGCTGGTCTAGCTATTAAGTCTACATCCCAGGCAGATGGAAGAGGAGAAACACAGGAGAAGCCCCCACCAGGGGCTTCTGCCTACATCTCCTGAGCCAGAGTTCTATAAAGAGCCACCCTAGCTGCAAAGAAGCCTGGATATTAAATATTTTTATTTTGTAACTTCCAAAATAGAGAGTAGAGCAAGAAAGGAATAAAAAGTGCATGGAAAGAGTGTTGCGACCAATTCAAATCCCATTGCTCCTGGAATTCAGATTCAGAATGTATCATCTCATGTATTTGCATTTCCAGAACATCTGCTTAGAAGAAGGTCTCTCTCTACTGGCTTCTGAACTGCAGTGCACAGAGAATGATTTGAGTGGCTATTTTTAATTCTCCTTTGGATGGAATACCATTCATACCATTCTCCTGCACAGGAGACCAGGACACACATTACATACAATGGGGGGACCCTCTCTATAGGATCTATCAGTCTCATTGGAATAGAAAATCTACATATATATGGGACACAAGGCAGAGAGTGTGAGTGTTTCCTGGGAATAAACAATATAGTGTGGGGAAAAGGTAGAAGTTTATAATAATAAATAGAGAGAAGGATCTATCTAAATAGATAGATCCTAAATAATAGAAGGATCCAGGATGGTTTCCCAAAGGTATGGAGATCCAATTGGGCATTGACAGAAGAGGTTCTGAACAGGTGCTGGGCAAGTGCAGGAAGTGATGGATGGTGAGTGGGCCTGTGTACCTGGCAGCGTGGGGACACCGGGCTCCCCAGTGATGGCGATGTGTGCTTATGTTGAGAACCACTGTTCCAGAGATGGGGCTGGGGGAAGCCCCAGAGCTTGGTGACGAGCTGGAAGGGGGAAAAGGAAGGAGGAGCTGAAAATGCATTCCAGTGGTCAGTTCCATGACTGTGGAGGAGGTGATGCCCCGAGATGCGACCTGCGGAAGAGGAGGAGCAGCTGCTAGAAGAAGAGCAGAACAGGTCAGGTGAGAGGGCCAGAAGGACGCCCAAGTGGAGATGGGTGCTTGAAAACGGGCCAAGACATTCACCTCCTGTTGGGCTTGTCTCCATCAAGGCTTGGCAAAGCAGCTCCTGCAGAACAAAGAAGGCCAAAAAAAAAAAAAAAAAAATCCCTTCCATCCTCACCCCTGCAGGACCTTTTGACTTTGTGCTTTAATAAGGAGAAGATACTCTCTGAAATATTTCTTGGTGGCTCAGGTCCAGATACCACTACTTTGCATTATGACTACAAAATAGCATTTGGTGCCAAAACAACCGCAAACCCACTCCTGTATCTCTGTTCTGACACAGAGTAGTTGGCATGTTCCTTAAGTGTTACGGATGTGCACCTGGCTGTGATTTCCCTAGCTTATCTGAATCATTTTGGAAATATGTACCTATTTGGGGGAAGTGAAAACCACAAGGCCATTTTGATTGAAGATACAGTGTCAACACACCCACACAAAGGAGTAAAGACACAAGATTTATTACTTACATGTCCCAGAGATGGTGGGGTGCATTACCATGAGCCAAGGGAAAGGACCATCCTCCACCCCAGGTCACGAGAGCAGAGAGAGAGAGAGCAGGGTAGAAGTATCTCTTACTTATAAAGTGGTTGGGGCAGAAGTCACTAATTTCTCAGCTCTATTTTAGAAGGTGCCCCAGGAGGGGTGCCTGGGTGGCTCAGTCTGTTAAGCATCTGCCTTTGGTTCAAGTTACGATCCCAGGACTCCTGTAATCGAGTCCTACATGGGGCTCCCTGCTCAGCGGGGAGTCTGCGTCTCCTCCTGCCCCTCCCCCTCCTCATGTGTGTGAGTGCGCGCGCTCTCTCTCTCTCAAATAAATAAAAATATGTTAAAGAAAAGGAAAGAGGATGGGGAGGGGGAGAGAGGAGGAGGAGAAGGAGAAGAAGCTGAAGAATAAGGAGGTGGTGCCCCAGGAAAAGCAAAGCAGGAACATGGGGCAGGAATCCTAAACTCAGATCCCTGTCTACATGTCCAGACTCGGTGTGAGCAGGGCTGTCCTGTTGTAAAATGCCTGGGCAGCCACTCCAAACAGCTCTTTACTCGTCATAGTTTGGCAAACTTCTGAGCAGTTCATAGGTAGCTTTTGCAAAGTGGACCACTTCCCCGGTGTTTTTTTTCCCCTAAAGAGTATGGATTTTATTTTAAGCTTTCTTGTCCACCTAAGTCACCTGTAGAAAAGCTCACAAGCTGTAGATATACAAATTGATGAATTCTTACAAAGTGACCACACCTGTGTTGTCACCTAAGTCACCAAAGAAGAACGCTGTCAGCGTCCCAGAGGCCCCTGTCAGGCCCCTCCCAGTTACTTCTCACCCCCTTCCTCTCAATGGCCACCACTGTCCACATTTCCAACACCACTGACTGGTTTTGTTTATTTGGGGACTTAATGTAAATGCATTTTATTTGTTTGTGTTGGTTTGATTTTCACTCAAAATCATGTTTGTGGGATCCATCCACATAGTTGCATGGAGAGCTAGTCCATTGGTTTTCTTAGCATATAGTATTCTACCATACGAGCACATCAAGAGTTATCCATTAAACCACTTGGACTGTTTCCCATTTAAGCTAGAATGAATAGTGCAGCCATGAACTTGACTGGGCATGTCTTTAGATGAACATATCGATTACTGAATCCCACTCATGTTTCTTATATTTAGGTTAAGAAGACAACATTTTATTTGCAGTCAGAGGGATTAAGGGGAGGTGCAAGTCTTAGGGGAGAGAAAACAATTGAATGAAATAAAAGAAAATGAAAACCTTGGTTTTCCACACTCACCTCCTCTCTGTGTAACCCCAAGATCTCTCCTGTGGGCCACATTGTGGTGGGATTGAGTGGGAGAAAATGGGGGACGCCAGGTGCACAACCCCGGTATCACCCTGTTACCTGAAACGGTTTGACACCATGAAGTTGGCCATCCCTTGATGTCAACATGGCACTAAATTTGGGATTTCTTAATACAAAGTGACATTATCTCTTGTGTCCTTGAAGTTCTGTTTAAAAATTCACGGTGCTGGTATTCTTCTCTTCCATTAGTAACACAGCTCATCTTGGATAATAAGAAAGTACATTTGGTATTTGAACCTGAGGATAATTCCCACTAAACACTATGGAAGAGACAAAGGGACAAAAGAACGGTACTCAGAGAAAATGGATAAAAGCGTGTTTACTGACCTATTTTATTTCAAAGCTGGTGTGCATTGTCTTTCCTCTAACCATGCTCCTCCCCCGCTTTAAATACAATTGGGAATAAAAAGTGTCACTTGTGAGTAGTAGAAACCCAATTCAGGATAAATGATGACAAAAGGGCCATTTATTCAAAGGATACTCAGCTAGTTTAAAGAATTGAAGGAAACACTAAAGAACCACAACTGCTCCAGGGACCTCAGAGGCAGGAAAGCAGTGTCAGCACCACCACAGGACTCTCTTTCAACTCTTCCGCCTCTTGTCTCTGCTTGGAGTCCTCTCTTCCACCAGAAGGCTTTCTCCAAACAGCAAAGAATATAGGGGAAAGCAGCCTGGAACCCATCCTTTCGGCTCCCTGACACAAGCATCAGCGGGCCTTCCAGAGTTCTGGTACACACTCTCCCAAAGAACTCTGGTTAGCTTAGTGTGCATAATATTCCCCTCCATGAACAATGTGAGGGAAGAAGGGGGAGAAGGCTCTCTGAGTTGTCATTACTGGATCACATGACCTCCCTGTCTGCCAGCAGGCGTAAAAGTTTGTAACCAGAGAAACAGGGAGATGGGTGCTGGCAGCCAAATGCAGCTGCTGTACTGGAAAGCATATAATCCTCTAGAATACCGGAGGAAATAATGATTCTGTGCTGTTCCTGTTATTTTTTTCATCATTATAAGACCATGGTACCAAAATTACTTTCGCTGGGAAATATCTACTGTGCAGCTGTGGTTTATCAGGTCAAAGCTAGGTACAGGTACAGTGTAAGAGAAGAACTCTGTCCTCTAGGTGTTTTCTTCTCACTGCAGGAAGCAACATGACCCTGCAAGACAAGTAGGAGGTGGGGACACTATCACGTGGAACATGTCATCATTCTCCTCCACACACCAGCTGCTGCCTGCGCTGCTTGAGCTGTGGCGGAGGCACAGGAGGAAAGTTGTTCCATATGTATTTTGCTTTGCTTTTTGTTTTATTTCTCTAGACAAATATTTTTTATCTATGGAATAATACAGAAATATGCTAACAACACACACATATATATTTCTCTAGACAAGACTAAGTATAGGGCTTATCTGTTGTTGAGGGTGGCCTCAGGATGACAACCAACACTTATTCATTGTATTATTAGTTACATCCTTAGGGTTAGGGGAAGCTGCTCCTTTTCTCTCATCCACAAAGGGCTATGATGTTGCCTTTGGGGCTTAGTGGATCAGAAAATGAAAACGTAAAAGGAGAAGAGGAAAGAAACAAAAAGGGAAAAACCTGTCACCAAGCAGGCAGGTGCTGGGCAGATGCGAAACCGAAACTTACTTACCACCCTGGGACAGTTCAAGGAAGTGGAAGTGCTCTGAACTGTTGGGGCACCCATGTGTTAAACTAGAAGAAGTCATTTTCATCCCAGGCCTCAGGGAATCCCACAAATAATTTTAGGAGCAATGAGCAGCACACAACCAAAGCAAGTCAGCCACATAAGAACACAGCAATGTAACACAATAAACATAATAGATGGCTGAAACAGACCCACGTAGACTTCAGACGTTGGGATTATCAGATACAGATGATAAAGCATCGTGCTTCGTAAATTTAAATAACAAAAGACAACCGTAGAAATATCACCAGCAAACAGAAAACTATAAAGAGTGGCCCAGTAGAACTAATATGTTACATAAGAAGAACCACATTAAATTATGAAAAAAATGAAAATACAGTAATCAAATTGAAACTAAATGGATGATAGCACATTAAACTCTCGGAAAAGAGAATTAGTGATCTAGAAGCTATATTAGGAGAAATTATTCAGAATTCTACACAGAGACAAAAAGATGAAAAAGGAGGGTAGCATGAGGTAGTAGAACAGCAGTTTAAGAAGGAGAGAAGGGTATGAAAACTTAGCTAATAGTGATCAAAAACTGATGAAAGACACAGATCCACAAACCGCCAAAAAGTCCAACAATTCCCAAAGAAGATGGATAAAAATAAATCCGTATCTATAGTGACACTGCAGAAGACCAGCCGAGGAAAACAGTCTGAACACAAAGAAATGACACTGAAAGCTGCCTTCTCAGCAGCAACAGTGGAAGTCAAAAGGTGCCCGGAATGAAGCTCTCACTGTACTAAGAGAAAACAGGTGTTAACATCATAACGTCTCTCCACTGACATCTTAAAGACAGAAGGAAAGTGGTTTCAGATGGGTAACGGTAAGTAAACATTGACTATGAAATAATACTAATGGGGTTAAAATGAGAGAATTAAGATACATGACAACATTAACATTCATCAGGAAGGGAAGAAATATAATTAACATATTTAGGCTCTGTCTTATTATCCAAGAGGAAAGTAAAGATATTGATTAACTCTAGATTTTGATCAGGTAAGTCTCTGTGTTGTGGTTTCTAGGGTTAAGACTAAAACAACTGAATCAGAATTCATAATTTTCAAACTATTAGAGGAAAAAAATCATTAATCAAACCCAAAAGAAATCGAGATAGAAGATGAAAGGAAACAGGAGAGTATGAATAAAAAGCTCAAAATAACATGGAAATCCAAATATATCAGTAATTATATTAAATGTAAACAAACTAAATGTTTCAGTTAAAATATAAAAAACTGTCTGATTAGGAAAAAGAAAATCGAGCTCTATGATACCCACAAAACATACACCTAACATATAAGGATACACAGGGGCTGAGCATCAAAGGGTGGGGAGCTACATCACGCAAAAACACAACCAAGATAAAGCTGATGTAGCTATACTAAAGTCAACTAAAGGCTCTGCAGCAAAAAAGCATTACTTGAGTTAAAATCATGCAAAGCTCCATAGACCAGGAGGAGATAACAATTTTTAATTTGTATGTATCTAATAACTTGGCCTCAAAATATAGATAACAAAATCCACAATCATGGTGGGAGAATTTTAACATGCCTCTGTCAGTAATCAATAGAACAAGCAGAAAAAAAAAAAGAAAGAAAAGAAAGAAAACCTGGTAGAAATGAATATCATGAATAACAAATATGACCTAATGAACATATCTAGAAAATCTTCATATGTTAGGTAACAACATTAAGGAAAGCTGTATTTAGGAAGAAACGGATGGCCTTACTACCTCTACTAGAAAGGAAGAAAGGCTGAAAATTAATGAGCTAGGAATCAATCTCAAGCAGCAATAAAGGAACAGCAAATGATACCCAAAAAAAGTAGCAGATGAGCCAGGGGGGATATAACATGATGCAGCAGAATCCCTGGCTACACATTCTCCATCTCATTATAAACTGAGGAAATGCAAGTTAAAACTTCAAGGAAATACCATTACATATTCACCATACTGGCAAACAGTTCTATGGAGGATTTGGAGAAAAAAGATCTCTCACAGACTGCTTGTAGGGCTAGATTAGTACAAGCAATCTGGAAATCAAGTTTAGATTTTCTACTAAAATTGAAAATATGTATACCAGATGAGCCAGCAATTCCACACTAAACATGTATACTCCAGAAAAATTAGTATATATGGGCACCAAAATACAAAACCAGAGTGTTCACAGCACATTGTTCTTAATAGCCAACAGGTGCAAGCATCCCAAATTTCCATCAGCAGGAGAGGGTCAATGTGGTATATCCACTCAGTGGAATATACTAAAGTAATGTAAATAATCAAACTACAGCTATAAAGCTAAAATATGAACAAATGGATAAACTCAACTATATTGTTTAGGAAAGTGCACATAGGCAAGACAACGGGTGGTGGGGGGAGGGGCAGAGGGAGAGAGAGAATCTTCAGCAGGCTCCGTGCCCAGTGTGGAGCCAAATTCGGGGCCCAGTCTCACGACCCTGAGATCATGACCTGAGCCAAAATCAAGAGTCAGGAGCCTAACTGACTGAGCCACTCACACGCCCCAAGAGTTATTTCTTAAGGTAAAGGCACAAAAGAAGTTTCTGGCATGCCAGTTGACCCAGTATGGTTTCCTGAGTTCATCTTATAATTACTCATTAAACTCTACATATATTTCATGTTTTATGTATATTTCACTTTTTCTAACGTGAAGAAATAAATGAAAGATGAAGAACATACACCAAAATTGTAACAATAATTAAGCCTCGGGAACACTTAGCAGGTATTCTATATATATATATATTATCATTATTAAATGAGATAATGCACATACAGAGTTAGTATAAGACTTGGCACAGTTAAGTTTTTGTTACATTTTAGCTATTCTTTTGATTCCTTTTTTTTGTAAGCAGAAATAAAATCCTATACACATTATTTAATTTAAAAATACAGCGAAAAATCATATTGAATAAGTAATAAAATATCTGAAGACAAAAATAATAAAATAAAAATGTCTAGGGGTGCCTGGTGGTTCAGGCAGTTAAGTGTCTGACTTTGACTCACGTCATGATCTCACGGGTCCTGGGATTGAGTCCTATGTGGGGCTCTGTGCTCAGTGGGGAGTCTGCTTGTCTCTCTCTCTCTCTGCCCCTCCCTCACTCACACTCTCTCTGTCTCTCTCAAATAAATTAAAATCTTAAGAAAAACTAAAACTAAAAATAAATGTCTGAAGAGGCAAATCAATTATCCATCAGAGATAAACAAGGACCTCTCACACTTTCTGTCTCTAGAGGTTGGCATCAGCCCTGGAGCTGTGGTTCTCAGGCCTGGCTGCATCTGAGAATCACCCGGGAGCTTTTAAACCTCCCAATGCCCAGGATGTGGCCAGACCAATTAATTCAGGATCTTTCAGGAAAGACCCAAGCACCAGTATTTTCTAAAGTTGCCTGGGTAATTGTGGTGTTCAGCCTAGGCTGAGGACTCCTCTCTAGAACAAGGTCATCATGGAGATTTACCTTCTCTCAACATCATTGAAATTATTTTGTGTGTGTGTAGAGGTTCCTCATTGGTCATTTTCCCACAACTCCTGGGGAGAGCAGGAAACATTAACGATTAATATCTGCATAATTAAAAGTGTTCTCGTGCCAAAGGTCAAGGCTAAGAGGTTTTATTAGCAAAAATCTATCACAAAACATATAGATTTAACTATATCCCCCTCATATTCTCATTTAACTTTGAGGTTCCTCTAATATACTGCAGGTGTTGCAGTGAAGCCTCAAACCAGCATCATCTTTCTGGTTTTGCATTGTGCATTGAGAGGCCTAGTTTTCTACATACTTGTTATTTTTAGTTGAACGGTGAAAATCCAAGAAAAGCCCTGTAAAAGCGCACTGATTAACATGGAGATGGTTTTGGGTGGTGTTGGGAATGGGAATGGTGAGAATTTCAGTATGTGGGAAGACTTTAAAAACCAATTTACTGCAGCACCTCGGTGGCTCAGTCAGTTAGGGGTCCAACTCTTGATTTCCACTCACATAATGATCTCGGGGTCCTGGGATCGAGCCCCACATCAGGCTCCCCACTCGCTGGAGAGTCTGCTTGAGGATTCTCTCTCCCTCTTCTTCTGTCCCTCCCTCTGCTCACACCTGCGCACACTCTCTCTCTCTCTCTAAAATAAATAAATCTTTTAAAAAAACAATTTACTTCAACTTTTGATGGCCAAAATTTGGTTTAAAGGTACACTTTTTCCCTAAAATTTCCAAATCTTCATTTAAAAAAAAAAAGCTCTGTGATAATAAGATTATGAGATTCCATTATATCATGCAATTATGGTCATTATATTTGGGCTTATACAATAGCATAATCTATAGTAACCCCCCTTAATGCTAAAATTATTATATTTCACTGAACATATCACGTGGCTCCAACGATGTTAAATATAATGTAATTATGTGGTGAATGGGGGAAGTTTAAATTCTCCATATTTGCCATGTTCTCTGTTTTCTGATGTCTTTTTCTTTAAGTTTTATAAAACAGTGTCTACGAATGGTTTTTAAAAATCAAGTAGTACAGAAGGTTATATAGTGAAAAAGGAAGCCCTCTCCACCCCTAACGCCCAGTATTCTTGTGCAAAGGCAACCACTCTTAGTTTTCAGGGTCTGCTTCCAGGGACAGACTAGAAAGGAAATTATTGTCAATTTCCAAATCCAATCAAACTATCAACAGCCATGTGGGGAAACTGAGCAAGATATCAAAGCAATGATACCACAAAGCAAGATAGCAAAAATCATACCTCTCATGCATCCTTTCTCTGAAAGCTACAGAAGGGTGCGCTCCACCAACACAAGAGGGTAAACTAAACAGAAGGAAAACATTGACTCCAGGAAATAGGATCTAGGATGCCAGCTGTGTAGCAAGCCTAGGGAGCAATCAGCCCGACCAGGTCAGAGTTCCAGAAGAGAAGGCTTCAGTACAAATTACAGGAAAATTATCCATTACCTCTGACCATTTGGAAAATAGAATTGACAGGCAGTCGAATGAGGAAGGAAGAATTATTGACAGCTACGTATTTAAACTAAGCAAATAAAAAATGGATGAATATTCATTCCAGTGGGTAAGAGGAACTTTCACAGGAAAAAAACAATGTAACCACAGCACACTATTTTTCCTAAAAGTTAATGATATTTACATTGTAGACAAACCAAAGAGACTGTTGTGGTTTTTTTTTTTTAAGATTTTATTTATTTGACAGAGAGAGACACAGAGAGAGAGGGAACACAAGCAGGGGGAGTGGGAGAGGGAAAAGCAGGCCTCCGGCTGATCAGGGAGCCCGATGGGATACGGGGCTCCATCCCAGGACCCTGGATCATGACCTGAGCTGAAGGCACATGCTTAACGACTGAGCCACTCAGGCACCCCCCAAATAGACTCTTAACTATAGAGAACTACCTGAGGGTTGCTGGAGGGGAGGTGGGGGGGTATGGGGTAATTTGGTGATGGGCATTAAGGAGGGCACTTGATGGAATGAGCACTAGGTGTTATATGCAACTGTTGAATCACTAAATTCTACCCCAAAATTAATAATACGCTATAAAGATACATATGCTATATGTTAACTAACTTTAAATAAAAACAGAATAATAATAATAAAGTAGTAGCAGTAGTGAATAAAGATTTATCAGAAATTGTGATATAATGAGAGGTTGCGGGAGGTGAAGCAGTGGTAGGAGGTGTGAGGTGACTAAATCCTCACCTGTGGCAATAGGAAGATGACAGAAAATGTCTAAGCAACATAAGACATGCGGTATAAGCATATCATCTATAAACGGAGACATAAATGCCCAAAGAAATAGCAGACGGGATCAAGTCTGGGAAGGGGAGAGCAAGGGCAAAAACCTGCTCTTTCCACTACTTAAAGCCCTAAAGCACCGGTGACATTTTACTCTATGTACATGTATCATTTTGATAAACATAATTGATATTTTAAAGTCTGCCTATAGGAAAATTCATGTAAATTTTTTTTAAAGATTTTATTTATTTATTTGACAGAGAGAGACGGCGAGAGAGGGAACACAAGCAGGGGGAGTGGGAGAGGGAGAAGCAGGCTTCCTGCTGAGCAGGGAGCCCTATGTGGGGCTCGATGTAGGGCTCGATCCCAGGACCCCGGGATCACGACCTGAGCCGAAAGCAGACGTCCAACGACTGAGCCACCAGGCGCCCTGGAAAATTCATGTAAATTTAAAGGTAGAAATGGTACTGCTGGTTTTCCACTGTGACTCAACATTCGAATTTCAGAGCTACTGATTTCTATGGATTCAGCACACAGCTTTTTATTTTTCCCAAGCACACAGCTCTTACTGATACAGTTAGAAGAGCTTATTAATCAGGATGGGATAGGTTATGATGAATCAACAAAAGAAACTGAAATGTCACTGACTTCATATAGTAAAGCAAGTCATGATCCTGCTGAGTCTCAATTAACTTCTTCAAATGCAAAAGGGAAAAAATACACTTGTTCTGCCCAACTCAAAGGCTGTTGTGAAATTAAATGAAATTGTGTATGAAAGTATTTTGTATTGGTAAAGCGCTATTTTTAATTGACTTTTTTTTTTTACCAATTAGCTTCTTTTTATATAACTTACCACGTTAGAGTTTTGCTTTGAAAACAAGACAATAGATGAGGCAAATCAAATTGTACCTGTGGCATCCCCTTGTAATGCTTCCTCTTTCTGTGTAACGCTTTAGATGCAATCCACACAGTAATGACATTGCAGTATCTACATTTTCCTTCTCGGTGCACTACATTAGGCAAAAAAGAATCCTCACATATAGGGACCATGTTCAACTGAAAGTTCTGTGTTTCTCCAAACCTAACTGGTTGTGTTGCTGACTTATAAACAGTCTAAAGATACAACAAAGGATAATTCTTCTCAGGTGGTTTTTGTTTCTTTACTTTTTAGTATGGAAAATGTCTAACATATACTGTGTGGGAGGTAGAATAATGGTCTCCCAAACATGTCTACATCTTACTCCCTGGTACACGTGACTATGGTAGGTTACATAGCAAAGGGGAATTAAGATTGTTATGGAATTAAGGTTGTTAATCAGCTGACCTTGAAATGGGGAAACTATCCTGGATTAACCCAGTAGGTCTAAAGTTATCACAAGGCTCCTTAAAAGTAGAAAACCTTTCCTGGCTGGTGAGACCCAGAAAGATAGCAGCATGAGAAAGACTCCACCTGCCCCCCATGATCTAAGGGTGAAGGAAGAGGGTCAAAAGCCTAGAACTATAGGCAGTTTCTAGAAGATGAAAAGGCAAGAAAACAGATTCTCCCCTAGAGCCTCCAGAGAAGAATGCAGCCTGCCTTGCCAGTACCATGATCTTAGCCCAGGGAGACCCGTGTTGGACTCTGACCCACAGAACCATTACATAATAAATTTACATCGTTTTAAATCACACTGAATGTAACAAATGAATTTTGGGAGAAGTGACATCCTACAACATTGGGTTTTTCCAAACATGAATATGCTATGTCTCTCCATTCCATTCATTCTTATTTTGTTCTTCGATTAAGATGTATAATTTTCTTCACAAAGTTCTTACATATTTTTGTTAAATTAGTCTTAAATAGCATGGATTTTGTTGCTGTTGCTAAAGGACTCTCTTAAATTATTATATTTTAAAAACTTTTATTTTGGAATTGTTATAGACTCACAAGAAGTTGCAAAACTAACACAGAGTTATTATCACCTTTTAAGTGGTTGTTGTTAGTATGTTATTGACTTAGATGTATTGATTCTATATCTAGCAACTTTGATGGGCTATTTATGGTTTTACTAGTGTTTCTGAATATTATCTTCAGATATTCAATCATATCACCTGCAAATAATAAACATTTTATTTTTCCCATTTCAGTCCTTATCTCTTTTTCACTTGTTTTATTGTACTTTTTAGATCCTGCAGTATAATGCTGAAAAGAAACAGTGAAAGCAAGCCTCCTTGTCCTATTTCTTACTTTAAAGCAGGGTTTCTCAATCTCAGAATTATCGCTACTGTCTAGGAGGTTTAGCAGAATCCTTGGCCTCTACTCACTAAATGCTAGATACCATCGCACAACACCTGCCCCTGAAGGTTGGGACAATGACAACTACTTCCAGGCATTGTCAAATACCCCCAGGAAAGTGGTATTTCCTCTGGTTCAGAAACATGCCCTAAAAGACAGTGCTTCTAACATTTCATCATTAAGTTTGATTTTTGCTGTAAGCTTTCAGTAGGTGCCAATTAGGATTTATTGGTTTATTACAATAGAAACTGACTCAGGCTAAACTGATCACAAAAGCAGCAACAACAGAGAGATATCAGGTTCCTAACATAATCAATGAGAAGGCTGAGAAAACAGGCATAGAGAATGTGAACTAAGGGAAGTTATGTGGAAACCCAGGGCACAGGGAATGTTCCAAGAACAGCCTAGTGAGGGTACCGGCCAGGTGCTTCTGCACCTGCCACCAGAGAGGACCCCAAACCAGACCTGCTTCTTTGTGAAATCCATTTCCAATCAGGGTGACTGGTAGAGCATCTGATTGGCTAAGCTTAAGTCAGAGTGGCAGGGGTGGGATGGGGGTGGGCTCTACAGGCAGAATCTGGCCTTTGGGGCTTCTAGAATAGGATATGGGCTTAGACTCTCACTGAGACTCACAGAAAGGTGGATTTCCCAAATGTAGGAAGGAGACGCAGATGCTGGACAGCCTAGAAGTGTGCACAAATATTGAGTAAAATATACCTGTATGCACTACCATTACCTTTATCAGGTTGAGGAGATACTTTTCAAATCCTAATTTACTTTGTTTGTTTGTTTGTTTGGCATGAGGGTTATAATGGTTAGTTTGATATGTCAGCCTAACTAGGCCAGAGTCCCCAGTTATCCAATCGAATACTAATTGGGGGCGCCTGGGTGACTCAGTCAGTTAAGTGTCTGCCTTCAGCTCTGGTCGTGATCTCAGGGTCCTGGGATTGGGCTGAGTTGGGCCCTCTGCTCAGCAGGGAGTCTGCGTCTCCCTCTACCTCTGCCCCTCACCCTGCTCGTGTTCTCGTTCTCTCTCTCTCTCTAATAAATAAATAACATCTTAAAAAACAATACAAACGCTAACTGAGATGTGGCTGTGGAGGTATTTTTCAGATGTGGTTAACCCCTGCAATCGGTTGACTTTAGATAAAGTAGATTACTCTCAATAACGTGGGTTGGTCTCATCCAATCATCTGAAGGCCTTAAGAGCAACCCTGAGGTTTCCCAGTGAAGAAGAAATTCTGCCTCGTGACTGCAACATCAGTTCCTGCCTGAGAGTTTCCACCCTGCCAGCCTGCCCTACAGATTTCAGATTTGCCAGCCTGCACAATCATGTAAACCAATCGCTTGAAATAAATCTGTGCATGTGTGTGCATGTGTGTTTTCTATCAATACAGAGATTTGAGTAAAAATATATACTGGTTCTGTTCCTCTGGAGAATGCTGACTGATACAAAGGTATTAGTGAGAGAATCTTTTTTTTTCCTTTGAGGCAGAGGCAGCTAGTTTCCCCCTATTATCTGTTCTTTTTCTTCCATAGCAATAAAATTACAGGAGACACATTGCCCCTCATGACTTTCCCAAAATTCCTTGCAGCGAGATGTGGCCATGTGACCACATTCTGGCTAACAAGCTGGGATGTGAAGAAGTGCGTGCAATTTTCCTGTCTTGCCCTTCAAGGTGCAGGGGAAGGAGAAGAGGGGGCATGCTCCTTGCTTGACCATTCCTCCCCTCTTGCTAGCTGGAATATATCATGAGGGGAGCAGCTGGACCAGCCATCTGGATGACAAGATGGAAGCCATGTGTTGAAGGGGCAAAGAAACAAGTGAGTCTGTGTCACTACTAATCATGAGTCACCATACTAGCTTTGGACCATCCACCTAGAGTTCCATGTGAGACACAAAATTCTATCTTGTTAAAGTTGCTATTATTTGAGATCTTTCTGTTCCAAGAGTCAAAGTTCTATCCCATCAACACAAATTACACCAATATATTTTCTAACATTAAACAATATTCTCATATTTTTAATATACTTCAAATTCATTTCAGTAGCGGGTTTTTTATTATTTTTACATCTATTTTCATAGGTGATTGGTCTGCAATCTTCCTTTCTTTTACTGTGCCTGTCGAGCTTTAGTATCAAGGTCATACTAGCCTCTTAATGCTCATGGGAAAATGATGTCCCCCTTTTTCTATTTTCTGGAATAATTCATATAATAAAAGTTGTTGAATCTTGGAAGATAAACTACTTCCCATAAGTGCTTGGTGAGGTGGCCCTATGATTGACCACTGACCCAATTTTTATAATTGAGTCATATGTTTATATATGTACATAATTCTGTTTCTTCCTGGGTCAATTTTGGTAATTGTTTTCCTACAAAATTGTCTCAGTTCTTAGATGTTTTCAACACTTTGTCTTTCCATATTACATTTTCTACTTAATGTAGTTGGATTTCCTCTTTAAAATTTCTAATATGTCTGCTGCTTCGCTCTCCTTTTCTTAATCATTTATACCAAAAATATATACCTCTTTATAAAAGTACTTTAGAAATGTTTTGGTATTTTATTCTATAAGTGTACTTATCTGTACAATTTTAATTTTGTTGCTTTCTGCTATCATTATTTTATTATTACCACTTTTTTTTGCAATTACTCTATTATTTTTGTACTGAGTGTTTAGATCATTTTCAGTCCCTCTTTTTATTTTTTTCCCTTTAAATTTTTTATTGTTATGTTAATCACCATACATTACATCATTAGTTTTTGATGTAGTGTTCCATGATTCATTGTTTGTGCATAACACCCAGTGCTCCATGCAGAACGTGCCCTCTTTAATACCCATCACCAGGCTAACCCATCCCCCCACCCCCTCCCCTCTAGAACCCTCAGTTTGTTTTTCAGAGTCCATCGTCTCTCATGGTTCATCTCCCCCTCCGATTTCCCCCCTTCATTCTTCCCCTCCTGCTATCTTCTTTTTTTTTTTCTTAACATATATTGCATTATTTGTTTCAGAAGTACAGGTCTGTGATTCATCAGTCTTGCACATTTCACAGCGCTCACCATAGCACATACCCTCCCCAATGTCTATCACCCAGGCACTCCCTCCCTCCCACCCCACCCCCACTCCAGCAACCCTCAGTTTGTTTCCTGAGATTAAGAATTCCTCATATCAGTGAGGTGATATGATACATGTCTTTCCCTGGTTGACTTATTTCACTCAGCATAACACCCTCCAGTTCCATTCACATTGTTGCAAATGGCAATCATTCCTTTTGATGGCTGCATAATATTCCATTGTGTATATATACCACATCTTCTTTATCCATTCATCTGTCGATGGACATCTTGGCTCTTTCCACAGTTTGGTAGTAGCCAAATACATTTTTAAATACATGCTCCTGGGGTTACAATTTTCCTTCTTAGTCCTGTTTCAGCCTCATCCAGGCCTCTACTATCCCATAGGGCCCCTTTGTGAGAACTTTCAAAAGTTGTTCTCTCTGGGTAGACCCAACTTTCTGGATGCAGAGCTTGGCTGGTGGTGCTTTAGTTTGGAAGAGGAAAAGTTGCCCTTCATCTGGGCAGATGCCATTCAGCACCATAGGGCATACTGGATGATGAAGCTTTAGTGTCCCAAGCCCCTGCCCAAGTCCCCTTGTGCACAGCTGCCCTAGTCACATCCAGAAGTATTAATAGGTTAAATAACTTTTTTATTCAGTCCTATATATTTTTGATACCCATTTTGGCCTCTTTAACACACAAATTCTTTAGAGATATGTTTTTCAGTTTCCAAACATGTAATAGGAAAGAAGAGTGGTTTTTTGAGGGGATGAGGAGAAAGAGACTTGTTCCTCCCTTTGTCCGTGCAGGGCTTCACGAACACCCATCAGCATGAGTTATTAATTGTATTTACTTTTCTGGGTTTAATTTTCTTTTTGCTGATGTCCATTGTGCAGAGATGTGTTTTTCCTTTAGATGTATCATAGTAAAATCCCAGGGTTTTTTTACAAAAATGCTTTTATTTCCCCCTTATATGCTTAAAAATGTCTTTCTTCTGTTTTTACACTTCGTGGATAGTTTGGCCAAGTAAAAAAGGCAAGGTTGGAAACAATAATCCCTGAAAGAAAAAGTCCCTCCTAGCTACTGGTACTGATGCTGAGAGATCCAACGCAACTCTGAAACCCATTGTTTTTCCCTCCAAAGCTTTCAGGATCCTCTCTTCGTCACAAGTGTTTTCAAATGTCCTGTGGTCGTTGTGATTCTGTCATCATCCAGGATGATGAACACCTTGGTGGGCCCATAAAATTTGGAGACGTGTGTCCTTCAATTCTGGGAATTGTTCTTGAATAATATCTCCCCTCCTGTTTTCCCCTTTCCCTCAGGTCCTTCTCTCGGGACCTTCCGTTTCAGGGTGTAACCCATCCTCTTACTTTCTGGTCTGTTCCGCCACCCTCCATCTTTGTCCTGTTGTCCCATTTACTAGATTTCCTCACATTTATCTTCCACCTCCTCCCAAGAGTTTCCCTTCTCTGTTGTCATATTGTTAATTTCCGAGAAATCCTTTTGGTTCCCTAATTGTTTATTTTTTTAATAACCTCCTCCTTCTGGTTCTTCTGTCTCTGAGGACAGTCTCTGAAGATTGTCTTTCTCCTGCTCTCTGGGTCCTCCAGGAATTCCTGCTGGATGTATTTGGACTCTCAAAGGATATTATCTTCTTGTGTCTCAGATAAAATCTAATTGTCTGTAACTTGGCTTGAACATTAGTTTTCTACTGCTATGTAAACCTAGCACAGACGACTTAGGACCTCATGGTTCTGGCCAGGGTTCTACTGAGCCCCTCATGCCGTCCCAAGGTGCCAGCCGGGATGGACACTTATCTGGCAGCTTTGGGGAAGCATCCACTTCCAAGTTCATACAGGTTATTGGCAGATGTGGTTCCATGTGGCTGGAGGACTGGAATTGCGTCTCCCTGCTGGCTATCAGCGAAAGACTCCCATGTTCCCTGACATACAGCCCCTCCATCATTAAGCTAGCAACAGCATGTTGCACCCTTCCTGAACATGGCGTCTCTCCCACTTCTTCATCTGCTACCATCCAGAAAAAACTCTGCTTTTAAAGAGCTGTGATTAGACTGGACCACCCAGATCATCTCCCTTTTCATGAACTCCAAGCCAACTGGCCAGTGATCTTACTTACATCTGAAAAATCCTTTTTGCCATGTAATGCAATATATCATGGCCATGATGTCTCATCGTGTTCACAGTTGTGGGGATTAAAGTGGGGAATCCCGCGGGACCGCTTCAGGATCCTGACTGTTTCAGAATCTTACGAAGTCATGCATCATCTGGCTCTAAATTATCTGGTCTGTCATAGCTCACTCTGCTGTAACAAAATACCACAGACCGGGTGGCTTAAACAACAGACATTTATTTCTCACTGTTCTGGAGGCTAGGAGTCCAGGAAGAGCAAGGTGCTACCAGCCAATTCGGGTCCTGGTGAGAGCCCTCTTCCTGGTTTTCAGGCAGATGCCTTCTGGGCTTTCTTGCCATGTCCTCACATGGCGGAGAGAGAGAGAGAGATCATCTTGTACATGGCCCTTCTTGTGGGACACTAATCTCATTCGTGAGGGCTCCACCCTCACGACCCAATCACCTCCCAAACCCCACCTCCAAATACCATCACACTGGAGGTGAGGATTTAACATATGAATTTGGGGTAGACACAGGCATTCAGTACATGGCAAGTCTTATTCCTGGTCCTACCCCTTTAGACTCTGCTTCAGGTGCCAGGTAAGTGCCCAACTCAACAATGCTCCTGCTCACATTCAGCCTCTCCTGGGTTTTTCTCTGAGCCCTCCTGCTCCTCCCATGTAGCTACTCAGGTTAGATTTCTTTTTCTGGAGAGCTTTCCTGGTCCCTCAAGAATACACTAAGTGCTCTCTCTGTGTGCACTTAGCATGGAACGGATCAAAACCTTATCACACTGTACTATGAAAGTCTGTCTACCAACCATCTTCTTTAATAGAAAATAAGCTCCATGAGGGCAGGAACTCTGGCGCACAATAAACATTCAACGAAAATTTGATAAGTGAATGTGTAGTAATTGTCACTCAGTAAAGTGTTAGAAAACTCCTTTAAAATGCGTAACTTTAGCTCTGATTGAATTCCAGGCTTTAGGCAGTGGAGTCAGAGTTAGAACTCCAGGGTCAGTTTCTAGCTGTATGACTTTGCTGTGGATGGAATGTCTCTGTCTGTCCCCACCCACCACCCCACCGCCTTCTCACCCTGCTCCAAATCCTTACACTAAAGCCCTAATCCCCAGTGTGATGGCATCAGGAGGTAGGCCCTTTGGGGGTGGGGGAGTGATCAAGTATATATGAGGTCATGAAAGAGGAGCCTTCATGAGAGAATCAATGTCTTTATATGAATAGATACCAGAGAAATGAGCCCTCTCCCTACCATATAAAAACATAACCAGAAAGCATGCCTCGCCAGGAACCGAATCTGCTGGCATCTTGATCCTGGACTTCCAGCCTCCAGCACTGTGAGAAATGAATTTCTCTTGTTTAAGCCCCCCAGTCTGATGTTTTGGTTCTGGCAGCCCTAGCAGACCAGTACACCTGGAAACAGGTGATTCGACTTAAGAGCAAGTGTCAGTGGAGAGGATGGGAAGAGCCCTGAGGACTCAGCTCTGGAGTGCTCCACGTGGTGGTTGGCTAGGTTGAGAAGAGGAGATTGACCCAGGGAAGGAGACAGGAAAGAGGGACCAGGAGGTGAGCTGAGAGGGAATGCTGCAGGCTGCAGGTTCTGGAAGCCAGGGGAGGGAGCCCGAAGGAAGACGGTGGGCCCAGCGGTGCCAGCTGCAGGTGCTAGCCAGGAGAATCGGGGTGCCTCCACCAGAACTCTTTCAGTGCCACATAGAAGAGAGGGGACATGGGAGCTGGGGATGGGTGGTCAGCGGGAAGGTTGCTCGTTGGAGAGATTTTCCTCTTAAGGAAAAATAGAGAAAGGGAACAGTACTGGAAAAAGAGGGAGGTCTAGAAGGTTGTTTTTGAGTGGGAAGCGAGAGCATGTTTGTGTGCTGTGGGAATATTCTAGAAGGGAGGGAGCAACTGGAGTTGCAGATGGGAGGTGGGGTGATGAGTGGGGTCTGTG
The DNA here is from genome assembly GCF_009762305.2 of Zalophus californianus. Taxonomy (NCBI): domain Eukaryota; kingdom Metazoa; phylum Chordata; class Mammalia; order Carnivora; family Otariidae; genus Zalophus; species Zalophus californianus. The sequence continues at coordinate 210,000,683 of NC_045595.1, read as the reverse complement.
AGGGAAAGCAGAAATAACAGGTGAGGCAGAGCAGGACTTTGAGGGGACCACAGACACCCCACAGACACCCTCCAGCCTGGCTGGAGGACCGGAAAGAGCAAGTCATGCATCCTTTGAAGACATTCCCTTCTCTGCCCACTCCCAGGCCTCCCAGGATCCTGACCCACAGCCTTGCACCCCCTCCCTGGCCCCTCCAAATTCTGCTTTGTGTCTGAGATGGGCCGCAAGGAGCAGGGGTAGACAATGATTTCAGGTCTGCAGTACCACACAAATTGTGGCAAATGCACATGGAAGTCAAAGAAAAACGCATCTGTTGCATTTTATATCCATTAAATGACACTTCGAAAGACCGAGGATCCAATCTATACGTCAGAGATAAATTACCATGAAGATTCTAACGGTCTTAATTCATCAGGCCTGATTTCTTAAACTTAAATGACAGCTTTCAAAAAATATAAATTATACAGGAGAGGAAGAAAATTTAAAAGGATGCCTGCCTCCTCCTGCCCTGGGCTTATGGTTCTCGCAGGATACCTCACCCCTCACCACCCACCCAGACACCGTCCCCCTAAAGACCTTCCAAGAGTCAGAGCCCCATTTCTTTGCTTCCTAAATCCAGGGAAGCAAGAAATCCCCAAATCTTACAAAGATAAGCATGTCAAATTGTTCAGCACATTTTCCTAAAATCAAAGTCAAATTTTAAAAATACTTTCCCAAACACAAAATATAGGAAACATCAACACAAAAAAAAAGTTTATCACATCTAACTACAACTTAGAACTAACCAAGTTAACTGAAAGATACTATTTTAATAACTTAATTTTTATTAAAGATAAATGTTAATCATAAATAAATACCTATGCCCACTCCCGAAAAATGACATGAGTCTAGTATATCCCCCTAAAATACAGACAGACATTTTCAAATATCATTCAGTAACATATAAATTCACTTTTATTTCTTATCTTTTAGGAAAAACAAAATTTAACCACAAAGTCTCCTTGGTTAACAATGGTAATTTCCATTCATGGTGGATTTTCCTTGATGTCGCATATGGCCATGTGTAAAATAAGTAAATTCTCCCCTAACCTGATAGTTTCCATGGCAGAATTTAACAAAGGGCCTCGCTACTTCTTTGGTTTATCTCTCTGGGCCGAAAGGACTGGCCCCTTGAGACAACGGACCTAGCACTGACCTCCCAGGAGCATGTGTGTGACAGGAGCTCTGGGCCAGGCCATGGAGATACCACACCAGCCATCTCCATTCTGCACGTATTAGGCACTCATCTCGTAAACCAGAGAATGGACGTAGTAGAACAGACGATGCAAAACAATGGGATCCCCAAAAACACATTTGGCTCTGTAAGTGACTTGTCTACTTATATCTAAAGTTGATCGAGTCTGATAAGGAAGGAATTTTTTTTATTAAAATCTGATGTTTCGTTTGATGGTATTCGTATTGAGAGATGCTAGGACACATTCCTGCGTCCTCTCCTCATCCACTCCTCCAGCATTTTGTTGCTCTTGGCCCCACACTGGGGGTAGGTGGCTTCCCTGCTCAGTTTCAGGGCCAATCTGAGAGTGAGGGGTTCTTCCCTGGTATGGCTACTTGAAAAGCAGGAAAATCATGAGGAGCTCGTGCTTCTAAGCTCCCAGTGGCCACAAGCTACAAATCTTTCCATCTATATTCAAAACAGAGAATGTAACCATATTTCATGTCCCAGAGACATAACTGAGAGTTTATTTGATATACATCTCAGCCCTTGATGAAGTTCCCTAGTGTTCACATACAGATTTTTGAGTTCTGTAGAACCAAACAGAAATAAAAATAAGTGGCAATAACAATCTATAAAAGAGGCTTCAGGAATTGGTGTTGGAAGGGACCTTATGGTGCACTTAACTCCTGTACTCTAGCTCACCACTCTGCCTGAGCATGTCCTTCTGGAAATCACCTTAAAACCCACTAGATAGGGCACCTGGATGGCTCAGTCAGTTGAGTGTCTGCCTTTGGCTCAGATCATAATCTCACAGGGTCCTGGGATCGAGACCCACATCGGGCTCCCTGCTCAGCCGGGAGTCTGCTTCTCCCTCTTCCTCTGCCCCTCTCCCCTGCTTGTGCTCTCTCTCTCTCTTTCAAATAAATAAATAAATAAAAACGTTAAAAAAAAACCCACTAGATAATTATTGGTATATCCTCTCTACCACGCACCATGCCAGGGACCTCGACAGAGCAAAGAGTAAGCCTGGAGAAGTTTACAGTCTCCAGGAAATAGCTAAACCATCAGTCCTGATGTGACAAGTACCAAAAATTAATTCTTAAAAAAAAACCAAAAACATGAGAAAACAAGTATTTCCAAATGGAAGACACGGAGAAAAGATAAACATCTTCTCATCTATTTTTAAACGAGAAGGCACAGCAGCTGTTATAGTAAAACGGGCTTGTTAATTATTTAATCTATCACAGAGCGATAGGGTCTTAGTGTGGCGAGCCCCGAGCATCACCAAGGCCAAGCTGTCCCTTTCAGCCTGTGTATCAGGCCAGAGGACTCTGGACAGCACCGCACCCGGTTCTTGCTTGTAAGAAACACACCTATAGTCAGTAGGCTGCTCGATCTCTTTCATTTTATTTCACGCTTTCTAAACATTCTGCCTGGAATTTGGAGTCCAGGACAGCCTCTAAACACCGTGACTGCTGATCATCCCACAGCCCATGTTTCCAGCACACCAGCACCCCACGTGGCACATACTGGGTAACAGGCATGTGACCGATTGTACAATGTTGAGAACAAGTGACCTCTCAAGCTCCGTGCTGTTGTCCCAGCGCTGAGGAGGATACCAGGGGCACCTGCGGTTGTACATCCCACATAAGCAAACAGTGGGTTTTCTGACCTTCCCACACTCTTGGGGAGGGCAGATGGCACATGGAAACCAGCTGCCGTGGAGCGTGGTGCCTCTACCTAAAGCCTTGGATCTCACACACACACACACACACACACACACACTGGGAGAAGCAGCATGTCTGGAGTGTTGACAGATGACTTGTTTCACCAGGATTTTGGGTAGTGAGAGACTGGAACTAGAGGCTGGACTAGTCTGGAGGGTTCATGTTCTGGAGCGAGATACTTGTCTGGGGAAATTTGAGGGACTGGGACAGGAGGGGTCAGAGGACTCAGCTAAACAGGAGATTCCTGGGAACACCCCAGATGACAAAGGGCCAAGTTCCAGAAGGTCAAATAGGACCTGGAAGGAGCAGGTGGAGACATGTGTCAACACTCAGAAAAGAAGTGGTGGTCCAGGCAAAGGGACAAGACGGCAGATCCTTTGGGTGGGGCCAGCCCTGGGTTCCTGTGGAAGACTCTGGATGCCTTGTCCACCCTCAGCCCCGTGGGAGCACCTGCCATCCATGCCCTGGCAAAGGGCGAGGCATTAAAGACCAAGGGGCCAGGTCTCTGCCACGTCTGAGCCCCACTGAATCACTGAGCCCCCACTCAGATTCCTCAGCTCAAATCCAGGGTGTTAATGATGATAAGAATGGAGACCCCAAAACATTGTGAGGGTTCAGTGGGACAGCTTCTGTGGAAATGGGTCACAACGTCTGGCCACAAAGAAGGTGCTGAACAAATGCTTTTTCTTTCAGTTGCCAAGAGAACAGATGACCCAATCACCTTCTTGACATTGTGTATTTACCCTAAATAGCTAAAGCTGTTTGCAAAACCCACAGCCAAGAACCTCAGCTTGACCCTTCTTCCTAACATTCTGTAAAAAGCACTGAGCATATCTGCCCCACGGGATGAATAAATAAAAGAGCAAATGACTGACATTAGCTTTCTGATGCTGGCTTCTGACCCGGGCTATGCCGCTAACTGAAGGACTTAGAAAAGTCACCCCATTCTCCTCCCTGGTTTTCTCATCAGTAAAAAGGAGGCTGTTCTTAACGTTAAGAAAATCATAAGGAAGAGAAGAGGCATTTACAGTACTGAACTGTCTATTGAAAAACTACCCTGTTACACATGAAATATATGTGTGTGTGTGTGTGTGTGTTCAGTTCAAAGCCATGTTGTTCAAGGGTCAACTGTAATATGAAGGGCCAGGGAATTCTTATTCTTTTGGTTATGATTCATTATTTCAATGCCTGTTTCTTTTAGAAAATATGAAATTCTTAAAATGCTGGAAAAAAAAAAGGAGGCTGTTCTTTAAACCATGGATAATCTCTAAGGCACCTTCCAGCTCCATTTTTTATAACCTGTTCAGATTTTCATACACTCTGAATTCACTGAGTCTGGAACACTATGCTCTGCAATTTTGAAAAACTCCCCTGATACCAGAATTTTTCCAAAAGTGCCAGGGAAGATTCAAGGAGGAAAGGAATAGTCTTAAAGACCCACCCAAAGATCTCTTGATTTGCACACAGATCGCTATAAATATACCATCGTAGTCTGCACCAAAATTCACGGCCCAAATACTATCATCAAAAACACCCACGTTACTGAGTAGTCTACACACGTTGTCTCAGCCACCTGTCAAAACAGGCCCATGAGGTCTAGGAGTCCAGTGACCCCCTTCCTGAGTAACGTGGGCCATCCACTTTCCTCATACCTCGGCTGACCATGGTATGACCCCGATGTCCCAAATTCACCTTCACAGCTCAAGAGAGTGGACATTGCTTCGTAGTTACGGTTTTGAAAAATGACCTCAAATCCAGAGGGTGGCTTTTAGTGTCCCGAAGATGCTACGTATGTGGTTATTTATATACAAAAAAACAGTAGGACTGAAAAGTCACGTTAGTGATCCCGTGTGTGTTTCCTGGCAATTTGGTTTATTGTTTTCATTCTTCTGGGACTAAAAGTTGGACACAGTTGGGGCGCCTGGGTGACTCAGTTGGTTAAGCATCCGACTCTTGGTTTCGGCTCAGGTCATGATCTCAAGCTCATGAGATCAAGCCCCACTTCAGGCTCTGCACTCAGCGGGGAGTCTGCTGGAGATTCTCTCTCTCTCTCCCTCTGCCCCTCCCCCACGCACACACTCTCTCTCTCAAATAAATAAAATCTTTTAAAAAATAAAAATAAATAAAAGTTGGACACAGCTGAGGAAAAGAGATAGATTTCTATAATTATCAAAAGAGATGGAAGGGAGGTGTCAAGGGGGTGTCGGGTGAGACAAGGTTTGTGTGTGGAGGCTGGAGGGCAGGAGAGCAGGCACACAGAGTGCATTATAGGGTCCCACCTACTTCCCAGGGTCTGAGGCTCTCTACTACCGAGAGGGGGCATGAGGTCAAGAAGCACTTCTGTAAAGCCCTTCTAGATTTTCAGGTCATGGTTTGCAGTAAAAGCTCACTCCTCATTTACTGATTCGGGGGGAGCCATGCTGTTGGCTCTGTTCTAGAATCCTCCCCCTTTCAGCCTAGGCTCTCTGATTCCCCTCTAAAACCGTCTCCCATAAAGACCATTTCAGTTCCATGCAACAAATATTTGTTGAGCATCTACCATGTGCCAGGAGCTGTGCTAAAAATTTAAGGTGCATCTGGGGCGCCTGGATGGCTCAGTCAGTTAAGCATCTGATGCTTGATCTCAGCTCAGGTCTTGATCTCTGGGTCATGAGTTCAAGCCCTATGTTAGGCTCCATGTTAGGTAGGGAGCCTAATTAATTAAAAAACAAAAAAAGATTTAAGGTGCATCAATGAAGGAAACAAAAATCCATGCCTGCACAGAGCTCTCATTAAAGTGGGTTGAAATAAAACAATAAATGAAATATATTATAATAAATCGATGTTATATACTTTGGTAGAAATTGGTAAGTGCAGTGGGAAAAATAGCACAAGGTAAGGGGCCGTGGGATGGGGCAAGGTAAGCCTCACCAAGAAGGTGATATCTGACCAAAGGCTTGAAGGAGGCAAAGGAGTGAGCCATGAGACTCTCTGGGGAAAGAGTAATCCTGGCAAAGGGAACAGCCAGTGCAAAGGCCCTGCGGTTGGTGAAGTGTGTCTGGGCTGTTCCGGGAAGGCAAGGAGGCCAGTGTGGCTGGAAAGGTAGTGCTGTTCAAGGAGGCGAGAGTGGCAGGAAGGGGACAGCATGAAGGGACCAGTTTAAGGAATAGAAACAGATAATGATACTAAAGATGTGGCTTTTCCTCAGAGATGGGGAGCCACCGGGGAGCTCTGAGAAGACAAGTGAGATGCTTTGGCCTCTATCTTTGGGGAGCGCTCTGGAAGCTGTTTTGGGAATAGACCCAAGGGGTGCAGAGGTGGGAATGGAGACAGCGGGCACAGGAAGAGGAACACAGGTGCAGGGGCAAGGGCTTGGGCAGGCGGCAGCAGTGAGGTGTTGGGAAGAGGTTGGCCTCTGGATACAATCCGAAGGTAGAGCCCCAAGCAAAGGAGACGGAAAAGGAGCGGCAGCAGGTGGGAGGAGGAGAACAGAGAGCACCAAGCGTCCTGGAAGCTGGGGACAGAGCTGGGCCTGAAGCCAGCGAGACCAGCCACGCGGCCAGGCAAGATAAGGACCGAGAACCAGCCCAGACCAGCAATGGGGGTCCTCAGAGAGCTTGATAAGAACCAGCTGGCGGAGGAGGCAGCAAGGTCTGACAGGAGGGCACTCGGAAAGAACAGGAGGGGAGAAATTTAAGACAACAACACGTAGAGCTCCCTTGTGGGGCTGAAGTGCCCTGTGCAGGAGTCCTGCGCTCCACCAGGTGGGAAGAGCAGGAATCAAGTGGAAAAGCAGAGGGGCTGGCACCACGGAGCCTAGTCCCAGTGCACAGGGCTGGGAACTGGGGTTCAGACGCTGGTGGGTGGGCATGTGGAGGGGCACAGAGGGCATGCAGGAGGTGCAGCCTGAGCCCCCGATGCAACGAGCTCCTGCACCCCACTGAACATGGACAGGCGACCTGCTGACAACCTGGGAGGCCCACCCAGGGGGGTCGCCCCCTAAACATGCAACTTCTCAGCTGTGCCGGCAACCTTGAGCGAGTTAATCCTTCCCTCTCGCCACCTGGGCTTCCTCACCTGCAAAGCGGGGCCATGGCGGGCAGCCCCTCCCCGTAGAGCTGCTTCGAGCATTTAAGGATGTAAAGCATGTAGCGTGCTCATCTCAGCACCCAGGAAACAGGGTTCACCATCAGTCATTCCCCCCTGGACACCCAAGGGTGAAGCCACCAACCAGCCTGGCTCCTGCAGGTCCCAGGGCAGAACTAACGTTGGTTGTCATGAGAAGAGCATCGCTTTGCCTCCCAGTTCCTGCTGTCGCAGAGCTTCTTCCCCTCGCGGTCAGGCAAGGTGGTGTCCGGAACACAGCTGGAGCCCGACAGGCAGGCCCTGAGGGCTCGGGCACTGATTTTACTCAGATGCCTCCAAAGGCTGGTTGTCAGTATCTTCTTGGGTCTGGAAATGTGTTTGCCAGTTGGATAGAGGTTTTCTGTTCGAGGACAGAAGAGGCTGCTGAGGTGTGCAAATGTCTTTTAAAAGAAATCATTCCAAGATCTGGGGCTGCCCGAGTCCCTTCAGAGCGACGGCAGGGCATCGTTCGCCGCCAGGAGAACCGAAGCAAGACGTAACAGGCCCTAGAGCAAAGTGGCAATAAAATCCCGCCACACCCCACCCGGATCCCTCTGTCCTTCCAAAGGCCGGGCCTGGGGAATAAGCGGCACTTATGACAAGGAGAGGGATCACCAAGGGACCGACTCCAACCCAAATGGAAAGGACCCTACCGGGGATTTCTGGCCACTCCCACCGCCATAGGGCTGGAAGGAGTTCCCAGCTGGGTCCATCTCATCAAGATTAAACTTGCCCTCCCCCGCCACCCCGGACTTCTCCAGGACCCACCGGCCAACCACACCTACACTTGTGAACCACCTGAAGCTCTGAAATTCAAAAGACAGTCATTGGGCGCCTGCGTCGTACAGTCGGTTGAGCGTCCAACTCTTGATTTCAGCTCAGGTCATGATCTCAGGGTCGTGAGATGGAGCCTGGCATAGGGTTCCGTGCTCCGTGCAAAGTCCGCTTGGGATTCTCTCTCTCTCTCTCTCCCTCTGTCACCCGTGTTCATCTGCCTGCTTGCTCTCTCTCTCTCTCTTTCTCTCAAATAAATAAATCTTTAAAAAAAAAGCCATCACTGCAAACAGGTAAGGAATGTGGTGGACCATCGTCCCCATCACCTTCTTTTCTCGCATCTGTGTCTCCCATAGGCTTGCTGCTTCAAGCAGCGCCACGCCCTGGAAAACACCTCGTTTGCCCCTGCTGGGTTAGGGGTCCGGTTTGGTCTAACATTTCCTGGGGTGGCTCTGGGTCTCTTCTCTTGTCCTTTCACACCTCGTTTGTCCTTGCTAGGTGAAGAAAAAAATAAAAGTAACCATACCCCTTCTTGTCCTGGTGCTTACGTCTTCCCTGATCATAATAGGGCGTAAGCAAAATGTGGGGAAGGGGGAAGAAAAGTCTTTGCTCCAAATTACTAAAAACATTGTCTCAGACTGCACTAGAAACTTCATCAGACCGCTGGGTATGTCATGAGCAAGTTCATGGAGAAGCACATAAGGATGTTCCGTGAGGCAAGCTTGCAGAGTGGTCCCAGGGCCAGGCCCACCCCATTTACAGAGCCAATAAACCTCACACAAAGCCAGTCCTCCGCATCCACCCACCACCCACTGACCCGATTACAACAACATGTTCCCGTCGACCGGCCATCACTGGTATACTACATGACCCCTCCTGTGATCTTTGTGGGCCCTCCACCTGTAATCTGACTGCCCAATGAGCCCGCATACTTAGTACCATTTTGTGCAGCTGCCCACCCAAAGGTGCAGCAAACCCCACCTCCCAGCTCTGCCCCCCTTTATATGCAGCAATACCCACCCCCCACAACTCAAACATGGCATATGATCTAGGAGATATGGCCTTGGTGTCAAGTTCCCCAGACTGCCACACAGGGCCACAAGTATATGGCACCGCTGATGATGGAGACCTGGATGATGACAAACACTCCCTGTGGATGCCCCACAACCGCTCACCCCCTCAGTGCCCAGCCCCCTCCCCAGGGCTCCTGGGTCTAGCTGAAGGAATGGTCTTCCTAAGAATGTCAGATGGGAAGGGGGACACCAGTTCAATGTCTTGATACCAATAGGACTAGTGGCAACTGTGGGACATGCTGCACCATCCCCTGAAAATATTCAAATGTTCCTCGATAACCCATCTAACACTCAGCTATCACCACCACGGAGGTCCAGGGGAGCCGGAGGACAGCTGAGTGCTCAGAGTCACCTGAGTGGAATCCGTGATGGGACCAGCCGGGGAATAACGTACAACGCTGCCACACAGAAGCCACTGTGTCCACAGTGGTGGCTGAAACCGGACAGTTTAAGCTTATCTAAGATTATTAGACTCTGGCTTCCATGGTTTTAGATCACCAATTAGCCTTAGACTATCTACAGGCTGACCCAGGGCGAGTATATGCTATTGCAAATCCATCTTGTTGATTCCACATTCATGTTTCTGGAGAGGTAGAACAAAGGGATGACATCATCCCCCAACAGGCCTCCTGGCTCCATAATTTTAAGGCCCCCACGCTCAAACCATCTGGGACTCCGTTAAGGGGTACCTGCCAAGTGTTCCCTGGTTCTTGCCTTTCCTCGCGCCCTTAGTGACCATTTTAATGCTGTTTCTATTTGGGCCATGCTTCTTTAATTTACTTGTCAAATTCATGTCCCCTAAACTCCAACAGTCCCATATCCAGCTGATGCTCGCACGGGGATTCAGCCCACACCTACCGGGGACCATGTTCTCATGTCAGGATTAAAGCAGAGAGCGGGACATTGCCATGACCTCCAACGAGAGGCAGCGTCTACACCCTTGATAAGCAGGATAACAGACACGGGAGATGAGACCTCCATCCACGTTCCTCTGTAAACATCAGGTGGATGAAATCTCTCCGAGGGCCATGAGACAGTCAGGGACCACAGGAAGAAGCCCCAAATGAAAAATACTATGCACCTGGGGCACTTCCGGTCAGCTGTTCTTCCTGAACTGATCTTCTCACAGAGCAGAACCAGGGTCCGACCCCACACCGGCCGGACTTCAAACAACAGCCAGGGCCATGTCCTGTTGAGGCAGGAGACAAAAGGAGTCTCCGCCATCCTGGAAGACCGTGGCTCCAAAAACACCAAAGAGCTGCTGGGTTGCCTGCCAACATCAGCCAATCAGGACAAGGCACTTTTCCATCCCTTAGTAGCATAAGGGACAGGAGTGGGAACACTGGAGAAAGTAGGAGCTTTCTCCAATACAGTGCTGCCTGTGCCTTTGACTGTTGGGTCCCACCTCACTTCTATCGTTGTTGGGCCCAAGACCCCGGCTCGGATAACAGCGGCTACAGGGACACACACCCCACCCAGGGTGGACAAGTAGGCACAGACCCAGCCCTGCTGCTGGAGGAGCTCCTTCACCCTCAACAGCCCCCACCCACCGTTATCTTCCGAATTGGGGACAGCCCTCCTGCAGGACCAAGGCTCCGACAAAATCTGGGCTTCAAACAGTAAGCTCAGTCCCTGACTGTCCCGCCTGGGAAGGAAGGTTTCCTGAACATGGCCCAGCATGTGCAGAGCAGCCAGGATAAGGAAACACGTCTGCAGAGAAGCAGCGGATAGGAGAAACGCTGTTCAGGTTAATGCTGCCACAGCCATTTTGCAGCAAATACCTCCTCCTGGGCTCGGGTAGGAGCGTGGTCCGGCTTCTGTGGGTTACCCAGCCGTGTGAGGCCTTCACTTTGAGTGCTGGTAAAGTCACGTCAGGTAAAGTAAAAAACAAGTACGAACCATTCCTACGACCAGGAGCAGGGTGGCTTAGCATGTAATCCCATAGCCGCTGAACAGGTGAAGACCCCTGCCAAGCAGGGCCTCGCCTCCGCAGCCTGCAGAACAGGCTCCTACAAACCTCCAAGCGGAAGGAAATGGAAGGTTAATGTCCACTCCACAAACTCAGTTGTTCCCTGGCCGTCTGAGAAATTCCAAGAAGATGAGCCTGGGCCAGGCGTGGGAAGCAAGCACAGGAAGACAGCCTCTCTTGACCAAAGCTCATTTCAGGGAGCTCATGCCGTGCCCTTGGGGATCCTGGCAGCGTGGCCAAGAGGTCCGCTCGACAGGCCAGTCTTTGCAGTTGTTTCGAAGCCGAATCTGTAAACACGGTCTTCTGTCTAGAGAAGGCCATTTCTCAGGGGCGACGGCCGGGGATGTGCTTGCTCTGCTGTGAGCTGAACGCCGAGCTGCTCACAGGGACTCGGTGTCCCCGCTCAATCCACTGCAGTGAATGAGGGCGCTGGGGGCGTGCTGCTTCAGCCCAGGGACAGCCCTAAAAGCTCAAGGACTGGGACTTGAAGTGGAAGGGACTCCTGAAAGGGGCTGAAGGATGCCACCACCAGGCTTGCCTCCGAGTCCCCCTGGCCTCCACTCCCCGCCAAGGGAGGCAGGACGGAGGAGCAGGCCAAGCCGGCGGCTGCACCTGGGTTCTCACAGGGCTGGATTTCCACCCCTGCCCCAGGGTTTGTTGGCTGGGAGCCTTGGGACAAGGCGCTGGGTTTCTGTAAGCTGCGGTTGCCTGGTGTGTAAGATGGGGATGTTGCCACACACCGCTGCACGGAGACACTGATCCTGGACATGGGAAAATGGAGGCGTGCGTCAGACACTTAGCGCAGTCGTGTAGGACCCAAGGGATGGCCTCTGTTATCGCTTGGGCACCCAGCAGTCTCACTCAGGCTTATAAACTCAGCTACACAAGCAGCACTAGAAGACAGCACCCTTGCCTGCCTCTTCCTCCTCCCTCCTCACTCCCTCCCTGCCCCACGATGACCCTCAGCAATGCCACCCGAAGAGCTTCCAAAGCTATCACTGTGGGTTGTCTCAAGTGTGTCCGCATGGGCCCCCGGGCTCGCTCAGACAGCTGGACACTCCTCTTCCAGAGAATTCTCCAGAGCCTGCCAATAGCTCAGCATGTTGCGAGGCTTGACGAAATGGCAGGCCACGATCTTCCTAAAACGACACGTGGAAAATGCCAACCCGTTTGGGAAAAAGGTCTGCTCAGAGTGGAGTTCCTCCAGCCTGATTTTCAGTTTTGCCAGACAGAGCCCCACGAAGACGTCTTCGAGCTTAATGAACGGGACGCTGTCGGACACATCGTACACCTGACTTGCCACATCACTGGAAAACACGTAGCCAGTGCCCGAGCAAAAGGGCGGGTACTTCTCCCACGGATATTCGTATTTGCTGACAAACCACTTGTTGTGCTTGTCCCTAATCGGAAATTCGTTCAGTTTTAAGAAGCCGGTAAAAAACCGAGTGGTTCTGTTTTTCTTGAGGAGCAGCTCGGTCAGGTAGTAGATGTTGACAAACATGTCCGAGTCCGTTTTCATCACGAAAGCCGCCTGAGGACAGAAGCGGTGGATCCACTCGATACCCATCATGGTCTTCAGGGTCAAGTTGAAGTAGGCATCCATGAAGTCCTTCTGGATGATGTCATGATGCCGCCGGCTTTCCTGCACCACCACTTTCGACAGGTCCTTACTGGATGTGGCTCCCAGAAGGAAGAAGGTTTTTATGAGTCTTCCATGCACATTCTTTTCCTTCCCCCACGTGTTCCGGATGACCGTGCGAGCAAACATCTGCTCGTGGGAGGAGGTCACCAGCAGGACAAGGAAGGGGGGGTCCTGCCTGCAGTTGATATCTGGAAGCTGAAGGAAGTTCCCCCTTTCTTTCTTGAAAACAAATGGCTCATCTTTAAAAGGAGTCAGGCTGTAGATGCTAAAATACAAACAGAGGGCTCCCAGGACCACCAGGGAAATGTACATCAAGTGCATCTTCATGTAAGCCATCTGAAAGGAACAAAGCGCAGCGGTCAGACCTCAAAAGAAGGAGCCTGTTTAGCTTTGCCCTGGGACGCAGAGATGGGGGAAGACACCCACATCTCACGGCTCATGTTCCAGAGACTCTGGGGTCTCACCGCACACAGAGCTGGAGAGCTGTTATCCAAAGGTGAGCATGGATGCCCAATAGCCACATTCACTCCACAGGGTGCGATCGGAGCACAGGGCTCCAGGCCAGCCTGCCCTTCACCCGTGGGAGTCCCAGACTCCCCCCCTAAAATACGGGACCAGATCTCCCACTAGGTCCTTCCAGCTCTGCCCAACCCTGACTCCATAATGAAGTCCAACTAGAGAACCTGCAAGACTGTTCTAGATCTAAACGCATGAACCATCTGCCCTCTTCTCTGATCAAACCGAGCACCATTTTATCACACCCAGAAAGAAGAAAGACCAATGTTCGGATCTGCACAACTACATTCATCCCCCTTTATTTGTGGGAATACCTTCCAAGATCCCCAGCGGCTGCCTGAAGCCAAGCATAGTACCAAACCCTATATATGTTGTTTTCTCCCCTACATACGTTCCTATAACTTCTAGTTTTTAAATCTGGCACAGTAACTGATTCACAACAATAACTAATAATAAAATAGAGCAACTATAACAACAAACTGTAATGAAAGTTAAGTGAATGGGGTCTCACTGCGCTATACTCACCCTTCTTGTGATGATGGGAGATGATAAAATGCCCACGTGATGAGATGAGGTGAGGTGGGTGGCACAGGCGTGTGACGTCGCGTTGGGCTACTGCTGACCTTCTGACAATAGGTCAGAATGGAGACCATCTGCTTCTGGACCACGGTGGACCACGGGTGACTGAAACCTCAGAACACAAAACCTCAGATAAGGCAGGAATACCGTAAGTATCTTGGAATTCCATCCCTCCTAGCAGTGCTTATTTTATTTGGGGGGGTTACTTCTTTAAATCTCCTGATTCTTTCTTCTTGTGCCCACACACCTCTGTCATTCTCAGCAAATCCAGGACCACCCATGTTAATGTTACAACATTTAGAAAGCAAGTAACTCACTTTTTCCTGGCTCTGATGACCCTCTGGTTTGAAAGCTAAACCCCAGGGTAGGTTCCAAGAGGAAACTTGCCGAAGAGCTGTCAGTGAATGCCGTTGGGCACTGTCCAGTTCTGGACTCACTGCGTTTACCCAAAATGATGATTCCCTTCCTCAAGAGTCACTATAAGGAAAAAACAAAAAGAATAACACCATTCAAATCAGCATGCCTCACCAGCAGCTCCTCACCATTGGCCATACCAGGGTGTGGCAGACCCACATCACCACCTACCTAGGTGACCTTGAGGAGCATTTGGGCCCCACTGCAGCCCCGTTTTTCTCTTCTGCAAAGTGGGTGTGATCAAGAGATGCCACCACACGGTGCACCTGTTGACAACAATAACAGCATGCAAATATCCAAGAAACCTGTCAGGCCTGATGCGCTAGGACGACACCCAGAGCTCTGGAAGGGGACCTGGTGGACCCATAAGTCAGCTTCAGTCCAATGTCTCATACTAACAATTGACCTTCCTACATAACAGTCTTATAGGATTTGACACAGGTAAGAGATGCGTCAGTTCTCAACTCAGCGTCCCTGCCTTCAAAATGTCATCCTGGGGGCGGAGCTCAGAGGGGCCAGCAAGACAAAAACCAACCAAGTGCAAGGAAGAAAAGGGTCACTTATTTTGATGGTAAAGTCAGACCTTGAAATCTCATTCAGTTAAAGTTCTGCTCCAAATGCTTTACCTTAAAAGCTATGGAACAATGATGGAAACTTCCAGAACTAGCTAACTCCCTGGAGGCCAACTTAGTCTGGCTCCTGTCCTTCATGGTCCCCACGGAGGTCTTATCCAGCTGGAGCCCCCACCCAGTTCAGAGAAATCGCTGTGGGAGGCAAATGGGTAGCAAGAATGTGTCTGAGCCATGGCTGACAGGATGCTGAGAATTCTATTTCCTTTTTCTTTTTTTCTTTGTGAGAATAGTTTGGTTGTTGTTTTTTTTTTTAAGGATTTTATTTATTTATTCATTAATTTGACAGAGAGAGCGAGAGCGCACAAGCAGGGGGAGTAGCAGAGGGAGAGGGAGAAGCAGGCTCCCCACTGAGCGGGGAGTCCAATGTGGGGCTTGACCCCGGGACCCCGAGATTATGACCTGAGCCAGAGACAGACGCTTAACTGACTGAGCCACCCAGGTGCCCCTCTTCTTTGTGAGAATAGTGATTTACAGGGGTAAGACGTGTAGTTTATTCTGGCTGAGGAAAGGGGTAAGGGGAACCAAATTGCATTTTCCCCCACAACACATTTTAAAAAACGAAACATAAGGGCACCTGGGTGGCTCAGTTGGTTAAGCGTCTGCCTTCGGCTCAGGTCATGATCCCAGGGTCCTGGATCGAGTCCCGCATCAGGTTCCCTGCTCCTTGGGAGCCTGCTTCTCCCTCTGCCTCTCTCTCTCTCTCTCTCTCTCTCTCTGTCTCTCATGAATGAATAAATAAAATCTTAAAAAAAAAAGAAACATAAAAACCAAATCAAGAGAAAGATGATGATATCTATTTTGCTTCCTTTCCCAGATAAGTTTGCTCTTCTTCAATGGGTTGCCTCATTAGTAAACCTTAAAATATCATTCCCCTATATGTTTCAGGATCCTTCGCAGGGATCTGAATCCCCAGGGATGGATGCTCAGCTCACTTACTGCACTGGTCTCTCGCTGGACCCCAAATGACACCCCTGAGGCAGAGCAAGAGGCATGGCCTGACTCGCCAACACTCCCTGAGGTCATTTATTTTCATGTGCAATTGGAACACACCCCCTACCTCCAGTGGTGTGACCAAGAAGTTACACCTCATATGCCCATTTATACCTTTGATTGATTATATATATTGTGCCAAAAGGACCCATTGAAGGGGATTTGGGGAGGGCACATAGCATCAATAAGGAACAGAGCCTGGCAGAGTATGTTTCTAGAAACAGGAGCCCTTAGCATAAAGCATCTCCATGGACAGTCATAAACAGGCAACTATGTCTGCTATGGAAGCCCCACCTTCAAAACACACTGGGCCAGCCAGTCTGTATAGCCTGGCCATCCAGTCAGTATGGAACAACAGTTTATTTAGCAGATTCTGGACACCAGGCTTTGCTCTTTCAACCTACGAGCAATACAGATACAGATACAGAGCCTCGGAACTGGAGTAGATAAGTACTGTGCATGAATTATAGATCGAGGCAAGCCAGAAGGTTGCAGGCCCCTCTCTCCCTTCTCCTCTGCTTCCTGCCCTCCCCAGGCTCCTCTGCAGGTGGCACTTCAGCTCCAGGCTGGGGTCACTGTGCCCCCTCTAGGCCAGAGCACCCGGAGGGCCAGGGGTATGTCCACCTAATACCTGAGGGGGCTGTGCATAGGTTAGACACTGGGCGTGTTTGAATTGCAGTGGAACAAGTAAGTAACAGCACAAAGCTAAGTGCTTTAGGGCAGGGAGAGGCTGTCTGTGGGGAGCCCCGAAGTCAATGTCTTAACTCCGTCAAACAGAGGGTCCCTGCCCAGGCCAGGTGGGTGGGACTCTTGCCCGAAGGCTACAGGGCTTGATGACAAAGGGATTGGAAGTCCATATCCCCAAGGGCTGAAAAGCCTGCCAAGTGAAGTCTAACGGGGCTGAGGGGCGGGGGCGGGAGAGGACCTTCTGGATCTGATGAAAAGGACGATGACTGGAACTTCACAACACGCCATCGATGGGGCGCCCGGGGGGCTCAGTCGTTGAGCGTCTGCCTTCGGCTCAGGTCGTGGTCCGGGGTCCTGGGATCGAGCCCCGCGTCGGGCTCCCTGCTCCGTGGGGAGTCTGCTTCTCCGTCTCCCACTCCCCCTGCTGGTGTTCCCTCTCTCGCCGTGTCTCTCTCTGTCAAATAAATAAATAAAATCTTAAAAAAAAAAATGCCATGGAAAGACTTCAAAACCAAGCCACAGAAAGGGAGAACATATGTGCCATACATACATCTGACAAAGGACTATTACCCAGAATATATCAAGAACTGCTATGTATCAACAAAGCACAAAAACAAAACAAAGCAAAAAAACCCACAACCTTAAAAAATGAACTGTGAACAGATACTTCACAAAAGAAGATATCCAAATGGCCAAAACCCAAGAAAGGACATCATTAGTCATCAGGGAAATGCAAATAAAACCACAATGAAGGACCACTGCCACCCGTGGAGATGACTAAAAGGAAGCAGGATGTTGGAAAGCCGTATCTATTTGGCAGCATCCACTGCAGGGAAAGCTATACGCTCTGACCCGGCAAACCACACCTCAGCTCATACCCGACAGAAATGGGGTGTGATCAAGAACGTGCAGAGCACATTGCTGCCCATAATAACCAAAAACTGTGCTCTCCATCTGGGTCTGATCAGGAGAGAGAAGCCACACAGTAATTCAAAGGGAAAGTTTAACATAAAGAATTGTTCTTCTAACAAGGGATCTGAGTGATGAGTGATTAGCAGGAAGTAGAGAGATCTCTCAGAACACAGGAACAGCCGGAATAAGGAGCAGCCCTGCCTCTAGCTTAAGATGAAAGCTCAAGGAAAGTCCCCCAACCCAGGCCTAAGACGCAGACCTCCATGACAGCCTGGCCCACTGACAGCAGAGAAGTCACCTTGGGCCCAGAGCCGTTTTCACAGAGTAGTCAAGAAAGAGTGAATTTGGAGCCAAGAGGAAATACAGCAATAAATGACACAAATGTAAACAAGAAATTTCCACCAACAGAACGGGTTAACAAAATGTTATACAGCCATTAAAAAATACAAACTTCTGATAAACGCACTATGGTACTAATCTGATAGACATTATGTTGAATGAAAGGAGCCAGAGTTGAAAGAGTATGTTCTGAATGATTCCACTGATAAGAAGTTCCAAACCTGGCAAAATGTATCAATGATAATAGAAGTCAGAATGGTAATTACCTCTGGTGGAGGGATTATTAACCAGGAAAGGGCACAAGGGCCCTTCTGGAGAGCTGGATATATTTTATTTTTGATCCAGTTGGTGGTTACATATGTAAAAACTCATTGAGCCATACAACCAAGATCTGTGTGCTTTGCTGTATGTAAGTTATTCCACATTAATATTTTTGAATCATTTTAGATAAAAATAAATCTCTGAAAAGGTAATACCTTCTGTAAAATAGCCTGAATTTATCTGACCCCAAGTCTGATTTTTTGCACAGTGCATTTCACGGGCCACAGTGCATCACAGAACAAACCCATCTGGGGTCCGGGTCTTAATTTACAATGAGGACTGAATGACAACCCGGACAAGTCAATGTCCTTGAAAGAAAACATGAACGTAACTTTGGTTCTCTTAGAAACAGGAGACACGGCTTGCCCCGCTGGGCCATGGGAGGAGGGTCACAGGTTTTGGTCCGGAGAGACAGACAGGTCCGGGTCATGAAATAAGATGCCAAAACATAATATATAGAAAATTAAAAACAGGATTAATATGACCCCGGGAAACAAAGTCTGGGACTTGCTTTTTTTGAAAACTCCAAAGTGCTGACGTCTGCTTTAACGTGTTCAGTTTGCCAGGTAAGGAAGGCAGGCCCCTTGAGCAAAGTGTGAGATTTCTACAACGATTCTGCAATATTGCATTCATTGTCAAATCAGCACTTACTCCACTTGCCATTGTAAGTCAGCTTCAGATGCTACAGAGCAGATTTTAAAACTAAGGAATCATTGAACATTTATCAAAAACCAATGATGTGCTATACTTTGGCTAATTGAATTCAAATAAAATAAAATAAAAAGAAAAGTCCCTTGTTAACTTCAGGCAGGCTGCAGGGATGGAAAGATCGAGGAATTTGGAAACAGAAGATCTTGTTCGTATTTGGCTCTGTCAACACAGTGGCGTAATTTGGCACAAGGGCACTTTCACGCTACAGACCTGTGTCTGTCTCCGGTTGAGCTCATACTGTTGGCCTCACAGGGTGGCTGGAAAGGGCGCTATGCATGGCGCTAATTGTTCTGTCCTGGTTCTAATCCAAGTGTGCCCTTTGGTAGGATCGATTCATAATCCAACGCCTTCTCTTCAAGCTCCACCTTGCTAGAGGTATTCGGTCAGCTCCGGCTCACAGACAGGCAGGGGTGCACTGTCCGCCGGGTGACCCAAACCCAAAGGAGAGTGGGCAGAGTGGTCTGGAAGGTGCTCCGAGAGCCTCCCTCCTGGCTGGCCACTCCCAAACATACAGGATGACAAAGGAAATCAGTGATGTTGAAATAAATGTACCAAAATCATTCTTAAAGCGTGCCAGAGTCATACATGCGCTTCTTTATTACTGCATCTAACAACAATTTCTGACCCCAGGTCTGATAACCACCTTAATTTTAAAGACAGCAGGAGCTTTGTCCAGCTTTGGAAATGTCTACAACTGCTATCACGTGATGTGAAAATACCGCTGATTTCTTTCAGAGACAGTCACAGGCTCTACTGTGTGGGTCAGTGTCTGTTATGGGCCAATTTGTGTCCCCCTCAAATTGGCGTGCTGGAGTCCTAGCCCCCAGTGCCTCAGCATGTGACCTCATTTGGAGATAGGGTCTTTACCAAGTTACAATAAGGTCATTAGGGCAGGCCATAATCCAGCTAGGACTGGTGTACTTATAAAAAGGGGAGATTTGGACACACACACACACACACACACATGGAGAATGTCATGTAAAGATGTAGGCAGAGATGGGGCGATGCTTCGACAAGCCACGGAATGCCAATATGGCCAGCAAACACTAGAAGCCGGGAAGGGGCCTGGAGCAGATCCTCCCTCACAGCTCAGAAGGAACCAACACGGCCAACCCCTTGATCTCAGACTTCCAGCCTCCAGAAGTGTGACACAACACATTGCTGTTGTTTTAAGCCACCCATCTGGGGTACATTGTTACGGCAGCTCCAGGAAACCAATACGGTACCCACATTCATGATGGAAGAAAGTGCTAAATTTCAGTTAGGGGTTCGTGAAAATAAGAATGTAGTAGGGCTTTTTCTCGTTGTAGGTGTTGGACCCCAGGTAATTAGTTCTGCTGTGGTACTCAGGGTCCCACACAGCCCTTGGTGGATAGGCTCACACACCTGAGCTGCAGATGGTCACACTCAGAACTAGCAGTGTGGCACCTGGAGGGGAAGCCTGGAAATGGGAGGCACTGGGGGAGACGGGCGGCCCACACATTGCCAGTCACTCTGAGAAGGTTTTTGTGCCCACGGTTGTTTCTCTCTGGTCTCTCCGTCTGGCTGGGCCCCAGCTGAGCTGGGGCCTGGTGGTCGGGCTGGGGTCGAGCAGCATGGGATGTCTGTGAGCTGCAGACTTTTATTACTTTTTTGGACAAAATGTACTTTGTAGTTTTATTTTCTAACTGGTGATAGTGCCTTATAATTTTAAAACTTTTTCCTATTTGATAAAATAAACTGTAACTGTAATTCAACCTCTGTCCCATTTACAAACTGGTTTACCACCTCCCTGGCTCCTGCGGCGGCTCAGCGAAGACCTGGAGGTGGCAGGGGCTGCGGCCTTTCCCGCCAGCCACCCGACCACTGTGGGCACATCAGAGCCAGTGGCCCAGGCCTGCACACGCAGGTGTCTACCGGGGGCTCCTCTTTGGTGAGAAGGACATTCAAGTGTCCCAGCCCAGTGAGGAATGGTGTCTCCTCTGCCTTTCGCACCATCTCATGAGCCCAACCAGGAGCTGTGAACAAAAACTCCGTTCCTCATCCGTCTCTCATGGTGTGGTGGCCGTGGACCGGCATGGCCTCAGGGACATCCTGTGTCTGTCCTTCCAGGCTGACCAGGGAAGACAGGAATACATCCTGCTGGAAACGCTCTCGGCGTAGCCCATGGCCTTCACGAGGGAGCAAGCACTGTGAGCTCACCCCAGGCCCTCAGAAAACCAGTCCTGAGAGGCTCCGCTGTGGCAGGCGGGGGTCCCGGTGCCAGGGGCTCCATGATGAAGCAGACTGACCTGCGAGGGGCTCACGGCCCACAGCATGAGCAGAACCACAGCTGCTGCTCAACGTGGCAAGGTGGAGTGTGAGCCTAACACTCTCCTGCCCAGGCTCGCATCGGGCTCCTCCCACTTCCTTTCCCAACCAGGCCTCGATCTTCAGACTTCTGCCCAATTTTAGCTAGACTCCTGCGAGGTTGGTTTGGCCAGTACCCCGACCCCTGATGTCTCCTCATAGGAGTCTCATCGGCCGCCCCACCCCACCACCGCCCTGCTCCTTGGCTCTCCATCCTGCTTGTCTGAGCTCTGCTCAGAGTTGAACTCAGCTCTAACCGGGGGTCTCTCCCCCACTGCAATAGTTCCAGAGTACAATCTGGTTTGCTGCTTTATCTGCGGTCCAGCTCTGGTTTTCGTTTGACAGGGCAGACAAGAGAACAGAGGTCTGCAGGGGAACGTTCTGCGAAAGATGATGAGCAGAGGGAGGGAATCCGGAAAGTTATGGTGGGTTCCAGAAACAGGGTGGTGTGCAGAGGGAAAGCCTGAGAGTAAGGCTGGAGACCAGGCAGGGCGGGCTCCAGGTCTGGCCTTCTCTGAGGACACCAGGGCATCCGTAGTCCTTCCCTAGGCTTTACACACTGACGAGTCTGGGGTCTGATGGCGCCACTCTCTCCTACTCCTAGTATGACAGACAAGCCTCCCACTAGCTTTGAATATGGTCGCTCCAATCTGAGGAGATGGAGCACAGGGTTCATACCAATGATCACTGGTCTCAGAGTCGATGAATTTAAAGCTTTTGAAAGGCATTTTCAGGATTGACATTTTAGGCAACAAAATACCACAGACTGGGTGGCTTGAACAACAGACATTTCTTGCTCACAGCTCTGGAGGCGGAAGTCGGAGATCAGGCTGCCAGCATGGTCGGGTTCTGGGAGAGCCCCCCTCGGCTCAAAACAGCTGATTTCTCACTGCGTTCCCACATGGCAGAGGGAGGGAGAGAGAGGGAGGGAGGATGGGAAGGAGGGAGGCATGGGGATAGGGAACGTGCACGAGGGCTCTCTTCTGCTCTTGGGTCCCCTTTTTACAAACACACTAATCCCCTATGCTCATGACCTCATCTAAACCTCCCAAAGGCCCCACCCCTAAATGCCACCATATATATATGAATAGGGGGACGGGGCACAGTTCAGTCCATAGCAGAGATACTCTCCAAACATTTACTGAGCACCTACTATGTGAAAGGTGGGATGCTGGTCACTGTGAGTAGTCCTGGGGTCTCCTTGGACTCCTTGGATTGTCCTCAGTTACCTGAACTTACCACCCGGAGGCAAGTCACTCTTCCGGGCTATCTGCCATGCTTCCCACTGGGAAGTGCCATGTCCAGACCCTCTGGATTCATTCTCTCCTGAACACAGAGATGATAACAGCACCTGGGTTGGTGACTTGGACTCTGACACTGAGAGGGAGAGACATGAATGTGTTTGGAGGGGGTCTAGAGGCGCTCCTGCTGTTCCCTCACTCTGCAATCTACCCCCTGCTGAAGGTTTCTCTATTAAAAAGAAAAAAATGCTTTACTTGCGGCTCCCAAACCTTCAGAAACCAAAAACACAACTCAAGGTTTTTAAAAACCAATTTCTTTAAACCTCCAGAGTACTCTTTTCTGATTAGCCCAAATTACACTGAACAATTGTATGGGCCAGTTTTATCCACAGTGTCAAAAGGAACAACGATAAAATGGTGTCCATAGATTTAGGAAGGCCAATCTACAGCGTTGTGTTTTGTTTTGTTTTGTTTTTTTGAAATAAGCTTTGGATTAATTCTGTCAGCTAAGACCTGAGGCCTTTCCTCTAACCAAAAATTAAACAAAACAAATTAATAACATAGCAGAAAGGATACAGCAGAATGTCATTAATAGGGTTGCTGATTATTCTGTGCAATCAACTACATTAGAGAAATCTGGAAAATTTGGAACAGCTCTTTGATTGCCTGGATCTGATGAAATATAGATGGATAGCATCCTTTAGCAGCATATAAAACACCTTGAAAATAAATACAAGAGATTTCTCCCAGGGAGCATCTTCTCCCTGACTATTCCTCACGCCTGTGCCCCAAATGGTAGAGCCCTAGTTACTCTAGGCGGCTTGAGTGCCCTTACTATAGAATTCCAGAGTGACAGGAATTCAGCATGCAAACCACAGAATAGGGCAGAGAAGGAAGAAAAGTAATTAAAACCTGTGAGTGCAACCATTCTGGAAATAGGGCTTGCCCAGATTTCAATTTACACGAAGTGCCCTAAACAAGAAGCAATGGAAACAAGCAGGTGGTGTTCAGGCTGGGCTGTGCTGCAAGCAATGTGTCTTCGTGGCTTGAAATTTCATTTCTTGACCAACAAATTCAGCTGATCTTTAAGATGACGACTCACAGAGCTACTTATCAATTAGCCCGTGCTCTGTACTATTTGTTCCACTTGACCTCCAAGCCTCTACCCTCAGGCCACACCTGCTCCCCTCAGCCCCATGAACAGAACTGTTCTTTCCCTTCGGTGCAGATGGCCCTCCCTACGTGCGTTCTGGCCTCCTCCACTGCCCCGCCCCCGCCGGCCACGCCACTTCTGCTAAGCTAACTCTAGCTCACCCTCAACCCCCGCCAATTCTTCAGCAAAGCCATTCCTTCATTTACCACTCATGGTACCCACTGTGTGGTATTTTATCACTTCCATTCATAGATCATACTTTACTATTTCTCTGGGGAAACCTTGAACTCGCATTCCCACTGCTTGATAACTCCAGCAGAGAGTAAGGACCAGCTTCCATATTTTTCACCATTGTAGCACCTGCCACCACACAATATTTGCCACATACAAGAACCCAAAGGAAAGTTCTGAATGAGTCAGTGAGAAAATACCCATGTCTCCAAAAGCCAAATCATGCTTCTTTGCGACATGGAGACATTTTCTTACTTGAAAACAAATACTCACTTTATATGACATCTCCTTGGGATGAAATTTTTCACAAAAAAAATTTTCAGTGCCTTAGGTATTTTTGCTTTGTGTACATCTCATAAGACTTCAATTATTTCCCAGAAGAAATAGAACCTGGCTTACTCCAACGGAAGGAAAAGCAATCCTGAGAGTTTCACCCCTTACTGCTCACACTGAGGACACTGGGGGGTCACCGGCAGCAGCGTGTGGAGTGTTATTTAGGTGTTCAGACATAACTTCAAATGCTTTAGCAGGGAAGGAAACAAAAGCAGTGCAGAGAAGAAAGACAGGAACTAATAGCATATTCGTCGCATTAATTTGCCTATTGGTCCCAGGAGGTAGGCATATGGGTAAGAGGACAGAAGATAATTTTTGTTGAGAAAATAGTGCGTACACACAATAATAAACCATGGCTGTCCAGACACAAAAGTCAAGAGCATACATGATTTGACAATATGGCAGAAGGGGCTCTTTCAAAAGCAGCTGACCTTCCACAGCACACCCTCCTGACCCAAACACCTTTGTTCTCCGGGGCACATGAAGATCGCCTTCAACCTACTATTTCCTCTGATTATGGGAAAACTTTCTCTCCGTGGATTTTGTCACTCACAGCTACCTCTCAACCTTGACAGAAGAGGATCACAAAAATCTATAAACAAGCAAAAAGCTGAATCCAAGCATCAGCAGTTGGGTTGCGACAGGCAGGCCCACTCCTGAGGCTTCTACTATTGCTAATATCATTATGACCATTTTTCTGCTGCTAGAATGCCCTTTGGACCATGGGCCCTCGATTTCACCACAGGTGGTGCAATAGAAGATTCTGGTTTCACATGGATGCTCTTGTAACAGGTGGGCAATTTCTACCTTGAGGTGATGAACTATGTTCTTAGACCTGTCATTTTTTTTCCTACATGATGATCACATAAGAAGTTACGCATATCTTACTTGCTGATTGTCTTTGGGAAGGAGTCCACGGATAACATGTGGTGAGGAAATGAACTTTTTCTAATAGAAATAAGGCAAAACTTCATGACTTCTGCTCGCTGGGCTCAAGATCACTTGGTCTGGCCTAAAGCAGATGCCTCTGCCCAGGCTCTGGACAAAATTTTGAGTTCATGACATTTGGAAAAGAAACTCACTGATCGGGGAGGGTGAAGACTCCCTTTTCATGATTCAAATACTGACACCTACACAGTCACCAAGAGACTTCACTCAACCTTTCAGGACTGAAGGGTAAACCAGTAGATAATTTGAAGAGAATTAGCACATGGAAGGGAGATTGGGCAAATATCTTAGTAGTCTTCTTAAGAGAGCAAATTTCTACATGACATGCTAGAAACAAATTTCACAACTGCCATTTGTATATAAATATTGTCTCAAATACTCTTACTCAGATCATAGTGCAAGCCTTGTCAAGACACCTCCATAGCAGAGAAAGTGAATGTCATTATACAAAATAACTACTTCATCAGTTGAAACTGACCTTTCCTCAAACTACTGAACTTGAGAAAAACTTACCATGGTGGTGACGAGTAATGCTGAGTCACACCTACTTTTTAGGATTCCCTTATTACCAAGGGGCCGAGGTGCAAGACAGCTAGTCAAGGCAAAGTCTCATGGCCCTCATACGATGCAGGGAGCCATCTGTCTACGTCCGCTTCCCCCTCGAGGTGAATCATGGCAACCACTGCCCTACTCCCAGACTTAAATCACTCAGCCTTCTAATAGAAGAGCCCCATAGTCACTTCCCACTAGGAATCTTTGGAACAAGAATGATGGAATATGCACCTGCCCTGCTACATCCCCCAGAGCTTCAGGTACCTCAAGGCCTAACGCAGTGGTTAAGAAATAGTAGGAGGTGGGGGCGCCTGGGTGGCTCAGTCATTAAGCATATGCCTTCGGCTCAGGTCATGATCCCAGAGTCCTGGGATCAAGCCCCACATCGGGCTCCCCGCTCAGCGGGAAGCCTGCTTCTCCCTCTCCCACTCCCCTTGCTTGTGTTCCCTCTCTCGCTGTGTCTCTCTCTCTGTCAAATAAATGAAATCTTTATTTTTTTTAAAGATTTTATTTATTTATTCGAGAGAGAGAGAATGAGAGAGAGAGAGCACGAGAGGGAAGAGGGTCAGAGGGAGAAGCAGACTCCCTGCTCAGCAGGGAGCCTGATGTGGGACTCGATCCAGGGACTGCAGGATCATGACCTGAGCCGAAGGCAGTCGCTTAACCAACTGAGCCACCCAGGCGCCCAAATAAATGAAATCTTTAAAAAAAAAAAAAAAAGAACAGAAATAGTAGGAGGCGTACAAATATTTGTTGAATAAGTGATCTGAGGTGAATATCTGCACAGAGTCTATGACCATAAAACAGAATCCTCTTTCACTACCTCAATAACAATCTCCAATGCTCAGCTCATTCCTTCCTCTCAAGGTATATCCACACTCACATCTCCATCCTGTCTGTATTCTAGGATCCAGGTTTCAGGTCCCGTGGAACTGTGAATTTCGTCCTCATCAGTTTCAATGACAATAAATAATAATGAGCAATGCAAATGGTGTTGATTTTTCGCTTAAGATGACAATCACTGCCTATGTGGATTTCTGCTCAAAGTAAGACTGCAAAACAAAAATTCACTCCAAAAAAAATGTTTAAAGGACCTTATCTCAATCACCTGACATCTGGTCAGCCTCTTGTTTTCTTTCCCTTCCAGATCAAGCTCCTGGACTAAACAGTTTATAGTCACCTCTTGCACTAACTCATCCACCAATTAATTAATTAATCCACAACCCACTGCAACCTGCTTCCACTCCCACTGCTTATCTGAAGGCACTCTGCCAAAGATGACCAACAGCCTGTTTTGGGTCGGGAAAGATTTAACACAGGGCTACTCACAGCCTCTTCCTCTTCCCTGATCTACCAAGAACACTGCCTTTACCAGCTTGTTCCTTGCACAGTTTGGATAGTAGATGAGGGAAGAAGTGAGAAATCCTGGAAAAGGGAGAGAGTGACTAGAGGAACAGAATAGAATCAACATGGAAGATAAGAGGTTCTAGGGTAAAAGAAGGGGTGCCGAGGGCTAGATCAGAGAAATATTTGGAAAATTTAGAGGAAGGGAACAAGGTAACTCAGAAAGTGAGAGATACAGAGAGGGAGTAGCAAGAATTGAACATTTTGCTGGGCATTATGAATGGAATCATCTTTGGTGTCCTTTGAAAGATCTCAGTAAAGGTTCTAATTGCCTTCTGGATATCAAACCAGTGATACATACATACATATCAGAAAAGACTTTGAGAGCATAATGTCAAGACTGAGTCACAGGACACATTGGCTTTACTGGCTTTATCTTCCATGACCTACTTGTGATGTCAGGTGCTTCTGTCCAAGCTTTCCTTCCTGTAACGACCACACTCTTTGGCTTCTATGGGGTGCCCACCTGGTTCTCCTCCAACCTCTCTGATTTTTCCCAGCTCTCCTTTGTTGACTCCTTTTCTTCATCCTGATGCTAAAATTCAGATGTGCCCCTGACCCTCTCTTCTATTTGACATAGTCCCCCTTATCCACTCCCATGGCTAAACACAAAATAATCCTCAAAGCCATACTGTCCTTCCACACTTTTTGCTTAACTCTAAATCCAACTGCCACTGGACATCCCACAGACATCTCAAGTTCTACTCTTCTCAAATTGAAGGGCCTTGTAATCCACTCAGTGACACAAGCACCAGACCCATGGCCATTTCCATTGTTTTATCTCACAAACAAACTCTAGACTTAACCACCTGCACTCCAGCCTCCATGCTGTCAATCAGAAGAATGTTCCCCAAATCAAAAGCCCAGCAGCACTGCTTAAAGCCTTGCTTAAAGCTTTTCGGCACGCCCTACACTCCTGCCACAAGATGGCTTGAAGTTCAGTGAATGCGCCATTTTGTCTCATACTGTCTCTCTAGTAAAGTCCTTTGAATTCCTTCACATCAGCTCAAACTTTGTCCCCGCAGAGGCATCTCCCCTCATGAGGAGGCTTCACCATTTCTTCTTGGCACTACGGTTCCTTGTAGCTACATTTACCAAACGCTACCAATCACAGATATTTGTTTATATATCTCTTTCTTACTTTATTGTAAGTGGCTTGAGGCAGGAAAATATTTCATTCATATTTATTTAAATCTCAATACCTCATATCACACTTTTCACATAATGGATGCTCAGTAAATATTTACTGAGTGTGTAAATAAATATTAACTGTTATGGGTCAGATTGTGCTTCTCCCCCCAAATTCATATGCTGAAGTCCTAACCCCCAGGACCACAGAATGTAACCTTGTTTAGAAATGGGGTCATTGTAAATGTAGTAAGATCAGCCATGCCAGGGTAGGATGGGCCCCTAATCCAGTATGACTGGTGCCCCTGTGAAAGGAAGAAATGTGGACACAGACACACACAGAGAACACCATGTAAGATGAAGGCAGAGATCAGGGTGATGTTTCCCAAGCCAAGGAACATCAAGGACTGACATCAAACCACCAGAAGCTGGGGAAGAGGCCTGGAGCAGATTCTCCCTCGTGACCCTCGGAACGAACCCTCCACACCCTGACCTTGGACTTCTGAACTCCAGAGTGTGACACAATAAACTTCTCTTGTTTAAGCCCCTTGGTCTGTAGGACCTTGTTAAGGCAGCCCTAGGACACTTATACTTTTACTAAGGAATAAATGGATAAGATGACTCAAAGCAGATATTACCTGAATATCTGCAATGTGCCTTTAGTGTGCTTTGCTAAGCAGCAAACACAATAGCAGTGTTAGACAGAATTCCACCCACGAGCAAGGAGTTCTGTCAGCGTGTTCTTCCTCCTCTCTCTGGGAAGACTTTGAAAAGGAAAATGGTTTTTTCCACATAATTTTTCCCCACTAGATCTTTGTTTCTGTTTGGGAGGGAGGCAGGGAGGAATAGTTATCACGGCAGGGAGGAATAGTTATCAAAGACAAATGGTTAAAGACTTGAGAAGAGCTCGGGGGCTCTGTCCACGCAGCTGTGTCCTGCCCTTCTTTGGGTAATTCTGCCTCGTCCTGCCTCCCAGGGACTGCTTTCCCTCCTCAGGCCACCTCTAGGCAATCACAGTGTCTCGGTGCATCTACAGAAATCATATTCCCAGAGACAGAAAAAGAAAATGCTAACATGCAAACATCATCTCTAGTCAAATGCCAGTCACTCCCTCGTGTCTTTCACTGCTTCTAATTGAAAACCCAGCATGGATGACACGGATCAATGGGAGAAGCCAGAAATGTGTGAGAGAGAAATTTCACTGACCTAAATCACCCATGCTCACGTCATGCGTGTGTTGGGGGGTATGGCTAAGACTGTCACAGGGAATATTAACACAACCAAGACCCAGATAACTCAGGAAATTCCCCCTTTGACACCTGGGTTTCTGGTGAGATCTGCTTCCAGCTCACCCATATTCCCTCTGCTCCAAATCGGGCTGAAAGTACACAGCTTTCACTAAAGATAACTCTGGCAGGAAAACCACAGATTTTAATGTGAAATGATTCACAGTGAAAATATGACACTTTTTTAAAGTTCATTAAAATTGTTAAACATTGGTGGGTTTGTTAGAGAGTCATCCTGTTCCACTTAACAACACCTCCTCATTTTTTCACTGGTATCTGGCTCTGAATGCTGGTTGTTAACACAATGGGCAGGGATCACTTTCCTATAAAAAACCAAAACTGGAAACAGTGCCCCAAGAGTTTTATTGAGACTATATATTCTATTTTAATAATAAAAAGAAACAAAACACATCAGTTGGAGAAACAAGAACTCAAATTTAAACTAAAATAAGTGACTTACAGGCACCGTTTTCAAATCCTACTCATTTTCATTTTAAACCAGTATTTCCATTATCACAACTACATGTACTTCTGAATAGCAATGCAACTGTATACAGACTTAAAAGGAAAACAATAGGCCATCATCCTGACCATAAACAATAAAGGAATTAATACTAAGTTTAATCAAGATCATCCAAAATCCCAACCACTTAGAAATAAAGACAATTGACTAAGAGGTCAAAGGAGAAATTAAATGTATAATAACAGGCTACTTATAAAACAAAACAAATGAGATCACCACATATCATTCCTTAGGATGCATTCAAAGTTGCTTTCAGAGGTAAATGCATAGCCTTAAGTATTTTCATTATTAAAGAAAAGAAAGAAATTAAAAAAAAAATTAAGCTCTCAAAGAATTCAGAAAACAAACAAAAATTACAGAAAAGAGCAAGGATAATAAAACCAAAAACAGGATTGAATTAATGCAAACATTAAAACAAAATATTACTGGGGTGCCTTGGGGGTTCAGTCAGTTAAGTGTCTGCCTTTGGCTCAAGTCATGATCCTGGAGTCCCAGGATCCAGCGCCACATTGGGCTCCCTGCTCAGCGGGGAGTCTGCTTCTCCCTCTACCCTTCACCCCACTAATGCTCTCTCTCTTGCTCTCAAATAAATAAATAAAATCCTAAAAATATATATATTACTAAGAAATACACACACATCCTTTCTAACATATCCAATAAACAGGGAAAGGTGGCAGAAAAAAAAAAAAGAAAAGTGAGAAGATAATCAAGATGTTAAGAGTCCTATGTTTGGAACCCAAGGGAACTGATCAAATCATAAGTCAGTCACTTGCTAGTTATAAGCCTGAGAATATTTACCTTCCTAAGACTTCATTTTCTCTATAAATGAGAATGCAAAACTTGTAAAATGAGAGGATAATGCTAACTCCCTCCTAAACTTTTTGGAAAGTCAGGTAAGTACTTCACAGTTCCCAGGAACCAGTAAGCACTCAGGCAACACTCTAGATCATTCCTAAGACGTACGTGATGCTAGTTTGTTTGATTCACAAATCCCTACAATCCCATCTTAACTCTTCCCGGGATATAATCACTTGACGTGGTCCCATAGGTCCACTGTGTGGGATGACATTTGCAATTTCATCTTCAAAATAATGCAATTCACAGCAATTGGTGAAAGTCCAAATTCTTCCAGATTTGAAGTAGAACCGACACGGCTGTGGATGAGCTGGTGAGGGGGCAGCTGGTGTGCAGTGATCTGACAAGAGTCAAATGTCCTCCAAAACATATGTCCCTACAGCACCGTTCTACGCTACAAGAAGCCTCCTACTAAAATGTAGAGAACTGACCTGGTTAGAGCTGACTGCACAAAGGAGACATGGAAATGGCAAGGGTGAGACAATGGGACCTGAATAATGAAAAACAAAGAACAGAATTTAGAAAACATGAGTCAGGAGGGAGGAAATGGGGGTAGAAAAGGATCAGCTGGATACACAGGAGAAAAACCACATTAATGTCCCAACAGTGGCTAACACGAACACCCCCTGCATGACAGCAACTGTTCTGAGTGCTTTTCATGTGATTATTCACAAGTCCTCCCAACACATCTACAAGGTGGACCCAATGTTCTTTTTGAGGAGAAACCTGCAGAGTGAAGTCACCAGCCTGGATCCTGGAGTGAGTTCATGGTCAAAGTCAGCATCTACAGCCAAGCTAAGGTACCCCGGGGCCCACAGTCCGGCACCCGCTGCTCACTCCCCCTCTCAGTGTCACAGAGAAGTGCCCCAGGGACCAAAGAAGGCTAAAGAAGGAAGAGCCAGCATCAGGGTCAATCCTATAGAAGACTGTGGGACCAGAAGTGCTCAGACCTCCACAATGCACTTCAGTGGAATAAACATGGCTAAAATCAGACAGCAGATGACAACCCTTCAGGGAGAAATAGAAGGTGATGGGGAAGCAGGCTTAACAAAACTGCCCATCCTAGCAACCAACAGCTAAAGAGACAAGGGTCCAAAACATGGGTGGGAAGGAATGAAGCTGGCTGGTCCAGCCAGACAACAGGCCACACAGGACAGTGATAAATGATGGCTGATGGAGAAGCATGAGGAGGAGAGCATGGCAGAAAAGAAATTAGTGTTGCCAACATCTTTCCCAGAAGTAAAGTTTATGGCAGGAAGAGAGTCGTACCTGTTAACAAGTAGGGGTTCCTCAACAACAACAAAAACTGATCAAAAAAACAGGCAATCGACTTGAATAAGCATTCCCCCACAGAAGGTATTCAGATGGACAACAGACTCAGAAAAAGATGCTCACCATCACTCATCAACAGGGAAATGCAAACCAAAACCATTATGAGCTCCCACTTCGTACCCACTAGGATGGCTATTATAAAAATAAATTTTAAAGAATTAACAAGTGTTAGCAAGCTTATGGAGAAATTGGAGCCCACCCTTGTGCAATGCTGGTGGGAATGTAAAAATGGTGCAGCACTCTACGAAACAGTATGGCAATTCCTCAAAGAATGAAACATAAAATTACTATATGATCCAGTAACTCCACTTCTGAGTATCTACCCCAAAGAAGAAAGCAGGAACTTAAACAGATACTTGTACACCCATGTTCATAGCAGTGTCATTCACAATAGTCAAAAGGGGGAAGCAACCCAAGTGTCCATTAACAGATGATTGTATAAACAGAATGTGGTCTATCCATACGGTGCAATGGTATTCAGCCTTAAAAAGGAAGGACAGTCTGACACTACAACATGGATGAACCTTGAAGACATAATGCTAAGTGCAATAAGCCAGTCATAAAAGGACAGATACTGTCCAACTCCATTTATATGAGATCCCTAGAGTAGTCAGATGCATAGAGTCAGAAAGTAGAATGATGGTAACCAGGGGCAGGGGGGCTGTAGGGAGAGGTGACAAATGATGGGCACAGGGTTTCCTTCTGGCATGATAGAAGTGTTCTGAAACTAGACAATAGGGATAGTAGCACAATGTCGTGAAAGTACTAAAGCTAATGTGGTCAACTTAATTTATGTATATCTTACCACAAAGGTAAAAAAAATTGGGGGGTTCATTGAATTGTAAGCTTTGTGAGTAAAATTTATATTGATACTGCACTTTGGTAAAACTGTTAATAAAATATGAAAAGGGAAGAAAAAAATCAAGGGTTGAAGGGAAGCTGAGATCAGAGCTAGAGGGGAGACCCTTCTATCACTGTAGGGCAGCTTTTCCCGAACGGTGCCCACCAGACACCAAGAGGACCTGTGTGTGTTTGGGGGGGTGGGGGGGTGGCTGGGGGGGGCAGAGAGAGAGATGGCGAGCGGGAGAACTGCTGGATTAAACAAAATTAGACAGGTTTCTTCACTGCAGGACTTTTTGGAAACTTTACAAAGTTAACGTTCAGAGTAAATTTCAAAAAGAAGATTCGTAGGCAGGGTTGCCCAAATTTCTTTGATCCTAGAACAGTTTGTGAGGAACACATCCCACAGACTAACAAAGAAAGCAAACAGATAGAGAAAAGATTGACCAAGTGGGGTTACAGCTGGGTCAACAGCACAGGTGAGGTGGGTCAGCCGGCTCTATGAATCTGGGTAACTAGGAATCAACCACATGAAAAATGCCTTTCCAACCTCATAACTCAGCTTCTCTAACCATTTAAACCTCCTCCATAGTTCTTGGCACTATCAGTCTTCATTAGCCTGAAAAAGCCCCTCCACATTTTACCTGATGGAATAACGTATGCAAACCACCTTGCTTTGGCATGCCACAGGGTCCTGCAGATGACCCAAGAAAGAGCTTCAGTG
The DNA here is from genome assembly GCF_009762305.2 of Zalophus californianus. Taxonomy (NCBI): domain Eukaryota; kingdom Metazoa; phylum Chordata; class Mammalia; order Carnivora; family Otariidae; genus Zalophus; species Zalophus californianus. The sequence goes on along the minus strand of NC_045595.1, from coordinate 209,967,199 downwards.
AGACAAGTGTTAATACCACGTGTTAGAAGTCAAGAAAAAGTGCCTGTCAGTCAATATTGGACATAAGCGCTACAATGTAAGTCTAAAATGGGAAGCAAAAATCTGTCAAAGAATAATGGAGGCGATTACTTATTTTGCATGTAGATTAGTTATTTTTCATATAAATTATTTTCTCCCATGGGAGAGTCAGCTGGTAAACTGACTCTTAGAGCCAAAACCAAGATTTACAAGAGAGTCAGGATGGGAAGAATACACTACAGTCCTAGAAAATAAATCTTATTTGCACACTGGGGAGGGGTCACCTAATTATTAATAAGTAGAAAAGAAGGAATTTCGGCATTATGTCCTCAAGAAAGCCAAATAAGAGTATCAAAAACAAGGGCGCCTGGGTGGCTCAGTTGGTTAAGCGACGGCCTTCAGCTCGGGTCATGATCCTGGAGTCCCAGGATCGAGTTCCGCATCGGGCTCCCTGCTCAGCGGGGAGTCTGCTTCTCCCTCTGACCCTCCCCCCTCTCATGCTCTCTCTCTATCTCATTCTCTCTCTCTCAAATAAATAAATAAAGTCTTTTAAAAAAAAGAGTATCAAAAACAAATCCAAATTCAGTTATTTATGGGTCCTCCAGGAAACTCAGAGTGAGCTAAGGAACACTGGTGACAGGTTGTATCTATGGTGTGTTGACCACCATCATTCCATCCACCTTAGTAAGGCCAGCCCTCTACCATTTATTTGCCTCATTCAAATTTCTCAATTCCTTAATCTATGTCTAATTATAATAGGCACCTGTTTCCCTCCAAAGCTGTCAAACAACTGGGCATTGTGCCAGGCTTCATACAAAAGTGGGGCACCGAACACCCACTCTGACCTACTGCTCATGGGTTGAATAATAGTATCAATTATTATTGCTTAAATGTGTAATAGGGTATTGAGACATTTGTTTCTCTACTTTGTCCACACTAACATAAAACAGTAAATTCAAACTGGCCAAAAATAGACAAGCAACACTCAAATGAAAGACACAGCTCTTAGCATAGTTCTTAAACATGGTGGCCAGCAACAGGCACATGAAAAAGTGCTCATCGCTCGGCATCAGGGAAATCCAAATCAAAACCTCAATGAGATACCACCTCACACGAGTCAGAATGGCTAAAATTAACAAGTCAGGGAACGACAGATGTTGGCGGGGATGTGGAGAAAGGGGAACCCTCCTACACTGTTGGTGGGAATGCAAGCTGGTGCAACCCCTCTGGAAAACAGTATGGAGGTTCCTCAAACAGTTGAAATTAGAGCTACCATTCGATCCAGCAATTGCACTACTGGGTATTTACCACAAAGATACAAATGTAGGGACACGAAGGGGTACGTGCACCCCAATGTTTATAGCAGCAATGTCCACAATAGCCAAACTGTGGAAAGAGCCAAGATGTCCATCGACAGATGAATGGCTAAAGAAGATGTAGTATATATACACAATGGAATATTATGCAGCCATCAAAAGGAATGAGATCTTGCCATTTGCAACGACGTGGATGGAACTGGAGGGTGTTATGCTGAGTGAAATAAGTCAATCAGAGAAAGACATGTATCATATGACCTCACTGATATGAGGAATTCTTAATCTCAGGAACAAACTGAGTGTTACTGGAGTGGTGGGGGGTGGGAGGGATGGGGTGGCTGGGTGATAGACATTGGGGAGGGTATGTGCTATGGTGAGCGCTGTGAATTGTGCAAGACTGTTGAATCACAGATCTGTACTTCTGAAACAAATAACGCAACAAATTTTAAGAAAAAAGAAAAAGAAGAAGATAGCAGGAGAGGAAGAATGAAGGGGAGTAAGTCAGAGGGGGAGACGAACCATGAGAGATGATGGACTCTGAAAAACAAACTGAGGGTTCTAGAGGGGAGGAGGGTAGGGGGATGGGTTAGCCTGGTGATGGGTATTAAGGAGGGCACGTTCTGCATGGAGCACTGGGTGTTATGAACAAACAATGAATCATGGAACACTACGTCAAAAACAAATGATGTAATATATGGTGATTAACATAACAATAAAAAATTAAAAAAAAAAAACATGGTGGCCAGGGTAAAACACTGAAAATGCCAGAATTTTACATGAACCTTTAATTGGGGTGGTAAAATTAGTGGAAAGGTGAGGAATTAAAATTCATAAAAGTCTTATTTTTATTTGTCTTCCTTCCCAAGCCAGAGAAAAGTGAACAGAGGTGCTAAGTAGGAAACCGGAGGGAAATGGGCCTCTAGAGTAAAATCAGGTCAAACCTTTACACCTCCCTTTCCATTTTCCACAGAGTGAAGGAAGGCCCAACAGAAAGGAGAATTATTACCACCCCCTGGGAATGCAGGCTGGTGCAACCACTCTGGAAAACAGTATGGAGGTTCCTCAAAAAGTTGAAAATAGAGCTACCATATGATCCAGCAATTGCACTCCTGGGTATTTAACCCAAAGATACAAACGTAGGGATCCGAAGGGGTACGTGCACCCCAATGTTTATAGCAGCAATGTCCACAATAGCTAAACTGTGGAAAGAGCCAAGACGTCCATCGACAGATGAATGGATAAAGAAGATGTGGTGTATACACACACACACACACACACACACACACACACACACACACACACACACAATGGAATATTATGCAGCCATCAAAAGGAATGAGATCTTGCCATTTGCAATGACGTGGATGGAACTGGAGGGTGTTATGCTGAGTGAAATAAGTCAATCAGAGAAAGACATGTATCATATGACCTCACTGATATGAGCAATTCTTAATCTCAGGAAACAAACTGAGTGTTGCTGGAGTGGTGGGGGATGGGAGGGAGGGGGTGGCTGGGTGATAGACATTGGGGAGGGTATGTGCTATGGTGAGCACTGTGAATTGTGCAAGACTGTTGAATCACAGATCTGTACCTCTGAAACAAATAATCACAGATCTGTACCTTGCACTGAATTGTGCAAGACTGCTGAATCACAGATCTGTACCTCTGTACCTCTGAAACACAGCAATATATGTTAAGAAAAAAAAGAAGAAGAAGAAGAAGATAGCAGGAGGGGAAGAATGAAGGGGGGAAAATCGGAGGGAGAGATGAACCATGAGAGACTATGGACTCTGAGAAACAAACTGAGGGTTCTAGAGGGGATGGGGGTGGGGGGACGGGTTAGCCTGGTGATGGGTATTAAGGAGGGCACGTACTGCATGGAGCCCTGGGTGTTATATGCAAACAATAAATCATGGAGCACTACATCAAAAAAAATAAAAGAAAAGAATTATTACCACCCCCAAAGATAACTGCCTCCAACAGAACCAGGCCTTACCAGAAAGTCAAATGTAGCAGACAGGTTAAGAGGGTCAACTTAATATTATAAGAGTTCCTGAAGAAAAGAATAAAAGGAATAGCTGAGAAGAAATACGAGGAGAAATATCAGTTGAGAATCTTCCAGAGTGGAAAATGGGAGTCCTCAAATCAAAACTGCAGCTTGAGTACCCATCAGGATAAATAAAGATAAATCTACACCTCAGCACACCCTAGTGAAACTGCAGAACATCAAGGGCAAAGACAAAGTCTCAAAGGCTACCAGAGAAAGGCAAACGACCCACAAACACCTGACAATTAGATGGACAGAAATTTCCCATGACTGATAATGTAAGTCAGAAGATAATGCAGTGTTACCTTCAAATCACCAGAAGGAAATAATTGCCCATCTAGAATTTTATACCCAGTTAAAATAACATGCAAGAGTAAAGCCATAATTAAAACATTTTCACACAAATAGGAACTTTACCACCATGTAGCCTTACTGAAACAATTATTAATGGATGCACTTCAGCAAGATATACAAAACCAGGCCTACGTCAAGGAATACAGGACACAACAATGAGCATAGAAATTGACCAAATATGTGGTTAAATTTAATTTATGTCCATAAGAGTAACTAATTTTTCATGTTTAAAAAGTTAAAACCAAACACCAGGCAACAGTTACAAAATAAAGGAGAGAGGTCATTTGACAATTAAAGTGTGTTAAGATCCTTATCATGATAGGGAAATTGATATAAATACTGAAAAACTTTAAACTATAGATGGTTAAAGCACATGACTCAAAATTAAGGATAATCACTAAGAGAATGGAAATACAGTCTGCAGCTTGAAATCCAACAGAGGGAGAAAATAGGAACACAGCAAAGTTTACTTATTCAAAGGAAGCAAATAATAAAGAGAACTAAAGAAAAAACTGGGTAAAGAGAAAACACAGGAGATAATAAAATTAAGTCCAAGTACTTCAGAAATCATAAATAAACTCACTTATTTAAAAACAGAATATCAGATTGGCGCAAAAAAGAAAAAAATTCCATCCATATGCAGATTCAAATGACACACCCAAAGTAAAGATACGAAGCTAGGTGGGAAAGATACCTGTAAGAATTGGGGTCAGCAGGATTCCTAGTGCAGCCGCGTGAGACAGAAGGGAATTCAAGCCAAAAGCATCAGTGCAACACAGTAGCTCACCACGTGATTTTATGATATAGATCCCTGATAAACTTATAAACTTGTTGCAACATAGCTCAAAACATATCACAAAAACTGACAGTATTAGAGGGATAAATTGTATTTTTTTTAATATTTTATTTATTTATTTGAGAAAGCGAGAATGAGAGAGAGAGAGCGCGCACATGAGAGGGTGGAGGGTCAGAGGGAGAAGCAGACTCCCTGCTGAGCAGGGAGCCCAATGTGGGACTCGATCCCGGGACTCCAGGATCATGACCTGAGCCGAAGGCAGTCGCTTAACCAACTGAGCCACCCAGGTGCCCCAAGGGATAAATTGTATTTTTACACATCCTCTCAGAAAATAGCACAAGCAGACCAAAAACTAATAATAATAATGATCTGATGAAGAACACTAATAAATTTCATTCAATAAATAGGGAAACAGAGAACAAATAAATCTAATAGAGTCTCTTTAATGTTTTATGTAGATAACTGTGTTTGTTATTTTGGTTATTTGTGTCTTCCTAGCATGTGGGAAGGCTTCACATCCTAAACTTCTGAAATTAGACACAGCCATCTGACTTTTTCTGGCCAGTGAAATGGGAGCTGAAGTACTGAACGCTGAGAGACTTCGTGGCAGGCATTTGCTCTAGCTGTGTGAGTACACATTGATAGAAACATGCCATAAGATCCAAATAACATTAAATGATAAATCAGTATATGAAGGACAGCTGCTCCCAAAGTAGCTTGGATTGGCAATAGACTTTGCTTATGTGAAAAACAGACAGCCTTAAGATCTCAGATTTGAGGGTTGTTTGTTACTGTGGCATAATCTAGACTATTTGGTCTGATACAATATTGTCTGCAAATAAGAACAACTTAGTTTCTTTTCCAGTCTTATTGCACTGGCTAAACCTCAAGTACAATGTTTAGTAAAAGCAGTGATAATGATATCCTTGTCTTGCTCTTGGCTTTAATAGGAATTCTTTTAAGTTTCACATTAATATGATGTTTATGTTAGCAAATTAAGAAAGTTCCCTTCTTTGTCATGAATTAGTGCTGAATTTTATTGATTCTCTTATTTTGGGGTTGCATTGTTTGAGGTAATCGTGTATTTTTCCCCTTCTTTAATTTACTGATGTCATATATTAATAAAAACCTGTGTATTATTTAGGAACTTTCCATTTGTATTTAGAAGAGATACTATTAATAATTTTCTTTTCTTTTACTATCCCTATCTGAAGTTGAGAATTTTTCTGTTTTCTGTGATTGTTTGCACAATAGAAGGGTTGTTTTTTGTTGCTGTTCCCTTAATATTTAGTGAAGTTCACCTCTAAATTTCTTGGGGGTTATTGTCTTTTAGGATGGGAGCAGGTAGAATTCTGATTACAAATCCAGTGTCTTTCAAAGAAAAAATTCAGTGTCCTTCATTGTTATTTTTTATTCAGGTTTTAGTTCTTCTTCAATGAATTTTGTTACTTGTAATTTTTTAACAAAATGATTTCATCTAAGTTTTGAAATGTATTGGCATAAAGTTGTTTTTAATATTCTATTATGATTTAAAATTGTTTCTCGGGGAGCCTGCCTGGCTCAGTCAGCTGAGCATTGACTCTTGATTTTGGCTCGGGTCATGATCTCAGGGTCCTGGGATCGAGCCCTGCCTTGGGCTCTGCACTCAGCAGGGAGTCTACTTGAGATTCCCTCTCCCTCTCCCTTTGCCCCTCCCTCCCTCACGTATGTTTTCTCTCTCTCTCTCTGTAAAAAATAAAAAATAAAAATAAAGAAATAAAATTATTCCTCCGTGACTGTGGACCTTATTTATTTTTAGTATGGTTTATTTATGCTCTTTTCTCCTTTTGGTTAAATCTTGCTGGGCTTTATGGCGTTGAGACTGCCAACACTGCTGTCCGTTTTATTCTCTATTTCATTCATCGCTACTTGTATCCTCATTTTTCCCTTCTATTGCTTTTTAAATGTTAAATTTGTCTTTTGTCTAGCTTTTAGAATGTAATGCTTAATATATTTTAAATCCTAATTCATCTGTATGTTTGAAATACTTCATAATTTGGAAAAAAAATGTAAGGCTTCCAAGCTACATTATGAATTCGGAGGTGATCTGAAACCCAAGTGTACCCTGTAAGCCACTTTTTATACAATTACAGGATGCACAAAGAGAGACTAAACCCACCAATCATAATTAGCTATGATTTCAGCTCCTCCTCCTCCTCCTTCGTTTCCACAGGCAACAGAAAAGCAGATAAAACACGATATCCAGAACACAAATTAAAGCTCCAAGCAGAAAACAAATAATTCTCACATAAGGAGAGAAGCAGTCAAGGATAATTCATTCAAATTACACGGAAGTACAGCTGAACCTGTCCTCCTTAAATATACTTGACAGAGGGAGAAACAGCAAAGAGGTATAACACCACAGAAAAGAAGGGACAGCAAAGGGAAGGAAATGTGCAAAAGACAAATGAAGAAGCCAGTCTGGAAGGAAATATACTCCCAGCAGTGGACTACAAGTTCTCAAATAGGTCCCGGTGATACTTAGTGAACACAAAGGAAATATCCCTGGATGGGTTGATATTTCTCCATCCCTGACTCCATCCCTGACTCCATCTCTAGATGGAACATGTTTAGCCTTGAGGTTGATTTGGAATATTTCATTAGAAACTGGAGGTTTCTGTGATTAGTACTGCAAACAATGATTTTAAAAGCTGTCGGCGTAATACCATGCACTTTAAGCTTTAAAAATGTTGACCACATATATATACACAATGGAATATTATGCAGCCATCAAAAGGAATGAGATCTTGCCATTTGCAACGACATGGATGGATCTGGAGGGTGTTATGCTGAGTGAAATAAGTCAATCAGAGAAAGACATGTATCATATGACCTCGCTGATATGAGGAATTCTTAACCTCAGGAAACAAACTGAGGGTTGCTGGAGTGGTGGGGGGTGGGAGGGATGGGGTGGCTGGGTGATAGACATTGGGGAGGGTATGTGCTATGGTGAGCGCTGTGAATTGTGCAAGACTGTTGAGCCACAGATCTGTCCCTCTGAAACAAATAATGCAATATATGTTAAGAAAAAAAAGAAGAAGAAGATAGCAGGAAGGGAAGAATGAAGGGGGAAAATCGGAGGGGGAGACGAACCATGAGAGACGATGGACTCTGAGAAACAAACTGAGGGTTCTAGAGGGGAGGGGGTTGGGGGGATGGGTTAGCCCTGTAATGGGTATTAAGGAGGGCAGTAGTTCAAGGTCTGCCAGGTTCATTCAAGTCGGCATCCCAGTCATCTGGGGAGAGAAGCTAACAAGGACCAAGCAGCATTTCATGGCCACTGGAACCAGGATTCAGGATCAGGATCTAGTCCTGGCAGAAAACCAGGTAGAAATTTGATCCAAAGCCTGGTCAAATAGACAAGTATCCTGGGGAAGCAAAGGGTTTCCCTGGGACACCAGAGCCTGGCTCAGAGCCAAGGCCAACTCCGTGCTCAGGAGGGCGGTGGCCAAGCCCCCTGAAACCCCTCCAGGATTGGTCGGAACTGGCCTGAGTCTGCAGCTGCTGCAGTCAGCCTGGCGGGCCTGAGGAAGGAGGGTGTCCTCTGATGAAACAATGAAGATCAGCACCTGTTTGAGGAATCTTGGTCAGGCCTGCAGACTCTCATAAAATCAGCCATCAATGGTGGTCCTTGGCTCTTTAAAGTACCCACTTAGAAATCCTACAAGAGAAATGGTGCCCGTGTTCTGGAACCACCTTTGTGAAGACAACACTGTCCCTGTCACTGTTTTGAGATGAGTGAAGTATCTTTATGCTCTGAATTGCATGTGCAGGAGCTTAATGCCAATGGACCACAAAAGTTTACTTGTTTTTTAATTTACCTGACAAATGAACTATAAAAGATGAATTGACTTGAAAAAAGAAAAATGAAAGAAAACAGGTCTTGATATATATGCAGCCATTCCGTAGAAGAAAAGATACCTATTTTTTTATCCATGCAGCACATTACATCCCTAGAACTTATTTATTTTATAACTGGAAGTTTGTACTTTTTGATGCCCGGTACCCATTTTCCCAACCTGCCCTCACCCTGACTCTGGCAACCACCAATACATTCTCTCCCTCTATGAGTTCAGTTTGAGGGTGGTTTGTTTGTTTGTTTGTTTTTAAATTCCACATGTAAGTGAGAGCATGTGTCTGTGTCTTTCTCCGTCTGATTTATTCCACTAAAAGGAAGATATTAACTGCTCTCTTTGAAACAATTTGCATATTATATGCACCTCTTAAAGAAGAAACACCATAAAAGATGTGCACATACAAGACTATATAACTTAACTAAAATATTTTATTATGTGTGAGGATGGGCAGAATCAGTACACATTTACCCACAAATGTGACTCTAGGAATTTCCATCTATAAAACACTCTACAGCCATCCCCACCCCCAACCCTCCAGGAAATATGACACCTCCCCCGATGCCTATCTTCATTAAATTCTCCTCCTGCATCTCATGACGTAAGGGCAGAAACAGCAAATGAGGGAGATGCAGATGCGGAGGTGGCAGGTGATGTTAATATTTACAACAGGCAAATACATAACAGGGACTTTTGTAAGTTTGTCATGCTAACATAAAGGAAAGGTGAAAAATAACTTCACAACATCCAATTACTACAGATTCAGAAAGGGGTGTCTATTGGAAGATGTATTAATCCCCAGTCAGACACCTAAACAGAAAAAAAAAAAAGCGAAACAAATAGAATAAAAAAAGTCAGGTGCAATATTTACCCTGCACGATACACACACATGCACATGCATGCACATGACTGACACAGATATTATGAGAAACACTGATTATAAAATCTGAAGGCACCCCACTGTACTTAGGAATGACCTAAAGAGACATCCTTCTAGTCCTCTCCACAAAGCCAAAACCCCTACTGTGGCTCCATCATGAAGAGACACCCTTTGCAACCTGTCCCCTGTCAGCCCTCTGCAACCCCCACTGCAGGGAGCCGCCCGTGCAGACTGCTAGGAGTTGGGGTTTGTTTCTCAGATGGGGTTATTCATTTTAACTGTAAGGTGCTTCTATACCAATTCTCCCATCCTACATTTGCACCCTGCCCGCCTCCTAACACCACTTCCTCAAGTGTGTGGTTTGAGTAGAGATGATACTCTGTAAATGAATATACTGTTATCAATAGCAAAGATAATAACAATGACCCAATTAAAAACTGGACAAAGGACCTGAATAGACATTTTTCCAAAAACATCCACATGGCCAAGAGGTACCTGAAAAGATGCTCAGCATCACTGATCATCAGAGAAATGCAAGTCAAAACCACAATAACCTCACCTGTTAGGCTGTCTATTACAAAAAGACAAGAGATAGTAAGTGTTGCCCGGACCTGGCGCACTGTAGGTGGGAATGCACACAGCTAGGTTGGAAAAGTAGGGAGAAAAGTAAGGCTAGAACGTCAGATCCAGCAATCTCACTTCTTAGTATATAACCCAAAGGAAACAAAAACATGATCTCAGAGACATCTCTGCTCCCATGGTCACGGCAGCAATTTCACAATAGCCAACATATAGAAACAACCTGTCTGTGGACAGAAAAACCCATAGGGAAAACAACCGAATGGTTGTTTGAAGCCCTTAAGAAAGAAGGAAATCCTGCCAATTGCAACAACGTGAATGAACTTGGAGGGCATCATGCTAAGTGGGGGTGGCGGGTGGGGGGGGGGGAAGCCAGGCAAAGACAATACTGCACGGTATCACTTACGTGCAAAATTTAAAAATAAATAAATAAATAACTAAAACTGGAACTCATGAGAATAGAAAAGTGGTTGTCAGGAGCTAGGGCGTGGGGGAAACAGGGAGAGGTCCTGAGGATGCATGCATAATACCACGAATATAACTGGTAGCTCTGTGTTACGTAGTTTAAATGTGCTGAGAGTCGAACTTAAATTTTCTCACCCCCCCAAAAAAAGAAGGTAAATTTTTTAGAAAATAAATGCACTTTTAGACCAAGTTTGATGAAATCTGGTCTGTAACCATCTTCTGCCCCTTAATTTAAAAAGAAAAAAGAAACAGGACAAGCCCACAGTACCCTTGGTCCTCCTAAGCTCAGGGCAGTCAAAAGCGCCCCCGCGCCGGGAACCACGCGCCCTGGCCCCGCGCCCCCACCAACCCGGCGCCCTCAACTCCCAGCCCCCGCTGCCCCGCAGGGCCCGCGCCCCTGGCACCTCCTGCGCCCGCTCCTCCCGCAGCCCTCCGGGCCCTCACCCGGACCCCCGCGTCCCGCGCGCCCGCACCTCCCTGACCCCCGCGTGCCCCTGTGCCCGCACCTCTCGGACCCCCGTGTGTCCCTCCCCCGTCCCCCCACCTCCCCGACCCCCGCGTGCTCCCGGAACCCTCCCAACCCCCGCGCCCCCAGCGCCCCGCTCCTCCTGCACCCCCGCACCCCCGTGCCCCCCCGCGCCCCCCCGCGCCCGCACCTCCCCGCCTCACCGTGCGCCCCGCACTCCCCTGCGGCCCGGTAGGGCTGCAGCCGCAGTGCGGCCGACGGAGCCGGGGGCGCGCGGCCAGTCTTCGCAGGCGCTGGGTCCAGGCCGAGGGCGGCTGTCCCCTCCGCACGGCATTTAGGAGGTGGGAGGAGCCGCGCGGCGATGCGCACGGGAAATCTGATAGGTGAGGCAGCGAGGACGCGGGGCGCTGCGGCGGGGGTGGAGCCGGGGTGGGGGGCGCCCCAGATCCCCCCTCCGCCAGCAGCCCCGCGCGGGTCGCGGGGGAGTGGCAGGACCACCCAGGAGAGCGCCAGGCGTGGCGACAGGAGCGGTCTGCGGCGTTCCGCCTCCGTAGCCCCGAGGGGAAGAGCATCCTTCAAGGAGCACCAGACTTTCCCCACGGTGGAATTTGCTCCTATCCCCTTGGGCCGATTCTTTGAGTTTACCCTCCTCCGGGCCTCCCAGGGGACGGTCCCAAAGTTAACTTCGAGGACACTCTGTACAAGGAAGGCAGTGCGGCCCTGTGCTTCTCAAACCCCAGATGCCTCCAGAAAGAATACCCTCCCCCCTTTCAGGAAAGAGAGGCTGTTCTCCTCGCCGGTGGTTTGATTAGCAGCCATGAGTCAAGGTCAGCTAAAGGAATGGGGAGTTTGGGGGGCTGTTTAATCCTTAGGATCTCCAACTGAAGTAGTTTCTATTCCCATTCCCCTTTCACGGATGAGGCAGCTGAGGGCCCAGAGAAGGCAAGGACTTGAGAAAGGTGAGCAGATGAGTGGAGAGATCCATGTGGTAGTGCCATTGGGAGCCCTGCTTTCCGTGGCAGGAAAAATACACATGTATTTATGTACGAAAATATACACGTATTTTTTTTAAGAGTTGGAGTCAGATCATGGATCATCTAATTCAGTGGTTGTCAGCCCCAGCTGCACAGTGACCTCACCTGAAATTCCCAGGGCCCCAGGGGCCCTGTCCAGACCAAAGTAATCCGATTTATTTTCCTTAATCTCAGATCTGCAATAGTTTCAGGGCAATGCCAGGCCTTATCACCACCACCACCACCCTGCCCTGTTAGCCTGATCCTTCTTGCACACACAAAGATGAAGTAAGCTGATGTTGGGGAGGGGGGGAAGGAGACCCCCAAATATTTAGTGAGATGGAGGGCCAAAGCCTAAAAGATGCAGCATCCTTTCAGAGTTTCTGAGAAAAGAAGAGACCCCCCAGGAGGGAGCCAGGAGCCAACTGAGCTGTGGGTTGGAGGGAGGGCCCCCTGTGAAGAGGCTGATGAGTGAGAACATAGTAGCACAACCATGAGCCTGGCTGATTAAACTCCCCCATGTTCTGCGCCGCTCCCGGCTTTTATACAGCAGTTTCCTGGGGTAACCAAATGGGCCTGGTGCACTCAAAGCTGAGCGCTATTAGCCAGCACAACCTGGCAAGGTGCGGCCTGGTGAGCCCTTGGGGCAGCGGGTACCAGCCCAAAGGGTGAATGAGGCAAAGCCTGTGCTCACACACACCCCTGCCCTTTCCCTGAGTCCCCTCCCCATCACTTCCACCTTCCCTGCCGCCTCCAGTGTGGCAGCTGTCAGTAGGAGCCACACCTCTGCGAGCCACAGACCCCAGCAGACTCATCAGGCTGGCTTCTGGCATCCTGAGGGATGGTGACACGGGGCAGGTGTTTTGCAATCAAGATGAAGGGAGCAAGGAAGATGCAGGATCCAGAAAAAGGGGCCAGGGGAAGGTGGGGACACCACTCCAGCGGAGACCAGAATGATGAAAAGAGCAGAACACCTTCCAGGCAGAGGGAGGGCCCTGAGACAGGAATTCACCTGCCCGTGGCTCGGTATCACCATGTGGAAATGGGCTAATAGAACAGGGCAGACCAGGTAGGTCAGTGCACACAAATCGCATAGCCTTGGACACACCTGTCCGGAAAACAAAGCACCATCTCATGGGCTAGGGCTCATAGTTAAGGCTCCGACACTAGCCTTTGCTAAACTACTAGACCTTAGCAAAGACCTTGCTCTGTCCCTTTCACCACGGGGTGGGCCTCACCTGTGAGCCATGCAGACTGCTGCACAGGGGGGATGATTTTGCTGTTCCCCACCCCCACCCCACATGTTCTCCAGAGTGGGACACCTGTGACTGCCAGTCCAACGTCCAGACTCCCAGGTTGCTGTGACCCAAAACAGGGACTCACACCCTCAGCATAGACATTTGGGGTCAGCCAATTCTTTGTTGTGGGGACTGTTCTGTGTGTTGTGGGATGTTTAGCAGGATCCCTGGCCTCTACCCACTGGATGCTAGGAGCACACCCGCGCGTGTGCAGGAACGCATACACACAGAGTTGTCTTCAGATGTCCTGAAGGGCGCAAAATTGCCACCAACTGGGAACGGCTGCTCTCACAGGAAGGAATGGGACCCAGTGCTCCACAAATAACTCCAAAACACATATTTCTTATGGATGCCGCATGCAGAAGGGCCAATTGGCAGACTGGAACATTACTCTACATAACGGGGCCCCTGGCCAAAGTCCACTTCCTCCAGCCACTCCGGCCTTCTCACGGTCCTTGAACAGGCTGAGCTCATCCCCGCTGCAGGATCTGTGCGTCTCCGCTTCCCTCTGTCTGGAACGCTCCTCCCCAGATATTCCTGGGACCCTCCCTGGCTTCCTTCAGCTCTCGGCTCCGATGCCAGGCCCCAGGCAGGCCTTCCCTGAGCATCCAGGCACACAGGCTCCCACCCTCACCACTCCACATCCCGTTACCCCACCTGGTCCTGCTTCGCGGCCTGACATTGCAGTCTGTCTCCCCTCCCAGAATGGGACTTCGAGGCAGACCACTGCCTCCCCAGCAGAGGGCCAAGCACAGAGAGGATGCCTGAACAGTACTTGTTGAATAAGTAAATGGGGCATGGACAGAAAAGCTTGCAGTGGCTAGAGAGAATGGGGAAGGCAGAGAGGTCTTACGCCCTTGGGTTGGTCTCGGGAGTTGTGAGAGGCAGAGAATGAGAAAGATCCTTCCCCTCCTTGTGTAGGCCAGTGATGACAAGTGTGTGTGAGGGGGTGGGGGGGGGGGTGTTGGCCCACTTCTCACCCATCTCAGAGAGGTTAGAGCCGTTGTCAGCGGGAAATCCTGCATTTCTGACCTGGGTGGAACCAGCATCTCGGCTGAGACAGTCCCAAGGGCCCTCATACAAATTAACAGACCAATCAGAGGTTCTCTGAGGCCTGGCAAATGGTGTTCCCAGGGAAGCCACTGTACTAATTAGAATTATGTTTTTCAGGTCCAAAGCAGCTTAATGAAACGTTAAACAAAGCTCTCACAGAGCAAGGGGAAGGGCTGTCAGAACTGAGATCCAGGGCTCGGGAGGAAGTGACGGCTGCTTGGTGTCTGGGGTCCTTGCTGGCTGTGTAGCTGCCCAGCAGGGGACACCCAACTGGCATGGCCCACAAAAGCCAGCCCCACCTGGGCCGGCCGCACCCACCACAAAGAGGCTGTTCCCCCCCCCCCACTGGGTGGGGCTGCAGAATGTCACATGAAAAACCCAAGGATTCTTAGAGAATAACCACCGATTTTCAGCTGTCGGTGGCTATTGATACTCATTTCTCGGCACAATGCGCCATTATTCCCTCGGGTCTGTGCTCCCCGATGTCTCCAGTGAGCGCTGGATCCTGTACACAGAACCAGATTCTGGAGTCTAACAACAGATATTCACCTTGTATCTTAGGGACAGAAGTTCCAAGCCAGGGAGATGATGGAGACGGAGGGACACCAAGAGCCTGGTCACCCGCTTGTACCAACCTTGCCTCGGTAAGTTGGCGCCACCAGTGGTGGTCGTGACGACAGAGCTATGGTGAGGGTTACATAAGATAGAGCAGTCACAGACTGGGCACACCCCTGCAGCACCCCGTGCTCCCGTTTTTAGACTACTTAATTCTGAGGCATTTTTTGTTTGTTCATTTGTTGGTTTTAGTTCCACGTTTTGTCGCCGGAGCACAAAGCCACACCCTTACCTCAGCCTTGCCTTCCGAGCCTCTGTCAGCCTCTCCGGATGCCCGGTCTTTAGAGCTACCCCCATCACCCTCGGCCGAGAAGCTGTGTGTGTGGTGCTGATTTTTTGACAGACTGAAAATCAGCTTCATGCTCAAAGTCTTTTCTACAATTGAGATTTTCATGGACCCTGCACTCACTCAGGAAACAGCTCCTGGACAGAGCCCTTCGAAGAGAAGGTTGAGTCCTCGGGACCAGTTTTGCAAAATAGAACATTCATTTCAAACGTATACATTCTGGAGCGTTAGCTTAAGACACTGATCATCTCTTGAGGAGGGCACACACACACACACACACACACACACACACACACACACACACAAAGTTATTCTCTTTCTCCTTCAAGGACAGCCAGGGTCCGAAGAAGACCAACTTTTCAGTAAGTGACCATGTTAGGAGTTGGATCTGGACAGGAATGTTAAAAACAGAAGTTTAACACAATGTGGTGGGAGTACGGAGGAAGAGCCAGTTGATTCTAACCAGGGGTTGGACTTGGTCTGTTGTGTTCTATCTCTTTTTGAGCATTAGAAGCTCCTTCTTCAAATACAATGTGTGTAGGCCTCCAATGTCCAGAAGCGAGCTAGGTCAGAGCTGTTCTTTTGGGGGACAGGGGCAGCCTCCAGCCCCTTCAACACTCCCCCTTCCTTCCATTGCCCCAGGGATACCTTGCTATGCCCAGGACTGTGCCCCATGGTTAATGGAACCGCAGTAGCAAACAGAGGAAGCCAAGGGAGACCAAGTACTGGGAGCTTCTGATGATTTACTCCTGGGCCCTTCTGCTTCTCCTCAGCCTCCTACCTTTTAGGTAACTCCTTCCCTCTTGCCCACCTGTGGCTGTGCCGGGGTGGGGCAAGGAAATGGAACTTGAATCTCAGTGTTCTTCTTGCCGGCCTTCTTCCATAGGGTGGAATCACACTTTCCCCAGACACTCCAGCTTCCAAAGCACTTTTTATGCAGGCAGCGTCGTTCAAGCATCTAATAACCCCACGGGGCAAGACCAACGGGGACTGGCAGCGCGGGCTTCCAAGCCACCTACCAGCCCCGTCCCCTCCGTGTCCCACATCCATGATGGGGATGTCAGGAAGGTGCTCGGGACTGTGTCTTGCACGCAGTGAGCCCTCCCAACATGCCAGCCGTGAGGGTTGGGTAAATGACCCAGAAGCACGTCTCTAAAAAGTGGTGGCGGGGGGCGGGGGGCACAAAGTTCCAGGACCCCGGCCTCGGATTCCCCCCTTGGACACCCTCCGCGGTCCCGCTATCCCAGGGTCCTTTGTGTGGTTGTTCAAGTGGCCACAGAAGCACATTTGATCTCCAAAATAAAGTGAGAAGTGCTAGCCATGCTTAGTGAGTGAACGAATAATGCTGTGGTGGGGAGACTCTATTTTTCCAGAGTTTCTCATTATTGGTTTTACTGCGTAAAGCCTGGGAGAAAGAATTGATCATAGCCCACATAGGGAAACTCACTTAGCCCCATCTTTTGTCGAAGGAGAATTACTGTTGGTTATTATTAAAGCTCTATGCCAATCATTTTTCTAAATGTTTTACACGCATTAACTCATTTATTTCTCACTACAGCATTGTGAGGCAGGTGCTATTAGATCCCCACTTCACAGATGAGAATACTGAACCACACAGGGGGCAAATAATTGGCCCACATAATACAATCTCTTACCAACTAGAAATAACCTAAAGTTATAATGTATGTCCATGAGTTCATTAGCTCACCCAGTTCCTCCCCCCTGATTTTTATCACAAATGTTATGGATTTAAAGTTGGGGGGAGGAATCAAGGAGGCAGTGCTTCTCACTCGTCTGAATGAATGGGTCGATGGCAAAGGTTAGTACAGATTTGTTTCAAAGGAGGAAACCCATTAATCCATCATTAGCCCCTGGGCAGGAAGTTGGTTGAGATACCTTTTAAAAAGAGATAAGGAACCAATTATCCTATTTTTGCCTGAGGCAAAACATCCAGGAATAGGGTAGAGAGCAATAAACAAATAAAAATAAGTGGAGACAAAGTAAAAAAGGAACAGAGAACTCAATACAAAAGAGAGTAAGATCCTCTCTCAAGGCCCCAGACCAGCCGGGTCATCCATCACCCGTGGTAGTTGGTTCTTCCTTTCTTATGGACTCAGGAACATGACTTCTCTTTTGTTTTTATGTTATGTTATGTTAATCACCATACATTACATCATTAGTTGTAGATGTAGTGTTCCATGGTTCATTGTTTGCGTATAACACCCAGTGCTCCATGCAGTACGTGCCCTCTTTAATACCCATCACCAGGCTAACCCATCTCCCCACGCACCTCCCCTCTAGAACCCTCAGGAACATGACTTTTAAGGTTCTTATGCCAGAGCAACATTTACAAAAATCTGTCCCGGGACATTTAAAAAAACAAAAAATAGGGTCCAGGGTCTCAGACACTAACAACTAACTTTGGGAGACCCTGTCTATACAGTTCTTCTCCCCAGTTTTATTGAGATGTAACCATCACGTAACACTGACTAGGTGTAAGGTGTGCAACATAATGACCTGATATACCTATATATTATGAAATGCTTACCACAATACATTTAGTTAATATTCATCACCTCACATAATTACAGTTTTATTTGCTTATGATGAGAACTTTTAAGATCTACTCTTTTAGCGACTTTCAATATACAAAACACTAATGGTAATTATGGTCATCATGTGTACATTAATATGCAGTTTTTTTATTTTTTATTTTTGGAGGGAAAGCGTGTTTTATTTTGTTCATTGTTTGACCATGAAGTTTTTTTTTTAATTTTTTATTGTTATGTTAATCACCATATATTACATCATTAGTTTTTGGTGCAGTGTTCCATGATTCATTGTTTGTTCATAACACCCAGTGCTCCACGCAGAACGTGCCCTCCTCAATACCCATCACCAGGCTAACCCATCCCCCTACTCCCTCCCCTCTAGAACCCTCAGTTTGTTTTTCAGAGTCCATCATCTCTCATGATTTGTCTCCTCCTCTGACATACTCCCCTTTTCTTCCTCTCCTGTTATCTTCTTTTTCTTTTTTCTTAAAATATGTTGCGTTATTTGTTTCAGAAGTACAGATCTGTGATTCAACAGTCTTGCACAATTCACAGCGCTCACCGTAGCACATACCCTCCCCGATGTCTATCACCCAGCCACCCCATCCCTCCCACCCCCCACCTCTCCAGCAACCCTCAGTTTGTTTCCTCAGATTAAGAATTCCTCATATCAGTGAGGTCATATGATACATGTCTTTCTCTGATTGACTTATTTCACTCAGCATAACACCCTCCAGTTCCATCCACGTCGTTAATATGCAGTTTTTTTAGCCAGGACTTCTCAGAGCCTTTATTATGGATTGTGAATTTTCAAAAGGGACATAAGGAATGCAGCCTTTTCCAAACTTACCAAACACTGCAACCCATTTTCCAAAGAGCGTGTTGTAGGGTTAATGCTCCAACTTTGGTCCCCACTTTGGGTAATAACATTCTAAAGCAAAATAAATCTTCTGCTCATTTCTTGACTGGATTATTTGCTTTTTGGGTGTTGAGTTTGGATAAGTTCGTTATCAATCTTGGATACCAGCCCTTTATCTGATATGTCATTTGCAAATATCTTCTTCATTCCGTAGGTTGCCTTTTAGTTTTGTTTACTGTTTTCTTTGCTGTGCAGAAGCTTTTTATCTTGAAGTCCCAATAGTTCATTTTTGCCCTTGCTTCCCTTGCCTTTGGAGACATGTCTAGCAAGAAGTCACTGTGGCCGAGGTCACAGAGGTTGCTGACTCTGTTCTCCTCTAGGATTTTGACAGATTCCTGTCTCACATTTAGGTCTTCCATCCATTTAGAGTCTATTTTTGCTCATGGCATAAGGAAATGGTCCAGTTTCATTTTTCTGCATGTGGCTGTCCAATTTTCCCAACACCATTTGTTGAAGAGACTGTCTTTTGTCCATTGGACGTTCTTTCCTGCTTTGTCGAAGATGAGTTGACCATAGAGTTGAGGGTCCATTTCTGGGTTCTTTATTCTGTTCTGTTGATCTATGTGTCTGCTTTTGTGTCAGATGATGACAGCTTTGTAATAGAGCTTGAAGTCCGGAATTATGATGCCACCAGCATTGGTTTTCCTTTTCAACATTCCTCTGGCTATTCAGGGTCTTTTCTGGTTCCATACAAATTTTAGGATTATTTGTTCCAGCTCTGTGAAAAATGTCGATGGTAGTTTGATAGGGATTGCACTGAATGTGTAGATTGCTCTGGGGAGCACAGGCATTTTAACAATATTTATTCTTGCAATGCATGAGCATGGAACGTTTTTCCATTTCTTTGTGTCTTCCTCAATCTCTTTCATAATGTTCTGTAGTTTTTAAAGTACAGATCCTTTAGGGTTGCTGAAAGGCAGGTGGGTGGGGGGACGGGGTAACTGGGTGATGGGCATTTGGGGGGGCACGTGATGTGATAAGCGCTGGGTGTTATACGCAACTGATGAATTATTGAACACTACTTCTGAAACTAATGATGTACTATATGTTGGCTAATTGAATTTAAATTATAAATAAATAAAGCAAAATAAATCAATAGAAAATAAATAATGATGTGATACATCTGTTATTTCTGCTCTGATCTCATAATGTGACATGGAAGTTCAAGAACACAGAGAGGAAGCTTGTTGGTGAGGTGGGAACTTGAGTCTTTGACATTTGTGGGGCTGGGCCACACTCTCCTCAAAGCCCACAAGGCAGAGAATAACTACTACATTTGGAAACAAAACAGTGCTTTAAAAGCCAAGTGTTTATGTGATTTGTTTTCAGGGACTGGATCCCTCTGTCCTCAGAACCAGGAGCACATGCTTTTCTCAGCACTCCCTGACCTTTCATGCCCCAGGTGCAGCCAGGAAGGATGGAGTTCTCAGATGCCTTGTCCAAGAAAAAGTGAGTGACAAAGCAGGAAGCTCCAAATCTACCCATTTGGATGAGACTTAGCCCCTCATCAATGAACCGGCTCCCATTTATAGAATGCCCAGAATGAAAATGCCAACATAAGCCAAAATTCCTACCATGAACAGAGATGTGTGGGCAGGGTTCCTCCCGGCCGTGCTGCCCCTCCATCTGGGTGCATCTCCTGGGAGCCCGGGCGTGCTGGGGTGGCTTGGACTGTGGCTCTGCCTCTCCCTAAAGCTCCCCCGTCTCTTTGTTCCCCAACAACTGCCAAGGCCCAGGAGGCTGGGAAGCAGAGGCAGCGAGGGGTGGGAAGCAAAGAAAGCAGACAGATGCATTTGAGATCCTTCCATCCGTGAGGGAAGGGACCCATCCGGCAGGCCATCATCACTGAGCTCGTAAGCTTCCCCACCAGCCATCAGAACTCCCATGACCATCTCTCTGGGTCTACACTGTTAACCCTCCAGCCTGACACCCAGGTGAGAAGTCTCAGCTCCTTTGTCTCTCCGTCACAAAACCCAGTCCATTCTCCCTGAGCACATCTTCTGAGTCCAGCCCCTCCTCCCACCCCAATCCAGGTCCCACTATCTAGTGGTTTTATGGCCACTCCATGACCAGTCTCTCTCTGTGCTCCACTGTTAGAAGAATCAGACCTCCCTAAATCAGGCCCTTGCTTGAAAACTCTGGCTGCTCCTGGACAGATGCATGCCCACACTGAAAGACCATTTCTAACTTGGCCCCACTCCTCACCCAGCCTCAATACCAGCCACAAGGTGCATGGCGCTTCTCACCAACCATACCGACAGTCTGTCCTTGGTGACACAGGACTCCGACAGGATTGCTCACTCTCCTGCCCACTCTTCCCTTCCCCCAGTCCCTAGAAAGCTCCTATTTAGCTATCGAAGCCCACATCTACTGCCACCTTCTCGCCCCAGCTCCAAGTCAGTGACTTCATCCTCCTGCTCTGCCTGCCCTGCCTCTGCGGCAGCCTCACCACGCTGCACCCCTGAGGGTCCCATCTGTCAGCTCACATACCTGTCACTTCACCTGGGGACAGAGAGACCCCACGTCATTGGTTTTATGTCCCTGAACCTCGGGGGAGGTTAGCACGGAAGTGTTAAATCATGCACAGGGGGACATGGAGGAACTCCCCGCCTGCCTTGCTGGGAGCCCTTAGCAGCCTGCCCCTCTGTGTCACAGATGGAGGAGGAGAAAGCAGTGGCAGCTCTTTTTATCCTTGGACACAGCCAGTTGTCAGCCATTCGGGCTAAAATATGGAAGAGCTGCGTTGGAAACGAGAGCATTACTTGCAGAAGCGGTGGCAGGTAAGGCTGTGTGCTGGGACACAAGACAGGTGCATTTCAGTAAGGACGCCATGCCCAGCACTGCAGAGGACAGCAGTGTCGGCCACGGCAATGTCCCTGAAGAGCCAGGGGCCACTAGGCTGGGGATTTGGGGAGCAGAGAGGATGCCAGTGATGGGGGGCCAGGAAGGACAACAAAACTTGTGGCTCCCTTTGTCATTTTGACTTTGGTCATGCTGCCTTTTGGGTGGAGGGTGTTTTTGTTCATTCTGCCGCTTACTTCAAGCCCTGGTCACAGGGAAAGGACTTTGGCAAATTATCTTACTTATCTGCTCAAAAGCAATAGCATCATACAGTTAATATTTCGGCAACGCATCCTGGCAGGAGCTGCATACAAACAAATGAGGACCCCTTACGTAATCCAAGCTCCGCTTCCAGAACTATAAACAGGACGTTTTCATGGATTCGCCTTGATAGACTTATCGTCAACCATAAAAGGACTCCCTCCTATGAGAAAGTGCAGTGTCATGCTGCTAGTGAATAAATTCTGGAAGAAATTGAACTACTGGCGTTAAATCAATAAATTTAGAAACTGAAGAAACAGTTTTATGTATTTAAATGAAGGGAGGGCAAAACTCTGCAGTAGGCACAGGCGCCTGTCATGGGCAGAGGCTGAAGTCATTCACCCTGGTCTCAGGCGGATGGTAGCTGGTATTTTCCACATCAACAGTTTTAATCTCAGAAAAGAGCTCATAAAAAAGACACATCACTCATCTTATTTTATAGTGTTAGAAAATTGTTTAAGTGTTCAATGCCTAAATGAAGCCCTATAAATTTCACTACATCTGTGTTTTTCGTGATAATGATAACCGTTTTAAAATTGGTGAGATTTCCCCATCGGTAAAAGAAATTGTTGCTTAATACTTTACACAGCCCAATTCTTCATTTATAGATTCTACAGAACCATGAAGGGCAGGACCATGGTTTCCAGTCCTTACATCTGACCTGCCTCAGGGGCTTCTGAAAACACTGGAGCCAAGAACGTTTTTATTGGGCATCCTCTGCCATCACCCTGAGCTCCCACCTCGAGTTACCTGCCCCTGTAGAATCCACATCAAGTGTTAAAATCCCTGCTACAACTTCCTCCTGGCTTTGCCACCTCAGCCAGTCCTTGCCCTAGACCTACTGTGCATTATGAATAAAAATTGTACAACAGAAAGTGGTGGTTGCAAACTCAATTTTTTTATTGATTCCTTTGTTCAACACGGATCTACGGGGAGTTATTGTATGTCAGGCACAGTGCTAGACACTAAGATAGAAACAAATGGTGCATCCTGGTGCGTCCTTCAGGAAGAAGTGGTCCCACCCTGTGGAGGGCTCACAATGTGACAAGGGAGTGAAGTGTGCAGGTCACAATTCCCAAGAGCATGATGAGTGTCAGGAAGGAAGTAGTCCGAGGGACCCCCACCTCCACCAAACCCAGTTTCCAAACCAGGTTGTCTCACTTCCTGGCCAGCAAAGCAAACTGCATGCAGAGGCAGCCCTTTGGGCCATCAGTCAGGAGACCTTGGCTCCCCTCCCCCATCGGGAGGTTCCAGAATCTTCCATCCTATTTTGTTTGCTGTCCACATGCCCAGGCTTCCATCCTCCCTCTGAACCCTCTGGACAGCAATCCCTTCCAGCCTCCTCTCTGGCACTGGGGTCCCGACTTATTGTGTTGTGAGATCCTGGGTCGTGTTAAAATCTTCCAGGGAATGTTGATGTTTTTTTTATTATTATTATCTGAGAAGTCAACCAACCCAGTTAAGTTCAGACCACGACTTTTGTTTCACCCTCTATGGCAGTGGCTTCCATATTGATTCAGTTTTCAAAGTCAGAATTGCCTCTACATTCTCCAGCTCCTGGATGCTCCCTTTCCTGTATTCCTATCCAGAAAAGGAAACTTCTGGAAGAGTGTCAGCAGCCTGCACTGACACAACTGGGCTCTGCTCAGGGCAAAGCAGTAAAAGAAAGGGGAGAAGAAAAGTAGCTTTTTGGAAGGCAGGGGCTCCTTTTCCCAGGTACACGTGGCTTCCAGAAAGATGGGGTCCACAGTGGGGCAACAACCCGGGACATGGTCAAGGAAGAAGAGGTTGAGGGAGTTCATCTCACCCTTTCAGATTTTCAGAGGCCGCTTCTCCAGGCACTCTGGCCAGAAACATGGGGCTTCTCTTTGTTTTTGCTGCCCACACCCACTACGTAGTTCCACAACCAGGACAACCCCCAGGTCAGAGCTGAAAGATTGAAAAATGAAAGAAAAAAAAAAAACAGAAAATTCACCCCATGTGGGTCTCCACTTCAAGCTTTGACCCCTCTCCTTAATCTGTCTGCCATTTTTACTTTTCAGAGTCCTTGGGTAATTTCTATGTATGTTTTGCCCAGAGTTTTGAGCTGTAATCCGTGATAGAGAAAAGCTATAGTGGTAGATTGCTGTGTAATTTGTATAATCTGAGATAGAGAAAAGCTTACTCCATATTGGTGGCGTCAGAAGTGGGTGTCAGGTCATTTTAGATGCAGTGATGGAGATTCTTCCTTGCTGAGGATTAATATTCTTAATTATGGTGATGTTAGCTTTCATCACGTTCATTCTAAATGCTGTATTTTTAGCCTTACTAATGAAGATGCTAAGATGACATATTTCTCGTTCTGCAGCCAATCTCTTTTGACAAGTCACTTGAATATTGTTTTCCTAAATTCGGTCCCTAAATTTAGAATCATGAAGCTGTTAAGATGCCTTTCACACCTAAAATATCTCTGCAGTTTCCTGGACAGCCATGAGGTAAACATGAATATTGGCTCCTTTGCCTTATAAAAGGAGGAAAAGCAAAAATAATTGGTTTGTTTGGCATTCTCTAGATTTTAATTAAGTCAAAACTATCATGAGAGCTCCTTTGTTTATCAAACCCAGAACACTAAACAAAATAATAATAACTAAAAGAGAAACTTAGTCTTCCTAGCCTAATTTTATAGAAGTAATCTATTGCTAAATAACAATGTCTTAGTGATTATATGTTTTTCAGGTTGAGAAAAAGGATACTCATGTTCAAGTATAAAATCTGATGTGTTAACTGTCTACCAATTGATTTGTCTTAAGAAAGATTTGTTTCTACATGTAAGTACCCTTTCCAATTGAGGATAATCATAATACACTTTATGTTTTAAGATAAAGCCCATCACAGGGCACCTGGCTGATTCAGTTGGTGGAGCATGCAACTCTTGATCTCGGGGTTGTGAGTTTGAATCCCATGTTGGGTGTAGAGATTACTTTAATTTTTTTAATTTTAGTTAAATTTAGATTTAGATTAATTTTAATTTTTTAATTTTAATTAAAAAAAATAAAGCCCGTCTCCACTGGCTGTAATATGCTCCTACTTTAACGTAATTATTGACAATAATATCTTTATAAATGTATATATATTATGCCTTAAAGGAAAATATTTTCTTTCATTCTGTTATTAATTATTATGATACATGTAAACATGTATGGTTTATACTTAATTTGTTCACCATTTTTTCCTTTTTTTAGTTTATTTAAATTCAGTTAGCCAACATATAATACATCATGAGTTTTTGATGTAGTGTTCAATGATTCATCACTTGCATACAACACCCAGTGCTTATCACATCACATGCCCTCCTTAATGCCCATCACCCAGTTATTTAGTGATGAAATTTCTACTTCTAACTTCTGTGACAAACTAAAACCAAGATGGTAGTGTAGACCCAAAGTGTGATGATTTGCCTTCCTTTCTGTGGTCAGCCCATCATCTCGGGAAGTGGGAGGGCCCTCGGAGGGTTGAGAAGGATTTGTCTCCACTTACGGCATCCCTTGTCTAGGAATTATCCACACTGACCAGTACCCAATGGGTCTTCTTTTGACCAACCAGGTACAGGCTCATGGGCTCACCCCTTCCTATCTGTTTTGTAATGATTTCAGTGTTGTATTTTTTTAATTTATTCTGTGACATGTACATTTTCCCATTTAACTCTCATAGAAGAGAGAAAATATTACACTCACGTAGACCCAACTTAAAAGACCCCACTTTCCCAGGGACCCCATAGTTGTGGCCTAGGGGCCCCATGCATCTGTACACAGGCCTTAGCCAACTGGCTGGTGTACTAACTGACCAGCAAGGGCTGCAGGGGCCAAACACCTCTGCCAGGTCCTCCCAAGAGATGGGTCATGGCCCCTAGGCCCACCTGCCCAGTTGCATTTATATTTGTCATTGAAAAGAAGGTTCAGGTAGAAAGGGACAGCTTATTGCTGGTCATCTCTCAAGCTCAACTCCATATGAAAGAGCACAAGGGCTCAGTCAGGCAGGACACTGAGACAACAGGTATAACCCAGGAGCCAGCTGCCAAAACTAGGACACCCTGAGCCCATTTCCACTCAGATCCCGTGGCCCCCTGCCCTGGACAGCCTCCAGGCTCCATCCCTTCATCCAGCCTGCTTCCCTCAAAAATAGGCCTTCAGGTTGCCCAGGAGCTGAGCTTCCTTTCCTTCCAGATCTGGTACCAGCCTCTGCCCTTGATGACGTCCCCACAGCTGTGACCCTGCCAGGGCCAGAAACCAGCCCAAACTCTCCTCCCCCCGGACCCCCTGCATTGTCTGGGAACTCCACCTGCCTCCTCCCTGGACTGACTTAGTCCCCAGCGGGGCTCAGCCAGAAACGTAGCAGATCAGATTGGGTCCAGAAAAAAAAAAAGATACAGAAAGGCAGATTACCCCAGTCCTTTGATAAAGTACAGGAAGTATGGAACAGGCCTCAATTTAGATAAATATTTGCCAAGTTGAGAAAGGAGATTAAGTAGAAATAGGTACTAATAGAATGGGAGAACCCTATAAAATGAATCTAAAGGCAAGGCCCTTCCGTATACAAGTTCACAACCTTGGGTGAGCCACTGAAATGCTCTCAGACGTAAGGGTTGTGTGTGGTTTCAGTGGGAATGGGGCCTGGCACAGAGTGGCCCTCAGCAAGGGCCAAATGAATGAGTGAATGAGTGAACCAACAAATGAGTGTAGGGTGAGCTGAGAGTCTGAGCAACGGGTGCTAAAACCCAAGTACAGATCTCTGTAAACCCTTTATTGCTGGCTAAAATCTGATGAAGCTCAGCATGGCTTGCAGAGTTAAAACCAAAAGGGGTGGGGGCACCTGGGGGGCTCAGTCGGTCGAGCATCCAGCTCTTGATTTCAGCTCAGGTCTTGATCTCAGGGTGGTGAGTTCTAGCCCTGTAATGGGATCATGCCGGGCATGGAGCCTATTGGCGGGGGGCGGTGGGGCAGAGCATTTGATTTCCTACAGGAAGGCAGGAGTGTCTGCACTGCTGAGAGTGTGTCCAGGCCCACCGCGTAAGGCACTCTGACAGTCTTTGAGGGTCTCAGGTGAAAAGCCAAGTTGAGGGATTCCCACATATTTAGTAAAAGGACTGCTTGCTTTTCCTTTCTTTACATAAAAAAGATACCCTGCTTCCCCCACCCCCCGCCATGTGATGATATGTGTTGCCTAGGAAAATAAGCACTGATGAAAAAGCCTTGTCCATTTTACATAAATCTGTACCTCCTGTCTCACAGCAGCCTCTCCACGTATTTGAAGGACAGAAGACATGTAGGAGCAAGACTTTATCTGGATAACACGACACTGGGGACATTTAGGGACCAGACAGCCTCTTTACTAAGCTCTCTGCTCCTCGGGAGTTTAGAAACCCCAGTGAAGTGAAAACATCCTGGCCTGGAGTCAGTCACGTTCCAAGTCATTTCCTGCCTTGGGAAGGCTGTGTGATCATGAACAAGTTACATAAACTCTCGGAGCCGTAGTTTCTGTATCTGTAACTTGGGGGCCCTGCTCATTGTTTATAGGTTTGCTGTGAAGATTGACTCAGACAACACAAGCAAATCAGCAGGCATTCAGCAGGCGCTCAGTGAAGGCTAGTGTCCTTCTGTCGACGTGAGTCATACTTAAACTCATATCCAATAATAGAAACCCAAGAAAAGAGGATTGATAAGATTTTGAATATTTTATATCAAAACAATTATTAGATAAATTAAGTTTCCTCTATTTCCCTTTTTCTCCACATGAGTTTGGAAATTATGCTTTCTTTTTCTATTCTTTGAGTGGTTATTCTTAAGATGAGAGTAGGCATACACGACCTAAGTCCAAAATCTATCAGCCCTCCTGGCCTCCCACACAATGCCAAGACTTCCCTGTCCAGGGTCCAGCCCCAACCCCTGCCCCAGTCTTCAGCTTCCCTTTATTTATTTATTCTATTTTTTTAGATTTTTATTTATTTATTTGAGAGAGAGATTGAGAGCAGGAACACAAGCAGGCGGAGTGGGAGAGGGAGAAGCAGGCTTCCCGTCGAGCAGGGAGCACGATGCGGGACTCGATCCCAGGACCCCGGGATCATGACCTGAGCCGAAGGCAGATGCTCAACGACTGAGCCACCCAGGCGCCCCAGCTTCCTTTTATTTAGAGCCCAAACTCGTGGTCGTTTATTTTTGTTATTTTATATTGGCTGGGCTTTTTTTTTTTTTTTTCTTTTAGTTGTCCTTTTCAGTGAAGGTCTACTACTTTACATTTTACTTGTCTGGAAAGCGTGTTTATTTTGCACTCACTCTTCGATGGTTCCTGGCCACAGCTGTAGAACTCTAGATGGATTTTCTCTCAGCTATCTGACAATGCTCCTATGCAGCATAATCCTTATAAGCACAGGCTCCGTGTACAGAATCCCCGCAATCTGGCAGTCTTTGCCGATCCCTAGCTCTAGGACCTCCCAGAGCCTGAGCTCAGCGAACAAACTGGCCACATGGGGAACCACACTGGTCCTGCCCTCGAGGGTGTTGAGACTGAATGAGATAGTGAACATAAAGCACTGAGAGCAAACACAGCCATTTTCTTATCATTACTGTCTCCTGACTTCGATTGCTGCCACTGCCCTTGAGAAGTCTGGTGGCATCTCACGCTTGCTCGTGGGTCACTTGACTTTACTCCCTGGTTACCTTTAGGATCTTCATTTGGGGTGTTTTGCCAGTTCATTTCCACGGGACTACTGTTGTTTGCAGGATTTCCCTGCCTTTAGTGCCCGCGGTTCTCCATCATGCTGCTTCGAAGGATGAAGAGGTGGACCAGACGGAGAGTGGTGGGCAGCAAAGCAAAGTTTATTGAGCAAGAGTAGAGAGCTCCCAGAGAGGGAGGGGTCCCGAGAGGGTTGCCCTCAGAGTTTCTAAGTTTAGGGGGTTTTATGAGCTCTTTTGCGGAACTATCTTAAGCAATCAGGGTGCACTGAGTCGTGCCAGTCAGGGCTTTGGTCACGTATCTGTCTATTAGGTTAATGTCCACGTGCTGATGGTCTTTGTTTTTGTTGACATCTGGGGGCTTATGTCTTAACTGCCCCTTGCCCATGATTTTGACAAATGCTTTGGGGTTAAGTGTCTTATTTTAGGACGTTTTGCGGAAATCACTTCTGCAAAGGCTGCAAAGCAGAATGTTAGTCTGGTCCTGTCTAAGCTGCAAAATGAGATGTCAGTGCTATTTTACTTTAGCTGTCCTGACTCCATATTTTCTTGTTGGGGACCCTGGCCCTGATTCCCTAACTGTCCAACTCACTACTTACTAACACTGTTGTTGATTTGTATGTGTACTGCTTAGTTCTTGCAGGCCTTCCTAAATGGAAGAATTTGTTTCCTGCTTTGAAATTAAAAAATTCCCAAGCAGTATTTTTCTGAATACTGCCTCTATTTCTCGCAAGCCCAGCCTCCCCTTCTGAAGGACCTTTGTCTTATGTAATCCAGTATTTCTAGGGTGTTTTTTTTAATAGCAGGAAGGCTTTTGTGTATGTGGATCACATTCTTGACCTGTGCATGTTTAAAGTTTTTTAAATTTAACATTAAATTCAAAAGTAAGACCAAAAAACTCTGTAGAGCCCTAAATTACTTATGTAAATCATAGAATGTGAATGCATTGTTCTTATAATAATGCTAAGCTAATCATTGGAAGCAAGAGAACATTTGAATTTAAATTTCTTCTGACTGATGGCTTGAAGAAAGCACAAAAACATTATTGAGACAGCGTCCTTTTCTAAAAACTTAGCTGCCTGCAGAAACCCTTTACCAAGACCAATGAGTAAAAGAAAGTACGTCCACGTGCTCCCTTCTGGGATCACCGTCTCTCCTGTCCGCTCTTCTCTTCCATCTGAGGGCTAATTAAGCATTGGATTGGGGTGCCTGGGTGGTGCGGTCGGTTAAGCACTGGACTCTTTTTTATTTTTATTTATTTATTTGACAGAAAGAGAGAGCGAGAGAGAAAGAGTACAAGTGGGGTGAGGGGCAGAGAGAGAAGCAGACGCTCCACTGAGCAGGATGCCCGATGCGGGGCTCGATCCCTGGACCCCAGGATCATGACCTGAGCCAAGGCAAACGCTTAACCAACTGAGCCACCCAGGCGCCCCAAGCACCCGACTCTTGATGTCAGCTCAGATCATGATCTCAGGGTGGTGAGATTGAGCCCTGTATCGGGATCTGCGGCACCGCTTGAGATTCTACCCCTTCTTCTCCCTCTGCCCTCCCCCGACTCGCACGCTGTCTCTCTCTCTCTCTCTCAAAATAAAATCTTTTTAAGAAAGCATCAGGATTTCACTCTCTTGAATATAGCGACACTGAATTTATATGTATATATGTACACACACACACACACACACACACACACACATCAGAATACTTAATGACACTTTATATACTTGCCAACTTTTTCAGCCTAAATTTACACTCAAAATCAATTTTCCCCATTTCTTTTCTTTCCACTTAATTCTTTGCTGAATAAATGGGAATACATTTATTTCTAAGTTACATGTTTCCCTGTGCAATTGCTCGCCTATGGTTTTTCCATCTCCTACTTTGGCATTCTTTAAGGCTGGGCTTTGTTGAAATCGTTAAATCATAAAAGGTGAGCTCCAAGAGGGAGGGGCCTTGTTCCTGCTCTGCCCTGCAGTTTCCTAGGGTGTGCTGAGGTGTGGATTTATCTTTATTTATCATGATGGGTATTTAAGCTGCAGTTTTGATTTGAGGACTCCCATCTCCCATTCTGGAAGATTCTCAACTGATATTTCTTCTCGTATTTCTTCTCAGCTATTCCTTTTATTCTTTTCTTCAGGAACTCTTACAATATTAAGTTGACCCTCTTTTTTTAAAAAAAAAGATTTTATTTATTCTTTTGAGACACAGAGATACAGAGAGAGAGAGAGAGAGAGCAGGAGCAGGGATAGAGGCAGAGGGAGAAGCAGGCTCCCCGCTGAGCCAGGAGCCCGATGCAGGGCTCGATCCCAGGGCCCCGGGATCATGACCTGAGCCGAAGGCAGACGCTTAACCATCTGAGCCACCCAGGCGCCCCTAAGTTGACCCTCTTAACCTGTCTGCTACATTTGACTTTCTGGTAAGCCCTGGTTCTGTTGGAGGCAGTTATCTTTGGGGGTGGTAATAATTCTCCTTTCTGTTGGGCCTTCCTTCACTCTGTGGAAAATGGAAAGGGAGGTGTAAAGGTTTGACCTGATTTTACTCTAGAGGCCCATTTCCCTCCGGTTTCCTACTTACCACCTCTGTTCACTTTTCTCTGGCTTGGGAAGGAACACGAATAAAAATAAGACTTTTATGAATTTTAATTCCTCACCTTTCCACTAATTTTACCACCCCAATTAAAGGTTCACGTAAAATTCTGGCATTTTCAGTGTTTTACCCTGGCCACCATGTTTAAGGACTATGCTAAGAACTGTGTCTTTCATTTGAGTGTTGCTTGTCTATTTTTGGCCAGTTTGAACTTACTGTTTTACGTTAGTGTGGACAAAGTAGAGAAACAAATGTCTCAATACCCTATTACACATTTAAGCAATAATAATTGATAATATTATTAAGCAGACGCTTAATGACTGAGCCACCCAAGCGCCCCCTTATATTGGTTTTTGGTAAATGTTCCACTGTTTAGAGAAACTCGTCATCTTCAGTATTCAATGGAAATTTCCATTCAGATTTCTCGTGATATGCAAATTTAATTCATAAACATTCTGTTTCTTCATTTATTCACTCAAAAAATACTCGCTGATAACCCATTATGTGCAAGTCATCAGCCAAGGCTTCACGTGGGACATGAATTTCTGTAAGACTGCTTTCAGGGACTCTGCAATCTCATGAGCAAATCTACGAAAGTCTTCATCTGCATGACTGACAGCAAAAACCATCCCAGGACAGAAACGTGTGGCCCAAGATGACAGCTCTTTACCTCAACACTATGTCCTTAACCGACTCCATTTAAAGACAGTCATTCATCAGTTAAGAATCCACCTTCTGGCTGCTAGCCTCATGTTTCCCCCTTTCTCCACCTTGTCAAAGAATATGAGAAACTTCATCAAGTGTTTTAATGAGATGAAAACATGCATACGATATTCCTAAATTCACGAATTAAACACAAGAAGGAAAATGAGGCTAATTGGTTATGGCTCATCAGGAACTTAAGCTGGCACTCGGTGTTCATTCTTCCCTGTTGTGAATGTTCAGAAACCATCTGTTTTCACACACCATTCCAGAAGCTATGAGGGGCTCACTTGACATTTACCAGTCCACAGAGTCTCTGTTTTTCCCTTTTTTCCGAAAAGAACTCACACGAGCCTATTCCCAGCCTTTGGAACCCTTATCCATGACTGTGAATCCTCAAAGGCACCTGGCAGGAGCTCTGAGGAATACTCGGGGCTGTGACTCATCTGGAGCTGACGCGTCCATCTGCCACAGAAGTGCCTGTTAGGCTTTATGGCTATCCTTTCCCCTCCCCTCTGTCTACCTCCCTTTATATACTGTTCTACTCTTTCCAGCCAGAAGATCCTCTTTGGCAGACCATAGAGTGAGTGATTCTCTTGGCTTTTCTCCTTCTACTGCATAATAGAATCTTCCTCGAGCAAAGATCTTACACTTCTCGGTCCCCTGACCCTCTTCTGTAAGATCCCTGCCAAAGAGTTTTACTCCATTTAGATAGAGCGCCTCCCCCTCTAACCTTTGTACATTATCCCTCAAAGCTGAGCTCAAAAGACCTTCCTGTGCAGCCTTCTGTCTTCTTTAGATGCCTTTCCCTATAATTTTATTTGTGCATTTTGGATCATCACTTTGCTTTTGCAAATCTTCTATTCTTTATAGTAAATATCTCTTCTAAGAGATTGTAGTTGGATCATTGGATTTTAAGATATTTTTTAAAAATAAAGAGGAACAGGAAAATCCAGAGTGGGGAAATATGTGTTTATTTTTTTTTTTAAAGATTTTATTTATTTGTTAGAGAGAGAGAGCATGGGCGAGAGAGAGAGAGAGAGAGAGAGAGAGTGAGCAAGGGTACAAGCAGGGGGAGCTGCAGGCAGAGGGAGAAGCAGGCTCTCTGCTGAGCAAGGAGCCTGATGCGGGACTCGATCCCAGGGCACTGGGATCATGACCTGAGCCGAAGGCAGACGCTTAACCGACTGAGCCACCCAGGTGTCCCGGAAATATGTGTTTAAACAGGAGACTAAGTCAAGGGGATACCAATAAAATAGTTTGAGAAGTTTGTGGCCAAAGGAAAAGAAATCATGTTCAAAATTTGTAATACAAGAACATCAAAAGTAGGAAGCCACCTCCACTATCATCAGAATAGAAAAGGGATATTTGGGGACATAAGCAAAGAAGCACATCACTTTTCCCATACTTGCACTGAAAATATCAAAAGTACACATGCTTGCTGTGAAATAATCCAAATATTCCAGAGCTGCACTGAGTCCTACAAATACCATGAGCACTACCCGGAGACAGACCACAGTGAACAGTTCTGTATGTATGGTCCTGAAGACATGAGGGTTTCTTTTCTACAGTCGGTATTGAATCTGAACATTCAAGTGAGGTTTTATGTCAGAGAGATCAGAAGCATCAAACTTAGTAATGTTTGGCAAACAGGATGTTCTAAACCCAAACAGACAAAAATGTTTCTAAATAAGCCATTCAGTCCTCAGGGCGCCCACCCAAGGTGTTGCTGTAGATGTTGCTGTAGAAGACACCCTCTTGAGGATGGAAGCAAAGCTTAGCCGCCATTTAGCCCCCATTTAAATATGCCAGCTGAAAGGTGTGCACATTCCCCTGTTTCTTTTTAATTTTTTACTTAAATTCAATTTAATTAACATATGCTGTATTATTAGTTTCAGAGGTAGAATTCAGTGATTCATCAGTTGCATATAACACCCAGTGCTCATTCCATCACGTGCCCTCCTTAATGCCCATCACCCAGTTACCCCATCCCCCCACCCACCTCCCCTCCAGCAACCCTCAGTTTGTTCCCTATAGTCAAAATTGTCTCTTATGGTTTGCCTCCCTCTCTGTTTTCATCTTGTTTTATTTTTCCTTCCCTTTTATTTTTCCTTCTTGTTTTATTTTTGTTTTTGTTTCCTTCTTGTTTAATTTTTCCTTCCCTTCTCCTATGTTCATCAGTTTTGTTTCCTAAATTCCACATGTGAGTGAAATCATATGGCATTTGTCTTGGACTTATTTCACTTAGCGTAATACCCTCTAGTTCTATCCATGTCGTTGCAAATGGCAAGATTTCATTTTTTTGATGGCTGAGTAATATTCCATTGTCTATATGAACCACATCTTCTTTATCCATTCATCTGTTGATGGACATCTGGGCTTTTTCTACAGTTTGGCTATTGTGGACATTGTTGCTATGAACATTGGGGTACAGATGCCCTTTTGACATTCCCCTATTTAAAAGGATTCCCCATTCCTCATATACAGATAAAATGAGACCATACAAATGTATATATATATGTGTATATACACATCCCTCTTTCTTTCCATGATACTTACCTTGAACCATGAGGTTTCCTAAATAGCTCTGATCTGTCAGTCACCCTGTTTTAATGTTCTAAGGCCTCCATAACAAGGTTACTTCACACTGTGGGGCTTAAACAGAATGTACACTCAGTTCTGGAGACCAGAGGCCCCAAAATCAAGGTTTTGCAGGCTTGGTTCCTTCCAAAGGCTGCGAAGTAAAGATCTGTTCCAGGCCTCTCTCCTGGGCTGGTAGATGGTTCTCTTCATGTTCACATGGCTTTTTTTCCTATAGGCAAGTCTATCTCCAAATTTCCTTTTTTAATAAGGACTCCAGTCATATTGGATTAGTGGTCATCCTAATTATGTCACTTTTAACTTGGTAGAAACCCTGTTTCCAAAAATGGCCACTTTTTGAGGGACTAGGGGTTAGAACATATGAATTTGGGCAGCGCAACTCAACCCACAACACACCCGCCCCTCCAGCCTCTACCTTGAAAGTCGCTTTACTCTGGAAGAAGCAGCTCCTCAGCCTCAAAAGACGCTCTCTCTCACATGGAGAGCCATGTTCCAGGTGGCTGGGGATCGACAAGAGACCAGCCTTCCCCGGAAAGTAAGAAACACAGGAATAATGACAAGAAGGAAGAACAGAAAAGGGAAGAGAGCACAGGAGACAAAAGTGCCCCCAGGAGGAGGAGAGTGGCAGAGGGAGTGGCTGAGTGTCCATCAGCGCAGCCCTTCCACTAGGTTCTGCTGCAGGAAATGAAGTCAAGAGTGCTGTGGGCTGGAAGCCCAGGCTTCCTGACGGCAGACGAGAGGCACTCCACACATGGGCCATCCAGTCCTATAAAGGCACCGAGGGACCCTGGTTGCCATATTTCATACTCGCAATGTCACAGATGTAACCTACCAACTAGATTGTTGTATAGACCATTAACTGTCACTGAGGGGCCCTGTTCCCTTCCACGCTGTAGACATGGGTAAAGATGTGCCAGGATATGGGAGTGAGTTTGCCTGGAGCCCAAGCATTGGTCCTAATGCTGTGTGCCATCATTTACTCACTGAGCTCCTGTTCTATGCCAGGCACTGTGTTAAATATTGTGCTTAAGTGGAGCTGGAGTCTAAGTGGAGCTAAAGTGCAGATGGGGTTTGGGGGCTGGGCGTTTCCTCCGCCCCACCGGGGTAGCCATCTTCATAAGCTGATGGGGGGAGGGCACATTGAGGTTATAGGAGGAGGGAGGAGATGGTGCTTGGGGCCTGGGGAAGAGCTTGAGGGGAGACAGGGAAACACTGGGGGAGAATGTGGGGGACCCCACCCATCCTCACGGCTCCTTCTTAAAGCAGGGTTGTAAGTAAGAGGCAAAGGGGTTTTTTTATTCCCAAAAAAATAATCTCTTAATGGTTTATCCATTTGTGGTAAAACTACAAAGAAAAACTAACACTGATGAATGTAAAATTCGGAATGGTGGTTTCTCCGAGGGCCACCAGGGAGGTGCGCATCAGGCATCAAAGGAGCTGCTGACATTCTTTTTTTTTTTTTAATTTAAATTCAATTAATTAACAAACAATGTATTATTTGTTTCAGGGGTACAGGTCTGTGATTCATCAGTCTTATATATACCCAGTGCTCATTACAACACATACCCTCCCCAATGCCCATCACCCAGTTACCCTATTTCCTCACCCCCGTCCCCTCCAGCAACCCTCAGTTTGTTTCCTGAGATTAAGAGTCTCTTATGCTTTGTCTCCTTCTCTGGTTTCACCTTGTTTCATTTTTTTTCCTCTCTTCTCCTATGACCCTCTTCCTTATTTCTTAAATCCCACATATCAGTGAGATCACATGATGATTGTCTTTCTCTGATTGGGAGCTGCTGACATTCTATTTCTCAGTTTGATGAAGACTTTGTGACCTTGGGGCTCAGAGACAACTGTCTCCCTGTTCCTGTGTGGACCCCATAGTCACACCCAATAGCTGCTCGGCCTGGCTCTCTTCTGCCCTTAGGATCTTCTAAAATTGCAAACTGACTCCAACTTGGGTTAACAATTTATTTTGCAAGAATCTTCTGAACCAGTTTTTCCTTCATACCCTCAAAGTATTTTGTGTCTGATGACAAAATGCTAAGACTTGTAAATAACTGCAACTTTGTATTTAATAAACCATGAATTATTAAATTAAACCGATTCCTAGATTAATCAGGTGGCCATTACAAAAGAAGTGTTCCTGTGTTGTGTCTGGCCACTGGGGGAGCTTTTCAATGGTGCCCTTAGAGAGCTTATAACCACACCTTTTTAGGAAGGAGCTGCTACATTATAAGAGAAAACATTTCTGGTGTTTCGCTTTGTTTTAATATTTACAGTCATGTTTTAGAATTTGCTTCTCTATATTTTAAAGTCCATTTCTATCCTACTCATGATCTACTCTGGGCTTGCAACTTGCAAGAGTATTTTGGGCTTCATGCCTTCATGTCATTCATGCATTATTCCCATGAGGCTACAGAAGTCATTACTTTTGCTTTTTTTTCTCCAAGAAAAAGGCCATTTTCTAAAATAAAGTTTCTGAAGCAGTAGCTTATGTTTCTCTTTCTTCTGTCAGTGCATGAAAGGTTCCGTTATAATTTGTATAAACTGGCCAAGTGAATTAAATCGATGTGCAAAATGTACATGTCACCATGCATGTGTAGAAACCTACTTGAGTGTGAGGGGAACCCACACATCTCAAGCACAGAGCAGTGGAACCGCCCCAACGCAGAGGTTGGCTCAAGGCATCAGTCATTTTATGATCCATTCACTGGGTTTCAGAACAGTTCATGATTCAATTTCTTAATAGTGTCAACTCAAGGCTTTCTTGGTTATTGGACAGATGCTCCCCGCCATCTGCAAATGGGCCAGCCACTGGCCCAAGGGCTAGTTCCTACCAGTTTCCCCATATTCCACTGGAGAGTCCTTCTGCCCTTTTATCCAAAATTAACACAAACATGTCTATCAACTGGTTTTAAGGTATGTATATATTTTGTTTTCTCATGATCTATGATAAACAGTGAATATAAACCATACCTCAAAAAATTCTAAATTTAGCCAAAATCATCATTTGTTCATTTCCCACCAATATTTAGACTTCATCTCCCCTTCTCCCCGTCTCTCACCCAGCACATGGCTGGTCAGCAGCCTTCCCAGGATGGGCACGGGGAGCAGAGAAACACCGCCGAGAGGACAGGCCATCCCCTCACCTCCATTCCCTACGAAGTGTGCACCACTAGAGCCAGATTTCCAGGGGCTTTGAAGGGACAAGATTGTTTGCAAGGAAAATCAGAGCTGTCTGAGGACCAGAAACGAGGGAAGAACGCTCGGAAGATGGGAGGCAAAAGGGCTGAATTGAAGGGCGAAACTAAGGCCCAGGCCCTGCCCAGGTGGGAGTGGCTCCCAGCATTCTCCCCGCCCCCAGGAGGTGTGTTCCAGCCACAGGAGGGCCCGGGGTGGGGGCTGGGATGCCGTGGAGCAGCCTGGAGGGTGGAGCGCTCTCCCCCACCTGCATCCTGCCCTCAGCCCCGCAGCGGGCAGTGGTCATCGGTCAGCAGAGCTGCCTGTCCCTGGGCGGGGCGGGGTGTGAGCTGGGGGGCGGGGGGGGAGGGAGGCAGGTGGGCCCCGAGCGGCTCCTCCTCAGAGGGTCGGGGAGAAGGGTGGACACTGGCGGTCAGCCCCAACCCGGGCTGCAGGTCAGGAGCCCCCGGGGAGCTGTTAATGCTGTAGGATGCCAGGGCTGCCTCCAAGATGAGTTAAGCCAAAATCTCTGCGCGGGGGGGGGGGGGGGGGGGGAATTCCAGATGAGTTTAATGTGCCGCTAGGGTTGACAGCCACTTCTGTAAAAAAAGAACACTAAGAGTGGTGAAGTCAAGAACTTTAAACCCTCAGAAAAGCTCAGGTGTTATAGGAAAGAGAGTGTGAATATAGAGGTAGGGAAATAAAAATACTTCCAAGGACTCGAGGGTCGGACCCTGGACATTGTGAGTAATGTTTTGGAGACTGAGTTCTTTAGATTTCTATGAAGAAGGTGGAAATTTGATTGTTTGTTTTGTCTATTTGAGTGAGTCATTAATATCTTGGGACTCCAACTGCAAACTGTTTGTCTGGTTCTACTTGTTTCCCAGAGGACGTTTTTCACGCTTAGCTGGGACCTGTCCCATCTCTGCATGGTTCAGAGATCAGCCAGCGGGTCTGAAGTTCATACCCGTAACTGCAGACACACCCTCCCTAGCTCTCTCCTTCAGGATGCCCCCTCACTTTCCAGTGGTTGCGGTTCCTCCAAACTCAGTCCTCTGATTCTGCAGGCCCAAAAGAATCAAGAGTATTTACTGGGGCTTATCTTCCTCACAGGGCTTGACCTGCCATCAGGCCAAAAACCCTGACGGTGGGTAACTCATCCTGTGCCATTCTCGTCTTTCAAGGGTCCATTCTGAGTCCGTTTGCTTTTCTTCATTCTCCTGTGCCTTGAGGTATTACCTGTTGCTCATTTATGTTTGTTTTGGGGGCCAGAGTTTACAGGTGAAGAACTGAATCCAATAAGAACTTACTTGGCCGGACTGGAAGTGAAGTTGTCAGCAATATTAGATTTTAGGGCGCCTGGGTGGCTCAGTCGTTAAGCGTCTGCCTTCGGCTCAGGTCACGATCCCCGCGTCCCAGGATCGAGCCCCGCATCGGGCTCCCTGCTCAGCGGGGAGCCTGCTTCTCCCTCTCCCACTCCCCCCTGCTCATGCTCACTCTCTCGCTCTCAAATAAATAAAATCTTTAAAAAAAAAAAATCCTGGATTTTAACATAGACTGTTATGTGTTATTTACGAGAACACAAAAAAGCAATGATACAAAGAAAAATTGAAACGAAAGGATGCGGACTACAAGTGGCCTTGGCAACACCAGAGAAAGGGGAATTGAAGGCAAAAGGCACTAACTAGGAAAAAGAGATGTAACGTGATGCTAAAAGACAAAAATCCATGAAGAAAATAGAGACCTTTACACATCATACAATATGGCAGATACGAAAATCAAAACATCTAGAAATAGAAAGACTCATTAAAAACATACCTTTCCATAAACACATCGTGAGAAGTATATGCCAGATGCTATACTAAGGACACACACAAATATAATCAACAAAGTCAACTTAATAGATATGCATGGAATATACATATATACTAAAAATGGTAATAGAATACATGTCATTCTCTCATACTTGTTAAATAATTTCTTTTTTTTTAAGATTTTATTTATTTATTTGACAGAGAGAGAGAGAGACACAGCGAGAGAGGGAACACAAGCAGGGGGCGTGGGAGAGGGAGAAGCAGGCTTCCCGCGGAGCAGGAAGGACCTTGAGATCATGCCCTGAGCCGAAGGCAGACGCTTAACAACTGAGCCACCCAGGCGCCCCTGTTAAATAATTTCTAAACCCTCGTGTTCTTGGCCACAGAGGAAACGTTTATCAGTTATGAAGGGGTGATTTTTACAGACTATATCCTATATCCCAAATATAGAATTAAAAATCTATAAGAGAAAGACCACTAAAAACTTAAGAAATTAATAGTAAAACTTTTCCAAATAACTCTGGATCCAAGATAAAACTGAAATTACAAACTATCTAGAAATAAACAAAAATGAAAATATCTCATAACAAAAATCTTACATGTAGATAAACCTACGTTTAGAGAAAAATTCATAACCTTATGATTAAAAAATAAAAGTTAACAATTACTGAAATTTCCACTTCTGTTTCCTAGACTTCATGTATTTTGAGATTATCTTGTTAGAAGTGTATACCTTTACAATTGTAATATTCTTCTAATGTAATGAAATCCTACACAAAAATTAACTCAAGTTGGATCAGAGCTTAAATGTAAAAGCAAAACCTATAAAAATTCTAGTTGAAACATAGGAGAAAATCTTCAGACCCTAAGACAGGCAGTGAGTTCTTAGATACAAAACCAAAGGCAATATCAAGAAGGGAAAAAAAATGAGAAAATGTACTTCATTGAGACCAACACTTTTGCACTTTGAAAGACACCATAAAGAAATGAAAATGCAAGCCACAAACTGCAGGAAAATATTTGCAAATTATATATCTGCTAAAGGATTTGCATCCAGAATGTATACAGAAGCTCTTACAATTCAGTAATAATACAAGCCAATGTTTTAAAGGGTAGAAGATTTGAATGGACATTTCATCAGAGAAGTCATATGAATAAGCCCACAGATAGGTGCCCAACATGGTGAGCTATTAAGAAATGCAAATCAAGGGGCGCCGGGGTGGCTGAGTGGTTAAGCGTCTGCCTTCCGCTCAGGTCATGATCCCGGGGTCCTGGGGTCCTGGGGCCCTGGGGTCCCGGGATCGAGCCCCACATCGGGCTCCTTGCTCAGCGGGGAGCCTGCTTCTCCCTCTCCCACTCCCCCTGCTTGTGTTCCTTCTCTCACTGTGTCTCTCTCTGTCAAATAAATAAATAAAATCTTTAAAAAAAGAAAGAAAGAAAGAGGGGAAAAAAGAAAGAAAGAAATAGAAATGAAAACTACACAGAGAAAACCTGCCTGCCCACCAGAATGACTGTACTCAAAAAGATAGTAAGTACCAAGTACTGGGGAAAATGTTGAAAAACTGGAATCCTCATACATTGCTGGGAATGTAAAAAATACAGCCACTTTAAAAATCAGTTTTGCAGTTCCTTTAAAAATTAAACATGCATGTGGGGCGCATGGATGGCTCAGTGGGTTGAGCGTCCAACTCTTGGTTTTCAGCTCAGGTCATAATCTCAGGGTCCTGGGATCGAGCCCCGGCTCGTGCTCAGCGCAGTCTGCTTGTCCCTCTCCCTTCCCCTCTGCTCCTCCTCCTGCTTGTGGGCACTCTCTCTCTCTCTCTCGCTCTCTCAAATAAATAAATAAAATCTTTTTTTTTTAAAGTTAAACATGAATGTACTCATTGGCTCAGCAAATCCACCCTATCCATGAGAAATGAAAAACACCAGGGAGACACTGGAGGGCACAGAGAGCAGGTGGATTGTGGAGGCCAGCTGGAGCCTGGAAGAAGGGGTTAACAGAGGATGTGATGCTGATTTGGGGGGCCTTCTGCTGGAGGCCAAGCTAAATTTGGCACTTCATCAGGTGGCTAAAAGTCAGACAAAAAAAATCTGCAGGCTGAAAGATCAAAGGACCGGGCTCAGGAAAACCCTGGTCCCGAAAAATGAGAAGGGAGCACCCGAGAA
This sequence comes from Zalophus californianus, assembly GCF_009762305.2. Lineage (NCBI taxonomy): Eukaryota > Metazoa > Chordata > Mammalia > Carnivora > Otariidae > Zalophus > Zalophus californianus. The sequence continues at coordinate 209,925,794 of NC_045595.1, read as the reverse complement.
AAAGGAGTCAGAGAGGGGAGGCCCAAATTCTGTGTCTGCACTGGCCAGACCTCTGGCTGACTCCCTGAAACAGGCACACGTAGTGAAGACTGCAGATGACCTGCCCAGAATAAGACCTTAATGTGACCCTGCGCTGTAGTTAATAATAACATCAATATTTGCTCAAGTGTAACAAATGTGCCACGTGACCGCAAGACGCTAATAAAACGGGACATTGTGGGGGCTGGGGGTGGGACACGTGAGCATTCCCTGTACTTTCTGGTCAATTGTTGTATCAAATTGAAGCTGCTCCAAAAAATAATTAAAGTTTTTTTTAGTGTTTAAAAAACTGCGAGGTTAGGGGCGCCTGGGTGGCTCAGTCAGTGAAGCATCTGCCTTCGGCTCAGGTCATGATCTCGGGGTTGCGGGATGGAGCCCTGGGTTGGGCTCCCTGCTCAGCGAGGAGTCTGCTTCTCCTTCTCCCCCTGCTCCTTCTCTCTCCCTCTCCTCTCTCTCTCTCTCTCTCTCTCTCAAAATAAGTAAATAAATAAAAATCTTTAAAAACTACAGGGTTGATCTTTGGAAACTTGAAGGTATAGGTGAAGAAGAAGTGCCAAAACTCCCGGGGCAGATGGGCGAGGAAGGGCTCGAGAAGCTCTAAGAACAGGGCACACTCGGGTAGATTTACCACAAAGCCAAAACCCCGAGCAGCCGACCGCATCCCCCAGGAGGGCCCAGAGGACATTGCCTTTATTTTTTTTAAATTTTTTTATTATGTTAATCACCATACATTACATCATTAGTTTGTGATGTAGTGTTCCATGATTCATTGTTTGTGCATAACACCCAGTGCTCCACGCAGAACGTGCCCTCTTTAATACCCATCACCAGGCTAACCCATCCCCCCACCCCCACCCCTCTAGAACCCTCAGTTTGTTTCTCAGAGTCCATCGTCTCTCATGGTTCGTCTCCCCCTCCGACTTACTCCCCTGGACATTGCCTTTATTAAATCAAAGTAAGTGTACCAGTGAAAGGGACAACCACCTTCTTAAAAAAAAAAAAAAAAATCAGCGGTGGCTCTCCCCAAAGGCTCAAGCTGACAGTGGACAAACTGGGCTTTTGACACAATGGGGTAATAAAAAGCCCAAAACAATAGAGGCCCGGTGGCAGCACCTAACCCTCAGGGTCCATCCAATTAGCGTAGTGCGCAGAGTGGCATCCGTGGAGGCCTGGCCTGCACAGAGCTACAGAGAGATCATCAGGACAGACATGCCCAAGGTCAAGAGAGACGGGCAGCCAACGAGAACACAGTCCAGGCTATAAACCACAAGAAGCCAAGGATGGATAAGCAAGAGAGTGAGGGCAGCCACTCCACAACAAGCCAATCCCTCGTCCAGGCACCTGTGTCACTTCTCAGACCCAGAACCCCAGAGAGAGGAGAAGCAGACAACGGGTAAGGAAGGACCCTGCGGCACCACCGCAAGAGTATAACGTAATGATTCCCCAAGTCCTTCCCCAAAGGGACTGTGGTTCTTTACTCACGTAAGCACACAATGGGGAAGGAGACATACACACACATCTCAAGGATGTTGGACACAGCGTCTGAGGGAGCAGAGAAATGGGCACAAACTTGGGGAGAAAATGGAGCCAACTGATGTTTTCATGGGAGAAAGAAAAGCATGTTTGTGTGCTTATCCACCAGTAAGGAGATAAGAAATGATGGTATCGGAGAGGGAGTGGAAACTGAGGCAGCAGTGCCCTGGAGTAAGGGGCAGGGATGGGTCCTAGGCACAAGCAGGAGAATCTGTCTACACTGGAAGCCTGGACAGCTCCTCTGTGGCACGGCACACGGACACGCACGGGCCAGGGCAGGTGTGGTAGGAGTATATCGATGTTCTATCCAACACTCGCAGGAAGGAGGAGGCAAGGCCGTGGGATGAGGGTGAGGATGGAGGAAGTGTGGCAGGAGTCTGAGAAGGGGCACACTCCTGGAATCAATGTCTAGGGGAGTGGAGCAAATGGACCAGAAAAACACAGTGCAATGCAATTGCACTGGTTGTAGATTTTGTTTATCAAAGTATAGCTGACATGCAATATCGTATTAGTTTCAGGTGTATGACGAGGTCAGGAACTGAAGTAAGACTGTAAGCATGGTTGTGTATTTTCCTCCAGCTCCATTCGGCTGACTGGGTGCCGGCCAAGAGCTGGTGGTGAACTGGATTAGCCGGGTGTCATTTTGTCAAGTGAGCGTCGTGGTAAAGCAGAAGAGAAGGAGCTGAGAACGTGCAAACCTGATGACTCTAATGTTTGACCCGGAAAGGTCACCAGTGAGGGGAGAAGAGAGGCTCAGGGAGGCAGGAGGAAGGACAGCGGAAAGGGGTTAGGATCACTGAGCTGTGCGTAGGTTCCTGAAGAGTCCAAGGATTGGCAAAGTCCTTGACAAGACAGAGGTAAGCCAAAATGCCAAGAGGTGGTGGGCAGAGACTGGGGGGCACAATGAGATTTGGAGGAGTTGCAGTTATTGGTAATGACACAGTCCAGGGCAGTGCTAGAGAGTTCCAGGGGAACTCGTGATGATAGAAATGTCTGTATCTGCACTAGCCAAGATGGCAGGCACTGGCCACAGCCACTTGAAACATGGCTGATGCAACTGAGGAATGAGACTTTACTTATTCTTAATTCTTTTTTTTTTAATTTCATTATGTTATGTTAGTCACCATACAATACATCCTTAGTTTTTGATGTGGTGATCCGCGATCCATTGTTTTCGTATAACGCCCAGGGCTCCATGCAGTACGTGCCCTCCTTCATACTCATCACCGGGCTAACGCATCCCCCCACCTCCTCCCGTCTAGAACCCTGTTTGTCTCTCAGAGTCCATCGTCTCTCATGGTTCCTCTCTCCCTTCATCCCCCCCCCTTCATTCTTCCCTTCCTTCTCCTAATGTCCTCCCTGCTGTTCCTTATTTTCCACAAATTAGTGAAACTATATGATAATTGACTTTCTCTGCTTGACTTATTTCACTTGGCATAATCTCCTCCAGTCCCATCCATGTTGACGTAAAAGTTGGGTATTCATCCTTTCTGATGGCTGAGTAATATTCCATTGTCTATATGGACCACATCTTCTTTATCCATTCATCTGTTGAAGGGCATCTCGGCTCTTTCCACAGTTTGGCTATTGTGGACATTGCTGCTATGAGCATTGGGGTGCAGGTGCCCCTTCTTTTCACTACATCTGTGTCTTTGGGGTAAATACCCAGTAGTGCAATTGCTGGGTCATAGGGTAGCTCTATTTTTAAATTTTTGAGGCACCTCCACACTGTTTTCCAAGGTGGCTGTACCACCTTGCATTCCCACCAACAGTAGAAGAGGGTTCCCCTTTCTCCACAATCTCTCCAACATTTGTTGTTTCTTTCCCTGTCCATTTTTGCCATTCTAACTGGTGTAAGGTGGTATCTCAATGTGGTTTTGATTTGAATTTCCCTGATGGCTAATGGTGATGAACATTTTTTCATGTGTCTGTTAGCCATTTGTATGTCTTCTTCAGAGAAGTGTCTTTTCATATCTTCTGCCCATTTTTTGACTTGATCATTTGTTTTTTGGGTGTTGAGTTTGAGAAGTTCTTTATAGATCTTGGATACCAGCCCTTTATCTGTAGTGTCATTTGCAAATATCTTCTCCCATTCTGTGGGTTGCCTCTTTGTTTTGTTGACTGTTTCCTTTGCTGTGCAGAAGCTTTTTATCTTGATGAAGTCCCAAAATTTCATTTTTGCTTTGTTTCACTAGCTTTTGGAGATGTATCTTGAAAGAAGTTGCTGTGGGCCATGTCAAAGAGGTTACTGCCTATGTTCTCCTCTAGGATTTTGATGGATTCCTGTCTCACACTGAGGTCTTTCATCCACTTTGCAATGGAAAAAAAAAAAAGGTCTTTCATCCACTTCAATAAATGGTGCTGGGAAAATTGGACAGCCACATGCAGAAGAATGAAACTCGACCATTCTCTAACACCATTCAGAAAGATAAATTTACTCTTAATTCTAACTTATTTAAATGTAAATAGCTACATGTGACTAGTAGCTACCATAATGGACAGCACAGGTGTATTATATGAATGGAGGCCTCTGGGATTTGTCCTGCATAACCGACCACCCTGACCTGCATGTATGCAAGCCCATTAAGGAATGTTGTGTGTGAGACCCGTGCCGCATAGGTGACCTCAGGAACCTGGTTAGTGGACATTAGCTGGCCTCCAGGTCAGAACTGGCCCTTTTGGTCTGGACACCAAGAGCTATGAAATTTGCTTTGCATCCCCTCCTGCTCCAGGGTGGGCTGGGCCCCCAGAATGGAATCAGGAGGGGAGGCGAGCACACCCAGACCAGGCTCCTTGAAGATATAAAGACATGATAACCTAGGAATGCAGTTCGTACCAAACTGCAAGTAGGTGAATAATTGTTTAACTTCAGACCCCATCATTTGCTCTATAAATATGGCCCTATGGGGATGGTCAGTTGGAAGTCTCAGCTGAGGGGAGGACGCTCCGCCCAGGCCTCTCCATCGGGACTCCAGCCTGGCTGTCTCCACGGGGTTTCCCCAGCTAGTGAGGTTGGATGTTGTAAGAACCCGATTTGATGGAAATCTGTCTTATTCTCCTTACTGCTTACTATTGCCCTCGTCTATACACAGATTTCCCTTTTCTTCTGTTTCGATTAGATTTTTATAATACCGATAAATTGTTTCGCCCCTTCAAAACAGAGAGTATGGCTGCCGTGAATCTTTTCTTCAGAACAACAGGTGTACGGCATTATGAGACACGAAAGTAAGGAGTCTGGATGGAGTACAAGACGTCGTTGTGGGAAGAGAGGTGTTCAAGATCCTCCCTGTTAGACTAATCAGCTCCATGAATTCAAATCACAAAGAATCAAGGCTGGAGTGGGAAGGGGGACAATGACAGTGAGCCAGGAGCTGAAATCCCTAAGCATGAGGGGACGTGACCCAGGAGCCATCAGCAGAGGATTGCAGCAGGAGGGAGAGAGGGACGCGGTCTGATGACGCGAGATTCAGAGCTGAGGAGTTTAGGGAGGTCTGGAAGGGGCAATGAGGAGCAGAAGGGACACCTCTGCTCCAGGGCGTTCCAGAAGGTGCCGTGGAATGACTTAAGCAATTGAGGAGGAATAGGAAAGACAGGGGATGTTCAGACAGCTCCGGGTGCCGGGCGTGAGGAGGACAGGAATGACCTGGGATTCCAAACGGAGATGAGTCCATCGTGCTGCGGGTGGAGTTACAGGTGTTGATGGTGGACAGACATAGATGATCCTGGTTCCCTCTCCTCCCTGCAGATGGATGCCAGGATTCATGGAGAAGGCAGCATCCAAGACTGTCTCCTGGGAGGGATTACAGAGACCGGGAGAGGGATGCTCCTTTTTCAGGGACAGGAATACCCTATTTCACGCATCTGGGTTTACTCCCGGCCCTTGTCAATGGGCATGAAAGAGTCAAGAGGCCATGAAAGATGTCTCTCAAGTGGGAAAACACTAAAATAAAGATGACGTTCTCCCTCCATGAACCTATAAGTGCAGGGCAATCGCAATGAAAACTCCAGGTGATAGACATTGGGGAGGGTATGTGCTACGGTGAGCGCTGTGAATTGTGCAAGACTGTTGAATCACAGTTCTGTACTTCTGAAACAAATAACGCAACATATTTTAAGAAAAAAGAAAAAGAAGAAGATAACAGGAGAGGAAGAAAAGGGGAGTAAGTCAGAGGGGGAGACGAACCATGAGAGATGATGGACTCTGAAAAACAAACTGAGGGTTCTAGAGGGGAGGGGGGTAGGGGGATGGGTTAGCCTGGTGATGGGTATTGAGGAGGGCACGTTCTGCATGGAGCACTGGGTGTTATGCACAAACAATGAATCATGGAACACTGCACCAAAAACTAATGATGTAATATATGGTGATTAACATAACAATAAAAAAATTAAAAAAAAAAAAAAGAAAACTCCAGGTGAATGTTTTGAGGAATTCAATAAGCTCATTTTAAGATTTATATATTAAGATTAATAAAGGTCTCTAAATGCTAAGTCAACCTTTAAAAAGCCAAGGGAAGTAGTGGGCTTGTCCAAATAGACATTTAGACACCCCTCAAAGTTACAGAAATAAAAAAACAGTGCGCTACTGGCACAAAAGCAGAAAATATATCAAGGGGACAGATAGAGAATACAGAGCAAAATCTATGTCCATATGGGAGTGTAATATATAGTAGAGATGGGAGCAAAAACCAGCAGGAGGGAGCACGTTGCTTAGCAGATCTATTGGGGAAATTGTGAGTATATCAAGCAAAATGAAATTGAATCTCTAGCTAATACATAAACAATAGTGAGCCCCAAGTGGATCTCATACTACACAAGAAAGGTAAAACTATGACGTTGGTAAAAGGAGATATAAGAGAATATCTTTATCATTTATAGATAGGGTAGGACTTCTTAAACAGAACTTCAAGTGCATGGCAAAACTAGTAAGTTTCATTAAATTTAGATGAGGGACTTTAAAAAAGATCACCACAGACGAAGATGGTAGATGACAGGATGAGACAAGATTTTGCAATGATAAAACCAAGGTATCAAAAACGTGGAACAGGAAATGTCTGCAAGCCAACAAGAAAGTCGGAAATAGAGTCATTACAGATACAATTAAGTTGAAGCTGACAAGATGAGATCATCCGAGATCTGGTGGTTTCCTTCTAAGAGAGGAAAAGACACACAGAAGCACCGCCACATGAAAATGGAGACAAAGATTGGACAGACGCAGACACAAGCCAACAAATGCCTGGAGCCACCAGAGGCTGGACAAAATAAGGAAGGATCCTCCCTAGAGCCTTTGGAGGGACCACAGCCCTGCTGACACCTTGGTTTTGGACTTCTGGCCTCCAGAACTGTGAGAGAATCCATTTTTGCTGTTTTAAGTCACCACGTTTGCTGTACACATCCTCTGGGATTTTCACCCAAGCAGCTGTCTCAGCGGAAAGCTAAAAAGCTGGATCAAGCACAGCTTGCCCTATTAATTGGGACCAAAGGCCCACATCACACAATATTCAATAAATGAGGCTGTGCATCGTGTCATTTCCGTAGGAGACACCTACAGAGGTTTGCTCCTACAGGGAGCTGAGAACCACAGACCCAGAAGCAGTCTTGGAAGTAGTAGGGTGGCGGTATTTTGGTTAGTCTTCCTGAAATTTTCCCAGGGCCATAAAGTAAGAGAAGCCCCCATTGCTCTGCAGAGACCCAACTGCTTCTCCAATCACAAGACATTCTACACCCACCACTAAAACACCAAGTCAACCTCAGGGACCCTCTTGCTGGTTAAAGATTGCTGATCTCAGAAGTCACAAAAGAGGCTAATGATTTAACTCCATAGCCTTTTCCAATTTCTGCATGAGAGAAAAACACAACATCATACCCAAAGTCAGAAGACAAATGGCAATCTATCCTCGATAAGTATGACATATAGAGACAGAGCTTATTTCTTCACTATACAAAGAGCTCTTAGTAATCAGTAAGGAGCCACCAATTGGGAGAGAAAACAGGATTGGAATAATAAATATGCACATACAAGCATAGGAAAATTGTCTCAAACTGGCTCATAGTCACAGAAACTAAGACAAAAATAATAAAAATAAGTTACTTTCAATGTTGGCAAAAATTTAAAGTTTAAGTATGAGAAACAGAACCATTCTTACACACGGTGGGCTGGCTCATAAGTACAATAACTGCAGAAGGAGTTTGGCAACATTTACTTAAAATATACAAACTAACACAGTTTAAATTCTTAAAATACTGTTTAAGAATGTAGCCTATGGATATTTGCATAAATATAGAGTAGTGGGTATATAGAAATGCTCACAGTAGCATTATTTATAATAGCAAGTAAGTAGAAACTACCGCCAAAGTCTAGACTATAAGCCTGGGTAAGTCAGTATAGTAACATTGACTTTGGCTTTTCAAAACAATAAGAAAAATCTACATGTGCTGTTATGGAAACATTGCCCGGATATTTTACGTAGAAAGGGAAAAAAGAACAAAATGTATTATCCCATATTATCCTATATTTCCTACCCTTTACACTACACTATAGCTTCTTATCATTCCACAACTTGCTTTTTCACTTATAGGAAACATATATTTGAATTCTAGAAGAATATACAAAAACTACATTAATAATTTTTATTAATTATTAATACATTACTAATTAGCCTTTATTAAATAGTTACTTCCGAAGACTGGGAAAAGGATCAGCAAGTAAAACGGAATTTTTACTTTCCCTTCTGTTTGACTTTTTTCCTTTTTACCATGAGGATGAATTATGTTTATGATTTCGAAAGATGATGCTGCTGTTAAAGGTGATTGGGGTTGGGGAGACCTCACCCTGTAGGTCAGGGGTACTTGGTGCAAACTTACAGCTATTCCTGTGAGGCCCTGTTTATTGATATCCTGACATCTTTTATGCCCATACTTTGAGGCTTTTACCCTTTCAAGAAAGTTCTTGACCTTCTTTGGGTTGTCATTACACATGTGCACAGTTAATTGGATCTTTTGGAGTGTGTTAGGATTTGCCTCTGCCCTATAACTTCTACTGCTGCATTGCTGACAGAGACAGAGACAGAAACAACAAGAAGGAAAGAGAGGGAGACAGAGAGGGGGCTGCAAGCATGTCTCCAGCCCTGGCCAGCTTTGTGGAGGTGTCAAGGGCCCTATCACTAGGAGCCTAACAACCCTCAACAGAGGTGGTTACTTTTCTGAGTTTGTTCCCCGGGGAGACTCCACCAATCTTCGTGGCTCAGGGGGGTCAGAGAGGCAATATCCTTGCACCCACAGCCCAGAACCCCACGACTCCCTGGCCCACCTTGCACCACCCCATAGGGAGCTCACGTATTTCGGAGCACAGCAAGGAGGTGTGGGGGAGCACTTGCCCTTGGGCAGTCAGAGGCCCCCCAACCCCATTAGGAAGCACTTATGTCTATTCTGAGCTGAGGGTCTTGGAGGCACCATGAGCCGTGCTAGGCACTTCCGGTATATTTTCATGTAATACGCACATTGCCCCTGTGTGTCAGGTCCTGGCATTCTTCACAGCTCTCCTGATGGCACCAAGGCCACTCAAGGTCACACAGCCATAAAGAAGAAGAGTCAGGAGGCCTGCCCCTTCTCCCCACCCCGGCAGAGTCCTAGACTCATGACTTCACACACAGACACTGGCAGATCCCGCCCATCCACTGGAAGATGCAGTCAGACCTTCAACTGCTTTGATTCTTGAGTTGAAGATCCACAGGATACTGTGCTGTCAAAGATTTGTAACCCTAGTTCAAGGCTCCAGGAGTGGAAATGAACCTGGACACCTGTTTATAATTCCCTGCCTTTGGAATTCCTGTAGTCGCTCCCTTTTCCCCAGTTGCTGAAGGGGAACTCATCTCCAGACACTGAATCCCAATTCTTCTTTGTTGGAAAAAGAACCTTCTTCCCTTTGCCACAGTTGGATGCTGTGTACAGAGCAGAAAGTTTTGTCAATCCCATGGCGAACCCTATGGTGAGCCGTAAAACCCAGAAGTTGAAGCCGACATCTTGAATAACTTCAAACACAAGCCAAGAATTAGGCTAACCCTTACTGGACCTTCCCACCACCACCTTCTGTACTGCAGTCATAGTTTTTAAAGAATGTCTGGTTAGCACATTGTCTGATTAACAGCCATCAGGGAGCCATGAAGCACGTACCAACGTCTAAAACCCTGGTGCAGAACCCTTACTGTCCCCGTGCTCAGCACACTATGTAGACTAAATCATTTTTAATATTCACAACATTCAGAGGGTTAGTATTATTTGTATGCCCGTTTTATCACCCAAAATGGGGGTTTAATAATTCACCGAAAATTTCACACCTGGAAAATAAGAAACGCAAAATCAAGCCACAAAACCTAAGATTTTACCACTGTAACCTTCAGTGTGGCTCTTGTCGTGGATCAAAAGGACTGGAATTCAGGCACATTTTACTGTCCTAAAATTTTCAAACTAAGCACTCCTCTTTTTCTAGAATTTAAAAGTGAGCCTCTTTTCAGGTTCAACAACTTCCCATCCCATTTTGTTACCTTCAGATCTATTTTCTCTTGAATTCATTACGTGGATCTGCCAGTTGACAATAAACTCTAAATTATGTGACAAAAGCAGGCAACCTTAGAAATAATGCATCACGGAAAAGGTGCTATTTTTAAGCCCCTTCACGTTTTTTAAAGATTTTATTTATTTATTTGAGAGAGCAAGAGAGTACCAGCAGGGGGGAGGGGCAGAGGGAGAAGCAGGCGCCCTGCTGAGCAGGGAGCTGGACTCTGACTTAAGGCTGGATCCCAGGACCCCGGGATCATGACCGGAGCCGAAGGCAGATGCTTAACCGACTGAGCCACCCAGGCGCCCCTAGCCCCCTTCATTCCTGATGGAGAACGAATGGCAAAACCAACTAAGCCAGCAGCAAAGGAAGGATAATATTCCAACAGTAGGAACCATCTTAAAGTCATTTGAGAAAGGACGGCATTTAGAGTCCCTTTTAGACATTCGAGACAGCTTTGGTCACTGTGTTTTGGGGGCACAAAACGAGAAAGATCGAAAGGACGTGTCCAGACTACGTGGCCGAGCATCCAATGCGCTGGTGTGGGAACACGACGTGCAAGGAAGTCATGACACCTTTCAGGAGAGGAGTCAAATCACAGGAGGACATGCATCAGGTTTGCCAGCATTTTTTATTCGTTTTTTCATAAAATGATTAACGATGCGAAGATAAAACTCACCTCTTTCCTTCACGGGTCCTTGGGCTGACGGTTTGTCAGCCACTGTCACAACCCCAGGCTCTCCTGGGCCCCCTTGAACACAAAAAAGGCTTTGTTATAGGAATTAGCCTCCCGCCCTGAGCTCTGAGAGCCACTTCACTGAGGCAATGCCGTCACCATGGTTACCAGGCCCTCCGCTGCGGTTTCCACACCTCACCACAAAAACCTCAGGGGGGGGAAAAATAAATAAAACTTAAAGCTGGGCCACATGCTAGTAAATTAGCCTAGATTATTAGTCATTGACGTCAAATATAAAAAACTATTTTGGAAGAGGAAAGAAATATGCAAAGAGGATTTTAGAAAGTCATCTGTAATTGCTAAGCTATTTGGAGTTTCAAATCAACAAATAGGGTTGTCAGGAAAAATAGAATGCTTTCCCGATTACAGATATTTCTCGAAAACAGACTGGTTCCTCAGTGTCTATTCGTGCAGTTTCTACTGGTTTTATTCTTGAATGGAGAACCGCCATGACCCTCTGAGTTAGGAGAATAATCCATCTGGGTGTCAGTATTTGAGAGCACCGTAAGCACAGTGTGGTCTTAGCAATAGGAATTTGTGCTTTTATGTAAATGGCTTTACAATATGTCTATTTCATGTCTTGGTGGGAATCCCATGATGAGTCGCTTCAATAGGGAAAAAACAACACTCCTCTTCAAACATGTATTACTGATACAATAAAGTAAAAATAATAGTGACCGACTAAAAACCATCATTTATGTTTTGCAGGCATGAATTCTTTTCCAGAAGTCAGAATTGCTTACAGTGAATCACAGATGTTCCATACTGGATCCTAGAGGATCCTGGGGGGATAGCCAGCAACCCTGAAGGAGCTGCGGGAGGGATCTCTGGAGAGACGGCCAGAGGCTGGCCCCACGCACCAACCATGGTGAGCGCATTACATGCGGAAGGAAATGACCAGCTCCATGTGGGCCAGAATCTCGACTGTCATTAGGAGGGTAAGGTCAACCCAATCTACATAAATATAGCACGATATGAGGGGCGGTTACTATTTACCCTGAAATTTTGCAAAGTTTACAACAAGGCCTGAGGACAACTGAATTATGCCAAGAGGGAAAACCATGTTTTTTTTTTTTTCTGCACAATTACGAGTTAAAGGTAAGCGGCCATATGGAGCCATAGAAACAGCCATGCCCACAGTAGTTAAGAACCCCAGCTTTGAGAAGAAGGAGAAGATAGCAGGAGGGGAAGAATGAAGGGGGGCGGAATCAGAGGGGGAGACGAACCATGAGAGACGATGGACTCTGAGAAACAAACTGAGGGTTCTAGAGGGGAGGGGGATGGGGGGACGGGTCAGCCTGGTGACGGGTATTAAAGAGGGCACGTTCTGCGTGGAGCACTGGTGTTATGCACAAACAATGTATCATGGAACACTACATCAAAAACTAATGATGTAATGTATGGTGATTAACATAACAATAAAAATTTTTAAAAAAAGAGCCCCAGCTTTGAAGTCGGGCAAATCTGGGGTCAAATCCCAGCCCTTGGGAGCCAGGAGAACTTTGGTGAGCTACACATTGTTTGTGGGCGTCAAACTCCTTGAGGCAAAGCGGGGATGGTAACACCAACTGCGCGGCTTAATGAGACACCGCAGGTGAAGTGTTTGACACAGCGCTTGGAACGCAGCAAACGGTCAGTAGGTGGGAGCTATAATAACCACGAGAAGCCAGAAGGTGAAGGAGGAGGCGGGTTGAAGAAAGAAAGAGGAAAACCGGAAGAAGGGGGAAGGAACAGGAGGAGAAAGGAGGGACGGAGATGGAGCTGGCGAGGAGGAAGCAGAAGGAGAAGAAGGGGCAGAAGAACCAGAGGGAGGCTGGGCGGTGGCAGTATTTCCAGCGTCTACAACATCCTGCTGTATAGAACCGGAGGGAGAGACGGTGAGCGGTGGCTTTTAGGTAAGGGGTCAAACCCTGACTCTAGCACGTCTATATTCACGACTCCTGACCCATCTCTGTTAGTTCCAGAATTTACCATTTGATCTTCCCTTCAGACCACATAAGTTCACTTTTTTGCTTATAGTTTGACTGGAGGAAAGAACCCAGCCAACTACCTCCCCCTGAAACGGGAATATTACGTAGGAGACCAAAGGAGGCTCCAGCTTGAGGTGCTTCCGAAACTCTCCATCTTCCCCTGTTCCCTTTCTCCTCTTGTCTCTGTGGAATGGTCGTCCCGTTCCTACATCTGTTCTCCAGAGTGTAGCCAAGAAGGGGGTCTCAGAGGCTGGGCTGTTCCTCGGAATCACTCAGGGCCACTAAGCCACCTTCCTCCTGGAGGGAACCGGCTGGACTGCTAGCCACAGGAAATATAAGAGGTCATCTACCACCGTTGGCTCCAGAACTGGGCCTGGGAGGCAGGGAGCAAAGATTGCCAAAGAAATGAGGCTTCAGGAAACAGTGCTGCCCTGATGTGTCCATCTTTTGTGGAGACATTTCCACGGAATGTTTTAAACTAAGAACCAGGGTGATTTCCCTGGTTCCAAGAGCAAGGCAGCGGTGCCATTCCAGGACTCTGGAACGGCAGATCCAACTCTCTGCGTGTGTATGCATGTGTGCATGCGTGTGTGTGTGTAAGTCAAGCATTTGAAATATAATTTATGGATTGTTAGAAATCAACTCTCGCTCGTTACCCACATCAAACATTTCATCCAATAACAATATATATGGTCCAGAATAATGAAGAGCTGCCCACATTCACAGCCTCCAACACAAGAACTTGACCGGGTCTGAAGATATGCAGAGGAATGATGCTGGGTGTCGGCCAAAATTTTAGTGAGGAGCTCATAATGTAGCTCAATCATTTCATAGTGTACCTAAAACAAAGAGCACTGAAATCCCTGTAACACTACAAGCACTCTCTGACACAAGCCTGTTCAGCATCTTCATGGACTTAAGATTCGTACAGACTTGGCTTGTCTACCTGGCAGCTGTCATTGCCTTTCAGACCACCTCCTCAGTGTATGGCCACCCTCCCCACCAACGGCCTCCGCACCCTTACTGGCAGCATTCCCAAGTACTTCCGGGTTCCCCAGACAACGCATTTCAGGATTATCTAGAGCCCTGAGATGTAAGATTTAGTGCTATGTACCCTCCCGATACATTAGCTATGGCTTATTTTCTGTATTCTGATGCTCCGACAGCCGGGGAGAGTCTCTTGCTAACCCTGGAGAGACTGTGCTTGCAGGACCAGTCAATTCCTAGAGACAGTGGACAACGTGCATGCTTTTCAAATTGCAAACCCACCAATCCAGAGCCCACGCCCCTGACCACTTTCTCTCATACTCTGGGCCACTACCCCCTGCCCTCATCACCTGGGGCCAGGTACCAAACAATGAGGGACAGTCCCTATGCCCCGCCCCAGCATCTGCTGAAATTATTCCAACTAGCCTGTCCCAGGCCTGCTTACCCTGCAAGGCCATGTCTTCCTGTAGGAACCATAGTAAAAGCTCCTGCCCCCATTTCCCCCCTCCCTCTGTCTCCTGACCCACCTGGCGCTTCCCTGTGTGTCCCCCTTGCCCCCCCCCCCCCCCCCCCCCCCCCCGTGGCAAAGCGTGGTGCACGCCCTCCTTTGGGAACTGTGAGTAACAAATTATCATTTCAATGGCAATTGTCTCCTAATCTGTCGGCCTTACTGAGCCTCACATTTCCTGAAAACACACTGTATTTGAAAACATCAAGGAAACAAAGTTTTCCTGGAGGGAAGGGAGTTAAGGATTGAAGTTTAGTTGCGGGGACCACACAGTTGTAGGCAAAGTGACCCCAGGAAGGAGTCTTTAGTCATCCCTGAGAGAACAGTCTTCCGTCTTACAAAGTTTTCCATCTGTGCTAATGTTTTCATCCCAAACCTTGGGTCCCTACTTACAGTGATTTACCACAAAAACATCCCCATTTTTATTCTCTTTCCCTTTCTGAGCAACCATCTTTTTATCGTCTTTTTAAAATGACTTTCTTGTGCCAGCTTTAATGTCCATATAGTTACATTTATACAGTTATTCAACACATTTATTGAGCACCGACTGTAGGCACTGTTCTGGGCCCAGGGGATACAACAGTAAACAATACAGACAAAAATCTCTAATCACGTGGAGTTTATAATCCAGTGGGACAAGCCAGACACTAAACAACTTGAATAAATGGTATGTTGAGTTGGGCTTTAGCAGGACAATAAGGCAGAAAAGGGAGAAAATATGTGCCAAGAAGGTGGGGAGTTCACATTTTTTATAACAGCTTTCTTGAGATATAATTTAGATACCATAAAATTCACCCTTGTATGCTGTTCAGTTCTGCGGTTTCTAGTGTATTCACAGAGTTGTGCAACCTTCCGCACTGTCTACTTCCAGGATATTCTCATTTTCCATCCCCTCCCCAAAAAACATCATAACCATTAGCATTCCCTCCCTGTTGCCCTGTGTCCCCAGCTCCCAGCACCACTAATCTACCTTCTGTCTCTGGATTCGCCTGTTATGGGAATTTCATATAAATGGAATCAGACAGTCTCTGGCTTTTTGTGTAGTTTCTTTCAGTCACCATAACGTTTTTAAGGTTTGTTTATGTGACAGCATGTGTCTGTATTCCGTTCCTTGTCATGGATGAATAGTATTCCACTGTATGCATTTCCTATAATTTGTTTATTCACTCGTTAGTTGATGGGTACTTGGGTTTTTTCCACTTTTTGGCTACTGAGAATAACGCTACTGTGAACATTTGTGCACAAGGTGCTATGTGGACTCATGTCTTCATGTCTCTTGGGGATATACCTAGGAGTGGAGTTGCAGGGTCATATGGTAACTCTACGTTTCACCTTTGGGGAGACAGTTCTATTTTGAATCAAGTGATCAAGGAGGTCTTGCTGATAAAATGACATCAAGCAGACATCGGAAGGAGGTGATCTAAATAAGCCATACCTAGAAATGGGCAAGGGTGTGCCAGGCAGAGAACAGCAAGGTCAAAGACAAGAACATACCTGGCATGTCTGAGGAATAGCCAAGTACACTAGCGTGCTGCTTTAGGATCTTGTAATATCCAGATTTGAGTCCCAGCTTGGCCACCAACTCTATTTAGTAGGAAAAGCACAAACACCCCTCGAGATAACAAGTATACCACGGTGAGCCAAACGTGACAGTCAAGATCAGACCAGTCCAAATTCGGCCACATGAAAGTTGTCATTATTTTCTTTTTTTTTTCAAGATTTTATTTATTTATTTGACAGAGAGAGAGACACAGCCAGAGAGGGAACGGAAGCAGGGGGAGTGGGAGAGGGAGAAGCAGGCCTCCCACGGAGAAAGGAGCCCGACACGGGACTCAATCCCAGGACCCCGGGATCATGACCCGAGCCGAAGGCAGACGCTTAACGACTGAGCCACAAAGGACCCGTAGTAGAAGGGTTTGTTTGCCTTTCCTTCCTTGCTTCTTCCTTTTGACTTAGAAAGTAAGTCCACTCGAAGGGATGGAATTATGCCACTTGTCTTAGGAGGCGAAACAACTGTGACAGATCCATGTCCATGCACAAACTCTACGTACACATAAAATGCAATCGTTGTAGTGTTTTTATCCACTAAACTAACATTTCACCAAGATAATCTTTGCCTTTGGAAAATCCACAGTGGGGGCAGGTGTCCTCCTATGAACGAAACAGGAATTTGAGCCAAATTTAAGTAAATCTTAAAGGATAGCTAATCTTACTTGACGTCAACATTATCCTGGTAAAAGGAAAGAGGCGTCTGGGACCTCTATTACATCATATTTTTCATAAAACTTACCTGCAATTGCACCTTTGAGAAGAATCTTATTGTCGCTTGCAAAACATCTTTCCAGTTCTTGGGTATGTTTCTAGGTTCTTCCTTTGTCCTCCCCAAGATAAATCAAATGAACTTTTAACCAAGATTAAACCTCCACAAAGGAATTACAGGGAATGGTTCACAGTCTTAGAGAACTATGTCCACCGTCTGCAATCATTTCTCCTTGGGTCTCCGTGTGATCGCAGGAGGAACGGTGGCTTGATGCATTGCCTCCAGGGGAGCTATGCGTTCCATCTGGAAGCTCCCTGCTCTCCTTCTCCCGCTCAGTGTTTCCATCTCTGGTGTCATAATATTCTTCCAATACATGCACACACACGCACGCACACACACCGCAACACCTGTCTTTCCGGCATCACTTCCTGACAGTTTTAGAATAATCTGCTATTGCTTTTGTCCCTAAGCTATGTGTGTGCTTTCAGTTCCAAAATACAACCTCACCAGGGGAAAGACTGGATGGGCAAAATAGGAATCTCCACCTTCATCATTATTTAAAATCAAAGTCCCAGGGGCACCTGGGTGGCTCAGTCGGTGAAAGCGTCTGCCTTCGGCTCAGGTCGTGATCCTGGGGTCCTGGGATCGAGCCCCGCATCGGGCTCCCTGCTCAGTGTGGAGCCTGCTTCTCCCTCTCCCTCTTCCCTATCTCCCCGCTCGTTCTCTCTCTCTCTCTCTTTCTCAAATGAATAAAATCTTAAAAAAAGATCAAAGATTCAAACCCCCAGAGACTTACAGCTTTTCTGCCCAGAAAAGCCATACTTCATTGCATTCAGTTGATTTTCCATGCAAGACACACCATGATTGCACCCTCCCTCCAACCAGGTCAGCAAAGAGTGAAGACTGTATAAGTGCAAAATCCAAGCATTAAGTTTGTTTTTCTTTTTTTTTTTTAATTGAAGTATAGTTGACACGTTACATTAGTTTCACATAGTTTTTCGTTCTCAAAACCTGTTTCTTCTTTACTTCCTACTATTTTTTTAATTTTTAGTTTTTAAAGGGAGTGCACATGCCCATGTCTTAGAGTGGTATCTGCAGGGAATGAATCCACAAGCATTCAGTTGGAATACAGTAGCCAGCATGTCGGGAGCCCTCTGTGTGCGGTGTTGGCACCCACTAACCCATTCATCTTTGGCAACAACCGTGAAGTAGCGGTTATGTTACCCATTTTACAGATAAGAAAACTGAGGTGTTATGAAGGCATGTGACTTGCCATAATTCACCAAAGATCAACATGTGAGGAAAGAACAGAACCAAAAGTCAAAAGTGAGGCTGTCTGACCCCAAATCTGTGCTCAAAACTGTTCCACCAAGTCTGCCTATTCCATGGCATGACCAGAAACACTTGGAAACAGACGTGAATCCAATTTTTTATGCTGAAAGTGTGTATACGAATCGTGAAGGGAGAAAACAATGCTTAGTTGGGGTTTTAAATACTAAAAATTGGGGTGAGAACATGACTACAGAACACGGCCTGTACTTTTCTGTTTTGAAAACAACTTTTAGCCAAGAGCTATATTCAAACTATGCAACAATTTTGTGTCATGGGGGCCAGCCAAGGGGGAACGGGCCATGGCCAAGCCATTGGAACAGGGTTCTGGAGGCCTCCTGCAGAGATGGGTGTTGACCCTTTAGTTGCTGGATCTGGGGGCAGCAGAGAGGAAAGGGCCCACGGGGAGGGGCCAGGGTGTCACACTCTTCACCTCCTACTGGAGAAGTGGTTCAACATTTTGTCAATCAGTGTCTTCAACCCAGTGCCGTCCAGCACAGGTCGGGCCAACCTGAGCCCACTCTGTCCTCACTGAGGTACCACGGGTCACACTGAACTCTGGTAGGAACCGCTTCCCTGTATTCCATGCCCACTTGGAGGAGGTGGATGAAAATAAAATTTTAAAGAACACTGGATCCCCACAAATTCATTTTCTTCAAAAGATTCTGGAGGCCAAAGAAAAAGGTTTTAGAATAGTCTATGGATATGGTGGAAGCATCGTTTACACGAGTCAACACAAGAAGAGCCAGATAATTAGTCTAAATTTCCACAAGGTGGCAATTCATAATTAGTTTAATAGTAAAACGTAATAACATGGAAAATGCAGGGAAATTTTAGCTGATGATTCTTTTTTTTTTTTTTTTTAACAGTAAATGCTAGGACAAAATGGTCAGTATCCCAAAAGTTACAGGCTGACTCAGACTTCATGGTAGCAGGATCTGACCCACTTCAGTGGCTGGAAAGCCTCTGCTTAGCCCACAGAGGCTCTCTGGATAATTTCAGGATTCTCCTGAAAATTAAACTGTCTTAATTATTTGGGTACGCAGCCAAAAAGAGTAGTGACAAATAAACCTGGCCTCTGAAGTCAAACAGAGGGTTTGACTCCTACTTCTACCCCCTTCTAGCTGTGTGCTCCTAGGCAGGCTACCTGACTTCTCTGAGCCTCTATTTCCCCAGCTAGAAATAAAGCTCTATAAAAATAACACTTATGTCTTATGACCATTGGAAGGATTAAAGACAACAATAAATTAAAAATGCTTTAAAGAGTATCTAGCCCATAATGAACATTTAATAAGTATTAGTTCCTTTTTCCAACCAAGAAATTCATTTAACACTTAGGCTCAAGGCAACTATGCTGAGTCACAAAGATGAAGGACATGTGGACTGCGTCCTCAAACACCTACCATCTAAATTCCACTGCTTGGTATTTACTGAAGAGAAATAAAACATTTGTGCACAAAAAGATTTGTCCACAAATGTCCATGGCAGCTTTATTCAAAATGGCCACAAACCAAAAATGACTCCAATGTCTATCCACAGACATAGGAATAAACAGACTGGTAATTAAAAAGCTCAGAAATTAACCCCAGGAGTTAGTGTCAGAACTGAATTATAAGATACCCAGTTAGTGTCAGAAAATTGGAGAACTGGGCAGTGTTTGAAAAACAGCACAGGGGCATATGATTGTATAAAGCAAACCTTAATGAAGTTGATTTAAAGAGAAAAATCTACAACCAAGCAAAGAGTTTTTCACACTGTTCTTTGCACTGGGTCCCCTTGGGGTGAAGGTCCCCGAAATTATACTCAGAGTGGCTCTCCTTCCATCTGATTTTTACACTGGAGATCCATTTGAACAGAGAGGTACGTGGCTTAAAAATATATATTTGAAAGGCACTGGTTCCTTTGTAAGAGTCCGTTGGAAGTGAACAGTCTGGTTGGCCCATGCAGGTGAGGGAACAAGGGCTTGGTTGTTTCCCCAGAGTCTAGATTCTTCCTGGGCAGCATTGCTTAAACCCAGCTGCACATCTCAACCCTCTGAGGAGCTTCCAAAAATACTCTGGTGCCTTCTCAGTGGATCAAAGACACCATCATGGTACAGAGAGTCCCCAGGAATTCTAGCCAGGTGGAGAGCCATCGCCTGGTGTGTTCAGGAGCTATCCGGAACTCCAAGTCCCCCGCCTAAATATTTCACAGAGAACCTCTTCATACCACCCAAATCCCTCATAGCCACTCTGAGACACCATCAAGCAGCCTGGTTAGTGGATCTGACCTAATAGTATTTCAATCTCTGAATCTAGTTAAAGGTTGGAGAATATCTCTATCCCTTAGAGCAAACTAAAACCAGGCTGTATTTCTCTGCTTTATTTTTGCAGAATCTGAAGAGAAATTAACCTATGAGTGTGAGGTTTTTAAGAGGAGCTTTATTTCCCTCCCTAGATAACCTGTTTCCTTCCAGCAATAGACAAACGTTTTTTTAAAGGGAATACAGAGAAATCTGATCTGCTACAAAACCAGCAAACTAAAATTCATGCCCTGGGACTAAAGCATATTTTACCTCATTAAATCTGCCTCATCAAGGAGCCAGAAGGAACCATCCTCTCAGCTAAAAATACCATAAGGAGCTCGTTGCGACACCGGCGCATCCCTTAGTGGCCGGTGACAGCTAAGCCCTGGAGGAGTTCTGAGTGTACCCTTCAGCATCAGTGAGCTGAGTGTACCCAAGGACGACCAGACTGAAAAAAGCAGATGACAATTTTACTTTTTTCTCTCTGCAACCTAAGTCTTTGGATCGGAAGCCACCGACCGACTTCTAGAGTGCTCTGGGCTGACTGGGCTCCATTTCCCTCTATAACGGGGGCCGGCATGGGTGGCCACAGCAAACAGCCCAAGAACCTGAGAATGAAGGGGATGCAGTTGAACCTGATGCTTCAACTAAGAACTCAGCATATGTGGATCACAGCCGAGAAGTTCCAAAGCCTGAAAATCACGACTGTGGCATTGAACCTAAAGGCAGAACAAGAGGACCGTGGGGGTCCAGGGAAGGAGATGCTCTGAGGACAAGGCACGCACTGCCCACTTTTGCCCAATCGGGGACTGTCCAGGGGGCGCAGCTGTGGTCAAGGATGCAGAGAAGAGGGTTTATTGGGAAGGCTGCCCCTGGCCACGGGTGGAACCCGGGTAGATCTCGGCCCCAGCTTGGCCATTTCTGGGCTGTGGGACCTTACGTGAGTACTGAACACTCCGTCCTCACACCTCCCTGCTGCCTCACTTTCTTACTTTGTCAAATGAAGAGGGTGTCCACCTCATCAGGTTACCAAAGGGATTGTGTGAAGCCCTTAATACAGAGCCTGACTCATCGCAGGCACCCAACAAATGTCAGCGAATAAAAACACTATGAAACACAAGAACCACAGCGGCCTAATTTTAATCCTAAACTGTGAGTTTGATTCGTGTGAGAGGTGGGGGCACACTCCCGTGCTAACAGGCTCCGTCTGCTGGACTTGAACCTGTTCCACCCAAGTTACTCCTTGACCCCCGCATTGCACCTGCCCGGCCGCGTCCTTTCCCCCTGCGCATCTCCCACCCCTGAGAGCATCACCGTGGCTTTGAACAATCTCCGGATTTCTAGTTCTGGAAAACAACCGACCTGCTGATATGTTTCAAGATTTCACAATTCATTTTTTCTACTTCCAACAAAGTCCCTCCAAAACAAATAGAAAAAAAAAAAAAAAAGCTGAAGATCTTAGACAATCATGAAAGCAATGCTTTTGTGAGGATCATGAATATATCTCCAAATAGTTGGAAATATGCTGTATTAGGGCTGGGCTGAAGGGCTGGATCGGGAGGCACTTGGCTCATCAGTGTTCTGTTTAAACTCCTGGGAGGCGCTAGAACCATTTAGAGGCTACAGGAAGATCCTGTACCTTTACCTAAAGTGTCCGTAGGCAGTCGGTCGTTGACTGGGTTTAGACTCCTTCCATGGAACGCAACGGTGTGAAATTCAATCAATTACTGGTTTAATGGCGTTTAAGAATACACAGCATTTTGCCCAAGATACATTATCTTGGCTAAAAGCTTGATAAAAGATTATGCTAATTAATTGGCCAATTGGCATGCAGGGTTTCTGTCTGTTCTTCCTCTGTCCAGTTGGCAAATCCCCTATGCCCACCTTCTGATTTCAACAGTTCCCTACCTTGTCCGAGCTGCAGGGGGCTCTGGGGGGCAGCACGCTGTGTCCAGAAGCTTATGTTCTATCACCACCTAATGGTCCTTCTCCATTATTACAATTCACTAGGGTCACTAAGCAGAATCATGCTTGCACAAGTAGGTGTCATACTGAAACTGTTTGGTAAAGGAAACATTTTAAAATGTTCCTCAAGGAACTATGCAGGCAACACATCTCATTCTCTTTATGCACCTCTCACCTTTAGCCTAGAAAACAAAGAACTCAAAAAAACCACACACCGCCTTTATTGCACATCTGGGATCCAGGCACCAAATGAAGACTCCAACCCAAAGAAATGCAAGGAGACCCCTGATGGGAAAAGAGCAGAGTGCAGAAGGGAGCATTTCTTGGTCGGGGCTTAGAAAAAGTGCACTTGAATTTTGTGTAGTTGTTTTCTACTTAGGCGTCTGCCTTCAGCTCAGGTCATGATCCCAAGGTCCTGGGATGGAGTCCAGCGTCAGGCTCCCTGCTCAGCGGGGAGTCTGCTTCTCCTTCTCCCTCTGCCCCTCCCCCCTTCTTGTGCGCGCGCACGCGCGCGCTCTCTCTCTCTCTCTCTCTAATAAATAAAATCATTAAAAAAATCAAAAGAGAAACTGTTACTTGGAATTTGGGCCTTCTGTAGACTAATAAATCAAACTCCTTGTACCTATATCATCAGACAATTATTCCATTTTTCTGGTCTTTTCTTTTTTCAAAATGATTTTGCTTATTCACTTGGGTTTTTCTTTTGAATTTCGTTTTTACATATTCATAATGCTGTTTGGTTTCTAGAAATTTCCCATACGGATAAAGTGTGTGGAGGTTTAAAACTGTATTTTGATATTGCACAGTCTGTATTGGGGGATTTTCCTCACTGTGCCCCCGGACTCACCAACCACTTAAGTCTAAGCTGAGTCCGCAAGAGACCTGTGCTGTTTATACGGCATTACAGACCTAAGTGGAGTCCGCATTGCAATAATACTTTCAAGAAAAGGAGGTGAGAGTAAATAAAACTACACTCGTACAATGTTAATTTTCTGATTAAAGAAAGACAATATAAGAAAAAAATAATTCCATTTAAGTAAGTGGTCATCTTTGTTCTCTTGCTTATTATTAGCACAAATAGTTATTTTCATCTAAAAATACGAAAACCAGGAGGAAAACTGGCAACCAGCTAAATACATCTATCTCCATCCGACTCTACCACAAAAGGGCTAAAATCCAGCCCAAGCAAGAGTGAAGAGCTTGAGGCCTACCTCTGAGTGGAGTTGTTACTAAGCACACACGCTCTTGAGACAGGACAACATTTAGTGCAATAAAGTACAAAATAGAAATTAATTTTTAAATTTCACTCTAGTCTCACCTCATAGGTAACAAAGGAAAAAAGGTTTTTAAGGCAGTCTACTTCAACAATTGGGAACAAAATAATCTTAATTCTCTTCAAAACGCCTCTTTTGTTACTAGGGTAACAAGAAAAGAGCTGTCTGCAGAGTTCCCGTGAGGCACACAACCTCTGTCACCACACAACACGTTCCCAGATGACACAAACCGGCTGAGCCACAAAATCAATGGGCAGACGGAGGAGGAGGTCAAGTTCAGGGCCACCCCGCGTGGAAGCGCCATGACTGCCCTTAAAGAGGAGCACATCGAGGGGACGAGTTCTCCTGACAGAGTGGAAGCAAAGCTTGCAGCAAGAGACAGACAAGACTAGCACAGACACGGGAGAGGAGAGGGATGTCAACAAAATCTCACCAGGAAGGAAAAATCCCTGTGATGAACGGGGATGAGGTGTGTGAGCAGAGAAACACTTCGAGCCTACCTGGTGCGCCTGTCGCCGGGGCTGGACCAGCCCGTGGTGAACTCAGGCATCAGGAGGCACAATGACAGCAGCGGGCTCTGCAGGTCGCAGCCGGGGGCTGCAAATCAATGAGAGGCGGGAGGAAAAGCAGCAGCCACTCTGTGGGCGCAGAAACGTGCCAAGACACCAGGGTGCAAATTTATCTGTCCTTCCCGTCATCCCTACACATGTGGATGGCAGACTTACATTTAAATAAGGCTTCAGAGATAATGGGCACAGCTGTGTGGACAATACAAAACATGACGTAAGCAGACAACCAGCGCCGTTTGAAAACATGGACCAAATAACCAGTACAACCGAAAATGCCCATCCCGGTGCAGACAGAAAGGTTGTGCTAAGAATTCAGACTTTGGCAACAGACAGACTGAGTTCAGGCAGAACCACACAGAGACTATAAATAAAGAAATTAATGTTCCTCGGGACAAGAGATCTGCCATTAATCTTTATTTGTATGATTGTTTTCTGGAAAGCTCTTTATTTTCAAAGCTCTTTATTTTCAGCTAATTCTGAGACAAGTAGCAGAAGGCACATATGAAGAAATACTTTTATTACATCACAAAGAGAAGTTCTATATTTCGAAATCATTTTTCAAAATCGTTTTTTTTTTCAGGGTATTAGTAAGATCTATTCATGCAGAGCAAAAAAAAAAAAATTAAGCAAAGGCCAAGGACGTCAGGCACATGAAGGTATGCATGAGTTGTCTTCACATAGAATTTCACGTTGCTAAGATCGGGTAGACATATCCGTGCACATCTAACCATGTCAAATGGTACAATTCCTCAGTGAACCCGGGTGTACCGAGAGAGGTGGGCTAGCTTCACACCAAAGCATTTTGGTGAGTTTGGTTTGTGGGCAGACAGTTGAAATACTGCTTCGTGGCTTGGGTTTTCTAAAAGAAAGGGAGAATATCAGGGAGAAGATTTCAGG
This sequence comes from Zalophus californianus, assembly GCF_009762305.2. NCBI lineage: Eukaryota > Metazoa > Chordata > Mammalia > Carnivora > Otariidae > Zalophus > Zalophus californianus. Next base: position 209,900,889 of record NC_045595.1, on the reverse strand, counting down.
AGGATAAGCCAATGTTTACCATGATCTTCACTATTTATCACACATTAGTGGGAAGTATTCCCTTTTACTCTATAAACCATTACTCATCATTTGCTTCCAAGTGCAAGGAAAGGAAAGGAAATATTTTTTTTTGTGGAAAACCAGACCAGGTTTATATCCTTTCTCTGTACTAACACATATCAAACACCGTAAGGAAGTCAGTATCTCCGATTACAGTTTCCCCACTGAAATTTTGTGGAGAATGGAGAGGCTGAATTTACAAGTTTAGTCCTGGAGAGGGAAATTTAAATGGTCCACACCTCGACTGGAAGACAGTATTGAGTAGCAGCCCTTGGGGAGGGAGAATTCAGTCTCATACTAGAGATTATTTCTCCTGGGGCATTAATTGAGCATCAATTTCAAACATAGGAAATGAGAATTCCTTCCTCATTCCATCCATTGTTCTGCCTGGGTTCTCCGCATTCTCCCTAAAGTCAAATCTCTTCAAATAAAATGCCCAGATTCTCCAGGAGCGAAGAGATGGGTTTGCTTTGGACACTGAAGGGCCTGCCCAGTTGAATGCATGACCGCATTGCCATGTTGCATTTGAAAGGATACTGAATCTCTCCAGGGGTCAGGGGAAGGATTTGAGGGAGGTGTCTGAGTCACTCCTTCACGAACAGGCATTGTGATCTCACAACAGACTACTATGGACGGATTCCAAACGAGAGAATCCTTGAAATAGGCAAATGTGCTTGCTGACCACAGCTGTATTTGTTTTTTTGTTTTGTTTTGTTTTGTTTTTTTGCTTCTCTCAATCAGCCTATAAAGCCATCTGGCTACATGGAGGATGCTCTGAGCTCTGCCACTTTACATTCAATATTTTTTTAATTACCACACTAAAATTGCATGATTTTAAAAGAACGTTCCAAGCACACTGAATAGAAATGGATTTAAACAGTACTTACAAGTTTTCACTGTTTGGGGCTTTTTGGTATAAGAATAAATAATCAGGCTATTTCCCTTCCCCAACATTCTTCAGATAGAATTTCTAAAACTAAACATGCTCAATTTCTTCTTTTCAAAAAATGTGTCCCAAACCATTCCTCAGAAATGAGAGTAGGGACACTAAAAAGATTAACAGACTTCTCAATGGTAACAACAGAAGAAAACTGTAAAAATTTTTAAATAAAAGAAATGGGATTATTTCCAAAATGACAACCATTAGGCCTTAAAGGGGAGGTCTGTGTGTCCAGAACATGAAAGAAACCACCTGGGAAATTTCAAATGCTGGGCCCAATTCGCTTCATAATTTAAATAAATGAATAATGAAATTTCCATGATCTGATAATAAGGGGCTACTCTCGCCAACTCCGAGATTCCCTAAAAATATATGAATTTTTTTATATTAACTTTTTATGTATAGGCGTAAGAATAGCAAGAGGGGAGATTCACACTAACCAAATTGGTCTTTGGTATATAGGGTGGCCCTATTCCTTAGCCAATATTTACAAAGCACCGGGGATTTCTTTTTCCTTCTCCCTCTGAGCCTTTGCCCACCCCTCAGGCCATAGGCTCCAAGATGCACTGCAGACCTTCACCGAACACCTGCTCTGTGCTTCAGAGCCCCTCCCTCCTTCTCTCCTTCCCCAGCCCTGCTGATGTCTGCGGCCCCCAAATCTGCCTTACATGTTTCCATGAAGGGAAGGAGACCAAAAAAATTTTTAGTAAGGAGACTAAAAGAATTGTTCTAACTTAAATTTTAAACGCTTCTAGCACCAGAGCACACGGTAGACCTCACTGCCTAGAGAATAAACTGCTGACACAAATTTGTTCACAAGGTTAAAAAATATTAATAAGAATATAACACTTGCATCAGCATCTGCCAAGTTTCTGGAATAGCCAGATATTTCTGTAACATTTACTGATCTTGACTCGTTTTCATACATACGGTCTTATCTATACGACCCACGATATTTGAGCATTTCTTCTAGGTCCTCAATATCCACTATCATCAGATACTGTCATCACCTCATTAATATATTCATTCACACGGCACTTACTGAACTACTGAGAATTACATAGCTATCTTATATCGTCAGAAGTTTAAAATTACAAGGCAGCAAGCATCCTTGTCAAAGAGACCTAAGGTGATTTTCACCATATTCCACGATGTCCCTACGTGAGCATTCCCGTTAATGTCTGGTAAGTGTAAATGTCTATCAAGTACTTGTCACTCCATCTCTAGCCGCAGTAGTTCCCTTTCAAGAAGAAGAGGCTGCGTTGTGATTGTCCAAGCCCGTCATTTACTGCCACCACCGTGAACACCGACCGTCACTCCCCTCCAGCTCTGTGAGTACACGGGGCCATAGGAGAGTCCGTGAACTAGAACGCGGGTGACAGAACAGCCCTCACTTACCTGAAGGTCACACAGGGAGAGGAGGAAATAAATAATACGAGACAAACCCCTCCCTGCCCCCAAGGTGCACTTTTTCCTAGAAGTCACATAAGCCATGGCCTTCCACACCCTCGCACGCCGGACACGGGTCCACAGAGCTCAGCAGCCCTGCGGCTCCAGAGCCGGGCAGCCGGGACCGTGCGGAGACCGTCAAACGGGCCTGACCTGGGTCCCCTCCTCCCGTCGCCCGCGAGAGGCGGAACGCCATGCTGCCGTCCACGAGTCTTCCACCCCAGGCCTGTGTGGTTACCTGGAAATGTGGAAGAAATAAAGCACGAAAAGGCCTAGGACTCTTCCTCCTCTTCTCCTGCCTCTTCTCCTTTCTCAGCTTCCTCTTCCTCTGCGTCCCCTGCTGCTCCCTCCTCGGTTATCTCTTCCGTCTTAAGTTAACAAAAATGCCATCATTTGGGAGAAAGGTCGCAGATATAGTGAGGAAAGAAATGTAAAATATCAGGCTAGAGACGAGGGCCTCCCACACTCCCCACCCAACACACACACCCATCACACACACAACACACACAACACACCCAACACACCCAACACACACACCCATCACACACACAACACACACAACACACCCAACACACACACCCATCACACACACAACACACACAACACACCCAACACACACCCCCATCACACACACAACACACACAACACACCCAACACACACCCCCATCACACACACAACACACACAACACACCCAACACACACCCCCATCACACACCCAACACACACAACACACCCAACACACACACCCATCACACACACAACACACCCAACACACACACCCATCACACACACAACACACACAACACACACACCCATCACACACACAACACACACAACACACACCCCCATCACACACAACACACACAACACACACACCCATCACACACACAACACACACAACACACCCATCACACACACAACACACACAACACACACACCCATCACACACACAACACACAACACACACACACTCATCACACACACAATATACAGAACACACACAACACACACAATATACACAATACACATCACACACACACACCACACACATAACATACACAATACATACACACATCACATGCACATCACACACAATACACACACACCACACAAAAAACACACATCACACACAATACACACATCACACACAATACACACAACATATATCACAGGCACAACACACACATCACACACACAATACACACAACACATATCACACACACAACATACATCAAACACAGCATACGCACACACATACAGACTGCACAATTTGGAATGGTGCTGCAGAGCACTACATTAATTCTAATGGTATCATGATTTCTCTTAAGCATGTAGTCTTTACTCATATTAACAAACTATTCTCATCAAATTACTTTTAAAAATTCAGAAGGCAGGGGCACCTGGGTGGCTCCGTCGTTAAGCATCTGCCCTTGGCTTAGGTCATGATCCCAGGGTCCTGGGATCGAGCCCCGCATCGGGCTCCCTGCTCTGCGGGAAGCCTGCTTCTCCCTCTCCCGCTCCCCTTGCTTGTGTTCCCTCTCTCACTGTCTCTCTCTCTGTCAAATAAATAAATAAAATCTTTAAAAAAAATTCAGAAGGCAGTTAGAAGAATAAAATACAAAAAGAATCTCAACGAATAGAATTTTATCAGAAAGGATGAAGCTTTTAAATGTAGAGGTTGGTTGTATTTTGTTATAGCAATCTAATTTTTTAAAGTCAAAGTCATCAGCAACCTATACATATAACCTGAAATTACTTCCAAGTTAATAGTACCTCTTATCTTTATATATAAAAATGGGATTTTTAAAAAAGGAGACTTGTCTAACAACAAAGAAACTAATTATTGGAAAGATGTAACTTACAGATAATTTTAAAAATCATAGCATAGAATAGGCTAGAAATGACCTTTAGGTCTAGGAATAGGGATTAATTTGACAAAATGACATTAAAAATAATGAAGCAGATCTATATTTACTGCCTTCCCCCTCCCAAAAAAATATATACACGCATTACATGAGTGAAAGTAGATTACAAAAGAGTATTCATCAAGATTTGATGTGCGTGTGCGTGTGTGTGTGTGTGTGCGTGTGTGTGTGTGTGTGTGTAGCTAGTGGCTATCTCTGGGTCATGGGGCTGTAAACTATTTTTGTTTTCTTCTTCTCTCTGTATTTTCTAAATTTTTTATGAAGTCATGAACTATTTCTGGGGCACCTGGGTGGCTTGGTCAATTGAGCATCCGACTCTTGGTTTCAGCTCAGGTCATGATCTCAGGGCCGTGAGATCGAGCCCCAAGTGCGGCCACGCTGGGTGTGGAGGCTGCTTAAGATCCTCTCCCTCTCCTTCTGCCCCTCCCCACTCTTGCTCTCGCTCACTCTAAAAATAAATAAACAACTAAAATTTTTTTTAAATAAATATCATGAACTAAGTCTTTGTTTTAAAAAGATTTTATTTATTTATATATTTTAGAGAGCAAGAGAGAGAAAGCAGGTGCATGCACAGGAGCAGGAGGAGGGGGAGGGAGAGGGACAAGCAGACTCCACCCTGAGCACAGAGCCCTGTGCAGGGCTCGACCTCACAACCCTGGGAGCACGACCTGAGCAGAAGTCGAGAGTCAGATGCTCAACCGACTGAGCCACCCGGCCACCCTGATCATGAACTATATTTAATAGTCGTTGTGTGTATGTGTTGGCCTTTTAAAAAAGAAACTAAAGATTTTTAAGGGGAATTTCTTTTGACATTTGGGACCTTCTTTAATGTTGATGACCTTCATCAACAAAAGACTTGATGAGACACTGAGACAATATATTTGGTGATTTGGGGTAAATTATTCGCCCTATCCTTGAGTTCTCATTTTGATTTAGCTCTCTGATTAGCATTTTGAAACAATTAATCAAAAAATCTTCATTCACAATATTCCTAAAACTTTTGGTTACAGTGAAAGTCACTGAGCCTCAGCTAACACGAGGGGCTGGAATCGGAGGGAGAATCTGAGAATGTCCCTTAGGACCTGCCCTCAGGATCCGCTGACATTCTCTCAGCTGATTCCTCTACACACAGACATGATTCCATCCCTGCGAGGGTTTAAATTGAAGACTCCCCCAACACCCAGCTAATAAGCCACAGATTCAACAAGCAAGCGGCTGGGCAAGAATCTCAGTCTGCCTCATTTGGAGACATAGCCCCTCCAGCGCATCGGCAGCAATATAAAAATAGTAGGCTGCCCTTGCAGGGTTAAATTAATGAAAATTATCGTGAAGTTCCTTATAATGAAGTCCCTCCCCCAGTGCCGATTAGCAAGCAAAACAACATCTCTCAGAGAAGGAAAAGATTGTTCTTGGAAGCTCTCACAATTAAACGGGAAGAATTAGAACATTTCAACAAGCAGGGAAAGAATGGGAAAGAAGAGAATTCATCCATAAAAAATTTAAGCTGAGTTACAGACCTCCCTGGGTCTGGGGTCTCTTTCCCCCTTCTCATTTCCTGTAATTCATTTCAATCACCGAAAGAAAATGATGGATTTGGGTTTTGTTTGTTTACAAATACAAGTTCTTAATATAAAATAAACATTATCGTCTTTGAAGTTAGATGGACTTTTTACGATGAGCATCCGAACAGTAGGAGTTCTGGCAACTGGGTTCCCCCCGCCAACACCTCAGGGTACCTAGAACTTACGTTCTCATGCAGTGGTTCTCGGGCCTCGTGGGGCATCAGAAACACCTGAAGAGCCTGCTAACCCACAGTTTGCTGGGCTGCACCTCAGAGCTTCTGATTCAGGAGATCTGGGGCCAGGCCTGAAAATGTGCATTTACAGAGGTTCCCAGGTGGGGTTACTGCTGCTGCTTTGGGAACCCCACTTTGAGAACCTCCGCTGCATCCCTATGCCCTCCCTTCAATCACGCTGATTAATAACCAGAGCATGGTGAGCACTCACAAGCAGTAAGCATGGCATCACCACCCGCCAAGGCCTTCATTTTCCAGGGCGGTTTAGGTTCGTTCCCACACTTGCACATGCAAGTTAGAGTCATATTGTAATTACATCATTTAAGTAAACATCGTGGAAATCAATGAAATAGGAGCATGAAAGGATTTTTTTTTTTCCTATGTGAACTTAATGGAATGCTTTGGAAAGACCCAGTACATGCAAGTCACCTTAAAAACTCATCATCAAATGAGGTGTCAAAAAAGCTGGGCTGGCAGGGAGGTCTCACAAAACCGGAGAGATTATGCACCTAACTTGCTTTGTAAGCGTCTTTAAATTTCTGCTCTGTTTTAAAGAAGTCAAAACTGATTTTCTAGACAGACAAATGAGTTATGCTTATGTTAGAAAGACAACAGGTAACTCTAATCATTGGACTCTTCTTTAAAAAAATAGTCTTTGTCCTGCATCAAAAACACTGGCAGTAAGTATATGTTTATATATTTCAAGTTAGAGTAAAAAAGTTCTAGGCCTCTGTGTGTTTACAATTTAGCACTTGAAGTGACTTCTTCAATTTATCAAACCGCCTTCAGTTCCAAACATAGGACGTGAGGTCTTCCTTTGTACCTGGGAATGTTGGTTATTATTTAAGCCTAGACTCTATAAACAAACTCATCAGTGAAGCCGATAACAGATTACATTACGTTACAGAGAATAAATCTTATTTCCTTAAATTGCATCTTTAATAGCTTTAATACTGTTTTCTAGTTAGGTTTTTGTTTTGTTTTGTTTTTCTTCTGTTGTTGTTGTTGGCTTTAAGTAGGCTTCACACCCAGCACAGGGCTTGAACTCACGATCCTGAGATCAAGACCTGAGCTAAGATCAAGTCAGAGGCTTAACGGACTGAGCCACCCAGGAGCACCTCTAGTTTTTCTTCTAATGCATTAATTGTGCTTTTAAATCTTACATCCTCAGTACTCTTCATTTTTGAATACTTCTTTTGTACGATTCTTAATCTTCTATCTCTGTGACACTCGATTCTCTTATATTTAAGTTCTTCTTATTCTACCTCTTTTCATAGAAGACATTTCTTTTTTAAATTCTTTATCTCATGGAATGCTTATGTTTCCTTTACATCCTTAATTTTAATTCTTTTCATAAACCTCTTCTTTCCTGTCAGTGGGTGCTTTCTCTTGCGGGCTTAGGAGGGTGACAGGGAGGAAGGCTATGCCCCAACAGGCGATTAGAGGCTCTTGCTATGTGAGCTCTCATCCCCTTCAATCCTGGCCTCCTAAAAGGAAGACAGACTCTCAACCTCAGCTCTATCAGACACCTGAAGGCATGCCGGACCAAGCCCTACAGGGCCTCGTTCACTGGCCACGGGAGGCAGGCTCCTGGGGGGCTCTACTGCACACCAGGGGATGAGAACCATGGTTCTAACGTAACCGCCCGGTGCGGGGGCAGATTAGAAATTCTTCCCAAGTCAGTCACACTCTCCCTGGATAGGTTCCCACTAGAGCCATGTTATGCTTTCCTAATGTCACGTATCTTCCAGACATTTCATGATGAGCTGCGTGTGTAAACTTCTATGATACACAGCTGTAGTGCAACGTCTAAAATTGACTCGATATTACGTGCTACCTTGACATCTGGTAAAATCTGGAAGGCCGGAAATGGCCTAAGCACTGGCCAAAGCTCCCACAGATTAGGTCTCCTATCCAAGCAGCCCGCTTTACCAAGGACCCAGGCACACTGCCTCCCTTTCCCCTGGAATTATCCCAACAAGCCAATCACATCCTCCACGTGAACCAGGGCACACTCCGCCCTCTTGCTACCACAAAGCCTGCCTCCCCTCCCCGACGGCTCACACTGTCCCGAGTGCAACCCCTGTGTCCCTGCACTGTGCTGATGTCCTCATCCCTTGGGCTCTGAGAATATGTCATAAACTGCCATCAGTCACATCTGCCCGGTGTCAGCCATCCCCACAAATACAGGAAGGCAATCCTTCCCTCACCAACCAGGTGAATAAGAGGCAATCGAAACAACACTGCTAAGCACCACGCAAGCTGCCTTAACTGTGCACACTGTGCAGGACGGGGGAGGGGAAGAACGGAAGCATGACGTGGTCCAGCCCCGCCTGACCCCGCAGACAGCACCTTCACCGCGGGAGGCTCCGGGAAGGGGCACCGCCACGCCCTATTTCTCCATCCACCTCTCTTTGATAAGTTTACCTCTGACTTGCTATAGCTCCCTTCTCAGCAGGCTAAAGGAGGATTTTCTGGGATGTAGGCTGCATCAGCTTCTTCGTGTCATGAAGAACAAGGAGAAGGTGGCTACAGCCACAATTCTCTGATCTAAAAGACGTTTTTATTAAGCACCACAGTTGAATATGCTACTGTACCTCTTTGTCGCTGTCTCTCCTGATTCTTCCTTAGGTCCATAAATAGAAATTAAAAAAAAAAAAACATGAATTCACATAAGTTTTAAGTTGAATCTAAAAATGAAGCAAAGGGCACCTGATTGGCTCAGTCATGATCTCGGGGTCGTGGAATCAAGTCCCACCTCGGGCTCCGCATGCTGACCACTGAGTCAGCCTGAGATTCTCTCTCTCCCTCTGCCCCTCCCCCCACTCACACTCTATTTCCCTCTCTCTCTCTAAAATAAGTAAAATCTTTACAAATATATTTCAAAATTAAACTATGATACATTTTCATCAAAATGAAAGACATTAATGTATTGATAAAATATATAAATAACAAAGACATGATAACTAAGCAATGCCTACTTATTTCATGTGTTGTATTTGAAGCCCTCAGAATGAGATTAGAGACATTTTTCCACCACTCTTACTCCTGAGAAAATATAATTCATTAGTAATACTGCCTAATTACATGTTTAATTCTGTCTATATCCAAAGAATATTGCAGATCTGTAGCACTATCTAGGAAAATTCAGACCATACAAGCAAGCAATTAGAATATTTGAACAAAATTATGTCTTTTCTGACTTTATGTCCTTATAAGTATGCCTTTCCTTCAGCTTTGAACCAGTAAATAAGAGTAGGTCAAAAACTTATCCTCCATCAAAATAAAATAATAACATTTCTGAAGCATTTAGTATTTAAACAATGATTTCTGGTTAAAGAAAGAAATTTGCAAGGTAGGAGAGGTGAGGCCATCCCAAATTCAAATAGGTCTCCACTGTGCCAACCCACTAGAATTTATGTTTCCCTGGATCAAAGTAGTGGGACCAGGCTGTATCTCCCACAAATGCAAGGAAACAAGAATTTTTCTAGTCCTTCCCAAAATGGCCCTATGATAAGTGTCGGGGGGCCAGTGTACTAGAATCGCTTTAATTAAATAGAGGAAGCAGTCCCTAAAAATTCCTCATGCCTTACGACTTGGGCAGTGAGCTCACAGAATCCCGCACTGGGAGAGTTGAAAGCAATCTCACATTCCCATAGCTTCTCACTCCAACCTGCCTCTGGACAGATGAGATCACCGAGGCCACAGAGTTAAGTAATTTGCCGAAGACCAGAGGGCAAGTAAGCAACACAATCAGGACTGATTTCAAGGCTCCTGGCCCCTGATTTCGTGCCCTTCCTACTCTACCTACCATGCTATGTCTCAAGATAAGGAACAGAGAAGGCAAAATCATGGAAGGCGTGTGATAAGGACCCACCACATCCCCCAGTGCAGCCCCACGTTCTTGGCCAGTTCCAGAAGCACAGTCTCAGATTTCTGAGGTTGGCAGAGAAAATACCATAAGTCTGCCCAGCGTGGGGAATCTCTAAACTAATGCTTACACCACTGGCAACACACCAAGTTTCAGTGTTAAAATAATGTCCAAGAAGAGAGAGGCCCGCACTTGTTGGTTTCTCAGCCTTGTGTTGAGGGTCTCTCTCTAGGACCACCTGATTCGGGCCGTGCCTGGGCCCTCCCCTCCGTGACCCCCAGCTCCTCTCACCCAGGGCACAGCACTGTAGTCTGCCTTATCTGTAACCCTCACTGTGGCCAGGGATACTGTTCCAGAACACAACACACCTTACCATGCTTCCCTCGTGTTGAAAAACTTCCATCTTTTCAAGAAACTTTCATCCATTACCCTTAGGATGGCTGGAAGGCCATCACAATCGGGCCTGGCTTACCCTCACCCTGCCACATCCCTCACCATTCTTTATTTCAGCCATATGGACCACATGCCACTTTCTCACATCTGCCACACCTTCTAGGACTCTGCTTAAAACGACATTTTCAAGGAAGACGTTCCTGACCCATAAGGCTGAGTTATGGGACCCCTCACCTGCTCCCATACCGTCATTTATCTGTCTCCGTGACTGGTCTGCATCCTCCTTGGGGCATGACATGTGTCTTTATTCATTTTTGGATCTCCAGGACCCAGCCACTGTCTGGAACCAAGGTATAAGCTCAACAAATGTGCTACATGACCAGATAAATGAACACTCTGCTAGTAACTGTTTGGACCTCAAAGAACATTGATTTCCCTCTTAACCACATGAGATCAAATTAAAATATGCAACAGAGAATTATCAGCTACGTAGAGTTTCACATTTTTCTAAATTCAATTATCTGTATGAACTGTATTCAGCTGAAGCAAACACACTAACAAGAAATACAGTGCTAAAAATGGTGTTATCCTTAGAGCAAGGCTGGAGGACGGTAGGGGGTCCCACAGGAATCAGTGCAAGTCTCAGCTTTGACAGGTTAGCTGGCAGCAATTACCAAGGGACCGAGGACTCTCTATCAATATCTGAATTGACCTTAATTTCTTAAAAGAGACATTAAATGGGGAAAGTAATTGCCCAGAGTATTTTTTTTAAAGATTTTATTTATTTATGTGACAGAGAGAGATACAATGAGAGAGAGAACACAAGCAGGGGGAGTGGGAGAGGGAGAGGCAGTCTTCCCCGCGGAGCAGGGAGCATGATGCAGACCTCGATCCCAGGACCCTGGGATCATGACCTGAGCCGAAAGTAGACGCCTAACCGACTGAGCCACCCAGGCGCCCCTGCCCAGAGTATTTATAGAAATACTTAGCTGCAAAAAAAAAAAAAAAAGTCAAGTACACTTTGAAGGACCCGGGATGTTACCATCAGCAGCTCTCCCGGAACATAAGCTCTGCGAGAGCAGGGACTCTGTCTTCTTCATTGCTCTGTCCCCAGCCCCCCAGGAATCCGGCCTGGCATGGGGCAGACAAGCTGTCAATAACATGTTGAATGGATGCATTTATATTTGCGACTTCTGCCTCGAATCCCTCATAGGAGGAGGGGGATATATTATGGAAATACAACTTAAACTTCCATCCTTAGCTCACAGAATTATGAAATATCAGAATTGGACAGAACCTTAAAAGTCATCCATATTCAATGCTTGAGACAGACCTTTATGATTGGCAAATAATTATACCAGCAAAAAGGTTTTGTTTTGTTTTGTTTTTTAGGATCATTATGATCACATGGTCAGTTGAGCTAGGCTCCTGCAAATCTTAGGACAGGCTCTGCATCATTCACTTGACAAAACTGCAACTTAAAATCATTTTACCTTGTTGCTCCTATAATAAAGTTAGTCAGGGGAAGCGTCCGAAGTAGATAGTCTTAGAACCTTCCCCAGCAGCTATCCTGATTGGGAACTTGGCCAGCGAGGCAGACTGCAGAGGCGGCAAGCGGCCAGGATGAGGGACAGGTGTCCGCTGTGGTGAGTGTCAGGAAGTGGCTGGAAAGGACAGGTGGCTGGTGTGGAAGGAAGCCGAGGGCCAGCCCAGAGTGACCTGAGGAGGGCAGAGGGCCTCCGAATGGCTGGAAATCTCAGGGACAAGGGCAGAGTTCTCTCTATCTGCTGGCACTGCAGGGTCCCAGCCTGAGACTCACCAGCTCCTAAAAAAGACCTAAACCAACGTCTGCCCCTCAAGAAAGCAACTTTCCTCAGGACCAGTTTTGGAGGAAGCTGAGTGGGCTTTACAAGCCATAATCATGTAGTCAGTCAAGCCAAGATCTTAAGAGGTTTTGGAGAGGACCACTGAGTTGGCAAGGAGCACAGCTTAAAATAATTTCACCTCAGTGGGGGAAACCAAACACAAAGCGGCGACATGTCCAGTCTCCCATAAAGTTCTCACGAAGCCCCCAGTCTGCAGGCCCCCCTCAGAGTGTGCCCTGGAGCTGAAGTGACCTTTTGCTTCCTTCCCTTCCTCCTCAGGTACCATTCACAAGCCCGCCTCTCCTTCCTAGCCCCCTGTCCCTCCCGGGTCAGCAGGGAAGGCGACCACAAAGTCCCCTCTCTACTGGGGTCTGGAGCAACAGAGGAGGTCTTCTCAGGCATGAATGAACAGTCTCCCCAGTGTTCACTGTCCTGCCTCCCAAATGCCCCCCAACCCGCCAGCATGTGGGTAAGATGCATCTTGGCATATGGTCTTTGAGAGCCATGACGCTTGTGTTGGTGGTCAGGGAGGTCCGTTTCATTACAGGAGGTGATGGTTTCTGTCTCCACTTCTGAGTTGTTTTTAAATCAAGAGTGATATTCTTAGACAAATACTACTGGCCATTAAAATGGCATCAAAGGGGCGCCTGGGTGGCTCAGTTGGTTAAGCGTCTGTCTTTGGCTCACGTCATGATCCTGGAGTCCCGGGATCGAGTCCCATGTCCGGCTCCTTGCTCAGCAGGGAGTCTGCTTCTCCCTCTCCCTCTGCTCCTCCCCCAGCTCATGGTTGCACTCTCTCTGTGTCTCTCTCTCTCAAATAAGTAAGTCAAATTGTTAAAAAATAAATAAATAAAATAAAATAAAATAAAAAGCATCAAGTACGTCCTGAATGAGCATGTGCAATAGCTAGAAGAACAAGCCCATGCCCAGACATTACTTAGCTGTCTCATCCCTCCGTGTACCGCGACCAGCCGCCAGAGGCCGTGGCTACCATCGTACACTCGAAAACTGTTCTTAACACACAAATGGAAGGTCTGAAATAATGGTGCACACTGAACTCTGCAGTCGGTTTCACAGAGAGGCGGTGGCAGCATGTTCTGGTTTCCACAGTGTACTGTGGCTATCGGAGATGTCAGCATGGGGCGCCGCCACGTGAAGGGCACACAGGGCTCTGAACGACATCCCTGTAAGTCTGTAATTATTTCAGAATGGAAGATGAAAGGACGTTTGGACTCCTTGTCATACATAGTGTGGCTGAATACCAGGATATGAATTATATGTTGTTCTCCTCGGCACACAACACTGGGGACAGGGAGTAGAGTTACTGCCCCTCCCACACTCCAAGAAGAGAGCCACAGATTGGTGGGAGTTCTGGGCTCCTAGGGAAGAAAGTAGAAGCCTTGCTTTAAAGATCCTGGGCTAGCTAGGAGAGGCAATGAAGCTAGATAGTCCCTAAAAAGGGTGGGGGGGCTTGGAGCTTAGGCTTGGAGTTGTCTTGATGGAAGCAGCCAGACTGGAGACCGAGGGGCAGAAGGGGGGGACACTGAACCCAGGGGCAGCAGCTGTGCTCCGTCAGAGGCCAAGGGCCTGACTCAGCCAAAGGGCCAGTGCCCGTCAGCCCCTCACCCTGATGGAAGGTCCCGCCAGCATGAGGTGGAGGCGTGAAGCAGATACCATGCTGTTAGACAAATAAAGGAAGCTGACATTTTTGCCACATGGCTTAGGAACCAAATGGAGGCCCATGGATACTGGATTCCTTCTATTCCCCACAGAGCAGGGGGAGCCCCGCTGTTCACATACAAAGGGCCAGGAGGAGCACAAGGTAAGACCCCATGAAATCTCCTCCAGGCAGTTTTCAACAGGGCCAGCATTTATTTAAAAAGCACTGGATTGATCTGAGCTGTAAGATCTAGAAGAACCCAGCAGGATGTGTCTAGTACTTTGAAAATCAGTGTTTAAAGAGGTAAAACACAGCAATCTAATTGGCTTCTCTCTTTGTTAAAAATTAGCCTGTCTGAGCCTGAGTGCACCGCGGGCCAAAAGGTGTGAAGACTGCCTAGGTGGTCTTCCCGTCTTAACCTTGAAAACCAAACCCAACGGGCACCTGGGTGGCTCAGTCAGTTGAGCATCTGACTCTTGATTTCAGTTCAGATCATGATCTCAGGGTCATGAGGTGAGTCCCACGTTGGACTCCATGTTCAGCGGGGAGTCTGCTTGAGATTCTCTCCCTCTGCCCCCGCCCCCGCCGTGTACTTGCTCTCCCTCTCTCTCTCAAATAAATAAATCTTTATAAATAAATAAATAAATAAATAAAATAAGAACAAACCCAAAAACCATTTAAACGGATGGGAGGTTCTTTAAATACAAAATGCAACCATTCAAAATATCAGATAGTTTTGTCTCCTTTTCAAATTTCAATCCATTTTCCTATATATTCAATTCCAAAGCTAATCATGTTCCTGTGTCATTTGTAATGCCTACCGACAAATCATGGGGTTTCTTTCTTATACGACTGAATTAAAGTAAGTCAAAGAGCATGGATCGCTTGTCAAATAGGAAAAAGTCAGAATCTATCTTTATGTAGAACAAATATTATTAAAGAGTTGAAAATGACTTTGATCATTAATGTGAATAATACATTTATCTAAAATTAAAATGTCTTTTACTTAGTCATATCTTCATCAGAGCCCAGGCAAAAATAACAAAAATGATTTTTTTTCATTCCTATCAGGATTTATAGGACTATAATTTACTTTGTAAAGGGTTCTCAATTTAAAAAAAAAAAAATACTAACAAAGAGAACCCCAGGCCTGATGGCTTACCACCTCTCTAAACAGTAGCTGAGAAGAGGAAGCAGACCCATCTTTGCTGTAGTTATGAAAATTTACCTTCCTCTCAGTCCCCAGGAGAAAGGGATTGGGGTGCAATGTTTCCTATCTTCGTCTCTCTGTCTTACAGGAAGCAAACTGGATTTCCCAAAAAATATAAATCGATAATACTGTAAGACGGCACTAGGCAATTCCTGTAAAGTCTGCATTATAAAAACATGGATTTTTAAATGACAGGGTAATGAAATTGCCATTTCATTTAAAATTTATTATTTCTGAATGATACAGGCTGTCATGAAACTCCATCTAACTTCTAGGTCAGGATTAAAGATCTTGTCTTTCTTCCAAACTAAAGACTTCAAAGAGTCTTAAATTATCAGCACTTTGGGATAGCAATCTTTAAATATGAGGAATTTACTGCCCTGGCTCCTTCAGATTTAAATTCCTTATAATACAAACCAATTGATTCCCATGCCCACTCCAACAAGCCCAAAGCACGTTTCCCCAGGGCCCTTCCTAACCACATTCCATCTGCTGGGAATGAGAGTCCAACTATCTTAAAAGATGTCTACACCCTCTCCTGGAATCAATAAATAGGTAAAAAGAATCATAAATAGGTAAAAATGCAAACCCTCATGGTTCAGTAAACAGTCTTTGTTACAAATTGCCCAATGCATTACGATCACTGAAACTCTAGGGGAGGCTCAGCCCAATGCCTGCAACCCCACCCGCTCAGCTCCCTGTGCACCACCGTCTCCCCTTACCTGGCTTCCCAGTTACATTTTCAGAATTCCTTAACTAAGTGGCCCATCTGATCCCCCATTCTCTCAGCTTGGCCATTGTAGAATTACAGCCTCCCCTGCCCTCCCATACTCCCCCTGCCCTTTATTCTGGGGCCCCTGAATTGGGACCCCCTTTAGAATTAGATCACAGGCCTTGGAGCAGCTGATATTCCCACGACTGGATCTGAATTGAGTGTGGGTTTCCCTCTCCGAGGCCTCTGCTCTATCCCCAGCTCCTGTTGGCTTCCCACAAAATGTCCCAGCCCATTACCTCTGTGTCCCCAGTAGGCAGTGCTCTTGGTGGGCATTTGCTGGGAATCCATCATTACTCATGACCAAGGGATAAGGTCCCTTGTTTTATGAAGAACTTGAACCTAACCTAACCCTAACAACACAACTACAGATTATTAAAGCCTTGTCTAGCCTGTCCCTCCAGGCCTGGGTTCAGGGTCCTCTGGCTTCCTTTTAGTCCTCAACCTGCCTTGACCACAGTAGTGAACACTTCCCCCTGCTTCCTCCCTGGCTGAACCCTCAGCTCCTGGCTTCCATGCTCACTTCAGTGTGCCCAGGAAGATTCCTGGTGCTTTAATGCTTCTCGACCTGAATCCAGCGAAACTATGGTACAAAAAGCAAACACTCACATTCTTCTCTTGAGATTCAGCGAGATTGCCCGCATCTTCATTGTCCTCTTTTTGTGCCTCATTTTCTCCACTCTCTTCAGTCTTCTCTGTTCCCTGATCATTAAGGAAACCCATGGTATCATTAACCTTAGATAAGCTTTCAAGGAAAAACCAAACCATACATGCTATGGTTTTTTTATTTTGATATACAGTATATTAAAAAAGCAATCATAAACTTCCTATTTATTAGGTCACTTCACTACTAGAGTATAGAATCACCAACCCCCTATATTGCTCATTGGAGCTGCTGTTGTAAGTCAATAGATCTGAGTCATGTATGTGCATGGTAGAGAAATAAAAGCACTAATAAGGAGCTATAATTCACCCATTTAAGCCTTATGAAGAGAACTCCAAAGGATTTGATATTTAGGCAGTGTTTGTTTTCTGTTGCTTGAGTGGAGGCAGGCTTTATAGTTTTAGAGAGTTAAGAAAAGATGAGAGAGGATAGATAGTGAAGAAATAGATGGATAGATGGATGGATGATAGATGATGGATGGATGGATGGATGGACGATGGGTGGATGATGGATGGATGGATGATGGATGGATGATAGATGATGGATGGATGGATGGATGGATGGACGATGGGTGGATGATGGATGGATGGATGATGGATGGATGATAGATGATGGATTGATGGATGGATGGACGATGGGTGGATGATGGATGGATGGATGATGGATGGATAATAGATGAATGATCGATGGATGATGGATGGTGGATGACGATAGATACACAGATGCATAGATAGAGAATAAATGGATGGATGATGGATGGTGGATGATGCTAGATACATAGAGAATAAGTGGATGGATGATGGATGATGCTAGATACAAAGATACATAGAGAATAAATAGATGGATGGATGATGGGTAGGTGGATGGATGATAGATGATAGATGATTGATAGATAGATAGATAGATAGATAGATAGATAGATAGATAGATAGATAGATAGATATTCTATCTATGTAAAGTAGAATGACAGAAAAATGAGAACCAAGTAGACATTCTGAGGAAGCTAGTCTGGGGGAGAATGGTTCAAGATACTAACTCTTACCTCTGTGCTGCCCCGTACCTCTCCCACTACGTCGCCATTGGGAAGGGAAGATGCTTCCTCGGATGATTTTGTCACCTGCATCATATAAATTGAGAATGTTTGAGAATTTTCTTGAGGATAATAGCTTGCATTTCAACATCTTTTAACTATTCAAATTATGTTTGTCTTCATCCCTCATTTTATCTTAACAACAACACCATAGCCTGAGAAGTAGGGTGGTTACTACCACTCACACATGAGGGATGAGACGATCAAGGCAGAAAGTGTCACACTGCAAGTGAGGGTGGGGTTAGGTCTGCAGCTCCTACTTTATGCTCTTTGGACTTATCCACAGTTGCCAACCTTCTAAAATATTAAGCTATTTTTCTCATCATAAGAAAAAATTTTGTAACTGTGTGAGGTGATGGATGTCCACTTATAGTAATCGTTTCACAATATATACATACATCAGATCCTTACGTTGTACACATGAAACTAATACAATGTTACATGTAAATTATATCTCAGTAAAATTAGGGGGAGATCAGTTACTTTTACTACAAAGGCAGTTAAACCACAGACACACCCTCTGGTGCCTGCTCCTATGATAATCAATATTAAAATTTTGATATGTACCTAAATCTATCCTAATACATATATACAGGCTGGTTTGTTTTTTGTTGTTGTTGTTGTTTGGTTTTTTGGTTGATTGCTATTTTTGTTTTATTTTTGTGTTTTTTAAAACAAACATGGGAACACAGGGCACAACTTGATTTTTTAGCTTAATGTATCATGGACATTTGCCCAAGTTAATTCCGATGTTTCTAACCTCATTTTTTTAAATACCTGCTGAATATTAAATATATAATTTGTTCAAATATTTCCCAGCTGATGGTTTTTCAGAATTTATATGTTTGTACTTCTATAAACAACACTATATTAAGCTGAATAAAATGATGGGTTTTTTATTAGATTTCTTGCCAAAAAAATTCATATTCCATGGTAAATAAATGAACATCCTCTTTTCCTTTATAGAAATTCATGACCAACAAAGATGATTGCTCTTTTTTATCTCCGCCAACGTGTTGGGGAGAAAATGTAATTTTGTTTTTCTTTTCATTTTCCTAACTACTAGAAGAGAAAAGTGTATTTTCCATGAGTTTTAGCCACGTATGTTCCTGTCCACATACTTGCCTTCATATGTTTTGCCCCTTTTTACTTGAGTTGTCTTTTACTGTCAATTTTTAGAGGTCATTTATATAATAGAAATAGTGGCTATTTGTCAGGTTACAACTTTTATTCTTAGTCTATAAATTATTATAAATTTGGTGTTTTTCAGTTTTTAGCGTTTTATAAAAATAAATTTATCTAATTTTTATTATCTGAAATTCAGTGCTGTTAATTTATATTAGTTATGAACATCCAGAGCTTTAATCCCTCTAGGGCTCTGTTTTCATCCAGATAAACAGCAAAGTATGTCTGTCCTATTTATATACCATCATTTTCCCATTTAATTAAGACGTTTTTGTCATTTATTAAGTTTTATGTATATATTTGGATCTGTTAATACACTGTTTTACATATGAATATATAGACATATCCATGAATATATTTATCAGTTCCCATGGCAACATACTGCTTTTATCAGTGTAGCTTTTAATATGAATTTTAATATTCAGAAAGGCAAGTTGCTACACAAAGTCTTTTTTAAAATTTTCTTGGTTCGGGGCGCCTGAATGGCTCAGTGGTTGAGCATCTGCCTTTGGCTCAGGTCATGATCCCGTGGTCCTGGGATCAGGGCTCCCTGCTCGGCGGGAAGCCTGCTTCTCCCTCTCCCACTCCCCCTGCTTGTGTTTCCTCTCTCGCTGTGTCTGTCAAATAAATAAACAAAATCTTTTTAAAAAAATAAAAAATAAAATTTTCTTGGCTCTCCTCAGACATTTATTTTTCCAATAAATTTTAAGGTCATTTTTCCTAGTGTCAAATTTTTAAAAATAAGCTTTTGGTTAAAATAACATTAAATAGGGGCGCCTGGGTGGCACAGTTGGTTAAGCATCTGACTCTTGGTTTTGGCTCAAATCATGATCTCAGGATTGTGAAGTCAATCCCTGCATGGGGCTCCATGCTTAGGATGGAGGCTTCTTGAGATTCTCTCTCCCTCTCTCTCTGCCCCTCCCACTTGTGCTTTCTTTCTCTCTAAAATAAATAAGTAAATCTTTAAAAAATAAAATAGCATTAAACATATTTATTAGTTTAGAAAATTTTCACTTCTTCCTGTGAAGTCATCCTATCCAGACACATTGTAGGTCTATTACTTTGGTATTTGTGGGAGTCCTTCAGAATACAATTATGTTCTTCATAATATGAAGACCTATATGCTTCTTGATAAATTTATTCCTAAATATTTTATGGATTTTTATCACCCTTGTGAATGAGATTTGATTTTTACATTTTAACTTCCTATCCATTATTGTTGATACAAAAGCTACTAATTTTTGTTTTTCTTTTATCCAGAAACATCATAAACTCTTTATTTTTATTATGTTATGTTAATCACCATACATTACATCATTAGTTTTTGATGTAGTGTTCCATGATTCATTGTTTGCGTATAACACCCAGTGCTCCATGCAGTACGTGCCCTCTTTATTTTTTTTTTAAGATTTTATTTATTTGACAGAGAGAGCACAAGCAGAGGGAGAAAGAGGGAGAAGCAGGCTCCCCGCTGAGCAAGGAGCCCGATGTGGGACTCAATCCCAGGACCCTGGGACCACGACCCAGGCCGAAGGCAGCTGCTTAACTGACTGTGGCACCCAGGCATCCCACGTGCCCTCTGGAATACCCATCACTAGGCTAACTGATCCCCCCAGCCCCCTCCCCTCTAGAACCCTCAGTTTGTTTCTCAGAGTCCGTAGTCTCTCATGGTTCATCTCCCCCTCCGATTTCCCCACCTTCATTTTTCCCTTCCTGCTATCTTCTTCTTCTTCTTCTTTTTTTTAACATATAATGTATTATTTGTTTCAGAGGTACAGGTCTGTGATTCAACAGTCTTGCACACTTCACAGCACTCACCATAGCACATACCCTCCCCAATGTCTATCACCCAACCACCCCATCCCTCCCACCCCCCACCACTCCAGCAACACTCAGTTTGTTTCCTGAGATTAAGAATTCCTCATGTCAGTGAGGTCATAGGATACATGTCTTTCTCTGATTGACTTATTTCACTCAGCATAATACCCTCCAGTTCCATCCACATCGTTGCAAATGGCAAGATTTCATTCCTTTTGATGGCTGCATAATATTCCATGGTATATATACACCACATCTTCTTTATCCATTCATCTGTCGATGGACATCTTGCCTCTTTCCATAGTTTGGCTACTGTGGACATTGCTTCTGTAAACATCGGGGTGCACGTAGCCTTTCGGATCCCTACATTTGTATCTTTGGGGTAAATATCCAGTAGTGCAATTGCTGGGTCGTAGAAACGTCATAAACTCTTATTAATTCGAATAGATTTTTTTGGAGTGTCTTGAGATTTCTAGGTGTACAATTACATCACATACAAATAATTTTTAAGTTTCACATGTATTACATATACATGATACATTTTACTTTCCTACATGACTATAACAACTACAGCTTCTAAAACAAAGTTTAATAATATCGTGATTACAGGCTTGCCTATCTTGCCTCTAATTGTAATAGAAATGATTCAACATGTCATGATTCATTGCGACACAGCTGCCTTTTGATAATTGGTTTTTATCATATGTAATTAGTTTCCTATTTATATTTTAATCCATTTTAAATTTAACTAGGAATGTCTGAAGAACTGTATCAAATATCGCCTTGGTATTTATGGAAGCAATCATATGGGTTTACTCCATTAATCAGTTCATGTAACTAATTAGGTTAATAGAATAAACTCTGCTTTGTATTATACAGTTTGCTAACATTTTATTTAGACTTTTCCCCTCTGTACTTATAATAGGAATTGATCTAAGTAAAACTGAAAGTATTCTAAGTAATATATCAACTGGTCAGGGGTTTCATCTATTTCATTTCTCTGTTAAAATTATATATAATCAAATTACATATATATGTATTCAAATTACATTTATTCAAATCATACATATATGTACATATGCATGTCCATATGCACAAAGACACATACTTTCTCCCTCATTTGTGTTTAATTGATTTTGGCTTTTTTTTAATTGGTTCACACTGCCTACATTTTTATTTTGTTTTCCTGTTGTTAATTTTTTAAACTGAATATTTATTTTAGGGGCACCAGGAAACCAAATGCTCTGCACAATACCCCCCCGTTTTTTTAAAAATAGGTTCCATGCCCAGCATGGAGCCCATTACAGGACTAGAACTCATGACCCTGAGATCATAACCTGAGCTGAAACCAAGAATCCCAGACATTTAACCGACTGAGCCATCCAGGTGCCCCTATAATATCAGTTTTATTTTCTTCTGGATATGAGGTTATTTGAAATGGTATATATTTATTTCTCAAGTTTCTATGATATTTTTCTTTCAGATTGTAATTCTGTATTTGGGATAAGAATATAGTCTGTAAAATCATCCCCTTTTGAAATTTATGAAGGTTTTCTTTGTGACCAAGTATATGATAGCTGTGGAAATTGTTTTAATAAGTTCAAGGGAAGAATATATTTTATCAGTATCTATCTAATACATTGTTAGTCTTGTGTGTATGCATATGTATATCCTATACACATCTATTAAGTTTCTAATTATATTTGTGTGTGCTTAAAATAGTACCTGGTAAGTAGTAAGTACAATGTATCTATTAAAAGATATGTTTTTCACAAGTTTTCATTGTATTTCTAGGAGTTTTTGATTTATATATTTGATTGCTATGTAGCATGATCCATAAAGATTCATGACTACTGTATTTTCTTCATAGATTTTTATCATTTTTCATTATACCTTTTCACTTAGTTAACGCTTTTGGTCTTGAATTCCTCTCTATCTGATATCATTAATGCCACTCCAGCTTTTTTGTTGTTTGTATATGCCTGCTGTATACTCATCCCTTTATTTCAATTCTTCTTTAAATGATTGTGTTATTATGCTCTCATAAATAACATATGGCTCATCTTTGTTAAAATCCAATTTTACTGTCAACTCCAATTCCATTATAGCCAAGGAATCTCCTTTTGAACCCAACCTTCCAACACATAATGACTACAAATTCTGAATTTAAAAAAGGAAACAAACAGGGGCACCTGACTGGCTCAGTCAGTACAGCATGTAACTCTTGATCTAGGGTTGTGAGTTTAAGCCCCATGTTGGATGTGGAACATACTTTGAAAAACAAACAAACAATTAAGAAAGCCAAAGAAAAGAAAAACTACAAGGAAAATGAGCCAAAGCAAAAAGATTCAAGAGGGACTTGACATTTGACAGACGATAAGTTATTTGCACATCCATGTTCATTGCAGCATTATTCACAATAGCCAAGAAGCAGAAACAATCCAAATGTCCATGAATGAATGAATGAACAAAATGCTGTATATACATACAATGGAATATTATTCAGCCTTAAAAAGAAAAATTATCCTGTCTCATACCACAACACAGATGAACCTTGATTGCATTATGCTAACTAAATGAAATAAGCCACTCACAAAAAGACAAATGTTGTTTGATTCTACTTATATGAGATATCTAAAATAATCAAATTTATAGAAACAGAAAGTAAAATGTTGGTTACCAGGGACTGGGGAAAGGAAGAAATTGGGAGTTGGGTGAGTACAGAGTTTTAGTTTTGCAAAGTGAAAAAGTTCTAGAGATCTTTTGCACAACAATATGAATATACTTAACATTACTGAACTATACACTTAGAAATGGCTAAGATGGTTTTAAAAAAAGAAAGATGACAATGGCACTGAGTGAGTTACCGTTTTGGGGGCTTAAGTCTGAGAATAAGCAAATCTTATGGGGGGAGAAAAAACCACAACAGAAAACTCAGGTGTTTTTGCCTGAAGAATCAGGAAACAGAACTTGGGGCAACCATAGCTACCAGGAAATGGGGACACAATCCTGGACAGGAGAGAGGGAGCCCCAAATTCTGCTTATGAATTCTGCCAAAATCTCCAGCTAAGCCCCCAACCACCCATGCATGGGACTGGTTCAGCTAAAGAACAATTAACTCAGCTGAGATTTGAGCTGCTCACTAGCTGCTACATAGAGTTTACAGTTTAAGTCCCACAAAGTAAATGTCTATGAATCAAAAAATAGTCAATATTTTTCAGAGGAATGTAACAAAATATAGTCTGCACAACCCAACATTCACTACATCTAAGACACAGCCCAAAATACTTGACATATAAAGAACAAGGAAAATATGACCCATCTTCAAGAGAAAAAACAATAAATGGAAACAATCTCTGAAAGGACCCAGATGTTGGAATTAGCAGACAAGGATTTCAAAGCAATCATTATACTCATGCTCAAAGAAGTAAAGGAAAATATGCTTGCAATGATGAAACAATTGGAAATTGTTCATCAGTAGAGAAATAAAAACTATAAAAATTGAACACATAGAACATTCTAGAACTGAAAAAATTGTCTGAAGTAAAAAACTCACTAGACAGGATGCAGGATGCAGAATGAAGATGACAGAGGAAAAAATACATGAACATAAAGATAGCTCAATAGAAATCATCTCGGGGCACCTGGGTGATGAGTCAGTTGAGCCACTGAGTTGGCTGAGTGTGACTCTTGGTTTTAGCTTAGCTCATGATCTCAGGGTCATGAGATCAAGCCCTGCGTTGGGCTCCATGCTGAGTGTGGAGCCTGCTTAAGATTCTCTCTCTCTCCTCCCTTTGCCCCTCCCTGCTTGCACTCTCTCTCTAATAAATAAAGAAATAATTCATAATAGAAATCATCTAATTTGAAGATCAGACAGAAACAAGATTTTTTCTTAAGTGAAAAAAGCCTCAGGGAAGTATGAAATAATAACAAAAGGTTTGACAGATATGTAATTGGAATTCCAGAAGGAGAAATGAGAGTAAATGGAGCAGAAATTACATGTGAAAATATAATGGCTGAAATTTTCCTAAATTTGGTGAAAGACATATTTTTACAGATTCTAGAATCTCAGCAAACCCCAATAAAGATAAATACAAAGAAAACCATGCTTAGGCACAACACAATCAAATGGCTGAACACCAAAGCCAAAGAGAACGTCTTCAAAGTGGCCAGAGAAAAATTACATATTGCATACAGGGAACAAGGATTCAAAGAATCCTCATATCTCATCAGAAGTATAGAGACCACAAGACAGAATCAAAAAACACATTTAAAGTGCTGAAAGAATAACCATCAACTAAGAATTCTATGCTCAACAAAAATATTCCTGAATGAAAGCCAAGACAGCTTCAGATAAACAAACACTAAGAGAACTTGCTGCCAGCAAACATGCAGTACAGAACAATGTGCAAAGCTAAAGTAAGTTCTGGGCCAAAGAGAAATGGCACTAGATGGAAACTTGATTCTTCAGAAAGACTAAAAAGCATCAGAATTTTTTTTAAATATCTGGGTAAACAGAAAAGATTCTTTTTCCTCTTTCTTTCTTTAAAATACATAAGACTGGAACACCTGGGGGGCTCAGTCGGTTAAGCGTCTGCCTTTAGTTCAGGTCATGATCCCAGGGGCCTGGGCTGGAGGCCCATGTCAGGCTCCCTGCTCGGCTGGGAGTCTGCTTCTCCCTCTGCCCCTCCCCCCACTCATTATCTCTCTTGCTCTCTCTCTCTCAAATAAAATCTTTAAAAAAAATATTCAGTGCAATCCTAACTCTAAACTGTGAAACACTAAGACCATACACTACAATCACTAGAGCAACCCACTATAAAATAGTTCAAAGAGGTGAGGCTAAAAATCCAATAGATAAATTGAGAGGGAATCCTAAAATACACTCAACCTAAATGAAAACAATATAGCATTGAACAAAGGAATAAAAGGGTATAAAGAGAAAAATAATAATAATAATAATAAATCTAAACAAAATCAATTCAATGATTACTTAAAAGTTAATGTACTAAATGGTACAATTGACCACAGAAATTGTCAGACTGAAGGAAAATGCACAGGAGCCAATTCTACGTTGTCTGCAAAGACAGAGCATAAAAATAAAAGCACAGGTAGGTTGAAAGTGAACAGACAGTAAAAGATATACCACGCAAATGGTAAGTGGAAGTCTGGAGTAGGTTTGTTAACATCATGATGGAAAGAGAGAAAGACAGAGTATTACCAGAGACTAAAAAGGTGACACCAGGGGACGCCTGGGTGGATTAGTTGGTTAAGTGTCAGACTCCTGATTTCAGCCCAGGTCATGATCTCAGGGTGGTGAGATTGAGCCCTGCATCAGGCTCTGTGCTGGGTATGGAGCCTGCTTCAGATTCTCTCTCTTCCTCTCCCTCTGCCCTTCCCCCACCTCCACTCATGCTCACCCTCTCTCTCTCTCTAAAAAAAAAAAAAAGAGAGAGAGAGAGAGAGACATCTGGTAATGATAAAAATGTCAATCCATTAGCAAGTCCTAAAACTCATCAGTACGAATGTGTCCAACCATAGAGTTTTAAACTATACAAAGCATAAACTGGCAGGATTAGAGGGAGGAAGAGACAACTCACAATCCTAGTTGGAGATCTGAACACCCCTCTCTCATCAGCTGAGGAACAGCTATGCCAGAATCCAAACTGTCCTTTGTCTTCTGTTTTCCTTCTTTTTGCGGGGCTGGGTGGGTGGCCAGGAACTTTCAGCCTTTTCAAATTTATTACAACAACTGATGTAGTTAGTTCAATTCCTTCTGCCGTATTAATTCATTATTCATTATTCATCTGTCTTCTCCCACGCTATTCCTTTCCTTATTTTGCGGGCTCACGTCTCTCCACTCTGTCTTCTTCAGCTCTGCTCTCTACCTTGTTCATCTAAATGTTCTGAAATGGTTTATTTCACTGCTGCTTAGTTTCCTACTCATAAAATGTACAGTTCTCTATTAATATATCACAATTATATAATACGTAAGAGCCCCATCAAAATGGCTTACCTGCCTTCCTCCAATTAAAATGAGACCTTCAGAACACCTGAATTTCCTTTTCTCCATATTCCCCATCCATATGGATAGTTTCACCTAAGTCCTTTTTCACATATGCCCTTCCACAACTCCTGGATTTTTCCAATATAGTTTAAAATTCTTGATGTCACTATTATTACAGTCTTTTCCTTTACAGAAGTGGCTGTCAACCCTAGCGGCACATTAAATTCATCTGGAAGCTCCCCTCCCACAGATTTTGGCTTAACTCATCTTGGAGGCAGCCCTGGCATCCTACAGCATTAACAGCTCCCTGGGGGCTCCTGACCTGCAGCCCGGGTTGGGGCTGACCGCCAGTGTCCACCCTTCTCCCCGACCCTCTGAGGAGGAGCCGCTCGGGGCCCACCTGCCTCCCTCTCTCCCCGCCCCCCAGCTCACACCCCGCCCCGCCCAGGGACAGGCAGCTCTGCTGACCGATGACCACTGCCCGCTGCGGGGCTGAGGGCAGGATGCAGGTGGGGGAGAGCGCTCCACCCTCCAGGCTGCTCCACAGCATCCCAGCCCCCACCCCGGGCCCTCCTGTGGCTGGAACACACCTCCTGGGGGCGGGGAGAATGCTGGGAGCCACTCCCACCTGGGCAGGGCCTGGGCCTTAGTTTCGCCCTTCAATTCAGCCCTTTTGCCTCCCATCTTCCGAGCGTTCTTCCCCAGTTTCTGGCCCTCAGACAGCTCTGCCGGGTTCTCCTGCACGGTCGTGAGACAAGAGGCCGCAGCATCTTCAAGCGGAAGGCCCTCCCCTATCTCTGTACTTATTCCTTCTCGTCCTTCAGGCCTTCTGTTCTTTCTGGAACTCCTGTTATTCACATGTCAGGTCTCCTGTGTCCAAACTCCAGACTTCTGGCTTTCACGCAGGGTTTCTACTTCGCTGTGTTTGAGTTCACGTTTGATGTGTTTGCTCCTGTTGAGCTTCTGGAACCATGATCGGGCCTCACCCGTGTCCCCTGTCTGTTGTTCATCTTGCAGTTTCAAATGAGCAGATCCCAGAATAGGTGCTCGTGCTCCAGACTCAGCCCTCTTACGGCGCCCCTAGAATGTTTCTCCAGGTCTCCTCCGGCTTCCTCATTCACGCCCCTTCCGTGGAAGGCGCTGGGGTCAACTGCTCGGTTGGTCTTCCTCCCACAGGTTACTGGGAAATGCTGCACTTACTAGATATTTTTGCCATTACTCAAAATTGCTTTCAACAGGCGCTCACTAATCACACCAGGAAATGAGTATCAAAACTTTTCACCATGCATTAATTGGGGCCCAAAATTCCATGATGCAGTTAGATCATCTGTGCGCCCGTCATCAGACTTGGATGTGTCCAAAGAGCAAATCCACCTTCCAACAGAGGATGAAGCACGACTCCCCCAGGGGTCTGGGAACGTTAGAACTTCCCGGGATGGCTTCGGTGAGAAGGACAGTGCTCCCTGGGATGTAGAGATTCTGACACCCAGTAGTCACCCCCACAGCGTTCTGCGAACGTAATGCTCTAACGTGGGCATGACTGTCCTCAACTCTATCAGCCAGAGGAAATCTAATTACATATATGAGTAGATGTTTGCCATTGATATCTTAATAATATTCCCATGACCAAAATAATGTATAAAAGATATTGATCCTGAGCACTTAGGTGGCTCAGTCGGTTAAGTCTCTGACTCTCGGTTTGGCTCAGGTCATGATCTCATGGGTCATGGGATCCAGCCCCAAGAAGGGCTCCTTGGGCTCCGTGCATCAGCAGGGAGTCTACGGGAGATTTTCTCTCTTTCTCTCTCTCCTTCTCCTGCCTCTCTCTCTTTGAAATGAATAAATAAAATCTTAAAAAAGACATTGATCCTCGTGCTTCCTCGCCTCACATATGACAACCACAGTATAGGTTATCAATCATAACTTCAGTAATTTGCTTTAAATGTTAACTTGATCATATCTTTACTTTTTTCATCTCAATCTAGCATGTTCTAGAATGGTAGTTTTCACCTAGGGATTCCCATCACCTACTCATATAGTTGTATTAATATATAGGTGTTTAGGACCTAGTCCAGACCTACTGACTCTCCTTACTTGCCATTCTTGATATATTCCTACCATATATGGTGAGAATGTGCTCGGCATTCATGGTATCTTTCATGGGACATATGCTTGGTGTATTCATGGTATAGTATGTTTCTGGATAATTATGTTATATCAAGAGTTTTCCTCTATTCATCCATTTTTTTTACAAATAAGATATAATGTTTGCTATCTTTGAAAACAGGCTTAGTGATTATAGATATTTTGTCTAAAACTTTTTGGACTGACTTTTTTATTTTGTTTCGCATGCCACAGAAACAACCACATTTTCATATCAGGTGCATTATTCTTGTTATAATCCACATAAAGTCTTTCACCTTTGAAAATTATCAGTTAAAAAATTAGCCACAGTTATTTTAAGTCTTTTGTCATTGACAGATATTTTTCTCAGCTTGTTTTATTCTGCTGCTCCCTGAAAGCTTTCGCAGTCCACTACAAGCCGGACTGCTTCACCTTCCACATAGGATGACCCAGAGCCCCTGAGAAAAGGATTATATGCCAGGTACTTTGGAGTATAGGCCTCTGATGGCAACACTTAAAGATCATTGAGACCATACCAGTGGACTGAGTCAGGATTTCCAGAACTCTAGCTGGGAAGCAGATGGGTTCATGAGACTACCAACCCCAGATCCAGCAGAATGAGAATTAATTACATAGAACTCAATGAATCGGGGAAGGATGAGTATAGTTTTTGTTTCGAATACTGTTGATATTATTTTAATGTCCTACTTTCTGGATATACAAGGAAGCTCTCTGTCTTTCCTCTTAAGCTTTTTATAAATCACAACAATGTAGCAGACACTATTTTTGTACATTGAAATGACACATTTGTAAGTGATATTCTCTCTGCCTGACCCCTTCAGAACTGGAAAATTCTTAAGTCTTTCTCTGTTTCAAAGCAATATAGTTATTTGTCTAGGTTCCATAAGAATAGGTATTCCTTGTTGCCAGGATGTAAGTGGAAACTGGGTATGCAACCAAAGCCTTGCCTGGAATGTGCTATTAACAAGGATGCTCATTTAATCAGATATGACCAGATGGTTTTAAAGAACTAAAGTTGCTTTTACGCAAAGCCCTTTGGGGAAAACTGGCCTCATACTTGGCCCCCTACAGCCTGCCTTAGACTTACTAGCAAAAGCCCTTTGGGGAAAACTGGCTTACTAGCAAAGCCCTTTGGGGAAAACTGGCCTCATACTTGGCCCCCTACAGCCTGCCTTAGACAAGAACAATATTCCAAAAGCAAAAATGCTGCGTATGATACTTAATATCATTTGATAAGCATACATTTTCTATGTAATTGTCAAGACTGTCTATTTTTAGGGTGAGATTAATTTCTTTGCTGATACTTATCCACAATGTTGTTTACTACAAAATGACACTGTGACAAATAATATCATTTCCATAAATCATCAAGTGTCTGTCTTCCCAAAGGACACTTGAAGGAACTTTCCCCACGTGTGCATGCATAAACACCTATAAATCCAAGCAATGCTGACAATACCAGAGGTTCTAGAACAGTCTGTGCTGCTAATTAGCAGAGTATCTGCAGAAATCATGTAAATCCTGTGACTTCAAGCCCCTCCTCTGGGAAGAGAAGAATCTGGACTGGACAGTCTCTTAGCTCTCTCTAGGCTGGATCTTATAATTCCATGGCCAGCGTTTTCTTCCACTAGTTAAAGAGAATTTCATGCAATATGACAGGACTTAGGCACAGATCAGGACAGAATATAAAAACTGAAATTAGACATTTTTTAAATGGGACAAGATAAAACGTAGCAGAGGCTGAAACAAATTTATATATATTAGTATGGATATGTCTCAAAGCATAGTGTTGTTTTTTGAAGAGCCAGCTATAGAACATTCTTAAAAATGTGATACCAATCAGGCATTAAAAGTACAAAACAACATACATATTGCTTGTGGAGATAAATATACAGTTTATATATATAGTTTTATACCGAGTTTTTTTTTAATTCATGATGTTGAGTAAGGAAAGGGTTAAGGTCTAGGCAGGGAGAAGTAGAGGGCCCCTGGCTGGGCTCTGAGACTATTCCTGGCAGGCAGAAGCTAAACCAGAGTGAACAAGAGATAAGGGAAGAGACGGAACGCTTGGCCCCAGAAGTGAGGGAATATTTTTCTTTGGCGGCTACACTGTAATCATAGAAAATGACCAGACCTCAAAGAAGTAAGTCATTAAGGATGTTATCAAAAGTCCTTGTTCAAACCAAGACGGCATGAGAATCTCAAGGCTACAAGCTGCCTGGTCAAGTTTTCAATGAAAAACTGCCACTAAAAGCCCTCAGTGGAAACCCATTTGGGACCCCTCTCACTTTAAAGAGCTTTTTCTTTCTCTAAAGGTGCGACAAGAACCTCGCAATCCTGCAACAATGTTGATGGTCCTCAGGGAGGGAAGAAAGCAAAGTGACCTTACAGTTGCTCTGTAATGTTTGAATTTTTTAACTAAAGCAAACACGGCATCACATTCATTTTAGAAAGGCAAATACATGAATATTTAAATGAGTCCCTAGTTTAGTGGTTGCTAAACAGAAGTGTGCATCAGAATCAACCAAAGAACTTTTAAAAATGAAGATCCTCGGGCCTCTCCCCAGTAATTCAGGTCTGAAGTAGAACTCAGACATCTGAATTTTTAAAACTATACAAATGATTCTACTGCACAGCAGCCCTATAATACAAAATAGTACCATTTAAAATAAAATTAAGCAAAAGATACACAAATGGTCATAACAGCATTACTCATAATAGCCCAAAAATGAAAACACCTCAAGTATTCATCGACTGGTAGGTGGATAAATAAAATGTGGTCTATCCATACAATAGAATATTATTCTGCATAAAAAGGAAAGAAGTCCTGATCATACTAGAAAATGAATAACCTTGACAACATTATGCTAAGTTAAAGAAGCCAGGCAGAAAGAACAAAATGTTGCGTGATTCCATTTATAGAAAATTCCGCGAAGAGGAAAGTCTATATAAAAGAAAGTATATCAGTAGTTCCTTAGGGTTGGGAGAATGGTTAGATTGGGGGGTGGGGTGTAATAGCTAAGGGGTGCTGGATTTTTGGGGGGTGACTGGTGAAAATGTTTTGGAAGTAGGTCATGGTGATGGTTGCACAAATCTGTGATTATACTAAAAAGCCGTTAATTGCATACCTCTGGTGGGTGAATTTTGTGATGTCTGAATTACATCTCAGTATTGTGTTTTTAAGAAGACAACCACAAATTAAACATTTCATTTCATTACGTAACTGAGAAATAAATTAGATAGAATTAACTGACATATGGAAAGGACTTAATAGAATACAGAATGATACTTTTTTTAAAAAAACTTTTATTTATTTATTTGAGAGAGAGAGAGCATGTGTGGAGAGAGGAGCAGAGGGAGCCTGATGCGGGGCTCAACCGGGACTCTGGGGTCATGACCTGAGCCCAAGGCAGACATTTAACCAACTGAGCTACCCAGGTGCCCATGATACTTACTTTTTGAGAATATTGGGGTCATTGAAAATGCCAGGTAGTTTCTAGTTATTATGGGAAAATGAATGCAGATATTTGCCTTGGCTTCTTCCCAGGACTCTACTACATGACAGTAAAGACTATTTTAAAGGATAAACTTAAAAGGACAAAAAAAAAAAAAAAAAAAAAAACAGGTGAGAGTTTACTGCAAAAAAAGAACCGAAGGGCATGATTTTGCAGATTCCTAGAGCCCAGCAAGCACACAGCACAAGTAACAAGGAAAAGACCTCATCTTCAAAACCGAAAAGGGGACCCTAAAATCTCCTAGAAATGAGAAAAACAGAAGCAGCCACAAATAAATGATCAAGACACAGATGGGCATCAGGCTCCCCAACAGCAACTCGCCAAATCCAGCCAGAACACGGAGCAGCACCTTCACACTCCCCAGATGGACTCGTGCCATTTGTGGGAATTCTGTGCTGGAGCAGACCAGAAAGGACAGGTGAAGCATGCAGGTTCAAGGCAGGGCCTCCTGCATGTTGTGATAATCCTTGTGGCGCCATCAGACCTTTATGATATGACACACATAGTAAATTGATCAAAGTTAATTTTTTAATATTCAAGAAACAGTCTTTTCAAAGAGAAATGAAAATACACATTGGGTCACAAAGACACACTTCAAATGGAAATTCACCTCTCCACACTTCCTCTTCATAGCACCATCAAAGCAGAAACTAAATTTTAAAATAGAATCTGATGCTCCTAAGAGCAAGGAGGTTAAACACGCTCATCAGTCTTTGCATGAAGTTGGTACACCAAGGTGCATGGGATAAATGTTTCTAGCCCACCAGAGAGAGGTTTGGAAGCACATTTCAAGACACTCATGCACCTTTGTCTCACTAAAAGCACTACCAGGAATGTATCCTCAGGAAATACTCCAAAAGAAAGACAACGTGTTTCATCTCAAGAACCACTGTGAAGTTATTTATGATTTAAAAAAACTGTGGGACACCTGGGTGGCTCAGTCATTAAGCGTCTGCCTTCGGCTCAGGTCGTGATCCCAGGGTCCTGGGATCGAGCCCCGCATCGGGCTCCCTGCTCAGCGGGAAGCCTGATTTTCCCTCTCCCACCCCCCTGTGTTCCCTCTCTCGCTGTGTCTCTGTCAAATAAATAAATACAATCTTTAAAAACAAATAAATAAAAATAAAAATAAACTGTGAGCAACAAATGTTCAAAAACATAAGGACAGTAAAGAAAATTATGGCACACCAGCTTGATAGAATATTACATGAACTAGTGAAATGACCATTATGAGGCTGTCACAGCAGAAACAAGTGCATGGTACAATAAGTAAAGATTTAAAATAAGGGAGGGCGCCTGGGTGGCTCAGTTGGTTAAGCGACTGCCTTCGGCTCAGGTCATGATCCTGGAGTTCCAGGATCGAGCCCCGCATCAGGCTCCCTGCTCGGCAGGGAGTCTGCTTCTCCCTCTGACCCTCGCCCCTCTCATGTGCTCTCTCTCTCTCTCTCTCTCTCATTCTCTCTCTCAAATAAATGAATAAAATCTTTAAAAAAAAAGATTTAAAATAAGGGAATAAGAAAAAATAAAAATAAATAAAGGAATAAAGTAAGCCAATTGTGATACATCCATTTAAGAGAGTACTACACAAAGTTTGAAATGATCATTATGAACAACAGCACAAAATTACAAGCAAAGAAATGAAGAGAATATGATACCCAGCATCTGCTGTGAGTAGGGAGAGGGCGAGCTGCTCTCCTACCCCCTGCCCCTCTGTTCACTGCGACTCCGGGGCAGAAGGGGGCTCTGTCTAAGAATTTGACCTATAAAAGATTAAAGGAAAACTCTCCTTCCTAAGCTTTGCCAGACTACTATTGACCTGGGATAGAAAAGTCGAAAGAAAAGAAGAAAAGAAAGAGGAGAGGAGAGGAGAGGAGAGGAGAGGAGAGGAGAGGAGAGGAGAGGAGAGGAAGGAAGGAAGGAAGGAAGGAAGGAAGGAAGGAAGGAAGGAAGGAAGGAAGGAAGGAAGGGAGGGAGAGAGAGAGGGAGGAAAGGAAAGGAAAGGAAGAAACAGGGAGAGAGAAAGGGAGGGAGGGAGGGAGGGGAGGGGAGGAGAGTGGGAAAGGGAAGGAAAGAAAAGAAAAAAGAAAAGATCTTTGCTGTTTACAAAATCCCTACTGAGTCTTCAATTGTAAAATCTAGACTCTCCTTCCACCACCCACTGGTCTGGGGTCTTGAAAGTGGGGACCAAGAAGTAGCAGGAGTCTGTCCAGCAGGTGGTGGGAGCGAGAAAGCAGGACACCTGGCACAAGCAGAGTGGAGCGCCTCAACCACGACCCGTGACCCATGACCCACGACCCACGACCCATGACCCACGACCCAGGGTTCCAGCAGTAGGAATGAGCAGGCACTCTTTAAAATGATCTGATGTTGGGGCGCCTGGGTGGCTCAGTCAGTTAAGCATCCAACTCAATTTCAATTCAGGTCACCATCTCAAGTCATGATCTTGGATCATGATCTCAGGGTCATGAGATCGAGCCCCACTTTGGGCTCTGCACTGGGCATGGAACCTGCTAAAGATTCTCTCTCCCTCTCCCTCTGTCCCTGCTCCTGCTCTCTCCCGCTCTCTCTCTCTCTCTAAAATAAATCAGATGCTGCCATACTCTCTTGTCCGTGGGAAATGCCCCAGAGATAACTGACCATGTGTAATCCCTCCTTCTCACCACCAGTTAGTTCTCCTTTGACCGCCCCCCCCACCTGGCTTCTGTCTTCACCCCTCCTCAGAAACTACTTCTGTCATGGCCACCAAGGACCTCTGTGTTGTCTAGGCCAATGGTCACTTTTTTGTCCTCACCAGACTCAATCTCTCAGAAGCATTGGACCCTCTTCTGTGAAAAACGCTCCTCCTTGGTGGTCTTAACGCCACACACTCCTGGTCTCCTCCTGCCTCAAAGATTCTCATTACGGGGGGATGTCACCTGAAGAGGTGGCCTCTGCTTATCCTCTACCCAGCTTTAAGCTTGGAGCACCTTCAAGCCTGGTCTCCTTGCTGTCAGCCCTCTCTCGCTACTTTAGCTCCATCCACATGCTAGCGGATTCCACACGTGCATCTTCAACCAGACCTCAGGGAGACACACATCAATCTGCAACTGCCCACCTCACTTCTTCTCTTGGATGTCTCACTCAAACTTAACATCCCCCTGTAAATACCGTCCTCCACCAAAGTGAATGTCTACACCCAACAACCAGAAGCAATCATTCATTCCATCCCGACCCCACATTCAATCTATCAGCAAGTCTTACCAATTCTTCCTCCAAAATAGGCCCTAAAATCATCCACTTCTGTGTAGTTCTATCCCACCAGCTTAGTCCAAGCTGCCATGACATCTCATCTGTATTACTATGATAGTTTGCACCCTTTTAGTCCCTTCATATCCCATAATGTAACCAAATGAGTTTTCAAGAAGGAAATAAGATTAATTCTCTGCTTAAACTCCTTACAATGTCTCCACTGCATGTAAGACAGAATCCAGAGCATCACTATGGCCCATGGAACGCCCACCTGCAGCTCCCACCTCCTGTGGCACCCCCACCCCTCATTCCAGCAATGTGGGCCTCGTGACAGTTCTTAGAACTTTCCATGCTCTTTCCTGCCTCAGGGACTTTGCACTTCCTCTTCCCTTTGCCTGAAACAGTCTTCCCTCCACCTTTCCCTCCCATCTTCAAGACACAAGTGACCTGAGTGTCCCTACCAAGAAATGTACCTTAACACCAAGGCACCATGTCTTAAATGTAATACGTATACTAACATGACCCAGTTAACAAACACCTATACCAAATAAAACTCTCATACCAAACTCCTATATCAAATAAAAAAAGAATGAACTGCATGTAATAGCCTGTTTTAAACTGTTAAAAGGATGTATGAAATGCATTGCATTTAAGTTGACCAAAGCCAGAAAGGTGTTTCACTAAAAGGGAAGATTTTCTTCCTCATATAAAACCTCATTAGCCAGTTGTGAAATCTGCGTGTTACTTTTGGAGAAGGAATTGGCGCTAGACCTTCGCGTGTTAACCTAATGGCGTTACCTGGAGAAGCTGACTTATGAAAGACAGCACAGCCACATACCGCTGAGACAAACCCACCTCTACAGGGCAGGATTTTGAGTTATTTCTCCTACAATGAGAATTAATTTGGACTCAGTCATCACAAATCTCTTTTGAAATGAAGCTGAGTACAAACAAACAAACAAATTTATTAAGGAATAAATGAATTAAACAAATGTATACTCGTATCTGTGGAGAGTCATGGGTGAGATTCTTGGGAGAAGTAAGGATGCAGTGGCTGGTGCATGGACTGAGCCTGGTGATCTCCATTAGACAAATTCAGGATATTGGCCTAATTCTGTATTTAATTGACATAATTATATGTAATCAAAGATGGAACAACACAGAAGAAAAACCGCTGTTGAGATTTATCTTGTTCCTGTGTCTGGATCTTACCCTCCCCCTCTCTAAAAAAGCAAAGTCAACTCATTTTAAATAGAAAGAATTAATATCTGTGATAGAGTATTATAAAATTAACTAAAATAAGCTACATGAGAAGTCAATTCATTACAAAATAATTTCATAAACACAACCTGGGAACTCAAATTTTTATATATTTATTTAGTGTATTTGAGATTATTGAAGGCAATGTTTCTTAATTTCAGTATTGTAAGACTTACTACAAAAAGGTGTAAACATAGCAAAAAAATGAAAAGCATAGTTTTACAACATGCTCTAGTAAAAGCTTTGCATTATCTCTATGTGTAAGACTTCATCAGAATAAGGAATATATTTAAACTCTGTTAATTTAAAGATCATCATTTATTAAACAGTCTTGGATGCTGAGTTCTAGCTTCATTTATTATGACTTGTATGGAGTCCCAATGGGGTGTTCAAGCTTACCTTGGAGCCTGGAGGGGGAGCTAAACCCAGAAATGAATAAATAATATTCTCTTCTTTTGCAGAGAAGAAAGAGTCAAAATCCTGAAGCAAAGAAAAAGAATGTTTAAACCCCACTGCGCACTTGTGAGCCAGAATATTTACCCAAGTTGATCTTTTTTATTAGTCATTAAGTTAGAGGCTAACACAAAAGGTTATCCCAGTTTGTTTTGTCAAAGATGACTAACGCCAAAAGTTAAGAAATCTCTAACCATGAACTTTACATTTGTTTTTATCATTTCACTGGGCATAATACAGAACAGTGAGAACTTACACACACACACACACACACACACACACACACACACACACACACACACACACCTGTTCATGATCAGGAATTGCTGACAAGACTCAGATATACAGAGTGAAAGGATTCTCCAGAAGTGTCATATCTTTAGCTGGCTTCCTTATCATTTGGCCCTATGGATTTGGACCCTGAGCAGCTGAGACTAAGACAACACAGGATTTCTCTAATAGCTTCTATGGGACAAGACCCATCTCAGACCTTCTGATACAGGCAGCCACAGGATTATGGAGGGCTTACAGTGGCACCTGTTTCGGTAAAGTGGGAAAAACTACTGAATGAGGTGAAACCTAGTAGCTGATTGAAATCTGGAGCTCAGTGAAGCCCCCCCTCACTCGCTCCCCCAGGCCCACCCAGGGGTCCAGCCCTAAACCCAGTCTTCAGTAGCGTGGTTGTCAATAGCTCAGAAGAGTTTAATTTCACATAATTAAAATCTAGGAGATATTCTCCAGACTACTTCATGACTGCCAAACTCTGTCATCCGGGCAGCGATCAATTTCTTGACACACTGAGGGTGGTATGTCTGGCTGGCCGGCTTGAAGAGACAGCACTCAAACCAGCTTAGTCATGTTACCACCCACCCTACTTGTATGTGTTAAGAAGCTTAAAACCAAATACAGGCCACTGACATTGGGAAGAAAATGTTATGTGTTCTTTGTGTCATTCTTACCCAAAGCTTTATTACTTTCCTATCTGTTGCCTAGACTCACTCAGCGGTTAATTGTATTCTTTTACTCTGCATGCATTTTTGTAAGTTGACTCAAATCTTAGTTGAAGGAATAGAGCATCGAGAGTAAGTGATCCTTTGGTATCAATTCCTGGAGCGTGCACTCGCAAGATGTTAAAGATTACGTGATAGAGGGGTGCCTGGGTGGCTCAGTCAGTTGAGCATCAGATTCTTGATCTCAGCTCAGGTCATGGGATTGAGCCCATTAGGCTCCGCACTCAGTGGGGAGTCTGCTTGAGATTCTCTCCTTCTCTCTCTGCTGCTCCCCCACCCATGTACTCTCTCTCTAAAATAAATAAATAATCTTTTAAAAAAGATTATATGATAGAATGCATTAGTAGTAGTAGAGAGTAGGTGAAATATAATAAATTTATTCTATTTTTCAAAAATTCCATAAAGATCTGTAACTTCTCTAGTTGGCCAACTCTAGAAGCTTTCAAATCAAGAATGGTTTTCTTTTTTTTTTTTTTAAGATTTTATTTATTTATTTCAGAGAGAGACAGCATGAGTGGGTGTGAGGGG
This sequence comes from Zalophus californianus, assembly GCF_009762305.2. Lineage (NCBI taxonomy): Eukaryota > Metazoa > Chordata > Mammalia > Carnivora > Otariidae > Zalophus > Zalophus californianus. The sequence continues at coordinate 209,862,048 of NC_045595.1, read as the reverse complement.
CAGAGGCAGAGGGAGAAGCAGACTTCCTCAGGGAGTCTGACGTGGGGCTCAACCCCAGGTCCCTAGGATCATGACTTGAGCCAAAGGCAGACGCCCAACAGACTGAGCCACTCAGGTGCCCCAAGAAAGGTTTTCTTATCATTGAGTGAACTGTCTGTTGCTTCAACTTAGGTCCAAATAGCTTTTTTTGTTCTTTTTTTTTTTTTTTTTTTAGGTCCAAATAGCTTTTCTAACTTCTGAGGACTGAACAAAAATTTGTCATTATTTTTGACTTGATGCTAACAAATAGACACAGAAAATAATGAGTATGAAATGGTTTTTCAACTTCCAATTAAGGTAGTATAGTAGATTAGAGGCCCTGAAACAATATCTCAAAAAAGCAATTTTTTTAAGAAATTAAAAAATTTTAAATTAAAATTTAAGAAAAGAAGTACAGATCCATTGTTAAGCTGATACAAAAGGAAATATCATTGCCAGGTGAGACCAGGGATTCTAAGAATAAGTACACACCAAGGCAGAGTTTCTGACAAAACGAGTAGATCTTTATGCCCACTTTGATGCCACAGAGAGTAAAGGCAGGAGTGGGTAAAGCCTAGAGCCTACTCACGGTGGGGAGTTTTATAAAAGGAGGGCAGCAAGGGAGGGAGTGAAAGCAGAGAGAGGGGGCAAGGAAAAAGACAGTTTCCCCACAAAAGAATGACAATTAGACTGACAACTGGCTTCTTAACAGCAACACAGAAGTCAGAAGAAAGTGAAATCATAATTTCAATGTCTTTAGAAAAAAAAAAAAAACAGAATTTTAGACCCAGCAAAACTATTTTTTTCAGTGAAACTATTTTTAGGCATGAGAGTAAAATAGACATTTTTAAACAAAAATTTGCAGAATTTACCACCAACAGACACTCACTTAAAGAAACTTTTATAGGCTATATTAGACCAAAGGAAAGTGATTCCAGATGTATTATCTATGATGCAAGAAGAAATCATGAGCAAAGATATTAATAAATATGTGCATAAATCTAAACCTCAACAAGTACTGACTACAAAAACAATTAGAAACATCTAATTTGTGGGGTGGAATGAAGGCCAACCATCTAAAGTACTAAAAAAAACAAAACACATGTAAATAGGGAAACAGTGATTAAGGTGTTAAGGCTCTTTTAATGTTTGGCACATACACACTTGTACATTTTGTTATTCCTCTTTAAGCTCTGTATTTTTATCACATGACACATTTCATAATAAGTTTTTAATGACGTGAAATAGCTTGTCCAGCAACACCTATGCACCGAGAGTGCCCTGCCCCCGTCCTAACTGGGCTTCGATCCTGCCTCCCTTGCAGCCCTGAGGATGCTTGCCTTGCTGAATGGCCAAGGTCCCCTTTGGTTGTGTTTAGGCCCAGGCAGGCACCCAGCCCTTACCTGGGCTAAGACGCACAGACTCCAACTTGGCATTGACAGACATGTCTGTACTTTCAGTTAGTATTCCTCTGCCAGGCGGGTAACCTGGCCTCCACTGTGCCTGGCCTTCCATCGGGTATCTCCTTTCTCTAGCTAACAGTTTCCTGCCATGTCCTGGGGATAACATCTTCATCCGTTCTGCGTAGATAGAACAGCAGGAGATTGCACTGGCAGGGACAGGATGGTGCTCAGAACTACTGTGAACATCCAGTCTCCTTACTGCCGTGATGCGAGAAATCCATTGCTCGTCCGTGAGGTTCCCGCTACCTGCCACCATCATCAGGCATGGCATATGGGTGACCATTCCAGACGAGGCCAATGATTCAATATAAATAATAATTATTCTTACAGTAGGCATTTCAATCTCGTGGAAAGACACACTGACTGGCCATCCAGATTCATGCCATTTTTAAACCTGACATAGTCTTGGGAACCTTTGAGTCTCCTTTTAAAATCTGAACCTACAATACAAATAATCATTTTTAGCTACTTTCTGGAAACAAAGCCCTCTGCCTCATTAATGCACTTTTGTTAAGAGCGTCCACAGACTGCAGAAAGGCAAATTTAGCAATTTGCTCATAAGATAAACTACACTAATACCTCTCTGAAGGCAGAAATGAAAAGAATTAATATTAACAGTTAAAGATAAAATAATTTATAGGCTCAGGGCACCTGGGTGGCTCAGCTCAGTCATTTAAGCGTCCAACTTTTGATTTTGGCTCAGGTCGTGATCTCAGAGTCCTCTGATGGAGCCCTGTATCAGGCTCTGAGCTCAGCAGGGAGTCAGCTTGAGATTCTCTCTCTCCCTCTCCCTCTACCTCTCCTCTTGCTGGCGCACACACACACTCTCTCTCTCTCTAAAATAAAAAATAAAATTAAAATAATAGTAACAATAATAATTTGTAGGTTCATCTCATTAGATCCATACTTATAATAGGAAAATATCACAATCTTTCTATTTATATTCTATAGAATATCACAAATATTCTATTACAAAATAATATATACTGAAATATTACAAATATATATCCAAATATTACAAAATAATCCTCTTAAAAAGGAGAAGTCTTTTTCTTAGGAAAGGGGAAAACTTTTTTTCTTCCACAACTAAAATGAAAAAAATCACTAGATCACAGCAAAATGGGATAAGAAATGCCTTCAAGGTTTCTTTTCATAGCAAAAAATAATTGCAGACCTTTTACCCTTAGAGTTAACATAGGTTAAAAGCTACATACGTCAATATTTTCTCTACTATAACTAACTTAATTTAAAAGGACAGTTAAAATAAGCAAAAGTAAGAGATTTAAAATACTACTTTCACTGGAAAAGTACTAGAAGAAAAAATGAAATTATTTTTTGATAACTTCAGAGTGCAGAAAGTTTTCATAAGTAAGACTCAGGATCAGGAACCATAAAGAAAAAAGATTAATGAATTTGTTCTCATAAAAAAAATGTTTTAATTTCTGCATTCCAAAAAAATAAAAATAAAAAAAAATTTTTTTTTAAATTTTAAAAAGCCAAAAGACACTAGCCTTTGGAGATGTATCTTGAAAGAAGTTGCTGTGGCCGATGTCAAAGAGGTTACTGGCTGTGTTCTCCTCTAAGGATTTTGATGGATTCCTGTCTCACATTGAGGTCTTTCATCCATTTTGAGTTTATCTTTGTGTATGGTGTTAGAGAATGGTCGAGTTTCATTCTTCTGTATATAGCTGTCCAATTTTCCCAGCACCATTTATTGAAGAGACTGTCTTTCTCCATTGCATATTTTTTCCTGCTTTGTCAAAGATTATTTGACCAGAGAGTTGAGGGTCCATATCTGGGCTCTCTATTCTGTTCCATTGGTCTACATGCTGTTTTTGTGCCAGTACCATGCTGTCTTGGTGATCACTGTTTTGTAATATAGCTTGAAATCTGGCACCATGATGCCCCCAGCTTTGTTTTTCTTTTTCAACATTTCCTTGGCAATTCAGGGTCTTTTCTGATTCCATACAAATTTTAGGATTGTTTGTTCCAGCACTTTGAAAAATGTCATTGGTTTTTTGATCAGGATGGCATTGAAGGTATAGATTGCTCTGGGTAGCACAGACATTTTAACAATGTTTATTCTTCTGATCCATAAGCATGGAATATTTTTCCATCTTTTTGTGTCTTCTTCAATTTATTTCATGAGTGTTCTGCAGTTCCTAGAGTATAGATCCTTTATCTCTTTGGTTAGGTTTATTCCGAGGTACCTCATGGTTTTTGGTGCTATTGTAAATGGAATCGTTTCTCTAATTTCTCTTTCTACAGTTGCATTGTTAGTGTATAAGAAAGCAACTGATTTCTGTGCATTGATTTTGTATCCTGCCACATTACTGAACTGCTGTATGAGTTCTAGTAATTTGGGGGTGGAGTCTTTTGGATTTTCCACATAAAGTATCATGTCATCTGCAAAGAGAGAGAGTTTGACTTCTTCTTTGTCAATTTTAATACCTTTTATTTCTTTTTGTTGTCTGATTGCTGTTGCTAGGACTTCTAGTACTATGTTGAACAACAGTGGCGAGAGTGGGCATCCCTATCGTCTTCCTGATCTTCAGGGAAAGACTCTCAGCTTTTCCCCATTGAGGATGATAGTCACTGTGGGTTTTTCATAGATGGATTTTATGAACTTGAGGAATGTTCCCTCTATCCCTATACTCTGAAGAGTTTTAATCAGGAAAAGATGCTGTGAGACAGGAATCCATCAAAATCCTAGAGAAGAACATATCCAGTAACCTCTTTGACATCGGCCACAGCAACTTCTTTCAAGATATATCTCCAAAGGCTAGTGAAACAAAAGCAAAGATGAACTTTTGGGACTTCATCAAGATAAAAAGCTGCACAGCAAAGGAAAGAGTCAACAAAACAAAGAGGCAACCCACAGAATGGGAGAAGATATTTGCAAATGACACTACAGACAAAGGACTGATATCCAAGATCTATAAAGAACTTCTCAAACTCAACACCCAAAAAACAAATGATCAAGTCAAAAAAATGGGCAGAAGACATGAACAGACACTTCTCCAAAGAAGACATACAAATGGCTAACAGACACATGAAAAAATGTTCATCATCATTAGCCATCAGGGAAATTCAAATCAAAACCACATTAAGATATCACCTTATACCAGTTAGAATGGCAAAAATGGACAAGGCAAGAAACAACAAACATTGGAGAGGTTGCGGAGAAAGGGGAACCCTCTTACACTGTTGGTGGGAATGCAAGTTGGTACAGCCACCTTGGAAAACAGTGTGGAGGTGCCTCAAAAATTTAAAAATAGAGCTACCCTATGACCCAGCAATTGCACTACTGGGTATTTACCCCAAAGACACAGATGTAGTGAAAAGAAGGGCCATATGCACCCCAATGTTCATAGCAGCAATGTCCGCAATAGCCAAATTGTGGAAAGAGCCGAGATGCCCTTCAACAGATGAATGGATAAAGAAGATGCGGTCCGTATATACAATGGACTATTACTCAGCCATCAGAAAGGATGAACACCCAGCTTTTACATCAACATGGATGGGACTGGAGGAGATGATGCTAAGTGAACTAAGTCAAGCAGAGAAAGTCAATTATCATATGGCTTCACTTATTTGTGGAACATAAGGAATAACATGGAGGACATTAGGAGAAGGAAGGGAAAAATGAAGGGGGGGAATCGGAGGGGGAGACGAACCATGAGAGACTATGGACTCTGAGAAACAAACTGAGGGTGTTAGAGGGGAGGGGGTGGGGGGATGGGTTAGCCTGGTGATGGGTATGAAGGAGGGCACGTACTGCATGGAGCCCTGGGGGTTATACGAAAACAATGAATCGTAGATCACCACATCAAAAATTAATGATGTAATGTATGGTGATTAACATAATAAAATAAAATTTTTTTTAAAAGCCAAAAGACAAAAAGTGTGGGGAAAAAAATTGCAACATCTATGGTCGTAAAAAGGATACCTTCCTTCACAAATGAAGACTCTTACAAACTAATAAATACTACCTGCAACCCAACAGAAAAATAGCAAGTCGTAGGGGGAAAAAAGATAGCTTATAAACATAGGAGGGGCGCCTGGGTAGCTCAGCAGGTTAAGTGTCTGCCTTCGGTTCAGGTCATCATCTCAGGGTCCTGGGATCGAGCCCCACATCGGGCTCCCTGCTTGGGAGGGGGCTTGCTTCTGCCACTCCCACTGCTTGTGCTCTCCTGCTCTCTGTCAAATAAATAAATAAAATCTTTAAAAAGGAAAAAATTTTTTAAAAAAATAGGAAAAGATGTTCAGCCTCACTCACATAGACAGAAATTCAAGTCAAAGCAGTAAGAATATATTTTTCATCTAATAGACTGGCAAAGTTCCAAAAGTTTGCAAAAAGAATATTGTCAAAGTCACAGGGAACTAGCCACTCTCAGCGGGGCTGGTGGAAACGTAAGCTGGCACAAGTACATTACAATACCTTCTGAAATGCAAAATGCATACATGCTTTAACTCAGCACATCTTCCAGGATTTCATCCTCCCTACATATATTCACACTGAATACAAGGATCTGTGTATATAAAGAGATTTCCTGCAGCATTGTTTGTATCCTGAATGTTTCCTGAATGTTCCCCAGTAGAGGACTGTTTCGATAATTATGTCACATACAAAGGAACGTTTTGCGACTGTTAAATGAAGGAGTATGGGCGGCTATGCAATGATCTCTGAGATCTGGTTATTAATGGACAAAAACCAAACATGTATAGCACACTCCCATTTTTAAGTAATATACAATATATATCTATATAATGTCTACCGTATTATAAATATTATAGGTATTTATAAGATATATATAATGTATGTTATAAATATACATAGAAAATTTCTGGAAGGTCAAACAAGAAACTGCCAACATTGGTCAGTCAAAGTAGGAACGACTACATCATTTGCAGGGTCCCCATGCAAAAATAAAACATGGGGTCCCTGTTTCAAAAACTGTTGTGGATTTCAAGACAGTAGGGCATGGAACCAAGCAGAGAGCTCTCTTGAGCATGGGGTCTGGATGACTTCCCAGATCACAGGTCCATGAAGCCAGTCCCCTCGGGGGAAGGAACTAGAGTCACGGGGGTCTGACATGGGAGAGAGACTAATTTTTACTGGAGATAATTTTTGAACCATTTTAATTTTTCAGCGTGCACATGTATTAATTTTTCAATTATAAAAAATTATTAAAAAATCAAAATTGCCCACCACCACTATTCCCTTCTTCATCCAACAAGAGCCTCAATTCTTAGAAATAAGGGTCATGGTGGAGGGAGGTCAAGATGTGGGGAGGGGGAGGGGAAGGGAGGGGTAGAAGGTGGAGGGGAGGACCCTTCCTCCCACAGGAAATCCCCTCTGCACCCTGGGAAACCCCAGCTTAAATCCAAAGGAACCTTGGGCTGGATCATACATTCTCTTAAATAAGTGCTTGCCACATTCAGACTGTTTGAAAACACTCCCCCCACCCACAGGACTGGGCTAAGCCTCTGAAGAATGCCAACACGGTCATGTAAATCTATATAACCCTGTGCTGGGTTGAAGAGGGTTCCCCACAAATCCAAGTCCACCCAGAACAGAAAGCAACCTTATTTGGAAACAGGATTATTTACAGATGTAATTATTTACAACGAGGCCATATTGGAGTGGGTGAGCCCTGTTCTTTTTTTTTTTTTTTTTTAAGGTTTTATTTATTTTGGGGCATCTGGGTGTCTCAGTCGCGTGAGCGTCTGCCTTTGGCTTGGGTCATGATCCGGGGTCCTGGGATGGAGCCCCACATCAGGCTCCCTGCTCATTGGGGAGGCTGTTTCTCCCTTTCCCTCTACCTCTCCCCCTGTTCATGCTCTCTCTCAAATAAATAAATAAAATATTTTTTATTTATTTATTTGAGAGTGAGAGAGAGAGAGCACAAGTACGGGCAGGGGCAGAGGGAGAGGGAGAAGCAGACTCCCCAGTGAGCAGCTAAGCAGGGAGCCCAATGTGTGACTCGATCCCAGGAACCCGAGATCATGACCCGAGCCAAAGGCAGATGCTCAACCGGCACCCCTGAGCCCTATTTCAATGACTGCTGTCCTTATAAAAAGGCCCAGTGAGCAGCTAAGCAGGGAGCCCAATGTGGGACTCGATCCCAGGAACCCGAGATCATGACCCGAGCCAAAGGCAGATGCTTAACCGGCACCCCTGAGCCCTATTTCAATGACTGCTGTCCTTATAAAAAGGCCCAGTGAGGACAGAGAGAGAGAGAGAGACAAGGAGAACACAAGGAGAGATGGAGGCAGGGACGGGAGAGATATATCTGCAAGCCAGGGAGCACCAAAGGTTGTTGGCAACCACCAGAAGCTAGGAAAAAGGCATGGAACAGATTTTCCCTCGAAGCCTCCAGGAGAAACCAACCTGACAGACAACTTGCTGTTGGACTTCTGGCCTTCAGAACTGTGCAAGAGTACATTTCTGTTATTTTAAGACACTGAATTAGTCAACTTGGGTCACATAACAAAATGCCACACTAGGGGGGCAGGGCGCTTAAACAACAGCTCTGGAGGCTGGAGGTCTGAGACCAGGGTGCCAGTATAGTTGGGTTCTGGTGAGGACAGATGCCTTCTGGCTGTGTGCTCACATGGTGAAGTAAGAGGGATGCTCTCTCTTCCTCTAAGGGCACTAATCCCATCAGGAAGGCCCCACCAGCATGACCTCATCTAAGCTGATCACTTCCCAAAGGCCCCATCTCCAAATACCATCACCATGGAGGTTAGGGCTTCAACATATGAATGGGGGGGGGGGGGGACACAAACATACAGCCCATAACAGCCACCATGTTTGTGTGCTTTGTTACATCAGTCCTACGAAACAAAGACAAACCTCCAATAACCAAACACTTGGTGCTTCAAATCAGAGGCAGGCCCAAAAGCTTTTCTGTAAGTGGGCAGATAAATACTTTTGGCTTTGCAGGTCATATGGTCCCTGCTGCCACAACTCAGCCCTACCATTGTGCAAAATCAGCCATAGGTGATAGGTGAATCAATTACTGTGGATGTGTTCCAGTAAAATTTTATTTACTAAAACAGGTAGCTACGGGCATCAGCCTTCAGGCTTTAATTGGACCATACCTGGTTTAGATGAGAAACATAATAATACAAAGAACCAACAGTTGAGTGCAAGAAGAGAAGAGGTGAGTTAAGGATTCCCATAGCTGGCTCCAGCCTTCGGGAGCAACACAACACTGATCACTTCCCTCTGCCTTCCAGAGCCCTGGCTCCATCTGAAAGATGACCTAGAAGGCTTAGATTACCCCTAAGATAACCTCCAGCTCTCATGCTCTGAAGTGCTTTGAGTTTTTAAATGTTTCTTTTCAACAATTTCATTTACTAAGCAGAACTGTAAAGAACTGGAGGCAAAGGTGATTTTCTGGTGAAATGGACTATTAAGTATATAAAATAAAATTGCTGCTGTAATCAAAATGGTCCAGAACAGTTTTTAAGCTATCTAGATACATTTCCACACATTTTTCTTGTATCTGTATTAAGATTTGACTTCTGCAAATCATTCTTTATGAAAGTGAAAGCCGACCCTCTTTCTACCTGGATTCATGGATGTGTACATCATAAGGCTGATCAGAATTCCTTTCCAACTAAATGCATGCTTGTGTTTGCACAAGTGACCTCTACTCTTCAAAATAAAATAAGGGGCCTAAAATAATCCCAAGAACTTCCAAATCACCATTTGATTGTTTCTATCCTTTTGTGAATCTAATGTATTGATGACTTACAATGGGTCTACCATCCAGGTATTAGTAGAAATAGATCATGTCCTGAAAACTATCAACAAGTTCAAATGCTGCCTCCAAATTCGCCATTTTTTTAAAGATTTATTTATTTTATTTTGAAAGAAAGAGAGAGAGAGAAGGAGAGTGGAGGGAGAGAGGGAGAGAGAGAATCTCAAGCAGACTCCCCACTGAGCGTGGAGCTGGACTCATGGCTCAATCCCATGACCCTGAGATCATGACCTGAGCCAAAATCAAAAGTTGGATGCTCAATAGACCGAGCCACCCAGGTGCCCCCAAAGTAATCTGTTTTAAACAATTTCCGATAAACATACATGCAGAGGACTTTTCCAAGAAAACAAATACTTACCCCACAATACTGCTCTTCGTTGAAGATCTGGGGGGGCAAAGGGATTCCGTTTTGAGGTTTTTTCTCTCCAGGAACATTCTCCCTCATCCACTTCCTATTGTCTTCATCTCCAGCAATGTCTAATTCCTTAAAGTCGATCTTATTAGCTTCCAAAAAGCCCACTACTTCTTGCTGCTTCTTCCTAATCTGATCAAGAGCAGAGAAAGACTACTATTAGACTAGGTTTATTTTTTTTTATGTTTTGCTTATATTTACATAAATGAAATCCTTTCTCCAACTATACTATACAAAACAAATAATCTTGCTATTATTTTAACAAGGAAAACGATAAAGTCACACCTCTTCATTATAAAGGATCAACAGAATCATTGTTTAAATTCTAAAATTTTAATTTCACCAATGTTTCAATCATGGCGTAATCAACCTAATAAGAATAGAAATGCCCTGATCATAGATTTTACTTGAGGTCTTTGATATGCTTTTAAATTCTCTGCTAAGCAATGTCCACAATAGCCAAACTGTGGAAAGAGCCAAGATGTCCATCGACAGATGAATGGATAAAGAAGATGTGGTATATATACACAATGGAATATTATGCAGCCATCAAAAGGAATGAGATCTTGGGCGCCTGGGTGGCTCAGTTGGTTAAGCGACTGCCTTCGGCTCAGGTCATGATCCTGGAGTCCCGGGATCGAGTCTCGCATCGGGCTCCCTGCTCAGCGGGGAGTCTGCTTCTCCCTCTGACCCTCTTCCCTCTCGTGCTCTCTATCTCTCATTCTCTCTCTCTCTCTAATAAATAAATAAATTCTTAAAAAAAAAAAGGAATGAGATCTTGCCATTTGCAATGACGTGGATGGAACTGGAGGGTGTTATGCTGAGTGAAATAAGTCAATCAGAGAAAGACATGTATCATATGACCTCACTGATATGAGGAATTCTTAATGTCAGGAAACAAACTGAGGGTTGCTGGAGTGGTGGGGGGTGGGAGGGATGGGGTGGCTGGGTGATAGACATTGGGGACGGTATGTGCTATGGTGAGCGCTGTGAATTGCACAAGACTGATGAATCACAGACCTGTACCTCTGAAACAAATAATGCAATATATGTTACGAAAAAAAAAGAAGAAGATAGCAGGAGGGGAAGAATGAAGGGGGGGGAAATCGGAGGGGGAGACGAACCATGAGAGACGATGGACTCTGAAAAACAAACTGAGGGTTCTAGGGGGGGGGGGGATGGCTTAGCCTGGTGATGGGTATTAAAGAGGGAACGCTCTGCATGGAGCACTGGGTGTTATACGCAAACAATGAATCATGGAACACTACATCAAAAACTAATGATGTAATGGATGGTGATTAACATAACAATAAAAAAGATAAATAAATAAATAAATTCTCTGCTAAGCTTTAATGCCAAAAAACAAATAAGAATTGGTTATGAAGAAAAGGGAGGATTGGGAGAAGCACAAGAGGGAAAGAGAGAAAAGACAATTCACTACAAAACTCAAATACCAAGTACACCCAACTAAAAAAGCGCTTCACTCACAGTTATGAAAATGGGCACACGAGTCACATTGAACAAAAGTGGCCTCCGAAATAATACAGGAGATTGGAAAGCCCACTTGGAGATGAGTGAAAGGGGAAAGGACAGAGGAAAAACCAGGAAAAGCCAATGGCTGTGTCTCCCAGCTCACAAAGAGCAACACGGTAAAGAACCTTGTCTTCCCTCGGATTTCTCCTTTCCACTCACATGGAGAGCAGAACACCAGCCTCACCTGAGAGACAACTCTTGATGCCCCTCTCTCCACCACCAGCTCTTGTCTACCAGCCACCATTGCTCAGGAATGTGGCCCTCTTCACAGTTCAGACCTCCATCCCCAGAGACAACTGCAACCATTCTCTCTGTTCAAAGAATTCACTCCCAAAATGCACAATGCCCTCTTTCATACACACCAGTAAACAACTTGGAGCACACTCTGTGGACCCCACTTAGGAGCCTCTGGGAGAGAGGTCTAAGAGTGGTCAACCCAACAATCATAAACACTTATTTACCCACTCTACTCTGCACAAGACAATGTACCAAGTTCTTTGTGTGAACAGATTCATAACCTGCTTATGTGGGTGAAAAAAATGCAAAGAACTCATTTGTACATTCTAGGCAGTGAACATGCTGAAGATGATCAAGAGGCAAAATAAGCCATTTCTTAAAAATAAGAGCAAAATTTTAAGGATTTTCTTTGACATGAAAATATCTAATAACTTAATTTGTTAAATCTTCTGCATAGAATGTCTCATATCAAAAAAAAGCCATTGAAAATGTTTTATAGAGTATGAGGCCCCCTGTCATTCTCACGTAACTCATTCATTAGCAGAGGTATTAGAATTTGAGAATCCCAAACAAATGTTATAAAAGGCTCATACCCATCCCAAACCCAATGTCTAGCCTCAAACCCTCTTTGGGTCAAACCCAATTCCTTTCGTAGATTTGTATACCAAAAGAAAAAAATATATTTTTTTATATTTTTTTATTTTTTGCCAAAGTGAATGAGTCTATCAATGATTCATGCGTAGAGTATTTCTTTCTTAATATAAAGAAAAATAAAGTACATATGGATGCTTAAGCCCTGGAAACAGGTCACCACCAAAACCAAATTATGTTTTGGATTATGTAGAATTTGGTTTTGGTGGTGACCTGATTGTATATATTATATGAATTATAAATATGACATAAATAGAAATAACTTTTGAATTTTTTACAAGTAAATATACATTGCATATAAAATTGTATAAGTTACGTACCCAGGTGTGTATAAATGGCAATCACACATTTACTTCTTAAGTAACATCTGTTCCACCAACATAGCAAAGATACTGCGACTAAAAGCATTAGATCAATAAATTGAAGGCTGCCGTTAGCTACAATACAACACTTAATCATTAAGACTCAATCTGGCGCAAGCATGGACAAAAATAAAAATAAAAATCATACAGAAAGGTGTGGGGTGACGGAATTTCCCCTAAGCTTCTGGCACAAGCTTCTGGCACATTCCTGAGTGTCACTTCTATCAGGAGCAAAGGATGAGCTCGTATTTCTCCACCATGAGCCCTCCCCCAAGGCGAGGCTGGCGTAGCCCTTGGCCCTGCTGTTCCTCCTCACCGAAACTGCGCTCCAATTCCATAGCTTCACAGCTGAATTTCTGAATATTACAAAATCCCATCAGACCTGATGACAGGTCATTGGAACTAAATTACTATTTTAATTAATCATGTTTTCTGTATGTACTTTCCACTTTGTCCATAATTATCTGTGCCACTCTATAATAATTACTTATTCCTTTGGCTATTTCCAGAGATAACTTTGCTGTTTGAAGAGTAGAGATGTCTTCGTTTTAGGCAGGTTTACTTTTAATTGAAGATTCAGAAGGCAACATCCTTTATTCTGTCCAACCTCCTGTCTTCCTTCCTCCTCAAGTACCCTCCCAAGGAGCCCAAATCAGCCTGGCCACCTCACCATTATTTCCACCTCTATTAATCATGCCTCAGGACTTGAGATGAAATAGAAGGATTTCATTTTATTCCACGATTTCTGAATCGATGACGACCAGTTCCCAAAGTCCTGACTTGTGTTTCTGCGGTTAGAAAGTCAAAGAGGGATGGAGAAAATGGGAGGGGAAGATCTGTTTGCTGCTACCTCTTGCAAGACAAGCAATTGCATCTGCAGGAACTTAACGGACCCGTTGGGTGCATGACCTTGTGTTAAGTGCTATTTCTCAGCCCCCTCACCTCTCAAAAAAAGAGAAGAAAAGTAAAATCTGTTTCTATCCTCCCCAAATACCAGTACTTTAAACTGGGTTAAAGGCATCACTGATCTGGCTCTTTGGAGCACCTGAGTTCTGCCAGGGGCTGGAGTAGTCTTAGGATGAGCCCAGAGGAGGAGAGAGGGGAGCAAGGAGTACATGAGCTCACCTGGTGGCATGGTCACCTCTGCCCACGCCCTGAGGGCCACCCTGAGTGGGGGCCCTCTCCGCCACAGCCCTCCCTCCTATTCATGGACCCTCCCAGGCAAAGTGCAGCTCTTCTCCAGGTGGCCTCCTGCGCTGACCCCCAGGGACATCAGCTCCCAGAGGGCACCTCCCTTTACGGCCCCTGGGGTAGGAGGGTACACACCACACCCAGTCGTTCTCACCACAGACACCCTCTCCTTCCCACCTCCTGCTCTTTCTCCTCCCTCCCCTGCACCATGACCAGGGCTACCCCGCCCCGCGGGGCTGTACCTTCTTTCTAGGCAGCCCCTCTGGAGAATCTGGGGGTCCCTGGGTTCTGGGTCACTTGGAGACTTTGGGACTTCAGCAGAGGCTCAGAGAGCCCTGTGTTTCCTATCCTGTTATATTCACTCTTAAGAAAGTGTTCTTTTCCTGAAGTCACCGGCCACCATTGGTTACTGTAACGTGTCAGAGTGATCTTTGAGTCACTTGCTTGGCACCTCCCTTTTATTGTCTTGTACAGTTAGGAGCTTTTCCAACTGAGGTCACTACACTTAGTGAAAAGCACACTGCATTTGAGCAGAGGCAACCTGCATTTCCCCCTGGCTCGGAAGGCTGCTGTCTGAGCAGGAGTCCACTCTTGAATGGCCTCGTCTGCAAAATGGGTAAAGCGCCACCCTCCTCAGGTTCTGGTGAGAACCAAGGAACATGACAGGACGTGTGGCACAGCATCCTGGACAAGGTAAGAGCCTGCACAGTCTTATCTCACTGACTTATCCTGGTTGCCAAGCCAGGTTAAGTACTCTGATCACCATTTTAAAATAATAAAGCTGAGGCACCAGTGAATTAAGGAATTTTCCAAGATCTACACCTGGATCCATCTCGTTCAAGAGCGGAGTTTTTGCCCCCTATATTTACACTCAAGCAAGGCTGGAGAAATGATGGAAAAACCCAGGAGCCACCTCCGGGTCTGTTCTTGAATATCATGGTTCCAAGGACGGTGCATCTTGAAAACAGTGAGGACAGTCCTCTCTCCCTTTGTCCCCCAGCCGTGGCGCTGGCCTTCAGTAAGACACAGACCTGCTCCCGCTCCCAAGGTCTCTTCACTACGTTCCTCCGTAAATCGGTAAAACGTGTGACATTGCCTTATCATCAACCATTCAGAGACATGACACACAGCTGCATATGCATAAGCCCTTACAAAGAGATGTTTCCTTTTTCATTTATTTCATTCATCCCTTAGAAGTTACAGGCCCTCGTTGACTAAGTTGCAGGCAGGAATCCTTTTTTAAAATAAAGAGACTGAAGAAACAAGCAGTAAAGTGTTTGCAGACCCACCACCACACACACTGGAAGCTGCTCTGCGGTTCTCCTGCAAAGAAGCTTCTGGGTGAAATCCCCCCACCCAGGGAAAATCACTAGCACTGATACCATGGGAATCATCGGTTGTAAGACAAATTATTCCACTTATGTGGCTTGGGACAGTTCTTCTGAAACATAATCATCACAGACTCACATATATAATATTAGCTAATAATTATAACTACAATAATACTGATGAACATTAACTAACATTGGGGCACCTGGGTGGCTCAGTCGGTGAAGTGTCTGCCTTTGGTTCAGGTCATGATCCCAGGATCCTGGGATTGAGCCCCATGTCGGGCTCCCTGCTCAGTGAGAAGCCTGCTTCTCCCTCTCCCTCTACCTCTCTCCCCTGCTCATGCTCTCTTGTCTCTCTCTCTCAATAAAATCTTTTTAAAATATATTTTAAACATTAACTAACATTAGCCAAAAATTACAATACCTAATACTTAAAACAACTATAATATTAAGTAGCCATATGTAATAATTACGAAGTTCACTAATAACTATAATATGTATTAAGCACTGAGCCCTGGACACCATGCAAGGCGCTCGAGGCTTATTTCCTAAATCCTCTTGGCGATGTCATGAGACGAATACTATTCTTATCCTCATTTTACAGATAAGGAAATTGAGGCTTAGCAAGGTGAAATAACTTTCCCAAGGTCAAACAGTTCCAAGTGACAACAAAACATTTGCTTGGGGAACCACAGTTAATGTGGTTTTTCCAGGATCCTGGAGTGAACAGTGTCCCTCCAGACCCTCCGAGGCTAACTCAATCATACGCCCAAACTTCAAGAATGTAAGACATCAAATAATCCTAAGAACTTCACAAGTTTGTTCACCATCTCTGGAAGGATGCATAGGGCACTCACACCTGGCCTACAGAACATGTGGAAGATTGGTCAGTGGTAAAAGTTTCCGTCAATGAGTGTCAACAGCATATTGAAAGGCCACTAAAGCCATTTTCTTCAGGAAAAATCATATTTAATCTAGTAACCCAAAAATGTGCTCTTTATGGGTCAACTAAAAGTTTCTGAGGTTATTGACAGCCACAAAAGATTTTGCGGTTTTACATCTGGAATTTTCCCTCCTCTGTTTCTGTTAAAAGATGTTCCACAGATACTAAGCCATTGCTGATGGGTTGTGTTCAGAGGGACAACCAGCCTCTTCTCTCTTGTTCCCTCCTTGCCCTCTGGAAACTGCGCGAACTTTCAGGGCTGTGGGTGGGGGCATTCAAGAGCCAGCGTTGGGGCTGCTTCCAGCCAGCTGCTGGCCGAGGGTATCATCCCTGGCTGAGTGAAACCCAAGCTACAGGATGGCCCAGGAACTAGATATAAAAGGAAACAGCCCCCTTGCTGGTGTCCAGCCCTCAGGACTGATGAAACGGCTTCCTCCTACAGCCCCCTAAAGGCTCAAATGCTCCCAGAAATGTCAGTCTCCGACAGACACCGCAGGTTCAAGCCTAAAATCAAAGCCTGAATCACTGCCAAGGAGAAGTGGCTCCTTCAGTTACCCTTGTTTCTTCAGGCAGGTCTATCCTGCACAGAATGAAGGCAGAAACTGGAGGGGAGATTCTGAGCCTGGTCCCAGGGAAATCAGATGCAGTGTTATGGGGTCCGCACCTCGTACCTATTTTTGGCCTGTTTGAATTCCTAGAGCATTTAAAACTGTGGCCTTAGAGATGTTTGCTCTTGTCACTGTGACATCATTTTCCCCAAATAATACTATTACACATGCTAACTTTACACTTTTGGTATAGTTACATCACACACGCAAGTACAATTGACCCTTGAACAACACAACTTTTAAACTGCACGGGTCGACCTATATGCAGATTTTTTTTCTGTAACTACAGAAAGTATTGAAAATGTATTTTCTCTTTCTTATGGTTTTCTTAATAACATTTTCTTTTCTCTAGCTTACTTATTGCAAGAATACAGCTTATATTACATATAACATACAAAATGTGTGTTAATCAACTGGTTAAGTTGTAAGGCTTCTGGTCAACCGTAGGTCATTAATGAAGTTTTGGGGAGTCAAAAGTTATACATGGATTTTCAACTGTGCTGGTGTGAGTGCCCCTAACCACCAACCACCAACACCACCACCCACGCATTGTTCAAGGATCAACTGTAACCACACCCAGCAGTCATTTTGGTAGTTTCCTCACACCCTCCAAATGTGGTTACACAAAGTGTCATTTATTTGCAACTTTAAATTAGTCTAAGTCTTACAGAATGATTGGCAGAAACACTCCACCAAAAAAAAAAAAAAAAAGCCTCTGATTCTATAATATATGCGAACACAACGTGACACAAATCACATGTTAAAAATTCTAGTATCAAACACGCCCCCTTCCTGGAATCCCTTTCACACCCAGCTAGCCAGGATCACTCATTTTCCACACTTCTTCAACGCGGTTAAAGCAAACGCAGAAAGCAAAGGCACGCAGGCTTACTGCGGAGCCACGGCTGACTTACACACTCCTCACACAACAAACTTCAGGCCAACGCTGGGCCAGACCCGCTTCTTCCACTTCCCGGCCTGAGTTCCTCAGAAAATCCGACAGGAAGAAAGGCCCCCCACCCATTCCAGCAGACACCTACCGCTATGGACCCAGAAGATGTGGCAACAAACACTTTGATAACCATTTTGGCAGTCGGAAAGAGGGGTCCCCCCAACACACCCCCCGCGAGGGAACGCGGCGCTAGACGGATCCCGACCGCGGCCCGCGCCGGGCAGGTAGCAGGTGCCAGGTAGCAGCAGGTGCAGGTGCCAGGTGCGAGCTGGCAGCCGCCCAGCGCGGTCTGAGCCCCTGCGCCTCCCGCCGCAACTTAAGCCCGGCGCCCGCCGGTAGCGGCGCGGACGGCGCGGGCTTCCCCCGCCATTGGCCGGGCGCGAGAGGGGATCGGCCGGGCGACGACCGGATTGGTCGATAAAAGCAGCCACTGACTTGAAACCCCCGACAACAGCCCCTAAAAGGCCAGGCTGCGCCGCGCACCAATCAGGCAGCCGCGCACGCACAGGCGCCTGCGGGGGGGTGGGGGCAGCCGAGCGCCCGGGCGCGGCTGGAAAAGCCCAGAAGACGCCAGCTCCGTCCTCGAG
This sequence comes from Zalophus californianus, assembly GCF_009762305.2. NCBI lineage: Eukaryota > Metazoa > Chordata > Mammalia > Carnivora > Otariidae > Zalophus > Zalophus californianus. The sequence goes on along the minus strand of NC_045595.1, from coordinate 209,843,988 downwards.
GGCGCCGTGTCTGCGAGGCTTTCGGCAAACGCCCCGCGGGGGTCCGAACGGCCACACAGGCCTTGGAATAAGCAAAGGCATCCTGACTTGCACGTTTTCCGGCCGGTTAAAAGTTCCGTGAACTCGAAATATACCAGAGATGCCTTTAGGCGTGGCCCGCTTCCAGGTTTCTCCCTTTCCCACCTGTTGCTCCTAAAGAACAGAAGCTGACAGGCAGCAGACGTGTAAGGTTTCACTGACATCCCAGACAAGGCAGGGCGGCGGCGGCGGCTGTCAGCAGGGATGAGTTCAACAAGCGAAATGTCTTCACTATCTCAGAGACGCGGGGAGAAAATAAATGTTTGTCACAGTCTCTCTCCGTCTTCTTTTTTTTTTTTTTTTTTTAAAGATTTTATTTATTTATTTCAGAGAGAGAGAGAATGAGAGATAGAAAGCACGAGAGGGAAGAGGGTCAGAGGGAGAAGCAGACTCCCTGCTGAGCAGAGAGCCCGATGTGGGACTCGATCCCGGGACTCCAGGATTATGACCTGAGCCGAAGGCAGTCGCTTAACCAACTGAGCCACCCAGGCGCCCTCTCCGTCTTCTTTATGTGGATACTTAAATCGCGTAAAAAGCCCAAATGCTACCTCCCAATTTTTCTGATGGGTTTCAAGATCAAGCTCAAGGACATAGGAGGCACCAGGGGGTCATTCTCTTAGATAACCGAGTCTCTCTCTTTCTATTTTTCGGTCCCCGGCTACTCCCGGAGGAGGTGGTTACTGGCATGCTGGAGCAGGGAGGGGTCTGGAGGCCTTCTTTACCTGCCTTCTTCACCAGAGTCCCAGGGGCCTGGAGGCCTGCTCCCCTCCCCCAGGACAGGCGCCTTTAACGAGAAGGGACGCCCCATCCCTGCAACATAGCTCAAATTCATTTACATCAGAACCAATGATTGAGATGACTGCCATTTAACTTAGAACCTCACTATGCAAAGTTTGCTCCCCAAATTAGGCCCTTGGTGAAGATGACTGATGGCTCCCCAAATTTAAGTCATTAGCATTGTAAATTTTTTCAAGCCCACCAAAGATTACAGGTCGTTTGTGCTCCTTTCCCGTATTTTCAAAATCATAAAGTAAGTATATGCTATTTTTGTGAAAGTATTTTTTTCAACACCTTCGTGTCAAATTCTACCACATGAGCAAGCCATTTTTCTCCAAATACGATTGAAGAGAGTAATAAACTATGCATATTTCTCAATGATTTTGTAAATTAGTAACGTAAACTGTAGTTGACCCTCATGTGCCCTAGAGAATATACGACTGCTGATCATATGGGGCAACACTGCCTTGGACAGTGACATACCACCTCCGTCCACATGCCCTCGGGAGAAAGAATAGCCTACTTGACGCAAGAACTAACAATTTTTAAGTGTGTGCCACATGCCAGATCTGCTCTAAGTGCTTTGCATAAACCACTGCCTTACTGTGCACAACACCGACACCAGGTTCTACTCCTGTCCCTCCTCAAGGCTGACGACAGGAAATGGTGCATCCAAGCAAGACACGAACCCAGTCCTTCTATCGCCACACCACACCAGAAAAACTCCTGACACGCCACGCTCAAATTCCTAGTGCACCCTCTTTACACTATGAATTATTTTTAGAAGCTTATCCTTTTAATAATGACCGTGAAAATGTACAAATTAGAACTCTGAAAACTCTAGCTGAAAGATCTTTACATCTATGACACTGACTCCAATAAACCTCAAGATAATTAATACCAACACGAAACATTCCAAGTGAGTCTTAAAATAAAGCTCAACTAATCTCTGCCTTAGAAAATTCACTACAGGGACGCCTGGGTGGCTCAGTCGGTTAAGCATCTGCCTTCAGCTCAGGACATGATCCCAGGGTCCTGAGATAGAGTCCGGCATCCGGGTCCTTGCTCAGCAGGGAGCCTGCTTCTCCATCTGCCTCTGCTGCTCCCCCTGCTTCTGCTCTCTCTCTCTCTCTGGCAAATAAATAAAATCTTAAAAAAAAAAGAACAAAAGAAAGAAAATTCGCTTCAAAAATAAGCTGTGTGCTCCACTGAAGAGGCAGAATGCTTATCATTTCACACCCCTAGTCCTTGATGCTAAGTGAAAGAACAATACTTACTTTGTTACAGAATTTTTTTCAGCTTTATTGAGGTATAATTAACAGTTAAAATCCTAAGATAGCTAAAGTGCACATCGTGGTGACTTGAACAAACACACTATGAAAGAAAGATTTCATCTAATTTTAATGATAAAAGTGTGAGGTATTGACTCCAAACTTGGCAGAGATCCTCAGATGATCTTATAATAAATGATACCAGATGCTATGTTTTGGTGTACGTAATGTGATATGTGTATGAGAAATGAGAAATTTGGGAAATAAAGGCATATTTGTACTACATGGAATGACAGTGGTGACCACCAGAGTAACAGTAGTGACTTGAATAATGTCCCCCCTCAAAATTCATGTCCACCCTAAACTTCAGAATGTGAACCTTATTTGGGAACAGGATCTTTGTAGGTGAAATTGGTTGAGATTCTGAAAAGAAATCATCCTGGACTTCGGGTGGGCCCTCAGCCCAATAACAGATGTCCTTACAAGAAGAGGAGGCACAGGGAGAGACAGAAAAAACACCATGTGAAGACAGGGCTGCAGAGACAGGACTGATGCTGCCACGAGCCAAGGAGCATGGGGAGCCAGAGAGGCAAGGAAGGATTTTTCCCAGGAGCTCTCAGAGGAAGCTTGGCCCTGCCAACACCTCGATTTCAGACTTCTTGCCTCCAGAACTGTAAGAGAGTAAATTTCTGTTTTTTTTTTAAAGATTTTTATTTATTTATTGAGAGAGAGAATGGTAGAGAGAGAGCATGAGATGGAGGAAGGTCAGAGGGAGAAGCAGACTCCCTGCTGAGCACGGAGCCCGATGCGGGACTCGATCCCGGGACCCCAGGATCATGACCTGAGCCGAAGGCAGTCGCTTAACCAACTGAGCCACCCAGGCACCCTAAATTTCTGTTGTTTTAAGCCACTGGGTCTGTGGTGATTTGTTACAGTGGACTTAATTAAACTAATACAGAGAAATAAAGGCATATGTTACTATGTAGCAGAATTCCTAAAGGTATTTCTTCAGCTTTGTACTCACCAGGTCTCTCCCCTTCCATAAGACACATGGATACCTATGGAAAACAAACACCCTCTTTCAAAGGCAGAAACAAAGGCTGACTGAGAACAGCTAGCAAAGAAGAGAGACCATTCGGATGGGAAAGGAAGCTCTGAGGGACTTCCATCTTTCAGGATCCTCCAGTCCTGAGTACCAGGGTTGGGATGTTCACTTAATAATAAACTGCCACTTTCGTTACTGTGCTGGGGACACCATCAGCCATTAAGCAGGCATCTTTCCATGAATGTCAAGTCTAGGGTGTCACCTGTCTGCTGTATGTCCTCCAAGAGATGCTGCCCAGCTCACCAGCAACAAAGAGCGCCACCACCCACCTTGTAGGGATAACTCACGACCTAAGGTTGTTGAAACACAGCGCACCAAAATTAAGAGTGGGCGCTCTTGGGGTGGTGACGTGAAAGGGAAGCCTTGCCCCTTCCTCACCCCTTAAAAAACTAGATCTAAACAGAGTCAGTTTGGAAACGCCCACTACCCCTACTACATAAAATCCAAATCAAAAACCACAGATGGAAAATGGGATCAATTTGACTCTACACAAATATCAAAATACACTGCAAACAAAATTTAAAAGTATTTGACAAACTGGGGGAAATATTTACAACATCTACCGCAGACCAAGTTTTCATATAGCCAGACCTGAGTTTCACAGAACAGAGAAAGTTCTACAAAGATGGGCACCGAGTGAAAAATGGGCAAAAGGCAGGAAAAAAGCAAATCGAAAAGTACAAATGGTTACTAAGAATATGAAAAAAATATCTACCCTTCTGAGCAAAGACATGAATAGAATCAAAGTATCAACTTTTAACAATAAAATGGGCAAATATTTTTTAAAGAAATTAAAAAGATTATCCTCAGTGTGGGTTAAGGATTGGGAGACATTTGCCTGGAAGGCAAACTTTCATCTACCTTCAGAAAGCCTCAAAGGGGGCATTTCCTTTGATCCTTCGATTTCACATGTAGGATTTATTCTAAGGAGTCAGGGGTGACCTCTGTTAACCTTAAACATAAAATTGTCAGTTATTTTGCCAGTAAATGGGTTTAGTCGGGAGTAACAAAGAATTGGAACTTGGGGCATGTCAACTATGGCAAAACCTTAGGCAGGTCCAACAAACAAAGGAGAGGAACATGATTTTATGGAGAAGGAAAAAGTTGGGAGGAATGCAAAAGTCCATCTGGGAAATCAAGAGTTCAGGGTGATGACTTTCTCCTTGACGGAGTTACAGGGGGTGGCCGCTTTCTTGAAAGAGATGCAAAGCACATCTTTCCCTCTTGGGCCCATAATTGATAATTCTTTCCTGTTGACGCTCTTCTGTTGGGGAGTCTGTAACTGACACTTCTGTTGGAGCCCGTAATTGAGTTGAATGGTAAGGGCTCCCCCTTCTAGCCTCAAACCTACTTTAGCGATGTTTCCCTTTATTAATTTTCACACGTCAAAGACTCACTTATAGGGATATTCAACATGGCATCAATACAACGGGGGGAGGGGAAGGCGGGGAGGAAGAGAAGTAATATAAATGTTGCTTGAGTCTGCCGATGCAGTCATTGACAATTCCTAGGTAATCATTAAAAATCACCCGCAATTCCATCATCTAGGTAATTTTTAATTTTTCTTTGTACTTTGCTGTACATTCTAAATTCTCTACCACCAACATGCATTGCTTTGGGATCAGATTTTCTTTCACCAAAGAAATTCATCTTTATAAAGAGAGGTCAACGGGGGTGCTCTGCTCTCGATCCACTTCTTCACCGAGCAGAGACGAGTCTGCACCTGCCCGGCTGGGCCCAGCCCCTTCCCGGGGAACCTGGCATCTACACCTGCCTTCCTGGATCCACTCCTCTCCCTACCTGCCTAGCAGCCAACCTGGAGCGCCTTGCTCTGGGTCGGTGCGCCTCCCGGCAGGGAACCGCACATGCGCACTGGACTCGGGATCCAAAAACACCAGTACAGGGGCGAGTGCGACCGAGAGCGTGAAGGGACAGCTGCACTGCCGCGGGATCCGTTCGTTCGCTCGAGACGCGGCCAGGCGGATGGTGGGAGCCCCGAGCGTGCAGGCGAGCCGGCGGGGGAGGTTACCGGGCCGAAGTTCCTACGCTCAGCTCACCAGTGCGCAAGCGCGCGGACCTAGCGGCCCCGCTGCCCGGCTCCGCCAGTCCCAGGAGGCGCCGCGCGCGGGTTTCCAGGGCGACGCGCGGGGTCCCCGAGGCTGCGGGCTTGGCGCTGCGGCGGTGGCCGCGCGGAGCAGGTAACGGCCCGGCCCGGCCCCAGCCAGAGCCTCCATCCTCCAGCCTCCGGGCCTTCCGGTGCCGCCACTCAGCCCCGGCCCCTGCCCAGCTCGGGGGGCCGCGCCGCCTCGCTCTCGGTGGAGCTGGTAACGTAGCCGGGCCGCCGGCCGCCTCCTCCCGCAGAGCGTGGCCTCGCAGCCCGGACAGGGGCCTACGCCCTCGCCCGCCCTCGCCGCGCCGCCGGGGCCCCTCCTCACGCGGCCTGGCCGCCGGGGCGTTCGGGCAGGGGCGGCCCCGACCGGCCCCGGGACCCGCGGCCGCCCGGCGCCGCCGTCAGCCCCGCCCCCCACTTGCGGGCTTTGGCCCGGGCTTTGTTCCGGTGGGCATCTGATGCCTTCAGGTTCGCGTCTGCCTACCCGCGTTAGCTTTGTTTCGCTTTTTCCTTGTGACTTCAGTGCTGACGTTTCCTTATCCCCAGCCCGTGGAAATGTGAGTTCTTCGAAATTTCTGCACTGTGTTCCTCGCTCGCTCAGCCTTGGAGCGCTTTGTCCGCAGTTTCCCCCTCGCGCCACAGGTGACTTTCTTTAAGATGGGTGTTCCTCTGCTGAGCAAGACCGTGAACCTTTTTTTTCTTTCTATCTACACTCGCTCCCTCGATAAATTCATCCAGCCTCATAGGCTCGTGACCCTTCTAAATGCCAACGAGCCCCAAAAGTGTGTCTCCAGCCCTGACCCTCCCCCAGAACTTCAGACCTGCGTGCTCACCACGGCTCTGCCCCCATCCACACTTGGGTGTCCAAGGGAAGTCCTGGCATTCCCTCCAACCTGCGCTTGCCACACCTTTACCCACCCCATTACTGGAAGCCATTCGCGCGGTGGTCCGGGCCTTGAGGTCCTCCTTGCTCCTGTTTTCCTCCCTCCCCACAATCAGTCCGTCAACACGTCCTTCGTATCATGCCCTGAAGAGATGCACAGTCCCACCGTTTCTGCCAACCCCCACTATTGCCACCCCTGTCCAGGCCACCATCATCTCCTGCCTGCCAATTGGAATGTGGACAGTCTTACTCTGTGTTCCCATTCTCTGTCATTTCAAGTGAGTCAAGGTTTTCTTTTAAGGATATGAGTTTCATAGATTACGTAGATAAAGATAATTTTTCGTACGTATTTTGAAGATTGCAGCTTTTAAACAGGTAGCCAAAGCTGCATAAACACTGTAGTGTTAAGCTAAAAATGGAAAGATGCCCCTTAGCTTTCTTGGGTATATGACTGTGTCCCTGGATAGAACTTTGACAAGACCTTTAAAACCGTACAGAAGAGTAAAAGAATCCAGAGCCTCCTTCCAAGTGAGAAAAAGAAGACGCGGAGGAACTCAGGTTCTGTTTATTCCCCACTCTTTGGTTTTGGTTTTTTAGAGACGCATCAAAAGAGGCAGACTGAAATGGAGACAAGTGATCATCCCAGTGTTGGTCAGTTTGACAGTGAGTGCCTGGGCGCTGGTACTCTAGTCAGTCAGTCCCAGAGTGATGCAGGGATTGACAGGGACAGGTCCTTGCCCTCAGCGAGCTAATGGCCCCGACACACCTGTACCCTGCCAATCGCAAACCCCCCAGCTCCCATTTTTTCTCTTTTTCCTCAAGTGAAACCCCAATTAACGAAAGTAGCATGGTAGGATCACTGCAACTTGCAGAGGGGCCATAGGATACTGCACATCATAAACCTCCCCTTTTACTCAGATTTGATCTCACACCTTCCCCTCGTGCAGTCACTTCCTAGAGGAACGAAAGCTGTCTGCCGGGTGTCTCCAAGCCCCCGCTACCGCAACTACAGCCTTACCTACAGCCGTCCCCAGCTATCCCTCCCATCCAAGGCCTCCCCCCCCCCCCCCCGGTGCTTTGGATAGCATCCCTACCCGCTTGTCAAAAACCTTATGATTTCCCTATCAGCTGTCACCTGTTCCATCTCAACTGGCTCTTTCCCTTTGGCTTTTAAACATGGTCCATTGTCCCGTCACAAAAGGAAGAGAAAAAAATCTCTCTTGACCCCATGTTCTCCTTCATTTTCCAGCTATTGCTCAATCTCTCATTCCCTTTGACAGGCAAACTTTTTAAAGAATTGCCGTCTTCCGTGCATCCATTTCTTGTGTCTCATCCCTTAGCCCACTCTAGACTGCCTTCCACCCTCATCTCTATACTAAAACAAAAACCACTGATCAGACGTTTCCAGGCCTCATCTTGCTCAGTCTCTTGGCAGCATTTAAATTTGACCCTGCTGCTCCCATCTCTTGAAACGCTGTCTTCCCTTGGCTTCTGTGCCCCCATCCACCCAGCCGCTTTCTGCTTTTCCTGCTACATGCTGCCTCCCTCTCCTTTCCTGGGCCCCTTAATATTGCAGTGTCTCAAAACTCAGTTGGTTCTCATCACATTCTCTCCCCATGCTGCCTGTATCCGGACGTTAGGCACAAACCCACGCTCACCATCTTTATGCTCTGGACTCCCAACTTTATCTTTCCAGCTTGACCCTCTTTTCTGAGCTGACCCATATGTCCAGCTAGCGGGATGGCCTTGCCTCTTAATACCTCTCAGACACCAACACCGTGTGCAGAAGACCAGTCTCCTGCCACCCCTCCCAGCTGGGACCTCCTCCATCGGCAGCTAGGACTCCTCCCTGACCTTTCCCCTCACCCCGGCATCCAGTGGGTCACTGAGCACTGCCTCCTGTGCACCTTAGTCCAAGCTGCCCTCTTCTTTCTGCAGCCTTCTGAAATCCTCTCCTCTGGCTTTTCTCTTTTCTGTTTTCCACACTGCAGTCCAAGTAACCTTCAGGAAGCAGAGCAAATTATGTTATCTCTTCCCCAGCCTCCCCCCTTTGCTCACTGCTAGCTCCCCGTTGCTCTTGGATTAATGACCCAAATCATAAACCTGCCCTCCAGCTGCTCACCCCCACCTACCTCTGGAGACTCATCGGGAACCCCTGGGGCCCAGCCACATGGGCCCGTCTACCCACTAGGCCTTGGAACTGTCCTCTCTCCTTCCACAACGGACTTCCTTCTTACCCTCCATTCCTTTTTGGGTGGTTAGTTCCCACTGACCTGTCGTATCTCCGCTCAGATGGCCCTTCCATAGAACTTCCAAGGTCACCGTCTAGATCAGGTTTCTCTGTCATATATCTTCACAGAACTGTATCTCTTTCCTCTAAAACACTTAGAACCGTCACCATTGTGATTATTTTATTACCATCATATAAGCTCCATGAAAAGAGAGGCGTTCGTTTGTGTTCGTGACACCCCCCCGTACCGCATACTGTTCTGGCACGTAGAAAGCTCTCAAATACGTGTTGAAGGAATGAAGGAAATGAACATTTTAATGTGTAAGATAAATCAAGGTAGGGTATTTTAGTACAACTTATTAGAATAGAATAAAATTCTAGTAAATATCAGGTCAACAGTGAAAATTAAAAAGAAATGTGGCAATGGCCACGGGAGGGAGGTGAAAATGCACACTTTCAGAAATGTAGCCCTTAACTCATTCAATTTTTGTTAGGTTCACGTGGTATATTGCACTTGCCACCACTTGGTGGAAGTAGAGAGACAGAGTTCCTCCTTTTCTCATCCTGAAGGCGCTTCTTTGGAATATTCAGTCTGGTAAGGAATTCCGGGTTTTTGTTAAAAATAAATAAAATATATCAAGGTGTTAAATGACCAAACCTACATCACTTGTCTATAACCATCCAAACACTGAACATGGCACATTTTCATATTATCAAATAAAGCTTGAACTTTGATATGTGTATATATAGGTATATTTAATTCATGGATTTTCGTGCGGGACTGGCCCTTAGAAGTTACTGAGCACAATTAGCTAACTTCAGACGTTGAAGAGTTGAGGTCAAACAGCTGGCCATCCCGGCAGAGCTGGCACGAGAACTCACATATCTGGCCACGCATGCCTTCTTTTCTTCTTTTATAGCAGACTCCCTTTCTCCTTAAGCAGTGTTAATTCTTGAACTTCCCTTCTTCAATATGAGAATGACCAAAGTTCTGAAACAAAAAATTGGGACACATAATCTTAAAGGGGGGTGCGATGTTTGAAATAGTGTTTTTGAAAGCCTTTGAGATAGGTGATCATCTTACTGATAGGATACTATTTTTATAAGCTAAACGAAGAGCTTTGCTATTCATTTAATATTCTGCTTAATTTTGTGTCAAAGTGTCTGTGTTAAAGAGTTTTGTTAAAGAGTTCGGCCTTCCTTTGTTCTGCAGGAAGACCCTCACCCTGGATCCGGCTGCTGCTTTCTCATGACCTGACTGTGGCCATGTTCCTCGGAGGAAGAGCCCTGAAATGACCCTGTGTCCTCCTCAGGCAGGGGGAGGCACGTGCGGTCTACCTGTCCCATCATGGGGGATGTGAACCTTGATGACCTGGTCAGGGTGGTATCTGCCAGTTTTCTCTACAAGGTCACCATCTTTCCCTTTCTTTTTGATTAGTAGGATGCCAAATTCTGTTCCTTATCAGTCTGACATTTACTGGCCTTTAGCATCCGTTGACAACTCCTGCCTGTCTCGACTACCTCTGTGATAGTTGTCAAATCACCATCCTCTCTTCTCACCGCTCCTTGTTCGCTTATTAGTTGTCATCCTACCGTAAGGAAGAGCTTTCTCTTCTTTCCTCATCCATTTAGTTATTCATTATATCAGGATGGACTCACGGATTCCTACTTTATTTTAGTAGGTTGTCATCTTGTACCATCATTTATTTCGATGCTCAAATTCTCCTAGATTTGACCAGCGAGAACTTCATTAAGCTGGCTTCTGTGCCCTTTGACACACACCGGCCTTACCTTGGACTTGCCTTATCCCAGGCCTGGAGCTACCCGTTCCTCCAAGGAACCTGATTCTTCTTAATGGAAAATGGCATTTTAGTGGAGGTTGGTGCTCAGTGTGCTCATTGTTCCTGGGGGGCCATTGCTTCTAGGCCCTCTCAGGGAGCAGAGTTAGGAAAAATACACACACACATACACATAGATCTATAACTGTTTCTGTTTCCGTGTGTGTGTATTTTTAACCCAATATTCCTATCCAACACCTCAGGGTTTTTTCCACGTAAGTAAAACTCTTGAAAGCGGAAAGAAACTTGGCCTCCATGATTCTAAATATATTTCCTCGATTAACTTCTTTGCTCTGTGTAGTTAATTTCCCGGCCTTGCCAGCTGCCTGCCAGCCCCTTGCCATTCTCTGCCATCTCCACCCCCACCCCTGCCCTGCCACCCAGCCTCTTATATCAGCCTCTGGGCACACCTGCACCAAGAAAACCCTGTGCACAGGGTCAGCCTTCTTGCTTTTTCAGAATGTCCATCCTGAATGCTGGTGAGAATCCACTCTCTTCTCCAGTTAGTTTTTCCAAAGCCAACAATCCCACCTACTCCACAAGGTTGGTCATGTTTTTCCAAGATGTAGCCCAGGCGCGCTTAGGCAAGATGGTTTCTGGGAGCATTAAGTTACTTCTCCAAAGCATTTGAACTCCCCCTCCTCTTTGACTTTTTGAAATTTGTAATAGTGCATTTGATTTATATTCTAATAGCCTGCTCTTAGTCTCATTGTGATGCGTGATGTTTTTCCAGATTATCTGTATTAGTGTCCTGTGTCGGCTGTAACAAGCACAAACTCGGTGGCTTAAAACAACACAAATCTATTCTCTTACAATTCTGGGGATCAGAAGTCTGAAATGAGTCTTATGGAGCTAACATTAAGGTGTCAGCAGGTCTGGTTCCTTCTGGAGGCTCCAGGGGTGAATCCTTTCCCTGGCCTTTTCCAGCTTCTAGAGAAGCCTGTCTGTGGCCTGTGACCCCTTCCTCCGTCTTCAAAGCCAGCAGCAAAGCATCTTTTTCTGACTCTGCTTCCTACATCATATTGCGTCTTCTGACCAGCTCTTTCAGGGTCTGCACCCCCATAGGCCCTTTGTTTACATCAGGCCCACATGGGTAATCTCCCCACCTCAGGGCCCTTCACCTGATCACTGCAAAGTCCCTTTTACTATACAGAGAAGTTCTGGCCACAGGGTCTAGGGATTCACAGGTTCTGGGGATTAGGAGGACATCCTTGGAGTGACCTGGGGGCCTTATTCAGCCTACATGGTACCAAATGCAAGTCTTATATCTTAAAAATGGGACTTTAATTCCTTTCATTATGGCAGGTGATTGGCAACCTACAGATATTGATTAGAAAATGAACATCTCAGGGAGTCTGGGCGGTGCAGTCGGTTAAGCATCCAACTCTTGGTTTTGGCTCGGGTCATGCTCTCAGGATCCTGGGATCAAGCCCCGTGCTGGGCTCTGCTCTCAGCATGGAATCTGCTTGAGATTCTCTCTTCTCCCTCTGCCTCTCCCCACCCCAAACTCTGTCTCTCTCTTTCTCTAAAATAAATAAATCTCTAAAAAGAAAAGAAAATGAGCGTCTCTTAGGATTTTTTATATATCCATACATGCAGAGATGTATTTCATTCTTTTATGTTTTACACTATGCATTGGAAGTATTATCATTAATCATAGTTATAATGATACATTATCCAAACCTTTAATTTTTGCCATTCTGATGGATTAAACTGGATTCTAATAGTTTTCATTTGTATTTCATTAATTAATTGAACATCTTTTTTTAAGATTTTATTTATTATTTGGGGGAGAGAGAGCATGAGCAGGGGGGAGGGTCAGAGGGAGGGGGAGAAGCAGGGCTCGATCCCAGGACCCTGAGATCATGACCTGAGCCAAAGGCAGACGCTTAACCAACTGAGCCACCCAGGTGCCTCTAACTGAACATCTTTTCAGGTATTCCTTGGTTGTCTGTGTTTCCGTATTGTGTTTGTTCTGTAATGTGTTCATATACTTTGCCCGTTTTACTAATGCAGTATTACACTTCTTTATAAATTAAGGAAATTAGCTCTTTGTCATATTTCTTGAAAATAGTTTTCCCATTTTCTAATGTGCCTTTCAACTTTGTGATTTTTTGTTGTTGTTGTACAGAAGCTTTAAGTTCTTGTGCAGCTGCTTTTATTATGTCCTTCGGTGGTTTATTTGTTTCCAACATTTACATTTTTACTCCGTCTGATATTTACTTTAGTGTAAGGAATGCAATAAGGATTTGCTTTTGGTTTGGTTTCCAGATGTCTAGCCTATCCCCCCTCTCACCATTTATTGAATGTCCACTTTTCTCCACCTTTTATCTTACACTAGATTTCACTACGTATGTGCTTCTGTCTCTGAACTCTATTCTAGTACGTCCTTCTGTTTCTTCAAGCACTAGAATCGGGCTGTTTTAGTGCCTGGGCTTCTATCTCCACATCTAACAGAGGTCATCCATCCCATCCCCGTCATTCTTATTCAAAATCCTTTGGGCTCTCCCATATTTATTTTTCCATAAGAATTTAGTGTCATTTTGTCAAATTTCAAAAAAAAATTACTCTTGGCATTTTATTAGGAATATTTTGATTATGTAGATTAGGGAGAATTTACAACTTTATCATCTGGGTCCTTATATAAGAACACAATACATCTTTCCACTTACATAAATCTTCTTTTATTTCTTTCAACAATTTTAAAGTTTTTTCTATATTATTGGAATTAAACCTGTATTGGATGGTTTCAAATTCTTAGCTGATACAGTAAGCGGGATATTTTTATCTATTTTCTAAGTCATTTTCATTTGCATATAGAAATGATTAATTTTTACATCCATTTAGTAACTATAGTTTTATTGAATGCTCTTTGTGTTATAGTGTTTTATAGGGTTTTGTAAGTATACAGTCATGCCATCTGCACATGATAATAATTTGCCTTTTCTTTCCAAATGTTTATGCCTCTTATTTCTTTCTCACATCTAATTTCACTGGCTACCGCCTCCAAAACAATATTCATTAACAGAAGTGATAGTCCTTAATCCTTGCAGCAATGTCAATTAATGTTTCACTATTAAGCATGAGGCTAGTTTTTAAGTTTGAGACATGTATTTGTTTATCATATTGGGAAAGCATTCATTTAGGGTACTTAGGGTATCTTAAGTTGGGTCAGGAGATGTGAAAACTTTGTCAAGAGTAATGGATATGGGGCGCCTGGGTGGCTCAGTTGGTTGAGCGGCTGCCTTCGGCTCAGGTTGTGATCCTGGAGTCCCGGGATCGAGTCCCGCATCGGACTCCCTGCTCAGCAGGGAGTCTGCTTCTCCCTCTGACCCTCTTCCCTCTCATGCTATCTCTCATTCTCTCTCTCAAATAAATAGATAAAATCTTAAAAAAAAAAAAGAGTAATGGATATGGAGACAGGAATTAAGGATGCATTGAAGCACCCTGACCATTAATTTATTTAATCAATATTTATTGAACACTTATTATTTCCTGGGAACTTCTGGGCACTGAGGATGTGGCCGTAGACAAAACAGTCGAAATACTGCAATCATGAAGCACCTGTTTCAGTGGGGCAGTCAGGCAGCAGATAAGCTAAATAAGTATAGTATGTATTATATCAGGTAATGAGATGTGCTATAGGGAAAAATAAATTGGAAAAGGAAACAGCAAGTGTTGAAATATACAGCAATCCATAAGCAAATGAGTATATATAAATTAATACTGATTCAAAATTTTTAACTTAGTCTTCTATATAAATGTTTATTTGTGAGATCTTGATATTTTCCTTTTGTAATATTCTAGGTTTTTTGAAATATATTCTTTCCTTAAAGAGAGACCAAAACATGTCAAAAAATAGTGCCCTGGAAACCTCATAAAGACTACAGTGTGAAGAACCCTCCGCTCAGAACATATAGTTGATCTTCATACATCTTAGGAACATTTGATAAAGGACAGCAGGTATGCACTAATTCATTTTAAAACATTTTAGCGTATTTTTTTGGTCTGCTTTTGTGCAAAAGCAGACTTGAAGACAACTATACAAAAGTGTGGTTTCAGGATGATTCAAATGTATATCTTGACCTTGAACATTCTTCTTTCTAATTCTATAATTAAACGATCATGATACACGAATGTATTGTTCTTCTGGGCAGCCATCCCTTCTTGTAGTGTGTTCCAGAAAAGCATATCATCAACTGGATTACATTTTTTCCATTTAAGCAGTGTTTTTAATTGTGGTTGTATTCCTGAGTCATAACAGCAAAGAAACCACTGTAAACCCTGTTATGATAGAAACAGTGCAATTATGCTTCGAGGGCAAACAGGCACTTTTATACTGTAAACACTAGTCAGTGTTCAAAATATAAATGATACCAAAATCTGAACCATACACCACCATAAACTGGTATATCAGAAGCTAGTCTGCTTGCTCTATACTAAGCATTCATAACATAATTACTAACTACGTAGTTTTAAATCCTTGAAGGCAGAGGTTTGCCTTCTTCATAACCCCAGTGCCTGGTAGATACTAAATAAATGTTCTTTGACTGAACATTTTAATCAATTAGTTAATTAGCTAAAAGCAATATTAGATGGTTGGCCTAAGACCTAGATTTTTCAGTAATGAACCACATAATCAGAAATCCATATGTGTGGAGGCTGCATATATTTTTAATTGATAACAATGAGGTATTGCCTAGTTATATTAATACAAAGACACTCAAAAGCAGTTTCATCAACTTAAAAGTGTATTTATAGACCTGATACTAGTCATCAATCCAATTTTAACAGATCAGTGAGAAAACTGGTGTTTAACAGACTGACTATCCCAGAGAGCTGCTTGATACAAGCATTTACAGTACATCTCATTGCTGACTAGCAATAACCAAAAATTACACTTCATTTTACATTGTCCATGATGGATCTCAGACATCAGTGTCATGAAAAAGAATGGAATTATCACAGGTGAACCAAAACAGACCCATATTAAGGTCCTATAGGTAGAAATTTTAGAATAGTTCTAGGGTCCTGGGACTTCCAAAATTCTAAGAATGTTCTGTCTCTTTAGTGGGTATCGTTTATGTTAACGTCAAGTAATTCTTTTGGTAACTGAACCATCCTGAGAAAATATATCTATGCCTGTGTAACAAATGACCCAAAAACTGAACAGCTTAAAACAATAGTGTGGTTGGCCACCACTCCAAAAACTGTTTTGATAAGATCATGTTTTGATTAAAATTAATGGATTAGTATTTCCTTACACCACACACAAAAATAGACTCAAAATGGTTGAAAGACCTAAATGTGAGACAGGAGTCCATCAAAATCCTAAAGGAGAACACAGGCAGCAACCTCTTCAACCTCAGCCACAGCAACTTCTTCCTAGAAACATCGCCAAAGGCAAGGGAAGCAAGGGCAAAAATGAACTATTGGGACTTCATCAAGATAAAAAGCTTTTGCACAGCAAAAGAAACAGTCCACAAAACCAAAAGACAACCGACAGAATGGGAGAAGATATTGGCAAATGACATATCAGATAAAGGGCTAGTATCCAAAATCTAAAAAGAACTTATCAAACTCAACACCCAAAGAACAAATAATCCAATCAAGAAATGGGCAGAAGACATGAACAGACATTTTTCCAAAGAAGACATCCAAATGGCTAACAGACACATGAAAAAGTGCTCCACATCGCTCGAAATCAGGGAAATCCAAATCAAAACCTCAATGAGATACCACCTCACACCAGTCAGAATGGCTAAAATTAACACGTCAGGAAACAACAGATGTTGGCGGGGATGTGGAGAAAGGGGAACTCTCCTACACTGTTGGTGGGAATGCAAGCTGATGCAGCCACTCTGGAAAACAGTATGGAGGTTCCTCAAACAGTTGAAAATAGAGCTACCCTACGATCCAGCAATTGCACTACTGGGTATTTACCCCAAAGATACAAATGTAGGGATCCGAAGGGGTACATGCACCCCGATGTTTATAGCAGCAATGTCCACACTAGCCAAACTGTGGAAAGAGCCAAGATGTCCATCGACAGATGAATGGATAAAGAAGATGTGGTATATGTATACAATGGAATATTATGCAGCCATCAAAAGGAATGAGATCTTGCCATTTGCAACGACGTGGATGGAACTGGAGGGTATTATGCTGAGCGAAATAAGTCAGTCAGAGAAAGACATATATCACATGACCTCACTGATATGAGGAATTCTTAATCTCAGGAAACAAACTGAGGGTTGCTGGAGTGGTGGGGGTGGGAGGGATGGGGTGGCTGGGTGATAGACATTGGGGAGGGTATGTGCTACGGTGAGTGCTGTGAATTGTGCAAGACTGTTGAATCAGACCTGTACCTCTGAAACAAATAATCCATTCTATGTTAAAAAAAAAAAAAAAGGAAGAAGAAGAAGATAGCAGGAGGGGAAGAATGAAGGGGGAAAATCGGAGGGGGAGACGAACCATGAGAGACGATGGACTCTGAAAAACAAACTGAGGGTTCTAGAGGGGAGGAGGGTGTGGGGATGGGTTAGCCTGGTGATGGGTATTAAGGAGGGCACGTTCTGCGTGGAGCACTGGGTGTTAAACGCAAACAATGAATCATGAAACACTACATCAAGAACTAATGATGTATGGTGATTAATATAACATAATAATAAAATATATATATATGCTCTCAGTAAGGCAAATACATTGAACTATTGGATGCATTAAAAATGATCATTTAAATGTTGGTGAATCACCTAATAAACTCATTCAAGTGTTGGTACAATCATTACTGAACTGCTTAATATGAAACCGTCTGGTCCCCATTTTTCTCATAACCTGTTTTTGTCCAAGACTACTACTAATACTAAGAACAATTATCTTTCTATTTATTATAGCAGAAAGAAGCACATCAAGTTTACCTAAAAGCTGATATTAGTAACACTAACATTAATGAGTTCTAGTAAATCCCTGGGCCAGCCAGGTCACATCATGGGCCTCACCAGGTTGTAAACTCTCTCAAAAGAATATAGCACTATGTAAAGCATTTATGACAACTTTTAAATTTAGTAAATTCCAAAACAATTAACATCTTAAGGATATGTATTGAAATTACAGTTTGTATTTATATCAGACCCACATGGGTAATCTCCTCACCTCAGGGCCCTTCACCTGATCACTGCAAAGTCCCTCTTACTACATAAAGTATTTGTGCCTTTTTAATTATGAGACAGTGATAGATCAATGAACCCAATAAATCCAAAGTTACTTATGTTTTTTTCAGTGAAATAGATTAGGTTGTAATAGTAGAGTGACTGTGTCTCACACCACGTACTATAGAAATGTATCAAAGGGGCACCTGGGTGACTCAGTTGGTTAAGCGTCTGCCTTTGGCTTGGGTCATGGTCCTGGGGTCCTGGGATTGAGCCCTGTGTCAGGCTCCCTGCTCCTCGGGGAGTCTGCTTCTCCCTCTGCCTGCTGCACCCCCTGCTTGTGTGCTCGCTCTCTGTGTCAAATAAATAAATAAATAAATCTTTAAAAAAAAAAAAAGCTGACAGTATATCCACTAGATAATTGGTGACAATAAAGAATTTTCTATCCACCCATCACACACACACACACACACACACACACACATTTCTTTATACTAAGACCACATTTTGGCCCATCCTATGGAAACTATACCTATTGCATTAGGTGAATTAGTGAGCAGGAGAGATTATGGACAGTTTTGCTAATACGGCATCTCCTCACTGAGACATTTTTAATTGCATGTGATTTTTTCCAAGCATGTTAGAGGAACTACAATTACTGCCTCCTAGCTATAGAGACCTTGCAAAATAGAGACAGTATACAGTGGAACAATTCAGCCATCAATAGAGACTTATGGTTCTTGCAAATCCAAATGAGGAGGGCAATAATGCTTTCAGATGCACCTTCTTTTTTTTTAAGATTTTATTTATTTGTTTGACAGAGAGAGAGAGAGACATAGCAAGAGAGGGAACACAAGCAGGGGGAGTGGGAGAGGGAGAGGTAGGCCCCCTGCAGAGCAGGGAGCCTGATGCGGGGCTCGATCCCAGGACCCCAGGATCATGACCTCAGCCGAGGGCAGACGCTCAACGACTGAACCACCCAGGCACCCCTGGATGCACCTTCTTTTTTATAGCTAAACCTATAAAGCCTTCCATTAGGGTACATTTTAATCTGATAGAACTGTTTTATGAGGGAGATTGTCTATAGACATTAAAGCTTATTTGGCTCCAGTGGATTCCCATTAGAATTTTTTCCTTTTGGGGCCCCTGGGTGGCTCAGTCAGTTGGGCTGCTGCCTTCGGCTCAGGTCATGATCCCAGGGTCCTGGGATTGAGCCTTGCATCATCAGGCTTCTTGCTCAGTGGGGAGCCTGCTTCTCCCCTGCCTGCCACTCCCCCTGCTTGGGCTTGCTCTCTCCTTCTCTGTGTGTGTGTCAAATAAATAAATAAAATCTTTAAAAAAAATTTTTTTTAAAGAATTTCCCCCCTTTTTTTTCCTGTAATATCAATGTTGATTAAACAAAGAGACCAGGATGGCTAGCTTTCTGCTATATCAGACATGGGACAATCAAAGCTCATTTTAGCCCTTTGTGAGCATGTGATTCAGAGGGAATATTTTTTTTTAATGTAGATGGAGTGGAGTATAAACACATCATCAAACCTCAATATTCTAAGAATGGAAGAGAATATTCTTCCACCCTAACCTCCTTATATTCATCATCTCCCTGTTCCTGTCATGTCAGATTCTAAGTGAGTTGTACTGATTAATCTGAAAGATTAAGGGATGAGTGATAATTTTCAATATAGTCTCAGATTTGGGGCTCAAGACTACAGGTAAAACATGAAAAGCTGAATAGCAAGTTTTTCCCATAGACGTCACAGGATTTGACATAATTTAACATTTTAAGGTTTCCGTGATAAATAAGTTGGGTCAAATTATGCCCACCTGGGGTCAAGTAGTATGGTTTACGTGAAAAAAAATTTCAAGGCCGACAGACCTGGATTCAAAACTCAGCTCTCCTACTCTAGATTTGGGACCTTGGATGGGTTCTTTCTGGGCTTGAGGGTGCTCATCTATAAAATAGGGTTACTAATACCCATTACACAGGACTGTCCTCATGATGAAGTAAGCTACTCTATGTAAGCTCCTAGCTCTGTGCTTGGCATACAGTGTACGGTAGTGACGGTGGTGATCATTATTCAAGCATTTGCAAATACTGATTGTGTGGCAGCACTCTGCTAGGCCTGAAGTTACAACAGGAACGAGACAGTCTCTATCTTCGGGGAGTTTTCAGTCAAAGGACGTTAGTCAAGCAATTGTTCCCAGTAAAATAGTCGATGGGGAAATAGGCTGACTCATGGCTGCATCTCTCATAAAGACACAGAGAATGCCCTGGAGAGTCCTGGCATTTGTCCTAGAATTACTCTTCTTGGTTCCGCGTTAGGTATTTACAGACACTGTCTCATTTCTCCCTATAATAACCCCAGGGAATAGTGTTGTTACTCACGTTGTATAGATGGCCAAGATCACTTAACTAATTGACAGACTCAAGTTCAAACCCACGTCGGTCTGCCTTCAAAGTGTCACCTTCGACGGGCACACTCCCACTCTTGCAGCTGTTGGAAAATTTGTGACTGTAAATGAAACACACTCTTAAATTAAGCCTGTATCCTACAATGCTGGGGTGGCTTTCTCAAAGGAGTGTTCTGAGGAAGGAGGAGGGAATTTTTATAGAGGCTTTAGAAGAAGAGGTCAGCCAAGAACAACTGGTCAAGAACTAATTCTTCTCAGAGATTAGTGGCTATTAGCTTCTCGCAGGGATGTGGATTTGTCAGGATGGATGGGGAGCAAGTTAAGAGCTGAAGTCATGAGCAAGAAAGGGGGAGGGGGAGGGCGCCTGGGTGGCTCAGTCGTTAAGCGTCTGCCTTCGGCTCAGGTCATGATCATGGGGTCCTGGGATCGAGTCCCGCATCAGGCTCCCTGCTCCTTGGGAGCCTGCTTCTCCCTCTGCTTCTCTCCCTCTCTCTCTCCCTCTGTCCCTCATGAATAAATAAAATATTTTAAAAAAGAATTTTTAAAAAAAAAGAAAGGGTGAGGGGGAATCCCTCCCAGGAACAAGGACAGGGACGGCTGTGAGGGCCACAGCGGGACATTTTTGGTCCTTCGGGATCTCATACACCAACGTCTCGGTCTCTTCTTAATCCATTTGCAAAGGTTCAAAAGTAAGGATCTTTGCCTGTGCGTCTGTCCACTGTTAAACAGCAGAACGGGCCTGGAAAGATCGATTCTTTGCCTTAGGATGTGTGATGTCACCACCAGCGTGATGTTTGCTGTTGTGATGCTTAATGAAAAAACTCCTGACCTCGAAGGGGGAAAACACGAACAACTGCTTCACCCGTCTGAGCCCGTCCCCTTCACGCGGCCGGGAGTAGATGATGTGAACACAGCTTGTGGGAAGTAAAATCACTCACAAAAGATTAAGTACAATAATGATGTTAATAGTAGGATAATTGGGGCTAAGATTCCTGTAGCAGGGAGATGGTGAACCACCTCCTGTGTTCCATGAGACAAAGAGAAAGCTTGAGAGTCAAACCAAGGCAGAAAGAGGCAGAAACTGATTTACCAAAAAAAACCCAAAAAACTCAGTAGAGAGGACATTAGATCCCTGTGGGGAAGTGTCTGGTGGCAGCTAATTTCTCTTTTGCTTTCTTGATAAAACAGAAGAATTGGGGGTATTAAATGAAAAAAAAAAAAAAAAAAAACCCTTGTAAAGCCCCTGGGAGATGATGAGTTTGTTCCGAGTGTGCTGATCTGACAGATCCGCACGGCATTATTGTGCCTTAGTGCAGCGGCATTATAGAGGATTGCAGAACCGTCTGGTGTGTAACTAAAGTTAGTGTTCTAGAGGGCCCACGTGTGGGGTCCTTCTTGTGTTTGATTTCATATTCTCTCCATTTTGAATTCTCACTTCAGACAACTAAGAGCTTATCAACAGTACCCAAAGTTCGTGTGCAGGGGTGCCCAGCTGGCTCAGTCAGTGGAGAGTGCGACTCTTGATCTCAGGGTTGTGAGTTCGAGCCTCACGTCGGACATAGAGATTACTTGAGAAAAAAACCTTGAGTACATTGGAATCACACTTTCTAAATTACTGTGGATAAGGGCCACGTGAGGAGCTATGTAGTAGCTGCCCTGAGCTATCTTGGAGCTGGACTCTACCTCAGAGAGCTAAATTTCCTATGAAACTTTTGTGTTCTTGGGGAGTGTGCATTTAACTGTGGGCTGTCATCTCTCCCAGGGCCCTTCGATCAAACAAGAAGGATGGAGTATTGCAGACCTCGTGGGGCGTGTGTAGGAGAGTTTGTGTGAGAGACACTGTCACCCAGCCTTGTTTGTCACACAAATTACTCCGCTCAGTCAAGTTCAATACTACTGCCTAGGCTCTATACCAAGAACTTAAAAATAAAGTGGAAGTAAAATACAGTAACTTATTTTTCACTGAATGTTAATTAAGCAGGGTGCTAGGAGCAAATGCTGAAGAGTTACTTTAGCTGCATGGACCCCTGAAGCAGTATGTGAAAGTTGCTTTGGGGAGTGATTCACTGAACTAAAACATTCCTGGTCTAAACATTCCTGAAGAACTACTATGTTTAAATCACATTGTACTTGTACTTAATTTGAATCTGATCTACCCGAAATAAAAGTGACTCTGTCTAGGTCTTAATTAAATTAAGTTTTTCAGCCATGGACTTTGGTTACAAGGACTTTGGACTATGTGGAATCTTTTGTCCCTGATGAGAAATTAGGATCACATCACAAAATTTCATTTTCATGTTTAGTTTTTAAACACATTTCTTTGAAGTCAGCTTTACTTTATTGTTGTTTAATTCCCAAGTAAGATTTTGCTTTTTCACATTAAATAGATAAATTTATAATAATTAGACAAACTTGGTTTTGATTTTTTCCAAATCCATTATTTATAGAAGTTCGGTCTTTGTGTAGCTGCAAATACAGTCAGTTCTTTATTAAACAAATGTGAACTTTCCATTGGATGGGTTGTCTTCAAAAAGCTTCCAACACTTGGATGATTTTTCCATGCAAATCAGCATGTTTTTCTGACATGCTTCTCTCATCATGTAGCATATAATCAGAGAAGTCATATTCATGTTATAATAGTCTAAATGAAGCACAGAAAGGAATGCAAATTTTTTAATTAAAATATAAAAAAGCCTTATAATCATGGATCAAGTGTACATCCCTGGGACCCACTCTTGCTCTTAATTTTAGAATGAATATGAACTCTAGAGAACTAGTAGATTAATTAGTTGTATTCCATACTATATGTTTAATCTCAAAAGTGTGATTTCATCGCTAAGAAATAAAAGTATGTGCATCTCCACAAATATGTCTGACTTTCCTAAGTGTTGCACTTCATACAGGCCACCCACACTTACCACATACTGTCATTTTCTTAAAGGCAAAAAATGTCAGCATCTTTAGAAAACGAGGATGTAATTCACTAATTCATAAATTGTTGTCATTGTTGTTCTCTGATGTGAACCTTATCTTACATTACCTGTAAGCATAATCTCACCAAAGTTTGGTCTCAGGGGTCTCATATCTTAGGTGGGGAAAACATAAAAGCCAAACTGAGATTTTTTTTCCAGAAAATAACTTCAAAGGAATGTGTTGTTTCCCTTTCCTAGTCCTCCATTTATAGTTAAATATAATAAAGCATAGGTTCATTTTAATGTCAATAGCTATAAATCTAAAAATACTTTTCTTCTGTCAGGTTGTTTACTATGTCTCTGGCTGGCCCAGCAGAAACAGACATAGACGGGCATCTCCCCGGTGCGGCATTGGGACCCAGTAGGAGGGCCGCTGAGTGCGGGGGCTGCCTGGGCACAGGTGACTGTCCCCGCGGCAGTCCCGGGCACACCTCCGATAGGAGTGTTGACTACAGCAGATCCCAGTGTTCCTGCAGAAGTTTAAGTTCTCGCTGTGATTACTCAGAAGACTTTCTCTCTGAACGTTCAGAAACCGCTCTTAATAGAAATTATTTAGAGAAGCCAGTGATAAAAAAAAAAAAGGACGGGAAGAAAAAGTACGTTTCTAAAATCTCCCAGTCTAAAGGTAAGAAGCAACACTTCCCAAGCAAGACCAAATTTCTGTTTCTAATGACATTACTTTTTAAGGCACTAGTATCTGAAGTAGTCCACATTCCGTTTTATTGTCCTCCCATGTTTTAAATGTGTCTGTAGAGGGGAACTTTTATAGAAGGAATTAGAAAACAGAGAAATTAAGAATCATGACAAAACGGCAGGAAGTTAGGCTGAAAATGTAAAGCCTAGCCTTCTTGCCCAACTTACCCTCCCGGAGCCCACTGGTGAGGTTGGTTCCGTTTTTAGTTAACAGGTGGCCTCGTTACAGATACTTGGATCTCACTGGCTTCTTGCCTCTCATCTCAGCAGAAGAACCAAGGTTTGAATTGCCAATGAAATGTAAAAACCTGTTTCAATACCCCAAGAAGATGGGCTTCAAGTCCGGTGAGGCAAAGATCATTCTTTGAAACAGGGGTGGTTCCAAAGGGTGTTAATAATGTAATTCCCTCGCGGACCTGTAGGAGCACCAACTCCATCCATTCCTTTTTTTTTTTATTTTTTATTGTTATGTTAATCACCATATATTACATCATTTGTTTTGGTGTAGTGTTCCATGATTCATTGTTTGTTCATAACACCCAGTGCTCCATGCAGAACGTGCCCTCTTTAATACCCATCACCAGGCTAACCCATCCCCCCACCCTCCTCCCCTCTAGAACCCTCAGTTTGTTTTTCAGAGTCCATCATCTCTCCTGGTTCGTCTCCCCCTCTGACTTACTCCCCTTCATTCTTCCTCTCCTGCTATCTTCTTCTTTTTCTTTTTTCTTAAAATATGTTGCGTTATTTGTTTCAGAAGTACAGATCTGTGATTCAACAGTCTTGCACAATTCACAGCGCTCAAGGAGCCTTGTGATATCCTTGATCTCGCTCCTTGCCTCCCTGCCTGGACCATGATGACTCCCTCCCATTTTAGGCAACTCTGGGCTTATAAATACCCCTAATAGAGAAATAGGTGAAACTCTCTTCCACTTGACCATCAGAACCGCCATCGGTCAACAGCTGGAAAATACTTAAGCACTTTATACTATATGTGGAACATGCCTACTGTTACATTACCCATATCAACCACCCCCAGTCTCCTGTGACCAGGTGTGCCTAGGACTCCCTGGGCTACTTCTGGATCGTCTAGAATCTTCAGGTCCCCTTCTTCCAAACTGTAGGGTAAGGATTCTTAATCTAAGACCCATGTCTGTGGGCCCCATGAAAATCTTTGCATTTTTTGTGTCTATTTGGATTTGTAAACTTTTCGAGGGAGAAGGACCCATGAGCTTCTACCAGATTCTCAAAAGGCTAAAAGCCCCTTTCCCAGAGAGGTGGGAGCCTCACACTCACAGGCAAGGCCCAGGGTAGGAGATGGAAGGTCCAGTTCCTTCTCTCACATGGGACTCTGTCAAAAGAAGTCTGTTTGTGGCATTTGGAAGAGATTATCACAATAGAACCCACATCGTCAGTAGGCTCCCTGGTTACAATCCCTTATCCACATTTGTAATTTACAAAACTCTGAAAATCAAACATTTTCTATATTTTTGGCACCTAAACTGATTTGGCACCAAAAACTGAGACTGATCTTTAGTTCACTTAGTGTGAAGAGTCCTATATTTCACAAAAATATTCTTTGATTAAAGTCTGCTGTCCCCAAAACTTCTGGGAGTACTATGGAGAATACTGTATATGCACCAGAATAATAATAATAATTCAGAAACAGTCTAGCCCCAAGGTTTTATGACAGGGATCATGGCTCTATACACTACATTTTATATTGATTCTACACTTTTGTGGGGCTGCATGAAAGGCAGAATTTATAAAATTATTTCTACAATAACTGTACTTTGGGTTCTAAGTGCCTGATAATTTAACTTTTAAAAATTGTTCCCTCTATTATTCCACAAATATTTATTGAGTGTTTTATGCAAGATACCTGGTCATAAATTGGGGCAAATTAATTTTGGTGCAATCAAAATTAATTTAGTCACTTCATTAAGAGTAGTTTAATCATTAGGCCAAATCTGCCTCATTGTATAAAATGAGATAGAAATTGTAAGAGACACTTAACTCTAAGAAACAAACAGGGTTGTTGGAGAGGAGGTGGGTGGGGGGATGGGGTAACTGGGTGATGGGCATTAAGGAGGGCACTGGATGTAATGAGCACTGGGTGTTACGTGCAACTGATGAATCACTAAATTCTACCCCTGAAATTAATAATACAGTATATGTTAACTAAAAAACAAAAAAGAAAGAAATTGTAAATTTTGTCATTCTTACATGTGTATATTAGTGTAATGAGATACAAAATCATTGACTAAACCCTGCTTCAACTTTCCATAACCTTAATTAGTATACAAGTATGCACAATATGTATAGTATGAATTTATTCTGTATCACTCAAACACAAGTGGTATATTTACCTTCTGAAGCAAACAAATCTGGTTCATCCTCCCCCAAACACCCACTAAGGTAGGCAAAAAATGCAATCTCGGGCGTGTTTGGGGGATGGAGAGAGTGTGGGTGGCCTTATACAGGTGAGAACACCGGGGAAGGGCTTCTGGTCCTTCATTCTCATCACTTATGTGCTCCTTGTCCAAGCACATTGATCACTAAGAGGCTGATACCTCCTGTTTTCAAAGTACCCATGCCCCTGTATGCACACTTCTTCCTGGAGCTTTGGCCAGTGCTCCCACGGCCACAGGGACTCATCCCAGGCACCCACTCATTCTGACTCTACCCTCCCATCACGTGAGCACAGCATAAGACAGAGACAGAAGCCTTCACTGCCCACAGAACCCACCACCCCTCATCCTTCTGGTCCCATGGAAATCCCTCTCTCCTCCAAGTCACACCACCCAAGAGTGTAAAATATTCTAAGTTGGGAGTCAGGCTTCAGTCATGCTGGACATGGTGTAGGACATGACAGCCCCACCCACCTCTGTTGTAATCCAGCCCGATCCACACTGCCTGGGTCTGGCGTTCCCCTAGCCAGCTCCGAAGGTATTAAAGTGCCTGGCCTTCCAGTAGGTGTCCTAGAGAATGGCTTCCGCTTTCCAATTTTCAGCGTGCTCAAAAACCTATTCCAAAATACTCAAATATCCAACCAGAGCCCTTATTAAATTGTTCCCGGTGGGAAAATAAGGACCTTTGGAGGCATAGTTGTAAAGACAGTCCATCAACTATTGATGTGATACAGATACTGTGATCGTGCCATCCCTGTGTAGTCTGTCATAGGCAAGACTGAAATGCTCTATCCCCTAAAGCACCCTCGATTTCTGCTGGCTCACTTCCATTGCAGGCAGAACCACCTCTCCCACCACCTAGGCCAAACGTGTTAAGCCGAGTCTCAGATGATGGGTCCACAGTTGGGCCAATAGCTTCAGGTTAGGACTCCAGTGACACTGGTCACTAAGTGCTTTCTCACTCCAGGATGAAGACCATGTTTCCTTTAGATCCTAGAATCTAGTTTCAATCTCTCTCAGAATATAAATATAATAATATGTACACACATCTGCAGTGTGCACATATATGTACAGAAATGTCATATGGATGCACGTACATATGGGACCGGGGTTCTGTCTCCCACTTACTAGCTGTGTGCCCATCCGTAAGTGACTTCACAAAGCATCAGTTTGTTCATCTTTAAAAGGGGATAATAATGCAGTGATGTTACATATACATTTGACACACTCAATGCAGTTACATAAGCTTGGTGCTTATAAGCTGGGAGTAATATTGTTTAGATACATTTTGTTTAAAACAGACTTCTGAATACAAGCCAACTTATATTTCTTTAAAGCCCAAACTAACAGGAAAAATTGTCTATGTTGGATTTACTGAGAAATGGAATATCCGTATATTTCCTCTAAGCAGCTCAATGGCTTTCTAAGGGTCCTTTTGAATATATGAGGTCTTCATATATAACATTGGACTCTAAGGTTACACTCTAATTGCCTCATAACATATTATTGGAAGGATTATATCAGATAATCTACATAAAGCATTTAGTTCAATGCTTAACACACGGTAAGCCCTTAGTAAATGTTATCTATTATTATGGTTTTTAGTATAGCTTTAATAATAGAAGTAAGTACAGGTTTTCCAGTCAAAGAAGACCTGCTTTTCAATCCATTCCATGTGACTTTGTGGTTATATAACCTTGGACAAATGACTTACAGTCTTCAGCTGTTAAATAGACTACTGCTGACCTTGAACGGAGTATTCTGCATATGAAATCCCTGCCCTGGAGCATGGCTATTCATTACATGCTCTTTTCCCTTCTAGTTTGCCTGTCTATGTGCGCACGTGTGCGGGATGGGGGTGGGGGAACACAAACGTGCATATCAGCGTATGTGTATGCATATTACTAGTAACAAACTGGATTATCTGCTTACACAGGCCAGAAGGAAATCTCAGTTGAAAAAAAGCACAACGGGAATGCACCACTTTTAAATTCCCAAAACAGTATGATTACCCAAAGAAGAGACGCTATGACTCATCGCATACTCTCAGCAAGGCTTCATAAGATTAAAGAGTTAAAAAATGAACTAGGGGATATCCATCGTAAATTGGAAGCCACGGTCATAGAAAATCAATTTTTGAAACAGCTTCAGCTTAGGCACTTGAAAGCTATAGGGAAATATGAGAATTCACAAAATAATCTACCTCAAATTATGGCAAAACATCAGAACGAAGTCAAAAATTTGAGGCAGCTACTTAGGAAATCCCAGGAAAAGGAAAGAAGTGCATCTAGGAAACTTCGAGAAGCTGACAGTGAGCTGCTGAAAACTAAAGATGCCTTGCAGGCACTGCAGAAACTTTCTGAAGACAAAAACCTTGCAGAGAGGGAGGAACTTACTCAAAGATTGTCTGTTCTTACAACAAAAATGGAGGCAAATGACAAAAAAATACAGGTCCGTATTTCAGAGAAATTGTAATGTTCCAAAATGGACATGGAGAGGGTGTACATGCATCACGCTTGCCCCTGTGCAGTGAAGCATCACCAGCTGCTTTGCCTGCAGGGCCACACCAGTGATGCTGTCTAAGGGGGGTTCAGGGGCGGGGGAATGGGAAATGTTCCTTCTGTGGTCTAGTGAGCTCATCCTGTGGCAGGGCTTGTTTGTCTGGAAATGACCATTCTCTAAGCCTGTTCGTGTGCTGGAAAGGTTGTTGGGTTGTATTGGGTTGGGTTGGGTTGGGTTGGGTGGGTGAAATCTCTTAGAATCTGCTAAACTTCTACTTCAAACTATTTATTAAAAGCCTACTTTCCTAAAAGCCTGCCCCCTGCATCTCTCCCGCCCCTTTCCTCGTATTCCCTGGTCAACTGTCTTCTCACCACCGCACAGACATTGTTGGTATGTTGCAACAGAAGCGTTTCCTAGATAATGCTCCTGGGAACAGCGAGGGGAAAGGAACTACAATCATTGACATGAACACGTTGATCTTCCTGAGTGGCACATGGTCATCAAAGGCTCGGGGACTGTACTATAAGGGATGATTTGGGAGAACACCCTGATTCTACTGAGAATTCTGCCAATTTTATGTTAGCCCTTGGTCTCTATGGACAAACATAAACTTTAAAAATGTACTGCTTAATGCCTTATTATATGATGGTAAGAGGCCGATTTTTTTATGAACTTGAAATAAGAAAATATCAAGTTCATTTCATGTACTTTTTTATCGGTTACTTCCTCTTTGGTAAAAATCCTCTATTTTCAAAGAGAATTTTCTCCCATAAAACGGGCATGTGAGCTCCAGAAAATGATGAGCAGCCTCATTTTCAGTCATGTAATTCATAATCCGAAGTTCTATTATTTGACCTTCCAGGTAATACTGGACCCATCTTAGCACGTGTCCGTCAGGGAAAAGTAAATGTATTTTTATCTCATCTACATATTTTTACATATACATGTTAAGTAGTTCCTGTTTTATATCTGTAACCAAAACCAAAAAGAATTCAAGAACTATTTTCTTATCAGATGCACTTAGTCATATGGGAAATTTTGTTTGGCTGCAGGGCATTTGGTGGTTGGAGAAAATGTTTATGAGCCAAAACATGTATTTTTTTTTAATGTTAATAGTTTGGAGACTGGGGTTTTTAGTGATTATTTCATCCTTCTAGCTTACCATATTGCCCGCTTTTCTTTAATGAGAAAGTATTAATACTATAATGTGGGAAAAAAGGAAAGAAAAGGCCTTTCGGCCAAGCCTCTGTCCAAGTCCAGACCATAGAGTTCTGCAATAAAACTCTCATGCTCTGCAGGGGATGGAGGGGAGGTGCCCGCATAAGCGTGAGCCCTGGGTGCAGATGGCCGCGGTGCTGGCAGAGACCTTCTGGTCTTAGAATTCCTCCCTCCTTGGGGAGGGGGGGTGGAGGGTGAGTCCCTGCAGGAGCTTCCAGGGTCTGTCAGCGGAGAGTTGAGCCCGCATTCAAGCCCGCATTCAAGCCCGCACAGCTGCCGGCTGCTGGACAGCCCTCCAGCGACCGAGGCTTGACAGAGCTCCTGAATGCACCTGCCATGTTAGCACGACCTCTTGGGTTGAGTTTTAAAGCGTGGCATATTTATTCATTTTCAAGAAATGTTCAAAGGTTGTTTGTATTTTTTTAATCAAATTCCAGAGTGTAAAAAACATTAGGTTCAAAATATATTGATTCTCTAGAGTTGTGATCTGGGGTTTTTTGGCTTTTCTGTCTGTGTGTGTGGTTATATTTAATTCTAATCTATGTCCCCTGTAGCAGTCATGCACTAAAATTGTATTAAAACTTCACACTTCTCATAAATGCAATTAGTTCCATTACAATTGAAGTTTTTTTTTTTTTTTTTTTTTTTTTTTAACAATACTACACTGGTTACCGAAGAGTTGAAATATATACTGTTTTCAGAGCTTGGAAAAACAACTGAGGTTGAACAATAGAGCCTTTAATCGGCAGCTGGCCATTGAGACCCGGAAGACCTTAGCAGCTCAAGCAGCTACAAAGACTCTGCAAATGGAAATAAAACGCCTTCAGCAAAAAGTTAAGGTACTTCTTTTAAAGCACAGTGTAACAAAATTTGTGAAGTTCTGCTTCCCAAAATATCAAAGCTATTCTTTAAATTATTTAACTTCAAGAATCTATTTCTCAAATTAACTTTTTGTCCCTACAACCATATGAACAGATAGAGGATCTGAAATTACTGGATGAGTTCACAGCCTGGTGAATATGTGCTGAGAAAAGATTTGAGAAAAATCAAATCTCTAAGCTATTCATAACAAAACTTCCTGTTAACATTCTCATTCTGTCACATGAATTAATATTGTGTTTTCTTATCATGTTAATGGAATCCAAACTAAGTTTTTTTTTAATTGCCTTACATCTTCAAAATATTGTGAGTAACTTTAGTGGCCCACAGATTTATTTTAAAGTCTCTCTTGGAAATGTTTGCAAAACTGTCTTTTAAAGTGTGTTTTAGGGGCACCTGATTGACTCAGTCAGTTGAGCGTCCAACTCAAGTTTGGCTCAGGTCATGATCTCAGGGTAGTGAGATCGAGCTTCATATGTGCCTCCATGCTCAGTGTGGAGTCTGCTCCAGATTCTGTCTCTCCCTCTCCCTCTGCCCCTTCTCCCTACTCACACTCTAAATAAATAAATAAATAAATAAAATATTTTTAAAAGAAAAAAAAAATAAACTGTACTTTAAAGATGAGAATTAGGGTGCCTGGCTGGCTCAGTCGGTTAAACATCTGCCTTAGGCCCAGGTCATGATCTCAGGGTCCCGGGATCCAGTCCCACATCGGGCTCTCTGCTCAGTGGAGAGTCGGCTTCTCCCTCTCACTCTCCCTCTCTCTCTTAAATAAATAAAAATAAAATCTTTTACATATTAATTTCAATGTTTTGGATCTTGCTTGGAATCTGATTCAAGCAAACTTTTGAAAAAAATTATAGGACAGTTGGAAAAATGTGAAACAAACTGAATATTTGATATTATGGGATTATTATTGATTTTTTTGGTGGGTGAAATTGTTGATATTGTGGTTAGGTTTTAAAAAGGATGCCCCTTAATGATGTAATGTATGGTGCTTAACATAACATAATAATAAAAAAAAGACAAAGAGAATAACATAACAAAAACTTATCACATGAACTTAACAAAATTATGAACAAATATAAACATTATGTCATTAAAAAGAAAAGGATGCCCTTGTCTGCTATAGATACACAGTGAAGGACTTACATATTAAATTATATGATGTCTAGAATTTGCCTCAAAATAATTCCCAGACAGAGAATAGAATCAGAGATCAGAGAGGGTGGTGTGTAGAGAGAAACAGACAGGGCATGAGTTGTTCATTGATGAATCTGGTTTATTGGTTCATGGAGATTCACTGTACTATTTTCTCTACTTTTGTATATTTTTGATATTTTTATAATAAAATGCTTTCAAAGGGAAAAATAAGAAAAATCACATTTATGCATAAAAAAGAGTTGAAATAGATGAAGAAGATGGGCTAAATACACATTTTTAATCCCTTCCTGCCCCAACACCATGGAAATGACAGAAAACATACTTTTAAAATAATAACCTGGGCGCCTGGGTGGCTCAGTCGTTAAGCATCTGCCTTCAGCTCAGGTCATGATCCCAGGGTCCTGGGATCAAGCCCTGCATCGGGCTCCCTGCTCAGCGGGAAGCCTGCTTCACCCTCTCCCACTCCCCCTGCTTGTGTTCCCTCTCTCGCTGTCTCACTCTGTCAAATAAATAAATAAATAAAGTCTTGGGGGGGGGGGACAATAACCCATAACCCCAGAAAAGATACCACAATTGTACCAGAACTGCCAAAGAATTTCTGGAAGATAAAAGGATCAAAAACAATTTTTTGGATTGATGGAGAAACTAGACACAGATAATCACAACCTAAATCACACTGCAGAAAAATGGCTGGTGAGGTAACAGGAATGGGGAGGGAAACCCCAAACTCAGAATCAACACAAGTGGCCAGCAGGAGCAGAGCCTTGGGGCAGCCATCTTCGCGTTTGGCTGAAGTGAGGTCCTTAGACTTGGCCACACATTCATCATCTGGGGAGCTTTGAAAACTCATTGCCCTGGCCACATCCATACCTGCAAAATCAGAATCTCTGGGGTGGGACCAGGCATCAGGAGACCAACTGCTGTCAGGAGAGGTGGGGACCTTACACCACATTCACCAGCAGATAAATGGGGATTCTGGTTTGGGCTGAGAAAGACATTGTTCACTCTGGCCTCAACTGTTGGGGATGATAGCCCATATCTAACTGCCCTCCCTTCAAAACGTGGAAGGAATCAGTAAAGGACTGAAAGAAAGTAGACACACAAAAGCAAAGAGCTGGGGGCAAGTCATCGGCAAACAGTAGATATTTGGGTACATTTATTGAAGACAGAAAGTGTGTGGAAGCGTTTATGTGGATGACACAGAGCAGAAGAAGCCACAACAAGAGGTGCTGGAGAAGGATTTGTCCAGCGGAGGACAGGAGGGGAAAGCACTTGAGCACATGGGACTGAGTCACCAAGCTCACCTGCCTGTCCTGTCAACAGCACTCACAGTACCTGAGTCCAGCATCTTCCATCAGGCAGGAAGTTTGTGAATGAATTGCTTGAGAAGAAACCAGCCACCCAGGGTAAAATGCTGACATTCCAGGTAAAGCCCTTCAAAGAGTACATTCTGGAATGTGGGAGGCATTTAGTCAAATGACTTGCCTCAAAGTGAAACCTGACAGTCAGCATGTCCCATTGATTTACCCAGAGCCAGCCTGCCTCCCTGTCCAGGAAAGAAGCCTACTAAAGAAATAAATTTCCATATAAAATAAATAGTAAGGTAAATAAAATAATCCAGCCCCTTATTTTTAAATATGTTCAAGCAACCACATCTGTGCAGAAAACCAGCAGCATGAAGAAAGCACGGGAATAGCAAGCAGAACAGCTCACCCTGTAGGTTTAGTTTAATATCCAGGAAAGAAGATACTATGCCCATAAAGTAAGAATGTTATGAACATGGAAAAAATCAGAAAACAGCAAGTGAAAACTAAAAGTTGATTCCAGCATATGAAACTAAGTAGAAGAGCTAGGAGATAAGGAAAATCCATGGACATGGAGGAAATCTCCCAAAAACAAAGAGCCAGAAGACAGATGAAAAACACATGGAGGAAAATAAGACACAAAGGAGTGTGTTGTACAAAATAATTTAAACAATCCACTGGTTCATTTCCCATAACTCAGTCGTTACACCCATGGCCTATCACCTATAGTTTCTTCCTGCATTCAGGATATACTCCTACCTTCTTTCCAGTCCTGTTTCATCTGGAAAAATGAGATTGCCTCTTATGCCTCATGGTCATCCGTGGTACTGACCCAAGGAGAAAAGGAATAGAAACTTCAAGGATGTTTTAGTGTCCTGACTGCTTCAGTCACTATGGCTGCATAACATATTACTCCACAACTTTTAGTGGCTTAAGAAATGAGAATATTAATTTTGTTCATGAATCCATAATTCGGGCAGGGCTTGCTGGAAAGAGCTCATCTCTGCCACTCTTGACATCAGCTAAGGTGGTTCAAAGACTGGGGGCTGGAATTCTCTGAAGTCTCACACATATGTCTGCAGTTGGTGCCAACTGACAGCTGAGATCATACCTGGGGTATTGGCCAGAACCACCCACATGTGGTGTGGGCTTCCTCACAACATGGCGGCTAGGTTCCAAGGAGAAGAGTGGACAGATACAGACAGGAAGAGAACCAGTCACATAGCGTCTCTTCCACCTCATTCCCTTTGTCAAGGCAGTACAAGAGGAGGAGCAATGGACTCTTGATGGGGAGTCACAGGGTTCTGGAAGAGTATGGGACCAGAAATATTGCTGAACCAATTTTAGAAAAATGCAGTCTGCCATATTAACATAAATCATTAATACCTGAGTTTGGGAGGGCATGGTCCCAAAGATCAGAATTTCTGTTTCTGTACTTTGAAACTCATTTTCTTTTCTTTTCTTTTCTTTTTTAAGATTTTATTTATCTTGGGGAGGGAGGGAGGGAGTGAGAGAGAGAGAGATGGGGAACACGAGAGGGGAAGAGAGGCAGAGGAAGTAGCCGACTCCCTGCCACGCAGGGAGCCTGATTTGGGACTCGATCCCAGGACCCTGGGATATGACCTGAGCCGAAGGCAGACGCTTAGCCAACTGAGCCCCCCAGGTGCCCTGAAACTCATTTTCGAAGTCATCCAACAGCAATTCTAGACTCTGCTCCATTTCTAGAGTATGGACCAAAGTAAGGGGATAGAATGTCAGTCTTCCACAGCTCCCAGACGAGGTACTGCAGCTCCACCCTACATCTGGGCTACAAGCTCACCCCTGCCAAAGTGGCATTGTCTATTAAGATATTGTTTCCTGGAATGGGAGCAAGATGGCGGAGGAGTAGGAGACCTAGATTTTGTCTCGTCTCAGGAATTCAGCTGAGTAGGGATCAAACCATTCTGAACACCTACGAACTCAACAGGAGATCGAACAGGAGAGTAGCAACAACTCTCTGAACAGAGAAGCGACCACTTACTGGAAGGTAGGACGTGCGGAGAAGTGAATCCGAGGCGATATTCGGGAGGATAGACGGC
Source organism: Zalophus californianus (assembly GCF_009762305.2). Classification (NCBI taxonomy): domain Eukaryota; kingdom Metazoa; phylum Chordata; class Mammalia; order Carnivora; family Otariidae; genus Zalophus; species Zalophus californianus. The sequence goes on along the minus strand of NC_045595.1, from coordinate 209,808,915 downwards.
GGGGGAAGGGCCTCCGCCGGCCGCTTCTGGCAAGTGCTAGAGCCGCGGAGCACAAAATCGGACCTTTTAAAAGTTGGCTCGGCGGAGGGACGTCGCTGCAGTGGCTAAGCGGGGGGTGGAATCCTCCCGGGACAGTGTGGTCTCAGGACCCTTGGGGTCACAGAGAGACCGGGGGTGCCTGGGTGCGGCAGAGCTCCCAGGTGTCGGGGCAGGGAAGCCGGTTGCAGATACGGAGCAGAGTCGCGGGCTCTCAGCTCGGGGTTGCCATAAACTGTGATCTGTGGCCCAGTCGGGGCACGGCTCCCCCAGCAAGGACCCAACAAGCAGCAGATCCGGGGAGACTCCCCTTCCTTCCCGGGGAGGAGCGGTGCGGGAACGCACTGCAGGGATCTGCTGGGTTTGGAGACTCCGAGCGGGGTCGGGTGCCAGAGATAGCAACGCTCGATCACAGGCCGGGTGAGCACGGAGTGCGGCCAGAGACCGGGGACACGGGAGTGACTGCTTTTCTCTGGGGGCGCACTGAGGAGTGGGGCCCCGAGTTCTCGGCTCCTCCGGGCGGAGACTGGGAGGCCGCCATTTTCGCCCTGGTCCTCCAAAGCTGTACCGAGAGCTTGCAGGGAACAAAAGCTCCTGAGAGCAAACTGGAGCAGCTTCCTTAGCCCGGACCGACAAGGGCGGGGCAATTCCGCCTCCGGCAAAGACATTTGGAAACCACAGCAACAGGCCCCTCCCCCAGAAGATCAACACAAACAGCCAGCAAGCCAAGACCAAGTTGATCGATCAAGGAGAATAGGAGAACTCCAGCGCTAGGGGAATACTGCACATAGATTCATGGCTTTTTTTTTTTTTTTTTTTACCATGATTCATTATTTCATCAAAGTTAATTTTTGTTGACTTTTTTTTATTTTTCTTTTTCCCTTTTTCAACCAACATCTTATAAATCCCTTTTTTTAAAAAAAAACATTTTTTATTTTTTTTTCATTTTTAGAGTCATATTTTATCCCTTCATAGTAGTTATCCTTGTTTTTGGCATATATATATAAGTTGTTCTCTCTTTAAAATTTTGAGGTACAGTTTCTTCTAACAGATCAAAATATACCCTAAACCACTAGTGTATGGCTTTGTTCTAGTCTCCTGCCTGATCACATTCTCTCCCTTTTTCCTTTTTTTTTTTTTCCTTAAATCTTCTTTCTTTTTTCAAACAACTTATCTTACCAAGTCCTTTTATAAAATCTTTTATAATTTTCATCTTTACAGTCATCTTCCATCCCTTCATTGTATCAACCCTTATTTTGTACATATATGTCTTTCTTCCTTTAAAATTTTAGGAGGCACTTTTTTCTAACAGACCAAAATACGCCCAAAATCTAGTGTGTGGCACTGATCTATGCACTAGCCTGATCATATTTGATCATATTCTGCCTTTTTTGAATTGTTTTGTTTTTGTTTTTATCTTTTTTTTCTTTTTTTTTTTCTTTTTCTCTTTCTTTTTTCTTTCTTTCCCTTTCTTTTCCCCTGGTTTCAGGTCTTTTCTGATTTGTATACAGTATATTTCCTGGGGACGTTGTAAACCTGTTAGCCTTTTGTTCTCTCATTCATCTATTCTCCTCTGGACAAAATGACAAGACGAAAGAAATCACCTCAGCAAAAAGAACAAGAGGTAGTACCGTCAGCCAGGGACCTACTCAATACGGACATTAGTACGATGTCGGACCTAGAGTTCAGAATCATGACTTTAAAGATACTAGCTGGGCTTGAAAAAAGCGTGGAAGTTATTAGAGAAACCCTTTCTGGAGAAATAAAAGAACTAAAATCTAACCAAATCGAAATCAAAAAGGCTATTGATGAGGTGCAATCAAAAATGGGGGCACTAAATGCTAGGATAAATGAGGCAGAAGAGAGAATCAGCGATATAGAAGACCAAATGATGGAAAATAAAGAGGCTGAGAAAAAGAGAGAGAAACAACTACAGGATCACGAGGGCAGAATTCGAGAGATAAGTGATACGATAAGACGAAACAACATTAGAATAATTGGGATCCCAGAAGAAGAAGAGAGAGAGAGAGGGGCAGAAGGTATATTGGAGCAAATTATAGCAGAGAACTTCCCTAATGTGAGGAAGGAAACAGGCATTAAAATCCAGGAGGCACAGAGAACCCCTCTCAAAATCAATAAAAATAGGTCAACACCCCGACATCTAATAGTAAAACTTACGAGTCTCAGAGACAAAGAGAAAATCCTGAAAGCAGCTCGGGAGAAGAGATATGTAACCTACAATGGTAGAAACATTAGATTGGCAACAGACCTATCCACAGAGACCTGGCAGGCCAGAAAGGACTGGCAAGATATCTTCAGAGCACTAAACGAGAAAAATATGCAGCCAAGAATACTATATCCAGCTAGGCTATCATTGAAAATAGAAGGAGAGATAAAAAGCTTCCAGAACAAACAAAAACTAAAGGAATTTGCAAACACGAAACCAGCTCTCCAAGAAATATTGAGAGGGGTCCTCTAAGCAAAGAGAGAACCTAAAAGCAGCAAAGAGCAGAAACGAACACAGACAACAGACAGTTAACAGTCACCTTACAGGTAATACAATGGCACTAAATTCATACCTTTCAATAGTTACCCTGAATGTAAATGGGCTAAATGCCCCAATCAAAAGACACAGGCTATCAGATTGGATTAAAAAACAAGACCCATCCATATGCTGTCTGCAAGAGACTCATTTTACACCCAAAGACACCCCCAGATTGAAAGTGAGGGGGTGGAAAAGCATTTACCATGCTAATGGACACCAAAAGAAAGCTGGGGTGGCAATCCTTATATCAGACAAACTAGATTTTAAAACAAAGACTGTAATAAGAGATGAGGAAGGACACTATATCCTACTTAAAGGGTCTATCCAACAAGAAGATCTAACAATTGTAAATATCTATGCCCCGAACATGGGAGCAGCCAATTATATAAGGCAATTAATAACAAAAGCAAAGAAACACATTGACAACAATACAATAATAGTGGGGGACTTTAACACCCCCCTGACTGAAATGGACAGATCATCTAAGCAAAAGATCAACAAGGAAATAAAGACTTTAAATGACACACTGGACCAAATGGACTTCACAGACATATTCAGAACATTCCATCCCAAAGCAACGGAATACACATTCTTCTCTAGTGCCCATGGAACATTCTCCAGAATTGATCACATCCTAGGTCACAAATCAGGTCTCAATCGGTACCAAAAGATTGGGATCATTCCCTGCATATTTTCAGACCACAATGCTTTGAAACTAGAACTCAACCACAAGAGGAAAGTCGGAAAGAACTCAAATACATGGAGGCTAAAGAGCATCCTACTAAAGAATGAATGGGTCAACCAAGAAATTAAAGAAGAATTAAAAAAATTCATGGAAACCAATGAAAATGAAAACACAACTGTTCAAAATCTTTGGGATACAGCAAAGGCAGTCCTGAGAGGAAAGTATATAGCAATACAAGCCTTTCTCAAGAAACAAGAAAGGTCTCAAATACACAACCTAACCCTACACCTAAAGGAGCTGGAGAAAGAACAGCAAAGAAAGCCTAAACCCAGCAGGAGAAGAGAAATCATAAAGATCAGAGCAGAAATCAATGAACTAGAAACCAAAAGAACAGTAGAACAGATCAACGAAACTAGGAGCTGGTTCTTTGAAAGAATTAACAAGATTGATAAACCCCTGGCCAGACTGATCAAAAAGAAAAGAGAAATGACCCAAATCAACAAAATCATGAATGAAAGAGGAGAGATCACAACCAACACCAAAGAAATACAAACAATTATAAGAACATATTATGAGCAACTCTATGCCAGCAAATTAGATAACCTGGAAGAAATGGATGCATTCCTAGAGATGTATCAACTACCAAAATTGAACCAGGAAGAAATAGAAAACCTGAACAGACCTATAACCACTAAGGAAATTGAAGCAGTCATCAAAAATCTCCCAAGAAACAAAAGCCCAGGGCCAGATGGCTTTCCAGGGGAATTCTATCAGACATTTCAAGAAGAATTAATACCTATTCTCCTGAAACTGTTCCAAAAAATAGAAATGGAAGGGAAACTTCCAAACTCATTTTATGAGGCCAGCATTACCTTGATCCCAAAACCAGACAAAGACCCCATCAAAAAAGAGAATTACAGACCAATATCCTTGATGAACATGGATGCAAAAATTCTCACCAAAATACTAGCCAATAGGATCCAACAGTACATTAAAAGGATTATTCACCACGACCAAGTGGGATTTATTCCTGGGCTGCAAGGCTGGTTCAACATCCGCAAATCAATCAACGTGATACAATACATTAACAAAAGAAAGAAGAAGAATCATATGATCCTCTCAATAGATGCAGAAAAAGCATTTGACAAAGTACAACATCCTTTCTTGATCAAAACTCTTCAGAGTATAGGGATAGAGGGTACATACCTCAATATCATAAAAGCCATCTATGAAAAACCTACAGCAAATATCATTCTCAATGGGGAAAGGCTGAGAGCTTTTCCCCTAAGGTCAGGAACACGGCAGGGATGTCCACTCTCACCACTGCTATTCAACATAGTATTAGAAGTCCTAGCCACAGCAATCAGACAACACAAAGAAATCAAAGGCATCCAAATCGGCAAAGAGGAAGTCAAACTCTCACTCTTTGCAGATGATATGATACTGTATGTGGAAAACCCAAAAGACTCCACCCCAAAACTGCTAGAACTCATACAGGAATTCAGTAAAGTAGCAGGATATAAAATCAATGCACAGAAATCAGTGGCATTCCTATACACCAACAACAAGACAGAAGAGAGACAAATCAAGGAGTCGATCCCATTTACAATTGCATCCAAAACCATTAGATACCTAGGAATAAATCTAACCAAAGAGGCAAAGGATCTGTACTCAGAAAACTATAAAATACTCAGGAAAGAAATTGAAGAAGACACAAAGAAATGGAAAAACGTTCCATGCTCATGGATTGGGAGAATCAACATTGTGAAGATGTCAATGCTACCTAGAGCAATCTACACATTCAATGCAATCCCCATCAAAATACCATCCACTTTTTTCAAAGAAATGGAACAAATAATCCTAAAATTTGTATGGAACCAGAAGAGACCCAGAATAGCCAGAGGAATACTGAAAAAGAAAAGCAAAGCTGGCGGCATCACAATTCCGGACTTCCAGCTCTATTACAAAGCTGTCATCATCAAGACAGTATGGTACTGGCACAAAAACAGACACATAGATCAATGGAACAGAATTGAGAGCCCAGAAATGGACCCTCAACTCTATGGTCAACTTATTTTTGACAAAGCAGGAAAGAATGTCCAATGGCAAAAAGACAGTCTCTTCAACAAATGGTGTTGGGAAAATTGGACAGCCACATGCAGAAGAATGAAACTGGACCATTTCCTTACACCACACACAAAAATGGACTCCAAATGGTTGAAAGACCTAAACGTGAGACAGGAGTCCATCCAAATCCTAAAGGAGAACACAGGTAGCAACCTTTTCGACCTTAGCCGCAGCAACTTCTTCCTAGAAACATCGCCAAAGGCACGGGAAGCCAGGGCAAAAATGAACTATTGGGATTTCATCAAGATAAAAAGCTTCTGCACAGCAAAAGAAACAGTCCACAAAACCAAAAGACAACCGACAGAATGGGAGAAAATATTTGCAAATGACATATCAGATAAAGGGCTAGTATCCAAAATCTATAAAGAACTTATCAAACTCAACACCCAAAGAACAAATAATCCAATCAAGAAATGGGCAGAAGACATGAATAGACATTTCTCCAAAGAAGACAACCAAATGGCCAACAGGCACATGAAAAAGTGCTCAACATCGCTTGGCATCAGGGAAATCCAAATCAAAACCTCAATGAGATACCACCTCACACCCGTCAGAATGGCTAAAATTAACAAGTCAGGGAACGACAGATGTTGGCGGGGATGTGGAGAAAGGGGAACCCTCCTACACTGTTGGTGGGAATGCAAGCTGGTGCAACCCCTCTGGAAAACAGTATGGAGGTTCCTCAAACAGTTGAAATTAGAGCTACCGTTCGATCCAGCAATTGCACTACTGGGTATTTACCCCAAAGATACAAATGTAGGGACCCGAAGGGGTACGTACACCCCGATGTTTATAGCAGCAATGTCCACCATAGCCAAACTGTGGAAAGAGCCAAGATGCCCATCGACAGATGAATGGATAAAGAAGATGTGGTATATATACACAATGGAATATTATGCAGCCATCAAAAGGAATGAGATCTTGCCATTTGCAACGACGTGGATGGAACTGGAGGGTGTTATGCTGAGTGAAATAAGTCAATCAGAGAAAGACTTGTATCACATGACCTCACTGATATGAGGAATTCTTAATCTCAGGAAAGAAACTGAGTGTTACTGGAGTGGTGGGGGGTGGGAGGGATGGGGTGGCTGGGTGATAGACATTGGGGAGGGTATGTGCTACGGTGAGCGCTGTGAATTGTGCAAGACTGTTGAATCACAGATCTGTACTTCTGAAACAAATAATGCAACATATTTTAAGAAAAAAGAAAAAGAAGAAGATAACAGGAGAGGAAGAAAAGGGGAGTAAGTCAGAGGGGGAGACGAACCATGAGAGACGATGGACTCTGAAAAACAAACTGAGGGTTCTAGAGGGGAGGGGGGTAGGGGGATGGGTTAGCCTGGTGATGGGTATTGAGGAGGGCACGTTCTGCATGGAGCACTGGGTGTTATGAACAAACAATGAATCATGGAACACTGCACCAAAAACTAATGATGTAATATATGGTGATTAACATAACAATAAAAAATTAAAAAAAAAAAAAAAAAGATATTGTTTCCTGTCTTTTGGAAGCCAGCTATCCTGATCTTAATATGGTTTCCACCATGACCCAACTTCCCATTGAACTCTGACCTGATAGTCTCTGAGCTTGTGAGTAGTCTTTCCTATAAATATTCCCCAAGCATTCCATGAGCATTCCTAGATGTGGATTTTCCTTCTTACTGCTTCTCTTGATTAACTGACCTCAACTACACAAGTGTCCTGGGTTGCGTTCTGAACCTGTTGTCTTTGATTTTGAGCCCAGCTCTGTGGAGGGCATCCAGACTTGAACATTTGTTCCAAGCCTGAGGGAGGACTGTCCTTCACGTGACTTCCTTTTGCCCCCAGCCAGCCCTGCAGCAGCCACCTGCCAGTCAGCCATTCTTACCTGCCTTCTTCCTGCTCTCTGCTGCTGAAGCAAATACTCCAGCCTCCAAGGAGACGGACCAAATCAAAAGAAATAACTGAATTTTCCAGACGATCAACGCTTGTCCCTCTAAACATCAAAATCATTCCTGTCTTAACTGGTAGGGGTAAAAAAAAAAGTCTTAGATCTACATTATATTCTTCTTAAACATAATATCTAGAATAAACTCGATCAATTTTTCGTGGCATCAAAGTGTCCCCATTACTGTTCTTTCTTGCTAAATGCAGTGTTATCACAATTAGAAATAAAAAGAGAAATATACTGTAACATTTTTGTTCCCAGAAACTTAATTTCTAGAAAAGATTAATATTCTCATATGTTATCCATTTACCTCTGATAGCAGATTAATTTTATGATTAAAATAAATACAAACCAGCCGCGTCTGGGTGACGCAGTCGGTTAAGTGTCTGCCTTTGGCTCAGGTCATGATCCCAGGGTCCTGGGATCGAGCCCCACGTTGAGCTCCCTGCTCAGCAGGGAGCCTGCTTCTCCCTCTGCTGCTCCCCTGGCTTGTTCTCTTTCTCTCTCTCTCTCTGTCAAATAAATAAATAAAACCCTTAAAAAAATAAAAAATAAATACAAACCCTGCCCGCTCCAGGTCAGATGTGCAAAAATATGTAATGTCTTTTATTTTCCATAACTGAACTGCACTCCCCTCTGAGCCCACTCCCACAGGTGGGAGGTGAGGACACAGACAGATACAGAGACTATACAGAAGCTTGTCTCAGTCTGTTCCAGTTGAAACTGGTCTGAGTTTAGGTTGTCTCCGAGGCTTGCAGCAGTTTTCCCTAACCCCATCTCCCATTTCTCAATGGAGATAGCATCTAGCCAGGGCAGGGGGCAGGGAGGACGTACACGTTCTGTTGGTAAAAGGGGAAGGGGAAAGAGGCGCCTGGCCCTCTGGAACCTCTAGACCTAATTCTACTGAGGAATGACTGGCCTTAACGAGCCAAGTCCCCAGGACCTGAATATGGCTGGTGAGACTCATGGCCTCTTCTCAGTAGGTCCAATCTTAGTGATTTTCGCTTGTTGTCTGTGGATGCCAATGCCTTGAGATCCATCTGCCACCTGATCCTTGGCTAGACCGTCGATCCCAAAGCCTATGCTGTGGGATCACCTGGGTCAGTAACCTTGAGGAGTGGGGAGCAGGTTCGCTAGCTTTCTGCACGGCTCCCCTCTGTGGGGTCCCACTCCTTGTGTAAGTGAGGGAAGCACTCTCTTTAGCCCTTTGCCTGGACATTGCATTTAGCCTTTTCCACTTACCACTTGGCAATGCCATGTTACTCTTGCTCCACACTGACCTGGGGGCTTGATGAAGGCGTTTGAATTTCCTGGGCCACGCCAAGGCCTCCTGTGCTGAGAGTTTCCCAAACCTCAGAGTTGTTTCTTCACCCTCTTCATATCTCTGAGGGGCACAGGGAGACCAGAACGCCATCCGATCTCTCTCTCTCTCTCCCTACCCCGCATTTCTGCCCCCACCCTTCCCTGGGCCCCCTCCTCCAGGCTTTCCTGCCTAATCACACAGTAGAAGACACCCTTCACTCATACATTCCTTTTGACTGTGGTTTTGGCTAAAACTTGGTGATCTTGAGTCTAACAGGCTTGCCTCTTGATGCATGTGTAAGAGGAGTGTTTGGTGCTTAGTGAAACCTTTTTTTTTTTTTTTTTTTCTCAGCAAGCCAGGATTTCACACATTTTGTTTTGCCAAGACTTTAAAAAGTCAATACTTTTGGGGCGCCTGGGTGGCTCAGTCGGCTGAGTGTCTGACTCTTGGTTTTGGCTCAGGTCATGATCTCAGGGTCATGAACAAAGAGTCTGCTTGGGATTCTCTCTCCCTCTGCCCCTCCTGCTTGTGCTCATGCTCTCGCTCTCTCTCTCTCTCTCTCTCAAATAAACAAATAAATCTTTAAAAAGTAAAAATAATAAAATAAAAAGTCAATACTGAGATTTAAAGCTGAACAATGATGCCTTTGTTCTAGGCTTTACCCACCCTGCATGTACTGTCTAAATGCAGCCGTGTCTAGTAGAACTTCCTGTGCTGATGGGAATGTTCTACCTGCACCACTCAACAGTGTGGTCACCAGCCACGGGCAGCTACTGAGCGCTGGAAACATGGGTAATGTGAGGGAGGACTGAATTGTTCATTTCATTTTAATTAGTTTAGATCACAACGTGGCTAGTGCTATACTGGACCATGAGAAAAAACGAGCAAACTTCATGGCACAGACCCAGGGGACAGAAAACCTCCAGTGAAAGAAGCTGCTCGCAAAGCCCTCGGCGATATTGTCCCCGTCACAAAAGTCTGTTGCTCTGTTAAAAAGTACTTTTTGGTGTCGGGGATGATATATATAAGGTTATGGCCTATTTCTGTTTCTGCTAGCATCTATAGATTTTATTCAAAAAATACTGAGCCACTTAAATTGTTTTATAGAAAAAAATGGAGGCTGATCAGAGCAAATATTTATATAAATATTGGTATTGTGATTCTCTTTAGGAGAAGGATCGAGAGCTTGAAATTAGAAACATCTATACTAGTCGGATACTTAAAAATTTACATGACAAAGAAGATTATCCAAAAGGTACGTTTTAATTATTTTTGCTCAAAATCTATTTTTAAGGATGGAGTCATATTTTTCTACTTTATATCATGCAAATAAGGGATATTTGAAAAATCAGTTTCACTAGGCATTGAAACATTTTGGGATTCTAGAAGAATAATGAGCCGTGGGATATGGTCGAAACAGTAGGAGAAATAGACATGCTCTCCTGTCCTCCCAGCCCCCGCTCAGTCCGGCATGTCCTTACTGCAGGCAGAGCAGGAGCCCCACTTCCCAGCTGGGAGCAAAATGTCTGCCAGACAGTGAACTTTCCGAGTACATCTGTTGGCCAGTGTGGGGGTTTTTTAAATCATCATTATTTAGGTACAATTTGCCTCAGTAAAATGCACCCATTTTAAGTGTGCACTTTGGCGGGTTTTGACAAAAGCTGACATGCATGTGACCAGCACCCCAGTCAGTACAGACCCCCCCTCCTCAGGAGGACCCCTCATGACCCCCTGCCATCAGGAGTCCCTGGCCCTGGCCTGAGGCAACCGCTGATTTCCCTTGTCAGAGCAGCCTTCTTTGCCCGTCCTAGAATTTCCTGTGAGTGGAATCACATAGCAGGTGCTCTTCCGTGTCTGGCTTCTTTTGTTCAGCCTAATGCTTTTGAGATTTGCCCATGTTGCTGTTGCCATCATTCATTTGTACCTTTTCATTGCTGAGTAGTATTTTTCCTTCAAGACAGGCCGTACTTATCCACCATCCCCAAGATCTGCCGGCGTAAGGCTTTGCTCAGAAGAAATACAATAGGAACACTCACCCCTAGTTTGGTAGAAAAAGCCACTACGTGCTTACTTTTTTGTTGTTTTTTGTTGATGGTGGGTTTTTTTAGTTTAAATTCAATTACTTAACATACAGTGTATTATTAGTTTCAGAGGTAGAGTTCAGTGATTCATCTTATAGTCTTATATGATACTCAGTGCTCATTACATCCCATGCCCTCCTTAATGCCCATCATCCAGTTACCCTATCCCCCACCCCCCCTCCAGCAACCCTCAGTTTGTTTCCTATGATTAAGAGTCTTTTATGATTTTTCGCTGTCTCTGATTTCATCTTGTTTTATTTTTCCCTCCCTTCCTCTATGACCCTCTGTCTTATTTTTTAAACTCCACATACGAGTGAGATATGATCATTGTCTTTCTCTGACTGACTTATTTCACTTAGCATAATACCCTCTAGTTCCATCCAAGTCATTGCAAATGGTAAGATTTCATTTTTTGATGGCTGCATAATATTCCATTGCATATATGAACCACATCTCCTTTATCCATTCATCTGTCGATGGACATCTGAGCTCTTTCCACAGTTTGGCTATTGTGGACATTGCTGCGATAAACATTGGGGTGCAGGTGCTCCTTCGGATCCCTACATTTGTATCTTTGGGGTAAATACCCAGTAGTGCAATTGCTGGATTGTATGGTAGCTCTATTTCCAATTTTTGAGGAACCTCCACACTCTTCTCCAGAGTGGTTCCACCAGCTTGCATTCCCACCAACAGTGTAGGAGGGTTCCCCTTTCTCCGCATCCCCGCCAACATCTGTCGTTTCCTGACTTGTTAATTTTAGCCATTCTGATGGGTGTGAGGTGATATCTCATTGAGGTTTTGATCTGTATTTCTCTGATGCCAGGTGATATTAAGCACTTTTTCATGTGTCTGTTGGCCATTTGGATGTCTTCTTTGGAGAAAGGTCTGTTCATGTCTTCTGCCCATTTCTTGTTTGGATTATTTGTTCTTTGGGTGTTGAGTTTGGTAAGCTCTTTATAGATTTTGGATACTAGCCCTTTATCTGATAAGACATTTGCAAATATCTTCTCCCATTCTGTCAGTTGTCTTTCAGTTTTGCTGACTGTTTCTTTTGCTGTGCAAAAGCTTTTTATCTTGATGAAGTCCCAATAGTTCATTTTTGCCTTTGTTTCCCTTGCCTTTGGAGATGTGTCTAGCAAGAAGTCGCTGCGGCCGAGGTCACAGAGGTTGTTGCCTTTGTTCTCCTCTAGGATTTTGATGGACTCCTGTCTTACATTTAGGTCTTTCATCCATTTTGAGTCCATTTTTGGGTATAGTGTAAGGAAATGGTCCAGTTTCATTCTTCTGCATGTGGCTGTCCAATTTCCCTAACACCATTTGTTGAAGAGACTGCCTTTTTTCCATTGGACATTCTTTCCTGCTTTGTTGATGATTAGTGGACCATAGAGTTGAGGGTCCATTTCTGGGTTCTCTATTCTGTTCCATTGATCTATGTGTCTGTTTTTGTGCCAGTACCATACTGTCTTGATGATTACAGCTTAGTAGTAGAGCTTGAACTCCAGAACTGTGATTCCCCCAGCTTTGCTCTTCTTTTTCAACATTCCTCTGGCTATTCGGGGTCTTTTCTGGTTCCATACAAATTTTAGGATTATTTGTTCAAGCTTTGTGAGAAAAAATTGATGGTATTTTGATAGGGATTGCATTGAATGTATAGATTGTTCTAGGTAGCATAGACATTTTAACAATATTTGTCCTTCCGATCCATGAGCATGGAATGTTTTTCCATTTCTTTGTGTCTTCCCCCATTTCTTTCATGACTGTTCTATCGTTTTCTGAGTACAGATCCTTTGCCTCTTTGGTTAGGTTTATTTCTAAGTATCTTAGGAGTTTTGGTGCAATTGTAAATGGGATTGACTCCTTAATTTCTCTTTCTTCTGTCTCATTGTTAGTGTATAGAAGTGCAACTGATTTCTGTGCATTGATTTTCTATCCTGCCACTTTGCTGAATTCCTGTAGGAGTTCTAGCAATTTTGGGGTGGAGTCTTTTGGGTTTTCCACATAGGGTATTTGTCATCTGTCTACACGCTTACTTTTAAAGGCAACAACCTCAAATTTCCTTGCCTTCCTTTGTTTGCTTCTGCTTTGTAATCCAGATTAATAGCTAGCAGAGATGATCATACCAACCACGGGGTCATTTAAATGGGATCACACTTGGAGGAAAGTGTAGGTTTAGTGGCAGGCTCCAGCGTGAGCCATCATTCTAACCATTGGTAACCAAGAGCACTGCCACAGGAGGTCGCTGTGGCTCACTGCCTCACGACTGTGTGTCTGGGCAGGGAAGGCGTGTCCACCAACAGCAAGGCCCTCCTGGCCTAAAGCCTCCTTGACACCTATAACCTATGTGGCCCAAAATAAGACAAAACCGGTGAAATGGTAGGGTAAAGGGGAACCGGCAAATGTTATCCATATTTTGGGGAAAAAAAAGTTTTAAATGTCTGTACACTCTTATACTACAAACTTCAGTGTTATTTTATATCTAAAATCAATGTTGCTTCCACATGTAAAATGTTTCTTACATATAATGTATCTGTTCTGTAGTTTCAACAAAATCTGTACAAGCAGACAGAAGTTTTTCATTGACAAGTATGAAACACCAGGAAACCCAAAAATCGGAAGATGCTCCATCTTTGACAGCTAAGGTACAACAGATTTGAATTCTTGCAGTGTCTGAACATATCTTTATGAAAATGGGGCATAAACAGTCTCTTATTCTCCACAAAAAGTATTTATATTCATTGAACAAAATACAATTTAAAATTGCCTGTACCCCCAAAAATGTGGTTTTGCTGCTTTTCTAAATTATAGGGTAAAAAGACAACTGGAAACACTGGTCATAAAGGAAAATCAACTGAAATAACCTGTGCAATTCCTCACTATATCAGCAAACTTCCAAACCAAGAGGATTCCAAGAGAAAATATGAAGGTAATTGTAACCACTTTTAAAAAGTTTCCTTTACTCTTACTTGATTTAAGTTGTGAATTATTCTGTGTGTGTGTGGTGTGTGTGTGAAAAGTATACATAAGGGGCGCCTGGGTGGCTCAGTTGGTTAAGCCTGCCTTCGGCTCAGATCATGATCTCAGGGTCCAGGGATCAAGCCCCTCACGGAGCCTGCTTCTCCCTCTCTCTCTGCTGCTCCACCTGCTTGTGCTCTCTCTCTCTCCATCAAATAAATTAAGTCTTTATAAAAAGTAAATAAAAGTATACATAAAACACATATATACAATGTAAAGAATTATTAGGCAATGAACACCTGTGTAGCCACACCCCTGCTTAAGAACTAGCACCTTCGTGTTCCCCCAACACCTGTGGGCCTTTCCGAACCACAGCCCCCCCCCCCCGCCCGCCAGAAATAACCACCATCTTCCATTTTATGCCCGTCATTCCCTTGCTGTTCCTCACAGTGTGTATCCTTAAACAATATGTTTAGTCTTGCCACACTGAGCAGCAAAACCAAACCTCGCTGAGTAAAGGGCAACATCCCTGGTAACGAAGACTTTAAATGAAGACTCCCAGGAAAAGACGCACAGACTCTGGCTTCAGCTTCCCCGGACATACAAAGGGTCGGATCTGGGGTGAAGTCAAGCGTCCCCCTGGGAGGCAGAGAACCATCAGGGCCCTGGCACCTACACCGGGACAGACGGGGTGGGAGGGAATGGGCTGCCCAGAATTTCCTGTCTTAAGATCACCAGACTCAGCTCCAGCGCTCGGGAGTAGGTCCAAGCAGAACGCTTCTGTCCCCAGCCAAGCCAGGCTGCAGCGCATGATGGCGAGGGCAACACCTTCATCGGGCCCCGGGCAAGACAGGCCAAGGACGTTCCGTGCCCGGGAGTTCTGCGGAGCAGGGGTCTTGGTGGCGCCAGCCCGCAGTGCTTCAGCCTCCTGGCCTCCGGACCGGTGCCCTGTACCTCTGGCGCGCAGCTCTGGTGCTGGGACCTGCGTTTCCCCACGGGCTCCTGCCACCCCGTTCTCTGCCAAGTCTTCTGGTTCCTAAACCGTGGCCTCCTCCTGGGTACGAGCCGTCGTGCCCTAAGAGCACATCCTCCCCCAGCTGCTGGAGAATGGGTACGTGTAAGGTAGATGTGTCTGCCTGTCAGCGGGAAACGGCATTACGCGACCCTCACGCTTGATGAATACTTGGCTAGAAAGAAATTCTAGGTTGGAGATCATTTACCTTCAGAGTTCTTTTTTAAGATTGTATTTATTTAGAGAGCGAGAGAGTGGGCACACGCGAGTGGGGCTGGGGGCAGAGGGAGGGAGGGAGAATCTCAAGCGGCCTCCCCGCTGAGCACCGTGCCCGTGCGGGCTCGATCTCACGGCCCTGGCGTCAGGCCCCGAGCAGAAGTCGAGTCCAAGGCTTCCCCCACGGAGCCGCCAGGCGCCCCTCGGTTCAGAATTTTAAAGCCACTGCCCCCTGGCGTCCATGTGAAACTACTGCTGACCGGAAATGTGCCGCGCGCGCCACGGCGGCGCAACCGCAGCCGCTGCGCGCAGTCACCCCCGCCCGGGGCCCGCTCCGGGGGCCCCGCCCTCGGCGTGGGGGCCTCCGAATTCGCCCAAATGACACAGGGCTCGACGGAGCTCGCTGGACGCCGCCGCGTCTGGGGCCGACGGAGGCTGACAAGTCCGCGGGTCGGTTTCCACGGCGCTGTTAGTCCGTGTCGGTAATTCTTGTCCCGGAAAGCTTATCCATTCACGGGACAAGTACCCTTGAGGCACACACAGTGTCCGGTCCGGTCCCGGGCAGGAGTCGCGCCCTCGTGCGCCGCTGCCCCAGCGAGGAAGGACCCGCCGGGCGTGCCCACGGCTGAGGGCCGAGGAGATGCCAAGAGCGCCGGCACCGGGAGGGGCGCGGAGGGCGGCTAGGGGGGCCGAAGGGGGCGACCGGAGCGGACGCCCGAGGAGGGCCTTCCAGGCGATGCCCGCGCCGCCCCGCAGGAGGGACTGCGCAGCGGGGGGCTGCGGGGGGCGCTGGCCGAGTCCAGCTGCGGGACAGCTCGGTGGGCACGGTGGGGGCGCGGGGAGCCACGAAGGGCTCGGAGCAGAAGCCGCTGTGCAGGAAGCGCAGGGCAGGGAGGCCGGGAGCAGCCCACTGCCCTAGCCCCGGAAGGGGGCTCACACAGGGGGAGGTGGCGAAGGGGCAGTTTCACCCAAGGTGTCCCGTGTTCACATTTGCATCAGGTATCGTGGGGCACAACAGGAACAGTTATTTAGAATTAACCATATAGTCCGCTGGCTTCTTTGCTCACCACTAATTCTTAAAACAATTGCTCTTGCTAGAATCCCCCCCCTTTTTTTTTAATTTTCCCGGATTAAAATGAATACTTTCATTTGAGAATGTGTTCATGTGATATTGCCCCATTCCCCGCCACAAACGAGCGACCGTCCAGGTTTGTAAGTGATCGGGACGCAGGTCGTGGGTGCGGGTTTCCTCAGAAGGTGTGCATCTCTGTATCTGGAACAGCCCTTCCTCCGAAGAGGGGAGGCTGAGGGCAGGGCTTCCGGAGTGCCTGAGTAAGGAACGGCAAAGGAAGGCTCGCCTCCAACGACTTTTTCATTTAGCAGCCTACCGGGAACCTCCCTCCCCGTCAGGTCCCCACGTCCCCACCCCAGTCGTTATAATAGCTGCCCAGAATCCCACGCCACTTCTTTACCCGTGGCCCCTTCACACATTTAGGATGTTTCCTTGTTACTACACCATGCTGCAGTACACATCCTTAGATGTATCTTTGTGTATTTTTGTACAGTTTGGTCCTGGAAGTGAGGTTGTTGGATCTAAGAGTATGTTCACTTAAATTGTGATAGATACAGGGGTGCCAGGGTGGTGCAGTCGGCTGAGCATCTGACTCTTGGTTTCAGCTCAGGTCATGATCTCAGGGTCGTGAGACTGAGCCCTGGGCCGAGCTCCTTGCTCAGGGGGATCAGCATGATATTCTCTCTCTCCCTCTGCCTCTGCCCCTCCTCACCAAACCCCCATGCACACGTGCACACTCTTGCTCTAAAAAAAAAAAAAAAAAGTTAAAATTTTTGTATAGTTACAGTCAAATTGCCATCCAAAAAAAGCTGTACCAATTGACACACCCACCAATGGGGAACAGATGTTCCAATTTCCCCATATTCTCACCAAATCTGGAAACTATTTGCCAATTTGGATGGGTGAAAAGTATTCTCATTGTTTTAAATGGCACTCCATCGCCTAGGAATGATGAGCATCCACCGATAACTTCTTAGCAAATGTTAGTTCTTCTTTCATGAATATCATGTTTCTTTTGGTTTCATAGTTCTTATTTATTTGGTATGTTCTAGGGAAGTAGAACATTTCAAGCTTGTTACCAGCACCTTTCCCTGTATTCTAGTGTTGGATGCATGTCATGTTCATGTGCCTGTCAGATATCAATAGTGTGCTCAGTATGCCTTCTTGAAATAGAAATCCCTACATTTTAAAGATCACTAAACAGACTATTTTTCAAATATAGATTTATCGAAGGAAGAGGAACATTTGGAAGTACAACCACCTCTGGCGAATATTGGAAGACAGAGAGAAACAAAAGAAGATCCAGAAAAGAAAACCACTTTGGTGAAAGAAGAAGAACTACCACCAAAAAGAATTCAAGTAACTCATCCTGAAAGGGAAGGCAAGCAGGAAGACAACGCAGGGAAAGAAAAATTCAAAACAAGTCTCCAAGTAAGTGACACGGACGAGATGCCTGATAAAAATGGTGCTGCGAATATCAAGATACCCTTCAGACAGAGAAAGCATTACTCGTTCACAGAAGCGACTGAGAACCTGCACCACGGGCTTCCTGCCTTGGGTGGCCCGGTCGGGGCAGGTGTGATGAGAGGCGGCGTGGGCACCAGCAAGCCCCGCGGTAACGCGGCCGGACTGAAGCCAGAACATTCTGTGAGTGGGTATGAACCCTCTTTTGGCAAGTCTTCCCAAACAAAAGCAAAAGATACTTTCAGAGATAAGAAAAGCAGTCTAATGGAAGAACTCTTTGGGTCGGGCTATGTCTTTAAACACGACCAGACCAGCACGGCTGCTCCTAAACAGGCTGACGAGACTCTGGAAAGTAAGAAGATGCACCATCTACCTCCTAGTCAGGCCTCCGCCAGCAACGCTTTTGGAGATTCTAAAGTAACTGTGGTAAATTCTATTCAGTCATCTTCACCTACAGAAGGAAAAAGAAAAGTAATTATTTAAATATAATCAATAGCCTCATACATTCTGACATGATATTCTCGTTCTTATGTGCCTTTAATCTTATAATGTTAGTGTCGTGTGTCTGTGTGTTTCAGTACTTAAACTGACTTTGGATAATTAAGGTTTTGATAACCTAATTTTGAAAATCCATTGGGTATTAGCCAATGACATTTCAAATATAAAATTGTATCTTTTCTTCCTACAACTGAAAACATGTCCATTATCTTTCGGACGACTGGGTTACTCCATGGCTTTAGTACCTTGTGGGACTCCACGGCTCGTAAGTCCAAGTCAGCAGCCAAGGCCCACACACCTCATGTATGTGGGAACGTCCGCAGCAATCAAACTGTGTTTTAACTAAAAAACAAAGAAGCAGCTTTGAAAGAGAAGACTCTATAAAAAAAAAAAAAAAGGCATAGTGATAACCAAGAGTGGTTTTATGAAAATTACTTTTGAGTGTTCTCCTATTCAGCTAAACTGCCTTTGTGATGACGCTCTCCTCGTGTACACCTGAGATTCACTATTTTTATTTCTATTTGTTACATACCTATTCCTTGTCCTTCTTCCTGTTAATCTTGCTGTAAAAGAGCACATGGGCAGAAGAGTGTCCACTCTAGCGAGCGGCTCCATTACACTGAGCACATCTCGTATCGGGACTAGACAGCGGCTGCGCTCCCAGCACTAATCAGTTTACTTACTACCTTCATTTAGTTTAAGGCCAACTTATTTACAGTGTGGACCATGCTATTTCCAAAGAGGTTTATGGATTGGTGTGTAATACTAACACTTTAAAAAATTGAGAACAGTAAAATAAAACTTTTAAAAGAGAGTGAAAGCCATGGTGGGAAAACAATTGTATTCAAAACCAAAGACGAGATAAATACTATAACTGCCATAAGCTTTGATCTTTATGAAAACCACAGAGGGGAACAGAGAAGGAAGGGGAGGTGGGGGAGGGAGGAGAGTTTGATGTTCCACAGGCTTCTAAGGAGAGACACGCAAATGCACGTCAAATGATATAAATGCCTAGCCCTAAATTCTGGAGAAATTTACTAAAAGGATTCTTAGAAATGGTATATGGAAGAATATTCCAGTATTATAACATCTACTTGCTTTACAGCAGGTGTAGGATTTTTCAAGGGATCTTTTCTTATGCCTGCCTACCCATAACAGAAGCATAAATCATAACATGAGTTAAGGGTCCGACTCTTAGCTCAGGTCTTGATCTCAGGTTGTGAAATCAAGATCCACTGGGCATGGAGCCTACTTTAAAAAGGAGAGAGAGAAAGAGAAATCTAGGCTGGTAGTACCCCCAGGGCAGCAGAAATGCAAATTGTCTCTGGAAAAACCTGTCCTTGACCCAGGCCTCAAGAAATTCCCATAGATAGGGGCGCCTGGGTGGCTCAGTTGGTTAAGCGACTGCCTTCGGCTCAGGTCATGATCCTGGAGTCCCGGGATCGAGTCCCGCTTCGGGCTCCCTGCTCAGCGGGGAGTCTGCTTCTCCCTCTGACCCTCCCCCCTCTCATGTGCGCTCTCTCTCTCTCTCTCTCTCATTCTCTCTCTTTCAAATAAATTTAAAAAAATAAATTCCCATAGACAATTAAAAACAAAAACAAAAACCCACCCACATACATGCAGTCCAGAAAATGATGAAGACAAGGAAACAAGGTGTTAAGACAAACAACAGATATCAGGGTCAGATCTGCAAGGCTCTACATGTTGGAATTATTATACACAGAGAATAAGCGTGTTTAAAGAAATAAGTTTCTGAAAATATGAATAAAAAGAACAAGAACTCAGCATATGTGACAAAGAACTTAAAAGACGTACATATAATCATTGAACTTAAATTAACTCTCTAAATGGGCTTAAGAGCAGAAGAAACCAGAACCCAGCAAAAAGATGGATCTAAGAAACCAGAACCCAGCAAAAAGATGGATCTAAAGAAGCGATCACCATCATCACCAGAAGCAGAGAGAGACAGAGAGGAAATATGAGGGGAGGTTAACAGGCATTCACAGATTAAAAAGGCTGAACGAATATGTAATCTGATCTTCTGAAGAAGAAAGAACAGAGAATGGAGCAGGGTTAAATACCTAAAGAGATAAAGGGTGAAAAATTTCCAGAACTGACAGAAGGTACCAATCCACTGATTCAGAAATCAAGCAAAATAAACAGAAATAGAAACGAAACGAAACTCACACCTGGCTAGGGCATGATGAAACTGCAAAGCACCAAAGACAAAGAGAAAATCTTAAGATCAACCAGACAGTAAAGGCAACACATTGGGAAAGGAACCATGGCACTCATCCATCACGACAGTGAAGGCAGAAAACAGTGGGGAGCCCACAGGACAGCCATGACCTAGAACCGCACACCCTCCAACACCGTCCAGAAGAAGGAAGACGCAGGACACGTTTTCAGAGCCTCACTAATGTGGAGATCAGCAAACCTTTTCTATAAAGGGCCAGATAGTAAATAACTTAGGCTCCACAGGCCACCTACCCTCAGTCACACCTTTGCAACACCACTGGAATGTGAAAACAGTGGGAGACGATATGCAAACGGGCCTGGCCTCCTTCCAATACAACGAACCAAGTGCAGCCCACTCGCCAAGTAGAGCCTGCCGCCTAACTCCCGTTCTGACAGACTTCAGGCAGAAGGACTGGTTTGAGATAAAAGGTCTCCTGTGCGAGCAAGAGAGTGGTGAATGTGTAGTCCTAACATCATGGCTTTACACCACCATCTCCTGTGCGGTCACACAGCTGAGGCATCATGCGCATGATGACGACTACCTCGTGCGTGGGGAGGGAAGGACTGACATTCTGGTGTTGACTCTCACGCTACTGCAGAGGAGAGGAAAGCACGAACGTTAAGCATGGACAAATTTCCTAATGTTTAAAACAAAAATTGAGTAACTTCAAAATTTAAGGGGGAGAAGGATGTGGGGAAAAAAAAGGCAATCATGAGATAATAGCAAGTATGTACTGGGGACGCCTGGGTGGCTCAGTCAGGCAAGCAGCTGCCTACGGCTCAGGTCATGATCCCAGGGTCCTGGGATCGAGCCCTGCATCGGGCTCCCCGCTCAGCCTGCTTCTCCCTCTCCCTCTGCCTGCCACTCCCCATGCTTGTGTTCTCTCTCTCTCTCTCTGTCAAATAAATAAATAAAATCTTTAAAAAAAAGAAAGAAAGAAAGTATGTACTGGCCTCTGCCCAGGCTCCCAGCACAGAGCTCCTGAAACCCCGGTAATTCCCTGCATGGTAAGAGCACTCGGAGCACCTTTTGTTCTGGTATTTGGTCTCTGACCCCTTCCTGACACAGGGCTCCGGAAACCCTGGTAATTTCTGGGTGATGGGCGTGCCTTTTGTTCTAACGAGGCGACTCCAGGTGGGCTCCTGTCACTGGAAAGACCACGCTGGGATTAGAAGTTTGGAACTTTCAGCCCCACCCTCATACTCTTGAGAAGGGAGAGGGGCTGAAAATGGAGTTGATGACCCACCATGCCTACCCAAGGAAACCTCCATAAAATCCCGGCAGCACGGGATTGGGAGAGCTTCCGGGTTGAACACGTGGAGGTGCAGGGAGAATGGCGTGCCTGGAGACGGCGTGGAAGCTCCACACCCCTTCCCACACACCTTGCCCTAAGCATCCCCTCCATGTGCTGGTCATCAGTATCCTTTATCATATCCTTTTATAATAAACTGGCAAACAGGAAGGAAATGGCTTTCCTGAGTTCTGTGAGCTGCTCTAGCAAATTAATCAAACCTGAGGAGGAGATTATGTGAATCCCTGACTGATAGCTGGTTGGTCAGAAACACAGCCTGGACCTCCTGGTAATGGGTAGCCCAGCAAATAAAAAAGCACCAGTAAAGAGAAAGATGTGAATATGACAGTTGGTAACTCTAACCTAATGGACACATACAGAAGACAACTTCAAACTTGTATTTTTCATCACAAATGGAGGATTTACAAAAATTTTATCCTAATATATTTTAAAGTTGAGAAGAAATGGATAAATCCTACACTAGTTTTCCTAATATAATTCAAGAAAAAAATATAAAACTGAAAAACCTCATAATCACTAAAGAAATTGAAATCAGTAGATAATCTTTCAATGAAAATAAGAGAAAACCCAGAAAGATTTTACCAACAAATTCAGCACATATTCAAAGAATAACTCAGACCTTAAACCTGGTCCAGAATATGGAAAAAGGAACATTTTCCAACTCATTTGTCTGAGACCGGCATAACCTTGATAACAAAACCAGATGAGGAAAAAGACAATACTGTCCACACTCAACACTCCTATTCCACCCTGTACTAGAGGTTCTGGCCAGAGCAAGTAGGCAAAAACGAAATAAAAGGTATTGATTGGAAAAGAAGTAAAACTATATTCACAGATGACATGACCTTGTATATAGGAAATCCTAAGGTATACACTAAACTACTGGAACTGATAAATGAGTTTGCAGAATACAAGATCATTGTATAAAAATCAATTTCTATATAACAATCCGAAATGAAATTTAAACAATTTCATTTATAGCAGCATCAAAAAGAATAAAATACTTATGAATAAATTTAACAAAAGAAATAGAATATATCATCTGAAAACCACAGAGCGTTGTTGAAAGAAATTAAAGATCAAAATAGCTTGAAGGACAGCCCATGTTCATGGACTGGAAGACCTAATACTGTTAAGATGGCCAATACTCCCCAAGCTGACAAATTCAACACAATCCCTATCAGAATCCCAGCTAACTTCTTTGTAGGAACTGAGAAGCTAATTCTAAAATTCATATGAAATTGCAGGGGACACAGAACAGCCAAAACAATTTTTTTTTTAGAGATTTTATTTATTTATTTCACAGAGAGACAGAGAGAGAACACAAGTAGGCAGAGTGGCAGGCAGAGAGAGAGGGAGAAGCAGGCTCTCCACTGAGCAGGGAGCTGGACGTGGGGCTCGATCCCAGGACCCCAGGATCATGACCTGAGCAGAAGGCAGCCGCTTAACTGACTGAGCCACCCAGGCGCCCCCAGCCAAAACAATCTTTAAGAAGAAACACAAAATTGGAGGATGCACACTTCCCAATTTCAAGACTTTACTACAAAGCAACTGTAATCAAAACATTTTGGTATTGGTTTAAGTACGGACAGAAAACGAGGTGGATGGAATAGAACTAAGAGTCCAGAAATAAACCCATGTGTCTACAGTCCACTGATTCTTGACAAGGTTGCCAAGACCACTCAACAGGGAATAAACGGTCTCAACAAATGGTGCTTAAAAAACCAGATAGCCATGTACAAAAGACTAAAGTTGAACCCTTACCTCACTCTCTATACAAAAATTAATTCAAAGTGGATAAAAGACTTAAATGTAAAAGTTAAAACTATAAAACTCTTAGAAGAAAACATAGACATAAATCTCTGTGACCTTGGATTTGGCAACGGATTCTTAGATATGACACCAAAAGCACAAGCAACAACAAAAATACTGGCAAAAGCTACACAATACCCATTCAACTTAAGAATGAACTCTCAGGCAGGAGTCAATACTGAGCGCTGAAAAAGGGATGGAGGAGAAGAGGAAAAGATGGCGGAGGAGTAGGGGACCCGATTCCAACTGGTCCCCGGAATTGAGCTGGGTATCTACCAGACCACCCTGAACACCCACGACATCAGCCTGAGATGTAAGAAGATAGATCTCAATCTCTACAAACAACATTGCAGGCGGTTGGTTCCAAGGTACGAAGCGGGGAGCCATGATTCCTCGGGCAGATATCGGAGGATAAACAGCAGCGGGGGGGAGCCTGGCCATGGGGATCCTGCACCGCCGGTGAGCCACAGCCTCCCGGGCTAGGGACTGCACACAGACTCGCAGACCGATAGTGGCAGGGAAGGACCTCGGGGCAGCCCCCGGGATGGAAACCAGAGCGGTGGGGCGGCGTGTGCAAAGTGGGAACTGCTGGCGGTTTTAGAAGCACAAAGGGCAGAGACGTGCCCTGACCTGGAGGCAGGACTGGGGGCGCTGCGGAGGGGCGCACAACCCAGGCCGCTGCAGTTTATAGCAGCACAGACAGAATCGGAGACGGTGTGGCCTGGAGAGCTCACTGAAGAACAGACTGCGGTCTCTCTGCTCTGAGGCGGAGGGTTAGGAACAGTCTCTTCTCTGACTTGCGGAAGAGATGCGGAAAGCCGCCAGGGAAAGCCACCAGAGAACAAAAGCCCCCAAAACTGGTTCCCACTGAGCCAAGCCCCCGCCACAGGGGGCAGGGCAACTCTGCCCACACAGGGTTGCCTGAGTAACAGGCAAGGCAGGCCCCGCCCCCAGAAGACAGGCTGGGAAAACAAGAGGCCAGCAACCCTAAGGTCCCTAGAAAACAGGTGCATCTTGCTAGGGTTGTGGTCAATAATTTGGACTCTATACATTCCCTCAACCACCCATCAACAGAATGACGAGGAGGAAGAGCCCCCAAAACAGAAAAGACTCAGAGATCATGACTTACGCTGCAGATTTACAAAGGGATGCAGATATGACCAAGATGTCAGAGATGGAATTCAGGCTAGCAATTGTGAAGACAATGGCTAGAATGGAGAAATCAATTAATGGCAACATAGAGTCTCTAAGGGCAGAAATGAAAGCTGAATTGGCAGAACTTAAAAATGCTATCAATGAGATCCAATCCAATCTAGATAATCTAACACCTAGGGTAACTGAGGCAGAAGAACGAATCAGCGACCTGGAAGACAATTTAATAGATAAAAAGGGAAAAGAGGAGGCCAGAGAAAAACAACTCAGAATCCATGAAAATAGAATCAGAGAAATAAGTGACACCATGAAGCGTTCCAATGTCAGAATTATTGGGATCCCAGAGGGGGTGGAGAGAAAGAGAGGACTAGAAGATGTATTTGAGCAAATCGTAGCTGAGAACTTCCCTAATCTGGGGAAGGAAACAAACATTCATGTCCTAGGGGCAGAGAGGACCCCTCCCAAGATCAAGGAAAACAGGCCAACGCCCTGGCATGTAATAGTAAAACTCACAAATCTTAGAACCAAGGAAACCATCTTAAGGGCAGTTAGGGGGAAGAGATTCCTTACGTACAGAGGGAGGAACATCAGAATAACGTCAGACCTATCCACAGAGACCTGGCAAGCCAGAAAGGCCTGGCAAGACATATTCAGGGTACTAAACGAGAAGAACACGCAGCCAAGAATACTTTATCCGGCAAGGCTGTCATTTAGAATGGATGGAGAGATGCAGAGCTTCCAGGACCAGCAGCAGCTGAAAGAATATGCGACCACTAAGCCAGCCCTGCAAGAAATATGAAGGGGGGTTCTATAAAAGGAGAAATACCCCAAGAATGATATACAACAGAAATTTACAGGGACAATCTATAAAAACAAGGTCTTCAGAGGCAACATGACGACAATTAATCCATATCCTTCAATAATCACTCTCAACGTGAATGGCCTAAATGCTCCCATAAAAAGGCACAGGGTTGCAGACTGGATAGAAAGACAGGACCCATCCATATGCTGTCTACAAGAGACTCATTTTGAACCTAAAGATAAATCCAGACTGAAAGTGAAGGGATGGAGATCCATCTTCCATGCCAGCGGACCTCAAAAGAAAGCTGGGGTAGCAATTCTTATATCAGACAAATTAGATTTTAAAGTCTGTAGTTAGAGACACAGAAGGACACTCTATCATTCTTAAAGGGTCTATATCCAACAAGAAGATCTAACAATTGTAAATATCTACGCCCCCAACATGGGAGCAGCCATCTACATAGGTCAACTGTTAACCAAAATAGAGTCATACTGATAACAATACGTTAATTCTAGGAGACCTCAATACTCCACTCTCAGCAATGGACATATCATCTAAGCAGAAAATCAACAAGAAATCAAGAGCTCTGAATGATACACTGGACCAGATGGACCGCATAGATATTTACAGAACATCCCACCCTAAAACAACAGAATACTCATTCTTCTCAAGCACACATGGAACTTTCTCCAGAATAGACCACATACCGGGTCACAGATCAGGTCTCAACCGATACCAAAAGACTGAGATTATTCCCTGCATATTCTCAGACCATAATGCTTTAAAACTGGAACTCAATCACAAAAAAATCTGGCAGAAATTCAAACACTTGGAAGCTAAAGACCACTCTGCTCAAGAATGTTTGGGTCAACCAGGAAATCAAAGAAGAACTTAAACAATTCATGGAAATAGATGAGAATGAAAACACATCGGTCCAAAACCTATGGGATACTGCAAAGGTGGTCCTAAGGGGGAAATACATAGCCATCCAAGTCTCACTCAAAAAAATAGAAAAAGGGGCACCTCGGTGGCTCAGTCATTAAGCATCTGTCTTCGGCTCAGGTCATGATCCCAGGGTCCTGCTCGGCGGGAAGCCTGCTTCTCCCTCTCCCACTCCCCCTGCTTGTGTTCCTGCTCTCACTATCTCTCTCTGTGTCAAATAAATAAATGGAATATTAAAAAAAAAAAAAAGGTTTGAAAAAAGAAAAAAATAGAAAAATCCCGAATTCACCAACTAACTCTACACCTGAAAGAACTAGAGAAAAAGCAACAAATGATGCCTAAGCTGTGCATTAGAAGAGAAATAATTAAGAGTAGAGCAGAGATCAATGAATTAGAAACCAGCAACACCGTAGATCAGAGCAACGAAACTAGAAGCTGGTTCTTTGACAGAATTAATAAGATTGATAAACCACTGGCCAGACTTATGCAAAAGAGAAGAGAAAGGACCCAAATTAATAAAATAATGAATGAAAGGGGAGAGATCACGACTAACACCAAAGAAATAGAAACAATTATTAGAAATTATTATCAACCACTATATGCCAATAAACGGAGCAATCTGGATGAAATGGAGGCCTTCCTGGAAACCTATAAACTGCCAAGACTGAAACAGGAAGAAATTGACAACCTGAATAGGACAATAACCAGTATCGAGATTGAAGCAGTGATCAAAAACCTCCCAAAAAACAAGAGTCCAGGGCCTAATGGATTCCCTGGGGAATTCTACCAAACATTCAAAGAAGAAATAATACTTATTCTCCTGAAGCTGTTTCAAAAAATAGAAACAGAAGGAAAGCTTCCAGACTCATTCTATGAGGCAAGCACTACCTTAATCCCCAGACCAGGCAAAGACCCCATCAAAAAGGAGAATTTCAGACCGATATCCCTGATGAATATGGATTCCAAAATCCTCAACAAAATCCTAGCTAATAGGATCCAGCAATACATTAAAAGGATCGTGCACCACGACCAAGTGGGATTTATCCCCGGGATGCAAGGGTGGTTCAACATTCACAAACCAATCAATGTGATAGAACACATTAATAAGAGGAGAGAGAAGAACCATACGGTCCTCTCAATTGATGCAGAAAAAGTATTTGACAAAACACAACATCCTTTCCTGATTAAAACTCTTCAGAGTATAGAGATAGAGGGAACATTCCTCAAGTTCATAAAATCCATCTATGAAAAACCCAAAGCAAGTATCATCCTCAATGGGGAAAAGCTGAGAGTCTTTCCCTTAAGATGAGGAACACATCAAGGATGCCCACTCTCACCACTATTGTTCAACATATCCTAGCAACAGCAATCAGACAACAAAAAGAAATAAAAGGTATTAAAATTGGCAAAGAAGTCAAACTCTCTCTTTTCGCAGATGACATACTTTATGTGGAAAACTCAAAAGACTCCACTCCCAAATTACTAGATCTCATACAGCAGTTCAGTAATGTGGCAGGATACAAAATCAATGCACAGAAATCAGTTGCTTTCTTATACACTAACAACACAGCTGTAGAAAGAGAAATTAGAGAAACGATTCCATTTACAATAGCACCAAAAACCGTAAGATACCTCGGATTAACCTAACCAAAGAGGTAAAGGATCTATACTCTAGGAACTGCAGAACACTCATGAAAGAAATTGAAGAAGACACAAGAAGATGGAAAAACATTCCATGCTCATGGATCGGAAGAATAAACACTGTTAAAATGTCTATGCTACCCAGAGCAATCTATACCTTCAATGCCATCCCGATCAAAATTCCAATGACATTTTTCAAAGTGCTGGAACAAACAATCCTAAAATTTGTATGGAATCAGAAAAGATGCTGAATCGCCAAGGAAATGTTGAAAAAGAAAAACAAAGCTGGGGGCATCACGGTGCCAGATTTCAAGCTATATTACAAAGCAGTGATCACCAAGACAGCATGGTACTGGCACAAAAACAGACATACAGACCAATGGAACAGAATAGAGAACCCAGATATGGACCCTCAACTCTATGGCCAAATAATCTTTGACAAAGCAGGAAAAAATACACAATGGAAAAAAAGACAGTCTCTTCAATAAATGGTGCTGGGAAAATTGGACAGCCACATGCAGAAGAATGAAACTCAACCATTCTCTAACACCATACACAAAGATAAACTCAAAATGGATGAAAGACCTCAATGTGAGACAGGAATCCATCAAAATCCTAGAGGAGAACATAGGCAATAACCTCTTTGACATCAGCCACAGCAACTTCCAACTTCCTTCAAGATACATCTCCAAAAGCTAGTGAAACAAAAGCAAAGATTAACTTTTGGGACTTCATCAAGATAAAAAGCTTCTACACAGCACAGGAAACAGTCAACAAAACAAAGAGGCAACCCACAGAATGGGAGAAGATATTTGCAAATGACATATCAGATAAAGGGCTGGTATCCAAGATCTATAAAGAACTTCTCAAACTCAACACCCAAAAAACAAATAATCAAGTCAAAAAATGGGCATAAGACAGGAAAAGACACTTCTCTGAAGACACAGAAATGGCTAACAGACACATGAAAAAATGTTCATCATCATTAGCCACCAGGGAAATTCAAACTACACTGAGATACCACCTTACACCAGGTAGAATGGCATAAATGGACAGGGAAAGAAACAACAAATGTTGGAGAGGTTGTGGAGAAAGGGGAACCCTCTTACACTGTTGGTGGGAATGCAAGTTGGTACAGCCACTTTGGAAAACAGAGTGGAGGTTCCTCAAAAAATTAAAAATAGAGCTACCCTATGACCCAGCAATTGCACTACTGGGTATTTACCCCAAAGACACAGATGTAGTGAAAAGAAGGGCCATATGCACCCCAATGTTCATAGCAGCAATGTCCACAATAGCCAAACTGTGGAAAGAGCCGAGATGCCCTTCAACAGACGAATGGATAAAGAAGATGTGGTCCATATACACAATGGAATATTACTTAGCTGTCAGAAAGGATGAATACCCAACTTTTACATCAACATGGATGGGACTGGAGGAGATGATGCTAAGTGAATTAAGTCAAGCAGAGAAAGTCAATTATCATATGGTTTCACTTATTTGTGGAACATAAGGAATAACATGGAGGACATTAGGAGAAGGAAGGGAAAAATGAAGTGGGGAAATCGGAGGGGGAGACGAACCATGAGAGACGATGGACTCTGAGAAACAAACAGGGTTCTAGAGGGGAGGGGGGAGGGGGATGGGTTAGCCCGGTGATGGGTATTAAGGAGGGCACGTACTGCATGGAGCACTGGGTGTTATACGAAAACAATGGATCGTGGATCAGCACATCAAAAACGAATGATGTATTGTATGGTGACTAACATAACAGAATAAAGTAAAATTTAAAAAAATAAAAAGAGAGATGCATACTCTTTACACGCCAAATACGCAAGCAGAAAAGCTAACCCACACAAACAAGAAGAGAGCCCCAAAAGAGGATGGCATCCACACTAGTGTGCAAACCAGCAACACAACACAGCTTTGAATCTGCCAACACCACCAAAGGACTCTGTTGTGAAGGACTTATAAGAGAAGAGCATCCTAGAAAATTCTAGTAACTGTTCATCAGTAACGCCTCAACTATGAAGAGAAGATACTCCCTGGAAAAGACTTACGTGGCCCTAGTGGAAAGCCATTATGTGATTTTCTTTTTTAAGTTAAATATTCCTGGGTACTGACTTAAGACATGCTGGGAAGGGAATAAAAAAGCCTAAGGGACAGTCTCTGGCCCAAAAGGCACTTGTAGCATCACTAAAAATCCTTTATCACACACGCACACAAAAGCATCTAAAACATTAGGAACAAAACCACACAACAGCAGACAGCCCACATCAATACAAAACTGGTTGACAAATCAGTCACGTTGATACTATGTAAGGTGTTCAACGAGGAGAGGAAGAAAAAAGAAATCACTATCATCTAAGATGATTAAGAGAGGGCTTCACACATTGCAAGGGGGGCTCAGCACACACACACAGATTGCAGGGGAGGCTCAGCACACACACAGATTGCAGGGGAGGCTCAGCACACACACACAGATTGCAGGGGAGGCTCAGCACACACACACATTGCAAGGGGGGCTCAGCACACACACACAGATTGCAGGGGAGGCTCAGCACACACACAGATTGCAGGGGAGGCTCAGCACACACACACAGATTGCAGGGGAGGCTCAGCACACACACACACAGATTGCAGGGGAGGCTCAGCACACACACACACACACACACACACACAGATTACAGGGGAGGCTCAGCACACACACACAGATATGCAGGGGAGACTCAGCACACACACACACACAGACTGCAGAGAAGGCTCAGCACACACACACAGATTGCAGGGGAGGCTCAGCACACACACACACACAGATTGCAGAGAAGGCTCAGCACACACACACAGATTGCAGGGGAGGCTCAGCACACACACACACACAGATTGCAGAGAAGGCTCAGCACACACACAGATTGCAGGGGAGGCTCAGCACACACACACACACAGATTGCAGAGAAGGCTCAGCACACACACACAGATTGCAGGGGAGGCTCAGCAAACACACACACAGATTGCAGGGGAGGCTCAGCAAACACACACACACACACACAGATTGCAGGGGAGGCTCAGCATACACACACAGATATGCAGGGGAGGCTCAGCACACACACAGATTGCAGGGGAGACTCAGCACACACACACACACACACACACACACACACACACACAGATTGCAGGGGAGGCTCAGCACACACACACACACACACACACAGCCCCCACTGAGAGCTGTGTCTGTGTAAGAGAAACCATGGGACACCAGAGAGCGTGGCCGGCTCAAGGGAGAGGGAACTAGCTGACTAGCGTTACGCCTCCTTGTGGCGGCAACAGAAGCGCATTAACCCCATACAACAATGTCTGTGCGGGTTTGTGTATAAAGATCTCCCCGCTTGATTTACCATACACGTAAAGCAAACAAAACTGGCATAAGGAGAACTTTAGATATATTAAATCAAACAGGTGTCTATCTTCATGTAAAGCCATAAACTATATCCAGTATTTTTTCATAGAAACCCAAAACCTATCGCTGTCCATACCTAAATAGAAAAGTTAAAGCACACACGTTAACACCAGCAATCCCAGTTCTGTGGATACGGGAGACTTTGCTTCCTTGTTTCCAAGTAGGAATTAAAAAAAAAAAAAAAAACCAGCAAACAGTTACTATTTTTTTTATGTGTTACTTCTATAATTAAAAAAATTTTGGGCGCCTGGGTGGCTCCGTTGTTAAGCGTCTGCCTTCGGCTCAGGTCATGATCCCAGGGTCCCGGGATCGAGCCCTGCATCGGGCTCCCTGCTCAGCGGGGAGACTGCTTCTCCCTCTCCGACTCCCCCTGCCTGTGTTCCCTCTCTCTCTGTGTCTCTGTCAAATAAATAAACAAAACCTTTAAAAAAAAAACTTTTAAAAAAAATTTTTATTTTAGAAATGCACACAATTTTTCATTTACATATGGGATATCGCTGGAAGAATCATAAGAAACCGGTAATAGAAGATGGGGTGACACGATGGTCAAGGGTCAGATCTACCTCCCACTGTATCCCTTTCTGTAGCTTTTGAATCCAGTACCATGTTTATCATCTATTTAAGAACAAATACCATTTTTGAAAACCTACAGTGATGTAAAACCTGAAGGACACTTACATGTCCCTTGCGTCGGCCTTGCCAACTGCTGCTGCATGTGGCAAGATCCCCAGCTGTTAACCACGCGTCTTCTCCTCTGGCCGCTGTGAGCTCTGTCAAAATCTTGAGTGTGAACTGAAAGAACGGGTCTTTAGGAGATCGAGAAGGCTCTTGTCAGGGGGACTGGATACAGAGTAGTGACCCAAGGATGTCCCCAGGCAGGCCGTGTGTGGCCACCGAGCGTTCACCGCACACCGGGCCCTTGATGCAGGCAGCGGGCGCCTGGACCCCGCAGCTTCCCCATGCCACTGCCTTTGCCTCCTCAGGGCAGCCCTCCGCAGCCTTGGTGGCCCAGGCCTGCCCTCTGATGCTTTTGCTCTAAGTGCTCCCGTGATCCCTGCTGCACATCCTCTCTTAAAGTCAACCTGGGCTGGGGACATCTGAATGAAGAGCCGGGAACCCCGCTGACGACGATGAACTGAAGCACCACAGCACTCTTTCTCTAGTACAAGTCGTGGAATTAACAACGAGCTGCTTATTAGATCGCTAGGGGAACTCAAGAATACAAATGTGACCTCTTGAAAACCAGTGACAGAACTTAGCTTTACGGGGCTGTGGCCAACCAAAGTTAACAGTTAAAGTCCTTCGTCACTTGTCACAGTTACAAACTGGTCACAGCAAGTAAGCGGGCTGTAAGGAAGAACAGTCACAAAAGCCCTTGCAAAAATTTTAATTATGAAAGTGTGTTTTACATGAGGAAACCAGACTTACTGTGGTGATCATTTCACAGTGTATACAAATATCAAATCACTATGTTGTAGTCTTGAAACTAATATAATGTTATCTCTCATTTAGAATTCAAAAAAAAGCAACACAACAGTAAAAAAAAAGTGTTTTAAAAAATGTATCCACTCATTTTAATTTAATCAGAATTCCTAGTTTGTTTTTTAACTTTGTTCCATTCTACAGAGCATAAACATTAAACGCTTATAAAACACACTTCATTTGAAATGCTTTAAATATAAAACACAATTCAAGCATGAAACAATGCATTATGATCTCATGAATACATTTACAAAACACAGTAATGGAAAGTTAACAACTTCAAACAAGTAGATAATACTATACGCAGGCTCGCATATGACCTTTTAAACAGAGGATAAAACCACACAAGCAATGTCAGTTAGTGTTACTCTTTTAGTAGGACTACGGGAGACTTCAAACTCTGGTAGTGGTATTACAATTAAAACGCTTTCTAATCTGGATCAAAAATAGTGCTAAGTCTTTTTAAAGTACTTAAGTTAGAAAATTTTGACTTTCCAGTTGGCGATGTGACCTCTGAAGTACGCCAATGGCGCACACCCCCAGTAACGTGCCGCCAAGGCCCCTCCTTGTAACGAACCTGGGACTTGCTGGCCAGGTCACACGTGGGGGAGCCTGGCCTTCCAGCTCGGTGACAAGTGTACAAAACCGTGACTCTCATATCTCACATAAAATCCAAGAACAAACATATTCAACAAAAAAACTAACCTGTGTGCTTTTGTTTCCTTAAAAAAAAAAAAAGTATAAATCAGATTTGTGACCTACTCAGTGGAAATCCACTCCCTAAAATGTCCTAGTTGCAACTGTCTTCTTTCAGCTGAAAGGGTGAAGCATGATCGCCACCACCTTGTTACAGACTAAAATCCAGCAGGTGATCCCAACGCCACCTGGAAATAAAGAAGCTCCCCGTAAGAGCATGCCACCAGCCCCGCCCGCATTCCCTGCCTCTGCTACCCTACTTCACAGGAAGTCAACCCTTCTGCTGCAGTGCTCGGCTAAGAAAGCCCAGGTGTGTGTTTCCTGGATTCGAATTCAGCAGGCCTCCTACTGATTCCCAGGGCTGCCCTCCTCACTGAACAGGAATCACACACAACAGCTACTGGACATGGGCACTGCTATGGATGACATTAACAGACCGTAAAACCGCCCGGTAAGACTTTCTCCTTCTCAAAAAAGCATTATGAACCCAGACAGCAGTGCCTACCCATGCCTTTCTTGCCCAGCTGGTAATGACGAAACAGGAAGGCAGGCGGCAGGAGTGGCCGATGGCCCGCTAGATGCCCGCAAGGGCGTCCTCATGCTGTCCTGCTCAGCAGCACTGAGAGCCCACGGGCACGGTGCCCACAAGGTTGGGTGGGGAGAGGAGGGGGCAGGGTGGAGGGCGTGGTGAAACTGGGATCTCTGAAAGTCACTCCCCTTCACTCAGTAACTCACCGCCAGCAACAGATCACAACCAAAGGCTGAATGACAGGGATGTGTGCGGCATGCAGCATTATTCCTGATAGTAAGGAATTAGGACCTAAATACGTATCTTTTATCAGGGGAATTAGTAAATCATGATATATCCCAACGAAGAGCAGTTATTCAAAATTTCTTAAAAAGTTTAATGTCATGGGAAAGGGTTTACAATATAAAGTAAAAAGTGGTCTAAAACTGTATGTGCCAGATGATCTTAGTTGTATAAAATAAATAGAAAAAAAGAGTGGAAAAACATACCACAAAGTTAAGAGAGATTATCTATAGCTTATGAGATGTTTTTAAATTGTTCTTATATCTCTAATCATTCTACAATGATATGTACCACTTTTTTTTTTAAAAGATTTTATTTATTTATTTGAGAGAGAGAGAGAGAGAGAGAGCGCGCATGAGCAGGGAGGAGAGGGAGAAGCAGACTCCCCCCGGAGCAAGGAGCCCGATGCGGGACTTGATCCCAGGACCCTGAGATCATGACCTGAGCCGAAGGCAGACACTTAACCGACTGAGCCACCCAGGCGCCCAGTATGTACTACTTTTAACACCCAAAGGATATTATTACCTTTCAAAAATAAAAGAATGACCAAGAGCAGTACATGCTGGAGAGAGGCCAAGCGAAAGAAATGAAGAGAGGTCACAGAACCTAGGAACTAGAGATCGGGGTTTCAATGAACAGGGTATCAGACACGGTATGGGCTGACATTCTGTAAGCAGACCCAGGGTGAACTTCAGCTCTGCTACCTAACATTTCAGTGACAGTGGACAAGGTAAGTAACTTCTCTAGACCTGTTTCTTCACTGTGAGCCTTGTGTGAGGCCAAGACACAAAGTACTGCTCACTAGTCAATGGATGAGCTTGGGTTCCTTCACCTTGTACCCCACACGTCTACAGAAGCCTATCCGTATTCTTCTGCTCTGGTTTCCAGAAAACTCTTACCTGCTACTCTAGTAGGAAATGCTACCAGGCGGTCTAGCGGAGTGATCCACTTGCTCGGTACCACAGCCACGGGGACAGAGTAATACTTCCAGATGAGCGACACCATCAGGGCAGCCTGCGAAGACAGTGCTGGTGAGTGCAACAACCTGCCGGCCACATACCCAGTAACCCAAGGAGGAGGAGAGACGGGCAAACACACTAAGGAAACTCTCCAAACTGATGACTTCAAGCCCCACCAATCCAGTCCTTGCAGGACACAGACACATCCCCACAGCCACTAATTTGCTGGCACCCTGAAACAGAGTGTCTGTTTAATTAAAGACTAGTTCACGGGGCGCCTGGGTGGCTCAGTCATTAAGCGTCTGCCTTCGGCTCGGGTCATGATCCCAGGGTCCTGGATCGAGCCCCACGTCAGGCTCCCTGCTCAGCGGGAAGCCTGCTTCTCCCTCTCCCTCTGCTTGTGTTCCCTCTCTCGCTGTACCTGTCAAATAAATAAATAAAATCTTTCAAAATAAATAAATAAATAGAGACTAGTTCCCAGGACACCTAGAACACACTTGCTGCCAAGTGGGGTAGACTTCTTAGTGAATTGCTATTTTCCTGTTTTAATCTGAATAATAGATATACGCTATTAAATTAGCTGAGAAATTAACCAAGGTCTCCTATAACAAAGGTATTCTTTTCTCACTGAGCATCTCCCTCAAGTGGGCAGCCTACGGTAAGTACACCTGATTAGTGACAAAAGCAATCTCATGCCTCTACGATCCCTGAAACACTAGTCTGTTCTCCACCGCCCCCCCCCCCACAGTGCTGGCATCTGCGTGTGGAGGGGGCCCTGTGAGTCTAAATCGTGGCAACGAAGCAGCCTCCCCTCCGCTGTCTTCCCCCACCCGGTGGCCTTGGATAAGCCACTCACATGAGCAGACTTAACAGAGGAAGTCTGGCTTCGATCCCGCCCCTGGGACACCAACCCGCGTCAGAGGGACAGGGCCTCAGGGAGAGCGTACTTCAATGCACCCAGACGGCCCGGGCTCGCGGGCCGGCTCGAGGCATTTAGTGCAGTGAGAACCACACGTAGCGTGGAAACCCAGAGCCACTGGTGGCAGCCACTAGCGTGGACACAGCGTGCCCACGAGGAAAGCAGCAGCAGGAACAGCTCCGTGGGAGCTCTCGTACCCCACAGAGGACAGCTGGGAACCACAGTGCTGGACTCTAAGGAGCAGGGGGGTCCCCACCTGGACAGTGAGCAGCACTTTCCACGTCTGCATGCCACGCAACAAGCAATGACCCAAACCGACACCTTAGAAAATACAACGTCTAAATAAGCTTCTCTCACTTCCCCGCAGGCTCCCCAGACGGCACTGGAATAAAGGCAATATGAAAGAGCCCCAGAGAAGCTACCCCAGCATTCGTGTGCTAAAAACACCCCCATGTTTCACAACCCAAGAGACTTTCTTGGAACCCTCGTGCACTGCTGGTGGGAATGCAAGCTGGTGCAGCCCCTGTGGAAACAGTACGAACGTTCCTCACAAAGTTAAAAATAGAAATACCATAGGACCCAGTCATTCTCCTACTGAGTGTTTGCCCAAAGAAAACAAAAACACTCATTTGAAAAGCTACATGCACCCCTATGTTTACTGCAGCATTATTTACAGTAGCCAGGATATGGAAGCAGCCCAAGTGTCCATCGACGGATGGATAAAGGTGAGGTGGTGGATTTATATACATTTACACACATACACACACACACAGTGGAATACTACTCAGCCACCAAAAGGGATGAGATCCTGCTGTTTGTAACCTAGATGGATCTGGAAGGTATAGTGCTATGTGAAATAAGTCAGAGAGAGGAAGACAAATACCGTATCATTTCACTCATATGTGGAATCTAAAAAACCAAATGAATAAACAAAAAGCAGACCTATAAATACAGAGAACAAACTGATGGTTGCCAGAGGGAAGAGGAGTAGAGGGATAGTAGATAAAGGAGATTAAGAGGTACAAACTTCCAGTTCCAAAATAAGTAAGTCATGGAGATGGAAAGTACAGCAGAGGGAATGTAGTCAGTAATATCGTAGTCACGGTGCCCAGTGAGGGACGGTGATTACACTTATCATGGCGAGCACTGAGCAATGTAGAGAATTGCTGATTCATTATGTCGCACACCTGAAACTAAGAGGACACTGTACGTTAACTGTACTTCAATTTAAAACCAGAGAGAGAGAGAGAGGCTTTCTTTCAGTCTAACTTATAAACGCACAGCATTCAGGGCGCCTGGGTGGCTCAGATGGTTAAGCGTCTGCCTTCGGCTCAGGTCATGATCCCAGGGTCCTGGGATCGAGTCCCGCATCGGGCTCCCTGATCAGCAGGGAGTCTGCTTCTCCCTCTGCCTCTCTCTCTCTCACGAATAAATAAATAAAATCTTTAAAAAATAAAATATAATAAAATAAACGCACAGCATTTGGTCCTGTACCAGCCGGAGAGCGCAGTCGCAGAAAGTGGAAAAGCCTGAATTCTCAGACCTGGATTCTGGGGGCCGCAGAGCCCCGGAGGGCAGTCCATTATCAACTTTAAAGACTCCAGGTGACACAATAGTACACTTACTTGCAATACATAGAAGGCAACACTTATAACCCATTTTATCTTGGCCAACTGAGCTGTCCGAGCTTTCACTGAAAGGAAAAACAGGATGAAATCATTGTATCAGTCCCGAAGAAAAAGGAAAATATTCAAATACACAGAAATGTTATTCTCCGCTTATAAAATATCTTCTAATCGTGTTGTGTAACATTTGCTCAGTATATTTAGAAAATACAAAACAGAATTTCTTAAAAGCCACACAGGATGCCATTCATTAAAATAGAATCACACACGGACTGTAAGATTTGAAGCTTTAATTTTGAACACCCTTAAAACTATCCGTCTACACCAGAGATTCTTTTTATAGTGTACTTACCAACAGGACTCCGTTTGCTTCCCAGGTCTCCCTGTCTACACAGTACGCTAACCCACACGTGGGAGCCTAGCTTGTCCTGGGCCTGGGGGGGCCTCCATATGTCTTCCTAGCCTGGAGAAGGCTGTCTCACTGTGCCAGTTCCCAGCACATGGGTGGAAACGTCTTCATCACAGGAGACTATTTGGGACGGTGGCGACCACCGCGATGAACAAGACCTGATCCTGACCCTGTCGGTCTATTCTCGGATAAGGACACTCTGGGCGCGTTTGAGAGTGTTCACAAAAGTCCTTGGGCATCCACTGTGACACTTTCTCTAGGCTTATCTTGAAAAGTGTTGAGGGGCGCCTGGGGGGCTCAGATGGTTAAGCCTCTGCCTTCAGCTCAGGTCATGATCTCAGGGGCCTGGGATCGAGTCCCACATCGGGATCCCTGCTCAGCAGGGAGCCTGCTTCTCCCTCTGCAGCTCCCCCTGCTTGTGCTCGCTCGCTCTCTGACAAATAAACAAATAAAATCTTAAAAAAAAAAATAAAGAAAGAAAGAGAAGCATTTAATTTGAAAACGTCTACCTACAGAAACAAGAAGAAAAGCTAAGAGGATGCTGTCTCTGTGTTCAGGAAGCAAAGGTTCACCCGCAAATAACGAGAAAGTAGTCATGACTACTGAGTTTCTTCTGGACAAACTTAAAAGTTCCTTTCAACATTTAGAACATCTAAGAATCAAAGCATATGTTCTACCAATCTTTATAAAAAGACTTCTCGGGCGCCTGGGTGGCTCAGTTGGTTGAGCGACTGCCTTCGGCTCAGGTCATGATCCTGGAGTCTGAGGATCGAGTCCCGCATCGGGCTCCCTGCTCAGCAGGGAGTCTGCTTCTCCCTCTGACCCTCTTCCTTCTCGTGCTCTCTATCTCTCATTCTCTCTCTCTCAAATAAATAAATAAAATCTTTAAAAAAAAAAAAAAAAAAAAAAAAAAAAAAAAAAGACTTCTCTATTCGTCCGCCCCCATGAAGCTTTCCACACTACAGCTGAAACCAGTACCGTGAGTTTTAAGCTTATCCGTCATCTTGTTGATCTTTCTCTCCAGCCTGGCGTATCTGGCGAATTCATCCATCATGTTGACAGTGGAGAGCTCCTGCTTCATGTCCTGGATCTCTGCTCTCATCTGCGCCTCCTGCTCAGCATCCTTCTGCAGCAGCCTAGACATCTGGGGGAGGGGAGAGCTGGGGTCAGTGCCCTCCCACGGGGGGGGGGGCAACTCCCCCCCAATCCTGCTGCTGCTGCTTCCAGCCGGGCACGCTGCCCGTTACCCGCACGGCCAAGTCCCGCTGCCCTCTATGACCACCACAAAGACAAAAGCTCCCGCTGATGTGACTCACCGTTCTAATTATACTTTTCCCTTTGCAGACATGCCTATGGATCGCCCCAGCACAAATGTCTGTATCTTTCACTATAACTGTAAAACTGTGATTATAAAGTGAAATGCAATCCCAGGCGTCATTCAGGTTAACAGGACCACACACCCTCTTCCCTTCCTGAAGAATTTAGTCCTAGATTCGGGAGGCAGAGGAAGAGGGGCGGTGCTAGTGAGGAGGGGGTGGCCCAGCAGGAGGACTTAATCCCTAGCACCATCAGGAGGGCGTTCCCACAGAGGGGCACCCTGTCACGGGAGGACAGAGCCAAGCATGGTGATATGAGCATCTCCAGAAAGGAGAGCCTGGCACCGGACGCAGAGTAAGAGGCCTACAGTATAAGAGGAAAGCACCCAGCCAACCCCAGCGATGGAGCCCAAGGGGGGCCGGCAGGCATGGGGGGGGAGGCAGGCAGCAGTGGGGAGGCGAGA
Source organism: Zalophus californianus (assembly GCF_009762305.2). NCBI lineage: Eukaryota > Metazoa > Chordata > Mammalia > Carnivora > Otariidae > Zalophus > Zalophus californianus. The sequence continues at coordinate 209,768,959 of NC_045595.1, read as the reverse complement.
TTAATCACAAAGCACTGATCAATCCAGTAAACACACTGAAAATAATGGGAGCCAGTTTTCTCACTATCAGAACAGGGGGTTAGAAACATGGAAGAACCAGAATGAATCCTGCAGTGTTGAATTAGAATTGGAGGCATGGGTGCGAACTCACGGTTTGGGGCAGGTAGAGAAATACAGACATAAACTTTGTGAAGAGGCGCCTTTGACAGCCAGACTCCACCTGGGCCGTGCCCAGATGCACCCCACCCTCACATACAACTGCGGGGACACTGGCAGGCTGGAGCCCAGGGACCAGATGGAAGTGGCCACTAGGTGGCGCCCGGCAGCCGGCCAGGATGCCTCAGGATCGCCCAACAGCAAGGGTGCGGTGAGGATGGAGGGTGGAGGGGCGGCACCGCCCCCCCACTTCGGACCCGCCCCAAGTGAAGAGTGAACGTGCCACGGCGTCAGATGAGATGCAATGAGAACATAACACCTCTTCTGCGACACCGGACAGGGATGTTCTAAGCATTCTGCAAACTCACTGCCCTTGCCATGTTCAGAAAGGTCAGCCATACAAATCAAGGAAGTACCGAGAATCCTTCCAGATTGAAGAGACGTGGCAAGTAGGTGCAATGCACACTACTGACTGGGATCCTTTTGCTACAAAGGACCCTGAGTGGGACAAGTGAAAGCAGGAGCAGGTCAGTAGGAAGGTTACTGATGGCCATGTTTTGGACAAGGCACCTGTTTAGACAGCAATGTGTCGGGGAATGCAGGGGTTCAGGTTGACAACTTATTTTCAAATGGTTCAGGAAACAAAATCAGTTCTTTGTATTGTATGCGTACCTTTTCTGCACGTTTGTTTCAAAATTTTAAAAACAGATTAATGAAAAAAGATGAAAGGGGATAATGTATGTAAGTGTAGTGGCACATAGCAAATGCACAATAATTGAGTTTGTCCCTCCAGCCTGGGGTCCCCTCCGCACAATAGGGCAACTCTTCAGATAGAGCCGGGGAGCCGCGCCCCATCACGGGTCTCCCGGGGCGTCTGCGCAAGTGCGAGGTCCTGGGACACCCTCTGAGGTGGCATTCTCTAGCGCCTGCACAATGAAGCCCTTTTCGTGGGGACAGAGGTCTCCCGAGGGCACCTGCACAAAGCACAGTGTGTTTGCCCCTGCGCATCTTCCTGCAGGCTTCACGCCAAGAGTAGGGGTCTTCAAACCCAGCTCTGTCTTCGTCCCCTCTGCCCTAGCCTGACCACTACCCAATGCTTGAACTAAAGGACATATATACTCCAACCCAATCCACCCTAGAGACGAAAATAGGAATGGGCCAAATTTTCTTTAGAAAATCACGGAATCCTCTTTCAGAGCAGGAGTCTATAGATGTTGCTTAGCTTTATAAATCAAGAAACAGGCACAGGGTGGGGAAATAGATTTTTTGAGGTGATAGATAAATTCCTTATCTTGGGCGCCTGGGTGCCTCAGTCGTTAAGCGTCTGCCTTCAGCTCGGGTCATGACCCCAGGGTCCTGGGATCGAGCCCCGCATCGGGCTCCCTGCTCTGCCAGAAGCTTGCTTCTCCCTCTCCCACTCCCCCTGCTTGTGTTCCCTCTCTCGCTGTGTCTCTCTCTCTGTTGAAAAATAAATAAAATCTTTAAAAAATAAAAATAAATTCCTTATCTTGATTGTGATGGTGGTTACCCTATGAATAAGTAGCCCAAAACTCATCAAACTGCCCATCTACCTAGAAACAGTGAATGTCACTGAATGCAAATTACACATCAATAAACCTGACTTTTATTAGATCTTCAAAAGAAGAAACAGAAGCACAAGCACATTACTTAACAGTATAGAGAATACACACAAAAAATTAAAAACTGAAAAGACCAAAGATGTTTACTCAGGACTAGAAGGTGAGTGAGGGTGGGAAAATGAGCTTGTGGAGAAGTTTAGAATCTTACGGTTAAATTAGACAACTGTAGTTGGGAGGGAAAATGAATAAATGACGTCTGCAAGTACACAAAAATATCTGGAAGTGTTTCAACTTGCAAACAGGTACCAATATTAATCCAAGACCTCCTTATTAGTGACAGTTAAAATGTACTAGAACTACGAATTAAATTTTAAAATCGAATGAGATTTGAATTTAAGTGTTCTGAATATTAATTTTTCAAACAGAAATAAACCTCTGACCTCCTTATGTATTCCAAAGCACCTTCCAGGACGTTAAACCTCCCACTTGACAGAAACAGATAAGCTACATGGGGTACAGCTTTTCAAAGACCTGGAGATGGGTACACGAAGAATTCTCAAGCAGAAAACAAGTTTTTCAAAATTCTTATTAAGAGGACAGGCAGTGGAAGAAGCCGGGGAGAAAACAAGGGTAGAACCAAACCGCCTCGTCACCCCTGTCCCCCCGACGCTGGCTGCCGCCTGCATGAGCTCGGAGGCCCACCAGACACCCTCAGATCCTGTCCAAGCTCCACACCCCTTTCCCAACAGACAAAATGTTACGTTTTGAACTTGGAGTCACACCAGGGAAAAGTCAAACCCCACTTCACCACTCAGTGGCTGGCATCTGGACTAGACCCATCCGAAAATCAATGTGTAATGACATTTAAGCCCAAAGGTTCGTCCCTCCTGAAACACAGGGGGCACCAGGGGAATGACAGGCGGGCGTTGCCCACTTAGATGTGTCCCTAATACTGGCGACGCACTGCTCATCCCGGGAAGGTACCAAGGCTCCTGCGAAGCTGCAGACCCACATGAGGGCCCCCAGTCTGGAGCCGTCCGCACAGCACTGGTCCCGCGCACCTGACGACCCCACCCACGAGGCCCCAACTGCTCATGTGCACTCAACCCCCACCGCCCGCTCAAGTACCCCCACAACTAATACTCGCTGGCCATCCTCACGCCTGGTGGTCCACACAGGAACTCACGAGGCAACTGTGCTCCCTGGAAAGGGGGAGGGTGTCAGGAAGGCCCCTACAGCAGCAGGCAGGTCCTGCAGTGTCTGTCCCTGGCCTCAGAGGCCTGGGCCCCCGGAAGGAAAGGGAGGCGGCCACTTTTTAGAGCAGAAAATGAAGGCAATTTCAAAGTCATCAAATATGAAAATGGCAGTCACCCCACAAGCCAAATCCTAGAGGGCAGCCTGCGCCGGGCCCAGGCCCAGGGTCTGCAAAGCGGGGTGCCCCGGAAGGGAGGGGCTGTTACACCCACTCTCAGCCACGTCAATCCTGGGGCGCCTGCGTAGTGCGCCTCCTTATTCCCCGCCTCCCACCGGAGTCCCCGGGGCGCATGCGCAGTGCACACTGTTCGCCTGGACGCTCGCTCTGTCCTCTGCCACTGCTAGGCCTGGGGCGCCTGCGCGAGGCGCCTGCGCAGTGCGCCTCCCTACACCCGCGCGCATGGGTGCTCCCAGGAGCGTTTCTGTCTCCCTCTTCCTCTGCCTTTGGCTGAAGAAAGTCCTAGTTTACCTATTAAATGACCTAGGCCCTCTCATCCATATGCCCTGTGACCAGCTTGAAGAGAATTAAGAATTCTCAGGAAAATTCCAACCAAGTCAACACCAGGGACTGGGTGTCCTCTTCCAGGCCCCCACCTCTACCCAAGTATTCAGCTGAGGTCCCCGCCCAGGACCCTGCACGGCTTTGCTAGGCAGAGCACTTGTGATACTTAGGAGACTTATCCAAGCGCCTCAACCAGCCTACCTGACTAACGGGATGGTGCGGGCCCCCCCCCCCCTTTCCTTCTGGCTGCGTGGAAAATGCTTCTGAAACACCGGCAGGAAGGCTATATTTGACGTAGGACATGGCCCATTCCCAATCAAGCTTTGTTTCTCCTCGGGAGTCTTTCCCACTTAGGTCCTCCAAAAGGGCCTGCAACAGGCAGCCTCTAATGGTCATGAAAGAACAGCATCTTACCCTACCGAGGACCAGAGCGTTCCTTATGGCTTTACACTGACCGTCACCACAAACCCAGTGACCGGGCGGCACAGATCTCTTCATTACTTTTCCCTGTTCTAAACACCAACAGTAGGGGCTGTACTCTGCTAAGGTAAGTATATGTGACGACCCTGACAAATAGCGTTACAACCAAGCGGAAACAGGTTCAAGAAAGCTAATTGGTTTGAGGTTACAGAGGTTATACAACCTGTGGGAAGCAGCACAGATTGTGAACCCAGTGCTTTTTCACCTAAATGAGGAACATCGAGGGACACAAGCCTCACGTCCATCTAGACTGCAGCAATAACCCTTGGTGAGTGTGTCCTAGCTGCTGAGCACCAGTTTGGTGGAAGCTTGGTTAAGGAGCCTGAGGATGACAGGTCCTACTCATATCCACTGCCATACCCCAAACACACACTCCTCTTTCCCCCTCCACGAAAGGAAATTATGAGCAACTCATAGAGGAATACAAAACTAACACAGCCTCTTTAAGCAATTTAGTTTCATATAGCTCCAACAAGAGGTGAAATGGGATGGGGTACATAAGAAGAATCAAGGTGATATTCAAGAAAGATGGGCAGGCAAATCACAGGAGAAAATATTTACAAATATTTACTGTTAAGTAAACAACTCCTCACCCAACAACAACAAACCAAACACCCACTCACTCTCCACTCTGAGTCCACAGAGGATGCCCTTCCCTTACAGACAGGCTCCTGATGCGCCATTAAAAAGGGGGCAAAGGACTTGAACAGACATTTCTCCAAAGAAGATATACAGATGGCCAATAAGCACATAAAATGATATTCAACATCACTAATCATTAGGAAAATGCAAATCAAAACCACAATAAGATGCCATCTCACATCCACTGAGTATGACTATTATAAAAACAAAACAAAACAAAATAGCAAGTGCTGGAAATTGTGGAAAAATTAGAACCTTGTATGTTGCTGGTGAGGATGCAAAATGGTGCAGCTGCTACGGAAACCAGCTGGGCAATTTCTCAAAAAGTTGAAAATAGAATTACCATATTATCCAGTAATCCCACTTCTGGATGTTTACCCAAAAGTACTGAAAGCAGAGACTCGAACAGGTATTTGCACACCAGTGTTCCAGGAGCATTATTCACAATAGCCAAAAGGTGAAAACAACCTAAATTCCCATCAAAAGATGAAAGGATAAACAAAATGTGGTATACACAGATAATGAAATATTATTAAGCCTTAAAAAGGAAGGAAATCCCAGGCGCCTGGGTGGCTCAGTTGGTTGGGCAGCTGCCTTCGGCTCAGGTCATGATCCTGGAGTCCCGGGATCGAGTCCCTCATCGGGCTCCCTGCTCAGCGGGGAGTCGGCTTCTCCCTCTGACCCTCCCCCCTCTCATGTGCTCTCTCTCTCTCTCTCTCTCAAATAAATAAATAAAATATTAAAAAAAAAAAAAAAGGGAAGGAAATCCCAACACATGCTACAACAGGGACAGACCCTGAAGGCATTATGCCGAATGAAAAGAAGCCAGGCATAAAAGGAAACATATTGCATGATTTCACCTACATGAGATAGAGTAGTCAAATTCATAGAGACAGAAAGGAGAACTGTGGTTGCCAGGACTGAGGTGAAAGAGGGAGAGGGACTTACTGTTTAATGGACAGTTTCAGTTTAGAAAGATGGAAAAGTTCTGGAGATGGAGGGTGGTGATGGTTGCACAACAATGTGAATTATTTAATGCAACTGAACTATACACCCAAAAATGGTTAAAATGGTAAATTTTATGTATATTTTAATTTTTTTTAAAGAAAAAAAAAGAGGCCACCTCTTCGAGGGTCTTTTATGCAATGCTAAGTATTTGGGACATCATCTTAAAGACTAAGCAGTATCAAGGGGAGAGTGAGGGATTAAGAGAATTTCCTATGCCTTAGTTGGGCAATGCAGGTAGTACAGTCCTAGAATAGAATTGTACATGCAACAGGCACTCAATGAATGCTGGTAGAAGAAAGAAAGTAGAAATTCCGCCTAGTCTTAAATAACACCCCCTCCCCCCCACACACCACAAATTTACATCAGGAGATAAGAGCAGGGAGCACTGCGTTTCCCCCACTAATGCTACAATGGCGTGCACCCAGTCTTGGAGGTCTTTCAGTCTGTCAGACTCCGGCTGTGGGCATAAAGGGGGCGCCCTTCCCCAGGTACAGCTCCCTGTTTCCCACACACACCTCCAATCTGCCACCAAACCTATATCCATGCTCCAACAGGCAGAGGGACAAAACTAGGAGAATCACAAACCAAGGATCAGTCTCCACCCTAGCAGTCACACACAATGCAACTACCTGACCCTCTGAGTCAGACTCCTCCTCTGGGAGATAAAGGGGCATGAGATGACATTCGCATCTTACAGCAGCCGTGACAACTAGACACGAGGTAATGTACTCATGCCTACGCAAAACGCACGGCAGAGAGCTGCTCCCCGGTGCCCTTTGCTCTCTTGAATACAGGAAGCATGACACGGTGCCGAGATTCTGTCTACACTGCCTCCGACCGCAAAAATGAGGGCGGCTGAGATCCTTCCATCTGGGACCTGGCACGGCTGGCACTCCGGCACTACGTGCAGGGAAGGCCAGGGCCTCCGGGAAACCCTGTACTCCGCGCTGCGCCAGGCTCTGGACCCTAGCAGCGAGGGCTGCTTGATTCCTCCACCGACCAGGAGCTAACGGAAATAAGTGTGGCTGGCCGGCAGAGGGGCACTGAGAACTTCTCGTCTCCGGGCTGCTGCCACGTGAAAACGTAGCCAAGTGTTGCCAGGTCATTCTTTTTTCTCCCTGAGACTCCAGAAATCCGGATTTGGGGGTAAAGCTTTGCAATTTTCAGGCGCGAGCAACTAAAAAAAAAAAAAAAAATCTTAAAGCAGAACGGCCCAACCAAGACCCTTCTGCTGGCGGAACCCCGCTCTCACGCGGCCGGTCTGAGACCCCCGTGTCTACGCCAGGCTCGCCGGGGACCGAGGCGGCGACCCCCCGGCCCCTGGAAGGCAAGGCAGCCACTTACGAAGGAGGAGAAGGAAGGGAGGAGGATCCTGAGGACATTGCACCCAAACACGAAGCTAAGCACCAGCAGCCACGCCCAGCGGTCGGCCTCCACGCCGCTCATCCTGGATGCTCCCGGAGGTGCCGGTTCTGCTAAAGTAACTCCATGGGGATCACGCCGGCGACCACGCCGCGCGGGCGCCTGCGCAGTGAGGCCCAGAGGCCGCGGAGGCGCACCGCCGCGCCTGCGCACTGTACCACACTGGGCCTGGAGGCAGGGCGGTCTTTTCCATTTGGTCTTGGTTGACGCTTGCCAGCTTACTCCTTGGCCTTTCCGGTTTCCGTAGCCTTTCCGCACACTCCCCACCACCCTCCTGGCTGCAGTTTTCCAAGCTTTGGTGGTTGGGCTGCCACCGGCTCTAGGTTTATTGTAGCTGCGAGCCACCTGTTACAATTACGTAATGAGTGCTTTCTTTAAATTGACTCACTTTTATTCCTAGATAAATTTATTTTAAAATAAGCCTCTCCATAAACGGAGAACTACCGTAACTATAGTAGCAAGTGACTGTAAAAAGAAACGTTTTGTAATCGTATGTGAAATGTCTTGTTTATATTTCAAAACACTGAAGTAAATCTAAACAATTTACAAAGCTGCATGCCTAAAAAATAAGTATTAATCAGAAGGCACTGTTTACAATCAGCTTGTAATAACCTAAGTTTAGGTGAAATGAAGTTTTATGGCAAAATAATCCCAATTCATGCTTGCATATAGTAGATAAAGCAAAAGATATTTACCTGGGGGGCGCCCGGGCAGCTCAATGGTTAAGCCTCTGACTCTTGATTTTGGCTTAGGTCAAGATCTCAAGAGCTGTGAGATCTGGGCTCCCCACTTAGTGTGGAGCCTGCTTAGGACTCTCTCTCTCCCTCTGCCCCTCCGCACCCCACCCCACCTTTCCATGTGTGTGCGTGGGTCCACTCTTTCTCTAAAAATAAATAAGAAAAATAAAGTAAGAAAAAATAAAATAAGAGAATTTTAGTTGACCCTTCTGCCAAGGATTTTTTTTTTAAGATTTTATTTATTTGATAGAGAGACAGCGAGAGAGGGAACACAAGCAAGGGGAGTGGGAGAGGGAGAAGCAGGCTTCCCCCCCCCCCCAGCAGGGAGCCTGTGGGAGGGGCTCGATCCCAGGAACCAGGAATCAGGACCTGAGCCGAAGGCAGACGCTTAATGATTGAGCCACCCAGGCGCCCCAGGTTGGATTTTGAGAACAAATTCCAATCAAGGGAATCAAGGAGCTGTGGTTCTACTCTCTTTGCAAAATGAGCAAATCTTTTAGAATTTCTAAAAGTAAGAAAGAGTTTTCTTGAGCCCAAGTTAGGACAGTTGCCTGGGAAACATGCTCCTCACAGGGAAGAAAGTGTTCTAGAGAAGTTTTTACAGGGTTATATACTTTTTTTTTTACATCTTGTACAGGCTCAAAAGCTTGTAGATTAGCATATAGGCAGGAATCATGAGTTTTATCACAGAGGAATGCCGGGAACAGCAGCATTGATCAGTATCTTAAGGACAAGATGGTTCTCCTATAGGCTACTTATTCACAAAGCAGATGTACAATGCATGGGTGGCAGACCATAAATCAAGTTTTTGGTTTGAACAAAGTTTCTTAAGAGTCGTGTTGACTGAGAAAGAAATCTGAAATGGAGTTCCTTGTATATTAGGGCTTTAGAGAGTTTTTCTCTCATCATTTCCCCCTTTTGATCAATAATCTTTCGACAGAAAGCATTGGTGATCATTATTTTGCCCCTTGATGCCTGAGTGATTGCTTACCTGCCGTGGGTCCATCATATCCCTCAACGCTAGGTTGGATTTAAGTCACCTAGGAGTCTATGTGTTGGGGGGAGGGTGTCAACAGAATGGCCTTTAACAGGGAATATTACAGTATATATATATTTTTTCAGTCAGATCGAATCGTCATGCAAACATTGTATGTGTGCTTTGTAATGAATTTTTGCCTTTGCATTTTTGTAACATAACATAAATACAAAAACAGCAATAAAAATCGAATTAATAACATTTGAAGCAAATAATAGGGACTAGATACAGAATTAGAAAGAAAAGAATCCCTCCAAAAAATCCATTACAGGTATTTTGTAATATTGAATTAACTTGAGTATCTATTTCCTTTATCTGTAGTTATTTGTGCCTTGTGATATGTTTGAGCTGATTGGTTTAAAATGGTAATTAAATTTTCTGTTATTTTTTTAAAAGATTTTTTATTTATTTATTTGGGAAAGAGAGAGAGCATGAGAGGGCAGAGGGTCAGAGGGAGAAGCAGACTCCCTGCTGAGCAGGGAGCCCGATGCGGGACTTGATCCCGGGACTCCAGGATCATGACCTGAGCCGAAGGCAGTCACTTAACCAACTGAGCCACCCAGGCGCCCAAATTTTCTCTTATTATATGTAACAATTTCTCTGGCCAGTTAGTTTCCATAGATATTACATCTTGTGGTGTTTGTAATTCTATCTCCCAAAACATTTGGTCATCAATATCAATATTAGTATGATTTTTGTTAGAATCAGGCAATTCTTTTTGAGATAGAAAGCCAGTATTACACCATATAGGAGTAGAGTTAGGATGAAAAGTACTTTTGTTACAAAATAAATCAAGGAGTATTACAGAGGTGGGTTTTTTTTTTAAAGAATTTATTTATTTGAGTGAGAGAGAGAGAAAGAGTGAGAGTGAGCACAAGCAGGGGGAGGGCAAGGGGCAGAGGGAGAGGGAGAAGCAGACTCCCCACTGAGCAGGGAGCCCAACACGGGTCTCAGTCCCAGGATCTTGAGATCATGACCTGAGCTGAAGGCAGACACTTAACCAATTGAGCCACCCAGGCGCCCCTGCAGAGGTGTTTTGAAAACCTTCCCAACAACATCTTCTTTCCCATATACCATATGTTAGTTTGTACAGGCTATGCCTGTACAGGCCAAGTTGGAGTGAATTCAGGGCTCCATTGTTGTTTAGGGCCTAACCATATATTTTTCCTGAATTCACAGATATCAGAAGACACAGGAATCCAGTAAGAATCACTGCCTATTAAGGCGCATCTTCTTCCAATGGCAAGAACTTTAGTGGTATTTATAATAGTTTCTATTCCCATTATGACACTGAAATAAGTCTAGTTAGCCATAAGTTTGGATACCAAGGCAGTAATTGAACATTTATATAAGTTACAAGGGTCTTTAATGATTTTTCCACAGATTAGGAGGGCTGTACATTTTGGGTTTCTGCGGTTAATAAAGAAGGCCATTGACCCATAGTTACCTCAGAATCTTCTAGGATGAATGGCAAAGTTAGATTTAGGAGATGGCTGAATCCACCAAGTCACTCTTAAAGTAGCATCTTTGATAGATGCCCATTGTTTTTTCTTATTTTGTCTTGGGCCGCTCCATCTACAAAAGCACAGTTTGTGAGTACACTGGATAATTTGGCATGTTGGACAATTAAATTTGTCCAACAAAGGTCCTGGGGACCTTTCTTCATACATTATCATCTAAGTTTATAGAGACACAATGGTCAATCTGTTGAGTATTATATATACTCAACAGTATTATATATATATATATATATATATATATATACAGGTTAAATCTGAGTTATGTAGCACTTCTTGAAAGGCTTTTCCTAATAGAGGTAATTTATAAGCACCAGTGTAGCTACAGGAACATTAGAGTAAGTCCAAAATGTCATAAATATTTCATTTAAGTTCTCATCATAATAAAGTACTCTGGTAATATTCAAAGTTATATTAGTTAAATCTGCAAGTAACCATGATATTTTATCAGGACATAATAAAGGGGGAGGTGAAAGCAAACAGGTAGATTTACTATGTTCTAACATCACAATTTAAAAAAAAAAGAGTAGAAATACAAGCCTGGTCCCAAATCTTGGGAAAACAGTCTATAATGTCACCTACTCCTCATCCTAGTTTGTAGCTCAAATGTCTCTGATGATCCTTCAGTGACCCACTAAGCAATTAGGCACAGAGATTTTGTCTATTCGTGAGCTGTTGTGGTGATTTCTTTACATCATTTATTTTTTTCAGTTTGCAGAGCTTCAGGGAAAAGGACAGTTTTAATTCTCAAATGATTCTAAGTCAGAAGCTGGGAGAAAAATCAAAGTGTTAGTTTGAAGAGTGGTAGCCAGGCACTGGAGGATACTAAAAGAAATCAGAATCAAGGGGCGCCTGGGTGGCTCAGTCATTAAGTGTCTGCCTTTGGTTCAGGTCATGATCCCAGGGTCCTGGGATCAAGCCCCACTTCGGGCTCCCTGCTCGGTGGGGAGCCTGCTTCTCCCTCTCCCACTCCCCCTGCTTGTGTTCCCTCTTTTGCTGTGTCTCTCTCTGTCAAATAAATAAATAAAATCTTTAAAAAAAAAAAAAAGAGCTTTTCTGCCCATGGACACTGCAGAGTAAGCATCGTTAAAGTCTCCCCTCCCACGGCTGTCATGTCTAAGTCAGAGTCTCCCAAAGGGCCTGAGCAGCTGCGGAAGCTCTTCATCGAAGTTTGAGCTTTGAAACAACCGATGAGAGTCTGAGGAGCCATTTTGAGCAATGGGGAACGCTTACGGACTGTGTGATAATGAGAGATCCAAACACCAAACGCTCCAGAGGCTTTGGGTTTGTTACGTATGCCACTGTGGAGGAGGTGGATGCAGCCATGAACGCAAGGCCACACAAGGTGGATGGAAGAGTTGTGGAACCAAAGAGGGCTGTCTCAAGAGAAGATTCTCAAAGACCTGGTGCCCACTTAACTGTGAAAAAGGTTTTTGTTGGTGGCTTTAAAGAGGACACTGAAGAACATCATCTAAGAGATTATTTTGAACAGTATGGGAAAATTGAAGTGATCGAGGTCATGACTGACCGAGGCAGTGGCAAAAAGAGAGGTTTCGCTTTTGTAACATTTGATGACCATGACTCTCTAGACAAGATTGTCATTCAAAAATACCATACTGTGAATGGCCACAACTGTGAAGTAAGGAAAGCCCTATCTAAGCAAGAGATGGCTAGTGCTTCATCCAGCCAAAGAGGTCGAAGTGGTTCTGGAGACTTTGGTGGTGGTCGTGGAGGTGGTTTTGGTGGGAATGACAACTTTGGTCGTGGAGGGAACTTCAGTGGTCGAGGTGGCTTTGGTGGCAGTCAAGGTGGTGGTGGATATGGTGGCAGTGGGGATGGCCATAACGGATTTGGTAATGATGGAAGCAACTTTGGAGGTGGCGGAAGCTATAATGATTTTGGCAATTACAACAATCAATCCTCAAATTTTGGACCCATGAAAGGAGGAAATTTTGGAGGCAGAAGCTCTGGCCCCTATGGTGGTGGAGGCCAATACTTTGCCAAACCACGAAACCAAGGAGGCTATGGTGGTTCCAGCAGCAGCAGCAGTAGCTACGGCAGTGGCAGAAGGTTTTAATTACTGCCAGGAAACAAAGCTTAGCAGGAGAGGAGAGCCAGAGAAGTGACAGGGAAGCTACAGGTTACAACAGATTTGTGAACTCAGCCAAGCACGGTGGTGGCAGGGCCTAGCTGCTACAAAGAAGACATGTTTTAGACAATACTCATGTGTATGGGCAAAAAACTCAAGGACTGTATTTGTGACTAATTGTATAACAGGTTATTTTAGTTTCTGTTCTGTGGAAAGTGTAAAGCATTCCAACAAAGGGTTTTAATGTAGATTTTTTTTTTTTTGCACCCATGCTGTTGATTGCTAAATGTAATAGTCCGATCATGATGCTGAATAAATGTGTCTTTTAAAAAAAAAAAAAAGAAAAATCAGAATCAAGTCCAGTTTATAATGAATAGTATTAAAATCTAATAGCTACAAAGATGTGCTATTGAAACATGTTCTTTCTATAATCACCCTCATTTTTACCAAAAAGCACCAAATTATTACTAATTTCTTTGCAAAATAAATCCAGTTTTAATAAACTTGGCCTTATTACTTACACAAGCAGAGCAAGAATAGTGATTGACCAAATAAGGTTTTTAAAATGCTTTGCTGGAACTTTTTTTTTTTTTTAAGATTTTTTATTTGAGAGAGTGAGCGAGAGAAAGAGAGAACACAAGCTGGGGGGAAGAACAGAGGGAAAGGGAGAAGCAGACTACCTGCTGAGCAGGGAGCCCAATGTGGGGCTTGATCCTGGGACTCTGGGATCATGACCTGAGCTGAAGGCAGACGCTTAACCTACTGAGCCACCCAGGTGCTCTTGGAACTTTTGTATCAGGAATTTTAGATTGAACTTTTAATAGCCTCTCAAGGCCAGAAGCCAAACCAAATTCTTGCTGTCAGATTTGCCTGCAATACCTATAGATTTAGGTGAATTCCTCTTCTTGAGGTCCCCAAAATATTCTGAGGTTCCTGTAACCTGCCAGGAAGTGACATTCCTTACTCACCTGGTAAGTCTGCTGGGAACTCTGCAAGCAAGATAGCAGGCCAACATTTCCAAGGGACTTTATTGGCTCCAGAAAGTCAACCTTAGTTCCTTAAAGTTGTCTGGTCATATCTGAGTCTATGCATGTCTCTCTCAAATATGACATTCCAGTCAAACTCCTGGTAAAATAACCAATGTTTCCAATGGTGTCCTGTTACAAGGAGAACAGATTCTTATTGAACTTATGCACATGATTATAACTGCCCTGAAAGAAAGAATACTCACTGAGAGTTTCTGAATTTTGGAGGGTTTTAGGTAGAAAGAAAAGATAAATGTTTCAATTTGTTCACAAAGGTGTATTTTATCATATTTCTGTAAGTCATAGGTATCTTAAGAGAAAAGGTTTCCTTAAATCTGGAAGAGTAGACTTTAAAGGACCAGTAATGTTTCTCTTGATCTCAGGGTCATGAGTTCAAGCCCCACGTTGGTCTCCATGTTGGGCATGGAGCCTACTTAAAAAATAAATAAATAAATAAAAGACCAGTAATGTTCTAAACAAGAGTCATAAAAATCATAATAATCTTCCTCAATTCATTCAGTCCCATCTTATTAATTCTTGTTCTGTTTGAATGCAGTTTTCCCACTACTGGAAATTCTTACTCAGCTTAGTTTTATGATCTAAAAGACATCAGAAACCTGGGTTGGTCAAAAAGTCCATTTCATAAATCTCATTAAAGATGAAACACATTTTCAAAGGCATCAGAACAATAAGTACAAATGACAAAAAGATTCAAAATGGACATGGTTAAAGATCTGATGAGAGTTCATTATAATGCAGTTGACAAACAAATCCATTTGTTTCAGTGACATACAATACATCAATAATTAGAATGTCAAGTGATGACCTTATAACAGGCCATATTAAAATTTTAGGAATTTCGGGGTGCCTGGGTGGCTCAATCGTTAAGCATCTGCCTTCAGCTCAGGTCATGATCCCAGGGTCCTGGGATTGAGCCCCGCATCGGGCTCCCTGCTCAGCGGGAAGTCTGCTTTTCCCTCTCCCACTCCCCTTGCTTGTGTTCCCTCTCTCGCTGTGTCTCTCTCTGTCAAATAAATAAAATCTTAAAAAAAATAAAATAAAATTTTAGGAATTTCATATAATTTCTGAAATAGTTATAGCATTTCAGGGTGCCCTGGTGGTTCAGTTGGTTGAGCATCTGACTCTTGATTTTGGCTCAGGTCATGATCTCAGGGTTGTGGGATTGAGCCCTGTGTCGGGCTCTATGCTCAGTGGGGAGTCTGCTTGGGATTCTCTCTCTCCCTCTCCCTCTGCCCCTCCCCCCACTCACACACACGCACGCAGTCTCTCTCTCTCAAAATAAATGAATCTTTAAAAGTAGTTATAGCATTTGCCCATACAATATAACCTAAGAAGGTTTATTGTCATTTGTTTAACAATGTTTCCCATATGACTCTTTTTTTTTAAAGATTTATGTATTTATTTATTTATTTGAAAGAGAGAGAATGAGAGAGACAGAGAGCAAATGAGAGTGGGGAGGGTCAGAGGGAGAAGCAGAGTCCCTGCTGAGCAGGGAGCCTGATGCGGGACTCGATCCCGGGACTCCAGGATCATGACCTGAGCCGAAGGCAGTCGCTTAACCAACTGAGCCACCCAGGCGCCCCCCATATGACTTAACACAGCAAATAAGCAAGCCTAATTAGTGAAAAGAATTTCATTTAGAATTCAAATCTTTGGGAAGTTCTGTTAAAAACCTCAGATGGTTTTAAAGCACATGACTAAATAGGATTACAGATCATTATAAAACTTAATATTTAATTATCTATTTAACCAACGTGGCAATGCCTAAATTCTAAAGACAAATACAAGAGGTTACCTAGTCATTAGCAAAACTTAGCTCCTTTCAATACTGAAAAGTCTTAGCTTTCTTAAGTAATCAAAGACCTGATAGAGACAAAGCATAGCAAGCATGGGTTTGTGTTTTTGTTTTGGGAGGGGTTAGATAAGAAAAACTTTGTTTATAATTTCTTCCCAAGAGCAGACCAACAATCCAAGAAAACTTTGACATTTTAACAGAGAAAAAGGCCAAATGTCAATCTTATATTAATGTACATTTAAAACTCATTCATTCCTACCTTAATTAGCCCTGATCATGCATAAAATTCATTTCCGAAGATTTCCCTTCACAAACCTACAACTCTCTTCTTCATTCAGATTTTTGTCCTTAGCCTTCTCTCTCTAAATAACCAGTCTCATTTTAGGACAAAATTACTTTCCTTTCCCTCAACAAAAATATGTTCCCATGCCTCATACCTTTCTCATCAAAAATACATCTTACTTTCCTTACATACAGAGTTGGTTTCTTTATTATTTTCTAGCAGTCTCAAATATTTATCAGAATTCTTAATGGTTAGAAACCTTAATTTCTGCAGTGCCTGGGTGGCTTAGTCGTTAAGCGTCCGCCTTCGGCTCAGGTCATGATCCCAGGGTCCTGGGGTCGAGCCACGCATGGGGCGCCCTGCTCCGCGGGAAGCCTGCTTCTCCCTCTCCCACCCCCCTGCTTGTGTTCCCTCTCTCGCTGTGGCTCTGTCAAATAAATAAATAAAATCTTAAAAAAAAAAAAAAAAAAGAGTGTTTGGCTGAAGGGAGGGCCGTTGGCCGGGGCCCGCGGTACGCTGCCTCAGTGAGGGGGTCGACTATGGCCGCCAGGGCGTTGTTGCTTTTCTGGGCGCCTCTCCACCGACCAGCCCAACGCGACGTGCCATTAGCACCGCACCGATTCCTCTCGGGCTCTTGAGCGCTGCTCTGAGCAGCGTCACCCTTTAGACCAGAAAGCTGGCAGGCACTATGGGGAAGAAACAAAACAAGAAAGTGGAGGAGGTGCTGGAAGAGGAGGGAGAGGGATATGTGGTGGAAAAAGTTCTTGACCGTGGAGTGGTAAAGGGCAAAGTGGAGTACCTCCTAAAGTGGAAGGGGTTCTCAGATGAGGATAACACGCGGGAGCCAGAAGAGAACCTGGATTGCCCTGATCTGATTGCCAAGTTTCCACAGTCACAGAAAACAGCACATGAGACAGATAAATCAGAGGGAGGCAAACGCAAAGCTGACTCTGATTCTGAAGATAAGGGAGAAGAGAGCAAACCAAAGAAGAAGAAAGAAGAGTCAGAAAAGCCACGAGTCTTTGCCCGGGGTTTGGAGCCAGAGCAGATTATTGGAGCTACAGACTCCAGTGGAGAACTCATGTTCCTGATGAAGTGGAAGAATTCTGATGAGACTGACCTGGTCCCTGCCAAGGACGCCAATGTCAAGTGCCCACAGGTGGTCATATCCTTCTATGCGGAAAGGCTGACGTGGCATTCTTACCCCTCGGAGGATGATGACAAAAAAGATGACAAGAATTAACTCCCCTGAGTACCTGCCCCTGTCACATCTGACTGTGGGTTTCGAGTGGGGAGGGAAGGAGCTCTACTTGTCTTGACACCATAGAGGTGGCTTGAGAAGATGCCCTTTCAAGAGCCAGTATCATTTCTGTGCCCTACAGCAGCCCAAGTGCTTTAAAGCCTTTCCGAGCTGTGTAGTTGGCACACCCACCCCAGTGGGGCGGAAGGAAGAGAAGTGTTGTAAGGCCACCCATCCTGTACTTTGCTGAGAACGGCAAAGGGCCTTCCCTGAAGGACAGAACTTGCAGAATGGGTGTGTGGGAGAGCAAAAGATACTTTGGATCTTCAGAGCGCATCTCCACAACCCACAGCCTTCTTCCCAACAGTGTTAACTCTGCATTTTTACAGCATACCATGTGTGTAGTTTTTGGCTATTACTGGCTATTACTGGTGTATCGTTTGGGAGTGAGAGGATTGGGGGTGGGAAGGAACAGAGATGGGTAGGATCGTTTTGTTAAAATCTGGAGCCTGATTGGGGGAATGGTGAAACGATGAAAAGAACAAACTTGTGGTGATTCAGTTCTGTGTCCAGAATATTTTATCTTTTCAAAAAAATGTCATTGGCAACCTAAATGAGGACTGTGACAGACTGTTTAAAAGCTGTTTAAAAGCTGGGAATGCCCCAAACTTGTAAGCCAAGGTGTTCCCCGCCTGAGCTTAATGCTGTTCCCAACAAAGGACTAAGCTAGTTAATAAGTTACCAAAGCTGCCATTTTGGGGATGGAAACTGGTTGAAGAGGAAAAGTCTTATTGGAGTGTACACATAGGCAGATTGCTCTGTCTTAGAGGTGCTAATTCTTGAAATTGATAAGAAGACCCTTTCTTTTCCAATTATGAAGTTTTAAACATCAGCTTGTCCATCCATGCCACTGGCTGAGGTATTTGGAGAGGGGAAGAGGGTAGAAAGCGGGAGAGTAGAAAAAGACAAAGACAAAGGCCCCTGCTCTTAGGGTGGAAAACTCTTGGAGCCTGTTATTTGAACTTTGAACTCTGAAATCAATCATTGGTGGCAGGGTTCAGTCACTGACAGCACAAGTTCATTTAATCACTTCAAGAGTGGAAGGATTTCAAAAGCCCTGGTCTCAGGAGAAGATTAAACTTTCATACTGGGGCAGTGGTTCACTTTAAAACACAAAACAAAATAAAACATTTTTTTAATCCTAAGAATTAACTAATACCCAAAATGCCGTCTTGAGTCATGAGATCCGTCAGTTCTTGACATCGTCTAGACCTGCATTCTAGAACTCCATTGTAAAATCTTTTTAGGCATGTGTTAGGTTTCTGTGGAAACTTTGTTTAAATGTAAACTTCATATCACATTGTCAGTTTTTGTCTTAATAAAACTATAGAATTATAAAAAAATAAAAAAGGAAACCTTAATTTCTAGTAAAAATTAAGTAGTAACCACTTGTGAACTGTTACATCAGAATACTTTACACAAGAAATTTCTGAATACATTTCATGATTTCTAGCTAATGTGTTTTTTTATAGTATAACTTTCAGTAAAACACAAAGCATGTTTACCAAACAGAACCACGTATTCCCAGTTTCTCTGCAATAAGAAGGCAAAAGCAGACAAACCTACATTCAGTAATCAATACTCTAGTATTCTATCTTATTTGGCAAAGACCTAGATATCCGATGAATTCAACCCAATTTATCATTTAACGTAGCAACACTTCAAGTTTCAGGTTACCAAAGATTTTGAAAGGTATAAACCTTTTTATTTACTTACCCTATTTGCTCGTAACAATTACCCAGGAAAAGATCATGAGACAGACAAAATCAACCATTATTTGAAGTCATTTTTTGCCGAAAATGGCACCAGAGATGTCACGAGCTTATTTGGCCTTTAGTAAAGCTTATTAGAATAATAGTTTTATGTTTAATGCAGATACCTCTAAAGACATGTCTATTTTAATTAAACCAACAAAATAGTTTTAATGTTGAACATTTTTCCAGATCATGTAAACACGAAAAACATTTGGGTTAGTCTCTATCTTTCTGAGTTTTAGAATGTTCACTTCTTTTTTTGTTTTGTTTTGTTTTTACTTTTAATTTAAATACAAATTAAATAACATATAATGTATTATTGGTTTCAGAGGTAGAGGTAAGTGATTCATCGTCCTATATAATACCCAGTGCTCACTACATCACGTGCCCTCCTTATTAAAGTCCATCACTCAGTTACCCCATCCTCCCCTCCCCTCCAGAAAGCCTCAGTTTGTTCCTATGATTAAGAGTCTCTTATGGTTTATCTCCCTCTGTGATTTCATCTTCTTTTATTTTTTCCTCCCTTCCATTATGATCCTCTGTCTTGTTTTTTAAATTCCACAAATGAGTGAGATCATATAATAACTGTCTTTCTCTGATTGCCTTATTTTGCTTAGCATAATACCCTCTACCTCCATCCATGTTATTGCAAATGGCAAGACTTCATTCTTTTGATGGCTGAGTAGTATTCCATTGTATATATATACCACATCTTTATCCATTCATCTGTCGATGGACATCTGGGCTCTTTCCATAGTTTGGCTATTGTGGACATTGATGCTATAAACATCGGGGTGCACATACCCCTTTGGATCACTACATTTGTATCTTTGGGGTAAATACCCAGTAGTGAAATTGCTGGGTCTTAGGGTACCTCTATTTTCAATTTTTGAGGAGCCTCCATACTGTTTTCCAGAGTGGCTGCACCAGCTTGCATTCCCACCAACAGTGTAGGAGGGTTCCCCTTTCTCCACATCCCCACCAACATCTGTCATTTCCTGACTTGTTAATTTTAGCCATTCTGACTGCTGTGAGGTGGTATCTCATTGTGGTCTTGATTGTGTATTTCCCTGATGCCGAGTGATGTTGAACATTTTTTTCACATGTCTGTTGGCCATTTGTATGTCTTTGCAGAAATATCTGTTCATGTCTTCTGCCCATTTCTTGATTGGATTATTTGTTCTTTGGGTGTTGAGTTTGGTAAGCTCTTTATAGATTTTGGATACTAGCCCTTTCTCTGATAAGACATTTGCAAATATTTTCTCCCATTCTGTTGGTTGTCTTTTGGTTTTCTCGACTGTTTCCTTTGCTGTGCAAAAGCTTTTTATCTTGATGAAGTCCCAATAGTTCATTTTTGCCTTTGTTTCCCTTGCCTTTGGAGATGTATCTAGCAAGAAGTCGCTGTGACCAAGGTCACAGAGGTTGCTACCTTTGTTCTCCTCTAGGATTTTGATGGACTCCTGTCTCACATTTAGGTCTTTCATCCATTTTGAGTCCATTTTTGGGTATAGTGTAAGGAAATGGTCCAGTTTCATTCTTCTGCACGTGGCTGTGCAATTTTCCCATCACCATTTGTTGAAGAGACTGTCTTTTTTCCATTGGATATTCTTTCCTGCTTTGTTGACGATTAGTGGACCATAGAGGTGAGGGTCCATTTCTGGGTTCTCTATTCTGTTCCACTGATCTATGTGTCTGTTTTTGTGCCAGTACCATACTGTCTTGATGATGACAGCTAAGTAGTAGAGCTTGAAGTCCAGAACTGTGATGCCCCCAGCTTTGGTTTTCCTTTTCAACATTCCTTTGGCTATTCAGGGTCTTTTCTGGTTCCATACAAATTTTAGGATTATTTGTTCCAGCTCTGTGAAAAAAGATGATAGTGATTGCATTGAATGTATAGATTGCTCTAGGTAACATAGACATTTTAACAATATGTGTTCTTGCAATCCATAAGCATGGAACGTTTTTCCATTTCATGTGTCTTCCCCCATTTCTTTCATGAGTGTTCTATAGTTTTCTGAGTATAGATTCTACGGTAAGGATTGAAATCCTTTGGTTAGGTTTATTCCTAGGTATCTTATGGTTTTGGGTGCAATTGTACATAGGATCAACTCCTCAATTTCTCGTTCTTCTGTCTCATTGTTAGTGTATACAAATGCAACAGATTTCTGTGCATTTTCTATCCTGCCCCTTTGCTGAATCCCTGTAGGAGTTCTAGCATTTTTGGGGTGGAGTCTTTTGGGTTTTCCACATAGAGTATTATGTCATGTGCAAAGAGTGAGAGTTTGACTTCTTCTTTGCCAATTTGGATGCCTTTTATTTCTTTTTGTTTTCTGATTGCTGAGGCTAGGACTTCTAGTACTATGTTGAATAGCAGTGGTGAGAGTGGACATCCCTGCCATGTTCCTGAGCTTGGTTTTTCCTCATTGAGAATGATATTCACTGTTGGATTTTTTTATGTGGCTCTTATGATATTGAGGTATGTTCCCTCTATCTCTACACTGCAGAGTTTTAATCAAGAAAGGATGCTGTACTTTGTCAAATGCTTTTTCTGCATGTGTTGAGAGGATCATATGGTTCTTGTCCCTTTCTTTTATTTTTGTAGTGTATCACATAGATTGATTTGCAGATGTTGAACCACCCTTGCAGCCCATGAGTAAATCCCACTTGGTCGTGGTGAATAATCCTTTTAATGTACTGTTGGAACCTACTGGTTAGTATTTTGGTAACAATTTTTGCATCCATGTTCATCAGGGATATTGGTCTGTAATTCTCCCTTTTGATGGGGTCTTTCTCTGGTTTGGGGATCAAGGTAATGCTGGCCTCATAGAAAGAGTTTGGAAATTTCCCTTACATTTCTATTTTTTGAAACAGCTTTAGTAGAATAGGTATTATTTCTTCTTTAAATGTTTGGTAGAATTCCCCTGGAAAGCCATCTGTCCCTGGACTCTTGTTTGTGGGAGATTTTTGATTACAGCTTCAATTTCCTTGCTGGTTATGGGTCTGTTCAGGTTTTCTATTTCTTCCTGGTTCAGTTTTGGTAGTTTATATGTCTCTCGGAATGCATCCATTTCTTCCAGATTGCCTAATTTGTTGGCATAAAGTTGTTCATAGTATGTCCTTATAATTGTTTGTATTGCTTCAGTGTTGATTGTGATCTCTCCTCTTTCATTCATGATTTTATTTTATGTATTGTGTCCTTTTTCTTTCCTTTTTAATAAATCTGGCCAGGGGTCTATCACTCTTACTAATTCTTTCAAAGAACCAGCTCCTAGTTTCGTTGATCTGTTCTACTGTTCCTTTGGTTTCTGTTTCATTGATTTCTGCTCTAATCTTTATTATTTCTCCTCTCCTGCTGGGTTTAGGCTTTATTTGCTCTTCTTTCTCTAGCTCCTTTAGGTGTAAGGTTAGGTTGTGTATTTGAGACCTTTTTTATTTCTTGAGAAAGGCTTGTGTTGCTATATACTTCCTTCTTAGGACTGCCTTTGCTGCACCCCAAAAATTTTGAACAGTTGTGTTTTCATTTTCATTTGTTTCCATGAATTTTTTTTAAAGATTTTATTTATTTATTTGAGAGAGAGAATGAGAGAGAGCACAAGAGGGAAGAGGGTCAGAGGGAGAAGCAGACCCCCTGCTGAGCAGGGAGCCTGATGTGGGACTTGATCCCGGGACTCCAGGATCATGACCTGAGCCGAAGGCAGTCGCTTAACCAACTGAGCCACCCAGGCGCCCGTTTCCATGAATTTTTTAAATTCTTCTTTAATTTCCTGGTTGATCCATTCATTCTTTAATAGGATGCTCTTTAGCCTCCATGTATTTGAGTTCTTTCCAAATTTCCTCTTATGATTGAGTTCCAGTTTTAAAGCATAGTGGTCCGAAAATAGGCAGGGAATGATCCCAATCTTTTGGTACTGGTTGAGACCTGATTTGTGACCCCAGATGTGATCTATTCTGAAGGACGTTCCATGTGCACGCAGGAAAAATGTATATTCTGTTGCTTTAAGGTGGAATGTTCTGAATATATCTGTGAAGTCCATCTGGTCCAGCGTGTCATTCAAAGCCTTTATATCCTTGTTTATCTTCTGCTTAGATGATCCGTCCATTGCAGTGAGTGGGATGTTAAAGTCCCCTACTATTATTGTATTATTATCGATGTGTTTCTTTAATTTTGTTATTGTCTTATAAAATTGGCTGCTCCCATGTTAGAGGCATAAAGATTTACAATTGTTAGATTGTCTTATTGGATAGACCCTGTAATTATGATATAGTGTCATTCTTCAGTTTAAATCTAATTTGTCTGATACACAATTGTCTCCCCAGCTTTCTTTTGATGTCCATCAGCATGATAAATGGTTCTCCCCCCCCTCATTTTCAATCTGGAGGTGTCTTTGGGTCTAAAATGAGTCTCTTGCAGACAGCATATCAATGGGTCTTGCTTTTTTATCCAGTCTGATACAGTGTGTCTTTTAATTGGGGCATTTAGCCCATTTACATTCAGGGTAACTACTGAAAGATATGAATTTAGTGCCATTGTATTACCTATAAAGTCACTGTTTCTGTGTATTGATTCTATTCCTTTCTGATCTATGTTACTTTTGGGCTCTCTCTTTGCTTGAAGGATCCCTTTTAATATTTCTTGTAAGGCTGGTTTAGGTCATCACAAATTCTTTTAGTTTCTGTTTGTTCTGGAAGCTTTTTTTTTTAAAGATTTTATTTATTTATTCATGAGAGAGAGAGAGAGAGAGAAGCAGAGGGAGAAGCAGGCTCCCAAGGAGCAGGGAGCCCGATGCAGGACTTGATCGCAGGATCCTGGGATCATGACCTGAGCCGAAGGCAGACGCTTAACCATCTGAGCCACCCAGGTGCCCCTGTCCTGGAAGCTTTTTATCTCTCCTATTTTGAATGACAGCCTTAGTTTCTGTTTGTCCTGGAAGCTTTTTATCTCTCCTTCTATTTTGAATGACATTCTAGCTGGATAAAGTATTCTTGGCTGCATATTTTTCTCATTTAGTACCCTGAATATATCATGCCAGTCCTTTCTGGCCTACCAGGACTCTGCATAAGTCTGCTGCCAATCTGATGTTTCTACCTTGTAGGTTATGGAACTCTTGTTCTGGGCTGCTTTCAGGATTTTCTCTTTTTCTCTGAGATTTGCAAGTTTCACTACTGTATGTCAGGGTGTTGACCTATTTTTATTGATCTTGAGGGGGTTCCTCTGTGCCTCTTGGACTTGGATGCCTGTTTCCTCCCCCAGAGCAGGGAAGTTCTCCACTATAATTTGCTCCAACATACCTTCTGGCCCTCTCTCTCTCTTTTCTCTTCTTCTGGGATCCCAATTATTCTAATATTGTTTTGCTTTATAGTATCACTTAATCTCTGGAATTCTCCCCTTGTAATGCAGTAGTTATCTCTCTTTCTCTCAGCTTCTTTATCCTCCATCATTTTCTCTTCTATATCACTAATTCTCTCTTCTTCCTCATTTATCCTAAGCAGTTAGAACCTGCATTTTTATTGCATCTCATTAATAGCCTCTTTGATTTAGACTTGATTAGATCTTAGTTCTTTTATTTCTCCAGGAAGGGATTCTCTAGTGTCTTCTATGCTTTTTTCAAGCCCAGCTACTATCTTTATAATTGTTATTCTGAATTCTAGCTCCAACATCTTACTTATATCCATACTGATTAGGTCCCTGGTAGTCAGTACTGCCTCTTGTTCTCTTTTTTGAGGTGAGTTTTTCTGTCTTGATTCTGTCCAGAGAAGTATAGATGAAAAACAGAACAAAATACTAAAATGGCAACAATGACCCCAGAGAATTATACACTAAACAAGAGAGAACCAAAACAAAAAAAATTTTTTTTAATAAACATATAATGTATTATTTGTTTCAGGCATACAGGTTTATAATCCATTAGTCTTATATAATGTCCATCACCCAGTTACCCCATCCCACCAGCCCCCTCCCCTCCAGCAACCCTCAGTTTGTTTCCTAAGATTAAGAGTCTCTTATGGTTTGTCTCCCTGTCTGGTTTCATCTTGTTTCATGAAAAAAAAAACTTTTTTTTTAAAGAAAATGTAATCAGACAGGTGAAACGAATAGAGCAATACACTAGATCCTGTGTGTATTTTGGTCTGTTTGTTAGAAAACTAGATCCCAAAATTTAAAGAAAGAAAAATATATGTACAAAAACAAAATTAAATACAATGAAAAGGTAGAATGTAAAAATGAAAAAAGACAAAAAAAGAGAAAATGTAAGAATTTAAAAATGAAAAAAGACAAAAAAGAGAAAAAAACAAGGAATGTAAACAGACAGGTGAACAGAACAGAGCAATATACTATATACTGTGTGTATTTTCATCAGTTTGTTAGAAGATTCTACATCTCAAAATTTTAAGGAAAGAAAAACTTCTATATATACAAAAATGAAATTAAATGCATTGGATGGATAGACTGTAACTGTAAATGAAAATTAAAAATGGACTTTAAGCAAAAAAGAAAAAAGAAGAGGAAAGAAAAAAAACACAAGAGAATATGATCAGACAGGTGAAGAGAACAGAGCCATATACTAGATTCTGGGTGTATTTTGGTCTAAGAAACTACATCCCAAAAATATAAAGAAAGAAAAAGAAAAATATATATATATATACACACAAAAATAAAATTAAATACAATGAAAGGATAGAATGTAATGTAAAAATAAAAATTAAAAAAAGATTTTTAAAAAGAGTTGATAAAATAAGGAATTAGTTGAAAAAGGAAAGAGGGGAAGAATTAAAATTTAAAAACTAAAGAATCGTGGGGGAAAAAACCATGAACTCTATATGAACCGCATATGCTATATTCCCCTAGCACTGGAATTTTGCAGTTCACTATGATTGGTAAACTTGGTCTTGGCTGGATATTCTAGCTGATCTTCTGGGAGAGGGGCTTGTTGCTCTGATTCTCAAGTGTCTTTGCCCTGGATGGAGCTGCACCACCCTTGCCAGGGTCCAGGCTAATTAATGTGCCCCTGATTGCTCTATGTGGCTTTTTTCCCTGAAGGTTTTCTGTGCTGCTTTACAGGTTGAGAGTGAAAATGGCAGCCTCCCAATCTCTGGCCCTGGAGCCAAAACCTCAGGGCCCCACCCCTCAGTGCACCCTCAGAGAAAAGCGGTCAATCACTCCTGTCTCCCTGAGCTCCATCAGCACTCCATGCTCACCTGGCCTGTGACCACGAGTGTTTCTATCTCAGGCACACGACCCTGTGTCAAGTTTCCAAACCCTGCAGACTCCTGTGGTGAGCTCCCACACCGCTCCTCTCTGGGGAGGAAGGGGGGACCTTACTGTTTCTGCCATTTGTTGGGCCCCTGCTCAGAGAGCAGTCGCCTGACCATGCCATGGTTTGTGGTTTATGGCAACCCCAAGCTGAAAGCTCTCTCCTGGGCTCGCTGATCACAGCCAGCTGCCCCACTCCAATACCTGGGAACTCTGCTGCACTCAGGCACCCCTGGTCTTCCTGTGCCCCCAGGGATCCTGGGACCACACTGTCCCATCTAGGATTCTACCCCTGCTTCATCACCTGAGCACCTTTCAGGCAGGGATGTCCCTCCCCGGAGCAGACTTGTAAAAGTTCTGATTTTGTGCTCTGCTCTTCTATCACTTTCCGGTAGCCGGCTCACAGAGGCTCCCTCCCCCCACAGTTTATCTTCCCATATATTGCCTCAGATTCACTTCTCTGCACCTCTTACCTTGCAGTAAGTGGTCACTTTTCTATTTGCAGAGTTGCAGCTATTCTTTTCTTCAATCTCCAGTTGAGTTCACAGGTGTTCAGAATGATTTGATAGCTCTCTAGCTGAATTCCTGGGACCAGATGAAACTAAGCTCTGCTATTCCTCTGCCATCTTGGACTCTCCCCTACTGAGAATGTCCAGTTCTTATAGACACTTGCTTTAAGCCAATTAAATAGAGCTCTTTTACAAATTAATTTTAGCAATACCATCCGGAGGTAGAAAAGAATCTCACATTTATAACACATGTGGACACATATAAACAAACAAGATGCAAACAAAATCTAGCCTTTGTTTCATTAATATTTGTGGAGAGGACATTAAAGACCCAATTTCCAAATATCTCCGTTTTATTAAAACAAATCAAATTGCAAGATAGCATTATAATTATGGATCCGTGAACTGGTCATTTCCTCTTTTCCAATATAACAACATAACATAGCTTGTCCAAAGATGCCAAAAGCTACAGCAACAAATAAACAAAATGAGGCCCAGAATACCTCTGTGAGTGTTGGTTCCTCTCAAAAGCCAAGGGCTTCCCCGACTCAACCAAATAGCTTCCTACTTTCTGGTTGCTTAATCTTACAGCCCTCTTTCTCTAATTGTGTGCACAAGAAAAATAATTTTGGGGGGGAAGGGTGCCTGGCTGGCTCAGTTGGTAGATTATGCAACTCTTGATCTAGGTGTTGTAAGTTCAGGCCCTACATTGGGTGTAGAGATTACTTAAAATAAAATAAAATCTTAAAAAAAAACTAATTTAGACATGTCAAAAGGACCCCATTTGGGCCATCCGATATAAATTTACCATGGGGCACCCTGGGTGGCTCAGTCAGCTGGGCATCCAACTCTTGGTCTTAGCCCAGCTCTTGTCTCAGGGTCTTGATCTCAGGGTTGTGAGGTCAGCGCCATGTAGTTAAAAAAAAAAAAAAAAAAGTTTCCTGCTTGAATAAGCACTTGCAAGTAGAGGCTCCATATATGTAGTACATATGGCTTGCCGGAGTTCCTGTGGGTGGTTGTTGGTTTTCTGGGAGCTGTTTGGCTTTTAAAACACAATTCCCTACTCATTTGGTTTCCATTTAGGATTAAGGCTTGAGCAAAATCTAAGGATGTTGAGTGTGATGGATCAAGAGGGTAGTGCTTGCAAGTATCACTTCCAAATAGCCATAATACACTCTCTTATGTGTCTCAGTTTCTCCCAGGGAGCTCTAAGACCATTGAGGGGGCTGGGGCGCCTGGGTGGCTCAGTCAGTTAAGCATCTGACTCTTGATCTCAGCTCAGGTCTTGATCTTAAGGGTTGTGAGTTCAAGCCCCATATTAGGCTCCATGCTGGGTGTGGAGCCTACTTAAAAAAGAGAGATAAAAGACCACTGAGTGGGGCTAGAAGCACTGGGTGATCAATCTTATGTGTGTGTCCCCAGATGAGCCAATCACTAATTACCTTATGAGATGGGAAATCCCTATGGGACCCCTACACATCCCAAGGAATACCCTCAGACACTTCCACTGGGCTTTCAGTCTCTTGAAAGTGTAGGCCAGAAGGAGCAAGCGTCCCTCTTCTTCAGAGCTGAGTGATTCAGTCTCTCATATTTCTAGCCAGAAAATTTACTCAAGCCTTATATTAATAACATCAATTAGTATAATGTCAAATTAAAACAACCTACCTATAACACCAACCTCTCTAGATTATTCCTACTTGGAGAACATTACCGGTGAGCCTTAACAGCTTGAATAAAAGTCAGGACTGTTAAGTTGAGGGTGTCTGGATATCAGCAGAACTCACCAGATACAACTGTGAGATGCTAAGAAGCTGGAGGAGCACAAAGGGCCCCTGCTGATACCAAGCATCAGGCCTGGAGGACCCCCCAGATGTTTCTCAGGCTAGCTGCTCTGATATCCTGCCCACTATGCCAAGAAATGCCCATGCAAAATGAACAAAACTTTTTAAAAATTTTATTTATTTTTTTTAAAGATTTTATTTATTCATTTAATTGACACAGAGAGAGAGACAGCGAGAGAGGGAACACAAGCAGGGGGAGGGTCAGAGGGAGAAGCAGGCTTCCCATGGAGCAGGGAGCCCGATGCGGGGCTCGATCCCAGGACCCTGAGATCATGACCTGAGCTGAAGGCAGTCGCCCAACCAACTGAGCCACCCAGGCGCCCCACTTTTTAAAAATTTTAAAGAGAAAAGAAAAGTTTCGTTCGAGCCCAAGTTAGGGCAGCTGCCCAGGAAACACAGTCTTCACAGGGAAGGAAGTGCTCTGTAGAATGAATAGTTTTTACAGGGTTATATACTTTTTTTTTACATCTTGTAAAAGCTCAAAAGATTATAGATTAGCATATAGGGAGGAATCACAAGTCTTATCACAAAGGAATGCAGGGAGTAGAAGTATTGATTGATATCTCAGGACAACACAGTTTTCCTTTAGGCTACTCATTCACAAAGCAGTGTAAAATCCATGGGTGGTTGGGCCATAAAGCAGGCCTTCGGTTGGAACAAAGTTTATGTACAGTCATGCTGACTTGGAAAGAAATCTAAACTGGCATCCCTTGTATATCAGGCCCTTAGAGAGTTTTTCTCTCATCACTGCAAATTTCTGCTTCAAGAAAACGTGCAGTATTCAACAGTGGTGGAGTGAATTCTTTCCATGGAATGGCATCTTGGCTGGTAGGTGAGGCTGAACTGACCAAACTAAAAGACAGGCTTGGAGCTTGTCTCTCCCCCTTTCCCTGCAGCTGGACCATCCGAAGCTTTAGTCAGACTACTGGCTCTTCTATTCACTAGAGACTTAGATGAATCAGGAGGGAGAAACAACCTCATGAAGTGATAGCATCTCCTCCTGCCTGCCTGCCTCCCTCCCCAGTGTCTACCTTTCAGGCAGAAGAAGAGGGCATCACTGTTCTCTACCCCTACCATCCCCCTGCACTACCATATCCCCCAAGGAGGAGGATCACCAATTCCTGGTAAGGCAAGAATTTGACAAAAAACCCTGAAGAATGTCCTTCACTGTGCAGCAGAGCTGGGAGAGAACCAGCAGTACCTGGCCTTCAAAGACAACACAATTTGAACAACTTAGATCTCTCCTATTGCTTCATTTGGATAGCTCTCAAAAAGAGCACTAACAACTAAAGGCTGAATTATTCTACTAACATGTGGAAAGAAAGTATGAAAGCCAGGACATCTCTGTATCAATCAGTCCATATCTAGTTCAGGTTAAGCCAGGAATCATGCCACTCTGACCTCTGCTTCCATTGTCACATCTCTGACCCTCCTATGTCCCCCCTTCTTGAGTGAAGTGGATCCAGATGGATAAGCCAGGTTAATCTTCCTCCACATTTAAAAATGTTTAACTTCATTACATCTGCAAAGTCCTTTGGGCCACATAACGTAACATATTCACAGGTTCTGGGCATTAAATGGTGGACATTTGGGGGAGGGGGCTTTATTCTGGCTACTATAAAGACCGTATCATTGTGAAAATGAACCAAGATGACAGCAAGAGCAACTCCACAGAGAAGAAGCCTCTTACCAGCTTATTCATGAACTTGGCATTGAGATGTCAAAGGGAGGCCATTAAGGGTCCAAGCACCATTGGAGAACTAATCAGAGGCACTACAATAGCTATTAGATGAGTCAAGAGACACACCTGACTGGAGAAATAGGAAAAGTGGGGCATGCAGCAGAGACTGAGGGATCCCTAAAGAAAGTTCAATTGGCAATTTTATTGTTAAAAACTTTGAGATCTGTGAGTGGAACAAATCCAATGAAGAATGTTGGTTTCTCCTAGAAATCAGCAAAAATCATGCAAATAACTGGATTTGAAATCCTGGTCAAGATATGGACTTTCAACTGTCAGATACCAACAGAGATGATGGTACCAAAGATAAGCATCAAAGATCAAAGAGCCCTGTGGCTAGGCAAACAAGACATCAAACCATGGCAAGTTTCAACAGTAATATTTACAACATTCCAAGGGCTAGATTTAAAGATGGTTCAAAACAGCAAAATTCAGCAGAAGAATCCTTCCCAATCTTAGGAAGATTAGAAATGGAATTGAGGGTGGAACAATATGCAAGTCCTAAGTTGAGTGCAACTTAGTTGAGTGCAACTTAGCATGTAGAGCAACAGGTTTAGGACTTGCTTATTGTCAGGCAAACCAAGCAGGAAGTAGTGAATTCAGCAAAAGGAGGAAGAACCATTTAGAGAAGTACATGGTTGGAAAAAACAGTGCTAGAATTAATATTACAGTGAGAAATACAATCCAAAGACTAGAGCCAATAAGGTTATGATCTACTTTAAATAACCAAAGTTGTTCACCAACTCAAGAACAGAGTGACTCTTCATTCTGAGGAATATAACTCACGTAGGGGAACTAAATCTTTACACAACTTTAGGTCTTGCAGGTCTATAATGAGGCAGCTAGAGAACACAGAAGTACTCTATTCCTTAATTCAAAACTTGAGTCAAGTACAGCAATGGAAAAAGAAGAACCCAGTGCGTCACAGCTGCTACCAACTCTGTCCAAGTATCACACTAGACTGTCAAGTTAAAAAAAAAAAGGCATTCAGCCTGTAGAAAGTAAAGATTAGGATAGCATTACAAATGGGTCGCCTCCAGAGGAAGGTGCACAGAAAATACAAACAGCATTGAAAGCAGCAGTGGGATCGGGCTCCCTGCTCAGCGGGGAGTCTGCTTCTCCCTCTGACCCTCTTCCCTCTCGTGCTATCTCTCATTCTCTCTCTCTCAAATAAATAAATAAAATCTTAAAAAAAAAAAAAAGAAAGAAAGCAGCAGTGGGGGCTTTCATCAAATCATTCCTTGTTCAGAACCAACAGGTCCTGGCGCCTCTGACAATTCCTATGCATAGGACTTCCGAGAATGGATTTAGCAAGACCTATATCCATGGATTTTATGTCAATTTTCAGTCAATCATGACTGGGATTGGAGAAATGAGCTCTCTAACGGAAACCAAATCTTGGTCACAGATTCAAAGGAATGTCAGCAGTGACTAGAAATGTGCCCAGAACTTGAATGACTTGGGGTCAGTTATTCAGAGGGGCCAATGCAAGGTGATTCCTCTTAAGACAGGCACACCCGGAAGGCAGCACTGAAATGCAAGGTGAAAGAAAGACTGCCTCAACTCTTTCCAACATAGTGAGAACAGAGGGGACAGAGAGAAGTCACAATGTAGTGGAAACTGAACTTACCTATTCCTAGCTTTGCCTACTTGGTTTTACTAAATGATGATGGTGGTGGTGATGATGATGATCATGGTGATGATGGTGGTGGTGGTGATGGTGATGATGATGGTGGTGGTGATGATGATGATGGTAGTGATGATGATGGTGGTGGTGGTGGTGGTGATGGTGATGGTGGTGGTGATGGTGATGATGATGATGGTGGTGGTGGTGGTGATGGTGATGGTGGTGGTGATGGTGGTGATGATGGTGGTGGTGGTGGTGATGATGATGGTGGCGGTGGTGGTGGTGATGATGATGGTGGCAGTGGTGGTGGTGGTCACATGCAGGGTTGAATCAAAGAGCAGACTGACAATCTTTCCATTGAGAACTAGGGGTACACCAACACTCAGGTGAATTAAGTAAAATCTGCATTGTTTCAGTGACTGGCACAAGCCAAGCACAGGCAGTGACCTCAAATGCATGAATCTCATGGCCTCATGATGCTTATTAGCTCTCAGAGAGCTGCATGTTTGCAGCCTGCTTTAGGATCCAAGATAGCTAATGAGGAATGAAGAATCAGGATCTCCTGGAAAACTGCATTTCAGTATAACTGAATTAGAAGCAATCTTGAGTGTGTGCACATGTATGCATGTGTACACGCGCTGGGAGATAATCAGATAGAAAATGTGACAGCTTGTAATCTGAGCTAATTTTAACAAGTTAAAAAACACTCATATAAAAATTTTAAATGTAAATGTTAAGTTATCTTTAAAAGTAGCACATTTAATACTGTTAGGTAGTAGTTGAACAACATTGTAAATGTACTAATGCCATTGGATTGTACACTTCAGAATAGTTAGTTCCTGGGGCGCCTGGGTGGCTCAGTCAGTTAAGCATCTGCCTTTGGCTTGGGTCATGATCCTAGGGTCCTGGGATTGAGTCCCGAGTCAGGCTCCCTGCTTAGTGGGGAGTGTGCTTCTCTCTCCCTCTGCCCCTCCCCCTGCTTGTGCTCTCTCTCTCAAATAAATAAAATCTTTAAAAAAAAATAACATGTTAAAAAAATAATAACTACATGTTATGTGAATTTTACTTCAATTTAAGAAAAATACTGGTAAAACCAAATGACATTTTAAATGTTTTTAAGTCTCTGTTATGCTACGCCCTTCTGAATATGCAAAATTGAGTAGTTTAAAATATAATATTATTATTATTATTAGTGGTTAATTTCATTTACTTCTCAAAATTTCACAGGCTTTGGAAAATATCCAGAAGAAATGTATCTCTCAATAAATCTTTTTTTTTTAAAGATTTTATTTATTTATTTGACAGAGAGAGACAGCGAGAGAGGGAACACAAGCAGGGGGAGAGGGAGAGGGAGAAGCAGGCTTCCCACAGAGCAGGGAGCCCTACAGGGGGCTCGATCCCAGGATCCTGGGATCATGACCTGAGCCGAAGACAGACACTTAACGACTAAGCCACCCAGGCACCCCCCTCTAAATAAATCTTTCAATAGTTTTCAAATTTTTTTATTTTAAAATAATTTCAAACTTACAGAAATGTGAAAAATTAAAAATGGAGTCAAGAGCCAGGCTCATCTATTTTTGCTAATAATGCTTTCTCCAAATGGAAAGGAAAATGAGAAGACATTCAGATGGGAATAACATTTGTCAAATAACATTTGACTATAATGAAATGTCACATTAGGCTCCCTCTCCTCCTGTTTTTTCCTTAATGAAAATTACATCAAAGTGAAGTCTTGGGGTGGGCACCTGGGTGGCTCAGTCGATAAGCATCTGCCTTCAGCTCAGGTCATGATCCCAGGGTCCTGGGATCCAGCCCCGCATCGGGCTCCCTGCTCCGCGGGAAGCCTGCTTCTCCCTCTCCCACTCCCCCTGCTTGTGTTCCCTCCCTTGCTGTGTCTCTCTCTGTCAAATAAATAAATAAAATCTTAAAACAGAAAAAAGTGAAGTCTTCATCAATTATAATGCTTCTGAAAAAGGACTCAGAAGAAAACATTTCTTTTATTAAAAAAGCGTCTGGGTGGCTCAGTTGGTTAGGTGACTGCCTTCGGCTCAGGTCATGATCCTGGAGTCCCTGGATTGAGCCCCGCATCGGGCTCCCTGCTCGGCAGGGAGTCTGCTTCTCCCTCTGACCCTCCCCCCTCTCATGTGCTCTCTCTCTCATTCTCTCTCTCTCAAATAAATAAAATCTTAAAAATAAAATAAAATAAAATAAAATAAAATAAAATAAAATAAAATAAACCCTTGAACAACATAGGGGTTAGGGGAGATACTCCAATGCAGTTGGAAATCTATGGATAACTGTTGACCCCCCCAAAACTTAACTACTAATAGCCTATTGTTGCAGAAGCCTTACCAGTAACATAAACAGCCAATTAACATGTATTTTGTATGTTATATTATATACTGTACTCTTATAATCAAGTAAGCTAGAGAAAAGAAAATGTTATTGAGAAAATCATATGGAAGAGAAAATACATTTACAGTACTCTATGTATCGAAAAATATCTGCATATAGGTGGACCCGTGTAGTTCAAACCCACGTTGCTCCAGAGTCAAATGTATTTGAATAATGTAAAAGTAGCATTAAGAGAACTCTTTTTTTTTGGCTTATAATTGTTATTCTGGCCAACACTCCAAACCACAGATGTGAAACAATGTCTAACCAAAGGAAACGGCTTCCTCCTGTAGGTTACGAATGGGGCATCCCTCAAACCATGTCAGCTGAACACATTTATACCACTGCCTCTGCTTTCAGAGTTCACAAAAGCCAGGGGAACCTTGAATTCTCTCATGAGATCTCAAGAGTCAGGTATAACAAGTGCCCCTTAACAATGGAGTAGAATATTTCTGCTCAAGTCTCAAATAGTATGAAGTGGCTGCCCATTTGAGGGGGTGATTCTCTTTGGAAGCCACAGAAACTGAGTGACCTGGAAGAGATGCAGGGGGTGTTCCTGAACTGAAATTGTGCTCCCAAAACTCAAATGTTGAGGGGCGCCTGGGTGGCTCAGTCGGTTAAGCGTCTGCCTTCAGCTCAGGACATGATCACAGGGTCCTGGGGTCGAGTCCCACATCGGGCTCCTTGCTCAGCGGGGAACCTGCTTCTCCTTCTGCCTGCCGCTCCCCCTGCTTGTACTCTC
Source organism: Zalophus californianus (assembly GCF_009762305.2). Lineage (NCBI taxonomy): Eukaryota > Metazoa > Chordata > Mammalia > Carnivora > Otariidae > Zalophus > Zalophus californianus. Next base: position 209,734,258 of record NC_045595.1, on the reverse strand, counting down.
TTTCTTTCTCTCAAATAAATAAACAAAACATTTTTAAAAAATTCAAATGTGGAAACCTAACCCCCATTGGGATGATATCTGGAGTGGGGGGGGCCTTTGGGAGGTGACTAGGTCATGTGGCTGGAGCCCTTGTGAATGGGATTAGTGTCCTTATAAAGAGACCCCAGAGAGCTGCTATCCCCTTTCTTCCAAGTTGAGGACACAGAGAGAACACAGCCATCTATGAACCAGGAAGCAGGTTCTCACCAAATATGGAAATTACCAGAGCCTTGATCTTGGACTTCCCAGCCTCTAGAACTGCGAGAAATAAATGTCTGTTGTTTATAAGCCACCCAGTCTATGGTATTTTGCTACAACAGCTGGGACAGATTAAGAAGCTTCCTTTCCATGTTTGGAAAGGCAAGATTCACCTGTGGGCAGAAAAGAATAACATGACCAATTTGTAGCTGGCTTAGTGTTTTTTCTAAAATAGCAATATGGGCTATGGACTGCCAAACAGAAAGCTCATAATAACAATAATTCCAATTATCTTAGCTAATAATAATTATTTTATATAGTCATGCCATAAAGTTTGCAACCAAGCTGGAAACCTACACTGCATGGTGACTTCTATGACTATGGGTCATCTTAGGGCTCTCTGTGTTCTGGCATTTCTAGCCAACTCATTCAGCATAGTGGCCATCCAAAGCTCTGCATGGGGCCCAGTAGTTTTGCTCTCCTCTGCTTCTCTTGCATCTCACCCTTCCGCAACAGCTTGGATATCCAACAGAGCGGTGGGCAGTAGACATTCGCAGTTCCGATCAACATCTCCCTTATACCTGCTCTTGCTCACAGGCTCATCTCACACCTACCGCAGTTTATCTTCTGTCTTCACTCCCTGGACACACTAGCCCAGAGACGGCTTCTGGAGACACAGTGTAATGCAGCACAGCACAGTGGGGGCTGGAACACGTTCTCAGTTCCTCCCCTGCCTTCCACTTTCTAACTTCAACCTGGTTTCTGTCCTACCACTCACTGAACCTGCTCCATCAGGACAATCGGTGACATCATACGTTGTCAATGTAGGGGGCACTTTACAATCTCCATGTGCCCTCTCCACGGTCCTGCACACCTCTTCTTTCATCCCTCGCTGGGTGAATTGCTCCCCAGCCACACAGCCTGGTGGACACACATGATTCTCAGCCCATTGCCCATCTTGTCCTTCCTAACAGAGCCCTTGTTTTGCTCAGGTATCCATTCCCTCCACTCCTGGCCCTACCTCCAACTCCAAGGGTGGGTCTGATTTGATCTAAGGGTGTCCCGTTCCCCTTGCATGTGACCCAATTCTGGCCAAGAAGTAAAGGCAATCGAGAGAGGGCTTCTGGGAAAAGAGACATTCCTTCTCTGGCTGTTATAAATCTGGATGTGATGAGTGGAATCCCACCTCCAACTGAGGATGAAGCCAACTCAGAAAGGGGTACAACAAAAGAGAGAAAAGAGCCCAGACTGTGAGAACACAGGAAGCTGCTGAATCTTCCAGTCCAGAACATTCTGCTGTGGGAGACAGTCCATTTCCTTACTGCTTATGCTAACTGGGTTTCTATTGCTCATGGGCAAAAGCCTCTCTCCTCTCCCTCGCCCCAGCCCACTAAGAGTCCTGTCAGTCCGCCCCCCCCAACAAAAGATATCCCAAATCCCTCCCTCCGGGGAACTCCTTCCCCACAGCCAACGTTCGTTGGCTAGACTGCTTTACAAGGTCTCATCTGGTCTCACGTCTTCTGGCAACAACTGACCTCACGTGTTCACCTGACCTCACCCCCCACTCGGGAGTCCAGACCAATGACGTCAGTGCTCACGGCAGCCCTTCCCTGCTTCCTCACCGCCCCACACATCCTCACCATGGCCTGCTTCTCTACCCACATTTCCCTTCTTCAAACACACCAAGGCTGATCCTACCTCAGGACCCTTATACTAGCTGCTTCCTCTGTCCTAAAGCCTTCTCCGTCAGAGCCACCAGAGGCCCCGGACATCTTACCCTTCACTTCTCTCCCCGGAGGCCCTCCCCGACTATCCCATCAAGAGCAGCCCCATTCGGCATACCTCCAGCATGCTCCATATCGTGACACTTTTCCTTCCTTCAAGGCATCATCGCTATGTCAAAGTATCTTGTTTACTTCATCGTACTCCCACTAGAATGAGAACCCCATGAGGACAGGTGGCTCGACTCTTGTGTTCACAGCTACATCCCCAGCACCTAGGACACCTGACACGGGGGAGGCAAACTGCTCACTATTATTGATTTCACCCTCTCAGTTTCCCTCGGAACCCTGCCTATCACCAGCAGTTCTGCCTTAGATTAGGCTCGGGATTCTCCTCTCTAGAAATCCTCAATCACCCTGCACCATCAACCAGCCTGCATGAGTGCATGATTTTCCAAAATGGGGCACGTGAACCCCAGTGTGAAGTGGTGGTGAGGATACTTGTGTGAGTGTATACGAAGATCTTGAGGGATCTTGAGGAATTTTTAAAATGCTGTTTCCACGTGGTTATCCAACAGTCTGGATCATCTAGCATAGATTCTGACTTTTGATCAAACACTGCCTAGTTTTAGTGCCTGTGTTGGGTGACTTATCCGTCTGCCTGCCTTTGTACATTATATGAAAGGAATCACACTATGTATTCTTTTGGATTTGGCATCTTGCTTTCAACATTGTGTTTGCGAGATTCACCCACACCGCTCTGTGTAATTGTAGATAGCTCTTTGTCATGGCTGATAGTCTTCCACTCACTCATCCACTCTCCTGTTGATGGGCATTTAGGTTACTGCTGGCTGGGCCTATGAAAATAGGTCAGCTATGAATATTCTACTTCATATCTTCTGGTGAACAGATGTAGGCAATTTTGTTGGGTATATTTCTAGGAGTGAATTACTGAGCCATAGAGTACTTGCTTACCTTTAAACGATACTGCCAGGTGGTTTTCCTATTGAGTTCCAGTTTTCACATGCTTATGTTGGCCAATTAAAAAAAATGTCTGGTCCAAAGCAAACATCGTAGGCCACCAGTTTGTCACCTCTGGACTACTGCATCTTTAATTCTCATGGGAGAAAGTTCTTTATAAGGTAACTTCAGATCTCAGCCCGTCATTCCCTTATTAGGACCTTGCAATGTCTTCTTGGATAATGGCCAAACCCCTTAGCCTGGCATAAAATGCCTTCTGCAGGTTGCCTTTCTCTTTCTGCCTCTTTTCTCTAAATGTCACTGTCCATTCTCCATGTACCCATCACTGCCACTTAGCAGGCCCTGGAGGACTATCACATTCCAGTACGTCTGCATGCCCTGGTCTGCGCTGTCCCCCGGCCTGTGGCTTCCCCCTTTCCCTTGCTAGGACAATGTGGGTGCCTTGTCTTTCCTCTAAACTACCACCCAGAGTCCTTGCCATACATGTCCTGTCTGTTGTCTCTCTACCCCAGGGCCTAACGTAATGCCTGGCACAGGGCAGGTGCTCAGTGTATGTTTGTGCGACAAACTCAGTCATTCTCTGATTTTTTTTTTTTTTTTGGTAATGCATATAGGATTGAGGAAATAAAAAGGATAAATTTTAATCTTACCCTGCTCCCAGATGTTCTCCACAGTGCACCACTGGCACCACTTTCTTGTGACTTCTTCCTGAGTTACACAATGAATGTATAACTTTATACTCAATATAGCTATATATTCCGTAGGCACCATGTAGAAAATAAGGCAGAAAACAGAGATGGGGAGGTGCAATTTTAAACCGAAAGGTCAGGACAGGCCTCACTGAGAGGGTGAAATTTGCGCAAAAACCCGAATGAGGAAGAAAAGCCACACTGGTCTGAGGCAGAGGGAACAGCAGGCGCCAAGGCCCTGAGAAGCAGGGGTGCCAGGCCAGGTTGAGAACGGGAGGGGGAAACAGAAGGAGCAGCGACGAAAATCATTGAACTGGGCCAAATTGCAGGGGGCTTTATAAGCCATTCTAGGACTTCGACTTCCATGAATCTGAGAAGGGAAGACGCTAGTTACTGAGATCAGGAGGTGCAACATCTGACTAGCGGTTTTCGAAATTCACTTCCTCAGTAAAGAGCTGCCTCATCTTTCTTTGGTGTAGCTGTTACATTATGCGAAGGTTCCATAGTTTATCCGGGCCTCTCAAATGAGGGACATTTGATCTGTTTCCTATCTTTTGGACGCAAAGTACTCCAACGTTTCCTTCTTTCCACGAATCCCAGCTGACAATTTTTATTAAAAACGTGTAGGCCCACACAATTCGTCCTTTTAGACGTAATTTTCTTCCTCATTAAAGAAACTGGGTAACATGCGATCTCACTGGTTCCGGGGTTCCCAGCTCACCGCCCCCCAACCTGATGCCCTTTTTCCACTTTAAGAAGGTGCTTAGGCGAGCCAAAAAGGGCTGGAGCGGGTGGGCGTGCTTCCTGCTTCACTTCAGCGCAGGAGGGATCGGCCGGCCCAGGGGTCTGGGAGAGGACACGTCCTGGGGGCGGTGGGGACCCCGACCCCTCAAGAAACAGAAGATTCAAAGGAGCGACCCAGAGCAACCAAGCAGCAGAAACCGGCCGCGGGACAGCCGCGAGCCTAGGGACGTCGCAAAGATCCGCGCCTGCGCAGCAGCACCCGGCGCGGAGCCCGCGCGCTAGCTTTCCTTCCCACGACCTCCCCTCTGGCGCCTGCGCACTAGGACCTGCTTCCCGAGGGCCTGCGAAGCCGCGGCCCATCGATAGCCTTTCTTGCCGCCCGAGGAGGGAGAAATTGGCTCGTACTTGAATCCATTGTCTCTCCCTTTATAGTTTACTAGACTAACTATGTGTCCCATAGCAACTCGCTCTAGAAAGGAGGAACTCAGTCTCCGAGGATCTCTGCGCGCTGGGGGTGCCCAGGTAACCAGGGAGGTTGTGGGTGGGGTCACCCGGCGATCACGTGGCGGGACCCCGCCAATCGGCGCGCAGACCGCACTTTGCGGCTCGGCTTCAAACAAACTACCGTGAGGTGAGAGCGGCCTCTGGGGCCCCGCCCCCCTCGCCTGGGTCTGGGGCCCCGCGAGACGGCGGGCGGGGGTGGGGGCGCCGGGAGCGGGGGCGGGGCGCAGTGGTCGAGTGACGGCCCGCCTCACCTATTCCGGGCGCGGGCCGCGGCGCGGTGGGCCCCACAGCCAATGGGCGGGGGCGGGGGGCGGGGGGCGGCCCGGCCGGCGGGGAGGGGGAGCCCGCGGGCGGGGGACGCGGGGGGAGGAGGGGGCGGGCTCCCAATCCGGTTCCATCCGGTTCTCCCACCGCCCCCGCGGCGGGTCGCAGCAGCTCGGGCGGCGGGAGGAGCGGTAGCGGCCAGGCAGCCCAGCTTCGCGAAGGGTCTCGGCGCGCCGCGGCCCGCAGGCACCCGGCACGCGCCCGCCCCGCCGCCACGATGCCCAAGAGGAAGGTGAGCGGCGGCCGCCGCCCGCTTGCGCTCCCTCCGCCGTCCGGGTCGCCACGGCCGCCCCCGCGAGGCCCCAGGCCCGCCGCGTCCACGGCGGCGCAGGGCCCGACAAGCGCGCCGGGACCCGCAGCGGGCGGGCGGGCTGTGCTCGCGCGGCGGCCCGGGCGCGGCGTTCTGGAACGTTCGGCGGCCGAGGAGCCGGGTGGGAGATTCGAACGCGGCGGCGGGAAGCCGCTGACGTCACGCGGCCGGGCATTGTTCTCGCGGGCGGGCGCGGGGCGCGCGGGCACTTTTGTTTGCGGGCTGCGCCCACTCGCGCGTGTGCTTCCTTCCGCAGGTCAGCTCCGCCGAGGGGGCGTCGAAGGAGGAGGTGAGAGCCCGCGCCTCTGCCCGGGGGGGGGGGGTCCCGTTTGCGCTTCACCCCTCACTCCTTGCTCTTTTTCCCTTTCTCCCCTAAAGCCCAAGAGGAGGTCGGCGAGGTTGTCAGCTGTAAGTAGAGCGAGCCCCGTAACCGTTTCTTTGCCGTGGGGTCGTGCCCAGTGAAGACACTCAGTGCTGCCTTTTCTTTCCAGAAACCTGCTCCTGCAAAAGTGGAAACGAAGCCAAAAAAGGCGGCAGGAAAGGTAGGCTCCAAACTTAGGAGACCGCGGTGTCTGGGAACTGCTGCAGCGCTGCTTGACGCGTGACTTGTTCCTAATAGCAAGCCATCCCCAGCGACGCTGAGGTCCTGTGACATTGTTAGTGACTAAGATCGTGACTCCGAAAGTCTCAGTCCGATGTCATGCTTGCCTGAAACGTGGAAGTTGTCTCCTGTTTTCCTTCTTAAATTTTATTTCGTAACGATAGCAGTGACCGACTTTTGTTTTTTGGCCTGGGTAAAAAAAAGATAATGGATATGGTTCTGCTGGTTTTTTACGGGAATGGAACGTGTCACGTTCATGGTGCCGCAGAATTTGAAAGACTTAAGACGACTGAAAATACCCCTAAGTTTAGCTGACGAAGGAAATCCATTCTTGCGCTGTGTACGTCACGGCTAGTGCTGGCGGGTCGGTTGTATGCTTGTGCTTGCTCCTCTTGACCGTAACCTCAAAGCCGCGGTTGAGCCCTCGTGCGTAGGTGTTTTGCGGATAAAGTTCTCAGTCCTGTGTGCAGGCGAACATCGAGGCTTGTGTTCTCGGAGAACATGATGGTACAGGTATTGTGTTTTGTCCCTATGTGTAAAGGAGCACACTACCTCATTTTACCTTAAGAAACTCTGAGTTAACCCTAACCGACGTTAGAGTTGTTTCCCTGCAGTAGATTCACAATTGCACTGTTCACATTGAAGGTCTCTGAAATGAAGTTGTTTTGCGTTTATGTAATGTTTGAACACTTAAGCTGGGAAAGCAAAGTATACGTAAATCATCATAACTTTGATTTTGGTTGGAGCATTGAAACCGTCCTCTGCAAAGCTGTCACGGTCTTCGGGGGAAATTCGTGGTATGATTAATTTCTGTGCACTTAAAACTTGAGAGTTTGGTGTTAGACCTCTTTCCTGAAAGTGTAGTTGGAAGCTTAGCACTGCATAATCAAGGGTTTTGTTTCCAATTCTTTATTTTAAACTGTACAGAAATGAATGTGGAAGTCTCAAAGTGTTTTTTTAAGTAGAAAATTCTATTTTTTTAAGTACTCGAAGGTTGTAAGCGTAGTGTGTTAACTTAGTATTTCCCCCAACAAAAGGTAAAACAGTAATTCTCTGTATAAAAAGTTAAGTAAAACAGGAACCTTTCACGAAGGCCAAAAAAATAGCGGATCTTGTTGCATAATGATGGAATGAACTATGTACTATTATTACCCATCTTTGGGTTATTTTTAATAAACCAATTGGCTGAAGTACTATGCCTGTTTTCCTCTTAAATTTTTTTCCTTATTTACCACTTCCTATATTTTGATTTGCCCCCAAAACTTTTTTTAATGAAAATACTCGGATTTTACACTCAGTTGGGTTTGGGGTCAGGTGTAATCAACACATTTCTTTCTCCCACTGAGAGGCCAACAGGTAAGTCTTCTCGTCAGTGTTCCTTGAGGAACAAATTTGTCAACTCAGTGTTGCCAAAGGAAAAATGTGGAGTTGGTGGGCTTTGTTTTACTTGAGTTTCTGTAGTACACCCTTCATAATCGATCCAATTTTAAAGCATTAATGGAAGGTAAATTTTTGATGTATTGATTACAGTGTAGGCACACTTTTCAAAGCATATGTATATCACTGAAGTTATGACTTGTATCATTTTCTTAGAAGTATTTTGGGGATTGAAACATGTATTAGGATAACAGTGATTTTACTTTTTTCATCTGTTGTTCCTGTTATTAAAAGTGGTATTTTGTTTTCACTTCTAAGGATTTACATTTTTATGCTATGCCATAGTGGTTAGAAAATTAATGAGAAATCTAAAGAAATTGGATTATAAAAGAATAACTTAACTACAGAGGTGATTATGACACTTCATGGTACCAGTGTGTGAGGAGTGCTATCCCATATATGTTTGTTTTCATAATTTATAATTTATTTCTGGGGCACCTGGCTGGCTCAGTCGGTAGAGCATACAACCTTGATCACAGGGCTGTGCATTTGAGCCCCACACTGGACGTAGAGCTCACTAAAAAGTAATTATAATTTGTGGTTCATTGTAAAGATGGTGTATTATTAGTAGCTGTCATGTGGTCTTTTATATGGAAGGCCATCATTGGTTCAGAATACATTACACTGGTTTTTTTCTCCCACTCTTAGCACTGAAGTTGTGATACTTAACCTACATGTCTTTGTGGCTGTTTAACTCAAATACTGGTCAGTACTGACAGGGGTCTTTGATAAAACTTACTGGTGACCTAACTTAATTGCATTATTTACAAGGAATAAATGTTAAATGTTTAAACTTTTCCTTCCCCATTGATGGATGGTATCCAAAAACAGTTTTATATTGCTTAACAGTGGCTTAAATTTTGAACGTCTTTTATCATACTAATCTGTGTGCTTTTCAGATTCTTCCAACATGTAAATGAAAATGATAAACTCAAAATTGATCCTTTTAGCTACTCATTACATGATATCAAGGGATTAGCTGTAGCAGGATAGTCAACCTGACCGTTCAACATGGTGCTGTTTTCAGGTGAATGGTCTTACTGTGAGGGTGAATGTCTTGTCAGAACAGTGATTATTTGACAATTTGATTATTATTACTCAGGCTTAAGAAAACTTTGGGGATGGGTAGAGTTACAGTGGGAAGAGATTTCCTCCAACTGTTCTTCCCATCTTTGGTTCGGTCATGTGGAACGTGAGAGAATAGTGGGTGATTGAGTAGGTGGAGGAGGGGTGTGGCTCAGGCTTTAGGTTTACTCACGGTAAGTCTATTGAGGGCTCAGGCTTTAGGTTTACTCACGGTAAGTCTATTGAGGGCTCAGGCTTTAGGTTTACTCACGGTAAGTCTATTGAGGCTTGATAATGCGAGTAATGTTACAGTTTTGGGCACACGTTGTCGTGCTGACTAGTGGGGATGGACTTTCAGGTGTCTTCTCTAAAAGTGGTGTCCGGTCCTTCAGGCTGCTGTGGGGGCTAGCATGAACACGGCAGCTGTTGGGGACACTATAGCAAGTGAGAACACGTAAGTGCCAAGTTCATACTTAAAATATACTCTTAATGTATCCTAGGATAAATCTTCAGACAAAAAAGTGCAAACAAAGGGGAAAAGGGGAGCAAAGGGAAAACAGGCTGAAGTGGCTAACCAAGAAACGAAAGAAGACTTACCTGCAGAAAACGGAGAAACTAAAAATGAGGAGGTCAGAGGTGTTGTGTGTTGTTGATTTGGACTTTGAACAGTAGATAATAAGTTATGTATTTGTATATAGTAGATGAGACAGTCTTTATTCATTAAAATATCAAAGCTTTGTACAGTAACTCCTAAGTGAATACACAGGTGGTTTTTATGAATTAGATCATATTTGAAAATGTATATGTTGATGGCTTTTTTAAATGAGTGAACAAGAAATTTTAATATGCTTAGAATTTCACCAGTACCAGATCCACCATGTATGTTGTACACAGAGCTCATTAATAAAATTACTTGGTGGATTTTTAAATGGATTTAATTTACTAAGTGATGTGATACTCCTTTTTCTTCCACGTAACCTTGGGATTTTGTTTTAAAGAAATATTCTAGGCTCTTTTTTTATTGCCGCCTATAGAAATGTTGTAATCTTGCTTTTATTTCCTGGATATTCAAAAATGTTTTGAATCTATTCCTTATTTGGCACATTTTTCCCATTTCATTTCTGATAAATCCAGTTTTCTTAAAGCTGGCTACTTGTGTTAGGACTAAATAACGTAGATCAAGCAAATAAAAAGACTTGGTGTTCTTAATCTTTATCCTTGAAGAGAAGACACTTGGCTACAGGTTTTGATAAATAATTTTTCTTAAGCCAAGCTTTTTTTTTTTTAATGTTATATTGGTTAAACCTGGAAAGAAACAATTCAGGGTATTTTTAAAACTTTTATATTTATAGATCAAATCTTAAAACAACCAAGTACTTATTTCTAATTTGTGGAGTCTAATCAGAATTTATTTTTAATTGGTAGTTCTAACCACACATCAAATATTATGTGGTGTTAAGATGAGATTACTAATCTGGTTGTAAGGGAAGAATTTGACCTTCTAATACACGTTATCACACTACTCTTGTTATTCATGGTGATTGTGTTCTGGAAGGTTGAATACTGAACAGTTGCACGTGGAGGAAATACAGGGTTAGATTTTTGCGGCACTCTGATCACAACATTTCCATCAACCCATCAAGACATAACCTTATTTTAATGTGTTTCCGTTGAATTTATGTTGTTGATACATTAGCATTGAACTCGAGGCCAACGGAAACAGCCCTGTAACTCATGCCTAAATGAAGCTCTCCAACATGTGTATTTTCTCCATAAGGGATACCACAACCTTCTTGCACTTAGTAGACAGTATTAAACTTGTCTAGTCAGCATCAAGAAGCACAAAAAAATGTGAAATGTATGGCACTAAATAAACTGCAGAAAAAGACACTAGTTCAGAACTGAAACAACCACCCCAGCTGGGAATGTACATGTTGAGGAACTAAAAAAAATGCTTTTAAGTCCATGGAAGTGCCGGGAGTATTGATTTTAGGGTTACAAATAAGTTTTCGTGAGTAGGCACATGTAAATGTAAATTTTATATTTGTAAAAATATAAAATCTGCATATAGTGAGGATCACCTGTATTTTCAAGACCTAGTAATTTTATGTAAGTGAAACTTACATTGTATTAAATGTTAAAGCTCTCAAAGATCATAACAATGACACAGAAATCTAGTATTTGATTATTACTTTTCCTTTGATTTGCAGAGTCCAGCCTCCGATGAAGCAGGAGAGAAAGAAGCCAAGTCTGATTAATACCATAAACCATGTCTTATCAGTGGTCCCTGTCGCCCTTCTTGTACAATCCAGAGGAATATTTTTATCAACTATTTTGTAAATGCAAGTTTTTTAGTAGCTCTAGAAACATTTTTAAGAAGGAGGGAATCCCACCTCATCCCATTTTTTAAGTGTAAATGCTTTTTTTTAAGAGGTGAAATCATTTGCTGGTTGTTTATTTTTTGGTACAACCAGGAAATAGTGGGATATTGAATGTGGGAGGCTTTGATTGTCTTGGGTGTCAGCTCAACATTCCATAGCTGGGGTAGTTTTTATATCCTATAATACCAAGCATACTAAATGGCAATTTGGAGTCGGTCGTGCATTTACTATGTCTTGAATATTTTAAATTACTTCTATTCCCATGTTGTTTTCGGTAGAATTGTTTCCTAAAGAAAACCACTCCTAGGTCTTGGCTCTCCCGGTCCGAATTCTTGTGCACTCTGTAACATCTTGGTCGTCGTAGTCCGGTTTTCCTAGTAACTCTGTTAATGTGCTGTGCAAGATTGAGAATCTGAGTATGTAGTATATATGATATTAAATTGTGAATTAATGGGACTTAATGTAACAGTGTATCAGCATTTGAAGATCTTGGTACTTGATATACTGTTAAGGAAAATTTGCCTCCAAATTTTAAGCTGGAAGGTCACTGGAATAACTTTTAGAAAAGAATCACAACTACATGTTTTTTTTTAGATTTTTCGGTACGTATGTTAAGAATTGTGTACAAATTGAAACGTCTGTACTGATCCTCAACCAATAAAAAATTAAGAATTTTGTGAAGCACATAAATCAAGTTCTGGCTTAAATTTTATTCAGAGAATTACCACATTTGTTCTTCCAAATGTTTCTTAAAATTTGAAAGTGGAATATTTAATTTTTTGTAACACTTGAACGTGTACAGTGTTCTTTGAAGATGTTTGTGTGCCTAAATTGGTTGCGTAATGAGCAAACAGTCCAGCATCCTCTGAAGCAAACTACATAATTATTTGCTCTTCATATTAAGCTTATAAGTGCTGAATAAGCTAAAACTGCATCTAACGTGGTTTGTGTTCGCATATTTTTGGGATTTTCATACATACTGTACTTCCGTTTTGCCATCGAAATAGTCTTCAGAGGTGGTGGTGGACACCTGCACTGATTTGGCAAATACAAACCCAGGGCCAGAGAAAGCACCAGGCCAAGGTTACCACTGAACAGGGGAAGGCCTTGAAACCCTATAAGCCTCAGTACACTTGACATGTTATTTTGCCCTAGAATGATTCCGGTAGTGGGGGGCAAGAATGCTCTAGAAACAGGAGTCCTGAGGGATCACAACTCTGCAAAGACAACCACAGGAATGGCCAGGGGCCGTTTGAGCATTCATACAGGGGGGAGGGGTGGTAAAATGTGACCCCTTCAGTGAAACCAGGGTGTCAATGCACAGAAGGTGTTGACTTGGGATAAACTGACACTCAAAGGAGGGCTGTGGTAACCCCTAGGGAATGGGAAGGGCCTAGGAGCCATGTTCCCCAGTTCCTGGCGGTTGGTACTCTGTGGAGGGCCTGGAACCATGATAAACAGATTTGTCTCAATTTCTAAGTATAGACAGCCCGGGGTTTTGGATATGTAAATTGAAGCATTGAACTGAAAACCTTGCCCCGGGGTGTATGGATACTTCATACAGTTTTACTGTACCAGAATTTCTCTCGCACCTCTCTATTGGTAACAGCTAAAGGTGGTATCTAGAAACCAATGGGAAGAAAACTAGAAGTTTAACTCTTATCCTGTGTGGCTGTGTTCATCTGTACTACCCAACCCTCAGTAGTACCCCCGAGAAACAATGATCATTGTTTACAGTCACAGGAAGATTTCCTCGATTGTTCTGAACTCATTGCTAATAATAAAGAGATTTACTAGATTTCTAAAAAATAGTGTGACAGGGTTGGTTCTGTTTGTTTTTACTTGTACCTAACAGAGATGGTTTTCTTTGTGGAAAATTGGAACGAATGTACTTGTAGGTCCTACTTGCCTTGGGCATTATCCTTTTATGAAAAAATGAACCTTCACCTGGATGTTCTCTTCAGCTATCAAAGGAAAACAGTTTTTAAGGAAATAAACCAGTTTGAGGCATATTTTTTAAAATTAATTTTCTAAGTAATCTCTACACCCAACGTGGGGCTCTAACAACCCCGAGATCAAGAGTTGGATACTCGACCGACTGAGCCCACCAGGCACCCCTTGGCATATTTTCTAAGCTCGTTGCCTATAAAAAGTTAATCTCTTTTAAACTAGTTGTTTAAATTTCTAAACTAGTTATAAGAAAAAACTAGTAATGAGAACTGAAAGATAAGAATGCTTGAATGGACATCAGACATCCTCAAAGGACAGGGAAGATAACTTTTTAGTAATGATGCAAACAAATCAGTCTTCAATCTTAACTAGCAAAACCAGTAAATAAGAACCTTTCCCTCCCTTGGCTTGTCAGAGGTTGGGTTTGACCTTCCAAACGGGGATTAATCAGAGGACTAGCAGTCGTAGAACCTGGTGTGCCTAGTACCAAGACTCATGCTGATCATGGAGGCCCCAGAGAAAACACAGTCTTGTAGCCCTGTTTGGGAAGTGTGTGTGAAAATATTTGTGGGCAGGGGCTCCTGGGTGGTTCAGTAGTTAAGCGTCTGCCTTCGGCTCAGGTCGTGATCCCAGTATCCTGGGATCAAGCCCCACATGGGGCTCCCTGCTCAGCGGGAAGCCTGCTTCTCCCTCTCTCGCTCCCCCTGCTTGTGTTCCCTCTCCCTCTGTCTCTGTCAAATAATAAAGTCTTTAAAAAAATATTTGTTGGCATAAGGACAAGAATTGGGACAGCTGGTACAGGGAGGAGAAATGTGTATGTATGTAGTTGAAGTACAGGAGCAATTTATATTCACTGGGGAAAAAAGCTCAGGAAATGCAGACAAAGCCAAAAAACAACCATAATTCATTTACTACACTGAGCCACCCAGGTGTGCCTAGAAGTAATTATTTTAGATATGTTGGAATTTTCTTCATGTGTGCTTGGGTTTTCTTTATTTGTAAAATGGTTTAGTACTTGCTTAATAATTCATGTGGCTATGCCATAATTTGGCCATTACAGGTGGGGTTTTTTTTCCCCCCTTAGGGATGAATTTACCTATACTCAAAAGCCGTACAGTATACTGAACCCCCATGTACCAGTCAACCAATCCCAACAGCCATCAAACCATTGCTAATCTTGGCTATCCATACTATTTTGAAGCAAATAAGGATGGACAGTTTAAAAAATCATCTATGTATAAATAGGAAAACAAAATAGGAAGCAAAAATGTATATTACTAATAAAAATTGTTCCAAAAAACGTTCACTTATTTTTGAAGTTTTGCACATTTTGTCAAGGTTGGGTGTTGGATACAGATTGACTTGAACCAAGAAGCTGCTTAAAAAAAAAAAAAAAATCCAGTCTGGCTAGTTCCGCCTTTAGAATCAACATACTACCTTCCAGATGCTGATTCCACATTGATTTTATTTTATTTTTTTGAAAATAGCAAATGTCATATAATTTTGGAAAACTTGTGCAAGATTTTATACTGTTTTTTTTATTTTTTTATTAACATATAATGTATTTGTTTCAGGGTCTGTGATTCATCAGTCTTACACAATTCACAGCGCTCACCATAGCACATACCCTCCCCGATGCCCATCCCCCAGCCACCCCATCCCTCCCACCCCCCTCCACTCCAGCAACCCTCAGTTTGTTTCCTGAGATTAAGAGTCTCTTGTGGTTTGAAGTCTCCTGAGGACTTGGAAATGTAAAGTGATGTGATTAGAGCTGGGCTCTGGGGAGAAGGGGCACCCCGGCCGGGGGGCTGCAGGAGCTACTCCCTACCTGGTGCAAATGCAGACCCGGGTTAGGGACGGTCACAGCAGCTGCTGTTCTCCCCTCGCCACGTTCTTCTCACGGATGAAGGTGACCCCGCAATGGAAGGGGCAAAAGATAGGGAATAGAGCTTAACCGAGGTACTGCTAAGCCTTTCTCAGAGGGTCCTGAGGAACTATAGTAGCATCTGGCACAGTACCCAATAAACACCTGATGCTATTCCTCATGATTTTCCCAGCTACGCCAACTAGATTCCTGGTGGATACTTTAACCCCTTTACAACAACATAGGTTGCTCAGTAAAGCCTTAGAAAATACATTTGATTTAAGTCGAGCATTGAATGTGACAGTTCCTTCTCCTCTGATCTGGCAGTGTTACCTTACTAGAACATGGCAGTAGGTCCGTCCGTGTTTCCTTACACCCTTAACTGTAGGGATTACTGCTGCAGTTCAGGTGGAATTCATAAAGTTATGTCAGTCTTAAATCTTACCTCTGGGGCGCCTGGGTGGCTCAGTTGGTTGAGCGACTGCCTTCAGCTCGGGTCATGATCCTGGAGTCCTGGGATCGAGTCCCGAATCGGGCTCCCTGCTCGGCGGGGAATCTGCTTCTCCCTCTGACCCTCATGCTCTCTCTCTCTCTATCTCATTCTCTCTCTCAAATAAATAAATAAAATCTTTAAAAAAATTTACCTCTGAAAACACTTTATGTTACCCACAGAAAGTTCAAGTTGAAAAGTGTATAAAGACTAATAAATTCAAGTTATGTATGAAAAAATGTAAATACACTAATCTGTTATGCATGAGTCAGAGGAAGCGTTGCAAGGCTCGCATGCTTGG
Organism: Zalophus californianus; assembly: GCF_009762305.2. Taxonomy (NCBI): domain Eukaryota; kingdom Metazoa; phylum Chordata; class Mammalia; order Carnivora; family Otariidae; genus Zalophus; species Zalophus californianus. The sequence continues at coordinate 209,718,659 of NC_045595.1, read as the reverse complement.
AAGGGTGTGTGTAAGGATGTGGCTGCATATTAAAATGTGCAAGATGATCATTTCCACCAGGGCTGATTTGGGTTTTCGCAAAAAATATTTTTAAGGGAGTCTTAACTGTAGTAGCATAATTTCTCACTCTTGGCTTTGCTTCTTATCTCGTTTATCTTTGAAGCCAAAGGGAACTAAATATTAAGTTGAGCAAATTTAATTGAGCTCATACGAGTAAGGTGGCCTTTTAGAAATCAGAGTAAATGGATTCTGAGTACTTGGCAAGGGGGCACACTGCTCTTCCGAATTTCTGGGACTCAAAATGGGTCTTGGTCAGCATCAAAAATGTGCATTTTTATCTACAGAAGGAAAATAGAAGACTTGGCTGTAGGACATAAAGGAAGATCTGAACAAAAGAGAAAACAGGGTTCCTAAGAACAGTCAACTTTTAAGAGTGTCGGTTCTTTTTACCTAAAAAAATGTGATGCAATTCCAGTCAGAATCCTGGCAGAATTTGTATTAGGAATTGGAAAGCCGGTTCTAAAGACCATCAGCGGGGCGCCTGGCTGGCTCAGTCGGTAAAGCATACGACTTTTTTTTTTTTTTTTTAAGATTTTTATTTATTTACTTGCCAAAAAGACAGGGGGAGAGAGAGAGAGAGAGAGAAAGAGAGAGAGTGCACACAAGCAGGGGGAGTGGCAGGCAGAGGCAGAGGGAGAAGCAGGCCCCCCACTGAGCAGGGAGCCTGATGCAGGGCTTGATCCTGGGGATGGCTGAGATCATGACCTGAGCCAAAGGCAGACGCTCAACCCACTGAGCCACCCAGGGGTCCCAAAGCATGTGACTCTTGATCTCGGGGTTGTGAATTCGAGCCCCATGTTGGGTGTAGAGATTATGTAAAAATAAAATCTTAAAAAAATTAACTTAAAAAACAATAAAGACCGTCAGAAAGAGAAAATTATGAGACTAGCTAAGAATTTTTTTGGTAAGAGAATATAGGAGAAGCCTTGTCCTATCAGGTATCAAAATTTCCTATAAAACTCTAGGAATAAAAACAATATGAGTTTGGAACAGAAATAGACACAAAGATCAATGGAACAGACTAGGCAAAACAGATTTCATATGATAGAGTGGCATTTCAAATCACTGAGGAAAAGACCCTTCAGCAAAGAGTCTCAGGGATGTGTGGGTGGCTCAGTCGGTTGAGCGTCTGCCTTCGGCTCAGGTCGTGATCCCGGGGTCCTGGGATCGAGTCCAGTAGCAGGCTCCCTGCTCCGTGGAGAGCCTGCTTCTCCCTCCCCGCCACTTCCCCCACTTGTGCGCACATGCTCTCTCTCTTTCTCTCTCTGACAAATAAATGAAACCAGATTTAAAAAAAAAAAACAGAGTCTCAGTCCAACAGCTATCCATTTGAGAAAATATAAATTAGACCGCTACCTTCTACCCACATGGAGATAAATTCCAGTAGATTTAAAAATCCAAATGTAGAAAAACTCCGAAAGTACCAGAGGAAAGTGTAGAATAGTTGTATAATTATGAAATAGACAGGCCTGCCTTTCTCTGCAAAGTAATAAATCCAGAACCCATAAAGGAAAAGGCTGAATGAATATTTGATCTCATAACATTTTTAGATTTTATGTGATTTTATTTGAACAAATACCTGAGAAATGTTAGATTGGGAGAAAATATTTGCAATACATATAACAAAGAAAGAACATCCAAATCCTAATCCTAGTCAATATCCAATAGAAGTAGAAGCAAATGGGGCGCCTGGGTGGCTCAGTTGGTTAAGCGACTGCCTTCGGCTCAGGTCATGATCCTGGAGTCCCAGGATCGAGTCCCGCATCGGGCTCCCTGCTCGGCAGGGAGTCTGCTTCTCCCTCTGACCCTCTTCCCTCTCGTGCTCTCTATCTCTCATTCTCTCTCTCTCAAATAAATAAATAAAATCTTAAAAAAAAAAGAGTCTGTTTAAAAAAAAAGAAGTAGGAGCAAACGGTATGAAAAAACAATTCATGAAGAAATTCAAATTTTTATTTTTATTTATTAATTTTTTAAAGATTTTATTTATTTATTTGACAGAGGGAGACACAGCGAGAGAGGGAACACAAGCAGGGGGAGTGGGAGAGGGAGAAGCAGGCTTCCCGCGGAGCAGGGAGCCCGACGCGGGGGCTCGATCCCAGGACCCTGGGACCATGACCTGAGCTGAAGGCAGACGCTTAATGACTGAGCCACACAGGCGCCCCAAATTCAAATTTTTAAAGAGTTTTTTGGTGGTAAAATACACGTTTATCATTTTAACCACTTTTAAGTGTACAGGTGTCATTCAAGTTACCTTCCCATTGTTGTGCAAACATCACCACCATCTGTCTCCAGATCACATTCATCTGCCTAAACTGAAACTGTCCCCATGAAACATGGACTCTCCATCCCCCCCTTCCCCAGCCCCTGGCACCCACCATTCTGCTCTCCATCTCTGTGGACCTCACTGCTCTAGGGACCTCACAGAAGTGGAATGACTGTATCTGTCCTTTTGTGAATGGCTGATTGCACTTAGCATGTCTCCAGATTTCACCCATGTTGCAGCAGTGTCAGAATGTCTTTCCTTTTCAAGGCTGAATAATATTCCACTGCATATGAGGATGGACACCTGTGTTGCTCCCATCTCTGGTCTATCGTGAATAGTGCTGCTATGAACACGAGTGTAAAAATATCTGCTTATGTCCCTGCTTTCAATTCTTTTAGGCATATACCCAACAGTGGAATTGCTGGATCATATGGTAGTTCTTTTTGAGGCATTGTCATACCATTTCCACAGCAGCTGCACCATTTTACATTCCCACGAGCTGTGCACCGGGGTTCTAATTTCTCCGCAGTTTTGTCAACATTGGTTATTTTCTTTAAAACATACTTCTAACTGCGTTACAGAGGAGTGCAAATAAAAACAACAGAGATATCATTTCTGCCTATTGGATTGGTAAAAATTTAAAGGAATGATGATACTATTTCATGTTGGGAAGGATGGGGGTTAAAAGGCATGCCTATCCAGTTGCTGGGTGGACGTGTCAATTGGAAATGAGCTTTTTAGAAGGCAATTTGGTAATACTTATCAAAAATTTAAATGAAGAAATCCTTTGTGATGGGTATTTTTATATAGTAATGTGGCTGGTCCATGGTGACCGCATATGTTGTTGGGCATTATCTTAGATGTTTCTGTGAAGGTGTCTGGGATAAGATGAACATTTAAATTTGTAGACTTAGAGTAAAGCGCCTGTCCTCCAAAATGTGGGTGGGCCTCATCCGATCAGTTGAAGACCTGGAGAGAACAAAAAGACCGACCTTTCCAGAGCACAGAGGGAATTCTGCAGCAGATGGCCTCCGGACTTGAACTGCAGGTTTTGGACCTACCAGCCTCCATAAATCACATGAGCCAATTTCTTAAAATAAATCTCGATATGTTACATATCCTATTCTCTTTCCCTGGAGAACCCTGATTAATGCATCCTTTGACCTAATGATGTATTTTCTGAGAGTCTACTCATAAGAAAATTACAATTGCATAAGGATATATATGCAAGCACCTTCAGTGTAATATAATTGTAGCAGGGTCCACACGTCCAGCAATAGGTTATGTTACATCACCGATCCTTATTACAGAATAGCACGATAGACTTGTATATGTTGACATGGAAGAAGGTCCAGAACACATGGGTCAGTGATCAATGCTAGTTGCAGCACGATATGCACAACATGATTCCGTTGTCCTGATGTATTTGGTGAGCTCGAGAGAAGGTGGAAGTTACACTTGGAAAGTGTTAACCGTGGCTCCCCCAAGGGAGTGCGATTCGAAGAGGAGAAGAACAATGGTTTGAAAGGGAATTTAACTTTTAGTAATGTTTATGTGATCTGAATTTGTTAAAATAAGCATCTAATAATTTTGTAAAAACTTTTTTGAAACCAAGGAGAGGAAAAGAAATCCAGGTCAGAATTTTTCAGTTTAGAGCTGAGCTAAAGTTTCTCAAAAAAAAAAAAAAAAAAAAAGGATCAAGAGACCACGGTTCCCATTTGAGGGCAAATTGGACACATTCCTCATGGGATCTGGAGGTCCTGACCCAAACTGGAGCTTTGGACCTTCTCTGGAGTGTTTTCAACCCCCAGCCTTACCTCCACCCCGCAATGGCCAAGAATCAGAGCAGCGAGTTTGAGGGGGGCAGGGTACCCAGCTCAGAACATGGCCGTGTTGCCGGGGACGTGAGATCAGGTGTCCCAGCCACGGCACCAACTTACTCGGATGCGTTGAGGAAGTTTCTGAAAACGATCTTGCAGGCAACTCTTGAGGAACCACGCCTGGGCAGATAAGGGGACCAGTGTCCTGCAGATTGGTTTGTAACAAAACCACAGTGTGCCGTCAGCCTTTGCCTATGAACATCTCAACGGTCAGCTCTGTCATGGTGCCTTTTGGAAGAAAAGTCTGGAAAGAAGTCTTCAAGTGTCCATAAACACGTCGTAGATGATGAGCTGGGCAGCAGTCAAGGAGAGGAGGGCCATCTGACAAGAATCCATCCCAATCTCTTTCAGTCCTGGGCTCACCTTCTCTCCTCCACACTTGCCTGAGCCCTCCCGCCACAAAAAATGCCCCTTTCACAGAGAACTACAGCCTCCATTTAGATTTAGATCTAGCAGAGTGAATGGCCTTAATGAGGAGGAGGTGAGGCATCTCCAGGGGTGCCTGGGTGGCTCAGTCGGTTAAGCGTCTCCCTTCGGCTCAGGTCATGATCCCAGGGTCCTGGGATCGAGCCCTGCGTTGGGCTCCCTGCTCAGCGGGGAGTCTGCTGCTCCCTCTCCCTCTGTTTCCCCCCCGCCCCCGCTCATGCTTGTTCGTGCTCTCTCAAATGAATAAAAAAAAAAAAGCTTTAAAAAATAAAATAATAATAAATAAATCTCCAGCTGGGTGCTGTAGGGAGAGACTTTTTTTTTTTTTTTTTTGAATTGAAGTCCTTTTTTATTTAGTTTATGACTGGCTTGGGGACTTTTTGCTGATTTATTCCCAGCTCTGCCAGGAAGCACAGGAAATCAAATAATCAGCAGCCCAAAATCCTTGACCATCCAGCTCTTTCCTCATGTTGCATGAAAACTGATGTATCAGTGGGAGGGTCATTGGCAAGACAGCAGTGTGGGATCAGGAAAGGAGAGTCTGTTCATTCATTCATTCATTCATTCATTCATTCATTCACATGAAGGTACTAGGACAGCCCATGTGCTAGAGATACTTCAGTGAAGGGGCAAACTCCCTGCTCCCTCGGACCTTACATCCCACTATGGAGGCAAGCAAGAGACACATTAAAATATGTACGTGATATAATTTCAGGAAGTCATGTTATGAAGAAAGCTAAAGAAGGGTAAAAAGCTAGGAACTGGAGCAGTATTATTTTGGATAGGGTGTTTAGGGAATGCTGTTTTGGGCCAGTGTCATTTCAGAACAGACATGAAGAGGAGAAGGAGCCAGCCTCACGAAAGTTTGTGGGAAGAGCATTCTGATCAAAGGAAGTGGCAAGTGCAAAGGCCCTGAGGTAGAAGTGAGTTGGGTTTAGTCAAGGGAGTGAGGCAGAGTAAACAGGGTTAGGGAGAGAAGTAGGGGCCAATGAGAAAGACGTAGGTAGGAACCAGATTGTGAAGAGTTTGGATTTTACTCTGGATGTGATGGGAAGGCATTGGAGGGTTTTCAACAGGGAATCAACGTGCTCTGGTTTACATTTTTAAAAGCTAACTCTAGCTGCTGGAAAAAATTGCCACAACTTTGGGGCTTGAAACAACACAAGTTTATTACCTTCACTTTGGGGGCGATTATTCTGGAGGTCAGAAGTCCAAGATGAATCTCACTGGGCTGAAGTCCATGTCCAGACTTTCCTTTTGTGTTCCTTCTGGAGACTCTAGGGCAGACTCCACCTCCGGGCACGTCCTTGCCTTTTCCATTGTGGGGCCATCTGCATTCCTGGCTTTGTGGGCCACCCCCTCCAACAACTGCATCACTCTGTCTTACGTTTCTGTCCCCACACCTCTTTCTCTGCCTTGGGCACCACCTCCTCCCTTTCATAAGGACACTGGGCCCACCCAGATGTTCCAGAATAATCTTCCCACCTCAGAGTCCAACCCCAACTGCAAAATCCATTTGGCCATGTGAGGTAACTGATCCATAGGCTCTGAAGCTGCGGACGTGGGCACTCTGGGTGGCCATTATTCTGCCTCCTGTGCAGGACAGGAGTGGAGGAGAGGGACACGCAGGAGGCCACGGCAATAGTCACCCGGGGAAGCCGGATGGTATGTGCCTTGGATGCGGGTGGGGTGCTCAGATTTGGGGTGTTTTGAACGGTCCCGCATCTCAGTGCTCCATTCTTCCTGAGTTCCTTTACTCTGCACTTTTAGGGCGAGATTGGCCTGGGAGTAGTCGTGCCCCAGTAGAGAAAGGACTCACTGGAAGCTTCAGCTCCTGCCAGGCCTGGTTTACCAGGGTGTCTTTTGGCAGAGGATAAAGAGAATGGAATCTTGTTTCAAGAAAGTTGTAAAGCAGTAGACAGTAAAACTCTACTCTTGGAATTGAAAACCGTCTTCACCTTAGTATTTAAAGATCCTGCCTCTAGAAGGGCTCGTGGGGGCACGTTAAATTGTTCAACAAATCTTCCTTTATCTGGAGATGCAGATATTTTTATTTTATCTTGAAAAAACAAAATACAGGGTCTTCTCTCCTCACCAAACTTGCCCAATGTGCTCGTTCTTGTTTCTAGGCCTTTCCTTGGGCTTTTTCTCCCACCAAGAATGCCCTCGATTTGCCCTGTCTGAATTATAATCATCCCTCTTCCAGGAAGCCTCCTTAGATTTTTCTAGTCCACCTCGAGGGTTATCTTTTTTGAAGTCTTCCATTATAGTCACCAATAATAATATAAAACTTCCCATTCATTGCTCACCTGCTGTGTCTCTCACGTTCTTTTAGTATATTACCTAAGTTCAATTCTCAGGGGCGCCTGGGTGGCTCAGTCGGTTAAGCCTCTGCCTTCAGCTCAGGTCATGATCCCAGGGTCTCAGGACTGAGGCCCACGGTGTGCTCCCTGCTCAGTGGGAGGTCTGCTTCTGCCTCTCCCTCTGCCCCTCCCCCTGCTTGTGCTCTCTCTCTCTCTCTCTCTCCCTCTCGCTCACTCTCTCAAATAAATAAATAAAATCTTTAACAAAAAAAAAAAATTCAGTTCTCACAAAACCCTACAAAAAAAAAAGAATCTTCTCCACATGATACTGAGGAAATTGCAGTAATCATACATTGAGTGGCCAGCCAGAAAGCTGCATGGTTAGAATTTGAATTCAGTCTCACCTGGCTAAATTTCAGCCTTCCAGTAAAAGATTAGTCAAGTTTCTCCAGTCTGTGGAACAGTTTTTGTCCCCACATTTTATTATGAAAGTTTCAAATATACAAAAAAGTTGAAAAAAATTTTTAAAGATTTTATTTATTTATTTGAGAGAGGGAGAGCACACGAGCATGAGCGGGGGGTAGGGGGGTGGGGGGAAGCAGGCTCCCCGTGGAGCAGGGAGCCCGATGCGGGGCTCCATCCCAAGACCCTGGGATCATGACCTGAGCCGAAGGCAGCCACTTAACTGACTGAGCCACCCAGGCGCCCCAAAAGGAAAAAAAAAATTATAGAGAACACCCAAATACCCACCACGCAGATTCTACAATTTGTGTTTTCACTAAACTTGCTTTACTCCATATTGTTTTGTCCCTCTTTCCACTCCTCCATCTACCCATCAATTCATCTTACTTTTTTCATGTATTTCAAAGGAAGTTGCAGACATCGGTACACTTCCCCCTGATACTTCAGCATGCACGTTAATAGTTTGAGCTCAGTATTTGCTTATGGTTCTATTTTTTTCCTTTGAGGTAAAATTTGCATCTGATGAAATTTACAAATCTCAAGCGTACTGTTTGATGAGGTACACCTGCGTAACCCAAACCCTGTCATGATTTAGAGACTCTTCATCACCCCAGAGGTGCCTTCATGCCCCTTCCACTCCTTCCTTGCCCCGACCTGTAGCCTTACTGTGGCTTAGTTGTGCCTATTCTAGAACTTTATATAAATGGAATCACGTGATACATACTCTTGAATCAGGCTTCTTTCACTCAGAATAATGTTTTTGAGATTCGTCCATGTTATTGCATGATCATTTGTTCATTCCTTGCTACTGCTGAGTACAAATCCAATGTATGAATACACCAGGATTTGTTTATCTGTTCTCCTCTTGATGGGCAGCTGCGATATTCCTATTTCTTGGCAATATGAATAAAGCGACAACGAACATGCAGGTACAAAGGTTTTTGTGTGTGTGCGGACATGTTTTCATTTCTTTTGGATAAGCATGGAACAACTTTGAGTTTCTGAGTTTCTGTAATTATGGACTAAATTGGAGATGATACATTTTTAGGAAGGTAAAAATTTGGTCCTATTAATAGGAGAACTATTTGTCTCAATCACTTAACTAAGAAAGGTTATCTTGTTCAAAGCCAGACCAGCATGAACACACATGTGTTGAGTCCCTGTCGGCGGATCGGGCACTGTCTAGAGCATTTTAAAAGCTCACAGCAGTGAGAATACCCGACTCCCGACTGAAAGGAACTTGTCTGCTTCTCAACCTCTTTATCCTCTGAGGTTAAAATAGCACCAGCACATAATAGACACTCAACAAATACTTGATAAGTGAATTAAATGAAAGATTTGTTGGGGTGCCAGGGTGGCTCAGTCGGTGAAGCGTCTGCCTTTGGCTCAGGCCACGATCCTGGGGTCCCGGGATGGAACCCCATGTTGGGCTCCCTGCTCAGTGGAGAGTCTGCTTCTCTCTCTGCCCCTCCCCCTGCTCTCGCTCTCTCTCTCAAATAAATAAAATCTTTTTAAAAAATGAAAGATTTGTGCACTGGTTACTCAAGCAGATTTGGGAGAGGCATGACCTAAATCGCATACTTTAGGAACACCTGCCCAAACGTGCTTTTAGATCTCCAGGGCCCTGGCGAATGACAATATATTATAGTATGCTGCTGATCTAACCATTCTAGACATTTTAAGAATCGACTGAGGAATTCAGCAGTACCTATTAAATTAAGATGCAGTATTTCCCATGTCCCAGCAATGCCATTTTTAGTGCTTACCCTAAAGAAACTCGAGAGAGCACCAAGACGGAAAGATGAAGATGATCATAGCAGAAATGTTTGCAATGGTGCAAACTGGTAAGAGCCCAGTGTCTCTCAGTAGGGGACTGGCTAAATCAATTTCATCAAATCCCGCTTCATAGGCCTAAGACCTCCTTTACATCGACCTCTAATCTTAACATGAAAATAAAAACTTATACTCTTGTAGGGGAAGGAGGGATGAACAGGCAGAGTGCAGAGGATTTTTAGGACAGTGAAACTACTCTGTATGGACCATAATGATGGTTAGTATATGTCGTTATGTATTTGTCCAAACCCACAGATTGTACAACATCAAGGGAGACCCCTAACGTCAAGTATGGACTTTGGGTGATAATGACGTCAACACAGATTCATGGACTGTAACAAATGTGCCACTCTGGTGGGGGGAGGCTGTGCCTATAGGGTGCAGGGGGATATGGGAAATCTCTGCTACTTCTGCCTAACTTTGCTGCAAATGGAAAAGTGCTCTAGGAAATTAAAATCTATTAAGAGAGATTTTTTTAACCCCTAAAATTGTACTCTCCTCCTCGAGTAAATTCCACCAAGAACTATGTGTGCCTTTCTCATAAATATATCAAGAATTTATACATATATAATATATCAAGAAATTATATATGTAAAATTTGCGGGAGAAATCTTGGTTTACAAATTACACAACTAGCTGTTTAGTTTCACAAATTTTCAATAAGCATTTGCCTTGTGAATGCACTTAATGCCACTGAGTTGTACACCAAAAGTAGTTAAGATGGTATACTTTGTGTTATGTATGTTTTATCACAATGAAAACCACCAACAGTTGCTCTGGAGTGAGGTGAGGCGACCTGACTGGGTCACTTCTGCCCCAGGAAATAATATAATCACCTCCCAGAGACCCCATCTCTAAATACCATCACACTGGGGGGTAAGGTTCAACATATAAATTCCGGGAGGGGGACCCACACATTCGATCTATTTTAGTAGTTTTCCTAGATTTTGGCAAGTGTTTAATTCACCACCCTATGGAATAATAAGTGACAGTCTGAAAATGAAAAACATGGTGGATCTACTAAAACAGGAAGATTTAAAAAATACATTATTGAGAGAAACAAGCAAATTACTGCAATATATATATATATATAAATTACTGCATGATTTATGTTAAAAAACCAAGTTATCAAATTTGACATCACCCAAAATTGTCCAAAGTGCTATTGCACACCTCCTAATGTGATGCAATGAAAACTAAATGGTATGACCTATAAGATATTCTTGTCCAGAATGTTCAACCTGAATCTAGTCATGAGGAATAATCAGACAAATTCAGATTATAAAACAGTTTAAGAACACAAAAGAAGACTCTTACAAAAAATCAATGTCTAAGGGACGCCTGGGGGGCACAGTCAGTTAAGCATCTGACTTCGGATCAGGTCATGATCCCGGGGTCCTGGGATCGAGCCCTGCTTCGGGCTCCCTGCTCGGTGAGGAGCCTGCTTCTCCCTCTCCTTCTGCCCCCCCTCCCCTGCTCATGCTCTCTCTCTCTCATATAAATAAATAAAATCTTAAAAAAAAAGTCAACGTCTAAGGTTTGGGAGAAGAGATGGTTCTAAAGATCAAAGAGATAAAACCAAATGCAGTACATAAGACTGGACCCTAGATTTAAAAAAAAAAAAAAATATATATATATATATATGCTATATTTGGGGCTCCTGGCTGGTTCAGTTGGTACAGCATGTGACGCTTGATCTCAGGGTTGTGACTTTGAACTCCACGTTGGGTGTAGTGATTACTTAAAAATAAAATCATATATATATATATATAAACATATATATATGCGCTATACTTGACAATTTTAGGCAATTGGAGAAATTTGAATATACACTGATACACTCCTTGGTAGATAGCCTTGAAAGACTGTTTATTTTCCTGGATGTGGTCATGGTATTGTGATCATGTAGGACAATGTCCTTATCCTTTGTACATATTGAATTATTTGTAGTGTTAAGTCCTGATGTGCGCATTTTCATCTCAAATGGTTCAGTAAAATAAATGCATAAAAGTGAGCAAATGCAGCAAAAAGTTAACAATTGATGAATGACATGAAGGATATATCAGATTTTTTGGTATCGTTCTTTCAACTTTTCTGTAGGCTTGAGAATATTCAAAATAAAAAGTTGGGTGGGGGAATCAAAACAACAGAAAAAGAAGAGGAACATTATTTGGTTAATAAAATGCCGTTATTCTTGTGCTTTGACACCGCTAAACTTGGCACTGCATTTATTTGGAATCTTGAAATAAATATTTTTAAAATGTGGATAATTTTGCTGAGGCATCTAAATTCAGATTACAAGGTAGCCATGGAGAAATATTTGCCCCTTGAATCAGACGTTGAAAAGGTAGAGTTTTGTTCGGCAGGGTATACCTTACCTACTACTGGCTAGAAGAAAATGTTTTTCCTCCGCTAATCATATTTGAATCTTACAGTGCAACTCTTCAAGATGCCTTTCTTGCTTACCTAACGGGTTAGGACAGAAGATATCACTCTTTGGGAATGGAGGAGCGTGCAGAGGCCAAAGATTGGGGATCAAGACAGAAAACTATACAGACAGTGAGATGTTGGCTTGGTCTTGGGGACACAGAAAGGATTTAACTTGCAAACACTGATTCGTATGTGGAGGAGCAGAACATGGAACGGGGAATAGTGTGAATGGAGTCAAAAGAAAGGGCTTGGAAGGGGGCGCCTGGGTGGCTCAGTTGGTTAAGCGACTGCCTTCGGCTCAGGTCATGATCCTGGAGTCCCGGGATTGAGTCCCACATCGGGCTTCCTGCTCAGCAGGGAGTCTGCTTCTCCCTCTGACCCTCTTTCCTTCTCGTGCTTTCTATCTCTCATTCTCTCTCTCTCTCAAATAAATAAATAAAATCTTAAAAAAAAGACAAAGAAAGGGCTTGGAAGAGAAACAGAGTGTGTTATGGCCACGAGGGGCTTCAAAAATAACATGTAGGTTTATTATTGATGATTCTGAAGACAGAAAAGCTCAAAGAAGAAAACCAATGGCCCTTGGGGCACCTGGGTGGCTCAGTCGGTTGAGCGTCTGACTCTTGACTTCGGCTCAGGTCATGATCTCAGGGTCGTGAGTTCCAGCCCCATGCTGGGCATGGAGCCTACTCAAAAAAAAGAAAAGAAAAGAAACATCCCACCACACGGGTTAGCCTGTAGGTCTTTATGCTTCCAGGCTGTTTTTTGCACATTAATAACAGTGATGATGACGCTGAGCAAACATGTGCCCACGTTTTCTCAGTAGGTGCTCATGAAGACTGTGGGGGAACGATGGCTCTCCTCTCTTACCTTTGACCAGTCACATGGTCACCTGACTTGCCCAAATGACTAGCGTGCGGGGAGGGGGGAGCACAGTCAAGTCCCTGTCCTCTGACCACACAGATATTTTGTAGAAAATGCTTCAGTTCTTTTGTAAAAAGGGAAACATACATGGAATATTGTTTTGTAAACTGTTTTAAAAAAGAAATCAATAGAAGAGAAGATGAATTGTAAGTACAGTATGTGTATGTACAGTGTCCTACAGAAATGGATACAAAATTTATGATGTTATCACTAATCTCAAGTTTGCATGTAGTAATCCTTTTTAACATTTCAAAGAGCTAATTATCTTTATGAGCAACACAATTAAACCAAAAGCACATTCTTTGAACATCTCAGTAATGGGATCAATGAACAAATTCAACAAAAATGTGAGGTCTTATACTCTAGGCATGGTGCCTAGAACATGTATTATTTCACTTAATTCTTATGCAAGTCTATGCGTAATTATTATCATTTTAATTTTTCAGATGAAGCGAAGGACTTTTCCCCAAGGTACACCAGCTAATAAGGGTACAGTCATGTGGTAACTTTGTAATGTGCCAACTTGCTGAGCTGAACTGCATTTTCTAGAATTCTCCTCCTGTATGTATCACTTAGGATGGGCTACAAAAGACACTTTGTACCAGGTTGCTTTCTTCTCATAAAAACCTCTGTGATTCCATGGGGCCAACCTGACTGGTCCAGGATAGTCTCCCCATCTTAAGATCCTTAACTAAAGCCCATCTGCAAAGTCCCTTTTGCTGGGTAAGATGAGACATTCACAAATTCTGAGGGTTAGGATGTGGACATCTCTGGTGAGCCATTATTCTGACTACCACAGACACCATGAGATTTTTCCTTTTGTCTCTTTTCTTTTAATACAAACTTTTTAGGGTGCCTGGGTGGCTCAGTAGTTAAGGGTCTGCCTTCGGCTCAGGTCATGGTCCCAGGGTCCTGGGATTGAGTCCCGCATCAGGCTCCCTGCTCCGCGGGAAGCCTGCTTCTCCCTCTCCCACCGCCCCGGCTTGTGTTACCTCTCTCACTGTGTCTCGCTCTGTCAAACAAACAAAAAAAATCTTAAAAAAAAAAAAATATATATATATATATATATATAAACTTCTTATTGCAGTATAACATATGCCACAAGCGTATGGCTCAGTGAATTTTTCACCAAATGAATACATCCCAGATTAAGAAAGAGAACATACCCGAATTCCAGAAGTATCTCTCCGGTTACTATTCCCACCCTAAGAGTAACTAACCACTCTCCCTCTCTTTTTTTAAGATTTTATTTACTATTTGAGAGAGAGAAAGAAAGCACAAGCAGGGAGAGGGAGAAGCAGACTCCCTGCTGAGCAGGGAGCCTAACGTGGGGGTTCGATCCCAGGACCCCAGGATCATGACCTGAGCCAAAGGCAGACGCTTAACTGACTGAACCATACAGGCACTCCTAACCACTATCCTAACTTCTAATGCCACAGACCTGTATGCCTGGTTTTGAATGGCATATCAATGCAATAATACAGTATGCACTCTTTTGTGTCTGCCTTCTTTGCTCAATCCTTATATTTATGAGTCATTTATGTTGTACATTCATCCTCATTCCCGATAGTTTACCATTATTATGAATGAATTCCAATTTATTTATCCATTCTGCAGTTGATAGGCATTTGGTTGTTTCCAGTTTGGGGCTATTATGGGTAGTTCTGCTATGAACGTACTTGCACGTGTCTTTTGATGAACACATGTATTCATTTCTGTGGTGTACAACTGAGAAGCAGGACAGCTTGGTGACTGGGTACATATACATTCAGCTTTAGCAGGAAGTGTGGAAGCCACAATTCCGTTCCTTTTTTTTTTTTTTAAGATTTTATTCACCAACGTGGGGCTTGAACTCACAACCCTGAGATCCAGAGTCGCATCCTCTACCGACTGAGCCAGCCAGATGCCCCATGGATCCCTCCCATTCTTAAGCCATTCCTGAGCCTGGCCCTGATCCCCAGCCTCCCTGTTATTTTGTACCGCCTGTTCCCCAGGAGCTGGTGACGGGGTGAGGTCCGGTACTGGATGAGGCTGAGGATCAGATGGATATGTCTTGCTTTATACATGACTTGGTTGAATTGTAAAATGATGTACTTGTAATGACCCTTGGGTCAAAATGGTGTGTTAGATAAAGGGCTGTACCAAATGACTGCATCACAGGATGCATTCAGAAAATTACTGGCATGCTTTGTACCTGGTGGCGGGACAGCAAAGCCTCTAGAAGTGTCAGGTGGGAAAGAGAGCCAGGAAGGTTAAAAAAGAAAATCCCAGGAGACTGGCAAAAAAAAAGAGCTTCTGCCATCCAGTGAAGTCTTCACTGGTTGTGGGTTGTGTATTCTATAGCCACAAGTTCTTGTGAGGAGTGAAGGCTATGGAAAGCCATGCTTGACTGGGAGCAAGCAGGCAGGCCATGTCTCCTGCTTTATGCGGCTGTCAAAGTTTATTTCTGGGTTCTTTGCCATTGAGTACACTTTTTACCCTTTTACCCCATCTTGATGAGACTACCCTGCAGTTAGAATACTTGGGGAGTTGTAAGATTGAGAGAATTCAAGTGGTGGCTGGTCATTACTCTTTTTTTTATATATATAAAAATAAAAGAGAAAGCTGAAGAACGTATACCCCAGTAGTTCCAAAGTTACTAATTAGAAAGCATTAGCCATTTGGGACCAAGATCTGGTTCAAGGTAAACTACATATTTTATTTATCTTGTCATCATGAAATTGAGTTTTTGGATTATTTATTGCAAAGGGCAAGATGTTCTCCTCTCGTATTCTGCTCTCTGCAAAGCCTTTATAATTAAATTCTGTGGAGCGTGTGACCTTTGTGAGGTTAGATTTTGGCATAGCTTGTTATGGGCTTGTTGCAGGAAATTATATCCTTTAGCCTGAGATCCAGAGTCGCATCCTCTACCAACTGAGTCAGCCAGGTGCCCCATGGAGCCGTTGTTACGGAAAATGAACCCACTCACAAAAATTGTAAGGAACATATCCACTTTGTGATAATTCTCGTGCTCCCCGGGATTGCGTTAATTTTGTGTTATGTCCTCTTTGTGGGTAGTACGAATACCTAGCCTGGTCAGTGTGCTGGTTTCTGCTGTTTTAAAGGCCAGGTGGAAACCAACCCAGGTCTAACCCACTCAAAGCCCAGCTCTTTCAGAGTACAGGCTGGGTCCTATAGGAAGAAGGGTTGATCTCGTCTTCTGCTCTCCTGTAGCTGGAAAGATCTGCTGGGCGCAGGACCACGGCTCCGGGAGACCAGGAGACCCAGCCTTGCAGGCACTCTCCGAGCTTTGCACGCATATTCTCCTGTTGGAACTCCTTCCCCCAGCTTTGCTTAGGCACTTCTGGGCAGCTTTGTGCTAGTCTCCCAAGACTGGCTGGCCTGAACAAATACCATCTAGCCTAGATCATGAGGGGATGAGGTCAGGGTCCATAAAATACCGCTTGCAGCCAGTATCCTCCTTCCTTGGAGACCTTGAGAGAGCAAGTGGCTGGCTAATGGCAAGATTTGGGATTCTGGGTTCTTAATTCAAACATCATCTGAACTCCATCTCATTACCAGTATTCAGATTTTAAACCTTTGGTGGCTTTTATTTTTTAAATTGATTATTTTGTGTTAAACTGTGGGGCTTTTGTTTTTTTTTTTTCACCCTGCTCTAGGTCAGACTTGCCCATAAATAAAAAAGAGGGACCAGGAAGCTCTATCCAGCTTGCAAACAGGGGAGTTATTTCTGCAGTTAGGTGCCAAATGTCATCCCAGAAAACGGGAAGGCCTCGCGGTAGGCACTTAGGTATTGCATAACTGATGACAGGGGACTATTCCCTGGTGAGATGACCCAGTGACCTTGGAGCACTACCTTCTTCCCCAGCCCCACCTCCTTGGACTTTCCCTCCATCCTTTGTTCTTTCTTGTAGACTTCCTCTTGGGCCTGCTGGGTTTCCCTCCACTCCCAGCATCTCCCAGACTCAGCTCCCCCACTCAGGCAAGGCCGAATTTCTTGGCCTCCTCCTCTTGGTGATTGCTTGAGAGAGAGGTGGGGGGGAGGGGAGTCCGGGGGAGCGAGCTCTCTCCTGTGGGGGCTCTGGCTGGCCGCCGGAGGGTACGGGGTTGGGGGGGGGGTGCTGTGTGGCCAGGGAGGAGGCAGAGGCCACTGGGCGTTCATGGGAAAGGGGCAACAGGATGTCCCATCCCCACAGTGGTCTGGTGCTTTCCCTAAAGCAGCCTCCCTTCCTGCTCCCCAGCGTGCTCTTCCACACGCCCTTCCTCTTTCCAGGCTCTGATTACTTCGTTCTGCCTTCCAGAGAATGCAGGAGGCCCTTCTTCTATGGGGGCCACTGCAGGGGCAGGTTGTGGAGAGGAAGAAAGCATTTCTGGTCTTGCAAGCTCTGTTTCTGCTGGCCTCCTGACCTCAGGGCCCCATCTCAAGGTATGCTGTGAGCCAACAGGTTGTCATGGGCTCTCAGACTAAACCACCATGCCACCCAAAAACACTTCTGAGGGAATGTTGAGAGCATCACCGTCTCGTGTTTGAGGGACTGTCTAGCTGAGCAATTTTTTTTTTTTAACCATCCTACAAATATTTAGTGTGTACCTACCATACATAAAGCTCCGTTGTAGCTCTAGAGAGACATCAGAGAGCAGAGCAGACAACAAATCTCTTGACCCACCTTCATGAAGTGGGAGGAGATGGACAATAAACACAAATGATGAGTACATTTTACAGCCGGTTAGGTCAAAAGTGCTGCAGAGAAGAGGGAAGCAGGCAGGACAGAAGGGAAGTGGGGGCAGAGGGTGAGGAGAAGTACTGTGTTTAAGGCAGTCAGGGAAGGTCTCACTGAAAACGCAACTTCTGAGCCATGACTTGTCTGAGGCGAGGAACTGAGCTGGGTGGTGTTCTAGGGGAAGAATGTTCCCGGCAGAAAGAACAGCAAGTACAGAGGCCCTGAGGTAGTGGCGTGCTTGGAGTGTCCGAGGACCGTCAGGGCGGCCGGTGCGGCTGGAGCCGAGTGAGAAGAGGGAACAATAGAGGGACAAAAGGTCACAGAAGCACCAGCAGGCCAGATCACGGAGGTCTTGGAGGACTCGGGGGCTTCTCTGGGTCAGATGGGAGCCATCAGAGGGTTTTGAGAAAGGAGGACAGGCCTGCCTTAAGCGTTAACAGGACCCCTCCAGCTACCTCTTGAAAACCACCTGCTCCAGGATAAACAGAGAAGCAGGAAAACACTTAGGAGGTTGTTCTGCTCATCTAGGTGAGAAGTGCTTATATCCAAGCTCATCAGGGCTTACTGATGGGTTGCGTGTGTGATGAAGAAATAATTCGAGGACATTCAAAAATCGCTTAACAAGGACCATGATGACTCAGGAAAGGTTTTGTGAGGCAAGGAGTTAGGGATCGAGGTGGCTCCTTCCAAGCTAGAGGACAAAATGTACAGAGAAGAAAGAAATAGGGGAGCAGAGGGAGAGAGAACTGCAGGGCATGCTCTGGACTCAGTTTGAGTGCAGGCATCATCATGGAGAGCTTGAGTACCTACCAGAGCTCTGGAAGGAAGGAGAAGGCATAATCCATTGGGATAACTAAGGAGGGTTAGTGGTGCCGCTGTTTACAAGGGTGTGGGTAGTTAAAATAAATCCATTAGGGACTCGAAAGCATGCTGGGCCCCCTCCAGCGGCTTGCATCTGACTCAGAAGGGAAGCCCAAATCCTGAAGGGCCAGGGGAGGTCGAGGTATGGAAACTGAGAGAGGGTTGCCGAATGGAGAGAGAGCTGTCCCACATGAACCGTGGCTTTTGTTTGAGAACCTGCAGCCACCACCAACCTGTGGCTTGGCAGGAAAGGTGCTGGGAAAATAGAAACCCACTCTCTCCCAACTCGTCCATCTCCTGCTGGGGCCTCCCCCGTCATGACCCACTGGGAGCCAGAGCCAGAGGACAGGAGGGCTCCCAGCCCCGGTGCAGCCAGCTTTCCTGCGGACGCCCCGAGGGGAAAAGGGTAGAAAGCAGAGGATCCTACACGGCTTTACAAAGGAAGCCTGGAGTTTGGGTTTAGGTGAAAGGAAAGGAGCCAGGCTTGAATGGAGAATATGTTAAGTTGTACTTCAGGAAGTGTAAACGTAGTGATAGGATTCATTGGGTAGGGAGTCAAGGAGACCTTTGAGGAGACTCGTTGGTGACGGAGGGAATGGAGAAAAAAATAATTTGTACATAATAGTATGATGTTGAGAGCTGGGCATTGTTCAGAGAGCTCTCTGTCGGCATTCTCTCTGAAATGCTCACAAACAACTCATGCATTCTAGCTATCTCATAGGATTAAATAAAACACGTTAAATGGGTTAGTGCAGTGTCCAGGATATAGACACATTCACCAAATGTTATCTGTTGTTGTTAATCCCTGTTTGGAAGATGACCAAAACCCAAGAACGAGCGCCGAGCCAGAGTTTGCTTAACTGGTAAGTTGCCTTCGAAGGCGGACGTATTCTGATTCCAGCTCCCCCGTTCCCAGGGTCTCTCTGGTCCAATCACGCTGTGTTCTCTCCAATGCCCTGAGAAACATCTCAAAAGAACTGGTGAGACTTGGACACAGACACAGGCCAATGCCTGCACCACGGGGACACTGAGGGACAGGAGCCAGTGACGCGCGTGGGAAGGGCTAAATGTGGAAGCAATCTGCTGAAGGAGGGCAGGGCCAAGTAGCATTAAGGGGACAGCTGGCTGGTGTGGACTGGAAGGGAAGGAAAGGTCCTGAGGGAAAGATGACACTGTAGGAAGTAGAGAGGAGCCTCAGGAATCAGATGCAAGGTCGGCTAGTGACTGAGGGCTTATCCAAAACCCGTTACCCTCATTCTGTTTTTTTTTTTTCCCCCAAAGTCCTCCGGTAACCTATTAAGATACTAACTTTTTTCTACTTCGAGGGGATTTAGCTCGCAGAAGCCCAGAAACCAATGACCACCACATACTGCCTGCCTTAGAGAAGGCTTCCAATACAATTTGTGTTGAATGAATGAAATGTTTTTGTGTGCACTTGATTTCACTTCTGTGTCCTGATTATGCTTTGTGGTATCACTCTTCTGTAGGTCCAACGTCATCTACTTTATTATGTCCCTCAGAACTCTGCTGCTAGGATGTGTGGATGAGCAGTGCCTGCTGGACGAGATGAAATTCAGTTAACGTAATTTGCACAAACATACTGATATCAGAATTGAATTTGTATATAGTTTTCTTTGCGTGGTGTCTGCTGCTCACAGATCTCCTTGTTTCACTCTTTCAAAGTTGCCCCTAACTCTGGTTTGCTCCCCATTTTCCAGACGTGCTCTTCACACTTAATGCTTTCGCGACTCCTAAGCAGTAACTTGGAAGGTCCCGCTGGATTTTTTTTTTTCCTTAAGAGTTTACATCCGTAGGCAAGTCCTGAAATTTTCTAAACCTCAGTTTCCTCATGCTTAAAATGAGAACAAGAGGATCCAGCGCCGAGTTGCCTGTGATAAAGGAGATTGTGCACGTCCTTGTGCATTTCCAATCTCAGCTCTCTCGTGCACCATCTGTGTGGTCTTGTGTGAGTCCCTTCCTATTCAGGCTCTGATTCCTCTTTTGTGAGCTGTGGCAAGGGGAGAAATTCTGCAGTGCATGGGTTCAGTCTAAGGTCATTGTGTCCCAGCTGGGCTTGCAGCCTGGCTATGTGCCCTCAGGCCCTTCTGGGTCTCCCTAGGCCAGCCTCGGCTTTCTTAGCTAGGAAGTGAGCATATTAATGGCATCTGACTAAGGATCAGTGATGCTTATCCAGGAGAGGTGTTGGCTGCCAAGGACTAACACATTCTAGTTCTCTTATAGTGGAGATGGGTGACAGCCTTACAGATGGTCAGCAGCTGTTAAGATCTCCTGGCCCCTGCTTATCTAGCAACTTTTCTAGAATTTGGCTCTCCATATAGCTTGCCTGTGGCGCAACTCAAGCTATTTCCATTTACCCAAAAGCAAATCTTAGTGTTTGCATTTGGAGTGATTTGGGTTCAATTGTAGCGGGAACATATACATGATTCATGCTTTGTTTGGAGACTCCTGGCAGGTCCCCCACTGTGGAGCTGCCGATGGGAGAGTGTATCTCCTTTTCTAGGTGGCAGAAGTGGGAATCAAATCTGGGTCTCTGTCACTTGACAGCTGAATGGGGAAGATATTCTGCCTCTTGTCAGAATCTTCGTGTTTCTCCTTCAAATCTACAAGCAGTTCTGGTCATGGACATCAGAGTAGGTTGTAAAGGCACTAACTAGCCGGGCTTTTGCAAAAGAAAACTGTCCTCACTCTGATGCCTCATAATGGCTACCGGGCTGCCCATACCGGAATTGTAGTTTTGGACAATGACCAGTACTTGATATATAAATTCTTATATGTTTTGGGGGCTCTCTTTTGCTTTTATGATATTATGGCAAAGTGAAATATGTTGGGGCACCTGACTGGCTCATGGGATGGATTGTGGGACTCTTGATCTTGGCCTTCTGAGTTCGAGGCCCACATTGGGTGTAGATTGCTTAAAGAGAAAATCTTTCAAAAACAAAACCAAAAACAAACCAACAAACCACCCAAAGTGAAATATGCAACTTCTGGGTCAATCTTTGAAAGTTTAAATCCTCCCTTCTTTAGGTCTTTATCACTTGCTAACTTGGGTAATCTTAAGCATCAGATCATACTGTCCCACAAATATGCACTGTAACTTCAAATAATCAAGTTGTGCCAAGTACTCATTTTAACAAATGAGCTACAGCCTGTACGTCCTATCTTAGTTGGTGGCACAAACTTGACCTACTCAGCTCCAAACTTGAGACTTTGTGACTCTTCTCATTCCACTTCAACCTCATCTTGCTGACTTAACCTCCAATGCGTTTCTGATCCTGTCTCTGCCTCTTTGTCCTTGTCCATTGGCCTAGTGCATCTTCATTTCTTTCCTATTTAAAAGGTCATCTAGGGTGCCTGGGTGGCTCAGTTGGTTAAGCGACTGCCTTCAGCTCAGGTCATGATCCTGGAGTCCCGGGATCGAGTCCCACATCGGGCTCCCTGCTCAGCGGGGAGTCTGCTTCTCCCTCTGACCCTCTTCCCTCTTGTGCTCTCTGTCTCTCACTCTCTCTCTCTCTCAAATAAATAAATAAAATCTTAAAAAAAAAAAAGGTCATCTAAGTGGTTTTCCTGCCTCTTGGTCCTAAAACTCTCAAATCAATCCTAAAATTAAAACGGACCCTTCTTGGCTTAGAACCTTTCGATTGCTCCCAATTTTAACTTTTTTCTTCTCAATTTTAACTTCTTAGTGGGTCCCATCCACACCTCCAAAATCCCCCCAGAGAGTCATACTAGAGTTCCTTAAACTTGAAATGTTACTCATGTCTTGGCCCTTTGTTGTTCAGACGCCTGGAATCCCGTTCCACACAGAAACTGGGAAGGCTCAAACCTCTCTAACAACTCTCCCTCCCACAGGCAGGTTGATCTCCTCTCTTTGCCCTAAATTTTGTCATTATTTGCTCACATCTGTTTCTCCTAAAAGACACTTAAGTCTCTGATGGCAAAGAAGTGGCTCATTCTTTCTTGGTCTCCGTCATTTGATAATGTTTGCTGAATTAACAGATATAAGAACACGTTACTGATGCACTTGTCTGAACATGTTCGGGTTGTTCACTCACAAACATATATAGGATCTTTCGTTACCTGGTGTAAATGATTATAAAAAACTAGCACGGACAGGGTGCTTATTACTATATGCCAGGAACACGTATTAACCCACAGGGTTGTAAATGGTCACAACCCTACGAAGTAGGCACAAATATGATTTACAGTTTACAGGTGAGGGAAAACTGAAGCCCAGAGGTTAAGTGATTTACTCAGAGTCAAACATCTAATAGTGGCACAGGACCCAGGGTCAGTTCCACCTGAACCTGAGCTGAACCGCTACGTGGGGGTTGTTACACGGAGTAGGAATTCGAACGACAGTATGCGACATACCCCACGGCGGGTAGGGCTCTTTGCTTTGCTCACTGCTGTTCTTTCGGGCTCAGAATAGGATGCCCTGGACATGCTGAGCGCTGAACCCAGTTCGGCCAGAAGCCTAGCCCGGCAATTGAGAGAGGCCAAAACCCTCGTCCACTGCTCCAGCTCTGAATCCACGCCGCTGCCCTCGTGCGTTCCCCCAGGCTCCTGCTTCTCTTCCCGGGAATGGGCTGCCGCCTGTCGGTACCGCCCGCTTCCTCCCATTCCTTTTCCCCATCCGGCTAAGTCATCGCCGGTTCCAAGCGGCTTTCCCTGACTAGCGCGGTGGACATCGTCTGCGATTGACTGCATTTTCCTTAACCCCGTCTGTCTGCTGGACTGCTGGGCTCTCCCAGGACCGCGGCTGGGCTTATTTATTCATCCTTCCGTCCCGTGGACGTTGGCCGAGCCCTCCACAAGGCGGACGCATCGGCGCGGACCCCTGCCCCCCCCCCCCACCTGTGGCTTCCCCGCATCCGTTCTCTCCTCCCCCGGGAAAGCTTTGCGGGCCGACGTTCTCCTCTCTGCGGGTGGTGCGACTCTCAAGGTCTACGGGTTTCGCGTCCTCCCAGCGAGCCATCTTTCGTGAGGGGCAAGCACACCGGCCCCGGATGACTGTCCGAGAAACGTCCCCTCCTACAGCCCGAAGCGGGCGACCCCGCCAGACCCGCTGCGCGTTCCGCACCCCCGTGGGGAGCGACACCACTCCGGCCGGGGCTCGGGAACCTTCCCCCACCCCCGCCGCGCCCCCGGCCGGCCCCCGCCCCTGCGCACCGCCCGACCTCCGCCCCGGCGCCCGCCCCGCCGCGAGCCCGGCCGCCGCGCTGCCGCCTCACAATGGCCGGGCGCCGCCTCACCGCGCGCAGGGATCCCGGCCACGCGCGCTCCCCGCCCCCACCCGCCGCCTGCCCGGGCCCGGGCCTTCGCCCACCCGCCACGTTACCGTCGCGGCGCCCCTGGCACGGGGGAGAGAGGGGCACAGCCAGCCGCTCTGGTCGCGACCCCACCGTCGGTCGGACGGGGGCGCCGGGCGGTCGCCGCGCAGGGACTACTTTCCCTCCCGCGGAGGGACTACTTCGCGGAGGCATCGGCGTGGCGGCGCGCACGGCATGGCGGCGGCGGCGGCGCGCCAGAGGTAGAGGGACGCCGGCCCGCTCAGGCCTCGGCGCGGCCTACACGCTTCGCTCGCCCGCTCCCGCCCCGCGCCCCGCGCCCGGCCATGGCGGAGCCCTCGCCCGCCCGACGCCCGGTGCCCCTCATCGAGTCGGGTAAGACGCGCCGTCCGCGCCCTCCCCGCCCTCCCCGCGGCGCCCCCAGCCCGGCCCCGGCCCCCTCCCCGCCGCCGCGCCCGCTCTTGACCCGACTCCCCGTCTTCCCGCAGAGCTGTACTTCCTCATCGCCCGGTACCTATCGGCCGGCCCGTGTCGGAGAGCCGCCCAGGTGAGTGCGGGCCCCGCGGGCGGCGGCGGGGGCCTCCGCGTCCCGGCCCCGGCCCCGCCGCCGCCTGGGTCGCGGGTGGAGGGCGCCGGGTGGACCGGGGTGCCCCCAGCCCTGCTAACTGCGCGTCTCGTCGGCTGCAGGTGCTGGTGCAGGAGCTGGAGCAGTACCAGGTCTGTGCTTCGTGGCGCCCGCCGCGCCCGCCCCGCCGCGCCCCCTCCGCGCCCCCTCCGCGCCCCCCTCCCCACCGTGCCGGGGCCGCTCGCCCAGCTCCCCACCCCAGCCCACCCCGCCGCCCCCCGCCCGGCCCCGCGCGGTGGTCACTCGTGTGCGTCTCGTGCCTTTGCAGTTGCTGCCGAAGAGGTTGGACTGGGAGGGCAACGAGCACAACAGGAGCTACGAGGAATTGGTGAGATTTTTGACATTTCCATCCCCGTGTTTCCGAGCACCCGCTCCCCGCCCCCTGGTCGGGGCTCCTGCTTGTGGGGCGAAGCGGCCGAGCGCTGCTCGGGGGCGACCCCGGGAGAGCGGGACTCCCTCGGCAGGTTTTGTTTTGTTTTGGGGCGGCCAGGTTTGTTTTGGGAGGAAACGGCCCAGGGGGGTGGCTGGCGGGAGGTGGGGGCGACCCTGCGCCGCGGTTTGCGGTGGGGTGGGTCCCCAGGTGCGGCTGCCTATGGTGAGAGCCGGGGGCGCGCGTGCGCGCGGGCGGGGGGGGGGAGGCGCCAGCCACTCAGCAAGCTGCTCTCATCCTTCTGTTTTCGTACCCGACTTGTAACTCGACCTCTGATTGGTGTTCTCTCTTTTGCCCCGCCCAGCTCCTCTAACCACTTGTTCCCTAGGAATAGAATCGGTGGTGCCTGAAAGGTGGAGAAATGTTCTCTTTAGCGATGTTTTCTTTCCCCCCAGCAGCGCCATAAAAATCTTGCTGTTGTGACAGTATGCTACTCCTCCAGTACTTTTGCTTCTCGAAACTGTATAATACTTGTTGAGTGCCTTAGAGAACTTATTTGGATGAATTTTTGTGTTGACCTTGCTGTACGTAACTTAACGTAGGCCTTAACTGTGCCGTTTCTCCGTTTAGAGCACCATTAGCGTAGATTATGCTTCTCTTTTCAGTGCACCTTGTCAACTTTTTGAGTTGCTCTCACAATATAGAATTAGGTCTTGCCCACTGGTTCGTCGTATGAGATAAAACAATCTTTAGGAAAATATTTTTGCCGACTTGTGTATTAGGAGAAAGGATTTCGTTAGTTGCCAGGCTGTATCAGCATCTTGTCTGAGCAAAACAGTGAGGACAAAACAGAGACTCCTGAGTGATCTATTACCACAGTTCTAATACTTGTGATAGAACTTGGTAGTAGGATACGATCACTTCTTGGATTAAACAAAAGGACAAAAAGTAAACGGGGATTTGTCGTCTGTATACGAACAGTTAAGTATTATTGACAAAGGCTGGAGAAAGGATTTTATTTCAGTCATCAGTTGTAATATTTACTGATGCAGAGTTTTTTGAAGCAAAAACTTAAAAGTGAATAGTATTTCCAAGAAAGTTCTAAAAATTCTGCATCATGACAGAATTGAATATGTTATTTTGATATTTAAGTCTAGGAAACGTTTAAAGGACTACTTGTTTTACACCTTCTGGTGAGAGAAAATGGTGTTATCAGGGAAGCAGAAGAGCATTATTGACAGTGCAGTTGTGCTGTGGAAGAGATAACTGTGTAAATTTTGAGATGCTGTAACTACTGGAAAACTTTTTAAGTATTACATTTTTGGCTTCTCTGTTAGAATCGCTTAAAATCCTACTTAAAATTCTGCTTAGAATTACCCCAGATCTCTGTGATGCATTCCTGTGGTGTGGCTGTGAGCCAGGTCATCTCTCCTCACCTGCTCGTGGGCTCTGGTGGATATCGTCTTTGTCCTTTGCCTTTCCCTGCCTCTACCCTCTCCTAGCTCTTAAGTGACAGAGGATGAGCTTCCTTTTTTTTTTTTTTTTTAAAGATTTTATTTATTTATTTGACAGAGAGAGCGAGAGCAGGAACACAAGCAGGGGGAGTGGGAGAGGGCGAAGCAGGCAGGCTTCCTGCCGAGCAGGGAGCCTAATGCGGAGCTCAATCCCAGGATCCTGGGATATGACCTGAGCTGAAGGCAGACCCTTAACGACCGAGCCTCCCAGGCTGAGCATCTTGTATCCAGGAGAGTTATTTTTTGTCAGAGTACGTGAGTAGCTTCTAGTTCTTCAAACCAAGCCCGCTTTTCTTTCTATTAAGCAGTATTTCAGATATACGCAAATCAGAATAATGAAATGAACCCCGTTGCCAATTTGCTATCTTTACTTCGGCTTCTATTTGAAGTTTTTTTTTTTTATAAATTACCAGTGGAAATCTTCAAACAGAAAAGTAAGAGTAATGAACCATCCACTAGGTACTTCTTATCAGCCTCAGTGATTAGCAGAGAATGTTGCATCTGTTAGCTCCCTCCCCTAGGCTGTATTGTTTTAAAGCAAATTCCAGACATTCCTTTATTTTATTGGTTAATATGCTGAAGTATTTTAAAGTAAATCTAGACATTATATTTCCTTTCTCAATTCTGCTGAGTGCATCTCGAAAAAATTGAAAGACTGTTTCTTAGACCATCACAGTGCCAGTGTCTGTCACACTTAAAATCCAAAGAATAATATTCTTTGATAGTATTTATGTGGGTTTCTTTATATATTTAGACCATATTCGGATTTCCTCTTGTTCCTTGGATTTCTTTTTATATTTAGTTAGAATTGGGTTTTAGGCAAGGTCCATGTGTTGTACTGAAATTATTTTCCATCTCTTTTTTTTTTTTTTTTTTATCTTCCATAGTTTTTTCTCCTGTGCCATTGATTTCCCGAAGAGGCTTGAGTTGGTCTGTAAAGTGTTTCACCTTCGGGTTTTGTCTGATAGTTTCCTTATGCTGTTTCCTTGTGCTGTTAAATTTACTCCTTTTTCTCAGGAGTTCTCATTCTTGGATCAGAGCTCTCTGGGAAGCTTTATAAAATCTGAATACTCAGGCCATGTCTCAACACCAGTTAAATCAGAATTACTGTGTTGGGACTGGACGTTGGTAGTTTTTGAAACCTTTCAGGTGAGTCCAGAGTCACTGCTTAACAAAGTTACAGTTTATCTAAGACTTGGGACCATGTTGTCACTCCAACCTGTACTTTGGAAGCCAGAGTATTTTTGCTATTTCTTGAAAGAATTGAGACTACTTAATCTGCAGTAGCAGTTGGGCCTGTGAATTCGTAAAATGTAATTGGGGTATTCATGGTTTATAGGTGGTGAACATGAAAGAGGAAGAAGGAAATAGAGCTATGGAATGGGGTACAGGAGTGAGGAAGGACCTAATTTGTAAAGAAGGAGCATGTTTAAATAAGGCAAACGTGATTCAAGAGACTTACTAATTGAGTAACATGCAATTTTGTAGGTCACCGTCTTCCTTAACCAGTAAATAAAATCAGGAAATCCTTACATTGGAGCCTGTTGTTAGAGAATTTATTGTCACTATGCTTTTTCTTTCAAATAATGTATAATAGGCCTTTAAGGAAAACACTTAAAGTTATTTGTATTGAAATACAAAGTTTAGGGGCGCCTGGGTGGCTCAGTCTTTAGGTGTCTGCCTTCAGCTCAGGTCATGATCCCAGGGTTCTGGGATTGAGCCCCGCATTGGGCTCCCTGCTCGGTGGGAGGCCTGCTTGTGTTCCAGCCTCTCTTGCTGTGTCTCTCTCTGTCAAATAAATAAATAAAATCTTAAAAAAAAAACAAAGTTTATTTGTTGTACGTAGTCATTTTTCTTAAATCTTTAAATTCCGTTATAAATCTTACAGTGATTCTAGAAATATTATTTTTATTTTATTTTTTACTGACGTTTAATTTGTAATGAGAATTTAATCTTAAGATATTTAACATCACTTAATTGTCTTAATTAAATTTCTTTGAGCATTTCACAGTGATACAAATATATGATTATTTCAGCCACCTCAGGATTGCAAACTTTGTCATATCTAAGTTTCATCTTTCTAAAAGTTAACACTTGTAAATATTTTAAATTTATTGTAATAAATTACTCTTTTTACTCTACCAAATATAAAAATAGTTCAGTCATTACAAAACCTTATTATTACCATTTGGTTATTACTATTATTACTATCTGGTTACTACTAACCAAAGTAGTTGCAGAATAATTTGCACAAATGTATCAATACATTTTTCTATTTCTCATCTCTTGTCCATCTCCCTCAGTTATGAATTAACTCCCCAAACCAAGGAGGAGAGCAATATTACCACTGTGAGCTCCCTACTGGATTAAGGAATTAAGTTATGGTAGATTATAAACCAAGATTTAGAATTTGGGTGCACTGTTAGACTCTACTTGAGGGTTGAGTTGAGCCTTTTTTATAGCAAGGCTACTTATTTACCTATTTCAAACAAAAACAACTTTGTATTGGGTAATCGTATTGCAACTGACTCCACTATTTTATTTTCATTGTGGGATACTGACGCAGCTTATCTCTTTCCTGTCTGAATTCTGCATTTCCTTTGTAGTTGACTGTAGAGGTGTATCGTTCTGTAGGCATTTCATTGATAATTTGGGACCACTAAATGATCATGGCAGTGTGATGACAAGTTACAGTCCAGCAATATAGCGGTATAGAAATTATAAACTTGGATTTTTGTGCCATGTATTTGGGCTGTAATCCTGATTTGTGCTGCTTTCTAGATGTTCTAATCTCTACCTGAGTGAGTTTCTTGATGTTTGTAACAAAGATAATAGTAATTTTTTAAGATTTTATTCATTTGAGAGAGAGAGAGCATGAGCAGGGGGAGAGGGAGAAGCAAGACTCCCCAATGAGCCGGGAGCCCGATGTAGGGCTCGATCCCAGGACCTGGAGATCATGACCTAAGCCGAAGGCAGATGCTTAAACATCTGAGCCACCCAGGCACCCCAAAGATAATAGTAATTGTATCAAAGCATTGTTGTAAACGTGGGGAAAAAATGGCTTACGATGCCGGGCATGCAGTAATAATCAGCACTTACAAGTAACGATGTTGGTAGGATGACAAGGCCTAATTGGGTAGACTTTCCCTTTGCTTAATTTATATTTGTAGGGTCTAAATGAGATAACAAAATACAGTCTCTTTTGGCTCTTATGTCTGAATGAATGATACCTGGTATTTACCCATTTATCGGTGACCGTGTTGTGGGCTGGGGAACTTATGGTGCCTTCTAGCTAGGTGCTGAATAATGGTAGTGGTGGTGTTATCGATGAGTCCCTTAGCCTTGACTGT
The DNA here is from genome assembly GCF_009762305.2 of Zalophus californianus. Taxonomy (NCBI): domain Eukaryota; kingdom Metazoa; phylum Chordata; class Mammalia; order Carnivora; family Otariidae; genus Zalophus; species Zalophus californianus. Next base: position 209,689,331 of record NC_045595.1, on the reverse strand, counting down.
GCTACCGTATTTAGGTAAGCTCTCCATGCCACGTAGGGCTTGAACTGCGTATCCTGAGATCGAGAGCGTGCTCTGCCCTGCTGTGAAAGAGGATAGTTATTAATTACTTTGTTTTCAGAGGCTCACCTGATCATAACAGTTATTTGCATCTAAGGGACAAAAGTCACATGAAATTTTTTCCTTTCACATTGTCTAAATCCTTACAGATTTTTGCCATTTGGCTCTATTGGTGTCTGAGAAGGATTGTTACAACCTCCATCCATTATAGAGTTGTCTTTTTTCTTTCTCCAGTTCTTTCTTTATGTTGGTGGGTACGTACAAATTCATAATTGTTAACTTCCTATTGAATTAACTTTTTTTAAGAAGACTTTTTTAGAGTAGTTTTAGGTTCATAGCAAAATTGAGCACTGTCCCCTGTAAGTGCACAGCCTCCCTCGTTTTCCGCATTCCCCGGAATGGTACCTTTGCTGCAGTCGATGAACCTCTGTTGACCCATCATATTCACCCAAGTCCATAGTTTACATTAGGGTTCTCTTAACATTTACAGTGGGTACTCTTGGTGGTGTGCATTTTGTGGGTTTAGACAAATGACACATACCCATTAATACAATATCATACAGATACTGCCCCCAAATCCTCTGTGCTATGCCTAATTATCCTTCCCTCCCTCCTAACCACTGATTTTTACTGTTCCCATAGTTTTACCTTTTCCAGAATTTGACCTTTTTTTTTAAATTAGGAAATGTTCTCTCTTTCTCTCATAATAGCTTCTTACCTCAAAGTCTGACTTGGCCTTAGTACAGCCAGCCCTGCTTTCTCTCTGTTAGTGATGGCATAGTGCATCTTTTTCTGTCCTTTTACTTTTAGTAAAGCAGACATTTTCCCGTGTTCTCATTTTCTAAGTATGTCTCCTGTAAACAGCATATAGTTTTATTATTCAGTCTTCTACTTGGAGGCTTTAGTTATAATGTAAGTAATTAATACAATTAAATAAAATTGTGTTAAGCCTACCAGGTATCTTTCTTATATGTTCCCATCTCTTTATTTCTCTTCTCTTTTGGATTAATTGTTACACTATTTATTGCTTTTTAGGTATATATCCTTTTATTATTTTAGCGGTTACCCTAGAGGTTACACTATGTGTTGACCATTTTACGTGAGTTATTTTACCACCTCCCAAGTAAATGAGATTAAAACTTAATTCTTACCCTCCTGTCCTTTGGGCTATTTCATATTTTACTTTTACATATGTTATAAATTTTTCCAGGTGTTACTGCTGTTGTTTTAAAGTTAATACTCATTTGCTTACCCACCGTCTACCTTTTCTGGTATTTTCAGTTCTTTCCTATCTTCCCATGTATCTTATCTGTGATTATTTTTCTTCAGTCTGGACAACTTACTCCATTACTTATTTTAATGAAGTTTTGTTGGCAATGGCTTTGGTTTTCCTTTTTCTTATTTATTTTTGGTTTGAAACATTTTTGTTTTGTCTTTGTTTTTAAAAGTTGTTTTAAAGGTGAAATTCCGGTTGGTGCTTTTTTTTTCTCCTTCCCTTTCAGCACATTAATAGTGAAAAATTGGCAGTCTTACTATTTCTCCTTTCAAGATAATGCTTTTTTTCTTTTTTGGCTGCTTTTTAAGATTTTCATTTTGTTTTTGATTTTTAGTAGTTTTACTGTGATGTACCATAGTTGTTATCTGTTGCTGCATGACAGGGTACCCCAAAACTTAGTGGCTTAAAACAACGCGGATTTAATATTAATTATTCCAGAATTTATGTAAATTAGAAGTCCAGGCACAGCTGAGCTGAGTCATCTCAGTCTTCATCAAGGTTACAGTCCAGGTGTTGGCCAGCTCTGGGGTTTCAACTGGAGACTTGATTGTAGGTAAGGTAAGGGTCTGTTTCCAAGCTCACCCGGTTTTTGCCAGATCAGTTCTTGGGTTGTTGGACTCAGAAGTCTCAGTTCTAGTTGTCTGTTGGCTGTCCTCAGTTCCTTGCCACTTGTCTATCCAACGGGGCAGCTTGCATCATCAAAAGGTGAAAGCTGACTAGGAAATAATAATCTGCTAGTAAGACAGAAGTCACAATAATGGAAGTGGTATCCCCTCAGTGTTGAGTGTATTCTTTTGGTTAGAAGTAACTTACTCAAGGGGAAGGGATTTGGGATTTCACAAGGTAGTTAGTACCAGGAGGTGGGGATCATTGGAGGCCACGTCAGAAGTTTCCTACTACATGCACTTTAGATTTCTTTGCATTTACTGTGCTTGAGGTTGTTCAAACTTCTTGAATCTGTGTGATATCAAATTGTCTAATGTGTAATTAAATTCCTAAAGGGAAAGAATAAGAATGGTGCAGAAGAAATATTTTGAAGAGATAATGGCTGAGCATTTTCAACATCTGGGCCTTCTCTGGTTTCACTGTTGACTACTCCCTCTCTTGATCAGGGGTCGCGTTTGGCTTTGTGTATCCCATCATCTTTTGAAGTATGCTGGGCAAAGAGTAGAGGTTGAGGTAATACAGTTAGTCCCAGTAAAGGATGCACCCTTTTACTCTCAAGTTCTTTTTTTTTTTTTTTTTTTTTTAAGATTTTATTTGTTAGCGTGGGCGAGAGTGAGCAAGGGTACAAGCAGGGGGAGCTGCAGGCAGAGGGAGAAGCAGGCTCCCTGCTGAGCAAGGAGCCTGATGCGGGATTTGATCCCAGGGCACTGGGATCATGACCTGAGCCGAAGGCAGATGCTTAACCGACTGAGCCACCCAGGTGTCCCTACTCTCAAGTTCTTAATGTGAGAGGCTGGGTGCATCTAATTCGTGTCCTATCTGGTTGTCTCTGGGTTCTGTTGCAGCTATAGGTACATTTGGTTCATCAGTAGCTTCACATAGTTTAAGGATTGGATCAGGATTTTCTCTTCCAGCAGAGTTTGGGGTTCGGGCACTGGTGAGATTTCTGAGCGAGCGAGTGACCGATCTATTTTTTTAAGTAGGCTCCACATTCAGCATGGAGCCCAACACGGGGTCTGAACTCCCGGAGACGTCTATATTTTATAGCCAGGTTGCTAGCCTCCCAAACCTTGAAAGGTTTTATAGTCCAGTTGCCAGCTTTTGGGTTGCTGAGATCTCTTTGCCCAAATGGAATTTGGGCCCTTGGCTTTCTACTCTATTTTCCTATCCCTAGCTTTCAGAGGGCCTCTGGAGTGCACTTGGTGTGGACTGGGTCTTCCCCAGCTGCTCTGCATCCTGTTTTCGGCCCTTTGCAGTTGGTGAAGGCCTGTGGGGAGAATTGGGGTGGTGTAGACACTCTTTTTTTTTTTCTTAAAGATTTTATTTATTTATTTGAAAGAGACACACCGAGAGAGGGAACACAAGCAGGGGGAGTGGGAGAGGGAGAAGCAGGCTTCCCGCCGAGCAGGGAGCCCGACGCGGGGCTCGATCCTAGGACCCTGGGATCATGACCTGAGTCGAAGGCAGACACTCAACGACTGAGCCACACAGGTGGCGCCCCGGCTGTAGACACTCTTGACTGAGGGCCCTCAGCATTCTCATCAGGCCTCAGACATGCCAGCCCACAGATGTTTGTGAAGTTTAAAAGTTTGGCAGGTTTTTCCTTATTCTCATCTGTGCTCAGTTTGTCCTGCCTCTCTGCTAGGGATGAAAGCAGCTGTGAATCTTTTTCTGGTCACACAAGGGCTCACCAGTTTCTGGGGCGTAGTTGATGTCAACTTGTTTTCTCAGCTCTGTGATGGGTTTAAAAATTATTTCCTTTTTTTTTTTTTTAAAGATTTTATTTTATTTATTTGACAGAGAGAGACGCAGCAAGAGAGGGAACACAAGCAGGGGGAGCGGGAGAGGGAGAAGCAGGCTTCCCGCAGAGCAGGGAGCCCGATGCGGGGCTCGACCCCAGGACCCCGGGATCATGACCCGAGCCGAAGGCAGATGCTTAATGACTGAGCCACCCAGGTGCCCCTAAAAATTATTTTCAAGCTAGACCAATCTGTTCTCATTGTTAACGTGAGGGCAGTAGCCTCACACATTATCTCCTTTTAATAGTTGAAATAAATGACTACTTTCAACTTAACAAAATTACGTGGGACATGTAACTGTCTGCAGTCCTCTGTGGGTACACTTAATTGTCCTTCCTGGCACATAGTCGGCTCTCACTGTTCATTGAAAGAATCAATATGGGTGGCCTAATGCTTAGTATATTTTCCTGTTGAGAACCAGCCATCACCAGTTTGGTTATTAAATGATTTTCTTTTTCTATGATCTTTGATTTCTTAAAATCTGTCTGAGACATGGACTTTATTTGTAGGTCAGAGCAGTGTTCAGCACTGGAATGGCTGTGAGATACATGGAAGTTGTACATCCCTTTTTTAAGTTCGTTAGACCATTTTAGTAGGAAGGTACAAAATAGCGTCTTTGAGTCACATTGACTATTATGTAGAAATGCGAAAGTGGCATTTTGAACACAAAACTTTTGTGTTACAGTTAAGTAATACCATAGCAGCGCAGGATGAATTATGTGTGCAGTGTTTAGAATTTGGCCGAGACTTTGACTTTGCTTATTATTTGTAATGGGGTAGGTGAATGAGATTTGGATGGGAGACTCTTAACTGCTTAGAAAAAATTCTCTGTGTTGGTTTTAATCAGTTTGCATGTATTTGGCTTTAAAAACTTCTAGGGGCCACTTTGGCTCTAAACCTCTTCAGATACTCCTTGATTATCTTGTTACGTGCCATTTTTATTAGTATGCAGTATAGCCAATTGCAAGGATCCAGTGATGCTGGAGTGTTGTGAACTAGACAGCCAGGGTTCTTATTTTTAGCTTTGCCTTTTCTTAGCTCTTTGCTTCTGGGCAAGTTATTTCATGCCCGTGCCTGTGTTTTCTCATCTGTAAAATGCAGATGAGTAGTTTGGGGATACAGTAAGTTAGTCTATGTGAAGTACTTAGAAAGTGTCAGGTAGAAATCACTGTGTACATGTTAGCTATTACCATTAATGTAGTGAAGAGTTAAAATAGTCAAAACCTTAAAAGCCTTAGAAGTGTGCCTTGTACATTGTTAAGTGTGCATTATTACCTGTTCTTTTTGCAAATGTGGAATCTGAAGTCTTAGAAAGTACCTTGTCCAAGGTCCCATAACTAGTTAGGTAGGGCCAACTAGTACTTTTAACCACACTGCCTGAGGGTCAGGAGAGTCTACTACACCCCCTTACTCTAGTTTCTGTTCAAGTTAAACTATCACTGGTATATTTCAGGCTGGATTCCACATTGAGAAACTTTTGCTGGAGAAAGACCTTGTGGTAGAGCCTCAGTTTAAAGCGTTACATTTTGCCTATATTAAATTTTGCCCATATTTATTTATTTATTTATTTTTAAAAAGATTTTTATTTATTTATTTATTTATTTGAGAGAGCGACAATGAGAAATGGAAAGAGCACATGAGAGCAGGGAGGGTCAGAGGGAGAAGCAGACTCCCTGCGGAGCAGGGAGCCTGATGCGGGACTTGATCCCAGGACTCCAGGATCATGACCTGAGCCGAAGGCAGTCGCTTAACCGACTGAGCCACCCAGGCGCCCCAAATTTTGCCCATATTTATATGTAAATGTTTGAGGATCTTGGTAGTGGTCTTTCTGTGGGGGGGGGTAACTGAAAAGTGATGTAATTAATTAGTTCATTAGTCTTTTCTCTGTAATCTGACCAAAAAGTGTCCTAATATTAAATAAAAATTGCTGTTTATTGTAGAATATTTAGAAAATGCAAAAGCAAAGAAAAAATAGAAAATCATGAGAGCGAGAGGTGTTTCTTTTTCTTTATATACGCTAACAGAAATAGGATCTTTTTTTGAGAGCGTGAAGGGGGGAGGGGCAGAAGGAGAGGGAGAAGCAGGCTCCTCACTGAGCAGGGAGACCAGCCTGCCGCCCGACGCTGACGCTTGATCCTGGGACCTGGGATCATGACCTGAGCCAAACGCAGATGCTTCACTGACTGAGCCACCCGGGGGCCCCCAAAATAGGATCTTTAAAAAGATCCTATTTTGTGAATTCCTTTCCATTTCTCTAGAAAATTTTATCTAACCTTTTGTTTGTTGGACATTTGGTTCGTTTCTAGTTTTTTTTTCTGTTAGTGATTCTATGAATACCAAAGTAAGATCTGTGTATCTGTGCATTTATTTACATCTTCTATAATTGTCATTTATCATAAATTTCTAGAAAGTTAACCATTCAGTAAAATGGTTTGTGTTTTTTTTTTAAAAGTTTGTTTATTTATATGTAAATAATGAGCTCTGCACCCAAGGTGGGGTAGGAACTCATGACTCCCGAGACCTAGAGTCCCATGCTCTTCTGACTGAGCCAGCCAGGTGCCCCTCAGTAGCTAATGTTTGAGTCATTTTTTGCCAAGTACTGCACAAAAGTTAAGAGCTTTTAACCTGTATAATCTCACTTTCAGCAATCCTATTACCTTGTCTGTATTGTGATTTCCTGTTTGAGATAAAGCTGAAAGGGATAAGTAACTTCAGTGAGGTTATATTCCTAGGGGGCAGATCCAGCTGCAAGCCCACTTTGTGTGATACTCATTCATGAATGTGTGACGCATTTATTCAGTAAGTGAAAGCCTGTTGTATTCAAGGTTCCAGGGAGACCAGTGTGGATGAGATGGACAAGGCTCCTGGTTTCCTGGGGCTTTACACCCTAGGGGTAACCAGAAGTAGCAGGCAAGTTACTGCAATACAAATTCACATTTGTATGGTGATGGGGATTGGGAAGGGGGGGTGGGGAGGGACAGCTTTTGTCCATGGGGTGACATTTGTCTTGAAGGATGAAGAAGGAAAGTGAAGCCATGAGAGGATCAGAGGGAAGAGTAGTTGCCATCAGTCTTAAAAACCTGCATAGCTCTTGGCCGCATCTACTGCAAGAATGAAGACCATTGTCAGCAATCAGACTGTCGACATTTCAGAAGTCAACATCGCTCTGAATGACACAGTGTTACTCTGAAGGGCCCCAGAGGAACCCTGAAAAGGGACTTCAGTCACATTAATGTAGAACTCATTCTCCTTGGAAGAAAAAGAAGAGGCCCTGAGTTGACAGATGGTGGGAGCTAGAACGGAACTGACTACTGTCCGCGCTTGTAGTCATGTACACAAGGAGATCAAGGGTGTTACACGGGCCTTCTGTTACAAGATGAGGTCTGTGTATGCTCCCTTCCCCATCAGCGTTGTTATTCAGGAGCATAGTTCTCTTGTTGAAATCTGAAATTTCTTGAGTGAAAAATATATCTACAGGGTGTGAATGAGGCCAGGTATTGCTTGTTAGGTATCTCAAGCCCAGAAAGATGAGTTAATTCTTGAAGGAAATGACATTGAACTTGTATCAAACTCAGTTGCTTCGATTTAGCACAACCAGTAAAAACAAGGATATCAGAAAATTTTTGGATGGTAACTATGTTTCTGAAAAAGGAACAGTTCAGCAGGCTGATGAATAAGATTTAAGTTGTCTGGTTATAGAAACAGCAAGATGCCAGATGATTTTTCAGACTTAATTTGTGATATTTTAAAGATGTAATAAAAGCTGTACTGATTGGGGGCTTTTTCTTAAACCAATCATCCTTTCCACCTATTTGGCAATTAAACCATTGCAGAAGTAAAAAAACAAAGACAGAAAACCCTGCATAACCTCTGACCCAGCAGTTACATGCTTAAGACTTGTTTTTTTAAGGAAGTTTGTTTTGTGCCTGTTGATAATTCATCTTTTCTGAATTGCCTTTTTATATCTCTTACTTGCTTTTCTACTGCTGTCTTCCCATTTTGTAAGAATTCTTCATCTCTCTAGGTTCCTTTAGTCGGCCACATGTTCTAGGTTCCTGTCCAGGCCTGCAGGCTGCTTTTAGTTTTGTTGGGAGCTTTTTTTTTTTGGAGCTTTTGTTTTTATGGAGGTTTAAGAGTTTTACTTTGGTTACATCTGTTAATCTTTATTTTGTCTTCAGGGTTCTCCTTAAAGCCCTTCTGCACTCTAAAAATTAATATTATAAAAGGCGGTATTATGTGTCTATTCATCGTTACTATTTTCCAGTCCATATGTAGTTCCTTTGTCATGTCTTTATGTTCATTTGATTTGAGCGTATGGTTGGTGTGAGGTATGAATCTAGCCTTTTCTAAACTGTCAGTTTGCAAGGACCATTTGAGTCGTCTTTCTCTTCAGGGACTGTGGTCATTGTCATGTACCACATTTTTGCTGACTTCTTCTCTGTTCCTGTAACATTCTATACTATGTTAGTGATGAGATTTTATAATACATTTCTTACTAAAATGGTTTATCAAATTCCCTTTGCTCAGCATTTTAGCTCAGAAAGAAGGTGATCCTTAAATATACAGTGTTATGTTTTCAGCCAATTTGGAAGGAGTTGGTTCTGAACTATCCCTTGAACCAGTAGCTGTGCAGCTATGGATCCTTTCTGGCTCGTTACTCATTTGGGGACTAATATTTCTATTCCGAATGATTTAATTGTATTTACTTAAGTATTCATACATTTCAGGACTCTGCAGCAGAACCTAGAATCTACATCAAGTGCAGGGCTTTTATTTGACTTTTTGTAAGCTCTTGTTTTGTTTGTATTGAGTTTTATGAATTTGCTTTAAAGACATAGCTAAAATGAATAGGTTTTATTTCTCTTGGTCTTTTAGAATATGGCAGACTTCTTTTTTTTTAATTTTTTATTTTAATCACCATACATTACATCATTAGTTTTTGATGTAGTGTTCCATGATTCATTGTTTGCATATAACACCCAGTGCTCCATGCAGAACGTGCCCTCTTTAATACCCATCACCAGGCTAACCCATCCCCCACCCCCCTCCCCTCTAGAACCCTCAGTTTGTTTTTCAGAGTCCATCGTCTCTCATGGTTCGTCTCCCCCTCCGATTTCCCCCCTTCAGTCTTCCCCTCCTGCTATCTTCTTCTTCTTCTTCTTTTTTTTTTTTTTAACATAGATTGTATTATTTGTTTCAGAGGTACAGGTCTGTGATTCAACAGTCTTGCACAATTCACAGTGCTCACCATAGCACATACCCTCCCCAATGTCTATCACCCAGCCACCCCATCCCTCCCACCCCCCACCACTCCAGCAACCCTCAGTTTGTTTCCTGAGATTAAGAATTCCTCATATCATGAGGTCATATGTTACATGTCTTTCTCTGATTAACTTATTTCGCTTAGCATAACACTCTCCAGTTCTATCCACGTCGTTGCAAATGCCAAGATCTCATTCCTTTTGATGGCTGCATAATATTCCATCGTATATATGTACCACATCTTCTTTATCTATTCATCTGTCGATGGACATCTTGGCTCTTTCCACAGTTTGGCTGTTGTGGACATTGCTGCTATAAACTTCGGGGTGCACATACCCCTTCAGATCCCTGCATTTGTATCTTTGTGGTAAATACCCAGTAGTGCAATTGATGGATCGTAGGGTAGCTCTATTTTCAACTTTTTGAAGAACCTCCATACTGTTTTCCAGAGTGGCTGCACCAGCTTGCATTCCCACCAACAGTGTAGGAGGGTTCCCCTTTCTCCACATCCCCGCCAACATCTGTCGTTTCCTGACTTGTTAATTTTAGCCATTCTGACTGGTGTGAGGTGTATCTCACTGAGGTTTTGATTTGGATTTCCCTGATGCCGAGTGATGTTGAGCACTTTTTCATGTGTCTGTTGGCCATGTGGATGTCTTCTTTGGAAAAATGTCTGTTCATGTCTTTTGCCCTAGAATATGGCAGGCTTCTTGATGAAATGATAAACTAAGTCTGGCTAGAAGATGTTTTGCATTAATATTGAAAACTCTGATCCTTAACTCTGTTCATGTGGCTGGAATTGTTCTTTGGTGCTTCACTATTTCACGGCTTCTCTGGGCTGTCGCATACTCATGCATTTTGAAATGTCCTGTCTCTTCTGCTTTAATACATCTTGTGAAATATTAAAAAAAAAAAAAGGGTTGACTTTTTGGGGCATATTTGTCTCTTCATTAAGTTTCATGTAGGACCCAGGCTTTAATTAGTCTTCACACAGGTTTATTTTAATTATGTTCTGTTTAGAAAGTTCAGTTACTTTCATATGTTACAACAGAATAATCTCAAGTATAGTGGTTTCTTTTCAGAAGTCAGTTGATTTATGGATAAAGCCCCTGAATATTTTGCCTTTTGTATTTTATTTCTTTCAGATGATATTACTCCCTATTGTGATGGTCAGTCAGAGCTCCCTATCAAGAATATCAGAACTCTTAGATTTTCTTCTTCTGAATAATTTGTAATTTGGAAAAGCTTTAATAGTTTAGAAATAGGGCTTGCTGTTTTGCTAAGTAAGGGAAGAAGAAAATGATATTAATAGGTTACACAGAATTACTAACTAAGGGTATGTCCTCATTTGGTATTGGCTGAAGCATTAATAGCATTTTCCAGGCAAGCCTCACTTTACGGGATGGCTGGTGGATGAGTTTGCTGCAGATTTTCAGATTGGTGGGCAGTGCTGATAGGATTGGTGTGATTGCATAGCACGTGATAGTAGGCTTATGGGATGCTTTACTTAAAAGCAGTGGCCTAAATAACAAAGTTACAATGATATCTTGTAAGTCTGTAGGTGGAATTGATGCACTGATTTAATGGTGTCATTAAGGCCTTAGTCTCTGTTTTTTTGATTGGGCAGTTGACATTTTGGCTTTTTTCTCCTCAAACTCTTAGTTTTCATGTTTGCTCTCATATCCTAGAAATGATGGGAGGGAAGGGTTCTTTTATTAGGGAGGAGAATTTTTCAGGAACATTGCGCTGCCTCAGAAAGTTTCTTCTCCGTTTCATTGGCCAGGACTACATAGGAGGGTCCTGCTGAAGTGGGGGAGATAGTGGCTGTAGGGTGAGCAAACCCGGTCCACTCCGGGAAGCTAAAACTAGTTGTCTTTCCTGAATTAAAATCAGTGCTTTTGAGTGAAGGATCTTCATGCCAAAACTAGATCATTTCTCTGCCTGCGTCCTTTTTTTTTTTTTTTTTAAGATTTTGTTTATTTGTCAGAAACAGAGAGGGAACACAAGCCGGGGGAGTGGGAGAGGGAGAAGTGGGCTCCCTGCTGAGCAGGGAGCCCGATGCAGGACTCGATTCCAGGACCTTGGGATCATGACCTGAGCCGAAGGCAGACGCTTAACGACTGAGCCACCCAGGCATCCCTGCCTGCGTCCTTTTGTATAACCTGAGGGTTAAGGTCTTTTCCCCTTTTACATCTATAGCAATATTTATCTTGCTACTGACTACTAAACTTGCATTTCTTTATAAAGCTTAGAAACGAGGCCAAGAACTTCTGTGGCATCAGAGGCTGAGGGGAATTTCTTAAGGAAGACATCAATTTTTTTTATTCTGTATCAAAGGCTATGCTGTCACTTCTTGTTTCATTGTGGTGCTGTATGCCCATTATGTAGGAGTTGCGATATGACGTGGTACTTATGTGTTTTCCCTTGTAAGGTTTCTAGATGTAGTTTAATCGAGGGAAAGCTAGCTAATAGATAGGAACATATTAAAGATATTAAACATTCATTCTAGATCCTGATTAGATTATAGTATCCCAGACTTTACAGAAAAAGCTACTTTCTCCCATAACTTTCCAGTTAGACAGGTTATCTAGACCCTACTACCACTTTGTTGTATAGTTGCTACCCTGGGCTTGAAGAGGCTCGTGCTCACAGCAGTATTTAGTGATAGTGAGAGTAACATAGTGATCCTAGGAGTATGGCTGATAAACTTTCTGAGAGTGACTGTGGCTACAAAAAATAAGATGGTAGAGAGACTGGCTATTTGATGTTGGAAGGAATTTAGTTCTGGCCTCATTCCTGAGGATGTTGTATAATTGCCTTACTCATTGAAGTCGCTGGTAGAGACTATTACCAGTCTGTGTAGGACTTGAAAATAGTGAAGGAACATTATTGTATTGATTTGGTCAATATGATACTAAATAATCCAGAACCATTTTCTGTTTTAAAAAAATATTTGAGAGTGAGAGCGCGTGCACACACGAGCAAGGGGAGGGGCAGAGGGAGAGGGAAAGAATCTCCGTGCTGAGTGTGGAGCCCAACGCTTAGTGTGGAGCCCAGCGTGGGGCTGGATCTCATGACCCTGAGATCCTGACCTGAGCTGAAGTCAAGAGTTGGCTAATGTTTAACTGACTGAGCTGCCCAGGTTTGTTTTTGTTTTTTAAGATTTTCTCTTTAAGCAAGCTCTACACCCAGTGTGAGGCTCACACTCAACCATTTTCTGTTCATCATTTTCGTTGCCTGTATTGGGACTAGAACCACCATACTTTCCATTAATACCTTGTTTTATACATAAATAGGTTAGCAAACCTCCTCCCCCTCCATCTTTGATGATTGTGCTAGAATCCTCAGAAATGCAATGAATCTGTAATTCTTTTATGGGATTACAGCTGCTGCGTGGAATTGATGTTCCTGCGACACCTGGACTTCGTCTAAGTACACGTGCCTATGTTGAAGCCTCCTATTATTTTAATCAGTTTTATTGCTTCTTCAACTCAGGCAGTGAGTGTAATCTAGAACGTTTCCCTTCTAGATCATTTAAGAGATAAAATAAGACCATGTTTAGCACTAGGAGGCACTCTGTTAAAAGTTTTCTGCCCGTACCTTTTCTGTTAGAGAAGTTGTTTCTAGCCATGTCTGTTATAGCTCATCTTTAAGAACTAGTCTCCACTCAGGAGACAGGCTTGGTTGTGTAACCTCAAAACTTAAAGCCAATTATATAAGTTATCTATCCACCTGGAGAGTAGAAATCTTAAAACTATTAGAGTGATTTTCTGCCTTATAGAAGCCATATTGCCATTGCCCAAAGTCATCTTACCTTTCTTAAGCTTTTTAGATGTATTATTTAGGTTGGTCAGTGTGAGTACTTCAGTGGGGGTTTTGTTTTCAGATTTGCATTACTGACAAGTTCTTAGATCTGTGATTTTCTTGGCCCTGTTGGAATTACTTTCTAGTTCCTTCTATCTCTCCCCTCCCATGATGAGCTCATTATCTACAACAGTTTTTGGACTTTCACATGCTGACGCTTTGAAGCACAGAGTGCTGATTCGTATTTTTTTTTTTTTTTTTTTTAAAGATTTTCTTTATTTATTCATGAGAGAGAGAGGGAGAGAGAGAGAGAGAGAGAGAAGCAGGCTCCCAAGGAGCAGGAGGCCCGATGCGGGACTCGATCCCAGGACCCTGGGATCATGACCTGAGCCGAAGGCAGATGCTTAACCATCTGAGCCACCCAGGCGCCCGAGTGCTGATTCGTATTAAGAAACACTTTGATGTTTACCTGAGCTTTGATAGGCCTTTGGAGTGTTGCTGTGGGATATCTGTCAGGGTAGGAAACAGAAGTCAGGTTGAGAAGTTGAAGATATTTTATTTAGCCTCTTCTGTCACCAGGGCTTATGAACAAATATTTTAAATATTCTGTTTACTTGAGAGAAAAAGAGACAGAGAGTGGGGGAAATGGGAGGGGGAGAGGGAGAGGGAGAGAATCTCAACCGGACTCCATGCCGAGCATAGAATCCTATGTGGGGCTCCATCTCATGACCCTGAGATCATGACCTGAGCTGAAATCAAGAGTTGGACACTCAGCTTTTATATGCGGGAAGCATCGGGTTTAGGCTATTTGATTAAGGAAGCTGAACTAATTGTTCCGATGGATGATAGAAAACATGACATGATAATCAAGAAATTAAGGTGTTATGGGTGAAGTCCTGTTTGTTTAGAATCCTGTGGTGCACTGCCAAAAGGTGATCTTAAATCTCAACAGCTTGGGTATTGAGTGGCAAATAGTGTTCTGGAAACTATCAGTGAGGTGTTTTCAATATAGGTCTGAATGTTTTTGCCTAACTATGGCGTTGAAGTAGAGAATAAGTGAGCACTTCCTTTCTTGCTATAATTAAAACGCTTGATTCATCTGGGGGAAAAAAAAAGTTGGACACTCAACTGACTGAGTGACCTGGGTGCCCCACAACAACTTTATATTGAATCCAGGCTTATTTTATATTTGAATTAATGCATAAGAACCAAAAGTGAGATCTTGAGGTATGTTTCAGATTTTCTTTGGAGCAGGGGTTCTCAGGGAGCTTGAAAAAGTGTGTGGGGCACTGTTGGTGTCAGAGTCGCATGGGGATTAGTAGGCATTGGTGGAACGGAGCCAGGGGCACCGTATGTCCTGCACCTACAGACAGTTCTGTACAGTGATGTTTTTTGTCTTTCCTCAAATGTTGGTAACGTCACCATTGAGAAACCTCATCTCATGATTGAGAAACCTTAATGCAGCATTAAAGTGTGACGTACATTCAAATCAGGTAACATTAGGCATCTTCATGAGTTAAACCTAACACAGTACCTTTTGTGTTTTTAAGTTTTTGAAGTATATATGACCTAAAATAAACTGCATGCATATTTATAAAGGTTCAGGTTGATGAATTTGGATGTGTGTTAATAACTGATGAACCCATCACAGTGAAGATAGTGAACATTTCTATCACACCCCAGAATTTCTTCTTCCCCTCTGAAATCTCTCCTGCTTTTCTTTTCTCCCTGCTTCCAGCTACCTCTGATCTGCTTTCTGTCATTATATATTAGTGTGCATTTTCTAGAGTTTATGTAAATAAAATCATATAGGGTGTACTCTTTTTCTGGGTTCTTTCAGCATAATTATTTTGAGACTTCATCCATCTCATTGTGTGTTATTAATTCATTTAAAATGTTTTTAAAATTTAAATTCAATTTAACCTATAGTATATTATTAGTTTCAGAGGTAGAGTTCATTGATTCATCAGTGGCATATAACACCCAGTGCTCATTCCATCAAGTGCCCTCCTTTAATGCCCATCACCCAGTTACCCCATCCCCCCACCCACCTCCCGTCCAGCAGCCCTCAGTTTATTTCCTAGTTTAGCATCTCTTATGGCCTCCCTCTCTGTTTTGGTCTTAATTTTATTTTTCCTTCTCTTCCCCTATGTTCATCTGTTTCTTAAATTCTACATATGAGTGAGATCAAATGGTATTTTTCCTTCTCTAACTGACTATTTCACTTAGCATAATACCCTATAGTTCCATCCATTTTGTTGCAAATGGCAAGATTTCATTCTTTTTGATAACTTTTTGATAACTGAGTAATATTCCATTTACTCCTGGGCCATAAGTTTTTGTTTCTTCGTTTTCTTCTGGAGTATCTTTTTCTTCAGTGCAGCCTCCTCTTCTGGTTTAGGAACAATCTGGTCTTCTTCAGTAAGGATTGCTCAGTGTGCCAGGAAGAGCTCTTGTGTGGATTAATCTGACCATGAGCCCCGTAAGTTCTACACTGCACCTTGGGGGCTTGTTCACCTGGATGTACTCAATGACCGGAGAATCTACATCTAAACCCTTAAGTTCAGCATTACTCTGCATTGTTAAGCGTGTGCAGTAAAAATTCAGCACTCTTTTTGGGCCATGACTGAGTGACCTGGGTGCCCCACAACAACTTTATATTGAATCCAGGCTTATTTTATATTTGAATTAATGCATAAGAACCAAAAGTGAGATCTTGAGGTATGTTTCAGATTTTCTTTGGAGCAGGGTTTCTCAGGGAGTTTGAAAAAGTGTGTGGGGCACTGTTGGTGCAGCCCCACTGTTTGGCCTGGGCACACCTACCACCTCCACCATTGTAGCAAGGCAATGGCACACACGGCTTCTGCAAAGTGACATCCTTCAGATACTTAGTGGCTTTTCAGATAAGTGTACCCTTGATGGCCTGGGCAGTTTCATGTGTGTTCTTAAAGTAAACACGAAGATTTGAACTTTGTGGTTTGCATGATTTTGTAGGGTTTTCTGTCTGGGTCAAGTGAACAGCAAGCCATTTTCAGAGATCACCTCAATCTGCTTCAGGGAATAGCACCTAACTGTTTTCCAAAGTGGTTGTACTGTCTTATATTCCCACCAGCAGTTTCTCCATGTTCTTGTCAATCTTGGTCTGGCCAGTACTTTTAATTTTAGCCATTCTAACGGGTGTGTAGTAATATCTCATGGTTTTAATTTGTGTTTCATCAGTTACCAGTGAACGATGTTGAGCATCTTTTTGTCCGTTTGTGTGTGTGTGTGTGTGTGTGTGTGTGTGTGTGTGTGTGTGTGTGTGAGACATGTCTGTTTAAATCTTTTGTCTTTTTAAAAATTAGATTTTTTTATAATTGAATTTTGAGAGTTTTTTATATTCTAGATACAAGTCCTTTATCAGAGATATGCTTTGCAGACATTTTTTTTCAGTCTGTGGGTTGTCTTTTCATGCTCTGAACAGTGCCTTTTGAAAAACCAGAAGCTGTTAGTTTTGATGAAATCTAGTTTATCGGCTGGTTTTTGTGTGGATTGTACTTTTGTTGTCATTAGAGATCTTTAACCCCAGGTCATAAAGATTTTCTCCAGTGATTTCTGTGATAAGTTTTTCAGTTCTGAATTATGCATTTTTTTAATTTTATTTTTTTAAGATTTTATTTATTTATTTGACAGAGGGAGACACAGCGAGAGAGGGAACACAAGCAGGGGGAGTGGGAGAGGGAGGAGCAGGCTTCCCACCGAGCAGGGAGCCTGATGTGGGGCTCGATCCCAGCACCCTGGGATCATGACCTGAGCTGAAGGCAGACACTTAACGACTGAGCCAACCAGGCGGCCCTCTAGATTATGCATTTAGATCTGTGATCTGTCTTGAGATAATTTTTGTTTATGGTATGATGTATGGATCAAAGCTAATTAAAAAATTTTTTTTTGGCAAATGGATATCCAGTTGTTCCAGCTCTGTTTGTTGAAAAGATTATTTTTTGTCCTTTGTGCTTTTGTCAAAAATCAGTTGTCCTCATATGATTCCTGAAGTCAAGTATTATTTTTATACCTCGACTTTTTTTTTTTTTTTTTTTTTTAAAGCTGCTTGGGCTTTTGTAGGCCACTTACATTTGAATATGAATTTTAGAATAAAATTGTCAGTTTCTGCAGAAAAGGCTGCTTGGATTTTGATTGGGTTGGCTTTGAACCTATAGATCAGTTTGCTGTTTATTTATATGTAATTTCTTTCAGCAACGATTTGTAGTTTTCCTTGTACATGTTTTTCACGTTTTGTCAGACTTATCCCTAGAAGTTTAATATTTATTGATAATATTGTAAATAATGTTTTTAAAACTTGTTCTCCAATTTAGGTCTTGTCCAATAAGCATGTGGCTCCTGATCATCTGTTGCAAATCTGCCAACGCATTGGTCCCATGTTGGATAAAGAAATTCCACCCAGTATTTCAAGAGTCACTTCTTTACTTGGTGCAGGAAGGCAGTCTTTGCTACGTACAGCAAAAGGTACCTTAATTTGAAGAAGTGTTCTGCTTTGTAGCTTAATAATAATTATAATTGTGAAGTAATGTATGCATTGTGGAAGAAAGGCGATATGTAACTATAAACCATGCTGTGGACTATAAAATTTTCTGCGTTTAGCATAGACATTGAATTTTACTACGTAAGTGTTTAATGGGTCCTTCTGCATTTAAAAAAATGATAAAGGTTTAGATGTTAAGTGAAAAAGCTTGAATTTATTCTGAGATGTGTTTGAGGTTTTATCGATGTGAGTTCTTAATTTTCCATTTTGTAGCTCACTTATAACTTCATTGAATGTAATTGTATGTGTCTAATAAACTCTTTAAAAGCTAGAAGTATTTTATTTGGTATTTAGATTCTGAAAGCCCTTTGTAATAAGGGGAAGTGATTTTTTAAATTGGTAGCAGTTTGAAACAAGCACCAAAAATGTACAATTGCATGGTTCTTTTTCATCAATTTAATTTTTTTGCAAAGTTATGTGGTAGCAAAATGTTTGGAATTGCTGTTCTTTTTCTGTTAGCTTGGTATATATATCACCTAGACTAAGTATATGTATGTGATATGATCTATGTATACAACGTGGCTTAACTGCTAATGGGCAAGAATGTTGGCTCTTCTGATCCTGAGTGTATGTCAAGTTCATTCCCCATGATTATCTTTAAGATCCATTGCTGATACGGTGCTGCCTCCTAGGTGCACCAGCAGCATAAAGCTTGACTGAGAAAGAACAACCCTCCTTCTTGGTTCCATGCCAGACTGGTTTGTCAGCTTTAGTTATTTCTTAGTGCTCTGTAGCCCTGCCACACTGTGGCTTGGGTCAGGAAACTGTTCTTATTCTCCCTTCTCTGTGTCCCCATTTCCCTTGTAATTATTCTATTTTAGGTTGTTATGTAGTAGTTGCCTGAGTGGCCTGTTTTCCTCTGTTTTCTTTACTTGTGTCAAGCTCCGTGTCGTTTTGTGATGAGCACTGCTTTAGAACTGGCAGACCTTAGAAGAGACTTAAGCCAGCTGCCCTAGGGTAGGGGCCCATATTTCTCTGTTTTGTACTGGTGTCAAGAGAGGATGCCTTGTAACTGCTCTTTGGTCATGATAGTGGTAATGAATCCGTTCATGTAAAAAGTAATATGTGTGTTAGATTGGGGCACCCGAGGCTCAGTAGAGGTTTATATGATGCCTTCCTTCCCTTCCTCTTTCATTTGTGAAGAAGCTAATTTCTGGCACAGCATAATCTGTGTTCTGCTGCTATCTCCTCTAGAGGGGGCAGATGTTTCTTCTTAGTGTATTTGTTGATAGGTCAAAAAGGGACGGGACTCTAGAATTAGTGTTCACACTCACAGATCCTATGTGCTCTTGGGTAAAGGCTTATCCATGATCCTAAAACAAGAGGAAAGCCATTTAATTTTGTCAGTATTTCCTAAGGAGATTAAAGTCATGGTAATATTGGCCAAAATTGATTTTGAAACTCCATTAACATTTTAAGGATTTTCATATCAGTCAAATAAAATTTTTCTTACAAAAATTTCCATTTTGGGAAAGTTGGATCCGTTGTGATTAAGATCTCTTACCATTCATATTGTGTGGTGTAATTCTGCCTTGACAAATAAAAACTTACTCGGCATAGACTAGGACTTGGGAGTCAAAAGATCTGGTTTTACGGTCCGTCTGGACTTGGTCATTGGCAGTGGGTCTCTTGAAAGGTCCCAGAACCTTTGAGCCTCAGTTACCTCACTTGTGCATTGGCGATCACACCTACCTCACAGGGTTGTTGTGAGGATTCAATGAGATGATGTACGTGGAAAGCACTTTGTACATTGTAAAGTGCTATACTCATGTTAGCTGTTGTTGTATCTGAGATGTCTTAATTTTTTTTCCCCTTCAGAAATAGTCTAATAAACCTCTAGGGCTTTTCTGTTAAAGTATATTAGTTGGTAAAACTTTGAATAAACAGTTTGTTACAATATACGTAAGTATTCTATAAAATCTTTCTTGGGGTTAACTTTCAAGATTTTATGTGTATCTAAAATTCGTTTTAAAGACTGCAGGCACACAGTTTGGAAGGGCTCTGCCTTTGCTGCTCTTCACAGAGGAAGACCTCCAGAAATGCCAGTGAACTATGGTTCCCCACCCAGTCTTGGTGAGTGAGCGTGGCTTGGCATGTGACCGAAACCCTGCTTTTAATTTCTTGGCCGATTTTGTAATGGCTATATTAAAATTTAAAAGGAAATACTGGTAGTGTTGTTTCAGTAGTGATAAGTATCCATTTCCAGACTTACTGTTTTCCTAAAGTTATTACTAAACGTAGTAAAAATTATTGAAAGATAATCTTATGCTAATAAGAAGCCCATAATGGTGATTATAGTAGAACAGAGTTGGGGAGAAACTTGTCCTTAGGATTTCTTGAACATAGATTCTGTGACCCTCTAGAAATTGTTGTGGAGTTTTTCTTCGTTTTTTACATTATTGGCTCTTCTTAACCATTTTCATTGTTTTTATTTCCTAGTGGAGATACATCGAGGAAAACAACTCACAGGGTGTTCCACTTTTAGCACAGCATTTCCAGGAACTATGTATCAGCATATAAAAATGCACAGAAGGATTCTTGGACATCTGTCTGCTGTTTACTGTGTAGCATTTGATAGGACAGGACATAGAATCTTTACCGTGAGTTAATGTTTTAAACTCAATTTGGTATCATTTAGAGCACTTCAGTGTGCATTAGAATCATGTAGGAGATCTTACAAAACATACAGATTCTGTGGTTCCCATTCTCAGGGATTTTGACTCCGTAGATCCGGGGTGGGGCCCATGAATTTGCATTTTTATTAAGTATCCCAAGTGATTCAGATGCAGATAGCCAGGCCTTGTGTTTGTGAGACATTGACTTAGTGGTTCATGGGCATGATCATCAAGGATCTTAAAAATATGCATGCCTGATACTTCCCTTCCATCCCATTCTAGACCTACTGATGATGGTAGTTTCTAGTAGTATGTCCAGTAACCAAAACAGACCAAAAAAGCTTCCATAAAAATCCAAATCTTTGCAGGTGATTCATATTCACATTGACTACTCATTGATCCAGGGAAATTGATTACTTGAAAAGTGAAAGATTATTTTATTATTATTATAAAACTATAAATATTTGTAATCTAACATTTTAATTTTTTTTTTTTTTAAGATTTTATTTGTTTATTTGACGTTGAGAGAGACACAGCGAGAGAGGGAACACAAGCAGGGGGAGAGGGAGAAGCAGACTCCCTGTTGAGCAGGGAGCCCGACGTGGGACTCGATCCCAGACCCCGGGATCATGACCTGAGCCGAAGGCAGATGCTTAATGACTGAGCCACCCAGGCGCCCCTAACATTTTAATATTTTAAGGGAAGATTACGATGGGTCAGAAGTTTAAGTTTCCTTTTTCAGTTGTGAGATTCAGAGTAGATACTCAAAAATTTGCTGAGTTAGATGGATGCTGGCTGGTGCCACAAATTTGAGACCCTGTTGGGTTATTTAAAATGAGGGTGCTAGTCCCGTTCTTTTTTAGTTCTTGAGATTGCCACTTACTTAGCCCGTGAACCGTAGGTCTGTCCTAATACATATCAAATTATTTAGCTTGATGTGAACAAAACTGACATTTAACCATTGTTAATTGATACAGGTGAGCCATGAACTTTTAGTTGAACTCATTGCTTGGTGGGGAATTTTGGGAAAATAGTATTTATAATGTGGTCTGATCCACAGAAATGAAAACTTCATAGTATCTTTATATAGATGTTATTTGATATGAAGGAAAAAAATTGTTCCATACGTGTTCTGACTGTAAGATTCATAATTTACAGAATATTATACAGTTGGAAAGAAAAGAGTTATAGATACTTAATTTGAATGACATGTAAATGGTATTTTTAAAAAATGCTAGGCCATCTTGGTTACTTCTGAGTATTAGCAATTGTGAATAAAGTTGCTATAAACATGAAAAAAATGCTAGAAAAGACTTGTTTTAACGTTTGTTTTTGGGTGTATTTTTTCTCAGGGTTCAGATGATTGTTTGGTGAAGATTTGGTCAACACACAATGGCCGCCTATTATCAACATTAAGAGGTCATTCTGCAGAAATTTCAGATATGGCAGTAAACTATGAGAATACAATGATTGCTGCAGGGAGCTGTGATAAGATAATTAGAGTGTGGTGCTTGAGAACTTGTGCCCCAGTTGCTGTGCTCCAAGGACACACAGGGTCAATCACATCTTTACAGGTAAACTAGCTTTAGGCACATTTGTGTATGAACTTTTGTTTAAAACTCTTTCTCCTTAGAGATGAGAAGTAGTTAAGATGCTTAGTAATTATGTGATCTATTTTAGTAACCAAGAGAAAATGTAATTAATCATACCTCCATGAATCTTGGAAGGGTGAGGTAATGTTGTCTGGTGCAGCTAAAGGCTTTACGTGAAGGCATGATGGATAACTTACTGCTTCCTAATTAGGCTTACAGTTAAGCTGGGGAATGTCATTTAGAAACAGGATAGGTTCATGATCTTTCTTTCTTTCTTCCTTTCTTCCTTTCTTTTTATTTATTTATTTGAAAAAGAGAGACATTGAGGGAGGGAACACAGGCACGGGGAGTGGGAGAAGGAGAGGGAGAAGCAGGCTTCCCACTGAGCAGGGAGCCCGTTGCGGGGCTCGATCCCAGGACCCTGGGATCATGACCTGAGCTGAAGGCACTTAACGACTAAGCCACCCAGGCGCCCCGGTTCATGATTTTTCTACTTTAAAACCTGTGGATTTTTCTAAGTTGATTAAATTTGCTGAATTATTTTTAAAAAATCTTTTCGCTTTATTGTGGAGGAGAATTTTACACATAACACAGAGTAGAATAGTATAATGAACCCCTAGGTGCCCATTAACCCATGGCCAATTTTTTGCTCCAACCACACTTCACTTTGTACCTAAAGCAAATCCTAGATTTCATTCCATTTTTTTCTGTAAATATTTCAGTGTGTCTTTCTAAAAGATAAAAATTTCTTTTTAATAAACACAACCAAAACATTATCATCATACTTACTTTTCTCATGTTCAAATTTCCAGTTGTCTCATTAGTAGCAATATTTTATTTGTTTGAAGGAGGAACCAGACAGAACTTATATCTTACAGTTGGTTACTATCAATTAAAAGAAGCTTAAAACAAATTGCATTCCCTTGCCCAATTTTTAAAAAAATCCCCTTTCAGTTTCTTTGTTGAAAGAGTTGGGTTGTTTGTGTGTGGAGTTCCCACAGTCTGGATGTTACCGTCTCCATCCTTGCAGACTGGATCAACATGTTCCTGTGTATTTCCCGTAACTTGGTTGTTGGATCCAGAGCAGTAGTTCTGCTAAACGTGCATGTGAATCACTTGGAGGCCTTGTTTAAAACACAGATTGCTAGGCCCCACCACCAAAGATTCTGATAGAAAGTGTCGGAGGTGGGGCCTGAGGATGTGCATTTATAATAAGTTCCCAGGTGCCCCTGCTGCTGTTCTTCCTCCCCCAGGGACTGCACTTTCAGGATCGTTAATCGAAAGGCTTGAGCGCCTGGAGGTGTACGCTCTTCTAGTAGGCAGGGAGAGTCTGGTAGTCTCTCTCTAGCAGCCATTGAGGATACTGTCTTAGAGTCATTAGTTCATTCAGAACTGAAAATGGTGCTGTTCGGTCAGTTTTTTGAAAATTTTGTTAGGAAGATACTGATTTGTAAGGCCTTTTAAGGCACATTGGTGCCTCCGATTTGATTTTGGATAAAATTGTGGGAGTGGTTCCACTTTCAGGTACGAATGCACCCAGGCTATATGTTAAGTGATCTCTAAATAGATTTGGTGTGAAGTCCTGTGACAAGAGACACTTTTCTCGACTCTTCCAGTCAGTTTTCTTGAAGAATAGAGATAACAGATTTATTTTTGAATGAAGACAACCAGAATTGAGATAGTGTTTTATTTTGAAACTTTAAGCAAGGTTTTTGGTGTGCCTGTTTATTTTAAGGAAAGAGTTCTTTAGAAGTTTTCATAGTCTGAACATTAATTCAAATCTTCACTGTGTGTTCCACAATTGACATTGTGTTATTTGATATGAACTTCTAGGCCAGTATAGCAGCAAATGAGAAAACTTCTGACTTTGTGCTGGTGTCTGTCCTCAAACCATCATGGAATCCCTCACTGTGAAAGTGGAGCTCTGGTCTTTCCCATAACCCATTCCTTTGGTAATGGGGCCCACATTCGGTTATCACCTACTGAAAATATCTGAAAAATCTGTTTGGTTGGTAGTAAGTTTTTATACACCAGACGGTTCATCTCTACTTGCCAGTGGTTACCAAAGTTCAAAGTCAAACAAGTACACAATTTTAGTTATTAATCTTTTTTATATTCTTTGCCCTGTTGTTACTGGCATGTAGAAACCATTTTTCACTATAGTAAAGGTTTTTTTTTTCAATTTATATTAAAAGATGCACAAGGAATATTGTTTGCAGAAGAATTAGACAGTAATTAATAGCAAATAAGAAAATAAGCCTCCATGATCTTACTCTCTCGAAATAGTCACTGTGAATATTTTGATGTACACCTTTCTCAAAGGTAGCATTATACAATGTCATTTGATATCATTTACATTCTTAAAAATGTTAGTATTATTACAACCAGAAGTAGAACCTTTTGTCTGTCTGAAAGAATAGCAAATGAGCATTCTGCAGGAAGGAAAGACACTGTGTAGGTGGCTTGGACTAGCTTTCCTTTTTAAAAAGAACTTGAAAAGTTAGACACAGGTGAAAAAATACCTGAGATACACACCATGAGAAATTAGGACACCAAGGTAAGGAAAGCGAGGAGCTATGAGTCAGAAGGCATTTGCCAGTTCCAGAGGAGGTGGCCATTAAAGCTTAGCAGAATTTTTGACACACTTATGGGGTAGAGAGGATATATCTTGAAAATACCTACACATAAGTTCGACTAATTAGAATAAAAAAAATTGCAGCAGATAACTGGAAGTTAGTACAAAGGAAATTCTAGAGTTGAAATAAAAAGCTGAATATCAGAATTGAGTGGATGGTTTTGATAGATTAGACATGACTGAAGAAATTGGAAATTTAATGAACTGGAAGTGAGGTTGAAAGAAAATAAAGGGATTGAAGTGCAGCAGAAAGAGGTTGGACTCTCAGGCTCTGCTGAAAAGATACTACATGTCTGTACATACACATGCCACATGTGTAATTGGGTTTCCTGAAGAAGAGGAGAGAATGAAGCAGAGCTGTATTTGAAGTGGTAACAGCCGAGAATTTTGCAAAATGCACTGGAGGAATAGAGCCACAGATTGCAGAAACACTGGGGATCTTGAGCAGAATAAAGAAGAATACAGAAGACTACAGCCATTGAACATCACCCTACAGAGAAATCTTCAAGTAAGCCGAAGAAAAAATAAAGAAGCAGTAAGACTGATGATTAGCTTCTCAGTAGGATAGTGGAAGTCAGTAGGCAAAGAAATACTTCTAAAGTGCTAATAAGGGCACCTGGCTGGCTCAGTTGGTAGGGCATGCAACTTGATCTCAGGCTCGTGTGTTCAAGCCCCATGTTGGGCTAAATACATAAAAAATAAATAAAAATAATCTTACATTTGGATTTATTTAAGTAAATAAATTGCTAATAGGAAATGACTGCCTTTCAAGAATTCTGAACCTATCGAAAATAGTGCTTTAAACACATTTTCAATTTCCTAGCAAGGGAACGGCCCTAAGGGGGAATTCTAAATAGTAATAGGCCGAGAGGGAAATATGATCCCAGGCTTGGAGATACAAGAAGGAATAAAGAGTTTAAAAAAAAAAAAAATGTGGGCACATGAAAAAAAGCATCGATTGTATACAAGTATAATAGCTTATGGGTTTAAAAATTACTATAGAGAATCTAACAAATAATAGTAGTAAAAGCTTGTATATCAGGAGGAGGTAACTTTAGTATTTTTAACATCTTTGCATTGTTTGAGAAGTAGACTTTTAATAAGATGAAGATGGATTTTGTAATCTCCAAAATAACAACTAAAAGAATTGTAAGAGAGTGTGTAACTACCAAGCTAATAGAGGGGGAAACGCGGAATAATTAAAACAAAAGGCAAGAAAGGAGAGCAAAAGAAAGGTGGGAAGGTCTAGGATGCTACCGGGCTGTGATTAGACAGCAGTCCGTTTATGAACACTTGATGTGTAAGTGCCTTAGGTGGTTCCAGCGCGCGAGATCTCAGACAGAACTAAGAAACAAAACTCCATCTCTGCTGTAAGGCTGTAGGGAGGCTGCAGGTATAGGATGGAAGACTTTTGCAAATACTAACCATAAGGCTGGTGTAGCATTCTAATATTAGCTAATAGGGCTTTAAGGCAGTTAACATTTTTAGAGGCAAAGAGGGACAGTTTATAATAAAAAGTTTCATGAGATAGAAGAGTTCTAAATTTAGGAATGTGGCATCAAAATACATAAAGCAAAAATAGAATTTATGAGGAAAAATGGATCTCAATAATCATAGTGGGAGGTAAACACACCTCCGTCTCTCCATAATTGAAAGAAGAACCTATGCTGTAAAGCAATCTCAGTTTGAACAGATGATGACCTTGACCTGGATGCCAGATTGACACATCGCATATAATATCTGCATCATTTCTTTGTGGTCGTAAGTGGGGTGTTTATATAAATACTATCCACATTCTGACCCTTAAAGCAACTTCTCAACAAATTTGAAAATACTGAAATAATCCCAAGTATGTTCTCTGTCAGTAGTGTAGTTAAACCAGAAATTACTAACAGCCAGAATTAATGGGAGAATAATCCTCAAATTAAGCAGTATACTTTTAAATAATCCACATATTAAAGGAGAAATCACAATAAAAATTTGAGAATACTTGAACTGATTAATGAAAATATTAGGTATTATGTATCGTGGGATGTAGAGTTTGGTAGGCAGCCACAAAGACGATGTTTGATAATTCTTGCCTCCTGGACTCATGCCCCTTGACCTGTCTTATTCTCTTGACTCATTCATCTTGAGGGAAACCAGCTGCCATGTTGATAGGACACTCAAACAGCCCTATGGACTGTTTCGTAACATTCATGGCAATTAACTGAAGTTTCTTGCCATAAGCATGTTGAGTCAGGCCTTTGGGAAGCGGGTCCGCCATCCCCCGTGTAAGCCCAGGCTGCTGTCTGCTGTAATCTCATGAGACCCTGAGTGAGAACCACCTAAGCTCCTGAATTCTTGACCCTTAGTGATTTGGGTTATGAATATATATTGTTTTCGGTAGCTACATTTTGGGGTAATTTATTACATGGCATAAGATTATTAATACACGGCGGAAGCTGTGCCCAAAGGGAAATTTATAGCCCTCAATGCATGTATTTAAAAAAGCTGAAATTCAGGGGTCAAGTGTATTTCTCAGAAAGAACAGGAAACAATAGAGGACAGGGACATTAGGAAGATAAGTACAGAAATTAAGAATAGAAAAGTAAGCATAACAGTAGAGAGGATCAGCAAAGCCAAAAAGTTCTTTGAAAGACTAAAAATGTTGCTATAAGAATGCTCAAGAAGAAAATTTCAAAAGTTACCATTGTCAGCTTTGAAGAGGAGCATCTCTGTAGACCCTTTAGACATTAAAAAGAGGATATTTTATTTATTTAAAAATTTTTTTGATGTAATCTCAACCCCCCCCCCCCCCCCAGTGTGGGGCTCAAACTCCTGACCCTGAGATCAAGAGTTGCTCTTCTGACTGAGCCAGCCAGGTACCCCTAAAAAGATGGCTATATAGGAAATTTGAAAATTAAGATGCAACAGGTAAATATTCAGAAAAACACTTATGAAGACTGCCACAAAAGGAAAAAAATCTGAATAGATCTATAACTATAAAGCTGTGTAGTTAAATTTCTTACCCACCTATGTAGTATTTCTGTTAAAGTTTAACCTGAATCTCATGAGGAAGCAGTCAGACAAATTCAAATTAAGAAACAGTCTGTGAAATAAATCTATATCTTTCAAAAGTTTAGTTTAAAGAAAGGCAAGAAAATAATGTGTCATATAAGGAAACTAAGAAAATGGTACAAGTATAAATGTGATGTGTGAGCCTTGATTTGGTCTTGGCTTTAGGAGTGAAGAAAGCCTATAAAGCACATTTGAGAAATTAGGATAAATTTCAATATGAACCATATATTACATAATAGTATTATATTGATACTACATTTCTTGAGTGTTGGCAAGCTTGTTATAGTTATGGAGTAGAAAGTCACTGTTCTTAGGAGACTCATGCTGAGGGTCTTAGGGCTGAAGTGTTGTGATTCAGGTCCACATAGTTCACTTCTGTCCATGTATGGCAAGAGACAAGTATGGTGCCATATTATATGTATGATATACTTTAAAAAGCCATGAGAATCCATTGAAAATGCTTTGACAGGTTACAGTTTATCTTCTGAAATAATAGCTCTGGGACCAGATAGTGCCAATGGCTGCACAGCATGTGAATGTATTAAATGCTACTGAACTGTACCTTTTATTTTTATTTTTTTAGACAGGAGGAGGGACTGAGAAGGGGGAGGGGAAGAGGGGAAAGGGAAAAGAGAGAATCTTAAGCAGACTCCATGTTCAGTGTGGAGCCCGGTGTGGAGCTGGATCTCATGACCTGAACCAAAATCTAGTCAGATGCTTAACTGAGCCACCCAGGTGCTCCGTGAGTTGTACATTTTAAAATAGCTAAAATGGTGAGTTTTATGTTGTACAAATTTTCCCCCTCCACAGCTTTGTTTAGAATGCACATGTAATAAACATAACAAGAAAGATTTGCATTTAGCAGTTGATAGAGTAGCTAACTACCTTTGAGTAGTGCATTCTTTAATAGCAAAACAGAGGATCAGCATACATTAAAAACTTATTTTACCACCAAACAACTTGTAAAAGTAGAAGTTATTATGCACCCAGGCATATGTTATATACCGAATAGTTACTGAAAATGTGTAGATTTCAAAACTGTTGTGACTTTGGAAGTAGCCATATGAGATCATAGTACAGAATCACGAAGCCACCAGTGACTCTGAGAAATCATACTTGTTACTGTTTCCTTTATGCAGGACTTATCTAACCTATCTTGGAAAAGTGAGACTCATTTTTAGTATACAGAAATAAATATTATGGTCACTGATGAGTAGCTTTGAGGATGATTAATGACGCATGGCTGGCTGTCAGTGATCTGCATTTGAGGAATGTTGCTACTTAGAAACAGTGAAGGAAAGGCTTGAAATGTTAACAATGCCTGTTGGGCACTGAAAAAAAATCTAAAAAGAAAACTCCAAGCTCAGAGGACTCACTTGTGAATTTTATTAAAACTTATTAGAACTCCTGAGATCTTAGTAACCCGGATGAATATAGGACCTATGTCCTAAAACCAAAACTTTGCTATAAACCACCATAACTAATTAGATGTAACGGAGTACGAACATAATTCACAGTAGCAACAAAAGCCTTCAAACACATATACCAGGAAATGGGGAAAGTCTGTATGAAGAAAAGACTTAAAAATAATGACAGAACCTTGGGGTCGGCGATCGGGGGGTGGAGGAAGGAATAATCTATATTAGTGAAAATGTCTAGTATACTCCTGAATGAAGATTCGGTGATGTAAAGATAGCATCTCTCTCCAAGTCTTGGTATAAAGTTAGTGTGTTTATATTTGAAATACCAGTTGCTTTGTTTTAATGGTCTTTAGCATGCCATCAAGTTCATTTAGAAGAAAATAAGCACAAAGAGCCCTTCTCCCCCCCCCCCCCACCTTCCCAAAAAACCCCTAAGCAAAACAAACCTCACATCTTTTGCTGTGCTAGATATTTAAAAATACGTTAGAGGTGTTACAGAGAAAACAGTATGGTGTTGAGCTAGGGACAAAATAGAGAGCAACACGACTTGTGTATCTAACAACTAGATTTACTTAGAACATAGGTGACTTAAAGGAGTTAACTCTTCTGCAGAAATTCAGGTTTAGAATTCTTAGAGTACTCTATGCAGATTTACAAATTTTACTGTGATGTTTTAATTTTAATTAATAATATTTGATTATTAATTACCTTCAGTTATTAATTTTAACGGGATATTCTCCAAAACTCAGTTTTAGTCCATATTCTGGGACACATCTGTTTAGATGTAAGTAATCACTTTCAACGTTGAAAAACCCTTCATTTCCTGTACTTGAAGAGAAAGAAATTGGGAGAAGCTTCTTTTAAGAAGTATTAGGTTCACATCCTACCTCCCTTACAAAGTGTATATAATCTTGAGAAAAATCATGAAACAGATAATAATAAACTATGTCTCTCTGGGATGTTGTAGTGATAAATAATTATGTAAATAACGTAAAGACATTTCTTCCCAGCTCTTCCTTTTCTATTAATGGCAGCCCTGGTCTTTGTTTGCTAACCTCCTTTGTGTTGAATGACTCATGAGTCAGCAAGTTGTGGTGTTCTTCATGGCTTTTTCCTCCCCATTCTGGGGAAAGGAAGGGAGTACTTCCTTCCGGTTAAGGTTCTTAGATTAACTGGATTGATTCTTAGTTGTTTTTCTTATCTGTTTCCTTTCAGTGACTATTGTATACTGCTGTCTGACACATTTTTGGGTTTTACTTGAGAACTGCAGTTACTTCTTGGTCTTACTGGGTCCCGATTCTCTACCCATTTAACCCATTCCTCCACCACTTGCAATAATAAGCACTTCAGTCATATAGATATTTCTGTTGCTGTCACATACCATATTCCCTCTCACTTTGGTACTTTTGTTCATATTCTTTTGCCTAGTGTGTTTTCTTGTTTTCTTTGTATTTTCCTCTCTGTTAAGCCTTGTTGGGTGTCTCTGGTCCAAATTGGTCTTACATTGTCTAGCTTGTTTGTGTCACACAGTTGAACTTTGTTAAACCTAAGTGTTAGCTCATTTCTGAAGTTACGGTATAATTCTTGTGTTTTCTTAGAATACTTTTATAGCTTCTTTTTAAATACTTGAATTTTTGATCTACTTGGAATTGGTCCTGATGTACAGTCCAAAGAATAGTTTCCAGATTGCTGCACAGTTGGTAAATCATTTATGCAGTGATTCATTGTTTCCGCAACCAATTTTGGCACCTTTATCTTAGCTCTTATATTAAGGTCCATTTTGGACTTTATAGTATATTTTTCCATTGGTCATTCTGTCACTGTGTACCTACCATGCCCCATAATTTTCATTATTGAGACTTTGTATTATGCTTTCATATTGATAAGACCAGGACTTCACTTTCTCTTTGTAAAAGTTTTTCTTGTTTATTAGTTTTCAAAGTAATCTTTTACTGAGATCACATTACATTTATAAATTAGAGATAACCTAGGTTGTGATTTTTCACTATACTGTCGTGTGTATTTTGTAATTCTTATGTTTTACTTAAGTGTGTCAGTTGAAGTTAACTTTGAAAAACCATTAAACTATGACTTCGGTAGAAGCTCAGGAAACTGAATTGTCTGTGTTGTTGCATTTTAGTTTAGTCCAATGGCCAAAGGCTCCCAAAGATACATGGTCTCTACTGGTGCTGATGGAACAGTTTGTTTCTGGCAGTGGGATTTAGAATCCCTGAAATTCAGGTAAGTGGCTGTAATTATGTGGTAAGTTTTCTTTCTTTAGTGTTTAATTTAGCCTAATGAGATGAAGTCTGATTATAAAGGGAAGTTCTATATTGTGGTTGCCTTTTTACTTTTTATTATATACAGCATTAGTGCCCTATTGACTGTTTACAGTGTGTTGTTTATTTATAAAGATTTACTTTAGAGAGCGCACAGGGGAGTGGCAAAGGGAGAGGGAAAGAGAGAATCTCAAGCCAACTCCACACTGTGTGTGGAGCCCGGTGTGGGGCTTGGCCTCACAACCCTGCGATCATGACCTGAGCTAAAATCAAGAGTTGATGCCTAACCATCTGAGCCACCCAGGCGCCCTTACAGTGTACTATTTAGATGGATATGTAAAAGAAACACAGCTGTTCTATCTTAGTGGGCACATTTTATGGGGGGAAAAAAGTGAGATCGTATATATGTGAAATGTTTTGAAAAATATTAGAGATGTACTGTCCAGGATGGTAGCCACCAGTGGTGTGTGACTTCAGATGTGGGCAGTGCATTCGAGGGACTGAATTATTAGTTTCATCTTAAAAACTGATACTTGATTCAAGTATCACAGAACCTTTAAGCATATTTCAAATAACCTATGTGAATTTAGTTTTTCAACTGTGAGTTTTAGGAAACCAAATACAGATAAAGTATCTTTGATGAAATCTGCTCAAATTGAGATGTAGTATGTATTTTGTATATTCTGGAAGATTTCAAAGATGTAGTGTGAAAAGAAGGATCTAAGGTTCTCAGTATTTTATTCATATTAATATTCTGGATATATTAGGTTAAATGAAATAAAACTGATTTTATCTTTTTACGTTTAATGTGGCTACTGTAAAAATTTAAAGTTACACGTGTGGCTCTCAGAGTTTCTGCTGAAACTATGAACAGCATTGCTGTTCCCTGGTGGCTGTATACCCTGCCCTACAACCTGGATGGCGGGTTCACTTGCACTTGAAGTTTTAGTCCCTCAGTTACGAGATGGGGTTGGTAGGTCCGCTCTTGCTGTGGGGTAGGGTTCTTGTGAACACAGGGATTGGACAGAGCCTTCCAGAATCTGTCCAGCTGTAATAGCATATGCAGAGATACTTGTGAGGTACTTTATAAATAAGGTTATAATATTTAAATATGCTAGATTAAAACCAGCATTATAAAGCCTGTTAATGTGTTGAACTAATGAGTTTTAAAAATTGCATCTTCTTTTAAAGTCCACGTCCCCTGAAGTTCACGGAAAAGCCTAGACCAGGTGTTCAGATGCTTTGTTCTTCTTTTAGTGTTGGTAAGATAAATTTAGTAATTTTTCTTCTTAGTTTTATTTATCATTTATTGGATGATTGTGTTATTGCTAAGAGCATTTATCAGATGGATGGTAAATGACTTCTGCCCATTTCGTTAGGCTTAATCCAAGATGTTTATTTCATTAGCTTTTTTTCTTGTCTTTTACTCCCCCATTCTACCATTCTCTGATTTCTAATGGTAATCAAGAGTCAGACAGCTGGCAAAAGGAGGCTTAAGGTATCCACGTGAGCCTCTTGTGTGAGATCTACCAAAACTGTGGTTTTCTTGGATGGGCTAAACTGCAGATTTTTATAGTTTAAATTTGTTTTCCACTCATTTTGGTGAAATTATCGCACATTTTCTTTTCTTGTACAGTGAGCTTGTGTGGTAACCTTTCTTGTTAGGAGAAGTCAAAGATTTTCCCCCATAAAAGTCTGAAAACTTGAATGAGTGAACTTTGTATTCTGAAGCTAGGGTTAGGTATGTGAAGTTGTTCAGAAAGCAGAGCCCCTTTTGTCAAGCGTCTTTAGAGTAGCAGCACATATGGTCATTGCCACAATTAATAAAGCAGTGGGAGATAGTGAGCATTTCCAGATTGAATTACTTTTTGAATTAAAGTCCCATCTGAAAAAAAAAAAGTCCCATCTGATGTATGTGTGTTTTGTTTTTTTTTTTTTGTTTGTTTTTGTTTTTCAGCACCATCCAGCAATTCTCCAGCACCAGCTAGGTGTCCTACAGTTCTGTTCTAAGACTATCTCCCTAAAGAACAGTTTGGGATCCCACAGGTTAAGG
This sequence comes from Zalophus californianus, assembly GCF_009762305.2. Lineage (NCBI taxonomy): Eukaryota > Metazoa > Chordata > Mammalia > Carnivora > Otariidae > Zalophus > Zalophus californianus. The sequence continues at coordinate 209,656,233 of NC_045595.1, read as the reverse complement.
GCTCAGTCCTACAAAACCCCACCTCTCCCCTTTAGACCAGGTTGTCAGCTATGCTTCTGACTGACTGGCTAAAGACCAGAGGTTCCCTCGAGCCCCTCCTTGGGTTTGATTATTTTGTTAGAACAGCTTATAGAACTCAAACATTTTACTAGATTTCCAGCTTATTATAAAAGGATATAATTGAGTAATAGCCATGTGGAAGAGATGCAGAGGATGAAGTGTATGGACACTCTCGAGACACCCCACTCTTCCCAAATCTCCACATGTTCACCAACCTGGAAGCTTTCTGAACCCTGTCCTTTAGGTTTTTTTATGGAAGTTCTGTTACATAGGAACAGTTGATTAAGTCATTGGTGCTTGATTCACCTCCCTTGCTCTCCCCCTCCCCAGAGGTCAGGGGAGTGGGACTGAAAGTTCCAACCCTCTAATCACATGGTTGGTACTTCTGGCAGTCAGCACCCCCATTCTTAGGTGCTCTCCAAGAATCACTTTATTAATATATAAACTCTGGTGTGGGTGAAATTGATTTATTATGAATATCAAGATACTTTTATCAGTGTTGTTGCTTAGGAAATCCCACGGGTTTTAGGAGCTCTGTGCCAGAAATAGGGATGAAAACCAAATACATATATTTTTTATTATAAATTAAAACATCACTCTATTATATTAATTTTAAAAGGTCTTTATATAGTGAGTTAGAAAGTGGATCTATTGAGATAAATTTAATTTTGGGATAAAAGATCTTAATTTGATATAGAAATTTAATGCAGATAGTTGTTATAAACTGAATTTTTAAACCTTAACATTTTTATTTCAGGTGGTATGTTTTTAGCCACAGGTAGTACTGATCATGTAATCAGAATGTATTTTTTGGGTTTTGAAGCACCTGAAAAAATCGCAGAACTTGAAAGCCACACAGTAAGTATTCATGTTATAAAATTGTATGAATTAATCACTAATAATATTCCTGTTGGTCCATAGTCAAATATTGCTAACAAAATTGTTATTGGTTCTAATTTTAAATGTAGGAAGGGTTGCATATATAAAGGTGAAGGATATTATTGACAATTAAGTATGTGACTGTGCTAATATTTTGTGGTGGTTATTTCAGCTTTAAGTCGAAAATCTTGATTATGACAGTTGATCTGGGTGGGTTTAGTTTCAAGGGGCCTATTCATTTTAATCACACTCATGAAATCAGAATGGTATTTTATTAATGTATAGTAAGATAGATGACTCTCAGGATTCTGGAATACCGCTCAGTGGTCAGGTCATCTTTTTTCCTAAAGGAAGTTTTATGAAGTTATTTGATAAACAGTTCCAAATCACTTTAAAAGAAAAATTTTTTTGTACATAAATATCAAAGTGATGCCTTGTTTTCAGCTGCTTTATGTTTTGGTCACTTTCCACATGTGTATTCTTATACAGATGTAATTCATTGTAAATATAGTTTTAAATTTATTAGGAAAGATTTTTTTATTGTCTTGTTAGAGTCATAGTTAAGTTTTTTGCACGTAAATGTAGGATACATGTTTGAACAATGGGGCTAAGCAGCACAAGTACACATTCTTATTTTAAACCAAATGTGCTTCTAGTTCTAAGATGGAGTGGAGTTTTTTTGTTTTGTTTACAAACAAGAGCGATCACTTTTGTGTTTGTTTTCTGCCCCCCCCCCCCCCCCCCCCAGGATAAAGTTGATAGTATCCAGTTTTGTAACAATGGTGATCGGTAAGTGTGTTTGTGTTTGTGAGTGTGTTTTTACGCAAATATACTATGTTTCATATTAGTACAGCTGATCACTTTGTATATTGCAGGCACTTAGTAGAAAGTGTATTAATTGAATGAAAAGTGTCCACAGTGGGGGAAACACATTAAACATAGGTTTTTAGAATTGTAGCTTCTACCAGGTCCTATGACCAAAAGGAGCTCCCTATTAAGTGTAAAGATAATGAAATTCCTTACGTTTGAGTAGTTAAAAAAACTCTCTAGTCAACCACTGTTGATGTGTCATGTGACAGAATTGTCACTTAAATTATATACTCTGTTGTGGTCCCCAGTTTCTTTCAGGTGCCTTTCCTAAATTGCAGTTTTTAATATTTTCCTAGTTAAAAGATTGATTTATTTTTACACAGTGGCCAGTATGAATTTGAGTTTAAAATGAAGATGCTTACAATGGAGTTTTTGCTCTTACTGATTTTCCCACACATCTTTAATTCTTCCTATTTTTGCCCTCTCCAGGTACTACGTGTACATTGCCTTCTCAAAACTCAACCTGACAAGCTATTTATTGAGTTTGAAATGTGTTTTAACTCCATAGGGCCAGGCAAATTCTAGCAAACCCGATTTTTTTCCCCATCAGATTTGCTCTAAATCCCTGTCTTTTGAATTAACACCTATACATTTAGGCCAGTTAACAGTCAGGATAGCTACATTAAAAATGTTTTTGCTTGGGACTTTGACTGTATTTCTTGGTGGCATGTATGTGAGTATAAGATGTTTTTCTGAATTTTTTAAGGTTCTTAAGTGGTAGCAGAGATGGAACGGCACGGATTTGGAGATTTGAGCAGTTGGAGTGGAGAAGCATTTTATTGGATATGGCAACCCGAGTCTCAGGGTGAGTGGAGACGGTTTGTTGGAATCAGGTGGCTTCATAATCACTTGGTCCTTCTCCCTAGTGGTTGGAGCCCCCAGGTCCTGTGGCGAAGAGCAGTGACCTAAATGAATGGCTACTTCCTGTATATCTGATACATAGATAAATAAATCTCCTATATCCCAAAGAATTTGTACATTTATGTTTCTAGTACACTTGCCTGGGCTAGGGTAGTGCCATATCAGAATTCTTACCGCTTTTCCTGAAATGTTTCACATTTAGTCCTTTGGAAATCCTCATGTCTGCTTTATTTTTAATAATTGTAGGGGAAATTAAATCCTCTGCTATGGCTCCGACAGTTTTATTTGGCTTCAAAATACATTTGATATTCACATTTTTGTGAAATGATCTGTGGTAGGGAATGGAGAAAATGTTTACTGGAAATCTGATAGTCCTTTCTCATAAACAAATCACATCTCTGCCATTACTTAAAAATGTTTTATCTGGATATTCAGAAGCATCTTTGTGTGAGTAAATACGGTCAGTCCTTGATTGGTTGAAATACTGAAGGTTATTTCATTATTAAGAAACAAATTGAAATTACATTTACCTGTGAACAATGATTTTAAGCAAAATAGGAACATCAATGTAAAAACTTTAATACAAAAATTTTTACTGAGGGGCACCTGGGTGGCTCAGTCGTTAAGCGTCTGCCTTTGGCTCGGGTCATGATCCCAGGGTTCTGGGATCGAGCCCCACATCGGGCTCTCTGCTTGGCGGGAAGCCTGCTTCTCCCTCTCCCACTCCCCCTGCTTGTGTTCACTCTTTCTCTGTGTCTCTCTCTGTCAAATAAATAAATAAAATCTTTAAAAAAAGTTTTTTGTTTTTTTTTTTTTTTTTTTTTTTACTGAGACTGGAAACTGCTCTTGTTTTCTTGCTGCCGTGGAGAGTGCTCTGCCAGTAATTCCTTCCAATGGTGGGAATATTCTTTTTTCATTTAAAGTTTTAGCCTTTACTCCATTTTGCCTCTTCTGTTACACTTTTCCCTGACCAATCTGGTTAGAATTATTCTCTTGTGTGTGTTCCATTGTGCTTATATAGATAGGTGTTACATGGCACTTCTTCCATATTCTTACAGCTGTTTTCTTTCATTGAAATATATGTTTATTATATGTTTATAATTTCTTAGGGTGTATTCTCTGATTTCAAAAAGCAGCTGGGCTTTACCTTTTCTCTGTGTATATACTGACTACTATGTTTTACAGAGAAACTTTGCATTTCAGGCTGCAAAATATTGTAGACCTTGTATCCAAGGCCATTCTTGTCAAGAGAACCATAGTAACCATCTATAGGGAAGTGTAAAGAGATGAGTACAGTTTTATTTGTAGTTCAAAAGATGAATATCTGTGTGTCAGGCACCTTTCTAGACACTGGGGGCTGTGCAGATGCATTGCCTTCTTTCTCTCTTCCTAAAATTTCTTGTATCTTCTCTGGAGAAAGAAACAACAAAATTATTGCTGTTAGGGCTTGGGGTCAGGGGAAGGGAGTAATAGAAAAGGGGTAGAGAGAGAAAGCTTTGCTTTTATGAGCAGTGGTGATGTCCTAACATATGCCTTTATTCATACTGAACTGTTTCTTTGTCACCACGAGCAGGGGGAGGGGCGAAGGGAGAGGAAGAGAGAATCTTAAGCAGACTTCATGCCCAGTGTCTGACTTGGGGCTCAATCCCAGGACCCTGAGATCATGACCTGAGCTGAAATGAACAGTCCGATGCTTAACCAACTAAGCCATCCAGGTGCCCCTGAACTGTTTGTTTCTTTTTTTTAAAGATTTTGTTTTATTTGTCAGAGAGAGTGCACTTGAGCAGGCAGAGGGAGAAGTAGGCTCCCCACCGAGCAAGGAGCCTGATGCGGGGCTCCATCCCAGGACCCTGGGATCGACCTGAGCTGAAGGCAGACGCTTAACCGACTGAGCCACCCAGGCGTCCCCCCTGAACTAGAATCATCCCCTCCCCATCTCAGTTTTGCTGTACTCTGTTTATAGATCATCTGTTATGGGTCAGATGTATATTAGATATATAATGTATGGACATGAACTGCATTACTTCAATTAATTTTGTATTGATTGTACTTTTCAAATGAATTTACACATTGTGTATGTTTTTCTTAGGGACTTATCTTTGGAAGAGGAAAGGTTTATGAAACCCAAAGTCACAATGATCGCTTGGAATCAGAATGATAGCATTGTTGTCACAGCTGTGAATGATCATGTCCTTAAAGTGTGGAATTCTTACACAGGGCAACTGCTTCATAACTTACTGGTAGGTTGTTTTTATATAACAAATCAAGAATTTTTTTGAACTATAATTTGATTTTTGAAGCTATAATATTAACATATTAAATATGTTTCACCCACTGATTATCAAATGAGTAGAAATTTGTAGATACACTAATGTTCAAGCCACTGTTAATACATTTTTAAAAGCCTTTATACACTATGACAATATGGGTTTTTCATTTTAAACTTGATAACTTGCAAACCTTCATTAACTTTATGACTTTGTTGAATAAAGGGACATGCTGATGAAGTATTTGTTTTGGAGACACATCCCTTTGATTCCAGAATTATGTTATCTGCAGGACATGATGGCAGCATATTTATATGGGATATTACAAAAGGCACCAAGATGAAACATTATTTTAATATGGTAAGTGAAGTGTATCTTCATGTATGCTTGCATTGGTTTCAAGTACTTGGATTAGAAGTTTAGCCAGACACCAATCTGCATGTTTTGGCAGTTTATATTTCTAGAAATCAGGTTGCTTAAAGCCTAATAAATATCTGACAGCCATACATATATACACTCATGAAATTCTCTGTGTAACTGAGTCATCCAAGGGAAGGAGTTTCAAAAGTTACTTATTTAGCCCTCTGTGTATATGCAAATGTGTTTGAATTTGTTTAAATTCGCAAAATTATGGTAATTATACACATTTTCACTAAATTTATTGAAATATTTGGTAATAAAACAATATTCAGTAAAGTCATCTAGGGAATTAAAAACATCATTGAGTTTTTCCAGCCTATTTTTTTTTTTTGCACATGTAATATCCTAAAACCAAATTAGGATCCTGTTGCAAATTTTTAGAATTTCTCATGTATAACCACAGGCTAGTTAACCAAAATCAGCAAATTTAACATTGATAAAGTAGCATTATGTAGTTCTCTATATTCAAATTTTGTCAGTTGTCCTAGTAATGTCTTCTTAGTTATATTTGGTACTTGGAGCAGTATTTAATTCAGGATCATTCATTATGTTAAGTGGCTGTATATTTTAGGTTTCTGTAATCCTCAACACTTCTTTTTTTCTATTTCTCACCTTTTAACTTTTGATGAGTACAGACAAATAATGTTACAGAATATTTGTGTTTTGTCTGCTGTTTTTTCATGATTTGATTCTGTTACACCTTTTTTTGGTGGTGATTTTTATTTTTTTAGATTTTTTTTTTTTTTTTTTGAGAGAGAGCGAGCACACATGAGAGGGGGCAGGGTCAGAGGGAGAAGCAGACTCCCTGCTGAGCAGGGAGCCCGATGTGGGGGCTCAATCCCAGGACTCCAGGATCATGACCTGAGCCGAAGGCAGTCGCTTAACCAACTGAGCCACCCAGGCGCCCCTATTTTTATTTTTTATAACCTTATTTGTTTTTAGAGAGAGCAAGAACTCTCAAGTGTGTGAGTAGTGTGGGGAGGGGCAGAGGGAGAGAGAGAATCCCAGGCAGGTTGCATGCCCAGTGCAGAGCTGGATGCAGGGCTGGATCTCAGGACCCTGAGATCATGATCTGAGCCGAAATCAAGAGTTTGACATTTAACTGACTGAGCCACCCAGAGTGCCCTGGTGGTGGTAATTTTAAATTTTGGAGACGTGGCATTTGCCAGGTTTCCCCACAATGAAATAGTTGTTTTTCCTCTTTGTAACTCTTTTTTTTTTCCCCCCTCTTTGTAACTATTAGGCTAATTTTTTCAGGAGGTATTTTGAGACTCTGTAAATATCCTGTTCCTCATTACACTTTCACTCACAAACAGTAGCATCCCCTGAAGGTTTTTAGTGGCATCATTCTTTTCCATAGTTACTACTTGGCATTCTCGCACAGTTTTTGTAATCTTTGTTTCATTTGATGTAAAGAATGTTTTCCCAAATCTTACATATATTTTTAAGAATTTGCAGTTATATTTTTGACTGTAAATTCAGCCTTTCTCTAAGTTAACTATATATGTAATCTTTTGAGTTGTTGAGTATTTAAGTGGTTTCTGAATCAGGCACGGCAGCACCACTTCAGATACCCAGGTACATGACTGTTTATGTAGATCTGTGATTATTTCCTTAGGGTCAATTCTAAGGGGGTTATTGTATAAAAGAGTTTCTGTGTTGTCAGGACTATCGTTTGATCTACATATGAGATGTTTTGTAAAATTACTGTACGGTTTATATTGAGTTCCAGTTCATAGTGTAATTCATTTTGGAGGCAGTCTAGTCGCAGGGTATAGATGAATGGTTCTTAGACCTTTTGAATGAAGGCCATCTGAGTCCATGTGTTCGGTTTTTTTTTTTAACCTTAAAATTTTTATTTCAGTATGCTTATTTTGGACAATTCTTGACAAACAGGTTAAAGTGCAGTATTTTATTTATTACCATAAAATGCACTGAAATAACTCAAATAACATGGCCGAATTGCACATGTGTAATTAGGCATCTCTGGAAGATGCATCTCTGGGTTCAAATTATTGGAAAAATAAGTCTTTTTTAGCAGTTTTTTTGTGGTCTTAAAATTTATAGGTATCTCCATTTTCTTCATTATCCTTTAAAACTCTTTTAAGAACATTACATCCTGAATTTAACTATCAAAACAGAAAACTACATTAATTAAGGCTTTAAGCAGAAAATAAGCTAAACAACTTCTGAGCCAAAGAAGTCTCAAGTGGGCAACAATGATCTCACTTCCAGTGAGACGTACAAACTTCGCTATGTATACTGGGTTCTTCTTTTATTTTTTTAAAAATTTATTTGTTTTACAGAGAGAGCATGTGTGTGCATGCAAGCGGGGTCGGGGCGGGGAGACAGAGGGAGAGGGAGAAATCTCAAGCAGACTCTCTGCTGAGTGCGGAGCCTGATGCGGGGCTCAATCTCATGACCCTGAGATTGTGACCTGAGCCAAAATCAAGAGTTGGATGCTCAGCTGACTGAGCCACCCAGGCGCTCCTAGACTGAGTTCTTAACCTTTACTGCTCAGCTGAGAGGCTCCCAATTTTCTGTTAGACAGATTACATAGGGTTATAAATTACTAACATTACAGTATTTCATTAAATACATCATAATTTTCAATGTGACATGGAATTGTTCTCCAAGCACAGTTGCAGATTGCATTTTGTCGGGAATCATTGTGGAGGACTCTTCAAACTGCAGGTAGAAACCTAAGTGGCTTGCTATATGAGTGCCTACTCAGGAAAATTTCCTTCTCTCCAGGTACCTTAGCAGCACTTTTGGTGCACTTAGGTCCACGTGTATGACAGGAGGGGAGCTGCTACCATCTTTGACTTGCCAGCCAAGGGCCTGGCCCCCGCCTCTGCTTTACTTGGACTGGAGGTTCTAGGCCTGGGGTGCAAAGTGGTTCCAGGGCATGGGTCGGGCTGTAGTGGAGATGGCTCTTCAAAGGACTGTGTGGGTGAATCTGTGTTCCTATGTTTCAACAAGAAATTGGAAGAAAGATATTTATACGGATAATTCCTTTTTATGTTATTAGAGAATACAAATTTATATACATATTATGTGTACACATAATAGGGCAGTGCCTTAAATATCCCAGTAACTTAATTTTTAAGTTTGTTAATCAGCACCCACTTGTTTGTGGTATATAGTAGTGAAGTGTTGCTTTCCAAGCAGATATTTCGGCATGGTGTGAGTTTGTTTTGGCAGTTAGTGAGTGGAGGATTCATTTTCCAGCACTGATCAAACTTGCCCTAAAGTTTAGTTATTAGAAAGTTACAGGGTCAGACAACAAATACGCATAGCTTTAAGCTGTTAATGAAACAACTCATTGATAAATTGGTAGTGCTAAACTAATATAATTTCAGTTGAAGAGCAAGAATAAAGTTGAAAAGCACTCTAAGGCAACATTCATGATATAATTGGAGTGTCCTTATTGAAATTTGCGGTAGTTTGCAATAAGGTAGATGCAGGCATTTCTGTGCGCACCTATGTGACTTGGTAGCATTCCACTTTTGCGTGGTGGTCAGTCATCTTCGTGGAAAGCTTAAATTCTAGAAAAGTACTGATTTTAGTTCGTGAATACCAGACTTTGTTGATCTTTAATCATTTATCTTGTGGGTTGTTAGTCAATAGCCTTTTGCTATACATTAAAACAAAAGTTTATGAAATTGTTTGTCATTCACTTCTAAGAAGTAAAGGAAGCCTTTACTTTGGATTGACTTATGATCTTTCATTCTATGATTCTGAGAACTCATTCTTAGAATACCTTTCAAGATTTTTTTCTAGGCTAGTGGTATCTGAAATGAATTTTATTTTCTGAAAATATGTGCTTAATGCAGAATTTGTTTTTAAATATTTTCTTTCAGAAGTGATATATTTGGGGGTGCCTGCGTGCCTCAGTTGGTTAAGCGTCTGACTCTTGATCTCAGCTCAGGTCTAGATCTCAGGGTCATGAGATCAAGCCCCTCACTGAACTCATTGAAAAAAAAAAGTGATATTTATAGCAGGCAATTGACATGAAAACAGTTGATAAAGCAAAAGCACTCGTGTAGAATTGGCTATAACTTTTTCCCTCTGTTTCCTAGATTGAAGGGCAAGGACATGGAGCGGTCTTTGACTGTAAGTTTTCACAGGATGGACAGCATTTTGCCTGTACAGATTCTCATGGACACCTTCTGATATTTGGTTTTGGATGCAGCAAGCCATATGAAAAGGTCTTTTTTTTTTTTTTTGGTAGCATTTTAACCACTTTTAAAAAATTTTAATTCCAGTGTAGTTAACATACAGTAGCTTCAGGTGTACAATATAGAGATTCAATAATTCTGTATATTACTCAGTGCTCATCAAAATAAGTGTACTCTTAATCCCATTCATCTATTTTACCCATCTCCCTGCCCACCTCCCCTCTGGTAACCATCTATTCTCTATTTTAAGAGTCTGTTTTTTGGTTTGTCTTGAAAAGGTCATTCTTAATAGTTTTTTACAGTAGTAAAGTAAGTAGTTGTGAAGGGTGTTTTGGAAATAGGTGTATTGATTTGGTTTCCTTGTTTTTTTTTTTTTCAAATTATAAATAACTTTAATATTTGTATTCTTTAACATGTATAAACCTCAAAATGTCAATCTGTAAACTTCTTTTTTTCAGATTCCTGATCAGATGTTCTTCCATACTGACTATCGACCACTGATTAGGGATTCTAATAATTATGTCTTAGATGAGCAAACTCAGCAAGCTCCTCACCTTATGCCTCCACCATTCTTGGTAGATGTAGATGGAAATCCTCATCCAACTAAGTATCAGAGATTAGTACCAGGTCGAGAAAATTCTGCAGATGAACACTTGGTTCCACAGCTAGGCTATGTGGCAACAAGTAAGTGCGGTCTTTTTTTTTTTTTTTCTTTCACTTTTTATATGAAAAATGTAAAAAATGATATGCAGAACTCACATACTTTTAGATTTACCAGTTAATAGTTTGTAATACTTGTTTTATCATTCTATTTCTAGATACATGTAATTGTTTTTAACCATTTGAGAGATAAGTTCTCAACCACATGTTCATTTATCCCTAAATACTTCAGTATGTGTTTTCTAAGAACAAAGGTATTCTTTTATGTAGCCATAAACAATTATCAAAAGTAGGACATTTAACACTGATGTAATACTGTTATTAAGTCTATGGTCTAATAAAATTTTGTCTGTTATTCTGATGTCTGTTAAAACTTTTATTGTTCTACTCTGATGTGGATCTTAGTTTGGGACTGCACATTAAATTTAGCTGTTCTTGGTGAAGTTCAGGTTGTGCTTTTTTTTTTTTTTTAAGTTTTATTTATTTTTAAGTAATCTCTACACCTAGTGTGGGGCTCAAACTCATGACCCCAAGATGAAGAATCACATGCTCTTCCGACTGAGCCAGCGAGGCACCCCCTGGTTGTACATTTTTTGATAGAATACAGTATAAATGATGATGGAGTGTTCCTGGAGCATCATGTCAGGGTGCTTATGATTGTGCTTTGTCCAAATACTGGTGACGTTTTCTTTGAAAACTTGGTTAAGGTGGTGCCTGCCAAGTTTTCCACTACAAAGTTATTTTTCTCTTAGTAAGAAATTTGTGGGGAGATATGATGTAAATAACCTGTTCCTTACCAAACTTTACCTATAAGTTTTAGTATCCATTGATGATTTTTGCCTGAATCAGTTGTTCTAAAGGTTGCAAAATGGTTGTTTTCTAACTTTATGGTCATTGCATCTGCATTTTATTAGTCTGCCTTTTATATGTTTATGTAGTTCCTTAAGTTTTAATATGGACTTAAGGGTTGTTATATAGTGGCTTATAATCCATAATGGTCATTATTTTGTTGCTTATGTTATTTTTAGATTTGAGTGTGAGAATCTCTTCAGGCTGCGTGTTCCCTTTCCTGAGTCCCTTGAACACTTCCTTAACTTTCTGGCGCAAGATGTTTGAGGTCCCGTCTTGTACTTTGCCTGGCCTAGTCAAGGGCAGAATTTTTGTTTTGTTCTGTTTTTTTGTATTTGTTACCAGCAGTGTAGTGTTTCTCCATACAGATGTTATTAAGCAAAGAAAAAAATGCTTCTTTTTGTTTGGATGAGGTTTGTTTTACTAAAAGTTTAATCACCAATTATCACTGTATGTTTACTGTTTCAAGTGTTTATTTTTTATTACTTTAATTGAAGTATAGTACATACAACAAAATTCACCAATTTTAAGTGTACAAGTCAAATGAGTTTGGCAAATGTTAAACAATCAGGTAACTGCTACCACAAGCAAGGCATAGAATGTTTCCAGTGCCCTCAAAAGTTCTGTTGGGCTTCTTAAATTAATTAATTTTTATTTAAATTCAGTTCATTAACATATAATGTATTATTAGTTTCAGAGATAGAGGTCAGTGATTCATCAGTCTTACATATAACACTCAGTGCTCTTTACATCACGTGCCCTCCTTAATGTCCATCACTCAGGTACCTCCCCCCTCCCCCACCCCCAGCAACCCTCAGTTTGTTTCCTATGATTTAGAGTCCCTTATGGTTTGTCTCCCTCTCTGATTTCATCTTGTTTTATTTTTCCCTCTCTTCCCCTATGACCCTCTGTTTTGTTTCTTAAATTCCATATGTGAGTGAGATCATATGATAATTGTCTTTCTCTGACTTCTTTAGCTTAGCATAATACCCTCTAGCTCCATCCATGTCCTTGCAAATGGCAAGATTTCGTATTTTTTTTTGTTGTTGTTGTTGGCTGCATAATACTCCATTTTGTGTGTGTGTGTGTGTGTGTGTGTACACCACATCATCTTTATCCATTCATCTGTTGATGGACATCTGGGCTGTTTCCATAGTTTGGCTATTGTGGACATTGCTGCTATAAACATTGGGGTGCAGGGTCTTTTGGGCCTTTTTGGAATCTTCTCCTGGTCTATGCATACTTCCCAATTCTAAAACTCAGAACAGTTAAAATGTGTTTAAGGCAATGAAGAATACCATGACTCTTTATCCTTTAACAGTATTGATTTCCATTTTGTCACTTCTATTTTGTCTTTTTGAGGAATTTTGTATAAATGGGATTGTACAATACTAAATCTTCTGTGTCTGGCTTCTTAGCATGGTGCTTTTGAGATTCATTTTTGTTGCACAGATCAGTTGTTTGTTCCTGTTTGTTGATAGTGTACCATGGTATGTGTATACCCTCATTTATTCATTAACAATTGGGGGACAGTTGGCTTTTTTCCATTTTGGGGTTATTATAAGGCATGCTGAAATATCAGATTACAATGTGGGCTTATCTTATGTCCTTTGGTTCTATAGTTTTGCTTTATGAATTTTAAAGTTCTGTTATTAGGTGCAGACACATTTCAGATTGTTCTCTGGGTGAATTCTTTTATCATCATGAATTGTTCCTTTTTTCCTTGGTAGTATTTCTTCTTTTGAAGACTTTTTCTTTGTTTCATGTTAATATGCTAATCCAGCCAATTTTGATGAGTATTGTCATGGTGTATCTTTTCAGGTTTTACAACCAGTTTGTGTCTTTATATTAAAAATGGATTTCGTGCAGGCACCAATCCAATCTGACAACCCGTCTATTAATTGGAAAATGTGGACCATTTACATTTAAATAAAATTATTAGAATTGTCAGGGTAAATTCTCTACCATTTTGCTATTTTTTTCTCTTTATCCTTTCTGTTCTTTGTGCCTTTTCTTTTTTTCCTGCCTTGTTTGAAAATGATTACCTTTTAGTATTTCATATTGTCTCCACTAATGTCTTAACTAACAATACCTGTTCATCTTATTTATTTCTAATGTTTATTTCTCATGGTTCTAAAGGTAGGACAGGAATTGTCTGTGTGGTTTGCAGACCTGTGGTTTTATCTTTGACCTTTTTTATGGGGTCTTTAAGGTCACAACTATTTTCATAATAATATGGAAATATTATTTTCCTTTTTTTTTTTTTAAAGATTTTATTTATTTGACAGAGAGAGACACAGTGAGAGAGGGAACACAAGCAGGGGGAGTGGGAGAGGGAGAAGCAGGCTTCCCGCGGAGCAGGGAGCCCGATGTGGAGCTCAATCCCGGGATCCTGGGATCATGACCTGAGCCGAAGGCAGACGCTTAACGACTGAGCCACCCAGGCGCCCCGTTACTTTTTTTAATAGTGTTGACAGTTGCCCTGATGACACAGAAGCAATGGTGGGTAAAGCTTCTGACACACCACCACTAAGAGTCATTGTATTCTTTATTGCCTTAAACACACATTTTTAACTGTTCTGAGTTTTAGAATTAGAAGTATGCGTAAAACAGTTCTGTATATTCTGAAGTTTTTGTGTTCTGGCTGGTGGGAACATGGACTATTTCCGGGTCTGTGAGAACTCTGGGAATTTTTGGGGTATTGCCTTTTCATGTTCCCTCCCCCCAGTACGGTAGAGTTTTACCCAGTGTGTGCATATATAATTATTTTGTCAAATAATCAGTTCAACCTCAGTGTATATCTCTGAGCTTTCTTTGCAATTCAGTCTTCTCTGATGTTCAGCCCTGCATATTTTAGTCTTCACCTCTGCTCCCAGGCTCTGACCTCTGTCTCCTCAACTTACTGAGACCTCTGGATGCTCTTTGGGTTTCCTCTCCTTGTTCTGCAGCCTGGAAGCTGCCTCCAGGCTGTTACCTGGACCAATCAAAGGGCTAGACTCCATTGTTGATTTTCTCTCAGGGATCGCAGTCCCGTGTATCTCTTGTCCAGTGTCTGAAAACTGGGGTTTTTTATATATATATATATACATGTATATACATATATATGTGTGTGTATGTACATATATATATGTGTGTGTGTGTTTTTCCCAGGGTTTTAGTAGTTTATGGTGGGAGGGCAGTTCCTGTAGCACTTAGCACTTTCTAAAGATTCCATTTATTTGAGAGAGAGCACAAGCAGAGGGGAGCGGCAGGCAGAGGGAGCAAGGAGCCCCACACGGGGCTCAATCCCAGGATTCTGGGATCATGACCTGAGCCTAAGGCAGACACTTAACTGAGCCACCCAGGCGCCCCTCTTTCATTTTATTTTTAAGATTTTATTTGGGGGGGGGGGGAGAGAGCGAGCGCGCCTGTGCACGAGTGGGGCGGGTGGGAGAGGGAGAAGCAGACTTCCCACTGAGCAGGAAGCCTGATCCCAGAATCCTGAGATCATGACCTGAGCCAGAGGCAGATACTTAACCAACTGAACTACCCAGTATAGAACCCTACTTTAATATTTCAGTATTTGAATAGCATTATGCCAATTAGAAACAGTTACCGTTCTGATATTTGCCGCATCCCATTTAAGTGTTCTGTGCTGTGAATGAAAAGTTCCATATAGACCTTGGGTTTTTGCAGAGACGGGGAGAGGACTAGAAGTCTCCTTTTCTACTGTTTTCCCTTTGGTTCCAAGCTGTAGTCTTAGGAATCTTTTGTTATTCCCAGTTCTAATTAAAACCTTTTTAACATTTTAGGTTAGGGCTCCACTTTTTGCTTTCTTAGCTCATTATTTGAAAATAAAAAAAAAAATTTAGTGATTTTAAGATAGTCTCAGCTATGACATTTAGTTCTTGTAAGTTCTTCATTGATTTGCATGGTAAAATGGAGATGTTATCAGTGAGATATAAGGGAATTTAACTCAGATAGTAGGATGCAAATATTTTTTCTCCTGAAATAGTACATGACATTTTTTAGTTTCTGGATCTGTTACTATGGAGGCTAGGTTATATTTTTGCATTATTTTTTCTAATACCCTATTCATTTCAATGTGTGGGGGTTTTTACAAGTTGCTGGGTGCTTGGTCTGTGTTATATGTTATGTTCGAAGAAGATGCATTTTATGTGGGACAATATGTAAGGAATTGTTTGCATGAAAAAGTTAGTGTTTAGATAATTTTCCAGACCCCACAACCATCTAACACTTTTTATCCATTAATATTAACTAAACCTGTGATTTCAAAAATAAAGAAGCAAAGGCACTTTTAAAAAATCTGATTTTTGTACTTGAAGAGAAGCATACCTAAGAGATAGAGTAACTTAAGCTTAGTGGGAGAGGCATGTGTAGCTATCTCCCTCAGCGGCACCTGCTCTCAGAACACTTGGGCTGGGAGAGCTTTAGTTTGTTGAAGCGTATTACTCTTTCTTTTTTAGTTTTTAAGAGAGTAGAGGAGAAATGCCACTGCTTTTCTCTACATCAGAAATCCTACATTGTTGCTCTGGTCTTGTCAGAGACCTTGGGAAATAAGAGTTTAATGAAATCTATCTTATGTGAGGCAAGGGGAGTGTTAGTGTGAAACAGCAAAATAAAGCTTCCACTGAAACTTCCACAGGTTTCCATGTGCTCACCTCAGGGGTTTCAGAGGCTCTCTTGAGGTTTTTGTGGTGTTTGGTATAAAGGAAGGGTTTCATTTGTTTTGAATCTTTTCTCTGATCCAGTTAGTTATGAATATATAGGATATTTTTAATTCTTATTTTTTTAAAAATTTTTTTAACGCTTTTATTTATTTATTAGAGAGAGAGTTCATGCGGGTGCATGAGCAGAGGGAGAGGGAGAAGCAGGCTACCTGCTGAGCTGGGAACCTGATGTGGGCCTCGATTCCAGGACCCCGGGATCAGGACCTGAGCCAAAGGCGGATGCTCAACTGACTGAGCCACCCGGGTGCCTCAATTGCTTATTTTTTTTAAAAGAAATCTGATAACTGCTAATATAATTTTAATTGTGGTCTTCTGAAAGTTTGTTTTTCTGTTCATGTTTATTATGATTTTGTGTTATGGTTGTGAATTTACAGGTGATGGAGAGGTGATTGAACAAATTATAAGCCTACAAACCAATGATAGTGGTGAACGAAGCCCAGAATCCAGTGTTCTTGATGGAATGATAAGACAGTTGCAGCAGCAGCAGGATCAGAGAATGGGAGCAGATCAGGATACTATTCCAAGTGGACTTCCAAGTGGAGAAGAAACACCCCGAAGAGGTAAAATATATGAGAAATAATTTTGTCTTCTTACGGCTGAAATTGAAGAGTAAATGAAGTCATTTTCAGGTACATGCAGTGTGAAAAATTTTAAGTATATTTTATAACTTTAGTAGTCTGAGAGTAACTTCATTAGGTGTGAAGTTGATGTACTAGCAAATGGACATTTGATTTTCAAGTACTTTGAAAGGCTGTGAAAACCTTTTTTGCTCTAAAATGAGAGTATTTACAGAATTGTATTGAGTAAAGAACAAAGTGTTTTGTGTTTTTTTAAGGGAAACTACAGTTCTAGGTTTCCCTTTAAACATTTTTAATTAAAAAAAATTAGTTGGGTAGAGCATAAAATGTTTCTTACAGAACCAGAAGGCTTGAAGTGAATTTTCGGGGTGAGGTTTTTGATCCTGGAGTATAGTGTTAGTTACTTTTTAGGAGTGAGAGTACTGGAGGGGAGCAGACAGTGGTTATGCAAATGGAAACTTGCTGGGAAAGATACATGCCTGTGGAAGATGAGAGAAGCCTCACGTGCCACAGAGGTCATCCCTGCCATGTCACACCTGCTCAGGGTACTCGGCCACTAATTTCAGTACCTTTCCTTGCCGAATGTTTCCACTTGTCTACAGAAAAGAAAAAGCAAATTCTCCCAATAGACAGGTTAAGTATTTTGGGCAGGAATACTGCAAGTTGATGCTGTGTTCTTCTCTGCCTTGCTTTTTCCCCTTGACACAGTGTATTCTAGGAATTACTTCATATCCACTCACAGCACTTGCTCATCCTTTTTTATAGCTTCATAGTACTCCACTCTGTGGAATAACTGTTCTTTGTAATTAATCTGTTTATGACCATTTGAGTTATTTCTCAGACTTGCTATTTACGAAGTGGTGTGATCAGTAACTTGTGCATATGTTTTCTTCACATTGTTGGAGAATAATACTATAACTTGGGCAGTTAAATTTAGAATTTATTGTTGGTTCTCAATTCAAAACATGTTTCTTAAGTATCAGTATATTTTAATATAAATATTTGGATTGATAGGGGCCTTTAAGGGGTGCCTGTGTGGCTCAGATGGTTAAGCATCCCAACTCTTGATATCAGCTCAGGTCTTGGATCTCCGGGTTGTGAGTTCAAGCCCCGTGTTGGGCTCCATGTTGGATGTGGAGCCTACTTAAAAAAAAAAAAAAAAAACAACAAAATAAGGTCATATAATGTTCTCTTCAGTAGATGAAGTGTGGTGCAATGCAAGTTGGTTCACATTTGATTGGTAAACAGAGTGCTGTACGTAGAAGAACGCAGGGGTTGTGTTCAGTCATGTGGATTTTGCCCTGGCCCAGGAGAGCTGGCAGAGTTGGAGTAAAATTTTATAGGCTCCTGCAGGCAAGGATATAGCTCCCAGTTTCTCTGTTGCATTAATAGCAGGAGGCCCTTCATACAGTATTTTAAGAAAACAAGCACTTTATCTTTATCTAGGACACCGTTGTTCTCCATCCTTCATCCTGCTGACTTCCGCTCATGGGGGGTTGTCCTGCCTCCTCTGCCTATCTGATCAACTCTGCACAGGCTTGGGGCTCACTGTTGTCTGCGATGCCCTGTCCACTCTCTCAGCTCCAATTCAAGGGCTGTCAGCATTTTCCCAATCTGCATTTTGTGAAGTTTTAATATCCACTCTGGCGGCTTGCCTACCTGAGTGGCTCAGATTATCTCTTAAAGTCAGAGGTAATGTTGGTGTTCGAGCTCTTGTTATGAAGCCACCACAGTTTGAGGAGTGTTTTTTTTTTTTTTCAAAAAGATGTGTTTTTAGTGTACAGTTTTGAAGAAGGCAAAGCCTTTAGGATGGCAAATAAAGCATTATAGTAGAAAAATCTGTACATTAAAAGATTTGGGAAGTCTAGTAAAAATAGAAGTTGATGTTCTGTATTTTGATAGTTACATTATGATTTTTTTTTACAAAGTTTTTTGGATTTGTATTTTTGGTTTGTATCTTATTAGGACTGTATATGCCTATTATGTGTTAAATGCATATTAGATTGAAATTTGGGAATCAATTTTGACAATTTTCCTGCAGGTTTTAGAAGACTGAGCTTAGACATCCAGTCCCCTCCAAATATTGGTCTGCGTCGTAGCGGACAGGTAGAAGGTGTTCGTCAGATGCATCAGAATGCTCCTCGTAGTCAGATTGCTACAGAACGTGACCTGCAGGCTTGGAAACGAAGAGTGGTTGTACCAGAGGTACCACTAGGCATATTTAGGTTTGTTTTAGGATATCTATTAATATTTCTTTTTACAGAAATATATCTATATGGTTATTTACATGTTTTTTACTCCATTAGTGGTATAAATAATCATATAAATATATTTTAGTAATGGGTCGGAATCTGTTCTAATTGTGGTAGGAAAATGTCGAAATTGTTTTTACTGTGGTAAATTTTTTCCTAACCATTCCTGTTCCATCTTTACAAATACCCGCTTTTCTCCCTTCAGTGTTATTTTGAAATAAATCCCAGGTGTATCGTTTTGTTCATAAATATGTCTAATTCTAAAAGATAAGGAATTGTCTTTAATATTACCACAGTGCCATTATCAGTACCTTAAAAAAATAATTGCTCCGTAGAACTAAATGTCCGGTCAGTGTTTAAATTTCCAATTGTTTTCAGTTTTTTGCAAGACTGTTTCTTCAGTGGTGTAATTTTGTCAAAAGGCACGTAATATATATTCTCTTTCCGTGACGCCGGCAGGCATTGGTGCTCACTGGCTAGGTTCATTAACTCATTAGGGGCCATAAAACAGCGATCGCTCAACTCTGTGAAGTTTTCATTTGTTACAGTGGGTACTTCTAAAAAAGAAATTTATCCAAATGTACTATTTGATTATCTAGTGGTAAAGTTCATATAAAGAAGACAAGATAGATGCTTCTTTTGCTTTATTTACCTTCAAAATGAAGATTTACTCCCACCCCCAGTAATGACCAGTTTGTGTTCTCCACTGTATAAATCACACTGCTGTGATTTAGCTTATTTCTAATATCCTTATTAAGTTTTTCTATCTCTGGCCAGGAGGAGCCTCTTCAAGGTACCTCCTGAGTCCTTTTGAAATGACGGTAGGATCCTTCTGTGGTGCCCCTGCTATCAGGCATGACAAAGTGTTACAGGTTCGTCTTATAAATTTCTCATCCTGGATGTAGTATCATTCTTGAAGTAGCCTGATTTTCTTGTAGTGGGAAATATTTTATAAGTATAGTCTGGGCAGTAGGGTCTTTCTTGCTGCTGAGGTGTTGTTACCTGCTGATATTTGAGTTAATGAAATGGAGGTAGCAAATGTTGCTTTTCACTGATAATCTGAAATGTTCAGTATTCTGTTATGTCTCATAATAACTAATACTTTGAAGATTATTTTGTAAAGGTATGTCCATGTGTTTAGGCAGAAGAGTTTCAGTGATTGGTGGAAGAATGTAGTACTTACATATTGTATGGTGAATTTAAGAATGTTTACAGATACACAATAAAATAATGAAAAGCCAAATCTGGTACTGGGATGAGAAATACAGAAAATCACCGTCATGTATGTACTATGCTATAATTAAGCCTTAAAATTGTGTCTGAGTTGCATAGTCATCAGAACCAAAAGCGTCATTTTGGGATACTTTTTGTTGTCAAAAACAAGGGAAGTAAACAAGTATCAAGAGTGAAAGATCTGAAGAATACTTCCTTAAACAGGCATATATTATTTCTCTTAACATGGAAGACTGGAAATAGTTTTAGGCTGGAATCATGGTTCCCCGGTTAATCAGGGACTCAGGCTCCTCTGTTTCTGATCTCCATCTTGGAGTATGGCTTCGAGGCTTAAAGTCACCTCAAAGTCCAGCATAGCTGGACTTTATACAGTAGCCATCAATACCTGCATTTGTGATGGAGGTGGAAATTTAGGCCAGAAAAAGGAAGAGAGACAGAGGCAAAAAGGACATTTCTTGTTGAGAGACTTCATTTAAGCAGCCTTAATGGTCGCACATGACATTTTCTATTCATAACTCATTGATGAGAATGTTGTTGTATGGCCATATTTAGCTACAGAGGAGGCTAGGTGATAGTTTGTATTTAGAGCAGCAAACAGCCTAGATAAAACTGAGATTCTGTTTCAAAGGAAGAAAAGGAGAATGGAGTTTTTGTATCAACTAGCTGTCTGCTATAATAAAATTTTCCCAAAGAAGAGCGTAGCTTATTGTAGTGCTGTATTCTAAAATACATGTGAGATTTTGTAAGGGAGATGCTGAGTGATCTAGTAATGGTCAGTACTCTTGATGACAGTCCTTCTAGTGGGAGCAATAGGAATTTTACCTGTTTTCTTAGTGTGGCATTTGATGAGGATCAAGAGAAAATTAAAGTTTTGTTTTCCAACTATAAAAGTAGTATGTGTCCATTGTGAAAAACTTAGGTAGTAGATGAAAGTGTGAGACAATCAGTCAATGACCCTAATGTGCTGAATGATGAGCAAATAGTATTGCTTCCCATTAGACACAGTGCTGGTTGGGGCTGGATTCCAGGCATGTAGTTTGTCTTAATTCAGTAATGGTAGAAACTCTCTTCATTCTGTTCATGCTAATTCTATGATCTTTATCTTTTTTCTTAACTGACCATCTCATTTAGCCATGAAATTACACAGAGTTGAAGATGATACTCATGAAGGCCTACAATGTTCCTTTGCTTTATT
The DNA here is from genome assembly GCF_009762305.2 of Zalophus californianus. Taxonomy (NCBI): domain Eukaryota; kingdom Metazoa; phylum Chordata; class Mammalia; order Carnivora; family Otariidae; genus Zalophus; species Zalophus californianus. The sequence continues at coordinate 209,635,198 of NC_045595.1, read as the reverse complement.
ATTGAGAATGAAGTGTATGTAGTGTTTCATTTTCAAAACAGAGGGACACATACAGCTATGGAGTAGAAATTCCATTTGGCTGCGAGTGAAAAACCTCATATAGTTCCTTAGATACACACAAAATTGGTGACACAGACCACTTGTGAAGGGCTGAGTCTGATTTAGAGCTGCCCTGTAGATAACAGTGTTGCTCATCTCCAGTGGGCTGGAGATGTACCTTGAGGAAAATGCAATTTCTGTGAAATCAGTTTTTACCTTAGGGCATTTGTGCATATTCTCTTTCTGAGCATCTGCTTGTATCTTGGATTATCGCCAATATGTCAGTTTTGAAACTGGCCCAAGTGGGGTTTTAAAGTGAACACAAACACAAAGACATGTTTTCAACAGTGTTCAAATTAGAGAAAAAGGACATTCAGTCACTTGAATTCCCTAACCATGGAGAAGGAAAAAGAGCTTCAGTACTTTCCTCATGGTGGAAGGTCCCTTGTTTTGAAATTGGTCACAGTAACAATCCTTTGTTATCATGTGAGTTGAGAGAGGGGGGTGATTAGAAGTACTAGTACACTGCTATTCTGATTTTCTACAAATTATAAAACATGCAGTTTGAATAAATTTGGAGGAGGATTCTGCTTTTCTTTAGGGAAAGGAATTGCAGTCTTAGAAAATTCATAGGGAGATTTTGAGTAGCTAATATGAAAAGTCCTGTTTGAGTTGGCTGTACTGGGTCAGTGAAAATATAAACAATTATTTCTGTATTAAATATGAAACATAGGGGGTGCCTGGGTGGCTCAGTCCGTTAAGCATCTGCCTTCGGCTCAGGTCATGATCCCAGGGTCCTGGGATCGAGCCCCGCATTGGGCTCCCTCATCCTCCAGGAGCCTGCTTCTCCCTCTCCCTTTGCCTACTGCCTCCTGCTTGCTCCCCCTGCTTGTGCTCTCTCTCTCTGTCAAATAAATAAAGTCTTTAAAAAAAGAAAAAAAGAAACATAGGACCTCCTAACTGCCTCTGAGATTATATTTATATTAAATTTCTAACATAAAGTATAGCTTGGTTTGTTTTATTATAACTTTAAAATTTTTCTGTATTAATTTAAAAAGTATATAACCTTATGATGCCCAAAATCATAATGATTTTTTTTTCCTCTTCATATCCTTTACTTTATCCATCAGTTCACTAACCAATATAACTGGATACTTACATTTGTAGGAAGTTGGAAGACTTCAGAATAGAGAAAGGTGAAGAGGAAAGAAATCTTTATATAATAGGAAGGAAAAGGAAGACTCTCCAGCTCACACAAAAGGTAACCTAAAATCTGTTTTCTTAGGAATAACTAGAAATTAAACTGAATTTGTACTTTTTTTTTTTTTATCAGTGAGAATATTAGTAACTTTTGCCTGAAGTAGGATATTTCTTGCTCAAGGTCTTCTGTTTGGGATTTAAAATAGTAGACATAAGGTTGTACAGCTGTTAGGAAAGAGTAGTCTTAAACTTGAGGGAAGGACATAGCCTAATACCTAACAGTGCTAAAGGATTCTAGAAAACTCCTGTCTGATGACCACTCAGGTTAAGAACTGGAACATTACAAGCCCATTGCACACATTTCAGGTCCATTCCCACTCCTTGACTGCCACAGCTAGCCAACCATTTGATGTCTAAAACTGCTGGTTAGCTTTGTCTATTTCTGAAGTTTATCCAGATGATGCATTTAAAAAAAAAAAAAAAAAATCTTAGATGGTACAATGATTTGTGACCCTCCAAAGCTCATTGTCCCAAAGAAAATCTCATTCCTTAGTATTTAGTTTCTCTTTTGATTTTCATGAGCATCACATGAGCAGCATTAACATTGATTCATGGAAGATGCCCAATGTTGGCAAGATCAGTGCTATAGAACTTTGTTGGAAAGTGCTTGTGTTTCCAGGACTTGCTCTCAGTTGACCACTCAGTCTTGAAGGCATGTCATGACAGATGGCCTGTGCATGCCTGGCTGCCATGACATGCTTTGTCGTTTCAGCTTGATGCTTGATAATTTTGTATATGACCTGGGCTTTGAGAATGAAGTAAAAATAGTGTTTAACTTAAAAGTGATTTAACTCATTATGTCAGGTATGAAAAGAAAAAACATGTTGACTGAGTGAATATCTTTGGCCTGAGTTAGGATGTTTTCTCATGAAAAAAATTTGAAAGTTAAATTCACTAAAATAATTTTTAAGAAACTAATACATTTTTTCAGTTTTACTTTTGCTGGAAGAATAAGTTTTGGAAGATTTTTAAAAAATTTGATTACATTGCTGTTCCTTATGTATTCATAGTTTTCTAATTTGGATATATTACTTGATCTAGTCTATGCAATTAAGTTATATTAAAATTCAAGGAATAGTTATAAAGTTAAATGTGAAGTGCTTTAATCTCTAACTGAAAAATTATGATTCTTAATCCTGTATTGAGTAAAAAGTCTAAGCTTTATACTTAACCATCTTATGTACAAAGCCCAGTTATATACAGTACATAAACACTGACCACATAGGTCTGTGGCATTACATTTTGTGGGGGAACAAATTAGGAAAAAGTTCAGTTTCCTGTAGGGTAGTGATGTTGTAAAAATGTCAAGAAACGCTAATCTAAGTGGAATTCTGCAGTATGCAATCTTTTGTATCTGGCTTAGTCATTTGGCTAGATGAGATTTATCTGTGTTGCGGTGAGTAGGTGAAGTCCATCTGTTTTCATTGCTGTATAGTATTCCCTTGATGAACATGCTGCTGCTACTTAAGTGTGTTCTTGAAGGACATTTGGGTTGTTTTCATGTTTGACTGTTAGTCGTAATTTTCCTTTCAACATTTTGGATATGTCTCTTGGTATCTCTGTGGGTGTTTCTTTTAAGTATATGCCTTGGAGTGAAATTTTTGGATTATAGGATATGCGTATATTCCACTTGGTAGTTTATGCCCCGTGCCATTTCAGAATGATTGCTCTTCTACCTGTAATAGGTGTGAAAATTTCATTATGTTTGTAGATTTCTCTCTTTCTACTTGTTTTTCTTTAATGGTTTGTAGCTATATTATTTGTTATGTACACATTTAGAATTTCCTTTTTCCCTACTGAATTGAACCTTTTCTCAGTATTTTCACCCCTTATTTCTAGTAATGTTTTATTCTCAAAATTCTTTATACAGCTATGCTAGCTTTCCTTTGGCTCGTGTTGCAGAGTATATGTTTCCCTCCTCCTGACACTGCAGTTACGTGTATATTAGACTTTTACTGCTGATTCCCTTTTGTTAGGCTGCTATCTGCTTTTCTGAATTTTTTTTTGGACCTCTGTTTCACTTTGTTAGTTCTGTTTAGCTGTGTGTAATCTGGTGTTAAACCCATTGTGTTCTTAGTTTTAGTTACTGTATTTCTCAGTTCAGAATTTTTATTTAGTCCTTTATTAGGGCTTCCAGTTTTCTGCTAAAGTTCTCATTATTTTAATTTCTTAAAAATCCGTGTCTGATAATTTCATTATTTTAATATCTTGTTCCCCTGTCTGTTTCCATTGCTTGATTTTTTTTCTCATTTTTTACCATCACATTTTCTTTGTTACCTGTGGTTTTGACTGAATGTTAAATGTTAGAGATAATTGGAAGCCTAGGATGATATTTTTTCCCCTGGAGAAGTTTTACGTTTGCTTCTGGTAAGCTGCTAGGGCCACTTCAAGCCTGTATTGCCTTAATCCAAACAAGGTTGGGGCTATAGTTCCTTTGGATTACTGTTCATCTGTAGTTTACTGATAGGACTAGGCAGTGCCCTTTGATCGAATAGCCAAAGCCTAGAGTGTTCTCCCACATAGGAGGCTCTGAATTGCAATTTTTTTGTTAGCCTAACTGGTTTAATCTGTCAGTGTTTTGCTTACCCATTCAACCTGTCAACTTCCTCTTCCAGAGTGAAATTCTAGGTTTTTCTTTTGTTTGCACTCTTTCCTATCTTGGGCCTACAGTTCTTTATAGGTTTTATTAGGAAGATGCCCTCACACTTATTTTTAAAAAAATATATTTTGAGATATTTTCTTGGTCCACCTGTGTTCACAAATTTCAGTCATGAAACTCATTAATAGGAGTTTTTGTTTTAACAAAAATCAGTACTGACAAATTAAGGAAAGTGCAATTCATTTTAAAAGCAGCCAGTGGCATACTGAAATGATAAGATAGATACCAGTGATTATCACACAGAAGGCACTGATGTGAAAATTAATTTGTATATCAGCTCAAGGAATATGTGCTTTCATTGAGTGATTTCACATACAACTTGGGTGTTTGAGGAATAGCAGGCTCCCTCCACCCTTTAAAAAAAAAAATGCAGCCGGGTGCTTGGGTGGCTCAGTCGTTGAGCGTCTGCCTTTGGCTCAGGTCATGGTCCCGGGATCCTGTGATCCAGCCCCGCATCGGGCTCCCTGCTCTGCGGGGGGCCTGCTTCTCCCTCTCCCACTCCCCCTGCTTTGTTCCCTCTCTTGCTGTGTGTCTCTCTCTGTCAAATAAATAAAAAATCGTTTAAAAACAATGCAGTATATTATATTTGGATGCTTTTTAAAGATTAGTTATTTTGTTTTGATAAAATATATTTTAAAAATTCAAGTGGAGCTGAAAAGTACTGAAAACAAATCTAAAAATTTAAAACCTGGAAATAAGTGGGGTTAATATTTGAGGATTATTTTAGATATTTCTCTCTACCTCTGTTCCTTAATGTTGGTGACAGCATCATAATATACGAATATATACTTTCACTTCTAAGATATATATTCTAAGGGGTATCTCTTTTGGGTTGGTTGTTACATTATTAATGGCTAAACAGTTAACTTACAATTTAGTTTGGAAAATGCTGACTAATGTGCCTCATTTACCATGTCTTCTAAGTACCTTAAAAGTAAAAATGCCAAGTTTAATTTATGTGTGTGTCTATTTGAACTGTTACTATTTTTTATTTTTGCCTTAAATTCCTTTTGGAATTTGAAAGAATGCCCATCTTGCTGACGCTTGTACTTATTTGGGTGTTGATTTTTGTCTGCATGTTTATGTTTCAGTCTGACTCGGTGGTTTTGCTGTCACAGTCTAGGCAGAGGACATGCAGGCGCAAATACCCAAATTATGGTAGAAGAAATCTTGGCCGGCTTGAGTTATCTTCTGGAAATGAATCTTCAAGCTCTATGAGACATGTGAGTCTTGTAACTTTAAGTTATATAAAATAATGTTCAGTAACTTGTCTTGATTCTTCCCTTTGAATCTGCCAAGAGACTAGGTTGAATTTTTAGCAGCTTTGTTGAGACACTTATCATACAAGTGTATAATCCAGTAGCTCTAGTATATTAACAGAATTGTGCCATCATCACTACTATTTAACTTCAAAATATTTTCATTGCCTCTAAAACGAAATCTTAGACTCATTTGCAGTTACTTCCCAGCCCACCTCACTCAGCTCCTGGTAACCACTTTCTGTCTCTGTGGGTTGATTGGCCTGTTCTGGGCATTTTATATAAATGGAATCATACAATATGATTTTGTGACTGGCTTTTCTCCCTTAGCCTAATGTTTCCAAGGTTGATCCATGTGTAACATGTATCCATAGTTGTTTTTGGGTCTAAGGAATAATGCAGCTTACTAACAGGTTTTTGATTGAACATAAGGTATCATTTCATTTGGGTATCTATCTAGGAGTTCATTTGCTGGGTTATGTGGAAACTTTATGATTTAATCTTTTGAGGAATTGCTAAAAGGTTTTCCAAAGCAGCCGTACTATTTTATATTCCCATCAGTAATGTGTGAGGATTCCAGTTTCACCCCGTCCTTATCAGCACTTGGCATTGTCTGTACTTTTGATTTTAGCCATCCTAGTGGGTGTGAAGGGGTAGTTCACTGGTTTTGATTTGCATTTCCCTAATGATTAATGATGTGAAACGTGTGCTTATTTCCTGTCTGTCCTTGGGGAAAAGTCTGTGCAAATCTGTTGCCCATTTTTCAGTTTGGTTGTCTTTTTTTATTGCTTTGAAAGTTCTTTATTCTGGATGTGAGTCCTTTGCAGTTACAGGACGTGCATGTATTTTTTCCCATTCAGGGCGCTGGTGTTTCACTTCTTTGATGGTTTGTTTCCTTTGAAGCACAAAAGTTTAATGAAGTTTGATGAAATCCAGTTGATTTTTTTTTTTTTTTAACTTAGTTGCTTGTGCTTTTGCTGTCATATCTAAACCTTTCTCTAACCCCTTTGCTTGACTTTGAATAATCACATGGAATTACGGGTCTTCATTTTGATTTTTGGGGGGAAGCCAGTATTTTTTTTTTTTTTTTTTTAAGATTTTATTTATTTATTTGAGAGAGAGAGAATGAGAGAGAGCACGAGAGAAGAGGGTCAGAGGGAGAAGGAGACTCCCTTCTGAGCAGGGAGCCCAATGTGGGACTCGATCCAGGGACTCCAGGATCATGACCTGAGCCGAAGGCAGTCGCTTAACCAACTGAGCCACCCAGGCGCACAAAGCCAGTATTTTTGTAAAGAGTCTTTGAAATTTAATAATAGAATGTTATTATTTTCTAATCGGTAATGTTTTGAGGTTTGAAATGTTTCATATGGATGGACAAACAATTCATTTAATTCTGTTACAAAGCATTAAAGTAGTAGTTCAGCATAGGGTTTGAGATTAAATCCAAATTCTTCCACTACGACAAGTTGTTTAACCTTTTTGTGCCTCTGGCCAGATCTATAAAAGCAGTCAGTGGTAACATATGTTCCTCAGAGATGTGAGAACTTACTTGATTGTGAAGTATTTAAAACAGTGCCTAATATCCAATAATGCTAGCTGCTATTATCACCAGCCTATTAAGCTGATTTTGTTTTATGTAATGAGACTGTTTTTACATTATTTTCTTATTTATAAAAGTGAATTGAGCATGTTTTAACCCTTTCTTAACAGTTTTGGGTAATTATGGTAAACATTCCCACCTGTCCTCACTGGTTTCTGGTTTATGCTTACTGTGTTTTCCTTCATACGTGTGTATTTTATTGTTTCTCCTTTTGTACACAAGGTAGAGCATACTATAGATGCTCTTTTGGCCTTGACTTTTTTCACTTAAAATATTCTTGAACCCACTCCTTATCAGTTCTTCTTCCCCGTGGTTTTTTAAGAGTTGCATCACATGTAATTGTAGGCTTGTAATAGTTTATTTAACCACTCTCTTACTTATGGGCATTTAGGACATTTCCAGTGCTTTTGTCATAAATAGTGTCACAATGAATAATCTTTTTGTCTTTGTATGTAGTTTTGTCCTGTTGGAGATGTAATTTGGGAGTACGTTCCTGGGAATGGGATGCTGGGTCCAAAGATAGATTCCTATGAGTTGTATGAGATAGTGATAAAAAATTCCTGCTGAAGGAGGGTTCCAACCTGGCGTTCCTACTAGTGGTGCCTGGGAATGCCTGTTTCCCTACCTGTTAGCCAACAGATTGTGTTATACTTGATAATTTTTGCCAATTTAATGGGTGAGAGATGGTGTCTTAGTATAGTTTTATTTGTATGTTTTGGCTGTTCTTTTAGTGTTGTAAAATATATATAACATAAAATTTATCATTTTAACTTTTTCTGCATACAGTTCATTGGCATTAACTACATCTACAGTGTGTGCAGCCATCACCACTGTATGTTTCTAACACTCTCATCATCCCAGACACTCTGTACTCATTGAACACTGACTCTCTATTTCCCTTCTCCATCCCTGCTAGCCTTTCTTCTTCTTTCTGTCTCTCTATAAATTTGCCTATTCTAGGGACTCCTGTCAGTGGAATCATGCAGTATTTGTCCTTTTGTCTTTGGTTTATTACACAGAATAGTTTTATTTTGATTTTTTCATACTACGTGTGAAGTTGTTGAACATCTCTTCATATATTTAGAGTGTTTTTTTAATAATCTTTATGCACTATGTATTTATGTCTTTTGGTCATTTCTCTGTCATGTTTTTGGCCTCTCCCCTCTACTCCGCCTTAATTTTTATCTTTTTTGGGGGGAGGGGGACGGGGCAGAGGGAGAGAGTGAATCTTAAGCAGGCTCCTTGCCCATCGTGGAGCCTGATGTGGGGCTTGATCTCACAACCCTGAGATCATGACCTGAGCCGAAATCAAGAGTCGGACGCTTAACCAGCTGAGCCACCCAAACACACCCCCCTGCCTTTTTTAAAAGTTCTTAATAACTAGGGATTAATCTGTAGTTTGTAAGGTGCTGGGTGTTTTTTGCCATTATGGCCCCTAAGTTGTTATTACTTGGTGTAGATAAAGGCTTCTGATTTCAGTAGATTTAATTTTTTACACATCCTGCTGTGTTCCTGAATTGTCGTGTTAATTTTATCATTGAATTCTCTGAGGTTTTTCAGGTATCTTCTCCTTTGTACAGATAGTTTTACCCCTAATTTTTGTACCTCTCATTGATGTCTCTTATCTAATTGCATTGCTCAATTCTTCCAGCACAGTGCTGAATAGTAGTGGAGATAGTGGTCCGTATTCCTGTTGGTAGACACATGTCTACCACTTTCACATCAAGATGCTTTATTTTAGGTATCTACAGTATACATATATATTTTATTTTGCTAAGGGAATATCAGCTAATGCTTATTTTCTTATGTTCTTTTTGAAATACCAGGATTGATTATAGATTTTTTTCCTTTTTAAATCGTCACTGGTATGAATCTTACAATTTTTGTCTTTAAATCTGTTAATTTGGTGTGTTTTTAAGTAATGGGGAACTTTTTAAATTAAGGCAAACAGATAATTTGGAATATTAAATCCACTTGACCTTTTAAAATAAATCATAATTTTGGGACACCTGGGTGGCTCAGTCGTTAAGCATCTGCCTTCAGTTGAGGTCATGATCCCGGGGTCCTAGGATGAGTCCCACTTCTTGCTCTGTGGGGAGCCTGCTTCTCCCTCTGCCTGACACTCCCCCTGCTTGTACTCTCTCTCTCTCTCTCTGACAAATAAAATCTTAAAAAAATTTTTTTAAAAATCATAATTTTGTGTTTTGGTGTAGTTGGGTTTACTTCCATCGATACTCATTCACCTGTGTTGTTGCAGTGAGGTGAGGGGAAGTGGCTCTTGTGGCTGGGTGGAGATGGGGTGTGTGTGTGTGTGTGTGTGTGTGTGTGTGTGTGTGTGTGTGTGTGTGTGTGTGTGTGTGTGTGTGTGTGTGTGGCAGCAGGATAGAGTTTGTGGCATTGTGTATATGCATGTTGGTTGCATTCCATTTTGGTTTGGAAAATACTGATGGTAGAAAAAGTTTAAGGGCTTTCTAGTTAGCCGGATTTTTGATTCCAGTTCCTGCACTTTCTGTCCTGTGACCCCAGGCATGTTACTTTACTTTTCTTAGCCTTGGGTGTCCCTATAGATGAAGAGCTAGTAATATACAGGTAGGAACCTGGGAGACAGTACAGTACTCATAGGGTGGATCCAAGTTTTGTGGGGTTGAAGCTTGTGTAATTTTAGAGTTTTCTTCTTCTTCTTCTTTTTTTTTTTTTAAGAAAAGTAACTCAGAGTTTCAAGCAGATACATGCTACCTTGATAGGCAAGTTAAATCAGAAGTCTGTGAAACTTAGTGTTGTTAATTTTAATTCTGCCTCTGTTAACAGAAGTGTTTGGAGAGTTGGGGTAAGACATATGTGACATTTCATAGAGTGTATGGTTTCTAGGTAGTAGCTTTGAAGAATTTGTTTTTATTACTGTGAGTTAAAAAAATGTCCATTTGAGCGTGAGAAGCACACTCCTGTTTAGTAGTTCTGTTGTGCTAGGCCTAGAATCTGTACTCGTGGAATAGTGTTGGGCTCACATTTTGAGAAACAGTTTGTAGAGTATGTTGACTTTACATTTTGCCTATTCAAATGAAGTAAACAAAAGTAGATTTTTTTTAAAGGATTTTATTTATCTATTAGAGAGATTGAGAGCACAGAGGGAGACTTGAGAGGGAGAAGCAGACTCTCCCGTTAAGCAGAGAGCCTGATGCGAGACTCAGTCCCAGGACCCTGAGATCATGACCTGAGCCGAAGGCAGATGCTTAACTGACTGAGCCACCCAGATGCCCCCAAAAGTAGATGTTAACTTGAGATTTTGTCTTTAGAGTTTTGGATCTCATTGACATTTTCATTATCCATTATCAAAACTCCTAACGTAAATGCTGTTACAGGAAAAGGTCCTGTCTCAGTTTAAAAGTACCTGCCTGGGATCCATGGCCAGAACTTAAAGTGGATTGCAACTGTTAGTGCTGTGGGACTCAAAAAGTTGTTTGTTCTATTCTCTCCCCTTTATTGACTTAAAAAAAATTTTTTTTTGGTATATGGTCAAGTAGTGTTTGACAAAGGAGCAAAGACAACTCAATGGAGAAAACATAGTTTTTTCAACAAATGGTGTTGGAACGACTGGATATCCACATGTAAAAAAAAAAAAATCTAGAGAGAGACTTCTCACAAAGATTAACTCAAAATGGATCATAAAGTTAATATAAAATGCAAAACTGAAATTTCCAGAAGATAGCAAACAATAAAATGTAGTGGACCTTGGGCAGTGACTTTATAGATCAAATACCAAAAGCACGATCCATTAAAGAAAAACGTGACAAGCTAGACTTCATTGAAATTAAAATCTGCTCTGGGAAAGATGTTAAGAAAATGAAAGGCAAGCCTATTGACTGGGAGAAAATATTTGTAGAGCTCCTATCTGATAAAGGGCTTGTATTTAAAACATACCATGAATTCTTAAAACACATTCATAAGAAAACAAAAAATCCAATTTAAGAATCAGCAAAATGTCTGACACCTCATCAGAGAGTATCTATAGATCATACAGAAGGATGCGCACCATCAGTCACAGGGGATGAAAGTAGAACGACGAGATCCCATTGCATACCTGTCACAATGGGCTAAGTCCAGCAGTACACTGAGAACATTTACATTGGCTTTTTATGAACTTCACTCAGAGAAGGGCCGGCTGTACTAACAGTAGTAGCGTTAAGTCTTAGACTCTGGTGCCTTGTGCCTTGATAAGAAAAAGATCTAGTAAAGACATTTACCTTGTGTTTTCTTAAGTCCACTTAATTCTGTTTCTTGCCCGATGGCCTAAGGTGATTAGGACGAAGTCCAGTTTTTCTTGACTTGTGTTATTTAATCTCCAAGATCAGGATTTTTATTTTATCTACCCACCCCCCTACTCTCCACCCCCCACCCCCCACCCCCTGGCCAATAGGAGACTTCCTGTGATCAAAGTGAAGGCTCTTGTTCTTCTGAAGAAGAAGAGTGGAGGAGTGATCGAAGAAGTGAGAGTGACAGCGAGAGTTCAAGGTACCTTCTTTACCTTGTTCCATCTTTTCCACAGATTAGTCATAGGCTTGGATGCAGTGGGACGCGGGTAGCATTCAAGATGTGAGAGCTCACGTCTGTGGGACAACTGACTGTTTAGTACATTTAAAAGCAGGAGAAAACCGGATTAACAGCTAGTTCTATAGAAAATATTTTGGGTATTTTTTACTGTAAACATTTGAGCCAGCAGGACGTAGGGTGTGTGTACTCAAAATACCAGTCTGGTCTTGGGCTGCATTTATAAAGAGTAGTATCCAAAGTATATGTGGTAAGACCATCGTTCTCTTTATTATTAGTTAATGCATGTGTTGACCTTTTGCTTAGTTTTGGTATCCAGATTTCATGGGACCAGGATGTTAACATCTGTTCCTCCTCTTGGTAAAGAAATGTCAACTTCTCCTTTGGCAGACGCTCAAGCCAGAAATCTGGACCTCTTTCTCTTTTCACGAACACATCCATCACCACATCTAGGAAGGTGCCACTTCCAAATACGACTCAAAGTATCTTCTGTTTCCATTGGTCCTGTGCTTGTCTAAACCACCATACTGTACTCCCTGTATCCTTTCTTGACTTCTTTTATTCCATTATGATTAGGAGCTGGAGTGATTTTTAGAACACCTGTCTTTTTTTTCTATAAATTCATTTTTAATTATGAAATAGACATAATAAAATTTACTCTCTTAACCATTGTTAACTGTATGTTTCAGTAGTGTTAAGTACATTCATATTGTCTTGCACCCAGTCTCCGGAGCTCGATGCAAAACTGAAACTGTATACTCATTAAACAGTGATTCTCCACTTCATGCCCCCAGTCCCCTGGCATCCACTGTTCTGCTTTCTCTCTCTATAATTATTGTCTTTTAATTCAACTTTTCTTGAGTTTTATTATACAAAGCAGGTGCTCTTAAAATTTTTCTAAATAGCTCTTTTTATTACAAACAGCTCTTAGACACGTGTTAGTGTGAGTGTGTTTATTGAGCCCGAGAGGTATGTGGTTGGCCGGTGACGGCCCAGTAGAGCCCTTTGTCATCCTTTTCTGTATTTGCTGAAGCTAGTCATGGGCAGGGGGCTCGTTTTCTGGATCTAGTTTTTTGCTTGATTCTGCTGCTGCTCTGGGGTGGGCTAGGACCAGTTCCTCTCATGTACCTTCTGTCGTGTCCGGGAAGGGTCCCCCTCTTGGCAAGAAGTTCTGACCACTTACAGCTTTCTATTTGTTGTGGCTTTGTTTTCCTTGGGCTTCTCGGTCTGTTCACAGATGGTTTTTCATTCCGCTTAAAATTTCTAGTCTATTCCTGAGCCACCTGTCACTTGGGCTGGGTGGGGGGAGGCCTACTCTTAATGGCTCTGTGTGATCTCTTCTGTTTTCATAACTACACTCCATCTTCTGAAAGGGGAATTGTTGGTTGGCTCTAAATGTTGTCTTCCATGAGGTCTCCTCTATATTATACTTTAAAAAAAATTCCTTAGGCTTACATCCTTTCCCTCATTTCCAGTGAAGGTTTCTCTCTTTCTCATGATCTCTGATCATTTCAGTGTTCGCTGATGGTGAGGGCAGATTGTTCAAGTTAAATCTTCCCAGGATCCTTCCTTCCTTCCTTCCCTCTTCATCTCTTCTCTTAATGTTAGGTGACTGATTTGCTCTCAGGGCTTAGATTCTGGTTCCCTGCAACTTACGCTGTTTTCCTTTGCCAGTGACTCGTCATCTCGATACTCTGATTGGACCGCTGACGCAGGCATCAATCTGCAGCCGCCTCTACGGACGTCATCACGTCGGCGAGTTACCCGTTTTTGCAGTAGTTCAGAGGATGAAATGTCTACTGAGAATTTATCTCCTCCAAAAAGGAGACGAAAGAGAAAGAAAGATAATAAACCTAAAAAAGAGGTAAGAGAGGTACATCTTTAAAAACATCTATTTACACTTTTTATAGAGGTGTTTCTGTCCATACTTAGAAATTAAAAATCTTTGGGAAATTGGAGCTTTTATATTCTTTTGACACTATTAAGTCATCAAGACTCAAATGTAAAATGGAATTTATATTTGGAAAAGCTTCTCTTATTATGAAGTCTTCTCTGTCGAATCTGCCGCAAATTGGCCTTGGCACCGACTCCTTCCCCAGTTTGACACTTAAAGGGGGAGCCCTGTTTTGCTCACAATCCCACCATAACTTTTTATTTTCTCCTGTTAATTTCAACACCAGAAATGTGCTTCAGGCATTTTAAGGCACTTCTTATTTCATCTGCTATTGCCATGTTTCCCAGATGCATCTGATATGTTCTCTCTCATTTGGCATGTTCACACACACCTAATTGTCCCTACTCCTTATGTGCACAGTGCTTGTGTCGTGCAGGTGGTGGCCATTATTGAAAGATGCCACGTCTTTGTACTTCTTCTCTGTTGCTGTGTAACAGATGACCCTGAAATTTAGCTTCCTAAAACAACAAACATATATTCATGTTTTGATGAATTGGGAATTTGAGGGCTGATTAGCTAGGTGATTTTTGGCTCACAAGGTTGCAATTATCACATTGGCTGGAGTTGGCAGCTGTCTGAAGATTTGACTGAAGCTGGCTGATCTTCTTTGAAGCTTATTCATTGGGCAGTTGGCTGGTGGACTCAGTTGCTAACCACATGGGCCCCTCCATAGTGCTGCTTGGGCGTCTGCAGGACATGGTGGCTGATTTTCCCTAGAGCAAGTGATCCTGAGGTGTAAGCAGGGGGTGAACCCTAATGCCTGTGACAGCCTAGTCTTCGAAGCCTCTTGTTACTTCTGTTTTATCTTCTCTTTGTTAGAAGCACTTCCAGCCCACCCTCCAGTGGAGATGTGGCTGCACCTCTTGAAGAGGAAAGGAGGAGAATCAAAGTTTGGTCATGTTTTAAAATCACCAGTTCTAAAACCTCAAATCAAGAGGAGACTGTGATGATTAGTTCATGGTGAAATTCAGAAGGGTGTGTCTGTAGAGAGTCTGTGTGCTGAAGAGGATTTAGGTTGGAAATTAGGCCCCTTCTCTGTAGGATGTAAAGTGTTATGAAGAATCTATGTGAAATTCAGGTGATGCTAGAAAAGTCCTAGATAAATCTACAATGCTTTCACAAGTGATACGTTCCTGTGTATGTTAAGGAACCAAATACGTATGCTATTTAAAAACTAATTATATGTTAAAAAAAAAAAAAGTAGGAAGGGAAAAATGGAGGGTGGGAATCAGAGGGGGAGACGAACCAGGAGAGACGATGGACTCTGAGAAACAAACTGAGGGTTCTAGAGGGGAGGGCGGTGGGGGATGGGTTAGCCTGGTGATGGGTATTAAAGGGGGCACGTATTGAATGGGTGTTGTACGTAAACAATGAATCATGGAACACTACATCAAAAGCTAATGATGTAATGTATGGTGATTAACATAACATGATAAAATAAAATTTAAAAAAATAAAACAAAAAAACTAATCATTAGGTGACATTCCCATAAATAGTCATTCTCAGTGGTGAAGTTTCTTTTGTTTTTCAATTAAACAGTGTATGCATGCCCTTTCTATTGAACTAGTTCTCTTCCCCTTGGCAGAACTTGCGAAGGATGACTGCGGTGGAGCTTGCAAATATGGAACATTTATATGAATTTCATCCTCCAGTTTGGATAACTGATACCACACTTCGAAAGTCTCCTTTTGTTCCTCAAATGGGTGATGAGGTGAGAGTAATAAAATTTAAGAACTTGAATATGGACCATAAGAAAATATTTTACTGTTAGGTTTTAATGTAAATATATGCTTTTTGTAGGTAATATATTTTCGACAGGGTCATGAAGCTTATATTGAGGCTGTCAGAAGAAATAAAATATATGAACTGAACCCTAACAAGGAGCCATGGAGAAAAATGGATCTC
This sequence comes from Zalophus californianus, assembly GCF_009762305.2. NCBI lineage: Eukaryota > Metazoa > Chordata > Mammalia > Carnivora > Otariidae > Zalophus > Zalophus californianus. Next base: position 209,619,977 of record NC_045595.1, on the reverse strand, counting down.
AGGGTAAGATGATGATATTTTTAAATCATTAAACAATTAGCACATGTATAGTTAAATATTTATAAATCCATTAAAAATAAACCTAATGGAGGCATATTTCATTACTGTCTTTCCATTGATTTCCTACTTAAAAACATTTCTACTCTCACCTTGTAAACCTTAAGATCCAGTAGCAAGACGTGTTTGTCAGTGGGCAGTCTTTGTGTATTGCTGACTGGTGTATGAAATTCTAAGTGTGTTAGTCTTTCAGGAAGGCATCTTGGCAGTATATATCATTAATCTTAAAATGTGTATATCTAAGATACATATTCAAAAGAAGTACGGCTTTTCAAGAGAGGAAATACAAATTAAAAAGGGTTGGACCCCATGCATAAGGGACTAGATTGATGAAAACACTTGCATACCCCTGTACTTAACCAATTTTATAAATTTTTTTTTTTTTAAATAACATTTAAAGAAAGAAACTACCACATTTCAGCAAGTAGCAAAGGTTTTGGTTTGTTACCAGTTACATTGGTGACAGGGTCCATTGAACAGCCTAGGCTTTCTGGAGGCTATTTTGACAATTGGAATTGAAACTGAAGAATATTTAGATGTTTTAATTTAGTGATTTTACTTCCAGTAATGTAGGAAACAACTGGAAATGCATGTGAATTTATGAGCAAGGCAATTTCATATCATTGTTTATAAAAACAAAACATTAGAAAAAATCCAAATATCCTATGGTATTGAATGAATCAAATCATGGTACATTCACAGAATTGACTACTATGTAGAGCCTGCTGCGTAATTGAGGCTTTTAAAATATTTGTTGAATGAATGACTATTAAATTTTTATAATTTATTACTAAGAGGAAAAATGGGATGTGAAATGTTTGTGGTTATGATAAAAATTTACAGACATATATCTCAACCACAATAAATACATCAAAAAGTCAATAGTGATTATATGTGGAATAGCACTACAGTTGATTTTTATTTTCTTTATACTTTTATATGTTTTTGATACTTTGAGTAACTGTTAGAAGGTGAAAACAGCTATGTTAGCAGAGATAGCTGTTCTTAACTCCCCTTTAACTTAGTGGCTGTCTTTGAACTTGGCTTGAGTTATGTTCTGATTTACGTATGTCTGTCTCACTGCTGAGTCTTCTGAGTACAGTTGATCCCCTCATTATTCACAGATTCCATATTTGTGGATTTGCCTACTTGGTGCATGTTATTTCTAACCCAGAATCAATGCTCAGGATGCTTTCTGGTCATTTGCAAACATGCACAGAGTGGCAAAAAATTAGATTTGCGTGACCAGCATGTTTCCAGCTGAGATTGAGCAAGGTGATGCCTTCTTATTTGAGCCCTCATCTCATAAATAAGGGTCCTTTTCGCAGTGTGTTGAATGTAACAGGAAAGGATGTTTACAGTTTTATGCTTTTTGTTGGTGACTTGCTGTTGAAAATAGCCCCCAAGTGTAGTGCTTAAAGTATTCTACAGTGTTAGCACAGGAAAGTGATGATGTGCTTTATGGAGAAAGTATGTGCATTAGATAAACCTTGTTTAGACCTGAGTTAGACTGCTTTGGGCTGTGAGTTCAGCGCTAATGAATCAATATATTAGATGAGGTGTCTTTACACAGAAACACACAAAACAGGGTTGTGTATCTCTAGGGAGAGAACAAAGCTGGAAAGAAATTCAGATTGTTCACAGTAGTTGTCTTTAGATATTGAGGTGGTTAGTGACTTATATGTTCCTTCTTAACACTTGTGGTATATTTTCTAAAGTGAGTATATTCCTTACATTAGAAACAGTATGAAATGTCTGTCCTAAAAAAGATGTGAAGATTAACATTAGCAAAAATTATTGTAATTAATGTTAAATTGGAAGCTAAACAGTGAGTTGACCTACTGTGGCAATATGGAGAATTATAGTCTTGAGGAATTGCTCTATTTAAACCATTTTAAACACTTGCTCTTTTAAAAATATCTGTTAAAGGATCAAGAATTGGTCAAAATAGTTGGAATACGATATGAGGTTGGGCCCCCTACACTCTGTTGCCTCAAACTTGCGTTTATAGATCCTGCAACTGGAAGATTAATGGACAAATCTTTCTCTATTAGGTATGTGTTACTGTTTTTTTATGGAATTATTTAAATTTAGATTTTTTTCTCTTGCTGATGAGCATGTCCTTTCCATAGCTGCAGGGGGTAGAGCACTGTAGACAGCCTGTGAGTTAAGGTTCCTGGTAGATGGGAGCCCAGTAGAAGTAAAGATCATGTGCTCTAGCAACAGTTAGGCATTGGCATGTTTTATACCTTTCCCCATGCCACTTAAATGTGTGGAGAATTCTGGCCTGGAGGGGACATTTCCTCTGTCTTTATTTTTGAGAAAATGTTAGAACAAATAATTTGTGTTGTCCGTTACGGTAGCCCTTAGCCACTGTGGCTCTTGAGCACTTAGAATGTGGCAGATTTCAATTGAGTGTGATGTTAAGTGTACACACTAGATTTTGAAGACTTGATACGAAGAAAAAGATTATGTAAAATGTCTCATTATTTTGTGCTGATAACATTGTGAAACAGGATTTAGGGTATGTAAGGTTAAATAAAATACACTCTTAACATTAATTTTACTAGCTTTTTCACTTTTTTTTTTAAATAAGGCTAGTAGAAAAATAAAAATTACCAGTGTACCTCCCATCCTATTTCTTTTTGACATTGTTACCCTAGGCTACAACCTACTACTCAGGGAGTTTAACAGTTTTTTATATTTCTGTTTAGGTATCATGATATGCCAGATGTTATTGACTTTCTTGTATTGCGTCAATTTTATGATGAAGCAAGACAGAGGAATTGGCAGTCTTGTAAGTCCATCCTTACTGAGTTTTATATGCCTTTAGAAAATGATCTCTCATTTTACTGGTCCATTTTTCTGGTTATAGTGCTGCTTATTACGGTGGATGCAAACATGTAAGTCATGGAAAGATATAAGTGACTGGAGTATATTTTGCTTAGGGCTTGGTACTTACTTCTCCTTAATACCCTTTTTAGCCAAGCACCATTTCTTGTATTCTTACAGTAGCTGATGTTTTGAAGGGATTATTTCTTACTCATTGATTATATGCTAGAATTGACCTTTTATTTCCTTTCAGACTTCTTCACACTGCATTTTTTCTGTCTTTTTAATGTGGCTGGCATAATTCGCAAAATTATTCTATGATATAAAACAATCAGAAAGGCGAAAAATAATGCAAATTTCACACTGATAATGTTCTGATATACCAGAATATTTTACTTTAATGTCGTTATCAACCCAGACTTAAATAAGTTGACTTGAGGAAACCATTCCCCTAAAAAATAAATTCATAGAACACTTACACTTTATAACCCTGAGACATCTGGCTGGACAAAAAAATAAAATTATCTCAGTGTACATGCTAGCTTGACTGGTTTTTGTGGTGACCATTTAGGGTGGGCTGGTGGGCTCCTTTGCTTGACTGTGTAGGTCATTAATGTCCATGGGACAAAATTGATGATTGTAACCAGGCCAGGTAATACTAGTTAGCGACTGTAGTATAGTACCATCTCATAGGTATACGTGTATTACTTACAGTATGGAATGCTGTCTGGGGAGCTCACATGTTGAGCTTGACTTAGGATCACTTAGGACCATTCATTCTCCTTTTATCAGTTTTGGTCTCTTAGAAATACTAAGTTTTACTCACCTCTCTTATTAGAAGTATTAAGTTTTACATCTGGTGTACACATTTGTAAATGATATTAAGACCTCATTAATTTTCCTAGTTTTTGCTGCCTTTTTCTACAGGTACTACAAATAGGTAAATTTTAGATAAATTCCCTGAGCCATCCCTATTTGAAATGAAAGATTGTCAGGGACTGTGGCTGCTCTTAGTAGACTGTTTTTAATGGTAATGTCCACTCAAGTAGTTAGCATTATTTTGGGACTAAAGGTAAAGGAAATTTTTCTTAAAGAAAAACATCTAGCCACACACAGAAACAACAAAAACCAAACTCGAGTCATCTGGAATGTGTGGGAGTTAACAAGTCCTATAGCCAGATTCTGAAGAACTTTCAGGTTTCCCATCTATTATGGCATCTATTCCCATCTATTTATCCAGCCCCCACGATGTCTAAGTTGGAAGCTGTTCTTTCATTCCACCAACATGTGCATCCAAAAATTGTTTTAAACTCCGTTCTTTTTAGCTCAGCTCTAGAGTTGGATTCCCACTTGCCTCTTGCAATTTAGTGGCTTTGTTTTATTTTTGTGGTTGAGAAATGGATCTTCTAATTAATTCGGTTTTGTTCCCCCATAAAATCTTGCCTGTTCTCTTGAAATTTGAGGGGTACTATTAAAAGAAGTTACTTGATTCTGATTTTCCTATATTGAAAACTTTAATCAAGTTCTACCGTACTATCTTTACTCAAGTTTATCCTACTTGTATAGGCAAAAATTGTTTTTTTTTTTTATGCTTAAGGAAAAGCCAGGTTTTACCTTCAGAAAAGTGATTTATTTTTTTAAAAAATTTATTTAAGTGATCTCTGTACCAAACGTGGGGCTCTAAGTCATGACCCTGAGATTAAGAGTTGCATGTTCCTCTGACTGAGCCAGCTAGGTGCCCCCAGAAAAGTGATTAGGGCTCCTTTTAATTAAAAGTGTTATCTTACACCGAAGAAATACTTTTATTTAAACTGTGAAAGTATCTTCTAGTTTTAGATAAATAAGGAGGAAAAATATTATAAAGTTAATTCTTACTATCAAAGACTGGCTTTTTTATAACCATGTATTTATGTTAGGCCTCTCAAAGTGAAGCTTTTGAGAGGCCTAACATAAGTGGCTTCACCACTGGACTTGTTATTACAATAATATCTATTATATAAATACTGTGGGTGGTATTTATGTTAAATTAGGTTATTTACGTTACATAATTGGTAAAAACCAGGGTATTAGATCAAATTTTTACTATATGCCTTTCATTTAAAAAGTTAGAACTTACCAAGATTTTTTTCTAAAGTTGAAGTTCTGTTTTAGAATATGTATGTTAATGAAATATTATCAAAAGTAGAAATTTATTAATGGCTGAGAGGTGGGTTGAGGGATGAGGGACTTACGGGTTTCTGATGATTTTGGAAAATATGAAATATACATAAAAGTCATGTTTACATGAATTTGAAAATATATTAAGAACCTCAAACCAGGGGTGCCTGGGTGGCTCAGTCAGTGAAGCGGCTGCCATTGGCTCAGGTCATGATCCCAGGGTCCTGGGATTAAGTCCTGCATCAGGCTCCTTGCTCAGCGGGGAGCCTGCTTCTCCCTCTCCCTTTGCCTGCCACTCGCCCTGCTTGTGCTTTGTGTGCTTACTCTTGTTCTTTCTCTCTCTCAAATAAATAATTAAAAAAAAACAAAACCCTCTGGGACACCTGGATGGCTCAGTCAGTTAAACGGGTGCCTTCGGCTCAGGTCATGATCCCAGGGTCCTGGGATTCCTGCTCAGGGGGGAGCCTGCTTCTCCCTCTGCCCGCAGCTCCCCCTGCTTGTGCTTGTTCTCGCTCTCTCTGACAAATAAAATCTTTAAAAAAAAACCCTCAAAACAAGTAGCTCCGATAATTGTAATATTGCTTTTTTTTTTTTTTTTTCAGTTTTACAGAATTCAGTGTAAGCACACTTTGGTTAGTTAATACTATTTGTGGGTATTTTATTACATAAATATTCTCTTTCTTGGGTGTGAGATGTAGCATTAATTTTGATTGATACCATTTCTGTAAAACTTTCCTTGAAGAAAGAACTGTGAATCTACCAAGGATAGATAAGTGACTTTTTTTGGTTAGTGATTTTGTTTTGAGAATGGTGGAAAGCATGGGGTTATTACAGCAGTCTGTGTTTCTTCTGTAGTATATGTGAAATAGCTCCCATACAGTGTGTTCCTCAGAAGTGTTCTTACAGAATACCTTCAGAAAATGACTGAGGTTAGTTCAAGCACTCTACAGTTATTTGGGTTTGTAGAGGAGTCCTCCTAATATCTACTTCCCTGCTTCTGTTACATCCTGCTGAGATAAAGGAATATTTGGATGTTTAATTTTTTTTTTTAAGCGAGGGAGATGGGAGGGACAGAGGGTGAGGGAGAGAGAATCCTAAGCAAGCTCCATGCCTTAAGTGGGGCTCCATCTCCCGACCCTGAGATCATGCTCTCAGCTGAAACCAAGAGTCAGTTGCTCGACCGACTGAACCACCCAGGCGCCCCTGATTTTTTAAATAATCCATATGTACGTGTTTCCAAGGGTACATCTAGAACTAATTTTTATTGTGAAGTCTTAAGAATTAAAACACTTTCATGTGGCAATATTTATATAGGAACAACTTTAGAATAATCATGGATTAAATCCTCATCATACTTTTATATTTTGTTTTATTCAGGAAATATATATTTCAGAACTGTATGTATTTAATATACTTATTAAACAAGTATTTATTGATAGTACACATTGTTATAAAAGATTTTTGAGTTTTATTAAACCTTGTTCTTTGTTTCATGTTGTAAAATGTATTGGAACTTATTTTGGAGGTAGGTGTTTAGATCCACCAAACAACAGCATTTAGTCATAACTATTTTAGTCTGTTACACTGTTTGGTTATATGCCTTAAGGAAATTAAGTGTAACATTGTATCTTTTTACATTGACTTTATCACTGAAGATTGCTGGGAAGTGGGGAAGGGTGGCTAATTTTAAGATAAAGAAGTAATTTCTCTTTTATCTATATCATGGTATTTTATAAATTAAAAATGTTAATCTTGGCAAATTGGTGTCTCAGACTCGGTCATCTCTTACAGGTGACAGGTTCCGATCTATCATTGATGATGCTTGGTGGTTTGGGACAGTGCTAAGTCAAGAGCCATATCAGCCACAGTACCCTGATAGTCATTTCCAGTGCTACATTGTTAGGTCTGTATGCAGTTGAAAATTAATCCTCTATAAACATTCATTCATTGTGGTGGGTGGTTTTATGAAGAACTATTATGTTTCAGGTTAAAGACTATGATTTAGTCTGTCATGAGTCCTGTCAGTCTCCTCCATGCAGTATCTCTAGGACACCCCTGTTGCTTCCTGTTCACCAGTACCCCCTTGGGGTAGGCTCTGCTTGCTTCCCTGGGACCATTTCTGTAGCCGCCTGGTATTTCCTCAGCATAATACTGCAGGCTCCTTATTCAGGAGCACACATTACATCATTTCCCTTGTTTATGGAAGTCTGTGCTGCTTTCCCATTGGCTGTGGAATAAAGTCACATTCTGAAGTGTGGCATTCAAGGCTCCATGGTGTCTTTGAGTTTTTTTTTCTTATACCTACCCTATGTAAAGCCACACGGGATTTCTGGCTTTGTCTTTGAACCGCCATACATTTTTATACTTTTTTCTTATATCCTCCTAAAAAAATCTTACTGTTAATATTTAAACTTTTAAAAGCTGCAGAAAGGTTTTCACATTTTCTATTCTTTACTTTTGTAGTGGATACCTAGTTATTAGCCACAAGTCAATTTTATGAGAGGCTAACTGGACTTTTTTTTTAACAGGTGGGACAATACTGAAATTGAAAAACTTAGCCCATGGGACATGGAACCAATTCCTGATAATGGTATATAATTTTTAAGTAATGAAAATATTTTACCTATGTTTTCAGTTTGGGAAGTGTTTTCAAATTATTATGGTAACTGTGAGCTTTACTAAAACTCCAGACAATTAATGTGTGTCTGGCTCATTAATTCTGATCCTGGGCTTCCGGCTTGATACTGACTGCATCTTAGCAGCCCCACTATCCTTTCTCATACAATCCTGGTTAGTTATTTTGCAGAATTTCTCTTAGTTTGGGCTTTGCTGATACTTATTCATCATCCAGGGTTCGCATTTTTGGCACTAGTGTCACAGAAGTGATATGTGGTCCTCAGAGGCACATGATACCCATTTGTTCTATTACTGAGGATGCTAACCTTCATCTTGTGATTTAGGTGTTGTCTGCCAGGTTTCTCCACTGTAAAGCAGCTACTTTTTCCTTTGTAGTGTCTTGTTTATGAGTTTTGACAACGTAAATATAGTGTATATTTGGTTGATTATTTTTCTTTTTGTTCTTTTTAATGGAATTCATAGTTGATCCACCTGAAGAATTAGGAGCTAGTATTTCTGTCACTTCAGATGAGCTAGAGAAACTGCTCTACAAACCACAAGATGGTGAATGGGGTCAGAAATCGAGAGATGAAGAGTGTGAACGAATTATTAGTGGCATAGATCAACTTTTGAATCTTGGTAAGTTTTTTAGTGTGAAGTTTCATGTTCAAGTTTTCCTTTCCTCAAAAGTATTTTAAAATTGTAGCAAGCTGTGGTTGTGTTCTTCACTACAATTTCTATTTGCTACTTTTTGGTTGGGCCTGCAGTGTTAAGTGTAGCTCTATTTTTAAATCATTTGTAGAGAAAAAATCTCTTAAGAGTAATGAATTTATTGATCAAGAATTCTTCTGTCTGCCTCCACAGACATAGCTGCAGCTTTTGCAGGTCCTGTTGATCTGTGTACGTATCCGAAGTACTGTACTGTGGTAGCTTATCCAACGGATCTGTACACAATTCGAATGAGACTCGTTAATCGCTTTTACAGGTCAGTAGAAACCTCCTTTACAAATAGTTTGAAAGGGTCTTTGGTTGTCCTGACCAGAGTGAACGGAAGTGGTGGTTGATGGTGACAGTGATGGAGAGGGAGCTGATTAGCATTACTTTCTGTTGCATTCTCTTTTTTCATGATGGTCATTTGTGGTCTTATGTGTAAGACACTGTTAGATGTTTAGATGAGAAATACCATGTTTCATTCCTCAATCTTTTGTAGTCTGCTTTTCTTATGAATTATGTTAAGTAGTTAGATATAGTATTTGTTTTTATTTGCATGTTAACATTCCTATTTAGCAGCTCGATTTAAAGATAAAATTTAACTTGGTTGAAGATTGGCCTTTGAAAGATTAATTCCCCAGAGTCATCAGCTTTTTATCTTTGGCTTCTAGAGCACTGGTAACTGTAAAGTTTCTTATCCTCGGTGATTTTTTTTTTTCAAGTAATTTATGGTATTTTTTATAATTCATCTACTTCAAGAAATTAGCTGTACAAAAAACTGGCTTCTTATATTGTTTGTGTAGCCAAACCTGGGAATGTGCATTTGTTCAGAAACCACTCTGCCAGGTTACTCTCTCAGGATTAATGATATTTAACACATTTTCTTCATTGAGTAGCTTCAATTGTATCTCTAGACAAGGTGAAAGGGAGGGTTGCTCTGTTGGTTTTCTGGATTAAGTGATCTGTTAAGATTTTTGGTTTTTAAATGTATTCTCTGTGGTTTAGCTTCTGATATAATTGCTTATAACTGGGATCATGTTGATAGCATTAGAAGGTTATTCGTTGTAACTTTGGCACTTAGATTTAATAATATATTTTGGCTTAATTTTTTTTTTTTTTTTTTTTACTTGGTTTCTGTCTTTTCATTTTCTATGTCCTAAATTGCCTACTTTTTATTTTGAAGGAGGCTATCTGCATTAGTTTGGGAAGTCAGATACATAGAACATAATGCCAGGACATTTAATGAACCCGAGAGTGTAATTGCAAGATCAGCTAAGAAGATAACTGACCAACTTTTAAAATTTATAAAGTAAGTTACCTCCTATTACAGATGTTGTGAAAAGGTGACTTTTCATATTGTACCTCTTGCAACCAGCCAGTTTATAATTTTTGCTCTCTGAATTATACCTTTTTAATGTGCTACATTAAATGACGTTTCTTTACATATATATCATGAACATAATTTCAGTAAAGGCATGAGAAATTGAACAACCCAAATTTTTCTGTTTTTTAAAACTTTGAACTAATTTTATACTATACAGAGTTGCCTAAAAATACCCTTCACCCAGTATCCCCTTAGGTTAACATTTTTCGTATCTGTGGTGTCCTCATGAAACATTAAATTCTCCTTGGTGTAATACTAATGACTGCAGTCCAGAATGCCTGTGGATTTTCTCAGTTCTTTACACCAGTAGCCTTGCTCTGTCTTCAGGACGCAGTCCAGACCGCCATGGCTTTCATGCATCTGCTGTTTGTGTGTCCTTTCATCTGTTGCTTGGTTTTCCCTTCTTTCCTGACCTCATCATTTTTTCTCAGCATTTTAGTGGAGAGTATTGAGTTTGGGTTTGTGAGATGTGTTGTCATGACTAGATGGGTCTGCGTCTCTTTGGGGTTGTACCCCATCAGCGTGTTTGTGTAAGTGTGCCTTTGCACATGCTTGCTTTCACTGGGAGATCAGTTTGGAAGAAGGGTAGGATGGAAACTGACTTGGAAAATGAGATCTGAGTTTTAACCTCATCTGTTCAAGTGAACATTCTGTGTCACTTTGGACAAATTACTCAGCCTGTTTCCTTCAAAATTAATGAGTTTTGCTGTATGATCTTTAATACCTTTTTCTACTATAGCCATGGAAATTGTTGGAAAGAATTATGTATTGGAGATCATGGTTTATAAACTGTGCCATCATTTTCACCATCAGGCTACACACTGGGAAGTAACTGGTTCTAGTCTGTCTCACTTTGCTGGGTTGAATCTGCCTCTTGCCCGGATGACTTGGACTTATTTCCCCTTCTCCAGCACTTTCATTTTTTTCTACTTCGGAAAAATCACATACCCATGTTCATCTTTCTTGTGCGTAGACATTCCTCCTTTAGCGTTCTTTCTTCTGTGTAGTGAAGATATAATTTGCTTTAATTTCTACTTTTCCCCTCTATTTTATTTCCATCAGCCATGTTCTTGGTACTCGCTATATGAATATATTACTAGCGATGATGTGTAGGAAAACTCATCTGCACATTCATCCAGTTGAGCTCATGTATATACTATTTCTGGATTACCAGCTTAAGTTTTATACATACACAACTGGGCGGGGGGGGGACTTGCTTTCAGTATTCTAAGATGGTCAGTTGTTTCCACAGAGTGTAGATTACAAAACCTTGGTATTCCACTGCTTGAAATTAGGCATGCAAACTTGGGGCACTGTTTATATCTTAACCTGCAGTTTTAATTTTTGACAACAGTAGTAACTACATCTGCATACTCTTAAAAACGTGAAAAATTGTTTTTTAGGAATCAAGACTGTACAAATATCTCAGAACTTTCTAACACTTCTGAAAATGATGAGCAAAATGCCGAGGATTTGGTATGAAGTTTGTCAATTTTATAATGATTTTTGTTAATTTCAAATGGTAACTTAAAAATATTGAGTGAAGTAGAAAATATCAATTCTCACTATATTCCAATGAACTATGAAAACTGTTTTGATAAAAATATATATATTTTTTTTTATTTTGTTAGTCACCATACAATACATCACCAATTTTCAATGCAGTGATCCACAATTCATTGTTTTCTTACAACCCCCAGCGCTCCAATGCAGTATGTGCCCTCCTTAATACCCATCACCGGGCTAACCCATTCCCCCCACCCCCCTCCCCTCTAAAACCCTCAGTTTGTTTCTCAGGAGAGATGACCCATGAGACACTATGGACTTTGAGAAAAAATATATTTCTTAATTGTCTAGATGTTCAGTGAGGTAATTTGTTTTAACTAGTAATTGCTACCATATAAACAAAATATGTCTATGAATAACATAGCTGCGGAATATGTTCTCTACTTTTGGTAAAACCAATATCTGGGAGTTGGATTTAATTGTAATTAAAAATTCATGAACTTTTACGATGCTCACAGTACCCACAAATTCTTCATTCAGGACGGTATTGAAGTTTAAGGCAGATATCAATGGTGTTGAATAATTTTACTTTATACAGAATCAGGCGGGAAGTTGCAGGAGTTGTAGGAAGGGTATTCTTTAAAAACACTACTCATGTCAGTGTAGTGTCACTTTCTATGCAAGCCCTTATTGTAATTCACTGATTTTCATGCTAATTTATATTGTAATAAGAATGGGTGTACAAATATTTGATTTAGAGAATAAGAAAATGTGTAGAGTAGGAAATTCAGGAAATGTAGGAGGAGATGGTTTTTAGGGTTTTATGGGTAGAGGAAAAACACAAATTTAAAGTTGCTTATGCATGTTCTTAGGGAATGTAAGGGGTTATTAAGAATGATTGGTTTGTTGGAGTCTGGGTGCCACAAACGTCATCTGATAGGGTCTGCCTTTTGAGACTTTTGTAAACAAGTTAAAACCCTTGTAAGACCTAATGTCTTTGATATGCTTTTAGATTATTACATTTCTAATGAGAATATTAACACTTAAGCTGCTCTGATTTTTATTCCTAGGATGATAGTGATCTTCCTAAAACATCTTCGGGAAGGAGAGTAAGTTAATCTGCCTGATTGACCTTTGTTGTTTACTTATTCTGTGTTTTAAAAGCAATCTAAGGGGGCGCCTGGGTGGCACAGTTGGTTAAGTGTCTGACTGTTGATTTCGGCCCAGGTCATGATCTCAGGGTCATGAGATTGAGCCCTGGGTGAGGCCCAGTGCTGAGCCCTGGAGCCTGCCTTTAAGATCCTCTCTCTCTCCCCCCACCCCAACCTAGCCTTACGAGCATGCACATGCTTTCTCTTTCTCTCTCTCTCTCTCTCTCTCTCAAAAAAAAAAAAAATAGCTTAACATTTTAAATGTTATCCAAATGCTGCTTAAATTTAAGCTTTTTACCGTATTTATTTTCCTAATACACTTGCCCCAAATAACACTGAAGAAGTTAGACTTGAATTATTGTCATCTGATTGTCATTTTCATATAATTTCATTTTTAAACAGACTCCCAAGTGTTTAGTAACTCTTTAGTATTTGTTTGCTATGGCTGCTATAGCAAATTACAAATCTAGTGGCTTAAACAATTTTAAAAAATGGTGTTGGGGCGTCTGGGTGGCTCAGTTGGTTAAACATCTACCTTCGGCTCAGATCATGATCCTGGGACCCTGGGATCGAGCCCTGCCTTGGGCTCCCTGCACAGTGGGGAGCCTGCTTCTCCCTCTCCCTCTGCCTGCCACTCCACCTGCTTGTGCTCGCTCCCTCTGTTAAATAAATAAAATCTTAAAAAAAAAAAAAAAAGGTCTTCTGTAGATTAGCAGTTGGACATGGGTCTCTGTGAGCTAAAATCAGTGTCAGCATAGCTGTGTTCCTTTCTGGAAGCTGTAGGGTAGAATCCCTTTCCTTGCGTTTTTCCAGCTTCTAGAGGTTCATGTCACCTCTTTTATATTCAGGCCAGCAGCGTGAAGTCTCTGGCTCTGACTCTTCTGCCTCACTCTGTTTTGTTTGTTTAAGATTTATTTATTTTAGAGAGCGAGCGCGCACAAGTGGGAGGGGAGAGGGAGAGGGAGAGAGAATCCCAAGCAGATTCTGTGCTGTGTGCGGTGTCCAGTGCAGGGCTCAGTCTCACGACCCTGAGACCATGACCTGAGCCAAAACCAAGAGTCGGATGCTTAACCAACTGAACCACCCAGTTGCCCCCTCTTCTGCCTCACTCTTAAAAGGACCTTTGTGATTACATTGGGCCAATGCTGATAATCCAGGACAGTCTTCCCGTGTCAAGATCCATGCCTTTAGTCAGGTCTGCCATGTAAAGTGACAGTCATGAGTTCTTAGGATGTGGGTATCTTTGGAGCCATTAATTAGCCTCCCAGGTTATCCCAGGTGGTACCTCATATTCTGTGAAAATATTCTCTATACTTGGGAGATAAGTGGTGGGATGAACAATATTTTCAGAGTAAAGGGTGTGATGCTATTGGGTTTTTACAGAAAAGTGGGTTTCTTCCAAGTAGGTAGAAAATAAGAGTAGCCCTATTGTTACAGTACAGAAGACAGCTCACTTGGATTTTTACCACCATACTGTGCCATATCACTCTTAAATTTTCAAGACTGAAAAAACTTTTAATACTGTAAATGTGTTTTTAGGTCCATGATTGGAAAAAAAGGAGCATCAAAGCGACCAACTATGTTGAAAGGAACTGGAAGAAACAGTGTAAGGAACTAGTGAACTTAATTTTTCAGTGTGAAGATTCTGAACCATTTAGACAACCTGTTGATTTGGTTGAATATCCAGTAAGTTGTCGTTGTTTGAACGTTTGGGTCTTTTCTTGTTTTGTATAGAGATTGGGGTGGAAGTATTTACAGTAAGCTTTAATGAATAAGATGTCTTAGCTTCATGTTAACTTTGTCTCTTACCACTGAGTGGAAGGAAGAGTTGTATTTTTTTCTTGAATCTGTAGACTCCCTTGTAACTTGGGCTGTGACTTAGTTAATCACTGCTGCATCATAATGGGAGGATTCTACATGGTTATTATCTTAGTAGGGCCAGCCCCAGGAAAACTGTAAATTGGATAAAAGCATCTGTATTCATTCCTTCAGTATGGGTAATGGGAAATGACCTTAAAAAAAAAAAAAGATTATAAAACACAAATTTACTCTAGGAAGCTTGGAAATTATGTAAGAGTGTAAAGAAGGAAATAAAAATCATTCTGTGTCCTACCAAGTATATCATTTTGGTATATTTCTTATCTTGTCTTAATGTCTGGGTCTCTTTTTAAAAATTATGGATGATTCTTAAGGTCTCCTTCTAACCTTTTTCTCCTCTCTCATTTTGAATATTTTAGAGATCTGATGCACTTGGATTTCTAAAAGTAGGAATCAAATCTTTGAACTAATTATTGTTTTTAAAACCTAGGACTACCGAGATATTATAGATACTCCAATGGATTTTGGAACAGTAAGGGAAACTTTAGAAGCAGGAAATTATGACAGCCCTTTGGAATTTTGCAAAGACATCCGGTTGATATTTAGCAATGCAAAAGCATATACACCAAACAAAAGATCAAAGGTAATTTTAAAAGTGGTTATCAGAGAAAAAAGTGCGTAATCTATGTTGATGGTCATTTTCCACTTGCTGATAAATGTTGGAACATTACAGATAAGTGAAGAGAGAGACCACTGGTAAGAATAGCACTCTGCCGCTGCCCAGATGTCTGCGGTTGGTCCCTTACAGCAATTCACGTTTACCTTTCCTGAAGTTGTATAAACAAGTGGGTATTGGTGGGCCTGAGGCTGCTGGTGAACTTGATACATAGAATGAGAAAAACCTGTGTGTTCATACATGTAGGACTCTTGACAAGTGGATTAGAAATTTACTGAGAGAGGCTGGAAGGATATTCCAAGCAAGCGAAGGAAGATCTGAAGCAGGGGTGGGACTGCTGACGCTCTGCTGGTATTTCGGGTGCAAAGAGGAAGCACGCGTGCGATCTGATTCTTTAAGAACACTGAGCCAGAGGGCATCCCCGAAGTCGTATTACAATGTTACACATTGGATAACTTTTCACAATTTGTTGAAGCATAATAAATGTACAAAAGGGTACATATACTCAGCGAATTTTCACGAATATCACAAAACCCTTGTAGCCAGTGTGTGTTGGGTAATTGAAAAAACAGCAATGATTTGAGAAGATCTTAGAGCACTTGCTTAATATTGTAGCACCTTGTCTATGATCAGTGACTGTCACTGCTAATTAACCATTTTGCCTTAATTTCACTTTCTCTTCATTATTTATTACCAGACTCCCTGTGTTATTTTTAGTCTGAGAACTCTTTCCTTGCATTCAATATGCAAATTTAACATCAATTTAAACATCACTTTAACGTCGTCTTTTTTCCACGCTTGTGTTATTGTCAGTATTCATCATTAGTGAGACACTTTCTTTCCAGAAAGAAAATAAATCTCATTCGTGCCTCTTTCCCCTTTTATTTTAAAATACATATTTGAGGATACATCACCCATTTACAGTGTACAATTTATTGGATTTTTGGTTATTATGTTACCAGATTTCCAAAGTTGTGGTTAAACATGTGTAACATAAACTTTATTATTTTAACCACTTTTAAGGGTACAATTCATTGACATTATATTCACAGTGTTGCTTAGCTTTCCAAAACTCTCTTGTCAACCCACACAGAAGTCCTAACCGCTGAGCAGTAACGCCACACTCTCTCCTTCTCCCAGCCCTTGATAATAATGTCTCCTCTCCTTTGTCGGTATGCTTCTGCCTATTCTAGATGTTTCATGTAAGTGGAATCACACAGCATTTGTCCTTTTGTGTTGGGCTTCTCTCACTCAGCAGAACATCTGAAAGATTCATCCATGTTGTAACGTGTATGAGAACTTTATTCCTTTTATGCCTGAATAATACTCCATCGTATGGGTATATGACATTTTGTTTATCTCTTCATTTCCTGCTGGACAGTTGAATTGTTTCTGCTTTTTGGGTATTATGCGTAATGCTGCCATGAATATGGATCACGTCATCTGTGAAGAGCGATAGTTTCACTTTTAGTTTTACAATCTGATTTTTATTTCTCTTTTTGTCTAATTATTCTGGCTAGAATTTAAAGTGCATTGGTGAAAGGAGGCAATCTTATTCCTCATCTCAGGGGGAATGATTTTCCGTCTTTCACCATTGTATATGATGATGACTCTGGGTTTTTTATTTTTTTTAATTTTTTAAATTTTTAAAAAATTTTTCTTTATAACTCTGGGTTTTTTTCATACATGCCGTCTTTTCATTTTGAGGAGCTAATAATTTTAACACCCGTTTTTGTTAAATGTTTATGTTCAAATGTATCACTGAATTTTACATAAAGCCTAATGAGAAGACAGATAATATGAAGAATCAGAGGTTTCAAACTTTATATGATTAGGAAAACAAATCACTTTTAAAACTGGTGACTTACACTAGAATTCAGATTTGAAGGAAAAGAATAAATTTAAGGTATATACAAAATACTGGAAGTAATTGTCAAAGATCATTTCAAAGATGAAGTGGGATTTTGAATTTCACATGTATTGTGAATATGTATATAAAGCATATAGGAAATTCATGTATCCCAAACACTTTTTTTTAAAGATTCTTTAGTGTTAGTCTCTCCACCATTCAGCCCAGTGCATCAGAGTGATTTTTACGTAGCTTTTGAACATTAGACTTTTTCACTTACTTTCCAAGAATGATTGTGAATGAGTTGAGAGAGTACTTCCTGTAAATACATAGCTGTACCAAAGTTATTTACAGTAGCACTTAACATCACATTGCTTGAATTCTTTGAAAGATTTGATACTATTTAATTGTAAAACTTAGTCTTTCACATCTTTTAAAGTTCTAGGGCCTATTTTCTTCTCCTGGAGGAAGATAGCCTTTGGTCTGTAATTCATGTTTAGATCTGGGTGGCAACAGAGGCTGTCACATTGCAAGTTGGAGACCAGGGTGAAAGTGCCTTTGTTTCCTCATCCCAAAGAGACACTGCTCTTTTGCTGCCTAATAAATAGCAATCCTAAAACCCACCAACTTCTCATCCAACTTTGGGAGAAGGGACATTTTTTTTGGGATTTGTACATGTAAATGTGAAAATGTGAAAAGCCAAATGAGAACCATTGACATGTAGACATCAGTCCCAGATTCCAGAGAATTGCTTGATTTAAAACGACTTTCTTTTCGTCTGAGAGGTGTATGTCTGATGCTGCCTGTTTCTTGCAGGTGTCACTGTTATAGACAACAGTGATAGAGTAGATTGCAAGTAGCCTGTGTGTTATACATTTTTTTTTGTGAAAGTATTTTAAAAGATATGTTGTAGTTCTAGTTTTGCTTTCATATCCTTGCAGATTTACAGTATGACCTTGAGATTGTCTGCCTTATTTGAAGAAAAAATGAAGAAAATCTCCTCTGATTTTAAAATTGGTCAAAAATTCAGTGAAAAACTTCGAAGAAGCCAGAGGTTCAAGAGACGGCAAAATTGTAACCGTGTCAATCAGGCTAACAAAAGTATCAGGTGAATTGGTTATTGCAGGCTTTGTATGCAAGTAGAAAAATTTCAGGTTGTGATACTTCTTTAATTTTATTATGCTAAAATGATCAGGAGTACAGTATGTTCAGAAAGATTAGTTTTTTAAGGCTTGAAAGCACTGCGTATAGAGCTACTGTAGAATTTGTAATTAGGTAAATTTTAAAGCATTTAATGAAAATGACAGATTTAAAAAATGTTAGGATTAAAGTATTATTTATTACGTAAGAAGCTTTTTTTTTAGTGCAGAGAGTAAAGTGGTTACTTTGTGTGACTGCTGAGCGTTTGACTGTGTAAGGGAAATATCGAAGAAACATTATGCACCCTATTTTTTTTCTGAGGATTGGTTGTAAAATATAAAATAGAGGACTTATTCTCTATGAGGAATTTAATATTACGTTCTGTCTTTGACCGCGTAGCTTACATTGATATCAGATTTCCAGGTACTTTAAAGTGTTGAAATGTGAAAATGGAGTAATTCAGTGTTTAGTCTGTGTCCAGCCTCCTTTTGAACATGCACTGAACGATGATGGGTGTCTACCTGTGAGTTTGGGGATTAAACTCTGCATCTCAATTCAGAACTGTCTCCTTCAGATTCATACTATTGATTCTCATAAGAAGTTTGTTCTAGGCTTAGCTTCCTCCCTTCCTTTTTTGTGCTATTGTTGTCAGATTACATCTTTATATATTATGGTTTATCTAGTTTTCCTTAATATTGCTTAGGAAAAGAAAAAAATCATTTATACTATTAATTATATTTACATATGTGATTACCTTTCCCAGTAGTTTTTATTTTTTGTGTGGAGTGAGTTACCCTCTTGGTGTCCTTTCTTTTCAGCCTGATGTCCTTTAGTGTTTCTTATAAGGTGCATGTGCTAGCAATTCATTCTGATCAGTTTTTGTTGGAGACTAGTTTTGCTGGATGTAGACTTCCTAGTTGACAGTGTTTGCTCTCCGTCCCCCACCAGCCACACACACATTTTGAGTATTGCCTCCCACTGCCTGCTGACCTCTGTTGTTTCCCATGAGAAGTCAGCTAGTTGTGCTACTTATGTAGCACAGACGGAATGGTTTTTCTCTTGCTGCTTTGAAAATTCTGTCTTCATTTTGCACCCGACTATGATGTGTGTAGGAATTTTTCCAGCTTTGTAGAGGAATGTTTTTCATCAAATCTGGGTGGTTTCTAGCCATTACTCAAATTATTTCCTGCCCCTTCCCTCTCATTTGGGGGCTCCTACTGTACATATGTGGATATGATGGATGGTCTCCCACAGGCCTCTGAGGCTCTCTTCATTTTTCCTTCTCTTCCTGTTCTTCAGGTGGGATAATACTCACTCACCTACCAAGGTCACGGATTCCTGTACCAGCTCACATCTGCTGCTGAGCCCGTCTCCTGAATGTCTGTTTCAGTTATTATGCTTTTCAACTCCAGAATCTCTGTTTGTTTTTTTGTTTTTTGTTTTTTTTTTTTTGTAATTTCTGAGTCTTTCATGGATATTCTCTGTCATCTTCCTTTTATTCTGTAAACATTTTTTCATTTGGTTTTTCAAATGTGTTTATAATAGTTGATTTAAATATCTTTAGTTCAACATCTGGGTCCTTTCAGAGACTGTTTCTGTTGCCTGCATTTTTACCTGTATGTGGGCAAACTTCCTTGACTCTTGGTATGTCTTGTACTGTTCTGTTGGAAACAGTACATACTTAATAAACTAATGTTGCCATTCTGGAAATACCATCTCTTCAGGTTTTCTTATTGCTGTTTGTTAACATATTGTAGAAACTGGATTCTGATCCTTCTCCCTCCCTCAGTGATGGTGCTTGTTGCTGGTTTTGTTTAGTGAGTTGCCTAAACCATTTCTGTAGTCTGTCTTTCCTGCAATGTTAAGCCACTGAAATCTGCTTTTTAAAAAATTAAAAAAAAAAAAAGATGGGGCTGTGTTCCTGGATGTCTTCCCTAACTTAGCATAGCTCAGTGATCAGAAATTTGTGCTTACACACTTGAAGTAAGCCTTCCACCCTTTTCTGAAGAGGGTCTTTGTGTGGAGTGGGGCAGACTTCACCTTCTGCCTATATTTTTCCAGGCGTGAGTCTCAAGGTCTGCCAAGGACAGCTAGGTAACAGGGCTCTCCTTGAGTATGTGTAGAACCTCCCACATCCCCAGGAAGACATTGGAGCTTTTCAGAGGCTCTTGTGACTGTCTCATTCCCTAGATCTCCTTTAAATTTTTGGCTGAACTTCTATTGGCTCTAACCAGTGTCACAGCTTAGGCAGCTGTGTGGTTGGCCTGGCTGGATTGCTGACAGTGAGTTTGGTGCCCTGGGGCAGAGCATGCGCTGCTTGGTGAAGCTCCCAAATCAGGCCCAGCTCCCGTTGCCTCTTCATCCTGGTCCTCAAGGCTGTGCCACAGAATTGGGGTGTGCATGACTGGGAGGAGCCCAAAGTTAAAATGCCAAAAATTCCAGTCAAGTTTTTTCTTAGATTCAGAAAGTTTTCTTGAATAAATACTTTTTAATTGGTTAAATGCCTGTGATTACTTTCCAGAGTTGTGAAATGACTTTTTTGGATGATTTTGCCAGTTTTATCTTTGCTTTTTGGGTGAGAGGATCTGCCAAAGTCTTCCTCGCATCCCTGCCCCCTTGTTTAGACTAACAGAGCTGCCCTGAGACAGGTAAACCTGTGCTCCTTAGGTAAATGAGTTTGTCCTGTTTAGCTGCTTCACAGCCTGTAATTCAGGGACACACATCACGAAGTACTTACTATGTGAGTCCTCCGCGCCTTTTTTTTTTTTCAACTTTTAATTCTGAAATAAGTTCAGAATTACAGAAAAGCTGAAGAATAATTGAAAGAACTACTTAATACTCCTTACCAGGACCCACCGATTTTTCATAGTATGTTAACATTTGCTTTATCATTCCTTTATCTTTTTGTTACATGTTTTTCTTCTGAATCATTCAAAAGAATATTTCTGACATCCTGCTCCTTTACCCCTAAATACTTAGTGTGGATTTGCAAAAAAAAAAAAATTCTAACCACACCTTACTGTATTTCTACCATTGACCCAATAATGTCCTTAGGGCGAATTTTCTTTTTTTTTAATCTAGACCCAAAGGAGGATCTTGCATTGCATATAGTTACTGTTTCTTTAGTCTGTTGTTCAAAAAAATATTAACTCATTTAATCATCACGCAATCCTGTTTTCTTTTTCTTTTTTTTTTAAGTAATCTCTACACACAATGAGGGGTTCGAATTCACAACCCTGAGATCAAGTCACAGGCTCCACTGACTGAGCCAGCCAGGCGCCCTTCTTTAGTTTTAATTAGGAATTTTATTTTCAACCTTTGTCTTCTTAATTGACATTTTTGGAGAGTATAGGTCATTTATTTTATAAAATGAACCTCAGTTTGGGTTTTTCTGTTACCGTATGAGTTTAATTTTTTTGTTTAATTATTTTAAAAAACTCTCTCTTGAACCAATGAAGAGTCTAACAGTTGAGAAAGACATAGGATAAAAGGGGACCAATCTTACTCCGGAGGTATTTACCACTTGTTTTCTGTTTAAAATGAAGATTATGATGAATATGAGCATGTAATTATTTCTTTTTGTATTTATTTGTCCTTCAGTTGATAGTAATGGAAGTTAATATTTTGACATAAGCTTGAAATTTCTTGATGACAAAACAGCTGCTGCTTTAAAGAACCTTGTGGTTGTCTTTAAGCTCAGATTAGATTCTCTTAAAAGCTCCTTTATCTTGTTGTTTTAAACGAAAATAGGATTTTTCATCATGAATATTACCCAGATCTGTAATTTAAGACCAAAGACTGTCTTGTCCTAAACTTCTACTTTTTCTTCATAATCCATGGCTGAGGGACCCAACATGGTGAACTAGTTGGTACTTAAAAGTAAACAGATTGGTCGTAGAAAAAACTACCTTGTTCTGATCTCTTTTTTTTGCCTCTGTTCTTACTGTTTAGGTTTTGTTGCTTTCTCCTCTTAATTTTATACAGCCTTTAGGAACATATAAATAGACGAGAGAGAAAATTGTGTCTTACTGAGACTCAGTTTTGTAATATGAATGAATGCCGGTATTACAGAAATGTTGGCTCTTCTTATTAGCATTTAATCCAAAGAACTTATGATATTCAGTCTGACTCTGTAAGTCTGCTCCTTGGATCATTGTTCATTACTCCAGTTTGGAATAAAATTATGTCCAATTTAGAGTAAGAATATTCGTCGTAATCCATGTCAGAATAAGATGTTAACAATGAATATTTTAATGTTTTGATCATAAAATTATTCTCAGGTTAAGTAATAGTATATACTTCTACTCAGGCAATCTTGTTTTAATTAGATTTTGTTTCCTTTGTTCCTGTCTTTGACCAGAAATATCAAGCAGAAGCGGTTAAAGTCTCAGACAAAAGTAATTCCTGAATTGGTAGGTTCTCCTACCCAGTCTACCTCCAGTAGGGCCGCTTATTCTGCCAGCCAGAAGACAAGTGCTAGTGTTTCTTCAGGGGTGACGTCTGGTGACTCCTCAGACTCAGCAGGATCGTCAGAAAGAATGAGAAGTAGGCCTGTCACTCTACACAATGGCTCTACGTTATCTGGTGAGACTATCCAGCACTCACATGTATAGCACTGCCAGTTAATGTGGGTTCAGGGGAAAGAATAAATGAGATTGGCCTACCAGTTGAGGAATTTACAATTCAATGATAGAGTCAGAAGTAACAAATGAGCAGCAGTTACTATATGTTTGATAAGTGCTGGTCTTTGCAAATGGTGCAGCCACATTCTATGCAAACTTGAATCTTCTACATTTTAAATCATGGGATATAAATATCACACTTTGTATGCAAAATGTGATGCTTTTATTTTTCTTTAAAAAAAAAAGGCATCATCATCATCATCATCATGTGAGCTTAAAACTGGATGGCCTAGTAAATTCTAAGCTCTTTATGTTCTTGGCTGTTTGGTAGTATAACTAGAGCTGATCCTAACCCTTTGTTAGCATTGTGGGAATGAGGCTGTGGTGGGTGTATACTTCCCTGTTGCTCTGAGTGATTCTGGTGACTTGTGGTGATAGTGTAAAAATTACTATAACTTAATATTAAGGACCAAGGATGTAGAATAGCCACATAGTAGAGTGGCAAGCCTTACAGAAGAGTCTGGATTACTTAATTGGGTCCCTTGATGAGTAAGGGAATCACATGATGAATTCTGCTTCAGGAAGATCAGTCACTTTGGCAGTAATATGCAGGGAAGGGGAAGACTCTAGAAACTGAGTCCATGTGCTGGGGAGTGGAATGGAATAGAGTAGGAGCAGTCAGAGTGGCAGACGGTGAGAGGAAGAAACACAGCTTGGTGACTGATGTCCTTCTAATGCAGCCACTTTCTTTAATGCAGAGTTGGGGTTGTGTTTGTGGAGCAAAACTTTTATCTTTTAGCAACGTGCTCCTGCTCACTTTGATGAAACTCTCATTCTGTGATATGTATGTAAGGATGGAGTGAGCGGAAGAGCGGGAAGCTTCTCTGTACCATGTTCACCCTGGAGCATGCACTCATTCAGTGAAGTAGTAGGGAGAGGTGACCTGTACTGTTTATTTTTTCTATCCCTCCCTCCCCCTTTCTGGTAGAATATGGGAAAATGACCTCTTGAGCTGAAAGCATGTGTGGTACCACTGTGCTGTTACAGGGGTTACTAGCAAAAGGCCTGAAAGTGTGTCCACTGACGTGAGACTTAACAGTGGTTGTCTTTCCTACAGGATATACCGGTCTCATAGGATAGAAGTGGGGGCTAATTACATTTTTAAATGGAAGTTTATGAAATACGTACTATGAACTATATTTTCTGAAGCCAACTCAGGATTAATATGCTCCTTTCAGAAATAAGAGAACAAATTTGATTTGTAATGCTGATTACCTACTTTTTAATGCCAGAATTTTATGAGCTGGTCTTTGAAACGGTTTTTAAAAATAACAATCTCTTCTAAGTATTTTTGAGCATCTTCTTTTAATCTGTTTTTATGAAACAACTGCTTGTGTGTATAAAGATAGAATATGTGTGATGAACTGTTGATGCTTTGTTTTTCTTAGAAAGTGAAATGGAAGATTCCTTAGGTACCTCTTCATCATCAGCTTCAAATAGTTCAGAGGAAAGCAAAGAGAGTTCAAGACCTCGTGAATCTTCCTTACGTAGTGGGCTGGCCAGAAGCAGTAATCTCAGGGTGACCAGAACCAGAGCTGCTCAAAGAAAAACTGGTAAGACTCAGTGTTTGGTACTTTGGAGGAATGTATATCAAGGGAATCCATAAGCTAAGCATGGAATGGTTTATTGTTCTAATGTATCTACTACATATGGTTAAATGTCCTTTTTAGATTTTATTTATTTATTTGTCAGAGAGAGAGAGAACACAAGCAGGCTCCTCACCGAGCAGGGAGTCTGATGCAGGACTCGATCCCACAACCCTGGGATCATGACCTGAGCTGAAGGCACATGCTTATACTAACTGAGCCACCCAGGCGTCCTTCCTTTTTAGATTTTTTTAAAAATTGAGATATAATTGACATATATTCTATTTCAGGTGTACAACATAATGATTTGATATTTGTATACACTGCAAAATGATCACAAAAAGTGCAGTTACTGTCCGTTACTGTACATAAAGTTTTTCTTTATTTCTTGTGATGAGGACTATTAAGATTTACTCTTAGCAGCTTTCAGGTATGCAAGAGTATTAACTATATAGTCATGCTGTACATTACATCCCTGTGACTTACAACTGGAAGTTTGTACCTTTTGATCTCCTTCACCTCCCCTCCCCTCCCCCACAAATCTGTTCTGATCAGTGAGCTTAGTTTTTTGGTTGGTTTTGGTTGTTTTGTCTGTTAGGTTCCACATACAAGTGAAATCACACAGTATTTGTCTCTCTCCGTTGACTTATTTCGCTTAGCATAACACCTTCAAGGTCCATCCATGTTGTCACAAATGACAAGATTCCATTCTTTTTTTTTTTTTTTTTTTAAAGATTTTATTTATTTGACAGAGACAGCAAAAGAGGGAACACAAGCAGGGGCGAGGAACAGGAGAGGGAGAAGCAGGCTTCCCACTGAGCAGGGAGCCCGATGCGGGGCTTGATCTCAGGACCCTGGGATCATGACCTGAGCTGAAGGCAGACATTTAACAACTGAGCCACCCAGGCACCCCTCCATTCTTTTTTATGACTGAATAATATTCCATTGTATAGATACACCACATCATCTTTTCCATTCATCCGTCGATGGGTGCCTTGTTTGTTTCTGTATCTTGGCTTTTGTAAGTAATGCTGTAATGAAATTGGGGTGCAGATATCTTTTTAAACTAGTGCTTAGATTCTGCGTGGAGCACTGGGTATTATGCACAAACAATGAATCATGGAACACTACGTCAAAAACTAATGATGTAATGTATGGTGATTAACAGAACAATAAAAATAAATTAGGTCTTAGTTTTTTTTTTTTTTTTAAAGATTTTATTTATTTGACAGAGAGAGACAGTGAGAGAGGGAACACAAGCAGGGGGAGTGGGAGAGGGAGAAGCAGGCTTCCCGCTGAGCAGGGAGCCCAATGCGGGGCTTGATCCCAGGACTCCGGGATCATGACCCGAGCCAAAGGCAGACGCTTAAAGACTGAGCCACCCAGGCGCCCCTAGTGCTTAGTTTTCTTTGGATAAATACCTAGTAGTGCAATTGCTGGATCATAGGGTAGTTCAAGTTTTAACTTTCTGAGGACCCTCCATACTGTTATCCACAGTGGCTGCACCAGTTTGCATTCCCACCAGTAGTGCATGAGAGTTCCTTTTTCTCTACATCTTGCCAACCCTGTTTCTTGTCTTTTTGATGATAACCATTCTAACAGGTGTGAGATGACATCTCAGTGTGGTTTTGATTTGCATTTCCCTTATTGGTGATGTTGAACATCATCTTTTCACATTCTTTTTTTTAAATCTTTTTTTTAAGTGATTTATTTATTCATGAGAGTCAGAGAGAGAGAGAGGCAGAGGAAGAGGGAGAAGCAGGCTCCCCGCCGAGCAGGGAGCCCGATGCGGGACTTGATCCCGGGACCCTGGGATCATGACCTGAGCCGAAGGCAGATGCTTAACCATCTGAACCACCCAGGCGCCCATCTTTTCACATTCTTGGCCATTATTTGTATGCCATATTATGAAAAATGTCTACTCAGATCGTCTGCATTTTTTAATCAGATTTTTTTTTTTTTGCTAATGAACTGCATGAGTTCTTCAGATATTTTTAACAATTAACCCCTTATCACATACATGATTTGTGTATATCAGTAGGTTGCCTTTTTATTTTGTTGATGATTCCTTTTGCTGTGCAGAGGCTTTTAGTTTGATGTAGTCCCACTTGTTTATTTTTGGTTTTTATTGCCTTTACTTTTGGTGTCAGATCCAAAAAAATCATCGGCAAGATCGATGTTAAGGAGCTCACCCCCTGTGTTTTCTTCTAGGAGGTTTATGGTTTCAGGTCTTAACATATTCAGGTCTTTAGTCCATTTCTGTGTATGTGTAAGACAAGAATCTCGGCTTGTTCTTTTGCATGCTGGCTGTCCAGTGTTCCCAGCACTGGTAAAGAGACCATCCTTTCTCCATTGTATGTTCTTGCCTCTTTTGTTGTAAACTAATTGACCATGTAGGCGTGGGTTTATTCTGGGCTCTCTCTTCTGTTTCATCCTTAGGGCTGCCCCCCTCCCTTTTTTTTTTAAAGAGAATGCACGGGCAGGGGTGGAGAGAGGGAGAGAATCTTAAGCAGGTTCCACATCTAGCACAAGGGAGGGCTTGATCTCACAACCCTGAGATCATGACCTGGCCTGAAGTCAAGAATCAGACACTTAACCTGAGACACCTAGGTGCCCCCATCCTTAGGGCTTTTAGCTTTAGAAGGGAAATCTGTTTTGGCATTAAAAGGTATGGGGTAACTGGGTGATAGACATTAAGGGCAGCACATGATGTAATGGACACTGGGTGTTATATAAGACTGATGAATTGTTGACATCCACTTCTGAAACTAATAATATATGTTAATTAAATTTAAATTTTAATTTTAAAAATTAAAAAATAAAATACTTATTAAAATATTCACCAAAAAAAGGTAGGGAACATCATTTCTAAAATAATTCATTAAAAAATGTTAAAATAAGGAAGGCTTTTCTAATCTTATTGCTACTTTATTTCTAGGTCCAGTTTCTTTAGAGAATGGATGTGGCAGAAAAGCCACTCGAAAGAGAGTCTATTTAAGTGACTCTGATAACAATTCATTGGAGACCGGTGAAAGTCTAAAAGCCAGGGCTGGAAATAACCGGAAAGTGCTACGGAAGTGTGCTGCCGTGGCTGCCAATAAGATAAAGCTCATGAGTGACGTAGAGGAGAACTCTAGCTCTGAAAGCGTCTGTTCTGGCCGTAAGCTGCCTCACCGTAATGCTTCTGCTGTGGCTAGAAAAAAGTTACTACATAATTCTGAAGATGATCAGAGCTTAAAGTCCGAAATTGAAGAAGAAGAGCTAAAAGATCGAAATCAGCCATCACCACTGTCTAGTTCTCATGCTGTCCAGAATACTGTGAATGAGTCAGAAAACGGGGATTCAGAGTCAGAAAGTGATTTGCGAGTAGCCCGCAAAAATTGGCACGCCAATGGTTATAAGTCGCATGCTCCAGCAACTTCTAAAACAAAATTTCTGAAAATAGAGTCTTCTGATGAAGACTCTAAAAGTCATGATTCAGACAATGTACATAACAGAACTGCTGGTCCATCCACGTCTGGGCAGAAACTTAAGGCAGAGAGCATCTCAGAGGAAGAGGAGGAAGCAGATTCTGAACCAAGAAAGTATGCCGGTAGGAAATATAACACAGGTCGCAAGAATCTTACTTTCCTTAAAAAAGCAAAGATCTTCAGTGATTCGGAGGACTCTGAATCTGAAGAGCAAGATCGAGAAGATGGCAGCTGTCACAGAATGGAAACAAACCTGATTAAAGGGGGTTCGAAGTGTGAACCAACTACTGGGTCCCAGTGTTTCTCAGATCACGTATCTGAGACCGATTTGGATTCAGATGATGACACCGCAAAAGAAAAACCAAACCATATTAGGAAAGGTAATTCAAAACCTATAACCTTGGCTCACTGGCCTGTTCTCACTGTTCTTCTCTCCTTACAGCATCCGTTGTTTGTTTTTCCCCATGAAACTTCTCTTCACCAGTGGTTTTCTGTCCACTCCCTGCATTCTCAGTCGTTTCTGTGCATCCCTGATGTTCTGTGTGCATGCATAACTGGTTGTCAAATATGTTTAGTTTTATTCACATAACAGGCAATCTTGACCTTAACAGCTATTTTTAGTAAGATTTCTCTTCTTGTATTGGCTGTGGGTTTCAGAAAAGCAGAGGCAAGCACATTTATAAGCTGTGGTGTTAGCCAGTTTCAGAAGAGGAAAGAAAAGGGTAGGACTATTTACTTGAAAAGGGATATGTAAGTAAGAGTAACAGCAGCAGCTAGCCAGCAGAATGGCCACTGAGCTATTCTGTGGGTCAGGGAAATTGTTCTCCATGCTTTATGTATATATTAACTAGTTAAGTCTTCCTATCTTTTATGAGCTAGATATTATTGTCCACTTTACTCATGGTAACTCTGGGGCACAGAGGGGTGAAATCACTTGCTGATTTAAGGCTGTATTTATTCTTGGTCCTTGGGGGCTGATGACAGATATTGAAGAGCAGGAGGCAGCTAAAGCTAAGATTAAAGGTGTTGGTGTGATTGGAACTTGGGAAGTGAAAAAAAGTTTCAGGGAGGCTGAGGGTCAGTGATTAGTTTGCATGCCCTAGTGCATTGGTAAAGAGAGGTTATTCTGTATTCACGTAAATAAAATGTTTGTGTCAAGTGTATTGTGCATGTAAATAGCAAGCAGGGCACGGGGTGTAAGTGCTGGGGATGTGCTATGCTTGTGACTGGTGCTGAGGCCGCACAAAAGGTCACTCACTGCTCTTAGGCATTAAGAGCCCGAACATTCACTGCCATCCTCCTTCCAAGTTAGTAAGAATTCCAGACTTCGGTGGTTGAAAATGTTGGGCATTTAATTTCGTTACACATATTACTCTTACAGATTAAAGGAATACTCCTAATTTTTAATTTTTAGATTCTACATCACAAGACCATGGACAAAGCAGGAAAGTTTCCAGGAAAAGGGTCTGTTCCAGTGACTCAGACAGCAATTCAAAGGTGGTTAAGAAGTCCTCAAAAGCCAAAACAGGTCTCCTCAGGACTCCTCGAAGACGTGCAACCTCTGCTGCCAGTAAGCTGAAGCTCACGAGTGATGTGGAAGATGTCAGTTTAGACAGCGCATGCACCAGAAGCAAAAGCGGAAGGCAGAAGCCCCTCCGTTCTGCATGTGCCCCAGCTAAGACGGCGGCGAGTGATTCCGAGGGAGACGTCAACTGTGAAGTGCCAAATGAGCAGTGTGCTTGCCGAGGGAGGCCACCCGCAGCCAGCTCCGAGGGCAGTGCGAAAAGCATTCATCCGTCTTTAAACGGAGACTCGGACTCTGAAGGGATGCCCAGTCCCGCACCCAAGAGCAGGCACACCAGGAGTCACAGAACAAATGTTGCACCTTCTAACACAAAGAATTCCTCGGTTGGGTCTTCAGAGGAAGAGTCAAAAAGCCATATTCCAGGGGGTGAGATGGGTCGAAAATGTTCTTCGGAATCAGCTTTGGTGCAGAAAGCTACTGCAGAGAATGCCTTTGAGGAGGACCTGAATTACGGGCTGCGCAGGTGGAACGGCCGGAGGCTCAGGACCTACGGGAAGGCCCCGTTCGGCAAGACCAAAGTGCTGCGGGAGGCGCCGGGGGCGGCCGAGGCGGAGGGGAAGCGGAAGAGGCCGCATCCTGAGCCCCAGCGCGGGCAGGCGGCTGAAGGCGGTGGCGCTTCCA
This sequence comes from Zalophus californianus, assembly GCF_009762305.2. Lineage (NCBI taxonomy): Eukaryota > Metazoa > Chordata > Mammalia > Carnivora > Otariidae > Zalophus > Zalophus californianus. The sequence continues at coordinate 209,590,136 of NC_045595.1, read as the reverse complement.
AGCTGGGGGCCGACTCCGGCCCCAAATCCGACTCCGAGTTGGCGTCTGGGACTGAATCAGATGTGGACTGTGCCGGTGACGCGAAAACCAAAAAGAGGAAAACGAGAGGAAAAGCAAAAGCGACAAGAAGAGGTAAAACTTGTGCCGCCGCCGCATCTCGAGGCGCGAGGCGGCGGAGGCAGAGCAAGCGGCCGAGGCTGAGTGCGGACGATAACGACTGGGAGGACTTGGACTATGCAAAGTCGAAGAGAGGCCTTCGACGTTCGAAAATAAAAACAAGGAATCAGGGCAGAAGGACCGTGAGGTACCACGATGGGGATGATGACAGAAGCTTAGAAAATGTGTTAGATTTTGATGATTGCACCTTATGACCTTGAGGGAACGCCAGTTCGTTGGAAGAGGAAATGGACTGGAATTTCTGGTGAAAGTTGGCTGTTGAAATTATTTTTGTCCTACAATTCAGGGAATATATTTATATTTTTCTATGAAAAGTTATGAATGTGACTAAATCATGACTGTTATTTTTATTTGCACTTGCTTGCCTTTGTAGCAGCGCTCAGCACAGGTGCCAAAATATGCTTCATTTTGGGGGCAGATCTACTTTGACAGTATTTAACTACCGATAGCAAGAATTTGAAATCTGTTCAACACTAGACATCCTGGTTATCGAAACCGATAAGCATTACTTTCATGGTAGCAAGTGTCATGCAGTTACTTTCTGAACGTGTCAAGAGGTGGTAGTTTCTAACCCCTGTCCTGTTGTAGTCAAACAATTTCACGTGGCCTATGTTTACAGATTCTTCATAAATATTATGTGCATACTGACATTACAATCATGGGAGGTGTAACCATGATTAGTAGGTGAGGTACCTACCACTTTTTTTTTTTCCCCCCTTTCCCTGGCTACTTGAGCAAAATGCATTATACCAGATTTGGTCATTTTCATTGAAATGGTTTCTTTCCAAATGCTGTTGGGTCTTTCCTCTCTTTTTCTTTATTTTTAAGGAAAATATCATCACTTTTATTTTATAAACTTGAATTTATAAAGTGCTGGTAAATTATTTTTTAAAATGTTTTGATTGTATATTTTAAACCTCTAAGGCCCCGACCGTAGTCCTAGCATTTTCTTTTAAATTGTGCACTAACAGAATGCTATATTATTTGTCTTTCCAAGATCTCCTGGTTTCTATGTAAGGGATTTAACCAAAATCTTGGTCTTCCATAGTCTTACTCTGTGAAATAGAGGAGTTTGTGTGCCTTAGATTTAGGAAAAGTGTGTTCTTTAATAGAGTGTACAGGGCCAAGGGAGTATTTAAATTATATGTAGTTTCCCCCCATTTCCATTGAGATTGTAGAGTTGAGTTTTGTTAAGAGTGCAATCGCAGATCTCATCTATATAGGAAAATAGTTAAACGTCATTCTCCATATCTTTGTTTTAGCTTACTGCTGCCATGTGCAATCCCAGGCATTCTTTGCAGGGGCAACTAAGTGTATCTTTACTAGTGACTTCTAGTTTAAATCTAAGAAACTGTCTTGTGTTGTGGGAAAATAATTTTGGAATCCATTTAAAGTGAAACTAATATCACATCATCGAATACATCAAATAAGTACACTTATTTTCAAGCCAAATATTTTTGCTTGATAGGTTGTGCTACTCCATACAGTGTAGGTGGCCATTCCTAGCTTGTTTGTGCCTGAAGATGGACTTGATTCAAATGGTTTACATATTTTGTAGCGAAGGAGTATGTTACAGTACTCCCACCTTTGTTATTTATTGGCCCTGTGTTTGGTTCCAGACAAAATTAACCCTTTGCTCCTGTGTATCCTGAAGGTGGCAGGTGTGGAAAAAACATCAGACTCTGGTGTCGGTGTTAGGGAATGTTCTTAAGTGTTGTTACTTTCCAGTTATCTGTCCCATTTGACATGGTAGAAGGTACTTTGTACTCTGATGTAAGGGGAAGGATATTTTTGGACATTACCAACTGAGATAGGTGGGCTAGACCTGCCCCTCCTTAGGTTGTTTAGAGAGCTTTCACCACTTTAGAACTATGAAGCTCTTTTTATCAAAGTTCATGTTTAGTATCTGGTAGAGAAAGCAATTCAGGAGAATTGTCCTTGACTATTGACCTGAAAACATTAATGGGATGTTCTTTACTTTCCTTGTTTTAAGCAGTGGTGATAGATGTCCTATCCATTAATTTATTTAAACTCTTCTAAAGCTTCTCTGTTTTATATCTATTCTCAGGGTTATAACTCCATGTTTACCATCATCTGCAAAAAGGTACCAAAAAAATCCATAAATACAAATACAGAATACGTTCATAAATACATAAATTCTTTTGGTAATGTGAGACTTTGATCATTTAGGCTTCATCAGTAGAACTGTTATCTTTTGGACTGAATTAACTGATCATAGATTGGCTGGTCAACCAATTACTAATTTCTCTTTTTGTCCAAAATTGTTAGGCCTTTATGTATAGAAAGCAGTATTTTGGTTTCACCTGGGGAAAAAAAAAAAAAAGAATTTGGCCTCATGACTTGGAAGGCGTGGTTGACAATGGTAGCTTCTCAAGTTCTGAAGTAAAACTAAGGGATTGTAGTGAGAATCATTTTTATGGGTTTTTTTGGTCATGGTGCTATTCCTAAGGTTAACTTTGAATATGTGACACACACTCCTAAGTACTTTAAGGAAAATTAATAAATAATTAATAGTTCAAAATGTTTACATTGAGCACTAGAACATGTTTGACTTTTTTTCTACTTCTCTTTATGCGAAATGCGCAGGGATTTAATGCACGATGTACTTTAATGTGTTTGGGATCAGTTTGTATTTACTTGTGAAAAAAGACAAAAGCTTGCAGATTGAATGTGAACTGATCCAGAAGTAAGTGCTATAGCTTTTCATTGCACTTGAAGTCACTTAATGGTGTATATGAACAACAAAAACTGCTGTGGTTGTGTATGTCCAAAGTCCAATGATTTTACTCATTTATGGTTGAAAAAAAAGGGCTGAGGTATTTAGATTTGAGTTTTGATTCCTTTGCAAGACTATTAAGAAAAAAGATGTCAAACATTTAAGAAATAGATGAGGTTTAAAAACTTTTTTTTTGTCATATCAGACTTACTTTAAAAGGGTATACTGACAATGTGTAGTAACTTCTGAATAAAAGGGAAAGTGTATCCCATTTTCAGATAATTTTTAGGGCGGTCATTCTCCCTTTTTTATTTCAGGGGAAAATGTCTGATTAAATCGTTTCTCAATTTAGTAATTATTTGGAAATAACGATAAAGCATTTACTCACAGCTTCTAAGTTACAACACAGAAGTTTCTTCTAAGTAGTAGAGTTGTACCTAAAAAGCAAATTAATTTTATAATACGAAAATGGGGAGAAAGAACTTATGTTTGGGGAAAAGGCACTTCAAAACCTAGAATTGCAAATGAAAAAGGAGGTATGAAACAAGCCAATAAAAATGCCATCTTGAAGGTATTACCGTCCAAAAATAAGAATAAGACTTGCCACGAAATCTTCACACTCCATTGGTTGCTGACATCTTAGGTAACAGTTCTTAGACCAGCCTTGGGTTCATACTACATTCCCTCCCCCTCTTCTAGCCTTTTTTTCTTTAGAATAATCAGAAGACAGTTTATTGATTTCAGTGTATCATTTTAAAAACTACATGGAAAAGGACTTCAATCTCTCGTCAGTGCACATTGAATTTGATTGTGCCCCCTGAAAAAAAAGAGAGGTTGTGTATCAGAATGCAAGAACATTGTTCAAGGTGCTGACAGTAATGTTTTCCTTTCTACTCAGTTGTATTGGTTTTTTTGAGTAACTTTTAAATGGCTAGAACAGGTCTGTTTGACTTGCCCTTTATAGCTGAAATACCAGCTCCGTCCTTTTCATCCATGTTAAGTCAGCATGTTTCCTTTATTCGGCATCTCGGAGTTGTCCACAAACACTTCAGTGTCTTACGTTGTATGGAAATTGTAGTTGAGTTATTTTCTGGTGTGATGTAGTGCGACACAGCACCCTCACTGCGGGAGAATTCTCCGTTATTATGTAAGTCCATCTCTCAACTTCTGCTGTGGATAACAGGATGTAATAAAGCAGAAACTGTAAGAAACTTGCAACGTCACTGTTTAAAGACTGTCTGATTCTAGTATTTGGGAACAAAGACCAAACCAAGTAAAATTTGTCAACGCTAGGGAGAAAATGGAACACTGGGAAAAATCTAGTCCAACAACTAGATTAGCAAGTGCTAATACCACTTGGTAGCTCAAAAGTTGTGAATTAATGGAGAGGATTAAAGTGTAAAGACAATAATGGTGAGGGCTGTGTTGTCTTTTCTCACTTTTTAATTAAGATTTTTGTAGCTATTTTCTTAAATTATAGATGTTGCTGAATGGTACGTGGGAATTCTCAAAGTTGGAGAGATTTTTACTAGTCACTAATAATCTGCCAAGCTGGTTCCTTAATACATTGTGAATTTGGTGGAAAAATATCAAGACTTTTACTTGGTGTCTCCTTAAGGATTGCTTGTATGGATCTGATGTAGGGAGGTTGGATGGGGACAATTACAACATTGGGGTCTTACAGATCTGCAGGCTCTGTCTTTGGTAGCATGTAAGTAACTATAGCGTATCTATTTGTCACGACTGAGCGTTTCGTTGAATTATCAGTGTTTGAGCATATTTTCTGGTCATGCTTTAGTTTTTAAGGTAAGTTTTGTCATTTATTAAAACCTTTAATGGAATTTGAACTCCTAAAGAGGCATTCTGACTGACCTAACTGAAATGAGATGACCAGTTACAGTTTGCATGGATTGGAGCAGCCAGCCTGGCCTACAGGAATATTATTTAGAAGTTATTACCTTTTTTGATCTGTGGTTAAATGTTAAAACAATCCTTCATTTTTAATATATTGAAGGTAATTTTCTAGGTGTTGATCCATACTTAGTCCTCAGACTGGATGCACACATTCAGTTCACCTGTGAAATTCTAACCATTTCACTGGAGCCGGACAAAAAGGCAAATCTTTAATTTTCCACTCCCACACAAGATCTCTCAAACTTTTCTAAATTAACTCATTACCACATCTCACGACTCTCAGTTGTCATGTAGGAACCAGTTTTAATTTACTTTTTTAAGTCAATTACTAACTAAAATAGAGTATGATAAATTTAATGTTATCCTAACATTTTTTTTTTTTTAAACTGCTTCAAGCCTTCTAGCTGATTAATTCTGTAAGGTCTGCAATAGGCAGTCGATTTCCCTTGCAACTCATTTTTACTCTTAAACAGCTCATTTTTCTCTCTCAAACCACTGTCCATTTGTGATTTCTTTCTCATGCAGGCGGAATGCAGGGCCACACCCTGTCGTGTGGGCTGAAGGGAGTTGAAAGATGGGCCCGAGAGGGGGTTGTCCTTGGATTGTCTGTGCCCTGCTGCTTTTCATTAGGGAAGTAATAAAGTAGATTGAAAACCAGGGTTGATTTCTGATACCTTACCCTGCCCAACAGTTTAAAATGCTCTGAGATCTCTCTCAAGAAGTTCATTAAACCCAGAAATCAATATTGCACTGTATGTTAACAAAAATTTAAATTTAAAAAGTTCAGTAAACAGATACAGGATCCCTGAATTCATACTTCATAGAGCTTTTATCAGATTTTTAGAAAAAAATACTGTAGTAGTCATCACAAGTCTTTGAGAATCATGACTTACCAATTAAACTGTTTTCTGGGGATGAGAGAAAGCCTTAGAGTGATGAGCTCCATTAGCTGTCAAAGCCAAACAGGATTCTGTGGTGCCGTCACAGTGTGTTGAAGACTTTAAATAGAGGAACTTAAGTTCATCTGTTCAACAATAAAAGTGACCATGCTAGTGAAGAACAGCTCTTGATTCTGGAGTTATTTCTGACAATCTCCAGACCTGAGGTGGCCATACTGTAGAAGCTCACTTCTCAGTGTTAACCAACTCCCCCAGAAAACAGAAAGGTGTTCAGCTCGGGGAGTTACAGAAAACACAGACTTTCTGGTGTATGGGATCTTTTTGGAAACTTGTGCTTTGGGAGGAATGAATATCAGTGATAAATGATGTTTTGTTTCCTGAGTTTTGATCATTTTGTTGCTTCTCAGTGAAGGGCAGACAAGAAAGAAGGCATCTCTCCTAGCTCTGATGAAAGCCTTGCTCGAGAGAGGTTACTGTGATTTGCAACTGAAAGGTTTCCCCTCTTTGGATTTACCACCAGCCACAGCAACCAATAATGTCAGTACTTCAGAAGTATGTGAAATAGGCTAGTACATTTTCATTCTGATTCAGACATGCTTCCATCTTTTTCCATTCTCAGATTTGTTTTTCATACTCCACAAGTAAAGTGCTGATGAGATTGAAAATTTTCATGCTTCTATGGCAATGATGTGAAGTTTATTTTGGATCTAGGAAAACAGTTTTGTATTAAGTATTATAATTGGAATATGATTAGTCCTTAAAGTAGAGAAACTAGAGATAATTGCTTTGAATCAAAACTGTAATGTCTACATCCAAGTTCCTTCTATTCAACACAGACCATCTTAAAGCACACAGTGATACAATTTAAAGTGGCCATCTCGCTGAACTGTGATGGGGGTACTGCTGCAGATGTGAAGTTCTACTCTAGGAACGAGGTTTTTGCCATATCCAAATAGGAGAGCAGTGATGCCTCAAGCTGGCATTGACTGCTCCAAATCACCTGACTGACCAAGACCATCTGGGGCAGGAGGACTTGGGGGATGGTACTGACCTGTTAGTATTCAGTGACGCTATCACAAATGTATTGTTAGAGCAGTGTCCTCCAAAAGTTTTCAGCTTGTACCCCAACATACAAATTGGACTTGATCCTGTATATATTTCTAAAAACTGTTTGTAGTTTTCTCAAGGAGAATAAAGCACTTTATAATTTACCAAGTTCTCAGTAATAAAATTAACACTGACTTACATGTATGCATTATTATTTTAATTTCCCACACTCTTCTGTCTTCCTGAGTGCTTGCATCTTTATTCTGTGACGTTCCCGTTGTAGGCCTAAGACTATAGAGTTACAGCTTCATCAAGTTGGAGTGGCTGTACGCAGTAGAACTGACTCCGTTATCCACCCCCAACAGTTACATATTTGAAGTGCAGATTTTCTTAAAGTACTTTTTAAAAAGCCTACTTAGAGTTTCTTTTGTAGAATCTTGTTTCCCCTTATTTTGGATTACAAATAAGCATTTATTAAAATGAGCTTGTATTTACTGGGCTCCTAAATTTCATCCGTATATCAAAAAGGAATTAGTTGCTGCCACTTAAGTCCTTTTGTGCCACAGAAGTGTTTAGTCGTGCTAGGTTTTTATCTGTACTATCAACTGATTATGTTGTTGGGATTGAACTGGTTATCTACTTTTAGTGTGGTTTCAACATGCAAATGGAAGTAGTTGAGCGATGCTGGTTGTCTTCATCCTGCGTAGGCCAGATTTCACCTTAATTTTGTTATATATTTACAAGAACGTTTGTTGTAGCCTATTCACATTCTAGTATTTGCCTAACATTGATTTAATGTGCTGAAGATTCACTTTGGATCTAGGATTGCTTTGCAGACACATTAGTTGGTAATTTTAAACATTCCTGAGAAAAGGCCCTTCTGAAAACACTGTAGGCCACGCGCTTTCTCATGGTCTCTGCTGCTTGTGGGAGTGACCGCACAGAGCCCGGCCAGGCAGGGGAGGCTGTGCTGCCCAGCAGTCCGTGATGATGAACTTAGCCGTTGAAAATGCCATTTTTGCAATGCCTGGGGACTTAACACTGAACAAACCATGTTACCTTTAGAAATAGAATTTCACTGGAAAAGTATACAAGTCACGTAATTGGCAAAAGGGACTGATGCATTTTGGGGGAGTTGCTTTTAGTACAGTAGTTCTAACCTCTTCTGGGAGAACTCTAACAGGTCTCGGAGAAAGCACAAGCACATCTATGAAGTGAGTTTCACAGACTGAGGGTAAAATCTGAAGGGCTTTCATTTTGAGAGCAGAAGACTTTTCCTCAGTTCTCATTCTATTAATGAACCTGTCAATCAACAGAACCCCATTTTCACCTGTGGTCATTTGTGCTTGGTGGCAGAAGGGCAAACCTCTCCGTTCCTAAAGGAAGAACTAGGAAGGTTGGGTGGTTGGGAGTTTCACTGCAATAAAATAATAGCATTACTTGAGAGCTGACAAAAATGAGTCCTTATTTTCTCATCCTTAGTGGTGAAAGGGATAGAGTGGGAGAGAGAGTCCAGATGGGGAGTGTGAGTATTTCAGTGGTCTCTAGCCTGTTCTTACCAACTGCTGAATGCACACGAGGTGGGGTCCCACAAACTCACCCTCCAGCAAGGCTTGTGTACCTTTAAAAGTTTTAGATAGCTTGACTTAATGGCTGCAAGGCTAGATTGCCAACAGGTAAGTCCTAACTTTAGCGGCAGAAGTTCAGGTGCATTTTTATCAAGAAATAACAGGTTTTGCCTGCTATCTCAAAGTAGGGCGTTCCTGTGAAACTTTTCATAAGCCCAAATGGGATAAAGCAAAGACGCAACTACCATTAATATATATGGAAAAAATTGAGGGCATTTGCAGACTCTGAAAAATCATCTCTCAGGCTTCTCTGATACCTTAGGACCTGTCTTACTAATGGATGCATAAAAATCAGTGTAGATCAAGCCCAGAAGCTCAGACAGTTCAAGAACTCTGGCAGCAGAGGGAGGAGCTTGGTGGGCTGCCCTTGAGGCTCAAGGTGTGTGCTGCCTCTGTAGAGGCTCTCGGCGAGACCAACACCAAGCACTATTTGCGCTTTTTGCCCCCCACCCCGCCTTTTTTTTTTTTTTTTTTTTAAGATTTTATTATTTGAGGAAGCCCAAGCAGGGGGAGCGGCAGGCAGAGGGAGAGGGAGAAGCACTTGCCTCGTGGAGCAGGGAGCCCGATGCGGGACTTGATCCCAGGACGCTGGGATCATGACCTGAGCCGAAGGCAGACGCTTAACCAACTGAGCCACCCTGGTGCTTCTTCTTCTTTTTTTTTTTTTTAAATAAATGTGAAATCCTCTTCTATTTCAGTTAGCAAAACCAGGTAGATCTTTTGTAAAAGCGAAGTGACGTTATGTGAACTTTCAAAAAGCCTAGGAGTGCATTAATTAATCCTGTATTTGAAATTTGAAAATCTGGCTTTGAGACATTGGCAGAATAAAACTGACTTGAGCCCACCTAAGCTGGTAAACGTGGAGGAGTGGGCACAGCATCATGGGGCTCCTCAGCACAACTGGGATGATCTCAGGCCACACTTGGAAGATTGCCTCTCCAGAGTACTTCCAGTCCTGCTCGGTGGATCCCTCCACAGTTCCTAGCTCTCAGCTACAATAACGCTCCTCAAAGGAAGCTTTCCTTGCCCTGCGACTGTGTTCTTACGGCCCCCCTGCACCTCTTCATTCTTAACAGCACCTAGAGTTAACATGTATAGAATTAGTTTGTTTTAGATTCTTTGTCCTGATCCTCTGGATGCCCGGCCTATATACCTAGCTCAGAAAATTGTTATTCAAATGATAACGAAACCAGGATTTAATAATTCCAGTTATGTAAAAATGCTCAAATATTTGAAAAATGGATCTAGGATTAAAACCATATTTTAGTTAGACAAAATGAATAGGCAGTTCCTTCTTCTCTACTGGTTCTTGTTTGTTTTGACTAAAGGTGTTGGAATTCAAACTCCCAGGACCTTCTTGAGGCAGAGCTGATGCCGCGTCCACAGAGTCACGATGGCACTGCCTTCTCTTGGAGGTTCTAGGAACATTATTTCAGAACTCCTATTGAATATCCTAAAGTAGTTCAACCGAGAATATCTGAAATGATACCAAGAATTTAGTGCTTTATGATGCTGAAGATACATTCTCACAAGTCTGGTCCTGTGCTAAGTGGCAGTTGTCCTTGCAGATTAGAAAGTATGCCAGGTGGCATACTGCTCAAGACTTCCTTTTGTTGATAAGGAAATGGGAGGTTCTATCAAGGTCAAGAACATGTAGTATCCCTGATGAGAATCGCTTGAGTTTTTTACTTACTTAGCCATGTGAATAACTTTTTTAAGTTTATTGTTTAGGAATGTGTTACTGAGGAATTGTAAGTAGTAGTAAAATCCTGTGTTACAAGGTTTTTGCATTTACATGAACTTTCACTCGTTTTTCAGAATCTGTTCCTAGAGACAGAGAACCCAGTACAAAAATGAGAACATGTATGCATAATCAGAAGGCTGCAGTGCAAATGCCTAGTGAAACTCTGAAAGCAAACATGGTGCCTGAGAAAGTTCTCTGCAGATGTGCTGCTGCGTCTGCAAATAAAATAAAAATAATGAGTAATCTCAAGGAAACGATTTCAGGACCAGAAAATGTCTGGATTAGGAAGAGCAGCAGAAAGCTGCCGCATCGAAATGCTTCTGATGTGGCTAAGAAAAAATGACTGAGTGTTTATAAAGAGGATGATACCACCATAAATTCTGACAGTGAAAAAGAGCTAGAAGGTATTAATAGCAAAACACTTTCTTTCAGGCGGTTCAGATCCTGGAAGGCAAAAGCACAATAGTGACTATGGGAATGTATAAGTGGGATCAGGGGCCACAAGTAAACCGGCAGTTGCATTCTGCTCCGAGCTCTAAAGTTAATCCCTTGTTGGCACCTTTTTGGGGATTTTTCTAAAAGCCATAATCCAGCGGGTCACAGTGGGAGGAAGCCTTCCTTCCAGTGAGCCCTGGTATAGACACCCACTACTGAGAGGTGGAGGGAGGAGACAAGTGGCCTGTCCTAAGATTGTTCCTTTTCAGAAAGGAAGAGCCTTCAGGAAATCTCTTGATTCCTTAGAGGAAAAAAATAATGGGAAGTGTACAGGGTCTGTAGCAAAAACTTTAAGGACTGAAAAAAAAAAAGTCAAAATTGCAACCTGATGCTAATTTTAAGGGTTCAGACCAGCACGGCTACGGTGTGTCATTACTGCAGTAAGAGGGGAAAAAAAGTAGGCACATTTCAAGAGAAGTGCCACTGAGCCCATTTGCCTTTTGAGCTAGAATTTGCAACCTCAAAAGTCAAAAACAACTTAAACTAGAAGGACCTGGGGATTCAATGATGGGGATGTTGATAATCGAGTTCTGAAACAGAGTGTGGGAAACAGGCGATTAGGGAAAATCCATTAATGTCTTATTGTTTATAATACTGGAATTCATACTGAATGGTGACCACTTGATATGACTAATTCAGGGAATATATATTTTTCTATGAAGGCTATGAATGTGACTATCACAACTCCTTTTCCTCATTTTTACTTGCACATAACAGCATTTACAGAGATGCCAAAATGTGCCTCATTATGGGGCAAGGTCTTAGTTTTAACCAGTTAGAAGATAAAAGGTATAGATGAAGATCAAAACAGTCATATTTTTGGATGATACAGTGACATTCTCTTATGTTTCTCTACAACACCTTAAAAATTAGTGCTTTATGTACACTTCGAGCAAATTAATTACAATCTCATCACAACAAACTTTAACGACAGCATGTGTGGGCTCTTCCATTGTGGCCTTTGCTAGGATTAGAAAATCTGATCTCGATACTAATAGAATTCTTTGCAGTGAGGTTTAATTTGTTAACAGGTATTTGTTGAAATTAAGATCACCAGATTAAATGAATGCACTGTTGAATCTTTTTGACATAGTGACATGCTATTGGAAAAATGAATTGTTAGAAGCAAATTGTTTTCCCATTTAAAAATATCTGTGAAGACCCCTTCAGGTGGCTCAGTCGGTTGGGTGTCTGCCTTCGGCTCGGGTCATGATCCCAGGGTCCTAGGACTGAGCCCCACATCGGGCTCCCTGCTCAGCGGGGAGCCTGCTTCTCCCTCTCCTGCTCTCCCTGCTCTCTCTGTCAAATAAATAAATAGTAAAAAAAATCTTTAAAAAATATCTGAATATTAATATATGATTTGCATGTGTAAATCTGAAAAAGTAAAATACAGAAAACTAAGTGTTTCTATTCCTTTTTCATTAAAAGACTAATGTAATGCATATATTTTGGTTATACAGATAGACCCAAGTGTCTAGATTACTTGAGAAGTTTGTTTGTGGTTGCATGTCTGCTTAAAAAAAAAGGCTTTTTGTCATTTTTTTTTTTCCTTAGCATAAGCCAGAATATTTCTAACCTACAGAGTCTGTGTCCTTTACTCTGTTTATAGTATACTTTCATCTGAAATACTGATACCAGTATCTTGTTACTAGTACAGGTGAGAAAAGGAAGAATTCCTAATAAACTGCTAATATTTTTAGGCGCATGGGGGTTTGATTTTTGATTGCTAATGGAATGTTTAAACCTATTTCCACTCCCATATTTACCCTTAATTTTATAGAAATTTCTCATTGGGGCTGTTATATTCTCAACAAATACCATAAAATGAAAATATTTAAGTCTCAGTTAAGACTCTTTTATGCAAAATTTCTTGTCAATTTCAATGTAATCAAAGAACTTGTTCTGAATTTAGGTTCAGTGATGGTGTTAATTTCCGTCAGTACTTGAGGAGGTGTCACCAGCCTTCTTTCATAACGGAATCTCTGCTGGTTTAGTATTTAAATTGAACATCTATTTGCCTTTTTTTGAAGTGCTTGGCCTAAATTTATTGTAACTGCATGAAATAAGCATTTGTTTAAAACTTAACATTATTGTAAAACTCTCTGAAATGTACGCAGAATTTAAATCACGGGCCAAATGTATTATCATTACCCTACTCATAATTTTAATCAACTTTCTAGAAATGATTTCTTCATAATGTAATTGTGAAATCAAATCGTGGTAAATTTTATGGTAAAAATGACAAGTTACTTTATTCGACAAAAGGACTAAGACAAAGTGATAGCCAAACATCCTTTTTATTCTGCAGTTCAGTCATTCTGTAAGACAACCCAGGAGTATCAGTGTAGCATAAAAATATCACAGTTGGTAATCTTGCTAACTACTGGCCAAGTTTCCCAAGCTCTCACTGCACGGCAATTTGGTCATACTGTTTATACTTAAATGTTCAAATTTTGCTTCAAAACCCAAATTTTCATTTTGCAGTAATATGTGAAACTGCGAAAACGGACTTAATGTACATGCTTCTGTTGATACTTCTCCACAGCTTAAAGTATTTGTAGCAGCTTTCTGAGATTCTTTTTAATACCTCAAGAGGTTCTGCCTGACCCCAAGGTAGCACCTTGTAGGTATTCATCGGCAGTGTTCCAAAATGTAAGCAGTGTCCTCTATTTTCAGTACGAGTAAACGTAGGTGAGCGGATTTTGACGTTTCACGGCAATACCGGACATCGCCCTTTAACCTGGCACCGCTCTCCCTCCCGTCTGCTCCCAGGGCTCCGCGAACTCGGTCTTCCAGCGCGTTCTAACGAAGAGAACCGATTCGGGAACACGTGCATACTTGCTTAGTAATGAAAGGCTATTTAAGGCGAGAATAAATTTTGTATGGGAAACGGCCACGTTTTAAAAAAGAAGTAACTATTTTTGCATTCTCATAAACTCTTTCAGATCGGCTTGACAGTCATCAGCTTTTGAAATGTGAATTCTTATGGCCAGAGTAAAAGTCGCATTTATACCACCACGAAGCGCTGTGTTTCTTCCCGCCCTCCGCCCGCAGCACGGGCCCCCTCCCGCCCCGCCCCGCCGGAGAAGGGGAACGGATGCCGGGTGAAGGAAGGCAGGGGAGCGGGGCTGGTTTCTCCCGGGAGCCGGCAGCCGAGCGCCGCTCCTCTCCTCCGTGCGTCCCCGGCCGGGACGGGACGCTCCGGACCCCGCCCCGCGATTGCCTCTCTAGCCCGCCGTCATCCGACCTCTCGGTGTCCCCGCGGGCTCAGGCTCCGGGACAAGACGCTCGGGATTGGCGCGGCCGCAGGGGCCCGGGGCGCGTGCGCGGGGGCGTGGCGTGAGGGCGGTGCTTAGGGGCGCGGGGGCGGTGCAGGGGGCGTGGCGGTGCGCGGCTGAGGGCGGGGCGCGCATGCGCCGTGCTGGGGCGCCGCTGTCCGGCCGGGACGGGGGCGGGGATACCATGGCGGCCACGTTCTTCGGTGAGGTGGTGAAGGCCCCGTGCCGGGCAGGGACGGAGGACCAGGAGGAGGAGGAAGAGGGGAGGAGGGAGACGGCCGAGGACAGGGAGGTCCGGCGGCAGCTGGCTCGGAAGAGGTGAGGTCCGGTCGGCGGGGGCGGGCTGGCGCTGGCCTGCTGCGGCCTCGGTGGCGAGGGTGCCGCCAGGGCTTCCTTTGCGGGGACTTGGGGGCCGTCCTGCGCACTCATAACGGATTCTCTGGCGGGCCTCGTGTGCCTGCGTCGTGGGCGTAAGACCGCTCTCTTAAAGCCCCTTTATCCTCCGCCCCGCTCTTCCGTTAGCCTCGGTGTCGGTCGCAGGTGGATAATGCGTCTCTTTAAAAAGAGATTGGAGAAAATAGTAAAACGACCCCTCACCCGTACCCAGTAAATTCAGCAGGTGTGACGATTTCGCCGCATGTATTTTATCCGCCACCACGTCTGAGTCCGAGTGACCGCGGCCTTTCACCGCTCCATGTTTCAGAATGCACCTCAAACGGTGTAGGCATTTTCTTGTGTATGCTATTATCGTGCTAACAAAATTAACGATTTTTGATACCATTTAGTAGCCAGGCATGTCCAGACTTATTCAGGAGTCTCAAACATGAGGTTTGTGTAAATCAGAGTCCTTTCGACTTCCTGACTCTAGAGCTGCCTGTCATTTAGAGCAGCCCCTTCTCACCCCTGCTGAGATTCGTTGTTCTCTAGGGTGTCCCAAACCCTTAAATCTGTCTGGTTTAACCTGTGTGTCCCAAACCCTTAAATCTGTCTGGTTTAACCTGTGTCTCCCTTACCAGCATTCTCTAGATGGACGTTCCTTTTGGAGGCGTGGTCAGATGCAAGTTCAGTATTTTGCTGGCAGGAAGGTGGTACCTGCCATTTCTTACCGCACACTGTACCCATTTGTGACACTTTGGGGGATGCTAAGATTGGTCAGTGGGTCAGGTGGGCAGCTTGGTCTCCGTTGTGGAGTTCTCCAGGAATTTCGCATTGGATGGTTTTATCTGTTAGTTATTGTTGCCTGAATCTGTTGTTTCCTTTAGATGATAATTACATTCTTTATGAAATTAAAGCCTGCATATTGCTTATTACAAAATCATGCCTCTAGTATCCTTTTTCTCATAATACGGGACTAATTATACTTAAGTTGCTTTAGTTTTGTCTTTTGTTTCTTGTGTTAGGGAGGTGCGGCTCTTCCGAAGACAGACAAAAACATCTTTGGAAGTTTCTCTGCTGGAAAAATATCCTTGCTCCAAATTCATAATTGCTATAGGAAATAATGCAGTAGGTGAGTAGAAATGTGTTAGATTGAAAGAACAAAATCTGAGGGAGGTGGGTGGGGGGATGGGGTAACTGGGTGATGGGCATTAAGGAGGGCACGTGATGTACTGAGCACTGGGTGTTCTATGGAACTGATGAATCACTGAACTCTACCTCTGAAACTAATAATACACTATATGTTAATTAATTGAATTTAAATAAAAAATTTTAAAAGAAAAAAACCAAAATCTCTTGTTACTTATTTCTTTCCCTCATACTTCAAATGTTTGTTACTTTTTTAGAAAAAGTCATAGCAGAGTAAATTTGTATCTGAGTAAAATCTGTGCTTGCTCATGTGATAACCATCTTTTTGATAAACTTTAAAAAAATAAGATTTAAAGGAAGTGTGCTTCGGTTCAGGAACTTGTAAATTCCAGGAACTGGGTTTATAGTGTGTTCAGGTATCCACATTTCCTCAGACTCCTGGGCCTGTTTGGACCAGACTTGGTGGAACAGAGGTGGCATGTGTACATGGCCAGTGGTTCTTAAATGTTTTTGAATTAACAGCCTCCTTTGAGAACAGGATGAGAGCTCTAAAAATAATAGTGATGGTCGCTAACATTTTTGAGCACTCACGTTTGAAGGTCTGTACATATATGACTCCATTTGATAGGTTAACGTGAGAACAGCACAGAGTTCAGCTAGGACAGCGTACACGAGCAGGTACACAAACCTGTGTGATTTTAGCTGGTGCACAGGCTCTGGGGGCGAGCATTTGGGATCTCCAGTGAAGCCGATCCCTTGCCCTATCAGGTAGCCCTTGCTTGCAGGACATAGTAAGTACATGGTAAATAACTGTTGACTCATTTATATAAAGTTCTCCTGGCCTATAATTTTCCCGCAAGTGTTGCCTTGTGAGAGTGCAGTAAAGCCCGGCAGTAAACCTGGGTTCTCAGTTCCTGCCTCGATACCAACTATACTTAGGCCATGGCCTTTAACTTCTTGAGGCCTCAGTTTCCTTTTCTGCAAAATTTAGGGATAAGGTCAGCGGTCTTATTGGCTCTTGTAGTTCTCAAATTCTAGAATAACTTGAAATCATTTTTGATTGTAGAAAATGCAGCTTGCAGAACCAGGCACTAACTGATGTGAATTGTTTTTCACAGCGTTTTTGTCGTCATTTGTTATGAATTCAGGAGTCTGGGAAGAAGTTGGCTGTGCTAAACTCTGGAATGAATGGTGTAGAACAACGGACAAAACACATCTGTCCCCTGCAGAGGCCTTTTGTGTGTTTTATCATCTGAAATCGAGTCCCTCGGTACGTGGGACTTGGATGCTTCAGAGAGAGCTGTTTAGGCATCATTCATTTAGTGTTCGTGTGAATTTCATGTTCCTTTATATCTACTTTTGGGCTGACGAATTGTGCCTGCAGACAGTGCTGTTATTTATATAAATATTAGTGTGGCATACACAGTGTGTTGATAAAGTTCTAGGAAATTCTGAAATAACTTTGTTAGAAAAAAGCCATACACAGTAGACATTCACACCTTGCTCTCATTCAAAAAATTATTTCAGCTGGTAACTCTCAATGTGCAAAAATGTGTTCACTCTGTGAAAGCAGGGAGTTCTCCTTTGTGGCAGGATACCCAGGATTTAACAAATGCTAGTATGTGCTAGAAACTCAGGTAATGTTTGTTGAACAAATGAATGCTTTATGCATTCTGAGCATAATTCTCTTGACCTTGAGCTTTTACCCTAACCTGATTTGTTACGTCCTGAAAGTCATTCTGTAGCTGATGTGCAGTGATTCCTTGTGTCCTGTTTGTTCGAATCCTAATCTTGGGTCCATTCCGAGAACACAGCATAGTGGGCAAGTTGAGGGTCAGGAAGATAAGGTGGCCAGGCAGGTGCTGTGTCTCTGCACCTGCTTGTCTGACAGTAGCATTCTCTAGCTGCTGAGCTCTTGAACATGGGCCAGTGCAGGGGTTCAAGCAATGGAAGAAGCCACTAAGTCCCTAATATTATAATGGGGCTTATTTCAAAAGGTAAGGACCAAATGTTAGCCTTGTAAACTGTAAAGTTTGATTTTTTTAATACTTCTAGTTTTTTTTTAACATGTAATCCAAAGTTATTTAAGTTTGCATAAGGATTTTTATGCACATCCAGCATTTATAGGAGATAATGAAACTAATCATGTTTTTGATCTGATCTTTAGTTGGAAAGATTGTACTTTAGAATAGATTGTGAAGGTTCAGTAGGAGAAATTTCTGTCACCTCTTCTAGTCGTACCACTTCTTAGTTAGATATCTCTTGATGATGCACAACTTACGTGTGTAGTTAATTACATGTCCTGTCTTTTTCTTGTTCTTCATCCCCATGTACCTTTTTTCTCTTCTGTGCCTCCTTTGGTTAATTAAGTGTTAGCATTTCTGGCAATGTTTTAATAGAAGACATTGTTGAGTTCTGTGGATAATACCACTCCATGAGCATTAATAATCAGGAATCCAACCTTTTATGGCATCGTGGCATTACAAATTATTTCACTTTGAGCATATGGGTTGGAACTTGGTTTCTAAAATACTACCGTCTTCAGAGGCATCAGTACCGTTTCACAGTGCCATTTGGGCTGAGATGCTGTCCAGCTGACATTCCCTCTGCTAGCACCTAGAGTTTGTATAATGCTTATGTTTTATAGTGTTTACATTTATTTTGCGTTTGATCTTCCTGGTGTGTGACCTCCAGGAGGGCAGCAGGTCTGGTGTCATTCCTGTGTCATAAAGAAGATTCTGGTAGCATTTACTGGTAGTAGATTCAGTGTCTCCTGTGCAAACTCTTGTGGTCACTCCATTAACGTGTACTTCATTCTTATGTTAACTGCCAGTAGTGGTTTGATTCTTAAGTTTTAAAGATAAATAAATAAGCCAATAGCAAATTCAGAAAACAGGTGTTACCTAAAGGTTATATTAGGATTCGCATGATGCGTATATGGGGGTAGTTCAGAGTGTGTGTAAAATTCCTTTGACCTGACAAAAAACTTGGAATGGGATTTTCCAGGTCCTCCTCTGTCAGTGCAGTTGCTATGTTGCTGAAGATCAGCAGTATCAGTGGCTGGAAAAGGTAAGAGAAATGAAGACTGGTGAGCTCCTTTTTTTAAGGGTTCCATGTCTTAACACTTGAGCCTACACAGCCAAATACCGAAGCAGGGAAGTATTTGGTTTTTTTTTTTTCTTTTTAAATTATTTGCTTATTTATTTGAGAGAGAGAGCACAGAGGGAGAGTGAGAGGGAGAAGCAGACTTCCCGCTGAGTGGAGAGCCCAACGCAGGGCTCAGTCCCAGGACCCTGAGATCATGACCTGAGCTGAAGGCAGATGCTTAACTGACTGAGCCACCCAGGTGCCCCTGTTTTTTTCTTAAAAATATCCTAGGAATTTGTTACAGAATATAAAGAATAAAATAACTCATTTAACAAATGTGCTGAAGATTATAGGTCATAGAAGCATAAAACAGTTGGATTCTTCCCGGCTGCTGTATTGTTATGTTTGAACGAAAAACAAGCTACTCGCATGAAACAGAACAGGGTCATGGCCACAGGTGCAAAATGACAGTGCTGATCATGCAGGCTGGTGATGGCTTGGGGTTGCGAGGCAGGAAACAGGTGCGAGCTGCATTCAGGGGGTTGGCACTTGGCTGCTACTTGCTCCAGATTCCAAAATATTATGGCCATTTGTCTTAGAATTAGGATGGCTTAATTGAGGCTTCATTTTGTCGGAAAATTGTGCATGTTATGTGCCCAATAAAACATAGTTTTCAGTGAAGAATTTAGGAATTTTAGAGAATAATCATAATTTTGGCAGTTGCATATTATTTTTTTAAGATTTTTTAAGCAACTGCCTTTGGCTCAGGTCATGATCCTGGAGTCCCAGGATCGAGTCCCGCATCGAGCTCCCTGCTCAGCAGGGAGTCTGCTTCTCCCTCTGACCTTCTTCCCTCTCATGGTCTCTCTCTACCATTCTCTCTCTCTCAATAAATAAATAAAAATCTTTAAAAAAAAATTAAAAGAAAGATTTTTTGTTTATTCATTTGAGAGAGAGACGGAGAGCATGAGCGGGGGGGAGGCAGAGGGAGAAGCAGACTCCCTGAGGAGCCGGGAGTCCGACGTGGGGCTTGATCCCAGGACCTGGAGATCACAGCCTGAGCTGAAGTCAGGCAAAGGCAGACGCTTAACCATCTGAGCCACCCAGGCGCCCCAGTTGCATATTATTTTTAAATGAAGTAGGTCTCAAATATATATCTTAGCAACATTTGAGCTTAAATCTTAGGTATATTTTTGTTTAGGTATTAAAATTAAATTAATTAGAAATAAATTTGGTGTACACCTGTTTTAAACCAGGTTGGCATACTTGGAAACATTTATTAAAAGTTATTAAATACATCTTATTAAATGAGGAGTTATTCAAGAAGGTCTGTGGCCCTTCTCACAATCATATATGTGATTTTGTGTTATGTACTGATGTGTATTTTTCTAGTGTATTATTTTAGCTTTCCTCAGGTCTTGAAGGGTGGGAAACTGTTGTGTTAATTTTTGTTTGTGTTTAAAGATTTTATTTAGGGGCATCTGGGTGGCTTAGCTAAGCGTCTGCCTTTGGCTCAGGTCATGATCCAGGGTCCTGGGATTGAGCCCTGTGTCCCCGAAGGAACAGATCTCTCTCTCTTTAAAAAAAAAAAATAAAGATTTTATTTATTTGAGAGAGAGAGTGCACAAGCAAGGGGAGCAGCAGAGGGAGAGGGAGAAGCAGACTCCCCGCTGAGCAGGGAGCCCGATGTAGGGCTCTATCCTAGGACCCTGGTTTCATGACCCGAGCCGAAGGAAGATGCTTAACTAACTGAGCCACCCAGGCACGCCAATTTGTGTTTTTTTAATTTAAGTAGGATGATTGTTATGTCAAAAATATTTTATTATTTTTGTACTATGGGACTTTTCTTTTCCAGAACTTAAAAACTTTTTAATCAGTATTTTTTTTTCCTTAGGGACACTCTGCATCCCCCTACTGTTTGGTTCATGTCAGCCATAAAATCCTGATAAACACACACAATCTAACAGAGTGGTCAAGTGTGAATTCAGACTGTGGGTGTTGTAGGGAGGTTGATAAATTAGGCTTTGTGAGTGATGTTGTATTTCTTAAATGGGATGTATCTGCTGATGTTAACTATTTTGTGTTTATTTACAAAGCTATGAGATGATGAAATTAGCCTTAGAAATCATTAATGATGTGTAAAATCTGTAGTTCTGTTGTTATTATTAGAAATAGCCATTTTCTTCTTTCGTAAAATACTTCCCAACAAGGTGAGTGGCCTAAAGTTTACTTTTTTTTCTTAAAAAAAAAAAAAAAAAAGCTGCTTGTTTTGTTTACATCACCATAGGTTTTAAAAGCTGGAAAGAGTCCTTGGAACTTCATGAAATACACACTTAGGGGAAAATAAAGATCTAGAGTGATTAAAACTTGCCTATAAGCAAAATAACTTAAAAAATGCATTTAAGAAATACTGCAGTGATACAACACTATTACGAATGCACCTTGCAGCTTAGAAACATCTTTATTAAAGTGTTCTTGGATACATCAACACATGGATTAGAGAAGGGGGATCACTTCCTTTTGCTGATATTCTGCTAGTCCAAATGTAGCTTGCAAGTAAAGTGGTGTTCTTAGAAATGTCTGTATTAGAAGAGATCTCGTAGTCCAGCAGCTGCTTTGCGCTGGAAGCCAGTCCTGGTGTTAGCCCAGCTGCTGTGGGTACGTTTCTTCCCGACTTCATTGACTGCACACTGCAGCCCCCTTAGGTGGGTAGGACTGTCCTCTGTTCACAGCTGAGGAAAGTGACTTAGAAAAGGTCAGCAAACCAGGAAGTGACAGACCCAAGATCAAACCCAGGTGAGGGGACAGCAAATGTGTTCTCTTTTCCACCACCTCTCCAGGGGGGATATTACTGTGAATGGTGTTAGATAAACAGCTAGAGGAATCTTTCTGTTCTTTAACAAAACTATGTGTGTATTTTAATTTGAGGTCAATTTTGCCTTAGGTCTTTGGCTCTTGTGCAAGGAAGAATATGCAAGTAACTCTTCTCACATGTCGACATGTTACTGACTATAAAACTTCAGAATCTATTAGCAGCCTTCATTCTCCTTTTCTGAAAGCCCTAAAAACACAGAATTTCAAAGAGCCTCCATGCTGTTCACTGCTGGAACAACCAAATATCGTACATGATCTTCCTGCAGCAGGTGGTATTAAAATTTGTAACATTTACAGCATATCTTGTTAGTGCTTTATTGGTTATTGGTTATTACTTTGACTATTAGAGGTCTTTCTAAAGTAGTTCGTTAATGATGATACCAATGTATTGCTGTTAATCTTTAATATTTATTTTTGCTAGTATGTTGTGTTTGATTTGAGTTCTAACGTTGTCCACACACACACAGTTATGATGTGAGAGCAGCTCAGAGTGTTTTTTTTTAAATTTTTTATTGTTATGTTAATCACCATATATTACATCATTAGTTTTTGATGTAGTGGTCCATGATTCATTGTTTGTTCATAACACCCAGTGCTCCATGCAGAATGTGCCCTCTTTAATACCCATCACCAGGCTAACCCATCCCCCTACCCTCCTCCCCTCTAGAACCCTCAGTTTGTTTTTCAGAGTCCATCATCTCTCATGGTTCGTCTCCCCCTCTGACTTACTCCCCTTCATTCTTCCTCTCCTGTTATCTTCTTTTTCTTTTTTCTTAAAATATGTTGTGTTATTTGTTTCAGAAGTACAGATCTGTGATTCAACAGTCTTGCACAATTCACAGCGCTCACCGTAGCACATACCCTCCCCAATGTCTATCACCCAGCCACCCCATCCCTCCCACCCCCAACCACTCCAGTAACACTCAGTTTGTTTCCTGAGATTAAGAATTCCTCATATCAGTGAGATCATATGATACATGTCTTTCTCTGATTGACTTATTTCACTAAGCATAACACTCTCCAGTTCCATCCACGTCGTTGCAAATGGCAAGATCTCATTCCTTTTGATTGCTGCATAATATTCCATTGTGTATATATACCACATCTTCTTTATCCATTCTTCTGTTGATGGACATCTTGGCTCTTTCCACAGTTTGGCTATTGTGGACCAGCTCAGAGTTCTTAACTGTTCGGTTGCAGAGTTACTCTGGTTCTTTTTGGTCTGTGATAACATCATGCAAGCCGATGTTAGATGTAAATTGTTGGTGCATGAAAGTTGATAAAGTATGTTTTAATTGTCAAGATAGAAGTTTCCAGATACTGAATCTGGAGTTTCTTTAATATTTTATTTTTTATTACTGTTACTAATTATACCCTAGCATCAGATCAAGATGAGATTGTTTCTTACTTTTCAGTAGCTAATATAATTGTTATTTGTTAATAAGTAAGTTTTTCCCCCTTAAATGTGAAGTTTACTGGAATAAGTGGCTAATTTATTGTATTATATTCAGCAAAATTTTAATCTTGTAGTTACTTATGATGTGTCTCAGTATATTCAGGAAATGCAAAATAAGCAGTATTTGCAAAAGCAAGAAATTACTTAGCGAAAATAAATTGGCTTTGAAAGAAAATACGCATCATAAGTGGTTTGATATGGCAGTAAACAACACATTAAGGAAAGCAACAGAGACAACTATTTTTAAAAGTAGCCTTTGTTATTTAGAGGTATTTAGTTTAAAAATTATACAGTAGAAGACTTAAGTGTTTTTTTTTTCCTTGTATTATTCATAGTTCTGAGTTACTGTCAAGTGTGGAAGATTCCTGCAGTTCTGTACTTGTGTTTTACTGATGTGATGAAGTTAGACCTAATCACAGTTGAAGCTTTTAAGCCTATCCTTTCTTCCAGAAGCTTGAAAGGTTTGGTTAAGGTAAGGTTTTAGCCCATTGACTTAACACCTGAGTTATAACAAACTTAATAACAAATGGTAAATTTATGGTACTGATTTAAAACTTAAGGAACGCTTAGAGATCCTTTTTTCTCAAAGTAAAGCTTTCTAATCTGGCACTTGGAATTGGATTGTCACCCTCTCTTTTAGATGTACTTCTGTAACTGGAGAAATGTTTTGTTCATGCTTTTTCATGGTAGATCAGTGCAGCGCATTGATATAAATTCCAGATGGCTGTGTAGAAAGGTGGTTTGACTGTTCAGGAAGTTTCTGTGACTAATTCATTTGGAAGGTTGTAATATTTAAGAAGGCATTTTTGAGCACAGCATGGATCAAATTTTCAATGTTTATTCACTTAATTTTGCATGGGACTGGCTATGTGAAGGCGAGATAAACCCGTTTCCTGCTCTCCGTGTGTGTGTGTGTGTGTGTGTGTGTGTGTGTGTGTGTCCCTGGGCTCTTTCACCAGAAAAAGTCATATTGGAACATGTACACAAAAAGTTTTGCCTGTGATTTCAGGTGGGTTTAGGAGCTCCTGTCTTTTCCCTAAGAGATTTGCTGAGAGGGCATGCGCCCTGGGTAAGAACTTCTCTCCCACAGGGAAGAGACAACAACAGCGTTCCACAGTGGGAGTCCTGTTCTATTGTAGAACGACCATTGGTGTTAAGACACCTTTTCTGGCAAGTTCTGTTGGAGTTGGCTCATTGCACTTGTCTCATTAAATTAGTTTGCTTGCTAGATGGTCAGCTCCGTGGGAATGGACCCCTTTTTTCCATTTGGGTAACCCCAGGTCATCAGGTACCTGGCATACAGGAGAATGCATTCCCAGCCATTTGGTGAATTAGTAAGAGTAGAACTTAAAACTAAGTTCGTGTAATTCAAGCATGATTTCACAGTAGCTGGAGTCACGGACAAGCTTTCTGAGCAGCTGAGTTGTTTCATCGGTCGCGTCGCTCTCGGGGGACGTACTGCTCGTGGGGTGTGCTTCTGTGGTTAACGGCTGTTCTGTTCCGGGGTGGCACGGCGCGCCGCACGCGTTCCGGGGACTGGAAATCGTCGTGTGGAGTCGAAGTCCACCTGCAGCTTTTAGGAGTATTCTTTGAAGGGGAAATTGAGATACCTTGTCCTAAGCTGTTCATTTCTTCCTGTAAACGTTAATGGAGTTTGAGGAGCGCGCTCGTCTCTCAGACGGGAGCAGACATGGCCGTCCTGAGTTCACTCACAGTCTCTGTTGATCTGAGGGGGGGGCGTGCGGCCACCGACGTGGACTTCTCTTGAGCCATGTGAGCGCCACGGCCTGGCGGCGGCTCACACCACTGCCGTGCCAGCCGGGCGGAGGAGAGCACCCCGTCCCCGTCGCGGGCCCGCCGCGGTGGGCCGAGGGCCATCTGAGGAGAGGTGGCAGCGGGGAGCGCGGACGTGGGCGGGCTCAGAGCCGAGCGCCCCCGTGGGGGAGAGGCCGGCCTGGAGGGTCACCTCCCGCCAGAGGTCTCGGAAGGGCCGTGGAGGCCGTGAGGCATCCCCGGAGAGTTTTGGGCAAGGGGAGGACAGGCTTAGATGTTTCACCTCCTTAAACACTTCGATGTCCTGAAGCGCTGAGGTAGGTGCCCCGGTGTGCCACCTCCCGGAAGAGATTCAGGGCAGGGCCTGTTCCCTCTGCGTGCCGTTCTGTGTACGGCCTGAGAGTGCAGGGGTTGGAGTGTCTCCGTTGTTTCTGACTGTGTTCTCCGTCCCACCGAACTGATGACTTTCTTCTCCTCTTCCAGAATATTCCCCAGAGCACAGACATACTGAAGAAATTGCTGACAACAAATGAGATTCAGAGCAACATTTATACATGATTCCAAAGATCGTTTTGTAAAGTGTTATTACCCATCCATTCCTTCAAGGGGAGCAGTGTGTATGGTTTTGTTTTGTTTTGTTTTGTTTTTTCCCCCAAGGGGGTGTTTTACAGGTATACAAACAGAATAAACTTAATTTAAATTCATTATAGTTTTGTTTCCTTTTTGATGGTGGTACTCTTGACAACTGAAATAAGCCAGATGTTTTTCTTCATCCACTAGGTGGGAGTATTGTTTTATTTGAATATTTTATACTAATATAGTTAAAGTTTTTTTAAAAACCTACAGATAATACAGGTTTTAGTAATATGTAAGCAGAGTTACTTTAGTGCAGCAGTTCTGTGTGATACTTGAAAGTTATTTGTTGGTGATTATTATTTTATTTATAAGAGATAGAGCTACGAGCCGGAGGAGAAAGGGAGGGGTGGAGGGAGGGGGAGAAGCAGGCTCCCCACCGAGCAGGGAGCAGGGATCCCGACCCCGGGGCTCGATCCCAGGCCCCTGGATCATGACCTGAGCCGAAGGTCTGCATGAATATAATTATAGATTCTATGACGCTTAACCGACTGAGCCACCCAGGTGTCCCTGTTGGTGATTCTTAATATGTGAAAAGTTTGTATTTTATGGGTTCTTCAGGTTTTTTGTGTGGGTAAAAATTGATCAGGTAACAAAGTTATATGTTTGCTCAAAATGAAATAAAAAGAAATGTGTATTTCATCACTTTTCAGTAATATCTGCCAGGCAGGCTCTTCGTGCAGACTTCTCTGGGCCCTGGTGCAGGGTTAACTGTGCTGGAGGTACAGGCTCGGCTATGGCAGACCTGTTGTCGCTGGAATGTGACATGAGTCATGAGCTTGAAGTAGCCACCCTGCTACAGAAAACCACACACTGCACTCGGTCAGTGAAAATAAATTTTACAGTGGTGAAGTTGAGAAATGCTGCTTTATTATAAGTTGTGGAATCATTTGTATATTACAGATTTATTATTACTATTATTTTATTTCAATTCTAGTTGGCATGCAGTTCACTATTGGTCTCAGGAGTAGAGGTCAGTGGTTCATCATTTACATACAACTCTTCAGTGCTTACCACAAGTGCCTTCCTTAACGCCCATCCCCCATGTAGCCCATCCCCCACCCACCTATATATTACAGATGGAGACAACGTACTCGTATCTAGTCGTATCTTCTAGATTCCGTTTTGCTTACCTTTGCTTACTGTTCTTGACAGTGTTCGTAGGTGGGTTGAGGACACTCTGCACTCCCTTTCTTGAGCGTCGGAAGTCTTGGGCAGGGCGCGCGTGAACACACTTTGATGATAGAAATTGAAGCATTCTTGTTGGAGAAATGTCTGCATCCATTCAGAAATGTGTTTGCAGAGCCCTGTGGTGACTTTGGGGTCCAGTCTGGAGCTAGAGCCTTCTTTCGCCATGGGGGTTAGTTGGTCACAGACGAAGAGTAACCTTGGAAAACAGCAGCTCTCAGGCTGACCCTTACAGGCCTGGTGGCCCCCGGAGTCCCAGTTTCCTCATCTCTAAACTGCAGGTAGGTAAAGGAAAATTAATGAATTAGTGTAAGTGTGCAGGAAGTGTTTCTTCCCTCAGGTTCCATTTTTCATCTGTTTAGTGAGGAAGAATCGACCTGTTTATGTGGTTGGGTGGTTGTAAGTATAAAAATAGAAAAACGCTTTCGATGAACAGGAGAGGGTCCTCCACGTGCACACCCCTGTGTACGCCCACCCCAGAGACCCCGACTTCACGGTGCAGCCAGGAAGGTGTGACCGGCAGGCACTGTCCCCCGTTCCTTCTCAACACTCCATGCCACATTCGAGAACCATGATTCTTGGCGATATCAAGGCCAGGAGTGGAGTTGCTGGGGGAGATGCTTAGTGGTTGGGTTTATCAGTGTGGCGGGTTGGTTGAGTGTGTTTTATGTTCCTTACTTTGCACTGAGGTTCATTTCCAGTAACATCAGTAATTATTTAGCGGCATAGAATCTATAATTATATTCATGCAGATAAGTCGCCCATTTGAATGGCGGTGGTTTCTGGAGAAAAGTAATCGGAACGAACACAAGTGGGTACCTACAATGCTGACGTCTCTTTAATGCCGATGGACACTCATTTGTGAACCGTATGCAAGTCTGGAGATCTTGGTTTGGGCTGGAGAGAGACGCAGAGAGGAGGGTTGTGCAGGGGTGATGGTGAGAGAGGATCTGCACTGAGGCTGCCTGGAGTCCTGCTCGTTTGGGGAGGCGGGGAGGAAGCAGTCTGCAAGGTGCCCCTGGGGCTCCCCAGGCGAGTCGCTCTCCAGAAGAGCTCAGGGGAGGCCTGGGCAGGAGCCCACCCTACCCGCCCCTGCTGTGTGGCTTCTTGACTTAATTACCCGACTTCAGAACAGGCACTGGGTATCCAGTCTGTTCTCCACCCTCACGTTCAACAAGGCCACCCCTGACATTTTTGAAGGTGAAGTAGCAGCGGCCTCTTTCTGGTGGCCTACTTAACTCTGAAGCTGCTGGAATAAACTCCATCATGGCCATACCTGGAGCCTTGGCTCCCCTGTTCTCTGCAAATTCTGCTTTGTCTAGTGAAAATCCCAGGCAATGGCACTCTCCATTAGTGTTTGGGGAAAGGAAAGGAGCAGATGGAGTTCAACGTCGTTTTGACTGTCGTTAACGCATCTGGCAAAGGTGAGCCCGAGCTGCCTGCAAGTGTACCTGTGCCGTCTGGTTTCACTACAACAGATCTGGGGGAGGGCGTGCAAGGGGAGGGTTTCCACGGAAGCCGGGCCAGCACTCTGTGAATGTCAGTTTCGCTTGTTCAGGAAGAGGACCGGATGTGTGAACTAGCCCTTGCTCTCCCTTCTCCAGCCTCGTTGCCATTTGGAGATGCTGTTAGTCCCCTTCAGCCTGGACTGCATCCTGGAAAGGAGCTACTGCGATTGACCACAGAGCAGAGGACTATGCCTTACTTGATGTTGCCTAGACAGCTTTATGGTCGTCATCTGACACCGTCCTTGAAACAGGCCGAGGAAGAGCCTGTTCTACAAACGAGGGCGCTAAGGAGCTTGAGTCCCACAGGGTCAGACCCCGGTGAGGGGTGGATTTCAGCCCAGCTCTGCTGCACCGGGCTCAGCGTTCCCTGCAAAACTGCCCACCCGAGGCTGGGGAATGCAAGGTTCCAGGGCCTCACGGCTGGAACCATCCAGAAGACCGGAAAGCCCATGACCAAAGATGGCTCAGCCTGCCAGGGACAGGACTGGCCCGAAAGAACCAAGTTCCCCGCCTCAGCAGCTCCACATCTCAAGTCCCAGCAGGTGGCCCTGGGCACAGAGCAGACTGACATCGGGCGGAGCCGCTGAGCTGGGGTCTGTTCCATGTCAGGCTTCTGGGGGCAGTGTGCACTCGGCCCCACACCCGGCTCTCCTCGTCCGAGTTCGAGTTTCTGTCTGGAACCTGTTTCGTGCTGTGGGCAGGAGGCTAGGAGAGCAGGGCCTAAGTCCCTGAGGGAAGTCACGCTGGCAAGGAAATTGCAGGCCGTGTGGGCCACTGCACAGAAAGCTGCCGGGCAGAGGATCTCAGTGGGCGCTTAGTTGAGGGGAACATACCAGAAATCCGAGAACTGGCGGCGGAACTGTGCTCTAGACGCAAAATGGTATTTGGAAGTGTCTTCTGGGAATGTTAGCTCCTCTGGCTGAGCCCGGTGAGGCCCGGCCAGGAGCTGCTGAAGCGCCAGGGCGGCCGTCCCAGGGCATGGAGTCAGAATCCAGACGGCATGACCTGCTAGGCCTGGCCCACAGGCCCGACAGCAGGCCCAGCCAAGACACGCCTGGTCCCCGCCGCCTTCTGGACTTGTCCCCAAAGAGGCGAGGGTTCTCTCTCCAGTCCCAGAATGCCTCCAACTTCGAGAGATACGGGGCCTGGGCAGAGGCCTCAGAATGAACGGACACCCTGGCCTGCCCCGTCCGGGAGCTGCAGGCCTGTGGCGAGGTCCATGGGCACCCCGAGGCCTCGCGGCTGGACTCAGACCCACATGGATCTGCGTTACTCTGAACCCTGGGGTCTCCACTGGGTCAAATGTGGGCCTTTGATGTTTATAACAAAACAACCTGTGTTTTGGGTTGCCATGTGGCTGCCAGACCATGAGCCTTGCTGGCGATGACTCAGAAATTCCGCCTCATGTTCTCAAAAGGCCAGAGTGCTGGATTGAAACCACATATTAATAACTTGGCCGTCTGCTCAATCTCGTAATATTAAATGTGAGATTGTTCGTGTATTCGTGTCTACACATTGTGAAACCAATATTAAACATGACCCATACCAAAATAGCTCAGAGTGTATTTATTTCAAAGGAAACAGAATGATTTACGTTGAATCCTCATTGCTGCAGTGAACTTTAAAGGTATCTTGAGGAAGGGATAAAAGGCCATGCAGTTATTACTGCAAGTTCACAGAAATCTTTGGACTTTTAAGATACGAGGTCCTTTTTATTTAAACATTTTTAGATGTTATAACTACAAAAGCATTTCTGCTTTTGACTCATGATCTGCTTAGGTTTTTGATTAAACCTTCATTCATTCTCTTTCTCTCCCTAGGATGTTCTATTCCCATGTTCGACAAACATGCTTGCTTCGCCCATGTTCTAGAACCTTCTTTCGGTGCTGCTGAACAAGGAGCTGAAGCCATCTTCCCATCTCTTGTCATCTGGGCTCTGGGGCTCCTAGAACACCCGTCTCTGTGGGGGCATTATGCAGCGTCCCAGTGCACCAGGTCCCGCTACTCCTGGGTGCCTCCGTCAGGCCCGCAGTTCCGCAGAAGCCTGTTTTAGCGCCAGCCTCGGTGCCCCCCGTGTCCCCCTTCCCCTCCCTCTCACCCTGCGGCCAAAGGGCACTCGCCACGGGAACGGGGAGCCCCGCCACTCCTGTTGTCTGTCAGATAAACTCCGAATATCCGATGCCCATTCAGGCTCCTACTTAGTCCAGATTAATTGGTCTTTCCCAATCTTACCTCCCTGCTCTTTAAAAACTCAGCCACGTGCTGCCTTTTTCAAAAGTTGCTCCTACCTGCTCAGCTGGTAGCCGTCTGTTCTGCCTCTGATCTCCACAGAGCCAGACAGCACGTGTACCTGTCCCCCCAGCACCCGAGCCATCTGTGTGGACGGGCTCGAAGGGTGGGGGCGATGCTCTGTCAGGATTTGGGGGCAACTCCCTGGGCAGGGGTGAAGATGAGAGGGTTGAGAGTCAGCCCTGGAGGATGTTGCCTTGAATGTGTGCCTCGCACAGGTATGAATCCTTGGCAGGTAAGAGTTAGGGCCCCAAAGCCAGACGCCTGCCTCTTAGCAGAAACAGGACAAAAGTGAGGGCATTCCCACAATTGGCAAATGGGATTTTAGCCACAGCGGTGCATGATTATCGTGAATTTCTCAGTGAGTAGAAATCAGAGCAAAATACTGGAACATGCGCCATTGAAAAAGAGCTTATTATCTATATGTCTATATGTCTCTATATGACTAGTGAGTGCACTCCATGCCCAAACCTGAGAGTGGCCATACAAGTCTTTATCATCTATCTATCTATCATCTGTCATCTTTCTGCCTATCTACAAGATTTTATTTGTCAGAGAGAGAGAGAGAGAGAGAGAGAGAGAGAGCACAAAGCAGGGGGAGTAGCAGGCAGAGGGAGAAGCAGTCTCCCTCCTGAGCAGGGATCCCAAGACCCTGGGATCATGACCTGAGCTGAAGGCAGATGCTTAACCAACTGAGCCACCCAGGTGTCTCAAGTCTTTACTTTTCTGTAGTGGGTCTCCCATTTCTCTTTTGGGCCTACATTCCACCCGCGACAGGAACTAGATCTTCCTTAGTTCAGGAGAGCCCTTTCCCTGGGATGTGTCTCCACGTTGGGCACCGACCTGGGTCTCAGGAAGGCGTCGCACCAAGACGACCTGTCCCAGCTTCTTCCGCTGGTGTCTGCGGACACAGGCTTCTTCTTGACCCCTGTTCTCTGTTCTCTTGGGGCCACCTCAGCCCCAGGTCCAGAGCATGCAGCAGTAGAATGCTCTGGGGACGATGAGGGCTGTTTCAAGGCAGCTTTCCAACACTGCAGAGGGGCATCTCTTCTGCCCTGATGTTGGAGGGGTCCACTGTTTCTTTTGTAGTTTGTGTCTGGTAAAATTCTGGGGTTGGGCATTTTGCTGGGCCCTTCCTAGGGAAGGTTCCCGTTGCCCTGTGATCCAGGCGATCTGTCGTGCTGGCCTCTGCCCGGCCCTGGCTTGGGAAGTCGGGACACATGCAGGGACCCCCAACAACATCTACGCTCCCTGTCCCCACCCTCCTCGTCCACTTCCCTGCGGTCTCCTCTCTGGGCACAGGAAGGACCAGCTCAGATGGATCTTGTATCTCCATCTTTCCGTTTAGACCAAGACCTCACATTCTGGGACTCGAAATGGGCGGAGTTTGACTCCTGTACTCGGAGCTCTGCACGGTCATTCATTCAGTGTGGCATGAAGCAGGGGATACTGGAGGGGGGCACGGGGTGCGGGGGCTATGAGGAACACAAACCAGAGTCACACTGCGAAAACCAGACACAAAGACAAGGGAAGAATATTTGTTCAAGTTTCAGTCATGATTGTTTTTAGGTGGTGGGGTTTTGGTGGTTTTCTGCTTTTTACGTAAAAAAAATCTTTTTTGGGGGGCGCCTGGGTGGCTCAGTGGGTTGGGTGTCTGCCTTCGGCTCCGGGCATGATCCCAGGGTCCTGGGATCGAGCTCTGCGTCGGGCTCCCTGCTCGGCGGGGACCCTGCTTCTCCCTCTCCCGCTCCCCCTGCTGTGCTCTCTCTCTCTCTCTCTCTCTGTCAAATGAAAAAATCTTTAAAAAAACTTTTTTGTATTACTTTTATAACTCAGGGGGAAAAATAACCCCCAGACCAGTGAATTTTAAAAAAGATCCGCACTCTTTTCCTTTTCCATATGTCCGGTTTGGATCTCATTTCAGGGTGTGCCTCCAGGTATGCCCACCAAATCTTTTGCTTAATCTTCACAAAGACCCATGTTAAAAAATGAATTCTCAGCCTGATTATTCATCTCCCTCTGTTTGGCACGTACTTATTTCCAAGTAGTTGGGGTGGAGTGATGGGCAGGGTAGACACCGTGTCGTTGCGGAGCTTGTGGTCGGCGAGGAGCCCACCTTGATGGCTGGACGGTGCCTGGATCCAACCCCCACAGTCCCAGATGGGGGACCCAACAACAGCCCCCTGTACAGCCCCTTCCGAGGCTGTTCATGTTACAGTGGCGGAAAGGTACAGCCTGTCCTCATTATTTGTGGATTCCGTATTCACAAAATTCCGTCCGCTGAAATTTATTTGTCAGCCTCAAATCAACACTCCCAATACTTTCTCGGTCATTCACGTGGACACATGCAGAGTAGCAAAATGAGTCACTAGACATGCGTTTCCAGCTGAGGTTGAACAAAGTGACACCCTGCCTTCTTGTCTCTGCTTCCTGCAGAGCCGATGGGAGGATGGAGATGGGAGACCAGCAGGCTCTGGCTCTTGGGCCACTGGACGGTGTTGAAGACCCACTCTGGCATGTGTTAGTGGCATGGCCTCAGACAAGTCACTTAGCACTTCTGAATCTTGTTGGTCTCCCCTAAAGTAAAGAGAATAGAATCTACTTGGATGAGTTGTTTCTAGAATTCAAGACTATAATCTCTGTGAGTATGTTCATATCTTCCCTAGGAACAGTGGCTCAGGACTTGCTGAATCCGCGTTTGTGGAGACTTTATCACTACGACCCATCCTGAGAATCACCGGCATTTGGCTTAGAGGTCTCCAGCCAAACAGGGTTGTCTTGGCTAGACATCTCTCAAGGTGACTGTTCTGCCTCTTGAGGACTGGGGCAGATTGTGTGGGGCGGGAGGAGGAGCGGTGTTAAGTGTCTTTGTTGGCTCAGGCTGCCATAGCAAAAACAAAAGAAATTTATTCTTACGGTTCTGGGGGCTGAGAAGTCCAAGATCAAGAGGCCAGCTGGTTCAGTTTCTGGTGAGGACCCTTCCTGGCCCGTGGATAGCCATTTTCTCCTTGTATCCTCATATGGTAGAGAGAGAAAGGAAGCAAGCTCCCTCATGTCTCTTATATAGGACACCAGTCTCATCATGAGGGCTCCACCTTCGTGACCTTATAGCTTCTCAAAGACCCCATCTCCAAACAGCATCACATTGGCGGGTAGGGTTTTAAGGTATGAACTTGGGAGCGGGCGTGGATGGGAAGAACAATATTCAGTCTACAGCAAAAACAGAGCAATTGCTCTGTGGGACAGGTCTGAGGAAGGAATTGTAGAGAAATCTGGGTAGTCAGGGAGGGATAATTCTGTGTTCCGCACTGGGGGAGGAATGGGAAGGAGATGCAGAGGGAGGTGGGAGGCTGCTGAGGATGCCTGTTTCCATGGTGTGGAGAGCAGTCCGTGGGCTACCATGCCAGCAACACCTTGTAGGAGGGTAAATCTAATTATATTTATAACTTCTTCCCTGGGTTAAAAATTGACTTATTTTTTTTAGATATGGTTTTTTCATTTTCTATTACCATTTTCCCTCCTGACTTATGGATGATTTGGAGCTTAAAAGGACAGTTCTTGGGATGTGGCCCCTGTATTTTCATCACAGCTGACAACCTCTATCTTAGTATTTTAATTCCTTCATTACCAATGAGAGAGATATTTTCCTGTCTTTAATCTTAGCTGAGTGGATTATTCAATAGAATTGCTTTGTGTGTGTGTGCATGTGTGTGTGCATGCATGCGTGTGTGTGTGTGTGTGTGTGTGTGTGTGTGTGTGTGTGTCTCCCTTCCTCCTTTCCCTACCAGGTTGGCCCAGGGTCCACTGCAAAATCTCCAGGCTGATGTGCAGCTATGCTGGCCACCACTGAGGAGACCCTTGTCTGGTGTTATGGGCTGAATTGTGTCTGCCCCCTACCTCCAAATTCATTCCTTGAAGACGCCAATGTGCTTATGTTTGGAGACTGGGCTTTTTTAAGGACAGTTAAGGTTAAATGAATGGTTAAGAGTGGAGCCCTAATCCACTAAAATTGGTGTCCGTATAAGAAGAAGAGGAGACAACAGAACTCTCTTTCTCCATACAGGGGCACAGGGAAAAGGCCATGTGCGGATGCAGGGAGAATGTGGTCTTCTATCAGCCAAGGAGGGAGGTCTCACCAGAAACTCACCCTACTAACACCTTGATCTTGCCCTTCTAGCCTCCAGAAGACTGAGGAAATAAATCTCTTGTTTAAGCCCCACTATCTGGGGTATTTTGTAATGACAGCCCAGGCTGACTGATAGAACTGGCAATGAACAATGGAATCAGGACCACTCTACTCTTGTGCCCTGGAGCAGCCTTGTGGGCTGTCTCCTCAGCCTCCTCTTAGCCCTTACCTCTTTCTAACAGGACCCAGGGATACCAACTTGGGGAGAATTTGCCCAGGAAAACTGCTACTACACTGGGTAGAATGGCGAGTTTGGGCCTTCTTGCCCATCTCATCCAGCTTGGGTGGTGACCATCTGCAACTTTACCAGCTAGACACAACAGATTTGGTTCAGGGAGCTGACAGAGCAACTAGAAATTTAAGGGTGAGGTTTTGGAAGTGAGAGAGCCAAAGAAAAACATGCATGATAAATTCTCCATACGTTCATTCTAGATTGATGGCTAAACTTTGTGGGCACACGGGAATCACAGGAGGCCCAGCAAAAACGGAAAGCATGGGAGACTGGTAAATTTACTGTGCTTTTGAAAATATCCCTCAATCTACAGACAGCTTAGGCAGTGGAGATGGATACATTGGCTTGAAGTATCTTAGCATAACCTCTGCCTAAATCATTGGCTGGCTACAAAACTATGTAGGTGAAGGGAAAACCCCTAAGAGCCAGACTTAAAAAAATAAAAATAATAAGCAGAGATATTAATGGCTATCCACTGAAAGTGAGATAGATTTGCAGGTAGAGTCAAGGCAAGTTAATTGTCTATTAAAACCAACAACTCTCAGAACAAAGCAAAGTCCAGAATTGCTACAAAATGTTGCCTACAATGTCTAGTTTTATTTTTTTTTAAAGGATTTTATTTATTTGTCAGAGTGAGAGAGCACAAGCAGGGGGAATGGCAGGCACAGGGAGGAAAGAGGCTCCCTGCTGAGCAAGGAGCCCGACGCGGGACTCCATCCCAGGACCCTGGGATCACCACTGAGCCGAAGGCAGATGCTTAACCAACTGAGCCACCCAGGGGCCCCAATGTCTGGTTTTCAGTAAAAATTGACGGACATGAAAACAAAAGATAAAGTATTTCCCAAACTCGGCGGGGGGGGGGGGGAGGTGGAGGGAAACCAGTCAAAGCAACTGGCTCTGAAGGGCTCAGACATTATATCTGGCAAATAAAGACTTCAAAGCAGCTATTAAAAATACGTCCAAAGAATTAAAGGAAAATATACTAACAATGAATAAACAAGGAATCTCAACAGAAATGAAACAAAGCAAATGAAATTCTAGAGCTTAAAAGTACACTAACTGAAATGAAGATTTCATGGCACGAGTCACATGTCAGAAGAAAGAGTAATTGAATTTGATAGAATAATAGAAATTATCTAAAGAACAAAGAGAAAAACACCTCATAGTCAAACTGCTAAAAGCCAGAGGTAAAGAAAATATTTTTAAAGGAACAAAAGGAAAATGTTAAGTCATATACAGGAAACAATAAACAATATGGTTTATTGCTGACTTTTCCCAGAAACATGAGAAGCCAAAAGACATTGAAAGCCCAAGAGACTTTGTGAATTTACTGCATTTTCTGTAAAAGAACAGTGGTTTCCTATTCTTTTTAATGGCTTCCTGTTCTATTTAATGACATAATCAAGGTGTTGATTGGCGGGGGGGAATTATAACCAGTAGGTATCCTTCAAAACTGAAGACAAAAATAAAGCCATTTTTAGATTTTTTTTGAAGGGAAAATAAAACAGAATTTGTCACTAGTAGACCTGTGCTAAAAGAATTGCTAGGGAGAAATGACGTCAGATGGTAGCTTGGATAGTAACTCAGATACATAAGAAGGATTGAAGAAAATCCTCAATGGAAACATGTGAAGATGTAAGAAATATATATGTATAATATATATAATATATAAATGTATGTATATATATGTATATAGTATCTGTGTATATGTATATAAATATATTTGAAAAACGTATAAATATTTATGTGAAATTTATATATACACATATAATTTTTAATTAAAAAAGACATGACTATATAAAGCAAAAATTATAATACTGTATTGTTTGGCTTTAACATATAGAAATTAATATATATGACAACAATAGCACCAAAAGTAGCACAAAAGGGAATGGAGCTAGACAAATACAAAGTCCCAATGTTTTATTAGAAGTTAGTGTTAATTTCAAATAGATTGTGGTAAGTAAAAGATGTATACTGTAATACTTAGGTAAAGCACTAAAAATAATGCAAAGAAATATAGTTAAAGTCAATACAGGAATTAAGATGGAACACTAAAAACATTTAACATAAAGGTACAAGGGTAACAGAGATTAAAATGAGAGAAAAATGGGACTTATAGGAAAAATTAGTGAAATGGTAGACTTATATTAAGGGGAATGAACTAAAAATTCCAATCAAAATTCCAACAAACTGTTTGGACAAAAGTGAGATATATTGTCTATAAGAGATCAATTTAAGTTCAAAGATACAAATAGATTAAAGTGAAAGGATGACAAAATGTATATGATGCAAACATAAACAGTAATCAGAAAGGAACTGGGATGATTTTTTATTAATATCAGACAAAATAGACTTTAAAAATGAATGTTACTAGAGACAGCATTTCATAATAAAAGGGTCAATACAACAGAAAT
Organism: Zalophus californianus; assembly: GCF_009762305.2. NCBI lineage: Eukaryota > Metazoa > Chordata > Mammalia > Carnivora > Otariidae > Zalophus > Zalophus californianus. Next base: position 209,553,050 of record NC_045595.1, on the reverse strand, counting down.
AAGTTAAATATTATAAATTTATTTGTACCTAATAAGAGAGCTCCAAAATAAATGAAGTAAAAACATTAAAAAAATCAACAATATAGTTGAAGATTTCAATATTCTTCCCTCAGTAATTGATTGAAAAAGTAGGCATAGTTGAGCAAGAATATAAAAACTTGAACAGCACTACCAACCCACTTGATAGAATACTTCATCTGACAATAGCAGAATACTTATTCTTTTCAAACGTACAAGAAATGTTCATGAAATAAACCATATACTGAATGATAAAACAGGTGTCAATATATTTAAAAAGATTTCTACCATACATAGCATGCTGTTAGATGACAATGGAAATAACTTAGAAATCTACAACAGATGAAATCTGAGAAATCCTAAAATATGGGGAAATCAAACAACACACTTCTAAATAACTCATGAATCAAAGAGGAAATCACAAGGGAAATTAAAGTATATATCAGGTTTAGTGAAAATGAGAACACAACATATTCAAATTTGTTGCTGAAGAAGTCATTAGAAGGAAATTTATTGCTTTGAATGCTTATGTTATACAAGAAGACAGGTCTAAAATCAGTAAACTAAGCTTTCAATTTAGGAAGCCAAAGAAGAGAAAATTAAATGCTAAGTAAGTAGAAGGAAGGCAATAGTAAAGATCAGTGTGGAAATCAACAAAGTAGAAAAGAGAAAATGAATGGAACCAAAAGCTGGTTCTTGCAAAGATCAATAAAATTGATAAACCTTCATCAGATTGAAAGAAGACACAAATTACCAATTAGGAAAGAAAGAGGGGACATCACTACAGATCTTACAAACATTAAGCAGATAATAAGGAAATATAACTAACAACCTGCTCTGAAGTTAAAAACATGTTTTTTTCTGTTTTTAAAAAAATATTTTATTTATTTATTTGACAGAGAGAGCACAAACGGGGAGCAGGAGGCAGAGGGAGAGGGAGAAGCAGGCTTCCCTCTGAGTAGGGAGCTGGATGTGGGGCTTGATCCCAGGACCCTGGGATCATGACCTGAGCTGAAGGCAGATGCTTAATGACTGAGTCACCCAGGTGCCGACAAAACATGTTGATGAAAGAAAACGTAAATAAAATGGAGGGGGTACCACAGTCTGAAAGACCCAGGATTATTAAGATGGCAGTTAACCCCAAAGGTATCTATAGACTCAACACAATCCCAATAAAAATCCCAGCATTTTTTTTATGTAAGATACAAACTGATTCTAAAATTTATATGGAGAAGTGACGAATAACCAAAACAATTGTGAAAGAGAAGAACAAAGTTGGAGGACTTCAGTGACCTGATTTCAAAACTTACTATAAAGCTGTGGTAATTAAGAAAGCATTGGATCAGCATAAGGATAAACATTTAGCTCAAAGGAACAGAATAGAAAGTTTTAAACTAGAGCCACAGGCATATGATCAATTGAGTTTTGACAAAGGTGCCAAGGTAACTCACTGAAACCATATGAAGGATTTTTACAACTTAATAAGAAAAATAACTCAATAAAAATGGACAAATGAAATCAGAGATGTTCACAAAAGAAGATATATGAATGGCCAATAAACACATGGAAGGATGAGCAACATCACTGGTCATTAGGAAAATGCAAATTAAGGCAACAAATGAGAAGCTACTATAAACTTAGAGTAACTACAATTTTAAAAAATGAATTCGGGGTGCCCAGGTGGCTCAGTTGTTGAGCGTCTGCCTTCAGCTCAGGTCGTGATCCCGGGGTCCTGGGATCGAGCCCCGTATCGGGCTCCCTGCTCCGCGGGAAGCCTGCTTCTCCCTCTCTCACTCCCCCTGCTTGTGTTCCCTCTCTCGCTGTGTTTCCCTCTGTCAAATAAATAAATAAAATCTTAAAAAAAAATGAATTAAAATATTAAGTGTTGGCAGGAATGTGGAGCAATTGAAACCCTCAAACACCGCTGGTGGGGATGGAAAATGGTTGGATAAACAGTTTTGTACTTTCTTATGTAGTTAAACATGGCATAAACATTAAGCTTACCATATGACCCCATAATTCCACTCCTGGGTATCTATCCAAGAGTAGCGAAAATACATATCCACTTGTGCGTAGAAGCATTATTCGTAATAGCCGAAAAGTGAAAACAACCCAAATGTCCCTTGACTGGTGCATGAACAAACAAAATGTTATTATAATGTATTATATTATAGTACTATAACATGCGGTCATAATGTATCCATAAATAGAATAATACTAGCAATTGAAAGAGAATAAATTGTTGATACATGCACCAACATGAGTGAATCTAAAAAGCCAGGATGCTGGGCCACCCGGGTGGCTCCATTGGTTAAGGTTTTGACTCTTGATTTCAGCTCAGGTCATGATCTCAGGGTTGTGGGATTGAGCCCAGAGTTGGGCTCCCTGCCAAGGGGGGAGTCTGCTTGAGATTCTCTCTCTCCTTTTCCCTCTGCCCCTCCTCCCCGTGTGCTTGCTCTCTTTCTCAAATAAATAAATAAATCTTAAAGAAGATAAATAAAAAGTATGGTGCTGAGTGAAAGAAGCCATACATAAAAGATTACACATTGTCCAAATAAATCTGTATTAAATTCTAGAAAAGGCCAAACTATAGAGGCAGAAAGCAACCAATGGTTGCCTGAGGCTGAAGGCAAAGGCACGTGATTTTTTATTTTATTTATTTTATTTATTTTTAGGGTAATGAAAGAGTTCAAAAACTTGATTGTGTTGATCGTTTGACAGTAAGGTATATGCTTATCAAAACTCATGGAACTATACACTTAGGGTGGGTCAATTTTTTTAGTGTGTAAATTATACTTCAATAAAGCCATTAAAAAATAATCTAACCTGACCTTCATGGTTTCTGTAACAGACCTCTCTACTTCTCTGGCCATCCTACCTTGGCGTCTTCTTCCCCAGATGGTAAAAACAGTGTCTGACTCTGCCCTTCCTTTTGGTTGGGGTATCCTTTCTGGGCATTCAATCTGGGCCTCTATTCCTGGTGCCTGAAGGGGCCCTGCAGCGCTGCTGGGATCCACCCTGTGCTGTCCGCTCCTGCAGGCGGTGGCTGGCATCCTGGTGATCCTGTCTCTGGTCCCTTTAGTGCCGATCTGATCTTTAGAGCAACATCGAGCGTCTTTCTCTGGTGGCCTGGAGGCCCTTTCTTTCACTGCCAGGCATGGGTCCTGAAATTCAAGTATTTTATAAGGAAACTTAACCAAAGGGAAGCACTGCTTGAGGCTGCACCTGTTTGTTTAGACTTGAAGCTACAAAGAGGCAGGATCATCCTACAGACCCCAGCCCAGCACAGGGATGTTGGTGTGCCCTTTGTGAGACTTGCCCTCCTTGAGGAGGAATCCTTCCAGCCCTTTCTGTGGCAGGAGGCCTCTGGCATCCACAGCACCGGGGAGGACTTCGTCCTCTCCCTCAGGCACACGGATGATGAAGAAATTGACGTCAGGGACTAGGCAGATCCTGCGGCCACAAGCAAGCCCTTCCTGTCTGGCTTCTACGGCCCCATTATGAAGTCACCTCCAAGAGGTTAAGTTCAGAATTCGACCTGCCTCATCTATCACCAATCCACAGGGATCCCTGGACCGATCCCCCTTCCCTCCCACACTAGCTAAGGTACTGCCTCTAGCCCCCCCAGGCGCTGAACCGTGTCCCTCCAAAATTCATATGTTGAAGACTTGACCCCCAGTGCTTTAGGATGTGACTGTATTTGGAGATAAGGTCTATAAAGAGGTGAGAAAGTTAAAATGAGGTCACAAGGGTGGCCCTGATCCACTCTGACTGGTGTTCTTATGAGAAGAGATCAGGACACAGACACGCAGAGAGGGACACGGGGAGAAGACTGTGTCTGCACGCCACGGAGGAAGCCTTAGAAGAAACCAGCCCTGCTGACTCTTTGATCTTGGACGTCTTGCCTGCAGAACTGGGAGAACATGAACTTCTTTTGTTCAAGCAGCCAGCCTGTGGCGTTTTGTGACCGTAGTCTGAGCAGAGGGAGTGCCCCCCCCAACTCATTCCCTCGCACACTTTCTTCTCGTCGCTAATGCCGTCACTACCTGGCATTATCTGTTTCCTTGTTTCTTGCCAGCCCGCTGGCCCTGCAGAAGGTTCAGGAAGGGAGGAGACACCCCCGCTTACAACAGAGCCTCTGCTCGCTCAGCTAGGTTTGCAGAATGCATTGGTAAGTCGGAATGGAGCCTGTTGCTCTGTGGCCCATAACTACTTTCTTTTAAAGCAAATGAAATCTTCTAATTACTCCGGTTCCTGAGAAGCAGATCCTACCCCAGGCCAGTCCCAGAAGGCCGAACAGGCTCTGGGCTTGAAGAAGGAGACAGGCTAACAGGCTCTCCCTGAAGCCTGTTAGAACGAGCGCAGCTCTTTTCAGCAATGCCAAGCGCCTGCACCCTTACCGACCTCGGCCACCAGCTGAAGAGCAGATGGCGGTGGCTGGAACATTAAAGTTCTAAGTGTGTGAGGTTGTGTGTGTGTGCGTGCGTGCATGGGCATGTGAGTGCGTGTGCGCGTGCACGTGTGCGTGCATGTGTGCATGTGAGTGCGTGTGTGTGCATGTGAGTGCACGTGTGTGTGCATGTGAGTGCACGCGCGCGCGTGTGTGCGTGTGAGTACTGGATGTGTGAGATATGAAACCAGGAAGAGAGAAACAAAAACTGGTTTCGACATACTTAACCAATGCATCAGAAACAGGCTCTCCTGCAGCTTGGGTTTACGTCCAATCAGGCTTGCTTGCTTTGTAAAAGTCTAAAAGTGAGTGATTTGTCCTAACTCTAACCCCAACCACAGAACCCAGCATGTCGTGGGGATGCCGCCCTGTGTGAGCCGTTTGATGTAATGAGTGTGGGGCTGCCCTTGCTCGGAATGATCTGACCCTTCTAATGAACCCCCAGATGTGAGCAGAAGTCTCAAAGACCCAGCTGTCCGCTGTGGTAGCCGCTGGTCACATGAGGCTATTTTCATTTAAATTACCTAGAATGAAGTTAGAGATTCGGTTCCTCCGTTGCTCTAGACGCATTTCAAGTGCTCAGGAGACTCACGTGGCTATTGGACAGTGGAAATATGGAGCATTTCCAAGATTACAGAAAGTTCTGTTAGCTTTGGGATAGAGAGCAGGCAGGGTTGGCAGAAATCACTTCTGGGGGCTTGGAATGGGTTGGGACAGAGTGGTCTTGGGCCTCGAAAGCTCCCCAACGGGGTGCTGGGTCTCTCAGGAATGTTGGCTGTTCGTCTGCTTACGTTGCCGTCAGCCATAGGGAAAGGTTTGCTTTAGCTGACTTTCTGCTGTGAGCTGATCTCTCGGTGTTTCAGACATATTTTATACTCAGAACAATTCTCTAAGGTAAGTATGTCCTCATTTTTATGATTGAGAAAGCTGCCGAGCGGAGAGGCAGCTGATCCATAATCAGCTATAATTGACAGAGTCCAGATTTGAACTTGGGTTTAGTTAGTCCCAAGCAGAAACCTTTTTTCCTGTATCTTTTTGCCTTCTTGGCTACCTGGACTCTGGCAGGATGCAGAGCAGGAAGGGGATGATTGCGCTCACTCTCTGGGCTTACTTCCCTCTGTTGGGGAACCCAACCCCAACCCTCGAGTCTCCCTCCTAGAGGTTGAAACCAGTAGACTCTGAGGTGTCCATGCTGGTTTCCCTGAGGTCCTCACTGTGGAGTCTGAGCATGCTCATGCTTTCTCCAGGCAGGTACCTAGAGGCAAAGTCACCAACAGCACAATTAGACACGTTGATGTTGGTTTTAACTAAACATGTTGGTATTGCAACTCCTCTAGAGGAAGGATGGTGCCCTCTGGACCCGGGATTACCTGAGCACCTCTCAGGGGTACTGGGGGGTTGGTGTTTGACTGGGGCCAACAGATGAGGCTTGGATGCCACGGAATTGCAAGGAGAGTTTTAGGCCCCGGTTTTTCTGCTCATGAACTGAGAACAGAACCAAGTCATGAAGCAAGCCAATCCACAAATTATTTGTGAAGTTATTTTATGTTTTAATCACCTTACAAATTCAGTGTGTTTGAATGTTTCTTGTAGGCACGTTTCTTTACAAAGCTCCCTCTCTTCCTTTTTTTAAATAAGTAGGGATTTTAAATCTTAGCTTTAATTAATTAATTAAATTTTTAAAGATTTTATTTATTTATTTGACAGAGAGAGACACAGCGAGAGAGGGAACACAAGCAGGGGGAGTAGGAGAGGGAGAAGCAGGCTTCCGGCAGAGCAGGGAGCCCGATGCGGGGCTTGATCCCAGGACCCTGGGATCACGACCTGAGCCGAAGGCAGACGCTTAACGACTGAGCCACCCAGGCGCCCCTAAATCTTAGCTTTTAAAGAAAAGTCTATTTTTGACTTCTGGTGCTTTTGTGAGGGTCTATGTACTTAATGACCATATGCACCCGCCACGATTATCGAGAATCTTAATTAAGCAAAGCCAGGTGAGCAGGAAGAGAAGGCACTTCAGGGTTGCTCAGAGGAGAGATTTTAGGATCCAGGCCTGACATACAGAACCGATTCTGCCCTTTCACATAGGAAGTCCTTATTTGGCCATGTTGGGGAGAGAAATGTGACTTGAAGCAGAAATGGCCAGAGCAGCCCATTCTCTCTGTATATGGCAAAGTGCACGGATCACAAATAGCCACAGAGTGAGCACATCCACGCAAATACCAAGAGGAAAAAGGGGACATCGCCCCAAGTTGGCATCTCACGAGCGCTCTTATCTGTCTCTGAAATGCCTTTGACTTAAATTATATTTTATCTGATATTAATTAGTTTCAAAAGCCCTCCTTTGGTTAGTATTTGCTTAGTATACACATATCTTTTTCCTCCTGCATCTCTCGTAAACAGCCTACAACTGGATTTTAAAAGGTGAAATTTTTACCTTAAATTTAAGTGAGGCATTTACTCCATTTGCACTTAATGTAATTGTTATATTTGGATTGCTTCTACCATCTTATTTTGTGCTGTCGATGTTCCATTTTTTGTTTTTTGGGGGATCTAATGAGTTTTTCCTTATGTCATCCCATTTTCCCCCCTCTGGTTTGTAAGTTACACTATCTGTTTTTCTTCTTCTAGTGGTTACTTCAGAAATTTACAACATACAAAATAAAGTTATTGTTTAAAGTTAATGAAAACCTTTGTCCTTCTCCTAGACGATACACGGATCTTAGAAAACGTTCGGTCTGTTTATTCTCTCCCTGATTTACGTGATTAATCGACTGGGCTTTTAGGTTCAAATCTGTACAGATTAAAAAACCCAGTGGTCATTACTATGATTAGCATTTCCTGTAACTGATGTTCACTGAAGTCTGCCCACTCACTTACAACCTTCTTTGTCCTACCTTCCTTGCTCTATTGTTCAGACCCTTTTTCTGAAGTCACATTCCTTCTGCGTGAAGTAGATTCCTAAGAATTCCCTTTCACGAGATTCTACTAGGGAAGGAAAACCGTCCCGATCAGCTCTGTTCCTGCCAAGAGAGGTTTCAGCTTCACGCAGGGAAGGACTTCTGTCGGATTCCTGTGTCTCTGCTTTTATGGGCTTATGCTTTTAAATATCCTTTGCTTTCATTTTAATGGGTTCTTGGAAGGGAGGAAAAGAAGACATGCCCAACTGACCATCTTGTTCTGTACAGAACTGCCTGTGTTTATTTCCCCATAAATATTTTTAATGTTACCGTCATAGGGAAATTTATGTGGAATAAAAGACACACTGCTTCAGTTGACACATAGATGCCATTCAATAAAATTCTGTCGAATGAAGCAATTAATGAAGCAAAGTCCCCTGAATAACCTTCTGGAAACATCTTGCCATTGAACGATTTTCCAAAAATTCCGTTTTGAATTTCAAGAAGAAAATGATTAAGATAATATGCAGTGTTAGCTGTAATTTCCCACTATTTTTATTTATTTGTTTGGTCTCTTAAAATTTTTTTTAGATTTTATTTTTTATTTTAAAGATTTTTATTTATTTGTCAGAGAGAGAGAGAGAGAGAGAGAGCACAAGCAGGGGGAGCGGCAGAGGGAGAGGGAGAAGCAGACTCCTTGCAGAGCAGGGAGCCCGATGCAGGGCTCGATCCCAGGACCCCGGGTTCATGACCTGAGCTTAACCGACTGAGCCACCCAGGTGCCCCTGCAAAGTGTTTTCACAGTTTCCATATGCTTTCCACAACACCCTCGAGAGACAGGCAGCAGTTCTTAATTCTATTTACAGGTGATTCACAGAGCCAGGCCTTTCGATCTCTAGCCCCAAGCCCTTGCACGGTACTGCTCTGTTCCCAGGTGCAGTGTCCTCATGTCCCTCTATCAGGACCACAGGCTAATTTTGCTACTTTAGGTGATACTGGATGGTCACTAGTACCGAGAATCTTTCTCTATGATGTTGCGCTGGTCGTGTCTGTTTATTTGTTGCAAGGGTCTTGGTCGGGAAAACAAACCTTCCCCATTACGCTGAGGTTCCAGAAGAGGCTGTATTGATCCAGGTGATGATTTGTTTTCTCAGCCCGAGCGGAGAGCCACCTCTCCTTTGCCTGTCCTACAGTTGCCAGCCTAAAAAGGTGAGGACCACCGCTTTCTGATATTTGGAAACAAAAAAGTTCAGAGGAATGGTTTTAGGGGTAGTTTCCATGACATGGACATGGCTCTCGCACTGGCTTTGCTCAGGATAAAATCCAGGCCCAGCTCGCGGCTGTGAGGGTTTGCCGGCATCCCGACAGGACAGCCGCCGGCTCGCTACCCTAGGACATTCTTCTCAGTGGCTTCTCTGAAGCTCAGGTGACCTGACTGTCCTTTCCCTGTCTCCCTCCTGCCCCCACGGGCAGACTTCACACTGCCCTCGGGTGCGTGGCAACACCTTTTGTCCCGCGTTAGCTCTCAAAGAGGATATGTGTAGGCTTCCGGAGAGCCCTTACCAACATATTCTCATCAGATAATCACGTGGCTTAGCAGGACTTGGCAATAAAGGACTTCTGATGTCTCCCCTTTGGTCCCTTGGAGCAGTGGTTCCCAATCTTTGCTGCCTGTTCGCATCCAGGGAACTTTTCAAATGCTCAGCGCCCAAGCCACACTTTCATCTGGTTTCCGGAGGTGGGGCCCACGGGTCAGTGTTATTTATACCTCCCAGATAGTGCCAACATGCAGCCGAGGTCCAGAGCCAGTGTGGCCCTCAGGCCTGGAACCCCCTCAGGAACTTGTTAGATGAGCATATTCTCAGGCTTCCCTGGACCCACCGAGTCAGACCCCCAGGCCTGGGCCCAGCAGTGTGTGTTTTAACACCCCCTCCTGATGATGCTCATGCTCACTCATGTCTGGAAACCACTGCAGGGCGCCTGGGTGGCTCAGTCGTTAAGCATCTGCCTTCGGCTCAGGTCATGGTCTCAGGGTCCTGGGATCGAGCCCCACATCGGGCTCCCTGCTCCGCAGGAAGCCTGCTTCTCCCTCTCCCACTCCCCCTGCTTGTGTTCCTGCTCTCGCTGTGTCTCTCTCTGTCAAATAAATAAATAAAAATCTTAAAAAAAAAAGGAAACCACTGCAGAGCATCTCAAACCCTAATGCAAACCACATGGGGGATCTTGGCAAAATGCAGATGCAGACTCGGTGGGTCGGGGTGGGTCGGGGTGGGCTGCGACCCTGCCTCTCTCACGCGCTCCCAGGTGATGAAGCTGCTACTCCTGGGAAGACTGAGGGCTCAGGTTCCCAGCAATTCTTGGCTTACAGTAGATGCTCAGAAAGACCCAGTCGAATTGGATAAATATTTAGTGAATATGGGGATTACAGGAAGCGCGGGACTGGAACAACAATTACACATCGTAATCAGGGGAAAAATAGCCACAGTGAACTTGCCTTGGTAGAAAGTCTTAAAAGTCACTGGGAATGTTTGGAACAGCAGTCTCATGTTACAGCAAAAAATCCAGCAGGTAAGCTATGTGGGCTGGAAGGAATTTACACTTTACCTCTCTTGGGCATTTGCAGTTCACTGATTCATGGAGCATGTTAAAAAAAAAATTGGTGTGGAAGTGAGGCCTTCTTCCTAACAGCATCAGCCCACACACTCGTAAGATCCACTGGGAACTCCGGCGTGAATGCTGCAGGAGCGTCCTGACGTCAGATTCCTCCTTGTCTAGAAGTAAGTGGCTCTGGGTCTGTGGGCTTCCTTGAGGAGTACAGGGGAGTCAAAGGGGGCCAAGATGGTCAGGTCCTACATGACTGCAAGGGGTACAATCTGCAGGTTGTCTTTACCTAGGGGTTAATTTACAGAAATAGGTCCATGAAAATTGGTCACTAGGGGGCAGTATTGCCCCACAAAGATGCCCGGTGACCCTGGCATTTACAACCTGCTCTTTTTAAGTATGTATGGTGTCAATGACACTCTTTGTTCTTCCTTCTCCCAGGACCTGTAGGCGATTAAAAACATACCAAAGAAATCCGTATGCATCAGACCTTTTAAGATGTCTGCCGTTTTTAAATATATTTTTAAAGGATTTTATTTCTCTTGCCGTTTTTATGCAATTCTTGCTAGTTATTACCAAAGATTAAAAAGGTGGTCCTTTCCCGGAAGACGCTGATCTTTATCAGCAGAGCTGGAACATTCAGCCCTGCAGATATTAATATGCCCAAGTTCAGGAGGGTTTGTTCTCAGGGAGAAGTTAGGTCTGTGGGGAAGCCTGTTGATTGAGAAACTCAATATTGTGTTATTTTGGACGTTTCAGTTGTTTCCTGATTTCTTCTGAGTGGACACTGGGGCAAAGGGACCAAGGTGGCCTCTCCGGGGGGCACGCTGTGACCTCCCTCGTCCGAGCTGGCCTGCCCCCCAGTGTGCACCTCTGTGATCCGGGCCCCGTCACGTCCTCAACCATACTGGCCTGAACGAGTCCCCGATGGTGATATTTATTAAGACTGAAAAGTGCATGGCTTTTCCCACTGCCCCTTCTAAGGGCACCTGAGGAAAAGTCGCTGGAAATGTGAGGGATTTTGCTCAGTCCACAGATCCCCGGGTCTGTGTATGCTGTTTGCACGGGCGGGCTCAGTTAACAAGGCTTCCTGCCTTGGTTAACTGCGCAGCCCCAGGCTGGGCCACGTCTCCAGATGTCGGGTTGTCCTTGGCTGATATGGTTTCCATATGTGACCCCACGTGCTCTCGGCGGACCCCTCTGAAAAGGCGGGCCCCCCAGGTGCCCTCTTGGGAACAGTAAATCGTCTGCGTCTATTGGGCTTCCTTCCAGGCAGTGTCTCCCCCTCCCACTGGGCCACACTTGAGAGCCATCAAGCCCTCGGCTGGCTCTGGAGGCCACGTCCACGTTCGCTAAGGAAGGGGATAGGCCCCAGCATTCTCTCCGCTGTTTTCCATTTGGCCTGCTGAGGGCGCTCTTCTCTGGGCTGAGATCAAGGCAAGGTTTTCAACAGGGACCTGATGCTGTTTCGTGAGCACGGGGTGGGGGGGGTGCGGAGATGATAATGAGCACTGTTCGCTGCCAGGCACAGCGTCAAGCCCTGGGGAACCACAGGTGGACACAGCGGCCCCCACCCACCCTGCGCTCCAGGAACCCGCAGTCCCCAGGGCTCCCCGTCCTATAACTAAGGCCAGAACGGCTCGGCTAGGGGTGCCCAGCCAGGGGAGGGCTGGTGATCCCAGTGGTGGGCGGCCCACTGGGCAGGAGAGTTCAGATTCCATCCTCAACGTGAGTCCCGGGTCCATCTCAGCCCAGCGTGGCCACGGGACACGGGGCCTGTGGCCTCGGCTCTGTTCCCCTTGGCAACTCCTGGCCAACCTGATTCCCGGCTCCTGGCCTGTGCTGTGGCCACGAAGAAGAGTGCGCCGGCCACAGGATGCAGTGGGCTTGTGGCCCCAGGCGGGTTGTCTCCCAGACCCTCAGCCTGGGAAGGGGTCCCGATGGGTTCTGTAAGTTCACCATTGGGGGAAGAGGAGGTGCGGCGGGCAGCTGAGGGCAGGGATGTGTCAGCTGGAAGTGCGCTGGATTCCAAGTTCAGAACATCTGACTGCAGAGGTGGAAACAAATGGGGATGAGTACTCATATATATACATATTTAAATTAGTAGCCTAGTTTTTTTTTTTTTTTAAGATTTTATTGATTTATTTGAGAGAGAGAGAGAGACAGAGCACGAGCAGGGGGAGGGACAGAGGGAGAGGGAGAAGCAGGCTCCCCCTTGAGCAGGGAGCCCGATGCAGGGCTCAATCCTAGGACCCTGGGATCATGACCTGAGCCGAAGGCAGACGCTTAACTGACTGAGCCATCCAGGTGCCCCCCAATAGACTACTTTATTTTATTTTATTTTACTTTTAAAGATTTTATTTATTTGAGAGAGAAAGAGTGAGAGAGAGAGAGAGAGAGAGAGAGAGAGAGAGTGCACATGAGCAGGGGGGAGGGGCAGAGGGAGAAGCCGACTCCCCATTGAGCAGTGAGTCTGACATGGGGCTCGCTCCCCGGACTCTGGGATCATGACCTGAGCTGAAGGCAGATGCTTAACCAACTGAGCCACCCAGGTGCCCCCCAATAGACTACTTTAAAGAGCAGTTTTAGGTTCACAGCAAAATTTCGTAGAAGATACAGAGGCCTCCCATCTACCCCTCCCCCCATAAGACCCTCCCCCCCGTGGACACGCCCACCGTTGTGGTGCATGGGTTACAATCGAAGAACGTGCACTGACACATAAACACCCAAAGTCGATCAGCAGGCATCTGGGGTCCCTCTTGGTGGTGTACGTTCTGCCTAAGCGCAGGTTTCCACCATCATAGTGTCCTCCAGAGGAGTTCACTGCCCCACCAACCCTCTGTGCTCTGACTGTCATCCCCTGGAAACCCCGATGGTGTTAGTGTCTCCACAGACTTCTCTTCAGAATACCAAATAGTTGGAATCAGGCAGCGTGCGGCCTTTTCAGATCAGTTCTTTCACTTTGTGATACGCGTTTACGTTTTTCCTGTGTCTTTTCATGGCTTACAGCTGCTTTCTTTTGTGCGGCAGAACTGAGTCGTCATATTTATCGAGAGGTCTGGAGCGGGGCGGTCGTGGGCTTCAGGGGCTCAGGGGCTCAGGGGCTCAGGGGCTCAGGGGCTACTCGTCTCAGCCCCTGGGACCTGCAGAGGCTGCTGAGCTGGGGGAAGAGGGTCGGGGCAGAGGGGAAGGGTGCTGCCAGCCAGCGCTGTTCCCTTTGTGCAGGAGAGAATGGTTGCTAGAAGACCCTGCAGGGAACATCCAAGTCCATCTCATCGGCCACAGTCGGGCCATGTGGCTGCACTGGGTGGCAGGGGGGACTGGTCAGGCCCGGCCCCCCTCCGCACTAGGTAGGGCTTACCCTGCATGCTTCTGCGAATGTCAGGGGTCTATTTGCAGAGAAGTGTGTGAGTGCGTGTGAGCTTGTGAGTGTGTTTGCCTGTGTGTGTGTCAAATGGGCGTTGGGTAGATCATGGAAGTTTGTCAACCACAAAGCTCAATAAAAAGACTGTCATCAAGGCAGGAAATGGAATGAGCTGGTGGGGAAAGGCGAGCTCCCTCCCCTGGAGGCGGCTAGGCACGGGTGGTGCTGTGGTGGGATGCAGGCCGCCTGGAGGGCACAGGTGAAGTTCAGAAGGGCAGGGAGCACTGTCGGCTCAGAGAGCTGATGAAGGGGAAGCGGTGTTTGGCTTAGGCCTTGAAGGCTGCGGAGAATTCTTTTTTTTTTTTTTTTTTTTTTTTTTTTTTTTTAATTTTTTATTGTTATGTTAATCACCATATATTACATCATTAGTTTTTGGTGCAGTGTTCCATGATTCATTGTTTGTTCATAACACCCAGTGCTCCATGCAGAACGTGCCCTCCTCAATACCCATCACCAGGCTAACCCATCCCCCTACCCCCCTCCCCTCTAGAACCCTCAGTTTGTTTTTCAGAGTCCATCATCTCTCATGGTTCGTCTCCCCCTCTGACATACTCCCCTTTTCTTCCTCTCCTGTTATCTTCTTCTTTTTCTTTTTTCTTAAAATATGTTGCATTATTTGTTTCAGAAGTACAGATCTGTGATTCAACAGTCTTGCACAATTCACAGCGCTCACCGTAGCACATACCCTCCCCAATATCTATCATCCAGCCACCCCATCCCTCCCACCCCCAACCACTCCAGTAACACTCAGTTTCTTTCCTGAGATTAAGAATTCCTCATATCAGTGAGGTCATGTGATACATGTCTTTCTCTGATTGACTTATTTCACTCAGCATAACACCCTCCAGTTCCATCCACGTCGTTGCAAATGGCAAGATCTCATTCCTTTTGATGGCTGCATAATATTCCATTGTGTATATATACCACATCTTCTTTATCCATTCATCTGTCGATGGGCATCTTGGCTCTTTCCACAGTTTGGCTATGGTGGACATTGCTGCTATAAACATTGGGGTACATGTACCCCTTCGGGTCCCTACATTTGTATCTTTGTGGTAAATACCCAGTAGTGCAATTGCTGGATCGAACGGTAGCTCTAATTTCAACTGTTTGAGGAACCTCCATACTGTTTTCCAGAGGGGTTGCACCAGCTTGCATTCCCACCAACAGTGTAGGAGGGTTCCCCTTTCTCCACATCCCCGCCAACATCTGTCGTTCCCTGACTTGTTAATTTTAGCCATTCTGACGGGTGTGAGGTGGTATCTCATTGAGGTTTTGATTTGGATTTCCCTGATGCCAAGCGATGTTGAGCACTTTTTCATGTGCCTGTTGGCCATTTGGATGTCTTCTTTGGAGAAATGTCTGTTCATGTCTTCTGCCCATTTCTTGATTGGATTATTTGTTCTTTGAGTGTTGAGTTTGATAAGTTCTTTATAGATTTTGGATACTAGCCCTTTATCTGATACGTCATTTGCAAATATTTTCTCCCATTCTGTCGGTTGTCTTTTGGTTTTGTGGACTGTTTCTTTTGCTGTGCAGAAGCTTTTTATCTTGATGAAATCCCAATAGTTCATTTTTGCCCTGGCTTCCCGTGCCTTTGGCGATGTTTCTAGGAAGAAGTTGCTGCGGCTAAGGTCGAAAAGGTTGCTACCTGTGTTCTCCTTTAGGATTTGGATGGACTCCTGTCTCACGTTTAAGTCTTTCAACCATTTGGAGTCTATTTTTGTGTGTGGTGTAAGGAAATGGTTCAGTTTCATTCTTCTGCATGTGGCTGTCCAATTTTCCCAACACCATTTGTTGAAGAGACTGTCTTTTTGCCATTGGACATTCTTTCCTGCTTTGTCAAAAATAAGTTGACCATAGAGTTGAGGGTCCATTTCTGGGCTCTCAATTCTGTTCCATTGATCTATGTGTCTGTTTTTGTGCCAGTACCATACTGTCTTGATGATGACAGCTTTGTAATAGAGCTGGAAGTCCGGAATTGTGATGCCACCAGCTTTGCTTTTCTTTTTCAGTGTTCCTCTGGCTATTCTGGGTCTCTTCTGGTTCCATACAAATTTTAGGATTATTTGTTCCATTTCTTTGAAAAAAGTGGATGGTATTTTGATGGGGATTGCATTGAATGTGTAGATTGCTCTAGGTAGCATTGACATCTTCACAATGTTGATTCTCCCAATCCATGAGCATGGAACGTTTTTCCATTTCTTTGTGTCTTCTTTAATTTCTTTCCTGAGTATTTTATAGTTTTCTGAGTACAGATCCTTTGCCTCTTTGGTTAGATTTATTCCTAGGTATCTAATGGTTTTGGGTGCAATTGTAAATGGGATAGACTCCTTGATTTGTCTCTCTTCTGTCTTGTTGTTGGTGTATAGGAATGCCACTGATTTCTGTGCATTGATTTTATATCCTGCTACTTTACTGAATTCCTGTATGAGTTCTAGCAGTTTTGGGGTGGAGTCTTTTGGGTTTTCCACATACAGTATCATATCATCTGCAAAGAGTGAGAGTTTGACTTCCTCTTTGCCGATTTGGATGCCTTTGATTTCTTTTTGTTGTCTGATTGCTGTGGCTAGGACTTCTAATACTATGTTGAATAGCAGTGGTGAGAGTGGACATCCCTGTCGCGTTCCTGACCTTAGGGGAAAAGCTCTCAGCCTTTCCCCATTGAGAATGATATTCGCTGTAGGTTTTTCGTAGATGGCTTTTATGATATTGAGGTATGTACCCTCTATCCCTATACTCTGAAGAGTTTTGATCAAGAAAGGATGTTGTACTTTGTCAAATGCTTTTTCTGCATCTATTGAGAGGATCATATGATTCTTGTTCTTTCTTTTGTTAATGTATTGTATCACGTTGATTGATTTGCGGATGTTGAACCAGCCTTGCAGCCCAGGAATAAATCCCACTTGATCGTGGTGAATAATCCTTTTAATGTACTGTTGGATCCTATTGGCTAGTATTTTGGTGAGAATTTTTGCATCCATGTTCATCAAGGATATTGGTCTGTAATTCTCTTTTTTGATGGGGTCTTTGTCTGGTTTTGGGATCAAGGTAATGCTGGCCTCATAAAATGAGTTTGGAAGTTTCCCTTCCATTTCTATTTTTTGGAACAGTTTCAGGAGAATAGGTATTAATTCTTCTTGAAATGTCTGATAGAATTCCCCTGGGAAGCCATCTGGCCCTGGGCTTTTGTTTCTTGGGAGATTTTTGATGACTGTTTCAATTTCCGTAGTGGTTATAGGTCTGTTCAGGTTTTCTATTTCTTCCTGGTTCAATTTTGGTAGTTGATACATCTCTAGGAATGCACCCATTTCTTCCAGGTTATCTAATTTGCTGGCATAGAGTTGCTCATAATATGTTCTTATAATTGTTTGTATTTCTTTGGTGTTGCTTGTGATCTCTCCTCTTTCATTCATGATTTTGTTGATTTGGGTCATTTCTCTTTTCTTTTTGATCAGTCTGGCCAGGGGTTTATCAATCTTGTTAATTCTTTCAAAGAACCAGCTCCTAGTTTCGTTGATCTGTTCTACTGTTCTTTTGGTTTCTAGTTCATTGATTTCTGCTCTGATCTTTATGATTTCTCTTCTCCTGCTGGGTTTAGGCTTTCTTTGCTGTTCTTTCTCCAGCTCCTTTAGATGTAGGGTTAGGTTGTGTATTTGAGACCTTTCTTGTTTCTTGAGAAAGGCTTGTATTGCTATATACTTTCCTCTCAGGACTGCCTTTGCTGTATCCCAAAGATTTTGAACAGTTGTGTTTTCATTTTCATTGGTTTCCATGAATTTTTTTAATTCTTCTTTAATTTCTTGGTTGACCCATTCATTCTTTAGTAGGATGCTCTTTAGCCTCCATGTATTTGAGTTCTTTCCGACTTTCCTCTTGTGGTTGAGTTCTAGTTTCAAAGCATTGTGGTCTGAAAATATGCAGGGAATGATCCCAATCTTTTGGTACCGATTGAGACCTGATTTGTGACCTAGGATGTGATCAATTCTGGAGAATGTTCCATGGGCACTAGAGAAGAATGTGTATTCCGTTGCTTTGGGATGGAATGTTCTGAATATGTCTGTGAAGTCCATTTGGTCCAGTGTGTCATTTAATATCTTTATTTCCTTGTTGATCTTTTGCTTAGATGATCTGTCCATTTCAGTCAGGGGGGTGTTAAAATCCCCCACTATTATTGTATTGTTGTCAATGTGTTTCTTTGCTTTTGTTATTAATTGGCTTATATAATTGGCTGCTCCCATGTTCGGGGCATAGATATTTACAATTGTTAGATCTTCTTGTTGGATAGACCCTTTAAGTAGGATATAGTGTCCTTCCTCATCTCTTATTACAGTCTTTGTTTTAAAATCTAGTTTGTCTGATATAAGGATTGCCACCCCAGCTTTCTTTTGGTGTCCATTAGCATGGTAAATGGTTTTCCACCCCCTCACTTTCAATCTGGGGGTGTCTTTGGGTGTAAAATGAGTCTCTTGCAGACAGCATATTGACGGGTCTTGTTTTTTAATCCAATCTGATAGCCTGTGTCTTTTGATTGGGGCATTTAGCCCATTTACATTCAGGGTAACTATTGAAAGGTATGAATTTACTGCCATTGTATTACCTGTAAGGTGACTGTTAACTGTCTGTTGTCTGTGTTCGTTTCTGCTCTTTGCTGCTTTTAGGTTCTCTCTTTGCTTAGAGGACCCCTCTCAATATTTCTTGGAGGGCTGGTTTCGTGTTTGCAAATTCTTTTAGTTTTTGTTTGTTCTGGAAGCTTTTGATCTCTCCTTCTATTTTCAATGATAGCCTAGCTGGATATAGTATTCTTGGCTGCATATTTTTCTCGTTTAGTGCTCTGAAGATATCTTGCCAGTCCTTTCTGGCCTGCCAGGTCTCTGTGGATAGGTCTGTTGCCAATCTAATGTTTCTACCATTGTAGGTTACATATCTCTTCTCCCGAGCTGCTTTCAGGATTTTCTCTTTGTCTCTGAGACTCGTAAGTTTTACTATTAGATGTCGGGGTGTTGACCTATTTTTATTGATTTTGAGAGGGGTTCTCTGTGCCTCCTGGATTTTAATGCCTGTTTCCTTCCTCACATTAGGGAAGTTCTCTGCTATAATTTGCTCCAATATACCTTCTGCCCCTCTCTCTCTCTCTTCTTCTTCTGGGATCCCAATTATTCTAATGTTGTTTCGTCTTATCGTATCACTTATCTCTCGAATTCTGCCCTCGTGATCCTGTAGTTGTTTCTCTCTCTTTTTCTCAGCCTCTTTATTTTCTATCATTTGGTCTTCTATATCGCTGATTCTCTCTTCTGCCTCATTTATCCTAGCATTTAGTGCCCCCATTTTTGATTGCACCTCATCAATAGCCTTTTTGATTTCGATTTGGTTAGATTTTAGTTCTTTTATTTCTCCAGAAAGGGTTTCTCTAATAACTTCCACGCTTTTTTCAAGCCCAGCTAGTATCTTTAAAGTCATGATTCTGAACTCTAGGTCCGACATCGTACTAATGTCCGTATTGAGTAGGTCCCTGGCTGACGGTACTACCTCTTGTTCTTTTTGCTGAGGTGATTTCTTTCGTCTTGTCATTTTGTCCAGAGGAGAATAGATGAATGAGAGAACAAAAGGCTAACAGGTTTACTACGTCCCCAGCAAATATACTGTATACAAATCAGAAAAGACCCGAAACCAGGGGAAAAGAAAGGGAAAGAAAGAAAAAAGAAAGAGAAAAAGAAAAAAAAAAGAAAAAAAAGATAAAAACAAAAACAAAACAATTCAAAAAAGGCAGAATATGATCAAATATGATCAGGCTAGTGCATAGATCAGTGCCACACACTAGATTTTGGGCGTATTTTGGTCTGTTAGAAAAAAGTGCCTCCTAAAATTTTAAAGGAAGAAAGACATATATGTACAAAATAAGGGTTTATACAATGAAGGGATGGAAGATGACTGTAAAGATGAAAATTATAAAAGATTTTATAAAAGGACTTGGTAAGATAAGTTGTTTGAAAAAAGAAAGAAGATTTAAGGAAAAAAAAAAAAAAAAGGAAAAAGGGAGAGAATGTGATCAGGCAGGAGACTAGAACAAAGCCATACACTAGTGATTTAGGGTATATTTTGATCTGTTAGAAGAAACTGTACCTCAAAATTTTAAAGAGAGAACAACTTATATATATATGCCAAAAACAAGGATAACTACTATGAAGGGATAAAATATGACTCTAAAAATGAAAAAAAAAAAAAAATGTTTTTTTTTTTTAAAAAAAAGGGATTTATAAGATGTTGGTTGAAAAAGGGAAAAAGAAAAATAAAAAAAAGTCAACAAAAATTAACTTTGATGAAATAATGAATCATGGTAAAAAAAAAAAAAAAAAAAAAAAAAAGCCATGAATCTATGTGCAGTATTCCCCTAGCGCTGGAGTTCTCCTATTCTCCTTGATCGATCAACTTGGTCTTGGCTTGCTGGCTGTTTGTGTTGATCTTCTGGGGGAGGGGCCTGTTGCTGTGGTTTCCAAATGTCTTTGCCGGAGGCGGAATTGCCCCGCCCTTGTCGGTCCGGGCTAAGGAAGCTGCTCCAGTTTGCTCTCAGGAGCTTTTGTTCCCTGCAAGCTCTCGGCACAGCTTTGGAGGACCAGGGCGAAAATGGCGGCCTCCCAGTCTCCGCCCGGAGGAGCCGAGAACTCAGGGCCCCACTCCTCAGTGCGCCCCCAGAGAAAAGCAGTCACTCCCGTGTCCCCGGTCTCCGGCCGCTCTCCATGCTCACCCGGCCTGTGATCGAGCGTTGCTATCTCTGGCACCCGACCCCGCTCGGAGTCTCCAAACCCAGCAGATCCCTGCAGTGCGTTCCCGCACCGCTCCTCCCCGGGAAGGAAGGGGAGTCTCCCCGGATCTGCTGCTTGTTGGGTCCCTGCTGGGGGAGCCGTGCCCCGACTGGGCCGCAGATCACAGTTTATGGCAACCCCGAGCTGAGAGCCCGCGACTCTGCTCCGTATCTGCAGCCGGCTTCCCCGCCCCGACACCTGGGAGCTCTGCCGCACTCAGGCACCCCCGGTCTCTCTGTGACCCCAAGGGTCCTGAGACCACACTGTCCCGGGAGGATTCCACCCCCCGCTTAGCCACTGCAGCGACGTCCCTCCGCCGAGCCAACTTTTAAAAGGTCCGATTTTGTGCTCCGCGGCTCTAGCACTTGCCAGAAGCGGCCGGCGGAGGCCCCTCCCCCGCCGTCTATCCTCCCGAATATCACCTCGGATTCACTTCTCCGCACGTCCTACCTTCCAGTAAGTGGTCGCTTCTCTGTTCAGAGAGTTGTTGCTACTCTCCTGTTCGATCTCCTGTTGAGTTCGTAGGTGTTCAGAATGGTTTGATCCCTATTCAGCTGAATTCCTGAGACCAGACAAAATCTAGGTCTCCTACTCCTCCGCCATCTTGCTCCGCCCCTGCGGAGAATTCTTTTAAAGTAGCTATTTAAAAAAAAATAAAGTAGCTATTTTACACTAAATTCTACCTCTGAAACTGATAAAAAATTATAATACAATAAAAAATAAGAGAACGTAGCTGTTTTATTCTATCAGAGCATCCAAGACTTCACGTCACCCTTTATTTCCCACTTGCGCCATCTTCTATAGCAACCCCGGTTCTGGGCCCTGTAAGGCTTCTCTTGCAGCTGGCGGCAGGCAAGGGCAGGTGAAGGGAAGCATGAAATGCGACTTCGGAGTTGTGCCCTCTGAGGGAACGGACCCCCCCCTCCCGCTTTCCTCCCCCCAGCGCCTGGCATGGGGCCAGGGTGGTGCTGAGCCATTGTGGGCACCATGGCTGAAGCCCCCCCAGGAGTAGTGGGGAGGCCCACGGCAGAGAGAGACAGTCTTGGTGACTGTGGACCAGGACCTGCAAGCTTACGTCAGAGAAAAGACAACCTTTCTGGTTTAAACAGGTATTCCTGGGGCTCTAGCTCTGCCAAAGGCATCAGCCTCTGTTGTAATTCATAATCAAGTTTTTAGTGTCTCCTGAAAGCTCCTTTATTCATACTTAACCTAAATCAATGCTTGCACAGCCTTGCAGTGTTAAAGAACCATTTATCGCTTCCTTTTAAGAAAGAGGGTTTTCTGCATTATCACTGGATGCTGGTCATCTGTGCTGGGAGCCTGAATCTCCCTGTGGCATCAGCCTCTCTGGCTGGGGTGGTGGGATATGAGGAGATGCTTTCCTTTAGCCCCTGGACCCTTCCCTCAGGTACGCTCCTAGCTGTCTCTGGGAAGGGATGGCACGGCAGAAAGAGCAAAACCGGACTCAGGTCTGGGCTTTTGGTTTTCTAAAGGCCAAGAGCCGCTGAGCAGGACCACGAGTGGGGATGCAGGGGGTAGGGAGGCAGCTGCCAAGGAGCCAAGGGGGATGGTGCAGCAGGACTGCAGGGGTGAGAGCCGCCCCCCCCTCGAGTGGCAGCAGGGAGAGATGACCTGCGGCCCCTCCCCAGCACCTAGGAGCTAGGCAGGTCCTCTGGAACCCAGCAGCCCCTCAGGACAGTGGGGGGCCCGGGTTTGACTCAGTTCCAGTTTCTGCCATTGACAGGGTGAAGGCTCCAGGTGGAAATCGTGCTGAGCAGTGAATGCTCACCCATCTGCATCTCTGGTGGAGCGTTGTATCAGCCACACAAGCATTTGTGGACATCTGTTCTGGGCCGGGCGAAATACCAGGCATCTCAGGTTCAAAAAATGTTGCAGATACAAAGATGCATGAGAACGGGTCTCTTCATTCCAGCTTCCTGTCCCCTGTTCTAGACATCGGGTCCCTAGGAGGCCACGTCTGAAGGCCCCAATGCTACTTGGTTGTTCTGAAAAATACTGGTATATTATAAATATTATCGCAAGTGTAGCATCTTTAGGACCAAAGTATGGCCTTCCTTTGCTGGTGGCGATTTTTCAAGGAATTTTTTTTGCTAGCAACTACCCACTTTGCATAGGGTGCCTGGCCCAGAGTGGCTGGCAGAGGAACTCCCTGGGATTTCCCAAGATTTAGCTTCTGTGTGAGAGGAAGGTGACTTTAAGCGAATAGATCCTACTGACACAATTGTAATTTTCTGTTTGGAAGTAACCACACGGTAACAAACCTCCGAAGCCACAAAAAGCTGTGTCCTGTACAAGGAAGGCAGAAACAGCATGGAGTACATTGTACCATAGACTACACGTGGGGGATGCTGATTTTGCACCAAAAAAAGAGCTTTCTGTGAAATGTTATTGCTTATCTTAGAGCCATACTAAGGATTGTATATCAAAGGGTGAAAATAATTTGCTGAAATCCCACTTCTTCCCCTTAAAAAGTCACTGATGAGCGAAATTGTGAACAAATAGCTTTTCCAGCAAGTCAGCAGCAAAATAGTTTATATAACCAAGTCACCATGACCGTGAAGAAAACCTTCTTCCCAGATGGGATGTTTGGCCGTAATAACATGAGTTATCTTAGGCGACACCGTGGATGGAATTTTATATAACCTTGCATGGGGAAGGTCTTTCGTGGCATGGTGTAAATCAGGACAAAATTCAGAAGCTGTAAAGGAAAATATTGATAAATTTCACTTCACACAAATTGAAAGCTTCTGCATGTCAAAAATACCATAAACAAATTCAAAATACCAACCACGAAATAACCGTCCAATTAAAATATGAAGCCAGTCTTCAACCTAGCAATTTCTCACTGCTAAGAAAAATATTTGGAGTCGTGGTGAAGGCTGGTAGCGGGTTGCCCTCTGAAGTCTAGTGCTTTCTCTCACTGTCATGGAATTCTAAGGCCCCCCCCCCCCCACCCGCTGCTGTGACAGAACCCTGGGTGGTGCCCCAGTCCTTGGTTCCTGCTGTTACATAGCCTCCTCCCCTTGGGTGTGGGCGGGGCATGTGCCTTTCTTCCAAGCAGTAGAATGTGGCAAAGGTCGTGGGCCATCCATGTCGGTGTGTATGTATTATGTACATAAGACTGTAGCACCCATTCTTGCTGAAGTTCCTCTCTCTCTTTTGTTGGCTTTGAGTGAATCCTATAGGACGAGGGACTGAGGGTGGCTTCTAGGAGCCGAGGGAAGCTTTTGATGGATCGCCAGCAAGACATGGAAGCCTTCAGCTCTACAACTGCGAGGCACTGAATTCTGCCAACAGCCAGAGTGAGTTTGGAGGCAGCTCTTTCCCCAGCTGAGCCCTGGCTGGGGAAGCAGCCCTGGCCAACACCTTAATGTCAGCCCTGCCGAGGACCTAGTTCAGCTGTGCACAAGCTCCGGACCCCCAGAAACTGTGAGAAAAGGAATGTTTAGTTTTAATTTGCTATGTCGGTAGTGATATTGTTAGGCAGACTAGGGAGCGGATGCATTGCATCTCTCTGCCTTCCTTAGATGCCATCATCAGATTAAGTTCTAACCCATGGAATGTGAACAGAAGATAGGCAGATGGCCATTAGGGAAACGCACACCCAAACCACAACGAAATACCACCCCATACGCATTAAGATGGTTACCATAAAAAAACCCATCATAACAAGTATTGGAGAGTATGTGGAGAAGTTGGACCCATTCTGCACTGTCTGTGGGAATGTAAAATAGTGCAGCCACTCTGGAAGACGGTATGGTGGTTTCTCCAAAAAAAGACTGAACAGAGAGTTACCATATGACCCAGCAGTTCCACTTTTGAGAATATACCCAAAAGAATCGAAAAGAGGGTGTTAAAGAGATATTTGTAGACCCATGTCCATAGTAGTGTTATTCCTAATAGTTAAAAGGCAAAAGCCATCCAAGTGTTGACCAGCACATGAGTGGATAAGCAAAATGTAGACCATACAGACAATGGAATATTATTCAGCCTTAAGAAGGAAGGACATTCTGACACCTGCTCCAACAAGGGTGAAGGGTGAACCTTGAGGACATGATGCTCAGTGACATCAGCCAGACACAAAAGGGCAGATACTTTCTGATTCTACTTCCCTGAGGTCGCTAGAGCAGCCAGATTCATAGAGACAGACAGGATGGTGGGAGCCAAGGGCTAGGGGAGGAGATGTCAGTATTTAATGGGGACACTGGAGATGGATGGCAGCGGCGGTGACGGTGGCTGCAGGACAGTGTGAATGTACTTAGTGCCCCTGAACTGTACACTAAAAATGGTTAAGATGGTGATTTTCGCTATATGTATTTTGTCACAATAAAAATAAAGCAAAAAAAAAGCAACTTGCAAAATCAATGGGTATATAGTGCCATCCCACTGCATAAAAATATGTTGTTTGCTTGTTGCATGCGTAAAGAATTTCTGAAAAGAATACACAGAAAATGGACCATGGGGAGACCTCCTCTCGCACTGCATTGCGCACCTTCTGGTGTGGTTCAGAATGTTAGTTTGTAATGTGCATGTCTTACTTTTTAAATTTAAAGCCAGTCATTGATAAGCAGACTGCATTTCCTCCCGTTCTGATTCCTGACGCTCCTCTGGGGACCGCCGCTTAGGGTAGTGCTGGTTCCTCATGTCGGGTTCTGGGGAGACATTTGGAGCTGTTTAGTTTTGGTTTCTTCTAGAAAACCTTTTTCTTCCCCCAAAGGATAACATTTAATTCTTCAAAAGCAGAACAGCCAGAGTAAAATTTGAAATTTAGTTGGACTGTATTTGAATGAATCAACAAGTAAACACAGTTATTGAAAGAGCCTTTGGGGCTTTTAAAACAACTAGAGCCACAATCTAGAAGGCGTTTGGCAAAAAAATACACAGAATTCCTCATTTGTAGAGACTGTCTTCTACCTGTTTTGTGTCTCCCATGGCATCTGGTAAATTCTATGCAATATTAAGTAAATGCTTAATCACTCCATGGTGGGCAGAAACAATTTTCATGGCTAATTTCGACTATAAGAGATCATGTGAGCAGTTCATTTCGACGGTGCTGACCTTTTAATCATCAATCTCATAGTTAAAAATAATTAAATTACCCAATTAGGCGAAAGGAATGTTGAACAAGACGTTACCCTCAGGGGAAAAAAGGACTATGCAGAGATGTGTTTTCATCTCCTTGAATAGGTCCATGTACAAAGATCTGGATGTGGATGCACTTACAAATCCCAACAAGTGGTAGGGAGAGGTGAAGGAGGGGCGGGTCCGCCGGGGAACACAGTGGCTCCCACCAGTTGATATGGGAAGTATTAAAAGATGCATGCAAGCCCCTGAAAAATTCATGCTCTCATTCTTTGAGAGACATATTTGTCTCGCAGCTTTGTTCTTTTCCATACAGGCAAAATGCCTGTGCATTATAATAGAGTTCTTACGATTTTTTCTTTCCAAATTGTTAGCTAAAGCATCCATTTGTTTAAAAGCAGTACTAATTTACACCCCAGCTGAGCACTGAAGGGAGGGTTTGTCAATCTCACGCTGTTGGCATTTTGGCTGGATACTCCTGCAGTGTGCGGGGTCACCCTGTGCACTGGAGGACCTCGAGCAGCACGTCTGGTCTCCACCCACGAGGTGCAGTAGCATCCTTCCCCAGTTGTGCCAACCAAAAACGTCTCCAGACATCGCCACGCGTCCTCTTGGGGGCCAAATCGTTCCCGGTTAAGAACCCCGGCTTAGAGGGTGAGGCCGGAGTGCAGGCAGGGTGGAGGGCACTGCCCACGCCCGCCCCTCTATGCACCTGGGAGCCAGCGGGTGGTGACCTTCCTCCAAGCCCACCGGCAGGCTCTGACCGTCTGCTGCAAGAGTCCGTCCCTCCTGGGGCTCCTGTGTCATCCTCCTGGGCAGGCAGGGGGTCCATGTGTCTGCACAAGGAACAGGAATAGGCCACGCAGCAACCGTGGGGCTGAGGGTTGCAGGGGCTCGGCGGAGCGGACTGCCGGACGGATTCCCCGAGTGACTGGTGGGCTCATGCGCCTGCGCGGGGTGGGGGTCCGGGGGCGCCAGGCTCGCCAGCCTCAGAGCTGCTCCCCCCTTAGCAATCTGCTGCGTGGGTATGATTTCAGTCCGCATCCCTGACCACTGATGAAGCTTAGCATCTTTTCAAATGCTTTACTTGTATAATGAGACAAAAATTAAAGATAGATGCCCACATACGTGGGTGCCCGTGTGTGTCAAAGGAGGCATTCGATACAAAGGGGGGGTAGTAGGCGCATCACGGGGGGTGTTGAGCGCTCCCACCGCCAAGGGCAGCCCCGACCCTCCAGGTACAAGTAAGACATGGGCCACTCCTCCGCTCCCTCTGCCTGGCATGATGCCAACCACTGGCCGGTCCCTTTACACCTCAGATTGAGAAATAGCGCAACCGAGGAGCCTCTAGGTGGCACTGAGTCCTAGAGGTTTAGAAAGTGCCGCCAGCCCAGGCCCAGCTGCCTGCACGGTGACCGGACTTTGACCTGCTTTGCAAACAGAGCCCCACCCTGCACCTGGTTTAGAAATGCTTTGGGAGGGTTCTACAGGCCAGGGGTGGGGAGAGACTCCTCCCTGACGGATGCAAGTGTGTGCGTGCACGTGCGTGGGTGGTGTGCCATGTGTTGTGTGTGTGGGGGGGTGTGTGTGTGTCGGAGGGGGCGAGAGCATGGTGGGCTCTCGGTGAGAGTGGGTTCTTGCTGGAGATTAAGAAAGGGGCGCCTGGGTGGCTCAGATGGTTAAGCGTCAGCCTTCGGCTCAGGTCATGATCCCCGGGTCCTGGGATCGAGTCCCGCATCGGGCTCCCTGCTAGGCGGGGAGCCTGCTTCTCCCTCTGCCTCTCTCTCTCTGACTCTCATGAATAAATAAATAAATAAAAGAAGTTGTGTCACAATCTCCTACAAGACAACAGTTCACCCGCAGGACACACACAACGCACGTACACACGTTTTCAAGTACAAAATTCAGAAGTCACAAAGAGATACACAGTGTAAAGCAAGTGTCCCTTTCACTTTGTCGCCAGCCTCTACTTCCCTTGGCCGCAGTGGACATAATTTAAGCACAGTGACAGGGAATGTATGTAGTGTGTGTTGTGTGTGTGTGTGTGTGTGTGTGTCTGCACGCACGCGCACGTGGTGGTCAGAGAGGTGGTCCTACGCGCACACTAGGAACAGCTTCTGCCTCCTGGGCTCCCTTTGGCGCTGCGGGCTCCTCACACTATAGAAGGTTTCACCCTGCCACCACAGAGTGGGGGACGTTCTGGAAGGTTCCTCCCTGCCCAGCACTGAGGCACATAACATTGGTTGCCTTGGCATAGATTCTAAGGTTGGCTGTTTCCAGATTTAGGCGGGGGCCCTCCAAAAGGGACTCCCCTTCCCTCGAAAATGCAGTTCTTTGTGCTATTGTTTCCTTTTCCTTTGTGGTTGCTTTTTTTTTTAATGGGAAAATATCATAACTATACTCAGAAAAAGAATCAGCATGTATTTTTACCCCTAAATTATTTGAGAAACAAAAGGTCAAATGTCTTTAATTAGAGCTTCCATTGTATCATTTTCATTTGTTTCCCAGTAAGATGAGGGCCGGCCGGCAGCGGAGGGGGCAGGGGTCTGGGCTCCCAGCTTGGGTGTGGACAAGCAGATCTCAAGTTGGGCACTTTCTCCCTGGAACACAGATCTTCTGTGTGTGCGTGTGCATATGGCATATGGGTGTGCATATGTGTATTTTAAAAGGTCGGATACCATTTTGGGGGAATGACAGTGAGGTTGGGGAAGGAGCTCCCCCATCCTCCAGCCTCCCCCACGTGCTCTTTTGTAGACCACGAGCCTGGAAACAATGCTGGTTGAACCTTTTGTGCAATTCTTGGATTACGTGACATCTTTTGGCCGAAGTTTGGGCGAGTCTTTGGTTCCTCTGACATCTTTAGTTTTGACAGATCGGCTGACTGGAGTTCATGGAGAGATGTCTACATGTGCGCAGTTTGCCAGAAATAAGCTGGTTCCATTTTCCTATAGTGAAATACGCAAGAGTCTCTGGAGATGACTCTTTGCGCCCATGGTGAGACCCACTGCTTGGGAGGGAGGGTTGTCCCCCAGCTCTTCTCAGCCTCAGGTCATCGTCCCTGACAACACTGATGGCCCGTGGTGGCCTCTCAGAGTGTGACATGGCTCAGAGCGTCGCTGTGCAGAAGAAGCCTGTAGCCCGGAGTAACTCCCTGAACTGGCCCACGTCTCTGCGAGCTTGTCTTTAAAACGAGGATGATGTGACCCTTGGGGATTGCTCGCTTCCGTCTGCCCGGCTACTGCCTGAATTGGGGGCCACATGGCCAGTGCCAGGAGCCCGGCCCGCTCAGCTCCTTTGTCCTCCGGGGTCACCTGGGGAGCCCCGATAGCCTTCCATGGAAATCCCAGGCCACCCGCTCAGGACAGCCAGGCATGTCTGAGTCACGAGGCAGCTTCCCCCGCTGGGTACTGAGTCATTTTTTAACCAGCCCTCCTGACTGGCAAACTCTTGTCATCATCCCGTATTCATGGAAATGAGCAGGTGCGGGAGGACCGGCCTGGAGGGGAGGCACACAGGCTGAAGGCGGGCAGTCCTGCGGGCCAATGGACCAGCGTTAGCATCCCGACCCTGTGTCTGCAGCCCGGGTGGTCAGATGTGCTCAGTGGGGAAGAAAGGCAGCAGAGTTGCTGGGAGTCGGGGCCCTTCGGTACCAGCAAGTGTGCCTTCCGAGATGCTGAGCTTTGGGTCCCTTTAAAAGACCACCATGATGGGGCGCCTGGGTGGCTCAGTCGGTGGCGTCTGCCTTCGGCTCAGGTCAAGATCCTGGAGTCGTGGGATCGAGTCCCACATCAGGCTCCTGCTCAGCTGCTCAGCAGGGAGACTGCTTCTTCCTCGGCTGCTCCCCCTGCTTGTGCTCTCTCTCTCTCTGTCAAATAAGTAAATAAAATCTTAAAAAAAAAAAGAGATGACCATGATAAACTTGGCCAATTTCATAAAACTCAACCAACCAGCTGACAAATATTCAACCTTTTTTTTTCAGAAATGTTTCCAGTTTTATTGAGATATAATTGACATAGAACATTCTGTAAGTGTGTTATAAGGTTTAACCCTTTGATTTCATACATTTATTTTTTAAATTTAAATTCAGTTAATCAACATATAGTGTATTATTCGTTTCAGAGGTAGAGTTTAGTGAAAAATATTCAACTCTGATCAACCACTCTCTGACTTCAGAATCTCTTGCTGTGTTGGGTAGATTTTCTCCTTGAGGGCTAGTTTATTTACCTCTCCTGTTCCGTCTTTGGCACCAGCTTGCTTCCTGAGTGGCAGCACGGTCCTCTTCGGATCCCTTTCTTGTGTCACGGGATGTGCTGGAGATTGCTCACGGACCTGGAGCCGGATCACTGGGTCTGAGCCCTGAGGCTTCAGGGACTGGCAGGGATCCCCCCTCCCTCCACCTCCCTCAGGGGTTTGGAGGTTAAACTAAAATCAGGCTGCATGAGACTGAGAAAACCCGCCATGTATTCTGCAAAGCGAACAACGCTATTCCCTTCCAGCGCTGAGCTCAGGGTTTCTCTGTTGCTAGATTTTCAAGTTGGTTCCTTCTGGCCGTGCTTATATCCGGTGCTGTAGCTTACAATTTTTTTTGGTTATCCTTAACTAATGTTATTTTTTAGAGCAGTTTTAGCTTTACAGCAAAGTGAGCAAAACTTGCGGAGATCCCATATGCCTTTGCGCTCCCCCAACAGTTCCCCCTGTACTAACATCTTGCCCACGTGTGCTGCATCTGTTCCAACTGATGGGCCACTATCGACAGACACGTGGCTATCAGCCCAAGTTCCCTGTGTTCACTAGGGTTCACTCTTTGTGTCGAACTTTCTATGGGTTTTGAAAAGTGTGTTGTGTGGTGTGTGCACCATGACGGTTCACTGCCCTGCAGAGCCACCCGCCCTCTCTCCCCCTTCCTTACTCGTAACTTCACTGGCATCCTAGCAAAGGGTCTGAATAGCTTTATAATCCCTGTTCCACACTGCCCCTCTGCTCGACACGCAGATTTCTTTTGTCGTGCCGCGTAGAATGTAGAACTCTGTCCCTTTCCTTAACCCTTTAATATTGGATTTTATTATTTTAATTATTGTTTGTTGCTAGCTTGAGATTGAACACTTTATTTATTTATTTTTAATTTTTTAAAAAAGATTTTATTTATTTATTTGTGTGAGAGAGAGAGAGCAAGCGAGCACAAGCAGGGGGCGTGGGAGAGGGAGAAGCAGGCTTCCCGCCGAGCGGGGAGCCCGATGTGGGACTCAATCCCAGGACCCTGGGATCATGATCTGAGCCTAAGGCAGATGCTTAACTGACTGAGCCACCCAGGCGTCTCAAAACACTTTACTTTAGAATCAGTTCTTACCATCAAAGCAATTAATGTTTATTTAAAAAT
The DNA here is from genome assembly GCF_009762305.2 of Zalophus californianus. Lineage (NCBI taxonomy): Eukaryota > Metazoa > Chordata > Mammalia > Carnivora > Otariidae > Zalophus > Zalophus californianus. Next base: position 209,522,377 of record NC_045595.1, on the reverse strand, counting down.
CCCAACAATCCCTGTATTTTATTCATTTGAACACTGGTTTCTTACATGCCCGTGGGTTCCCAGACCTCTCCTAGCTGTGGGTCTACAGGCGAGAAGCAGATGGACGTGGCTCCTTGCCTCCAAGGACTTCACTTTTGGTGGGGAAGGACAGATAATGAGCAAGCAAGCCCTTCAGTGAAGGAAGCTAGTGGTAGACGCCCGTAGGTGCGGGCTGAGGGGACTGACCTGGGTTTGCACAAACCTGAATTGGCAGCTCCCGTGGAGCTTCAAGAACACCTGGGGGGTCCCCGCCTGGGACCAGCGGAATGAAAGCCCAGGCCTGGGGAAGGCGACTCCGAGAATCTCTGGGTGGACAGGTAGGAATGGGGTTGTGACTTTGGTTTCAGACACCATGGCAGGGAAGTCCTCACCAATAACGTGCATGAGCTCAGGAACCTGAGCGGAGCTGGGAGGGAGTCAATGGAACATCAGGGAAGGGCGCTGCAGGTCGGGGGAGCCACCTCTGCGAAGCTCTGGGGTAAGGGTGTCTTTTAGGTTCCCACCTCCCGGAGTGTAGGCCCCTGCCCCCCCGTCACTGTCACAGACATGGAATTGCTTGGGGACTGCCCACAACTAGGGAGAAAAGAAGGGACAAAACCCCACAGAGCTTTCTCCCTCTCTGAGTATTAGGAGCCCCTTTCCCTGCTCCCCGAGCGCCCTCCCTCTCCACGCTGGTGGCCCCTTCTGGATTTGGGCTGTTGAGTTCAGGCCATGGGTGGGCAAAGGAAATGGTAAACTCCCTCGCTTCCCTGCCCCATTTGGTGGGCCTTTGCACACCAGTCTTCTTCTCTGGTCCCACACCTGCTGCCCTTTGGTTTTGTGAGCTCTTGCCCAGCTGGCCCGTGAATCCTGTCCAGGCTGGGTAGCTGCACTTGATGGGAGCGAGGGCCCTGAAGCTGGACAGTACTGGTGTTTGTCTCTAGCTTACAGACGAGGGCACTCACAGGGCTGTGGGGGGGGGGGGTGCGGAGGGGCGGCTGGATACTTAGCCAGGGATGGACTCGGTGACCTTGGAGGCCAGGCTGTGCCCCCATCTTTCCCTCCCCACGTGTCCCACTGTAGCCAATTTCAGCAAGCTCCTGCTTTGGGATACAAGGCTGGTTCCATCTTAATATTATAAATAATGTTATGATGGAATTCTGTACACAGAGAGCAGGGCTCTGTTTCTGGAAGTGGAAGTTTCTGGAATTGGAATTGCTGAGTCTAAGAGCATGAGTGTTTTTAAGGCTTCGGTTAAAAACCAGTCGCGTCTCAGGGGGTGTTCAGGGGGATGACTTTGCCATCCTCATGTACCCATGGTGACCTGTCCCTTTGGGTGGTCCTCTGGGGTGAGGAAGCAGGTGGTCTGGGGATTGACCTGACCACTCTGGACTGTGGGTGGGGAGCATGCCAGCCCCGTGTCCATGGTCCTCAGTCCCCAGGTCCCACTGGGGTGGGGGGTCCCCTGCCTTGCTCTGTGCATGGCTTCCACACCTTTCACTGGTGCACAACCCCTGCTGTTCCTTGACAAACGTGTAAGAGGTACCCCTCCTAAACATGCAGACGACTGGCTCACAGCCTTCCTACATGCAGCTGGGGCAAAAGCGACGCATCCTAATTTGACCCCTTTGCCTGTCACCCCTAATTTATCAAGCCCCCTACTAGGCATTGTCTCACCCCCTGTGGTCTCACTGTCCCCTTACCCTGTGCCCCACCCCCCCGGCTCTGTTTTCAGGAACTTCACTGGAGGCACTGAGAACCTAGTGTTTTGGACTCCCTGCTAAATTTGACAACATTTTTTTTCTTTTGCTAAATTCTGCCCTGATCTCTACTTATTAGATCTTTCTTCTGGATTCATTTTTTTTCTTCTTGCCAGAGTAAACCCTTCAAGAATGTTCTCAAAGAAGGCTTTGTGGAATAAATTCTTTGAACCGTGTTTGTACAAGAATAATGTTACTTTCTCACGTTGAGCAGTAATTTCATTAAATAGACTGTTTTCGGTTAAGCATGCTTTCCCTTCACAATAGTTAAGCTGGTACTCCACTGTTTCCTTTCATCCATTATCATTGAAAGCCCCAGTGAAAATCTTATTTTTGGTCTTTTGTAGCTGTTGTGGGTTGAACTGCATCCACCTAAAAAGATGTGTTCGGGTCCTCACTCTGGTACCTGTGACTGTGGCCTTATCTGAAAATGGAGAGCTGCAGGTGTGGTTAGTCAACCGAGGCCAGGAGGGGGTAAGGTGGGCCCCTGGTCCAGTGCGATGGGGTCCTCGCCACGAAAGGAGAAGAGACAGACACACGGAGAATACCACGGAAGACGGAGGCACAGCGGGAGTGAGGCTTTGGCAAGCCGAGGACAGCAAGGATGCCAGCAAAGCACTGCAGGCCGGCACAGGGGCCGGAGACGTTCTCCCCGGAGCCTCCGCAGGGAGCATGGCCCTGCTCGCCCTCTGACCTTGGCCTTGGGCTTCTGCAACAGGGAGAGGGGAAAGCTCTGTTGTTTAAAGCCACCCAGTTTGTGGGACACGGTTAAGGCATCTCAAGTGACCTAACACAGTGGGCGACCCACTGTTTCTTCTGGAAGGAGGTGAAAGTTGACCTTCTTCTTAAGTCTTACCTTCTTACTGCTCTCATCAGGCTGGTATTGTCTCCCCAGGGGGTGGCTCCAAGGCCAGGCTGACTGCGGCCCTTGGGGGGTGAGTTTTAGGAACATAGAAGCTTCTAGTGCACAGGGCTCATCAGCCTCTCCTCCCACCCCCGGCTCTTTCTCACTTCCTTCCAGGCTCTTCCCTTTTCAGGGAAGCCAGCCTCTCTCCCGGGAGTGGCCCTGAGGAGAGCCGGAGGCCTCTCTCCGGGGCTGGGATGGCAGGGGCAGCGGGCTCCAAGGCCATGGGTGTGCACAGTGACTCTTTCCCTCTGTGCACGCTATTTCCAAGGCCCTGAGGACCTGGAATTCCCTGTGCCGGCTGTGGTCCTCAGCTGAGCAACGCAGGTGCAACAGGGTGGGGGCGGGGCGGGGAGGGGTCTGCCCTGATGGCTGTTGGTGGGGAGAAGGGGCCACAGGTCGAAAGCGCCTTCCAGCCCCCTTGAGCCCCCTGGTTGGTTTTCCTACCTGCTCCCGCCCCCCCGCCCCCGACCCCGCCGCGCACACCCCGGGCCTGCCTCCCCTCGGGTTCACCTACAGCTACGCTGTCAGCATCGAAGAGGCTCTAGACCCACCAGCTTCTTCCATCACCTGATTTATCTCAGTGGGCGGTTCTGGGGAGGAGCCTGGCAGCCCCTGTGGTTCTCCACTTAGTGCGGACGGATGGCACAGAGCTCTTGGAACAAATCAGGACTCTCAACCAGGGCCTCTGGTGTCCTGAGATATACTTATCCTTGAGCAGTGCCCATGTGACCCCGAAAGGCAGAAGGCCTCCACGCTTCTCTCTTGTTTATTTGGTAGCAGTGACGGAGGGAGGGGAGAGGAGACCGGCCATCCACCTGCAGGGATGGGGCCGCCATGGGGGTGGGGACGCGGTGAGGGGCATCCTTTTGTATCTCGTGCTCCTGACTCTGGTTCTGTCCCAACGGCGCCAGGAAGGATCTGGGGCTGCAGCTGGGATTTCAGACAGAAGCCAAGAGCTGCCAGGGAGCAGAAGAAGGAGGTGCCCCGGAGGGCCAGTGGTGTGAGCTCTGCACTGTGTTCACCCTGGGCGTGCTGGGGTTTCATATCCGACACCCAGAGTCTTCACGCATCTGAAATTTTATGGCCCAAAGGGGCCTTTTCCTTTTCCGAGAGGATGCAGGGGAGCCGAGACAGGAAGGCCTTCTTGGTCCAGGAGAAAAGTCTGAAGCTGGGAAGGCTGAGCTGTGGCCCAAACCCGATCCTCTGACACCCTCTGCCTGGCTCAGGGCTGCCCTTGGCTGTTGGACAAGAACACTAGGCAGCAGGATGTGCGGCCCAGGATTCTGGAAGGTTCTGTTTCTCTGTGAGGGGGCATGGCCAACTGAAATTTGCAGGTGGTCTCCAGACCTTGTTTGTGCCAAGTAAGCACCACAAGATTTTCAGCTGGTGCCAACCAGACACTTGGCCCTGTGGGGCACTGTGCCAGAGGCGAGTAGGGTCACTGCATACGTGTGGCCCAGTGACTTCTCCCCTGCAGACCCCATGAGGCAAGCCAGACACCTTGGGGGTGCCACACTGAATGAGAACCCTCTTGGGGCTGTCAGCCTGCATGTCCCCCTGTCCTGGCCCAGGCCGTGAGCTCTGTCTATCCAACATGTGTGTGTGGACAGTGTGTTTGTGGGGGGCCATGGCTGGACACTGCGGTTGAAGACACAGGGGTTGAAGACACTCCCCTTCTGCCTCTTTGTGACTTGCTATCCAGAGAGCATTTTGGGAAGACCGTCTGTCTACCAGCAAGTGTCAGGGTTCTCCCGAGACACACAAACAGAGGATGTGTGGATTTCTCTCTCTCTCTGCCCGTCTTTATCACCCGCGTTTTTACCCTATCTAAAATCTCCACATCTAGAATCTGTAGGGCAGGCGGGCAGGCGGGTGGGCTGGAGACCCCGGGAAGGGTTGATACTACAGCTGGAGTCTGAAGGCCGTTTGGGGGCATCGGTCTTTTTGGCTTGAGGCCTTCCACTGATTGGGTGCGGCCCACCCACACTGCCCAAGGAAGTCTGATTTACTCAAAGTCTACTGATTTAACAGTTAATCACATCTCAGAAATACCATCACAGCCACACCCAGATGGGTGTTTGGCCACATGACGGGGCACCATGGCCCAGCCAGGCTGACGCGTGAAATTAGCTACTGCAACCAGTAACCGCTAAAAAAGTCAGATGCAACAAGTGCACGATTGGGTTGTGAGTACATGGGGGCCCAAGGACTCCGTTTCTCTGAAGACTGGGAAGAATGCTTGGAAGTGGGGGATGAGGTTTGCAGGAGGGCGTCCCATTAGGCCTGGAATGTGGTGGGTATAATGAGGCTCCTGGTCTCTGTCTTCCGTTCCATCTGTGCCTTCAGCACAGGCCGCCAAGGAGTTGTGGGTGGGAAAGACCCTGGGGCTTGCTGCTGTGGGTGAGGGCCCACAGGTCCACATGCAGCTGTGCTATGCACATGTAATCCATCGCATCCCCAGGGCTGGGCTCTGGAGACTTGAGGGCAGAAGTTCTAGAATCATGAGCCCAGGGTGAGCTCACTGCAGAAGCCCTGAGACATTTCTCAGGGACACACATGGCACGCCCCAGCTGGAGACAAAGTCAGAGTAAGGCTGGTGGAAAGCGACCCCCCCCTCCCCCAGAGCTTGGTGCATTTTTGACAGCTCTCCTGCCTTCTTGCAAGCTGGAATGCACGATTCTTGGTGGGGTGGTGGGGTAGGGATCATATTTATTTATTTATTTAAGATTTTATTTATTTATTTGAGAGAGAGAGAATGAGAGATAGAGAGCACGAGAGGGAAGAGGGTCAGAGGGAGAAGCAGACTCCCCGCTGAGCAGGGAGCCCGATGAGGGACTCGATCCCGGGACTCCAGGATCATGACCTGAGCCAAAGGCAGTCGCTTAACCAACTGAGCCACCCAGGTGCCCGGGATAATATTTAGATTGATCGATTGCATGTAAGTCTGAGCAGGCAGCTCATTCCTGCTCCACCGTCTTCCTGAGCAAGTCACCAGAGGGACCATCTCCAGATGCCCAGATCCAGAGATGGGAAACGTCTGGGGGCAAAGTGTGGTGCCGGCTTATTTTCCCCCAGGGGCTGGTTGTGGGTTCACACATATGTGCATAGAAAATATCCTGGTTTTCTGTGTTGGTTCCCACTGTGTTATTTGGAGGCTGTTCAATACTTTCACAGCGAGGTTTCATTTTCCCCTTACCCCTTGTTTTCCTAAAGGGCCCAGATCTCCCCAAACTGTAAGGTATCACGTCTGTCGTCTTGGAGAGGATAAGACACTCCCCGAGCACTTGACCCCTGAGTAGAGACACTACCTCACAGCACGAGGATCTATGGGGGAAGCCCCAGCAGAAGGCCCAGAAGCATGGCTTTTGGAGAGTCAGGTCCCTCGCTGGGGGCTGTGTCGCCACAGGCAAGCGTGACTGTCAGCACTCAATGGTCAAGAATGTCAACCCCCCGAGGGGGAGCTGTGCCTCCCAACACAAGGGGACTACCGCGTGGGGAGGTGGGCAGGGGGTGTGGAAATGACTGCATGGCTAAGCCAGCCTGATATGTCTCAAATCGAGGGTCATTTTGGAGGAGCGTCCAAAGTCTGCACCATGATTCTAACTCGGTACCTGTGACAGCTTAGAAACCCTACCTGAATGGTCTTCTGGTTTTGTTACGAGGTCTACAGATTCGTTGGTGGATTGCAGTTTACATCCACAGAGTGATAGTTGTTTGTGAGAGAAAATCCAATGTCAGCGGATCTTTGGATAAAAGGAAAGTCACTCCAGACTCCACTTCCAAGTGACAAGCCTCTTGGAAGTACTTGGATTTATAAAGCACTTATGCTTATCTGTATCTCTTTTCCTTGCTAAACTCACTTGGCTCTCCTCCAGCGTCCCTAAATCCGATGGTTTCAAATGCCTGGCACCATCTCGGTTGTGTGGCCTGGACACCCTAGTATGCTATGACTACCTTAAAAGGTTGTGTCCAGAAGGGGAGAGAATATTCCAAACTAATGTGCTTTTAGAGATCTTTATTGTTGCATGTTTTTTTTCCCCTATTGTTAAATGCTAAGTGAAGTTCTTAATGGCAGAGGTCTTTTCTACTGTCTGTCTTTTTATTATTTATTTATTTATTTTTGAGTAAATTGTTTTTAAAATTTATTTAAATTTAATTGTAGAGTATGATTAGTTTCGGAGGTAGAGGTCAGGGATTCATCACCCAGTGCCGATTACAACACTTGCCCTCCTTATTGCCCGTCACCCAGTTACCCCATCCCCCACCCATCTCCCCTCCAACAACCTTCAGTTTATTTCCTATGCTTAAGAGTCTTATGTTTTGTCTCCCTCTCTGGTGTTGTCTTGTTTCCTTTTCCCCTCCCTTCCTCTATGATCCTCTGTTTTGTTTCTTAAATTCCACACATGAGTGAGATCATACGATAATTATCTTTCTCCGACTGACTTATTTCACTTAGCGTAGTACCCTCTAGTTCCATCCACGTCACTGCAAATGACAAAATTACATTTTTTGATAGCTGAGTAATATTCCATATTGTCTGTATTTTTAACTGGAAGTTTATCAATGCTCGTAAGTTTATTTACACATATTGGGTGAAGAATACATGTTGTGGACAACAATTACAATATTAAATAACATTTACATCATGGAAAGTGGCAAAAGCTACAGTCAAGATTTTGAGTTTCCTCTCGGAGAGCTGGTTTGCCAGCACACCGCTGCTTAAAGATGAGAAAAGGCTCCAGTCCTTCATTCCTGGAAAAACTGAGGAAGACACATTGAATTTTTTCCCCCTCCTTGTGCAGAGGGTAAAATTCAATGATGCCTTTTTGCTTCCTGAAATATATTTTTTTTTCCTCAAGAAAGAATAACACATAACTCTGGGTCAAAGATGGGCAACTGAAAATAATCATAATATTCCCAGGGAAGTGTGTGGTCAGATGTAGACAACCCATCCTCCCTTTCTCTTGTGAAAGCTTTAGTTTAGCCGGGACCTTCTGCTGAAAGAATATAAGGCTTTGCAGACACTCAGAATGTTAAACCACAGGTTTTACTCTCATCATTTTCCACATTTATTTACTTTATGGGAACTGTGGGGCGGGAATGTGACATTCAGTTAATATTCGAGTCTGGTTTTCTGAAAATAACTTGCCATTTGGGAAGATAGTATACAGTGTTGATCTCAGCTGCTTGGCTGAATTTCCCCGTAAAGTTCTAAGTTTGCCAACCCCAAGATTAGGCACAGTGTTTCTTAAGGAATAATTCATTTTCAGGGTGTTCTTGGGTTCTGAAATACCAGCATGCCAATGCTGAATGAGTCCCTCAGGGAGAACTTTTCTCCCTGAAGACTCTCCAACTCCCCACGCTGCTGAGCCCCACCGATATGCAAAACATTGACAGTCTTAATTTTTTCTTTTCAAAATATATTTAACTCCAGTAAACCTGAAGCCAAGCCTCTTGCAGATGGCAGACAGCTTAATTGCTGTGGTAAACTCATCTGACGTTTTTTTGGAAAACTTTGGGTGCTATAATAACCCATCGAACCCAGAGAAAATAGAACCCAGCCCACACAAAGGCATGCATATGGCCTAGCCTCTCAACTTGGCTGTTGAAGTTTTGTCCAGGGTGTTCCTTGTCTTCCTCTTCCCTTTTCAGGCTCTCCTGGGCAGCCTGCAAGTCCGAATGTATTAGCTGGATGGCAAACCGAGAGAGGCCCAGTATAAAATGAATCAGCATTCCTGTGTCTTCCCCCACCCCATCTGTCCTCCTGGAGCATCTCGTGCTGGATGGCAAGATCGGCTGGCTGTACTCATGTATTATTAGCTTGATTTATTTCCTGACTTATTTTTTAAATCCCACAGGCGCTGGGGGGCCCCCAGGTAGCTCAGGTGGTCCGGTGGTCCTCGGGTTGGTGCTGGTTGGCACGTCACTGTATCTTTCCTGAGTGCTGTCCGCATACCAGGCCCTGCCCGGGCTCTGTTTCCTTTTCTCCGATGCCTTTTCTTTCTCTGTTTCAATAAGAGATATTTTCTGAGTGAATGATTTCCGATTCAACATAGCAGTTATAATTTGGGGGATATAAACAAGTATTTGGCATAAAAACTGTTCTTAGTCACCCCCGCTAAGCTGGCTACCATCCTAAATGGCAAAGTTAAAAACAGAACCCGGTGGAGAGCGTCCTTGTTTACTTCGACGACCAAGGGTTATGAAGTTTGATTCCTTTTTTTTCTCAATGGTGTTTATAAACACTTGTGAACACACTGTAGCATGAACGGCCAACCCATGTTTGTACTTTAAATGGATTTATTTTAACCCTGCCCTTCGGCGTGTCACCCAGTGCGTGGTTGAGTTCTCAGCTTGGACCAGAGCTAACCTTCGGCCGCCTTCTTGGGGTTGCGGGTCCAGGGTTGCTGGGCAGCCGTGCAGGACCTCACAGGTGGGGCGGGAAGGAAAAGATAGGCTGGAGGTGGCCCCTGGGGGGCACTGCGGGACCTGGAGCTGGGCCCAGAGGAGCCGAGGAAGGAAAGGGCGGATGCAGGTGGCTGTGGTTGGGCATTTGAACGGACTTGTTCACAGGATGGGCGAGACGACCCCGGGAGCCCCCAGGCTTGTGGGTGGGGGTCAGAGGCACGCGTGGGCTCTTGTCAGCAGGGGAGGAGGGGCTCTGAGAGAGCGTGTGGCTCGAGCTGGTGTCTGGGGAGGAGGTTACCAGTAGTCTTCTTTTAGATTTTATTTATTTATTTTTTGTGAGAGAGCGAGAGAGAGAGCCAGCACAAGCGGGGGGAGAGGGCAGAGGGAGAAGCAGACTCCCTGCTGAGCAGGGAGCCTGATGCGGGATTCGATCCCAGGACCCTGGGACCATGACCTGAGCCGAAGGCAGGTGCTTAGACTGACTGAGCCACCCAGGCGCCCTGTTAGTAGCCTTCTTGTCCAGCTAGTGGTCCTCCTCCAAGAAGTTTGGTACGTGAATACCCGATGGCCGCCAGCTCGCGAGGCTGGATGACGGATGGGGTTCTGAGGGTCTGGGGGCCTTGGGGACACTTGTCTTTCCCCGGGTCCTACTCTCCCACATGCCGTAGAGAGAACTGGTCGCGTAACTATTCCAGACTTGGAGATGAAAGCTTGGAGGCTCAGAGAGGGTCCTGGGTCTGCTCTGCTGCCCTCGGCGTCTCGGTGCCAGGATTCCGTGAAGAAACCGAGTCTCCCACAGATCACTCCCGGTGGCCTCCTCCCCTCGCCGCCTCCATCGGGGGCTGGTTTAACAAGATGGCCTTCGTCTCATTAAATACTTCCAAGTGGTTTTCTCTCTCACAGAACCCGTCCTGCTCAGAGGATTTCTTCTCACAAGACACGGTGGTATTGGTGATCTGCCGCCTTCCCTTTACTTTCTCTGGGAAAAGCAAGTTAAGTCCCTTGGCAGGAAAGAAGTGTCTGAGCAGGAAAGGGTCCATTGTTATCGGTAAGTTTCGGGGGGGCGGTCCATGAAGAAGAGAATCCTAGTACAAAGGACTTACACCCCCAAATCCACATTGTCAAGCCCACGGGCAGCCCTTCTGAAGCTCCATGGCTCAGGGATGTCACCGGGGACTGGGCTCCTTTCCTCTTTGGGGGTGAACTCCCTAGGCTTATCCTCTCTTGGTCAGAAGGTGGCTGGTCCTGCACCAGCCATCACCTCAACACACAGCCTGTTGAGAGGCAGACCCGTTTTTCCTTCGCTGACTTTCTTTATCAAGGAGGCAAAGTTTTCTAGATACTCCTGCTGTTCCCCAGGTTTCTTCCAGCCCACCTGCATGCTCTGCCAACCCACATCCCTCACTGGGGTCCTTGGTCCCCTGCACGCTGTACACAGGCCAGGGAGCCGTTCCTCAGGCTCAGCTAGTTTCTCATCGCCGAGTCCTCCCCCCGCACCTCTTCCTTGTCTTCTGAGCTGAAGGCTTGCAGCTTCCCTGCCTCTGTGCCTGGGATGTTCCAGGGCTCCCAGATACCCTTCTGGACAAGTGTCAGCTTTTCACCAGCTCCTGCTCTCCTTTCTCCTGTCTCTGGAGACCCGGCTCATGCGGTGCAGGCCCCGGGTTTCTGATATTTTTGACCTCGTGTCTTTCTCCTACTTGTGGCTTGGTCACCGCCCAGGAAGGGGGATCCGCCTCTCCTAGGGAAGCATCTTGAGCATCTGACTTGTCTTTGCCTAGAACTTAGAAAATCCTTCTTCTTGGCGAGAACAGGCTTTCAAGGGACAGTCCTACGAGATGCAGACAAGAATCCACTCAGCTGTCAGAGCGGAGGAAAGACTTTGTTATTAAGTGAGATACTATGTGTAAAGCACACGCAGGGCACCTGACGTGTAGGGATCCCTCAGGGAGAAGTAGTTGTTGCCACCGTGGTTATCCCACGTGAGAGAAACCGAGCTTCATGTCAGATCAGTCCTGCCCTGAAGCCCGGACAAGCAGGCCCCCGTCGGTTTTGCCCTGGGGCCAAGAGTCTGTGGGGCTGGGCCCATGACCCTCCAGACGACGCTGCAGGTGCTGGGGACTCTGGCATTCTCACCCCTGTCGTCCCAAGACTGTCCTCCTCGGGGTCTGCCCTCCTGAGGGCAAAGCTGCCCCAGGTTGTGCCCCCTGAGGCCTAGGGGGTGGCTGAGGAATGGCTGTTTGTGAGACCACTGGATGGATATCCACAGGGGCCTGTGAGCTCCTGGGGGGTGGGACGCAGCTGAGTGGGGGGCAGCGGGGTGGGCTGTAGGCTGGCGGATAGGGGTCTGCTCCTCCCAAGCCATCCAGATTCCAGAATTCCCAGCAGTCTGAGATTTCTAAATTCAACCCCAGTTTCCCAGGTTGTTATCAGGTATCTTTATCAAGGTGGAAGGCTAGAACACAGTTTAACAGTCTGTCCAACTGGTTTATTACTTCAAAATGTTTCTACGTGTGGTTCGTAGGTCTTCGTATCTACTCTCACCTTGAGCCCCGCCAACATTAGGGGTGGGCCTGGTCGGAATGGTGTTCCGAGGTTGGCATTATGGTGCCTTAGCCGTTGATGGAGCAGTTTTAATTTTTATGGTCTAGTTCAATTGCTCTTATTTAACTTTCAAAGCAAGTGCCGGCCGGGGTATTTCTGTGTTCTCCACCTGCCGGTGTTGAATGCGCTGAAGCTCATACATCAGGTCATTCGATCGCGTGGTTTAAATTTCTTTCCTAGAAGAGCATGATCGAGGCGGTGTGCACATGGGGCCAACGTGCACCCAACGCCAGGATTTTGCCGTGTTGCCGACCCATCCTCGCTTGTCCTAAGTAGCACAGTGGCTTTGTTTTCCCAATAGAGAGAGTGCTTCCTAAAGGCCTTGAGAAATGCCACCTCCTCACAAATATTGGACAGTCAGTGAGAAAATCACTGCACAGTGTCTGTGCTCAGAACTGGGGCTGGTTCTGCCACAGACAGAAAGTTATAGGACAAGGTTCCGGCTCTCAGAGTCATGAGGAGGACGGAGGAAGAAATACAGAATGAGAGAACATGTGCTAAAAAAAAACCCCTTATTTCTCAACAATTTTAATTAAACTATGTGGTAGGTAAGACTTTCACAAGGCTTGAGATCAATGAGCCACAAAGGCCCTCCTCACACGAATATTCTAACCACCCTGCCCCCTTCTCAGCAGGCCGTCAGTCTCACCGACTCCTTCCGGAGATACCTGACCATGTGTAAGTCAGTACTACAGACGGTAGCGGCCACACACGCGCGTGCGCGCACCTCTCTTCCTCTCCTTTTTACACAAGTGGGAATGCAATATGTCCTTTTTATAAATCATAGACTATTTGTAATTTTTGTTTTTATGTATTTATTTTTAAAGAGTTTATTTTTTTTTATTTGAGAGAGATAGTGAGGGAGTGAGCACAAAATGGGGGAGGGGCAGAGGGAAAGGGAGAAGCAGACTCCCCGCTGAGCAGGGAGCCTGATGCGGGGCTCAATCCCAGGACCCCAGGATCATGACCCGAGCCAAAGACAGACGCTTCACCGACTGAGCCACCCAGATGCCCCACTATTTTTTAAATTACTTCTTTTTTTTTTTTTTTTTGGGAGAGGGAGAGAGAGAGAGCAGGGGCACGTGGTGGGGGTGATGGGGGAGGGGCAGAGGGAGAGGGAGAGAGCGATCCTAAGCAGGTTCCACACCCAGTGTGGAGCTGGACTTGGGGCTCAGTCTCACGACCCTGAGATCATGACCTGAGCTGAAACCAAGAGTCAGATGCTTAATCGATTGAGCCACTCAGGTGCCACAAATCATAGACTGTTTTTAAGAGCAGTTTCAGGTTCTCAGCAAAATTGAGCCAAAGCTTTAGCAGTTTCCCGTGTACCCCCTGCCCCCATCACACAGCCTCCCCCACCATCAGCATTCCCCCTTTCTCACTGAGGTCTATCTGTTACAATCAATGAACCTACACTTACTCATCATAATCACCCGCAGCTCCTGGTTTACATAAAGGCTCACTCTTGGTGGTGAGCATTCTGTGGGTTTGGGCAAATGTATAATGAGGTATCTATCATGGGAGTAACCTACAGAAGAGTTTCACTGTCCCAAAATTCCTCTAAAGGGCACATATTTTGATGCTATTTTGTGTGGGAGGTCTAGAGCAGGGGTTGGCAACTTCTGTAAAAAGCCAGAGTACATATTTTAGGCTTTGTGGGCATACTGTTCCTGTCGGAACTGCTCAACTCTGATGATACGTTAGCAAATGAGCATGGGTGCGTCGCAATACAAGTTTATTATGAACACTGAAACTTGAATTTTATGTACTTTTAGCCAGTCATGAAATATTGCTTTTCTTTTGATTTTCCCCCCCAACAATTTAAACATGTAACAATTCCAAGAAGTGAGAAGAGTGAAAAGAGAAGCACTTGTCGCAGTTTAGGGTGTCAGGGAAGACTTCTTGGAGGAAGTGTCACTGAGCTGAGACAGGACAAAAAAAAAAAAAAAGGAACAACTAAGCTTAATGGCCATACAAAAACAGGTGGTTAGCTGGCATTGACAGTGGGCTGTAGTTACCGACTCCTGGTCTAGAGCACTGTGTCCTGAATTGTTTGGTAGAACAAAATTACTTCATGGGCTATTAGTGGGCATGCAGACCAATGAATTTGGAAACTACTATAGACCCTGTATCTTTCTTAGAGAGTCAGCGCACATTAGCATATTAAAGGCTCTGAGAAGTCCTGCAGTAAAAAAGAGCATGCAACAGGCTGTTTAGTGCCGTACTTCCCAGACCGGTCATGGGAAACTTTCTCCATGTTCCTTTCTTTCCCCCTCTTCCGCCTCCTTTGCCTCCTTCTTCTTTGCCACAGAATATCTGTTCACTCCTTGTAGAATGGATATTCTGAAGATCTCAGATTGGGAAATGCTGGCCTAGAGGTCCTAAAGCTGTTGAGAAAACAGCTTCAAAGCAGTGCAAGGGGTCCAAGGAAGGTTTTGGAAGAGCTGGGATGCAAGTCTGCCCAACATTCTTGAGTTCAGCTTTGGAGAGAAGGATTCTCTGGGCGGGGGGTGGGGAGCAGTTGCTGACTAGGCTTCAGAATCCGTAACATGCCACTGGGCACAACAGACTTGTCTTCCCCCCGTCTCTGAGCCTGGTCCTCCCCGTCTCAATCAGTAGCACCTGCATTCACCAGCTGCTTGGATGTAGGATTTGTCCTTGACCCTCTCTTTACACTCCACACTCAATTCATCAGCAAGTGTTCTCAACTCTACCCTCAAACAGCCACTTCTCACCACCCGTCCCAGTTCACCTTACCCCCCATATTTGGCACACACCCCTCAGCTATTCCTGGATCAGTGGTCTCCAGTGTGGGAGGGGGAGAGGAAACCACTAAGTCTTTTATTTATATTTGCTGGTTTTCCATCTTTCTGTCTATGTAATAATGTATGTATGGTACATTCTCTAATATACATAATATATGACTAAAATAGAACATGTTTATAATTTATAAATAATGTGTGTGGGCGTCTGTGTGCATGTGTGCATGCCTGTGTATCTGGAGGGAGAGCTGGAGAATTTGGGTTATTTTTGCATGAAATCTATCACATACACATAGAATGAAATCCAGCTCTCCCCGCCAAAGAACAGCTAAAAATGAAGAGGATAGGAGTAGTATTTGGAGGCATTGGAGAGTTAACATGGCAGTGAAGATTTTCAGGGCCAAGATGTGGGAGAGGGATGGAATACATAAGGGCAAGCCAGCTCGTGTGACCACGTTCCCCTAGGTGTCTTTTTTTTTTTTACCAAAGAAAGGAGCTGAGAGAGTGAGAAGTTAACAGAGCTGTTGATAGGTAATGGGGAGGGGACAACAAACATGGACCCTCAGGGCCCCAGAACTGCCACAACCCCAGAGGATTCGGTGTGGGAAAACCACACGGGGCTACGGTCTAAGAGTAAGTAAGGTTCACAACAAATAGACTGCCTCTTGCACGAAATGAAGCCCAGCTTTGAATTGTCTCAATCCCACATCAGATTAAGGAGATTAGGGATTGTTAGTGCCCATAGCTGCCTGCCATCAGCAAATGTGCTTTCTCTCTGCAACAAGGGAGCGCTTTCCCTAGATCTCTGTTTTTTACGCACAATGTCCGGCATTTAGTCAAAATCACCTAAGTGCATGAATGAGGAGGCAAGATGGCAAAACACAGACAGGAAGAGAGAGAGAGGGAGAGAGAGGGGGGGAGAGAGAGAGAGAGGGAGGAGAGAGAGGGGGTGAGACAGAGAGGGAGAAGGAGAAAGAGGAAGAGAGAAATAAGGAACGAAGAGTTAAAAGAAACATACCAACAAAGAATCCAAAATAGTGGATTTAAGATAACTATGCTTAATATATTCAAGGAAATAAATAGAAGATTTTGGCAGAGAATTAGAAGCTATAAAAGAGACTCAAAATAAAATCTTGGAGATGAAAGATATAATAACAAATGAAGACCCTAGGATGTCATGCACAGATTAGGTACAGCTGAGGAGAAAATTAGTGAATTGGAAAAGGAAAATATCCAGAAGGACGTACAGAAGAGAAAGCAGAAAAGAGCCAGAGACATAAGGATGCAGAGGAAAGGTCTAACACTCAAATATTGGAAGTTCCAGAAGGACAGAAGAGGGAAAATGAGGCAGAAGTAAAATTTGAAGAGATAATGATGGAAAGATTTCTGAAACAGGTAGCAAAGCACATATTCCACAAGGACTCTGAGCCCCAAGCACAAGAAATATGAAGAAAGCCACAAATAAGTGCGTCATGGCCACACTTCTTTCTTATGGCTGAACAATATTCCATAGTATAGATATATACACTACATTTTCTTTATCCATCCCTCCACCGATGGACACTCAGCCTATGTCCATGCCCTGGCTATTGCAAATAGTATCGCAACGAGCACTGCAGATATCTTTCTGAGCTGGTGATTTGAATATATCACCAGAAGTAGAATTGCTAGAAAAGAGTCCCTTGGCCCCTGCCCCTGGTCCTCTGTCTACTTCCACGGTGTTACTTTTTTTCACTACCTGACATGATATGACATGTGGGCTTGTGTGTTCTCTGGTCTCTGCCACTAGAATGGGAGCCCCATGAGAGCAGGACCTTGTCTTGTTTGCCCCTGTGTTGAATAGACTTAGCCTCGATAAATGGTGTTTGTTGAATGAAGGCTTGGTGCTTGCTAAGGTGTTGTAGGCATAAGAAAGAATTTCAGGGCATCCTCTACACAGGGAATGGGCTCTTGATTCAGATGAATCGGGGGTGTTTCTTCAGGGGTAGGCCACCTCCTCATCGGGTGGTGTCAGTCCCCAGGTTACCAAAGAAAATTGTTTTATATGGGCAGCAAAAGCCCGTGGTTCCCATCTCTACAGAGGCAAACCAGTAAAACGCAAATCCTCAGAGCCTTCTGGAAAAGTCAGGCTCCTTTTCAGAAAGCCGATGTTTGCTCTGGCTAGGATTATGTGTTTCATGATTTTTTAGTCTAACTTAGGAACCTTTGTGACAGCCAATTAATCTATTTTAAAAGACCCGGTCAATGCAATTGAGACTTTTTCTTTTTCCTGAGATAATTGAGATGAAGCTTGAAAGAGATTTAAAAAAATTTTTAAAGCCTTTTTATTTATTGAACAGCTAAAGGCAAAGCCATCTGTTACCATAATGGTTGTCTTTGGGGGAAAGCTGTAAAGATGCCAACAAGTAAATATCCCCATAAAATGTCCACCAGGATCCTATAGAACTATTCCTTCTCTCCCTCTCTGTCTTTTTTGGCTACCCCTTGGGCAAGTGAGGAATAAATGGCTCCAAGTGTTGGCTGGTGTCACTGGATAAGGTCAGAGGGCGAGCAGCATTCAGGGTTCATGGTGCGAATATCTGATTTGTTAGATGCAAGTTTCCTGCAGACAGAGATGGGGGGCCTCGGGTGCTGAGGCCAAATTTCCTCTTGGGATGACTTTTGACCCGGTCCTTTCCTAGGGGTAACGGATGCCCAATGCCTTCCCATGCAGTGCTGGGACCGTTTACAACAAGAATAATGAAGCAGGGCCTGCTGCCAGAAAACCCAAGGCCAGTGTGGGGCTAACCTGTGCCATGTTGGGCTAACCTGTGCCATGCACCTGGACTTTCCAGGTATCTGAGACCTAAGTGGGGAGCAGGAAGGTGGAGCATGAGAAGAGGGGTCTCCAACTGGGCTTCCTAGAGCCTGCCTGCCAAAGTGTGATTTAGAAATCCTACGCCATGCTATGCCCGGTGCCGCCCCCCTGCACGCCCTCCCTGAGAGGCTCCCCTTTCATCTGGATGGTGGAGCTGAAACCTCAGTCTGTCACTCTGTCCTCTTTGATCTTCCCTTGCAGATTTCAGACGGAGACAGGTTTTGGGCCAAGGATCATTTTCACTCTGCAAATAGGTGTGCAGGAGATTTGATGGCAGCGTGATGTCAGAATCACTTTAGTTCCTGAGCCCTGGGCTAGGTGAAGGTGGAAAATCTCCAGACAGTGCTGTATTAGGTTTTCACCCCAGTTACACGGGGCCGGCCCAGGTGGTTAGCACGGACACTGTAATTAGGGGAGAGATTGTCAGTTGTCACTGACAGCTCTGTTCCCGGCATAATGACCAGCTGGCCCCAGTGTTGGAGGCTGATGGCTGGGGCTTGTGATGAAAAACAGATGTAAATGTGACCGCGTGATTGCAGGAAATCTCTTTACCAGGACAGGGCTCCTGCACGGGAGGGTGCGCGCGGAGGGGACCACAGGCTTGTCTCGGTTTTGTCTTTAAATGAAAGCGAGTCTTTCATCCAAGGTTTGAAATGCTGACAATGACCTGCAGTTCATTGTTCAAGAAATCACGCCAGCAATTTTTGCATGTTCGACACTTCCTCACTCAGGAAGTAAGGGGCGGGCAGAATAAGAGGGCGCAGCAGGGCCATCTTTTGCTTTTGGAACGAGCGCTATCTTGACTGTTGGGACATGCGACCTGAGTGGCCTTCGGACACCAGCAGGGACGTGTCTTACGTACTGGAAGGCGTCCGGCCCCCAGGCGGGCCTGGGACACTTTTGCAAGAAGGGAAAAGAGTACATTCATGTTTGTTGCTTAAAATTTGGGCCTCATGAGTCTTGTTTGAGTCCCCTCAACCTTTACTTCCTTGCCCCATCGTTTTTCTCACTTCCCTAATATCTTGTCATGGCCGTAGGAAAAGGAACAGATTGTTTCTTGCCAAAGGTCATCTTTTGAGGAAGCACATCTGGGTTTCAAAAGTACCAGGATTCCTGGCCTCCGTGGAGAAATGCAGGGATCCGGGGAACTTTTGAATTGAACGATTCAGGCAGAGAGAATGGGTGCTAGAGAGGCCTGGGGGTCGGGACAGGCCTGAGGGTAAAACAAGGCAGAGGGGTCCTGAGTTCCCAGGGAGGAAGGCAGAGCCACCAAGAGCCAGAGACAGGCGCAGGGCCCGGAGGGCCAGGGGAGGGAAGGAAGGGGCAGAGAGAGAGGCTGAAATCAGGAAAGATTTCAGTTGCCTTCGTGTTTACTGTGATGGCAACAGGTTAAGGTGGTGGGTCCCCCTCTTCCAGTGAGTTAGCCAACTGACCTCTAACAAGGGGTTCTCTTGCTTTTAGGAGCACAGTCCCCTCGGGGACCATGTCTTGACCTGAATCTTAAGAAACTCCCTTTTACAGCCCAGGACCTCTCTGGGGAGGGCTCATAAATGTGCTCTATGGCTTCCCAGGCTCCCATGGCCTGGCCTGAACAGTCACCGTGATCTGCCTCAGTTTACCAGCCTCCCCTTTTCCACCTCCCCCCTCAGGTTCCCATGGGCCAGCTAACCAGATGCCTGGTGTGTTCTGGACACATCTTGTCCTTCCAGCACCTTTGCATTGTCTGGAATGCCCTCACTTCCTTCCTCACTCGGTAGTGCTGACCGCATCCACTGGGCACAGTCCAAAAACTGGTGCCCTGCCCCCATCTGTGGGAGCCATAGCTCAGTTCTCTAGCCACCAGAGTGGGCATGGTTTTCACTTCTGTTCAGAAAGCACTTATGAGCCAGCCTTGACCTGTGCATCTATTTGGAGTCTAGGTGCTGCCTGCCACCCAGAGACCAGCAAGGCCTTCTTCTCCCCTTTGCCTCCAAGCAAGTAGTAACAACAGATATTTGATACATGTCAGCAGGAGGAATGAATGGGGTTTGTGGTGAGACCCTTTTTCAGATTTTCTAGAAACAAGAGTAGGTGAAGACTGTGCCAAAAAAGAAATATCTAGGAGGTTCAGTTGTCATCAGAAATAGCAAGTGAGCCATATTCTGGCTCGAGAGATGATGTTTGGTTTGAGAATTTTGAGTCCAAAAAAACCTATGACTAAAGCCTTCAATTCACTCATCACCATCCATCTATCTACTATCAGTCCATCCCTCCACCCATCTGTTCATCCATCCATCCATCCATCACCCATCCATCATCCATCCATCCGTCATCCACTCATTGTCCATCCATCATCCATCCATTCATCCATCCAGCCACCCATTGTCCATCCATCATCCATCCATCCGTCATCCACCCATTGTCCATCCATCATCCACCCATTGTCCATCCATCATCCATCCATTGTCCATCCATCATCCATCCATTCATCCATCCAGCCACCCGTTGTCCATCCATCATCCATCCATCATCCATCCAGCCACCCATTGTCTATCCATCCATCCATCCACTCATACGTTTGCTTCCATTTATTTCCCTAAGTACTGATGAGGATATGAAGACA
This sequence comes from Zalophus californianus, assembly GCF_009762305.2. Classification (NCBI taxonomy): domain Eukaryota; kingdom Metazoa; phylum Chordata; class Mammalia; order Carnivora; family Otariidae; genus Zalophus; species Zalophus californianus. The sequence continues at coordinate 209,502,462 of NC_045595.1, read as the reverse complement.
AATAAAACAAGGTTCCGGCCTCAAGAAGCACATCGATTTTTTTTTTTTTCTCAGAGATAATCACGGCTATGTGAATGATTATGAGGAAGAGATTCAAAACAATATTTGAAAGTAGGGAATGGATAATATAAATCAGAGTATCCCTGGATGAAATATCATACAACAATGAAAATGATGACCGTGAAGAGTAAGCCATCATATAAATGATGGTAGGATATCATATTAACTGAAAAAGTATATAAAGCATTGGAAACAAGTATATTTAATGAATACAAGTCCGGAAGAAAATAGAAGAAATGTGGACAGTGACTCAAGTGGTGGGAATATGGGTGACACCTTCTCTTGCTGTGCATTTCCTGAGGTTTCAGGAGTGAGCTCGTTTCAGGAGTGAGGAGCAGGCTGCTTGTGCAGACTTTCTTCCACGTTGTCCACACTTTCTTTGACCCCTTGAATCTATATCAGTAGAATGTGCTTCCTATAACAGGAAAGATATGCTGTCTTTCTGTGGTTGGAAAAAGATATGTGTGTGTATATAAAATAAATACATAAAATAACCTATTTTAAATACCTCCGTCTACATATATACACACATGTACATATAAGCATGTATATACGTACTCTTTTAATTTTTTTCCAGACATCTTCTATCCTGTTTCCAACCAGATTAAACCTGGGTGGGCTTTGCTGCTGGGTCTCTGCAGACCCCTGTGGGGAGCCTGGACGGGAGCCCAAACACTTGAAGTCGGTCGCTGGAAAGCGAGCTTCTCCTCACTCTGCAGCCACACTGAAGAATCAGCCATCAAGTTTCTTCCTTGGGGAGAAATTATTAAAAGGCCTGTTTATAAGCATTAATGTGAATGCGCCTATTTCCAACCAGCAAATGGAGCTTTCCTTGGCTGCTATTAGCTCCCGGTGTTTATCTGGGCTTCAAATCCTTTGCAATCTAATATTCTGTGTCACAGTTTCCCTGTGGGCACATTTCACCGGGGGCCTCTTGAATATCTGCTGTCACTTCCTGACCAGTGGTCCTGTGCTTTCCAGGACCTCTCCCCTTTCACTCCTGGAGTTTATACTGTAATGGATGGGACGCGTTGTTGTTGGCAGCCTCTCACAGAGTAAGATTTTCAAGGATCTAGACATGTTCCAAAGGTATTTGTAAGTGGTTCCACTGTTCGGAAAAGACAGTGACTTCTCTGGAAACCGAGGTCTGAGGTTACTTTTTTGCAGCTGGCTCAAATCTCAATACCTTCAGCTCTGGCCAATAAGCACTGCGAGGTGGCTCTTCTGGGGACCCCTCCAGCAGCAAACCCTCCTGGCTGGGGAGGACTCTTGGGTCCCATGCAAGGATCAGGCCTGGGGAAGCATTCTGCCTCGGGGGAGGGCCCACCTCCAGTCTTTCCCTGAGCTGGCGCTAATACTCAGCACAGGGCACGACTCAGTTCCTGAGTCCTGACTCGGGCTGCAAAAAGCAGTCCGTGCTTTATATGAACGATCTCCTTCAATCGGAGAAATCAGAGTAATTGCCTCGGGCCAGCCAGGAAGGTGCAGAGCTGGGCCAGCCTGGTCTGTGTGGCTCCCAAATTTCCTTTGTGACCTCTGTGCCCGTGAATGCTTGCATCTCACACTGCTCCATGGTGCAAGGGGCTCCCACACCCTGAGTGAATACAGGCTGGCTTTATTTAGAGATACGTGCCAAGGAAGAAAACATGCAGCGGAAAATCGCCTGCCAGAGAGGTTCTGGCGGTCGATGAAAAAGGCACCCAGCTTTTGTTTCAGAAAAGGAGAATCAATGGGGCGCTTGAGTGGTTCAGTTGGTGAAGCGTCTGCCTTCAGCTCAGGTCATGGTCCCGGGGTCCTGGGATTGAGTTCCGCGTCGGGCTCCCCGCTCAGCGGGGAGCCTGCTTCTCCCTCTCCCTCTGCTCCTGTGCTTTCTCTCTCTCTCTCACTCACTCTCTCAAATAAATACATAAAAAATCTTAAAAAAAAAAAAAAGGAAAGCAAAGGAGAATCAGGACACGGGAACCGCACATGAGCCTCTCCCACCAGGGAGGGAGGAGCTTGGGAAAACTTGAAAAGGGGACAGATTTTGAAAATGAAATTACTTTAAGCTCAGAAGACTGGATGAGGAGGTGGTTGATGCCAGGAAGTACTGTCAGGAGGGCCGTTTTGTGGTTCCGCACGGCACTGTGGGTCCACTCCCCTGTGGGCTGTGTACTGATGGTGTTAGGGCTGTCATGGGTTAAGGCCACCCCTGGCATCATGTTCCTACCCACTGTCACACCGGGGCTGCGTGTACAGCCTTCCACGGCTGCTGTCTACCTCTCTTGGGCAAGGGAAGAGATCCATGCTGCCATTCACACCAGATGACACTGCATTTTTGGGGTAAAAATGATTTTGCTACTCTGTTGTTGAATCATGTTGAGATGTTATCATGGAACAGACCAGAAGTGGTTGTCTTCATCAGCGTGATTCACGGTCCACACCCAAAGCTTTCAGAGGTTCAAAATCCCTTCGGGGCAGAGAAAACACATGTTGTCACCAGTGAGTTTGGCTCTCCTGTGCTCAGTGCTGCTTCGTGGGCACACGTGCCCTGGGACCCCCATCTTGCCATCGATGCATGCGCTACCTGGCCCAGACCTCCCTTTTAGAGACCCACGCCCATTCTATGAGTGCCCTGGAAAAGAAAACAAAGGAAGACAATGATAAGCCAGGGCTTTCCAAACCTCACCGTGAATATGATTTGTCACACCATAGAGCCAGCCTCTTATACTTCACTTTTCATGTTCTCATGCTCGAGCTGACGTACTTCTAATACCAGGAAAAGGGGAACTCATGTTCCTTGGTACCCCCAAAGGGGAAATGAAACAAACAAGCAAAACAATTCCATTCAAGAAAAAACCCAGAAAAAAACTGCTTATAGAAATATGACTTGTCCCCACCGTGAACAGGCTCTTAAATTGAGGGCGGTGCTCAGCAGGAGACTCTGGGAAGGCTTTTTAAGAATGAAACAAGGAAATGAGGAGTCATCCCCACTTCCTCAGGCATACGGTTCGCCTTGCTTTTTGTCTTGAACATGACCCCCTGCCAAACAGATTCTCCATACGAGCCTGTGGCTCATGGTTGGAAAACTGCCCACTGGCTAGCTGACTTTATTTTATTCTATTTTTGAGTTTTTATTGAAATTCCAGTTAGTTAATAGACAGTGTAATATTAGTTTCAGGCATATAAGATAGTGACTCAACACCTCCATACATCACCGGGTGCTCATCACAAGTGCCCTCCTTCATCCCTGTCATCCATTCCCCCACTGCCCCCTCCCCACGTACCCTCTTAACAAGCAGTGCGTTCTCTGTTGTTAAGAGTCTGCTTCTTGGCTTGTCTCTCTCTCTCTCTTTCTTCTTTTCCCCTTTGCCAACTGACTTTAAAAAGAAGCTGAGGAAATTGCACTACTAGGTATTTACCCAAAAGATAAAAAAATACACATTTGAAGGAGTGCATGCACCCCCGATGTTTATAGGAGCCTTATAAACAATAGCCCGGCTACGGAGAGAGCCCAAATGCCCATTGACAGATGAGTGGATAAAGAAGGTGTGGTGTGTGTATATATAGACACATACATATATATGAAATATATACAATGGAATATTACTCAGCCATAAAAGAGAATGAAATCTTGCTCTTTGCAATGACATGGATCGTGCTAGAGAGTATCATGTTAAGTGAAATAAGTCAGAGAAAGACAAATACCATATGATTTCACTCATATATGGAATTTAAGAAATAAAATGGGGGACCATCCAGGAGGGGGAAAAAGAGAGAGGGGGAAACAAATCATGAGAGACTCTTAACAATAGGGAACGAACTGAGGGTTGATGGAGGGAGGGGGGTGGGGGATGGGCTAGATGGGGGATGGGCATTAAGGAGGGCACTTGCTGTGATGAGCACTGGGTGTTAGATGCAACTGATGAACCACTGAACTCTACTGCTGAAACAATATTGAACTGTATGTCAACTAACTAGAATTTAAATATAATAAATAAATAAATAAAAGGAAGCTGAGGGAAATTCACTTATGAATGGTCTGCCTTGTACATGCCTTCAAATGAGGTTGTGGCTTTGCTTATTCATTTTGATACTCTCAGCTCTTTCCGAAATGGGCCTGCCTTTCCCACCGGCCTCCTCACCTGGACAGGGACCCTGTTCACCTGGGGACACAGGAATGCCTAAGTGTATGTTGGCCACTTTCCACACACGTTGGGGAAGAGAGGGGCATGAGGGCAGGGATCTCTGGGCACTTTCCTCCCCCCGCTCCCGAGGTTTTTCTCAGGGTTACCAGGAAGGTGGGTGCATTCCTTTGCTTAGCTCTGTGGTAGGTGGGGTGGGAGAGGGTCACCTGTCTGGCAGCCCCATCTCCTTATCTTGCTTCATTTGGCATTGGTTGGGGGCGGTGCACAGACAGTGGGGGTCTTTGTGAAAGACACCGTCCACCCACCCAGGGCTCCTGCTCAGTCACCATGGTCTCACAGCGACAGGCAAGTCTCAGCGTGGGCCATGTGCATCCTGCGGGCCGCGGGGGGCACTGTGGGAAGCACACGCGGACCTTCCCCTCCGCAGGAGATGAGCTGTTCTTAACCCCAGCGGGAGCTCAAAGGCCTGAGGACTTCGTGTTTCCCGACCTCTACTTCAAGACAACGTGAGCATCCCCTTCCATCGTGGGGTGCGTGGCACACAGCAGGGTGTCCTTCCTGTCGCGGTGTCTTGGCAGAGACCCCAGGTAGCTTCGTATCGTGTTACGGTTGTTGCAGATTTCTAGAAACAAGGGCTGAGGCTCGTCCCTCCTTCAGATGGCCCACCGGCTCCCATTACCCGATGTGTTAAAGGAGCTGACTGTTCCCGTAGCTCAGTGTGTTCTGGTAACGTTGGTTTCCTTCGCAATCCCTCAGGTTTTATCTTATGCCGTTGAAAGTACTCTTCTGGGACGGGGGTCTGTAGGCTTCTCCACGTGGCCATGCAAGGTCAGGGGCTCGGACACAGATGGCCTTTCCTTTCGCTTTGACCTCAACACCCAACACGTGACCCTTCTCATAGAAACTCTGGGGGTGATGAAGAATCAGCACTAAGTTGGGGTGCCACTGTCCTGGGGAGGGCAGGCTGGCAACACCCCTGTGGAGGGGAAGGTCGGAGCCCGGTTCAGTGTGGGGGCCCGGCTCCCAGGGACTGGATGAGGGTCTAGCCAGCGATCTGGTTTTTCTTAGGTTTCCCCCCACGGGCTGTGCTTCAACCTAGAGCCCTCTGACGGGACTGATTTTTTGATGAGTGTTGGGTTTCTGAATCTCCTCCGCTGGGAAGTTCCTGGAGACCCAGGGGGTCCACGAAATGTATGGAAGTCTTCCTTCCCTTTAACTTTATTTAAAGAAAGCTATTTTACTGTGAAAGTATTAATGTTGTTCATTGTAGAAACTTGATCAATTAAAAGGAAAGACATCGACATGAATTTCTGCCACTCAAATTATGCTGCTAAAGATTGGGGTCCGGAGGTGTCTGGGTGGCTCAGTCTTTAGGCGTCTGCCTTCGGCTCGGGTCAGGATCCCAGGGTCCTGCGATCGAGCCCCGCATCGGGCTCCCTGCTCGGTGGGAGACCTGCTTCTCCCTCTCCCACTCCCCCTGCTTGTGTTCCCTCTCTCGCTGTGTCTCTCTCTGTCAAATAAATAAATAAATAAAATCTTAAAAAAAAAAAAGATCTGGGGTACAATATTTTTTTAAAAGGTTTTATTTTTTAAGTACTCTCTATACCCAATGTGGGGCTTGAACTCGCAACCCCAAGATCAAGAGTCACGCGCCCTGCTGACGAGGCCAGCCAGGTGCGCCAGGGTTGATCTTTCAATCCTTGAAGGCACCTCAGTCTACATACTGTTTGTAACCAGCATCTCTTGCTTAGCAGTTTATTATGACCACCTTCCCATGCTAACATGTTTTGCTCTACTATTTCTTCAGTACGACCTACTTTCTCAATGTGTGGAATTAATTTTTATCCCTCATGTAGTTCTTCAACCCCCTGGTGTTCCACAGTGATTCTTTTACTATTATAAATGATGCCCATCTTGTGTCCATGAATCAATATTTAGCTCAGAAGATTTGTCTCTTAACCTATAAAGGAGGCTCCTTCCTCCCTCCCTCGCTCTCCTCTCTCCCTCTCACTCTCTCTTTCTTTCTTTTATTGAAGTGTATTTGCCAAGAGCCCTTTTTTTTTTTTTTTTTTTTACAGGCAATACTAACTATGAGACATAGAAATTAAAATAAAAAAAGGAAACTTCCAAGTGACCAGCTGGGGTAGTTGTTCATTCATGAACAAATTCAGTCAACACTGAAGATCCCCTCTGTGGCCCAGGAACCAGCAGGAAGCCAGCGGACCTGCCCTCTCAGGGACCTGCCCTGGGCAGAGAGGAAGCAAGGAGCGCAGCAGGGTAGGAGGTGGTCAGCGTCCAGGGGCTGTCTCTGCGAGGGAGGAAAGGAGGGGACAGTGTATCTGTCTGAACCAGGCTGTGTATGGACCCATGAGTCAACTTCCTAAAAAGGTGGGGTGTGGTAAGTGTTGTGCTGAGTACAGAAACTTCTAGAACCCAACGGCTTAGGGTCTGGCTTTGTGTTTTTTTTTTTTTCATTGCATTTCTTCCTCATTTTATTCACCTCAACACCTCAGTATTTTACAATTACAGTGCTGTATATGGATTTATGTGCTATTTATGTGGTTGTGTATTTTTAAGGTAATTTCTTTTTTTTATTATGTTCAATTAGCCAACATATACTAGTGCCTCATTAGTTTTTGGTGTAGTGTTCAAGATTCATTAGTTGCATATAATACCCAGTGCTCATCACATCATGTGCCTTCCTTAATGCCCATCACCCAGTTACCCCATTCCCCCACCCCCCTCGTTTCTGTAACCCTCAATTTGGTTCCTGGATGGCTTTGTTTTTAGTTAGAGCTAAGACCTTAGGTTTAAGATTACCTTTCATGGCCTTTAACTGAGCACCTACTTTTTTCTGAGTCTGGTCTGTTTTATGGATCAAAATAGCTACTTTTGGTAAAAATGCTAAGAACAGCTTATTTCAGTAATAAAATGTGGGCAGTGTTGTTATTTTATTTTTAAAAGATCTTATTTATTCACTTATTTGAGAGAGAGAGAGAGAGAGAGGGTGAGCAGGGGGAGGGGCAGAGGGAGAGAGAGACAATCTCAAGCAGACTCCCCACTGAGTGTAGAGCCAGCTGCAGGGCTGGATCTCACAACCTTGAGATCATGACCTGAACTGAAATCAAAGAGTCAGACTCTCAACCGACTGAGCCACCCAGGTGCCCCAGTGTTGTTATTAAGGGGAGCTAAAATCCAGTCCCTGTTGTAAGTGACTACATTGTTTCTTAATAGAAACACAGCATCACCCTCCTGGGTTGCCACTGGAAGGAGCCCCTTCTGGAAGTTTCCTTGTCCCTGGATGCCCCCTGAGGAGCCCTGACACCTCTACTTTGACCTCTGGGGACCCCTCTCTTTCATCCACCCTCAAACTTGGGCCAAAGATCCCAAGACAAGCTGGGGCCAGGGTCTCAGGTCGAGGTACTGGGACCTGCTGTGTGTTGACTGGGCACAGCTCAGGAGAGGCTGGAGCCTTGAGGTCGTCATTCATCGCAGGAAGCCCTCTCAGGGCCCGGTCCCCTCCACCTTGAAAGGACCAGGCCAGCCTCTGCGGTCTGGACAGGAATGTGAGCTTGGGGCCTGTCAGGGGGCATTGTGTCCCCCAAAAAGGTCTGTTGGAATCTTAACCCCAGTACCTCAAATAGGACTTGATTCGGAGGAGAGTCCTTACAGAGTTAATTAAGTTAAAATGAGGTCATTAGGGTGGGCCCTGATCCAAAAGGACCGTGTCCTTATAAAAAGGAGAAATGTGGACACAGGCCCAGTGACCCAGCCTCTCCCCGGCACCCCCAGACTTCCTAGTGTCACTCACACAGGAGTCTGCATGCACCAGGAATGTTGGTCATCTCTCACAGGCCCTTCTCCCTGGGTCTCTGTGTGTCCCTAAATCATGGGATTTAGGGCCACCCTACCTGGGATGATCTCACCTAGAGAGCCTTCCTTTAATGACACCTGCAAAAACCATTATTCTCAGTCAAGCCCCATTCAGGGGCTCCAGGAGGACCCATCTTCTGGTGGGGGGACACCTTTCAACCCACAATCCCTGGAGGGTTTTAAAGAGTCCTGCCGTCCAGGCTCACCCCCTGTCAATTCCACTGGAACCCTCGGCGCTGGGGAGACAGTCCTGGGGAGTTTTCAAAGCTCCTGGTTGCAAAACCAAAAGACACCTTTGTGTTTCCAGTTGCCCTTTATATGACTGGAAAATCCAACCTGAAATAGGCCCAGGGTGGGGGGTCCACCTGGTGGAGGGTTCAGTGCAATTTCTACTCCTGCCTGGTGCCTACTCGGGTTGGGGGGTGTGCGTGTGCGTCTTCTTTGTGAAAAAGCAGTTGTGGGCTTCCCGGCTCAGGCTTCAGCTGTCATGTGTTATTTCTGGCCTTTCTACACCTGGACGGTCTTGGCTTCAGCAAGGCGATGTTTGTTCTAACTGGGCAGCGCCGGCTGCTTTGTAATCTGAATCTCTGGGGCTCCCACGAAGGTCTGGAACAAAGTGCTTCTTCGGTTCTCTACGTCCTGGGTTTCTCGTAAGAAACCATGAAGTTGGTTTTCTTGGGCTTGTCAGCTGGATTTCCAACAGAGCACTTTTGATCCACAAAAGGGTTATTCAGCATTCCCTTCAGTCTTAATTAATTGCAGACCCTCTGGACGCAGAACCCCGTCTGGTTTCCATTCCGTCCTCCGGCTGCGCCCTCTCTGTGTCACAGCCCGGCTGGCACAGACCCCCGGGGGGCTCTGTCCCCGCTGCCCTGCTCAGACATCAGCCGGCTCCCTGTGGGGTGGGCCCAGAGTGAACCTGAGCCTCAGACAGCAGCTCAGATCAGTTTCCAGGGCTGGCAGCTTCAAGCTTGCAGTTCTGGACCTGGTTCACTTTCAGGGAGAGGGGATGAGAGCCCGGGGAAAGCTGTGTGTGGAGAGGGGCTGGCTCGTGGGACCCACGTCCCTGCCTAAATGCAGGACAGGAGTGTCCGAGAGCACAGACAAGGCACTGGCATGGGGTCAAGCACCAGCTTTGCATGACAAGCTGTGGGATCTGAAGAAATTTCTCTGTGCCTTACTCGACCCCCATACTGAAGGTTCGACAGCGGTCCCTTCCTCAGGTGTGCCTGCTGTGACATCCTTAGCCCCAGTGCCCAGTTCACGTGCACTGTCATTGTCCTGACCTTCAACAGCCTGAGACTCTGCCTGAGAATTGCACAGATGATCATCAGAGTTCATGTCAAGGAAAGGCCACCTTCACTTGTGCCCCTGGGAGGACGTGGAAGGGCTCCAGGTAGGCACTCCCAGCAATGTCTCATGCCGGCGTCTCCTGGGTACCACAGCCTTTTCTCAGCCTCTGGTCACCTTCTTTTCTTGACCTCCACGCTGGTGGAGGACACCATTCAACCCCTTCTACCCACTCCATTCTCCTTGACCCCCAAACACAAATGCCTCCCAGAGCAGGACCTCTTGCCTGGCTGTGCAGGAAGGGCAGTCCCTGGGTGTGTAAAGCCAGATTCTCCCAGATCCTGGGTGTGCAGGGTGTGAGAAGGCCAGAGGAGGGGGTGGCCGAGGTCCCTGTAGGTTAATAGTTATGTTACCACTGTTAATAAGTGGCGAGGCTGGGACTTGAGACAGGGCTGTCGAGCTCAAGCCCTTGCCATTTCACAGAGAGGAGCAGGTGCGGAGGGCCTGCCCAAAGTCGCCAGGAGCCAGCTTGATGGTCAGCCGTGGTTTTCAGGGCTGGTGTTGCCTTTCTGTCTTTGTAAAGAGCCCAAAGCTCACTCCTAGGCCTCAGCACAAATGCCCATTGATCTAGAACCATACTACGGGTGTGTGGGTACAAATCTAGAGCCTTCCATGTAGCCATAGTGACATATGGTTCTTGCCTTTTGTGATGAGGTTTTTGACTGTCATCTAGTAGATACTCACTGTGCACCTTGATGACAAGTCTCTCGGATGCTGAGCAATTTGAGGGAAGGAAAACAAAACAATAAATGAGTATTATTGTCCCTGGCTCAGCAGACTGGCATTTTCAGTGGGGAAATAAAGCAGAAGTTTCAAGGGACCCAAAAGTGCCAAATACTGAAGGCTGCTGGGTCTCTGTGTGTGGAGAGTGGGCAAGTCTGGGAGGGCTGAACAGGGCCAGAAAACTTTTGTGGGTGAGGGGAGCTTGAGCGGAGCTTCGAAGGGTGAGGGAGGGTGGGTGCGGGATGGGATGGTGGTGGCAAAGCCTTGGGGTCTCCGTGTGTTCCGTGATTATCAGGAACCTGGTAGGACTGCAGCAGAAACCAATGTCCACGTCAACTTGAAGGGGATTGGCAAGGGGCCAGGACCTTATTCAGAGTTGCGGCTAAGATGGGCCAGACGTGTGCACGTAGGAGCCTCGGGAAACTTGTTCTATGCTTCACACTAGCAGAGAAAGCATCCTCCACGTTGGATTTGATGCCCCTGGACTCTGGAGTGAAGTGTATAAGGCTCTGGTCAGGTTCTTGGGCAGCTTTGAAGTAGGACAGGCCAAGCCAGAGCCTGCAGAAGGTTCTCATAACAACAGCGATGGGCAGGCTCTGTCGGCTCACGGTGGCAGTCTTCCCTGCACACACACCTGCCCCAAGAGCTGTGTTCTGTCCCCTGGGAGCAGGGAGGAGCAAACAGCTCCCTCTGGAGCAGCCAGAGCTGGGATAAGTCCATGCTCTTGGAAGGCTCATGGTCTCCCCCGCGGGTTTCATGCTTCAGCTGCATCAGCATCACCTGGGTCAGGAAATGAACATGTTTACTGACCTTTTACATGTAATTTTACAGATACCCTGAAGCAAGTGGGTGGCTGGCCGTGTGCCTTCGTCATTGTTATTTGCATTACGGCTCTTTGCTCTTGCTTTCCTGGCAACCTCACCTACCGCACTGGACAGAAGATGGGGAGATAGCTCTGGACTTTGAGAAACCAAGGTGCTCCCAGGCCAATAAGCTAGTGCACACTTGTCCTAATGATCCTCATCGCATGGTGTCCCAAGCCCCTCAGGACAGACGGATCGGGTCGCAGGAGGCGGTGGGCAGAAGAGTGACGGGAGGTGCGCTGGGAGGTGCGCTGGGAGGTGCGCTGGGAGGTGCGCTGGGAGGTGCGCTGGGAGGTGCGGCTACGGCCTCGCCGCCTGCAGCCCCTGCATGAGCGCATGCGCGGCAGGAGTAGGTGCCAAGGCTGGCAGCGCGGAGGGCAGGCTGGCGCCTGGATTTAGATCAGCAGGCTGAGCTGCAAGGCTTTGCGTCACCACTGGCAGATGGATTGAGTGACACTGGGCAAGAGACTACCTTTCTCTGAGTTTCAGCTTCTTTGTTTAAAAAAAATGGTAAAATACCTACTTGCCAGCCTTGCATTATGGGTTCTAGTGCAGTGCATGCTATCTGTAAACTGTTATGTGAGAATAGAACATAACCAGCCATCTCTGTTCTGGAGAAAGGCTTTGAATCAGTTTAATTAGTACCAAGTGTGAACTAAGATTCTGAAGGCTGCCTAAAAAGTGGTCCTCTCCCGAGAGCTGCCTTCCCCAGTCTCACTCGGGTTCTGATGAGGGCAGGCGCCATGACCTCTTTGGTGAAACCTATGGACTCCTTGTTAGGATGATGTTTTTAAATGCACCAAAGAAAACACTCTGGATTGCAGAGTAAATCAATTACCTTGATACACACTTACCAACTTTAAAAACTTTTTAATACATTTTGTAATAAGATCTACCAGCAGTTCTGACAAGCATGCTACAATCTCAAAGTAGCAATGGGCGATCACAGCAGTTTTGAGATTGCTGGAACAGATGTAACATCGCCGTCAAAGTATATGCATTTCTTTTTTTTTTTTAAAGATTTTATTTATTTTTTGAGAGAGAGAGAATGAGAGAGAGAGCACGAGAGGGAAGAGGGTCAGAGGGAGAAGCAGACTCCCTGCCTAGCAGGGAGCCCGATGCGGGACTCGATCCCGGGACTCCAGGATCATGACCTGAGGTGAAGGCAGTCACTCAACCAACTGAGCCACCCAGGCGCCCAAAGTATATGCATTTCTACTCCATGACCAAGTCCCAGGTCTGTCCCTGATGTTCGTGTCCATTCATGCTAGAAGGAAATGCTAATTTTCAGTTAGAGATTAGTAAAACTAAAAATATCATTATTTTCCTATGCAAGTTCACAAACACCCTGTATTCTCTAGGAGATTGTGGACTCCTGATTAGGACCCCTCGCATTAGAGCCCATTTACCAGGAATGTCTGCCTGGCTTCCCACGATGTGCTGCACAGTCCATTCCCTCCCCTACCTCCCTCACCCCTCCTCTCCCCCATGCCTCCCCCCTCCTCCTCCTTTCTCACCTCACCATCTTTCTTCCTCTTTCTCCTCTCTCTCCGTCCCTCCTTCCTCCCTTCCCTCTCTTCCTCACCACTGTTTTCCCAACCTCACACCTTGCCTGGTACACGACAGCCCCTGATAAATATTTCTGAGAGTGAGGAAGTCCTTCAGTCATAGGCACAGGGAGGGGCTTCTATGACGAACCCCATCCTGTGTATTGTGTTGATAAAAAGGAACTCTGCCCGATTCCCTGCCCTCTAGAAACTTGACTTGGCAGGGACTTGGCTGGGGAGATTCTGTCTACAGGAAGCAGACTCGTGTGTGTGTGTGTGTGTGTGTGTGTGTGTGTGTGTGTGTGTGTGTGTGCGTGCTGTGGGCAGGTGAGTTGTGTGGGCCCAGAATGCTTCCTGGGTCTTGGCTTGGCTGCAGGGGGGAGGCTTCCTGCGGGCTGCAGGTGGCCGGCCGCCCCCGTGGTGCTGGCCCCTCACTGCGGTTGGGTTCCCAGCCCCGATCCTCGCCACAGGCTGGCGTTTCTGCCCCTCAATGTGTCCGGGGTTTGTTTTCATTCTCTTTGGTTAATCATGCCCTCCTAGCTTCCAGGACAAATCCTCAGAGCTCATGGGTTTCTACCTGGGGCTTTGAAGCATATTCTCGAAGTCTTGTTCCCATGAAAGTTTACACATCCTGGAAGGGAGTTTTCCACACCAGGACCTCAGCACAGCACATTCCTCTCCTCTTTTCACGGGAAACTTTGGGACTTCCTTCTGCATTTTGGTTGGCCCCTTGGTTTCTCCTGAGGCTTCCAGGGGCCAGGAGCACTCTGACATGTTGGTACTGCTGATCCCATGGTGGAACGTGGTCAAGCCCACACTGGTCAGTTGAGAGGTGGTTCAGGCTCCCAGTGGTGTTTGACCCTTCTGGGACCTTGGAGTATATTTTAAGAACACATGTCGGACTCCCCTCAAGGGACTTACGTGGTGAAGGCAAGAGAAAAGGGCCCTGGTTCAAGGAGTGAGGTCATTTTTCTGGAAAGCCTCCTGTCGATTTCTGCCTGGAGCAGGGACTGCTGATGGGCCTGAGGAGCAGGGCCTGAGACAGCTTGGACCATTATGACAAGGCAGCCGTGGCCCGGCTCAGGCTGATGGTGGTCAGGCAGGAACCTGGGGTTTGGTGTGACTGGGTCTCCTGATGGTTTTAAGGGAAGCAGGAGATCTTTATTTTCAATCAAATCTTAAATATTGGCAACTAACTAAAAAATGTAAAGCTTTATTTATTTATTTATTTTTAAAGATTTTATTTATCTATTTGACAGAGAGAGACACGTGAGAGAGGGAACACAAGCAGGGGGAGAGGGAGAGGGAGAAGCAGGCTTCCCGCAGAGCAGGGAGCCTGATGCGGGGCTCGATCCCAGGACCCTGGGATCATGACCTGAGCCGAAGGCAGACGCTCAACAACTGAGGCACCCAGGCGCCCCATAAACTTTTTAAAAAGATTTTTATTTAAAAAGATTTTTATTTATTTATTTATTTGACAGAGAGAGAGAGAGAGAGAGAGAGAGAGCGAGAGAGGGAACACAAGCAGGAGGAGTGGGAGAGAGAGAACCAGGCTTCCCGCTGAGCAGGGAGCCCGATGCAGGGCTCGATCCCAGGACCCTGGGATCATGACCTGAGCCAAAGGCAGATGCCTAACGACTGAGCCACCCAGGCACCAATCAAAATGTAAACTTTTTAATTTTGTATGTTTTGGTGGGCCCAGACAGAATACATCTATGGGCTAGATTTTGCCTATGAGTTCTCTCATCTTCCCATTCACCCAACAAAGTGGGAATGTTGGTGCCTGGTCTGAGCATCAGCAGCTCCCAAATGTGAAAGAGGTTCTAAAGAGAAGGAAACATTTTGTAAATGTGCCATATCCCTTGCTGTTAGCAATGGCAATTAGCTACACACGGGCGGACAGTAGCTAGTTGTGGGAACACAGTCCTTGAGTCTTGAATAATTATTTTATGTTCACCATGAATGCTTATTTTTTTTGTTTGTTTTGTTTTTGCTAGATTATAAGATCCTTGAGGGTGGACCAATATAAACCATAATCTATGCCAGTTTCTCATGGCTGCCGTAATTGGTGACCACAGCACACACATTAGAGTTCTGGAGGGCAGAGGTCCCAGTTGCATCTCATTAAAACTACAATCAAGTCATCAGCAGGATTGTGTGCCTTCTGGAGGCTCTAGGGGAGAACTCCATTTCCTTGTCTTTTTCAGAGTCTGGAGGCTGCCCGCATTCCCTGGCTCTTGGCCCCATCACTTTGTCCTCTGCATCCATCTTTGCTGCTCCTCCCACATGGAGCCTCGTGGCTGGAGCATGGTCGTGCTGGCCAGCTCTGGAGGCAGCTAGCTAGGAACCCTGGAGTCAGCACGGGCTCAGAATCCCAGCTCACTTCCTGCCTGACCCAGGCAAATACCACCACCTCTTCATTTTATTGTGATACAATTGACATAACGTTGTGTAAGTTTAAGGCTCACAACATATTGATTTGATACAGTTCTATTGTGACATGATTGCCACTGTGTTGCCTCTCGTAGCTATCATTCTCCCAGTCCCATCAGCTCTGCGTACGTCAGATCAACACCAACCAAGTGGGGACCATAGCAATGCCTGTCCCGGGGTGGGTGGTTATGTTGGATGAGCTGACAAATCGGGAGCGCTGAGCTCAGCCATGACAAGGGAGGAGGGCAAAGGGCAGCTTGTTCCGGCCATGGCCAGGGTAACCAGCTGCCTCAAGCTCTAGGCAGGGGGTTCCATGAGGGGACCGCGAGGGCCCCTGGACAGTGGGAAAATCTCGACAGTTCCAGACAAATGGGGATGAGGGATGATGCGGTGGTCACCCTGCTAGGTGCTCCCATCACCATCTTACTCAGCATTGCCTGGAGGAAAGGAGAAGGGGTTGGTGTTGAGGGGCAGGAGGCTTCCAGGAGAAAGAGCCCTGTGAGATTTGGATTTCCTTAACAATTGACTTAAAAGGATACCCTCCCTTTGTAACCCAATTTAAAATCGAGTGCCTCAGAAAAGGGAAGACATAAAGCCTGGAACCTCGGAATCCCAGCATGACGAATGGATGGTGGGTGGGGGAAAGGTTTGCAAGAGGAGCCCTGGGCGCTGCACTGCTCACGGGACCCCACTTCACCATGGACTTCCCAGCCATGCACAGGCCAGCAGCGAGGCTCCAGGGATTCGTTATATTTGCTGTAACAAATGTGAGGTGACTAGAATTTTTTTTCACAAACCCACATGTTTTGGGATCTCTTCCCACCCTACACTATCCTCCCCTACCTTGCCCTACCCTACTCTACCCTACCCTATATTGCTAAAGGGAGTCCAGCCCCCATGGGATGTAGCACTTGGAAAAGGCCACATCCTGTGCCTGTCCCACAGGCACTAGAGTGGCTGTAACAAAGTTTGCAAGGTTGGAAAACTATAGCCCAAACGTCAAATCTGACTCGTCACTTATTTTTGTGAATGAAGTTTTATTGGAGCACAAAATTTTTTGTGTATTGTCTGTGGTTGCTTCCTGCCACAAAAGCAGAGCTGAGTAGTTACAGCTGAGACCATAAGGCTCAGAAAACCTAAAATATTTACGTACCTGGCCCTTATAGGAAAAGTTTGCTGATCTTTGATCTATAGTAAAAAGATTTAGGATAAATGCTGAAAATATGAGCAGGTATGGCACATAATACCCTGAAATATAAGGTCTCAGCAAGGTTTGCTATACAATCAAAATGATGGGGAGACAGAGAATCTTTGGGTATACACCCCTCAAAATTGAAAATAAGTACTCAACAAAATGCACACACTAATGTTTATGGAGCATTATTCATAATGACCAAAAGGCAAAAATAACCCAAATGTCCATCAACAGATAACTGGATAAACAAGCGTGATAAGCCCATACAACAGGATATTATTCGGTCACAACCAAGAATGAAGTACTGATCCATGCTACAACATGGATGAACCTCGAAAATATTACACTTAGTCAAAAAAGTCGGATACTAAAGACCACATACTTAACAATTCCATTTCTATGAAATGCCCAGAATAGCTAAATCCAAAGAGATGAATGAGATTAGTGGTTGTCAGGAGCTGGAGCAAAGGAAGGACAGGGAATGACTACTCAGTGGGTTCGGGGTGTCCTTTTGGGGTGATGACAATATTTTGGAGCTTGTTGGAGGCAGTGGTTGAACGACATTGTGAAGGTGCTGAACGCCACTGAATTGTTTCTTCCAAACGGTTAATTTTCTGTTTTGTGAATTCACGTCCATTGAAAAAAATGATGGGGATGCTAAACAGCATGATGTAGCCCAGAAGGGCATCTGCAGCTTTGGGAGGCCTCAATGTGCCAGCCTCCCTGCATCTATGATGCACCTGTGCATGGTGTGTCTACGATGATCCTAAGTCCCTTCTGATAGAGGAACACTATATACATTTCTCAGGGCATATTTCTATTAAGTCAGTAGGCAGAGTCCTATTATCACTCTTCAGAATCTCTCCATTAGGTAGGTCCTGTCTATTGCCAATAAATTTCCCCATTCCAACCTTCATGGTGCTTGGTTTCCTACACAAGAAATAGTCGCTAGTAGAGATCTTGTTTCCACAATGTGTTCATCTTAGACACACATATATTTCTTGGAGGGGGCAGGCAGGCAGAGATGGCAGAGAATGGATGGAAATGCACTAACAATGAGGGTCTTGTTGCAGGGTTCTGAAAAGGACAGGATGGTGGTGGCACTGGGAGTGGGAGAGGTTGAGAAATGTGGTCAGAGACAAAGTCCCTGTGGGCAATTAGCATGGAGACAAGGCTCTTGGGTTGTGGAGGGGCAATTTGTAGAAGGCATGCTGGCTGCATTGTGCAGTTTCGGAGGTGCCGTTACATCATGGCTGTAAGTGTGGAGTCCCTGTGATTGCATAGTGCACAGCCTGAGCAACTGTACACAGTGATCTCTTGAGTAGAAATCATTTCAGACCAGACCAATTAGCCTAATCTTATTTCTTTCATATGCCAGCATAATATAAAAAAGCTTCACTGGTAAATGCTAAAGTTTGGGTACTGATAATGAACTAGATTTTTCTATGTTCTTAATCATTAGAAGCTAAATTCTTGTTAACACTGTTAATACGTTTCTGTTAAAGTCCTTAAGCAATCCTATAAGACATGAACATCAGTTAATAAGATAAATTTAGCATCTTAGTTATCTGGTCAATTGGTATCAATTGAACTGATTTTTGGCCAATAACACAGGGCCCTGGAAAAGGCATTGGTTGGTGAGTGCGAACAGTTGAGATTCTAAGTGTAGTTTGCCCAAACTTAGCCTTTCTTTTTTTTTAAAGTTTTTTTATTGTTATGTTAATCACCATACATCATTAGTTTTGGATGTAGTGTTCCATGATTCATTTTTTGTGCATAACACCCAGTGCTCAATGCAGAATGTGCCCTCTTTAATACCCATCACCAGGCTAACCCATCCCCCAACCCCCTCCCCTCTAGAACCCTCAGTTTGTTTTTCAGAGTCCATCGTCTCTCATGGTTCGTCTCCCCCTCCGACTTACTCCCCTTCATTCTTCCCCTCCTGCTATCTTCTTCTTCTTTTTTTTTTTTCTTAACATATATTGCATTATTTGTTTCAGAAGTACCGATCTGTGATTCAACAGTCTTGCACAATTCACAGTGCTCACCATAGCACATACCCTCCCCAATGTCTGTCACCCAGCCACCCCAGCCCTCCCACCCCCCACCACTCCAGCAAACCTCCGTTTGTTTCCTGAGGTTAAGAATTCCTCATATCAGCGAGGTCATATGATACATGTCTTTCTCTGATTGACTTATTTCACTCAGCATAACACCCTCCAGTTCCATCCACGTCGTTGCAAATGGCAAGATCTCATTCCTTTTTATGGCTGCATAATATTCCATTGTGTATATATACCACTTCTTCTTTATCCATTCATCTGTCGATGGACATCTTGGCTCTTTCCACAGTTTGGCTAGTGTGGACATTGCTGCTAAAACATTGGGGTGCACGTACCCCTTCGGATCCCTACATTTGTATCTTTGGGGTAAATACCCAGTAGTGCAATTGCTGGATTGTATGGTAGCTCTATTTTCAACTGTTTGAGGAACCTCCATACTGTTTTCCAGAGTGGTTGCACCAGCTTGCATTCCCACCAACAGTGTAGGAGGGTTCCCCTTTCTCCACATCCCCGCCAACATCTGTCGTTTCCTGACTTGTTAATTTTAGCCATTCTGACTGGTGTGAGGTGGTATCTCGTTGAGGTTTTGATTTGGATTTCCCTGACGCCGAGCGATGTGGAGCACTTTTTCATGTGTCTGTTGGCCATTTGGATGTCTTCTTTGGAAAAATGTCTGTTCATGTTTTCTACCCATTTCTTGATTGGATTATTTGTTCTTTGGGTGTTGAGTTTGATAAGTTCTTTATAGATTTTGGATACTAGCCCTTTATCTGATATGTCATTTGCAAGTATTTTCTCCCATTCTGTCGGTTGTCTTTTGGTTTTGTGGACTGTTTCTTTGACTGTGCAAAAGCTTTTTATCTTGATGAAATCCCAATAGTTCATTTTTGCCCTGGCTTCCCTTGCCTTTGGCGATGTTTCTAGGAAGAAGTTGCTGCGGCTGAGGTCGAAGAGGTGGCTGCCTGTGTTCTCCTCTAGGATTTTGATGGACTCCTGTCTCACGTTTAGGTCTTTCAACCATTTGGAGTCTATTTTTGTGTGTGGTGGGAGGAAATGGTCCAGTTTCCTTCTTCTGCATGTGGCTGTCCAATTTTCTCAACACCATTTGTTGAAGAGACTGTCTTTTTTCCATTGGACATTCTTTCCTGCTTTGTCAAAGATGAGTTGACCCTAGAGATGAGGGTCCATTTCTGGGCTCTCTATTCTGTTCCATTGATCTATGTGTCTGCTTTTGTGCCAGTACCATACTGTCTTGATGATGACAGCTTTGTAATAGAGCTGGAAGTCTGGAATTGTGATGCCGCCAGCTTTGCTTTTCTTTTTCAATATTCCTCTGGCTATTCGGGGTCTCTTCTGGTTCCATACAAATTTGAGGATTATTTGTTCCATTTCTTTGAAAAAAGTGGATGGTATTTTGATGGGGATTGCATTGAATGTGTAGATTGCTCTAGGTAGCATTGACATCTCCACAATGTTTGTTCTCCCAATCCATGAGCATGGAACGGTTGTCCATTTCTTTGTGTCTTCTTCAATTTCTTTCATGAGTATTTTATAGTTTTCTGAGTACAGATCCTTTGCCTCTTTGGTTAAATTTATTCCTAGGTATCTTATGGTTTTGGGTGCAATTGTAAATGGGATCGACTCCTTGATTTGTCTCTCTTCTGTCTTGTTGTTGGTGTATAGGCATGCCACTGATTTCTGTGCATCGATTTTATATCCTGCTACTTGACTGAATTTCTGTATGAGTTCTAGCAGTTTTGGGGTGGAGTCTTTTGGGTTTTCCACATACAGTATCATATCATCTGCAAAGAGTGAGAGTTTGGCTTCTTTGCTGATTTGGATGCCTTTGATTTCTTTTTGTTGTCTAATTGCTGTGGCTAGGACTTCTAATACTATGTTGAATAGCAGTGGTGAGAGTGGACATCCCTGCCGCGTTCCTGACCTTAGGGGAAAAGCTCTCAGCTTTTCCCCATTGAGAATGATATTCGCTGTGGGTTTTTCATAGATGGCTTTTATGATCTTGAGGTATGTACCCTCTATCCCTATACTCTGAAGAGTTTTGATCAAGAAAGGATGCTGTACTTTGTCAAATGCTTTTTCTGCATCTATTGAGAGGATCATATGATTCTTGTTCTTTCTTTTGTTAATGTATTGTATCACGTTGATTGATTTGCGGATGTTGAACCAACCTTGCAGCCCAGGGATAAATCCCACTTGATCATGGTGAATAATCCTTTTAATGTACTGTTGGATCCTATTGGCTAGTATTTTGGTGAGAATTTTTGCATCCATGTTCATCAAGGGTATTGGTCTGTAATTCTCCTTTTTGATGGGGTCTTTGTCTGGTTTTGGGATCAAGGTAATGGTGGCCTCATAAAACGAGTTTGGAAGTTTTCCTTCCATTTCTATTTTTTGGAACAGTTTCAGGAGAATAGGTATTAATTCTTCTTTAAATGGCTGATAGAATTCCCCTGGGAAGCCATCTGGCCCTGGGCTTTTGTTGTTGGGAGATTTTTGATGACTGCTTCAATTTCCTTAGCGGTTTTCGGTCTGTTCAGGTTTTCTATTTCTTCCTGGTTCAATTTTGGTAGTTGATACATCTCTAGGAATGCACCCATTTCTTCCAGGTTATCTAATTTGCTGGCACAGAGTTGCTCATAATATGTTCTTAGAATTGTTTGTATTTCTTTGGTGTTGGTTGTGATCTCTCCTCTTTCATTCATGATTTTGTTGATTTGGGTCATTTCTCTTTTCTTTTTGATAAGTCTGGCCAGGGGTTTATCAATCTTGTTAATTCTTTCAAAGAACCAGCTCCTAGTTTCGTTGATCTGTTCTACTGTTCTTTTGGTTTCTAGTTCATTGATTTCTGCTCTAATCTTTATTATTTCTCTTCTCCTGCTGGGTTTAGGCTTTATTTGCTGTTCTTTCTCTAGCTCCTTTAGGTGTAGGGTTAGGTTGTGTATTTGAGAGCTTTCTTGTTTCTTGAGAAAGGCTTGTATTGCTATATACTTTCCTCTCAGGACTGCCTTTGCTGTATCCCAAAGATTTTGAACTGTTGTGTTTTCATTTTCATTGGTTTCCATGAATTTTTTTAATTCTTCTTTAATTTCTTGGTTGACCCATTCATTCTTTAGTAGGATGCTCTTTAGCCTCCGTGTATTTGAGTTCTTTCCGACTTTCCTCTTGTGATTGAGTTCTAGTTTCAAAGCACTGTGGTCTGAAAATATGCAGGGAATAATCCCAATCTTTTGGTACCAGTTGAGACTTGATTTGTGACCTAGGATGTGATCAATTCTGGAGAATGTTCCATGGGCACTAGAGAAGAATGTGTATTCCATTGCTTTGGGGATGGAATGTTCTGAATGTGTCTGTGAAGTCCATTTGGTCCAGTGTGTCATTTAAAGTCTTTATTTCCTTGTTGATCTTTTGCTTAGATGATCTGTCCATTTCAGTCAGGGGAGTGTTAAAGTCCCCCACTATTATTGTATCGTTGTCAATGTGTTTCTTTGCTTTTGTTATTAATTGCCTTATAAAAGTGGCTGCTCCCATGTTAGGGGCATAGATATTTACAATTGTTAGATCATATTGGATAGACCCTTTAAGTAGGATATAATGTCCTTCTTCATCTCTTATTACAGTCTTTGTTTTAAAATCTAATTTGTCTGATATAAGGATTGCCACCCCAGCTTTCTTTTGGTGTCCATTAACATGGTAAATGGCTTTGCACCCCCTCACTTTCAATCTGGGGGTGTCTTTGGGTCTAAAATGAGTCTCTTGCAGACAGCATATTGATGGGTCTTGTTTTTTAATCCAATCTGATAGCCTGTGTCTTTTGATTGGGGCATTGAGCCCATTTACATTCAGGGTAACTATTGAAAGATATGAATTTTGTGCCATTGTATTGCCCGTAAGGTGACTGTTACTCTATATTGTCTGTGTTCCTTTCTGATCTAGGCTGCTTTTAGGCTCTCTCTTTGCTTAGAGGACCCCTTTCAAGATTTCTTGTAGGGCTGGTTTCGTGTTTGCAAATTCCTTTAGTTTTTGTTTGTCCTGGAAGCTTTTTATCTCTCCTTCTATTTTCAGTGACAGCCTAGCTGGATATAGTATTCTTGGCTGCATATTTTTCTCGTTTAGTGCTCTGAAGATATCATGCCAGTCCTTTCTGGCCTGCCAGTCTCTGTGGATAGGTCTGTTGCCAATCTAATATTTCTACCATTGTAGGTTACATATCTCTTCTCCCGAGCTGCTTTCAGGATTTTCTCTTTGTCTCTGAGACTTGTACGTTTTACTGTTAGACGTCGGGGTGTTGACCTATTTTTATTGATTTTGAGAGGGGTTCTCTGTGCCTCCTGGATTTTGATGCCTGTTTCCTTCCTCACATTAGGGAAGTTCTCTGCTATTATTTGCTCCAGTATACCTTCTGCCCCTTTCTTCTTCTGGGATTCCCAATTATTCTAATGTTGTTTCGTCTTATCGTATCGCTTATCTCTCGAATTCTGCCCTCGTGATCCTGTAGTTGTTTCTCTCTCTTTTTCTCAGCCTCTTTATTTTTCCATCATTTGGTCTTCTATATCGCTGATTCTCTCTGCTGCCTCATTTATCCTAGCAGTTAGTGCCCCCATTTTTGATTGCACCTCATTAATAGCCTTTTTGATTTCGACTTGGTTAGATTTTAGTTCTTTTATTTCTCCAGAAAGGGTTTCTCTAATAACTTCCACACTTTTTTCAAGCCCAGCTAGTATCTTTAAAGTCATGATTCTGAACTCTAGGTCCGACATTGTACTAATGTCCATATTGAGTAGGTCCCTGGCAGACGGTACTACCTCTTGTTCTTTTTGATGAGGTAATTTTTTTCGTCTTGTCATTTTGTCCAGAGGAGAACAGATAAATGAGAGAACAAAATGCTAACAGGTTAACAAGGTCCCCAGCAAATATACTCTATACAAATCATAAAAGACCTGAAACCAGGGGAAAAGAAAGGGAAAGAAAGAAAAAAGACAGAGGAAAAAAAAAGAAAAAGAAAAAGATAAAAACAAACAAAAACAGAACACACAAAACAAAAAAACAGAATATGATCAAATATGATCAGGCTAGTGCATAGATTAGTGCCACACACTAGATTTTCGGTGTATTTTGGTCTGTTAGAAGAAAGTGCCTCCTAAAATTTTAAAGGAAGAAAGTCTTATATATGTACAAAATAAGGGTTGATACAATGAAGGGATGGAAGATGACTGTAAAGATGAAACTTATAAAAGGTTTTATAAACGGAATTGATAAGAAGTTGTTTGAAAGAAGAAAGAAGAAGATTTAAAAAAAAACAAAAAAGAAAAAAAATGGGAGAAACTGTGATCAGGCAGGAGACTAGAACAAAGCCATACACTAGTGATTTAGGGTATAATTTGATCTGTTAGAAGAAACTGTATATCAAAATTTTAAAGAGAGAAGAACTTATATATATGTGCCAAAAATAAGGGTAACTACTATGAAGGGATAAAATATGACTCTAAAAATGAAAAATAAAAAATGTTTTTTTAAAAAAGGGATTGATAAGATGTTGGTTGAAAAAGGGAAAAAGAAAAATTCAAAAAAAAACTCCAAAAAACAGTTAAAAAAGTTAACTTTGAAAAACTAATGAATCATGGTAAAAAAGCCATGAATTCTATGTGCAGTATTCCCCTAGCACTGGAGTTCTCCCGTTCTCCTTGATCGGTAAACTTGGTCTTGGCTTGCTGGCTGTTCGTGCTGATCTTCTGGGGAAGGGGCCTGTTGCCGTGGTTCCCAAATGTCTTTGCCGGAGGCTGAATTGCCCCGCCCTTGTCGGTCCGGGCTAAGCAAGCTGCTCGGGTTTGCTCTCAGAAGCTTTTGTTCCCTGCAAGCTCTCAGTACAGCTTTGGAGGCCAGGGTGAAAATGGTGGCCCCCCAATCTCCACCTGGAGGAGCTGAGAACTCGGGGCCCTGCTCCTCAGTGCGCCCCCAGAGAAAAGCAGTCAACCACTCCCGTCTCCCCGGTCTCCGGCCGCACTCCGCGCTCACCCGGACTGTGACCGAGCGTTTCCATCTCTGGCACCCGACCCCGTGTGGAGTCTCCAAACCCAGCAGATCCCTGCGGTGCGCTCCCGCGCCGCTCCTCCCGGGGGAGGGAGGGGAGTCTCCCCGGATCTGCCGCTTGTTGGGTCCCTGCTGGAGGAGCAGTGGCCCGACTGGGCCGTGGATCACAGTTTATGGCCACCCCGAGCTGAGAGCCCGCGCCTCGGCTCCGTCTCTGCAGCCGGCTTCCCCGCTCCGATCCCTGGGAGCTCTGCCGCACTCAGGCACCCCCGGTCTTTCTGTGACCCCGCAGGTCCTGAGACCACACTGTCCCGCGTGGTTTCCACCTCCCGCTTAGCCACTGGAGTGACGTCCCTCAGCGGAGTCGACTTCTAAAAGTTCCGATTTTGTGCTCCGCGGCTCTATCACCTGCCAGAAGCGGCCGAGGGAGGCCCCCTCCCCCGCCGTCTATCCTCCCGAATATCGCCTCGGATTCACTTCTCCGCACGTCCTACCTTCCAGTAAGTGGTCGCTTCTCTGTTCAGAGAGTTGTTGCTATTCTTCTCTTCGATCTCCTGTTGAGTTCGTAGGTGTTCAGAATGGTTTGATCCCTATTCAGCTGAATTCCTGAGACCAGACGAAATCCAGGTCTCCTACTCCTCCGCCATCTTGCTCCAACTTAGCCTTTCTTGATCAAGGGCAAATCCAAGTCCCGAGGAGATGAATAGATCTGACCAGCCCTGGTGGTGAGAGAGTTGAGAAGAGGGTCGGGGCATCATGCCTTCTTTGGGGCAGGCTGAGGTTCTGGAGCTGTCCTAGGATAGATATAGACTTCTGGTCAACAGGGACCAATCTGGGAGCCAGTGTGTTAACCCTTGCCCTTCCATTGCAGCCAAATTGTAACTCACAGTGATGTTAGTTGCATTACATTGGTGGATCATAGATCCTCCTCTAAAATCTAAGAAAATTATGAACTTCCTCACCAGAATGTGCATGTATGATGTACTAGTTTGCCAGAGCAGCTGTAACAAAGTAGCACAGATGGGGGCGGGGGGGGGGTTTAGACAACAGGGACACACTGTCTTACAGTTCTCGCGGCCAGAAGTTCGAGGTCAAAGTGCGGGCAGGTTTGTTCCTTCTGAGGCCGCGAGGGAGAGTGTGCTCCAGACTCTCTCCTTGGCTTGTGATGGTTGTCTTCACCCCATGACTCCACATCATCTGTCCTGTATGCATGTCTCTGTGTCCACATTTCCCCTTTTAATAAAGATACCAGTCCTTATAAGCTTGGTTTAACTTGATCACCTCTGCAAAAGACCCTATCTCCGAATGAGGTCACATTCTGAGCTACTGGGGAGGGTTTTAGGATTCTGATATCTTTTTTAGGGGGAATGGGACACAAGCAGGAACTTTGCATGTGTTTGGGTGGTTTGGCCCAGCTTCTTGTCCCCCTGCCAGCTACCATAAGAAGAACCGTGTAG
This sequence comes from Zalophus californianus, assembly GCF_009762305.2. Lineage (NCBI taxonomy): Eukaryota > Metazoa > Chordata > Mammalia > Carnivora > Otariidae > Zalophus > Zalophus californianus. The sequence goes on along the minus strand of NC_045595.1, from coordinate 209,476,723 downwards.
CTGCCACAGGTTAGACAGATACATGGAGCCGAGCTGAACCTGGTTTGCAGTCCCAGCCAGTCTGCAGAGCTGTGAGCAAGAGATAGATGTTTGTTGTTCTAAAGCCACTAAGATTCGGGATTGTTTGTTATGTAGCATTACCCCAGGGGCTGCTGATGGATGCAGCAGATCACAAACCTCAGATTTATAAAATACCTGCTCCTCTTGGTGGAATACTTCAGGGTTGTAACTTTGATGTGGAAATTATAGATTCGTCTGAGAGCATTATCTAATCTAACTCTTACTTGAGAAATGATGAAACTGGGTCTGAGAGGTTAAGTGACTTACGCAGCAGAGTCTATCAGCCAGAATTCTGCCCTCTTCTGATACTCTTTGTGAATCTTGTCCCTCTGACCTTTGGCTTCGGTGCCCTTGGCAGACCCTTAAAAGGGACATCGGTGCATAGCAGAATGAACTTGAATGTCATCTTTTGTGTTTTTTTCCTTGGAGAGTGACCCGAGCAAAAAGTGGTTTGGCCCTGGGCCTGGTAGGATCATGGGTTAGTCACATGGCGAGGACAATGGAAGGGGTGTGTCAGACACAAGCCAGGGACATCTAGAGAGAAATGCTAAGGGGAGAGAGAAACTGAAGATGTGTGGGAAGGATGGGACACACAGAGTCAGGAAAAGAAGAGCAGCCCATGCAGGGACTTGGTTCTGCACCAGCGCAGAGTGGGAATCAGCTCCTGGTGGGAAGTCAGCCCCAAGTCTGCTGGTTCAAGGGGGCTTCAGGAAGATCTCCACCCAGCTTTCAGGTTGCTAGGAGAACAACTGTTCTTTAAGAACCATGGCCCCGTGGAGCCAAGGCCGCGGATTCTACGCTGGCCTTCCCAGTGCCGAGTTGGACGAGGATTCAGACTGCAGCTCATACAGTACACACAGAATCAACAGCAATCCTTTGAACCAGCACAACACGAATGAGATCAAAGCAATGCTGGAAACACCAGCATGGGGCTGAGAAGAGATGCCAGGGGCAAAAGGTCTCACGTCGCTTGTAAGTGAGTTCAGCCAGGAACAGACCAAGGAGTGGTCTTGCGGGTTTTAGAGAGGAGAGTATTTTGTGTGGCCCGCTTACCCATCTTTGGGTATACCCATCCTCAGGACTGGCTACGTACTTGGTGGGGCCCAAGCAAAATAAAAATGCAAGGCCCTTGGCTCAAATACTTTTGAGAATTCCAATACAGCAACAGCATCAATTTGAACCAAACACAGGGCCCTTCTGTGCAGGGGGCCCAGGGTGGCTGCTTGGACCACCTGCCCAGGAAGCCAGTCCTGTCTGCTCTACATAGTCCAGGATGATTATTTTCATTTCAGGTGGAACAATCAGTCATGCACGTGAATGAAAATGGACTCTACATTTTGAACTACAGTATAAGTATTGGATAAATTGCAACAACAGAAATATTTACCTACTTAGAAAATGTCAGAATTGAGCTTTCTACCCGGGCAACTAAATGTCTGTCATTCATCATGTGAGCATCAGTGATCTGATGCCAGGTAGCGATCCTGTTATTTGGCCTAGCCTCGTGAAATTCTCTCCACCCGCCTTGTGGCACTAAGGACATGTCTTTTCTGGGGAGTTTAAAATAATCCAAAGATGCTCTCTATCTAGGGTTGCCACACAAAATATAGGACACCCACATAAGCTGAATTTCAGATAAACAGCAAATACTTATTAGTATAAGTATGTCCCAAATATTGCATGGGACATACTTATGCTAAAAAATTATTTGTCGGGCACCTGGGTGGCTCAATCGGTTAAGCGTCTGCCTTCGGCTCAGGTCACGATCCTAGGGTCTGGGGTGCCCCTAAGGGGCAAGGAGCTTTCTGGGGTATCTTCTTCTAAGGGCACTCATCCCTTCAGGAGGGCTCTTCCTTATGACCTAATCACCTCCCAAAGACCCCGCCTCCTAGTACCATCACATGGGATATCAGGGCTTCAACATGTGAATTTTGGTGGGGGGGACACACATATCCAGTCTATAACATAGGTCTTAGGACTTCAGCCTATCTTTTTTTGGGAACACACTTCAACCCATAACACAGTCCCAGGACCATCCAGGGCCTTTCTATTTTTAAACTTGGCTGGATGGTTTGCATTCAGAGGGCTGGAGAACCTGTCTGTACCTTGTCTGTTGAAGACTCAGCCACGGTAAATCGAGAGGTGTCAAGTGATAGAAATGTAGCTCATCAGAGGACAAGCGCAGAGAGGACCAAGGCTGTCTACAGAGGGGCAAGCGTGTGTCTGTTCAACACTCCAGCGGTTGGGTGCACATGCGGAAGTTTTCACATGGGATGGCAAACATGTACGCTAACTTCTGCAAAGTAAACATTTCTGGAAATGCTTGCTTCATGGAAGCAGCCCACACATTTTACACAGAATGTTACACAAGCTTTGGAAATCATGGGTGGAAATTGTTTGCAAAATCCTTTGGAGCCTTATAACAAATGTTTGCCTCTGTCTTGAAGCCTAAAACAACCTTTCTATTTCAAAAAACGTTGGCTAATGAGAAAGACATTTTTAGCTGAAAGGGACGGAAGACAGAGTCATCATTACAAAAGAGACATTGACCACAGCACGTTGGTAAAGCAAAGTGTCAGCCTGGGACTCTAATCATACTGTCGCTTTTATCAGAAACAAGGGTGATAGCAGATCTTCAGGGAATATTTTGTGGGATGGACTTAATGATCACTTTAATAAGCACGGTCCTCTGATTTCTGGATTGGTTGTGTTAAATCAAAGGCCACAATGATAATAGTCAAAGGAAGCCCAGACTAGGGTGAGGGACAGTTTGTAGCAGATAAATATCTGGGTTCCATTAGTCCTTACTCTTCTGCTTCCCAGTGAGAAGAGGTGGGGTGCCAAGCCCATTTTGGCAGGCTGATAAATTGTGTGAATTTTCAGAGAGACAAACAGATATAAAATGGCGTTAAGAATACTTACAGGGGCACCTGGGTGGCTCAGTCAGCTAAGCATCCGACTCTTGGTTTCGGCTCAGGTCATGATCTCAGGGTCGTGATATTTTTGGGCTCTGTGCTCAGTGGGGAGTCTGCTTGAGATTCTCTATCTCCCTTTTCCTCTGCTCTGAGCCCCCCCCCGCCCCCGCCCCCGCCCTGCCCCGCTCTGGCTTGTTCTCTCTCTGTCAAATAAATAAGTAAATAAAATCTTAAAAAAAAAAGAATACTTACGAAAGGGGCTCTTAGGTGGCTCAGTAGGTTAAGTGTCCGACTCTTGATCTTGGCTCAGGTCGATCTCACGGTTGTGAGTTCAAGCCCTGTGTTGGGCTCTGCGCAGGACGCGAAGCCTACTTAAAAAGAAAAAAAAGGATACTTACAAAAATTATGGCTTTGAAGGTTGGGGGAATCCTGTAGATCAGTGCTGCCCAAGAGAAATATGACGTGAAACCTCTTGTAACCTAAAATATTATAATGATATAATGAAGTTAATTTTAATAATATAACTTACTTAACCCAATAAATCCCAAATATCGTCATCTCACCATATATTCAGTATAAAAATTATTGAGATTTTACATTCTTTGTTTGCATCTAAATCAAATCCAGCGTATCTTTTATACTTACGGCACATTCCAATTCTCAGTTCCAACAAACTACATTTCAAGGGTTCAAAGCCCCAGTAGCCAGCGCTACCATACAGGAACAGTTCAGCTTTATTTATTTTTATTTTTTAAAGGTCTTATTTATTTATTTGAGAGAGAGAGAATGAGTAGTGGGGAAAGGCAGAGGGAGAGGGAGAGAGAGAGAAGTAGGCTCCCTACTGAGCAGGAAGGTCCATGCGGGCCTCGACCCCAGGACGCTGGGATCATGACTTAACCTACTGAGCCACCCAGGCCCCCCTGAGAGAGCTCAGCTTTATACCTTTGCTACTCCAAGTGTGGTCCTTTTGGACCAGTGCTATTTGCATCAACTGGGCGTTGTTAAACATGCAGGGTCTCACTCCCCACTGGCCCGGACCCGCTGAATCGGCATCTGCATTTTAAACGGATGACTTCTATGCACATTGGCACACTGCAGTTTGAGAAGCTCTGTTGTAGACTTCACCTCTTCGGACCCCGGGGGGCAGGATGCTTCTGCGCAAAGAGAAATGAGGAGGTATCTCTTTCCCTGTGGCCTGACCACAAACCAGCAGCTGTTCTCCCGTCCCCAGCTTCTCACTGCCCTGGGCTAGCGGTCCCCATTGCTCCTGCTGCCCTGCTCGTGGAGTGCCCACTGCTCTAGGCTCTCTCAGGGTGGTGCCCTGAACTGTTGCCCCCTCATATCTGTTGGCTGGTGATGAAAGCTGGCTTGCACACAGCAAAAGAGAAAAGAAACATTCAATTCCTTCCTCTAAAGATTGGGGCTTCAGAAGGCCCTGCTTTGGTTCCGGATGCTCAGTAACTGCGAATGGGGGGTTGATCGCTGCTAGCCCTGAGGCAGGAGGGACAGTGTGCACTGGAGTGTATAAAACCACGTTTGTGTCCAAGGTCACGGGAGCCGGCTCTTCCGTTGTATCTGGGTGAAGTCAAGGAGGTGGGTGGGTCATCTAACTTTTCTCATATTTTCTGGCAAGTGATGCTCTTCCTTTTTCTTCCCTACAGTTTAGATTCCCATATACAGGATCCTTGTAAATTGCAACTCTGTCTTGTGAAGTTTACTGGAAAGTCTGTCAAAGTGCTGTGACTTTGACTCATTTCCCTGCTGGTCCTGGAGTAGATGTGATCACAGCAGACATGCCTGTGGTTGGGACACGAAGCCTGGAAGGAAGGTGCCACGGGCTCTAGGTTGGAGGATTGAGCGCGTAAATAAGAGGCTTCCTTGGATGTCAGAGTGGAGCATGCAAGCCTGCATGTGAGTGTGGACATTCGTTGTATCCCCGTGCTTCTTGCTGAGGGGAGCCAGTAGCAAAGGCAAGAAAATTTGGAGCTTACTTCTTTGGTGGCAAGTCACTTCAGCCTCTTGTCATCTCTATTTTCCCGTCGATAAAATGCAATTTACAACCCTAAGGGGTGGTTTGTAGAGACCGGGGAAGACATTTGAGAGGTACCCAGGAGGGAAGGAATGAAGTGCAGTTGCTGGGAACAATGCACGTGCCCAGATGGGATATGGAGATGTTGGGGTGATGATCTCCAAGCAGGAAATCCAAGAAATTCCCAAGTTAAGATTTAGCCAGAGAGGTCAAATCATCCATAGGCAGTATAGAGAAATAAAGAGGAGGGGCAGCTGGGTGGCTCCGTTGGTTAAGTGTCCAGCTCTTGGTTTTGGCTCAGGTCTGATTTCAGGGTTCTGAGATCAAGCCCCGTATCGGGTTTTGTGCTCAGCACAGAGTCTGCTTGAGGATTCTCTCTCTCTCCCTCTCCCTCTCCCCCTCCCCCCACTTGTGCTCTCCCTCTCTCTCTAAAATGAATAAATAAATCTTTAAAAAATAAAGGAAAAATAAAACAAAACCACAAAGAAATCCAAGAGGTTATGGGGAAAGATATTTAGACTGATTGTCACAGGATATAAATGACTCCATGGGAGTGGAAAAGGCCTGCTGGTACCTGCATTAACATTTTAAACTCTTTTGGAACTTTCTAGGCTGGTGGGTGATGTACACCTTGCTCCAATCTCTATCAGCATTCCTTTTATATGTTTCTTTAAAAAGGTGCCTAAGAAGGCAGTGGCACAAAAGCTCTACTGGGAAACAAATTTCCTGCTTGTACGAGGCAGCACAACTTCGGGTCTCTGAGTAAAGAGCTGCCAGGAGCAGTACTGCCAGGCATGGCCCACCCACTAGGCATGGTACCACCAGGCATAGCCCACCCACTGAGGGCTGGAGGTCTGATTTCCGTGCACAAAGGCGTAAGGAGTATGTGCAGTCCTCTGGATCATATCTTTAACTAAAACAAAAAAGGTAAAATATCCAAGTCAACTCTGGTACAGAAGTTTCTCCTAATAATAATTATTTACTAGTGATCTAATAATTATTATTTACTTGGCTCTGTTCATTTGGGGACATCCAGGTAGTCAAACAGGTGAAATGATAGGATTCTTTTATTCCTTTGGTAATATGGAGTAGAATTCTGGACACACAAATACATCCTTGAGTCTGTGATATGGTGCCTCATGTTAAACGCTGAGTGACACACTCACTGTCTCTCACCAGACACAGACTTCTAGTGCTAAGATAAACCATAGGAGATGCACTAGCCTTTCCTAAGAGGATGGTACCCATACATGGCTGAAGACTCAAGAGCATTACTTCAAATGGCTCAGAGTTCATGTTCCAAAACCTCTAACACCCCTCCTCCCCAGCCCAAATTATTTTGAAGCACTTTCCAGGAATCATATATTTTTATCTCTAAATATTTCAGTATGTATCTGACAGATAAGGAAAAGACAAAGAACTTAAGAACAAATAATTCTAATAAAACCACAACAAAATCTCATCTGAAAACAATTTTAAGATATTACTAAATAGCCAGCTCTTACATTTCCCCAACCGTCTTGTGAATTTTGTTTTGTTTTTGACGGTTTATTCAAACTGGGCACTAAACAAAGTCAGTTCATTGAGATTGGTCTGTGTGTCTCTCTCTTATTTTGTTGTAATTTATTTATTGAAGAAACCAACACATTTACCCTGTAATTTTCTAGAGTCTGATATTGCTGATGGAATCCCTATGATTTTGCCTAGCATGTTTCTCTATCCCTTCTTTTTCCTATCCGTGAGTGGTTAGATGCAGAGGTTTGGTCAGATTCAAGTTGGTTTTTGGGAGTGTCAGGACAACCTCACAGATGTTGTTGGTCCTTCTGCCGGGATGCCCTTCATGTCAGGTTTTCTCTTTTCTTGTGATTATTATTGCCTAGATCCATTAATTCACTAGTAGTTTCAAGATGATGTCATTAGATCATTTTTTTCTTTGTTTATTAATTGGAATTCTTTTTCTCATCAATTCTTTTGTTACTCTGCAGTTTGTATTGTGGAGGCAAGACACAATAAGTGCCAGATTTTTTTCTTCACCAGTTTTCAAAGTAGTGACATATTCAATATCATCCTCCAACCATGACTACTGAGCTTTTTGATATTATTATGAACTTAGAGATTTAATCTAATGCTCAAATTATACCGTTAAGATTGATTCCTGATTTCTTTTGACAGGTCCCTAGAAATTTTTGGTAGCTTCCTTATTTTCTGGATGATGAATTTTACATTTACCTTGTGCATTTCCTGCTCAGACCTGGGATCAGCCATTCAGACAAGGAGCCCTGGGGCTTTTTAAATGGGAAATGGTATTTAGAGACCACAGCAGAGTACTGTGGGTGCTCAGTGCTACTGCATTATTATTGCTAGGACTTTTCAGTGAGCAGTATGTAATTTCTTAAAGATAAAACACATTGTAAACTCATACTGAGACATGATTTTATGTCATATGTTTGGGCGGGGCTTGGCTGGATGACTCCTTCGTTCCAGGAGGCAAGGACAGAGGTCCCTCAGTGGTATTCCACTGGTGGGTGTGTCAGGCCAGAGGGCTCAAGAGGGCCTCATTTCCAAGTCTGGTGACTTGAAGTGGATACTGGAACGATGGGCTCAGCTAAGGCTCCTGAGCAAAGCACCAGGCTGGCTGGACTTCCTACACAGTAGCTCAGGGATCCTGAGATGGCATGCTCACAGAGGCTTCTTGGAACCCAACCCCAAAAGTCCCAGGATATCACTTCCACCAATTCTGTGGGTTAAGCAGTGCTTGCAGGTCAGCCCCGGTTTAAGAAGATGAAAGTTAGAGTCCACCTCTTCACAGAAGGAATCTCAATGAATATAGGGCTATCGGTAATCTACCATCAAAGGCTTATATTTTTGTTCAGATGGCTACCTTTTTACTCATACCTATGTACAAGACCTGGAGTCTCCTATTCTATTTTTCCTCTGGTCTCAGGGCTCCCTCCAATGAACAATACAGGGCCATTAGGAAGTTGAGGGACTTTCACCTACTGAGTTAAATGACCCCGAAGGGAGTGGCATGCCCAGGCAGCACGCGGTGCTGTGGAAAGTTCACTCCACTCACCTGGTGGCCCCTCATTTGATTCCATCTGGGCCCACTGCCTTTGATGACCCAGCCTGGCCAGTGCAGACACAAACTGTCGACAGCATGTCCATGTGAGGGACAGACAGAAGTGTTTTCCAGCAGGTCAGATAGGTTGCCTGGTTTTGGGGGGTCTGAGCAGCGCCTGCTCTCATCCAATACCTCCCTCTCCTGCCTGTGTTCTAGGCTGAGGGTTGGGCAGCCTGCACTTGGCCGTCAGCTGGGCACCTTAGACCCTGCTGCCTGAACCACAAGATAGTCCCCAAATAGGTCGGAAGATGCATCTACTGCTCGAGGTTGTCTCTGTCTGGTTCTGGCACTTGGCAAGCTAGTGGTTTTCCCCACTTCCCATGGAGATGCAGTTCTGTGCTGCTGGTAGGTGAGGTTTCTAACCAGGGCACAGTGACCACAAGCTTCCCAGTGTGGAAAACCAAACTGCTGGTGCAAAAATATCACCTTCTTGGTGGGATGCAGATTGGGATGCACAGCGGGTGGCCAGGCAGAGAGAGTTGGAAAAGGCTGTAGCTAAAGGGGTGCCCCTGGGCCTGGGCAGTGTGCAGCAGCCCCCCACTGCTCTGTCCCTCCTGCTAATTCCCATGGTTATCCCCCGAGAACTTCCTGGCGCTGACCTACACCCCCCGGGGGACAACCTGTGCAGACAGGGTGGCAGGTTCTGGGCTTGGATCCCAGCAACCCTCTACCAGAGTGGGTGCAGGGGGTTCAGTCTTCTCTGTGCACTCTGACTGAGCAGAGGCTGGGGCTCCTATGCAGGAAAGGTGCCAGGCTCTGCAGATTCCCCTTCCTGGCCGTCATCAAGGTCTTTCAGCCAGTCTGCAAGTCAGAGCGTGCTTGGACGGGGAGTCAGAATCCCAAGAAAGGGAGTCACGGCTTGAACAAACTGGCTGGGCATCCACAAGTAATTCCAGCTGTGGGTCATCCTGCAGGTCATTTCTTCCTTGGGGAAATGGTGACCCATGACTTACCCCCGTGGTTCCTTCCAGGAGGGGCTGCAAATGTAAGCCACACAAAGGGAAGGGTGGGGGGCAAGTTTCCGAGGAAACTCAAGGGGTGGGGACCAGGAACTTGTTTGTGTGTGTATGTGTAAAGTACTCAGATAATTGCCTTACCTCTAGGTTGGCTTGTGTTAATTGGTTGAGTTGGGGCAAGCTTGGTTCTCCAAGTTTGGATATTTTCTATTATTGACTGAACATAACTTGGATGGATTGTAATCAAGTTTCTGTATTTGCATAGTGACGTGGACAGAGTGCCAAGATGCACTTAGGCAGCAGTCCTGCCCTGGACGAGGAGCTGACCTCAGCAGCGCCTTTGCGCTTTCCAAACCTTACTTTCTTCATCCGTAAAACGGGGCAGCAAGCCTTCCTACCTCGCAGCACTGTGGGGTGTGGACAAGGAGAGGGCATTTGAGAGATACTTTTGAGTCCAAGAAATGGGAAGCTCAGTCCCTGTGCCAGACACATGGGCTAGGGCTGGGGCTTTTCCCTACCCAGTGCCCTGCTGGGTGCTGAGCACGGGCCTCCCATGTGGTGTGGGCAGTAAGCTTTCACCACATCACATCTTCCTCACTCCCCAGTTAGAACTGTTCCCCGAGTAGCCACAGGTAAGAAATGGGGAAAGGGGGACCTGGAATAAACACCATGCATGTGGTCTACCTCTTACCTGCATAAAGGGGTATCTGGCTCAGACCATTTTGACTGAGGGGCTTGGTTTAAACAAACACCACGGCTGCTCAGTGTCTTCTTTCAGAACTGAGGGGCTAGCTGCTTTCAGACCTTACCTGGGTCTCACTGCAGCTTCCAACAAGGAGACCATCTGATCCATATAGAAAGTGCCAGGGGCTCTGTTGCATAAATCCCCAAGACAAAGCTCACGGACACTGAATTCTCAGTGTCACCAGGAGGGTTGGACTCCCAATGTCTTCTTTGTTGGTAATCGGAGTCTCCTTCAGAACCCGGCAACATTCTATGTATTTTTCCACAAGCAAAAGTGGTCACATATAATTTATATAACTTTATGACATATCATTTGCTAAAAATAACAGCAATTATAATACACAAATCTAGGACATTTCTCTGAATTAGAGGAGCCTGCAAGATTTGGGGCAGGGGAGAAGATTTAGTGTGACAGGAGAGGGCCGCTGCATCCTGGTGTTTCTCTCTGCACTGCTGTGTGTCACTTCTCTATGTGTGTCTGCATATTTGTGTGTGTGTGCGTGCACGTGTGAAATAATCCTGAGATCCGTATACAGAAACTGTCTGAATTAGTCACCAGAGGCTAATCTCTGTAACAAATAACCTCAATATTTTAGTGGCTTAATACAATAGAATTTATTCCTTACTCATGTAAATTCTGACTGGTGGTAGAAATCTGATGGGGAGAGAGTATGCTCCATAGCATGGTTCGAGGAGCTAGGCTTTTTCTGTCTTCTGGCTGTGCCCTTCTCCAGGGCCATAACATCCTTTTCATTCAGCCAGCAAATGTGGGAAGAGTGTGTCTGCAGGATTGCACAGAAGTCTTATGGGCCGGACCAGGAAGTGGTATGTATTCCTTCTGTCCACGTTCCATGGGCCAGAAGAGTCACAAGTCCACCTGTCTGCAAGGGAGACTGGGAAGGTGGTCCAGCTGTGTGCCCAGGAAGCAGAGAAACCCATGTGGACACAAGGCATTCTCTGTCCCCCTGGCCAACCTCTAAATTGGTAAATCGAACCATCCTAGGAATGGGAAAATAATCTTTTTATTGAAGCAGAGGTTAGTAAATTAATATCTACCACATTTCTTTGGGATTTTGTTGCTTTTTGAAATTAATACCTTTTTTAAAAAAGATTATTTAGTTTAGAAAGAGAGAGAGAGAGAGCACAGGGTAGGGGGAGAGGGGCAGAGGGAGAGGGAGAGAGAATCTCAAGGACTCCCCACTGAGTGTGAAACTAATATGGGGCTCGATCCCAGGCCCCTGAGATCATGACCTGAGCCAAAACCAAGAGTCGGATGCTTAACTGATTAAGCCACCCAGGCCTCCCCTGAAATTAATATCTTGTTAATGAAGTTTCTTTCAGTGTTTGGTCAGGTTCCACAGGCCAAAGTAAAATTTTCTATATAAAGGTCTTAGGCAGTTCTTTTAAAAACATGGTCAAGAACTGTGAAGGGTCCTAGGTTTTACTCTATTTGCAAGGTAGCAAGTGATTCTGCCAGTTTCATGGATGTTGGCAGAAGACATGAGACGCCTGGGGCAGAGAAGATATTTGTCTTGTTCTCTACTGCTGTCTCGGTGCCTAGAGCACACTGCGTGGCACAGAGGACCCACAAGTAATACTCATGAATGAATGAATACAGAAATATTTATTATGAAGCCATTATTATTCTTAACAAATGCATATTCATTATGTAAACAAATAATTCCATAACAAATGGGTAAGTAACTATTATGACCTACTCTCATTAAGCCCCTCCTTCCACTTTGTCTCCTGTCTGAAGGACCCCCTTCAGTTGCCCACATGAGAAACCAAGGGCCACTCTCCCCTCTCCCTACGGTAATGGAAATCATCACATGTGGGAAAACACCTGCCACCCCAAAATGGTTCCTGCACATGCGTTGTTGGCTTGATTCTGTTGCTGCTGGCTTTGAGATGGAGGAGGGAGGGGGCCATGGGATGCAGGCTGCCTCTAGAAGCTGGAGAAGGCAAGAAAACAGGTTGTGCCCTACACTTTCCAGAGGGACCGAACCCCTGCTGACACCTTGATTTGGGCCCAGTTTAGACTTTGGATTTCTGAACCTCAGAACTGTAAGATACTACATTTTTGTTGTTGTAAGCGCCTATGTTTATGGTTATTTGTTACAGCAGCAGTGGGAAGGTGATATACTTGGCAAGGAGAGAAGGGGCTTGCTAGGAACGCACCCCTCCTGGTGGGACCTGGCCAAGGCTGTTGGGGTAGGCTGCACTCCTGAAGTTTTGTCTATAGGGTGAGCACAGAGGGACAACGGTGCTTTGTGGGTGATCATGGCAGAGATTGGATAATCTCGGAAGAGATTGCCAAGCTAGGCTGGAAGGAACCAGAAGGAGTGTTCTGGTTCCTTCATCCACGTTATTGAGAGTCTTCAATGTGTACCCAAGAGTGTGGGGACAGGTAGGGAAGAAGAGAACCTAAAATTAGCACAGAGGTGCACTGGGCTTGATAGAACCAAACTGATTTTCCTATTCTGATCTTTTGTTTTCTATTCGATGTCTTTCCTTGAACCTTCCTTGCATTTGAAAGAACAAATGGCTTTTGGAACAATGCACTTTCTCTCTCATCCCTCCCGAAGGGTTAATTCCAGTGATTTCCATCGCTGAGTCTCAACACATAGATCCCATTTTCTTCTCGCAGCATGGCCTCTTGGCGCAGTTTTGTTCACTGTGCCTTTGTATCCTGCATATTTTTCACCCAACTCCAAATACATATAATGGTCCTGATAGCTGAAAGACACAGTGTTTAGGGTCTTATGCGTGTATACATTTGTGGAACGTGCAGAACACTGTCCTCACACACCCAACATTGCAGAAATTGGATGCATTTGCCTGGTGACTTTGGGGTTTATTCAGCAGTCATCTGCTGTAGAACTGCTTGGAAATTACGAAATGTCTCTTGATGTTGGGAATCAGCCGGTAAAAAGCTGGTGCCTTTGAGCTGACAAATAGTCTGGACCCAGAAAGGATTCCAAACACTTGCCTGCAGACCTGCTCCCAGTGCCTTTCTTGGCTCACTAGAGCTTTTATTTGTGACTGTTTTTCAATCATGTATCAGTTGTGGTAATTATGTTTCATTAATTTGTTAAAGTTTTGTATTTGCTGTCATGGATAATCATAACATCATAATAAAAGCCAGTAATTTGTAGGTGATGGCAGATGGTGAGGATACAAATGGGTGCCAGAGAGAGAAATGAATTTATAGATCATATCATAATATTTATGTCTTCCTTTCTATTTCTCCTGCAAAGCCTTTTTTCCCCCCCTTTGGTGTGTTTGTCTTGAGGACATGAGTCTTTGTGGTACCAACTCTCCATGACAACTGTTGAAAAACACATTGAGATGTTGTCTAAAAAAAAAAAAGAAAAAAGAAAAAAGCCCTAATAATAATAATAATAGTAATAATAATACTAGAAGGAAGGGTAGAGACCAGCCAAGGCAATGAGAAAGTTTCTGAATAACACAGCAACCATTTCTGCTGTTGCAATTCTGATCATGTTGGAAATTGTCATCGTCTTGAATCCTTTGATGAGAAACCTGTCCAGGTCCCTTGTAAGCTTCCCGTATGGGAGTCTTGGAAAAACAAGTGTAGTTTCTGGTTTCCTTTCAGGGGGGAAGGTGGACGATTTTTTCCTTTTCTTGAACAGCACGTGATTTTGCCAGGTGAAGCTTCAGAGGGGATGGCAGCTGTGTGATACCTGGCCACGTGGCTCTGCAAATAATTTGAAATCCTGGCGCAATTCTCCAGGGTTGGCTGGAAGAAGGGGGTAGGGGGTACGGGAGACAGGTGAGATCTTTACCATAGTCCACAAATATTTCAAGGCAGTTGCCAAAAGGTCAGACCAATAAGGACATTGACTATCTCTTAATGGAAATATTGATTGACCAGTCTCAAAGCCTGTGGGGTAGCTGATCTTTCCAAGACCTGCCTGCCACGAATGTGGTTCTGTCCCACAGAAAGGACTTCAGAAAACTGGCAACTGTATTGGTGTGGCATCCAAAGGAAACTTTGCCCTGGGGCTCTTGTTCTGACTTGAGGTTACTAAAGTTATTTGGGAATCTGGGAAGCAGAACACCTTTCAGTGGGGGAAATGGCATCAGAATGGCTCCTTGTTTGGATCCTGGCTACTGTCTCTGGATTTTTGGCCAATCTCTTGAAGCCTCTGGCTACAAAGACACAGTCAATTTCAGGGCCTGGGACCCCCACTCCACAGACTTGGGTATCTGAAGATGGGAGGGGAAGAAGAAATTTGTCCCTTTCTGATCTCTTTCTGGAGGAGCGAATACCTGATGTCCTGTTTCCAGAACCTCAAGCTTCATAAAATAGTCCCATGTTCTGGTTTATGCATCAAATTTCTGGGAATCTCAAAGTCCTTGAGAGAGATCCTCTAATTCTGTGGAGTCTTTCCCCTGGAATTTTATTGAGGGCAACAAGTCAATAAGGACTGAGCCAACACTGAAGCCATATTTGCATAGACTTTAAGACACTTTGGGAATGGTCTCCAATCTGACACTCCACCTCCAGGGTCTTCCCCATGAAGCATTTCTCCTTCTTGGGCAACCTCGTCCCAGCAAAGGCCAGGGTTGCAGAGGTCTTCCCCGGCAGTCCTTGAAAACCCACAGTTATTTTTGACCCCCTAGACTCAAGGAGTTCTGGGGCTGAAGAGCATGTCTGTGTTTCTAGAGCTGGGGAGGGCAGGAGGAAAAGTGCCTTCTTGCTGATGAGTCTATAGCAGCAGTCAACACACTTTTCCTGTAAGGGCCAAATAGTAGGTATTTTAAGGTTTGTCGTCATATGGACAATTACTCAACTCTGCCATTACAGTATGAGAGCCATTATGGACAATACTTACATGAATGGGCACCGTGGTGTTCCAATAAAACTTTATTTGCATAGACAGGTAGTCAACCAGATTTGCCCAGTTGGCTGCAGTTTGCCCATTTCTCTCCTCAAAAAACCTGAAAGACAGGGCACGAATCCGTTTCTCAATATCCCAGCTTATTGAATGTGAAAGCATCATTACCTCACACTTGGAGCAGAACAGGATAGAGGGACACAGAAAGTGCTAGTAAGCCACGGAGGAGGGGCACCTACCTAATCCACCCCGAACGGGGGCTGCCGTTGGGTGAAAAGACCTGGAGGGAGGACGGGGTCCAGGAGCTTCTCAGGTGTAGTGGTACTTAAGATGGATTTTGAGGAGAAAGTAGGAGCTTCAGGATGTCAAGCCAGATTGGGATTCAGGGAAAACCAATGGCAGGTGCTAAGGCACTGTGACTTGGCGGAGCTGGAATGTGTGGGTCCCCCATGCACTCTGGTGTGTAACCACCTAAATCAAGGGGCCAAATTTGGCGGCAGAAAAAGCTAGAAAGGCAGGCCAGGACCAAGCCATGATTGGTCTCCTGCCTCATGCAAAGGAATTGGAGTGCTGCCGAGCACTGAGGAGTTTTAACTGGGTGGCAGATGTGATCAGAACTCGGAGGATGGTGAGAAGGGACATCGCAGTCGGTGGGATATTCCCCATCGCATGGGGACTACTGAGGCATGGCCTTGGCCTGAGGACCCTTGGATGAGATCTGAGTCCTCTGTAGGTTTCATGCTGGGCTCACAATTCCTGAGGGCCCCCAAGTTCAGCCACTTATGTCTGCGTGACCTTGGGTCGGCTGGCAGATTCCTTATGCTGTGTGTGTGTGTGTGTGTGTGTGTGTGTGTGTGTGTGTGTGTGTGTGTTGCAGATTATTCACCTGGAAGGTAGCAGTGCCAGTTACCTCACCCAAAGACGGAAAGGCATTTTATGGTTCGGTGATCATTTTTATGTGTCAGCCTAGCCTGGCTCTTGCGCACAGTTATTTAATTAAACACTAATCTACGTGTGGCTGTGGAGGTACTTTGAAGATGTGATGTTGACTGAACAGCTGACTTTCAGTAAAGGAGATTATCCTCCATAATCTGCCCTGGCCTCTCCAATCAGTTACAAGGCCGTAGGAGCATATTGGACGGAGGCTTTCTAAAGTAAGAAGAAATTTCACCTGTAGACTGAAGTTGCCAGCCTGCCCGACAGACTTCAGAGTTGTCCAGCCAGAACACACACTGACACAGGCCAATTCCCGGATATCCACCAATCTCTGTCTTTCCCTCTCTCTGTCTCTCTGTCTCTCTCCACACACACACACACACACACACACACACACACACACACACACACACACACACACACTACCGGTTCTGTTTTCTGCTAGGGCCCTCACTGATGCATTTGGTGAGGGCAAAACGGAGGTCTCACTGTGATGACACATTTTATTAATAAGGTGAGTTTAATGGTATGTTTTCCCTTGTGAAGGTAGAAAAAAATAATCCGTCTTGAGTGGAGAAGGTGGACACATTTTTGGTTTTTCTGCCTTCCTCCTGGGGGTAATCAAGAGACAACGAATCTTCTGTTAACTCAAACCCCTTGGAAGTGGGTTGATGGCTCCCTGCCCCCCACCCCCACCCCAGTTTGTCTAGACGGGCCCATGGAGGAGATGTTCGGTCATGACTCCCAGGTATGATTCAAGACACTTGAGGGCATTGTAGGTGCTTGTCTAATTCCAGCCTCGCAGGGGAGTTCACTCCGGTCATGCATACCCCAGCAGAGCTTTGTGGGGAAAATTCACAGTGCATTTAGGCATTATTCACCCTTGCTAATGAGCAAGTCATCTGTGTAGACGGCAGAGCCAGCCTGGGGGAACTGACTTCAGGGACTCAGAAGAAAGTTACGAGCCATGTTGAGTCTGACCCTTAAAGTAAGTTAGCAGGTTGGCTTTCAGGCTAAGTGCCAGGCAGGAGGAGGGCACAGGCCGCTGGGTCTTCTCTCAGAGAGTGGCTGTGCCGGGCAGCCTCTGTACCCCTCGCAGAGACAGTCCAACAAGCGTCCCTCTGTGCTCACAGCTCACGGGCAGGGCTCTCGTGTGGTTTGGCCGGTGGCCTGCAAACCAGAAGGGGCTTTCTGGGAACCCGGGTGGCAGCAGGCCGGGAGAATGACTAACTGCAGGAGCCAGAGAGTCCAAAGGGCACCACGGGCCTTCTGGTGCCTGCCATCTTGGAAAAGTACACGTGTTAAAATGGAGAAAACATTAGAGACTCAGGGTTGGGGGCTTGCTTTCCAGAAGAAGCAACATTCATGAGTTTCAGTGGCTGTTTCAAGATTTAGAGCTTCAAATTTGCCGCAGAAGGGGAGGCTAGATCGGATCATTGAACCCTAGCCAGGAAGATGGATCCAGCGAGGGCCATGCCAACTTTGGGAAGTTAGGATGGGCTGCCAGAGGCTGGGCTCGGTGGTTTCACCTCAGCAGCCCCTGCCTCCCGCTTCAGGTCAAAGTTTGAAGGCAGATGTGAATTCCTGCTGAGAGCAAAGAAGGGGTTGGGCACCTTCCTAGGAAAGATCAGCCGTAAGCCGTCAAGGATTAGAGGAACCCGCGCTTCGTTCCGGTTGCTAAACTCTGACTGGGGTTCTTTTTTGGGGTGATGAAAACATTCTAGAATGGACTGTGGTGCCGGTTGCACAAGTCCGTGAATATACTAAAAGCCGTTGAATTATACACATGAAATGGGGGAATTATATGGTACATAAATCACGTATCAATGAAGGTCAAGTTAAATTTGAATTTCAGAGAAATAATGGCTCATTTTTTAGGAGAAGCGTGTCTGTTGCAACAGCTGGGACATACTAAAAAAATCAGTCATTGTTTATCTGAAATTCAAACTTAGCTGGGTGCCCTGTGCCCCATCGTGGGGTGCACTCCACTTGTGTGAGAATAACTTTGCGAACCACTGGAGCCGGTGTCTGCTGCTGTTTACTCCCCCTTGGCTACCTGATTCAGACAGCAGTCAGCCCAGAGGCCCCTGATCCCTTGGCGCAGAGGTGGCTTCTGTTTTCTGTGTGCCCCACCTCTGGAGCTTTCCCTAGTTACCCCCAAACAACCCGTCATCTGTCCTGCCAGCCAGGGAGGGTTTTCCTGGACGCTCTCGGAGCTGCTGACGTGAAGGAGCAAGACACACGGCTTATGCGGGAAACAACCTGACTCCTGTCCGCATACCGCCCTGCGGTACAAGCCCTTCTTTCCCACAACCTTGTTTGAAATCAGGGCAGTCCCCCTGGCTCTCCTGGGTGCTTTCACACCATCAGGCATTGTCTGGGCACCGACCTCCCCTGAGTCTCAGCTCAGCCATGGCACGTCTAGCCCGGGTGCTCAGCGCCCCCCGCTGTGGTCCGGGTCCCCAGCCTTGGGAAAGGAGGACCGGGGAAGGGGGCTGCTTCTGTCTTTACTCCACATCTTCCTCCTAACCCCTCCCCCACCGTGGGTCCGACCTCTCGGGGGTGGGGTGGGGGGGTGCAGAGCCTGGGGCGAGGGAAGAAATAAGGAACAGAACAGACTTACTGCTCCGGTGCCGATAAGGAGCTGGGCTCAGGGGTTGTTTACACAGACCCTTTCTCATATTCTGCACACATTCATGAAAAAGTTTGGATTCTACCTCATAATATAGCAGTCTGCTTTCTTCTTTACTGTGTTTATCGATCACCAATTGAACATGACCTTTTGGTCCCTTCCTCCACAGCTCTACTCTTTTTTTTTTTTTTAATTTTTTTGTTGTTATGTTCATCACCATACCTTACATCGTTAGTTTGTGATGTAGTGTTCCATGATTCATTGTTTGTGCATAACACCCAGTGCTCCACGCAGAACGTGCCCTCTTTAATACCCATCACCAGGCTCACCCATCCCCCACCCCCTCCCCTCTAGAACCCTCAGTTTGTTTCTCAGAGTCCATCGTCTCTCATGGTTCGTCTCCCCCTCCGACTTACTCCCCTTCATTCTTCCCCTCCTGCTATCTTCTTCTTTTTCCTTTTTCTTAACATATGTTGCATTATTTGTTTCAGAGGTACAGATCTGTGACTCAACAGTCTTGCACAATTCACAGCGCTCACCATAGCACATACCCTCCCCAATGTCTATCACCCAGCCACCCCATCCCTCCCACCCCCCACCACTCCAGCAACCCTCAGTTTGTTTCCTGAGATTAAGAATTCCTCATATCAGTGAGGTCATAGGATACATGTCTTTCTCTGACTGACTTATTTCACTGAGCATAACACCCTCCAGTTCCAACCACGTCGTTGCAACACAGCTCCTCTCTTGCCCTCAGATCTTCAGGGGAAATCCGTCCTCCAGGAACACATGCACAGCCGTCCTCATCGCACGCAGGGCTGGGGGTGCGTCGCCCAGGTAGAGGAGCCTCAGGATCCGGCTTGGGACCCACAGTCTCTTGAGGGTTGTCCTTGTGTCCTGGTGAAACAGGCTTGCATGGAGGCTCCCTGCTTGGAGATCACCTGACTTTGTGTCCAGGAAACTCTAGATCATTCTCTCTACTTGGGACTAAGGCAGGTCCTCAAAATATTGTCTGACAAAAAAGACAAGCACTGGCTTTCCTGAGACATTCAGATGGTGTGTCGATAGTGTGTCATCTGCACTTGCTCAGAAAGAGGGGACGTAGATCCCTTTCCCAGCTGCCAGGGCCCCATGTCATTCACCAGACAGTTGTTCTGGAAATTTTTCTGGAAGAGTCAGCTGCGCAGATGAATGCAGAGGGCTGGAGAAAAGGCATGAAGTCAACATTGCTACTATGAGACCTGAGGGCAACATGCCCAGGAATCAGCAACATCAGAGAAGCGCACACGAATACGAGGCAGGTCTCTGGGGCTGGGGTAGAGGGAAGGCACTGAGGAGTGGCAGGGATGTGGACGGGTTCTTGTCCACCTTTGTCCATGGCAGCATCATCCATGGTCTTCAAGAGGTGGAAGCAACCAAACATCCCTCAACGGATGAAAGGATAAGCAAAATGTGGTCAATCCATTCAACAGAATATATTCAGTCTTCAGAAGAGGGGACGTTCCAACACCTGCTCCATAAGGGATGAGCCTCGAGGACATGCTCAGTGAAATGAGCCAGTCGCAACAAAGCAGATTCAGTATGATTTCACTTACGTGAGGTCCCTAAAGGAGTCAAATTCAGAGAGGCGAAGGGCAGAACGGTGGCTGCCAGGGGCTGCAGAGGGGAGGGTGGGGAGTTAGTGTTTTCATGGGAACAGCGTTTCTATTTGGGAGGATGAAAAGTTTCTGGAGACAGACGGTGGTGATGGTTGCACAACAGCGTGAATGTGCTTAACGCCACTGAACTGTCCACTTAAAAATGGTTAATGTGATAAATTTTGTGTTATGAATATTTTGCCACAATTAAAAAAAAAAGGTGAAAAACAGAAAGCCAGTGTGAAGGACAAGCCCCCCACCGCCCCTGGGAGGGACTTGAGATCATCCTTCCAGAGCGCTAGGCACCCTGATTCAGGCTTCTCAGCCTGGGCAGTCGGCCCTCCCCGCTGAGCAAGCGCCAATTCCTCTGTCCCAAGGTCAAGACGCTTCATCTTCAGCGGAATGCTGCTCTCAGGAGTGAATTCCCTCCTAGCCCCCACAGACACCTGCTCGGGGTGGGAGCCAGGCGCTGACGCTGACACAAGCTGGTTCCACACGGCCTCCTCTTCCAAGTGGGACGCCAGGCCTGCGTCAGCTGCATGGTTCCTAAGTCATGCAGCCAGAACGGGCTGGAAACGGAAACCAGACCCTTGTCCATCTCTCCTAAGGCCCATGGTCTTAACTGCTCTTCTTTATTACTATTCATTTTTCAAAACCCAGCTCAGGTTCCCCTTTGCCTGATAGCATCTCTCACTTGCCGAGTTGGGAGTTGTTTCTTTTTGGGTGTCTTCGTGGCCCCTTGTGCTCTCAAAAGACCAAGTCTGTTGTACTTCATGTTCTTGTTTGCCCCCCATTAGACCATTAGACCAAGCGGCCCTCCAAGGCAGCCATCTTTGTGTGTAAGTCAGAGCCTGGAGCAGGGCGAGCCCCTGAGCTCCCTCCTGGCTCATCTGCACCCTCCCAGGCCACCAGGCCCTCCTCTCTGAGAATCCCTGGAGCCTCAGACATGAAAGCACAACGTTGCATACATTTCAAAATCCCTCCTGCGGTGAGGACCTCCTCTGAGTGTGATGCTTTGAGAAAAATGACTTCTGTTCTGTCAGGGGATCAAAATATTAAAGGAAGATTATGTCTTTCACAGCTGGGAACAAGTCTTATCTTTCTCTGGCTCCTGTCTTTCATTGATTTGTGGCTCAATAATCTTTGGGGGAATATCTTAATTCTACGGTGTTCTGAGCGAGAACAGATTTATTTGGCCTGGCTGGCATGGAGGGAGGGGTCAGATGAGCCCCCGTTGATCACTGCACCAAGGAAACGTGCCTCTGCGCCCCGCAAAGCAAAATTCCAAGTTGTCCTTTGTCCTTCCAGATGTGCCCGTGCAGATACTATTCTATTGATCACATTCAAACGAAGACTTTCCACTCAACGAAAGAGACCTCAGGTAAAGCGGACAGGCAGGTGTCACACCAGAGAAAACAGCTGGGTTGTCTCAAACTGATAGAAGATTGAAGTGGAGGTCCAGTGACACAGACAAAATTCTTGGACATCATCAAGAAAAAGATCGGCTCTCTTGCCAATTTGTATTCTTGCTTCTTGATTATTTTTTTTTTAAGATTTTATTTATTTGACAGAGAGAGACACAGTGAGAGAGGGAACACAAGCAGGGGGAGTGGGGGAGGGAGAAGCAGGCTCCCTGTGGAGCCGGGAGCCGGATGCAGGGCTCGATCCCAGGACTCTGGGATCATGACCTGAGCCGAAGGCAGACAGACGCTTAACAACTAAGCCACCCAGGCGCCCCACTTCTTGATTGTTTTTTAGTATGTGTCCTTTATAAAAAAGAAGAAAAAAATTTAACAGTCTAAAATATTTAGGCCAGGGAAGACTTCAGGCTGTGTTTGTAATGTCATGACTGAAAATATCACATTTTAATGTTATTTTCGCTAGTAGATCTACTGATGTGGAAAGACAGCAAGACAAGATGTTATGTGCTGAATGTTTGTGTCCCCCCACATTTACTTGTTGAAGCCCTGACCCCAGTGTAGCTATACTGAGATGGGGCCTCCAAGGAAGTAATTGAGGCTAAACAAGGTCATAAGTGTGGGGTCCTGCTCTGATAGGGTTAGAGTCCTTACAAGAAGAGCCACAAGGAGCCTGGTGCCTGCCAGCGCGTATGCGAACTCTCGTAGAAACTGGCCATCCTGGGACCTTGATCATAGACTTCTCCCCAGCCTCCAGAACTGTGAGGAAATAAGCTTCTGTGGTTTATGCCACTTAGCCTGTGGTACTTTGTTTTAGCAGCCTGAACAGACTGGAACAGACGAACAGTTTTGGATCAGATAAAGTTTGGTTGAATTCTGGGTCTTCCACTTGCTGATTGAATAACTCAGACAAGTTATTTAATCGTTCTGAGCTTGATAAGTAACGAAGGATTAATACGCCTTACTGGTAGTTTTGTCATTAGGGTGAAGGATAGCATTTGGCACTGACCAAGTGCTCAGTAGGGTCTCATTCAGTTGTGGAGGATGCTCTATGGTGGGTTTCTTTCCTAAAAGCCGGCCTTGTCCAGCTCTTGAATTTTTGTGAAGCAATGAATGCTTGCTCACTTGGAGGATCTATGCCATTGGAATTGGCAGGGCAAAGGGGACCCTTTTCCAAATTCAGTCTGTGTTTCTAGATTGATTCCTTTCATTGTAAGGTATTGGCACAGAATCCTCTTGGGAAGAAACCAGTTCACACCACTATTAATGGAGGTATGCAAGTGGTCATGACTTGGTCTAAACTCCCCAGCGAGGCTCTGAGGAGCTGGAAGCTTACCAATAGAATCCAATGCCTTCACTTGGACTCAGCCAAGAGAGATTCATCTTTGCTCCAAGGGAAAAATGCCTATAAAAGAGCCCAAGTGTTTACTTAAGTGTGGTGAGAACCTTCGTTCCAGCCACACACAACCAATATTTAACTAGACACCAAATATTAGTTCTAAGGTGAATCTTTATGGAGGCATCAAGAACATTGAGAATTAGACACTCACACTGCACCAGTATTCAGTTGCTGCAATTTTTGTGTGGATCGGGAGAGGGGGTGTATGGAGACGTCTTTGCCAAAGTTGAACAAGTCTCTAAGTTGCTTCTGCAAATGTCTGAACAACTGTCACTCAACATCCCACAAATCCTTGGATTTGGAATTTCTGTTGAGCCTGAATTTTTGTATGTGAGGTAGTGTCACCGTTTTTTAGGACTCTAAGCATGGTACCATATTCTGATCTCTGACTCATCAACTTAACAGAGGATGAAAATGTGGAAAGAATCCTGAATTTCCTTTGTCATTTGATAGTTTGAGTTCCCAAGGGGACAAAATGTGAGATTGGAAAATTTATGTTACCCTTTTAATCCATTATTTCAGAATAAAGAATACTGACATTTGATCCACCAAAAAGTTTGGACAGCCCATGATGAACCTACTTTAAAATTAAAGATAAGCTTCCCTCCTTTCCTTCCTGAGGAAGGTGACTGTATGTCCTTGATTTGGTCCCTCCTCATCCATCATGGAGTCTTCTTTTCAGGGCTTACCTCACCCACTTTTCTGAAAGGCCACATTAAGTGTAAGTGTCTTGAACCACTTGCCTTTGAGGGTTCCAAATTTACTGTGTTGTCTCTGCGGGCTTTTCCACTCCCTGTTCCAGGCTGATGAACTTCGTGAACAATGGAACTGGGTGTGGAGAAGGTGGTCCGTAGGAAATGTCCCAAGGGATTAAAAATGTTTATCAGCCACTGGTGTGAATTGCTCGCCTGTTCATTGAGAATGCCTCAGTGCGTTGTTCTGGAATTCTGGTATTTGTTCTTTTTTTCTTTTTTTTAAAGTAGCCTCCACACCCAGCATGGAGCCCAACGTGGGGTTTGAACTCACGACTCTTGAGATCAAGACCTGGACTGAAGTCAAGAGTCGGATGCTTAAGAGACTGAGCCCCCCACGTGCCCCTGTGGCATTGGTTCTGATCCAGTGAGACACCTCAGTACCCTCCAGCCTATCCACCTTTCTGTGGCGGGTGACAGAGAGCCTCATTCAAGAATCCATGTTGGAAGGTTAACCCAGGAGAGGAATTTCTTGAAATTGTAGATTTCTTCTAATTATACAAAGATTTTAAAAATTAATTGTGTAAACCACTGGCAGCAGATTCTTCTCGAGGAGGAAATCATCATGATGCTTGTGGAAACACCTTGAAGGCTTGGGGTAGGGAAAAAAAACCCTCAAGAAGCAGTGCATTAGGGGGCTCGTGAAACCCAGCATGCGAACGGCTTTGTCAGAGACAAGAAGAGGCAGAAGTGGAAAGAGGGAGGAGAACGCAGATGTCAGGAAATGCTAGTGATGGTGGTGTTTGGGTTGGGGAGGGCCGGACAGGAACTGAGAGCACTGTTAATCAAAGAGCCTCATCTGCAATTGGGATTGTTTTCAAGCCTTCAGTGTGAACCCTCCTCCATATTTCTTTGACCCTGATCTTCAGTAAAGCCAGTCACACTAACAGATGTTCTGTGTGAGTTAGTTTTGTGAGGGCGTGTGCACACCTATTCATGTGTATGTATGTCTTCACCTGTGTATACCCATTCACACGTGTGCATGCACGCACACACATTCCCACATACACAAATACTCATGTGTGCTTGTGTTTATATGTGCAGTGTTCACTGTGCTGAGCTCTTTGTGTGTGTGTTTGTGTTCACATGCATGCACGTGTCCAGGTGTGCCCGTGTGTTCATGCACACTCACATGTTTCTGTGTAAGACAGAAGCTCCTTTTCCATCTGGTTATCACCGTGCAATACAGAGACAACCCAAGTGGACCACCCGTGCTTACGGAGACCATCACTTCAAGAACCCTTAGAATTAACGGGAAGGGCGTCACACACTGTAGCCCACATGGAGTTGGGGGTTCAAGCTCCCTTCAGTTAGGTCTGGGGCGTGGGGAGAACCCCCTTAACACCTGGGTTACAGATTTATTTTTTCCATTTTATTGCGGTATACTTGATAAATAAAATTGTAGTATGTTTAACGTGTACAATGTGATGACCTGATATATATTTGCATTGTGAAAGATCCCCACCACTGAGTTCATCACCACCCCTCACCTCACCTGTTTGCCTTTCTGTGCCTGTGTGAGACAAACTCAAGTTCTACTCTCTTAGAAATCTCAATTGCACAATACAATGTTATCAACTGTAGTCACCATGTTATACATGAGATCCTCAGATCTTATTTATCTTGTAACTGAAAGTATGTACCCTCTTCCCGACCTCCCCCTCCTCCCCAACCACCAGCGCCTGGCAACAATTTTCTACTTTCTGCTTCTGTGAGTTTGACTTTTATTTTATTCTTTTAAAGATCCCACATTGGGTTACAACTTTAAGAATGGGCTGTGCCTTTGCCCTGCTTCTAAAGAAGTCATGCTGTCACCATTACCCTCCAGCAGAGGGCTGGGCTCAAAAGATACAGCTTACTGTTCGTGGTTTCCTGAAGCAGGTGTGGGAAGGTTGGCTAAGAGCATTGGTCTGTCGGGGTGTAATGTGTCACTCCATGTTCCACAGTGAGAGCCAATCTGATGAATTCTCACCGGCCATGTCTCAACACTTCCTGGAGTGTCTCCATTGAGGCTTTGGGGAGAACTTACACAACAGACCGGATCCTGGGATAAAGTGTGCAAAGTGCTTATAATGGTTCCTGGCAGACAGTAGACACGGTTTAGTGGGACACGAGCGTATTTCAGGCATTCCTCTGATGATCCCTGCTCCTACCATATTAGGACCACAAATTGGTTTCTCTTGGAAACTGTGCACCAAGATGGTCCAACGTGCTGGTGCTCAGTGGGGTTTGTCATAGTGAGGAAGGAGAAGGTGTTCCTCCCAGGGGCTCTGAATGGAGCAGCTCCCTTAGAAATATCCTCTCTGTTGCCTTCAGCCACTAGACTGTGGGCATACCTACAGAGCAGTCCTCAGAGGTGCAGGCTCCAGATGGCAACCTCTGGTCATTGCAAGAAAGATCCTGGCTTTATGCAGTGGCTGTTCTACTGTTTGTTTTACAACATAAAAATACTTCATTATCTCTTTTGACTCCAACTAGACCAAAGCCCTGAAAGTGAAAGGTAAAACCATAAACTCAATAGAAGAAAACGTAGGAGGATATTTTTGGCCCTAGAGATGGGAAAGGATTCGTGAGCAAACTTCTGTAAAAGCTCATATCATAAGCAAAAATGGTGGATAAAATGTTGTTGTCCATGAGGACCCCATGAACAAAGTTAGAGGATGACAGATTTAGAGAAGGTTGTGGAAAGATACGTCCATAACTAAAACCAGTGGAGAATATTCTAGAAATGCCTACAAACCAATAAGAGAGAGAAGCAATTCTGGGGAGGAGGGAAAGGGTGAAGGACATAAGCAGGTGATTTATCGGAGAGGGGACCCCATACTCAAGCCTACGAGGAGACCCCCGTTAGCAACAGGAGAAATTCAAAGCAAAGGAATAAGATATCACTTTAAGTCTATTAGGAAAATTAGGAAGGCTTCTAATGCTAAATGTGAGTGGGTAAGTGGATAGAGGAACCCTCAGGCTTTGCTGGCAGGTGTAGACAGGTACAGTACTCTGGAGAGCAAAATAGTACACTTAATCTATGTTGGCACAGGCACACTCAGTGATGAAAACTGGGAACAGGATCACCCAGCAATAGTGCTTCTGGGCAAAGATCTCAAATGCATCTTCATCAGAACCAGAGGGGGATGTGGGTGAGGCTACACTGTTGCGGGTGGTCCCAGGACGCTGGACACACCTGGCTGCCTGCCGCTGGGGCCAGCCGGTGGGTGACGTGGAGGGAATTCTTCGCGGAGCACCAGCAGAGGTGATGACCTGGATGTGCTGGACAGTCCTTCCTGGGTCATGAATATTCTACTGATGTCTTTCCTTTCCTCTCTTTCAACACGGATCTCCTGTCTTCTACCATTTGCTCATTTTCTTCAGTAGTAAGCAGTTCACCCCAACTAACTTGCCATTTACCGTTGGAGAGTTTTCCTACATTTGACTTCCTTGTGTTATTTACTAACATTCGGTGGAAAGGCCCTCCTGTCTTCCTCACTCGCTCCCTCCCTTCTTCCTCCACACTTGGGACGCCCACCGCGTGTGGGTGCTGTGCTGTGTGCCAGGGAGGCAACGGGGAACCAAGTCCACAGGCTGGCTGCCCTTCTGGAACTTCGTGTGCACGAACTGAATTATTGAAGACCTCAAAGAACTTTCGTTCTTGTGGACTGTGCTAAACAGAGAATTTTTATTGTATTAGAAAGTAAAACTGAGGGCGCCTGGGTGGCTCAGTCGTTGAGCGTCTGCCTTCGGCTCAGGTCATGATCCCGGGGTCCTGGGATCGAGCCCCGCATGGGGCTCCCTGCTCAGCGGGAAGCCTGCTTCTCCCTCTCCCACTCCCCCTGCTTGTGTTCCCTCTCTTGCTATGTTTCTCTCTGCCAAATAAATAAAATCTTAAAAAAAAACTAAAACCGAGAAATTTCAAAAATATTTATTTATTCATTGATAAGAAAGTAACAAACCCATTACATGTTGGCATAAATACAATCCTCTTATTAAAAAACTGTATTTTCCCAAACAAAATCATCTAATAGGGAGCGGCATTATTTTGCATTTTTTCAAGTCCCTTTATGGGCTGGCTTAATGGAGGACCCTGGATTCTTATATCTGCTTCTGAATTCAACGCACTGTAATATTACAGGTTACAAAGCTTCTAGAAAACCCCACGCTACAGAAGAACAAGAGTGATAATGACAAATAATGTCTTAGTGCTATTACAAAAATGGCTTTGACTTTATGGAGTCCCTGAAGGGCCTGGGACCCCCAGGGGTCCCCAGCTTCACCACACTTAGAGAACCATGGGCACTGGCCTTTGTGAAGGAGTTTGCAGCGTCTTGACTCCAGAAGCCCCGCATCTAAGTGCCGCGCAGAGATCCAGGTTGAAGTCTGGCTGCGATCATCACATATTGACCTAGAAATCGGGGTTGGGGGGAAACTGAGGTGTTGCAGGTAGTAAACTTTCTTTTCAGTGTTTATTTATATCTTTGGAGTGTTTCATCAGTGCTCATTTTTTTGACTCTAGAAGTAGGATATAGGTGGCTCATTGATTTTTTCACTATTACCTACTGAGCACTTCCGACGGGTTAGTGGGTTGGTCCTTTTGCGGAGCTCTTTCTTTTGTTAAAATCCGCCTACCATTTGTGTGCTTTTAGCATAACAAAGGGCTTGAGTCATATGATTCAAATGTTAATGAAAATTTAAAGGGGTTCCTGGGCCTTTAATTGTCTGATAGCTTTGAGCTGTTTGCATCTGTGGTACCCCTAGACTCTTTAGTATATTGGGAACAAGGGGGTCACATATCCTTAGACTGAAGGCAAATTCTCAGAAAATTTTCTGGAAGAACCTAGGTGGAGCGGGAAAAATCTTCCGCTCCAAATTTCTGGTGGTGAAACTGAACGCTACCTGTTGGAAATCTACTTTTTAGGACGGCGACACTGCGCCCTGAGCGCCCCGTGGGACATCTGGTGATGGACTCAGGCACTGTGTCACCTGTCAGTCAACAGGTCACATCTGAAGAAGAGATGTAATTTTGTAATCGCCTAATGTTGGCAACAACATAAATGTCCCCTAAGGGAAGACGGGTTGTACATCAGGGGACATCCGTACAATAGGATGCAACAAGGGGTGTGCTTTCTCAGTACTGAAGGGGACTGCTCTGAGTGTTCACTTAAAAAGGAAAGTGCAGAATACAGCAGGCTACCCTTTGTGTGAAGGGGGGAATATATTTTTGCTTGTATGTGCATAATAGCTTGTGAAGAATATATAAAACCATCTACTGCGAGTGGGGACCTCTGGGCAGGGGGTGGGGTGGGGTGGGGAACTTCTCCTATGTATGCCTTCTTATACCCTCTGATACCCTGCATGGGTGTTACCTCTTCAAACATTAACTAAGTCTAAAAATAAAAAAAATAAATAAAATAAAACCCAGGTCAAAAGCAACCCAAGTCTTTTTCACTGAAGCCCTTTGGTTTTCTAGACAAGGACTGGACCCCTGTAAACTGAGGCAGTCCTGGGCTGAGATGAATGACCTTTTTGTTTTAACAGATGGCAGACTTAACTGATGCGTAACTGGGATGCGTGCCCAAAGGCTCAGGCCCAGATCGCCACTGTCTGGCTCCCCTCAGCCACCCTGTATTGATCCACTGGCTTGATTTTTAGAAAGGGAATGTAGAGAAATGCTGGATTGAGTGTGGGGTTACAACAGTGTTCTTTGGAAGGGGCCAGGAGCAGCCAAGCATTCCTTGAGAGGGTACCTGAATGTGCAAATGGTCAGCTTGGACCCCAGGACACCCCTCTCTGAGTCCCTCATCTGCAGGAAGCAAGTGGCAGAAGAAGGGAAGCTTTCAATTCACAAAAGCTATAGAAGGTGGTGGTGGCGTTTTTCAGCGTAGGTTGGGCTGGGTATGGGTTCTGGAGACTCATGTGAAGCAGGAGAGAAAAGGGCCTAGTCCTGACAAGAACTATTATTTTCAAAATGTTTTAAAAAGCACACGCCTCTCATACTCTTGCGTAGTGAATGCAAGTCAAAGTTTTTGTTTTAAATGAATGAGGAGACAAAGGAGTAAAACATTGCCTTGTGCACTTCCCTTTGCTCAAATATCCCAGCTGTGCATGGGGGGCTGTCCAGTGTCTACAAAAGGCAAACTAAGACATTAGGGTAAGTCCAAGGCAACCCAGCCTGCGCCGGCTTCCCGTGCCCCGCCGGTGTCCCACCTGGAAGGCCTCCATGCTTGGCTCAATCCTCCTGCCATGGCGAATTTCTTAATGTTTGAGCAAGGGGACCCATATTTTCATTTTGCTGTGGGGGCCCACATCATACAGCCGTCCTGCACTTAGCTTATGGTCACCTGGAGCCAGAATTCCATGATAGCGTCTTTATTTATTTATTTATTTTTATTAACTAAACTTATCAGGTTGAACTTTAAACCCGAAGTCTGCTCTTGAATTTTATTTCATTTTAAAAAGTGCTCTACAGATTAGTTTTCTTACAAAGGCAATCTGTCTACTTAGGAGTGGTTCTTTAACCCCTGATAATTGGCTCATAATCTTTCCTGGAATTAGATGTTTCTTGGCAGGGGGAGGGCCTGAGAAGCCAGAGAAACAGAACCCCCACCTAAGGCAAATGAAACTTGGTACCAGCGAATTATTTTATTGTATACATCGAGTGTTTAAACAGCTTTAGTCACCATGGGTGGATGTGTGTTTAGGTTTGTATTGAAGTAGAACCTTTAGTGTGATCTCTAGAGCTACCGGGGGAAAAATATCTTTTTGTTTTTCTTGGAAGGTGTGAAGAGTATTAATATCAAAGAGCATATTCGGCAAACGTGGACTCTTTTGTCTGAAAGTTATATGTAGTTCTGAAACAGGATGCTGTGTTCTGATGAAGGATTATCTCTTGGTTTACTGAGAGGCTGTATTACTGAGGCTGTATTAAAAAAAAAAAAAGCTCTTGTACGTCAGCAGGAATAGACCAAAGGAACATAGGTCATGGCCTAGGGGAGCATTCCTGTGTTTTAGACTTTGTACTTCATCAGGACGGGTTGGGGACAAGTGGGCAGAGGGTTTGGTTTTCACTCAGTCATTTAAGAAAGGCTGAAACATCCAATTGAATTTTTTCTTTTAAAATTTATCTTTTAAAAACACTCTACTATTTTCCTTTGACCTATCTGTGCATGTTTGGAGATTAATAACCTTTCATCTGTGCCAGGAATCACAGCTGGGCCACTTCTGTCTCAATTTTCAAAGTATTCATTTTCAACGTACAGTCATGTCTATTGTGGGATCCAAGTCCAGTAGGTGGTATTGACGTCTTTGGCCTATTCATGTTAACATGTACAACAATACCGTATGAAGCCTGTATAATTGAGAGTGGATTTTATGCATATTATACCATTTTCTTTCTAGGAGTTTTAGTGCTATGGAAAAATGGAGTGGAAAGTACAGAGAGTCGCCCTCCCCGCAGTGTCCCCGTTATGCACAGCTTGAATTAGTGTGGCACATTTGCTGCAAAGGATGGACCAATACTGATCGTTATCATTCACTAAAGTCCCTTGTTTGCATTAGGGTTCACTTTTCATGTCGTGCGTTCTATGTTTTGACACACGTGTAATGACATGTATCGTCACGACGGTATCATGCAGAATAGTTTCACTGTCTACAAGTCCTCTGTGCTCTGACTCTGCAGCCCCCACCCCCCAAAAAGCCTTGGCAACCACTGGTCTTTTTTACTATCTCTATAGTTTTGTCTTCTCTAGAATGTCAGAGAGGTGGAATCACAGAGTGTGAAAACTTCTCAGATTTTCTCCTTCCCCTTAGTGGCATGCATTGAAGGTTCTTCCATGTCTTCTTGTGGCTCGATAGTTCCGTGCTTTTATTTTTGATTTTTTAAAGATTTTATTTATTTATTTGACAGAGACACAGCGAGAGAAGGAACACAAGCAGGGCGAGTGGGAGAGGGAGAAGCAGGCTTCCCGCCGAGCGGGGAGCCCGATGCGGGGCTCGATCCCAGGACCCTGGGATCGTGACCCGAGCCGAAGGCAGACGCTTAACGACTGAGACACCCAGGCGCCCCAGTTCCTTGCTTTTAAATTGCTGAATAACATTCCATTGTATGCCGGTGCCAGAGTGAATTTATCCATTCACCTGTTGAAGGACACCTGGGTTGCTTCCAAGTTTTGATAATTGTGAAGAAAGCCGCTAGACATCTGTGCGCAGGTTTGTGTGTGGACACAGGTTTTCAACTCACTTGGGTATATATATTTATTTACAACTATGGCTTTATGAAAGAGAATAAGTTTGTTTTAAAACGTGGTTCCCGGATTGCATGTGAACTATGCTGTGTGTTAGGAACCTAAGTTAAAAGTGAACTTAGTGCCTGTGGGATATGCTGGTCTAAGCATCAGGAAGAGGTAGAGGTGATTACACAGACCCCAAGTAGACCCTTTGCTCCCCCCACCCCATCCCTGTGGGTCACGCGAGGTCATGGTCAGGGTCACACCCTAGGTCACTGTATTAATTCAAATCTCTCAGCTTAAAGGCTCCCCATGTGACTGTTAGGGCCGCCTAGTGATTGGGGCCAGGCAAAGTTGTAAGAGATGAAATTTCTAAGGAGGCATGCCAGGAATTAGATGCTTTACTTGAATTAGTATCAGGTCTCCTGCCAATGTCTGGTTTATCGACAGCCACCATCACTATGGGACTTGGCCTTCCAGCCCGATTTTGGATCTGTATTTGACATTGCCCATCTTCTACCTGCCTGAGTGTCTTGTCGTATATTCTGAAAACAACCTCCTATTCCAGTGACCTTTGATGTTATGCTTGGCTAAATACTCTAAAGACCCTGTACATCTCTGTTCACGCTCTGGGCCATGTGGTGTTCATGTCTTCTCCTCCCGTTAGCCTCTTTAAACACAGACCATACTCTTTCATTGCTACGCTGATCATCAATGGCTTCCATCCAGTTTCAGGACCGTGTAATATTTAGTTAATTCTGTTAAAACGTTAGCATTACGTTGCTTACAAACTTATGTTCTCTGGGTTGGAATATAACCACCATGGAATAATATTTTTAAAAGGTTGCCTGGTATATGTTTTATTCTCAGTAATTTTTGTGGTTGCAAAAGTATCTATTTCTTCCATCAAAACGCAGGTAGAATTGAGAACAAAGAAGTTACTGCTCAGTTTCTGTAGTAAATATTGAACTGTTTTTAAGTGCACAGTGGAAACAATAATCTCGAAAGCTAGGCTTTCTCTGTGCTGACAATAAATTGATAAATAAGTGAGGGAAAGGGAGACTCTTTCTTACAGGAGGGTGCTGACTGACTGATAAATGCAGCTCAAGTGTTGTGGTTGCAAAAATCAACATTGCAATCATTGCAGTAAATATTGCTTCATGACAGAATATCATTGTGCATGTGTGAGCGTGAGTGAGTGTGTATGTGTGTGTGTGTGTGTGTGAGAGAGAGAGAGAGAGAGAGTTTGCTGAGGAGCAAGATATTTACATATTTTCATAAAGCATATCCCTGCACGTTGCATAGATAACTCGTTATTTGCAAGGGAGGAAATAGACACAGCACTGTGCAGACACCAGACCACACTTTTACTGGACCGCTAGAATCAGCATCACAACTGAGGAGCAGGTGACACTTGGTGCTCCAGGTGGGACACCCCATGAAGGACAAAATATTCCTTATGACGCATCTAGCTGGGGTGCAGAGCCTGACACTAACCAAGAGGAAACATCAAACAAACCCAAGTAGAGGGACATGCTATACAATTACTTGGACTGCGCTCTACAAATGTTATGAAAGACAAGCAAGGTCGAGAGCTATTAAGGGAAATTAAAGGAGCCTAAAGAGACATGATAATGAAGTGCAATCCACGATTCTGGACCGGATCCCGTATGAAAGGGGGGGAATGCCACAAGGAGCCGTGTTGGAGTAATTGAGGGGAATGGAATACGGACTATAGGTTAAAGAAAAGTACTGTATCAGAGCTAAATTTTCTGGATTTGATAGCTTTCCTGCAGCTCTGTAAGGGAGCGTCTAGGTGCCCAGGAGATTACTGCTGTGGTATTGAGGTGTAAAGGGCCCTGATGTATATAAGCCGCTCTCGGGTGTTTGGGTATGTGTACATACATGTATGTATGTATTAAAACAAAGAAAAGGCAGAGCAGGGTAGGGGAAGTGGGGCCACTGAGGGGCAGAAGTCCAAAATCAAGGTGTCGACAGGCCCATGCTCCCTCTGGAGGCTCTAGGGGAGGATCTTTCCAGCCTTTTCCAGCTTCTGGTGGTTCTAGGAGTTCCTCGGCTTGTGGCTGCATCACTCCACCTTGGCCTTTGTCTTTAGTGGCTTTCTTCCACTCCCTGTCTCTGTGTGCTTCAAATTTCCCTCTCCTCTTCTTATACGGACACCAGTCATTGGATTCGGGGCCCACCCGAAATCTAGGATGATGTCATCTCAAGATTCTTAGCTAATCACCTTTGCAAAGACCCTATTTCCAAATAAGGAAATTTATTTGTGTGCAGGTTGCACATGGGCATGAATTCTGGGGGGCGCTATTATAGACCCAGTCCAGGCTAGGGCAGCGTAGACCTCAGTGAGAAAGTAAGATGGAAAGAAAGCTTAGAGGAGGTGAGGGAGTGAGCCAGAAGGCCTTCAGGGTTGAGCGTGTTCCAGCAAGAGGGGGCAGCTGAGACAAGATCTCGGAGATGGGGGTGGTTCTGGTAGAGTTGAAGAGCAATGTATTCTTCCCTTGTGCCCGCCTACTTTCTGTTTTTTTTTTTTTTTTTTCTGTTGAATGAGGATTGACTGCCTGTAAGTGGCATCTGGAGAGGGCTTGTGCATCCTGCCCCAACACCGACCGAGATGGGTACGAAGAGCGATTTTCCTCTGTGGGGCGGGTCAGGACAATGGGTCCCAGCTGAGAACCGTTTTGGAAGTGACCACACACTACTACAGGATAAAGCCCACAGGCCCACCTTGCCCTCCTCCGTGGGGCTGCTCTTTGTCTCCTGCTGGGAAAGTATGTGCATAGCTCAATTTCTTAAAATTCAGGGCCATCCACTGGGTTATTTTAAAGCAGCAAAGGAGAAAAGCCTCCTGACTGAGAAATGGATTCCGTTCCATGTTTCTGGGATTCAGAAAGTCCTGCAGGTCAATGCCAGCCCTGCAACGTACTTCTGTGTTTTATTACACAGACGGATAAGAATTTATTAAATTAGTGAAACAGAAAGTGCGGTGTGTTTTGTAGGTGACACGGGGTGAAGTCTGTGGCCCAGGGATAACGTGTGGCCACTGCTGTCCTCAACATCCCTTTGTTTTAGTTTTACTTTGTGTTTCCTTTTTTTCCCGACATTTTGAAATTCTTTTTTTCTTATTTTAAAGGAAACGTAAGTCCACGTGCCCGTCCCTCTGATTTTCCGCTCTGGGCTTGCTGTCCTGAGGACTTGCTGCCTGGAAGGAGGGCAGAGAAGGGCTGAGACAGCCGCAGGCTTCGAGCTGATGGTGGGATGGAGGAATGCACTGGCCAGTCTGAGCTATTTGTATGGACCTCTCTGATGGCCTCAAGCCCAGGGCAGACGGAAGCAAAGGAGCAAAAAGAGCAACATGGGAGGCCCCTAGCTGGGTCTCAGACTGTGGGTCTAGGTCTTCCAAATGTGATTCCTTCGGGGTGACCCCATTAACGCCCTGGGCACAGTCTAATGCCCAACCCTGTCCTTATGCTAATTAGTTCACTGATTAGGTGACTCAGAGTTACGCTGACCACCGTGTGTTCGGCTGGCTTTGCCGAGTGGGTGGACAATGTGGATTGGAATCTCAGGCTCTCCACCCCTATGACCGAAGCTCTGTAGCAGCCACCCGGGGCGTTCTTGGAAAACTCATGCACTCGCAAGAAAAGGTGTGGGTGAAGTTGAGACCCGCAGGGACAGTGTCAAGGTAGTCTCCGCGGAGGAGGTGGCCATTCCTGTTGTCCTCCTCCATGGCCCCCAGGTGGAAGCCCTTGCCAGAGTTTTCTCTGTCGGGTGAGCTGTCCGCTCACTCTTCTTCTGCCTCCTGGGGGATGGAGACCGAATTTCTCAGAACAAACCCCTGGCTCTGTCACTGCCACGGAAGCAGTTATGCACACGTGTCGTTGGATCCAGCGGGACTGCATGGGTCTCTGAGTCTTGAGTTTGAGGATACACACACGCTTACAAGCAGGTGAGGAAGAGCGGTGGCATGGATGTTGCCTGCGTTGGCTTCGGGGTCACCTCCAATCCTGCACCTGCCTCGTCCTGATGGGGTGACCTCAGGCAAGCTGCTTGGCTTCCTCCCAACCCCCGTTTTCTAGTTTGTAGAGAGGGGGTGACCGTGAGGACTCGGGTGAGTTTGGTAGTACAGCATCCAGTCCCTAGGGAGTGCTCAGTGAACCCTGATATTTACTTTACATATTTACAGTTCCCGACACGGGCGTTAACCTCCCCTCTGCCACGTCTTCCAACTGTTCAGGTCACCCACTTATCTGCTCCACGAACCCTCCTTTGGTCCCCCCCCAAACCACAGTGATTTCTACCTTTTCCCTTGTCAGTTTCATGCATCTCACTGCATCCCGATGAGCTCGTGACCAGACCTGCCACCTGGACTCTGCAGGTGTCCTGTGCATGAATCCTGCCTCGTCAAGAGTGGGAGGTGGTGGTGGTTGTGTTCAGTGGGGTTTAAGATGATGGGTAAGAGCACAGACTGTAATCAACTCCCTGGGTTCCAACCCCGACCACTTACTAGCAGTGTGACTTTATTTCCTTATCTGTAAAATGGGTCCAACCACAGCCCCCCGTAGAGTTGTTACAAAGGATCGCATGAGATCTTATGCACAGACCTGTCAGAGTTGTGCCTAACCTTGTAAGTGCTGTTATCATTCCCACCTATAAAATTTTTGGTAAATTGTTATTTCGGACACTCTGCTTTCCCATCTGCAACGCAGTAGTCATGAAACCTCCTCCGCTGTGGGGGTTACATGTAGGATCTGGATTTGGTGCCGTAAGCACTCAATCATGTCAGCAGGGGCGGCTGTCCTGGGGGGCAGAGCCCTGTCCTGCATCCCTTCCTTGGAAATTTCGGGTAGAAGCTGGCCAAAGATTTAGCAAAGAAAAGCATAGGAGTCCTAATTAAATTTGAATTTCATATCAACAGCAAATAGTTTCTTAGGATAAGTATGTCTCAAATATTGCATGAAACATACTTATGCTAAAAAATGATCCAGCGTTGATCTGCAGTTCAAATTTAATGGGGCATTCTTCATTTTATACAACAACCTTGCAAACTTGTGTGAGGCTCAGAAGGTAATTGTGGTCCAAGGCAGTGGGGGACAGAGCAAAGGTGCCCAGTGAATCACAGCTTGTTCTCTCTTCTGCTCTGCATCTCTGTGCCCCGACCACTGTCCCTGCTGATGGCTTCCCACCCACTGTGCCCCGAGCTCCCCTTGGCTGTCCCACCTTGGCCGCTGGGTGAGCTTGGCCTGCCCTTGCCCACGTTTCAGGTACCTGGCCATCCCTGGCTTCCCCAGGCCCTGCCCCAGCGGGTAAGGGCCAGTTCTTACTATAATCTCACATTCTTATCATATACCACTATTGGTCCCGAGCCCTGCTGGGCCACCGACAAACCCAAGGCCCCGATTGTGGCAGGTCCGTGGCACCTGTGTGGTTATTAAACCACTTGGCTCTCTTCTCCCCCTGTCAAGATCCCTTTCCAGGGTGAAAAACCAAAATCTGTCACAGGTTTATTTAGGCAAAGCACCGAGAACAGCCTTCCCTCTTCTCAACACCAAAAGGACCCCCAAAGGAGGGAATGCCCTCCTTTGAACAGTATTTTCATGTATTTGCACAAAACCCGTGTGGAAGACCATCTCCAATTACAGTTTTTTTAAAATGCATCATGATTTATTGAACATTGCCTTATTGTCTAACATTTAAATTGCTCTCAGTGTTTCACTATTGGATGCAACATTGTGATTAACATACTTACACACACATTTTGGACATTTAAAAAAAAAGATTTTATTTATTTATTTGACAGAGAGAGACACAGCGAGAGAGGGAACACAGGCAGGGGGAGTGGGAGAGGGAGAAGCAGGCTTCCCGTGGAGCAGGGAGACCCCAAGGGGGTGTCGATTCCAGGACCCTGGGATCATGACCTGAGCTGAAAGCAGACGCTTAATGACTGAGCCACCCAGGCGCCCCTGGACATTTTTCTGATCATTTATTTCTGAGGGATAAATTCTAGGAGTGGAATTACCGAATCTTATTATAGGAGAAAAATAATATTAATTTATACTGCCAAATTCTTCCGCTCTCCAAAAATACCACACCAATTTATTTTCCAACCAGAAACATCTTAAATTCTGGGTTTAAAACTATTATTTTACATTTTATTTTATTTTATTTTGTTATTTTATGTTAGTCACCATACAGGACATCATTAGTTTTTGGTGTTGTGTTCTGGTAATCACAGTGCTGGCTGGGAGCAATTCTGGAAGCAGGGCTGGCTTCGGTCAGCACTGAAGCAGCCTGGAGGCTCAGTGCTGGTTGAATTCACTCAGTAGGACTTCATTCACTGTAGTCTTAACCAATGTGACCTCTCCATCCCCTTGCTTTTCCCAATCTGCTCCTCTTAGGGTCTTCTCATCTCAGTACATGGAAAATCCATTATTCCAGGTCCTTAGATCTAAACTCTTGAGTTCTAGACTCTCCCCTTCCTCTTCCATCCAATCCATCTGTCCAGAACCTCGGCTCTTCTCATCCCTGCCAACACTTCTGCCCTTGGGGGGCAGCACCATCTCTCCTTTGCTGATCCCCAGCCTGCACCTTGCTGTCCCCCACCTGTCCCCTACACAGCAGTCAGAGTGATCACTTTAAAGAGGTCACTCCTTTGCTCAAAACCCTGTAGCATATTCTTTTTTCATGCAGAATAAAATCTGTAAGTCCACATCTTTATTTTCAAGGCTGTAGGTGGTCTGGCCCCTAATTCTCCCCAAACTCTTTCCTGCCCCTCCTGCCCCTCCTGCCCGCTCTGTTCAGACACACTGGTCTCCTTGCTGGGCCTGCTCTACACCCAGCCTACCCCCATGTCCGGCTTTGCACTTGCTGGTCCTCCTGGATGAGACGTGCTTTTTCCCCGGCACAGGGGCAAATGCTCACTCCCTTTCTGCACAACGCCTTTGCCCAAACAAGGGGCAATGAGCCCCTTGGATGAGCCTGCTCATCCAACAGGTTCTTCCCTGCCTTGTTTTTCCCTCTTGGCATGCGTGGTCTCTGGGCCCGCTGTGTGCATTTTGTCTGTTGATTGCCTCCCTCGGGGACTCTGTGTCGCCCCCTGCCCCATTCCAATCACAGAGGAATGCTTTCACGGCGTTGTGAACGTTCAGCAGGTGGATGACGCAGAATGACTGAGGCATGCGCTGGTGGAGAGGGTGGGAGGCCGGCCCATGGGCTCCAGACGTGAGTGCGTTCTTGGGGCGGCTCCAAGACACAAGGCTCAGCATGTGGCAGGAAAATCGCGTGATAGCGAACCAAACTTCTGGAAGTTTCTGCCCATGCCCCCCTTGTGTGCTTGTTGAGCTCACTTTGATTCGGTTCACTTTATTTTTTTTTTTTTTAATTTTATTTATTTATTTGAGAGGGAGAGAGAGTGAGAGAGCAGAGAGAGAGCACGAGCAGGGGGAGCAGCAGAGGCAGAGGGAGAAGCAGGCTTCCTGCTGAGCAGGAAGCCCGATGCGGGACTCGATCCCAGGACCCCCGGATCATGACCTGAGCCAAAGGCAGACGCTTTACCGGCTGAGTCACCCAGGCGCCCCTCTTCCTTGTTTTTAATTTAAAAAATATATCACAAAAAGAAGTTTAAGATAAAACGCAGAGAGAAAAGCTGCCTGTAACCCCTCACCTCCGACCGGGTTGTTTTCATTTCCGCACCGGGCCGTGTTCACACACATTTGTATTAGAGGTATGACTCGGCATCGCCAGAAATATTTCGTCATATTGCCACATGGTCTTTCAATAATCTTTTATAATGGCTGCGCAGGAGTCCACCAAATACAAATTCCAAATACCATGCTTTCAGGTCATTTCTATATATTTTTAAGCTATAACATTGCAATGAAAAATTGGCATGCGTGGTCTCTGGACCCGCATTGTGAGTTCTCTTGTTTCCTTTCTTTTGAAGCCAAGTATAAGAGCTCAGTGATGGGTCGATGTGTTGTCCCAAATAGAAGTTGGAGTCCTAACCCTCAGTACCTCTGGATGGGACCGTATGTGGAAATAGGGTCTTTGCTGTTGTAGTCCAGCTAAAGTGCGGTCATTAGGGTGGGTGCTGATCTGACAGGATTGGTGTTCAGGAGGGGAGGAGAACACAGTGCAGGGATAGAGACACATGAGAGGAGGCCGTGTGTCCACAGATGCAGAGCTGGGCGGTGGGTCTGCCAGCTGGGACCACCAGGGACTGCCAGCTGCCTTGGGAAACTGGGAAAGGCACGGAAGGGTCAACCCCTGGAGCCTTGGGACACCTTGATTCCTGACTTCTGGCCTCCAGGCTGTGAGATTACCCACTCCTGCTGTTTTAACCTTGCAGCCACTGCAGGGAGGGACACAGACCCCAATTCTGGAATTCTCTTCAGTATCCCACATAAGCCCAGGTCTTGCTCCCAGGTCATGCTGAGCCTGGGTGACCACACAAGCTGGTACAGGTCTAGCCACTGTGGCGGTGGGGCCTCCGACGGGCTACGCAGGCATTCTCCAGTGGGAGGATGGAATCTGAAGACTTCGCCCCTCAAGGTCGGCCATGCACCCGGCCAGGGGACTGCGTGGGCCAGCTTCGCATTCCTGGTTAGCATTTGGCCGGGTGTCCTCAGCCTGCAGGTGGGAGCTCCGCCCACGGGTTGAGACACAGGTGTGGGCTCACGGAGGGCTCCCTTCTCCCTCCCCTCGCCCCGGAACTTGCCCACCCTCATTACTGCTGGGCGTCACGGTCCCTGACATGGCAGCCCCAGCAGCCCCGTGCGTGTGCCCTTTAGGCCTTGATCCTGGGGGCTTCTGCCTCTCAGCTGGGCCTGCCTCTGACCCGGCAGCATTTACATCATTATTTCAGTGTCAGCTGATAATGTGGGGCCTGAATTAATGTCAGTGATAACAGTGCATCTTCACCCACTGGTGTGCGGCTTTGCTACGCTTGCAAATATTCTCTGGTGGCACAAAAAGGTGACCCTTCCCCCATTTGGTGTCAGTTTTTCTCCCTGCACTGGATTTCGAGCTAAGCTGAAGGTAGCAGCTAGGCTTTGGCACAGATGAACTCCCCTCAGAGCACGGGTTACTGTAGAGGCAGGAGTAAGGAGGCTGGTATTAAGGTCCCGTGGGAACCATGGCTGTGCCTCTCTCCCCAGAAAGGACATGTCCGTGCCCTTGGTCCAGGAATATCATCTTCTCTCAACCACCTGGAAAATGGCACTTAGGGGCTTATGCCCCACTTGCCTGATGCCACACGGGGATGTAGGAGGGGTACTCTGTGCTGGGGGGTCTTCGCTCTGGGGTGCGGGATGGGAGGCTGGTGATGGTAGGGGAGCCTGCTGCGTGCCGGGAAGCAGTTCCCGAGAGCCAGCAGGCACACCCTGTTGTCAACACTGATTTCACAGCTGAAGGGAACGTCCCAGGGGTTCGTCAACAGCTTTGTAAATGCAGAAACTGAGGCAGAGTTGTATGTTACATTACACAAGGGTGAGAGCCCGAAGTGGGGGGGGAGATCCAAGTCTCCCGAATTCTCCACTCGGGGCTTTGTCCCTGTCCCATATTTGAGACCAAAAAACACCTGTCCATGGGAGTGGTGACAATAGATGTTACTACTGACACTGTCCCCAGTCATTGGGCATGCGAGTCCAGTGACCAAATAGTGGCCCAATGGTGGGGTGGCTCGACGGCGCTTTCCCTGGGGGTCCATTCATGTGGACGGTGACTGTCCTTGGGGCCACCCGGTGTGGCTTCCCGAGGCCGCGGTGGAGCTTTCCCCGAGGCTCTGCCTCCACAGGCCTGTCATATGTGGGGTGGGAGGGAGGTTTGGGTGGCCCCTGGGAAAAATCATTTGTGGTCAGGTGCTCCACTGGGAGAGAGGCGGCTCGCAGGGTGGAAAGAGCCAGAGCCTGAGATGTGGGCCAGGGTAGACTTGGAGGAAGTGGGGGGCTTGAGGAGAGGGGCTTGGGTCCCACACGCTGGGCCACCAGTTCGGGGAAAGGAGATCTGAACACCCTCTTCCCACCCTCATCCTCAAAGTGGACAGGTTCCAACCAACTGGGCTGTGACCCTCTTAGGGCAAAGACTGTGTTTGCTCCTGTTTGCAGCTTCGCACAAAGGACAGTAGGGCCGACCCACAAGTTGGCAGGTGCGAGAGAATCCCTGAGCACCCACAGCACCTCCTGCCTGTCTGCTCAGCCTCTGCGGGGAGACCCAGGTGCCGTCTGTTTCCTCACTTACCCCGCGTGGTTTGTGTTCTGTGCTCCCTCACAGGACGCCGGCCCCAAACCTCCCTTTTGCACCCAGGCCTGTCTCGTGGGATGAAATGGCCAGCTCTGCTCCCCCAGAAGGGTGGGTGAAGCTGTGCCCCTCCCTTCACCAGCCCCTCTCTGCCCACCCAGCCTTCCTGCAAGCCCACACCCCCCTGACCTGGGTGTCCTTCCTACAGGAAACTTCCACGCAGGGCTTCACGAAGATAAGACTTCTGAGCAAGTTTCTTGCAAAAGCAGCACAACCCTGCAGAAAGGGGGGCGCAGAGCCTGGGATTCCTGTATCTGCAAGGATGAATCAGACTGGCCTGGATTGCTCTGTGGAGTCACAAGCCAGAGACAGGTTGAGGCTGTGGCTTTGCCCACAGCGCACTGTGTCCCCTGCTCTCCACGCGCAGCCAGAATCCTGAGTGTGGCAGAGAGGACCCTCGGCAGCATCCAGCAACGCCAGGACCCCCCAGCACTCCCTGTCCCCAAGTCCCTAGCGGCAGCCAGGTGGCCCGAGGGGCGGAGTGGAAGGAGATTAAGGGGTGCTGGCTCTCTCCTTTTGGGGTGTGGCAGGTGGATTTTTTTGGTGGACACGAGCCCTTGCACATGGCCTATCCTGGAGGGGCGTCAGATTTAGCCCGTGATGTCTGGGTGCTGCTCTGTTTAGCGCAGGGGTGTTAGAGGGTCAGGGTGGTGTTTACAGGGCAGTGTGAACATTTTACCCTTTCGTTGAAGGGCAAGAAGAGAGAGCAGCTCCTCTGCAGCAGGAAGCGACACCCCCGGGCTGGCAGGGGAGGATTTCGCCAGGCAGTTGCTATGTCTTTGATGTCGGCTGCCCCCTCCTCTCTCCCTGGCCACCGGACAGCCGGCTGGCTTCAAGGGAGGTGCGGGCATGCATCCGTTTCCAGGAAAGCAGTGGCCGGCCAAAGTCACTCCACGGAATCTGAACAGGGACCTGGGGGCTCCCGAGCCCCTTCCGAGGGGCACCTGCTCTGAGACCCGGGATTTGGTCGGAGGCTTCGTATCCAGACTTCAGTGGACCTTTCCAGCCTCTCTCGGTGAATTCCAGCCAGGGGGCAACTTAAGCGAGGGTCCCACCCTGGGACATGCTTATTCATTCACCACAAGCAAGAGTGAAGGTAACTGGGGATTCCATTTCTGTGGGGACTGGAAAAGGAAATGCCCTAGGTGCATTTGAAGATTAAGGAAACTTATTTAAAACGGGGATTAGGAAAGTCTTTAAAAATGTCTTAATTTTTTAAAAATTAAAAGCATCTTTAAAATAGCATTCAGCTTTTTTTTTTCTTATCATAGGAGTTTAAATGTTTATTGCAGAAAATCTAGAAGTGACAGGAAGTGACAGGAAAGTTTAAGGGTAGAGCTAAAGATCTGAATCCCATCAGAAACTGACAACCAAACCCTGCTCACTTTGTGGCATAGTGTTGATAAACAGACGCTCAGACACCCAGACACTTACACTTTTGCACACGATGGAGACCACCCTACAAATACAGCATACATCCTTTGTTTTCATTTAAAATTCCATTATCAGCATTCTTCCCAGTGTCTTTGAAAGCAGGAAATTTTAGCGCAGGGGTGTTAGAGGGTCAGGGTGGTGTTTGGAAAAGCTAAGCCATTTAGTTAACTAACTCCTTATAGATAATGTCTAAAATTTAATTTTAATTCATTAAAATGTGCAAGTTTGCCTTTTGGAATAGAATTAAGAAAAGTGCTGTTCGGCGCCTCTGTTTTTCCCCTCTCTAAAGTGGGCTAACGCTGTCTTAGTTCAGGTGACTGGTGTGGCCTTTAATGAATATTTAGGAAAGGCCCTGCAATTCATGGGTGAAGGATTGCTACTTAAGTCAAAGGTTTTGTGCAATTGTCCGTAATTATTATAATTTGCTCATTATGGGCAATTAGCATGTTGTAGGACAACAGAGAGGGATTTATTTGGAAGGCGATCTGCAGCTGTGTCTTGCGTGAGCTGATGATGGAGTTTCAGAGGCCCATGATTTTCTTCCTGACTGAAGAGACAGGATCAGGCAGAAGATGTCTGTACTGAGGGGCTGCAGCCGTTGCTGATACACGGGGTGTCCTGAGGGCAGGGTGCCACGCGGGCGGGAGGGTGCGGTGGGCCTTTTATCCATGCATAGTGCCAGCTCTTCATTTCTGTTCACTTTCCTGATTTTAATCTCCTACAATACATAGATAATTTACCAGGATTTTCATCTCAAGCCTTTTAGAGGCCAAAGGGTGGCTCATGTAGAGTTTCCACAGATCTCCGCATGGCCCAGGAGCCACGTCACCTGTCTTTGGATTCTTCAGAAGTTCTCAGATATCTTTAACCCCACAAAGTGAGAGGGAGGGGTAGGATAGAGCATTTAGTGACCAATGAATTGAGTGTACATTTGCCACAATTTTTAAAAATGTTTAAAATTCATCTTCAGAGGGATTATGACTGTATGGTCTGACCCTCAAATCAGGACACATGGTCTGACCGATGTTTGTTTTTCCGGGTC
Organism: Zalophus californianus; assembly: GCF_009762305.2. Classification (NCBI taxonomy): domain Eukaryota; kingdom Metazoa; phylum Chordata; class Mammalia; order Carnivora; family Otariidae; genus Zalophus; species Zalophus californianus. Next base: position 209,432,250 of record NC_045595.1, on the reverse strand, counting down.
TGTGAGGACAGTCAAAAGACAAGAAGACAGAATGTTTGCAATGGGCACTAACCTGGAAAAGGTTGTCACTTTGCACAAGGGGGCAATATCTGCAGTCCTTGGTGGAAATTCTCAGGGCCTAAGCCTACTTTCCAGAATGTTCAGTCTCTTGCACATTGCCCAATGGCAGTTTCAGAACTCAAAGACCCTTAGGAGCAAGAATGATGATTTGACATGCTTTATTCCTAACACTGTTTTCCCTTTTTCCTTTTGGGTCTGGCTTCAATGGCTTGACCTTAGGGGTGTGTGTGTGTGTGTGTGTGTGTGTGTGTGTGTGTGTGTGTGTGTGTGTGAGAGAGAGAGAGAGAGAGAGAGAGAGAGAGAGAGAGAGGAAGTGGGAGGAAGAGAGAGAAACAGAGACAGAGAGATGGAGAGAGACCAAGAGAGAGGCATGGGGTAGTGAGTAAGGGCTGTTTCGGTTATTTTTGAATCAACCTCTAGTTCTGAATTGTCTGGGGGACAGAGTTAAACCCGAGGTAGTTGGGGGAGATCAGACTGTTGGCTGATCCAGATTTAGGCTGGGACACAAGGCTACAGAAGATAAACAAGGATATACCCCTCATATAGACTATTTCTATGAGCATCCAGTAATGGCCCGTTCCAAGGCTAGGATGACACCTTAGATTCATTGTCAAAGTTTGAAAAAGAAATTGGATGGTTTCATGCCCTTCAGAAAATAAAGGAGGTGGATGGAGGGCACAACACATCCTTTTCCAACTGAGATAAAATAATAGACCTATTGTTCCCACAGCACAAGTTTGACTGGTTCTGAGCAAACCAAAGTGCCTCTGCAAATTTTGAGCTGAATGATTTTAGCATGGCCCTACTCAGATCATGAAATACTGATTTTTTTTTTCGTTTCTCATGTTTAAGTTTGTGAATACAGGCCAGCATGTCTTCATTTTATAAAAATAACTCAGATTGAGATGTTGCATGCTCCGTAGTTCCTTTATCTCTTGAAACAGTGGGTTAATAGAAAATGTAAATCTCATAGGAATTTTCTCTTCTCATTTGCTAAGTCAGGTGTCTCCAAAGTGGGTGTACCCAGGACATTGTAAGATGACCCACTGGAGGAGTTCAGGAAGAAAATTCTAGAATGTCAATCACCGTATAGATTTTTTTGACTATGTTTTATCATATACACATACAATGTGCATGAACATCATTAACACAGTGATTCTGTTACTGATAAAATGTCAGACCAGGGGTCTGCAAACTTAAGCCCACAAATCAACACCAGCCTACAGCGGTTTTTATATGACCCACAAGCTAACAATGCTTTTTACATCTTTAAGTGATTGGGAAAAAACAAAAGAACACTATTTTTGTGACCCATGAAGATTATATGAAATTTAAATGTTAGCGTCCATAAATAAAGTTTTATTGGAACATATTTATGCCATTCACTTACATATTATCTATGGCTGCTTTTTCACACCCCAGTGGCAGAGCTGAGTAGCTGCAAAAAGACTGGTCCATAAAACCGAAAATATTTACTATCTGGTCCTTACAGAGAGAAGTTGGCCAACACCTGCCCTCAGAACACTGGCTTCAGTTCCTGGGACAATATTTTTGTATCAACTCACCTTTGTTGGAAGAGAGTATTTTTAAGCTGAACACATGTAACTTCCCTAAATAACTTTCAACATTTGTCTTGGATGACCTCTGCAGGGAATTTTGCCTGAGTCAGGTGGGAGGTGCTAAAGGAAGGGCTAGGAAAAGCTGAGAAAGCTTTTCAAGAAAGTCTTGAACTCAGATTTTTGAGAAGTCAAAGAGCTACACAGAGAGTTGACTTGATGGGATAGGAACGTGTTCAAGGGCAAGCCATCCTTGTCCTCTTCAACTTGTCATTATCTTTGTTTGGATGTTGATGCTGGAGTCACCCAGTAGTTAGGGAGTCATCACTATCATCATATTAGTAATCATGCTGCTTATACTATACTTACCAAGCAAGCTCCCTTCCCCTTGGAGCCCAGAGCCCTTCATGTGTGTTTATTTCTCCCCATAACATTCCCAGGGGTGTTTCCATTGGATAAGATTTCTTATGATCATTTCACTTCCCTTTGGGCACATGAAAGAAAAACAGACAAACCCTCATCAATATGGGAGAACCTTTCAGCAAAGCCCAGGTGGTTGTTCACAGGTATTTTTTCTTCTGTGTTTTTTTAAACTGAGGAATGGAGGTAAATGATTGGGTCTAGTTGCTGCACCTCAGCCTATCCCAAAATGGAACTTTGCTTGTCTGACTCTTGTTTGATCAGCCACTCTGCTATTTTTTGTAGGACAGGTTCCAGGAGCCCTGGTTATTTCAAAGGTTTGCTGAGCATGGCAGTCTTCTACCATGGGGTAAAAAAGTTCATCTTAAGAGGATTTTTTTTTTTTTTTTTTTGTGGATACCCAAAAAGGAGCTCTAGAGAACCCAGGACAGAGAATGCATATGGGTTTAGAAAACTGGGAAGTCTACAAAAATGGGATCCAGGAATCTTGAGAGAGAGCTGAGGCCCTGGGGAAGGAAGCAGCCACTGGGGAGGAAAACTTTTTACTATAGCATTCAAGGTTCTTCTGGCTGATCTAAGAATTAATTTGACATGAGACAGATTAACAAGAGAAAATAAAATTTAGTTACATACATATGGGGAATCCACATAAACCTGAGAGATTACAAAGACAGTCAGACAAAATGAGGTACATATATCACTTTGGACTAAGGGGAAGGGGGTAGGGGGCTGGAGCTTCAGAGGGAAGGAAGGCAATTCACAGGAAGAATGTAAAAAGTAAACGTTTGGTAAACGAATGTTTGCTGGACCACCCAGAAACAATGGGACCTAGAGAGGGCTTTGATCAAACAGGCCTTGCTCGGTTTCTCTCTACCATATCTAGTTCATAGTATATGAAAGTTCTCTATCATGATAGCTCCCTTCCTGGAATAGGTCCTCTACCTAAATTCTTTTAGGAGGTTGGGGAGGAGGCAAAACAAAAACAAGAACAAAAACAAAACACCAAAAAAACTTTGTGAGTCTTCTGTTTCTTAAAAATAATCAGCCTAAAATAATCCACATGCCAAAGAGACATTTTAGGGTGGCAAATTTTCTTCTGACACCCAGCTTACTCTGAATGCTAGAAGGAAACAAAAGCCGCAGCTGGATTCTGCGTCTGTGTCATTTACGGACAGACACTCCCTTCAGATAGTTAGTGAAAGCCTCCAACTGCTGAGTGAGAAAGGAAATGGCTCTGATTGGGCAACACTAACTTAGAGAGGGTGGAAAACTTTATTCCAGGAGAAAGAATGTCCTTAGTGACATTCACTGAATTCTAGCAGTTCAGGAACACTCCATAGCTCTGAGTAAATTTTGCTTAGTGATATTACAGAGTGACTTAAGCAGAGGATGTACAAAGTAAACTTCCCAGAAAAGCAAAAACCGCAACAGTGGGCAAGGCGCTCACTTCTCCTTTGTTTGTGTGTTAGTAACTGCTCACGAGATTTCTGTTGAAGCTGGTGTTGCCCTTCTACTGGGTATCCAAGAAAAACACACATGTTAGTAATGAAGTTGGAAGTTTCAGTTTTCTTAGAAAACATTTGTGGTGACCCAGTGGGGTGACGTGAGGGCTAGACACCTCTGCCCCTTGAAGCCGGGTCTCTCAGGATGCTTTGGTGATGATGTACAGCAGATACATGGAATTGAGAGCCCCAGCTCCCAGGTGTGGAGACAGGGTATGACACTGTGACCACTTGAAAAAGTCAAAGAAAATGGGCTAATATTTCTTCTTTTAATAAGCATTTGAAAGTGTAAAATGATAACATTAGAGGAATAAAATTTGAAACTCCAAATCCACCACTCTGATATGACTATTTCAATTTTTTTAATATTAACTTACACATATTTTAAAACACTTTCAGTAACGGTGCATGCACACTTCTTTGGGTCAACCTCAAATTAGGTGAAATACATGGCTCTTTCTGTAACCAGTGGCACAAAAGCCATGCTCTTTCTTATCCCCAGAATTTGCCTGCTGTGTATTTCTAAGGACAGGTTTGGGACAGAAGATTGTACTGGACTCCCATGTCTATAGACAGTGCCAGTGCCGATGATAATGGAGCCACGGTGATGGGGCTGTTTGTGCCACTGCAGAGGAAAAGTGCAGAGAGCAAGACACATTCATTCATTCACACTTTTATTCAGGAAACTAGTGGAGAAGATTAAAAAAATAATATCGAAAACATTTTGAGTGATTAATACACCTTCCCTGCTGACCCCCAGAGCCATATTGCAGGGTGAGGGGTGATGAAGGGCCAGCACATGGGTGGACAGGGCCTCTGGAGAGGCGGGGTTCCATCTGGGCCAGCCCGCTCCAGCTCCTTCTCAGGTGTCTTCACGCACATCCTCCTGTCTGCTCAATCTTCAGACATTGGGGCTCCTAGGGGCTCAGTCCAGGAAGTGCCTCTCACTGAGGCCCCTTCTCCTTCTGAAAGTTCATGATCTCCTGGGCCCCCATCCATGTACCTGTGATTCTTCTTTTTAGCTCTACCCCCACTTGTGTGGCTTCCCACTCTGTGTGGGTGACATGCAGACCCCCAGGCTGCACACACAGCCTTGCCCTCCACTCCATCATTCCCTGTGATGGCTAATTTTGTGTTTTGACTTGGCTGGGCCATGGGGTGCTTGAACACTTGCTAACACACTATCTGCGTGTGCCTGTCAGAGTGTTTCTGGATGAGGTGAGCTTTTGAATGGGTAGATTTGCAATGTGGGGAGGCCACGTCCAGTCCGTTGAGGGCCTGAATAGAACAAATCATGGAGGACGGAGGACTTCCTCTTTCTGTCTGACCCCTAGCTGGGACATCAATCTTCTCCTGCCTTCAGACTCAGATTCAGACTGGAACTCCAGCTTGCCAACTCCCGGCTCAGGGACTTCTCAGCCTCCATAACTGCAGGAGGCAATTCCTTATAACAAATGTATGCGTACCTCCTCTCAGTTGGGTTTCTCTGGAGAACTCTGACTAACGTGCTCTCTCTTCCTCTCCCACACCACTAGTCCTTTTGTGCGTTTGGCTCTGCCCCCACTGTGTCCCCTAGGATCAGTCACCATGTCACTCCTGGATTGCTGTGGAAAATGTCCAGGTGACCATCCTGTGCCCGTTCTCAGCTCCTTCCAGCCTATCCTCCAGGGGCCACCAGGGTGAAATGGAAGGGCATCCGGCATTCTGATCACAACATCTCTTCTCGTTCTACAGAGTGCCCCCCCCACCTTCCCAGTGCCCCAGCCCGCTGGTCACCTTCTCATGGGATGGCGTTCTTTTCCTTGGTGGCACTTACATCAGTGGTAGTTACATAGCCACGCCTGTGACTGTTTAGTTTCTCTCCAAGACGAGACTGTAAGCCCCATGAGATCATAGTATGTCTGTCTTGTTGAACACCATGGCCCCCCCCGGCCCCCCGGCCTGCCCTAGGGAAGACACCATAATAGATACAGAGAGACTGACGAAATCTCCTGAGCGTGAGGGGTATGGGGATTCCTGGAACGGGCAGGACCGCACACGAAGTGGCCTTGGCCAGTCCGGGAAACCGTGAGAGCGTATGGAGGGTGGGGGGAGTGTGGAGGGAGGTGTTGGTGGTGGTGGTGGGGGGTGGTGTCAGGCTTTGTCAACAGCTGTGCAGGAAGAGGATGTGCGTCAGGGTTAAGGGGACCGGAGCCAGCATGCGGTGGCCTCCCGTCGGAGCAGGGGCCTCGGGACACCTGACAGTGAGCTGCTGGGTCTGAATACTCATGAAGAGTATTTTTGTTTTGGGGGTGTGTGGGTTAACCCCTCGCTCCCTTCCCTCATCTTGGAAGCTGGCAATTGAGGCCGTGCTATTTGATCTGCATCATCAAAGAGCTCCCACGGCAACAGAAAGCGCTCCAGTCCTTCCAGCCCATTATCATTTGTGCCGATTAAGTCCAGGTGATCCAGCCTCCTTTCTGGGTCTCTGCCTCTCACCCCAAACATATAATGGAAGCAAATCTGTTTTCCTCAGTGGGACAGTGGGCTCACAGGGCTCATGGCGTCCCTCCAGCTCTGCTCGCGGCCCTGGGTGAGGTTCCTGGCTCCAGGGGCTGCCTTTTCAACGGATTCACCTTGGCTGGCCAGGTGACTGAGCAAGGCCTGGAGGTGCTGGAGAATGTGGGGGGTTGGGAGGACAGTTACCTGTGTACCCAGAGGTCAAATTTGCCCAAGCGAGAAGCTCCCCATTTTCCGATCTTCAGATGCCAACAAGCGAATGCACAGGAGGTGGGGGCGGGGGCAAGGAGCGGGGGACAAAGGTCAAGGTCAGATCTGCTTCTTCCTCCACACCTTTCCTCAAGCTCTGTCTCAACCTCAAGAACACTGTCTTTTTAATTTTTTTTAATCCAGTTAGCCAATATATAGTACATCGTTAGTTTTTGTGTAGTGTTCAATGATTCATTAGCTGCTATTAACACCCAGTGCTCATCACATCACGTGCCCTCCTTAATGCCCACCCCCCAGTTACCCCATCCCCCCACCCACCTCCTTTTCCATAACCTTCAGTTTGTTTCCTGGAGTCAGGAGTCTCTCATGATTTGTCTCCCTCTCTTGATTTCTTCCCATTCAGTTTTCCTTCCCTTCTCCTATTGTCCTCTGTACTATTCCTTATGTTCCACGTATGAATGAAACCATATGATAACTGTCTTTCCCCGACTGATTTATTTCACTTAGCATAATACCCTCCAGTCCCATCCATGTTGATGTAAAAGTTGGGTATTCATCCTTTCTGATGGCTGAGTCATAGTCCATTGTGTATATGGACCACATCTTCTTTATCCATTCATCTGCCGATGGACATCTCGGCTCCTTCCACAGTTTGGCTACTGCGGACATCGCTGCTATGCACACTGGCGTGCAGGTGCCCCTTCGGATCACTACTTCTGTATCTTTGGGGTAAATACCCAGGAGTGCAATTGCTGGGTCTTTCCCCCAGTCCCCCACATTTTACTCCCAGCTTGTCCCTACCTTTCCCACACCTTAGCCTCCAGGACATCTACTGCCCAGACCAGGGACTCCCAGAGTCTTGGAAAGTGAGGCACCCTTGTGATGTTAACACACCTTAAAGAGCCATAGGATTTTGTCATTTGTTGATTGGGAAAAGATTGTCAAAAAGATGTTATAAATTCCTAACTCTTCTAAGGAATTTGGGTTTTGTCAATCCTAATGGCACCTACACAGTAGTGAAGTAAAATTCTTCGTACTTACTCAACTTTGAGACAATACTTGATTGAGGTCTGGGTCCATAGCTCCCTTGTCATAATTCTGTGGCTCACCCAGGACAGGGATTACATAAGCCACCCAGTGAGCACACTATGTTCCTAATCTGACATTGGGTGAGGTAGATTTTGTCTTCCCAGGGAGTTTGTAAGGCCTCCTGGGGTGCAGGGATGCTGCCTGGTGTAGGAAGCGTGTGAAATGCAGGCATCCTGTTCAGATGACATGGCAGCAGGGCCAAAAGGGGCAGGTCCTGGGGGCCAAGTGTTTTGGGAAAAACACATCTGTGATGAAAACCTACATTATGTTCACACGAGGAGAAACAGTCATTCAAGAAGCAGAGGTGGGGCATAAATAAGGCCATCCGAAGGTATATTTTGTTGAGGAAACAGGCAGGGCCATGAAAATGACTAGAGCTCAAAATCTAGTCTTGGAACATAGGGATAGGGGTAAGAACCAATGGCGGTAGAACATTCCAGAATGAGAAAAATGGAGATTCACCTTTGTAGGCAGATGTGCAGAGACTGGAGAGGATGGGGGCAGATGGCACCTGAAAACAGAAGTCACAATGATGGGGGAAGAAAAAAGAAAAAAAGAAAGGAGGGAGAGGAGGTTTTTATTGGGACAGCTCAACATCCAGGCTTGATAGAAACCAGAAACAGGTTAAAACGACTTGAAGTAAAAATCCTCTTTGATGTGATATGTCAGGAAGAGTAATGACTTCCTTAGAAAAGGCTGAATTATTACAACCAGAGTTATTCTGCTTAAAATATCCTTCTCTGAAGAAAAGAATTATTTGGTTCATCATTAATTGAAATATTCTTTCGTTCACATTAAGTCAGGTCTCGAGTTCTTGTATTTTGGGAACTGTGAAAGCTCTGGAAATTCAGCACCGTGCTCAGGGACTCCTGGCCTCAGAGCCGCCCCCTCCACTGTCCTGCGGGCCTCTTGCTTTTCAAAGGGCAAAGTACAGAATGGTGCAGGGGAGACACCCCCTGGGAAGTCTCCGACCTTGGGTTTGTCCTGGCTCTGCTTGGGGATCCTGCGCCTCGCCCCCACCCCCCGGCCTTCGGGATGGACCTCTGAAGTCCTTTGCCATTTGGGCATCTATTCTATTCTAGAATGCATCTCTGAAAGATTCTTCCCTGTAGAATTGACAGCTTGTAGGTGTGGGGATCAGGCAACGTGGTCTCCAGCCCTGCCACTGTCCCAATCAGCTGTGTGACCTTGGGCAAATTGCTTGACTTCTCTGGGTCTCATTTTTCTCATCCACGGAATGAAATTAATAATTTTTTTTTTAATCTCAAGGGTTGTTGGGAGAGTTAAGTGCTCAGTGAATGATGCCAACCTGTGAAGAGTTAGGCCAGTGGGTAGCAGCACCAGGGGTCAAGCTGAAACTTCTCTGGAGGCATTCATTATACTATTGGTCATAAGGGACCCGTTCCAAAGTGATACAGGTAGCAGTGAGAATATGTGCAGAGATGTCCCGGGTTCAATGACATACAGTAGGAAGTCTAGGTTCTGGTGTAACACTTTGAATATTCATGAGGTCACATCATTAGCCAGGGTCAGAATGCCCAGGAAGGATTGCTGCTACACTGATTGGAGTTTCTGACTCCAGGTCTGGGGTGAAGCCCAGTGGTTTACATTTCCAACAAGTTCACAGGTGATCCTGCAGCTGCCGCTGCTGGTCAGAGAAGCACCTTGAGGACCACTGGATTATAGACTCTAACACTGGTTTTTCCCTCCAAATATGAGTGATGCCTAGACCGCATGTAGAGGAGGAAAAATAATGAATTCTCTTTCATTTGTGAGACACCGAGTTAGTCTTATTCTGTGAAACTACCTTTCAATGTTGAATTTGTGAAAGTAGAATAATTTTGTACATTTATGTGATCACGGAAGTGAAAATACAAAATTGAAACATTCTTCATGGCGAGATGCAGCTCATGGAATCTAATCTAAGAAACATTATCCTAACACGGAAACATTTCAGATTCTCCCCGTAGTCTTAAGGGTAACGAGGGGGTAAGCATGGGAAGGATTGGGAGGGTCTGGGTTTGAATTTCGAGTCCTGCCCTTGCTGAGTGGCCATGGGCTGCACATGCCCTTCCCCCACTACCCCGAGCCCTCGGTCCTCGGGTGTGAGCACTGAGCCACACAGAACCTTCCATGGGCCAGGGGGGCAGGGTTCTAGGCCGAGGAAGTAGGGCAGGGAAGCCGGACTAGGACGGGGTGAGTTCTAGGCTGTTGGCTAGCTCCCAAATTTAGTTTGGGTTATGATTGCTTTTTTTTTTTTAAGTAGTCTCCAAGCCCCGTGTGGGGCTCGAAGTCACAACCCTGAGATTAAGAGTCATAGGCTCTACCAACTGAGCCAGCAGGCAGGGGCCCCTTAGTTCTGGTTAAAGAACAGAAATGTTTAGGGGCCCCTGGCTGGTTCAGCCGGTCAAGCGTCCGAGCTCAGGTCATGATCTTGGGGTCTTGGGATCGAGCCCCGTGTCAGGTTCTGTGCTCAGCTGGGAGTTTACTTGGGATTCTCGCTCTCCTTCTCCCTCTGCCCCTCCTCTCTCTCTCTTTCCTCCCTCTCTCTCCCCAAATAAAGAGATAAATCTTTAAAGAAAAAAGAAAAAGAAATGTTTCAAGCACAAAGTGAATTGTGAGTCTCCCTGTCGGGTGGGCTCAGTATTCTGTTTTCATCAGGTGTCATCATCAGGTGTCATCCACCTGAAGGGTAGAATGGTTCCTTAAATACTGGGGGCTGGCAGGAGAGAGGAAACAAAGCACAGGACCCATGACGTCACTCCATGGGGTGCGGGGAGGGAATCAGCCTGCTTGACTAAACCAAGTGGAGAACCAGGAGCAGCCTGCTTTAAACAGGTCTTCGGATCTAAATCTGGGCCCTCTTCAAGTGACTGCCGCCCGCTCCCTTCTGAGCCCAGCAGTGGGGGACTGTGATCTGCTGCATGCCCCTTCCTTTCTGACCCCATGTGTGCATCTCAAGCATCTCAGCCATCATGTGATCCATTCTTTTTTTTTTCCCCTACGCCTAGCATGGAGCCCAACATGGGGCTTGAACTGACGACGCTGTGGTCAAGACCTGAGCTGAGATCAAGAGCCGGCCTCCTAACCACCTGAGCCGTCCCGGTGCACCATGGGATCCATTCTGATAGGTGATGAGACTGGTGGTCATGCAGTGCGAGCAGTGAGTGTATAGTTGTCGTGGGGCCACCGCAGGCTCCCTCCGTATCACCCTCGGCTCCCTCCGTATCACCCTCGGCTCCCTCCGTATCACCAGTGCCAAAACTCTGGCCAAGGACCGGCCGACCTGCCCAGAGCTACAAAGCCCAGAAGCCCAGCCAGGACTTTCTACCCCAACTGCAGGTCTTTTCAATGTGCAGTATCTTCTAACATGGGTGGTGATGCTTAGAAACCCAGTGCTGGAAAACTAGCTGGTGAAAATTCTGTACGAGGCAGGGTCACTGAGGAATGAGGGCCATACGTGCGAATTACAGAAATGCGTCTTTTCCAGCTTGCATGGACCCAGGAAACAATGCAGTGATGCCTAAGCATGGACTGAGTCAAACCTGAGGTTCCTACAGCCCACCTTCCTTCACCCCCCAATCCATACCCTTTGGAAATTTTAGAGTGCTCTGTCATATTTGAATAAACGGAAAAGTTTCTTAAGTCACCTCTAGTCTATACCAAGTGTTCTTTAGCTGTGGGAAAAGATGGGGCATTACACAAATGGAAGGTCCTCAGCTATTTGCCTTGATATCTTGGGAAGAATGAAGTCTTTGCACCAAAAGAAAGGACCAAGGGAGGGGTGCAGGACGTGGAGTGCTGGGACCCAAGCCCGCTTCTCTAGACTTTCTGATGATGGATTGACTTGTCTCTGCCAGGTGCTGGAATGCTGTTTTGAAGCCTGTCTGGGTGGTCTTCTCCATCTGCTTGCTTTGAGGAGAAGCATGGCAGAGACATGGGTACAGGGCACTGATAAGCTGGTGTTGTGGGTTGAATAGTGTCCCCCCCCCATTTCCACCCACAGCCTCAAGACTGCAACCTTATTGAATGAAGGGGGGGCGGAAAGCGGAGGGGGAGACAAACCATGAGAGACGATGGGCTCTGAAAAACAAACTGAGGGTTCTAGAGGGGAGGGGGTGGGAGAATGGGTTAGCCTGGTGATGGGTATTAAAGAGGGCACGTTCTGCATGGAGCACTGGATGTTATATGCAAACAATGAATCATGGAACACTACATCAAAAACTAATGATGTAATGTATGGTGATTAACACAACATAATAAAAAAATTAAAAAAAAGGATTGCAACCTTATTTTGGGTCACCTCCAATAGGGGCTTTGCAGATATAATTAGTGAAGTCAGAATGAGGTCATGCTGATTAGGGTGGGCCTTAAATTGGATGAGAATAGGAGCGGTCACAGAGACCCACAGGGAAGAAGGCATGTGAGGATGGAGGCAGACACTGGAGTGATGCAGCCCCAGCCAAGGAACGCCAAGGAGGGATGGCCACCTCCGGAAGCTGTCAGCACTGGGAGAGGCAAGAAGGGTCCTCCCCTGGAGCCTTGGGAGGGATCAGGGCCCGTGCCACCATGATTCTAGACTCCTGGCCTCCCAGTTTTGGTGTTTTGTTACAGAAGCCCTAGAAAGGAATACGGAGGGGAAGGCCTTTTTCCGGGGACATATGTCTGAAAGCATAGATGAAACCCATTCCATGGGAGAAGCTATTTGCAAACGTCTTACCAGATAAAAGGCTAGTATCCAAAATCTATAAAGAACTTATCAAACTCAACACACAAAAAACAAATAATCCAGTAAAGAAATGGGCAGAAGACACAAACAGACATTTCTCCAAAGAAGACATCCGAATGGCCAACAGACACATGAAAAGATGCTCGACATCACTCAGCATCAGGGAAATACAAATCAAAACCTCAATGAGATACCACCTCACACCCGTCAGAATGGCTAAAATTAACAAGTCAGGAAATGACGAATGTTGGTGAGGATGCAGAGAAAGGGGAACCCTCCTACACTGTTGGTGGGAATGCAAGCTGGTGCAGCCGCTCTGGAAAACAGTATGGGGGTTCCTCAAAAAGTTGAAAATAGAGCTACCCTACGACCCAGCAATTGCCCTACTGGGTATTTACCCCAAAGATACAAATGGAGTGATCTGAAGGGGCACCTGCACCCCAATGTTCATAGCAGCAATGTCCACAATAGCCAAACTATGAAAGAGCTGAGATGTCCATCGACAGATGAATGGATAAAGATGTGGTTCATATATACAATGGAATACTACTCAGCCATCAGAAAGAATAAAATCTTGCCATTTGCAATGACATGGATGGAACTGGAGGGTATTATGCTGAGTGAAATGTCAGTCAGAGAAAGACAGATACCATATGATCTCACTCAGATGTGGAATTTAAGAAACAAAACAGATGAACATAGGGGAAAGGAAGGAAAAATAAAACAAGATGAAAATTGAGAAGGAGACTCTTAACTCGAAGGGATTCTTAACTCTAGGAAACAAACTGAGGGTTGCTGGAGGGGAGGTGGGTCGGAGGATGGATTAAATGGGTGATGGGCATTCAGGAGGGCACGTGATGGAATGAGCCCTGGGTGTTATATAAGACTGATGAATCCCTGACCTCCACCTCTTAAACTAATAATATAGTATATGTTAAATTGAATTTAAATAAAAATTAAAACAAAAAGAAACCACATTCCAATAATGTTCAGACTTGGCAGAGCCCCTGCACCCCCCTTATCTCCCTCATCACGGGGCTCCCCTCTGGAGAGGGGAGGGGACAGACGCAGCACAAGGGTACTCAAGAGGAGGGTCCGAGCTGGGTAGAAATCTTGTGTTGTGGTGTTTCTTTTCCTTTGTGTGCTCAGGAGATAAGGCAGAGGGAGGAAGTGGGAGCCTGGCTTCGGTGCAGAGCAAAGAGACAGACTTACGCCGAGAGAAGAGAAAGGGGGCCCGGCAGTGCTGGGGGGCAGAGCCCTCCCAGACCTCTGTGGAGACCTGTACAGTCACAGCTCTGTCTAGAGTGACCTCCAGCGCCGTGCTCTGAGACAACCGTTTGCTCAGCTGAGAAATGGGCTCATGACACGCAAACATGCGCCCTGGGCAGACCTGCTGGGGACTCGCGAGTCGGTGCCGGCAAGAACATTGTCGCGTCTGTCCAGAGCTGTCGCACGGTGGCTATCAGCGTCTCGTAGTGACGCAGGGGTTTCCTTGGTAACGGATGTTGCTGTTTGGCAAATTCCCACGACCATGTGCCCCGCTGTGGTGCTTCGACCGGGCGGCTCTGGCTGGGTTCTCATCTCCCCGGGGAGTAGTTCTCAGGCTGGGTAAATTTGTGCGCCAGGCAGGAAGGACTCACACGCACGCCCCCCGGCATCGCGCCATCACACCCCACACTGCGGTGATGTGAATGGGGACATGAATGCGTGTGACAGATCCCAACTGCACGAACCACGCTGACCTTTTTACCCTTGTTTCTGAGAAGGCTTCAAGTGTTTCTGCAGCTTTTAGACAATGACTCTATGCTCGATTAGATATTATCTCCTGACCAGAAGTTTCTGAGTGATGCAGCAGAGCGAGAGAACATTGTCACAGAACATCGAGAAACCAAAGACCAACGTCCAGCCAGAAATTTGGATTCCACGCTCGAGACTCGGCATGCAGAAGTGATATCTTCCTTTGGGGATTCCCGTTCTTGGGTGCTGGACACTCACTGACCCCATAATCGACTCCCGAAAGAAGGGACCTTGTGTGTTGGGTTGCCAAGACTGTAAGCCACTCAAGGTCAGAGAGCTACTCAAAAGCTGGGAGTAAAATAGCATAAAAGAGCTACCATGTACTGAGCGCGCTGTGAGCAGCTACCATGTGCACTGATCCCCGGGACTCCGCACTACGTCCTGTGATGGAGGCACTATCCCCATTTTACAGATGAGGGAACTGAGGCAAGTAGAGTAGCGTCAGCCAGAGCCAGGCAGTGTGGCAGCCCTGGCTCCCAACACAATACCTTCCTGCCTCCGAACCCGGACTCGGGCAGCCTGGGTGTCTGGCAGGAGGACAGGGAAGAAAAGCTGTATGTTACTCTTACACGGTCTGGCAACTCACCCGCTGAAGGACCTCCCCACAACTCAGGGTCAACGGCTGACTTCTGGAGACTCAGTGTTTCTTCTGTAAAATGGGCATCTGCTGATACCTCCGGTACCTCATCTGCTGCTGTGAAGATTAATTGGGGGTTGTGTAAACTGCCCTTCAGATTTTATTCCCAAGAACGTAGTCTTCCTCCCTACAGACTGGAAATGTCACCTCCGTGTCCTGGCTGCCTGGTCCATGGTAACCCTGCAACCAGTGTCCGTTCAGCTGGAGGTTGTCTTGAACAACATTTCCATGATTCTGTAAGGGAAGTACCCACACATCTTATCGCCTTGCCTTCATCAGCAGAAGAGCTTTTCTCCGATTTCGGTCAGCTATGGGGATCAGTAGAACCATGGTGTCCTCATGCACATGCCCTGGCCGGTTCGGGCTGGGACACCAGGTGCTGTGACGGCAACCAGGCTCTTAAACTCAGCGGGGAGCCCCGGGGTCCTGGCCACTGGGTCGGGATCAGGGGTTCTCCAGAGGAGTCTCCATCCAGGTACACCCCCTCCCCTGCCTCTCCCTGCCCTCACCCCCTCTCCAGCATCCAGGCAGCCAGCACTTGCCTGGGCCTTTCCCATCGTTCTGACCACAGACTCAGCCTTCTGACGTCCTGCAGCTGCTCAGCTACTCAGCCCCCTCCGCCAGCACCCGTGAGCGGGGTCAGGAGGAGGCGAAGGCCCTTGAACGTGACTCAGCAGCCCCAGGCTTCCCTGGCAGCAAGCGGCCTGGGTTTCGGGTCCTTATCAAATGAAGTAATTACAGGCCAGAGAGGCAATCCCTTGTGGTCTGATTTGGGCCATGTCTTCCTCAGAAAGCCTCTTCCCGGTTGAGAGATTTTGCCAGTCCTGAGGGCTCCCATCACCTTTCCTTTTTGCAGCCGAGGCCCATTTTTCTGGGCCTAGGAATGAACATTGGCCCTGATCCATTCTCGGTGGTGTCATTGAAAAGTTACCAATTGGTCGGTAGAGTCATACAGACGCGTACAAAACATGCTCTGTGTGAGGGCCCTTTCTGGGT
Source organism: Zalophus californianus (assembly GCF_009762305.2). Classification (NCBI taxonomy): domain Eukaryota; kingdom Metazoa; phylum Chordata; class Mammalia; order Carnivora; family Otariidae; genus Zalophus; species Zalophus californianus. The sequence goes on along the minus strand of NC_045595.1, from coordinate 209,416,755 downwards.
TCCCTACGGGATAGAGGTGAATCGGACACCCTTTGGCCCCCAGACCTCTGGTACGGCGGGGGTACGCGCGCACACGCACATGTATACGATATAATACGGTACCCGTTTTGTTGCTGCGGCAACAGTTGACCGCAAGCTTAAAACAAGACAAATGTATTCTCTACCGTTCTGCAAGTCTGAGGTCCAGACAGGTCTCACTGGTCTAAAATCGGGTGTCAGCCAAATGCATTTCTTCCTGGAGGACCTGGTTCATTGTGTTTCCCAGCTCCTAGTGGCCCTTCAGCTGGGGGTCCCTCCCTGCATCTCTGACCCTCCTTCCCTGTCCTTAGGTCTCCGTGATCACAGCAGGGAAAGGGTCTCTGCCTGTAAGGACTCATGTGATTAGGTGGGCATACCTGGGAAGTCCAGGAGCCCCTCCAGCCTCCACCGGCTCACACCAATCCGCAAAGGCCCTTTGCCGTGTGATGCCGCACATCTCCAGTTCCCGGGGCGTGGGACGTGGGCATAATATGGGAGGCATTATTCTGCCTACCACAAGTATATACCCATGTGAATAATAATTACAATATGATATAAATTTGTGTTTGTATACTTATAAACAATAATACACTATACAGATTAGTGATTCTGAGCTGCTCAGAGCGCTCTCCTGGGGGAGGTAGGTGTTCTGGATCTGGGTCGAGGGGTAGGAGCAGTGCGGGGGGCTGGGGGATGAGAGATGGGGGGAGATTAGTTGGGGAAAGCACACACTCAATAACAATAGAAGATGACATATATCTCTATATTATCCTATCTCTCGCGCTCTCTCTCTCTCATCTACCTATCTATCGTCTAGCAGCGGGAGTCAGGCGGGCTGACGGGTGGCGGCAGGGCAGACTGACCCTATAGTGGGCACCACAGTGGGGGTGGGGGGCACAGGGCTGCTCCTTAGGTAATGGAGGGGTGAGTTTGCTGGGAGTAGCTAGGTGCCCTCTGCAAATGCCCTGGGTCCCTGGGGACTGGCTTTGAGTAGATGACCTGGAAATATTTCTTGGAGGAAATCAGGGTCCCTGGATGAACCCGATGCAATCATTTTTAGGGTTCCCTATTCCCATACTGTAGCCGAGTGGGAAAAGTGCCACATCACCACAAGGGGCCAAGGCCACGTCCCAGAGAGCACGGCTGCCCCGCTTCACGTGGGCTGGCGGGGGGGGCGGTGGGGGCCGCTGCTGGGAGAGAAGTCTGTGATAATTGGGATGGGCTTGAGTTTGTTCAGTGTCTGTTTCCCAGCACGGCCACCCCAGGTTTGTGTAGGGAACTGGATTGCCGACATCGGGGTTCCCTGGAGAGCCATGCCAGACACCCTGTGAATTCGGCCGCGGGCTGGCGGGCGGGGGGATGACGGGCAGCCTCCCGCTCAGTCCTGGTCTGCGAGGCAGCAGTCAGTGATGCGGTTTTCTCCTGCTCACAGCTGTTCCTATGTCTCCTAAGAGGGGCGGCCCTGCCCCATCACAGAGGTCAGTGGTGCCTCGGAACGCCTGGAAATGCAGATTCTCTGGCCCCACCCAGGCCCCCCCGAATCAGAAATGCCAAGGTGGGGCCCACATGTCTGGGCTCGCCAAGGCCCCCCGCCCCCCCGGGCAGTCTGATGCTGCTCAGGTTGGAGAACCACCGTCCTGCCCCATTATTCTGCAGATTCAGGAGCTGTTTGGAAATGATCATTTCCTCCATTTTTTTTTGGCCATTTCCTCCTTTTGTTCGGAAAGCTTCATGTTTCCTTCGTCAACTCCCCCAGTTCTGCTGGTTTCTGGTAAGAATATCCCCCCGTGACCGGGCTCTTCGATGCAGCCAAGGACAAGCTAGCAATGCCATGTTTTTTTCTGCTGTCCTGGAAGCCATCTCGATTTCTCATATCCAGCGGACCAGGTTGTACTATTTACTTGCCTCGCGGACAGAAGCTTGTCTTCGTCCACCTGGGCTGCAGGCTGGAGTCTTCCCAGAGCAGAGGCCAGACGGACTCTGGCTCTGCCCTGCAGTCATCCTGAACTTCTTCTAGCTACTGGCACTGCCCTTGCTCATCTCTGGGCTGTCACCTGTTCTGTTCCTTCTGACAAAACACTCTTCCCCGCCTTGCCTGACCGTATCCTAATCCGCCAGCAGGTTTCAGCTTCCGTGGGCTACCCCCCAAGTGTGGTCATCCTTGGCCATCATAAACAGCATTAGGGGCCTGACCCCTAATTGAGGCTCCCACATGCCTCAAAATTTCCTGGGATGGCTCAGGCAGGACCACATGGGTCAGCCTCTGGGCTCAGCCACCTCCTCACCTGGCGTGTCAGCTCTGCAAGGACCAGTCCTGTGGGCGGCCACTCTCTCCCCAGGGCCTGCTCATTGTAGTCAGTTGATAACTGTTGGATAAAAGAACCCCATGCACCGGGCACTGAGCTGAGCACGAGGACACAGGGCATAACAAAAGACACAGGATTAGGGTCTCCTGGGGTTGGCTGAGGGAACCAGAGAATTACCATAGGCGTCCAAAGTGGTTTATACATGGGACTCTAGGGTTCTTTGAAAGGCTGGAGGAAGAGCACAGGACACCCAGCTCGGAGGAGGGGCAGTAATCAGGAAAGGCTGCCTGGAAGAGGTGACCCCTCGGGTGAGCATTCTCCTCACCGCCTAGCACTGCCCACCCGGCTCCCGGAGCGTGGAATTGTAGCCCTGAGCTGGTGTTGGGAAGCTAGGGGTTCGGGCAGGGCACACAGGACCCCAAGTGGGGGTGTGGTGACCAAGGTGTCCAGGCTGGTGGGTCTCTGAACATAGCTGTGTTGGTCTGCTCGGGCTGCCATACCAAAATACTACAAACTAGGCGGCTTAAACAACAGAGTTATTTTCTCATAGTTCTGGAGGCTTGAGATCAATGAACTGACAGGTTTTGTTCCTCTTGAGATCCCTCCCCGTGGCCTGCAGATGGCTGCCTTCTCCCCATGTCCTCACACAGTTGTCCCCCTGGGTGCAAGCATTCGTGGGGTCTGCCTCTGGGTCCAAATTTCCTCTTCTTATCAGGTTGGATTAGGGCCACCCTAATGGCCTCATTTAAAGACTCTGTCTCTGCAAACAGTCACTTTCGGAGGTGCTGGGGGTTAGGGCCTCACCCCATGAATCTGGGGGAGACAGTTCGGCTCATGGCAGTAGCTAAGGCGCACGCTAGCTGTGGCCTCCATGGGACGTTTGCTCACTTCCACAGAGTATGCAAACTTCACCGAAAACCCTCTAAGAGCACATGTGGTGGTCATTCCCCCACCACTCACCCGTTCTCGATTTTTCTCCTTGTTTCCCATCGGTGTTCCGAACCCTGCCCCCTCCATGGCCCACAGGCCAGCACGGAGGCAAGCGGCCAGGAGTGAGGCGGCCCCATGAAGTCTGTCACTTCCAGTTCGCTGGGACCCTTGGGCCACAGTCAGGCCGTGCTCTTTACTAGTTGCCAAAACTGGGCCTTCATGCGAAGTCCTATTAATTTGGTTTAATTTTTATGTCCCTGAGAAGATTTCAAGGCCAGCTGGACTCTTTTCCCTGTGGACAGGTGTGAAGTGTGTTCCCACAAGAAGCACCCTGACTTTGTGGGAAGGTGGGGTTTTCCAGCTCTTGGGTCCTCAGTTAGGATCCCCGTGAAAGCCCGTGGTCACCGGACCACCTTGGGACGCGTCTCTAAAGCAGGAGAGGGAGAGCCAGCGCGCTGCAGATGATGGTGGAGTAAAGGTGTTTGTCACCTGGGTCTGCTCAAGGGACTCTGAGTTCCCCAGCGGGAGGTGGATGGGGAGGGCCATTGCATCTCCCCACTTTTAGGGACTGTTGTGAGCTCCTCCCCTTGGAGTCTTTGCTTCCCATGCAACAAGAACCTATCAAACCCAAGTCTCATTTTTTTTGTCTAAAAGAAAGCACGCCGGACTAGCTCCTCATTGCCCCCCACAATGGCTTCACCTGAATGTCATCAAGAGGCCTGTAGGGACCGTCATGAAAGCCAAGGGCCCCCGTGCTGCATTTTATATGCAGGTCCTCTGTGCTCTGTGTAATGTCTTTGGAGAAACCTCATAATAAGTCCACGTTTACATGTTCCCATTAATCTTCAAAGCATTTCACTGATTTTGGTCAATTCCAATGACCCTCTGGTTCAGGTAATAATAAGCCTTTTTGGTCTCCTATTCTTTTCCCTTCTACTTCCATATTTTTGTAGATGGAAGGGAAAACAAGCAGAGGAATGACATGCTGTGTACGACCCCTGTATCAGAGTTGGTTTGGGTTTGGGTGGGTGGCATTCCAGGTTTCTGGTTCTGTGTTCTGAGCAGTCCATGCCTCCCTTCGAAGAGTGCTCGCTCCGCAGTGGAGACACTCAGAGCCACACTTGATTCTCTCTCTCTCTCTTTTTTTTAAGAAAGTTCTTTTTTTTTTTTTTTTAAAGATTTTATTTATTTGACAGAGAGAGACACAACAAGAGAGGGCACACACGCAGGGCGAGTGGGAGAAGCAGGCTTCCCGCGGAGCAGGGAGCCCGACGCGGGGCTCGATCCCAGGACCCTGGGATCATGACCTGAGCCGAAGGCAGACGTTTAACCACTGAGCAACCCAGGCACCCCCCATGCTCGATTCTCAAAGCCTTTGACGGACTCCAAACAAGTTGCTTGTCATTAAACATGCACACATGTGCCCACACACACGCGTGTGTGCATAGGCACACCCAGACTCTTACGTGGGTGCACACCCTGTAATTGGCAGAGGAGTTTCTGTGTGGGGAGTCGGGGATGGGGGTGGAATTCTCTGAAGAGTTGCTGTTTCCAGTGGTGGGGTGTTTCCTGGCTACTGGGTTAACGGGCTATGGGCACCCAAATGAACATGAAACCCCGCTCCCCAGAAAGCCCATCTGCTGTACACAGAGCCAGGCTGGATCGAACAAGCCTTGTGCCTCCAACTTCCAGAGCGCCATTTCCACCAGCACTTTTGTGAGTTCACTGCCGACAGTGCGCCTCTCTTTGCCGGGGCCCCGGGAGGTACGTGGGCGCGTTCCTTCTCTGTGGGCGTGTGGGCAGCATCTCTGTCCTGCACGGCGCCACTGTCCAGGGCCTGATCGCCGCACGTCTATTTGCAGGGCTCTTGCCATAGGGATGTCTCCCACATGGATCAGAGAAGGCAAAGAAGAAGAATAAGGGGCAGAAAAAGCCCTTGCAGATGCCCTGGTTGCAGTCACTCCCTAGAAAATGCAAAGAGGACGGGTGACCTGGTGATGACTCTTGGTGGGTTTCTGCTCCATAGAGATACTCCGCAGGAAGGGCTAGCCTCCCCAAGACTGGCCTGGATGAACAGCCCACATACACCCTGGCGGACGAGCCCCTCCATCAGAGCTGCGGGGTGAGGAGTTTTTGGAGCAGGACATGAAAGGGACATGTGATCCTGATTTAAACACATGAACCCCCTGCAGACTCTAATCTCATTTTCTTGGAGTTTTGGTTTTGGGGACAATACCAGTCTGAGACCAGCCTGCGGTTGAGACCACAGTGACTTCCAGGCCGGCACGCAGCTCTGGTAAAAGGGCTAATCTACTCAGTTGTTCATGAGCCTTGCCTGCTCAGGCTACAGGGAGAGATGCTGATACGGATTTTCCAGTTGAGGAAAAACGCTTTTACTCATTCTTATCATTTATTCACTTCTTTTTTTAACGGGGGGACCATTTATCCCGAGAGGGGAGTCAGGGCTAGAAAGGTGTCAGGGGCCATAGCAAGGGGCTCAGATAAGGTCTCCCCACTCTTCTGGGGGGTGGAGACCCTGACACCATTTCCAGCTCAGCATAGCTCCAGGTGACCAACCAGAAGACACTGTTTTCCCATCTTCAAGGACATCTATTCACTGATGGCAAGACAGAGTCCCTTGCCTGGTGGACAGTGGGCTTTGCCACCAACCTGTCTCACATTTCACTGACCTCTAAGTGCCCACCCAACCCCTACTTGCTGCCTCTTCTACTGGGGCACAGCTCAGACTCCTGGCCTGCACCTGTTGCCTGCATCATGGTCTTGGGCGCCTACACTCTTCTTTATGCTTTGACACATTTCTGCAAAAAGTCAGAGCTGATGCCTAGCTTCCTGTGACCAGGGCGGGTAAGGGAGAGTCATCGGATTCCAAGTTGCTAGTGATGATCGGGGTACACAAAGCAGCTGTTGTCAGTCCGGCGGGGAGTGGGGTAGCACTTTCGCAGGATGGGTCAGCGGTTGGTTTCCTGAGCTGAGGGAGACATCTCTGGAGCTGTGCGTGGGTGTGGCCTACAGAAGGGACAGGTGCACAGGAAGGTCAGGAATAGATGCAAAACTACCCTGGAAATTAGCAATCAGATTTTAGGTCTGCAGTTCTAGAAAATTATATGCTTTGTCATTGTTGAACAAGCCTTATTTTAAGGGGATATTTCTATTCTGATTTTTAAGATGGAGAAAAGTGAGGCAGAAGGTGTGCGTGTGGAGGGTTAGAACACTCTGAAGCCTGGCGTGGTCACAAGTGCATCTCAGAGTCTCCGGAGCGCCACTCAGGTCGCTTGATGTCCGGCTCCTGAATGTGAGAGGGCAGGCAGCGGGGGGCAGGGGTGAGAAGGCAAGCTGGTTCTCCGTGGGCCAAGGAGAAAGGCAAGCGGGTGCCAGCTACTGATTGGAGGCAGTCATGGGCCACCTCGAAGTCATCCCCAGCTGCATTCACTGGACTGGGCAGCTGAGGAAGAAGGACCCCACACCGAGGACATCATTCCCATCAGGTTTGGATGAGAAGGGGGAGGAGGGTCACCTTGGCGAGTCTGTGGAGAGAGTTGTCAGAGCCATTTAGAATAGAAGACGGGGTTGGGGATGATCCCACAGCCCTTGATGTCAACGATTTTTCCACTGCATGACGTAGGGTTGCCACAGAAAATACAGGACACCCGATTACATTTTGATTTCATAATTCTTAATGTAAAAGTATTATTTATAAGTCTATACATACTTCTATTGAAAAATTGTTCATTGTTCGTCTCAACTTGAAATTGAAATGTGGCAGCACTCCTGGGGGAAGACTCTTCCAAACAGACTCAATCTAGACATCATTCTCTTCCTGCCAAAGTCCTGCTGTCTATATGGGGGTGTGTCTGAAAACATAGGTGCAGCCTCTTGTCACAGTGGTGTGTGGTGTGAAAGCGGGCAACTTCTAGCGACAAACAGCCTTGGCAGAGAGGGAGTCTCCTTGATTTTCAGCCTCAGACAGAGCAGTGCATCCCTTAGAAACCACAGAAAGTGGGTCTGTATATGCAGCCGCTGAGGACGGTCCGCATAAGGGACTGCTCTGGGTTACATCGTGTCCTGTCCCCTAACATGACATGTTGGTTGTTTGAAGTCCTAAACTCTGGTACCCCAGAATGTGTCCTTATTTGGAAATGGGGTCTTTGTGGGTGTAACTGGTTGAGATGAGGTCATGCTGTGTCTGAGGGTGGGTCTTAATCCTAAATGACTGGTGCCCTTCTAAGAAGAGAAGTGATGCAGGCTCAGGGAGATGGCCACGTGTCGGCAGAGACAGAGACTGGAGTGATGTGTCTACAAGCCAAGGAATGCCAAGGACTGTTGGCAACACCAGAGGCTAACACAGAGGCAGGGAACAGACACCCCCTCACAGCCGTTGGAAGGAACCAACCCTGCCCGCACCTTGATTTTGGACTTCTAAGCTCCAGGACCATAAGACAGTAAATTTCCAGTGGTTAAACCACACCATCTGTGGAGCTTGGCTACAGCAGCCCTGGGGTGACCTTCACTTGATTGCAGACAAAAGACAGAGCGTCCTCTGCAGTGAACTCAAGTCCTGAATTCAAGGAGGAGGCTATCCCAACACGCAGGGGAGTAAAATAGCAGGGTGCATAGAGTAGGTCTACCAGGAATAGCGGGTCCAGACACAAAAATAAGGAGGGTCCAGCCAGACCTACAGTGGAGCTGTTTCTCAGGCCCACCACAGGCTGGCCAATCCCAGAAGTACATTGTCAATATTCCTAACTTAGGTGTGTGTGTTTGGATGAACCTACGTTATGTCATCTACTTACTGTGCTCTGTATAATGCTTTCCCTGTTGGGGTCAGACTCAAGTAATCTTTGATTGTCATTGTGAAGTCTCAAATTAAAATAATTGCTTGAGATATTGTCAGCAAGGTGACTAGATTAGGGGCTCACGCTGGTAATGTCCGTCTCATGTCTGGGGTTGAGGACTCCTACCCCTCTTAGGAAATGTGGCTTTCACAGACATACCTCCTGCTCGGAGGGTGATATGTATTGCATTTCACCCTCCAACTCCATTAGTTGGGTATGTTCTGAAATCACAAAGTAATTTGAATGTGATCTAATGTGCAGACAAATCAAAAACTCTAGTTTTGAGATCTTTTGCTGAGGACGATGCACCGCCTCTACCACGGATGATCCGTGGGCTATTTCATTCAGCTCATCCACAAGCAGTGGAGGTGGTGAGTCTGAGGTCAAAGTTCTTAGGTTAGGCAACACCTGTCTATTCCTTGCCTACTCTGTGCAATTCCTGGGTGTTACCAGGCTCAGGTATTCCTGGCGTGCAAGTGTCTGTACCTTTGGTGTCTCGGGGGCTCTGAGTGACGTGAATGGAATGCTCTGCTGCTTTGACCTGGGTTGCAGACAAGGGTTGGGTGTCTGTCCTCAGCCTGGGATTGAACATCCTCTACCCTCGACACCTCTTCTTGGATCAGGTGGCATCTCTGAAGGAGACCCTTCCCTCAGGTCGGCTTCCTCATCTTGAAGTTCTAACCATGTGGTTTGGATTCTTGCCCCTTTGATTCTACTGCTACTTTTTCCTTGGTTTTAATGTCTTTTCTTTTTTCTATATCTGCCCCCGCCCCACTAAAAATGTACATCATCTCTTTCAAGAGCTCGCCTCTTCCAGGAAGGCTTCCTAGAATCATTCCTCTGCCTTCCATCCTTACTGTTTCTATCATCCATCTAAGTATGTGATAATCAGGTGCATACCGATATACTGCTCTACAGCGTGTGTCTGATTTCACCCAAACCCTTCGTAGTTTCTTTCCTGAATCCTCGATTTCACTCCACACTTGAGGCCTTCTCCTCCCTCCTCCATTCAGCACACAAACAGGCACGCAGCACTTTTTTGTCTGGTTACAGATGACAGAAGTCCGCCCATGCTCTTTAAATAACCTGTTTGACATTCACGCGAGCTATGGAGCAAATTAACGGAGGAAAAATAACAGAGCCACCCGGAGCAGAGGCACTGCTTATCGCACGGGGCTTTACCCCGTTTCCCCTGTAATTAGATTACTCGTGATGCTGGCCACTAATTGCCCGCCCCACCCCCCAGGGAACCCCAGCACTGACTGTGAACACACACGCCTCCCACCGCAGGACAGATGTCGGGCGTGGCTGGCTTCCCACAAAAACATCTGCTCTGCTGTTCCCAGCCAGTCACAAGAGCCCGCCGGCTCAGACTAGTAAGGGACGGATGCCTGGGTGAGGTGCTGGGTGCTGCCAAGTTTCCGAGTGCCAGGCCTGAGCTTCTCCATCAGATTGCATGGCCTCCTATGATTGGCAGACCGCCTCCCACTGCATTTACAGACAGGCACCCAGAATTGCATTCACTTGTCCTAGTGGCCTTGGGCTAAAATGTGTCTAGAAACCGAATGTCTCTTGACACGGGCATGAACATGATGAATAATTTTTATCTGGGGCAGCCACAGCTTTATTTCTTCTTTCCTCAAACAGATGAGCCCATGATGCTGAGAACCAGGACTTGTGAACCACGAGGCAGCCACACATAGATGGTGCATCCAGCTCTAGTCACAGATGCCTTTAAGGGTTTGCTGGGAAACCTCTGGTCCTGACCCAGCTGCCTCTGGGTCCCACAACTTGCCCTGTTGAGGCCGAGCCCAGCCGGGGACTGTGGGTGCAGCCTGCGGTGGCGGTTGGGTTTTTTTTAAGCACATAATAATTTGCAGATGTTGGCAGTAACCAGCAAAGCCAGAGCAAAGCTCCAAATGCCAAACCACAAAAATATATCATTTTTACCGTCTGATTCTTGGAAATAAGACAGCGTCATAGTAAAGCAATTTACGGAGATGAATATGCCCGTTCCCTTTAGGCAGTGGACCAGTGCCAATTTGGTGGAGATTATTGGCCATTTATCAGTTGCATTGTTCTACAAAGATGGAGACAAATCTGTTTGCTTCTGGTTAATGCCTAAGGACAGTCACCTGTCTTCTTCAGGTGATAGTGCATCTTTAAAAATTTCGAGCTGCCCAACACCTGTCTTGAAGGCGACACAACAATACCTGTATAACACAGGTTTCTAATGTTGAAATCAGGAGTTCTTCACCTGCATGGTGTCTGAGATCCCTCGGACAGCCTTGTGAAGCCTACAGATCCCTCCTTTGAATACGGACTTAACATGCAAGAAGTAAATTACACAGGATTACAAAGAAAACCATTACACAGGATTACAAAGGTAATAAACATTACAGGTAACAAAATATTACAAAAAACCAGAAAGCTGACACGGTTCCCCATGTGCTTTTGTCCTAATGTATTAAAAATAAGATTGAGGGGCGCCTGGGTGGTGCAGTTGGTTGAGCGTCTGACTCTTGGTTTCAGCTCAGGTCATGATCTCAGGGTTGTGAGATCGAGCCCCGTGCTGGGCTCCATGCTCAGCATGGAGTCTGCTTGAGATTCTCTCTCTCCCTTTCCCTCTGCCCCCACCCCCACTTACATATGCCCTCTCTCTCTCTCAGATAAATAAATAAATCTTAAAAAAATAAGAATGAGTGGTCTGTTTAATAACTACCGTAATTTCAGAATAGAGATAAGCATGGAAGGTATTTTAGATATTTGCGGGAACTGAAATGCAATATGAAACTCTGTGACTTGGACAACCACAGGCGTGGCCAACACTCTGCGTTGTTGCCTGTGTTCCTAATAAAAGGAAATGCTAGTGTTCTATTAGAAGTCAGTGACAACAAAAATGGAATTCTTTCCCATCCTAGTTCACAGACTGCTGAACTTCTAACCCAGGGGAGGTCCCATGTTCTGTGTCTCAGTGGTGGCGGCTCTGGGCACAGGTTGATGCTGCCCTCCTCAGCCATCCTGTGAGCACATCCACGCTTGCCCCGGCAGCTCCATGACCCTTGGCTGCCTGCTATTTCTGAGCCCTGTCTCGTCTTCCCTAAGCCATCCTAGTTGAACTGCATCTTCATGATGAGGCTAGAAATGGAACCCCTTTCAAGGTGTCAAGCTAAGCTGTATCGGTTCCTTTCATCTGGGCCTGAACCCATATGATGAGTCCACGCCATCCTACACAGTTTTGCCAAAGAAGCAAGACACTGGATAAAGGAGCCTGGTTTCCATCAAGGCAAACTAATGACACCTGTAAGAGTGTCTTGGGGCGGCCCTAAGAAAGCACTGCAGGGGCGCCTGGGTGGCGCGGTTGGTTCAGCATCTGATTCTTGGTTTCGGCTCAGGTCCTGATCTCGGGGTCATGGGATCGAACCCTGAGTCGGGCTCCGTGCTCAGCAGGGAGTCTGAGATTCTCTCCCCCTCTGCCTCTCCCACTTGTGTTCTCTTTCTCTAAAATAAATAAACAAAATCTTTATTTTTATAAAGATTTTATTTATTTATTTGACAGGGACAGAGAGAGATAGCGAGTGCAAGTGATGGAAGGGTTGGAGAGAAGGAGAGGGAGGAAAGAGAATCTCAAGCAGATTCCTCACTGAGTGTGGAGCCCAAATTGGGGCTTGATCTCACAACCCTGAGATCATGATCTGAGCCGAAACCAAGAGTCCGATGTTTTACCGACTGAGTCACCCAGGTGCCCCTACATGTGTCTATTTAAATGTCAAATAATTAAAATTGAATAAAACTTAAAATCCTGTTCCTCCACTGGAGTGGTGGTGAGTGGCTAACATATTGGACAGCACAGACAAGGAAACTTTCCATCAATACAGATAGTTTTTTGGGCAGTACCCTCTAGACTGATGTTTATATTTATTTTATAATAATACCTGGATTAATGGCATAACACCTAGAATCCTCAGTTAACTGGACATTTTTTCCAACAAATAACCTTGTGGAGAGAGAAGCAAATGAGAGGCAGACAAGTGGAAGAGAGATTTCAAAATTCCACCACATTCCAGGAGACGTCAGAGAGTGGTTGCACGCTGGGTCCCGTGGGACCACCATGGAACCACAACCTCAGAGCACAGACCTCCTCACTCAGAAACACATGAGTAAATTCTCTTCTTCCACTGTATGTACTTAGGCAAGAGGTAGACTGTGTTTTGTCATGAAGGTCCAGAGATTGCAATGGTGTCCTTGACCTAGACATAAAACAAACTTAAACTCCTCATTTTTGGGGTGCATTCCACTCACTTGAGCTTCACTGTGTTCCCAGATTGGAGAAAGGGGGACCCACTGGCTATGGGATCACCCAATTCATGTTTTTGCATTTGGGGGGATTTCTTGAACATTGGTCTGTTTTTTTATGATGGCCCTAGTGAAAACAAAATAAGAAATGAAGGCAGACCGTTCATGCTCCAACCACAACAGCTTGAACAGGGCTTGATGGTGGGGAGGAGGCAGCCGGTGTTGGGGTGACAGGGCGAGGGGAGCCTGCAGTGGGCACGGGTGGCCTGGGTTTACAGCGGCTGGCTCAGGAAGAAGGAGATCCTGCCGTTGGCTCTGTCACGGGGAGCTCAGTGCTTTAAATGGGGTGGGGCTTTCATGGCCTTTGTCCTTTGTAAGTGGGGCAGGCTCCAGCTGTGGGCAAGGCCATGGTAATCACCTCTGTGTGTCTTTGGTCCAGATAAGAATTGAAAACCACTGGGGAAACTGTGGAAGCTTGTGGTCATGGCACCGAACTGGCCCAAGGGAGAGCGCACGAGTTATGGGATGTAAGGATGGCTGGCGCCCAGCCTGGAGCTCCTGCCCCAGGGGTGGGGAGGAGCATGTGTGCCAGAGTCATAAGGCTGTGGTGGGCTGGGGCCGACTGTGCGCACTTCCCTTGTGCTCTTTGTGCCGGGGTTCCTCTGGAGCCCTGGTTGGCTTTCTCACTGAGATGCTCCTGCTTTTGAATTTACAGTGCAGTCCAAGCCAAACTGCGAAGGTTTAAGGGCCCGCTGGGTTCCCACGACGCCTGTGAAAGGCTGGAACTTGGGGTATCTGGAGACATCTTTGCTGCCACTTTCCTGACTCATTTATGTAAAGGCAGCTTGAATACCTCTTGGTCAAGTTGCATCGTCTTCCTGAAAATACGCAGGTGTGTCTGGATGTCTGCACTCTGCATGTCTCTGTTCTAACCTGGGCATGGCAGATGTGTCGGGGGCCGGGGTCTCTCAGATTCCCTCCCATGAACATCCCCTCCCAGCCCAAGGAGCCCTGGGAAGGAAGGTTCCAGGGAAGGGGAGTTAGTAATGAACCGAACTGGTGTGTTGAAATGCCAACAAGTGCCCCGTGGGGTACAGACTGGTGACACAGGAGCCCTGAACCTACACAAGTTCCCCCCAGATCAGCTGGCTCTCTGGGGTCACCTGGCCAAATCCACAACCAGAGCCTACCTGGTTGGGAAAGAAGGAGGTCCTTTCTGCAGCCTCACAGGGGCCAAATGCACCCAGCAGTGTGTCCTACAGGGACGGGGCACGTTCTGTCACCCAGACACGGGACAACAGGCAGAGGTGCCCAATGGTGCTCTTGGAGAAAGCCTGTGTATCCTTTCTCATCCATGTCCTGCACTCGGCATGGCTCCCTGTGCTGGGTCCAGAGCTGGCCTGGGATCCACTCATCTAATCCAGCAGGAAGAGATACAAGGTCTCCTTGTGTCTACACTTTTGCAGAGAAGTTCTGCTTAGCCCATCAGGAACCAGGGGGACTGACTTTGGTTTCTGATTCCAGATTCTTCTTTAGTTATCTTCTATCCTTCCTGCATGGCTTCAGTAGTTTAGAGATCTGCAAATGTTTGTCCAGTGGGGCAATGGTGGGAGGTTGGAGGGATGAGTTCTCTTGTAGCTTAAGAAGGCTTCCTTGAGGACGTAAAACATTTCTTTCTGTGATGGCTAATTGCCAAGGTTGAGGACACAAGACCAAAATTAGCTGGAGGGATGTGATACATGGGGACACATGGAACAGAAGAAAGAGCTGGTTGCAAAGGTTGGTGAGGGATTATCTGAGCCCACTGGATGCTGCCCCACAGGTGGGTCTTGATGAAGGTCAACCTCCGGGCTATGAGATGTAATTTTGGAAAGATAATTACATCATAACACTGCTCAGATTTATTTATAGGGCTTATAAGCCTGCTTACTCATGTGGCAGAGGCTGTGGGGTCAGCTCTGCTCACTGTAGACATGAATGAGAGGTGTTTGCCGTTTTTTCTTTTTGCAAGAAAAGTTGTCGTTAGGTCCATACATGGTCTTGTCCGTGTCCCTTTTCCTGGTTTACTTGTTTTGGGGGCAGTGGATTTGTTTGTAGCTGGGAGCTTTCCATCACTAAAAGAGCTCCATGTTGTGGCAGGGTGACCCTGGGAAAAGTGACTGTGCCCCTGGGTACCTACCATGTGCCCCAGAGGGAGCCCCCCTGGGTGAATGGTGACACTGCTTGATGAAGTCAAGGCGGGTTCTCAAACGTTAGTGTCTGCTAGATCTGCTAGAAAAATGCAGATTCCTGGCCCAGGGCCAGGGAGTTTGGTCAGTGAGACTAGGAAATTGCTTTCTCATGAGCCCCCTAGGTGAATCCCAGATTGAAGAACCCTGGCGTAGGTCCAAAGGGCCAGTTTCCTCCACCTAGAACGATCTGAGAGAGGACACATGACTCACCTGTCTTTTGACCCAAAGTGTCAATATTATGATTTATGTAAAAACAGGATCCACTCTGATAAAAGTTCTACCTGGAGGTAAATTACCGGCAAAAAGAAGCACCAAGGGCTAAGTATGAAGCCAGACTATGAAATTTGCTACTAATAACTGTTTCAGACTGCTTGTAAAATTCGCCTTCATACCAATCTAGAGTTGTTCCCTTCATCTCATCCATTAAACCGCTAGTTATTGAGCACTTTTGAGTGCCAGGCGTGGGTGACCAACAGTGAGTGAGACCAGGCCCCAGGCCTGCCTTCGTGGAGCTGCATTCCACGCAACGGGATCATGCCCCGAAACCCTGATTACTTTGCTTTCTTTCCTATGCATCCTGCCCCTCTCTCAACTGAGGCGTCCATCGTCTTGCAGAGAAAGGACCACTCCACATTTAATATGACTCCTGAATTTCATGGCCTTGGGATACAAAGCTTTTGATTGCAAGAATGTGTTCAATGCCTAAGCAGCTTGGGAACTCGGCACCAGTACTGGTCTAGTGGACGAGGTTCAAGGCTGCTTAACCCGGACTCCTGGAGAAGGAAAACTCACCAACACACCCTCCCACCCCCCAACGCCCTGTTCTGAGCACTAAACCAAAACGAAATGAGTCTCAAAAGGAGTTAGGGAGGCTGTGTACCAACCCCCACTTTGGCCAATTCAAATGTTATCTCAGTGCCAACCATTGGAAAGACCATGGCCAGGATGTCACTCAGACCTCATGGTGGCTTCTCACCTGGGCCAGTACTGTCCAGCACCTCTAAGCACCTTCTAGCATTCAGGTACCCCCCAGTCTAGCTTTGATAACTCTTGGTGCAATGCTCACAAATAATCACATAGTCAGGGCTGATGGTAGTTTAATTGTAAAGCCAAAACGTCGCCCTTGGGGAAATCCTGGGCTCCGAATGTAAGCGGTATACATATGGAGAAGAAGAAAGGGCAGGGCCTGACGCGCCCTTGTCCCTCTCAGCCCATTGTGCAAAGTGTGTTCTTAGAGATGACTCAGGTGTGGGTTGCCCTGATGGTTTAGGTCAGTCCCCTTCTTGAGGAATGAAAGGTCCTGCAGGATTGGGGGCAGGGCCCCCCCTCCAGCTCCCTGGCAGCCCCATCTGCAGGGAGGCAGAGCAGGTGCGCAGGGCTGGCCTCACGCTCTCCCCACCCTCTCCCCTCTCCTCAAGTGTGGCCACACCACCAACCAGGCTGGAAACTCATGACTGCTCAGATTCCGGGCCACTGTGACCTCCCTCTGAGCTCTAGTCCACCGTTCCCTTTGCCCAGAGAGCTCTCCCAGCCACTGCTACGCGCCCAGATCTCACCTGTTCATCACAGTCTGGCTGAGATGCCTCCACCCCCACCCTTTCCCAGCCACACTTCGGAACTCCCACTGTGCCCTTCGAACGCCTGCCTTGTGTTCAGGTTTGTGGTCCTCCTACTTCACTGATGGGAAGAGATTTCACCGAACTCCCTCATCTCCCCCAGAGGCCCTGGGTCTGAACCCAATGGGGGAGAACACTCAACAGAAGAACTGCTCCGTGCTTCTACAATTGCCTTCGACCTAGGACAGCAGGACGCTGGCTCAGACTGCAGGGCCGGGTGCAACATGCAAGGCAAAAGATGGTCGGCTGCGTTGGGTCAAACTGGGTGCTCGAGTGGTGATTCAGCGAGGAAAGTACAGTCCTGCACTTCACAGTGTGCCTTTCCCACGTGACCAAATTACACAGTGATAACAAAACACTATTTCTAAAAGCTATTGTGTTTTGAATGCTCCCGAAGCCCATGGCGGTTGATAGACATCGTCTATCATTTGATGCTCATGAAAATGCCCTGTCACCATCATCATCGTCATCATCACCTTACAGTTGGGAGAATCAAGGTTTGGGAAGATGGGGTGACTGGCCCGAAGTCCCCCAACTCGGCAGGGTCAGGGCCAGCATCTTAGCCCGGGGCCTTCTGCTGCTCAAATCCAGCCCTCACCCATCTCCCTGAAAACTGCTTCGTGAGAGTGCTTTGTAAAGATAATAGTTATATAATTTACTTTTTACTTTGTCAACTGGTTTTTCCTTCATTGTCTTATTTGAAATAAAAGGGAGCTTTTTACATTGTTGCAAGGCCGATGGAATCCTTGAAACCCCTGGCTCCCACCTGGCTGCCTTTTGGAATTGCCTGGAAGTCTGGTTACAACCAGACTCTGATTCCCAGCTCTGGGGGCCTGAGTCAGGCTGTGATTTGGCCTCAAAAACCGATATAACCAGGCTGCCGCCTCCTTCTCAGAGCTGTGTGCTCCCTGGTCAGTGGACAACTGATGATGAGGTCCTCCTCACCTCCCTGGTTCAGGGGGTAGGCGTGCCATCCAGAGCCTGCTCTCACAGGCTGGATTCTGGGAATTTGCCTGGAGGCCCGACTCCGGGAAGGTGCTGCTTCCATCTACCATCGTCTTTCTTCTTCTTAAACAAATATTTTTGGTTTCATATGTTACCAGTCTATAAACACTCCCCCCCCTTTCATGCGTGGGGGGAAATGTATGTGGGGAAGGGGGCCTAGAGCAGAAGTAAGGGACCTCGGATTGCCTTGAAAAAACCAACTCTGGACACTTCATCTTGTCTTCCTGCACCTGTCCTGCCTGACTCACAGGGTCACTTAGCACCCGAGAGCCACAAAAGTCCTTTGAAAACTATGAGTCCTAGTGCAATGGACAGTGATATTAGGGACAAGATGGCTCGAGGCCTTAGGTGGGGTGACCCGACCCTCGTGGTTCACACCAGTGACACTTCAACCCTCAAAACTGACAAAAGATGTGGTTAACCCCACCATTAGCTCCAGCCTTGGGCTCTTGGGCGAATCAGTGATTCGCCCCATCACCATCATCATCGTCTTCATTTCCCGCTCTATAAGATGGGAATCATAATACACATGTTCAGATACACATTGTGATCCTCAAAAGAGATTCCAATTGAGAGCTCTTTATAAACAGGAAAAACATCAGACAAACACTGGGTTTTCTTATTGTTGAATCTAGGTGGTGTGAAACTGGAAGGTACCATTTCGTGTAAGCTCTAGAATCTGGTTCTTGGCCAAGGGCTGTCCCTCCCCTCCCCAGACTCCATGCTCCCCTGGCCTTTCGCTTACCTTCTGCAGACCTCATACCTTTCCTGAGAACCCAGGGGGAGCCTGGATTTCTGAGCCACCTCCCAGGGCCGACCTTCTGTGACTTCATGATTCTTAAGAATGTTTGGTCTCCTGGTATTCGCTGGTGGTTTTCTTAAGAACAAAGAAGGCCAGATGATGCAAACATGAAATACAATGCCCACAGTGAATTACAGGGACTTTGAGGAAAGCAGTGAGCAGGATGGTTATGTCTGCTCTGAGCCCAGCAGCCTGGCCAGCGCCTCGTAACAGGAATCAGATGTTTGAACTTGATATACACCTGGAGGTACAGCTATGGCTTTAATCCACCAAGCGCTGCTGCTGAAGCTGCTTGAAAGCATTCAAGAATTTTTGTTAAAAGACATGTGTTATATGAGTCTTTGTTTTCCCAAGCACAACTACCCATGTTGCATTACAACGTACTTCAGCACCTTGGCCTCTTGTAGAAGGGGTGTTTTTGGTTTGGATTTATTTTCCTTTGGTAGAGTTTCCTTGTGATCGCTGGGGATGTCTCCCGGCAATTAGTTTATGTTGTATTATGTGTCTGGGGTTTGTCCCTTGTGTTGGATAACGGGGTTACTGGAGGGACTCCAGCTAGAAGATTCACAGGTGGAATGTGAGGATGCAGTCTTCTCAGAACCAGGCTCCGGATGGAAATGAGAGAGAGGAGAGGAGAAAGGGAGAGAGAGAGAGAGAGGCTCTTTACTTCCAGGCCAAGCATCCTAGGTCGGCGCCCACTCCCAGGTCAACCCTGAGCCCAGGCAGGAGGCAGGACCGGTCACCCTGGGTCCCCTGACAAGACCTGCACCAAAGGTCACCTGACAAGCCCAGCGGCTCTGAGTGTCTTTGCTCCTCATCTGCATGGTCGCCTCACTCATGGGTGGCAGACTGTGGCTGCACATTCCTCCCCGTTCACTCCGTTCGGGGCGGATGAAGTCATTATTGTGTCTGCTTTGCAAAATACAGCAGAACAAAGCAAACCGGGAGAGGTCTGTGCCGTGTGTGCCGTATTCCCTTCACTCTATCTGTGGCCGGTCCTGCCCCTACATCACGGCAGCGCCCACGACAGCAGGCCCTCCTGAGGCACAGTGGTCAGGCCTGGTTTGGGCGTCTGGGCTGCAGACTTCGGTGGCGGTAACTCGGCCCCTTCCATTCTAGGCTGCGTTTCTCCTGCTCTGCGGGCCATGGCAAGCCCAACTCCTCTGAATATCTCTTTCAGCTGCTTTGGTTCCCTTTAGAGGCCTTCTACGATCCCCGTTTCTCACAGTGTCCACCCAGATCGGGTTCCGGATCTTTCCGTTATAAATTCACTCACACAGAGCGTGTGTGATTTGGCCTGTGGCGTGGGGAGCGGGCACACTTCTGCCACAGCAACACCAGCGACTCTGGGGAGAAATGTTTCTGTGCCTGAAACAGTCCCCGTGGGCAGCTGGCTCAGCGCCAGCTCACAGCTCACTTTGTGGTTTTCAGCCCTCCTGCCCTCATCTCCCCGGCCCTGCTTCTCTGCGCTTTCCCCTTCCCCAGTTCCCAGGATGACCCTCTGCCCCCCTGGGCTGCACTTCTGCTCCTTCTTTGACACTGAGCCATGCCCTCGGGTCTTCAGTTTCTACCCCAAGCAGATGCATCAAGATAATTTTGCTAAACAGAGACCCCCTAAGAGATATGCTGGTAATGTCAAGATAATACTTTTTTGGAAATGCATAGGACATGGGTTGGCTGTAGGATGGTAATTACGGCCATGTTTAGTTGTCTGATCAATATTTTCTGAGCATCCACTCTTGGGGATAGAAAGATGACCAGGCCCACACTGTCAGCCTCATGAGGGACAGTCCTCAGTGAGCAACGTGACGCCACAGAGCACAGTGTCAGGTGTGCCCGTGGACAGATGGAACAAAGGTATTGCAACTGGGGTGTCCGGGAAGACTTCGCTGGATGCAATAGCCTTTAGCTAGACCCGAGAGATGTTGAGATGTGGAACTGGAGGGAGGGGAGGGAGAGGACCCAGGGGGAGCTCACAACGTCACCCCAGGGACAGATGTCAGGAGGCGTGTGGGGCGAGAAAGGAATGGGTGGATTTGGTTCTGGGCCCGGCATGTCAGGAGCTTGGAGGCCATCACTCCCATTCACACAACAAGAAAGCAGCTCAACAGCCGTCAGAGGACCGAGGTCCCAAGGCAAACCACGGCCTCTGAAATGTGAGAGATGGACAGGCAGAGAAGCACAGCTGGGGAGCAGAAGTATACGAGTGGAGACCTCCCCGGGAACCATGCCCAGTATGACACCGTGGCTTTCAATAAAAAATCACGAAGCCTACCGAAAGAGAGAAGAGGGGATTTGAAGAGGCAGAGCAAGCATCAGAACCCGACTCAGGCATGGTGGAGAGGTTGGGATGCTCAGATGGGGAGCTTAAGGCAGCTATGACGAAGAGGCTAAGGGCTCTAATGAACAAAGCAGGGGGCACAGTCCTAGCCGCGTACAGGACTCGGAGGAACCCTGATGCAGGTGTGGGGACACACCTCTCTGGGGAGGCGGCTCTCGCGGTTCCTCGCCGGACACGCTCCTTCTGCTCTGTCCTCACCCGCTGCCTGAGACCAGCCAGGTCTGGGCTCTTCTAAACCCCTGCCTCTCTCTGGGATCCTTACCCCCCAGCCCTCATGCCCAGGTCAGCAAGGACAGTGACAACTGCCGGCCTGGCCTCTGCCTGAGGTCAGGATTCAGCAGCAAATCTAGTTTCCGGGAGTGGGGGCAGGAAAGGGGGATTGGGACTTCAGTGTCACGCATCACGGAAGCCACGACTTTTATTGTTTGAGCACACAGATGTCAGAACAGATCGTCCTTCCTTCTTTTCTTCCCTCCTTCCCTCTCTCCTTCCTTCAGCCATCCAACAGGCTGAATTAACATGTCGTTTACTCTCTCAGTCATGAAGACAGCTGCCCATGAAGAGGGGCTGCATTAGGAAGATGTCCACAGGGTCAAGGAGGGGTGTGGGGAGAGCAGGGGTGTCCGTGGGGAGAGGTCAGGGGAGTCTTACGTAGAGTGGAAGGCCAGTTCCCTCCTCTTGGAGTAGACGTTGGCTCTGCCTTCTGCTTCCCCCTCTCCTGATGTTCCATCCACCCCGGACCACAGGGCGGGGGGCTCGTATCCACCTGGCCACTCGTCCAGATGATTCAGGCACAGAAACACAACCAGACATAAAGCAAAGAAGTCAGCAGTCAATAGCATCTCTCCCCACGCTTCTCTCTAATTAAATCCTCTCCTCCTAGGGGCACCTGGGTGGCTCAGATGGTTAAGCATCTGCCTTCAGCTCAGGTCATGATCCCAGGGTCCTGGGATTGAGCCCCACGTTGGGCTCCCTGCTCAGCAGGGAGCCTGCTTCTCCCTCTCCCTCTGCTGCTCCCCCTGCTCATGCTCTCTCTTTCTCAAATAAATAAATAAAATCTTAAAAAAAAGAAATCCTCTTCTCCAGCCTCACAACAGGGATTAAATAGAGTCCCAACCCTTGAAGTGAGAGTTTTTCAAATCAAGTCCACAACCGGTCTTGCAGCCCACCACAAGGCAGTGCTGTGTCCTTACATCAGCAAAAGGGTAAAGGTGCAGCCTGGCATCGTGATCATCCCGGTGAGACTCAAAGTTAGATCTCCATTGGAAGCAGGTTAGAGTCATAACAAACACACTTGTGAAGGGTGTACGGCCACCAAAAGCAAGGCGAGCCCCCTCTTCCCAGTTAGTCTTGGACTGGGCTGAGCCCTGCTCTGGCTACATTGGGGAAGGGTTTACTGGTTTTAGGGTTACATGCATCTGCCCCTTACCAACTAAGTGAACTTCAGTGAGTCACATACATTTTCTGAGCCTCGGGTTCCTCATCCGTGTTAAGAGGCCCCAAAATACCCACTTCCAGGGTTATTGTGAAGATACACAGTAACAGCCCCTATTTCTGAAGATTCCCTTGGCCACCATTGGCTGAGCCTTTCATACTTGGTGACCCATTTAATTCTCAAGCCTAGTCTAGGACCAGGCTTGGTTTTTATCCCTTTTTGACCTAAGTGGAAACGGCACATTTCAGCTGAGTAGCTTGCCAACATCACATGATCCTAAGTGGTTGGAGCTGGGATTCAATCCCGGAATCCAGCTCAGAGTGGATACGCGTACCTCTTTGCCACACCCCCTCCTGTGAGTTGAGTGCCCCCTGAGGTGTGTCCCAGGTGAGCAGAGCTTGTACACAGCTGACATCTGTCCGTTTTCTCAGGATATGTAGATGCCTTCATGGGCCAGGTCTTGGCACAAAGGAGGTTCTCCTAAGGGTGGTTAATGTCAGCACTGGGAGGTGTACCCGCTGTGTGGGCATTACAGAGTGGGGTTGGGGTGGGGGTTACAGGTAAGAGAGTGCATGACACTTTCTAGAAAGCAGCTTCCGGCTTCCGTGTCTAAGAAATGAGCCTCAGGGCCATTAGTACCATTTACAGGGTAAGCAAGGACACCTGTGGGGCAAGACAGACTCTCTAACATTTAACATGGTTTCTTCATTTCTGTTTGAAAGCAGCCTTGGGCTGATCCAGGTTTTGTTTTATAGGACCCAAGAAGGCTATGGTAAAACCACAGAGAGGAATGAATTAGGGACTGGGAGAAGAAATGACCCAAAAATCCAACATCAAAGCTCTGATCCCATTTCCAGTTCAGATGGTCTTCCAAGAGAGACATGGAAGGATCTTAGTATGCACAATTTAAGAGAAAAACAAGTCTGAAATTGACACAGCCTCTTTTGTTCGATGAAACTTGGTGTCTCCTTCATCACTGAGTGGTCCTGGTCTGGACACATGGCCTATTTGGTACAGGCAGTTCAAAGGCTCTGTCCTGCCATTCCCATCTATGAGAGTCAAGGTCAAGCCTGAACCTGCAGGAAGACCTTTCTGTGTTAAGTTGGAATGAGAACCTCTCCTGGCCTCCCAGGTAAAGAAAGGGTTTATAACAGATAAGTAAGGTGCTATCTCTTTCCTCCCTGGTTTTGAAGTAGATGTGGGACCGACCGCAGGTCTAGGAGGCACATCTTGGCTGCCCAGGACGGCTGCTGTTAGCTGTACAACCTCCCACGGGTCACTGGACCCCCCTGAACCTCAGTCTACTCATCAACCAAAAGGGATAAAGCTGTGGATAGTAACACAGTGATACGTCACTGGTCTTTTAGTGGAATAAAATAATGCTGGGTTTACAATTTTGGTAGGTGGTTTGGGATATTTGAATCACCAGCTCAGCTTCACTTGTTTTGTCCCTAATGTGATGTCAGGCTTATGGGTGGCCTTGGAGATTGCATTCTCTGTAAAACAAATGGGAATTATAGGGCTGGACTCAAGTGCTCTTGCCCAGTGTTCCCTGTGGCAGTGGCCTTGTCTGGCTTCTGTGGGGCCTGCCCTCCCTCTCCTGCTCAAGCTGAGGGCTGAGTCTGTTAAACCACAACAATTAGAGGGCTAGTTTTATGGGGAGGCTCAGATTGCTAAGTCACTTTGCCTGGGTAATTACAGCAGGGTGGAAACTTGGCGGATGGCTCTCCTAAGAGTTTAGAATTCCAGAATCAACTGTGGCTTTCATTTCTTTATTAAATACACAAAGCTAGTCCAGGGGTTTTCAACCTTGGCACTGTTGATGTTCTGGACCCGATCATCCTTTGTCCTGAGGGCTGTTGTGCATGTTTTAGGATCTTGAGCAATGACCCTGGACTCCACCCAGTAGGACTAGCCAGTAGCTACCCCTCTTCAGTTGTGGCAGCCGAGAGTGCCTCCAGGCCCAGTCCAGAAGGGCGGGCAAGTGAGGTGACCAGCATTTGCAGAACCTGAGAGAGAGAGGACCTTCTGCCTTTTTTCCTTGTTCTTCATTTGCTTCTCCCTATTCCAGATGTGGCCATATACCCTTGGGGGGCAGAATTACTCTCTGCTGGGGTTTTTCTCCTTCTGGGCTGGCAAGAAAGAGATGGCTGTGGACCTTCTGAGGGACCACAGGTCTCCCAGGCAACTCAGCACCTCTTGATGTTCCCTACTCTCTACTAGAATCACTTACTTGTGGCTCCAGGACTTGGGGCCACCTAAGACTCAGGTAGATATTTTGATAATCACAAAACACAAACCAGAGTGCTAAGAACTGTGGTCTCCAAAGTGACCATATCCAAGCTACAACATTTTAAGGCATCATAAGAATCACCCCTTGATTCTTGGTTGGGTCATCTGGGGGTGGGGAGATACTGCCATTCTGGTTCATAAGCAAAGATGTCTCAGTCCACAATAGCCAAATTGTGGAAGGAGCCGAGGTGTCCTTCAACAGATGGTTGGATAAAGAAGATGTAGTTCATATATACAATGGAATATTACTCAGCCATCAGAAAGGATAAATACCTACCATTTACATCGACATGGATGGAATTGGAGGGGATTATGCTAAGGGAAATAAGTCAATCAGAGAAAGACAATTATCATATCGTTTCATTCATATGTGGAACATAAGGAATAGTGCAGAGGACAATAGGGGAAGGGAGGAAAAACTGAATGGGAAAAAATCAAAGAAGGAGACAAACCATGAGAGACTCAGGACTCTGGGGAAACAAACTGAAGGTTGTGGAAAGGGAGGTGGATGAGGGGATGGGGTAACTGGGTGATGGGCATTAAGGAAGGCACGTGTAGTGTTGAGCACTGGGTGTTATATGCAACTAATGAATCACTGAACACTACATCAAAAACTAATGATGGGGCGCCTGGGTGGCTCAGTCATTAAGCGTCTGCCTTCGGCTCAGGTCATGATCCCAGAGTCCTAGGATCGAGTCCCTCATCGGGCTCCCTGCTCAGCAGGAAGCCTGCTTCTCCCTCTGCCTGTCTCTCTCTCTGTCTCTTATGAATAAATAAATAAAATCTTTAAAAAAAAACCCCAAAACAAAAAACTAATGTTGTACTATATGTTGGCTCATTGAATTAAAAAAAAAAAGATGTCTCAGCTGCCTTTATTCCTCCTCCCCTAGGTCATAATTTTCTTTAGAGGACCTGATCAAGTAACAGCATCTCTGGTTATTTAATACTGTCATGAAGCCTCCTCCTAAAATCTCAAAACCAAACCAAAGTCACTGAAATGTGAAAGATACATATGTACCAAAGGAAAGGTGGTTGTCATGAAGTCAAATGCCAGAGAAAAGATTTCTACCCATGAAGTTAAGAGGAGCACTGGGTTTCTTGTCACCAGAGGGATGAACCCCTCAGCCCTGCCCCAGGGTCTGGGCCATGGGTATGGTCACAGGTGGGCTGGGCAGCGGTGTGTATTCCAGAATTCCCCCAAAGAAGAGGGTTAGGGATATAATCTGGATGGAAGAAAAGGCTGGGTTTGCATATCAAGTTGGCAAATTATTAGATGCCATGTTTCAGGTTAATAAGATGAGTAAGATGTTTTTATCCATATTTTCATAAGATTAAGAAAAACAACTCCAAATCAAATGATATTATTTTCATTATCTCAAGGGGATGGCATTAATATTCTTGATAGAAAGTAAGGCAGGGACTTGCATGTATGTCCCCAGGCCTCCTTGGCTGGACAGTCAGAAATAACCATTGATTTTCCTCCTGCAACCAGTGAGAGGCTTACCCTAGACGGCTGCCTTTGTGTCTCTCAACATGCGCCCTTTGCAAAGACACAATGTGGATGAGTGTCTCTTCCGTCCTGTATTTTCTGCCTTCCCTCTGTAGCCTGCAAAAGGAGACTGTTTTATATCCAAGTGCTATCGTTTGACAGCTGTGGGTGACCCTGAACAAGTCACTTACCTTCTCTGAACCTCAGGTTCCTCATCCATAAAATGGGGATCAGAATGGTCTCTACCTTACAGGGTATTGTTCAGATTAAGTAAGATAATGCTGGGAAAGCAGTTGCCACAGTGCCTGGCGTATTTAAAATGTTCTCATTGCACAGTTGTTGCTAGTAGGAGTGGTGGTGGTATTAGCAGTGTTAATAGCAGCAGTGGGTGTCCATACGAGGGCTCTTATCAGCCAGGTGGTGTGCAGCAGAGACCAGGGTCTTGGAGTCCTTAACGTGCTTAGAGGTACTAGTGAATTGCCGTCTTTGCTGAAAAAAAAAAAAAAAAAGCCTGTTTATCTCAGTTGTGTTTTTTCCTCTGCGTAAGTTCACAAATGCCCATCTGAGATTTTGTGAAAGTGCACCCTTTTAAGCTTTAAGAAACACAAGTTAATTCTTTCTCCCAGAAGACCGTTGTAGTAGTCAGGACAAGCCAGGCTTATGTCACTGTGACAAACAGTCCTAAACTCTCAGTGGCGTAATATGTGAAAGTTTGTTCTTGCTCACTGCACGCCCACCTTCTATCAGCAGCGGTGGGGATTCTGTTCTCTATTATCACTCAGGGTCCCCATCAAGGGGGAGGGGCTGAGAATTGCACAGGGGCTCGTCACTGCCTCAGCCTGGAAGGGACATATATCACTTTTGCTTGTGTTTCATGGGCCAGAATGGGTCACATGGGGCTGGCAGGGGTGGGTTCCCTTGTGCCAGAAAGGAGAGGGGAATGGGCTGCCAGTGAGCACAATTGATCTCCACCACACCCATAGAGACTGTAGGTAGGGCCAGAGGCCAGTTGGCCAGTGGGGTTTATTGAGAGCAGGAGTCTACAAACATTTGCTAAAGGGCCAGGCAGTAAATATTTTAGGCTTTGTGGCCAGAGGGTCTCATACCCAGCTGCTCAGCTCTGGAAGCCAGCCGCAGACAGTGTATAAACAAATGAACTGACCGTGTTCCAATAAAACTTTATTAACAAAAACAGGAGGGCCAGAGTTTGTTGACTCTGGTTTAGGGTGGCCCAGGGCATCCTATAGAAAGCCAAAATCAGAGAGGGAGACAAACCATGAGAGACTCAGGACTCTGGGAAGCAAACTGAGGGTCAAAGAAGAGAGGGGGTGGGGAGATGGGGTGACATATGATGAGTATTAAGGAGGGCACATGTTGTGATGGGCACTGGGTGTTACACGCAACTAATGAATCATTGAACACTACAACAAAAACTTATGATGTACTATATGTTGGCTAATTGAACAAAATAAAAAAAAGCGCCAAAATTGTGTTTTTAAAAAAACATAGGATTCCAAGTGAAGCTAGGTGGACAGGGTCATGGTGAGGTGGGGGGCTGAGTGAGGGAGTGTGGGTGTGCCAGAAATGGCCATGGTCAGGGGTTTGGTAACTAAGGTAACCCATAGATCCTTAAAGGACTTCATTATTCCAATGACTTTTTTAAAAAAAATATTTCATTTATTTGAGAGAGCAAGCATGAGTAGTGGGGAGGAGCAGGGGGAGAGGGAGAAACAGACTCCCCTCTGAGCACAGAGCCCAACCCGGGGCTCAACCCAGGGCTCGATTGCAAGACCCTGAGATCATGACCTGAGCTGAAGTGAGATGCTTAACCAACTGAGCCACTCAGGCATCCTTCCTATGACTTTTTAAAGAGAAGCAAACTGTCTCACCATTTTGGAGTTGTTACTTTCTTATCTGAGATGGTAAAACATATTTAAAAGCAGAGGAGAGAAGACAACAGCCACAGACTGTCTTCTTCAGCATAATTCACTTAACGTATAACTTATATAGATCTTATTTTCAAATATTTTAAGTGTTCTAACAATGCCTTTGGAAGCTTCGTGAAGGAGAAGCTAAACTTAGCAATTCCTTCTTTCTCTCCTGTAGAGAAAAATAATGTTCCCTCTACCCTTTTGGGTTCTTGGCTGAGACCCGCTGTCATAAAAGAGAGATTAACAAGACAAAGAGAAGAAGAAGTGTATTGTGTGTATACCTCATGGATACCTGGGGGAGACCAGGGAAAGTGAATACACACCCTGAGAGGGTCCAAGCCACTGCCTTAAATATCATCTTCAGCTACAGACAAAAGAAAGATATTGTTGGGGAGAAGGAGGAGGTTATGGGAGGTGAGGAGGAAAAGCACACCTAACAAGGGTAAGGTTGTTATGCAGATTGAAATCTGGCCTTGTCCGCTGATAAGGGTTCTGGTGATTTCGAGACACCCCCTGTTCCTGGTGCAGAGAGGGAGATACCCTTACCCACAGAGATGGCCACATGTAACTGTCCCTTGTAAACTCTGACTTCAGCTCTGTTTTCAGAGCTTCTCCTGTGTCTGCAGTTTCTCAAAAATAACCAGCTCAAAATAATCCTTCTGCTAAAGAGGCCTATGCTGGGGTGGCATCTTCTGCTACCTTCACTCCCTTCCCCTCCCTAGACACCCAGGGAGCACTGGCGGTGAGCTGAGCCCTGAGCTGGGCAAAGGGGATGTGGGCAAGCAAGACAAGAGTGGTGTCTCCAAAGTACAGCATCATTTCTTGATTAAAACTCTTCACAGTGTAGGGATAGAGGGTACATACCTCAAGATCATAAAAGCCATCTATGAAAAACCCACAGCGAATATCATTCTCAATGGGGAAAAACTGAGAGCTTTCCCCCTAAGGTCAGGAACGCAGCAGGGATGTCCACTCTCACCAGTGCTATTCAACATAGCATTAGAAGTCCTAGCCGCAGCAATCAGACAACAAAAAGAAATAAAAGGCATCCGAATCAGAAAAGAAGAAGTCAAACTCTCACTCTTTGCAGATGATATGATACTGTATGTGGAAAACCCAAAAGGCTCCACCCCAAAACTCCTAGAACTCATACAGGAATTCAGTGAAGTGGCAGGATAGAAAATCAATGCACAGAACCCAGTTGCATTTCTATACACCAACAACAAGATAGAAGAAAGAGAAATTAAGGAGTTGATCCCATTTATGATTGCACCCAAAACCATAAGATACCTAGGAATAAATCTAACTAAAGGGGCAAAGGATCTGTACTCAGAAACTATAGAATACTCATTAAAGAAATTGAGGAAGACAAAATGAAATGGAAAAACGTTCCACGCTCATGGATTGGAAGAAAAAATATTGTGAAAATGTCAATGCTACCTAGAGCAATCTACACATTTAATGCAATCCCTATCAAAATACCATCCACTTTTTTTTCCAAGAAATGGAACAAATAATCCTAAAATTTGTATGGAACCAGAAAAGACCCTGAATAGCCAGAGGAATGTTGAAAAAGAAAAGCAAAGCTGATGGCATCACAATTCTGGACTTCAAGCTCTATTACAAAGCTATAATCATCAAGACAGTATGGCACTGGCACAAAAACAAAAACATAGAGTGGAACAGAATAGAGAGCCCAGAAATGGACCCTTCACTCTATGGTTAACTAATCTTCAACAAAGCAGGAAAGAATGTCCAATGGAAAAAAGACAATCTCTTCAACAAACAGTGTTGGGAAAATTGGACAGCCACATGCAGAAGAATGAAACTAGACCATTTCCTTACACCACACACAAAAATAGACTCAAAATGGATGAAAGACCTAAATGTGAGACAGGAATCCATCAAAATCCTTGAGGAGAACACAGGCAGCAACCTCTTCGACCTCAGCTGCAACAACTTCTTCCTAGAAACATTGCCAAAGCAAGGGAAGCAAGGGCAAAAATGAACTATTGGGAATTCCTCAAGATAAAATCTTTTGCACAGCAAAGGAAACAGTGAACAAAACCAAGACAACTGACAGAGTGAGAGAAGATATTTGCAAATGGCATTTCAGATAAAGGGCTAGTATCCAAAATCTGTAAAGAACTTATCAAACTCAACACCCAAAAAACAAATAATCCAAACAAGAAATGGGCAGAAGACATGAACAGACATTTCTGCAAAGAAGATATCCAAAGGGCCAACAGACACATGAAAAGATCAGCATCGGGGATGCCGAAAAGATCGGCATCAGGGAAATCCAAATCAAAACCACAATGAGATACCACCTCACACCCGTCAGAATGGCTAGAATTAACAAGTCAGGAAACGACAGATGTTGGCGGGGATGCGGAGAAAGGGGAACCCTCCTACACTGTTGGTGGGAATGCAAGCTGGTGCAGCCACTCTGGAGAACAGTATGGAGGCTCCTCAAAAAGTTGAAAATAGAGCTACCCTATGACCTAGCAATTGCACTACTGGGTATTTAACCCAAAGATACAAATGTAGTGATCTGAAGGGGCATCTGCACCCCAATGTTCGTAGCAGCAATGTCCACAATAACCAAACTGTGGAAAGAGCCAAAATGTCCATTGACAGATGAATGGATAAAGAAGATGTGGTATATATATATACAATGGAATATTATGCAACCATCAAAAAATGAAATCTTGCCATTTGCAACAATGTGGATGGAACTAAAGGGTATTATGGTAAGCGAAATAAGTCAGTCAGAGAAAGACAACTGTCATATGATCTCACTGATATGAGGAATTTGAGAAACAAAAAAGAGGATCATAGGGGAAGAGAGGGAAAAATGAAACAGGATGAAACCAGAGAGGGGATGTGACATTGGAAGCAGAGAGAGAGGTTGGCAGAAGCTCTGGTTTTCCTGCTAGCTCTAAAAATGGAGAACCACAGCCAACAGGCACACCCAGTGTCTCTAGAAGCCAGAAAAGGCCAAGAAGAAGGAACCAGCTCTGCAAATAGCTTGATTATAGCCCCGTGAGACTAAGTTTGAGCTTCTGACCTCTAAAACCATCAGATAAAAAATTTATGTTGTTTTAAGCCACTAAAATTATATAATCTGTTACAGCAGCCATAGGAAAATAATAGAGATGAAGGGAAGGAAGATCAAGGAACTAAATCCCACCAAGAAATACCAAATCGATCCAAGGGGATTTTCAGGGACCCATCTGCCTCTTATAAGAGCCAGTTCCTTTGTCTGGTGGCAGGCGTGGGCGAGAAGCACAGCTGAAACCTCTGTCCCGGGTGACATGGAGGTTCCCCAGGCAGGGGGACTCAGAGAACTGTCCCACGGCTGCGGGATTTGCTGTGATTTCTTTTTCCCCTAGACTCACAGAACACGACTCCAGAAGCGGTAGCATGTGTTAGACTAGCCTCTGCCAATCACACACAAGCTAAATTTTCTTTGGCCTGCAGACTCCCTGCTCATTCTTCACAAGCTCACTCTGCGTGTGCCTGGCAGGTGAATCCTTGCGAGGCCTCTATGTCTCAGGTGTGCTTCTCCCCAAACCCCACCTGCAGGCTTGGTGTGGATGGGGAGCTGGATGGGGGGGGGGTGTGCGAGAAGAGGGGATCAGAGACACAACGGGAAAGCTCTTATCATCACAGCAGGACCTGACCCCTCCCTTGGACCTGTTCCCAGGGACAGCAGAGCACTGATTATATTTGCATTTAACCTTTACCAGGAATGCCTTGTTGTGTGTGGCTGGAAAGATGTAGTGAAGATTTTGTAAATTGGTGTTCTTTTTTTTTTTTTTTAAACTTTTTATTTATTTATTCATGAGAGACAGAGACAGAGAGAGAGAGAGAGAGAGGCAGAGGGAGAAGCAGGCTCCCAAGGAGCAGGGAGCCTGATGCAGGACTCAATCCGAGGACCCTGGGATCATGACCTGAGCCGAAGGCAGACGCTTAACCATCTGAGCCACCCAGGCACCCGTAAATTGGTGTTCTGATTTGTTTAGTTTTAGATCAAGATGCTACTCAAACTTATTTCGTATTTAAACATGACAGCACCAATGTGTTTGGAATATTCTCAAGACCTCACTGACTATGGGTGATGGGGCCTCATCCCCCAGGGACCACGTCCCTCAGGGACCGTGGACAGGGGCTCTGTATGGAGCCTTTCAGAGCCCGCTGAGGCACAACGCAAACGCTGTGGACTCTGTGTGATTCTCGGTACAGGAAGTGCATGCAGCTCTAGCCACTTACCCAAGATATTCTCAGAGCTGCCACTTTGCTTAATGTCACTGGCGTCTGAATAATGTTTCAGAGCAGACATTTGGACAGACTTGAATTTCATTTGGAGAGAAACTGGAGAAAGATGAAACCACTTGGGGGATTTTTTGCTGATGTTGTTGAGAAATTTTAAAGCCAGCATCATGCCTTACACTCCACTGGAAAGTCTCCAAGGAGGCAGGATCCCATAGAAAAGTGCCATTTACCTTTGGTTGACTTGGTTTTACTCCGTATTTATTGGGTGATGTAAGGAGATGTCAGTCATGGGGCTGCCTGGACTATCACCATACACACATAAAACGCCATGGTCCAAGTACTTTCAACCTCTGGGCCAGCAAGAGTGTTTGCAGCTGCCACTGAGGCCGCCATCTTGCCCCAGACCTTTGGGTTCTCTATTCCCTGCTTTTTAGGACCCTCGATGACTTCTCTGGCTCTGGGATTGTGACTATAAGTGAAAACTGAGGATGTCCTTGAGACCTTCATGGACTTTCTCCATGACCCACTGCTTCACTGCTGGCCTGAAGCCACTCATTCGAGGAGGCTCACTTCCCCAACCATCTGGCAAGACCAATGCCCCTGCTGGCCCCTCACACGACATCCCCACTGTGCTAGTGTCCTGTTGCTGCTGTAACAAAGCATCATGATTTCTTAGCTCATGGTTCTGCAGGAGGAAGTGGAGACACCATGTGCTCAGCTGGTTCCCCGCTTGAGGACTCACAAGTTTGAAATCAAGGGTGGTGTCCCTTTCCTTTCCTGGGGCTGCTACAACAAAGCACTCCAAACTGGGTGGCCCCAAACAACAGGAGTTCATACTTTCACAGTTCTGGAAGCCAGAAGTCAGAGATCAAAGTGTCAGTAGAGTCCTGGGCTCTCTGTAGGCTCCAGGGCAGGGTCAACCCTGTCTCTTCCAGCTTCCGATGCCTCCAGTCTCTGCCTCGGTCTTCACGTGTCCCCTCTCTGGGTCTGTCTTTTCCTTTCCGTCTCTTATAAGAATTTAGGCCCCACCGCACATCCAGGATGACCTCATCTTGAGATCCTTAACCTAATCCCATGTGCAAAAACCCTTTTCCCAAAAAAGTCACATTCACAGGGTCTGAGGGTTAGGACATGGATGTATCTTTTGGGGAGCCACCATTCACCCCACTCACTCCAGCTGCCTTTGTTCAGGGCAGCTATGGGTAAAACCTTCCCACTCAAAGCCTCCTAGGTGTTTCACTAGGGAAAATTCTTTTTTTTTTTTTTTTAAAGATTTTATTTATTTATTCGACAGAGAGTGACACAGAGAGAGAGGGAACACAAGCAGGGGGAGTGGGAGAGGGAGAGGCAGGCTTCCCGCCAAGCAGGGAGCCCGATGCGGGGCTCGATCCCAGGACCCTGGGACCATGACCTGAGCCGAAGGCAGACGCTAACGACTGAGCCACCCAGGTGCCCCTCACTAGGGAAAATTCTCACACTGATTTTAGTGGGCGTGGAAGACCTTTAGTGCATAAGAGCAGCATCTTCTGAAACATGACATAGAGTTGTGTCTTATTGACTGGAAAATGGCTCAAGGTACAGGTGAAAAACCAAGTTAATCATTACCCAGGTTAGCTCAAGTAACACCTGCTAGGATGTTTGCTTTGGAATAATTTGCATTTGAGGTCTGAGCTTAATTGCTTCTTCATCTCAGATGATCAATACGTTGCTTGTTTACGAGAAATACATGCATGCCTTGAAGTTTCTGGATGAGGAAGGAAGGCTGTTTTACTTTTTATTTCATTCTGATAAGCCCTGAACAATAAATGGCTGAAGACCTTGAAACTTATCGTTTACTCATTCCCAATCATGATGTAAAAAACAGATTGCCTTTGGAGCAAACAAGAATCAGGTTACAAAGTGTGATTCTATACCTTGCTTCCATGGAAGTGAGGGGAAGCAGCCTTCCTGCTGGGTCGGCAGACTCAGGAGAGGTGTGCGCAAGCAGGACAGCCACACGGAGAAGAGGCAAACGTGTGACCCACGGCTGCCATTTCTATCACTTCCAGCTATTTGGATCCTCCACTGTCTGGAGGGACCCCTCTCCCCCAGACAACCTCATAGTTCCTGCAGCACGTTCTTTAGCTCTTTGCTCTAATACCACATTTCCCCCGAGGCTATCTCCATTTAAAATGGCGGCAGCCCCTACTCCCGCCCCACCCAGTTTCCCCGCCCCAGCCCCCAGCTCATCACCACATGATACGGTTTCCTAACAGTTGCCTCTGTGTCCTCCACGAGTGGAAGCTCTAAGAGAAGAGCCATGTTGTGGCTTTGCTCTATGCGTTGCAGACTTCTCCAGTGCCCACACTGGATCCTGGTGCTCAGTGAGCACTCAGTAATATTTGTTGAATGAATGCATGCATGCCTGCATGAATGAATGAAGAGAAGGTTGGCTAAGTGTCCTGTCAACCCATCTGTTCAAAAATGGCTTTGTCATTTCTCTCTGAAGTGACTCATCTGCTTCGGGGCCTCACGATTCTTCCTCCTTTCCCGCCCACGGACTTTTTTTTTAAATGATGAAAGTCTGGATCATTTGAAATCACTGTGGGATGTGTGCCTTTCTAGCCCGGAGTGGCACTGACCACGTATTTTTCCATGCACTAGTTTAAGGAGGCAGTAGTTTTCCACCGAGAGAGGAAGAAGCTGGTGGCAAAGTACAGAGTGGTATTTTATTGGGGAAAACCAGAGACGGCTGGTGTCTAAAGCCATCTGCAGCCTGGGTGCTAACACCATAGCTACCCAGCAGTCAGCTGCACAACCTTCATCTAGAAGCTCCAAAACAGAGTGTTCATCACTTCTTACCTGAGATTACACATTTTTCAGTTTACCTTGCCCTAAAATTTATTCCTGAGAAAAGCAGCATTATCTCTAGCATGGCTTAATGGCCCTACTCAGGTTCATTATCTGGAGTGCACCTGTCCACACTCGCTTTTTTTTTTTTAAAGTTCCTTCTAACAGACTGGCCCCCTTGCTTGTTCAGCAAGCTGGTTGGATTGAGGGAAGAAGGCAAGTGCCCACAACATGTCCTTAAAGAGCTTTGGACTCATGTGTCCTTTCTCCTCCCTTCTCTCCTTAGAACTGTTCACCAAGCCCAGGGAATTACAGAATGTGGGAGTGATCTAGATTTATCTGTCGGTTCACTGACCTTCTACAGTGCTTAGGGACTGGTTGAGTTTGTGCCAGATCACATGCTGCCTGTGAAATCCATAGCATTTGGCCAAATGGCATTGCTTGTGGTTCAACCAAAGAGTATATTATTGTGAGTGACAGACTTCAAAGCCAAAGACCCAAGTTCACATTCGATCGCCTGCTGACTGGCTACATAAACTTGGGGGCCCCGTGGTCAAAAATTATTAAGAATTTCAAGATTGTAACTACAGAGCATGAAACCAAGAGTGGGGCCCTTCTGGAGGTAGGCCCGTGCCACCACACCTGTTACCCTTGCCTATGATGCCAGCCCTGATTGTAGACAATGCATGTTTCTTGAGTTGAATTAAATACAAAATTCAGTGTAA
The DNA here is from genome assembly GCF_009762305.2 of Zalophus californianus. Taxonomy (NCBI): domain Eukaryota; kingdom Metazoa; phylum Chordata; class Mammalia; order Carnivora; family Otariidae; genus Zalophus; species Zalophus californianus. The sequence continues at coordinate 209,381,378 of NC_045595.1, read as the reverse complement.
TGCGCACAGTTGTCCATGCACCCCCCTCCATGCGTGTTGCTGTCTTCAGCTGGATGATAAACAAGCATTAGACCTAAAACTGCTGAGCTGAGTGGCGCTCTCGTCTAGGTGGTGATGCGTGGCCCACAGTAGGACTTCTAGGAAAATCTGCCGCTCACGCCCCACCCCAAGGGATTCTGATTTGAATTGTCCAGATGGGCATTGGTCGTTTGTGGTTTTAGTCTTACCTCGATACCACCGGGCAGATTCTAATGTGCAGCCAAGACTGAGAACAATGGACTCAGTGAGTGAGGCTCCATGATGCAGGTGGCTTTCTTTTCTCCCCAGCAACAGATATAGAATTAGGGCAAATATGTTATTATTATTATCATTATAATTATTACTATTTTAAAAATTGTGATAAAATGCACAAAACCACCTTAACCAATTCTGAGTGTACAGGTCAACAGCATTACATACATTCCCAGTGTTGTGCAGCCATCCTCACACGGTCCAGCTCCAGAACTCTTGCAAAAGTGAAAACCTGTCCCCATGAAACACTCCTCATTCCCTGCTCCCTGTAGCCCCTGGCACCCACCGCTCCACTCTCTGTCTCTGTGGATCCAACTCCTCTAGGGACCTCATACACATGGAATCAGACAGTATCTGTCCTTTGTTTGTGACTGGCTGATTTCGATGTCCTGAGGGTTTCTCCATGCTGGAGCAAGTGTCAGAAGGTCCTTCCTTTCTAAGACTGGATACTAGGGCACTGTATATAGAGAGCATATTTTGTTTATCTGTTCACCTATCAGTGGACACTTGGGTTGCTTCCACCTTTTGGGTGGTGTGGACAAATACAATTTTTATATGAGCATGGTTTGATTGTTACCCCCATTCACAGACAGGAATACTGAGACTAAGAGGGAGGAACTTGTCCACGCAAATGGACGAGTGGGCTCCCTAGCTGTGATGGTCTGCTTCCTGCCGCCCTGATGTCTCCCCGCTTCCACACTCCCTTTTCTTTCTGCAGAGGGGGTTATTCTAGCACAAAGACAAACAGCGACTATTTACCTGATGAATAGCTCAGTAGCTTTCCGCCCCTTTATGCCTCGTGGGTGAGCTGGTGTTGGTGAGAAATTGGATACACACAGGTGTCCTCTTATTGGAGTCTTATGTACACAGCACCTGTGGGCACCTGGTTGTTTGGAAGACGGAGTTTGCTCAGCAGGTGAAGAGGGAGAGGGGCCTTGTGCCTCCCTGGGGCCCAGCCAACCTGAGGCACATGGAGGTGGCGGGCCCAGGCAAGGTGCCACCAGAGCGGGCACTGGTGGCCCCTGTCAGACTCTTCTTCAAGGTCCCTACTTTCCATTGCATTCTTGCAGGTGTGGGGGGAAAGCAGGGCCTTGGGGCTTCTCACCTGGTCTCCTCGTCACTGCCATGTGAAGTTGCCCCGAGCTTTGGTTTCCTCACTTTTAAACAGAAGTAGTGAGGACCCAATTGGGGAATGGAAATCTCTGCGATGGATTTTTTTTTATTGTGTTTTTTTATCGGCATTTTTTCCAGAGGCCCTGGAGCACTTCCTTAACAATCTCTATAAAAGATCAAGTATCCAGGGCTGCCTTGGGTGGCTCAGTCGGTTAAGCGTCTGTCTTCAGCTCAGGACATGATCTCAGGGTCTTGGGATCGAGTCCTGCATCGGGCTCCTTGCTCAGCGGGAAGCCTGCTTCTCCTTCTGTCTGCCCCTCCCCCTGATTGTGCCCGCCCTCTCTCTTTCTCTCTCTCTGACAAATAAATAAGTAAAATCTTAAAAAAAAAAAAAGATCAAGTGTCCAAATTGGCAAAGCTGATGTCTGGGTCCTCCAGATGAGCTCGTGGAGCTAGTCGCTAGTCAGTGGGGCCTCCACTGGCCACTCTGCATGCAAGGCTGGGAGGAGGGCCGTCCACTCCCCTCTTGGCTACACTCAGATAATGGACTAAAGCAGGCAGGATGGGGTTGACATGGTTTGCATGTCTCTGCACATTTATGGTGACTTCACTCTGTGGCCATCACCAGCAGATGATATAATGGGCTGTATAGAGAGTTCCAGAACCCAGAGTGGCTGCCCTTCAGTGTTGCAGCTAACGAAGTGCACGGTCACCACCATATCCACTTGCAGCAGCCATGACATCAGCCAGAGTGGACACCCACAGATGGGATGTCACCAGGCTGGCTGCACAGGCTTCTGTCACGAAGACTCAATGAGCTCCTCTCCTCCAAGGCCTTACAGTCAACGCGGGTCAGCAAGATACCATGAAACAAGTGGCTTTGTGGGATTGCATGGCGTGCCGTGTGGGATTTGGTTGGGATTATTTTAAGACCGTGGACGGTAGAGGAAAGAGGGCCAGCGGGACCGTGGTTTGGTCAGGGAAGGCTCATGGGGGAGTGTTGGGGTGGGTCACCAAAAAGACGTGACCTCTAATTGACCCGTGAGCTGGACCCAGGCACTCGGAGGCTCCTCACCTCTGCTCATGCCTGGAATGTGAGTTCCGGGGCCTTTCTCGCTCTCAGAGGTTGCTCCAAGGACACGACTTTGAGATGGTGATGTGGACTTGAGATACCTGTGGGATACGTGTGACTGAACCCTGTTAAGGCCTCTTTCTAAACTGTCAAGATTTGGTGTCAGGGCTGGGGCAGGGATTCATCCATCTTGTTGCTGCCCAACAAAAGCCTCGTGTGTAGGTTCCCTTTGCTTATTAAAACTGCCAGCCTGTAGTGGCTACTTTTCTCTTTGAGCTCTGCCTGCCCTCTGCATATGGGGGCCAGTTTCAGTTCCTGAGAGGATCGTGAACCAACGGGAAGGTGGATGGAGAGCTGAGATCTGAAGATGGAAAGAACTGGCAAGGAAGGGACACAAAGCAGGTTCCCCCACCCCGTGAACCAACATGGAGGTGACTGGCCGGGGGCACCATGGACAGGTATGGCTCCCTGGAGCTGGGTCAGCCCCTTGGGCTCCTGACGTCTAGTCCCTGGCTAGTCACCCAGCCTTTTGTGGCCTGCTTCTTCACCTACAGAACTGGTGCACTGAGGTATATGCCCCCAAAGACTTGGCAACAGGGACTCAAATCCGTACACATGCAGGTTCGTAACAGCATTATTCACAATCCCCCAAAAGGTAGAAACAACCCAATCCATGGACAGGTGAATAAACAAAGTGTGGCCTACCACACAATGGCATATCACTCACTATAAAAAGCAATGGAGACGAACCATGAGAGACTATGGACTCTGAGAAACAAACTGAGGGTTCTGGGGGGAGGGGTGGTGTAGGGATGGGTTAGCCTGGTGATGGGTATTGAAGAGGGCATGTACTGAATGGAGCACTGGGTGTTATACACAAACAATTAATCGTGGAGCACTACATCAAAAACTAATGATGTAATGTATGGTGATTAACATAACATAATAAAATAAAATAAAATAAAAGCAATGAAGTTCTAATACATGCTACCACATGGATGAAGCTTGAAAGCCTATACAAAGCGGGAGAAGACAATACAAACGACCACATATCCATCGGATTCTAGACTAAGTGAATGCGCAGTAACAAAGGCTTGCGGGGGCGCGGCTGCTAAGTGGGCGTGGGGCTTCAGGGGGCGTGAAAATGTGTTGAAGGTACAGATACAGGCATAGCATTGTAAAGATATCGAATGGCTCTGCATTGTTTACTTTAAAATGGTTAATTTTATGTTATGTGAACTTCCCGTCCATGATCAAAAGGAAGGGGAAAAAAATAGTGTATTGTATGGAATATTATGTAGCCATCAAAAGGAATGAGATCTTGCCATTTGCAGCGACGTGGATGGAACTGGAGGGTGTTATGCTGAGTGAAATAAGTCAATCAGAGAAAGACATGTATCCTATGACCTCACTGATATGAGGAATTCTTAATCTCAGGAAACAAACTGAGTGTTGCTGGAGTGTTGGGGGGGTGGGAGGGATGGGGTGGCTGGGTGATAGACATTGGGGAGGGTATGTGCTATGGTGAGCACTGTGAGTTGTGTAAGACTGTTGAATCACAGACCTGTACCTCTGAAGCAAATAATGCAATATATGTTAAGAAAAATAAAAGAAGAAGAAGATAGCAGGAGGGGAAAAAATGAAGGGGGAGAAATCGGAGGGGGAGACGAACCATGAGAGACGATGGACTCTGAAAAACAAACTGAGGGTTCTAGAGGGGAGTGGGGTGGGGGCATGGGTTAGCCTGGTGATGGGTATTAAAGAGGGCACGTTCTGCGTGGAGCACTGGGTGTTATGCACAAACAATGAATCATGGAACACTACATCCAAAACTAATGATGTAATGTATGGTGATTAACATAACAATAAAAAATAGTGAATTGTACTACATCTGAGCATTTCCGACTTTCCTCTGGGGAGGCCTCAGATGGCCTCACAGGGTGGGATTGGGGTTACTTGGCCGGGCCTCTCCCCTGCCACCCACCGTCAATACTCTTAGTATTTCAGGCTGGGAGACGCTGGACGTGTTCACGTGAAGCAGAGGCAGTTAACGATAGATTTCTTTAAATGATGAAAAGTGAGCTCATCCCTCTAGTGTCTTTCCCAGAACAAACATTCCATAATTTCTGTGGGAATTGGCCACATGTCATTTTCCAGTGTCACCTAGATTTCTTTGGGCTGTAATGAGAACACTGAGCCTGCAGACCTTCTAAATGAAGGCTCGATATCCTCACTTGACAGATGAAAATGGCAGGTGTCTCTGCTTTGGTGTCTTCGGAGAAATTTTGGCCATAGGAGTTTCTAGGCATCCTGGAGCTCACTTTGCAATGGGAAGTCTGCTGTTGGGATGGCCGTGACCAGCTCCTTATTAGCTGGACAGATGGGACTTCCGCCTCTAGCTGTGTTGGGGTTTTGACACATCAGCAGTATAGGGAGCTTGTTGGAAATGTAGATGCTCAACCCCACCCCCAATCTGAATCAGAACCTGCATTGTCACATGGTCCTGAGGTGATTGTCATGTTACTAGCAAGGACTGTTCAAAGACTGAAGGTCAGCCACCTGACTCCATTCCAAGGCAAAGCTCCCAGAGCTGCCATGTCTTGATGGTAAAAAGAAGGTGCAAAAAAAAAAAAAAAATCCAACCTCATAGAATCTTGCAGGATTTAGCAATAGATGCTGGACCTGGCTTAGCCCCAAGCACATGGGAATAAACTTATGGAAATCTGTCTATGTCAGTCTAACATCTGGGACTCTCAGGATTTAATAGGATTTCTGAAAGTTGCCCTGGGTCTATGTTTCGATCCTGATGAAAGTTTCCCACTTCACCCCACATTCAGAGTTGAAATCCAACGTTTGGACTGAAAGATAAGTTGATTGGGTTTTTCTTAAACAAACATGACCCAGGAAATTGAAAAATACATGCGCATAGACTTACAAACAGAGCTATGTAATGAGTTGATGCTTCTGGATCATCTTTAAAGGGCCCCTTACAGCCCGTGTGCAGATAACACTTACCAACTATGTACTCTAACTGTCCCATAAACCAGGAAGGCAGGGCACATTGCGCAATAAGTCACCGTCCCTGAGCATTCATAAAATGACTACTTCCCTGATGAATGTGCCCTAGTCCTTTCATATGTTATTTGAGTAAATGATAAAAGTAGCAATTAAGTTTTAATAGGATATGTTTACAAAAGCATTTTTTTAAAACCATTGCCAATATATACAACGAATAGATGGAATCTAGGTTGCTTTTAGGGTAAACATATGAAAACTCGCTCTACTTCGAAGAATTTTTTTCCCTCCTAATGAAGTTTTTCATTAACCAAGGCTTTTATTTTGGTTGGTCCATTCTTGCTGTTACCCGAAACAGAAATGATAGTTTTCTCTCAACAAAACATTTCTAATACAAACAGAAAATCTAAACACTGGAGGGATATCTCTGAGATTATACTTGTATGTTTAAAGAAAAAAAAAAACAAAGGTAAAAAGAGATGTTTCTGAGATCCTAAGTATGATGATAATCTTCTGAATCGCATTATGTTTCTGGGACACAATTGGCTAATTTAAAACTGTTGATATTATTTATACTACAAATTAAATTATTTTCAATTATCTCTAAGCTTTTGATTGTTTGTACTTTTTGGTTTTCTTTGCTATAACTTGAATTGTTCCTTATTCAGCAAATTTTCATAATAAATATAATACTATTCTGCAGCTTAAAAGTAAATCCATAGAGTATGAAACTTAAGACCATGTCTTCTACTTGGAAGGTTTTCAATGAATAACCATGATGAATAATAGGTTGTTAAAATCAAAGAGCAATCTCAAGTATCTGATTCCTGTCACCTACGTTCTTTCAGCCATAAATACTACTTATTGAGCGTGATCTCTAGTCCAGGCCTTGACTCAAGTCTAGCAAAGGAGTTGAAAACACAAAAGTCCCAGAGCTTCATGAATCTTACAATCTAGATGCTTTCTCTGAAGCAAAGAACATTAAGTGAGTAATACACTCTGTGCTTGACCTGTGGTGTGGACAAGGCCTACCCCGGTGGTTCCGAGCAAGCACAGACCACTTATGTTCGCACAAAGATGCCCCCAAGCCCATTCTCTATGCTCAAATCAGTAAGTCTTTTTTCTTTTCTTTTCTTTTCTGTTTTTTTTCTAGAAGGCAAACTATCCGGATCCCGGTTAGAAATAAAGTCTGCATTAGGTTCTGTTCTTCACTTTCATGCTGAGGAAATGCAAATCTTGGATCAGAAAGCATCTCACTCAATTAATAGAAATTAAATAACATTAAGACCAGTTAGGTCTGGAGATGCTGAGGCTTCATAAGGCTGACTAATACTACCTAGACCTAAAGACTAATATTACCTAGATCAGGACTCCTTCAGGTATAAGTGACAGAAATCAAGTTCAGACTGGCTTAAGCAAAAGAAAAGAGAGGAGAGGAGAGGAGAGGATAGAAGAAGAGAAGAGAGAAGGGTGGGGTTTCAGACCCAGCTGGATCCAGGGTCTCAGATGACGTCACCAGGCAGATCTCTCTCCCATCTCTTAACTCTGCCTGCCACTGCTTAACTTCAGCCTAAGGCAGATATTCTCCATGTGTTTGCAGGATGATCTCTAATAGCTCCTGGACCTACAGATGAAGTGGTTTCTTTCCCTAAGCTCTATTTCAGTTTCCCCGAAGAAGTCTGAGCCACCTCTAGCCTTGGGCTTTCAAATGAGCACATCTCTAGTGGCATTCCCTTGTCTCATTCTGCCTCTCTCTTTTCCCAGTTTCCCATCTTTTCATTTGAAACACTGCACCCCATCTTCAAAAATCACCTCCTCTCCTTGCAGATGGAAGAGGTCCCATCCCTGCCTCCCTTTCTGGGTCTTACAAACATGGAAGCATCGGCTGGGGGTGTAGAAGTAGTTGGTACTGAGCTCAGGGCAGTGGTCTCAATAGGGGAGGGGGATGTGTAATTTTGCTCCCAGGGGATAAAAAAACATTTAGCAATGTCTGGAGGCATTTTTGGTTACCACACTGGGATGCTGCTAAGGATCCTATATGGCGCAGGACAGCTCCACAACAGAGACATATTCAGTCCACAGTGTTGATGGGAAACTCTGGTTTAGGGTAGGGGCCAGCAGGGAGTATGTTGAGGTGAGGGACTGGTGATGGTGGCCCACAGGACTTGTGTTGTGGCGACTGCAGAAGAGTCTTTGCCTGAGCCCAGTTGTAGGCATCCGGTGGGCCCCTGCAGAAAGCATATGGCTGCCCGGCACTGTCTTAGCCTCACTGACGTTTGGGGAGAAACACTGGCCGCTGGGGAGGGGGGGTGCCTGGGCATGGCGCCAGCTCTATACCCCCACCTGGACCTGCTCTTGTGCTGTTCTCACCTTCTTGCTATGTTGTCTGGACATATGCAGAAAGGTGCTCACAGAAACTGTATGTGGGTGCGTTTTTGTTTTCCGGGAATAGAACCACTTGCCTACGCCATTATATGTGGGGTAGAGTTTGCTGTTTCCCTTAAATATCTTTCCTCCAAAGAATAGAAATTTTAGCTGGGGAGGTGCAGCCTAGAAGAAAGACTACATTTCCCTGCCTCCCTGCAACACAGTGAAGACATGTGACTGGTTCCGGCCAATGAGCCACAGAATCCTGACACAGAGCCTGGAGCCTTCCCGTTGCTTGGAATGCAGATAGGGTGCTTGGGGCGCCATTGTGGACCATGAGACAAGGACCCCAACAGTAGGGGTGGCCAACTGGAAGGACAGATGGAGTTGGGCCTTAGGACCTGGTGGAGTTGACCTGGATCACTTCTGGCAGACTTTACATGAGAAGGAAGCCCCTCTTCATGTGTTTAAACCACTGTTATTTGGCATCTCTGACACCATCTTTATCCTAACTGATGGAATATGTAGATCCTTCACTTTCTGACTTTTAATACTTACACCTTTTTTGGACTAAAATGGGGGGCTGTCTGAATAGTGAGTGCAGACTGGTGGTCCACCCACCAGGTGCCCAGGGTGCAGACATCTAGAGAGGAGGGTGACCTCGCCTAGACCAACGCCCTTTGTGGTACGTGTGTTCCCACAGCCTTCTCGATCTTGTGTTACAATCTGGAAAGGAAAATCTCCTGGATCACTCAAGAGAGCATCGTTGACGTTTACAGTGGGCTCTCGCGTGCAGTATGCTGCCTAAGAACACCCCAGAGATGCTGCGAGGGGTGCACTGATGGCCAGACCCTTCAGTAAGAAGGGAAAACAGACCTGTGGCCACAAACCTCGCTCCCAGAGATGCAAGAGGTCTTCCAGGTATCTCAACCCAGGTTAGAGGAGCAGGAAACAAACAAATGGGGCAGGACAGCATCCAGGAGGGTCCCACAACACCCCCTTTCTAGCAGGGTCAAGCGTTTAATGAACTCGGTCCTTTGTTGGCCCTGCAGCCTGGTCCAGATGTGTGTGTACCTCCATCGCAGTCCTGGCTGCTTGGGACAGAAGAGGCAGAGAAGCACAGAGCCAAGACAGGGCATCTGTCCCCACTCCTCAGTGTCTCTGTTTCTGAAAGTCCTGGGAGGAGAAGGGAAAGGAGGAGGAGGGATTACTTTTTCAACCCAAAGAGACCCTGAGCTCTCCCTAATTCCTGACACCGTCCCCCTGCAGCTCTCTCCACCACTTTCTGGTCCTTCTGTCCCACTGGTGGACCAGGCCCAAGCCTGCCATCCAAGCCTGCAATGTGAGCATCTCCAGGCCAGGTGCTGCCTCTCCCTGGTGGTCTGGAGATCCTGCTCATCAGCGGCTCCCTCAGCGCAGCTTCTCTTCACTTCTCCTGAGAAATCATCCTCTCCCTGCCCTTGAGACGGGGCTGTCCCTGTGGTCCAGGGAGGGTGAGGTCGTGTCTACGCAATCATCAGGTGCAAGAATGAACTGGGACTCAAACTTAAGACTTCTGATTCCCACAGTGTTCCTCTCTTCCTCTCTCCCTCCCTCCCTGCTCTCTTTCTCTCTCTCTCCTACTGTCTCTCTCTCTCTCTCTCTCTCTCTCTCTCTGTCTCCATGTACCTTGGCCATAAGACATCTGGATAATATAGAAATATAGAAGGTTTTTGACCAATAGAGAATATGGCCAAACTTTAAGATGCTTAATTAATCATTTTTTTTAGTGGAGAATAAAGTCTAGGGTGGTTTTTTTTTTTCATAATGACACTATAACAAAATGCTATGATTAAGAGCTGAATCATAGTTGTTTAAAATAAGTTTCTTCAGCAGAGCCAATTAGCGATGCTAAAATTACCTGCAGTGTTCTCCTTGAATGACCAAGAGGTTGGAAACGTAAAGTTCCTGAACAGGAGAATGAGATGCTCACGATAAAGGGTTCTTTAAGAGGAAAAAGCCATTCTCAAAAAATGTCCATCCAACAAGTGGGAAAGGAGTGTCTGCAGCGCTGCTGGGGTGCTGCTGGGGGTTACCGAAGCGAAGGGGCGTTCTGCCCAGCTTGGAGATGCATTACCTTGCTCTCTAGAAATAATGGCCATTACCCACTTAATCCTGGGCACACAGCACTGATAATGTACCAATTAATGACTAATTAGGAAGATTTTTCCAGAACATTAGGTTCTGGGAGAAAGTCTTATTTGAGAGCCATGGCTTGAATCTCTTCTCTTTCTTCCTGTGGTTTTCAGCTCAGCAGGCCACCAGCGAGTCTGCCTTTATTTACAGGGACTCCCTGGCTCCTCCACTCACTTACTTTGTTAAAGCAGCTTGAATAAATCAGGCTGCCCTGACCCTGGTCATCCTAGAGCCCAGGGAACAAAATGTTAGCCCTGGTCTCCCACTGTGAGGTGGATTGATGTCTGATTCTTATTCCTGAATTCTTGAATGCTCTTGAGAGCTAGGAGGGAAAGGACACAGAGAGTCATTTTTGGAAGAGAGAGGAAGGGCCTGCCTCGGTTTCTTTGCTCCCCTCCTGCCTTTGGGGCCATGGGATCCCACCATCTTCCACAGATTGCTGGTTGGGAGGATGGAGATGGGCAGAGGAGGGTGAAGAGGGGGAAAGGGGCCCATGCCCAGTGATGAGGGACTGTTGTGGACTGTGGAGGGGTAGCAGGAAGAAGAAAGTCGAACGTGGTTCCTGGTTTTCCGACTCTGGGAAAGGAAGAGATGATGGTGGATGACCAGGGATCAGCCAATGATGGAGGGACAAACGCTTCTGAGTCCTAAAGAACAATCTTCTACATTCTCCTCAGTGGGTATCTCCATGGAGCTCCTACCGTGTGCCAGGCTCTGCTCTGGGACACGGTGCTGAAAAGGAGACTGTCCTCATGGACTTTGTAGTTTAAGATAGAGTCTCTCAAGTGCAGCCCTGTTGACATTTTGGGCAGGACCATTCTCTGCTGTGGGGGGCTGTCCTGGGCATTGTGGGGGGTCTGGCAGCATCCCTGGCTTCTACCTGCCTGATGCCAGTAACATAGCAGCAACCCCACTTGTCCCTGACAATCAGAAATGTCTCCAGACAGTGCCACCTGTCCCCTTGGGGGTGGCGGTGGGGCTGGGGCAGACATCACACCTTTCTGGCGGCAACTGGTCTAATAGAAAAGCCAAAAGAGAAATAACACAGATAAGGAAATCTATACACACTAAATGACAGAGAGATCGAGCAGGGATCAGGGAGATTGGGCCATGGTGGGTCTTACTGAGAAATACCATTTGAACAAAGTCTCTGAGGAGGTGAGGGAAGAGGTGATGGAAGTGGATGGAAGTATTCTGGGTGAAGGCGTCTGGGAGAGGGGCACGCCTGGCCAGGGCCAGCAAAGTCGGGAGGCCATCAGCTGGAGAGAGGGTTTCGGGGCCATGAAGGATACACAGGGGCCAGGGGATCAGGCGCTCTGCAGGCAGGACTTGACCTCCCTGAGGTCAGCACAGGCAGGCACGGACCTTATGCCATGGGTCATCTCACAGATCTGTGGGTCAGAGGGCCAGGTGGGCTCGCTGGTTTCTCTGCTTTGGGTCTCATGGACTAAAATCAAGGTGTGGGCCAGCTGGCTTCCTGCATGAGGCTCAGGGGAAATCTGCTTCCAAGCTCTTCCATGTGGCTGGTGGAACCCCGTTCCCTGTGCTTGTGGGGCTGAGGTCCTGCTTCCCTGTGGCTGGCAGCTGGGGCCCTCTCTGGTCCCTGCTCTCCATCCCTGCATCTCAGAGCCAGGAAAGGCATGACAAACCCTTCTCCTTCTTGGAGTCTCTCTGATTCTCCATCTGCTGCCTTGTTCCTCTGCTTCCTGCCAGAGAAATTTCTCTGCTCTCAAGGGTCATGGGAGTAGATTGGGCCCCACCTGGATAATCCAGGATATTTTTCTCTCTTTTAAAGTGTGAACCTTAATTACATCTGAAAAGTCCCTTTGGAAACACAACATATCCATGGGTCCCAGGGTTTAGGATGGGGACATCTTTGGGGACCACTGTGCCTGCCACGATTCTGAAACAGGGACATGGTTTCATTATCTGAGTATGAAGCTTTTATAAAGTGAGCGATGCAGTGGGCTTGCCTAGGGCATAGCTCTCTTTGCCAGTTTTTCTCCCTGACTTTCATTCTTACCCTCTGCGACCAAGGCAAGGTGTGAATGAACAATGGTGAACACTTATTGGGCACTCGTGCTACATGCAAGGCCTGGTGGGGAGGGCTCCCCTTACCACGCTTAGCACAGGTGTCTCATGTGGAAACAGTCTCCAGGACATGGGCCTCTCTTGTCTGACAATGGGAGGGGCTGCCCAGGCCTAAAATCCTGTTCTTCTGTGAGATTCTTCTCACCCAGAGTAGCCCCTACACGTCGCCCATAGCTTTGCATTCCTGTTCAACAAAAGGGAAACAGGAAGAACCACCTACTTGTGCTTCTCTGGTGAAAAGGGGCTTTTGGGAGAGCCCAGTGAGGCCCCCCAGGCCAACTCAGAAAAGAGAAAATGTTGGCCTATCTTAACAGTTTATCATTATTGAAATGCATTGGTTCTGCTTGTGAGTCAAGGGAAAGTACAGAATTTAAACAATGAGTTATGTTCCAGGGCAGGTGGGGGAGCCAGTGATGGAGATGTTCCACCCTAAGAGGGAGGCTAGAAGTGAGAGACTGGGAATTCAAGATGGAGAGGCTTGGGAAGCTTGAAGGCCCCAAAAGGGGCTTGAGCTGAGAAAGGGGCAATGAAGCTGAGGTGACGAGAGCCACCCCAGGGACTCAAGGTGATGCGCTGCATCATCTATGAAGATGAAATGGAGCGGATGTTCCATAGCAACCGGACTGAGAAGGGGGCAGGTGTACGTGGGTGTGTGGAGCTGTGTGCAGAAGGCTCCGCCGAGTGCATGGAGGTTGCGCCACCTTGCTTTGTCATTCCTGTTTCAACAAAGCTCTCCCAATCCTAGGTCGTGAGACAGGAGTCCCTCTTTAGGATGGAGCAGTGCCTTCAAACGGCATTGTGGTCCATGGCCTCCCAAACTCTGCAGAGCACAGCAATTGTAAAAGCTCAACAAACATTTCATCCAGCTTCCATCTATATGTAGGTTACATTTTATTTCAATTATATGAAGTTCTAGAAAAGGGACGTCAAATCTAGTGTCAGAGCCGTTGGTGGTTGCCTCGGGCCAAGGGTGGGGTTGACTACAAAGGATATGAGAAACTTTCAGGGTGTTGGGATCATTCTATATATTTGTTGTTGTGTTGACTACGGGAGTGTTTACATTGGTCAAAACTCATCAAACTTAACAAACAAAGTAGATGTATTTTATGTGTATAGATTATATATCAAGAATGTTGATTCAAAAAAAGGGAGTGTCATAGTCCTTGCTTGGGAGAAGGGAGAATCGCCAAGACGGAGCTGAATTCAGATACTGCCCCTGATGATTGTGTTGAGCCTGAGCCAAGTCAGTGAGCCCTGCTGCTCCATCCTCAGAAGGAAGCGATGTCCCTGACCCTGTTCTGAGGCACCGGGCTGTGCTGGTATGCTCGGCCAGCACGTGGCGCTTAGAACCAATTACCAAGAATTGCCAAGTGTGGCTTAAGTGCTGAGTAGCAGTCTTGCTCATAATGATGGACCTGTTGGGGCAGGTGGCTATTAAAGATGACCCATTAGATACTGCGCCTGAGCTTTTTATCTGATTGCTGGTTTGGTATCTGCACAACAGTTGTCCTTTGAAGAATGAAAAATAAGCAAGCAAAGTCAGGGAAATAGGAGTTTCCTTTTAGACTCTTCACACTTCATGACCTCCCATGACTGGACAGGGTGGTGAGCAGCTCTGAGGATTTCCCAAGCAGCCCAAGGCGTGATCTTACCAAATTCCTTGAGCTCCTTGATGCCTGTTTCCCCACCTGAACGACAGCTCGGGAAGGCCCGATGGTTAGTGCGTGTGCTCATTCAGACAGAGCCGGATTTGAGTCCTACCAGGCAGCAGTGGTGAGAAGACTTGGAATGGCCACGAGCCTGAGGGGAAGTCTGGAGCACCTGGGTGGGGAGGGTTGGCTAAGGGATGTGGACCCCGAGGTAGGGGCACCAAGCTGGTCTATGGGGACTTCACTGAGTTACTGTATTGTTGTGCCTCCGTTCTTCATCTGAAAATGGGGGCAGTGGTTGATGCCAGCGTGTGGCGGATAATTTAGATAAGCTAATGCTTTTGAAGCAACTGGATTGTTGTTGGGCACGTGAGTACTTATTAAACAAAGCAAAGAAATGAATAAATGAGAGGTCATATATATAAAATTCTTAACACTAGTTCTGGGACTTTGTGTGTGCTCAATGTATCTTGGAGAGGATCCCCCTTCAGTGTTTACTTTGGTAGAATTAATTAAAACAAAATTAGGTTTTAGATAACCAGTTTAATGATTTCAAGCATGCAGCAAGCTTCATGAGATGATCTTCTCTGCCTTGGGTCTTAATTTTTTAAATATGTTTTCCCCCACTAAATCCCAGGTCAAATTCACCTGTTTCCATTTCCACGTGTAAAGGACTAGAATCATCAAACGCAGAGGTAAACAAATGTTGAAATCATTAATTTTCATTGCAAACAAACCCACCTGTCTCTCCTTTTCTCTCTCTCTCTCCATACCCCACACACAGATTTATCTATACCTATCCAGAGTTTTGTATCTACCCATCAGTGGATTGAACAACGGATCAATATGGATGTATGTCTTCTTTTTTTAAAAATTTTTTGTTACGTTAATCACCATACATTACATCATTAGTTTTTGATGTAGTGTTCCACGATTCATTGTTTGCGTATAACACCCAGTGCTCCACGCAGAACGTGCCCTCTTTAATACCCATCACCAGGCTAACCCATCCCCCCACCCCCCTCCCCTCTAGAACCCTCAGTTTGTTTTTCAGAGTCCATCGTCTCTCATGGTTCGTCTCCCCCTCCGATTTCCCCCCCTTCATTCTTCCCCTCCTGCTATCTTCTTCTTCTTCTTCTTCTTCTTCTTCTTCTTCTTCTTCTTCTTCTTTTTTAAACATATATTGTATTATTTGTTTCAGAGGTACGGATCTGTGATTCATCAGTCTTGCACAATTCACAGCACTCATTCTTCCCCTCCTGCTATCTTCTTCTTCTTCTTCTTCTTTTAACATATAATGTATTATTTGTTTCAGAGGTACAGATCTGTGATTCAACAGTCTTGCACAATTCACAGCGCTCACCATAGCACATACCCTCCCCAATGTCTATCACCCAGCCACCCCAACCCTCCCACCCTGGATGTATATCTTCTTAATGAGGTTCCACAAAGGGAGAAACACTGATAAGAATGGACATTAGTGATGGTACCTTTTCTTTTCCAGGATCCTTAACCATATATGCCCACGGCCCTCTTTGGCAGTCTGTGAAGCCTGTGGACCCCTTCTCAGAATAAGGTTTTTAAGTGTGTGAAATAGAACACATGGGTTATAAAGGAAATCAGTTATATTAAGATATAATTATAAAACAAATGAATTATAGAGCCACCTATATGCTGTATCATAACCAGCAGGACCCATGGGTAGGACTAACACCCATGCCCATTTTGAAGTGGTGGTGGGCATAAGTGATGCATCCAGGTACCTATAGTACGCGGTACATGGTGTGGAATCATGTGATTTTTATTGTTGTCAAGGTCGCAAGGACTGCACACGTACTGTGGTTGTTGCCTACACACATACTGGAAGGAAATGATGAATTTCAGTTAGAGGCTGGTCAAAATTAAAAAACGCAAGGCTTAACTCCTCGGAATCCTGGGTCCAAGGTAGGAGCCCTGCCTGCTTGATTTGGCTCCGTGGCATCCCCTCTGTCCCTCCCTCCCTGCCTGCCTTCCTCCTTCCAGGGTGAGGTCCAGGAAGGCAGGGGCGGGGTCTACCCTGGTCCGCGTGGTCTCCCCAGCGCTGGCAGCCCTACAAATTGTATTCTTCCTAGGTGTGTCTTAACAATGGACTCCTTCTCCTCTCAAAGACATTAGTATTTATACTAGATGAATGTGTCTCAGAAAGACACAGGGACCTCATGCCCTGCGAAAGGCAAAAGAGGTGGGTGATAGCTGTTTCCTTAGAATCTGACCCAGCACTCTTTGTACATAAATTGCTTCTAGCCCC
Source organism: Zalophus californianus (assembly GCF_009762305.2). Taxonomy (NCBI): domain Eukaryota; kingdom Metazoa; phylum Chordata; class Mammalia; order Carnivora; family Otariidae; genus Zalophus; species Zalophus californianus. The sequence goes on along the minus strand of NC_045595.1, from coordinate 209,365,318 downwards.
AAATGTGAGAAGGGCCGGAACTGATTCTCGAGCTGCCGCAGGGCGGCACAGGTCCCTGCAGAGGGTGATGGGTCCTGCCCCTGCAACAATGATTAAGAACCCCACACCAAAGCTGACTTAATTGAAGTGCTTTAATAATCTATGGTATCGCTGAGGGTAATGAAGGGGATGCCAGCACAGGGGGTCAGGCAGGAAGCGCCCGTCACGTTGCCAAGGCAACGGGGTCCCTGGCCAATCGCAGGCGGCGTTCAGGCCTGCGCTCTGAACGAAGCGATTCTGTAAAGTCTTCCGCAGCTGTTGCAGCAAATTTAAATAGAATCTTTAGGGGCGGGGGGAGACACAGAGAAAGGTCCTAACAGGGAGAGAGGAGAGAACAGAGAGAGACACACGGAATGGGAGAAGCACTTCTGGAGCTGTTAGTGGCGTTAGGAAGAGGCACATTTCTCTTTGAACAGGTTTGCAGTCCCTGCTGGGGGTAGACTGGCGCTTCTCTCTTCTTGCTCCTCTGTTCTGAGCGTGGCACCGGGAGGTTTGGCAAAACCAACCAGAGTTAAAGCTACCTCCAGCCCACTGCATCTGAAGCTGATCTCCTCTCCTGTCACAGGGCTGCTATGTACAGTTGCACAGGTTGTACCCTGCACCAGGAGGCACCCAAAGGAGGGCTCCGTGGGGCTGAGCTTGCCTTTGCTCATTACACAGTCTATGAGCCCGGATGAGCACCTGGTCTATCTGGAGGAAGGGGAGGCTTTTCTGTCATGGACAAAGGTACCAGATGGACAAAAGCAGCCTGTTTCCTCCCACATTTTCCATTGTGTAACAAGGAGAATGGGGAGGCTATTAAAAATATATTTAAAGGCAGCAGTGACTTCCCCATCCTCTACTTCCTACCTTTGACACAGACAGAAAAGGCCAAGTTCCTGACAGGTTAAACAGAAATGTGTGGTGATTTACAGTTGGTCGTGGGGTCTGTGTGGTCATGAGGTGTGTCCTTGCCCGCGCCTTCTCTGGGTTGCTGTGAGGATCCTCCGGCTTCCAGGAAGTGACACAATGTCAGCTCTGTGTTCGAAGCTCAGCTCCGCCACTCATGAGCTGATGCCTCGGGTAACGGGCTTCACTTCTCAGAGCCTCGTCTACAATGACAGGGGGCTTGGCAATGACACCAACTTCATGTGGAGGGTTGCTGTGAGGATTCAAAGAAATATAGTTTGTGGAGTATTTAATCTGCAGTGAGTGTGCATGTGTGCATGTGTGTATGTGCAGAGCCTGACATCCCAGGGCTGTGTGTGCCTGTGCACGTGCGTGTGCACGCCTGGGATTGTGGTAGCTGGGGAACCCTGAAATGGAAGGGCTGCCTTTAGGCAGGGTCCTGGGCATAGCTACGCATGGGGTGCTACAGGGTCTGTCCCGACACCCGAGGAAACCTCCCTTTGCTAAAACTCCTGCTCCCCGAGGCTGACCTGACCCGGGCTCTGGAAGGGGTGTTTTCCTTTCCTTCCTCCTGGAGGGAGCAGGGAGCAGGACAGCCGTGCAGGAAACTGTGGTGTGCGGTGACAGAAGGAAGCAGCCGAGGAAGTGACTTCAGAGTGGGTGGTCAGGAAGGGCTCTTTCAGGAACCAGCCCCGGGAGCTGCAGGGGAGGGGACCCTGATTCAGATCTTTGAAAAGACCACGCACAGCTCCTACTCTGTGAAGAAGGCATGGTGGGAGGGGCAGAGCATGAACAGAGAGCCCCCCGGGGGGTCCTGGAGGTCTGCAGAGAGATGCATAGATGGTGGTGGCTGCCAGAGAGTGGGGACACAGACGGAGAGGTGGCAGCCACAGTGACCCTCCTCCAGCACTGGGCATGGCCAGGTAGCCTCAGTTTTGCCAATCAAATGGGTGCCAAACCCATACCTCCTTATAGTCTGCATTTATAGTTTCTTGGTCACAAATGAGATCTAATATCCCTTTATATATTTTATTGCTTTTGTTTTGTCTTCTCTGAAATGTCAGAGAACGGACATATATCACATATATATTAAAACTGGCATATCTGTGTTTGTTTGGACTTGACTTATTTCATAGGGGTTCTTTATATATTCTGATTCTAATCCTTTTTTTGTTATGTGTATTAAAGTATCTTGTCTTTTCACTTTCTTTAAGGTTTATTTATTTATTTATTTATTTATTTATTTACTTACTTACTTACTTATTTTAGACTGAGAAAGTGGAGGAGTAGAGGGAGAGAGAGAGGGAGAGAGAGAATCTGAAGCAGACTCCTCACTGAACGTGGAGCCCAATGCAGGGCTGGATCTCACGACCATGAAATCATGACCTGATCTGAAACCAAGAGTCAGGTGTTCAACCGACTGAGCCACCCAGGTGCCCCTTCTTTAAGGTATTTTATGATGAACAGAAGTTACTAACTTTAGAAGAGTCAAAATTGTCAAGTGTTTAATTTATGGTTTGTGCCTTTGGTGTCTTAAGAAACCCTTCCCTACCCATGTTAGGAAAATATTCACATCACTTTTCTACTTTTCTGCTTTTAGCATTTGAGTCCTAGAGCTACCTGGAGTTGTGTGGATAGCATGAGGTGAGGGCCCACTTTCGTTTCTTCCATGTGGAAAGGCTCCAGCTCCATTTCCTGAGCCATTCCTATTTTCCTCATCAGTGAGGGAACTACAGACCACTTGCTGTGGGTGCAAAATGGGTGTAGCTGCTCTGGAAGACTCTGGCATGATCTTGTAAACTTGAACTTCTATTCCAGGCACATACCGAAGGGGAAACGTGCAGAAGCATCTTTGCAAGCAGCACTGTTAGGAAGAGCAAAGCCTTGGAAATAACCCACTCCCACCAGCTGGACAGTGGATAAACACATTGTGGCACAGTCACGTAATGGGATATCTTAATGGGATATCTTAATTCTTAAAGAATTAACTACAACTATCCACACCATGTGAATGAATTTGGCAACCTAACCTTGAAAAATATGAATCCCAGAAAATTATATTCAATATGATAAACTTTTGGCAAAAGTAGAAAACAGCTAAAACTAAAAAGTATGTTTCTAGGAATACGTATGGGCGATAAAATGGTGGTATTAAAAAAAATAAGGCTAAACACAAGTTTCAGGGTAGGTGGTGCCTATAAAGTGGAGGTGCACGGAAGTGGCTGTGAATTATCATTCACCCTCTGGATCTCCTGTTGCCTGGGGACGCCCCAAAGTTTATTCTGATATTGTACATGCCTATATGCATGTCTAGTCAGGAGAGGCTGGGGATCCATTTCTGTGAGCCTGAGGCTGTAGAGAGGGAGAGAAGAAGTGTTGGGGCTGTTTCCCTAGAGGTCTTTCACGCTAGACCTATGTAATGTGTCACCCTGGAAGGGAATGCTATCAGCGTTCACAGTTGTTGGTGATGAATGTAAAAGGAGACCTCTGTGTCCTACGCAGAGTTTGAGAACTAGTCCCTGGAACTGTGAATGGCAGTTGGGTAACAGGAGGACAGAAAGTTTTAAAGTCCAAAGGTTTTAGCAAGAGTAAAAGGAATATGATTTTGAAGGACTTCAGGACATGCCATGTCAATATGTGCCACTTTGGTACACTGATTACTTTGACCCGAAGGCACTGGAAAACAGCAGATGTGGGGCGCGGTTCTCTCCCAACCCCATCATCTGCCTGAAGACAGATCCTCCAGAAGGACCTCGGTCATGGTCAGTCCCCTCCTGGGTGTGTCTTCAGGAGGGAAGATGGACTCTCATCATGGGAGACACGAGACTAGAAGTCGGCACTGCACCCAGATACACTCTGTCCCAAACTGTCAGACTCCCCATCGCGTTTTCTGAGATCCCCTTCTGCTTTCCCGTTCCCCTATGAAGACATATATAAGCTTTCAAATCCCACCCATTTTGGGGTATTCTCTTTTTTCCCTAGGATGCCCCTGAGCGCATAATATTAAAAATGAATACATTTGTCTACTTTTCTGCTGTTAATGTGTCTGTTGTCTGTTTATTTCATCCACTCAGCTACAGAACCTAGGAGGGTAGAGGAAAGTCATTCCTTCTCTACAGTTCATAAAATGTCATTTTGTGGCCATAAGGTCCAAAGCTGCTTACTTTTCAGATGGATGAACTCTCTTTAGCAAAGGACTGTTTCTGGGGCACTAACTGTGCGCTGGAGAGGCACTATCCCAGGACTTTTGTAGATCGTCCCATTTCAGCCTCACAACAAATCCCACCACATGACCCTCCTGGCTGGCGTGGGCACCACTCCTGTGTTTCTCTCTAGTTTGACTTCAACGGTGCAGGAGATGTTCAAAATTCCCTCTTGGGGACACCAAACAGATGATAAACTGTGTATGGATGAGAAGCAGCAAGTATGAATACACACGAAGAACATATGCTCTTATTTAAGGAAGTTGAAGAACAGGCAAATCAATCTAGGGTGATAGAAATTGGAACACTGGCTACCACCTCGGGGCACGGGATGGACTGACTGGAGAGGGGGATGGTGTGCTCTTTTTCCCCATTGGGGTGGGAGCTGCACAGGTGTTTACATTTGTCAAAATGCATTGCACATTTCACTCTATGAAATTTGCCTCATGAAAAAAATGTTTTAAATCTCAAAACCTGAAGAAGAAAGCTTTTCAAAATCTTAACAGAATAAAACAAAACAACCATGCAGTTTCCGAAGACAGAATACAGGGGCTTAAACCCTTTCTCTGCTGTAGGGGCTTCCTCCGTGGCTGTAACAAAGCATCACAAGTTAGGGGCTTCAAACAGTGGAAATGTGTTGTCTCACAGTTCTGGAGGCTGGAGGTCTGAGATCAGTTTCACTGAGCCAAAACCAAGGTGTTGGCAGGGCTGAGCTCTCTCCGGAAGCTCTAGGGGAGCATCCATTCCTTGGCTGGTCCAGCATGTGGAGGCCCCGCTATCTCTAGCTGGAGGTCCCTTCCTCCATCCTCAAAGCCAGCAGTGCATTATCTTGCTTCAGTAGACACACTGCTGCCCTCTCCTCTGTCGGATCTCCCCCTGCCTTGGGACGGCATTTAGGGTACATCTGGATGATCCAGGATGATCTTTCATGTAAAAGTCCTTAAATTAATCACACCTGCAAAATCTCTTTAGTAAAATTCACAGGTGCCAGGGATTAAGATGCAGACATCTTTGGGGTCAGCAGTATTCAGCCCACTATATGCACCACTTACTAGCTGTGTGTCTGTAGGCAAGTTTCCTCACCTCTCTGTGCCTCAGGATCTTCATTTTTATTTTAATTAATCAATTAATTAATTAATGTATTTATTGAGAGGGAGGAAGGATGGGGCAGGGGGAGAGGGAGAGAGAAAATCTTTTTTTTTTAATTCTACTACTTTTTAAAGTATTTTTTTAAATTTATTTTTATTTTTAAATATTTTTAAATTTAAAAATAAATTTTTAAATTTAAAAATATTTTTAAAATATTTTAAATTAAAATATAATGTATTATTTGTTTCGAGAGTACAGGTCTGTGATTCAACAGTCTTACACAATTCACAGCGCTCACCGTAGCACATACCCTCCCCAATGCCCATCCCCCAGCCACCCCATCCCTCCCAACCCCCTCCACTCCAGCAACCCTCAGTTTGTTTCCTGAGATTAAGAGTCTCTTATGGTTTGTCTCCTTCTCTGGTTTTGTCTTGTTTCATTTTTCCCTCCCTTCCCCATGATCCTCTGTCTTGTTTCTCAATTTCTTCATATCAGTGAGATCATATGATACTTGTCTTTCTCTGATTGACTTATTTCACTCAGCATAATACCCTCTAGTTCCAACCACATCGTTGCAAATGGCAAGATCTCATTTTTTTTGATGGCCACATAATATTCCGTTGTATATATATACCATATCTTCTTTATCCATTCATCTGTTGATGGACATCTAAGCTCTTTCCATAGTTTGGTTACTGTAGACATTGCTGCTATAAACATTGGGGTGCACGTGCCCCTTCGGATCACTCCATTTGTATCTTTGGGGTAAATACCCAGTAGGGCAATTGCTGGGTCATACAGTAGCTCTATTTTCAACTGTTTGAGGAACCTCCATACTGTTTTCCTGAGGGGTTGCACCAGCTTGCATTCCCACCAACAGTGTAGGAGCGTTCCCCTTTCTCCACACCCCCGCCAACATCTGTCGTTTCCTGACTTGTTAATTTTAGCCATTCTGACTGGTGTGAGGTGGTATCTCATTGAGGTTTTGATTTGGATTTCCCTGATGCCGAGCGATGTTGAGCACTTTTTCATGTGTCTGTTGGCCATTTGGATGTCTTCTTTGCAGAAATGTCTGTTCATGTCTTCTGCCCATTTCTTGATTGGATTATTTATTCTTTGGGTGTTGAGTTTGATAAGTTTTTATGGATTTTGGATACTAGCCCTTTATCTGATGTGTCATTTGCAAATATCTGGGAGAGAGAAAATCTTAAGCAGGCTCGGTGCCCAGTGTGGAACCTGACATAGGGCTCGATCTCACAACCCTGAGATCATGACCTGAGCCGAAATCAAGAGTCAGATGTTTAACTGACTGAGCCACCAGGTGCCCCAGGATCCTCGTTTTTAGAACGGAGATAATTATAGTGCCTACATTATCGCCATGAGGATTAAGTATAAAGTGCTAGACATAGGGCCTGGCACATAGTAAAGGCTCAATAAATGATAGTTATCGGTATTATCTTATTATCATTATCATTCTTATGCCTTTTAATCATGCCAGGCACATTCTAAATGCTGGGAATTCGAAGATGAAGAGACATAGTTCTAGGGCTCAGGCGTTTATGATCCACTGGAGACACAGAAATGCCCAGTGTGTAGTAGTTAGCTTGGACTGCATAACAAAGTACCATAGGCTGGGAGCTTAAATGACAGATATGTATTTGCTCACAGTTCTGGAGGCCAGAAGTCCAAGATCAAGGTGCCAGCAGGGCTGATTCCTTCTGACGCCTCTCTCCTTGGTGTGTAGACACCATCTTCTCCCTATGTCCTTGCATGGTCATCCCTCTGTGTTTGTCTGTGTCCTGATCTTTCTCTCTTTTTTTTAAAAGAAGATTTTATTTATTTATTTATTTGAGAGAGAGAGAGAGAGAGAGAGAGAGAGAGAGAGAGAGAGAGACAGCACAAGCAGGGGGAGCGGCAGAGGGAGAGGGAGAAACAGGCTCCCCTCTGAGCAGGGAGCCCGATGCAGGGCTTGATCCTAGGACGCTGGGATCATGACCTGAGCCGAAGGCAGACATTTCACTGACTGAGCCACCCAGGCGCCCCTGTGTTCTGATTTCTTATGAGGACACAGTCAGATTGGAGTAGGGTCCACCCTCATGGCTGCATTTTACCTTAGTCACCTCTTAAAAATCTCTTTCTCTAAATGCAGTTACTTTTCGTAGAGGTACTGGAGGTGACTGGACCTCAACATGGATTTTACGTGAACACAATTCAGCCCCTAACACGAGGTATGGCAAAATAATTCCAAAAAGAAAGCACAATATGGTCAGGGAAAGGTGGAAGAGGAGTGGTATCTCCTTGTGAGGCACTTCAGTGACTCTTTTACAGCATGACGAACCACCAACTGAGGACACATGGGGAAGTGAGCCGTCTGAGCATGGACGGGTGCAGGTCGCAGAGAATGTGGGTTACTGCCAGCAGAGACAGCCGGGACAGCTCAGAAGAGGTTGGGGGGGGGGGAGGAAGGCAGCAGGGGGAGAAAAGTCCTACTTTCCCTCACTTTGCCCCCATCACAGGAGGGTGAGGACACCAGGACTCAGCCCACACCGAATGCCATCCCGCGGTCACATAGCCAATGGTTCTCAATCCCTGGAGCTGGACTGACTGCCCACCATCGCCTGGAAGGTGTGCTAGCAATGCAGAGCCTCGCGCCCACCTGGACCCACTGCATCGGAAACTCTGGGGGTGGGCGGGGAGGGGTGGGGGTCTGAATAGGTCCTGCAGGCAATTCTGATCCTCCCTGGAGGTTTGAGAACAGCTGCTATGATTACACTGAGCTGATTTCAAAGTGAGTGATCGGCATGGACCCTGGACAGAGAACAAGGACCCGGCTGCGGGTGAGTCCCGCGAGACCTCTGGAGCAGGAGACCCCGGCCTGATCAGGCTCCCACGTGCCGCACCTGCAGCACACGGGAGCCCTGGCCCTCCCCTCATAGGGGGAGTGCACATGTTCCGGGGGCCGCACTCCGCATATGCTAGATGCCCTGTACAAGTCCATCTTCTTCCCTCCCTCCGCCAGCCCCTGGCCGACCACTGGTGTGAAAGTACCACATTTTGTTTTCTCCCCTACCTTAAGAGAACTTGGGGGAGGAAGAGCTGGAACGAGGCATCCCATTTTCTCCCCCTTCAAAGCTGGTCAACCCCCAAGAGGCCATTGGTGGTTCTTACTCAGATTTACAGCCCAAATCAGGCTTAGGGAATGTCCAGAGAGGCCGGGAGAAGCCGAAGGGACACGTGAAGAACAGAGCCAGACAGCAGGTTTTGTGTTCAAGGGACCAGAAGGGGCTTCTTAGGGTCTAACCCTGTGCGTCATCTGCTAGGGCCGCTGCTGTAAAGCACAGACCACCACAGACTGAACGGTTTAAAGCAACAGAAATTAATTGCCTCTCACTTCTGGAGGCCAGGAGTCTGAAATCAAGGTGACGGTACGGTTGGTTTCTTCTCGGGGGCTCAGAGGGAGATTCAGTCCCTGCTTTCTTCTAGTTTCTGGAGGCCTCGGGCCGTCCTGGCTTCTCCGGGGTGTGCAGACCAGCACACCCATCGCAGGGCGCTGTGCCCGGGTCCCCGCATCCCTACACCATCCTCCCTCTGTGTGTCCGTGTCCAGATTCCTTCTTCTTACAAGGATGCCAGTCATCGGATGTAGGGCTCAGCCTGATTCAGTGTGATCTATCTTAACTTGATTCTCTTTGCCAGTGAGGTCCCATTCATGGGTCCTGGGGGTCGGGATTTCAACACGCTCTCCTGGGGACACGGTTCAGCCCACCCCACTCGGCGTTGGTAGCAGTGGGTAGGTGGGCAGCAGGCTCTGGCCAGCTTGACAGCTGGAAGCCTTTGTTCCTCCCGGGAAGGGGACTTTGCTTGGGAGCCCCCAAGGCTTACGAACAGCCTCAGCTTCTTCGGACCTGCAAAATAGAGAAAATGAGATGTCCTCAGCGGTTTTCTGGAACCGGTGATTGCCTCCTTAGCTTCATTTAATTGAAAAAAGAAAAAGGAGAAGCAGCAGCTTAGATCTTTATGACTTCTTTTGTTTTTGTTTTCGCCCGAGGGCAACTTAATAAAATGAAGGTGGGCGGGAACAGTAATGAGGGTGGTCTGAAAATAAAAGTCTTAACTGTCCTCTGCATCTGGACGGAATGTACTGGAAGGAAGTCGTATATGTTTAATGATGTGTTTGTTAGTATTCGAGCTCCCTGTGACTATTTGGGGGCCACTTCTTTAAAGGCATGCTTTTAGGGGGAAAACTGCGGGGTCAGGGAAAGAACGTGAGCTAAGCCAAACCTCCACAAACACTTTGCAAATTGCACCCGGCCACGCTCGGGCTAGGGTGGCAGAGAAGGGGGTGTGTTCACCTCCCCTAAGCAAGCAGTGCCTTGCACAACCTTGTGGGGAAGGAGGAGGTCTGGGGATGGGGATGTCGCCCCTTCCAGAATTTTCCAAGTCTCTTGGATTCTGCTTCTTACCTTCCTTCAATAGAGTGGGCGACTTCTGGCCCAAGGGAAGGGTCTCATCCCTAGCACTGTGGTTGTTATCTGACCTTCCTTCCTTTCATCCAAAGCTGTCTTCAAAAAATATGAGGAACATATTCTGGGCCAACTTGTAAGCTTGGCCCACTAGAGGGTTGGCCATACCCCAGCTTCTCTTGAAGGGCCTTCTAATCCACAGGTTGCCAAGTTAAGTTGTGTCACACGATTTTGCCACTTTGGCCACCTGCCCACCCCCACCCCCCACCCGCCCCGGGCTGGCTGGTGACCAATGGAATGGTCTGGCACAAGAAACCTGCCTTGAGGCCTGTGGTAGGCTGAATAATACTCCTGGCCACAAAGATGTTCTAATCCCTGGAATCTGCAAATGTGTCCCTTAACATGGTGAGAAGGACTTTGTAAGTGTGATTAAGGATCTGGAGATGGGACAGTATCCTGGATGATCCGGGTGGGCCCTGCATACCACCACATGCTTCATGAAAGGAAGACAGAGGGAGATACGATGCAGACCGAAGAGGAGAAGGTAATGTGATGATGGAGGAGGCGTGTGAGCCAAGAAATGCAGTTCCAGATGCTGGGAGAGGCAAGGCAGCAGGCTCTCCCAGCCACCCGGGGACAGAGCACGGCCCAGGGAGACTGCTTTTGGATTCTGGCCTCCAGAACTGTGAGAGAATAAATCACTGTTGTTTATAACTCCCAAGCATGTGGTGATTTGTTACAGCAGCAAGAGGAAACTACTACGTCCTGCTAGACAAATTCTTGAGTCATGAGGTCCCCCCTGCTCCCTGCAGTGATCAGACCATGTCCATAGGAGATGGTGGATCTGGGAAGCAGGGTGCTCGGGAGAATTCCGGAACCCCTCTCAGCTCTAAGACTGCTGTGTTAGTTTGCTAGGTTGTTTCAACAAAGTAACATAGACTAGGGGCTTAAACCAAAGGTTATTATCCCGCAGTCTGGAGGGTGGAAGTCCAAGATGAGGGTGTCAGGGCTGGTTCCTCCTGAGGCCCCTCTCCATGGTGTGTGGACACTGTCTTCTCCTTGTGTCCTCACATGGTCATCCCTCTGTGCGTGTCTGTGAACTAATCTACCTCTTCTTCTCAGGACACCTGTCATATTGGATTAGGGCCCACCGTCATGACCTCGTTTTACCTTAATCACTTCTTTAGAGACCCTACCTCCAAATACATCACATTCTGAGGTCCTGGGGGTTAGAACCTCAGCATATGAATTTGAGGGGGACACAACTCAGCCCAGAGCAACGGCGTTGTGCAATGACGTTGCTGACATATCTATTCAAGGATATTCTTAGATACACCCCTGCTTTGAATTTTGGAGCCCCTGTGGCCATGCAAGAAGGGAGGGGAAAAGTCTAAAAGGGCAGACCTATGATGCCAGGAAGTCCCTGCAGCTTTAAGCCTTGCCTCCAGTCACTTCCCCTGGGGAGGACCCAGCTGGGTGCGTGCCATCTTCTGGGGGCTCTGAGGGTGATCTGCCTGCCCACGTGTATATCTCTGGCCCATTCTGGGACTTCTCTTCCTGATACACAGCAAGCCACACTGAGCTGTCCATGATGCATCAGCCAAAAAAGCCGGCCAAGCAGGCAGAAAACCCACCCTACAGACTGAAATAGAAACTCACTTGTTTTCCAATGTGTGACGAAGGAGGGAGGTATTTAATTTTGAAAGGAGCTGAGCCAGCTTTCTTCTGGGTCATTTTTTTTTTTTTTTCTGGAACAAAATTCTCCCCAGCAATCTCCCTAGGATGGTCTTCCTTATCCGTCTATGGACATTTTGGATGGGATAATTCTCTATTGTTAGGGGGTTGTCCCATGCACCGTAGGAAGTTAACAGCATCTTGCCCCTACCCGTTAGATGCTAGTAACATCCCCACACTATTTGTGCCAACCAAGAATGTATGTCTCCAAACATGGCCAGTGTCTCCCAGGGGGAAAATCACCGCGGCTTGAGGAGGACTGGTCTGACTGAACCATGAAGAAGAACAGAACGGTGAAGAGGATGGGCTGGGGTCTTGGCTTGGTCTTCTTTGTTGAGAATACAATAAGCTATACACGGTATGTGGAAAATGGCTTGAAATGTTTAAGGTGGATGGCGGGAATACTGGGGCAGGTATAAGCCTCCATCAGGGGTGTGTACAGGTGACTGGACGTCAGTCTTGCTGGCTGTTGAGTCAGTTTGTCCACTGGCCTTCTGGGTGGGCCAGGGCTCCAGGTGAGAACAGAGAATGCCCCAGAAGATGCTTGGAGTCCTCACCGCCTTCACTCTTCCCCTTTGAGCTCTGAGTGAGGGCACCTTGCCCACGGGTAAACTCAGCTCCCTACCCGTCTCTCTTTCCTTTTGTTCCAACCACACACTGGGTTGCTAGCTGAACACCCCAGGCCCTTCCTTCCTCAGGGCTTTTGCACTTGCTGTGTTACCCCCATACAAAGCTTTCCAACCTATAGTTTTTCCTGGCTCCTTTCCACCGTTAAAGTCTGAGCACAGCTATTGCTTGACTGCCCACCTAACCTGCCATCTATTTGTCCCTGGAGATATAGAGGCCCTAGCTTGCAACTTCATCAGGGGCTGGCCCTGCCTGCACCGTCTCATCTGGTTCTTTCCATTCAAGAGAGTTTCTAAAAGTTCAGGACATGCCTGTGTCAGCCACTCTCCCTTCCAGAGCAAAGGACACCCCTTCATACCCAAACCCCATGCTCATATTCCGAGAACGAGCGAGGTCTTTTCCCAGCATCCTTTAGGGTTTGCGTTGGGCTTTTTTCTTTTCTTTTTTTTTTTTTCTGTGCTGGGCTCCAACCATGCCTGCCTTCTATGACCACAAAATGTATACTTTTTTGGGAGGGGCTTTCCTGTGGCTTATCTTAGGACCTCCAAAAGAATCTCATCCTTCTTTCTGCCCAGACTTTAAAGGATGGTGGAAAAGAGTTGGGGAGGGGGGAGGTCAACAGAGCTGACATGAAGATGACCATGCCTAAGTTAATTTTCTGCCCTTATAAGAGCTGGTTGTCATGGCTGGTGCAAGATGGTGCCCAGCCTTGCATCTCAAGTGGCAATAATCAAATCCAGCTGAGCCCCATGCCCTCTACACTGTATTATGTGGTAACTCCCACAGTCCCGGCCAAAAAGAGAGCTTCCTAATGAGGGGTCCTGGAAACTGGTGTTAACTGAGTTCTTATCCACCTTCCCCACCTTCTTTGCCCCTAGGGTACCTCAGCTGGAGTGGTCCACAAGTGAGGATATAAAGCCAACCAGAGTGCTTTAACATCACTCCAAATTCGCCCCAATTAAGAAATTGAGAATGGCCTGCATATGAAAAACAAGTGGCAGACTTTTAACTTGTAAAGTTTATCTGACAATTTGGTCTCTGTTTGACACACTCAGTCCCCCACAAGCCTTGCTTCTCCAAAATCTATCTGGGTCCATTGTAAACAGAGAAAGGCGGCCACTTGAGTACAATGAATAAGATGCTCAGGACGAATCTAATTAAGAAGATTATATTTAACAAGTATTGTTTTGAGGATGTCACGGAGGTCACTCACCTGGCCGTATATATCTTTTAACATGCATTTCTAAAATGCACAATGTACTTTAAAAGGAAAAGCATGAGAATACATATGATATGGCTGTTTATTGTGTCTATGATCATGCCAGAGACTCTTTCAAAAATGAAGTTCTCAAAAGACCTTTACTCTAGTGGCAAGAATAAAGATCTTTATTTTTTTATTTAAATTCCAAACAACAATACTTCTTTTGAAGGTTGTGGTTAGCGTGGCTCGTTGTTCTTAATAGGCACACATGAAGTCCTTTATTATGAGCAACATTGCTTTATAGGAGTAATCAAAAATTATCTAACAAACGAAACGCTTAAAAACTTGGGCTTGCTGCACAAGTTGAAAAGAAACATAGAGCAGTCTTTAGATTACAGTGAAGTTTACGGCCGAATGGAGAGCCATGTGTCCGTGAACCCTCGCAGCTGTTTATTATGCAAGAACAAAGGGGTGCGCACGTTAACTTATGTAACGACTACAGTGACTGAGACAATCTCAGAAGCCATCACATTTCTGTGGTTGGGACTTTTTCCCAGGAAGGAAAGCTTGCACCTGCCTCCTGCCAAGACCGCCCATCACATGCTGTAAGAAAACCACCTCCCTCGGGGGGAACGTGCCAGTTCTGTGATGAAGTAGAACTTAGGTCCGGCTGGGCGTTAGCTTTGAAGAGCAAGCAACTTGGTTATTTCTGGAGTAGGGGGTTGCTCAGATCAAAACCAAGCAGGGGGCAGCTTCTGGCCACGGGCGTCGTTCTACATCTGCTCCCAGAGGGAAGAGAATGGTCGTGTGCGTGTTTGGTGAAATATACATAACAAAAACTTCCCATTTTATCCATCTTGAAGTGTACAGTTGGATGACATTAAGGACACTCACACTGTTGTACAACACTCATCGCATCCGCCTCCAGTACTTTTTCATCTTCCCAAACTCACACTTCATCCCCGTTAAATAATCATTTCCTAGTCCCCACTTGCCGCAACCTCTGGGAAGCTCCGTTCTGCTTTCTGGCTCTGTGAACTTGACTACTCTAGGAACCTCACGTAAGTGGAACCATGCAGCGTTTTGTGACTGGCTTATCTCACTTAGTATCATGTCTTCAGGGTTCATCTGTGTTGTAACATGTTTCAGAATTTCCTTCCTTTTTAAGGTTCAATAATATTCCATCGAGTATATATACCGCATGTTGCTTTTCCATTTATCTGTCAATGGACATTTGGTGAATATAGAACTTTCTATATTACTAGCTTGCACGTAGCACTGGGTGTTACACTTAACTAATGAATCATTGAATACTACATCAAGGGCTAATTATGTACTATACAGTGGCTAACTGAATATAAAAAAAAGAACAGTTTTGGCAACTTTACTGAAGAATTTGCTGGAGCTCTTTAATCTGATGGAAAAAATAGACGATGAAAGACAAAAGTAAGTGGGCAAATAGCATATACTTAGATATAGCAAATATGTAAATAGGGGTGTCATTTTCCTCCCAGTTTTTTGTTGTTGTTCTGGAAGAATATTCTGGGTACAGAGTCTGCATTTCAAAAATAGAATTCATGAGTCTAATCATATTAACTCAACGGGGAGCATAAATGCCAAAACAGCCTATGTGAGTCATTTCTTGGATCCTAAGAGGAATCTGTTTCAGACAGGAGTTTTCTCTTCTTTGAGGTTTGTTTCAAGAAGTTCCAAAAGCAAACAGCAAAATAACACCATGCCTAGAGCCACATATCTCAAAGCCGCCTTTCAAAATAGCAGCCCCCATGCTGGTTATCAGGGGCTGGCTCCAGGCTGGAAGGGACTCCCTTCTTCAGGCAAGTCAGGCTCGCCAACCTTCTCCGGGTCTTCCGATCATGCTAAGTTTATTTGATTTAGAAACCATGCTGCTGAGTGAGGGGGTGGGGTTGGTGGAGAAAGGGAGTGTGAGAAAGAAAATAAGAGGATCTGGGGGCTTTTGGAAAGTCATAACCATTTCTGAGGATAAATCTCATCCAGTAGCACCGAGTTGCTTTACTGACTTTTCTGTCTCCAGTTACCAGCCAGAGTCTAGAGCAAGCTTCAATGTAGGGCTTCAGTGTGGTGCTGCAGATTTACATCATGTTTGCCCCTGTGCCAGCCAAGGCTAGCTTCTGGGTTCGGGTCTGACCTTCGGATCTCTGAGGCACTTGCCCCTCTCTGCCTTCCCCGGTGTGTTCACAGGGGCTTCCTCTCCCCCCAGCACTGCTGGGTCCCATCATGGGTTTCTCTCTCGGGTTCCAAAGCCACCACTGAGTTGTGTTATTGGCTCGTCTTTACCTGTCTTCTATGCCTGGGGAAATAAAACCTCCCCATCAAGAATAATCAAGCCCATATCTACACTGCCACAAATATGCAATAAATCAGGATGGAGACCCGCCCAGTTCTCTGGCACCTGCAAACACAGAACAAGCATCTGTTCTCTGGATCTGTGTGGGTCAAGTTTGCTGCTGACATTAGTGACTTCTTCTCCCACGATTGAGTAAGTTTAGTGATCAAATAAGTTAGGGCAACACCAGGTTGACCAATGATAAATATGCATATTTACCAGAGGAATTATCAGAAATTTAATGTGCATTGGGCATTTCCAGGAGACGTGTAAGGGATAACACATTGTCCAAATGTAGTTAATCATCAAGCCCTCTCATCAAGGCACATCTCCCTGGAACAGTGACCTCAGCGCATACTTAGAACACCCCAGTTTAGACACCTAGTACATTCAGGAGTTTTATGTGGTGTGTAACACATAGTAGGTCATCGACGTGGTATCAGAAGCGTTTCAGGGATTACGTACTATATGCACGCATGATCTCAGCCCTGCTCCAGGGACTGTAATACCTGCTGGGTCTTGATCTTTTGGTACAGTACAGGGGAAGGAACAGAGAGCAAGTCTGGCATTTTCAACAGAAAGCTTTGAGAACTGCTGTTGTATGAAAAAGGGAGAGAGAAAGTAATGCAAGCATCCTGGGAGAGGGTAGAAAAGTTTGGAGAGGAGAGAGTCTCCAAAAACTGAAATGTGATATAGAAAGAGTGGAAAAAGAAGGTAGGAAGAAGGTTTACAGTGTGTTGTGATGGAATCTTCCTTTGGCCTTTGGGAGAGACTTCATTTGCTCTTTGACTTCTTCTTTGCCTTCTGGGTTGTTTGGTTTTTCAATCAGATGCCATGCCCTGGCTAGCTTCAGGGTGACAGCAAATCAACGGCTTTACTGCAGATTTCACTGATAATAATATTAACTCTTTCTTACCATCACCTACCTGTAGGTCTTCTTGCTTGCTCTCCCCAGAATAGGATAATGGAATTAGAACCGTGGATCTGGGTACTGACTCTCAGATATATCAAGTGCGTCACCCTGATTGAGTCAAAAGCCACCTAAAGACCCCAAATCTCTAATTTGTAATGCAGAATGGGCCAAGGAAAACCAAACTCAGACAAACCATGGGATCCCTTTTGTCCAGAAGCTTGGACAGCAAAGTGAGCATTTGTTTCTAGCAGGTAAACCTGACAGGTCCCCTCTGGTCTCAGCCCAGCTATCACAATTCAGGAGCACCTCCAGGGGAGTCAGAGGAGGCCCCAACCTTTTGCCTTCTCCCCACCCCCAGATAAATATGATGTGTGAACTGGCGCTTCAAGCCATGCTTAGATTTCAAGGGTAGGTCTGCATCAGGGGTCCTGTCCAATTTTACGAAATCAAATGAGTGCATTTTGTTTCCTGCCTATAATTGCTGCCTAAAGCATCTCTGCAGGTGACCTCAAGGCCTGCTTTGAAATCAATCTCCAAAGCACACAAGGATTCTTTTTTGCACCTTTTGTCTTCAAGGGACTTAGAAATCAGGGATCTGATAAGCACAGTTGATGATTAAACCTAATGAGCTGGCTAGTGGGAGAGCTTTGATTCGCTTTGACAAAGGCTCTTTGAGCTTGGTTGAAAACTAGACTCTGGTTGTTGTTTGTGTTTGTCTTAGCTTTTTCTGTTGAGGATCTTGATTTAAGTCTCAAAAGGACTAAGGTCTGCTGGAAGGTTCTGTAAGTTGAGGCATCTCTCCTTGGTGCAGATTTCTGTGGGGTCTAAATGAAATGATCCCTGGGCCACCCCAGGGAGCACCAGGGTGATGGTGCCAGCCAAGGCCACTTTGGGAAATGATTTGTGTCTGATGTATTGTTCAATATTTTCAATACCAATTTCTTATTTTTAAAATTAGAATAGGTTAGGAGGGGATGCAGGAGGAAGAGCATCAGAGAGAAGCAGCTTGACTGTGTCACCCTGGAACAGCCAGTTTTGCTTTTGTATTGGCTTGGCTGGGGCCCCAAGCAAGGAGAGCATATTCATGTGCTTATCAAGGGGCCGGCATTGCCTCTTACGTGAATAACACGTGTTATGAGACAGACCCTTCTTCTATGATTTACTCATTTGTTCGTGCCTGGCGTAGCGTTCCCTGGTGCTGGCGAGGTCTAGCAGAGGTTCTGGGCTCCCACGGGAGGTTCCTGCCATGCACCGTCATGGGCCCCTCAAGCCAGCGAGGCTGACACACCAGCGTGAGGAGCCCTTCGAACACCAATCATAACTTTCTTCTGTAAGAAAGACACCCAGATACTCAGGGAGTATCAACCGTGGAGGAAGTTTTATCATGGAAAAAAGAATTTCCCTGCCCTACCCTCTCCACACCTGTCTAGCTCTGCAGAAATAAACCTTGTAAATGCAATCTTTAACTGTCACTGTTTCTGATCCTTGTGGTAATCCCTGCCAGGTTACTAAGTTATATATATGTATAGCTCCTAAAAATACCCATTTATGGCAATATCTATATATTTCTGTCATAAAAATTAGAGACGCCCATCTGTTCTTCTTCCCTCCTGCCAATATTGTTATTACGCTGTTTTGGTTTCTCAACTGGTTGACTTTGTAAGTCAACCTCTCTTAGGCTCTCACTTTGAAAAATAATGACATGAGTGCCCTGGCTTGTCCCCCCTCTCCCCCACCGACTCCATCCCTCCTGAGAGACTGGACCCCACCCCCACTCTACCCACCCCCAAGCTGGCTCTGGAATCCCACCTGCTCCCACTCGCTCCCCTCTCTAGAAGCCGGTCTCTCTGCCCCTCCCTCTCGAAGAAATCAGTTATAATGCGCATCTGTTCAGAACTCTGGCTTTGGCATTTGGAGCGGTCTGGAACATACCTTTTCAGCAGAGGCTGTGATGGACGTGGTCTGCAACATGCACTCTAGACCCTGGAAAGCAGGTGACGTGAAATGGCAGTTCCTGTCCGTGCAGTGACAACAGGAACACAGAAAGTTGACATGGGGTCAGAGTTTGGCAGCCAGCCCCACGGAAAGTGGAGTACATTATGCCCAAAGATGTCATTCAGGGCTAGAATTCATTCCACAAATATTTACTGAGCTAATTCTTACTGTGTATAATGCAGTTCTTTCTTTAGTTATTTTTACTATTTGGGTGCTTTTACATATTTTTAATTCCAGCAGTATTTATTCAGTGTACTGTTTCCAGAAAAAGAAGGGCTTCATAAATGGGTGCAGCAGGCCATGGCCTGTCCAGGGGAAGTGTCTGCAAGCACCTCAAGTGAGTGAGGAAACAAACAGCGGGGAAGGCCTTTTCTTTCTTTCTGATTTACAGGTCGATGAACAGGCTAGGATGAGGTAGGGTTAGCTCTAGTTTAAGGACTCATGCTCATTTGCTGAACATAGGCTCATCATCTTCTCCCCGCTCCCTCTCTTCCTTCCTTCCTTCCTTCCTTCCTTCCCTACCTTCCTCCTTTTTTCTTTCATCAATCTTTATTTCTTTTAAAAAATTTATTATTGAACTATAATCAACATACACTGTTGTATTAGATTCAGATGTACAACACAGTGATTCCACAAGTCTATACATTAGCAATGCTCACCACCATAAGTGTAATCAACATCTGTTATCAATCCTTATTTCTAATGAATAGATCTAGGAACAGAAATACAAATTTCAATATAACCTTATAGGCATCCTTGGGATTAGCTCCACTAAGTAAAATAACCAAATCAGCACTTGATTTTTTTTTTAAATTAAGACTTTAGTTTTTTGTGTTCCCAGGAAAACTGAGGGGAAGATACAGAGATTTCCCATACACCTCCTGCCCCCACCCCCCACCTGCACAGCTGCCTCCTTTATCAACACGAGTGGACATTTGGTACAATCAATGGACCTACATTGACATAATCACCCAGAGTCCATAGTTCACATTACAACTCCCTCTTGGTGTTGCATACTGTATGGATTTCGACAAACGTATACAGGCAAGGCTTGGAGATATTGCAGGTCCAGTTCCAGACCACTGCAAAAAGGTGAATATTGCAGTAAAGCGAATATCGCAATAAAATGAGTCAAATGAATTTTTTGGATATCCAGTGCTTATAAAGGTTACATTTACACTATACCGTAATCTAAGTGTGCAATAACATTATGTCTAAAAAACAATGGGCACACCTTAATTAAAAAGATATTTTATTGCTAAAGAATGCTAACCATCATCTGAGCTTTCAGCAAGTTATAACTTTTTGCTGGCTGTAACCTCTTGCCCTGATTTGGAGGGCTGCTGACTGATCAGGGTGGTGGTTGCTGAAGGCTGGGATGACTGTGGCAATTTCTTGAAGTAAGACAACAATGAAGTCCCGCTGCGTCGATTGACGCTTCCTTTCGTGAATGATTTCTCTGGCACGTGATGCTGTTTGATAGCATTATACCCCCAATTGAACTTCTTTCAGAATTGGAGACAATCCTCTCAAACCCCACCGCTGTTTTATCAACTAGGTTTATATGATATTCTAAATTTTTTGTTGCCATTTCAACAGACTTCACAGTATTTCCCACCAATGGTCGATTCCATCTCAGGAAACCATTTTCTTCGCTCATCCATAAGAAGCAATTCCTCATCCGGTCAAGTTTTATCATGAGATTGCAGCAACTCAGTCCCACCTTCAGGCTCCACTGCTGATTCTAGCTCTCTGTTTCCACCCCATCTGCAGTGACTCCCCCCACTGAAGGCTTGAACCCTCACTTTGTAAAAAATGCAGCATCTGCAAAGTGCAATAAAGCCAAGGTAATGACATACTCACCATGGAGGGGATGCCCTAAAAACCCTGTGCACTCTGCTTATGTATCCCCTTGCCCTCAACCCCTGGAAATCATTATTTTTTTACTGTCTCCATAGTTCTAGCTTTTCTAGAATGCTATATAGTTGGAGTCATACAGTATAAAGGCTTTGCAGATTAGCTTCTTTCATTTAGGAACATGCATTCAAGGTTCCTCCAGATCTTTTCAAGACTTGATAGATGATTTCTTTTTAGTGATTGATGATATTCCATTGTCTGGAGGTACCACAGTTTCTTTATCCAGTCACCCACTGAAAGACATGCTGGTTGCTTCCTAGTTTTGCTATTTATGAATAAAGTCACTGTAACCATGTACAGTTTGTGTGTGGACCCAAGTTTTCGACTTCTTTGGGTAAATACCAAAAAGTGTGATTTACTGGATTGTGGTAAGAGTATGTTTAATTTCATAAGAAACTGCCAAACCGTCTTCCAAAGTAGCTGTACCGTTTTACATTCCCACCAGCAATGAATGAAAGTTTCTATTGTTTCACTCCTCACCAGCATTTGGCGTGGTTAGTGTTCCAGATTTTGGCCATTCTAATAGGTATGTACTGGTGTCTCATTGTTTTGACTTCCATTTCCCCGATGACATAGGATATGCAACATATTTTCATACTTGCTCTCTGTATATCTTCTTTGGTGAGGTGTCTGTTAAGCTCTTTGGCCAATTTTTTAATTGGGTTGTTTGCTCATTCTTGAGTTCTTTGTATATTTTGGATAACAGTCCTTGATAAGATGTGTCTTTCACAGATATTTTCTACCAGTTGTGGCTGGTCTTCTCATTCTCTTAACATTGTCTTTCACATAACAGAAGTTTTTAATTTTAATGAGGCCCAGCTTAGCAATGATTTCCTTCACGGATCATGCCTTTTGTGTTGTATCCAAAAAGTCATCACTATACCCAAGGTCATGTAGGTGTTCTGTGTTGTCTTCTAGGAGTTTTATAGTTTTGCAGTTTATATTTAGGTCTATGATCCAGTGTGAACTAATTTCTGTGAAGGGTGTAAGGTCTGTGTCTAGATTTATTTCTTGCATGTGGACGTCCAGTTGTTCCAACACCATTTGTTGAGAAGACTATCTTTGCTCCATTGTACTGCCTTTGCTCCCTTGTCAAAGATCAGTTGACTCTATTTCTGGGCTCTCTGTTCTGTTCCATTGATCTGTTTGTCTGTCTATTCTTTCACCAATAACACACTGTCTTGATCACCACAGCTTTGCAGTAAGTATTGGAAGTTGGGTCGTACCTGTCCTCTGGCTTCGTTCTTCTCTTTCAATATTGTGTTGCCTATTCTGGGTCTTTTGCCTCTACCTATAAATTTTAGAATTAGTTTGTCATCATTTGATTTTCGAAGGTGCATAAAATTAATTATGGAAAAAAAATCCAGGGGCAAAGAAATGCTTCCTATGAACTAGAGTTTTGTAGACATCATCTCATTGAAGTCTTATAACAGCCTGTGAGGGGTAAGTATTCTTTGTTTAGAGATGGGAACACCAAGTCTAGAAGGGGTTAGTTAGCCTGGGGTCATTCAGTGAGTAAATAGCAGACACAGATTTTGAACTCGTTACTATTACCAACAGCTACTGATTAAGAACACCCAACATGTACTTTCTAACAAGAACACAAAAATCAACCTCGTACAGATACTGGTTCACATTGTTCCCAGCAAGAGACGATCAAAGTTCATCTAAACTAGCATTTCAAATCACTTTGACCTAAATAGAACTCACCTGGTTAAACTGTATTTTTGAGATGACACATTTGCCCTGAGTTCATGCCTACTGCAAAAATGTCCACAGCAGCATTTTAGAAATGGCTTTCATTAAGTCAATGATCATATGGTTTCACTTATTTGTGGAACATAAGGAACAGCAGGGAGGACATTAGGAGAAGGAAGGGAAAAATGAAGGGGGGGAAATCGGAGGGAGAGAGGAACCATGAGAGACTATGGACTCTGAGAAACAAACAGGTTTTTAGAGGGGAGGGGGGATGGGTTAGCCTGGTGATGGGTATTAAGGAGGGCACGTTCTGCGTGGAGCACTGGGTGTTATGCACAAACAATGAATCATGGAACACCACATCAAAAACTAATGATGTAATGTATGGTGACTAACATAATAAAATTAAAAAAAAAGAAAAAAAAGAAATGGCTTTCATTAAAAAATCCCAGTTTAAGCAAAATGAAAAATGGATAAGATTTCCCACGAAGGGCTCAGAACAAAGTCCGAGATAATTCTCATTCTCTCTTCTGAAGTTTTTCTATAAGGTGTATCTAGGTGCTTCTGTTTCTGTGTCTCTTTTGCCTTCAGATTTATCTTCTCTTCAATGCCCTCACAAAAAAAAAAGGTGAGTGTATTTCTCTGTGCTTCATATTATGTGCCAAAATAATCATTGAGACCTAAGACAAGCAGTTAGCCCAAGCTATGAATAAAGAAGCCAGTGTTGTTTTTGTTGCCCTTGGTCTTGAGTTGGGCAGTTCCTCTTTCAAACATCTTCCTAGATGGGCGGATCTAGGCAGTGATGGGGCCAGAGGAAGGTGCCTCCTCTAAGTAATGTTATTTTCCATGATGAGACAATGAGCCTAGCACTTCTTTCCAGGTCCAAGGACCAGGTCTTCTGAAGTTAAGCCCTGCTGTACATGACTCCTTGTGAGAGAGGAAGGATGCTTGTTTCTATGGAGGGGTCTGAATGGGGGGAGAGATTCTGCCCAGGGTCAGCCTTCCAGAAAAAGCCCACATGGAAATACAGGTCTTCCAAACTCTTTCACCTGAGAAAGAATTTCCATCCCACTCGTAAATTCACACAGCGTGTGCACTTTCTCTCAGATACAGAAAGATTTGTCAGTGTGATGTGTTGGAAAACTCCTGCCTGGGAGTGAGGTGTGTTGATGTGGTAATAATGAATCACTCCCATAAATGAGAAATGAATGAACTGAGTCCACGAGCCTCTCTGAGGCCTGAATCTGCCAGCACGGGGTGAAGAGAACAGAAGTGGTGGCTGCCCCGGCCCCGTGGGCCCTGGAAGTTTGGGCCCATCCTGGCCTCACAGCTGCCTGTGCCCAACCTGGCCTATTCAGCCTTGCTGTCTTGGGTGAGGCAGGAGGCCAGCGGACTGTGCCCCCTGTGAGGGCAGGATGTCAGCTAGAGGTGACCTCCTGTCACCAGCCACCAGCCACCCTGTCTTCCTCCTTTCTTAACCCTTTAGCTCCTGGAAAGTTGGTTCCTGCCTTCTGTCCTAATTTGACTCCCTTCCCAGAGAGAGGTCAGTGTGTTGGCTGGTCTACCTGGAGCTGAGCGCCAGGGCTGTTGTCCCATTTTGGATTCGCCCTGTGCCTCAGGGCGAGCCATTTACCTTCCTTCCTTCATCTGTATCACAGACAACCGGGCTTTACACAGACCTCAGCAGCTGGGGGGGTGGCTTAATTAGTTAATGTTTGTGAAGCTCTTTGAAGATACCAGCGCTCCGTAAAAGTTGGTCCTCATTTTGCTAAGAAGACAAGACCATGCATTCTAGTCTTTCTGGTAAGAGTGTGGGCCTTTGTGCTTTCCTTTCTTTCTGGAAGCCTGACTGGCTCGAATTAAGTTAAATAACTCCTCTCATTCACTCAGGATAAAATGCAGTGGGAAGGGAGAGAGATAGAGTGTGATAGGTGTGGTGTGTATGCATGTTGTGTGTATGTGGTGTTGTGTGTGTGGACTATCTGTGTGTGTGGAATGTGTGTGGTGTGGTTTTTGGTGTGTGGGGTGCAATTGTGATATGTATGTGGTGTGTGTGTGGTGTCTGTGGAGTGTGTGTGGTGTGTGGTCTGTGTGTGGTGCAAGTGTGTGGTGTGTGGTGCAAGTGTGATATGTGTGTACTGTGTGTGTGTGGTGTCTGTGGAGTGCGTATGGTGTGTGGTGTGTGTGGTATATGTGTGGTGCAAGTGTGTGGTGCAAGTGTGATGTGTGTGGTGTGTGTGTGTGGTGTGTGTGTGGTGCGAGCGTGCGGCGTGTGCTGTGTGTGGCGCGCGGGCGGCGTGCGGACGGGGCTGCGGTCGCGGGAGAGGAGAGAAGCCCGCAGAGGGAGGGGCCGGAGCCCTGGGGGCGGGGAGCTGCCGGCGCGGCAGCAGCCGTGAACTTTTGTTCTGGGAACACCGCCTCCGCGGGCCGGCAGGCCTCCAGGAGCTGCGCCGCCCACGCGGAATCAGTCAAGCCAGCACGAAAAGAATTCACGTCCAACTGACAGAGGGATTCGTTTTTTTTTTTTTTTTTTTTTTTTTTTTAAAAAAAAACAAGCCCAGGGTGCTGCTGCTGTGCTTCTCCGTGCTGATTTGCACCCGCCTTCATCCGGCTCCCCCTTGCGCCCAGACGGGGTTCGGCTGGTGTAAACGCGGACCCCTGCTCGGCTCTGTGCAGGTGGGCTTCGCCCCGCAGCCCGCTGGCCGCGCGCACTGCCTACCCAGGGACCCGCCACGGGAAGCCCGGGTGTGGGCAGGGGGGTGGGGCAGGGGGTGGGAGTAGAGCAGCGCCTGGGTGCACGGGCTGGGGGCAGAGGGGGGCGAGGGCGCACAGCCGGTGACCGCATCCTGTCCCTCTTCACACCAAAGGCGCGGAGCTGGGGCTGCAGGGAGGACCCCGGCCCTTCCTGTGAAAAGTCCCCGCCCTGGTGGCCCTCCTCACCCGCGTAGGAACAGAGAGAGGGTTCCCTCTTGGGCACTTCCTTTCGTTCCCACTGTCCCTGAGAGGAGGGGTCACCCTGGCTTTGAAAAACACAGAGTTCACATACCATAAAAGTCACCGTTTAAACCACCGAGAGGTGCACAGTTCAGTGGTTGTGAGTGTGGTCACAAACGTGTGTAGCCATCACCACTAACTCCAGAACATTTTCATTATGTTCCCCCAAGAAATGCCGGGCCCCCTGGCAGTCCCTCCCTGCCACCCCTGCAGGCCCAGGTGCTGGAAACCACCCACAGCTTCTCTCCATATGGATCTGCCTGTTCTGGACCTGTCACCTGAATGCAAGGAGGCCATATGTGG
This sequence comes from Zalophus californianus, assembly GCF_009762305.2. Taxonomy (NCBI): domain Eukaryota; kingdom Metazoa; phylum Chordata; class Mammalia; order Carnivora; family Otariidae; genus Zalophus; species Zalophus californianus. The sequence goes on along the minus strand of NC_045595.1, from coordinate 209,339,890 downwards.
TCTTCTGTGACAGCTTTCTGTCACTCAGCATAACGTGGTCAAGATTCATCCGTGTCCACATGTCAGTGCTTCCTTTCTTTTCACGGCTGGGGCATATTCCGCCCTAGGGCTGGGAGCGCAGGTTGTTTATGGTTCATCAGCGGCCGGGCCAATGTGGCTTTTAAGTGGTCTTGCTTTACCGACCTGCCTAGCCTCTCCCCACCAAGGGCAGGCGTTCTGCTGTCCACTGTTGGAAGCTTCCGGTAGAGTTGGTGCAATGTGCCCATCATTTCCTTGCTGAGCACGTGACCAAAGGTTGCCTGGGTCAGGATGCTTGGCTCTGTGTGGACTCAGCATCCCTTTGCCTCATCTGGCCTCAGTTTCTTCATCTGTAAAGTGAAGGGCTTCAACCACATGGTCTCTAACGTCTCCCCTGGTTCTAACATTTGCAGGCATTTTAGCAAAGCAATGAACAAGCAGCCTCATATTACCTTTTGAAAAAGGTAGAGAAAAGCAAGCCGTGGGCTAACCTGGTTCTGTCCATCCATAACTCAAACTGCTTTTTAAATAATACTCTGGGTCACTCCGCAGAAGGCCTTTGTAACAGGTTTCCATACGACAGAAAATGACCAGGAATGATGGGGAAGGAGCGACAGGCCAAATTAAAAGAAGAAATAAAACAGGAACAAATGCAAAGTCTGACATTTAGCTCCCAAACCCAACAGAGCAGCTACCAGCTTGGGAAGAGGAAGCCAGACAGTGCCATTTCTAAAAGGGTCTTGGTCGACTATAAATAAATCTCATCATGAGCCTCCGTTTGGTTGAGCCGCCACGAGAGCCAATGTGATTTTCGATGATATTAATAATAGGAGTATGGTGGCTGAAACAAGGGAGGTGACACTGGTGAGGCCACCGCTGGTATGGCTGCCACGTTTTGAGAACAAGGCCACCAAGAGCAAGGCTGGCGGAGGATGGACAGGATGATGGAGTGTTCCAGAACCATGATGTGTTAAGAAGCCCAGGGAAGACAGAAAGCGCTTCACAAATGTGAAGGAGCATCCCTTGACCAAGGGCCTTGGCCTCTGCCTTGTGCACCTGGAGGGTGGTTGGAGTTGTGAGGAGGTGGATTGTCACCCAGGGCAGGAGGAATTTGGTGGCAGTAAAAGTCTCTGGGACATGGAGAGGCCTGGTGAGGAACATCAAGGCAGGCGCCCACTTCTCTCGGGCAGTGGCCGGGGACCAAGTCGCGACTTGAAGACCCTTCTCGTGTATGGGGGAAGGATTGCATGGGGGAAGGCATGGCACCCTGGGAGTCCTCCCGGCTTTCCCTGGGCACTGCCAGCCAGAGTCAGCCTGCTGTGCTGGCTGGGTTTAAGGACTTTATAGGCAATGCATTGTTCTCTCTGGCACCTGAAACTCCCAGAGGTAAATTACCTGCTGAGGCAATTGCGAATTGCTCTGAAGCAATCAGGTCTCTATCTCTAAGTCCCTGCAAGCCCGCATCTGAATCAGATAGGGTGATTCACAGCCATTGGAAGTCAATGCTGGAAGCTGGCTTCTTCCCGAAACCCCAGCCAGGTGCCCTCGGTGACCGGTCGGGCCCAGGGCTGGGCTCTGCCTGGGACTGGTGAGGCCGGTTGGTGGGGTTGCCTTTTGTACCCTAAGAATTCTGGGAGGAGGGAAGGGAGCCCTGTGGCAGCTTCCTGGCTCAGGGTCTGAAAACCATTACCTTTAGCATGGTTGGCCCCTTCTCTACCGAAGTTGGCCAAGTGTGGGGCCAGGGAGGTGGGTAGCCTTACTTATTTTGGAGATGGCCTGTGGCATTCTCAAGGTCAGTGGTCCCTTCTTAGTGACCCCAATGGATGCGGGAACCCCAAGGCTCGGGTCCGGCTCTCTAGAGGCAAATGTTCAAAAGGGAATGCCTTCTGACACGTAAGTGGTTACGTACCGAAGTCACAGACGGCCCAGGCCAGGTGACACCATTAATTGTTTGGATACCACACTCCTCCCTGCCTTGCTCAATGCAAATAAAGGGCCAGGCCCAGGTGGGTGTGAGTGACAAGTGTCACTGCTTTTCATAAGGAGGGAGGGCTTGCTTCGGGAAAGCTGTGTGTGGCAGGACTCACACATAGGATTCCTTATTGTCGGTTCTGTTGGGCGTGGGGCTGCCTCGGTCCTCAGGGTGGGAGGCATTGGAAGGAGCTGGAGCTCAAGCCCCTTGGAGACCAGAACCACACATTCCAAAGCACTCTAGTAGACAAGGACACCCCGAACTTGGAAAACAAAAGAACAGGCATGAAGAAGAATCATTCAGCAAGCACCCTATGATCCTAAAACTTGACTCGCTGCGGCACCAGCCACAGGACTGGCCGGCATCGGGGAAGCCCAGGCTCTCCCAGAATATTCTCGTGACCATTAAGATTAAGTGCAAGAAGGAAATGTGTGTCAGCCTAGTGCTCTGAGCTGTGAATGGGGATTAGACCTGCTTCATAAGGTGGAAATGAGCATTAATAATACAAGGGCAGTGCCCAGTACAGTGTCTGGTACATAGGGATTCATGCATGCATGAATCTGTCCAAGCCATAGACATGGAGCTGCTACCTGCCAAGGACTACTCTGGACTTTGTCTTGCAGGAACAAGACAAAGTTCTTGCCTCCAAGAGCTGATGTTTTAGTGGATTAAGGCTACATACATAGTAGCTGTTTTGATTACTTCTGTTATTATTAACAGTTGGGTTCAGAACTTACCACTACGCCCACTTTTATGTCTACTTATGACTGGCTTGCCAACAGCAGTGTCCTCTGCAGGGCCGAAGGATGGTAAACTTTCAGATCAAGGGGAAAAGCCTTCTTTCAGTCTATTCAGACTGTAATAGTCTTCATGGCTTAGTCCCCTCATTTTCTTTCTTACTGTGATTTAATTTGATTTGATTTTTAAAAGGTTTTATTTATTTATTTTTCTGAGAGAGAGAGAGAGAAGAGCGCACAAGCAAGGGAGAGGGGCAGAGCGAGAGGGAGAAGCAGGCTCCCCACTGAGCAGGGAGCCACCCATCCCGGAACCCTGGGGTCATTACCTGAGCCAAATGCAGATCCTTAACCAACTGAGCCACTCAGGCTCCCCTCTTATTGTGATTTAAAAAAAAAAGCCAGTTTGAGCCCTAGCCTCACATTTCTAATGAGGAAATTTCACATCTTTCTTCCAATAAATTATTTAGCCTGCTATGAACTTGTGTTGAACTATGATTTTATGAGCAAACTGTTCTCCTCCGTCAAGAATTGGCAAGGGGACCCCAAATGGGACAGCGTAAACCTAAGAGCTGGGTCACCCAGCCACAAAATAAGTGCTTTTAACATTTTATTTATTACCACTCCTTGCAATTTCAGATTCGGGTCTCAGAGATCCGATCAGTACCCGTGTTCTGGCCCACTTTTCCCACTCAGCCAAATGTCGTTTCTCGAGGGGAATGACCCCCAGGTCCCAATTTCGAGCATGAATCTGCTTTCCCCAGGAAATCTGGAAGCTCCAGAAGCTCGCAGGTCTGTGCTGTGAGGTGCTGGCCAATCTCATCCTGCAGATGTGGGCAGGCGAGGCTGGCCCGGTGGCAGGATGGCAGCTGGAAAGGGCTCTGGCCCGAGGCCTGGGCCCTGCCTTTGCTGACATCAGAGCCCTGGAGCAGGGCTGCTGACGTGCGCTCACGGGGCTGGCTGTTTACTAGACTTTTTAATAGCGGCACTTCCAGTAAGATCTGAGAACACACCATGACACCCTCATTTACAGCACTGAACGTGTCACTCGGGCGGCATATATACTAAGAAAGGGAGAGTCCAGGAAAGGTGAGATTAGCAGACAGTGGGGTAAATCCCTGATGTGAAGGGAGAGCCAGGGTAAACCAGATGGCCACATCAGTGCTGAGGCTGCATCGCAGAAGGGCTGATCGGAGCAGCATTTATTCTCGAGAAAGTCCAAACAGCCAAAGGATCTTGGCCTGGGAACAGGAGATGGTCTCAGGTCTGGTGACTCTGTCCAGATTGACGTGGACAAATCATTCCTCCTCTTTGAGCCTCAGTTTCCCTACCTGTTCAGTAAAAGGAGTCCATTCATTGATTCCTCTGTGGGCAGCAGTGCGGTGCAGCATTAGGCATGGGGGCTAGTCCTTGTCTTCCTGGCTGTGGGTCCATGGGAAAGGCCTCACTGTGTGAAGAGGTGGTCTTCTGTGTTAAGGGGAGACATTTATGTACCTGTGATGTCTCAGGGCTGTGTCGAGGGTTTTGTGCGATAAAGCACGCAGAGTTCTTGGCAGAATGGCAGGTGCCCAGTGGGTGCTCACTACACAGGAGCTCTCATCAATATTAGTACTGCAAATGGGCTTGTGCACAGTGTGCACACGGAGCATCTTCCATCTGGAACATTCCGTTACCAGCCCTTCGAAGTAGGATGACGAGTATTATCTATGAGTTGCAGGTGAGGAAACAGGCTGAGAGGCTGTCCAGGCTAACATTGACAGATGGGGGGCAGGGGGAGGACTGAGAGTCACATCCTCTTGCTTCTAAATTTGGTGTCTTTCTAAGGCAAAAGTGGTTTAGTAGGTGGCTCTTTAAAACCTGAAAAAAAAAAAAACAGCAAAAAGGCTCATGGTTTGTCATTCCATCTCTGCTCGTGGTTGGCTGCTTGAGAGGCAGTGGACCTGCGCAGTCCAGATGTACTCTCTGGGACATGGGCGCATGGTCCCGCGCAGGGGACAGGCTCCCACAGTGTGGTGGCCCCTTACATGCGCCAGGCGGAGGATGCATCTGCAGGTACCACCTGGCATAAAGGGGTCCTGCTCCCCCAGTCAGTATTTCTCTTTTTTCTAAGCCAAGCTGGATGAGCCCTTGAGAAGACAGGAAATCCCTGGTGAAACAGAGGAACGACCCAATCCAAATCTCGTAGGGGACTGGGGAGCTATCCAAGCTCAGCAAAGGCGGGAGAGTAACCTGGTTATTAAAGGCATTTGTGATGAGTAGAGGGGACCTTTAAACAATAGCAACGGTGACTTTGAACTGGGAATCGCCAAGCATGTAAAGGTTAGAGGCAGAGCCCATGAGAGGGCTTGCCGGCACACCGCCACTCTGCGTGGCCTGGGTATGGCAGGACCTCTGGAGAGGAGAGGCCACGAGGGCAAGTCTCATCAGGCTGCAGGGGCCCTTCCCGGACGCTGCTGGCATCCTGGAAGCAACACACCTCCTCGCTCACACGTAGGCAGCTTATCTTGGGTCTTGTTTTGGCTTAGAAATCCTTTAATCTCCCAGGCTCATTTTAATGGATCAGCCTCTATTTTTATTCTTGGATGGCAAAGTGAGTCAGAGACTCAGCCGACTCCTCTGGACCTGTGCAGGCCTGTCCTGAGCACTAAATTCCTTGCAGCTTCCAGCAAGTTACAGACAAAACGGAGAGACTGAAATGAAAACAGCAACAGGATGGGGCCTGCTCTTAACCATGAAGCTTGGTGCATAGTAGGCATTCAGCAAATATTTGTTGGAAACAAACACCAAGGGATCCTGTTCATACCAAGTAGCTTTCTGCCCCTGCTGTACAGCATGTGAAATGAAATTCATTGGTGGTCAACAGGTTGTTTTCCGAATCGATGAGCCCGATGCTTATTAATTTTCCCCAAGTGAAATATTTATGGATGTGGGTACATGCCATGGAACTTTCTAGGCTTCATGTAGTCTCGAGAACCTGTTTTCCTTTCTTTATATGTGGTCACTGCATTTACCCTCCATACTCCAAGGGGAGCCCCAGGGGAGGTGAGTGTTCTCTGGAGCCAATGAGTACTGTCTGCATTCTCTTGATGCTAATCAAAATCCATTCTGGACCTTGAGGAAATGAGACTTGGGTCTTTCTAGTTGCCATCGTCTGGGAGCTGGGGAGTTACTGGAAACCAGCAGGATTATTTTGTAGTACTGCCGGTCCATGTTAGGCTGTCAAAATCCTCCCCAAACTGAAGACTGGGGAGTTAGACCATTGGCAGGGGGAGCAGGGACAATATGTTCTTCAGTGCCCAGGGGGGCACTGAAGACTCAGAGTCTGGGGCTCTAGGCATTTGGGGCAGTGTAGTGAGCTTGCAGCAGCCCCAGATGTCCTGAGGAGTCTTGAAAGAAGAGCTGGGCATAGCTATGGTCAAACACAGAAGCCCACTGGATCCCCTGGCTTGCTCAAGCAGCCATGTTTTGTGTGCTGAGGCTGTGACTCACACACCTGCCACGGCTGCCCCTTGTGAAGGCAACTGCTCAGCCCAGAGCCAAGCTGAGGGAAGCAGCTCTAATCTGTTCCTCGTTCGTGGGTGACCATGCCTATATTAGTCAGAATTTTCCAGAGAACAATAAGATATGTATCTATCTATCTATATATAAAGATATTTGTTATAAGGAATTGACTCATATGATTATGGAGGCTGAGAAGTCCCAAGACAAGCAGTCAGTAAGTTGGAAACCCAGAAGAGCTAATGTTTCCCCCAGTCTGAAGCCTGGAAAAAAACAATGTTCTAGCTCACACAGTTGGGCAGGAGGCATTTCCTCTTATTTAGCCTTTTTGTTCTATTCAGATCTTCAACTGGTTGAATAAGGGCCCCTCACATTAAGAAGAGAAATCTGCTTTACTCAGTCTACTGATTCAAATGTTAATCTTATCCAGAACCCTCACAGACCCACCCAGAATAGTGTTTAACCAAATATCTGGGCACCCCATGACCCAGTCAAGTTGACACATAAAATTTAACCATCACAATGTCCCATACCACAATTCCCATCCTTGGAGAGGTTAAGCTTGGTTCGGTGTCTGGCCCAAACCAAGGGCAGCTACTCTGTGGGCTGAGTGACGACCTATAAGAAGTTATAGAATAAAAAAGTCCTAAGCAGGGACCATAGCAGTTAGCAAGGATGGTCACATTCTCTCTCCTGGAGACAACCCACCAATCAGTTGGTTGGTACCAAAAAGAAAAGCAAGAAGATGCCTAGACAGAAGCAGAGACCAACTGACAGGAAAGGATGCATGCTAATGGAAGCACCATAGTGAAGATCCAGGAATGCCTGATCTTTTATGGGGCAAGACAATGTAAAACCGAGAGCCACCTTCAGTCCTGAACAACCTCTCTTGTTCATCCTCTATGGGGCCAGTAGTACATTAGATTCTGTCCTCCTTCTTTGTCACTTTTTACCAGGTGGTTCCTTAAGTGAATCATAAAACCCCAGTTTCTAAAGGGTGACTGAATGAGTCTTCTCCTTACCATTAAATGAGATGAACCAGTTCAACTACCACACATGACAAACTAATGCCAATGACATTATTCTACTTGACTTGTCAGATTGATTGGAATCCAGCATCAAGAAAAGACTCACTCAAATGCTTTTTGATCTGTTCCCTTATTATGTTGGCTGGGTAAGAGCTACACTGAAGTAAGAGAAACAGAGGAGGAAAGAGATGACAGGATGGGGCTGGAGACCTTGTCCTTGTGTAGACACAACTACTCACAGATTTCATAAGATAGGGAAACGGGGGGTCAAGAGCTGCTCTCCCAGTTGTTCTCTGTTATGTTGGCCATCGGAGGCTTTCCAGACCACTCAGCTCACTAATCTAGTCTTTCAACACATCACTTATAAATCTTCCCTGAATGGAGGGTTGGGTTGGTGGGGGGAAGAGATGAGGACAGAAATGCTTACAATGGCAATATTACAGTCATAGTTTATGTTAGCTAGAGAAGCATGAAAAATACACACTTACCCATTTGATAAATATTTTTTGAACTCCTGTTGTGTGACAGGTAGGGTCCTAGGTCCTTAGAAGATGTCGATGAATAAAACAAACATGGGACACTACACTGTAACAGGGGGAATAGGTCAATACATAATAAATATAATAAGATAATAGTATAATAAACAATAAATAAAATACAATAAGGTAATAAATATACTAAAATAAGCCAATGTCAAGATATGTTGAAGGTGATGAGTGCATTGGAAAAAAGGAAACATAAAGCAGGGTAGCAGGGCATAGAACTCGCCAGTGGGAGGACAGATTGCAATTTTAAATAGGGATGGTCAAGGTCAGCCCCACTAAGAGAATGGCCTTTGTGAAGAGGCTTACAAGAGGTGAAGGAGTTAGTCATTGGGACATCTGGGGAAGAGTGTTCAGGCAAATGCGACACTGCAAAGGTGCAAAGGCGGGAACATCGGGTATGTTCCAGGAATAGCAAGGAGGCCGGTGTGGAAGAGCCTGAGGGAGGGGAGGGTAACGGGAGACCAGGGCAGAGAAGGAATGGGCAAACCACATAGGGTGTTGGGGAGAAGGAGAAGGATCAAGGATGGCCTTGGGCCTCAAAGAAAACCACAATAGGCATATTGATGTTTGATTAGTTTAATCACTGATGGCATTCCCTCTTTGGGAAGGGGAGCTATAAATCATAACCCCCCACCCCCAGAAGGTCTTCGCATGGCTCCCCTCTTTAGAACACCACTGTCTTATGGAGGCAGGTGTACCGATGTGTGAGAAGGCAGCTATCCACATGTCCTGGTCCTCATACATGTTAGGGCAGGGGAAAGGGTTGAAGACCAATGTTGTAAACACATGGAAATTCACTCACATCTGCTCTTGCCTGAAATGTACAAACCCTATTCTAAGGCCATTCTTTATTTTTATCACTCATATTCCAACAAAGGATCTTGAAATACACTGGACAATGAGGTACAATTTTTGAAAGGCTCTTAAGGGGTGTATCTGAAAGAAGCAATTGGGTGTTCCAGTAGATCTTTCCGCATGTTCACTTCAGGTCGCAGAACTAATGTCACCTTCCCCCAGTGTGAATGGAGCCAGACTCTGAGGAGTAGTGACTGTAGGATGGGTAATACCCTTAGTTTCTGTGGTTTTATTCTTCAGGAGGTGGGGCATTTCTGTCATTTTAAACCTCATTTGAAACATTCTCTATGGCTTCATCTGGTGTTTCTAATATTCTATCTTGCACAGTAGTTATATTTTTAGATTTACAGTTCCCCTCTTTTGAGTATTTGCAAGCCACCATAAGAGGTTCATGATGTACGGTCAATCTTAAGTTTTTTGACCTTTCGTACATCTTCTCTGGGGAAGTGTCTGCTCAAGGATTTTGCCCATGTTTAAAATTACTTGGGTTTTCACACTAATTTGTAGGAGTTCTACTATTTGTTTCTGTACTTCTCTTTTCTCCCCAAATTCCTCGAGATATCTCATCAACTCTCTCTACACTGCCACCGTAATTCCTTGTCGATAGCAGGTACTTAATAAATATTTATTGGATTATCAGCAAGTATTAGGCTTGGCCTGTTGAGTGGCATAACTTGTTGATTCTATTGAAATAATTCAGTCAAGTTTAGGTGTTTAATTTTTAGATTGACAGCATCTCTTACTGTTCCGGTTTTGAATTTGACATCACTTTCTTTCCAGTGTATTGACCTTTAACAAACATCCAGGATATTTATTTCTGAATGTTTTAAGCCAATCTGGTATATACTACTTGAGTTCGGAAACTATAATAAACTTTACAGTTAATTTTCATAAGACAGGAAGACCTGACGTTTTCATGATAGGTGGTCCCTCTAGCAGTTAAAATGTTTATGGTCTTAAAAAATAGAACATTATGTACTATCATCTTATGCTTTTCCTTCCTTCTGCAGTTTATGAGACATTTCTTAACCAAGAACCAGAGCCTAAGGGGCAGAAATAAAAATATAAATACTTCTATTTGAAGATAAAAGTGGTAAGCATTGACAGTGAATATCCAAGGCTTTTAAAATCTTGTCTCCCTTCCAATTTTGTCAGCCAAAACATTATAAATTTATGTTCTACTTTGAAAGAACACCTGCAATGATGTCATCTTCATATTCTTAAATTAGATTCTAGGCAGACTGGCCAGCTCAGGAAAGCCAGAGAAATATTTCCACTCTCATCCATTTGAACTTTGTCCCAGATTCTTTGCTCTTGGGTATTAATTACCCCACATTCTAGAGAAGCTCTCATCCCCAGTTTGACTCAGAGAAGCACAATCTTGAATTTTGAAAATTACAAATAGCCAGTGAATTTATTATTTTTCAGTTGACCGGTTTTAAACTCAAGACAATTCAATGCACTAAAATTTTTTTCTGACCTCAAAAGTAATATTGGCTTGTTGTAGATAACATAGCATAAAAGTATAGAGAATACAAAAATGGTCTGAAAATCTATCTTACAAAAATAATTATTATTAAAGTCTCTTAGGGGCGCCTGGGTGGCTCAGTCAGTTAAGCGTCTGCCTTCGGCTCAGGTCATGATCCCAGGGTCCTGGGATGGGCCCCACATCAGGCTCTCTGCTCAGGGGGGAGCCTGCTTCTCCCTCTCCCTCTGCCACTCCCCTCTGCTTATGCTCGCTTTCTGTCTGTCAAATAAAATCTTAAAAAAAAAAACAAAAACAACTCTTAGGTTTACTAGCAGTCTTTTTCATTTTTATTTTTTGGGCCTACATTTAAAGTTTGTATTCTCCAAAAAAGAATCATACCGAATATATGCTTACAGATTCTGCATTTGTTTGTTTGTTTGTTTTTCCAGAATGATTTTCACACATCATTATAAATTTCTGACCACTGCAAAACATTTCATCATGGGGTTGTGTGATGTTTGCCTATTATGTTCGTGTTGTATCACAGTCAAGGTTGTGGTTTATCTCATGTTGCTAATAAGAATTAAATCTTTTCTGCCCAGGAGAGTATATTTTCTGTTTGGTCATGTTGGTATATGGAAATGCTATCGACTGTTGTACATTTATCAATTTTTTTTTTTTTTTGATCTGGCCCTTTTACTAAGCTTTTTTTTCAAATTCTAAGTGTCTCAGAGTGGATTCCCTCAAGGGTTCTGGTTATCAAATTATATATTGTTAGTATATAATACATCTTTGTCTCCTCCTTTCCAGTAGTTAGAGCCCATATTTCTCTTTCAGATCTTATTGCATGAGTCATATCTTCTTAAGCAACATGAACTAGCAATACTTGAAGCAGACACACCTGCTCTGTTTCTGACTGTAATAGGAATAATTCAGTGTTTCACTATTAAGTAAGATGTTGGCCACTTGTTTATATAATTATCCCGTGAAAGGTGTATCCTTTAGTTCTAATTTTCCCTAAGGATTTTTTAAAATTCAGGAATGTATTTCAGGCGGGGGCTACTGACATAAAGCACCAGAACATCAGATTTCCTAATCTTGAACCATTTTGGAATCCCAAGCTAAGGCACATTTTCCTGGATCATGATAGAAAATTCTTTTCAGAGACCGTTTATTTTGCAGTTACTTTATTTAGGATTTTAAAATTACTCCTAAGTGAGACCAGTTTATAGTTTTCTTTCTTTCTTCTTCTATTCTAAAATAAAAATTAGATGATGGAATTGGGGTTAATGTTGCTTCATGAAATAGATCACGTTGCTTTCCTTTTTTTTTTATGCTTCGGAATAGCTGATATAATCTAATTCCTTAAAACTTTGAAAGAAACCTTTGAGATACATCAAATGTATTTTAAGTTTCCTCTATGGTTAATCATCTACTGACATTTAAAATTTCTTCTTATGTCAATTTTGGTAATACCCCCAGAAAATTGACTGCCCCCTTTTAAAAAAAAATTGTATTATATTTTGCATGAAATAGAATAACATGATTTCCTATACAGAATTAGAGAGAAAAGCACAAGGTCCTACCGTTCCCATCCTCTGGCTTTGATACTGATCACCTGGTGGGCAGCTTCATACTGTTTGTCCCCTCATTCATGTGCTCACTCACTGCCCCTCCTCCATTATTCTGAACACATCCCATCATTCTAAGTTCATCTGTAAATATCTCAGCATGTATCTGTGAAAGACAGGGAGTCTAAATAATAAGGAAAATGTCACTACCTACCTAAAGCACTAACAATCATTTCTGAACATCATCAAATATCCAGTTAGAATTCCCATTTCTCCAGTGTTCTTCACTTATTTATGATTTAGGTCTAGGCATTACGATTGGTTGATATGTCTTCTACATTATTTTTTGATTATATGTTCCTCCTTTTTACTCTCTTTTCTTGAAATTTCTCATGTCTAAATTCTTATTTGCTAATTTTTTTCCTGATTATATTTGCCAGAAATTTATCTATGTTAGCCCTTTCTCATTTCTATATTTAAGTTCCCCTGCTTTCTTCATTATATTTCCTTAGACTTCATCTGTTTTTTAAAGAATCAAGTATTTTACCCCATCATATGTGACCTCCTCTGAAACATGTTTATGTGATTGCAATTTTGGTTTCTTTAGAATCCTTTTTTTTCTCCCCTAAACTGATTATCTTCTCATCTTAAATAGTTTTGGCTCATCTTACTTAAAAAAAAAAAAAGAAGAAGAAGAAAGAAACTGATGTTTATTTTCCATCAACCTTACATCCATTGTCTGTGGAAGAACAGCTAAGGCCACTCGGTGGTCACTCCTACCCCTTCAGTGGCCTGGGCAGAGGGGGGCTGGTCTTCAGCAGGGAGCTGCTGGATGGGCACAGAGGGTGCCCACGTGCCGCCAGGCCAGCCAAGAGAGCAGTGAACTGGAGCCATCCATCCACCCTGAAAATCCCTCCTGGGCTGCATCTATTTCAGCGGTGGCTTGCTGTTCCCATAACTCCTCCTGGATCTCTGTAGGAGCAGCCATCAGGCATGACCTCCATGGGTGCTCCTGGGAGATGGGGCCACCATGGACCCAACGTCCTGGGCCAGTGGCTACCATATCATTTCCACTAAGCAAGCCTGGCCATTTTCCACTCATCCTAATCCCTCTCCAGAGCCCTCACACATTAAAATTTCTATTGACCCTCACTCATTGGGCTAGAGACTCCACTGAGTCACTGAAAAACTTGCTCCTCAGATAGTACATTTCCTACTACCTTTCTGTTATTAATACTCTTCGCTGTTCTCTGTCACCACAGCCTGTTCCTAGATTTTGGTTTTCTGATCTTGTTTCATGGAGGTACTACCTTCTTGTATTCTACCAAAGAGGGCAAACTATTTCCAAAATACCCTATTCCTGGTTTCTGTGGTAAGTCATTTTCCAGAAACCTTGTCATTCTCCTCTGAGTCCTCAGGATGGTTATTTCTTTCAACTTTTTTGAAGTTTTCATTCCATTTGATACCATATTGGCTTTTTCCTTTTGGAAATGAAGTACTCTTCCAAGAAGAAATGCTTTATTGAGACTTGAGGATGGCCTTCAAAAAAATATATTGATTGCCCTCTCATTGTTGACAAGGCCATGGGTTGTACTGGTCAATGCTCATAGTGACAGATAGCAGAAGGCACCCTAGTTAAAGAAGGAAGTGATTTACCAGAGGGTTTTATGAAGCTTGCAGAATCTCTGTGAGACCCAGGGCATGAGATTTGATTGCCACATAGTCAAAAACAATGGCCACCAGGAAAATGCCCAGCAGTGCATAGAGCTTTCCTAGTGGAAAGCTGGTGATTGCCGTCACTACTGCTCAGTACCTAAGTTACCAGGAACCAAACTTCAGAAACATTGCCAGAGCTGCCCCAGGACAACCAACATGCCTGTTGCTGTTGCTTGCAGAGACTGGAAGTCTCCCTGAGGTTGGCCAATGCCTCACTGTGCTGACATCGTCCTAGTTATGCAGGTCAGAATCTAAGGCACATACCACATTCAGGCTCTTTTAAGTCATGTTTTTAATTTCCTGCTATCTGTTATTCTGGAACGCCCACTAAAAGGGAGTGGGAATGGTAGCTGAGTGAGCCAGTGAGAAATCTACAGCACTAACAGGTTTAGTGATAGATGGAACACCTCTGTCTATAATACCAGGTCTAAAAGGGCTTCATCTGTGGTGGCTTTGCAGTTTAGGAGTCAGTCTTCTAATACACCCCTGATTTTCTGTGACTCTGTACCAAAGAAAGATATAAAACAAAGCAAAACAAAACCCACAGTTGCTTCTTGCACTAGCTCTAGAGCTTCTTCTCCCAAATGTTCTTCCACAAAATTTATTTTCTCAAATGAAATGTTTTACCAGCAATATTTCCTCAAATCTTCCATGTCACATCCCCTAATACCTGCAAGTTTTTTGAGACTCGAAGTCTCTGGGTGGAAATATAAATATGTGGGGATAAAAAGGAGAAATTAATTCCAACCACAACATGGTAGAGGACCAGCTGCACCATTCTGGGTTGTTACAGGTCCCAGATGCATGAGATGTGAAGAGAATTCAGGCAAGGATAGTCTTGAGTAAATCAGTTAACCTGTTTGAAGGTATTTGGACTAAGTTATCTCTTAACATACTTCTAGAGCTAATATCTTATGATTTTATGAAGTTACAAAGCCATTTATTTACATTTTAGAAAAGAATTTTTTCCTGACAAAAATGATGCATGACTTTTCAACAGATAATGCTGGAGCAGCTGAGTTTCCACATGCAAAAGAATAGATGTAGAGCCCTACCTCACACCATACACAAAAATTAGCTCAAAATCAATCATAGACCTACATGTAAGAGCGAACACCATAAAATTCTTAAAAGAAAACACAGGAGGACATGTTTAAAAGAATAGAAATAGAAGATGGTGGAGGAGTGGGGGACTCCGTTTCAACGAGTCCCCTGAATTTAGCTAAATATCTACCAAGCCACTCTGAACACCCATGAAATCAGCCTGAGATATAAGATTATATGTCTGGATCTCTACAGGGGCAGAGGATCATCAGTTGAGAGGTACGAAGGACGGAGTTGGGATTGCTTGGACAGATGTCAGAGGATGAACAGAAGGGGGAGGGGACCGCCAGAAGCTAGCCTTTGGAAAGTAACACCCCAGTGCAAAAGCATCCTGGGCCTGGGGACCAGCGATACCTTGGAAAGCAGTGGCCGAGGGACAGGAAGGGACTGATAACAGTGCTCAAACAAAACTAAGGGCCTTAAGGGGCAAATGCTGCAGAACCACCAGCCACTGCCTGCACCCACACCCACGTTGGAGAGGACCCAGCACAGACTGGGGCGGCCACTGCCCATGCCCGGGAGGAGTCCAGGGCCTGATGGATTCCTTGGGGAATTCTACCAAACATTCAAAGAAGAAATAATACCTATTCTCCTGAAGCTGTTTCAAAAAAATAGAAACAGAAGGAAAGCTTCCAGACTCATTCTATGAGGCCAGCATTACCTTGATCCCCAAACCAGACAAAGGCCCCATCAAAAGGGAGAATTTCACAGACTGATATCCCTGATGAATATGGAAGCCAAAATTCTCAACAAAATCCTAGCTAATAGAATCTAACAGTACATTAAAAGGATCATGACCATGACCAAGTGGGATTTATCCCTGGGATGCAAGGTGGTTCAGCATTCACAAATCAATCAATGTGATAGAACACATTAATAAGAGGAGAGAGAAGAACCATATGGTCCTCTTAATTGATGCAGAAAAAGCATTTGACAAAATACAGCATCCTTTCCTGATTAAAACTCTTCAGAGTATAGGGATAGAGGGAAAATTCTTCAATTTCATAAAATCCATCTATGAAAAACCCACAGCAAATATCATTCTCAACAGAGAAAAGGTGAGAGCCTTCCCCCTTAAGATCAGGAACATGATAAGGATGCCCACTCTGGCCACTATTGTTCAAGATAGTACTAGAAATCCTAGCAAGAGCAATCAGACAACAAAAAGAAATAAAAGGTATTCAAATTGGCAAAGAAGAAGTCAAACTCTCTCTCTTCACAGATGACATGATACTTTATGTGGAAACTCCAAAAGACTCCACCCCCAAATTATTAGAACTCATACAGCAATTCAGTAATGTGGCAGGATACAAAATCAATGCACAGAAATCAGTTGCTTTCTTATACACTAACAATGCAACTGTAGAAAGAGAAATTAGAGAATCGATTCCATTTACAATAGCACCAAAAACAATAAGATACCTTGGAATAAACCTAACCAAAGAGGTAAAGGAACTATACTCTAGGAACTATAGAACACTCATGAAAGAAACTGAAGAAGACACAAAAAGATGGAAAAACATTCCATGCTCATGGATCAGAGGAATAAACATTGTTAAAATATCTATACTGCCCAGAGCAATCTATACCTTCAATGCCATCCCGATCAAAATTCCAATGACATTTTTCAAAGTGCTGGAACAAACAATCCTAAAATGTGTATGGAATCAGGAAAGACCCCAAATTGCCAAGGAAATGTTGAAAAAGAAAAACAAAGCTGGGGGCATCACATTGCCGGATTTCAAGCTGTATTACAAAGCTGTGATGACCAAGACAGCATGGTACTGGCACAAAAACAGACACATAGACCAATGGAACAGAATAAAGACACCAGATACAGACCCTCAACTCTACGGTCAAATAATCTTTGACAAAGCGGGAAAAAATATGAAATGGAAAAAAGACAGTCTCTTCAATAAGTGGTGCTGGGAAAATTGGACAGCTATATACAGAAGAATGAAACTCGACCATTCTCTAACACCATACCCAAAGATAAACTGAAAATGGATGAAAGACCTCAATGTGAGACAGGAATCCATCAAAATCCTAGAGGAGAACATAGGCAGTAACCTCTTTGACATCGGCCACAGCAACTTCTTTCAAGACACGTCCCCAAAGGCAAGGGAAACAAAAGAAAAATGAACTTTTGGGACTTCATCAAGATAAAAAGCTTCTGCACAGCAAAGGAAATAGTCAACAAAACAAAGAGGCAACCCACGGAATGGGAGAAGATTTTTACAAATGATACTACAGACAAAGGACTGATATCGAGATCTATAAAGAACTTCTCAAACTCAACACCCAAAAAACAAATAATCAAGTCAAAAAATGGGCAGAAGACATGAACAAACACTTCTCCAAAGAAGACATACAAATGGCCAATAGACACATGAAAAAATGTTCATCATCATTAGCAATCAGGGAAATTCAAATCAAAACCACATTGAGATACCACCTTACACCAGTTAGAATGGCAAAAATTGACAAGGCAAGAAACAACAAATGTTGGAGAGGTTGTGGAGAAAGAAAAACCCTCTTACACTATTGGTGGGAATGGAAGTTGGTACAGCCACTTTGGAAAACTGTGTGGAGGTCCCTCAAAAAATTGAAAACAGAGCTACCCTCTGATCCAGCAATTGCATTACTTGGTATTTACCCCAAAGACACAGATGTAGTGAAAAGAAGGGCCATATGCACCCCAATGTTCATAGCAGCAATGTCCACAATAGCCAAACTGTGGAAAGAGCTGAAATACCCTTCAGTAGATGAATGGATAAAGATATGGTCCATATATACAATGGAATATTACTCAGCCATCAGAAAGGATGAATACTCAACTTTTGCATCAACATGGATGGGACTGGAGGAGATTATGCTCAGTGAACTAAGTCAAGCAGAGAAAGTCAATTATCATATGGTTTCACTAATTTGTGGAACATAAGGAATAACAGGGAGGACATTAGGAGAAGGAAGGGAAAAATGAAGGGGGGAAATCGGAGGGGGAGATGAACCATGAGAGACGATGGACTCTGAGAAACAAACTGAGGGTTCTAGAGGGGAGGGGGTGGGGGGATGGGTTAGCCTGGTGATGGGTATTAAGGAGGGCACGTTTGCATTGAGCACTGGGTGTTGTACACAAACAATGAATCATGGAACACTACATCAAAAACTAATGATGTACAGTATATGACTAACATAATAAAAGAAAAGAAAAGAAAAGAATATAAATAACAACAACAAAAAAAACCCCAAAACAAACAAACAAAAAAAGAAAACACAGGAATAAATCTGTGTGACCTTGAACTGGGCAATAGTTTTTTTAAATTCAATACCAAAAGCACAAGTGACAAAAAATAAACTTATAAATTGGGCTTAATCAAAATAAAAACCTTTTATGCTTCAAAGGACATCATCAACAAAGTGAAAAGACAACACACAAAATTAGAGAAAATATTTGCAAATCACATATATGATGATGGACTTGTATCCAGAGTACATATAAGTCACTAGCACCTCAACAACAGAAAGACAATTGACCCAATGAAAAAATGGACAAAGCATTTAAATAGACATTTCTGCAAAGAAAACATACAAATGGTCAATAAGCATATGAAAAGATGCTCAGCGTCAGTAGTTGTTCAAGGAATGCAAATCAGACCTATAATTTGATACTTCGTATCCACTAGGAAGACGGAAATGTTAAAAAAGACAGAAAATGACAAATTTTGGCAAGGATGTGGAAAAATTAGAGCCCTCATTCATAGTTGGTGGTATTTTTAAAATAGTGCAGTGGTTTTGGAAAACAGTTCGGCAGTTCTTCAAAATTTAAACATAAAGTTACCATATGACCCAGCTATTCTACTCCATGAGCATTGAAAAAATATATCCAAAACAAAAATCCATACACAAATGTTCATAGAAGCATTATCTATAATAGCTACAGAGTGGAAAAACCCGAATATCCATCAAGTGATGGATGGATAAACGAGGTGATCTACCCTTCCTTGGACTATTATTCAGTAATAAAAAGGAATGAAGTACTGATACATGCTGAATATGGATGAATCTTGAAAACATAATGATATGTGAAAGAAATCAGTCACAAAATACCACATATTGTATGATAACATTCATGTTCAATGTCCGTAATAGGCAAATTCATTGAGGACAGAAAACAGATTAGTTGTCACCAGGGACTTAGAGAAGGGAGAGAGGAAGAGACTGCTAATGGTACAGGGTTTCCTTTTGGGGTGGGGAAAATGCTTTAGAATGAGATAATGTTTATGGTTGCACAAATCTATGAATATACTAAAAACCAATGAAACCACTTTAAAAAGGTGAATTTTGTGGTTTTTTAAAATATCTCAATAAAGCTATTATTTAAAAAGTAATGCATGGCATTCCTTTTTTTGAATTTCACAAAAAGCATTGTCCACTTAGCACAAATTTATTCATGAAATGCTCACTTCATTTATGCATGAAGTATAGTCCTAGCTTCAGTAAAGAAAGAAAGAAAGAAAGAAAGAAAGAAAGAAAGAAAGAAAGAAAGAAAGAAAGAAAGAAAGAAAGAAAATAAATTGAAAGTCCAAATTAGAAAGTTTTAGAAAAGCAAACCAAAATAAAGCAGAAGAAAGGAATAATAAAGATAAAAGCAACAATTAATGAGCTACAAATTTAAAAAATAGCAAACATAATAAATTCAAATCTAGTTCATGGAAGAAAAACACAACAAAGTAGGCAACTCTATTTAAGAAAAAAAAAAGGGAGAAACACAAATATAAACACATAAATGACAAAAGGAAATAATGATTGAAATAAAGGAAGTTAAAAAATAAGGACTTCCACCTCTGGCCATGAGGGAAAATAGGCCCAGACTTCCCCTTTCACTGTAAACAATTTGAAAACTGGACAAAACAGAATAGACAACTGTTTCCAGATGCTGGACAATAAATAGCACAGTACTGCGATCCCTAATAATAGAAAAACTAAAGAGATAAGTTTTATGATTGCCCAGCGTTCTGCCTGCGGGCATTTTTCAAGCCCTTGACACACGAGAGGCAACTGAAACAGAGCCCAGTGGTCTCATGAGTTGAAGAGAGAGAGGTCAGAGTTTAGGGAGCCTGGGGCCACATGAAGTCACAGGGCAGAGCTCCAGAGAGGAGGGACCTTCCCAGAAGAAGGGTTGCAGACATCTGTATACAATCTTCTTGAGTGTTTGCTGAGTGCTCAGCTGCTCCTGGGTATAATGAATCTTAACAGAGATCAGAAAGAAATGAGTGGGGTGTTGTAAGCTGATTGAGTACCAGTCACCCAGGGGAGGAAGGGGAATATTTAAATTCTGACAGCCAGAGTAGAGAGGCCTCAGTGACAACCTGTCCCATTAACTAAAGACTCCAGAGCTGTCACACCACATTGTTAGGACTGAACTCTTGGTGGAGTGAGGTTTTTCTAGACTTGCCTCCTAGTAAAGCTTAAAACCAGGCCTCACAGGGATCAATCTGGGGTTCAAGTAATTTAGCTGCCTTCCAAAATAGAGTTGCTCCACTCTGTACAAAAAAACAAGATTCAGACATAAAATATAACATTTACAGTATCCTGAAAAGATTAGAAAAAGCCCCCCAAATGTTCAATAACAGGGAGAGATATCAGTCTTTAGAAGCAAATAAAAAATGACAGAGATGATGGAATTAGTAGACAAGGAAATTACACCAAGAATTTTAACAATATTTTAATATTTAAAAGAAAGCATAAACGTAGTAAGCAGATAGATGGGCTACATTTAAAAGAATAAATGGAAATTAAAGAGTTGAGGAATATAATAGCCGAAATTTTTAAAAAATTGGTGGAAGGAATAATAGTATATTAGGTACTGCGGAAGAAAAAGTCAATGAACCTGTAGATCTAACAACAGAATTTATCTAAAATGAAGCATAGAGAGACAAGACTAAAACAAAACAAAATCAATCAAACAAACAAAAAAAACCCAAAGTGAGCTTCAGTTATCTGTGTAAAAAATCAAGTCCTCTAACATGATGGCAATTGAAATCCTTAGAAGAGAAAAAAATTTGAAGAAAAAATGTTTCCAAATTTGATGAAAATTATATAGCCAGACAAGCTCAACAAATCCAAAGTAGGATAAATGTATACACCCACTACACCACAAAACACTGTAATAAAGTAGCTGAAAAACAGGGATAGAAGAATTCTTAAAAGCGGAGACAGAGTGGCCATATGAACAAAAGAACAAAGGTAAGAATGACTGCAGACTTCTTGTCAGAAACTATGCCGGCCAGAAGATGACGAAGGAATGATATATTAAAAGGACCTAGATATACTGATAACAGATAGGTGATAGATAGATATAGATGATAGATAGATAGATAGATAGACGATAGATAGATAGATGATAGATAGATAGATGATAGAGAATAAGTTCTGGCGATCTTAATTCTGTATTCAGGGATAACAATCAATCCCTTGAAATGTAAGTAAAATAAAATCTTTTTCAGACAAACACTAGCTGCAAGAATTCACTTCCAAGAGATCTACTCTACAATAAATTGTAGCCAAGTTTTTTAAATCACAAAAAAATGAAAACTGTGATCACATGAAATGAAATCTTGGATGTATACAAAGAAATGGAAAGTGCAAAAAATTGGCAAATATATGGTAAATATTTTTTTCCTTATTAAAAATATTCCTTCAAAATGTAATTGCATATTTACTTATTTTTTAGAAGATGTTATTTATTTACTTATTTGAGAGAAAGAGAGAGCATGAGCAGGGGAGGGGCAGAGGGAGAGGGAGAGAGAGAATCCCAAGCAAGCTCCATGTCCAGTGCAGAATCTGACATGGGGCTCAATCCCATAACCCTGAGATCACGACCTGAGCTGAAATCAAGAGTCAGATGCTCAACTGACTGAGCCACCCAGGTACCCTGATAATTGAATATTTAGGGCAAAATGTAAAGTGTACTGTGGGTTTAATATTATATGAGAAATAAAATGTGACAATAACAAAATAGCACAAATAGCAGGTGGAAAAGAGAAGTATAATGTTCTAAGATCTGTATATTACATATCAATGGCATAATATTATTCCTATTTGGACTGTGATAAATTAAAATTGAATACTGTAAATCTTAGAGTAATCTCTTCAAAAATCATAAAACAAAAAGTATAGCTTACTGCCAATTGAATATATAAATAAAATAGTAAAAAAATATACCTCTAATCCAGAAGAAAGTAGGAAAAGAAGAAAAAAATAAGAAGTAGATGGGACAAATAGAAAAAAGTAGCAAGGTGACAGATTTAAATTCAATCATATTGGTAATTATAACAAATGTAATGGTCTATGTTCTAATTAAAGACAGAACTTTTAAGATAAAAAAGAAAGGCAAAATATGTGTGATCTACAAAAAAATCTACTTTAAATGTAATGACAAAGATATGTAAATATCCTTTTCCATGTAAAAGGATGGAAATAGATATATCATGCAAACAATAATCAAAATAAAGGAAAAGTGGCTTTATTAACATGAAAGAAAATAGATTTCAGAAAAATTATTAACAGAGATAAAGGATTCAACACAAAAACATGACAATCCTAAATGTGTACATTTACTGTAAATAAAGCAAGAATTGACAGACCTGAAAGACCAGGTAAATTAACAATTTTAGTTGGAAATTTTAGCACTCCTTTCTTAATAATTTATAGAATAAGTAAACAGAAACTTGATAAGGATAATTTTATTCATCAACTTGACCTAATTAACATAAACATGTCTACCCAGCATCAGCAGACTATCCATTCTTTTCAAGCGCATGTAGAATATACACAAAGATAGACCATGTGCTGAGTCATAGTATAAACATTAATAAATATAAAAGGATAAATCATACAAAGTTTATGTTTTGCCTAATGACAGAATTTAGTAAGAGGTCAACAACAGAAGAATGTCGGGAAAATCTCTAAATATTTGGAAATTAAACAACATACTTCTAAATAACCCATGGGTCAAAGAAGAAATCAAAAAAGGATTAAGAGGGCGCCTGGGTAGCTCAGATGGTTAAGCATCTGCCTTCGGCTCAGGTCATGATCCCAGGGTCCTGGGATCGAGTCCCGCATCGGGCTCCCTGCTCCTTGGGAGCCTGCTTCTCCCTCTGCTTCTCTCTCTCTCTCTCTCTCTCCCTCTGTCTCTCATGAATAAATAAATAAAATCTTTAAAAAAAAAGGATTAAGAATATTTTGAACTAAATAAGGATAAAAACATAACATATCAAAATTTGTGGGGTACACCTTAAAAATTATCTAAAATTCCATCTTAAAATTCTAGAAAAAAAGCAAATTAAACTCAAAAATAGGAAGGAAACAAGTATAAAAGTAAAAATCAATGAAATAAAAAACATAAAAAAATAATAGCATGCATGAAACTCACAGTTGGTTCTTTAGAAAACAAATTCAATGGAATTGACAAACCTCTAACTAGACTTATTCAGAAGAAAAGAGAGAAGGCACAACTTACCACATCAGGAATGAAATAAAAGCATCACTACAGATCCTATAGACTTTAAAAGGTTAAGAAGGAAACATTATGAGCAACTTTACTCCAGTTACTTCAATAACTTTAAAGAAATAGATAAATTCTTTTTAATAATATTACTTTGGTTCTGGGAGCAAGATGGCGGAGGAGTAGGAGACCTGGATTTCGTCTGGTCTCAGGAATTCAGCTGAATAGGGATCAAACCATTCTGAACACCTACGAACTCAACAGGAGAGCGAAGAGAAGAATAGCAACAACTCTCTGAACAGAAAAGCGACCACTTTCTGGAAGGTAGGACGTGCGGAGTAGTGAATCCGAGGCGATATTCGGGAGGATAGACGGCGGGGGAGGGGGCCTCCGTCGGCCGCTTCTGGCAGGTGATAGAGCCGCGGAGCACAAAATCGGAACTTTTAGAAGTCGGCTCCGCTGAGGGACGTCGCTCCAGTGGCTAAGCGGGGGGTGGAACCCTCGCGGGACAGTGTGGTCTCAGGACCGTCAGGGTCACAGAAAGACCGGGGGTGCCTGAGTGCGGCAGAGCTCCCAGGTATCGGAGCGGGGAAGCCGGCTGCAGAGACGGAGCCGAGGCGCGGGCTCTCAGCTCAGGGTGGCCATAAACTGTGATCCGCGGCCCAGTCGGGCCACTGCTCCTCCAGCAGGGACCCAACAAGCGGCAGAGTTGGGGAGACTCCCCTTCCTCCCCCGGGAGGAGCGGCGCGGGAGCGCGCCGCAGGGATCTGCTGGGTTTGGAGACTCCACACGAGGTCGGGTGCCAGAGATAGAAACGCTTGGTCACAGGCTGGGTGAGCGCTGAGTGCGGCTGGAGACCGGGGAGACGGGAGTGACTGACTGCTTTTCTCTGGGGGCGCACTGAGGAGTGGGGCACCGAGTTCTCAGCTCCTCTGGGTGGAGATTGGGAGGCCACCATTTTCACCCTGGTCCTCCAAAGCTGTACTGAGAGCGTGCAGGCAACAAAAGCTCCTGAGAGCAAACCCGAGCAGCTTCCTTAGCCCGGACCGACAAGGGCGGGGCAATTCCGCCTCCGGCAAAGACGTTTGGGAACCACGGCAACAGACACCTCCCCCAGAAGATCAGCGTGAACAGCCAGCAAGCCAAGACCAAGTTTACCCATCAAGGAGAATGGGAGAACTCCAGCGCTAGGGGAATACTGCACATAGAATTCATGGCTTTTTTTTTTTTTACCATGATTCATTAGTTTTTCAAAGTTAATTTTTTAACTGTTTTTTTTGAATTTTTCTTTTTCCCTTTTTCAACCAACATCTTATCAATCCCTTTTTTAAAAAAAACGTTTTTTATTTTTCATTTTTAGAGTCATATTTCATCCCTTCATAGTAGTTACCCTTATTTTTGGCATATATATATATAAGTTGTTCTCTCTTTAAAATTTTGAGATACAGTTTCTTCTAACAGATCAAAATATACCCTAAATCACTAGTGTATGGCTTTGTTCTAGTCTCCTGCCTGATCACATTCTCTCCCTTTTTTTTTTTAAATCTTCTTTCTTTTTTCAAACAACTTCTTATCTTATCAATTCCTTTTATAAAATCTTTTATAATTTTCATCTTTGCAGTCATCTTCCATCCCTCCATTGTATCAACCCTTATTTTGTACATATATAAGTCTTTCTTCCTTTAAAATTTTAGGAGGCACTTTCTTCTAACAGACCAAAATACACCCAAAATCTAGTGTGTGGCACTGATCTATGCACTACCTGACCATATTTGATCATATTCTTTTTTTTATTGTTCTGTTTTTGTTTTTATCTTTTTCTTTTTGTTTTTTTTTTCTCTCTTTCTCTTTTCTTTCTTTCCCTTTCTTTTCCCCTGGTTTCAGGTCTTTTCTGATTTGTATACAGTATATTTGCTGGCGATGTTGTTAACCTGTTAGAATTTTGTTCTCTCATTCATCTATTCTCCTCTGGACAAAATGACAAGACGAAAAAAATCACCTCAGCAAAAAGAACAAGAGGTAGTACCGTCAGCCAGGGACCTACTCAACATGGACATTAGTATGATGTCGGACCTAGAGTTCAGAATCATGACGTTAAAGATACTAGCTGGGCTTGAAAAAAGCATGGAAGTTATTAGAGAAACCCTTTCTGGAGAAATAAAAGAACTAAAATCTAACCAAGTCAAAATCAAAAAGGCTATTAATGAGGTGCAATCAAAAATGGGGGCACTAACTGCTAGGATAAATGAGGCAGCAGAGAGAATCAGCGATATAGAAGACCAAATGATGGAAAATAAAGAGGGTGAGAAAAAGAGAGAGAAACAACTACAGGATCGGCAGAATTCGAGAGATAAGCGATACGATAAGACAAAACAACATTAGAATAATTGGGATCCCAGAAGAAGAAGAAAGAGAGAGAGGGGCAGAAGGTATATTGGAGCAAATAATAGCAGAGAACTTCCCTAATGTGAGGAAGGAAACAGGCATCAAAATCCAGGAGGCACAGAGAACCCCTCTCAAAATCAATACAAATAGGTCAACACCCCGACGTCTAATAGTAAAACGTACGAGTCTCAGAGACAAAGAGAAAATCCTGAAAGCAGCTCGGGAGAAGAGATATGTAACCTACAATGGTAGAAATATTAGATTGGCAAGAGACCTATCCACAGAGACCTGTCAGGCCAGAAAGGACTGGCATGATATCTTCAGAGCACTAAACGAGAAAAATATGCAGCCAAGAATACTATATCCAGCTAGGCTATCATTGAAAATAGAGGGAGAGATAAAAAGCTTCCAGGACAAATAAAAACTAAAGGAATTTGCAAACACCAAACCAGCCCTCCAAGAAATCTTGAAAGGGGTCTTCTAAGCAAAGAGAGAGCCTAAAAGCAGCCTAGATCAGAAAGGAACACAGACAATATAAAGTAACAGTCACCTTACGGGCAATACAATGGCACTAAATTCATATCTTTCAATAGTTACCTTGAATGTAAATGGGCTAAGTGCCCCAATCAAAAGACACAGGTTATCAGATTGGATTAAAAAACAAGACCCATCAACATGCTGTCTGCAAGAGACTCATTTTAGATCCAAAGGCACCCCCAGATTGAAAGTGAGGGGGTGGAAAACCATTTACCATGCTAATG
Source organism: Zalophus californianus (assembly GCF_009762305.2). Classification (NCBI taxonomy): domain Eukaryota; kingdom Metazoa; phylum Chordata; class Mammalia; order Carnivora; family Otariidae; genus Zalophus; species Zalophus californianus. The sequence continues at coordinate 209,313,726 of NC_045595.1, read as the reverse complement.
GACACCAAAAGAAAGCGGGTGTCAATCCTTACATCAGACAAATTAGATTTTAAAACAAAGACTGTAATAAGAGATGAAGAAGGACACTATATCCTACTTAAAGGGTCTATCCAACAAGAAGATCGAACAATTGTAAATATCTATGCCCCGAACATGGGAGCAGCCAATTATATAAGGCAATTAATAACAAAAGCAAAGAAACACATTGACAACGATACAATAATAGTGGGGGACTTTAACACCCCCCTGACTGAAATGGACAGATCATCTAAGCAAAAGATCAACAAGGAAATAAAAACTTTAAATGACACACTGGACCAAATGGACTTCACAGACATATTCAGAACATTCCATCCCAAAGCAACGGAATACACATTCTTCTCTAGTGCCCATGGAACATTCTCCAGAATAGATCATATCCCAGGCCCCAAATCAGGTCTCAACCGGTACCAAAAGATTGGGATTCTTCCCTGCATATTTTCAGACCACAATGCTTTGAAACTAGAACTCAATCACAAGAGGAAACTCGGAAAGAAATCAAATACATGGAAGCTAAAGAGCATCCTACTAAAGAATGAATGGGTCAACCAGGAAATTAAAGAAGACTTTAAAAAATTCATGGAAACCAAAGAAAATGAATACACAACTGTTCAAAATCTTTGGGATACAGCATAGGCAGTCCTGAGAGGAGAGTATATAGCAATACAAGCCTTTCTCAAGAAACAAGAAAGGTCTCAAATACACAACCTAACCCTACACCTAAAGGGGCTAGAGAAAGAACAGCAAAAAAAAGCCTAAACCCAGCAGGAGAAGAGAAATAATAAAGATCAGAGCAGAAATCAATGAAATAGAAACCAAAAGAACAGTAGAACAGATGAATGAAACTAGGAGCTGGTTCTTTGAAAGAATTAACAAGATTGATAAACCCCTGGCCAGACTTATCAAAAAGAAAAGAGAAATGACCCAAATCAACAAAATCATGAATGAAAGAGGAGAGATCACAACCAACAACAAAGAAATACAAACAATTATAAGAACATATTATGAGCAACTCTATGCCAGCAAATTAGATAACCTGGAAGAAATGGGTGCATTCCTAGAGATGTATCACCTACCAAAAGTGAACCAGGGAGAAATAGAAAACCTGAACAGACCTATAACCACTAAGGAAATTGAAGCAGTCATCAAAAATCTCCCAAGAAACAAAAGCCCAGGGCCAGATGGCTTCCCAGGGGAATTCTATCAGACATTTAAAGAAGAATTAATACCTATTCTCCTGAAACTGTTCCAAAAAATAGAAATGGAAGGAAAACTTCCAAACTCATTTTATGAGGCCACCATTACCTTGATCCCAAAACCAGACAAAGACCCCATCAAAAAGGAGAATTACAGACCAATATCCTTGATGAACATGGATGCAAAAATTCTCACCGAAATACTAGCCAATAGGATCCAACAGTACATTAAAAGGATTATTCACCATGACCAAGTGGGATTTATCCCTGGGCTGCAAGGTTGGTTCAACATCCGCAAATCAATCAACGTGATACAATACATTAACAAAAGAAAGAACAAGAATCATATGATCCTCTCAATAGATGCAGAAAAAGCATTTGACAAAGTACAGCATCCTTTCCTGATCAATACTCTTCAGAGTATAGGGATAGAGGGTACATACCTCAAGATCATAAAAGCCATCTATGAAAAACCTACAGCGAATATCATTTTCAATGGGGAAAAGCTGAGAGCTTTTCCCCTAAGGTCAGGAACGCGGCAGGGATGTCCACTTTCACCACTGCTATTCAACATAGTATTAGAAGTCCTAGCCACAGCAATTAGACAACCAAAAGAGATCAAAGGCATCCAAATCAGCAAAGAGGAAGTCAAACTCTCACTCTTTGCAGATGATATGATACTGTATGTGGAAAACCCAAAAGACTCCACCCCAAAACTGCTAGAACTCATACAGGAATTCAGTCAAGTGGCAGGATAGAAAATCAATGCACAGAAATCAGTGGCATTCCTGTACACCAACAACAAGACAGAAGAGAGACAAATCAAGGAGTCGATCCCATTTACAACTGCACCCAAAACAATAAGATACCTAGGAATAAATTTAACCAAAGAGGCAAAGGATCTGTACTCAGAAAACTATAAAATACTCATGAAAGAAATTGAAGAAGACACAAAGAAATGGAAAAACGTTCCATGCTCATGGATTGGAAGAACCAACATTGTGAAGATGTCAATGCTACCTAGAGCAATCTACACATTCAATGCAATCCCCATCAAAATACCATCCACTTTTTTCAAAGAAATGGAACAAATAATCCTAAAATGTGTATGGAACCAGAAGAGACCCCGAATAGCCAGAGGAATCTTGAAAAAGAGAAGCAAAACTGGCGGCATCACCATTCCGGACTTCCAGCTCTATTACAAAGCTGTCATCATCAAGACGGTATGGTACTGGCACAAAAACAGACACATAGATCAATGGAACAGAATCGAGAGCCCAGAAATGGACCCTCAACTCTATGGTCAACTCATCTTTGACAAAGCAGGAAAGAATGTCCAATGGACAAAAGACAGTCTCTTCAACAAATGGTGTTGGGAAAATTGGACAGCCACATGCAGAAGAATGAAACTGGAGCATTTCCTTACACCACACACAAAAATAGACTCCAAATGGTTGAAAGACCTAAACGTGAGACAGGAGTCCATCAACATCCTAAAGGAGAACACAGGTAGCAACCTCTTCGACCTCAGCCACAGCAACTTCTTCCTAGAAACATCGACAAAGGCAAGGGAAGCAAGGGCAAAAATGAACTATTGGGATTTCATCAAGATAAAAAGCTTTTGCACAGCAAAAGAAACAGTCCACAAAACCAAAACACAACCGACAGAATGGGAGAAAGTATTTGCAAATGACATATCAGATAAAGGGCTAGTATCCAAAATCTCTAAAGAACTTATCAAACTCAACACCCAAAGAACAAATAATCCAATCAAGAAATGGTCAGAAGACATGAGCAGACATTTTTTCCAAAGAAGACATCCAAATGGCCGACAGACACATGAAAAAGTGCTCAACATTACTCGGCATCAGGGAAAGCCAAATCAAAACCTCAATGAGATACCACCTCACACCCGTCAGAATGGCTAGAATTAACAAGTCAGGAAACGACAGATGTTGGCGGGGATGTGGAGAAAGGGGAACCCTCCTACACTGTTGGTGGGAATGCAAGCTGGTGCAACCACTCTGGAAAACAGTATGGAGGTTCCTCAAAAAGTTGAAAATAGAGCTACCATACGATCCAGAAATTGCACTACTGGGTATTTACCACAAAGATACAAATGTAGGGATCCGACGGGTACGTGCACCCCAATGTTTATAGCAGCAATGTCCACAATAGCCAAACTGTGGAAAGAGCCAAGATGTCCATCGACAGATGAATGGATAAAGAAGATGTGGTGTATATACACAATGGAATATTATGCAGTCATCAAAAGGAATGAGGTCTTGCCATTTGCCACGACGTGGATGGAACTGGAGGGTGTTAGGCTGAGTGAAATAAGTCAATCAGAGAAAGACATGTATCATATGACCTGACTGATATGAGGAATTCTTAATCTCAGGAAACAAACTGAGGGTTGCTGGAGTGGTGGGGGGCAGGAGGGATGGGGTGGCTGAGTGATAGACATTCAGTAGGGTATGTGCTATGGTGAGCGCTGTGAATCGTGCAAGACTGTTGAATCACAGATCTGTACTTCTGAAACAAATAATGCAATATATGTTAAGAAAAAAGAAAAAGAAGAAGATAGCAGGAGGGCAAGAATGAAGGGGAGTAAGTCGGAGGGGGAGACGAACCATGAGAGACGATGGACTCTGAAAAAGAAACTGAGGGTCCTAGAGGGGAGTGGGGTGAGGGGATGGGTTAGCCTGGTGATGGTTATTAAAGAGAGCACATTCTGCGTGGAGCACTGGGTGTTAAGCACAATGAATCATGGAACACTACATCAAAAACTAATGATTTAATGTATGGTGATTAACATAACAATAAAAAATTAAAAAAATAATATTACTTTGGTTGTATAAAAGAATGTACTCATTTTTAGGAGATAGATGCAGAAATATTTAAAGTGTAACTCACTTTCAAATGGTGCAGCAAAATTTGGACAAATGGTGAATCTAAGGGCAGGGTATACAAATGTTCATTGTGTTCTTTTACCTTTTCTGTATATTTGAATATTTTCTTTCCTTTTTTAAAAGATTTTATTTATTTGAGATAGAAAGAGAGAAAGTGAGAGAGAACATGAACAGAGGGGAAGGGCAGAGGAGCAGAGGGATAAGCAGACTCTCTGCTGAGCAGGGATCCTGACAAGGGGTCCCAGGACCCCAAGATCATGACCTGAGCCAGAGACAGGTCTTAACTGTCTGAGCCACCCAAGCACCCCTGGAACATTTTCATAATACAAAGTTGGGAAAGGTAAACCAGGCACAAACTCTTGTTGGTAGAGAGGCTCTCACTCCAGAGTCATCATTTGAAACAGGCTGATGATGGGAAGGACAATGTCATGATCTTTCACCCAGAGAGCAGTGTTGTGACCTTCCCTCTGGGTCAGGATGAAGCTTCTCGGTGATGCTGGAACCTCCTACAAGACGGAGACAGAGAGGAAGGACCTAGGTCACTGGGGGCCAGTCTTGACCTTCCACTGGCAGTGAGGGCCAACAAAAATAACTGAGTAGCTTTCTCTAGATGTTCAGCCACTAACAGCAACTCGTAAAATGGGTGGGCAGTCAGCATGGGACTTGCTTTGTAAACAGAGGCCTGACCTACTTAATTCTTCCCAGAGGTTGGAGAAAGAGGCCTTGACTCCCATAGACATGAAACCTTGGCATAATTGGATACTAATTACTCACAAGAATTTTGTTGACCCAAACTTGCCGTAACCCCAGTTCGGTACAAAAGGAGGGCATGCCCAAAGAAAAATTACTGCTAGGAAAACGACACAGATTTATTCAGTCCCGAAAGTCCTTTTCCAGAAATGATGTCCCTAATTGCACAAGAATAAACAATACATGATGGATAAATCCCACATTTAGGGACTGGGAACAGCTTTCCTACGTTCCTAAGGAGCTGTATATTTGGAATCAGGTAAAACTGAAAGTAAGAGTAGTTGGCCATCTAAGGCCAGGTTGGATGAGACAAGTTCCCATATTTTGATGTATCTCTTTGTGATTAGAGCACCTGTGAAGGACACAAACTGTGGTACCTCCATGACGTTAGTAACGTACAACGGAAAGAGGCCTGATACCATGAGGCTCCTCTTGGCCTTGGGTCCTGACTGATGAGGGGCATCGATCCACACTGTCCGTCTTGAGGGGACACTTGAGACGGAGGGTTGAGTAAGACGAGCACCAAACCTTCTCTGCAGGACACAATCAGACCACCTCCTACTCATTTCCTTATGATCCATTTGTTCTACAAATGGGGCTCCTCAGTCATTGGATGCTCTTACTGATGCAGGTATGGTGGAGAAAAAGACAAAATACATGGCAGTCTTTATGCAGCTCACATTATGATTCATCTGGCAAAGCCAGAGTTACTTAGATAAAGGGAAGATGTGAGGAAGACTTTGGACTTGGGAAATCTGGGCTCTCATCCCAGCTGTGCAGCTGGCTTGCTGGGGCCTGAGTGACAAGTCCTCTGACCACCCCCCCTCCCCCACCAAGACCTCAAGGTCTCATCCTGGTGGGCAGAACCTGACCAGATTTCCAGTAGCAGCCCTTCCAGGCCGATCTGCGAATGGGGGCCCATTTCCCCTCCAGCCCTCTGTCAGCCGATGCCCAGCATGTCAAGCTTTTGGCTAACAATGGCAAGGGGGTACCTACCAGCTCCCCCACTTCGACCATGTTCGATCTGAAGGACTGGAAAATTTCCTTCAGATGAAAAAAGCCCTGTGGCATATACATTCATTATCCATACTAAGTTTCTGTTCCTTTTGGGAAATGTGTGCCTTTTAACAAGTCAGGGCCATTTTTCCTGTAGCCCATCATGCATGGCGATCTGTGGTAGGGGGCAGAGGGACACAGGGCTCTGGGTTGCTGTGTGGCACCATCTGCCACTCGGATGATATGGCAGTGGACAGGTCTCCTGGGTCCCCGTGTCAGGAGGAAGCCTCCCTGTGACAACTGTCATCTCCTCCCTTAGGGCCCTCACGGTGGAAACATCGAGGACAAAGCTATAGAAATGGTCTGATATAGTACCATGATTTCTTCTAATTTCCAGAACATAATAAGTGATTAGTAGTACAAGACTGAGATCCAGAACCTACAGATAATTTGTACAGATCAATAAGAGAATTCAAACAAACCCATTTTGCAATGGGCAAAGGTCCTGAGCAGATGCTTTACCCTAGAGCAGGGGTTGGGAAATGAAGGTCCCAGAGGCCAAACCCGACCCTTCAGGCTGTTTTATAAATAAAGTTTTATTGGAACAGAGACATGACCATTCATTCATACATCGTCAACAGCTGCTTTCCCCTACACCAGCAGGGCTGGGTGGCTGGAGTGGAGACCATCTGACATATAAACCAAAAATGTTTACCGTCAGACCCCTACAGACTCCCGTAACAGAGGAAACCAAGAGGCCAATAAGCATAGGGAAAGGTGCCCAACATTATTAGTGAACAGGAAAATGCAAATTAGGCCTATAGTAAGATACCCTTACACACCCGTCAGAATGGCTAAAATGAAAAAGATTGGCACCAAGTGTGACAATGACGGGGGACGGTTGCAGCTCCCGTATGTGATGGCCGATGGGGAAGTGGCACAGTGTTGGGAAACAGTGTGGCCATGTCTAGTACAGCTGAGCATGCAGATGTCCATGGTCGGCATCCCTGGGTGTGTACTCAGGGCAAGTGAGGGCTCTGGCCACCAGGAGACGTGCGTGCCGATGGTCATAGCACCTTTGTTTCTGATAGTCCCAAACACAAAACAACCCAAGTGGTCACCAACTGCAGAAGAAATTAAATTAATTGTGCTATAGTCATGTAATGGGACAGTATGCAACAATACAAAACCCCAAGCTATTGCTTTACCCAAGGACATGTCATAGACTCAATATTGAGCTCAAGAAAGCAGGTCCTAGAATGCAGAGTATATGATTCCATCTCTAAATTTTAAGTGTAGTGACACATGCCAAAGGTCAGAGCAGCAGTTACCTCTAGGGTTGGGCGATTAGTTATTGAGGAGGGGCTTTCTGGGCCTGGAAATGTTCTGCATCTTGCTCTGGGAGTTGCTTACATGGCTGTAGATGTATGTAAAAGGTCACTGAACAGTTAAGTGCCCCTAAGATTTGAGCATCTACAGTAGAAATGGTGTATATCTCAATAAAAAGTAAAACTATTAAAAAATATTGGGAATCCATTTGGCTTTGAACCTTATGCCAGCATTTTTTAAAAAATTCCAGTTAGTGAACATCGAGTGCTATATTAATTTCAGGTGTACAATGTAGTGCTCATCAGGACAAGTGCACTCCCTAATCCCCATCCTCTATTTTCCCCTTCCCCCAACTTCCTCCCCTCTGGTCACCCTCCGTTTGTTCTCTATAGTTAAGAGTCTGGTTTTTTTTGTTGTTGTTGTTTTTTTCTCTTTTTCTCTTGGTTTGTTTGTTTTGTTTCTTAAATTTTCCATATGAGTGAAATCATATAGGTCTTTTTCTGACCCATTTATTTCACATAGCATTATACTCTCTAGATCCAACCATGTTGTTGCAAATGGCAAGACTTCATTCCTTTTTATGGCTGAATAATATTCCATTTACATTTGTGTGTGTGTGTGTGTGTGTGTGTACATACATACATAACGCATCTTCTTTATCCATCCATCCATATTTGGCTATTGTAAATAATGCTGCAGTAAACATAGAGGTGCATGTATCTTTTCAAATTAGTTCTTTCGTATTCATTGGGTAATTACCCAGTAGTGGCATTATTGGATCATATGGGTAATTCTATTTTTAATTTTTTGAGGAACCTCCATATTGTTTTCCACAGTGGCTGTACCAGTTTGCATTCCCACCAATAGTGCACAAGGGTGCCTTTTTCTCCACATCCTCACCAACATTTGTTGTTTCTTGCCTTTTTGATTTTAGCCATTCTCACAGTGTGAGGTGATATTTCATTGTGGTTTTGATTTGCATTTCCCTGATGGTAAGTGATACTGAGCAGCTTTTCATGTGTCTGTTGGCCATCTGTATGCCCTCTTTGGAAAAATGTCTGTTCATGTCTTCTGTCCATTTTTAATTGGATTATTTGTTTTTTGGGTGTTTTTTGAGTTGTATCTGTTTTTCATATATTTTGGATACTAACCCTTTTTTGGATATGTCATTCACAAATATATTCTCCCATTCAGTAGAATGTCTTTTAGTTTTGTTGGTTGTTTCCTTTGCTGTGAAGAAGCTTTTTATTTTGATGTAGTCCCAATAGTGTACTTTTGTTTTTGTTTCTCTTGCCTCGGGGGACACATCCAGAAAATGTTGCTACACCTGATGTCAGAGACATTACTGCCTGTGCCCTCCTCTAGGATTCTTATGGTTTCCGGTCTCACATTTAGGTCTTCAACCCATTTTGAATTTATTTTTGTGTATGGTGTAAGAGAGAGGTCCAGTTTCATTCTTTTGCACATTGCTGTCCAGTTTTTCCAACACTATTTGTTGAAAAGACTGTCTTTTTTTCCCACTGGATATTCTTTCCTGCTTTGTTGAAGATTAATTGACCATATAAATGTGGGTTTATTTCTGGGCTCTCTATTCTGTTCCATTGATCTATGTGTCTATTTTCGTGCCAGTACCATGCTATTTTGATTACTATTGCTTTATAGTATATCTTGAAATCTGGGATTGTCATACCTCCAGCTTTGTTCTTCTTTAAGACTACTTTGGCTATTCAGGGTTTTTTCGTTGTTGTTGTGGGTTTTTTTTTTTTTCAGTTCCATACACATTTTTAGGACTATTTGTTCTAGTTTTGTAAAAATTCTGTTGACATTTTGATAGGGATTGCATTAAATTTGTAGATTGCTTTGGGTAGTATGGACATTTTAATAATATTTTTTCTCCCGATCCATGAGCATGGAATATCTTTATTTGTCTATGTCCTCTTCAATTTCTTTCATCAGTGTTTTATTGTTTTCAGAGTACAAGTCTTTCATCTCCTTAGTTAAGTTTATTCTGAGGTATTTTATTCTTTTTGGTGCAATTGTAAATGGGACCGTTTCTTAATTTCCCTTTTGCAGAGTGAAGTTTTAACTAGAATACCTTTTAGGCTTTGCCATCAGAAAAAGCAAATTTTTAGAATGTACTTGTGCATCTGGGCTAAAATCCTCCACAGTAACCCATTCTCTCCCCTTCCTATACCTCCTCCTATCCTCACCTCTCCATTCCCTCCCTGTCCCCTTTCTTCAAAGCTGAGGGGACTAACTGGGGGTTCACCTGACTCCCCAGCCTGATCTCTGATGGGGACATGTCTGAAGACATGTCTGAAGCCCAGTGAAGGAACCCCTGGCCCAGGCCGACACTGCTCCATGCCCTGGTGACAGTCAAGGGCCTTCTCCTTCACTCAAAGGCGAATGTGGTGGGGGAAGTGTCTCCACAGTGTCACCTGTCCCAGCAGCATCCAGACAGACAAAGACACAGGGCCAAGGCCTTTCTAGGTGAACCCAAGCCTGACCCTGCAGAGCAAATACCAGGAACCCTGACATGCCCCAGACGGGAAAGGACCCCCACCCTGTGATGCCCAGGGTGCTGGTGGATGCAGGACCACAGACGTGAAGGAAGGACAGCGAATGCAGCCCCCTCTGGTCTTGAAGCAGGGCGAAAGATTGCTAGCGGGTGATTCGGGTCGTTGGCCACACTCTGTCCCTGCAATACTCAGTTACGGTCTGACTGTTTTACAAGTGCTGAGATCATGGATCATGTGGTTGTGGAGGGCTGGAGTCCCATCAGAAGTGTCCCTGTCCCTCCCCCACCACTGCATGGGGAGCGCTGGTGCCCAAGTGCTGGATGATGTCATGCCTGGCATGGCAGGTCCACAAACACCTTTCCCACGAGGGGCTGACTTAGTGCACTCAGCACTGACAGTGGGGGCTGCCCAGAAGTGGAAGCCATGGGACAGAGTCTCCAACCCCCTCCTGGGAACACACCCCAAACAAACAAACCTCTGGAAGAATAAGACAGAGGTTGTAGGGCGGCGGGTGTGCATTCCCGCGTGCCTTCCTGCCCGTCACTCTTGCTCAGTCTGCAGAGCAACCACTGGGGTGGTCTCCAGCCTGCAGCTGCAGGGTCACTCCCGGAGGCTAACTCTGCGCCCAGGGTCATGGGTCCAGGTCATGATGGGCTCCCTAGGGGGTGACTTTCAACATCAGTATCCAAGAGGAGGGGCTAAATGGTTCGGGGCCGTTTGTCTGGTGACGTCTGTCCCATAGAAGCACGAGGGGTGCACGTCAGACAGACACACGTCTTTCTTTTCCCTGCAGCTTCGGGCTCCTTGGATTCCAGCTCTGAGCATTTGCAAGGCCTGCATTTTGAGGACTCTGTGGCACCGCTTTCGTTTGCAGTAACTGCTCTTACAAAACATCGCAAACCCGGCAGCTTGAAACCCCAGAACTGTATTCTCTCGCTGTTCTGGAGGCCACAGTCCTGAAATCAGGGTCCGTCAGGGTCCGTCCCTTCTGGAGGCCCAAAGGGACATCCTTTCAATGCTTCTCTCCCAACTTCTGGGCGCTGCTGCCAAGTGGGGCGTTCCTGGGCTCGAAGCTGCTTCACCGAAGCCCCTGCCCCTGGCTAACCCGGCTTCCCTCCTGCCAGTCTGAGTCCGCTCGCTCCACTTGTAAGGACAGCAGTCGTGTTGGATCAGGGGCGTGCCGTAGCCCGGTATGACCTCATCTCAACTAATTACGTCTGCAGAGACCCTATTTCCAAATAAGCTCACTTTCTGAGGCTCCAGACAGACATGAATCTGAGGGGATGCTATTCAAGCCCATACAGGCACCAAGCACCAAATGGGTGCATCTGTCACCTCGTTCTGCATGTGGCAGAAAGACCTCCTGTGAACACATCCTAGAGAGGACCTCAGGACACATGTGGGAAAGGACAGGGGCCAGGACCAGGTGAGGAGGCCAGGGCTAGAGAGCACGTTGCCATGGTGATTGTGTCTCAGGTCCATCATTGTCCCCCAGCTCCCACAGGGTCTTGTCCCTCCCTCCATCGGTCTGGGTTATTCACATCAAAGCATCTTACACACAGGGCCTGTGGATGGCCAGCAGCCTTTCCTCCTCACCCGATAGTTTGGGGTCCATCAGAAGCCTGGTAGTAGGCTAGTCGGTCTGGGAGGGGTAGGAACGGCCTGCACTTCCAGGTAGATGCGCTGCCCGTGAGTCCTGGGTGAGGGAGCGCACTCGATTTGTCACCCTAGCAATGGATGGAGGACCCTTCTAAGCCTAACTCAGGGCACTGTCACTCACACAGCTTCCCAGGGGGTTAACCTTTGGTGATTAGGCAAGAGTTCTGGTGGGGTTTTATGTCAGGGGATGGCAGAGCCTGGGGATTTAGTGTTCTCACTATGATGTCTTGACCCTGAGGATGGGGTGGGGTTTGGCTTTGGGAACCAAGCCTGGGAGCAGGGCACAACAATGTCCCCATGCCCACCCGGGAAGAGGACAACTGTCATGGGCAGTGGGGGACCCCAAAGGGAGAATGCCCTGCAATCTCAGAAATAGGGAAGCTTGTGACTGTCCTTATACTTGTAAGGTAGGAGCCCGAGTGTGGTCAACTGAACCTGTGAGCTGTTTCACCTTGACTGTTCTGATGGACTCTGACTCTGGACAGAGCCTTCTCCTGAAGACAGGGTCCGCTATCAGCAGAACTATTATAAAATATAACTGATAGGATTCTTTCACATGCAGGTGGTAGAAACTTATCTCAACCTGCTTAAGCCTCAAAGGGGACTCGGGTTAGGTCCTTTCTGAGACTCGTAAAGAAGCTTAAGGAACAGCTGGATCAAGGGTCCAGGTATCAGGACTTTGTTTCTTGCTGTCTTCCGGCTCTACTGCTTTCCGTGTGATACCTTATGTTCTCCAGGATTTCCAAAAGCAACATGATGACGGTTGACACCCCAAGATTAGAATATTCTAGGTGCTTGTGATTCAGGAGAGAGGTTCTCTAGTGCGACAAGATTGCCCGTTAGGGTAGGAGCCCTGGACAGGGTAATTGGGAACAGTACATGTGCACAGGGTGTGCATCTGCTCCGACTCCTGCCCCCACCCTCCCAATATTGAGTTTCTGGGATCCAAAAGCTAACAGCCTTTCCTCTCTTTACACATTGCACACACACATTTTTGTCCCCAGTGCCCCCTGCAGACCCTGTGAGCCCCCTCCCAGAACCCAGCCACGTCTCCCCCTCCACTCGTTCCCTTGTCCCCAAAGCCACGCAGATCTGTGCAGAACACACATCACACCCATGCCCAGCCAACACCCCTGTCTCCAGGTCTACACCCGCCCCGGTGTCTCTACCATGCACGAAGGAGAGCTCTGGGCAGGGCCCCTGCTGCCAGCCCCCTTCCGTGTCACCTGTGCCCTGTTTCCCCAGCCCCGGCAGCACAGCCCTGCCTCGGCCTTTATACTCCTGTGCTCCCTGCCTGGAACATTCTGCCCCCCGGCCCTCCCAGCCTACCTCCCGTGACCTTCATCTCAGCCGGAACGACCCTCTGGGTGTGGCCCCTGACCCCGGGAGCCGTCACCCTATTCGAATTCTCCGCTGAGCAGAGATTGCTATTCCTTGTCCCCTTGCTCTGGATTCCCTGGCCTTGCCCCTCGCTAGGACGGAAGCCCTGGGGGTCCTCGGGCCTCGTCCTTCGCGGCAGGACAGCGCCAGAGACATCGTAGGAGCTGCAGAGATTCTCACTACATATGTGGGTGCGAATGCAGGCAGTAACACACACAGGCACACTTTGGGTCAAATAGAGTTGTGTGTGTGGGTCCGTCTCCAAATTGCTTCTGGACCCTTTTCTGCCTGCCCTGTGCCCGAGGCGGACTCTCCTGTCTGCTCTCCGGGCCCTCTGGGGGCTGCCCTGCACCAGCAGTCCATGGGGGCCTGGAGGGCAGAGGGGGGCACTTTGCCCCATTCCTGGGACTGCCCCCCACTGGACTCAGCAGATGCCACCTCCCTGGCCTCCCTGCAGGCCCAGGGGTGGGACCGCCTCCCCCTGTGGATGGAGGCTGGGAGCCCCCTCCTTGGTCCTGCCCTTCTCCCTGCCGCAGCTGGGGACTGTCCCCTGGCCTCCTCCTCCGCCGCACCCCGTGTGGGAGAAGGGCTCCTGCCTGGGATCTTCCCTGGTCCATCGGGACACTCTGCTCTCTGTGCAGAACATCAAGGAGCCTTTCCTCTCTTTACACATTGCACACACACGTTTTTTTCCTTTCAGTAATTTATTTATCTACAAGCAATTAATGAAATTGTCAATTTTAGTTTTACATCTTCAGGTACTCACAAAGCAACTACAATAGTCTAGATTCTGCATCCTGGGGTGTGCGCGTGGGCCCACGCCCGCGTGCATGGGAGTGTATGCTTGTCATCGGGAGAAAACTTTGTATTTTGACTGCTTAAAATTCATAAATGTTAAACAATAAATACTATCTTAAACAAAACAAAGATTAAGAAAAATCACAGAACAAGGAAGAAATGGTTGCAGAGTCTTAAGCTTTCCTATCTATAAATTGAAGATTAAGCTAGTCCCATGAATTTAGGACTAAAATAAGAATTAAGGACTAAAATATGAGTTGAAGGCTAAAATTTGAATTTAGGACTAAAATTTGAATTTAGGACTAAAATCTGACTTTAGGACTAAAATATGAGTTAGGACTAAAATTTAATTTAGGACTACACTAACTATTTTAACAGTTGGAGTGGTATGTTGTTTCGTTTAAGTTTTTTTCTCTCTCTCTTTTTAAGGCAATCACATTTTATTCACATAAATACTGAGTCATTTCTGCGGAACTGTAACCCTAGTCCTAGAGCGCGGGAATGGTCTTGTTGAAAGTCTCTATCCATGTCCACGATAGAGGATGTCCTCAGGCCCAGTGGCATTAATTTAAATCCGAACACCATACCTAGAGCCTAGAGTTCCAAGGCGTCCGGCGGGAAGCTGTGTAGTCACGACAATGTGAACGAAGCTCTATGTGCACAGTCCGCGATGGGGTTCCACGGCTCTCCCGCGGAGAGTCACTGTGGCGTCAGTTCCCGAAATAGTAGCCATTTCACCGGAGAGAGAGCCGTCAGACCTTCTTCACAGAGCTCCGCGCAGATGCTGAGCCGGGCTGTGGCGGCTCAGAGCCCAGCTGCCCTGAGCCCAGGCAGCCCTGCAGGCGACCCGGGGCCCGGGGCCCTCACGGTGGGCCTTCCCTCCCCACTGGGGGCCCGATGACCCCAGGGACCCCCCGACCCTTCCCGGCCTGCGGGGGCTGTGGGCGGAGCAGCCGGACCCGGAGGGTCCCTCGGGACCGGCCGGCAGCTGGACTCCGCACCGGCTAGCATCCGCCTCAAGCGATCATTCTCTTTCCTTAGCTCCTGGATCTCTCTCTCTCTGGACGCAGCTTCCATCCAGCTTTTTGTGGCTCTGTCCTGATGGAAGAGGACCACCTTGCGATAGTAGGAGGTGGTTCTCTCCAGCTCCTTGCCCAGGTCTTGGGCCATCTTCTTGTAGAGGTTGCGCATCCGGCACGTGAAGTTCATTTCTCTGTACACGCCGGCCAGTTTCTTCTTCACTTCCAAGCACTGAGCTTCCGCCTGAAACACTTTTCTGTGAAGTTGCAGGATGTATCGGTCCTGTTCATCCAGGGGGTTCTGAAGTTTCAGCCTCAGCTGCTGAATCTCCCTGTCCAGCTGGGAAGTTTCCTTCTGCAAAGACGCCTCCTGGGTTTGCAGGCTGTGGATTTGTCGTGTCAGCCCCGCGGTCTCTCGCCTTTCTGCCCGCAGTTGTCTGGCTCTGTCTTGCTGTTCCCCTTCGGGACTCGGAGGGGACCCGGGGCAGCCAGCACCCTCAGGGACGCCCTTCAGATCCACGGGTGCCCGATGGGCGGGCTGATCGCCATTCCCTGCTCCCCTCTTTGGCTGGACTCCCCAGGTCCCGGCACCGGCGTGATCTGCAGGGAGGTCAGGCGGGGGGACGGCCGGCAGCCCGGGTCCGGCCCTCCACGGGGACCGGCTGGCCTGATCTTTTGGGACCGGCTCCATGTGTGCCTTCGACGGCTCCAGCCTTTCTTCTCCCTCCTTCTCCTGCTCTTTCTGCCTCCATCTCGAAACTTCTTGGTTGAGCAGTTCTGGTCCTTCTGGAAAAGGAGTGTTTTCACGCCAATCCTTCCTTCTTTTCCTCAGAAGTTGCTCTCCATCCTTCTCTGATGTTCGGAGGATGGGTTTTTCCCCGGTGACCTGGGGAAGGTCGAGAGGCTGGCTCTTCGGTGCCTTCTTCAGAAAGTTGAGAGTGTCCCAAAGCACCAACCTGCTCAGGTGTGTGCTCATTGCTGACAAGCACAGGGCTTTTCTCGGGGGAGGACTGGCCACCACCCCGGGTGGCCTGAGGGCGGCCTCGGCTTGTGTGGTTGGGCCACTCTCCTCACAGCCTGCTCCACACACTTCGTGGCGGGCAGAGCCCCTGTGCCCCAAAGCCTTTGCGCTTCTTCGGGTGAGTCGTCTCTTCACTAGGAAAACCAGCAGCACAATCCATACCAGCACTGCCCAGAACAACACGGGCCGACTTCCAGAAATCACCAGCAGCGCCCCCCACAGGTGCTCCAACACCAGCTGGCAAAGGGATCCGGAGGCCGACGGGGGGCCCACCATGGCTGCGTCGGGCTCCACAGCTCTGCCTCCGAGGGCCAGTGTCCTGTGGCCACAACTGACCACTCAGAACCCTGTGGAGAGTTCCACCTCTGAGGTCAACCGGTGCCCGGCAACCAGGGCAGAGTAGGTGGGCCGGGGGAGGGGAGGCCACCCGGGGGAGGCCAGCCAGGTTCCAGAAAACAGTTCTCCCTGACTTTGCTGTGAAGTAGAAAGTTGTCTCAATCACACAAGCCCTGGGGGAGGTGGGAAGGGCTGATGCCAGCCCTGAGCTCAGCCACTCTGGGCCCACCTGGCCCTGCAGCACACCTGGGGGGCTTGGCTGGGTCACGTCCGTCTGTGCACAGAAGAGAATCAGGGCACAGTGTTCAGGCCTCCTTCCCGGGCGAGGCCCGTTCTCCTGATCTTAAGTTTCCCTGGGCTGCAAGGACTCTGGTCCTGTCTGCAAAGGTCCCACGTGCTCCCTCCCTTAGGTTCCCTTCCTCCTCTGTGTGGTCACTGTGGGCTGGCAGGTCACTGTGGGTCTGAGACCGAGGGTGTCCCCAAAGCTATTACCTAAGAGAGCAGGATTCCAGTGCTAACAACTCAGGAGCAATCAACCGGAACCGGCCGGGTCTGACACCTCCGTGGACTCTGTGGAGCCAGCCTGTCCGTGTTCAATGCACGTGTTCCTGCAACGGGGTGACTCTGGTACAGGCGACCCAGTGACCCGGGCTGTTTCCCTCAGAGGGCCCTCCATCTACAGCCCGTGCCTTCCAAGGAGGGCCTGGGGGTGGAGATTTCATCAGCAGTGGGGACAGGAGAGAAAATCCAAAGAACACAACCAGCCCCAAATGGGCCACCATTGAAACGAAGGATAAAATTGCCCCCGTGAGCATTTGCCACGGTCGCTGACCAGAGGCTGCTGTGGGGGGCAGAGCGCAAAAGTGCCTCACGGAGGACAGGAGCAATCCATGGATCTGCTGACTGGGGCCCCTTTCCTTCAGGCTGGATAAGATTTTCGGGAGTCTGAGGATGGGGGCGCCAGTCAGGGCCCACTTCCCTCTTCCCTCCTGGCCCTGCAGGGGTGCCCAGGGAAGAGACCACGGGGCACGGGCAGCCCTGTCTGTGCAGCCCCTTCGAGGCTCGGGCCCCCGACGTTCAGAACAGGCGAGGCCTCGGGTCTGGGGTTACAAGGCCCAGGAGGGAGCCTCGGTCAGAAATGCAGAGAGTCACTGCTGGGGCCGCAAAGGCCTGGGTCTTGCCCCGAAGCCTCCTTCTTCCCCAGGGCAGGGGTGGTACCTCTCAGAAGCTGACCCGGGAGGGAGGTGCCCCTGCACACACAGGAGCTCGGGAACCCCAAGCCCAGGTTGGGTCAGCGGCCAACGAAGGGCCCTCAACTCATGCCCCCTGCTGTGTCCCCTGGGGAGCTTTGGAAGCAGAGCACAACAATGTCCCCACACCCACCCAGGGAGAGGGCAACTGTCATGGGCCGTGGGGGACCCCAGAGGGAGAAGGCCCTGCAATCCCAGAAACAGGGAAGCTTGTCACCGTCCTTATACTTGTAAGGTAGGCGCCCGAGTGTGGCCAACTGAACCTGTGAGCTGTCTCCTCTTGTCTGTTCTCAGGTGTTTGCTCAACAGCAGAATTGTTATAAAATAGAAACGATAGGATTCTTTCACGTGCAGGTTGCAGAAACTCATCTGCTTAAGGCTCAAAGGGGACTCAGGTTAGGTCCTTTCTGAGACTAGGAAAGGGGCTCGGGAACAGCTGAATCAAGGGCCCAGGTATCAAGATTTTGTTCCTTGCTGTCTTTGGGCTCTACCACTTTCTCTGCAGTGACTTAGTGCTCAAACAGAGTATCTCCAAAAGGGACACCATGGCCTTTGGCACCCCGGCATTCCAGGATTCTTGGTGCCTGTGCTTTCAGAAGGAGAGAAGTCCCCTCTTTCTTAGTGCCTGTATTTTTCTGGGGAAGGGACCTGGGCCTGGGCCTGCTGGGGTCTCATGGCTGTCCCTGGACTGCGGGGTTGGAGGTCATTCCCACGTTGAGGAGAGTGGTTCCCAGAAGGCAGGAGAAGGGGGCAGAGATGCTGGGGGAACCCACCATCAGCCTTCACTCCTGGATGTTTGGAGACAAGCCTCCCCGATGGGACGACATACGGAGGACCCTGGTGATAGCTTACACACAGGGACCAGCGGAGGCCGAGGAGCAATACCGACAGGAAAAAAAAAAAAAAAGAAAAAAGAGCTTCTAAAAACCCCTGCACACCGACAACCTCACAACTCTGAAAACTTGAAAACGTTACCTAAATAGTGACAAGGAAGGGCTTGCACGTCCCTTTGCATCGAGAATAGGCTGTTACTGGAGAACCCAGAGCTTTCTCCAGGCTGCATCCTGCAGATTCATTTCAGATTTGACATTTCAAAGATCGTTCCGCCCATGTCTTTTTGCTGAGGCCTGAGAGTACCTGAGAACTTACTATTCAGGTGGAGAAATGGAACGCTTAGGAATGGAAGGCCTGTAAGGCTGGTCGCCTGGCTCGTGTTTCTTAGGAGAACAGCAAGGAAAACGAAGCAAAATGCAGAATTCCTCTCTGACATCCTCACTGCCCACGAGGTTCCCAGCTCTGACGAAGCATGAGTTCTCCCCGTCCAGACCCTGCTGTCTCAGGCTGGGGGGCCACCCAGAGCCCAGAGAAGTGGCTCCTCAAGGTCCGTGAGTGAACTTGGGTGGGAAAAGCTGTGTGTTTATTTTTTCAGGGGCTTCCAGCTGGAGTCTAGCATCTCCTTTCATTATGGAACAGAAGCAACAAACTAGAGCAGCGTTAGCAGGCCTGGGGGTGTCCTCACCAAGGGAATCAGAGAAATGTCGTAGCACCTTGTTACTCTGGTGGGATCTGGAGCCTCTGTCCCTGCTCCTCTCTGCTCTGAAATCACAGCAGTCGTTAGAGCTGCCCCTGGATCTTACTACACATGCTTTATTAAAGATGCACATGCATTGCTTTCCGCAATTATAATTCAATACCCATTTTGGTATTTGTGTGTTATTTGTCATCCTTCTGGATTTTACTTTAGGTATCTAAACATACAGTTCTGGGAAGGGGTCCGTGGGCCTCACTGGCCTGCTGAAGGGAGCCGCGACTCTGCCTACCTGCCGTGCTGGGCCGTGAGTCTGCCCTGTGCTTTTCAGGGAACGCTCACGACCACACCGTCAGGTCGCTATTGACAATGACCCCACTTATCCAGATGGAAGGACGGAGGCTCGCAGAGCGGACACCTTGCGCCCGGGATGCAGAACAACAAGGGGCCGACTTGGACATGAGCCCCAGGAAACCTGGTCACCCCTTCCTCACAGTCCCACCCGACAGCAAGTCTTCAGAAACCCAGCAGGCCCCTCTCTCCGGAAGACCCTCTCCCTGAATCCTGGCTGAGCAGGGTCTATCAGAAATCATGAAGTGAATGTCACCCGGAGCTGGAAACCCGCCAGAGAGAGATGAGTAAAGTGTTCCGCTCCCCTGATTTCGAGGGGAAACACGGGGCGTTACCCTCTTTCGTGTTACTTAGCGAGGCCGTTGCAAGTGCTCCCGAGTGAGCGAGCACGTTCAGGTGTCTCCGAGTGCACAGCGCCGGCACCAGGCTCGGTCCGGGCCGGACTGGGTCGGGTTCTGGGCAGACAGGCGGGAAGAGGAGGCGAGGAAGGAAAGGGTGAGCGGGGTGGAGAGAGGAGAGGGCAGAGCAGGGGGCAGGAGGCCAGCGGAGACACGGCCCGTGCGTGGGCAAATCAGAGAAGGCAAGGGACCCAGAGCCGCTCTTCCGTAGACGCGGGTTCCAATCCTGCTCTGGCCTCACCGGCTCTGTGAACCGTGCTCTGTGTCCCAGCCTTGGACTGGAGCCTTTGCGCCTGCCTCGGAAATGAGCGCGGGGTTGTCAACTCTGCGTTTGGCTCAGGTGGGCAGCCCGTCCACGGAGACACAGAGGATGTGGGCCTGGCGTGCTCTGGCACCTGAGCCGTTGCTGGCTTGGGCTTCAGGGACAGAACATACTCAGCGTCTTATCCCAGTCTGTGTGTCGCCACCGAAAAGCGCTCCCTGTTCTCCATCTGCCCTTCCCCTGACACCACCCCGTCCTGTGGACCGGACCACACGCCTGCCGCCGCCACCAGCCAGGCGTCACAACAGCAGGGGCGGAACGGGGCTCCCGAGAGCACCAGGGCGACCCAGCTGCGAGCCAGCAGCACCTCTCCTCCCTGGGGTTTTCGGCACAAGGAGCCCGTGCCCCTCAGCGTCTGTTGGCCCAGTCCCGCAGGGGTGACTTGTCATTCCCGCTCCTTCCGTGGGCATGCTCCGCATCCTGACAGCGACCCCCAAATAGTGGAGCGAGTCCAGAATTTCCGCACTTGTCTTCCCATCCCTGAGCCTGAACAACAGCTTGGGTTTCACATTTCACAGCGGCGCTGTCCTTTCCGAAAAAACCCGGCCCAACTCCGTCCCTAGCTGTCACTTCCCGGCAACCTCACTTACACAGCTTAAAACGACAAATAGCAAGTTCCTTTTCCAAACATCCTTTGGGAGAGTACTCACGGCCCTACTAACAAGGCTGAGCCACCTTCTGGGTGGAGCACCGTGAAATTGCCGCCTTGGTCTCCGATTCTTGAGGACCTGACCCGGCCGCCTGGCCAGGTACGAATTCCCTGCCCTGGGTGTGGGGCCGGCCCTCTGATTTCCATGCTGGCGGGGACCAGGGCTGAAGAGCACGCCATCACCAGGAGCTCAGGAGGGAAGGCACACGGTTCCCCAGGCTGGTGGCCAGGGCACGGCGTCTTTCCTAGGTGACTCACCCAGACTCCAGGTGGGTCCCATGCTCACCAGGCAGCTGCTGGGCCCAGATGCCCAAGGGGGGAGGCAGGGTCTTCAGACGGCTCTGCTCAAGATAGTTGCCGAAAGCCCCCCTGAGGCCCAGGGCATCCACGTCAGGAGGCTTGGCAGAGGCTCTCTTTCCAAAGGGACTTACCCAGGATTGCAGAAGGACGTGGCCTAACAGTAAGATATTTTATGACTCTGATTAACCAGGAGCAGGGAGCTGGAGAGAAGCGGTGATTAATCGTCCTACAGAGGAGCTGGACCCCATCATCCCCACGTGGACAGAGAGACTGGAGCAGCCGGAGGTGTTTGCTGTCACCCCCCCGCGCCCCACGCCCCCATGAAGAAGAAGCCCAACTCCAGGCTGCGGGTGAACCTCGGTTCTGCTGGGCGGGCACTTTGCCTTTCTGAGCGGCCTGCACATTGCAGAGCCCAGTTCCTGCCCTCGGAGGGGGCGCTGCCGAGCACAGACAGACAGACAGACACCTCATGGAGGACAGAGGGGACCTGTGTGGTGGGGGGTGAGACCTGCGTGCTGGGAGCCCAGGGAGCCCAAATCCCCCTATTGAGGGCTGTCCCCGAGGGGTCCTGGATACCTCCTTTGAGATGGGTGTACGAAGGAATCACAGGAGGACACAGCCCGTGACGACCAGGGTCTCTGGTGTGGGCCCCACGGGAGGCTCTTTGACAGCCTAGTCCTGAGCAAGTCCCTCCTTCTTTCAGGAAGGGTGTTTTCTCCCTGGTTGGGTTTCTCTCTCTGCTGGGCCCAGAAAGCTCAGGGCCAAATTTGGGAGCCAGGGTTTTGAGTTCTCGCATTCCCATAACGTATACAGAGCATCCTGAGTCCCCCTTGCCCGTCTTCCTGTCTTAGTTCTGTGCCCTGATCCCTCAGGCATTTGTGTTTCTGGTTTTTGGTTTTAGGGCACGCACCCCTGTGTGCATCTCCCATCCGCAAATAACGAGCTCGTCTGTCTGTCCTGCCCGGCTGGGGGTGTCTCCGCTGTGCCCACGCATGAGACTGTCTGTGTCCCCAGAGGAAATCCTCTCTCAAATCCACCCAGAAAGAGACCGGGGGGGGGTCGGGCCCAGGGCACGCAGTTTTAGAAACAACCCGTCTGGCCCACAGGGGCTGTTAAA
The DNA here is from genome assembly GCF_009762305.2 of Zalophus californianus. Lineage (NCBI taxonomy): Eukaryota > Metazoa > Chordata > Mammalia > Carnivora > Otariidae > Zalophus > Zalophus californianus. Next base: position 209,291,857 of record NC_045595.1, on the reverse strand, counting down.
GAGGTCTTCGTGTTCAAGACTCTCTTTAGTCTCCCAAAGGAATGAACTAGAGCTGCATCCATCAATGTGAACAATTCTCCAGAACAGACGACTGAGCCAAAAATCAAGTTGCAGAAGAACACGTATGAGACGATATTATTCAAAACCTTTTTTTTTTTATTTAATTTAAGTGGTATTCAGCGGTATGTTTGTCAGATGGCACTCTGGTCACCAAACTGAGGATGTGCGGCTTGTCAGAGGACCTGCCTTGAAGGACTCTAGTCCTTCCCATGTTTCCCATGGCTCACCTACATCTGTGGGAATTGACCACTGGGCTCAGGGACACAGACCGTGGTCTTAGCCAAGGCACTAAAAACCCAGCGGGTCCGTGTGGGGGCACAGGAAAGCCCCCTTTTTGGGGTTCCATCAGGACAGAATGCTAATCCTTGAATAGGGATGGGACTTCTTCCTGGGCCACCCATGGGAGACAGGAAGCCGTGGCTGGGTGGGGTGAGGGACACCTCACCTCGGGCACAAAGTCTGAGAGGGTGTCCTCTTCAGGCCCATTGTGATGCTGTCATCGGAGAACAAAAGCAGAAAGGGACAAGTGTCTGTGAGGATGTGGAGAAACTGGGACCCTTGTGCCTTTGCCGGTGGGAACGTAAATGTGGTGGCCGCTGTGGGAAACAGGAGGGAATTTCCTCAAAGAAGCAAAGCTGGAGTTCCCATAGGATCCCGTGAATCTTTTTTTTTTAATATTTTTTAATTTTGTTATGTTAATCACCATACCTTACATCATTAGTTATTGATAGAGTGTTCCATGATTCATTGTTTAACCCCCAGTGCTCCATGCAGTATGTGCCCTCCTTAATACCCATCACCAGGCTAACCCATCCCCCACCGCCCTCCGCTCTAGAACCCTCAGTTTGTTTCCTGAGATTAAGAATTCCTCATAGCAGTGCGGTCATAGGATACATGTCTTTCTCTGATTGACTTATTTCGCTCAGCATAATACCCTCCAGTTCCATCCACGTCACTGGAAATGGCAAGATCTCATTCCTTTTGATGGCTGCATAATATTCTATTGTGTGTATATATATATACATATATCCACACACAGACACACACACACACACACACATTCACATATACTGTATCTATCTATCTATCTATCTATATATATATTTCACATCTTCTTTATCCATTCATCTGTCAATAGGATCCCATGATTCTGCTTCTGAGTTCACACTCCAAGGAAGTGAAAGTCCAGACTCAAACAGAAACCTGCACACCACTGTTCCAGGGCTTCCCAGTAACGGGAAGGGGCAAACAACCAAAATGTCTGTCGATGCACAGGTGGGTGAAAGAAATGTGGCTCTAGCCCCACACGGAATCTTACCGAGGCTTAAAAAAGAATGACATCCTGACATTCTGACCCCTGCTACAGCGTGGAGGACCCCTCAAGTCATCACGCTCAGCACAACTGGCCAGGCCCAAAGGACGGACCCTGTGTGATCCCACTTAAATGAGGTGTCTGGAGCAGTCAGGCTCTTAGACACAGAAAGGAGGATAGAAGGTGCCAGGGGCGGGGGGCAGCGGGGAGAGGAGAGTGTGTGTTTCCTGGGGGCAGAGGTTCAGTCTGGGAGGACGAAACAGTTCTGGCGGTGGATGGTGGGGGTGGTTGCACAACAACGGGAATGTGCTTCATGCCACTGAATTTTGCACTTAAAAACAGGTAGGGGCGCCTGGCTGGCCCCGTCGGTTAAGCCTCCAACTCCTGGCTTCGGCTCACGTCATGATCTCCGTGTCCTGGGATCCAGCCCGAGCTGGGCTCCATGCTCAGTGGGGAGTCTGCTTCTCTGCTTCTGTCTCCCTCTCCCTCTGCCCCTCCCCTTACTCCCGCTCGCACACGCTCACTCTCTAAAATAAATAAATGAATCCTTAAAAAAAATAGGTAAAATGGTAAATTATATATGTATATTTTATAATAATAAAAAAATTTAAGGTATGCCAAGAAGACTCCGTAATCAAGATAAATATTTGCATGCAATATTATTTTTAAGAATGAAAATTTATGCAGAAAACCCATGATGAGCACAATGGCAACATTTTACAGAAAGAGGACTTGCATTTCTGGTTCTCCCTGCTGTGCCCGGGCTCCACAGCGGTGCGCCTGGCACCAAGGTACCCTCTTGGAGAACAACACAAGTGTGATTTCTCCCTTGGGCGCAACCCTGCATGGCCAGAATGATTTATTCTGGTTTCACATGCAAGTAAATGAGGCTCCTCGGACGAAAGTCATGTGGCCCCAGTCGATCCTGTGCCTTTGGCCTCTGCGAAGCTGCCTCCTCGTGCACACCGCTCTGGGCTCAGGGTGCGAGGAGCCGCGATCGATCGGACTCCTCCTGAGAAAGAAGCCTGAGGTCAGAGCCCGAGCTGGAGATTTCCATCCTGGAAGTCCTTCTTGGGAATTTTATAAGAACTGGGTGAATGCGTGGCTTCATCTCTTTTTTTGTTTCCATTGTTCTATCTGTGATGCGATTCTTCCGGCTCTGTAATCTGGTCCAATAAACCCTAATTAGTAAAGTTTCCCTGACAGTGCTGTACTCCCTGGCTCCCGGGAACCCGAACTGGAGAGGGACCTTGGCACGGGGTCTTTGTCCTCCCGGGAAGGGCCTGGGTCACCAGCTGCCTCTTGCTCAAGGTCAACTCTTTCAGGCTGGGACCGTGTCTGTCGTGTTCTTAGCGGTACCCAAATCGGCCTGGTGCCTGGCACACACAGAAGGCCCTTCATAAATCATTCCCGAGTGCGCAAGTGAGTGAATGAAAAATAAAAGTCTAACCAGCATATCACCCTTTACGAAGTACACACGGTCTTTTTGGCAGCTGTCCCTGAAACTTGTACCTGCGGGAATTGTCAAGGAGAATTTGCTGTGTGAAATGAGAAAGCATATAGATTTTGTGAGGCTTCAAAAACCGTATTAAATATCTGTATTTCTACTCTTCAGTTGAGGTGGACAACAGTAAAATACATACTCTTTAACCCCGAAAGGGGTGAAAATATACCTTGTTACCAAATCCTTAGCAGCTGTGTTTGCATTTGCTGTGTCCTAAATGCACAGCCCATTGAGTTATCAGAAACCTGCTTAGGGGACAAAGGAGGGTGTGTGTGTGTGTGTGTGTGTGTGTGTGTGTGTGTGTGTGCGCGCGTGCGTGTGCGTGTGGTGTGAAGGCGTTGAGGTATCTTCAAGCTGAAGAGTTTCCTTCTTTGCAGAGCTGTTGCTGTGCCTGAGCAAAGTGGTTCCTCCATGGCTGGCCTCCCCAAGAGGCATCTCAAGTCTATGGTTCATTGGGTTCCTCTGAAATGGGCATTGTTCCAGGGACAAGATTGCCCATGAAGACAGGAGCCCTGGACAGGGTAAGTGGGAACAGTACAGGTGCACAGGGTGTGCATCCATTCTGCCTCCCGCCCCCACCCTCCCAGCGTTGAGTTTCTGGGCTCCAGAAAGCTAACTGCACAACCTTGCCTTGCTCACCAGACTAGGCTGTTTTGTGCCCCGGGGCTTTGCCTGTGATGGGCCTTTTGCCAGAAATGCCCTTGCCCCCCGACTGCCCCCACTCCGATCCCAACATCATCTAAGGATCCTGGCTACTCCCCATCTGTTCCCAGCATAGACGGCACATGGGGGCTGAGCAGGGTCTCAGCTCCACGACCTGAGGAATCCGAATCTTCTGTGACAAGGTCTTCAAGTGATTCATATGCACTTTCGATCTTTCTCTTTGTCTCTTTTTAAAATTTCTCTTTTGAAATTTGTCGTGGTTCCCACTGGTAGCCGCGTTGGCTCCATCAGGCAGGACGTGCGCCCCCTTGGAAATCCTCCCCTGCACTCCAGCCCCTCCCGAAGCTGCCCCCGGGGTCCCTGTTTTGGGAGCAGCTGGGAGGTGAGACCACCTGCTCAGGAGGGCCATCGGGGACGGTGGAAACCTGGCGGGAGCCCAGATGGACAGGCCTGCTCCACGCCGCACCCCTCAGAAAGCGGGCTCCCCACTGCGTGCAGTGGATCCATGCCTTGCTGACTCTGCTCAGGGCCCCACGCAGAGATTTTTCTAAGGGTTCCTTGAGGACGCCCAGACAACACACAGCCATCTTACAGAAGGTGGGAGTCTTCCTTCCTGCCTCTCCTCTGACCCCCCAACTGCCCAAACACAGCCCCGATCTCTCCTCCCCCTCCATCTCCATGATGACCACCCCAGTGCCAGCCCCCAGTGCCCCCTGCAGACCCTGTAAGCCCCCTCCCAGAATCCAGCCACGTCTCCCCGTCCCCTCGTTCCCTTGTCCCCAAAGCCACGCAGATCTGCGCAGAACACACATCACACCCGTGCCCAGCCACCACCCTTGTCTCCAGGTCTACACCCGCCCCGGTGTCTCTATTCTGCACGAAGGAGAGCTCTGGGCAGGGCCCCTGCTGCCAGCCCCCTTCCCTGTCACCTGTGCCCTGTTTCCCCGGCCCCGGCAGCACAGCCCTGCCTCGGCCTTTATACTCCTGTGCTCCCTGCCTGGAACATTCTGCCCCCCTGCCCTCCCAGCCTACCTCCCATGACATTCATCTCAGCCTGAACGACCCTCTGGGTGTGGCCCCTGACCCCGGGAGCCGTCACCCTATTCGAATTCTCCGCAGAGCAGAGATTGCTATTCCTTGTCCCCTTGCTCTGGATTCCCTGGCCTTGCCCCTCACTAGGACGGAAGCCCTGGGGGCCCTCGGGCCTCGCCCTTCGCGGCAGGACAGCGCCAGAGACATCGTAGGAGCTGCAGAGATTCTCACTACATATGTGGTGCGAATGCAGGCAGTAACACACACAGGCACACTTTGGGTCAAATAGAGTTGTGTGTGTGGGTCCGTCTCCAAATTGCTTCTGGACTCTTTTCTGCCTGCCCTGTGCCCGAGGCGGACTCTCCCGTCTGCTCTCCAGGCCCTCTGGGGGCTGCCCTGCACCAGCAGTCCATGGGGGCCTGGAGGGCAGAGGGGGGCACTTTGCCCCATTCCCGGGACTGCCCCCCACTGGGCTCAGCAGATGCCACCTCCCTGGCCTCCCTGCAGACCCAGGGGCGGGACCGCCTCCCCCTGTGGATGGAGGCTGGGAGCCCCCTCCTTGGTCCTGCCCTTCTCCCTGCTGCAGCTGGGGACTGTCCCCTGGCCTCCCCCTCCGCCGCACCCCGTGTGGGAGAAGCGCTCCTGCCTGGGATCTTCCCTGGTCCATCGGGACACTCTGTTCTCTGTGCAGAACCTCAAGGAGCCTTTCCTCTCTTTACACATTGCACACACACGTTTTTTTCCTTTCAGTAATTTATTTATCTACAAGCAATTAATGAAATTGTCAATTTTAGTTTTACATCTTCAGGTACTCACAAAGCAACTACAATAGTCTAGATTCTGCATCCTGGGGTGTGCGCGTGGGCCCACGCCCGCCTGTATGGGAGTGTATGCTTGTCATCGGGAGAAAACTTTGTATTTTGACTGCTTAAAATTCATAAATGTTAAACAATAAATACTATCTTAAACAAAACAAAGATTAAGAAAAATCACAGAACAAGGAAGAAACGGTTGCAGAGTCTTAAGCTTTCCTATCTATAAATTGAAGATTAAGCTAGTCCCATGAATCTAGGACTAAAATAAGAATTAAGGACTAAAATATGAGTTGAAGGCTAAAATTTGAATTTAGGACTAAAATTTGAATTTAGGACTAAAATCTGACACTAGGACTAAAATATGAGTTAGGACTAAAATTTAATTTAGGACTACACTAACTATTTTAACAGTTTGAGTGGTATGTAGTTTTGTTTAAGTTTTTTTCCATCTCTCTTTTTAAGGCAATCACATTTTATTCACATAAATACTGAGTCATTTCTGCGGAACTGTAACCCTAGTCCTAGAGCGCGGGAATGGTCTTGTTGAAAGTCTCTATCCATGTCCACGATAGAGGATGTCCTCAGGCCCAGTGGCATTAATATAAATCCGAACACCATACCTAGAGCCTAGAGTTCTAAGGCGTCTGGCGGGAAGCTGTGTAGTCACGACAATGTGAACGAAGCTCTATGTGCACAGTCCGCGATGGGGTTCCACGGCTCTCCCGCGGAGAGTCACTGTGGCGTCAGTTCCCGAAATAGTAGCCGTTTCACCGGAGAGAGAGCCGTCAGACCTTCTTCACGGAGCTCTGTGCAGATGCTGAGCCGGGCTGTGGCGGCTCAGAGCCCAGCTGCCCTGAGCCCAGTCAGCCCTGCAGGCGACCCCGGGGCCCGGGGCCCTCACGGTGGGCCTTCCCTCCCCCCTGGGGGCCCGATGACCCCAGGGACCCCCCCGACCCTTCTCGGCCTGCGGGGGCTGTGGGCGGAGCAGCCGGACCCGGAGGGTCCCTCGGGACGGGCCGGCAGCTGGACTCCGCACCGGCTAGCATCCGCCTCAAGCGATCATTCTCTTTCCTTAGCTCCTGGAACTCTCTCTCTCTGGACGCAGCTTCCATCCAGCTTTTTGTGGCTCTGTCCTGATGGAAGAGGACCACCTTGCGATAGTAGGAGGTGGTTCTCTCCAGCTCCTTGCCCAGGTCTTGGGCCATCTTCTTGTAGAGGTTGCGCATCTGGCACGTGAAGTTCATTTCTCTGTACACGCCGGCCAGTTTCTTCTTCACTTCCAAGCACTGAGCTTCCGCCTGAAACACTTTTCTGTGAAGTTGCAGGATGTATGGGTCCTGTTCATCCGGGGGGTTCTGAAGTTTCAGCCTCAGCTGCTGAATCTCCCTGTCCAGCTGGGAAGTTTCCTTCTGCAAAGACGCCTCCTGGGTTTGCAGGCTGTGGATTTGTCGTGTCAGCCCCGCGGTCTCTCGCCTTTCTGCCCGCAGTTGTCTGGCTCTGTCTTGCTGTTCCCCTTCGGGACTCGGAGGGGACCCGGGGCAGCCAGCACCCTCAGGGACGCCCTTCAGATCCACGGGTGCCCGATGGGCGGGCTGATCGCCATTCCCTGCTCCCCTCTTTGGCTGGACTCCCCAGGTCCCGGCACCGGCGTGATCTGCAGGGAGGTCAGGCGGGGGGACGGCCTGCCGCCTGGGTCCGGCCCTCCACGGGGACTGGCTGGCCTGATCTTTCGGGACCGGCTCCATGCGTGCCTTCGACGGCTCCAGCCTTTCTTCTCCCTCCTTCTCCTGACCTTTCTGCCTCCATCTCGAAACTTCTTGGTTGAGCAGTTCTGGTCCTTCTGGAAAAGGAGTGTTTTCACGCCCATCCTTCCTTCTTTTCCTCAGAAGTTGCTCTCCATCCTTCTCTGATGTTTGTGGGATGGGTTTTTCCCCAGTGACTTGGGGAAGGTCGGGAGGCTGGCTCATCGGTGCCTTCTTCAGAAAGTTGACAGTGTCCCAAAGTACCAACCTGCTCAGGTCTGTGTTCATTGCTGACAAGCACAGGGCTTTTCTCGGGGGAAGACTGGCCACCACCCCGGGCAGCCTGAGGGCGGCCTTGCCTTGTGTGGTTGGGCCACTCTCCTCACAGCCTGCTCCACACACTTTGTGGCGGGCAGAGCCCCTCTCGCCCAGTGCCTTCGCGCTTCTTCGAGTCAGTCGCCTCTTCGCTAGGAAAACCAGCAGCACAGTCCATACCAGCACCGCCCAGGACAACACGGGGAGACTTCCAGAAATCACCAGCAGCGCCCCCCACAGGTGCTCCAATACCAGCTGGCAAGGGAATCCAGAGGCTGCCAGGTAGCCCTCCATGCCTGCGTCGGGCTCCATAGCTCTGCCTCTGAGTGCCAGTGTCCTGTGGCTACAACTGACCACTCAGAACCCTGTGGAGAGTTCCACCTCTGAGGTCAACCGGTGCCCGGCAACCAGGGCAGCGTTGTTGGGCCGGGGGAGGGGAGGCCAGCGAGGGGCGGCCATCCAGGTCCTTAGTAGTCATAGGTCTGTTCAGGTTTTCTATTTCTTCCTGGTTCAGTTTTGGTAGTTGATAGATCTCTAGGAATGCATCCATTTCTTCCAGGTTATGTAATTTGCTGGCATAGAGTTGCTCATAATATGTTCTTATAATTGTTTGTATTTCTTTGGTGTTGGTTGTGATCTCTCTTTCATTCATGATTTTGTTGATTTGCGTCATTTCTCTTTTCTTTTTGATAACTCTGGCCAGGGGTTTATGAGTCTTGTTAATTCTTTCAAAGAACCAGCTGTTTGTTTCGTTGATCCTTTCTACTGTTCTTTTGGTTTCTATTTCATTGATTTCTGCTCTGATCTTTATTATTTCTCTTCTTCTGCTGGGTTTAGGCTTTATTTGCTGTTTTTTCTCCAGCTCCTTTAGGTATAGGGTTAGGTTGTATATTTGAGACCTTTCTTGTTTCTTGAGAAATGCTTGTATTGCTATATACTTTCCTCTCAGGACTGCCTTTGCTGCATCCCAAAGATTTTGAACAGTTGTGTTTTCATTTTCATTGGTTTCCATGAAGTTTTTAATTCTTCTTTAATTTCCTGGTTGACCCATTCTTTCTTTAGTAGGATGCTCTTTAGCTTCCATGTATTTGAGTTCTTTCTGACTTTCCTCTTGTGATTGAGTTCTAGTTTCAAAGCATTGTTGTCTGAAAATATGCAGGGAAGAATCCCAATCTTTTGGTACCAGTTGAGACCTGATTTGTGACCTAGGATGTGATCAATTCTGGAGAATGTTCCATGGGCACTAGAGAAGAATGTGTATTCCGTTGCTTTGGGATGGAATGTTCTGAATGTGTCTCTGAAGTCCATTTGGTCCAGGTGTCATTTAAAGTCTTTATTTCCTTGTTTATCTTTTGCTTAGGTGATCTGTCCATTTCAGTCAGGGGGGTGTTAAAGTCCCCCACTATTATTGTATCGTTGTCAATGTGTTTCTTTGCTTTTTTTATTAATTGGCAGCTCCCATGTTAGGGGCATAGATATTTACAATTGTTCGATCTTCTTGTTGGATAGTGGATAGTAGGATATAGTGTCCTTCCTCATCTCTTATTACAGTCTTTGGTTTAAAATCTAATTTGTCTGATGTAAGGGTTGCCACCCCAGCTTTCTTTTGGTGTCCATTAGCATGGTAAATGGTTTTCCACCCCCTCACTTTCAATCTGGGGGTGTCTTTGGGTCTAAAATGAGTCTCTTGCAGACAGCATGTTGATGGGTCTTGTTTTTTAATCCAATCTGATAGCCTGTGTCTTTTGATTGGGGCATTTAGCCCATTTACATTCAGGGTAACTATTGAAAGATATGAATTTAGTGCCATTGTATTGCCTGTAAGGTGACTGCTACTGTATATTGTCTGTGTTCCTTTCTGATCTATGCTGCTTTTAGGCTCTCTCTTTGCTTAGAGGACCCCTTTCAAGATTTCTTGTAGGGCTGGTTTCGTGTTTGCAAATTCCTTTAGTTTTTGTTTGTCCTGGAAGCTTTTTACCTCTCCTTCTATTTTCAGTGACAGCCTAGCTGGATATAGTATTCTTGGCTGCATATTTTTCTGATTTAGTGCTCTGACGATAACATGCCTGTCCTTTCTGGCCTGCCAGGTCTCTGTGGATAGGTCTGTTGCCAATCTAATGTTTCTACTATTATAGGTTACATCTCTTCTCCTCAGCTGCTTTCAGGATTTTTTCTTTGTCTCTGAGACTCGTAAGTTTTACTATTAGATGTCGGGGTGTTGACCTATTTGTATTGATTTTGAGGTGGGTTCTGTGTGCCTCCTGGATTTTGATGCCTGTTTCCTTCCCCACATTAGGTAAGTTCTCTTTTAAAATTTGCTCCAATATACCTTCTGCCCCTCTCTCTCTTTCTTCTTCTTCTGGGATCCCAATTATTCTAATGTTGTTTTGTCTATGGTATCGCTTATCTCTCGAATTCTGCCCTCGCGCTCCAGTAGTTGTTTACCTTTCTTTTTCTCAGCTTCTTTATTTTCCATCATTTGGTCTTTTATATTGCTGATTCTCTCTTCGGCCTCATTTATCCTAGCAGTTAGTGCCCCCAATTTTGATTGCACATCATTAATAGCCTTTTTGATTTCGACTTGGTTAGATTTTAGTCTTTTATTTCTCCTGAAAGGGTTTCTCTAATAAGTTACATGCTTTTTTCAAGCTCAGCTAGTATCTTTAAAAATCATGATTCTGAACTCTAGGTCTGACATCCTACTAATTTCTGTATTGAGTAGGTCCCTGGCAGATGGTACTACCTCTTGTTCTTTTTGTTGAGATGAGTTTTTCTGTCTTATCATTTTGTCCAGAGGTGAATAGATGAATGAGAGAACAAAATGCTAACAGGGTAAAAATGTCCCCAGCAAATATACTCTAAACAAATCAGAAAAGATCTGAAACCAGGGGAAAAGAAAGAGAAAGAAAGAAAAAAGAAAGAGAAAAGAAAAGAATAATAAAAAGATAAAAACAAACAAAAACAGAACAAAACAAAAAAAACCAGAATATGATCAAATATGATCAGGCTGGTGTATAGATCAGTGCCACACACTAGATTCTGGGTGTATTTTGGTCTGTTAGAAGGAAGTGCCTCCCAAAATTTTAAAGAAAGAAAGACATATATGTACAAAATAAGGATTGATACAATGAAGGGATGGAATATGATTGTAAGGATGAAAATTATAAAAAATTTTATGAAAGGAATTGATAAGAAGTTGTTTGAAAAAAGAAAGAAGAGGATTTTAAAAAAAGGAAAGAAAGAAAATAAAAAATGGGCGAGAGAATGTGATCAGGCAGGAGACTAGAAGAAAGCTATACACTAGAGATTTAGGGTATATTTTGATCTGTTAGAAGAAACTGTATCTCAAAATTTTAAGGAGAGAACAACTTATATATATATATATATATGCCAAAAATAAGGGTAACTACTATGAAGTGATAGAATATGACTCTAAAAATGAAAAATAAAAATGTTTTTTTAAAATAGGGATTGATAAGATGTTGGTTGCAAAAGGGAAAAAGAAAAATTAAAAAAAAAGACAGTTAAAAAAATTAACTTTGAAAGACTAAAGAATCATGGGAAAAAAACCATGAATTCTATGTGCAGTATTCCCCTAGCGCTGGAGTTCTGCCGTTCTCCTTGATCGGTAAACTTGGTCTTGGCTTGCTGGCTGTTCGTGCTGATCTTCTGGGGGAGGGGCCTGTTGCCGTGGTTCCCAAACGTCTTTGCCGGAGGCTGAATTGCCCCGCCCTTGTCGGTCCGGGCTAAGCAAGCTGCTCGGGTTTGCTCTCAGGAGCTTTTGCTCCCTGCAAGCTCTCCGTACAGCCTTGGAGGACCAGGGTGAAAATGGTGGCCTCCCAATCTCCATCCAGGAGGAGCCGAGAACTCAGGGCCCCGCTCCTCAGTGCGCCCCCAGAGAAAAGCAGTCACTCCCTTGTCCCCGGTCTCCGGCCGCACTCCGCGCTCACCCGGCCTGTGACCGAGCGTTTCTGTCTCTGGCACCCGACCCCGTGTGGAGTCTCCAAACCCAGCAGATCCCTGCGGTGCGCTCCCGCGCTGCTCCTCCCGGCGGAGGAAGGGGAGTCTCCCCGGCTCTGCCGCGTGTTGGGTCCCTGCTGGAGGAGCAGTGGCCCGACTGGGCCGCGGATCACAGTTTATGGCCACCCCGAGCTGAGAGCCCGCGCCTCGGTTCCGTCTCTGCAGCCGGCTTCCCCGCTCCGATACCTGGGAGCTCTGCCGCACTCAGGCAGCCCCGGTCTTTCTGTGACCCCGAGGGTCCTGAGACCACACTGTCCCGCGAGGGTTCCACCCCCCGCTTAGCCACTGGAGCGACGTCCCTCCGTGGAGCCGACTTCTAAAAGGTCCGATTCTGTGCCCCGCGGCTCTAGCACTTGCCAGAAGCGGCCGACGGAGGCCCCTCCCCCGCCGTCTATCCTCCCGAATATCGCCTCGGATTCGCTTCTTCGCACGTCCTACCTTCCAGAAAGTGGTCGCTTCTCTGTTCAGAGAGTTGTTGCTACTCTCCTCTTCGATCTCCTGTTGAGTTCGTAGGTGTTCAGAATGTTTTGATCTCTATGCAGCTGAATTCCTGGGACCAGACGAAATCCAGGTCTCCTGCTCCTCCGCCATCTTGCTCCACCTCCCCTAGACTTTATTTTTTTAAAGCAATTTTCAGTTTGAAGAAAAATGTGAATGGATCAGATGGAGAGTTCACAAGTACCCCCAGCCTCCCCCATAAAGGACCCCCTACTACTGACAATAGCCGTTAGTGTGGTATATCTAGTGCTAGCGTTGAACCAATATTGGTATATTATTATCAAGTGTAGTTCATAATTTACATTAGGCTTCACTCTTTGTATTGCGCTTTCTATGGTGCTCGACAAATGCTCACTGTCGTGTATGTACCACCACAGTGTCATATAGAATAGTTGCACTGCCCTGAACCTCCTCCAGTGCTACCGCTACTCATTCCTCCCTCCCTGCCCCTGAGCCCCAGGTCATTTTCCTTGCTCCGTAGTTGGTGATGTCATACAGTGTTCCCAGCTTTTTAAAATTAGTGTCAGTGTGGTCTTTCTCCATCCCCATACTCTTAATCTGTGTCTTTACAGTGAAAGTGAGCTTCTTGTAGACAATGTCTAGTTGAGTTGGGTCTTATTTTTTTTATCCATTCAGACAGTTTGTCTTTTAAATCATATGTTTAGACCATTGCCATTTAAAGTGATTATTGAGATATGTGGATTAATACCTATTCCATTTCTGACTGTTTTCCCCTGATGCTCTTGTTCTTTTTTTGTTTTCTTGAACTCCTTTTCTGCATTCTGTGGTTTTAGTTGAACCATCCTTAGATTTCTGTTTTATCTTCTCTCTTGGAATTGTGCCTCTTCTACAAATCTGTAGTAGCCCATGTGAGTTGGGAGCGCATCTTTACAACTGACCCAAGTCCATGTGTGAGACTGCTGTCCCCTGGGTCCACTTCTGCTGCTTTTAACTTCATTAGTGTTGGGAGATGTTATGGGTTGACCCCTGTTCTTCCAGAACTCAAATATTGAAGTCTTAACCCCCCTGTGCCGCAGAATGTGACCTTATTTATAAATAGAGTCTTTACAAAGGTAATCAAGTTAAAGGAGGTCATTTGGACGGGCCCTAATCCTGTGTGACTGTCCTTATAAAAGGGGCAGTGTGGACATGGACGCATGGGGAGGGAAGGCAATGTGAAGACACAGACAGAAAAGGGTCATCTACAAGCCAGGGAGAGAGGCCTGGAGCAGACTCTCTCTCAGAGTCCTCAGAAGGGACCAATCTTGCCAACGCCTTGCTGTGGGACTTCTGGCCCCCAGAAGAGTGAGACAACAGACTGATGTCACTTGTGCTCCCAGCCTGTGTATTGTGTGACAGCCTCCCCTGGAAGCGATCCAGAAGAGAAGAGACGTGGTGACAAACAGAAGGAGGGGCAGAGACAGCCAGACACAGTGCAGTGTCTGTGTGTGGGTGGACATGTGTGTTTGTGCAAGGATGCATGTAAATATGAGCGTGTGTGAGCATCTATGTTCTGAGGATCATCCCAACTGCGGGGCTGACTGCAGAGCCATTTCAGTGAACTCGTGGACCTCCAACGCCTATCCCAGCACCCAGCAAGGCTGATTCTTTGTCACCTCTTGTTGTAATGTTACTGCTATTGTGCATGGTTATTGAATAGAATTTAGCCACAGACACAGGTGAAGCAATGGGAACCTGGCCTTGGCCCTAGATGGAACTCACATGCCCTTACCAACTTCTGGGCTCCTTTACTAGAGTGGCTCCTAGAAAACAGAGAGCATCTGGCTTTCAGTAATCTGTACATTCCCAGTGGTTGACATTTAAGAGCTGCTTGTGAATGAGTGGTTGGGGGGAGGGTGAATATAAAATGAATGAGTGAAAGTTAACCAAACTGTTGGAGCTTCCCTTGGGGGGTGCTATGGCGTCCATACATAGCTTGGGAAAGCAGAAGCCCAGGCTCATGCAAATGTGATGGAAAACAGTAGTCTGATTGCTCAGGCTCTAAGAACTATAAATAGGGTGTTGTGTCCTTGAGATGATGGACTGGCTTCATCCCTGGGGTAGGAAGGTAAAGAACACCTACAGCACTGCTGGTACTGACCTAGGGACAGATAGAGCAAGCTGGGGTGGCCTGTCCAGTCCCTCAGCTGCAGCGGCCACTCTGGGTTCCAGCCCCTGGAGGTCTCCATCACCCCCAAGCTGGAGTCCACAGGCATGACGGATCAGGGGCCACTGCTGTGTCCAGAAGTCCCTCTAGTTTCAACATAGGGCTTTAACCTCTCCAATCCTCAGTTCCTACATCTGTAAAATGAGCATAATGGATGACATCGAGACTTGCCAGTGCTACTGTATTTCACAATTATTAATTACACATTTGCACTGTGATGAAAAATAACCTCTTCAGTAGCCAATTTGGTGGAGTTTACCAGCAAATGGTGACCGTGTTTCTCATGGACTTGACGTGGAAATGGACCATAGCCAATGCACAATACTCTTGCTTGAGACCTCATGATCTTTGTACCATTTGTCATCCCCAGCATCCCCAGGACATGTCATCCTTCAGCCAACCCAGGCCATGGGCTCCCATGAATCAGCATTTCCATGTGTGTGTTTGTATGTTGAGTCTTGGCTATCTACTTGCAGAGTGTGAGGCCATAGAAATGGAAACTGCTGGTGGGGGTCAGATTTGGCAATCCTGGGCTATCTTGCCCTCTGAACCTGACTTTGGGAGGCAAAGAGGGGGCAGTTACTCATAGCAGATGGACAAGGGCAATGTCAATTCCAGTTGTGAAGGTGTCATCACCAGCTATGACCAAAAATGGTATTTCTGTTAATGTCAGATTTCAAGTAGAATCACATGTTCAAACCCTGCGCAGGAGTTTCAAAAGAATTACACAATAAGGGATTTTCCCCTTCACTGCTTCGAGCCTCACTCTTCTGTGCAGCGATTACAGAAAAGACAGATTAACATCTGGCCCAGATTATGGGATTTGCGCATCCGCTCAACTAAACTGGCTGCCTCCAGCTGCTGTGTGTATGAGAATTGGGTGTCCTTTGGGTAGGAGGCTCATGGATAATTTTAAAATTCAAATCAATGGCTGCGTATTCTGTTTAAAACAGAACAGAAGGAGGAACTGGAAGCTTGGTGGAACCCCTGGGTAGGATTTATAATGACTTAAATAAAACACAGCCTGGTTATCATGGCAAGAGGACAACATTGAGAAACAGAAGACCTATGTCTGAGTCCTGATTGATTTAAGGGCCAGCTTTATTGTTGAACTCCGTGCCTGGGTTTCTTCGTATGAAAACAGAGACATGACTGTCAGGAGCCGTATTTTCTTCAGAGACCCCTGCTGGAATGCTTTGCCCATGACTTAAATGGAGCCCCCCAGGTCACTGACTTCCTGCCATCTTAAACAAATGAAAGATTCATCCATCTACTGCCACCCAGTGACTCCAATTTATGGAGGGGAAACTGAGGCACAGAGTGATGAAGTCACATGCCCAAGGTCATGCAGCAGTGCATGACAGCTGGGTGAGAATAATTCAAGGTCAGGCCAAAGCACAATACACTATAGCCAACTTGCTTGATTTTTCCAAAGAGGTGATGAAACAGTTTACTACCCTCTGTGTCTCCCCTGTTCCTTGTCCACCTGCTCTGGCCCCCACATCCTGCACCTCACACACCCAATGGAGCAGCCCCTTCAGACTCCAAATCATTACCACTCATGAGTGTCCACCATTTGTAGATCTGAGGTCCTTGGGGGCCCCTGTATGGGGAAGAACCGGGACATGGTGTGGACTAAAGGCAGTTTAAGTTTGCTTCTTCACCACCATGTGGACAAGCTGGGAGACAGGCCACATGAACCTCATCTCTTCATGACCCATTTTGACTATGTTAAGAAAAGGGAAAATTTAAAATATGGTGAAATGTACTACATTACAAAAAGATTTAGAATCGGAGTGACACATGGAAAAGACAGAGTGAAGGATGGGAGGAGAAGGACCTTGAGAATATCCATTTCACCTGCGAGTGAATTTTTCCTTATCATGTAGAACATTAGACAATTCTTTTTGCTTTAAATAAAACTGCTCATCTTAATTGGCTATGGAAGGGTAAAATTGGAAGGATGGACATTGATCCAAGAGGAGAGAGGAAAATTCTCACCCAACTCCTGGTCAACCTTCCTGCCCCCTGTTCCACTCTGTGTTCTGGGTGAGCTGCTTGACTTTCCAGAACAGTTCTCAAAGTGAGGTCCATAGACAACTGGGGAGCTCTGACACCCTTTCAGGGGATCCTCAATGTCACCTTTGCAAAAGCAAAGGTCGGTAAAACTGCTGGGACCTTAGCACTAAACTGTCCCAGCCATCATTGTCTTCCTTACCATTGTGTACTCATAGGAAAAAAAAAATACCAGTTCCATTTAAAAATGTCCTTGATAAAACAGTAAAAATTAATTTTATTAAAGTGAATACACATCGTTTTAACCTCTGGGTAATCGATAGTACATCTAAAGAATTGCTGCACATTAAGGTAGATTGGTTGTCCCGGGAAAAGCAGTTGTGCATTTGTGTGAGTTGCAAGCTAAACTAACCACTTTGTCCCTGGACACCACTTTTACCTGCAAGAACAACAGACAAGTTATGTTTGTTCAGACTTGGGTATCTGACAGGTATGTCCTCAAAACTAAATGAGTCTGTCACTTCAAAGAAAACAACTTAGAGTGTTTGTTGCCAGTGATAACATTTGAGCTTTCAAATGAAAATCTGAATTTTTTGAAAGTTTACTTCTGCCACTGTGAGCTTGATAGACTCCTAATATTTTTCTGGTGAAATTGGTGATGATTGTAACTAAGGTGATCATTCGATATTAGATGTTGAAATGTGTCAACATTTTGAAGCAATATTTTCCAAATGACTAATGCATGATGTTACAAAATCACACATGGGTAAAAGATCCATTCAAAGTGGAAGACAGACCAATGGAATTTATTATAATCATAGGTAAGTTTATTGATATGGTTTCATATTCCAACTGCAATGAACTTTTAAGAAACTTCCATTTGCCAGGTTTGGTATAGTATGAAACAATATCCACAATTATCCCAGACATCTCCCAAATACTCCTCTGTTCCAATTACATATCTGTGTGAGACTTGATTTCCTTCAAAATATATCACAAGACAAAATGCAGAAGAAAATATAAGAACCCAGCTCCCTTCTTTTAAACCAGACATTAAAGGAATTTGAAAACATGTAAAACAATGCCACACTCACTTTTTCGGGAAAAGTTATTTTCTATAAAAGCATTAATGTTATTTTTAAAAGGAATTGTATTTTAAAATGTGTTCTAATTTCTAATATGGTGAACACTGATGACCAGCGGTGTTCTGGTAAATGTTTAAGAACCAGCTCCCTGAGGGGGCTTGAGGGGAGCCCTGATTTGTAGTGTCTGCTGATTTTCATGGCGCACATACTCTCACCACAATCACATTCAAGATACCAACACATCACTGATGCAAAGTGGGGAAGGGACCTGTTCTCGCCAGCCCGTAGGCAGGGGCCTCCAGCACACCTGTGACATAACCCACCTGTTTGTTGGTATCCTCACTAAATCTGAAGTGTCTTTGAGAACCCGTATCCCAGGACCACCACCCTCACCTCTAGTAAAGTCAGCTCAGCAATGTCAGGCATCCTGGAGAAAAGTCCCTGAACCTCAAAAACCCTACTGGGGTTCCTCACTGAAGCATCCTTACAATCTCTTCTGTTAGCTCTGCCAATCCCCTGGCAAAGACAAGACCCCTGGATCTTTCTATTCTAATCCCTTCCTAAAATATCTTTCGGTTGAAGGCAACACTTTTTGGGGGTTCCTTCAGGAAGAGCTCACAGCTGGGTTGCAGCTTGGTCACGAGTTGCTGGGTGACCCCATGTGTAAAACCAGTTAAATGGAGATGTGATTCTCAATAGACTGAAAGCTGGGGGGGGGGTAAGGTGTGGACCATGGATGGGGCTTTGCTATCCTCACTCCGCCTCCCCTCCTCCCTCCCTGTTGGGGTGGGACGAAAGGAGGACCCTTACAGGGAGGCGTTTGTATAAACAAAATACTTTATTATTTGAGAAAGAAAAGGTCAGATTACAAAATCTTTATCCTTAAGTCTGTTCATTACCACACCAAAGGTTTATCATGGGCTTTAGTTTCTGTAACTATTAGGTTGAATCACATGAAACCGCCCAACTCTGTAGATAAAAAAAGTCAAATATTGGCAATTTCATGTGGTTCAACCCCATACAAAATCAGCCGATGGCTAAGATTCCCTTTGGCAGTAAGATGTTCCCAGTCACATGTCTGTGGATGTTATAAACAGATGTTTGAGTGATAAACATGTCCTGCTTGAGAAAAACATCCTGTGCTTAGACACTGGAAATGGTCTCGTGTAGGTACTGGGACTGAGTCACCCAGCTCTGGCGCTGCTCTGCCCAGCTGGCCTTGCCACCCAGTCCCACAGCCTCATTAGACGGACGGACTCTTCTATGGGGACGTCAGCCACGGCTCTGAGTGTCCCCCGCATTGCAAGGGAGGCCCATGCGGCCCTGAAACCACATTGGCTTGATCGCTTCCAAGCGCCCCGAATACATGCCCACCCAGGTGCTCCTTGGAAACAATCATGAAAGTCTCCATGGTGAGCAACACGTTTTTTTCACCTCAAATCCTCCAGCAGACTCTCTCTCCCATCTTGCTTGTCCTCTCTTTGCCTCTGGGCATTCTGCATCCACGAAAACAAGAACACAGAGCTTGGGCACTGAGCAGAAAGGAGCAGCATCATGTCCAGATAGCCCACGACTCCACAGGTGAGGGAAAAGTTGTGTTTCGTTCACGACCAAGAGGCTTCGTGAAGATTCCCCCTCCTGTCCCCCACCTGCCCCGGGCTTCAGCTCAGTATGACCTGTTTAACTTCACAAGGAGCGCAGATAAAAATAGAGCTTTCTTACAAATTACATTTTCTTCCAGTGAATTACTTCTGCAGTAAAAGTAGCTGCTACATAAATCCCTCCTGCTCTCTGAAAAGGAGCCACATATTTCCAAAAATAGCATTCTTATTTTAATCATACAGAATAATTTGGGGCACGGAGGTGGAGCATGGGAAGGAAATGGCTGGTTGGGGAGGTTAGCTGTTGGGGAAACACAGTCGAACTAAAAAATAAAATCAGTCTTGTAGGTATAAACGGATTTAAAGGCATGCACAGAAATGGAAAACATATGCCATTTGTCAAGAAAAATACTGCTTTATAGCTTTTACATTACGGTTAAGGAGAAAAGCAGAGGCTAGATGGGCCTCCAGATAATAACATTAAGTGTTTCATAAAAATTCCC
Source organism: Zalophus californianus (assembly GCF_009762305.2). NCBI lineage: Eukaryota > Metazoa > Chordata > Mammalia > Carnivora > Otariidae > Zalophus > Zalophus californianus. The sequence continues at coordinate 209,272,524 of NC_045595.1, read as the reverse complement.
AAATGTACAAAGTCCTTGCCAGATAATCATCCAGGCAAAACAAAACAGAAATAGGAACTGACCCTCTTCGACGTCTACCTGTAAGCATATTAAATGTAAATAATACACACTTTACAACTTCTTCGTCCGCCGTGGCAGACCCCGTGTTCGCGGGACGCCGCACGTGCTCTTGGAAACCGCAGTGAACACCGGACGTCTGCGTTCTTATTTCAAATACACTTACAGAATTATTTTAAATTACAATATACAGTTCTCGTTAAATAGGACTCTGAGAGGATTTTGACAACAATTAAGATTACAGTCATATATACAAACTAACTTCTGAAACGGCACGACTATCTCTGCACCCTCCGCCTCCTTGAACCAGAGACCGCTTCTGCCCTCGTGATTCCTGACGGCCAAAGGCAAAAGAAAATGGAAAAAAAAAAAAAAAGTGTGTGCCCGAGACATGCTCGCTCCTTGGAGAATATCCAACGGCCTGAACGTTCCTGTCCCATGGCCTGCTCGGAGCCAGGACGGCTTCCCAGAGCTTCTTTCTTGGCCATTCTAATGTAATAGCATCATAAATAGCGTGTTCCTATCAGCAGGCTTTAGAAGTGAGAAGCCACGCCGCTTTGGGTGAAAAGCCGCGGCTTCCGGTGAAATAAGGCCACTGCTTCTTGGGGAGTCCCCTGGATGCGTTTGATCCCGCCTCTCAGGGTCCCTGGAGCAGTCGGTCGCATGGCCGCACTCACAGCCCCGCACGGGCCGGGCCGGCTCAGCTCGGGGCCCCGCGGGCCTCAGTCCTCTGTGTCCGGCTGGACGCCCAGGATGGCGTGCAGTTCCTCGGGGGTGAACCCCAGCAAGTTCTGCAGGTCGCACACAAAGCGGTACACGTAGCGCTTCCCCGACGTCTTGTGGATGATGTTCTTGTCATAGTAATAGCGCAAGCCCCTGCTCAGCTTCTCGTAGTTCATCTTGGGCTTGTTTTTCCTCTTTCCCCACCGGCGGGCCACCTGTAGCAGACACGGGTGAAAAGAGTTCAAATCTGCAATTTTCCTTACTCACAATTAAGGAAAAGTGAATGACCTGCCCCTGGGGAGGAGTCTCACGCTGCTTCCCCAGAGAACTTGACCACTACAGAAGGGCCCCAGCGGTGGGTCTGCTTCAGCACCTGTGTCTCTGAGGAAGGAGGCAGGTGCAGGTGGGAGAGTGAGCCCGCCCCCCGCAGCAACCACACCGTCTCATGCAGGAAGGCTTCGTGTTGGAGCCAACTGTTCCCAACCGGGCGGGCCTGACACAAGGGAAACGCTGTGTCCCCCCACCTCCCGGCTTCTTATTCCACGCCCCACAGTCAACAGCTGCTGGGTGCGACTCTGAGCCATGTGACATTCTGCATTCCTCAACACTTCTGCCTCCTCAGGGAATCGGGGCGGCGCCAGCTTGCACTCTAAGGCTGCCTGAGACCCCCAGGGTTCTCTAATGCTGTCCTGGAGGGGAGGGTCTTGGATCTGCCCTCGGCCTTCCCCTCCAGGGTTTCCGAGTGCCTGAGCTGAGCGTGGCAAAGCTGCAAGGGCCAGAAGTTCAGCCCGGGCTGCCGGAGGCTCAGTCCCCAACAGTGGAAAAAAGCACATTTCCTATGGCATTTCAGATGGTCAGGAAAGACTCTCAGCTTAGCACCTGTGCCTTTTTTATCAGATGAGAGAGCAACTCTACGAAGCCTGCCCCGTGCCCAAGAGCACACCCACAGAACACTAGAACTCATTGCAGCAGTGAACACTTCTTTGTGCCCAGAGGATCGAGTTTATGAGCCCAGAGTGATGAAATCAGGGTTCAAAGCCCAGAGACTGACTTCCCAAGCTCTGGCTGTACCTCGTCAGGGTCCGCGAGCTTGAACTCCCAGCCGTCTCCAGTCCAGCTGATGAAGGGCTGGCAGGATTTGTCCGAGAGCAATTCCAGGAGAAACTGCCACAGCTGAATAGGTCCGCTTCCTGGGGGAAAGGGGCAAGTTGTACGTTTTTATAGATTTAAAGTTCGACAAGGCTTTAGTCCTTTCTAATGAAATAGGCTGACTGAGGAATGGGAGCCCCGACTCTGGGCAGGGTGCCAACTCCAAGTGTGGAGACAGGACTGACCCCTTCAATGGCATGAGGCTAGACACCCAATCAGGGGTCTCCCCTCTCCCCATCCTGAAAAAGGGGGCACTACGCCCTTGGTAGCTGAGTTGGGTCTTTCTGGAAGAAAATTCAGGGCCACCAACTCTTGACATTAAAATTCCTCATCTTGGAGGGGCCCAGCTGGCTCAGTCAGTGGAGCAGGTGAGTCTCGATCTCAGGGTTGTGAGTTCGAGCCCCACGGTGGGTTTAGAGATTACTTAAAAATAAAATCTTAAAAAAAAAAATTCCTCATCCTGTTTAATTGTTCCTTATGTAATAAGTTTCAGGGTTCATTTCTAGAACCACCCAGTAGGACAGGGGTGGGGGTGGTTGAAGGGGCATTTCACCACAGAATGAGGCATGTCTCATGGAATCCTAAACTACAGCTTTCCTGCCAAATGACGGTGGGTAAATTGCTTAATCCCAGACTTGGTTTACTCAATAGCCACTTGGGCATTTAGGGTTGTCTCCATGGCCTCACTGCCTCTGGTGAGGTACGCTTTGCTTTTCATATACCATTCCTGAATTAATATTTAGAACCACCATCTTCTGAAGAACTCTTTTAAAGACGAGGAGCAGCTCAGAGGCAAGGTGCCCCGCCCTAGATCACACACCCATCAAAGAGTTGTTCCTCAAGACCCAATGGCCATCAGCAATAAGGCTATAAAGCACCAAGGATGGGAGTTCTGGAACCAGACACAACCAGGTTACCTGTGTGACCATGGAGAGCTGTCTACCTCTGAGCCAAATGTACCATCTGTCAAACAGGTGCACGCGCCCGCCCCTCCCCCAGGCGGTCTCAAGGACAACCAACTATATATGTGCTTAGTTAACCACACAGAGCTGACACTCAACAAATGGTAACTAATATTAAAATTGAAAACACCAAGGGGCGTCCGGGTGGCTCAGTCGGTTGAACATCTGAGCCCTGATTTTGGCTCAGCTCATGATGTCACGATCGTGAGATCGAGCCCCGTGCCGTGATCTGTGCTCAGCGGGGAGTCCACTTAGTGTTCTCTCTCTCCCTGTCCCTCTGCCCCCCTGCCTCCCACTTGCATATACTCACGTGCTTCTCTTTCTCTCAAAGTAATTAAATTAACTAATTTAAAACATTTTTAAAAAATGAAAGACAAGACCATTCCTGTGGATGACAGAAAAGAAAAAAATGGATGCTTCCGTATTCTTATTTTAACCTATTGAATATTTTAAGTAGGCATTTTTTTTTTTAATCCAGTGGCTCCATATGGTCAAAGTATGAAAAACACATTTAAGGACCCATGAAGCAATGAAAAAAAAAATCTTGGTGTTTTTGCTAAAGTACTGGAAATATTTGGTTCTAAAAACGGCTTTATTATTTGTCCCTCGCCTAAAATAGATCTTGCCCAAATTTTAAAAATAAGATGGATTTTTAGAAGCAAGCAAAGGTAAACAGTCCCTGTGCTGTCTGAAGCTGGCTCTGCCGTCCCTCCCTGGGCAAGTTTACATTCTTTGGGATTCCTGGAGTGGGTGAGTCAGAGCTGAAGCCTCCACAGTTCCATGGCCTCCGCGTCTGCTCCTCTCCAGGCTGGCCGCGCACATCCCAGGTGAGGGGGCGGCCTGTGGATTCCCATCCACACCACTGGGCATGACAGTTCATGTGAGCTTGGCCTTTTTAGAATTCAGGGGTACAGCCTGCCTGATTCAGGATGACAGCCACGCACCAAGTGTGGGCTGTAGCTACAATGTGCTCAGACCAGAAACACCCTGGAGGAACCCGGCGCTGGGGCTGGGCCGCGGGGAGGAGACGGGGAGGGTCGGCGTGACACACTCACCCGTGAAGCCGGCCAGCACTGCCGCGGGTATAACCGGTTTGCCCTGCTCCACTGGGTCGCTCCTCTCCTGGATGTAGTCCTTGAAGGACATGGTCGGCTTATTGAGGCACAGGGACTGGCTGCAGTCATCCTCGAAGCTCTCGAAGGACGGCACCCGCTGCACATCCAGCAGCGACGACTGGCTGTTCCAGGACTGCAGCAGGGAGTCTGAGCTCTCGAAGCTGTCTGTGCCGTTCTCGGGGGAGTCGCGGTCCCGGGGCTTCCCTGGCAAAGACAGCCGGGCACAAACGCTGACTCCTCCAGGACAGCGAACCGTCCGGTGCTGCCGAGCGGTGGGGGGGGAAGGGGTGGTCCCACAGGCTGGTCTGGGGGCTGTAACACCCCCCCCACTCCACCTATAGCCTGCTGGTGCCGAGTCCCAGACTTCTCGCCAGGCACTCATTTCTTACAACAGATGCCCTATGCAACCGCATCCTCCATCTGCAGCAGCATGGGTGGGTCAAGTGCACCTTCGAGGGATGGAGAATTATACAGCGATGAAAAGAGCAACGGTCTGCCCCATCTAACAGCGTTGCTGGGTCTCAGACATAAGGAGGAGCAAAAACACCAACACAAAAGAAAATGTAACGCTAGGATTCTGTTTCTATGAAGCTCAAGGACAGGAAAAACTCATCTCTGAGGACAAAAGTCAAGATAGTGGTTTCCTCTTGGTGTGGGGATGCTACTGACTGCAGGAATGTCATGTTCCTGCGTCTTCTCCCAAAATACCCCACCGGGTGGAGGAATCCAGCTGTGAGAGCAGGGGCCCTGTCTCATTTACTCGGTACCCGCAGTGCCCAGCTGGGAGCCGGAAACACAGCGGGAGCCCACACGTGCTGAGCAAAGCCGTCCCCTGCGGCGACAGTGCCGGACGGCCACTCAGGATGCAGACTGCGTCTCCGTCTGCCTGTGGCTCCTGGAATCCAACCACCGGCCCTGCAGACGGAGCCTGCGGGAGTTCCGACTTACCAGAACCACCGGCGAGCAGGTTCAAGCTCCTGCTCGGGAAGTCCTGACTGATGGGACAATAGTTGACGCTGACGGTGTTGAGTCGAGACTTGGGCAGCATCTGAAACTCCTGCTCAGAACCGAGGAGGCTGGGCGCCGAGGAGGATGGACACACGTCCAGGAGGCTGCCTTTGGGGTAATTCTGGGTCTGCACGCCGTACGCTGCCTGCTCCACACCAAAGCCTGGGACAGAACAATCGGACAGCAGAGCTATGAGGCAGGAGTGGTGGGGTCATCAGAGACCCTCTGCGCCCTCAACCCGAATCAAATGCAACCAGTTCTATGTGCTCTAACCCTCCCCAAAACCGCAGTGGAAAGTGGGCTTTGCAGGCGGCTTTTCTGCTACCTCCTCTTCACAAGCCATTCATGATCTCAGCCAATAAGCCCCTTTCCAAAACGCCTGCTGCCTCGGAGCCAAGATGCGACACCTCGATGTTAGCATCTATCTCTATGGCTCTAGTTTAGCAAACGCCTTCACGTGACTCTCGGAATGGCAGAGGTCACTGGCTCATTCAGCTTCCCAGGGCGGTAAGCCTCAGAGAGACGGAGTGATTTGCCACCCAGTATATGACTTGTAAGGGAACAGTCCCTCCCTCTGCTGGCTAGTGGGACCCCCCATAACCTATACTTATCAGTGTCAGTGACCAGAAGGAAAGACCCCAAAGATCAGAGCAAATTTAGAATTGCTTTCTTACATGCCTCCAGTGCCTGGCACCCCTTATTCATTATGCTTAGTTCTGACAGCAGCTAATCAGCTCCCTTCATTCCACCCCATGCTCTGTTCCCTGCCTTAGGCGGCACTGGCCAATGCACAGATAACACCAGCCACGTAGGCAACGTTACATTTTCTAGTAGCCCCAGGAGCAAACTAAAAAGAACCAGGTGAAATGAATTTTAATAGTTGACCTGACCCAATATTACCAATTATCATTTTAACATGTAATCAGTCTCTTAAAAATTATTAAGGAGGCATTTTATATTCTTTGTTCCATTAAGCTTTTCAGAGCCAGTGCACATTATATTCTTACCACACGTCTCAGTGTGGACCAGCCACATTTCAAGTGCTCAGCAGCTCAGCGGCCACGTGTGGTCACCCAATGGTACAGCGCAGGCTGAGACTGGCCTTTGGACCTCCAGCAAATTTATTTTTATTTTATTTATTTTTTGGGGGCGGTGGGAGTCCCAATTTAATAGAAAAAGTTAACACCAAGGTCTTCAGGGCAGAAGTGACTGGACTGACCTAGTGAATTGCTATTAATCCAATGAGGGACTGAGTTGAGGTGTGAATTTTCTTCATACTGATCTTCCGTCTTTTCTTGGTTTTCTGGAAAACAGACACCGGAGACATAGGATTGCAAATCAAGGTTAAAACTATGCAAGATAAAACGTTTATTTCTAAATTACTGCTATCTGTTTATTTTAGGATAACTAAATGCATTTACGCTTCACATTTAAGCTGACGGTATTCGGTGTCATTGGTCTTTTTTTCTTTTTTTTTTTTTTTAAGATTTTATTTATTTATTTGACAGAGAGGGACAGAGCCAGAGAAGGAACACAAGCATTGGGAGAGAGGGAGAGGGAGAAGCAGGCTTCCCGCAGAGCAGGGAGCCCAATGCGGGGCTCAATCCCAGGACCCTGGGATCATGACCTGAGCTGAAGGTAGACGCTTGACCAACTGAGCCACCCAGGCGCCCCAACATTTGGTCTTTTTCAAAAACTGGAGTTGGCAACGTATTTCCTAATAACCAGAGTAAGTTTTCCAAAATGAATGCTGTCACTGGCCAAGTGAAATGTTCTACTGCATAATTTTAAGTATCTAGACTGTGAATTTAATTCATCTGTGCCGTCAATAGACACTTAAATATTTATGAAGTGCCACTTGTCTCAGGGGCTAGGAATACAGTGGGTTAGTAAAGCAGACCCAGCTCCTCCCCTCTTGAGGTTATGGTTTGTGGCTTCAAGCCCCTCATTTCTCCAGGGTGAGGTGAGTATGGCACAGAAAGAGGCAAGCAGTGCTGTGGGAACCTGAAGGGGGCCCCGGTGCCCTGGGACTTTGAAAAGGAAAAGGTTAGCATTCTCTGTGTGTGTGCTTACTTCCTACAAACACACTGAGCCACACGCACCCACAAATCCAGACCCTCAGACTTACACTCAGAGTGACCACAAAACGGGCCCAACCTGCCAGTGAACAGATTCACCAGAAACTTGTCCAATCAGACTTGTCCAAATTCAGGGAGAATTTGGGGGTCTCCAAACTTAAGTTTCCTTGGCCCCCAGAAGCCACAGCTGAAAGAGAGGGTGGCTGAACCCTAAGGTCTTTTAAAGATTCTGAGTCTGTAAACGGTGTTGAAACTCAGTGTTTAAAACCAAGTGAACGAGGACTATTGCTCTGAACTCGACCAAAGAACTAATCTTCTCATGTTTTTAACCTAACCCCTCACTATAATTTTTTTTTTCCTTTTTAACTGGCTGTATTTTTTTTTAGCACTGCTGTCAACACTCTTTTAAGGTCTAAACCAAGACCTTCTATATGATGAGAGTTCTTTTGTTCAATGGCCGGTTTCTGTATAGTGTCAGTGTATAAATATGTATCAATTACTTCTGCATTCATTTAAATACATAAAACCAGAAGAAATTCTTATTGTTGGATTCCATTTGGTCTTAGGAAAATTCACTGTAAAATTCATGGGGTTTGTCTGAATAAAGGCTCCTCTTCATTGAGGCTGACTTTCTTCTTTGGGTTCTATAAGGTGAGCCACCAAAACACAGGACTTCTTGCTGGCCTCCATTATCTGAGGCAACACGTACTCGCCTGACACATGCCATCAGATCACCATCAACAAGATAGTGACTAAGGTTACTGCCTTGTGGCTATCCTTGATGTTACACACACACACACACACACACACACACACACACACACACACACACACACACACACACAGACTTTAGTGGATTAAAAAACCTATAATCACTGCCACACATTTGACTCACCCTGGTGGCATTTTCCGGCAATTTACTTTACATAATTTGAAACCCCCACCGTAGGATTACAGAGCCCCGATACCCCCATCTCCCTTCCCTGCCGTGGCTCTCCCCAGCGCGGAGGCGCCTAATCCCTCAGCAGGTACCTTTGATCATCTGCTCCAGATGCTCCCAGAGAATGTCGCCCACAAAATCCGGAGCCAGCTCCAGAAAGCGCTCCTTGCCCAGGTTGCACAGCACCTGGCCATTCATGCCAAACCTCTGGAAATTGACGTTCACCAGGCTGAACTCATTGGTGGCCCAGAGAAGCCACTGGCACACTTGCTGCTCGGTCCACAGCCAGGGGTCTGCAAGGAGGGAGGCAAAGACGGACACAGGGAGAAAATGGGAGGAGGCGGTCAGACCGGAGTCACTCCTGATCGACCCACAAAGTCCAGATGTGTTCCAGAGACTGTCCAAAGGAGCAAGCCACCCCGGGGAATTCTAAGACCCCAATAACAGTGCTGGGTTAAAAAGTCATCTCAAGCGACCGCGGTCAGATTTGTTGTTTGAGTACAATGCAGACTCAGAGAAACGACTAGAACGCACTTACTCTTTGGGATGCCGAGGCGGCGCTGCTCCTTCTTAAAGCCACTGAAGGTAGCTTTTAAGGCTTGACTCATGACAGCCTTGCTGCACGGAGTTAACAGAGGCAATTCACAGTTGGCAGAGTCTAGAAAGAAACCCCATGGGGACATTAGGACTTCAAGCTGGCAAGACCAGATACAGAATTTAGGGGAGACATCTTAGTTTTCAGGAAGGAACAATTTCAATCGCAAACCTTGACAGTATTCCTTAGAAGAGTATAACTATTAACAAAAATTGGGGGAGGGCAGCAGAAATTGAGAAAGTATTATACATCTCATAACTACACTTATAAAAAAAATCTAAAATAAAACTCAAGCTTTATTTTGCAAATTATTTTGCAAAACTTCATTAAAAAAACCCAATTATCCTCAGTTGAAATTTCTATCTAAGTCTCTTTTAAAATTTTTAGACAATGAAAGAAAGCACATGGTTTTGGTCAAAAGTTTTAAGGGATGCAAAATGCACAGTTTGACGTTACTGCCATTACAGTAAGCAGCAGGCAAAGGGACTTCTTAGCACCTGTAAAGTCAGCACATCTGCAATTTTTAATGAAAAGCAATCTCTGGATTCCCTCAGCAATTTCAAGAATGATAAATGACCGGCTCAGGATGGCATGCTTATGCAAGCCTATGTGTTTTAGTTAATTTTCCGGGCTATGTTTTCTAGGCACCTACTTCATGTGACGAAGTAATCTCTGGAATGTTTCCAACTAATAACCCTATCACAGTAATTGTATAGGCATTATCTGACTGTTATCCCTTTAAAAAATAATAAACAATGACATTAAGAACTACAGAAGTAAATGCAGACGGGCAAATATCAGCAATATAATTTGTTGCCCCAAGACTCCGGGGTAGGGGATGATCTAACTCATAATGAGACCCCAGAATGAGAAGCTGGAGGGCACTTTCATGGTCTGCTTTGTAGGTGCCCCTGGAAGATGGGGCCCGGGCTTGCTGCAGTGATGAGAGCGTCGCACTGGAAATCTCAGGAGCTCCCCGGCAGTCTGGGCGCATCTGGCAGCGGACAACATCAGGACCCTCATGCTCATAAAGAAGGAAAACTGTCTTCTCCCAGGTTCAGAGCCACCATCTGACTTTTCAAACCAAACATTCAAGACACCAACCTTTGTCGCTTACCAATGATCATCTTTTTAGTAACTGAACTACGAGAAATCATGCACAATTGGTCGAGTCTGAGTAACAAATTACCATGAGAAATGGAATCCAAGCCTGTTGGCACTTCTTGCAGTGTTTGCTCTTCACTGAGAGAGGGAAAAACAGCAAACAGGGACCCATCAAAGGTGTCAAAAGCTGGCTGGCGCTGCGAAACAGATGGAAAAGGAGACTGAAATTAATATTTAAACTTACTTAATTACCTGTTTGAAAGGTGGTCCATGGGTCATCTTACTGATACACCCTCGTGAAACTGGCAATTATAAAGCCATAAAAGGAACTGACCAGTCAATGCTCCGACCAGACTTCTACAGTCAAAGTGATGGAAAGGATTCTATTTTACTCTGGATCATTGCTTCCACCTCGCGGAGTCAGAATGACTGGGAATTTCTTTTTAATGGCCTAATTTCAATGAATAAACTAAGTAAACAAACCTAAAAATAATGAAAATTTAGAAGAACAGTGCTGGGTGGGGCTTACAGACCAGCTGGTCCAAACACCTGGCCCCTTTGCCCCATCAGAGGGAAACTGAGTCAGACCCTCAGCAGGACAGTTTTAGCTCACTGCAGTAAAGCAAAAGCAGATGACTGAATGCAACTTGGAAAACAGTGAGCTCAACTATTTGTGGAAGCATTTATTTTTATGTTTAACCACGAAACGCTTTAATTAAAACTAGATTTTCTTTCCCTCTCATCAATTCCAACGGTTCAGAAGATAGTAATACATATGAAAACATTCCTTACGGTTTAATTTTACAAAAGTAAACGTTTTGAAAAGACCCCTGTCCCCCATCATCAACTAAGGAGAAAGATTTCCAAAGGAAAAAAGGTTTCAAGTAAAACTATGTACAGCTTAGGGGGAGGAAGAGGACAGAGACACAGAGAAAGATAAACCCCACAACACGGCGGCGATCTCTGATAATTCATCTAACCTTTACAAAAGAGATCGCCTCTAGTGTAAGACCTGTTTATAAGTAACAGATAAAGTCTTGATTCGTCGCTGCCTGACTTGCTGAGGAACAACGTAAAAGATGGTTATATTTTTCCAACATAAAGTAGAAAGCCCATGTTATGCGTAATACAATGACCCATCTGTTGAGTCATCAATTAAAAAAATGTGCAACACATTTACAAATAAAATCGGTTTGTGTGCTTTCTTCTTAGAAATGCAGAACAATGCATGACGCATTACGTAAGAAGGCAGGCAGAAGTTGGGACTCCGCCGAAAACACTCAAGACAATGATGTCCCAATGATGTTGGAGCCCAGCCCCACCCCCATCCCCCCCCCACCGCCGCCCCAAAGCCCAAGACAATAATGTCCACCTGCCAAAACCTTAAGGAGAAAAACAATCAAGTTTGAAATCTGCATCTAGATGTATAAACTGCTTCAGGGCAATCAGTTTTTAAAATTCCCACTAGCATTTCCCCGGATGACCAAGGAAATGCCTCACCTTTCCTGACTGGAAGTTCTTTTTTTAAAATCAGGAAGCCAAAAGACAATACAAATTTGCACTAAGTATTTCAACACATCAATTTCAGCAACGACTGTTTCTTCTCCAAACCCAAAAATCACATGGGCATCATCAAATCCTTTCTAACTTATAGAAGAATTTTTCTTCCCAGGGGTGTGGCTGCAAACATAATACCGCAATTTCTTGTACAGTTTCTGCCACGCTGAAAACATCTGACCAAATCAAACCAGAAAACTCGCTGGTTTGAAGTTTCATGACCTTCATGATACTCAAGAAGAGCCTGGGCCCATTTTTGGCTCTTTGGGCTCTCCCAGACAAATAACCTGCTAAGGATTTATAAAGGAAAATAACAGGACAGAGATACATCACTATATAAGCCTGGAGGAGGCCAATCTAAAATCGCACTCTGAAATGTGTTTACTACACGATGCTAAGAAAACAATCCAATCTCGCTGTCACATTTGGAGAAGGCAAAGGGGAAATGATCAGTTTGTGCTACTCGAGAACGTTCTCAGAAGGAACTGAGATAGAAGCTATGTGAAATTTGGTTATTATGCACCGTTAAAGGCTCCTTCATCGTTCATCTGTGTTTGGTTTACGCCAACAGGCATGCTGTTCTCTGTGGCAGGGACCACAGGCTGCTTGCAGCCCGTGGGCACTGGCCCTTCTGAAGGGAAGAAGCCCCCACAGCGGCGCTGGTCTTCCACCTCTCAGCTCTTTCCTTTCCAGTTCTTCAACACCCAGCCCATCGTCCTGGGAAAACCCATGGGGGAACAGAAGGGCAGTGGAGACAGCTTCTCCAGCTCGGTCCTACTGAGAATCATGGGATTTTTCACCTGCCAGGAGTCTCAGAAATAAACCACAAAGGCCTCCCCATCTGCAAATTAAATGGTTTCATATCTTAGAAGACAAGTAGAACGAGCATCAGGAGACCCATTTTATAGACTAGAAAACTGAGGCCCAGAGAGATTAAGCAAACAATCAAGAGTCACACAGCCCATAAACTAAAAGGCTGGGGCTAGAAACAGTCTTTTAGGACCCAGCAGGTGGTTTTTCCTCCTAGAGACTGAGTTTCTCAATGTTTTCTAAAAACTTTTAAATTAAGACTTGCTCTCTTACCTTCAGTGTCCCTCTGTAACTGTTAGACACAGGGGCTACCTGGTCCATGTTCTTGATTCCAAAGTCATTCATCTTAAAAAAAAAAGGAAAAGACATAAAGAAAGAGTCACAGGGGCAACAAATCACACACATTTCTAGTAAGTCTTTATTGGCTCCATCAACCCTAATTCTGGAGGAGTCTGTCAAGGTCCACAGCAAGACAGGTCCTTCAAAGCTGAACGCTAGTTCTTAACGTTTTAGGCCCTTCTCACAAAGGGTATGCTATTTAAGTAATTAAATAATAATGCTGATTCTCTCCTGAATTCCAGTTAGAGATGAAGCACACAGATAAAGTCACTTTCTGTCTGGCTGGTCAGGCAGGGCCTCCCAAGGGAGCCTGGCTGGGGGATGTCTTTCCATGACAGGAGTAGGGTGAGCTGCTTTTCACTGCCATGTCCACGGTTGGCTCAGGGTGCAGGACACCCTTGGTGGCGGGGGGAGTTGCTGGGCAGGCACTGGCCACCTCCCGTTTGCTGCGGGGGGGGGCGGGTGGTGGGGGGAAGAAGAGGCAGTCAGCTCAACCTGGGAACTCCTGGTGGATCCAGATCCAAGGTCAGGACACTGGAAAGAGCCTCCGAGGTCCTAGCCTCTCCCTAAGCTGTGAGAAAGCCCTCCCAGAAGGACAGAAAAGGTTCCCAGAACTACTGCTTCAGGCCAAACCCCCTGCACTGTCCCAAACCCTCCTGTGTGGACTACACAAACTCGAAATAGGTCTGCTGTGTGTGTTGCTCAGCTGTGCATTTCTTCAAGGGCAAGTAATGTTGATCACAGAGCAGTCGTACTTGCTTTGATAGAGTCTGGGCTTCTACTAGACAGACCTGCGCTGACCAGTGTGGTAGCCACGGGCCACTTGCGGCTACCAAGCACCTGGCACATGACTAAGATGCGCTGAGATGAGCTCTGCATGTAAAATACACAAGATTTCAAAGATCGTGTAAAAAAAAAGTAAAGTATCTCAGTCATGACTTTATATTTACTGCAAGTTTATATAATATTCTGAATGTATTCAGTTAATTGAAATATATGGAAATTAACTTCATTTACTTTCCTATATTGAGTGTAGCTATTAGAAAACTTATAGTTTTTACGTGGCTTGCAATCGGACACTGCTGGAGACAGAAAACTGAACTTGGAGCCCTAACATAGGGCTGGCCGGGTAAGTTCTATATTAAAAAGTAAGAAAGGTACCAAGATAATGCCACCAGAGTGGTATATGAAAATACAGAGCAACTAAAACTAAAACTCATCTTCAAAGAAGCTGGGCTAGCATCAGTGATAGTAACCTTTACCCCATGGGGCATGCCTCACCCCCCAGCCTCTCGGCTTTGAAACCAAAGGTCTATGGGCAGCTTTACAAGGCCCCCCTCATTGTCTTCCCCCATAATCTACCCTGGGCGCTGCCACCTGTTACAACCAGGAACTCTGAGTAATTAAAATATTGTGCAATTGATAGGGCTTACTGGAGGTGGCAAGAAGGACATTTCCCCATGACTCCTTCGAGTTTGTACTTTGTTTTCTCTTTATGATCAACATTATGTCTAAACCCGACCTCCCAACTACTAAACACCACACACACACACACACACACACACACACACACACCGCCCCCTGGCTAGAGAGGCAGCGTGGGAGGAGAGTCTACCACACAGAGCAGGCAAGAGGCACTGGGGAAGGTTGTTAAAACCCTCAGAGTGCGAGTAATTATCAGGGTGGCCAGTGAAGGCTGGAGAACACTTGACATAAATTAATCATCCTGTGGGGCAGGAGGGGAGCAGAGGAAGGGTTGTCCTGGATCCAGAGTGGCCCCATTGGCTCAGAATCTCCACTTAGTGGATCATGTCATCCACGTGCACTCAGGAATCAACATTCACTACTAATGATCCCTGAACGGACAGGATCCTACTGACAAGAGCTAAGCCCATGCTGGGCGACCACACATTCCCACTTCAATGAATCTTCCTGGCATTTCTGAGATGGATGTTGTAACATTTTACAGTGATGTTGCATCTTACAGGGCAAGGGAGGCCCAGAGACCTCCGATGACTTGCCCAGGCTCACAGAGCTACTGCAGGGCTAACTAAGGGGGCACAGGGCGGATCAATCCCAGTGGAGCTGCTCCATGGGAAGGTAACCAGGATGATGACGCATGGGCCTTCTCCCACCACATCACTATGGAGTGAAGAGCGCATACAAATATTATTAGACCATGGCCCAGCTCACCACTCTTTACTATGGGACAGGCTCCTTAAGTCTGAGCTTCATGAACTAAATCCTGTTACCTGTTGATTAAATAAACCTCAAACAGGAGACCCACATAAAAAGACATCTTAACTGTTACCCATGATCCCTCCTGAGCCCACTGGGTCAGCTCTTTTTCTAAGTCTGGTTTCCCCGACAACTTGCTGACTTTGCTGTACATTTTTTCAGCCTCACAGAGATGGACAGAGTATTGGTATGGAAGGCAATGGGTTAAAGCTTTCCTGGTTTTGGGGTATAAGTACCAGGAGAAAAGGCAGTCTACCACTCCCACATAAAGAGCTCTAATTACTAGCTACAGAATAGAATTCTTTTGTTGTCCAGCTTTTAATTTGTTTTGTAAAAACCATGTGGAATCAGAGTACCCTTCCACTTGGGTTTCAGGCAGACACATAACTAATGAAATTGAAGTTCACTCATTTTACTCCACAAAGCTTGTTAAGGTGGCAGACAGGTCAAGTTTCTCTACCCAAATCGATTTCAAATTTAGGTCCTGGCGGTGTTGCCCTATTGACTGCTGCTTCTGAACAACAACAACAAAAAGAAAACCTGGCAGAAATGTGTGAGCTAAAAATAGTAAAATTTTAAACAAAGAGAATTTGCCGAACTTCCTGGAAGGAGTGATCCTTTATGTGAGAGATCAGAGCACAGGTTTGTATTTAGGTAAATTAGAAAAACAAAAGCAAAAGCAAACTCATTTGCCACTTTGGAAGGTTGGTTTGCTCTTTCTTTTGGAAAATTATCAGTTTAGAGAGAGGAATGACTAACCCCAGAAATGAGTGAATATTTCCCTGCAGGGCCCACAGCGCTAACATTTACTGTACTGTGATATACTCAGAATTTTAAATAACCTTAACTTGGAGATTTATCTCCCTGATTGGTGGTGCTGTGGACAGGCAGATAGCGCACGGACGCCTCCATTGTCCAGGACAAACATAACCTCTTACTGGTGAATTAAAATAAATTACCTCTATCTCCAAAGGGGACTGCTCATTTCTCTACTTTCTAAATAAGTAGCTCGTCACTACCAGTTTAAGCTACCCTGAAACTGAATACAGGCCAGTATTTTAAAAGTCTCCTGTGCTTAAAAAAAAAAAAAAGAAAGAAAGAAAGAAAGAAAAGAAAAAAAAACCAAAATCCAAAACAAAACCAAAAAACCCATATACTTAGAAACGTTAACCTTTCATTCAAAATCCTTTAAGAACGCGAAAATAAAGGCAGCACTGACACCCACGCCCGCATTTCCGACAGGCTCCCACGCTCCCCTCGCCGCACCGAGGACCCCCGATCCAGAGGTCCCGGGGCGCCCGTGGGGGTCTCGCCCTCCCGGAGCCTCCCTCTTCCGCCAACCCCCGGCCGGGCCCCGGAGTGGCCGAGCACGTTTTCGGGGAGCTGCAGCCTCCAGGTGTTTTAGGCGCCGGGTGCCCCCGATCCTACCGGACCCGGCGCGCTCGGGTAAGTCACCCGCGAAGCCGGGCGCGTCGGGGCCCCTCCGATACCCCCCTCTGCGTCCCCCCCAACCCCGCCGCGAAATCAGCCCGCGGGGCGCCCTCTGCAAGAAGCCCCCCACCCGACCCGCTTTTAAAAACAAAAGCAAGTGAAACAGGCGGGCGCGCCCTGCCCGGCCGCTCGGTCACCCGCGGCCGCGGCCCAAGTTCGAAGCCTGCTCGGCGCGTCACGGCCGGGCCCACTGGCGCTCTGCCCCGGCCCCCCGCCCTCGAGCCGCCCCCGAGCCGCCCCGGCACCCGGAGCGAGCCCAAAGCCGGGGAACAGTCGCCGCCCCGCCGCGGTCCCGGCTGCGCCTCGGGATCCGGACCTCGGGGCTACACACGTCCCCCGCCCGGGGCCTCGGGTCCCCGGGAGAGGAGCCGCGCCGGAGGGAGCCCTCCCGGACCCCCGGCCCGCCAGCCCGCGCGTCCCGGGCCCCGCTCTTACCGCGCCGCTTCGGGCAGGGCCGGCGGCGGCTCCGGGTCGGGCTCCGCGGTGCGCGTCGGACGCAGACGAGGGCGGCGGGGCTGGGGGGCTGGGCCGCGGGCACCTGGGCGGGGGCCGGGAGCCGGGAAGCTGCCGGGGGCAGGCAGGCGGCTCCGGAGCTCGAGGATGGGGCCACACCGCGTTCTGTGCCGCCACCGAGGAAGTAACCGGCCAGTCCCCTTCGCGGCGCGCTCTTCAGAGCGGGGGGAGGAGGGAGGAGGGAGGAAAGACGACAGAGGGGAGGGGAGGAGGGGCAAGGGGGAGGGGAAAAGAGAGAGGAGGGGAGAAGATGGGAGGAGGAGAGACGGGAGGGGTGGAGGAGAGGGGAAGGAAAGAGCTGAGAAGGGGTGGAGGAGGGGAGGGAAGGGGAGGGAGAGCGCAGAGGAGGGGAGAGGAGGGAGGGGAGGGAGGGAAGAGAGGAGGAGACTAGAAGGGAGGGGAGCGGGGGCGGAGCCGGCTCCTTCCCGCCCGGTCCTCGCTCCGCGCCCGCTGTCACCTGGCTCTGTCCCTCGCCTGCTGTTCTGGGACAGCGGTGGGCCGGGGACCGGGGGCCCGGCGCCCCGCGCGGGTGTGAGCCCGGGGAGATCAGAAGGAGAGCCTCTTCTGGGAGGATTAGGTTTCCTCCCCTTGTCCCGCGGGGTGGTGGCACTGAGTGGCTTGGGTAATAAGGGGCTCACTCCAGCCCCATTCCCGAATCTCCTCATGGCCTTTGATTTCTCGTCATTCTATCATGAAAAGCCTCTAAAATGCGTCTGAGATGATAAAGGTCCGAACTGGGCCCTAGGCTGGGTCACTGAGCCTGCCCCGCTCCGGGAGGCCCCAAGCCTCTGGCGTCGTGGGAGGGGCGCCCCCTAGAGTTGAGCGGTGCCTGGATGGTAACCAGCGTTGGCTGAGCGGCTCCGGGCGAATGCTCATCATTCTCCAAAGCATGACTGTCCCCACTTAGAGTGTGAGGGAACTGAACCTTAGGGTAAATAAATTGCCGGGTCGTAAAACGTATGGACGGGAAATTCACGGTTGAAACTCAAGTTTATCTGACTCCCAATCACGGTCAAAACCATCGCCCCTACTGCTGGTTTCTATTGTTAGCAGAAAATACTTGAGTCCATGCCTAGAAATGTGTGCATTTCCTATCCAGCTTCTCAATATTTTAGAGAAAAATTTAGATTCCTGAAGGTGGTATAAAATAAAACAGCCCGGCTTTAGGGAAGGCCAGGGGACTGAAAGTTGGCGTATCTCAGGGACTGCAGTGCTGGGAAGGGAGAGGAGTCATCTCCCTTCTCTGTTTACCAAGGCTCCCGGTTTCCATGGCAACCCTAAATCCGGAGTTACCGGATAATTGAGATACTATTGCACTGTAACGTTTCCAGGCACCTGAGGCTCTTCAGGTGTCACCACTGCATGGGTCAGAGGCAGGGTCTACACAGCTGAAACAACCCAGGTGCAGCGGAGTATTGATATTTCTAGGAGACTGATTGATTCTGATGGCTTCTCAGTTTATATTCAGTCCTGGACCAGAAATCATAGATAGGTCAAGAAGGAGTTTCATAAATGGAATGCAGATCCATAGTAAGTTGCCATGGAGATGTGAAGAGTATGCTACTTTTTTTTTTCCCCACTGTAGCATAAAATACTGACTCATCTGTGCTGCAGCTTCAGCTAATAGCGGGATTTTTCCCCCAGGCTACTCACTCAGCCCTTGATACTGTCCAAGAAGCTTGATGCCTACAGCCATCCTGTTAAGTTCAGCCACCCCAAGTGGGACTGCCTTTTCTGTAGCACCTGCTGCCATGACCGTGGGCATTCAGTCCAAGCTCAGAGGCTTCCTGAGTCTTTTGATGTCCATGGATTCTTTGGGAAGCCATCTTCCTTCCTGGAGGGGCTGGTGCAGGCTGGGGGCTTGGAGGGGAGCTCTGTTCAGGCTGGGCAGTGTTCCAACATATCTGAGCAGTAAGACGTCAAAAGAGAAGTATGGGAGACAATCCGTCCCTGACAATGATTTTTTCCTTCTGCTCTGACTTGTGAAGTCTGGGGCCAGTTCTCTCCTTTACAGAAGAAAAGGTGATTATAGAACCTATGTCATCAGGCTGTGATGAGCATTCTCCATAAAGCCGAATGTGTAAAGAATTTATCAGAGCCATGAGTACATGGTAGAGAGAATCTCAAAATGATATAACTATTAAGTTTCTTTTCCTAAGCTCTTCCCTTTTCGTTTTACAAAAAACCCTTGGGAAAAATAGCATATACATGAAAAAAGAAATCATCTCTACCTTCTCCGATGTACTGTATGAAGCCCTATTGAAAAAAATCTGGCCAGAGGCACAAATGGTGGAGCTGAAAGAGGTGTGGAAGGCTGGGGAGAGGAAGTGGGGTCACGTGCCAGCACCACAGCTTGACTCCAACCCAAGCCCCTGTCACTCCTCGCTTTCCCTTCTGCAGAGCGCTGCGCCCATCCACACACCTCCGTGCCCTGGGTCCTATGCCATGGCTGATCCCCTTCTACAATTGGACAGTCATGTGCACATAATAAAATGGCTTATCCTAGCTCTGGGGGGACAGGGTTCCCAACATTTTTTTTAACCTTCCTGTTATTAGTCGGTTTCCTAGTTACTCAGCAGAACTAAAACCTGGCTGGCTGAAGCCTGTGATTATTCACCTATTATGGCTTGATTCACAGGGAACACCGAGCTTTACAGTAAATTAAACCCTAATAAAAGTACGGGCCCTTGTGCTTCAAGATCAAAAGTCAAACGTGTTAGAAGGAAATGAAAAGTCAGAAGGCACGCGGGGCGAAATGATCAGATGCATTATGTCAAACTGAGTTGAAAAACAGTCTTAACTCTTTCCCTTAAGAAAGAGGGAAGCTCATAGAAAAGGTATATTACAGTAGAAGATATGTATTTAAATGCTAAATGTCTAGAGACTAAAATGCAGATAAGAGTTCTTTAGAATCTAGACATAATTATTAAAAATGATTAGCTACCAAGTCATTCTGTAAAAAAAAAAAAAAAACACCCCAAAACCAAAAATGCTTCCTTAGAAACACATCTGTATTTACCTTGAAATCCGAATTGGTAGTCAACATACAGTACGTGCTGGTTTCCACTTGTAAGCTAAACAGACGTCATTTGGTCTGCGGTGTATCATTTATTCATTCAGCAAACACAGTGTCAGCTGCTGAGCAGACAAAGGCCAGTGGGGCTTAGTCCCCGCCCTTGAAGAAGTAAACTGAGTCCACGATACTGTGAAATCACACACACGACTTTGGAAATCCTGGGGGTGGGGTGGGGAGGGGAAATGCACTTAGAGATAGAAATCACTGAATTCGTGCACATTCTGGCACCTGCCTTTCCTCTGCTGACCGTTTATCCTGCAGTCACCTGGTGGGTGGTGCCTGGCAGCACCAGTTAACCCACTGATGCATGTTGGGATCAAGGAAAGGATGAAGTTAAGCTCTATAACACCCACGTACCCCCACCTCTGTATGTGTACACCACATACATATTATCCAAGTGGCCCTCCACTCTTGCCCATTTCCAGGCTGGCAGAGGTACCAGGAATCCCCGGCAACCTGGGGTCCTCTAGCAGCCTCCCAGCCTCCCGACAGGGTGGTCCCAAACTATGTAAGAGCAAGCAGTGTCTATCTTCTTTGTGAAGATGTTTTGGAATAGCAAGCCTGGGACTATCCTGGAGACCAGCAGCTTTTCCTGATGGCCCATTATAATTTCTTCTGCTGTTGGCAGCCTCATTTGTCCTTCGGGTTCCCTGTGGGTACGAAGGCATTAAAAACATGGTAGAGCCTATGATCTTAACCTCTGAAGGGTAGCTTGTAGGGTCAGACTCCCTGGGTCAAATCCCAGCTTACTCTTTCACCAGGCATCCACTGTGGTCCTGGGAAAGTTACTTAAGCTCTCTGGGCCTCAGTTTCCTTCTCTGTCAAGTTTGATTAATAGCGGTGCTAAGATTTCTCCCAGGCTGCCTGAGGATGAAATGAGTTAGTGTTTCTTATGTACTTAGAAGGATGCCGGGCACACAGTTAAGTTCAAGTGTGTTGATAAACAAGCAGCAGTTTCTTGGACCCTGGAGAGCTTGGTCCCACCATCCCTTCCAGCATCTCTGACGGCTGCCTTGCTCTTCATTCTGAGCAGAACTTTGGTTCACGACAAGGAATAAGATCAAGACCAATGCCATCAAAAGGAGCCCATGGTTCCCTTCATCATAATTCTCTTGTCTTCGGTGGTGGAATGAAACGCTGAATTTTACAACTGGAAAAAACTTTAGAGATCTTATAAGTGAGACCGGCTCCTGTTTTTATAAGGAAACTGAGGCCCAAGGAGGATCAATTCCTTGCCCACCGTCATGGGGCTATTTCTTGGCAGGGCTGGGGCTGGGGCTATTTCCAGGCCCACCTCCCCTACTGCCTCCCTTATAAGGCAGTACTCTTGGCGTATACAAACCACCTTCAGAATCCACCGTGATATTAAACTGCATGATGACATGCTTTAGGCAAGTCTGGACAACAAAAATAGCAAGAGGGACCCTTTTTATTCTATAAAATTGATAATCCCTAAATAAATGCGTCTGAAGTGTGAGTCAGACCTGCACAGATATATGATTTTGTAGCTTTGTGTGTTTTTTTCTGAATCACAAAATGATTCCCACAGTATGCACTGAACTGGATAATGCTCAGAGCATCAGCTTGACTTGCAAACTGGAACACTGAACCACTGGTCTTCGCACAAGCAAAGAGTTAGTCATCGTTATGCCAGTCAGCCTAGCAAATGATTAAGGAAGGTTAATTGACATGCCACTTTGGTGACAAACTGAAACCCAGATTAACATTTTAAAGCTAAATACTGTAATATGCTTCAGCGGGCATGGGAATAAATCACTAAGACATTGGGATATTTATGTGATGTCCATTCTTTTGAGGAATGGCAAGATTTTCCCCCACTTCGTTGCGCTCGGGAATTGTGGTATCTATGTCTATTTCAGACCCACTGAGCTATTAGTACCTCTTGTTTGTAGCTGGTGTGGAAATCACACCTCCTAATGTACTTTCCTCCCAGCAAATGGGGTTGGCATTTACCTCTAAATGCCAAACCTCACCACTGCACTTGAACCTGTACTTCAGTTCAGGTTGAAGATGAGGAGGAACACCAACCCTCCACTCTTAGGTGTCAAGGGAGAGAATCATCAGCACCCGTCTTTTGGAAGAGTCTCACAGAATATCATAGGAGCTCCCTGTTCTGGCAAAGAAATACCCCTTCATCAAAACAAAGCAGAGCTGACGCGCAGGTTCATGCTGTAAGAACATTCCCATTCCCCAGCCCTCCGCCCCGGCCCCAACTCCATAGCTGGAGAAAGGGACAGGTGGTAGGACCAGGCTTCCACTTGGCATCTTGTATTTCTTAGTAACTGTCTTAAACAAGAGGTCCATTTGCCTTTTGCACTGGGCCCTGCAAATGATGTAGCTGGTCCCAGGTGGGACATTTGTCCCAGGCCTTTCCCCACCCACAGCGAGCCAGCAGCCATGTCACGGGCAGAGACTGTGTCATCTTGGTCATCTTGCAGCATCTTCAAACTATTCTTTCTTGTGTGACAGTGGGGGTTCAAAATGCACTTAAATTTTTAAAAAGATTTTATTTATTTATTCGAGCGAGCGAGAGAGAGAGAGAGTGCGTGCTCGAGTGGGGAGAGGAGCAGAGGGAGAGGGTCGAGAGCTCGCCACGGGGCTCAGTCTCCCGACCCCGAGATCACGACCTGAGCCGAAATCAAGAGTCAGGCACTCGACCGACAGAGCCACCCAGGTGCCCCAAAGTGCATTTTTAAAAGGCTCTCTCGGCTAGGCATAAATACTTCCATTGGGGATTATTAACATGTTTTAGAAGTCACAAAAAAGCATTGTGTTTGGTGTGTGTGTGCATGTATGTGTACATATGCATTTGTGCACACACACACACAGACACCTCTATTGAGATAGAATTCGCATACCATAAAACTGAGCTGTTTAAAGTGCACAATTCAGTCAATTTTAGAATATTCACCGAGTTGTGTAACCACCACCCAGTCAATTTTAGAACATTTCATCACCATAAGAAGAAACCCTGTTTCCTTTTCTTTTTTTAAGATTGTATTTATTTATTTATTTATGTGAGAGGGGGAAAGAGCACAAGCCGGGGGGAGAGGCAGAGGGAGAGGGAGAGGGAGAAGCAGACTCCCCACTGAGCAGGGAGCCTGACACGCGGGGCTCGATCCCAGGACCCTGAGATCATGACCTGAGCCGAAGGCAGACACCTCACCGACTGAGCCACCCAGGTGCCCGAGAAACCCTGTTTCCATTCGCTGTCACCCCACTGTCCTTAAGTCCTAAATAACCACCAATCTGCTTTCTGTCGCTAGACGTGTCTCTCGTGGACGTTTCTCATGAAGGGATTATACAATATGTGGCTTGTTGTGATGGGCTTCTGTCATTCGGCCTCATGTCCTCAAGGGGCATCCGTGTCATAGTGAGTGTCAGTGTTCATTCCTTTTTGTGGCCAATATATACTTCTCTATCCCATGTCCAGTTTCTGGTTGCAGGTACCTGTGAAACTGCTGGCCTGCACAATGAAGCTCACGTCATCTTTAGCGCCCAGAGTGGGCTCACTCCTGTTGTTCTTTCCGTGGACCAGCCCGAGCAGGAGACGAAGAGGCAAAGTCATGCCAGGCGGACGGGGCTGGGCTGGGCTGCACCCAACCGCCCACCGACCGCCCACCAGGGCTTCTGCGGTTCTTCTTTTTCTTCTGGCGGTTGGCACCCCAGAAGCAGCCGAGCTCCCCTCGTGGGAGGGAGACCGAGGAAACTGGTCTCTTTCTAAGCTTGAGTGCCGCTAACTTGAGCTTGGGAGCTAGAGAGTGTTTGACTCAACTTGGCAAGTTGTGCCTCTTGTTTCTTTATTTTCACCATGCACTTAGGCATTCGTATAGAAAAATGAGTAGACTATTTCCCTGCAAGAATCACTTGCTCTAGTTTAGGGGAAAAAGCCACCACTTTGTCTATTCTCTACCTATCATTCATTCATTCCAGTTTTATTAAGATATAGTTGACATCATTTGACCATTTTAAATGACTTCCAGAATAACCTCTGAATTCAAATACTTAACACTCATTTCTAAAGACTTCTAGACATCATGTCTGCTCTCGCCACAGCAGCCAGAGGAATGCTGTTAAAACATCAGGCATAACTGTCCTTCTCAGTGAAAACCCTTCAACGGCTCCATGGGACTCCAAGGAAAAGGTCAAGTGCCCACAGGGGCCCCCTAACGTCCCGTGACCTGACTTTCCACCACCTCTGTCATCCTCCCTCCCTCCTCCATCCTGGACCCCCTCCGGGCACCAGCCTCTGGCCTCCCCCGAACACCTCCTTCCTCCTTCCTCTCCTGGGAGAGCTCTTCCCCAGACACCACGTGGTTCCTTCTCCTTACTGCCTCTGATCTCCATTAGTCACCTTTGCTGAGATCTTCCCTGGCTACCCCATCGAAGATTTCAACCAATTCCATCAGACCCACATGATTGGTTTTTTCTTAAGCCCATAGCATTATTTACTATTCTTTACAACTCACTTTTTTTTACCCAACTCTATCTTTCCAGCATACATTCTGCTCCATTAGGACATGGGACTATATCTGTTTTGTTCACTACTTTTCTGCAATGTGCAGAACAATTCCTGACACACGGGACGCAATAAATACTTGTTGGGTAAATGACATTACTGAATTCTGACGGTGAATTTCATCACCTTTTCCAAACGATTGAGTAGAATGTTGGCTGGTAAGTATGGATGCATATGATAAAAGTTTTACCCAGAATAAGATGTGAATACATTATGCCATGTCCTTTATAATATTTTGCTGAAATAGAAAAAAAAAAAAACTATAATAATGGTAGAATCTTGCATTTATGGGGACTCCTGGGTGGCTTAGTCAGTTAAGCATCCAACTCTTGATTTCAGCCAGGTCATGATCTCAGGGTCGTGAGATTGAGCCCCACGTTGGGGTCTATGCTCAGCAAGAAGTCTTCTTCCGATTCTCTCTCCCTCTCCCTCCAGCTCATGCACTTGCTTGCTCTCTCTCTCAAATAAATAAATAAAATCTTTTTAAAAAAATCTTGCATTTATGTAGTTACTCTATAGCTTTCCTAGACTTACCTTCTACGATATTCCTTATTTGCGACTGCATTACTGTCTCCAGTTTAAGTGACTTGCCCAAAGTCACAGAACAAACTTCTAGGGGATTCAAGACTAAAATCTTCCAAAATTTTCAGTGAAGAGTGTTTTCCCCACCAACACAAACCAAAGGGCACTTTGCTTGTGCAGGACCCTTCACAGTTTACAAACTATTCCGCAGTTATCAGCGGCCCTACCCCTGTTTTGTGATAAGCGGATCACACCCTGTTATCCCTGAATCCCTGGTTTACCAGTGAGGAAACTCTGACTCAGCCTGGCCAGCGTCTTGCCGCCTGGCCAGTTGGCTAAGCTGAGGGCCAGCGCCAGGCCTCTGGTCTTTGTACTGATTTGACTGGCCGATGACAAAACAATGACACCTGACTTCCTTGTTCTTTGCTGAACAAGGTACAGCTTGACCTCTAGTATTTAAGGCTGTCCTGTGGGTCAGTTCCATCACCCAAGAGTGGCCCGAAACCCCATGGCGGGCTTTGTTTGGAACTTGGCTGAAACACATCTTGAATGTTCCAGCCACATAGCTGGCAGGGAAAACTCCCTCACTGCCCAGCTTGGGTTTTATCTTTGCTTGCGTGGGTTCCCCTTCTCTCGGTCTTTGCAGTAACTCCCCGCAGGAGGTAACAGTGGTGTCCCTGAAGTGGGTTGGATGGTGGCCCCCCAAAAGATACGTTTACATCCTAACCCTTGCAACCTATGAATGGGACCTTGTTTGAACAAAAGGTTTTTGCAGGGGTAGTAAGTGCAGAAGCAAGATGAAATCATCCCGGGTTATCCTGGCAGACCCTAAATCAATGACAAATGCCCAGGAGAGGCACAGGGAGAAGGGAAGATGGCCAGGTGAGGACCGAGGCAGAGACTGGAGAGATACAGTCATAAGCCAAGGACTGCTTGGAGCCTCTGGAAACAAGGAGCAAAGAAGGCGCCTCCCTTAGAGCCTCAGAGGAGCATGGTCCTGCTGACCTTGATTTTGGACCGGTGGCCTCCAGATTGCAAGAGAGTCAATTTCCGTTGCTTTAAGCCACTGAATTTGCAATGATTTGTTACAGCAGCCGTACAACCTCCTTGGGAGATGTGACCCCGAGAGGAGAGCCAGGAAGTGGGCACAAGGGATGGGAATCAAGACTTGAAGCTTTTCTCAGAAAGCAGGGGGATCTTCGCATGAGTAAGACAGTTTTGAGTAAATTAAAAATTGAGAAAGGAATAATAAGTGGAATTAAGCAGTGACTTGGATCTTTGACATTCACTACAAGAAAATGAGAATAAGGGATTCATGAAACCACTGTAAGGGGCGTCCAGCCAGTGAGGGCGATATGCATTTTAGGGTGCAGTTACATGCTGGAATATTAAGTACAATCTCGGGGTGAGTCACCATTTACACCTCATGTGGGAAAAAAATTATAAAAATAAAAGAATAGGAACTTACGGATGCAGATCAATCACATGTTAACCATGGTGTGAAGTGGTTGGTGACCAGGAGATTAGAAGGAAGCAGATGGTCATCTTGCATACCACCCCCCTCTCCTGTTCATTCCTAGCTCCTCGTTGGGTTCTCTGGGGCTCCTTAACTTTAGATCTGATCTAATTCTTGCTCTTGACTTATTAAGAAAACTGGGCCAGCCCTGCTGACCTCTGCACAAGGACCAGCAGTACATCAGCAGCCAGCCCTACAGTCTGGTGGGGCGTGGACTGAGTCTTGGCAAGCCTAGAGGCACTCCTGGGCCCTGAGCACCCCTCTGGTCCTTGCCTTACTGTGCACTGGGACCTCCTCCTTCCCTCAGCTCTGGTCTCTTGAGACCGGGCTTCTGCCTTGGTCTTACTTCTTCAATTCAGACTTCTCCTCAGCCCCTCCCTGGCCGGGAGCATGTCCGCATTCTGCCAAGCAAGGACAGCCCCACACAGTGAACACAGCCTGCCTGCTGTGCATGAGCCACGCTGGGGTTTCCTTCCAGCCCGTCTGTGATCAGTACGAGTTTTGATGTGGAACACCATCCATCCTAGACCATGGGGGCAGGAGTGGTGGGAGCAGAGAAACCAGCCAGGCGACCACCGTGGGAGTAAGCATAAGTGGGGACGGTGACTTGGACCAGGGATTTAATGTTGGAAATGCAGAAAAGTGTTTCCCGTGAGGGGCTGGCACCGCCATCCACCCGCTGCTCAAGCCAAGATCCATCGAGTCGTCCTCAACTTCCATTCTTCCCTGAGCCCCATAAGCCATCAGCAAGTCCTGTGGACTCTGTTTCCAGAGCCTCTCTCAAATCCCACCACTCCTTGCTCTTCCTGCTTCTGCACCCTTGTCACCATGTCGCTCACCTTGACCATGCGTCAGTCTCTTAACTGTCGAGCACACCTCTGCTGTAGCCTTCCCACAGTCCATCCTCCACACAGCAGCCAACATCGTCTTTGCGAAAATAAATCCTATGATGCCACCTCTCTCCTTAGAATCCTCCAAAAGCTTATCACCCACATAGAATAGAATCCCAACTCCTTCCAGGCCCTAGAAGACTCGCTCTGCCTCTTCTCCCTTCCCATCGTCTTCTCCTTGCTCCTCACATTCTAGCATACCAACCTCTCTCTACTTCTGGAACACTCCCAAACCGCTCCCAGCTCAGGACCTTTACCTTTGCTTTCTCTGGAATGCTCTTTCCCAGGTCTCTCTCTGCAAGGCTACTCCTTCGCATCCTCCAGGGTAAATGTCACTGGCTCAAGGCAGTCCTTTCTGACCTCTGGTCAGGAGATGCCTCACCTTGTAGCCACTATCACAGCATACTGATAACGCTCTTCCTAGCATTTATCACTACAAAACTATCTTGTTAATTTATCTGTTTACTTGATTTTGTTGTCTTCCCCCAGCTTACGAAAATGCAAGCTCAGCGAGAGCAGAACCCTTGTTCATCTTGTTCATTGCTGTGTCCCAGCACCTTCAGCAGCATCTGGCATGTTCTAGGTGTTGATGAATGCCCTCAATGAATAAATGAATGAATGAATGAATGGATGGATGGATGAATCTGGCTAGATTCGGTACATTACAGTGTCTCCGATCTTTATGATTACTGAGTTTAGTTATCCAAAGTACCTTCCATTACTCTCTACTCTGGTCACCTATAATCTTGATAAGCAAGCCATTGAACAAATAATGACTAAGGCAAAGTATGTCACTAAGACTCTCACTCTGGGTGACAGTAACCAAGGCCTCATTAGCTCTTTTTTGTATAACTACCCTTGAAGATATAAGACACTGTGAAATATCCTGCTAAAGAATGAGTAACAGCATCCACCAAGTCTGCCTTATCTGCTTCTCCAATAAGCCTGTCAGCTCACACCCACACAACCTGTTTTGAGGAAATCCTCATGACCCTGAGGCTTTCACTCAGTTGGGTGTGTTTCCCTGGCTCAGTCCTGCCAGAGCAGAGGTGAAGTGTCCACTGCTGTCCAGATGCATGCTGCAGACCCGAATGGGCTCTGCCCCTGGACTGATGTGTGCTGTGGACACTTCCCAGGTGCTTCCCATGCCACACATCAGTGCAGAGCTGGTGGCCAGAGGACCAGGGGCCTCTGAGGGCCCTTGGTGCAGAGACACAGTCCCTTGACCCCCCAGTCACTTTTTAAAATACAACCAAAGCAAACAGGTCTCCCCACACATAGAATGACACTTGAACATGTATGTCAGTAGCAAGTGTCCACAAATACAGGGGCTTAAATGACATAGAATTTTATTGTTCTCTGATCTAACACCTGGGGAAGGCGGTCTGAGGCTGGTTTGGTGGCTCAATGACTTTGGGATCTAGGCTCCTCCCATTTTTAATCGGCCTTCTTTCCCAGGGTAGATGGCTCACTACCATCTCCATGATCCTCCCTGGGACCGAAAGGAAGGGAACCCTAGGCACTTCCTTTTAAGGTCATTATTCATAATTGCATGGGACAGTGCTGCTCATCCTTATCGGTGGACTTAGTCGCATGACTTCATCTGGCTGCAAGGGAGGCTGGGAAGTGTAGTCGTTAGCTAGACGAGTCGGTGCTAAGAATGGATACCAGCGGGATGAGCAGAAGTCTCAACGGCCACCCATCCCTGAAATGTGCCCCTCCTCCTGGGTTATATCTCCATGGACCAGGGGCAATCCTCAGGTACTTCTGTTGAGCACACCTCCTGCTCGATCTAAATCAATTTGGAACCAGGGCCTGTGGATTCTGGCCCAATTTCTCTAGCAATCAATCTCTTCTTTCTGTCTTCACGAATCTCAGAGGGACAGCACGATAGCGTCTGGCAGTCGCTTTCCAATCAGATGCCCTCCCTCTGATAGCTTCCTCTTGATCAATACTACCCTGAGCCGGCAGATAGGCTTCCTAATGCATTGTTCTGATTATGTTATTCCCCTGCTAAGAAGTGTTCAGTGCCTCTGCTGTGAAAATTTAAACAGCTCGGTGAGGCTTTCGGCTGCATTGGGAGCTTTGCCCTCCCACACCCCTCACCAGCCACACCATGAGCCTCGAGGTCCAGCCAGAAGAAGGGCAAGAGAGTAAGACGAAAAGAGGGCAGAAATTTACTGCGGGTCTTTTGTAATAATTATTGCTATGGCCTGTGTTGAAACCTAACCCCAACGTGTGGATTTAGAGGTGGGGCTTTTGGCAAATGACTGGGTCATGAGCACAGAGCCCTCATGAATGGGATTGGTGCTCTTATAAAGGCAGCTGGAGAGATTTCCCTTGTCCCCTTGCCATGTGGGGACACAGCAAGGAGACAGCCAGTTATGCATCAGAAATTGGGCTCTCATCAGACATTGAATTTGCCTGTGCCTTGGTCTTGGGACTTCTTAGCCTCTAGAGCTGTGAGAAATACATTACTGTTGGTTAGAAGGCACCCAGTCTGTGGTATTTTATGAGAGTAGCTCAAATGGACTAAGACAATCATCACTTAAATTTATTGGGTGCCCCACTGAGGCCAGGCCCTATTTTGCACTTGATCCTTAGAGTAACCTCACTGGCTCTCTGAGATGACTCCTGGATCTTAACTCCTGGGCTGTGACAGTTTTGTCAGAGTTTCTCCCTAGAGACTTGAAGCTTCCTGAAGGCCCAGAAGATTCCCCTTTCACCTAGGCCTTGAGTGTCCATGGACGAAGGAATCACCTTTCAGGGGGGTTGGTAGGTGGTTATTCTGCAGGGGCTAGAGAGGCTGACAGGAGAGGGGAGGTTGAAAGTGGGTGAGCTCAGCAGGGTGCCTGTCTGGCTGATCACAAAACTACCTCTTCATTCCCAGAGAGTTTTGGAAGAGCAGCAAGGCCTGGTCTGTGGTTGTTACTTAATCATGGGCTTATCAGGAGCAGAAGTGATGGGTGGCCCTCAGAGGCATGCCTGACATAGCTGGAAATGCTCCAGGTCTGTGAATGGGGCCTGGCCTGTGTCAGCAGAATGAACTTGGAAGGCTCTCAACTGATTCCAAGGCCTGTGTCTGTTAACAGGCGCAGGACTCCTACACCATCCATGTGGGTCTGAGCCTTCCTGCTAGGCTCCTGCCAAGGGCTCTGGGGAAACTGTGCCCTGGGAAAAAGGGCTGTCCCCAAATCTTTCAGGATCAACTGGACATGGGCTGTCTACTTCTTCCAATCCAGGGGACGCAGATACCCCTGGGCTCTCCTGGAAAATGTGGGGCATAATAGATAATAAGCATAAAAAATAAGTATTCAGTAAGTAAAATGGCAATAAGTGTGTGATGGATAAGAAGAGAACAAAAATGAGAACAAGGTGGGGGCGGGGGAGAGTTCCAAATCACAGAGTGGCAAAGGACCCGTAAAGACAGTCCAGGGCAGTGACTGTCAAACATTTTGGTCTCAGGATTCCTTTACACTCTTCACATTTCTTGTTAGTGTGGTGTCTACTCATGTCTGCCAGATTAAAAACCAAAACTGAAAAGTGTTTAAAACATTTATTTATTTATTTAGGAAGAATTACAGTGAAACTATTTCATGTTCACACAAATAACATTTTTAAATGAGAGGTAACGATGTTGTAAAACCACCGAGAAATTAGTGTGAAGCATGGCATTGTTTTTACACGTTTGTAAATCTTAATGTCTGGCTTAACAGAAGGCAGTTGGAGTCTCACATCTGCCTCTGAATCCAAATCCATTGTATCCTATGCCATGAAGCATCTGGAAAGCTCCACTGTATACTGTGGAGCAAGAGTGGAAAATGCAAATAAACACTTAGGAAAGTACTTCTGACCTCACTTATCCCCAGCAAGAGGCTCAGGGAACCCCGGGGGTTCCTGCACCACACTTTGAGTACCGCTGCTCTGGCGTATTCCCGTCTCTTCATTTTTCAGATGACAAAATTAAGATCCTGAGTGGGACGGTGTGTTCTCTCAGGTCTCCCAGCTGTGTTGGTAGAGTGGATGGGGGACCGGACCCACAACTTTCTACCTGAGCCCAAGGTTCTCTCCCCAGTATGATGTTTATTTGTTGCTTGATTATTTTAATGCAAAGCAAATGCCCAGATATTTAATTAATCGCATGAGGAAGCCACAACTTTTGAAATAGATACAGTACAAGCCCCGTGACCACACACAGACAAAGGTAAGTGGCGCGGGCCCCAGGAGCATGGCTGTTAACGGTGTGTTTCCTACTCTGTCTCGCTGGGCTGTGGTTTGCACAATGGCCCTTTGTGCTCTCTGAAGCCTGTGTGTCTAGGTGTGGCCCTTGTGTACAACGAGAGGAGTCAGTACAATAACAGTGAATATTCCCTTAGATGGATAGAACAAAGGCGATCTAAACTGAATCTTGAGGCAGACGGGGGGCTAATGGGCTGCCAGGCACACTCGGAAGAACATCCCACCCTCTGAATGGGTGAATTTCACACACCTTGACCTCCAGTCCCAGGAGGCACCACGTTGGCTAATCACAGGCAGCTGCTGAGAATGGATCGACCCTTCTGGTTCGGGGTCCAGAGGGACGGAGCTGCCAGTGGTCACCACCAACGTTCGGATTCTATTCCAGGAAGGACAGGCCCTCGGAGTGAGTATGTCTGAACACACAGTGCCCACACGCATCTCCCCAGGTGTCGTCGGCATTAGTCATCCAGATGTTATCAAGATGTAGAAAGTTCTGACAGGGCTGGGAATGAGTCACTGGGCCATCAAAGACCCATGAGATAAACAGAAACGAAGTAGAAAAAATCAATACGTGTGCTTGGCTCAATGGGCCTTGCTGGGATTGTGCAAGCAAAGATTTCACCAGCTAGAAGATGATGTCCAGGCGGCCCCCAGGTCCTCACACCCAGCTGTGGGGGCCCATGGAATTGGCCGGGATCTCTGAGCCTGGGCCCATACCTGTGATGGTGGTCCACTGGTCACATGCCAGTCTCTCATTAGTCCTCCTTTTAGAAGGTAAACCTGTGAAAACCAGCCAGTGGGCTTCTGGAAAGGAAGTAAAGGAAGGAGGCACTGCAGAGAAGGAGATGTGTCGTTGCCGGGAATAAGGGCAATTCCAGAGAGTTAAAAGTTTATTCTTTCAACAAACAGCTTTGGCTAAGAAGCCATATTTTCAGATTTTATTTTAAAAATAAATATTTAAAATCTTAAAAATTTTAGACATTTTTTTAGACATCTTATTTTTTAGACTTTTTTGGTATGATAAAATATTTGGTTGATAAAGCTTTTAGGACGAGTGTAAATTTGAATTATTAAATTATTAAATATTTACCATGTTACTGAGAGTCTGGATGGAATAGTTTTAAAAAGACATTTAAAGTACTATACTCTATAAAATAAAAAATTAATGTTTCATGTCTCCCTTCCAAATGTTCAACTCTTTAACTGATTTTGTTCATAAAGCAACACTGTAATTAAGCATAGATGGGGAAAAATCTGGGCCTATAAAGACTGTCTCATGATAGGGCTCAATATCAATGCCAACTTAAAAAAAGTTGGTGCTGGGGCGCCTGGGTGGCTCAGTCGTTAAGCATCTGCCTTCAGCTCAGGTCATGATCCCAGGGTTCTGGGATGGAGCCCTGCATCAGGCTCCCTGCTCTTCAGGAAGCCTGCTTCTCCCTCTCCCACTCCCCCTGCTGTGTTCCCTCGCTCGCTGTGTCTCGCTCTGTCAAATAAATAAATAAAATCTTAAAAAAATATAAAAAAATAAAAAATAAAAAAAGTTGGTTGCTTTAAAACTTAGAGAAATTATATGGACAAAAGTTAGTATAATATGAATAACTTTACCCCATAATTTAATGCTAATATTTAATAGTTTAAAGGAACCACAGACTTATTTCTAGTGAAATGACGTTTAAATACCTTTCTCTCTCTCACAATAAGAACTTGACATTCTCAGGGCGCCTGGTGGGCTCAGTAGGTTAAGTGTCTGCCTTCGGCTCAGGTCATGATCCCAGGGTCCTGGGATTGAGCCCGCATTGGGAGGGGGAATCCTTGCTCAGCGGGGAAACTGCCTTCTCCCTCTGCCCCTCCCCCTGCTTGTGCTCTTTCCCTCAAATAAATAAATAAAATCCTAAAAAAAAAAAAAAAAGAACTTGACATTCTCCGTGGTGACATTCGCTCATGGAGCATCACTTATAATTAGTGACGTTCACTAATCTAATATGCTCATTTTAGGTGCTCTGCTTTGGTCACTACTGTGGGTGGGTGTATAACATGAGAAGCTTTGCTTTATTTTCGTCTGACCAAGTCATTATCTTCCTGTGGATCATGAGCACTTGGACCTGTTACTTAATTTATCAGATTCATAAGAACATTCTAGATCTATCTGAATCAGATACACTGCTTTCACCCCAGTGGTATCATATGGCGAGTGGCACATATTCCTGGTTATCCTTTACACCATGCACTCAGCAGGTAGTAGGGGCTCAGTAGGTACTCGCTGAGTGAATGCCAGGATACAGATTGCAGAAGGAGAAATAAAATTTATATGATGTCATTATAAACTATAAATTTTATGAAAAAATCCTCGTGTTGACAAGAAGGCTTTTAAAAAACAGTTACTTTGTGGTAGTCCTCAGACTAATCAGGATGTGCAGGAATTTCAGGAGAAATCTGGAAAAGTCAATGGAGATACAGACGGGTGGAAACCCAGCGCTGCCCCCAGCCTTTTCGGCATGACCCTCATAGAAGAAGATCCTATCAGCCTCCCTAGAACCACCATTGCCTTGGCCTCCAGGGCCAGACTGGTCACTGAACTCCGCAGCTGTTGGTACTGTCAAAACAAATTATTGATCCAAGATGGAGCCGCTCCTGCCCAGGGGCCATGTCATTGGCTAATCCAAATAGATAACTTCCAAATTCCTGTCAATGCTCTGTTTGCCAGGAAATGCAGTGTACCCAGTCAACCAGTCCCCGAACGCCAACCCAACTCTGGGCTCTGCACTTACTTCTTTATTCCTTATTCCTTACTCTTTATGCTGTAAAAGCTTCCTGTCATCTGCCCCACTTTGCAGGTCTCTGGATGGAGACTATCTACTTCATGAAGGGTTCAAGTTTGTATCACCTCAATTATCTGTTGTAATCATTTGAAAAATATCTTTGGGTCCTGTTAACAGATACATGGAGGCATATTAAAAATGTTAAGAGTTCATTAGAGCAAAAATCTTTTAGAATTAGGCAGCACTAAGCTGGAAGGGGTAGGAGCCCTCCCTGGCCCCACCAGAGGCTCCCAGGCCAGAGAGGTACATAGAGAAAGTGAAGGAGCAAAGACAGGAATTTGCTGATTGGCTGTCACTTAAAGCATGGTTGGCTATTTGCAATGGGTGGTCCTTAGGTTTCTATTTTGTGATCTTGAGGCATTTATGGGCTTAGATTTGGTTTGTTACCTAGGCTGCCAAAGTATTAGAATCACCTGAATCTAGTGGCCTCTTTGTTTAATTGTTTAATTAATTTAACAGGCCAAAATGCAAATTTGGGATTAGAAAACTATTAATTAATTTTACAACTCCACCTTAAAAGACATACTTGAAAAAGCAGCCACATTTGGACCAATATACAGATCTTCCTCAGTTTATCACAGGGTTGCATCCAACAAACTCATCATAACTTGAAAATATGTCAAAAATGTATGTAACTTACCATGCATCCTAACCTACCAACACATGACCTAGCAGAGCCTGTCTTAAACGTGCCTCAATGAGAACACTTATGTTAGCCCGCAGTTGGGCAAAATCATCTAACATAAAGCTCATTTTATAATAAAGTGTTTGAGTATCTCATGTAGTTTTGTGGGCAGCATCACTAGAGAGTATCCGCGCAAGGAAAGATCAAAATTCAAAATGTTAAGTATGGTTTTCTACCAAATGCATATCGCGTTCACACTATCATAAGATCAAAACATTGTAAGTAGACCCATTGTTAAGTTGGCAGCTGTCAGTACACTATGCGGATAGACCCATTATTTATTTGTATTTTTCTATACCTGGATATTTTCATTTGTGGGACATGGTACACTAGAATATAATTCATTTCAGCAGCAATCCAGTAGTATTAAGCGTTCACACTGCAGAAGGCCTTAGTTTCTGTTTCAGATGTATTTTGATAGCACCATGGATGAGATCTGGGGTCAGATCTTGGCTCTGTCATTCCATAGCTATGTGACCTCGGGCTAGGTGCTGACTCTCTCTGGGCCTCAGATGTAACATGGGAACCACCCCACAGACTTCAGTGGTGTTGTGAGGCTCAGTGGCCACCTTGATGGTCAATGGATCTGTCTATGTATCTATCTATCTGAAAGAGGACATCAACTACCTCCGTTTTGACCTCAGTCTGTACCTTCTGATAAAGTTCTTCCTTCCAGCTTATCTCTGTTGAGGCAAATGAACACACCTTTTAGAATCGCTAAAAGAAAGAGTTCTCTCTGAGCCCAAGTGAGGACAGCTGTCCGGGGAATCATGCTCTTCACAGGGAAGAAAGTGCTCTGGAGAATGAACAGTTTTTATAGGGATATGTGCTTTTTTACATCTTGTAAAAGCTCAAAAGGTTATAGATTAGCATATAGGCAGGAATTGCGAGTTTTAACATCAAGGAATGCAGAGGGCAGGAGCATTGATGGATATCTCTAGGACAAGATGGTTTTCCTTTAGGCTACTCATTCACAAAGCAAGAGTATAATGCCTGGGTGGCAGGCCATAAATCATGCTTTTGGTTTAAACAAAGTTTACGTACAGTCATGCTGATTTAGGAAGTAATCTAAAATACGTTCCCTTATATATCAGACTTTTAGAGAGTTGTTCTCTCTAACTTGGGTAAAAGACCCGGAGGGCAAAGCATCCCATGATGGGACCAAAACTACCCCCTCAAGCAATAGGGACTGCCCCTATGCCAGCCAGCCCCACGTGATTGACCCCAAGACAACGATCAACTTGACCTTCACTGGCCAACTGCATGGACCCACTGACCTTTGTTCCACATTTTTCTTATATAGACTTAGAAGTATTTTTAGCACTTTGGAGACAATCCCTGAGATGTGAATCTGCTGTCTTCCCCCCAGTGTTGGCCTCACAGAATTAAATTCCTTTCTTGTGTCACCACAACCTGTCTCTCTGCTTTGGATTTTGTCAATGGTTGATTGGCCGACCCTGGTCTGTTTGAGACCCCTGAGCCAGGTCCCTCCTGTACCCTTGGGCTCCAGTTACATTATCTATCTATCTATCTATCTATCTATCTATCTATCTATCTATCTATCATCTATCTATCTACCTATTACACAGTGTACAAACTGGAACACATGTACTGTGTTTTGTCACAATCTGGGCTGGGAACAAACATGTGGTCATTGGCTTTGCTGCATCCAAAAATGATTGGATTCTATGTTTTTGTATAAAGCAGCATTGTTGTCCAATTTGAGAACCTGGTCAACTGATGGACGTTTGAGAATCTGCTAGAACACAGTAAAAATGAAAAAACCGAGAAGAAATGGAAGACATTCTTTTCTTGTCTTTGCTCTGCCCCACTGCTCTGTGGACTTTCCAAAGTTCCGTTTAATTATGTTGGACAATGGAATGAATCAACCTACTCCGGTAAGGAAAAGCATGTGGCCTTCGGACTGTTAACACCTGTTTCTTACTCCAGGAAATGGATCTGGAGTCTTGAACCTCCTCCCTGCAGGGCTGTGGCCCTATTAATGTGACAATGTTTGCTCTGTGGGCGGGGAGCTAATACTTCAGCAAAGCCTGTTTCTGCCTTTTCCAAACACCTTCTTTAAGTTATGTAAATAGAAATTATTTTGATTTAAATGGGACCTGATGCTTAGTTAACAATGAGTGATTTTGCTGACAAACCCACATTTAAACCATTGGGTGAAAATGAATTATGGTCTTGAGAGCTTTCCTCTCTGATAAGGACTCTGTCAGCCTGATAATCTTCCCAAGAGAGGTTCTGTCTTTTTCCTGAACAAAACTTTACTTGACTAATATACCCTAGATTTAGGATGCTGAATTAATCCCTTGCATTTTAAAAGGCTTCTTTCTATGATTCTAGATTCCTGTGGCCATTCATAGTCAGTAGAGCCAAAATTCTGAGCAAGAGGTTTTCTTTCTGAGACCTGCAGGTCTCATCTAAATGTCACCTTCCTGACCTGAGGCCAGTTGGAATCCCAGCCCAGCAACCAGAAGGCTCCTGGCAGTTGCGTGATAGGACAGATGCTCGGGCATGCTCCAACAGCAGAAAGAAACTTGTGCAAAGTTCAGGGTCGCCTCCCCTGCCCTTCTTCCTTCTCCGCTGCTATTTCAAGTGTCAGAGGCTTTGGGTTCCCCTGGTTTGTTTCTTTATAGAAGTCTGGTTCCTGTTAAGATGCAACATCTCTCTTCTGGTTACGATGCTGTCGGACCCTGAGAGGCACAGATGCAGATCTGAATCCCAGCACTTCACTTGGCGCTCCAATCCCGATTCCAGACCTTAACCACCAACTGTTACATGGAATGGAGATGGAATTCTGTTAATTTCACCATACCTGAGTATCTCCCTTTTCTCACAAGGGATAAATTTGAGATTAATACACCCAACACAAGGAACTGGGGTCTTAGCCACTATCTCCTGAACAGACAACAAGAGACACGGAGGTAGGGGCTGCGCTGGAGGTGGTGGATCCAGATAGTGAAGTGAGCAGAGGTGCATTCTGGAAACATCTTTCTGGCCATTGTGCAGAGAATCGAAGTGGCAGGGGAGCCTATTGGTGTGAGGTCAGGGTAGGAAAGGGGAGTGGACGTGCAAAGGAGCATTGTTGCGTCTGTGTTGAGAGCAGGTCTTTATTGTGGAAATTTGTGAGAAAACAAACATCAATTGAGAAGTACCAGACCACATGATAGGTTAAGGGACAACTGAAAATGGTGCTAAAAGAATCAAAATAACTAAACAAAAAAACCAAAGACTACCCAGCTGGGAAAAGCCAAGGCTGTTAATTCTGAGATGGCGGTGGCAAGGGAGGTGGGCCGCCATCACCTGCGTCACCTGCGTATGGGCAGAGACTCGGAGGCAGGCACGGGCATGGGAAAGCTTCAGAGCAGAGAAAAGGAAGGCTCCTAGGTGCATCCCGACGGGAAGCTGTAACCTGGGGAAGCTGCGGACTGCTAACGAGAAGCAGGGTGTCCTTGGGTGAGGGCTGGGAGGTGCATATTTGGCTTTCTCTGGTTGACTGGACCCAATTGGAGCAAGAACAGGGAAAATGTCAGTTCTTAGTTGAGCGCTGGCCACTTGGGTCTGCTGGTTACAGAGACTGCCTGCGTGACTTCCTGGATTGTTGGCAGAGAGCGCAGTCTGGGTTCCTGCAGGCCTGACCTAGAGCAGGCCGGCTATCTGGGCTGATTACTAGAGATAAAGGGTTGTTTTCTTGGACAGGTTGCTGCAGATTGTAGGTCATTCTGCTGTTTACATGGGTGTGGCCCTTGTCCCTTTGTACATTCAGTGTCTTACGTGCTGAACGAAAGATTTTTCAAAAAATCCTTGGTTTGCATCCACACGCTAGCAAAAGGTCTGGAAGACCAGAGTGAGAGGCTGGGTAAAGTGGGGCATTTGGAGGGGAGGTGTGCTGTGTCAGGTGGGGTCTTGCTTTGAGAGTAAAGCAGATGAACTGGAGTACCTGTCTTTGCAAATTTGGGACGTGAGGAGAGAGAGTGAAGGCAAAGCCAGTGCTGTCAAAGGTGGTAGTGCAGCAGGAGGGCTCCCACAAAGCTAGGGCCCCAAGTGGCTGCACCCTCAGGGCACAGGTGAGCTACAAATGTCACCCACCATGACCACCAGAGAACCCACAGGGAAAAGAGCCTCTCTGGAGCCCCCTGCTTGACCCAACAGATGTATAAGGACCAAGGAAACTTGACTATGGAATTCACCTTCCTGCCAAGCACACACAGAATATTTACTCCACCATGCAACACGTAATGGGCTAGAAGATGAGCTCCACAAATTTCAAATGACTGATAAGTCACACACCACATTTTCTAGCCACGAGGCTGTATTAAATTAGAAATCAATAGCAAAAAGGTCACCAGAAGAGACCCCACGTTGACTGTGTTTTTAAGAAACACAGTTCTACGTAATTCATGAGTGGATAGATCAAAGCTGTGGTCTTTGTTCGTTAGGGCTGCCAGAAGGCACCACAGACTGGGTGGCTTACACAATAGAAATTAATCCTTTCCTAAACCCTTCCATTCGTTGGCTGGTTTTATCCATATACCATTTTATTTATTCTCCTTATTACATAATTTTATGTGTTTGCTCAGCTAGATTGCTGACAAGACATTATTTCCGGGTGTGTGTGTGAAGATGTTTCTGGAAGACATGCATTTTGATTCCCGAGACTGAGAAAAGAGAGTCACCCTCACAGATGTGGGTGGGGATCATCTAATCTGTGAAGGGCCCAAATAGAACAAAAATGCAGAAGAAGGGCAAATTCTCTTGCTTTCTCCTTTGGAGCTGGGACATCCGGCTCTCCAGGCTTTGGACATCAGAGCTCCTGGACTTTATTTATTTTTTAAATTTTTGGTAATAACTTTTTTGAGCTATAATTCACATAGCATACAATTCACTCATTTAAAGTGTACAAATCAGTGGTTTCTAGTATATTCACAGACTTGTGCAACTTTACCACAGTCAATTTTAGAATATCTTCATCCCTGCGGAAAGAATCCCTGTACCCTTTAGCTACCTTCCACTTAACGTCCCCTCTTTCCTTCTCCCAGCCCTAAGCAAACACTCATCTACTTTCTGTCTCTTTAAATAGGCCTCTTATGGACACTGGGGCTCCTGGACTTCAGACGGAATCACACCGCAGGCTTTTCTCTTCTCCAGCTCGCACCTGGCATCTTGTGGGATTTCCCGCTTCCATGATGATGGAGCCCGTTTCCATCATGCCTCCCCTCTAACATACCATGGATCTCCTATTGCTTGTTTCCCTGGGGACCCCCTGCTACTATACATACTTATCTATTTTGCCTGAGGTACCAGAGTTGGTTTTGCTACTTGGAATCCTCAAATCCCAACTAATTTGGACTTTCATCTCTGCTCTACCACTTAATAGCCATAGGACTCAATAGCAGTAACTTAACCAGTCAGACCTGTAAGTCCTTCACCAGCAAAATAAGCATGATAATGAAAAAATGCAAAAATGTTGGGAAGATTAAATAAGATAAAACATATAAGTGGAGTATCCATCACTGTGTCTCAGGAGGGAATCCCCTAGCTCAATAAATCGGAGGCTTCATTACTATTATTTAGAATGAGCACCCATGATTTAGGCTAGATTTCATATTGAATATTAATAGAAATAGCTGGCTGTACTTTCTATCAGAATTTCCAGAGAGGGGAGACTACAAGATCTCCTGGCATAAATTCTAGGAATTCCAACTTTTCTTCCTATAAGCTAGATCTTACAACCCTCGGCTATGACCTGATTCTCAGGAAGAACAAAGCCATTAGTCACTCTACTGCCTCAGTCAAAATCTGAATATATTTGAGTACATGGGAAAAAATCTTTGCCCTACCACACACCTTGCCAGGTCTTCTAAAACTTCCCTTGTCGGCATTGTTGTTGCGTGGGTCTCCAGATCAAGCGTCTTATACTCTTGAGTATGAAGGTGTTAAAACTGTGTCTGTAAGCACCTTGGATGGGAAGGTGCTGATATGTTTCAGATTGTCAGGGTTTATTAACAATATGATCCAGTTGTTAGAATTGCTTCTACACAATCCCTGTTACTTTTCTCCTTAGTACTGTTCCAGGGTTATTTCCAGCAGTGCCTTCTTTTCCATTAAAAAAAGAGAGAGAGAGACCCCCAAACAACAACAATGAATTATTTTCTCACAGTTCGGGGGGCCAGAAGTCCAAGATCAAGATGTCTGCAAGTTCGGTTTCTCCTGAGGCTTCTCTGCTTGGTTGATGATAGCTGTCTTCTTACTATGTCCTCACGTCACCTCTCCATCTGTGTGTCCATACCCTAATCTCCTACTCAGCAGTCAGATTAGATTAGGGACCACCCCAATGACCCCATTTTAACCTAATTACTTCTTTAAAGAACCTATCTCTGAATACAGTCACATTCCGAGGTATTGGACTTAGGGTTTCAACATATGGATTTTGAGGGAACACAATTCAGCCCAAAACAGATGACCAGAAATTCTTTGCCACTTCTATCCCCAGGCAGGGTCTGTGTCTCTTCCAATGAATCTAGGGGTCTCTGTGGCTGCTTCAGTGTAGATATAGAATCAGAAGTGATGTTGTGCTGGTCTCCAGGTACAGAGTTTAGACTGACAACTTCTTTTCCCTCAGAGTGCTCTCTGGGAACCCTGAGCCATCTTGAATTAGACCAACCATCCTGAGACCATTGTGCAGCAGATGCCATATGTAGACACTCCAGCCAACCGTCTCCCCTGCCCCTGACCTCCTTGCTATCCTTGCCAAGCTGCTAAATGCCTAACCTCCTAGATATCCCTGCCAGGATCCTCCAGACCAGCCCATCTACCATCTGAATAGCTGAATATCACCAGCCACCTAGGCCAGCACTTAGGGGAGCAAAAGAATCATCCAGTGGAAGTTGCCCAAATTCATGACCCATAAAATCATGAGATAAGTAAGATATTGTTTAAGTGCTAAATTATTGTTTCCATGCAGCATACAGATAACCAAACCAAAAGTTCAAGGAAGAAATCATAATGGATTAGAAAAATATTTATAACTGAATGAGTAGGAAAATACTAAATACTAAAACTTAGGAGATGCAGCTAAAGCAGAACTTAGAAGTACATTTATAGCTTTAAGTATTTATATTGGGGGGAAAAGGCTAAAAATGAATGAACTAAGTATGCATCTTAATATACAAGAGAAATAACAGCAAAATAGACTAACTTGGGCTCCAAGCCTGCAGATTAGATCTTCAAGTCTGCGGGACTCATGAAATTGCAAAATGTTGTGTACATGTGAGAAAGGGATCTCAACAAATTTACAACATTTCTGTGTGCTGGTGCTGGTTATTCTGACTTGTCTATTTAATTTTGTTAGTTTCTACAGCCACTGTGCCTGTGGCTACAGAGGTAACTGTTGCTTCTTGTATGTGTGTCTGTGTTCGCACTGTTACTCATTTTTCTTCCCTGCTAAAAGGTGGTAATTCTCTCAATCTAATCATAAAAGTCATGCAGGCAGTCCATGGGGCTGCTCATTTTGCTTAGGTCTCTGCCCCTAGGATGGGTTCTTTAACCTGGCCGACTCTTGGCCACCATTTTTACCTGTGTACCTAGAGGGCCCTAATGACACACCCATGCCTCACTCGTCCTCAATGCCCATCCACTG
The DNA here is from genome assembly GCF_009762305.2 of Zalophus californianus. NCBI lineage: Eukaryota > Metazoa > Chordata > Mammalia > Carnivora > Otariidae > Zalophus > Zalophus californianus. Next base: position 209,229,904 of record NC_045595.1, on the reverse strand, counting down.
TTGGCTACAGGACTTTGGCTATCATTCTGACATTGATCCACCTGCACAGGCTTCCATTCAGGATGCACCTGAGTGCATCATACACTTGCTAGCCTTTACTTCCTGTCATGCCCCGAACACATCCATCAGTTCCCTCCCTCAGCACGACCCTCTGTCTCATGTGTGCCGACAGGAAGGAGTCTAAAGGCAGTAGAAGGACAGGGACTCAGATTGGCCAGAGTTTGAATTATGGCTTTACCCTTTCTTTTCCTTCGAGATTTTATTTATTTATTTGAGAGAGAGAGCAAACATGAGTGGGGTGGGGGCAGGAAGAAAGGGACAAGCAGACTCCCCATTTAGCAGGGAGCATGACACGGGGCTTGATCCCAGGACCCTGAGATCACGACCTGAGCAGAAGGCAGACCCTTAGCCGACGGAGCCCCCCAGGCGCCCCTGGCTTTTCCTCTTACTGGTAGTCACCTTGAGCACATAATCATACCTAGTTCCAGTTCCGTTCCTTTGCTATTACAAAGATGAAAGGGAACCGTTCCCCAAAAAGTTAAGAATAGAGTTAGCATATTATCCAGAAATTTCACTCTTCGGTCATACTCAAGAGAAATGAAAATGTGTGTCCATAGAGACACTTGTGCATGAGTGTTCACAACAGCATTATTCACAAGGGCCCAAAGTAGAAACAACCCAAATACCTATCAACAGATGAATGGATCAATAAATTGTGATATATGCATGCAAAGGAACATCATGTAATTGTAAAGAGGAATGAAGTACTCTGGTATGAATGAACCCTGAAAATATTATGCGAAGTGAAAGAAGCCAGTCACAAAAGACCACATTATTGTATGTTTCCATTCATATGAAATGTCCAGAAGAGGCAATTATATGGAGACAGAAAGTAGGTTAGTGGTTGCTTAGGACGGGGACTGGATGGATAATGAGATGACAGCCCATGGGAGTGGGGTTTCCTTTTGAGGTGATGAAAATATTCTAAGAAAGAAGCCAGACACAAAAGGTCACAGATGGTATGATTCCCTTCATTTGAAATGTCTGGAAGAGGCCAATCCATAGAGACAGAAAGCAGATCCATGGTTAAGGGAGGAAGGAAGAAGAGAATGGAGACTTACTGGTTGATGAGTAAGGAGTATTTGTCCAGGGTGATCTTGGAAAGGACTTGAAACTGGAGAGAGTTGGTGGCCACACCACATTATGGATGTACTAAATGCCACTGAATTGTTCACTCTAAAATGGCTTATGTTATGTGAATTTCACCCCAGTTTAAACAAAAGATGGAAGGAATCAGTGGCACGTGGAAAGTGTGCAAGGACTATTAACTGCTGTTATTCTTCCCATCGTCCTTACCACCCTGTCACCGAATTCCTGCTTGCCCCATTCCTAGCAGACCCGTTGCTGGGCCTGGGTGGGCTGTGCTCAACTTTTAGAGGCGTCACAACATTTTACATCACACAGGTTAAAGTGCACCCACTTCCTATCTTCAATATTTTTTTTAATGTAAAATAATTTGAGGGGCACCTGGGTAGCTCAGTGGGTTAAGTGTCCGACTCTTGGTTTCAACTCATGTCATGGTCTCAGGGCTGTGAGATTGAGCCCCATGTCAGGCTCTGCACTGAGTGTGGAGTCTGCTTAAGATTCTCTCTCTCTCTCCCTCTCCCTCTGCACCCCCTCCCCCTGCTCATGCATCTCTTAAAAATAAATACATAAAATAATTTGAGAACATTTAGAAAAAATAACTCTGCTTTCAAAATTAGCTTGCTACAAATAGCTAGTTGAATCTATTGTGCATACTTGAGAATTCCGCATTCTGGTGGATTGAGAAAAACCAGGCTGACAAATTGTTTTCAAACGTAGGGGAATTTGTATGTATTCAAATTTCAACAATTAAGGTGTTGAGATCGTGTTACAGTTTGGAGACATTTGATGAGACAATTTTGTTTTCGTGATTTTCCTTTTTCATCCAGGACTTCAAACGTTTTCACGACCACTCCCAAGGCTGTAGGCTGAAAGCATTAACCCATGATGCCTAGTGAACGAATGGGTCCTAGAGCAAGTGCCCTTTTGGTTTCTATTTCGTTATTTGCAAATTCCTTTATGTATCAAACTCCTAAATTTTCTTCTGCAGTTGTTTTTCTCTGTCGATATCATATTAGTCTCCAATAGAGGATTCTTCTCCTGCCTCTAATTCATGAGAAACAGATATCTAATCCCCAAATATATGACATTCATTGGCCTACTTGTGTACCCACTGCCTGCATTATTCTGGGCTCAAGGGATAATCATGTGGTTACAATGAAGGAATAGATCTGTCTGCACCCAGTAAGCTAATGGGGAATTTGAGACATATAAGGCATGTGTCACATGCCCAAATAAATACAATACTTAGTATAAAATGAAGAAGCACAACATACACAAATGAGAATTCAGAAAATGAGTGTTCGGGGAAGGCTACCTTGGAGGTGGCCACCTTTGTCATTAATTTGAAAGGACAGACAGGATTTCAATAGTGGAGAAGAGAGACCAGAGCAGGAGTTCAGGGGCAGGAAAGAGTATGAGTAAGTGGAGTGCCCTGGTTTCCTATTGCTGCTATAATAACATACTAACACCTAGTGGGTTAAAATGACATACATCTTTTTTTTTTTTTTTTTTTTTTTTTTTTTTTTTTTAGAGTTCTGGAGGTTAAAATTCTGACATGGGTGTCACCTGGCCAAACTCAGGTCTTGGCAGGACTCCCTGTTCCATCTGAGAGCTCTGGGGAGAACTCCATTTCCTCACTGTTTCCAGCTTCTAGAGGCCAACTGCATTCCTGGGTTCATGGCCCCTTGCTCCATCTCCAAAGCCAGCAATGGCGGGTTGAGTCTTTCCCACATTGCATCAATCTAACCCTGACTCTCCCAATTCCCTCTTCAGCATTTAAGGACCCTTGGGTTTACAGAGGTCCTACCTGTATAATCCAGGACATCTCCCCATTTCAAAATAAACTGATTAGCAACCTCAAACCCATCTGCTACTTAAATTCCTCTTTGCCCTATAATGGGACATGTTCACAGGTTCCTGGCATGAGGTTGTGGACATTTTTGGGTGGTCATTCTTCTGCCTTCTATAAGAGGGAAGCAGGAAGTGGCACGTTTGGTTGGATGTCCAATGCTGACTTGCCCCAAATAGTTACAACCTGCTGGTAAGGCAAAGCTGAGTTCACGGTTCACCACAGTAAGGGAGACCACCATCTTGACAGAGTCCAAGTAGTGTTTCCGATGCTTAAGGCAAAGTTGGGACATTTATAAGATTCCAGAAGTTAAGTGGATTTTTCAAAGTGTGAGGAAACTTAGCTGGGTTTAGGAAAATACCAGGACATCACGGTTTAGGATACCCCCCACTAGGATTAGTGTGGGCAGTAAGGTGAGGGTTTTGAGGCAGGACTCTCAAAAGAGTCTTGGAGAATAAACAAGTCCTGAGACTATCTATTGAAGAGTTGAATGGTTTGACGCTCATTTAGGTGGATTTTTCTGAGAAAATCCCTAAAGAGAAAGTAACTTGCACTTTCCCCTGCCAGGGCTTCTTAGAACGGGAAAGTCCTGAGCACAGCGGAATGGGAAAATCATGTTAGGGGGCGCAGCTGAATGCTGAAATCATGTTAATGCAGACAGGAGACTACGTGGGTGTTGACGGCTTCTGCTCCTGAAGGTAATCTGAGGCCCTGTCATAGAGGGCTTTAAATAATATTTGAAAGAATTTAAATTTTATTTGGATAAAAATTACATAACCAGAGTTTGTTTTGGGCAATGAACTTGACAGTAGATTGGAATGGAGGTAAGATCAAAGATCAAGAGGGCTATGAGGTGAATACCGAAGTAGTTCAGGGGAGAGGGAGTGAGGACTTCCACTAGAGAGATTCCAGCACTTACTACCCATGTGCTCCTTCATCCAGGAAATACCTGACTGAGTTTCATCTGTGTGGCAGGCAATGTTCTCCATGCTAACCTGGGGACCAGGGCAGGCAAGGACCTCTTTTTGTGCTGCTTACACAGAGCCCATGCGACACATACATGGGGGATGAGTAACTTCCTATCTCTGCTCAAAAGCCTTCTGAGTCTAAGTTTCTGACTGTTTTAGGTCACGGTCTCACCAGTCTCCAAGTTGAAGTCCTCTGCTTTAGTTTCCAGCAGCTGCTGTAACCAATTACTACAAACTTAACAGCTTAAATCAACATAAATTTACTACCTTACAGTTCTGGTGGTCAGAAGTCCCCAAATCCAGGTATCCACAGGGCTGCATTCCCACTGGAAGCTGTGGTGGGGAATCTGTTCCTTCGCCTTCTCCAGCTTCTCCAGGCCACTCGTGTTCCTTGGCCCGTCTCCCTCCTCCTTCTTCAATGGCATAGCATACCATCTTGGTCGCTCTCTGACCTCTGCTTCCATTGTGATACTTCCTTTTCTGAGTCAGACGCTCTTGGTTTCCTCTTATAAAGACCCTTGTGATTACATTTAGGGTCCACCCGGATAATCCAGGAGCCTCTCCCCATCTCAAGGTAATTAACATAATCACATATGCGAAGTCCCTTCTGCCATGTAAGGCAACATTCACAGCTTTGGGGGATTCAGCCTTGGACACCCTTGGCTTATTCCACCTATCACCCCTCCTTGCTCTTACTCCATCGGTTCCTCTTCTTTTCTATCCTCATTGAAAGTTTCCACTCTAGCCATGCTGGTTTTCTCACCATCCTGCCCTACACTCATCCTGGCTTCCGGAATTCTCTAATGTTCTAGCCCTTCTCCTGACTCTTCCAAGCTCTCAGAATTTTTAGGGCCTCGTGAAGCTCACCTTCTCTGGGAAGGCCCCCTTGAAGCTGGTAGCCCACCCCTTCCTCTTCCTCAGACCCCCACATCCATTATAACAGGGACGGGATCCCGTTAGCTATTTTTTATGTCTTTGTCTTATCTCTTTGAGGGCAGAGACTGAGCCTCAGCCATTGTTCGTTGGATTAAATAAATTTGAGAGCAATGCATCATTTTTCCCAGAGAAGAGTGATGAGGAATTCATATAATGTCAGTAGCCAAACCAACAAACACATACAGTGTGGAAACCGAGAGCAACAGTCTGCTCCCCCGTTGCATGGAATGAGTGGGAATGAGATGCGGCATGCCAATGGGCTTGGATCAGCGTTCAACAAAGCCCTGGACGCTAAGGTGGGCTGCAGATCTCTGTTTGGCTGCCCTTAGGAACAGAGAACAGACCGTCCCTCCAGGATCATCTGGGGGAAACCAAGTTTAAAATCAGGGAATGAACTCAACAGCCCTTTTGGTTTCCTTCTGCTCTGGGAAGCTAGTGCGAATCAGGTCCCGAGTGAGCATGATGGTACTCCTTTCATTCCCTGCTTCTTTCTTTTCCCAGCAGTGGTCTTTCAGAACCAGTTTTGAACTGCACAGCCAATCAGGAAAATAAGTTACTCAAAAGCACCTTGCTTGGCAGTATCTAGCTATACTTCCCAGAAACTAGATGCAGGAGTCAGTATAAAACCCTAGCTGCTGTAACATTCTCCAAATCTTGGTTTCTCAACAGAATAAAGATCTGTTTTCCCTCATCCACAGTCTGATGGAGGCTGCACTGCTCATATGGGCTCTCCTCTGAGTGGCATAACTCAGACATCCAGGCTCCTCACATCTAGTGAAGCCACTATTTTCACACGTGACCTCCAGGGTCATGACAAAGAGGAGAGTGCATCCAAGTTCATGCCGGGAGTGTTTTGGCCAGGGCTCCTAGTAGCTCGCATTCCTTCTGCCCATTTTTCCATTGGCCAGCATCCTGTGAGATGGTCAATCTAACTGCCAGAGAGGCTGGAAAATGCATCCTCCTGTGTACCCAGCTAGAGGACAAGGGACCATGGACATCTTGTCTTGACCATCTCTCCTGTAGTATGTCTACACATATGGAGTATCACCTGTAGCCTCATCTGAATGTTTGATTAATACACTTTATCCTCATACTCACAGATGTCTGGCGTTTTAGAGACCAAACCTCCAGGTTACTGACTAATGATGTTATTATATGGACAGAGTCAGGTACTGCTTTTGCAACTCCTGACAACTTGCCCAGCCTGTGTGCACAATCGAGCAGAAATTTCTCATCCATAATAATGTTTGGGTTTAGGAGGAAGGTAACATGCATCCTAAAGTGATCCGTGATTGGGGCTTCGTTTTGACTTTCTTTTGTGATAGTCTGAGAAAGACCCAATTTCCAGATCATTTGACTTCATGAAAGATGAAACAAACGCAGGGCTTTTCTACCTTAAACCTTAGCCAGCATGTGTGGCCTCTCTTGCCTGTGGTCAGCAGGGAGGCTGCTTCCTCATAGCCGGGGCACCAGCTCTCCTCCCTGTGCCTGTCGTGGAGCCTGGGGGGCCCTGGCTGGGACAGCAAGGGGATCACCAAAGACGACCCCTGACTTGGTGTTCCAACCGGCTTCATTTCCCAACACTGGCGCCTCCGAATCAGGCTTCCACGCCTTCCAAAGCAGCTACGGCTTCCTTTCAGAGAAGTTCAATCCAAAGGCAAATGTCTTTGCTATGTCCCCCTGGAAGGAAGGAGGACCTTCTCTGGCAGGGTCCAGGAGAATTTTTTTTACCATATAAAGGGTAGTGTGATCGAAATACGCACTTGCCTTCAGTCACTAATTCCTTCGGAATTTTAAATTCTTTACTTCATCCCTCACATTGAGTGAGGGAATGTATGTGAAAATGCTTCTTAGCACAGAGCCTGACATGCAAAAAATGTGAATTGCTCTATTTATAAATGACCTTTCTGCCTGGCTCTGGTTTTCCTGGTAATCTTACTGATCGTGTTTCCCCCACTGACATGCAGATTCATTTATCTTTCCCATCTCGGGTCCTTGTACCGAGAAAATGAGAGGCAGGCCTGTTCCCACTGACCAAGCAGTGTTTTCGATGGACCCGCTGAAGACCTTGGTCCCAGGGTCTGTTCTTGCTGCAAAATACTGCCGGCTCCCAGCTTCTTCTCCCATTGATGTCAGCCTGGCCCACCCCCAAATTCCAGTGACTAATTTTCCAACGCCTCCCACTTAGTCCTCCCTGAAATAATATTCTGAGGCCGTCTGAGTACAGGAGTCTTCTGGAATGTTCTTCAAATAAATCAATGAACACCACGAGAATGTATGAGTAAGAGAACGTATCACAACACAGGCAAGTGGACGCTCTTCTCGAGGGTGTGCTGTTCACACACCTGCTTCCCATGGCACAACATGCCTTTCTGTTGGGAAACAAAAATGTTCTCTCTTCCACGCCTTGCTGTCCTAGCCCAGCAAGGATTCACCTATTGGGGAAGAAATAAAAGCCAAGATGTCTTTGAACTTAACTGTTTCATGTGTCTTCCCAACATTCTGGTTTGGAACATCTGTCTTTGCTTAAATGCACATCTATTTATATCAACAATCATTTACACCGAGTCTTTGGAGACTCACACAGATGTTGCATGATGTGGGTTTTTAATACAATTCACTTGGGAAAATGTGGAATTCATTTCTGCCCTGCTCCTTCCCCAGTGAAGTTAAGTACTAGAAACTTGCAAACCTTTTATTTCTGTGTACACAAAATACATTCTCTAAGCTTTTCATTACACGCGACTCAAGTTTCTATTGTGATGGATGGACTAATGAATCATTTTCACACTATGAGGATTGGAAGACCATACATCTGGGGAGGCCAACTTGCTTAGAAGACAGTAATGGGATTATTCACTCACAGAGAAGAGTGTCAAGTCTGGAAGCTGTACCCCCAGTGGTGTCTATCAAACCACCTCCTTGGCATGGAACACAGGGCTTGGGCCAATGGGAAGTTGGTGGGAAAAAGGGGGAAGAGGGGGTGTTACAGGGCACAGCGATGCTAAGGAATCACACCTGGTGGAGAATTGCAGGAGAGACCCAGGGTGAGGCTACATTCCACCTGCACTTGAAAGTCCATGCTCAGACAATGAGGTTTCTTGCACACAAGCAGACTCTGGTCCCAAGCCCAGAAGGGCTCTGCTCCATTCACTGCAGGGCTCTGCTGGCTTCAGGTGGGAGGACTTCCTGCTTTCAGGGGCCCCAGGAGGTCTACGCTGACTTTCAGAGAAGCAGCGTCCTCTAACAGAACCCTGATCTATTTTTCTCTGTTGCTTCCTCTTCTTGACTTGTCTTTGCTTCCCCCATGTCCATCCCATACATCGGTGGCACACAAGATGTTTTATCCTATTCACACTTTTGTCTTGTATTTGTGCCAAAGAGAGTTCATATGGATGGATATAATGTGTGAAGCCATTCTGGGAAATGACATACGTAAGTCTATATACAGAGGGACCTCTTTTCTTGGAGGATAATTTCTACTGAATAAAGGAAAGTGAACCTGAGTAAGATGGGGAACACGATTTTGTAGAACGAGAGGGGAAGATGCGGCAATTGGACCATCATCTTGAAAATGAAACTTAAAATGATAAAAATAAGCATGGTGGCTTTTTACTATAAGTTTTAGGTTATCCTTGCTACGCCAGCCTCCACGGCACATTGAACAATTCCAGGAGCTTCTCAGCCATGCTGTTTCACTTCATGAAACCTTATATCCCAGGCAAGGTTTGAAGCTTCTCTTTGTCCTCGGTTCGCATTGTCTTTGCACAGTGTTCTCAGATGGTTTCAATACTTGTAAAAAAGACCAGGGCAGACACTGACCCCAGAGACTATGTGGACCCTGGAAGGGGTTGAGTGTCAGCTACTTCTCTAAATGGTCAGTTCATTAGAGAATATTTAAGAATTATGGTTACTTTGGCTTTGGTCTGCAATATTGTCATAATTCTAAGTTCACGAGGAATATTCTGATAAAAAAAAGACCCTCTTTGGACATGTATAGGTGTTCATTTATGAGCAAGGCACTTCATCTCCATTAATTCATTGCACCTCACAAATGACCCAATAATTTAAATGTGACAGATATATAGTTAAAGATGTACACCAGTTTTATAGAGGCAGAAATCAGAGAGTTGAGGTAACAGTGCCTAAAGTCACAAAACGGGGGGGAAGATGGAGCTAAGCCCCAGCCACCTGTGCCTGGTTTCAAAGCCTGTGGCCTTCACCTCTCTACACACTTCCTCCGAGGCAAGTGTCCTGAGTGGCCAGATAGCTAAAGGTCAAATCCACCCATGGACAGGAACCAGCCCTTGATGTTCCAAACCACCAAACCTCTCACCATGACTAGAAGGAACCAGCCTCCATTCAGTTGAAAGGTAAGGCCAGTGTGTGGGGCCTGGTTTTGGCCACACCTGAAATGGGACATGATTTGAATTCTATGTGCTTCCACCGAGCACCTTGGTGTGTACTTAAAAGCCACACAAACACATTTCCACAAGGAAGGACGTCCCCCAGATGATACAACCCTTCTTGGCAGCGCAGCGACTGTCTCCAGAGGTCATAGGTGTTTTGCTATCAGGTTTGAACGAGCTGACATCTTAAGGCACCGCAAGCACCTGGCTGCTATAGCTGTCTCCGGATGAACCTGCTAACAATATTAGGCAGCTTCTTCGTTGTTAACCAATGGATCAGGCACTCTGCAGCCCCATACCGAGGACGGTTTTTACCTGCTCTTACTGTGTTCGGTTAAAGACTCGGGCAAGACGTCAAACCTCCGTGTGTGTCGAGTGTACATCGGGGACTGGGAACATGCAGGTGGAGGAGGCAGGGGGGAAGGGGAGCTGAGTCACGGGGCGTTGGTTAGGGGCCCCTGATTGGCTGCTGGGTTGGTTGCCCCGCCCACAGGGATTAATGCTGTGTGAGGTCACGGTTTGGACCAGATCTCCACGAGAAGCCGGACCCTTGCAGATGAGTGTTCGGGCAGGTGACCCTTTAGGCGAGCCCTAGGCCATCTCGTGCTGGCCAGGTCACCTTTCTGAGTTTCCTCACCTCCAACAGGTAAAAAATAACAATGCCAGGCTTCCGGAGGTTTTGGAGAATCAGGCAAGATATATGTGAATAAAGTACGTGAGAGTGTGTTGTTAGCGTTTTAAAAAGCTGATTTCTAGGGACGGGCTGAAGGAGAGCGATTGGACTTGGAACAGAATGTGATTTTTTTTTTTTTTTTAACTTAGAATTAGTGCTTCTTTAATGATAACATCATATTGCCGTGTTAGGAGGTACTTTTTTGGGAAGAAGACATCTGGGCATCCAAATCCAAAAGAAAATCAAGATCAATACATTCCTACCTGGAGCTTCGAGGAAACCAACCTTCCCTGAACTTGGCAACTGCTCTGAGAATTGAACTTCTGAGGATGTGCTGGAGTGTACCCTACATGACTCTCCTTTAATAAACAACCCTCTCCACCCTCATAGCTATCAGAAAGGTAATTCATATGATACGCTAAAGTTTGAGACACACCATCATCCCCCTGCAAACCCCTATTTAATGAACTAAATTCCAAGCCCTGTTAATCACTGGTGTAGGGTGTATATTTGGATGTGACGTATCTGCAATTAGCCTTAATTAAAACCACCCGTGTAGAGCATGCTGAAAGACCAGCATTTAAAAATAGGAGCTGAGTAATTAGGGTCATTAATAGGAGCTGATTATTTAGTTTATGATAGCGCAAAAATAAATATGGATCAGCAGTTTTCTCATTTCTAATGAAAACAGAGAGAGCAGCGCAAAGCTTCTTTGGAGAGAACCCCTGATTATACCTCCAGGAATGGTTAGGGCTTTTCATTTCCCTCCAAAGCCTTCCTGTGCGGGCTGCTGCAAGTCGATCCCGCCGCTGGTGAAGGTTACAGCAAAGCCCCCTGCCAGGGCCGAGCAAGGCAAGCCAGGCTGGGGCTGGAGTCAGCCTCTGAGACCTTTTGGCCGGCCGTGACCTTCACAATGGCAGGTGGCAGCCTCATTCGGGCAGAGGCTTCATGGGACTAATCCTTCGTCATCTGTGGTGCTGTGGTTACTCATGGGTATTTCTAAGGCCACCGTGAACCTATTGATAAAAGTCCCGGCTCGCTCACAGCCTATTACTAGCTGCCTTTTAAATCAACAGTTTATGTACACGATGCTGCCGTTGGAGATGTTCCCCATATTGTTTGGGTTTTTTTTTGTCACTTACTGGTGGGCTTAAATAGCTTCCCACTTACGAAGACAATGGTAACTTTCAAAGCAGGTATGAGGCAATGAGATCGCCAACCTCTACCAGCCCAAGCTGACCTCAGGAGTTCAAAATTCACAGCCGGTGCCTGGGTGCGGCCGTGTGGGAAGGTGACAGGCTTAACTCAAGCAGGCACTAGGGGCTAATACGTACTGGCTGGTACCCCGCGGAAAAAAGGACAGACGTTTCTGGCCATGATCTTTTCCTCGGCTTGAGCTGGATTTTATTCACAAAAATCAAGAGTAAGTGTGTGTGCGGGTCTCGTAGGCAACTAACCATGTTAGGGGGTAAGTTTCTATTCTTCCCCTTTATGATGGAAACAATTTTTAACTTTGTTCTGCAGGCTCCGAGTGTCGTTTTCAAGCAGTGAGTAGGGTTCATTGTGAGGTACCTCCTGGCATCTGGATTAGTTATGCGAGAAGCAGCCCTACCCACCAGGGTCTGAAGTCATATCTTGCCCGTCTAGAAATTCGGTGCCATGTTTTGGGTACTGCTGTTTATCCTTACTTCATAGTTTTACAGGTGGAGTCAGTCTTGTGCAAAATTTTCACTCTTGCTTATTTGGGAGGGAGTAGGGTAATGGAGTTTAAATATTTACACTCCGTTCACATTCAGTTGGCTTAGTTTCACAAAATGCTGTGTCTCTGTGTTTCTGATGTGTTTTTCAAGTTGATTAAATAGGGATTCATGTGCTTTGTAAAACAAGAAGCCATCCCTTCAAGAAGGATACGGCACCGTGTTCCTGAGCCTTGACGGTGCTGACATCAAGGGTGGGTTGGTCTCTCGCGGCTCTCGTGGTGAGGGGCGGTCCTGTGCACTGTAGGATGCCTAGCAGCACCCTTGCTTCGGCCCGAGAATGCTAGTAGCACCCCCTGCTCCCACTTAGGACAATCAGTGAAGTTGCCAGACATTGCCAAATGTCCCCTGGGGGTGGGGGCAAAACTGCCCTCGTCCAGAACGTCTGCTATAACATGATTTATCAGGGTGCGGAGAATTGATTCTGCCCTTCCCAATGTCTAAAATATCTTGAACAAATTTTGTTTTTTTGAGGCATTCAAGGAATTGCGGAACCTCAGGATTGTTAACCTCTTCAAGAAGACAGTCTCTTATTTTCTTAATCACATTTTTTGCCTTTTTTTTTCTTTGCGATTTACCTCCAAAATTTGTAAGATTTAGGGATTAAGTTGCACATTGACCATTATTGCAGTGTATACATTGGGTCTGTTTTCTACTTGACCCACCATAAAACTGTATAATTTCCACTAGCCTCTCAACTCCTTTCTACAGTGACAGAATTTCTCATCACTCATAACTATTGGCCCTTTGTGGGGCTTCATGAGCGATCACTTTCTCCCAGCCATGGAAAAGAAACCGCACACATTTACCGTGACAAAGTTTATCTTTGCAACTAGCTGCTTGATTTTCCCACTTGCCTTCTTGATCTCTCTCTCTCTCTCTTTTTTTTTTTTTTTAGATTTTTTTATTTATTTGTCTGAGAGAGAGTACAAGCAGGGGAATCAGAAGGCAGAGGGAGAGGCAGGCTCCCCGCTGCTGAGCAAGGAGCCCGACGCGAGACACAATCCCAGGACCCTGGGATCACGACCAGGGACGAAGGCAGTCGCCCAACCGCCTGAGCCACCCCAGCGTCCCACCTTCTTGATCTCTTTAAAAGGGCTGCTCTCCAGCCTTTGTGGTGTGCCGAATTAAGGTGCTGTAAACTACACCCGCAGACACGTATGGTAGATTTCCTCAGCGTGCATTGAACATTTAAAATCACTCATGTGCCCTACAGAGTGACTCGAAGTCGACTCCAGTTACTTGCTGAGATAAACCCCATTTGCTGATGTGGAAAGACGACGATGACGCGCCAGTGAGTGAGAGATCACGTCGTCGAACGTGCTGTTTTTAAGATGACATGAAACGAAATGAAACGAAACGATGTTAGAGCATGTTTATGTGGCCTTGGAGCGTGTTTGGCCGAGTGCATTCAGCACATGTTCAAAGTAGTTGCTTCTGGGGAGTCTGTACGGAGGGAAGTTTGGGGGGGTGAAGGTAGAGGCAGAGGTACCATGGTTCTGACTTGATAAGCTTAATTTATATAGCTGTCATTATTTGAATCAGCAGAAACTTTAGAACTGAAGTGAAACTAAATTTCCCTTTCTGCTTCTCATTAGACCCGTGGCACTTTGTGTTCTCACTTCTGAACTTTTCCCTCCCACTCGTGGCACGGTCTTTCGGTTTCGGTTTGAGTTGGGGTGCCCCATCTCACTTGCCTTGGGCCGGACGTCAGGGATACCAGCCCACACTGGGGTGTGCAGCCGTGCGTCCCCCGGGACGGCATTTTCTAGATGCCTCCCACATTCCTTCTGTGTGGCAGCAGGGGTGTTGGGCGCAGCAAGGCCTCCCCCCGCCCCCCACCTCCGCCCCCAGTCCCGCAGCCTCCTGAGCTGCAGAGAACAGGTGGATGGCAGGAGTGCTTGGGGAAGAAGGGCTCGAGCAAGTTGGGGACTTGAGTGCTGATGGAGAGAACAGGCTAACACTCACCACCGACTGGGCCTGAAAGCAGGCACTTTTTAAAAATGAATCAAGGTAAGGACAGGGAGATGGGGAGAGATGGTGGGAGCAGAGCAGCAAGCTGAATCCAAGGCTTGCCCCCATGATGGGGGTCTTGTATGTGTGTCCTGGGGCTGCCGATACAAACTGCTACAGACTGAGGGGCTCGAACAAGTTCTGAAGCCAGAGGCCTGAACTCAGAGCGTCGGAAGGGCTGTGCTCACTTTGATGCCTGTAGGACAAGACCCTTCCTTGCCTCTCCCAGCTGCAGTGGTTTCCACAGCCCTTGGTGTCCCTTGGCTTGCGGCTGCATCACCCGAGCTTCTGCCTCCGTCTGCCCCTGGCCTCCTCCCTGCGTCTCTGACTCCCGGACTCCTTTCCTTTCCTGGGAGGACACCAGGCACCCTGGATGAAGGGCCCACTCTAACCCAGCATGACCTTTCTTGATTTAACTAATTGTAACTGAAAAAAAAAAAAAAAAATCCCAGTAAGGGCAGAGTCTGGCGCACTGGCGGTGAGGACTTGAACATGTTCATCTGGGGGTGGGGCACAGCCCACAGCACAGTCTCCTGCAGGCTCTGCAGCCCCTGATGGCTGTCCCCACTGCCTCTTCCCAGCCGGCCTACATGTAGAGGTTGGCGGGGAGCTGAGTCTCTTTGCAGGTTGTCCTTCAGCCCCCAGTGCTGGCATTCACGTGCCCTTCCCTGGCACCCCTTTCAGGTGTCCGAGCCACCTTGCCCCACACCTTCCTCCTGTCCCACAAGCGGGGCCAAATCCACCCTCACCAGCTGTAAGCCTTGGGTCTACACTTGGCCTCTTGGAGTTTCTCCAAGAAAAACATGGGGACGTGGGTCTAGAAGGTGTTGAAGTTCTCTTTTGGAGCGAACCTTCCATGATTCCTGGATTCATAAAGGCTATTGAAGGTACAGCCTGCAACCTCCACAAATTATCTCTGGAAACAATTTTGCTGTGAATTGTTCCAGAGAAGGCATTTCAGCTGAGAGGGGCTGAGAATCGGATACAACACAAGTCACAGAATCTTCCAGAGCAGTGTCCCCAAGGTTTAGTAGCCATGGCTCTTGATTATGGCCACTGTGAGTGGAGCAGACCCCTCCTTAACCCACTGGTGGAGTGCTGGCCCACCCTATTACCTCTTTTTGGGGGGTGGTGCTGCACATGGGTCCCTCTCCTTCTTCCACCTGGTCCCCAAGGGTGGACCTGACTTTGTGGCGTCCTTGGGGCGGGGCCTTGCCATGTATAATGGACAATGACTACTGGGTTTTCCTCTGCGTTAGAAGTGGGGCATCCACAGTGTTTTAGATGTCAGGGCACAAATCTCACCTCCACATAGCTAGGGTATAGCCATGGGCATGTAACTGAAACTTCCTGAGTTTGGGTTCTTCACCTGTGATTTGGTGGTAATACTGTGCAAACACTTTAAAAGGGTGCATTTTGTGGTATGTGAACTATAACTCAATGAAAAAAGTTTTTGAACCTGGAGGAAGCAGAGACTATGCCTATGGTTAACCTTTTCAGACAACAAAGATTTTTCTTCTGTGAATGTCAAGAATGGGGTACTATAAAGAAGCAACATTTGGCAAATGACAGCCTAACAAGCTTTGAGGAAGTAACAACATGAAAGCAAAAATGAAAGGCTAAGTAGAAGGATTGGAAGGCGTGGTTAAAAAACTCTATCAGAAAGTGACAAAGAGAGAAGAAAGGGATAAAACAGAAGAAATTAGAGGCTCAGTCCAAGAGGTGCAGTGCCCAGATGGTAGGCATTCTGGAAAGAGACAACACATAAGATGATGGCTTTAAGACACAATTCAAGAAAATTTTCAAGAAATGAAGGACATCAGCTTGTAGGTTGGAAAGGTCCGGTATAATGGATAAAAATAGATCCACACAAAAGCATATTGTTGTGAAATTTCAGAACAACCATGTCAAAAAAAAAAAAAAAAGATTCTAGAAGATTCCAGGGGGAGGGTGGGGGAAGGCAGCATCTAAAGAATCAGAACTCAAATGGCTTTGGCTTTCCCAGCAGGAACTTTGGGAACTAGAAGATAATGGAGTGTTCTAGAGGAAGATGATTCTCTACCTGGAATTTTATATCCACAGAAACTATCAATCAAGTGCAAAGGCAGAATAAAGACATTTCAGAAGTCCGGGCAGCAATGACAAGCAACAAGTTAGATATTCATCCCGCAACAAGGACTGAGCTTAAAAATTGTCCTGAAGGAAAAGAGTCAGAAACATAATGAGGTCAATAAAACCAGTGATAAGGGCTTATGCAAAAATAAAAAATGTGCATTCTGCAGAGGGTTGGCACACGTGGAGGCTGTGGTGGAGGAGGAAGAGAGAAGGGGAAAGAAGTTGGAAATGGGAGGAGGGGCGAAGCCTGGCGAGAGGCAGAAGGAGCAGGGACCTCCGTGCCCTCCGCGGGAGCCATCGCAGCATAAGCCCAGTGGTGCAGAACTGGCAGTGCCTCCATGAGACTAGCAAAAACCCAGTCTAGCCCTGGGAGACCTTGTGTTGGTTTTTGCTCTGTCACCATAACAAATTACCACTGACTGGGAGGCCTGACCGACGGACATTTATCTTCTGAGTCGCAGAGGCTGAAAGTCCTAGATTAAGGTGTCTAGTGGTTCCGCGTCTCCTGAGGTCCCTGTCCGTGTCTGTGGATGGTTGTCTTCTCTGGAGGTCCTCCCATGGTTGTCCCTCCATGCCACTCTGTGCCCTACTCTCTTCTTATACGGACACAGTCATATTGGATTAGGACCCACCCGATGACCTCATTTTAAATTATTCACAGCTTTATAGACCCTGTCTTCGAATAAGGGCACATTCTGAGGTACTGGGGGTTAGGACTTCAATGTATGAATTTGAGGGGATACAATTCACCCCATAGCAGGTAGACAGCTAACCTTCAGAGATTCAGTGTACAAAATAATGATGCCAAGCTCTCGAAGGTATTTGAGAATCATCTGAATAAAATGTGTGTGAGTATATCGTTTAGCGATAAAATACCAAACACATCTTGATTATCATTTCTGCAGGTCGAGAACCCAGTTTTCCTCTCAGTCCTCCGTTTTATGGGTTGTTTGATCATATTAAAGCAGCATATTGCTAGAACCTCCCCCCCCCCTTTCATCAGAAACCGCATTAGCAGGGTTTTATCTTAAAATGTTCCGTAATGCTGTCTCATGTTCATGGCTTTGATCTGATGGAACCAGATCTTTCAGATTATAGTTTCTCTTCTGTGGCTGGCTGAAGAGTCTCACCGGTTCAGTCGAGTGCAGGGTAAGAGAAGTTCGTCCCTATAGTTCCTTCTCCTTGCTGCCCATCCTAAGACACCTTTATCCAAAGAAAAATGGATTTGTTATTTAATGTAAAGCACGCATAAAAGTTTGAGCTGCTTTTGCAGCTTTGAAAAAAGTCTCCTATTTTTATTTTGCCAAACATGGCATTTTATCACGGACTGTGAAAGGGGCCCCCTTTTCTTAGGAGTGACACGCCCTCCCTGCCGGGCCTCCAGGGCCTCCCATGGAGCACGGTGTTTAAGGATGAGTTATTGGGAGTCAGAAGCATTTGTGGGACTGTGTGGGAGTACAAGATTGCCTTCTGATGAGACACAGAATCCATGTTCATTGGCATCATGGTCGGAGCCTTGTTTACATGAAGATCTGAAACCCAAACAAATGGAGCGAAGCCCTCCAAGGCCTCAAGTGTCCTCTTGCAGAGCAGCGTCCAGCAAATCCTCCATAAGCATGAACTGCTGGTGCGAAAGCCCCAGAAACTGCTGACCAGGTAGACAGAGGCTGCCCAAGGGCAGGGGACACCTCTAGAAAATTCGAGGAACTTCCAGAAATTGCTCTTGGGTCACATTAAATTAATGAAGACTCCCTGAAAATATATTTTTTTCATTTTTTATTGTTATGTTCATCACCATACATTACATCATTAGTTTTTGATGTAGTGTTCCATGATTCATTGTTTTTTTAAATAAAATTGTGTGTCCATTATGCACAGGTGCCCTGTTAGGCCTCCTGGGCAGGCAAAGGTGAGACTGACCTTGTCACTCTTGTCTGAGGTTACCAGTGTGTGTGTGTGTGTGTGTGTGTGTGTGTGTGTGTGTGAAGAGCGTCAGTCAAGATGGCTCTATTGATCATAAGATGAGGCAAGGTGGAATGCGTAATTCTGCTTAATATCAATATTATTGAACGAGGGCTAAAGGTACAAAAAAAAGTCTGAATGGCCATGGCACATAAACAAAAGAAATGCAACTAGTACCCAGTTTATAGGAAATATTCAGGCTCACTAGCCATGGAAGAAACAGAAATTTAAGGAAAAACCAGTTTTGGGCTATGAAATTCACAAGAAAAATAAAAAAAAAGTCATGTTATTTCCTAATACTGGCAAGGGCACAGTAGACAAAATATTGAAAAGAGGGACACCCAAGGATTAATGTTGGTTGTTCTATGATGATGGAATTATGGGTGATTTTTCCTCTTTGTTTGGCCTTTAAAAATGGTTTCATTTTGGGGCGCCTGGGTGGCTCAGTCGTTAAGCATCTGCCTTCGGCTCAGGTCATGATCCCGGGGTCCTGGGATCGAGCCCCGCATCAGGCTCCCTCTTGGGCAGGAAGCCTGCTTCTCCCGCTTCCACTCGCCCTGCTTGTGTTCCCTCTCTCGCTGTGTCTCTGTCAAATAATAAAATCTTTAAGAAAATAAAAAAATAAAAATGGTTTCATTTTATGTACACGTGCACACATTCACAAATGCATACAACATATCACCGCTTTACAAGAATTCCAGTTTGGGCTGTGGCAGGGCAAGGGGCCTACTGCTGACACAGGTGAACATAGTAACTTAAAGGAATAATGGAGGCATGCCAACTTCTAGAAATTTCCTGACAATTTCGACTTCCTCAAGAGAAATCTGCTTAGGGTATGGCTATGAAAGAATGAGACTGATGATTTCGTGGCTTGTGGCATCTCTCATTATTTTGTGGGTATTCCTGGAGGTTGTGCTTCTTAAATTTATTCATGAACTTGTCAGAACATTCGGGAAGAGCTATTATCACATAATTGAGAAAGATACCCGAGGGTGTTACCTAACAGGAGTGTCAGCTGTAAGGAAAGCAGCAGAATGCCTGTAGATGCAGATAAATTGGTGGAAGGAGACCAGATCCTAAGAAACTGGTTGGAGGGAGATGGGAGGACGCAGAGGGATGTTGCACAGTGTTCATACTGTGGGCTGTTTGGGGAAATTCATTTTCAGTTTGGGTTCCAATTCAGAAGTGGCTTTTTAAGCCAAAAGAATGAGTCAGATGCCCTTCCTCCCTGTTACTCAATTGTGAAAGATGCAGGCTCAGGATTCCTCGATCTCAGCACAAGCCCTTTCTTTACTTGCAGCCTGTATGGAAAGAATGAACTTTCATGAAAATCAATTGATGAAGACTTAGTCCTTGGAGTGGATTGTGAGTATTTGCAGTAGCAGAACTAAAAATAGTCTGTAAATAATCAGAGGTCCTGGAATAGGATCAGCAAGGACCCAGAAGAAGTGGGGAAAGCAAAATAAGCCAAAGAAGATTGAAAAAGAACTCTGTAACCTGGCAAAGAAGAAATCTCAGTTGGGCCAGTCACCCACTCTTGTAATCCCGCTGATGAAGAGCTCCTGGGCGGTCCTCCAGCAGCACAATTTTACACTTACTGTACACACCCATCCTCAAGTTGATGAACAGGAGAATGGATTTAATTCTTATTTCAGAACATGGGTTCTATCAACACATTATTTTGCCACTAATACAATGAGGGTGACGTTTGGGAGAGGAATTCTATGTTGTAATAGTAGACTAGGTAATTCAGGGCACCCAGAAATTCTAGTGGAAACAGTTTTTAAAATCTTGAAGGCATCAAAAAGCCAACAAAATAGTAAAGAACCACTAGGGCCAGGGTACAGGGGAGGATGAAAGTCCAAGGTGGTAAGCCCGGGTCTTGTGTTGCCTTTTCCACCGCCCTGCCCCGCTTTCTGCAAGGGTATCTAAAAGGCAGAGAAGCTGAGCCGTGTGGAGCTAAAAGTATGGAACCCAGGGCTTGCCAAGAGGGGAGAGGAAATATTAAAGATAAGAACAGAAACGGATGAGTCATATGTCTATATAACAAGAATTTAGTAGAGAAAATGAACAAAGCCAAAAGGTAGTTCTTTCAAAGGATTAATTAAAATGATAAATCTCTGACAAGTCAGATTGAGAAAGAAAAAAAAAAAAGAAGACACAAATAACCAAAACCAGTAATTAGAAAGGAGATAACACTATACTTTCTAGGTTAAGCAGATATCATGGCTAACTTTTTGAAAAACATTTAAAAATTAAGATAATAGTGGACACATTCCTAGAATAATACAACATGCCAAAACAACATTTAGAAGAAGGAAAATCAGGAAAGTCCTATAACTATTAAAATAATTAAATTCAGAATTTAACACTGCTTCCCCTTCTCCCCTCTGTGCATGCACACGCGCACGCCCACATATACACAGAGGTCCTTGGGATCAGAGGGCTTCACCAACAAATCCAACAAGTATTTAAGGAAGGAACATCACTAAAATTGCACAGCTTGTTCTAATAGAGTAGAAAAAGAAGACTACTATTCAACTGTTCACAAGAGCATATCCCTGATGCAAAATCCGTTATTGACAATGTTTGATTATCTACTGTGAGGTAAACCAGATAAGCTATACCAGGGTGTCTTGATGAGGCTCAGTTTCCCCAGCATGCGCTAGCTTAATGAACCATGCTTGTCAAGAGCACTTCTTATTGGTCAGAGTAGAGAGAGAATAACCAATCATTAGGACCACCACTTTGTCTCTTACACCTAACAGAAAAGGAAGGTCAGAGATCAAATGCTTCCAACATGTTTTAAAATATCACCTGGTCTAAAGGAAAAACAGTGTTACTATTTTCAGTACTGTTTTCAATGTTACTGAGATAATACAATTGCGGAGACAGTCTGTTAGAAGATTTTGAGGACTGGTCAGGGTCGCCAAGGCCGAAAGACCAAAAACGTACATTCTATGCGTCATGTGTCCACACATCATGAAACCAATATACAACCAAATGTGGTAAATGGGAAGAGTCACATTCAGGGCATATCTACATGGGATTCCTTGCACAAGTCAGCAGACCCCAGGGAGAGAAAATGTTCCCACTGCAGTGTTGGTGATATAGACCCTGGGGTCAAGTTGATTGAAGGCTCCAGTAGAGGAATCCTCTGCCTTGTGGGGATCAAGGACCAAAGACTTATGACTCACTCTAAGAGACTTTCATAAGAATAGCCCACAGAGGCATGGCACTTTGTAGCTTACAAAATTTGTTTGCATCCACGGGTTTTATTTTCAATTCAACTCTGTTGGGTAGGTAGATGAGCTATTACTCATTACTCCCATCTGCCACACAGGAAAACCAAGACTTAGAAAGATGTAAATGGATTTGCTCAGGGTTACATGGTAGGTAATAGGATTAAGTCTTCAGCATTTCAGTGTAGCTCTTGCCCCCTTATGTCAGTGGTTCTCAACTGGTGGTCCTTGGAGTTCCTCCTAGTTTCTCAGATACCCATAACGGCATGAAATAGTAATGCATACACTTACACCACCATTGTTACATGTGTGTGTTTATTGCACGTAATAAAAGAACAAAATTCTTTAATGTTGTTAATGAATTCACCTGTGCATTTGTCATTAGTTCTTGGTTAATTAAGTAGCTCCACACATATTGTTTGAGCACCTACTATGTGCCAGGTGCTTTTCTAGAAGCTGGGAATACAGAATTAAATAAAACAGAAAAGGTCTTTGTCTTCTTGGAGCTTATTTTCTTCTTGGGAGAGAAAGACAATACAGGAGTCAAGTAACAGTATGGTTGACAGAGTACCAAGTGTCGGGAAGAAAATAAAGCAGCTAAAGAGAGAGAATGAAGGTGGTGGAGGGAGGGTGGTAGAGACGCAGTCTTCCAGAAGGCTCCATAGAGCCTTGCCCCAGGGGCCCCTGATACAGGAGGATCCATGTATAAAAGCCACATCCATTCACAAGGTGGAGCTCCACAAGTTCCGGAAGGCGGGAGGGCGGTATCACTGGGGAGATGGTTTTGTTAATGAAAGGCAAAAAAATAAGGTCATTATAAAGAATTTCTTTTCCTTGATAGAACTGGAACTATTTTTATAGCTTGAAGAGCCTGTGATATAGATATAACTGTGAATAAAATAGGGGCAATGTATAGAATAATATTACCTCCATGCTTTTAAAGCGTGGACACAGGTCTCTACATTATTTTGGGTGCTGTTTTTGGAGCAAAATTATTGATTTTGGAGACAAAAACAATGTCATCGTTGTAAATTTTAAGACTTTGTACTTTCAAAAACATTACTTAACACTTTTTTTTCCCAACACTTGAACTATTTGTCCTTCTTAACCAAGAAACTCTCACGCTTTCTGGTTGTAATGATTATGTGTGTAATACCCAACGTGGCAAGCCTCTTGTGCAGCCTAAAAGTGGAACTGCCTGCCACCAGGATAATTATCAAAGAAACCGATACACTTGAATTTTGTTTAAGAACAACTAAGGACGAATCATCTGTTCTTTCTGCCAGGGATTTCTCCCGGCCAGAAATTTCTCCAATTACATAATAAATAATGGATGTCTCATGCTTCAGATTATTCCCACATTTGTTTCACAAGCTATAGCTTGTCTTGTAAACGTAAAGCACACTCAGTTGTAAACTGAAGACCAGGGAACGGAATGTTCTCTGGACTTAGAAACTCTATGTACTTCGCCTTCTTCCTTTTTAATATTATAGAGCTTGTCTAAACAAATTTAGCCCCGTCTTTAACTCATCCCTGCTAAGACAAGGAAATGGTAAAGTAAGCATTTCATTAAGAAGACTTCAGAAAGAGAGAGCGAAAGAGAGGAGATACTATCTTTTTAGCAAATCGACTTAATTTTTTCTCCCAGACTTTTCAGAAATTGTCCATTGTGGGAAGGGCAGAGATTGGTCATGTTCTCCGCTTGCAGAAGCAGCTGTGTGAGCTGCCTGTGTGGTGGGGGCCACCGGCCTGATCCCGACTCTGCTGCCTCTGCCCTTTGACTGTTTGTTGCCCTCTCTGAGGCATCCCTGTCCATTACACTGGCCATTCAGATTTCTCAAAAACAAAGTAAATTAATTCTTCCTGGAGACATAAGTAGCAAATTGTCGTAGGAATTACAGAGCCCACTGTGGCCCACTCCGTGTTGAACGCCGGGCTTTGGTTTCCATTTTGCCCACGTGGCCAAGTTGTCACCCGGGCCTCTGAGAAAGTGCGCCCCCTCCCGGGGGAGGTGGGAATTGTGTCCAGGCCAGACCTCTCCTGGTCAGAGGCATCCTTCCTGGAAAATCAGGTTTTTTCCAACCCTACTGTGG
Source organism: Zalophus californianus (assembly GCF_009762305.2). NCBI lineage: Eukaryota > Metazoa > Chordata > Mammalia > Carnivora > Otariidae > Zalophus > Zalophus californianus. Next base: position 209,206,741 of record NC_045595.1, on the reverse strand, counting down.
TGACAGCAGGGACACAGATGACACAGCCCCAGGACTAAGGAGAGCCACCTCACGTAGAGTGTTTCTCCCCGACTGGCCTGTGTGGAGGTTTCTCTGTAGATCTCGGGAGACCCTCACAGTGACCTGGGAAGAAACCATAGCTCTCAGGGAGTAGCTTCCTGATTTGGGGTGGGGACCCGTCTCTTCTCTCACCCCTGTGACTATGGGAAAGGACCTACTGTGGGGCCCAGCCATGGAAGGTGCTGGAAAACTCAAGTTCCTACCTTCCCTGCCATCCTTGAATACCACCCTTTTTGCTGATGGGAGCCTAAAAGGGGCTCAGTCCGGGCAGCCTTCTTTCCAGAGGGGGGAGAAATACAAACAACACAGCAACTTTATTCTCACCGGGTTGTCAGTGTCAAATATGGTGGCTTTCACCCCACAAGTCATTATCCAAGATGGCTCAACCAGATGGGGAGACAAAACCCTGCTGGAGTAGGGTCACGGGCTCAGCAGAGAGCAGGAACAGGGCACCGAGGAGAGGGGAGGCCTGGGGGCCCAGGGCGACATCAGCCCCCACCACTACACCACCGTTCTCCGTCCATCTCTGCTCTGCGCAGCGGCCAGGTCCTGTGAAGGGTGCTGCCGATCACAGCGCTCACGTCTGGGTGGGAGGCAGAGCAGAGTGGTCCCCAGTTAGGAGCTTATGTGGGCTGGGGGACATTCTCTGTGGGTGTCTCCTTGTTTATGAGGAAAGCCCAACCACTGGTCCACAGGAGTGTGGACGGGGGAAGGGAGAGAAGTAGGTGGCTGTGACCAGCCTCCACGGCAGGTGAAAGTCCCTTCACCGCGCTTGAAGAGTAGTTTCTATGGCTTGGCGTCCCGCCTCCCCTAGGCCCTTATAGATGATCTGCGCCAGTTTCCTGCAGGAAGCCTCGGGATCTGTCCTGGTCAGGAGACACCTGCTCTTATTTCCCAGGGGATGGATTTTCTCTGCCTGGCAACATGCATCCATGGATGCCACAATCTTGACCCCGGGAGAATAGGAAAGTGGCTCTTTTCGGAGAAGCAGGGGAGAGGGGAATGAGGGCATCTGGCCAAGCAGAACCAAGTTTGGAAATGATCAGGTTTCAGAGTGGACCGGAGATGAGAGCAGGAAAAATGAGGGATGAGATGGAGGGAATGATTGAAAAATTTGGAGTTGAAGGAGCAGCAGAAGGCGAGCTATACCAGGAGGGCTTTCAAGAATTCAATGCAAGGAGGGGCGCCTGGGCAGCTCAGTCAGTTAAGCGTGGGACTCTTGGTTTCAGCTCAGGTCATGATCTTGGGGTGATGAGATCGAGCCCCATGGCAGGCTCCGTGCTCGGCGGGAGTTTGCTTGGGATTCTCTCTCCCTATCCCTCTGCCCTTCCCTGCTGTGCACGTGCTCTCTCTCAAATAAATAAATAAATAAATCTTTTTTAAAAAGGGTTCAATGAAAGGAAAACAATAGGTAGGTCCAGAGAAGGATGAAAGAAACAGAGAAGGGATAATGGGCAGATCCTTGAAAAAGTGCAAGAGCAGAGCCAGTTCTTAGCTCCATGCCAGCCTCCCATTCTTACTCATCCAGAGACCCCCGCCCCCCCGTGTCTTGCCCTGAGTCTCTCCCTAAGTCAGCAGGTGCGAGAGCTCCCCTCGCCCTGGCCCGCAGCTCTGTGCACACGTGCCTGAACTCGTGGATCCAGTGGGGGCCCCGTTGCTCAGAGCTCACGTCCTGCGTGGCTCTGCGAGTCTTCTTTGAGGTCCGTTCAGCGGTCTGTGAGCCACAGGGTATCTGTTCTCAATTCCGTCCTGCATGACACACCTACAGGGGTTCCTCTGTGTTCTCTCAGAGACTGAAGTGTGTCCCTCCAGTATTCACATGTTGAACCCCTAACTTCCAGTACCTGCAAATATGACTGCATTTGGAGATGGGGTCTTTAAAGAGGTAAATGAGGTCATTAGGGTCGGCCCTGGTCCACCCTGACTGGTGTCCTGTTAAGCAGAGTTAGGACACAGACACACACAGAGGGACAGCCATGTCACAGGGAGAGGGTGACCATCTACACGCCCAGGAGGGGCCCTCAGAGGAATCAGCCCTACTGACACCTGGATCTTAGACTTCCAGCCTCCAGGGCTGGGAGAAAATTAATCTCTGTTGTTTGGGCCTCCTGGTCTGTGATACTTTGCCTTGCAGCCATAGCAAACTCATACCAACCTCTCTCATTTCAACAGCTTCTCTGCTGTTCCTCAGACATACAGGCAGACTCCTGCCTCAGGACCTTGGCCTTGGCTGTTCCCTCTGCCTGGAACACGTCCCCCAGACGTCTCATAGCTCACTTCCCCACCTGACTCGGGTCTTTATTCAGATACCACCTTCCATGACCACTTGAACTAAGCTTGGGAGCCCCCAACTCTGCCGTTCCCTCCCCCCACCTCTCTTCTTTCCTTAGCGTTTACCTCCCGCCCTGCAAACATCTGTATCTCCTATTTCTCCCTCTTATCATCCATCTTCCCCACCGATGCAGGGTCACCCAGGGCAGGAGTTTTTCTGTCGTGCTGCTGCCATACACAGTGCCTAGACCAGTGCTGGACACACGGTTGTTCTGCAAAGTCTCGGCGAATGAATGAACACATTGAGGACTCTCCAGGGGCCGGGTGCAAGCTCAGTCCTCACAAACAACTCCTACAAGTTGGTGTGTTTGTTATCTGCATTGGAGAGCAGAAAGGTTAGGTGACCTATGACCTACCCCTCCCTGCCTCCCCCCCCCCCCCCACCCCCCCCCCCCCCCCCAGTCAGGAGAATGGAGATCTGGACCCAGGCAGCCCAGTTCCGGAGTTTTGGCCCTGAAGCCTTTAGGCCTTGGACAAACATGGATTGCCACATGCAGATATCCAGCAGGGGTCCCAGGCAGGGAGCTGGGGTGCGGGCCTCCCAGGCCTGGAGGGGCCTGTCTGGGACCATCGACAAATGAGCCATGTTTGAAACCAGGGTCCAGGGTAAGACAGAACCACATCGATGCCCTAGACTCTCCTTTTTCAAAGGGGAGACACTGTGACTACATCAAATCACACAGTTAAAAATGCAGCCACATCTCATCTCACATATCTATGTATCTAGCTATAAAAATTTGAAGGATTTTTTTTAGAAATTTGTCCAAAAAAATGAGTTGTTTTATGTTTGGCTCAAATGCTGGGCAATCAACCTGTATACTTAAGGATGATTTCAAGTCCTAAAATTGACCCTACACATTATTTAAAACCTGAAGGACATTTCCTTTCTTTCTTTCTTTCTTTCTTTCTTTCTTTCTTTCTTTCTTTCTTTCTTTCTTTCTTTCTTTCTTTCTTTCTTTCTTTCTTTCTTTCTTTCTTTCTTTCTTTCTTTCTTTTTCTTTCTTTCTTTCTTTCTTTCTTTCTTTCTTTCTTTCTTTCTTTCTTTCTTTCTTTCTTTCTTCCTTCCTTCCTTCCTTCCTTCCTTCCTTCCTTCCTTCCTTCCTTCCTTCCTTCCTTCTTTCTTTCTTAAGATTTTATTTATTCATTTGACAGAGAGAGCGAGCAAGCACAAGTAGGCAGAGTGGCAGGCAGAGGGAGAAGCAGGCTCCCTGCTGATCAAGGAGCCCGATGTGGGACTCGATCCCAGGACCCTGGGATCATGACCTGAGCCAAAGGCAGATGCTTAACCAACTGAGGCACGCAGGAGCCCCGTGAAGGACCTTTTTTGAACACCTAATTTAGTTATTCTTAGAGTTGATAAATATTATGTGTGTACATACTTAAATGGATTAGGTTTTTTAAAAAATAGTTTTCATATTCTTGAAACTATATATATATTTCTTTGACCAAATTTTCAATATTTTTTGTAGTCTCATGAGAAGCTTGTGACTCTGGGGGAGGCCCACGTGAGGCAGCCAGGCCAAGAGGTCAAGCCTGCAAGTTCTGAAGCCAGACCACCTGGCTGTGAATTTTGTTCTTGTCACTTTTTGAGACCTAAGAAGGTCACCTGCTCTCCTTGTGCCTCAGTTTCTCCTGCAAAGTGGGAGGGATACTAATCTCTTGGGAAAGTGAAGACGGGTTGGGTTATAAGTAAGCATGCACTCAGCAAACTCAATAAACTTCTCATTGTTGCAGAACAGAAGGGTGTTGAGGGCGGCCTGGGAGCGCCCGTGGGTCCATGTGTCAGGAGGCAGGAAGAGGTGGGAAGCAGGTAAAGCATCCCTGTGGAGATGGAAGCCAGCCCCAGGCATGCTGGCAAGTGGAAACAGGTGGGTTCAGAAGGCCTGGGAGGATCAGCTCGCATCTAGTCCTGTGCTCTGTCTGGGAAGACAGGAACACACTTTGCATGGGTCGACATCCAGAGCACATGGCACGTGCACATTCGGGGGGGCCACAAACACGGCTGTACGCTATGCAAAACCATTTTAATAATCGATGGGAGAACTTACATATTATTCAATGATCTTTAGTCGATCTTGTCAAAACATTCAAAGTTGCGTTAGTGTCAGCGTGGAATGTATAGGGAAGTGTGAAACTCTCAAACTAATATGCATTTCACACACTGTAACTTATGCATCAGAAACATCGAGAACTGAAGTGTTTTATTTCTTTGTGACGAACTTAACAAGAGTGGCTTGAACTGTGCTTGCCTTCTTGTCTCATAACTTACTGCACACACCGAGCATCTTTCCTGCGCCTTTGCAAAACTGCCACACTCCGTTCTAAGTTGTGGCTAGCTTCCGATTTCCTCTGTGCTTTCCATGTTGTGAAATATCTGAGAGTTCTTTTAGTGAGAAGATTTTCACTTCTTCTGGGATGTTGTCACCCTCTATATCAGAACCATGATCCTCGTTCTGCCGATAAAGGGCCTTCCTCCATTCCTTGGCTGTGCATCCATTTTGGGGGGACGGCAATCCCTGTTTCCGTTTTTGTAAAACGTCATGTGGGTTTATCAGCGGGCTACAAGGAAGCCGCACGATGACACATTTTACTGTCTGTGCATGACCTAAGTCGCAGCTATGCCGTGGCCAGTCTCCAGCGGACAAGAAGCGACATGGTTATAATTTCCACAGTGATCTGGGGACTGAAGAGCCAGCAGCAAGGTTTGCATTTTATGGAATTACTCATAGTTAGTGCACCCCCATGAGTGATATTTGAACCGCATTGTTAGGGAACTGGTGTTATTTACCTAGAGGGTGGTAAACTGAGATTGGTCTGAATAGGAGAAGTGAGGATTGCATGCTTTAGCTTTACAACATTGATGACACTCCTGTTAGAAATGCAGTGATTTACTGGGCTTCCCAGTGTCCTTGCTCTGGAGACCACCTCTCCCATCTGCCGAATGTGATCTAAGTCCCCACAGCACACTTGTGGAATGAGGAGTTTGAGTCTGGACTCAGCCCTTGGTTGGCTGTACGACTTTGACACATTCCCCAAACCCTCTGTACCTTGATTTCCCCCTTTGTGACCTGGGGATGGAATTAATAATGAGTACTCACAAGATCACTTGAGGGTTATACAAGGTAACATACACAAAACACTTACAACAGAGCACAGCACATCACATGTTAGGAGCTGTGAACGTGTGAACTATTATTTTTATTCTTTAAAATAGTGAACATTGGACATTTCCTGAGTACTGAGGTGATGCTAAGCCAACTACAGGCCTTGCCCGATCCAATCCCCATAATGGTCCTAAAAGATGACACCATAATCCCCGCTTTAGAGATGAGGAGATGAGATTTGAGGAGATATTTAAAATTCCCACAGCCACACTAGACTCAAGTCTATCTGGTTCTAAAAGCGAAGCTTGTAATCACTTTGTCATATTTCTCTGCTCACGAAAGTCTGAGGACATCTGGCTGGTGACCTTTCCTGTATCTACATTTACACATGCACACACGTTAGCCAATATCATAGCTAAGCTGTTTATTGCACAGGATGCTCATATCTATACTTGTCCTTATACACTATCACACACACAAGAACTTTTCTTTTTTTTTTTTAAGATTTTATTTATTTATTTCAGAGAGAGAGAGAATGAGAGATAGCACGAGAGGGAAGAGGGTCAGAGGGAGAAGCAGACTCCCTGCTGAGCAGGAAGCCTGATGCGGGACTTGATCCCGGGACTCTAGGACCATGACCTGAGCTGAAGGCAGTCGCTTAACCAACTGAGCCACCCAGGCGCCCCACACAAGAACTTTTCTCTCCAGATCCTGAGAAGGAGATTTCTACCCTCTGGTTTATTCTTCAAGGTTTATAGAATGTAGGTGATAGAACGAATCTACTTATCACGAAATCAAGAGCTTACTACCCTTGAAATGATGAAAATAACTTAGTTCTGTAATAATTTCCAGGCAGGTTCAGATTAAATTTCTTTCAATCTGCTTTAAGGTGTAAATATTTCTCTTGGGGAATCATTGAGTTCGGCTCTCTAATTTGATTTGGAAGGGGAGGAAGTGGAGTCTGTCTGCCTCATACGGAACCAGGCAATTCGGTGCACTGGGGAGATGTTCAGATATCTGTGTAGGTGTTTTCAATAAGTTAGTTCACCTAATTCTATTTCCTCTCCACTAAATAAGAAATGCCCTGCCCTAATGGGCTTAATCTTTCTAAATTATTTTCTGGTTTTAATTGTGCTGTTTCCCACAAGCACCTAATTTAATTACAAGATTGCAATGCTTTTTGGTGAAAAGCTTGCTTGCACATTAGGAACGCTGGGATTCAAATGCTGGGGGAGGGGAGGTGCTTGTTTGCTTTTTCTCAGGATGGGGCAGGAAAATGCCCGAATGCTCACCTGCCTCAGTGGGTCAGGTCTTTGGGAGGTGTGGAATGTGAGGGGGCCTGACCCAGTCAGGTGCTCAGAAAGACCCTCAACCCCGTTCCAGGATGAGTCCAGATGCAGCTGAAGACTCACTCCAAAGGCTGGGATCAATCCTCCATTGCCAGGAAGTGGCTTCGCTCCAAAACCCATCTGGTTTGGCGGCAGCGATAGCAAAGCAGCTGACCTCTCACCCTGCAATGGGTTCCGGAAATGTGTGTCCCACAGAGCAACTCGTGTCCTGGAGTGACATAGTGAACAGCTATTTTTGTACCATCTTTGAAAGATGCTATACTACTTGCCAAATAATGGGAGAAGTAGAAGGAAAAGAAGCCAATTCTTGCTGTGGGGGGAAGCTGGATCTTTTTGTGGTGGGGAGGTTTTAGCTATAGGAACTTCACTCTCAGGGCACATCCAGCCTTTGAGATGCTGCCTGGGCACTGTATCTGCATGACTATGTGCCCCAGCTTTCCCATCCCTCCAGGATGTTCTCATCCCAACAGGGTCTGGAGGGATGTCCTCCCTGACACTCCTCCCCAATTGTGGGCTGCTCAGAGCTTGGAGGAGTCCAGAACCACTGGGGAATCAAAGCAGGTGCTAACGAGGGTGCCAATGGTGGCCAATGGTGACTGGTTCTTGGGACAAAGCACCTTCACTAGGGAATCAGGAGAAGGCCACACAGACAGACAAGGCTCCTTACAGAGTCTGCCCCAGTAATCTTATGGGTCTTGGGCTAGGGGTGCCATGGTGTGAAACGATGCACCCAGATACCATTTCTATTTTCCTGATAAAATATTTGCTAAATTGGGAAAAAGGAAACAAGGAAGGACTATTTATCAATCACACTGGTTTAACCGCGGAACTAAATGGCTTAACAGCAGAGCCAAGGACAGCACCCAGTGCTGAACTGGGCCTAGTTCTTAGTCCAAAGCCCTGGCTTTTCCATTGGACCATGGTGCCTGTTATGGACTGAATCGTGTTCCTCCCCAAATTCGTATGTTGAAACCCTAATCCCCAATGTGACTGCATTAGGACCTTTAAGGAAGAAAGTAAGGTCAAATGAGGTCATTAGGGGGAGAGCCTAATCCGATAGGACTGGGGTCCTTAAAGAAGAAGAAGAGGTGAGAGAGAGAGAGAGAGAGAGAGAGAGAGATCACTCTGTGCACATATGGAGGAAAGGCCAGGTGAGGAATTTGCCAGCATCTTGATCTTATAGACCCAGCCTCCAGAACTATGAGAGAGTAAGTAAATGTCTGTTGTATAAGCCCCCCAGTCTGTGGTATTTTATTATGGCAGCCTGAATGGACTAACAGAGTGCCCAAGACAGAGACGGTCCTCAGGGGCGGGTGGTGGATGGGGAGACCCCTGGGATGCTGAGGGCTGCGGGGAAGAAGAGTGCACGGACACTGGGGCCCCTTCCAGGACCATCCTGGGGGCTGGAAGGAATTCCCTGGGAAGGGAGGATGTCCAGGGCCATGTCAAATGCCCCTTCCAGAAGTCTGCTCATAAAGGGGGAGAGAAGCGAAAAATCCATAAGGCCAGCCCAGGCGGAGAAGGGCTGTGGGATCTCTAGCTACTTTTGGGAAAAGAATGGAGAATGTCCGCACCGTGGTCTAAACGTGATTCATCTCTTTGTGTTTCTGGTTCCTCAACTGTAAGATGGGTTGGTCATAGAAACTACCCCATGGGATGTCATGAGTCTTAAATGAAGGAATATTTGTAAAGAACTGAAAACAGCACATGTTTCTTCAATAAAACAGAAGCTAACATTTATTGAACATTTCCTGTGTGCGGGCACCATTCCGGTTTCCACCAGAAGCCGTCGACATGTTTAGGGGACACGCAAGACAAGGGTCAGGTATGATGACAACACAGCCCCCAACTTTCTGTGTTACTCCTCACTAAAGGGTTTCTGCTCTCAGCAGCCCAAGGCAAGGGAGGCACATATTGAACACACACTGATTAAATATGGAGTCCGCTGGCAAAAAGCCAAACGGCAATCAATACTTTTGGTTTCATAGAATGAAGAGAGAGGAACTGATACTGTGCATTTGGTGTTTCAAGGCAGTATAATGAGGCATTAACTCTCAGAGAAGGAAAATCAAGAGGTTTTGTTTACTGACAAGTCCTGTGGTCAAGAAATCGACTTAGTTGTTTCCTAATCCCGTATGGCCAAACCTCTCCATGTAACATGTTCTGGGACATCTCTCAACATACCCACCGTCCACACTTGGGGGAAATACTGCCCTTTGTAAACCCCAGCATTCAGGGGAAGTGGACAACTGGTTTCCCTGAGGCTCTCGTAATCGGAGGAGAGCTTGGGGCCACAGTAATATTTACATCCGTGAGGCCGGGCTGCTGGGAAAGATCCTCCTTTGCCTCTTCCTTCCCTGGCCTTCCTCAAATGATGCTATCTTGAATTTACATGGTGGGGGCCGAGCCCTTCGATGCTACAGTGAAAGATAAGACTTAAAGGACAAGTGGCGGACGGTCGCTGGGAGGGTGACTGAGGCACACACAACAGGCAGGTGACAGATCCCATAGAGACTAGTGCTCGGGCAGCACTGCACAAGCCCCCTCAGGACCTGGCTCTGCCTGCCTGGGGATGTCACCTGTGTCCAGTCCCCATCTGAGGCTTGCCTGGCTTTCTATGGCTCTGGGTCTGCACATTGACCCCCAGTGCGGGCTCCTCCCCCCTCAGACTGGCTCTTCCCCATTGTCCCCTCCCTCTGAGGCAACTCCTCACATGCTCCCAGTGCACTACCTTTTCCTCCTTGGGGCCCTCCAAATGCGAGAGCTCTCTATGAATTGGGTCAATCCCTAGTCTCCTGCCTGTTTCCTGCTTCAGAGTCACCTCCCTGGGGGCAGGGCTCAGCCCTGCATCGTCCCGGCTGGAGAATCAGGCCACACAGTACCAGCCACATAACACATAGGCTCCGACATATTTGGTGGGTGAACGGAGGGTTAACTGGCCTGCATCAGGTTGCTGGGAGGAGCATAGAATAGGCGATTATGAGATCGTGATGACTCATTCCCTGTCCTCATTGCATTCAGGGATTAATGTTGGTTCTTTCCCCTACGGCCAGGGACAAAAAGTAGGTGTGGGAAACGCTAGAGGAAAGTCAGAGCTGTTGGCAGCTGGGGCCTCCGAGCCCCACTCCTCAGGGAGGGTGTCTTGGCCCAGGATGATCTAAGAAAGCCCTGAGCAGAGGCGTCCAGAGTCCCCGGCTCAACCCAACGGGGTGGAAATGAAGAAGGTCCTCCCTCGATTCCAGCACACCTGGGAGAGAAAGGCAACCTCCTCGGGCTCCTGACATTCCATTGTTCTAGAACCACCACGTGACGACAAGAAGGAGCCCCGGGGAGACCGTGCTTCATCTATCTCTCTCTCAGGTATGGACTAGAGGAGCCTGAGAGGTGAGAGGTCTTCCTCCTCAGCCCCCAGGGCGGGAAGCATGGGTCACAACCGCCTTGAGCCTTGAGATTCCAGGTCCCAACAGCATGTGACTCACTGTTTCTTGGGGTCTGGACACACCTCCTAAAAACTCTTTCGTAGACACAAATTGTGCTCAAATTTGTTGCAGTTTTCAAGTCATATCTTAAAAGAAAAAGAAAAGACTTCTTTTCATCACGCACAACCATTTTTGATCTGCAGAACAGTTGTATTTTACAATATACGTGGGCAGAGACTTCTGTGCAGGCTGCTTACAGAGAGAAGGCAATTGTTCTCTTCCCCTCCTTCCTGGTAAGGCTGGGAGACAAAAGGCGCTGCTTGGTGTCATCTTAAAGGCTACAGGGAAGTCAATTTTAAGGGAAAGAAACCTTCTTTCATCTTTTAGAAACCACTATATTATGCAGTTGAAGGATGGCCAGTGGGATCTGATGAAACAAACAGGCAAACAAGAAGAGGGCAGCCAGGAGGACACAGTTTCATGTCAGGGTCCTGTTTGAGTCAAGGAAGGTATGTCCTGCTTTCAAAGACTTGCTCAAGCTTTCCTTCTCAAAAATTCCCCGCTTCAATCGCCAAGGAAATGTTGAAAAAGAAAAACAAAGCTGGGGGCATCACGTTGCCCAACTTCAAGCTATATTACAAAGCTGTGATCACCAAGACAGCATGGTACTGGCACAAAAACAGACATATAGACCAATGGAACAGAATAGAGAGCCCAGGTATGGACCCTCAACTCTATGGTCAAATAATCTTTGACAAAGTGGGAAAAAACATGCAATGGAAAAAAGACGGTCTCTTCAACAAACGGTGCTGGGAAAGTTGGACAGCCACATGCAGAAGAATGAAACTCGACCATTCTCTAACACCATTCACAAAGATAAACTCAAAATGGATGAAAGACCTCAATGTGAGACAGGAATCCATCAAAATCCTAGAGGAGAACACAGGCAGTAACCTCTTTGACATTGGCCACAGCAACTTCTTTCAAGATACATCTCCAAAAGCTAGGGAAACAAAAGCAAAAATGAACTTTTGGGACTTCATCAAGATAAAAAGCTTCTGCACAGCAAAGGAAACAGTCAACAAAACAAAGAGGCAACCCACAGAATGGGAGGAGATACTTGCAAATGACACTACAGATAAAGGGCTGGTATCCAAGATCTAGAAAGAACTTCTCAAACTCAACACCCAAAAAACAAATAATCAAGTCAAAAAATGGGCAGAAGATATGAAAAGACACTTCTCTGAAGAAGACATACAAATGGCTAACAGACACATGAAAAAATGTTCATCATCATTAGCCACCAGGGAAATTCAAATCAAAACCACATTGCGATACCACCTTACACCAGTTAGAATGGCAAAAATGGACAGGGAAAGAAACAACAAATGTTGGAGAGGTTGTGGGGAAAGGGGAACCCTCTTCCACTGTTGGTGGGAATGCAAGTTGGTACAGTCACTTTGGAAAGCAGTGTGGAGGTTCTTCAAAAATTTAAAAATACCCTATGACCCAGCAATTGCACTCCTGGGTATTTACCCCAAAGACACAGATGTAGTGAAAAGAAGGGCCATATGCACCCCAATGTTCATAGCAGCAATGTCCACAATAGCCAAACTGTGGAAAGAGCCGAGATGCCCTTCAACAGATGAATGGATAAAGAAGATGTGGTCCGTATATACAATGGAAGATTACTCAGCCATCAGAAAGGATGAACACCCAACTTTTACATCAACATGGATGGGACTGGAGGAGATGATGCCAAGTGAAATAAGTCAAGCAGAGAAAGTCAAGTATCATATGGTTTCACTTATTTGCAGAACATAAGGAGTAGCAGGGAGGACATTAGGAGAAGGAAGGGAAAAATGAAGGGGGGGGAATCGGAGGGGGAGATGAACCATGAGAGACTATGGACTCTGAGAAACAAACTGAGGGTTCTAGAGGGGAGGGGGGAGGGGGGATGGGTTAGCCCAGTGATGGGTATTAAGGAGGGCACGTACTGCATGGAGCACTGGGCGTTATACGAAAACAATGGATCGTGGATCACCACATCAAAAACGAATGATGTGTTGTATGGTAACTAAAATAACATAATAAAAAAAATTCCCTGCTTGAGTGATGCTGTTTATTTAGGGTTTACTGCTGGCCCACCACATGGGCAAAGCTTTTCCAGAATCTTTCATAAACTCAGTTGCTAGGACCCACCTCCCATAATATCATACAAGCCCTTGTCCATCTTTTTCATGGTCCACTGGGACTTTCAAGGAGAATTCTTTATGTTCCGTGTTTACCTCTTTGAAGGGAAGCGTTGTCCAGGGTTGATGTTGGATGGTTCAACATATCCCTGATGGCCTGTTTTCTGAGAGCCAAACATCTGCAGACTCTTTTTTTTTTTTTTAAACCTCAGACTCCTGGACTGAGCAGACATTTCAAAAAGGATTTGCCAAAAGCTTTTGAATCTTCGAACTGTGGCTGGCTCAGTGGAAGATATACAGTAGGTATCTGTTGAATGGAAACACTGGCCCGTCAGTTAATGGAGGTCCATGACCTTGGTCATTGTAACCTGCCATACTACTGGGGTCCCAGAGCAGCAACTCCTTTTTGAAAGACATAGGTGTGCTGCATGTGAGGTGCAAAATGGAATGTAATTTTAAGTGAAGAAGAAATACCTTGTTTTTCACCTTTCTGTTCAAACTCTTAACCTGGATGCTCAAAGAAGATACAAAGCAAAATAGACTGTGGAATTTTATGAGGGTTTCAGATTCTTAAATAAGTGGGAGTCCATCCCCACTTCCTGCTCAGTCTCTAATTCTCTTCTCCACACGGCCATTTCCAGATCCAAATGGCAGAAAAATATCCCAAGATATCCCCAGCTCAAGTATGCTTTTAAAAGTAGATTTAATAATATAGTAGTTATGTTTGTTTAGAAAGGGAATCTGGATTTGTATCTCTAAAAGGCATTTTCAACAGAGATATTTGAAAGAAAGAGTATTTTAGAGAAGTCAAAACAAGCCATGCAAATTCAGTATTTTTCAGATTCCTATTTGGGGCCGCATAAAGACTAAATCCATACTATGTATGAGGAATGTATGCTCATTTAAACACCATATTTTGTCAAACCATTTGTATGACATTAAATTCTTTAAAAAATGACCCCCCCCTCCCCGATTTCAAAGTGATATATACACAAAGAAACCCTGACGATTAAGGGCATTCTGGGGCCACAAGCCCTCGTTAGAATCCCAGTTCCCAGGGTAACTAGGGGTGTGGCCCTGAGCAAGATAGTTATTTTCACTCTTCCTTGTTTTCCTATCTGTAAAATGGGAATACTGGTACCATCTAAGTAAAATGGCTTTTGTGGGGAATAAATGTTTAAACGCTTTGCACAAAGTAAGTGCTTAACTAATCTTGTGCGATTTGGGCATCTGGAAAGATATAGAGAAGAAAACAAAAGTCTCCCATTTTCCATCACTTGCGGAAACCACTTACAGCATTTTAACATTCTACCTTTTCTTTTCCTACCCATTTCATGACCTGCTGGAGAGTGTACTGTTTATAAAAATGTTCATACCTTTCTTTGTCTCACTTAACACATCACAAACATTTATTTATATTATTTAAATTATTTGTCAACTTTCGGTGCCCCTCCCATAATTATCTTATTTCCTGATTGTTAGATACTTAGGCTGTTTCCAAAAAACATCAAAACACTTTTTATTTTATTTTATTTATTTATTTTGACAGAGAGAGACACAGCAAGAGAGGGGACACAAGCAGGGGGAGTGGGAGAGGGAGAAGCAGGCTTCCCGCGGAGCAGGGAGCCCGATGCTCGATCCCAGGACCCTGGGATCATGACCTGAGCTGAAGGCAGATGCTTAACGACTGAGTTCCCCAGGTGCCCCCAAAACACATTTTTTTTTTACAAAAACTTAGCTCTACCCGCATTCTATGGAGCTACCTCTAAACCAGAGAGCCGTTTTCCCCTCTCTGCTAGTAAAGTCACATGCATTTCTGAACCCCTACAGAGCGTGATGTGTTAGACACAGGACTGTTAAAACACAATGGTAATGAAGCTTTTTTACCTGTGTGTTGGGGAATAGTGATCAGGGCTGAAGAATAAAAAGAAGGTAATAAACATGGAGTACTTGCTGTGTTCTCAGCACAGAACCAAACTCCAATACTTTACATGTGTTAACTCACACCTTGAAGCCACCTGAAGAAGTGGTTCTGTTATCATGTCTGTTGAACAGATCAGAAAACTGAGGCACTGAGGTGTTAAGTGACTTGCCCACGGTCACTGGCCTAGCAATTTGCAGAGAGGGGTTGAACCCAGGAAATTAGCTCCAGACATGGTTTCCTTAGCTGCTTCACCTAGCCTGTCTTATGCAGGGCTGTTCACTCTGGGTATTTAATCAGGAATGCTCTCCTGCTGTTCTCCTTTCTTTGCTCTTTATTGGGAAGACAATAGAAAGGTCAAGTAAGTGCTGGTAAACGGATACTTTTTCTGATTACCAGAGCAAGAGCTTGGATGGGCTTTCCCTGTAATGAACTAGCCAGGCATTTGGTTTTCTGTGTTCTAATTTAGAGCTGGATCAAAATATCAGTGGCTCATTTCCCACCCTATTTTAAATTGGGTTATGGTACAACTTTGGAGAGCAGGACTACATTGTTTTCAAATAAGCACTTCTTTTTTTTCAGAACAGGTTTATTTCGCCCAAGTGCACATCTGTTGTGAAGGACGTGCGCATCTGGGAAAAATAGAGCACTCACTCTTCTGCGTCGGTGGTTTCCAATCAACCATCCAGGACACAGTGGATCAACAGCTTCCCTTTGCCCCTGCCTTTCTCCAAATTGCAAGAATAATAGATAAGGATCCGACATCTGCATCCACTCTTGGGGGCCATAGGAGAGTTGAGTGAGGGGAGAGAAAGGAGCATCCGTGTGTCATTCTATAGGCCTTGGCCACTCCCAGAGCAGAGAGCCCTTTTATGTCGGAAAAAGAAGTCACAGGGAACTGTCCAGGGACTGGTCCCAAGATGAAACAGAAAAATAAGAATGGCGTGCCAGCCAGAGGATCAGACTCTCTTCTCCCCTGCGGTCTGTCTTGAACTTGAGCCTTGCTGCCCTTGTTAGGCGGCTCAGCGGCACACAAACGTGACTGCCCTGGCGGATGCTGGATTTACTCATCTTTTTATCGCGGCATCGTGAGCCACAGCCTTGTCCTTCCCCCCAAGTTTCAAGGAACCAAATGAGGTTTTTATAATGGTAACTCCAATGAGAGGTTATTTAGAAATTGGAAATGAATCCAAAGATATACATCTCTAGATAGTTTATTTAATCCTTACAAAGGGCGAGGATGCAGAATATGCTTTGTTTTACTGAAAAGATGAGGTATTGCTTTTAATTTCAGTTCACGGAACATTTCCTTTTAGAAGTCTCTCCTTGAAAAATATGCAGACTTAAGCGAAATGTACATAGCCTAGCTTTTAGAAGAACTTCCTTCCTGAAATTGAACTTTTGCCTAGGAGTTCTTATTTTATTTTTCCTCGGGTTTATTTAAATAGAAACGATAAGTACCTGTATTTAAACAGTGATCCGAAGGACAGAAGATCTTTTTACTCCAAAAAGGCAACCATAATTCTGTACAGCAATAGGACACCACGAAAAACAATCACCTTGGATTCGTTTGCATATGAAAGGAGAACCAGTGGAACTTGAAAAGGCTTCTAATTAAATCTGAAAGTACATGTGGGGTTAATTCTAAAACGCTGAATCCTAACGAGGCTGAGACTTGGTTTTCTGGGACGGGGCCCTACACTGCACGCTGGGGCCGGTGCTTGGCACACGGGACCCTGCCCCGAGGCCTCTCTGAGCCCTGGGTCTCCAGGCGTTCTTGCGGCCACCGCGGGGCACCGGCCTTCCTCTCTGGCAGCGGCCGGCGCTGCACCTGTCGCCGGTCTCCATCCCGGGCGCCCGCGTAGCCAGAGGGCCAGGTCTCTTCCTGCGGCGCCCCACTTTTTTCTATGCGGCTTTACGCCGGTTTCTGTCTTCTTCGCAGCGCAGACTCACCAGCGTGGCTTTCAGATGCTTCGTCCGTTCACCCCAACGCACCCAGGGAACGACGTGATGTTTCTGAATGGGTGTCAAGTCCACGTTCTGACCAACGAGCTGTGAGAGCATCTTCGGGGTCAGCGTGTCCCGGGTCCTGGGGCGGCACCACTTGCCTCGAGCGCCACCGCCTGGCCAAAACGAGAACGACCTCTGCCCGTCGGGGAGGAGAGTCCTGGAAACCGGCCAGATAGAATTCGTAGTTTTTATTTCTCCCTTACGAATGCAGGTATTTTTCTTCTGAATAAATATACACACACTCCTTCGCAACAACTCGGGTTTACGGATACTGAAATGGGAACCATCCTGTACCCGCAACAAAAAAATAAATCATGTGAATTGCATTCTTTATAAATGGGTTGGATATGATACACTGTGGTGATATAAAAATACAAGAGCAGGACTGTGAGGTAAACAGTCTTTCACGCTATTTTTTTCAGCATTCTGTCTATGGCAGGATCGGTTTAAAGTAGAAATAGTTCACCCCTGCATGGGCTCCCCAGATTGATGGCCAAGGTACAGCTCGGATTCTGCAGACTCGAGCTCGGGAATCGACGGGATTGAAAGGTTTCTAAAAATCATGTGTGCACCTCAGTGCAGGTGTGTGTGTGTGTGTGTGTACCCGCTATGTGAGCCCACCCTCTGGGGTGTTAAAAGAAAATATTAGGAATTCTATTCATACCTTTTTTAAATCTCAAACTTCAACATTTATATTTTTGTAATGCACATAAAATTATGAGGACAGTTATAGATCATTTACAAATGAGTATTTTAAAAGGTATTGGGAGTGCGGGTTAAGAAATGTCTTACTGATGGAAGTTCATGACCAAAACCCATGGGTCTAAAACTTCGTGAAACTTAAGGATATTCTCAGCGCCCTCCTAGCTGGCTCTGAGAGGTGACATAGATCAGCAGGCAGCTGGAATGGGGCCTGGCCCGTGGGTAATTAGCCAGCTTCTCCCTCTGAGTGGGGAGACTAGAAAGGGGCTAGACTCAGAAGGGGGTCCTGAGGCTGCCTCTTTCAGCCTCATTAGAAAACCAGGGTAAACCACTTCACCTCTGTGGGAGGTTTTCTTTCGCTGGACAAATGTGTAAAGAGGCTAGACCAGGTGTTGGACACCAGGTGGGGTGGGTGTGTTGAGGATAGCATGTGAACAGGACAAGGAACTCATCTAGGGTGGAGATCAATTTTCATCTGAACTGAAAAGTTATATGAAATTTAAAAATAAAAGTATACACAAGATTAAAAATAAAAGATCTAATATACCTAAAAGAAGATGAATTAGAGAGACCTGTCCAAACTCTTTAAGGCCATGGGTTTGCTTCTAGAATTTTGGTGCCCTTTATTGAGATTATTCTAACCAATTAAAAAAGAATGCAACCTTACATAATAAATCTGTATTATATTTATCTTTCTTATTCAAAGTGGATGGAGAAAATAGAATTAATGGATCATGGGCTAAATTGCTATTTTTTAATGATCATTTTTGATATGTCTTTGGAAAAAAAGAAGCTGGAGACTCCAAGTTCTAAAAGGACAAGTGGGAATATTTTACTTCGCAGCCCTGGCTTTGGAATGGTGACATAAATATGAGTGACAGCTTGAACTCGATCTAAAGCGAGTTATGGTCCCCCTGATGTGACCCAAATCACTGCAGACAACAGAAATCTTGTCTTGTTTCAGAGGAAGGCCAGAGACAAAGACCTGTGTTTTTGGTTTACCTATGACTTGCTGACAGCTGTCAAATTTATTATTATTTTATTTTAGATTTAAAAACAGAGGCCTTCCTTTGAACAGCTTCAGGCCAGAACATTTTATTGGTGTTGGATCTTGTCTGCAGTGAATAGCAAATTCCTCATCACATGGGTCATTTGGTGACTGTGTGGTTGAGAGAAATCATAATTTGACCATGATTTGGAAATGTTCTGGCAGTTTCCAAGAGGTGTAGTTTCTGGAATCACTGGAGATGTAGTATGTTGTGTTGTTTTGCAAGAGTTTGTGGGTGGCCAGGAGCTGGGAGGGGGGGGGGAGGTGACATCCCAGGCTGGAGGATCTCTGCCAGGTGGGTGTCACCAGGTGGGTCTTGATCTCCATCTCCTTTTCCGGTTTCTGAGGGACTGTCATTTATTGTTGTCGATAATCTTGGGCAAGACATCCCACTGATCTGGGCTTTCTTTCCTCATCTGTAAAATCAGGGTTTGGGTGCACTGGGAGGGCAGCGAGATTGAGCCAAGAATCCTAGCAGTGGAGCTCTGGGGCTTTATCTACACTGGCGGGAGTAAATATTAGTCAAACCTTTCGGGAGCAGCATTTGGAAGCATGAATCATACGCTTTATTAGCCACATGAATGCTCTCTGACCCAGCCGGTCTGCCTATAGGAAAAGGTCCTATGGAAATAGTCCGATGATAGAGACAGACATCATATTTATTACAAAAAAATTTGAGACAAGCTAAATGTTCGCAAGTAAGAGCATTGCTAAACAAATGAAGGCAGTTTGTTCAATGGAATATTATGTAGAAGTTACAGGCCATGTTTTCAAAGGATATTAGCACAACAAATGTTCATGACATAATTTTAAAATTGTAAAAAGTATGACTTCTCTGAAGAAGACATACAAATGGCTAACAGACACATGAAAAAATGTTCATCATCATTAGCCACCAGGGAAATTCAAATCAAAACCACATTGCAATACCACTTTACACCAGTTAGAATGGCAAAAATGGACAAGGAAAGAAACAACAAATGTTGGAGAGGTTGTAGAGACAGGGGAACCCTTTTCCACTGTTGGTGGGAATGCAAGTTGGTACAGCCACTTTGGAAAACAGTGTGGAGGTTCCTCAAAAACTTAAAAATAGAGCTACCCTATGACCCAGCAATTGCACTCCTGGGTATTTACCCCAAAGACACAGATGTAATGAAAAGAAGGGACCCAATGTTCATAGCAGCAATGTCCACAATAGCCAAACCGTGGAAAGAGCTGAGATGCCCTTCAACAGATGAATGGATAAAGAAGATGTGGTCCATATACACAATGGAATATTACTTAGCTGTCAGAAAGGATGAATACCCAACTTTTACATCGACATGGATGGGACTGGAGGAGATTATGCTAAGTGAACTAAGTCAAGCAGAGAAAGTCAAGTATCATATGGTTTCACTTATTTGTGGAACATAAGGAATAGTATGGAGGACATTAGGAGAAGGAAGGGAAAAATGAGGGGGGGAATTGGAGGGAGGGATGAACTATGAGAGACTATGGACTCTGAGAGACAAACAGGGATTTAGAGGGGAGAGGGGAGGGGGGATGGGTTAGCCCGGTGATGGGTATTAAGGAGGGCACGTACTGCATGGAGCACTGGGTGTTATACGAAAACAATGGATCGTGGATCACCACATCAAAAACTAATGATGTATTGTATGGTGACTAACCTAACATAATAAAATTAAAAACAAAAGTAAGACAAAATGTTTATATTGCATGATATTCATTTTGCATTAAGTATTTGTTTGCGTGAAAAAAGTCTAGGAAAAACAGCCACATGTGAATAGTGTTCCTAGGTGATTTCAAATTCTTTATTATTTTTTTCCCAAACTTCCAAGTTTCCTACAATAAATATGTATTTTTTTTTATAGTTGGAAAAGACAGAGTGAAATTCCAAACATGAAACAAAGCATGGGGTTTGTGGTCTGATCAGCTTTCTGCCTAGGGTGATTGCAGACATTTCTGGGACTCGAGGAGAATAGGAAATGGCTGTAGCCTATGGACTCCAGAACGAGATCACTTGAGTGAACCCTTAGCCTCTCTGCCTCAGTTTCTTCCACTGTGAAGGGAAGATAATAGTACATGTCAAGAGAGTTCAAGGTCAGCATTGGTAAGCCCTGACCCATAGCAAGTGCTCAATACATGTTAGCTATTCTCGTTACTATCTGTAAAATGGCACAACCGATACTAATTTGACAGATGTTTACTGAGCACCTACTTTGCGCCAGGCACTGGTGCAGAAGCGATCAGTCCAGGCTATGTCTCTACTCTCACAGAGCTGTGTTTTAGTGGGAAGACAGAGAACAACAATTAAGCATGGGGATCAACGTGTGAAGAGGAACAATGAGAGAAAGGTTGGGGGGGGTGGGCTTGTCAGAGACGTTTTGGATGAAGTAGCATTTGAGTGGACACCTGAGTATGGGAGTGAGCCTATCCAGCTAGCTACACGGAAGAACATTAGGCTGGAGTGAAGTCAGTGCAAGGACCCTGAGGTATGCTTGGCTTGCTTAAGGAGCAGTAAGGAAGCTCTATCAGGTTGGATAGTCCCAGAAACAGACTCTGAGACAAGGATTCAAGTGCAAGTAGACTACTTGGGAAGAGAGCCAGGAAGCCCAGGTAAAGGAGCGGGGAAGTGAGGCAGGGAGAGGAGAGAGCAAATGCAACGGGGAATTAATGAGCGAGCTCTCAGTGTGGACCACTGTGCTGTGATTCTGCTCAGGACCTCAGGGCGTGTGTCTAAGAAGCCTCAGTGTTGTCCCCCTGAGGGGAAGGAGAGAGGGGTATCCACCCTCCCAGTCCAGTCTGCCATTAGATGGGGGCTGCTTTCCCTGAGTGCGGGCCCCGCACACCAGAGAAGGTGCTCAAGCCAGGAGTGACAAGGTCTTATAGCAGGAAGGCTCCCCCAGGTGGAGGGAAGGTGAGTGCTGGGGATGGGACTAAGGCCCTGGCAGCACCTGCTACAAAAGCTGACATAGTGAGAGTGAGACCAGCAAGGGGGGCTGTGGTAGGAGCTGAATTCAAACGGAGGGCCAGAATATGGGTCCCCTGTCAGGAGTTCTACTCTGAGGGGTATGGGAGTCAGTGTAAAGTTGTGAGCAGAGAATGGCATGATCTCACTTGTTCTGGAAGACTCTGGTTGTGGTGTGGAGACTGGAGTGTCTAACGGCAAGGGGAGAAGCAGGAAGACCCTCAGGGCACCACAGGCAAAGCTCAGGGATGATGGTGGCTGGAAGCTGGGGGAGAGGCATGAAATAGACTTTTGGATTCTGGAGGCATTTTAAATGGAGAGCCAAGGGAATTTGCTGATGAATTGGATTGGATGTGAGAAGGGAAAGAAAGAGGAATCGGGACACTACAAGGTTTGACCTGAGCAACTGGTAGATCAGAGTTGCCATTTTTCAAGATGGCAAAGGTGGTGAGGGCGTTGATGGTGGTGGACTGGGTGAGCCAGTTCTTCAAAATAAATCCATAACTCCCCCTATCATCTATCAACTATCACCTAACAGTTATCAATATTGATTATCTATCTATTATCTTCTGTCTTCATCTAACAAGAGACTCTATTGGCTCTGTTTTCCTAGGGCCCTGACTAATATAGGAGCCCAGAGATCATTTTGTATTTTAAACCGTCTCTTCTACCCCTGGCTGCCAGCACTTTGCCTCTATAGCTCCCTCAAAAATGTGTGTTTTTTATATATCTGGTTACAGTCCACTCCGTGTACCAAAAGCCACACCCGTAATTCATTTTGAGATGTTCCTCTCTCAATATACCCACTGCTGTTGTAGACATTTCAGGTTGCTCTTACATCTCACCCTTCTGGTTCCTAAAAGTCTTTATGTCCAACTGAGAGAGTACCCTCCAGGCCATACACTTTACCCCACATCCGTTCTTACAAAGATCTTACAGCCAGAAGCTTGATTTGGTCTCTACTCTGACGCCAGGTCATGGTGGAAATGTTCTGGGATTGATCACTGTTGCCCGGCTGTATCCTAATTTGAAAATATTTTGCTGACGGGAAAGGCTGAAAATGAGAAACAGTTTTATTTTCTAACTCATCAAAGTTCTGAAGTCCTGTATTTCCTCCAAATTCTGCTTGCAAACTGGCCATTTCTTTTCTGAGCTCTTCTCTTTCCGGAACTACCTTTCATCGTATGTTGCTAAAAAACACTGTTGGTATTTTGCCCGGAGATCTCTGACCAGATTCATATGTTCATTAGGTACATTTTCTATTTCTTACTCTGTAACATGGATCGCCACTGTCCCGGTGTCCTAAAATTGTTTTCTCGCCATTTTCTCAACCTCTTTTTTTTTTTTAAGATTTTATTTATTTATTTGAGAGAGAGAGAATGAGAGACAGAGAGCACAAGAGGGAAGAGGGTCGGAGGGAGAAGCAGACTCCCCGCCGAGCAGGGAGCCCGATGCGGGACTCGATCCCGGGACTCCAGGATCATGACCTGAGCCGAAGGCAGTCGCTTAACCAACTGAGCCACCCAGGCGCCTATTTTCTCAACTTCTTTAAGTTCCTCAACTTCCTGTCATTGATCCCCAAGACAGTTTCACATATCTTGGGTTTTTGGTGGAGTAGCACTCCACTTCCACTGCCAGCTTCTGTTCTGATTGCTTGTGGCCAGAGCAATGCTATGTAAGACACAATGGTGAGATTTCAGTGGCGTACAATAGTTATCTAACTCATGTAGCCAGGAGGTGGCTGGCGTCAGCTAATCCAGGCTGAATTTGTCAAGGCTGGTCTGCTGACTTGTGCCAGGTTTATCCACACATCTGGGGGTCAGCTAGTGGTTAGCTCATCTGTGGTTGGTTCAGCTGGGTGGTTCATCTCTGCTCCGTGTGTCCCTCATCCTTCCTCGGGACCAACAGTCCAGCCTAATGGTTTAGTCTTGTGCCAGTGGCAGAGGCAAAGAGGGGGGGTGGAAACACATGAAGACTCTTAACACCTAAGCTCAGAATTGGCACACCATCTCCTGCACCATTCTGCTGGCTAAAGTAAGGCACACAGATAAATGTTAAGACCAAGGGATAGGGAAATATACTCCACCCTTCTCATAAAGGTAGAGAGTGACTCTTTCTGATCAATGATCTAATTTATCCACTCTCTAATCATTCTAATGATGTTACGTTTCTATAAAATGGCTCATCGGAATCTACAGTTGAATGGTCTTGTCTGGTTCTGAGTTAGAGTTAACCAAAAGAGAATTTTGTGTGATATTTGAAAGGCAGCGAAGTGACAGCTGTTACTCTCTGAAGGTCTTTGGTTCCTCTAGATATGGTGATGGCTAGACGTGGAGGTCAGGGGAACTCAGCTCATCCCCTCCCTTCTCCGCCCCTCCCAGCTTTCAGTCCTGACCACTGGCCTTCCCCAGGCTCTTGGATACAGGCCTTCAAAGGTGACAGCTATACATAGAATCGGGAGTGTTCCTGTCCCCAAACTCTACCTTTGTGGTCTCATTTTGACAACTAGATGTACTTGCCTCCCAAGCTGATGGTTTGGGGTCTCCAACACTGATCCTCTCCTTCCACTTCTAGACTTCAGCTTCCTCAGTAACTCTCACAATTTTGGAAGGCCTGATTCCTATAATTCCTTTCTCTTGTAACACCCACAGTCACCCTGCTTCCCTGCCTGAGCAGTACCTGACTAAGTGTCCCCAAGCTGTCCACAGCCCTCTGCTCCCTGCACTATAAAGACCCAAGAGTGGACCCAGGTATTCTGCTTCTTACCTGCCCTATAGCTCAACACCCAACCCTTCACTGCTTCTACTTTTTCTGAGAAAGTCCTTTCCAATATCCCTTTAAATAGACTCCTTCTCTCTGCTTCCTACAGTTTATCCAACCAAGATAATACAAGGTAGTGGATCTCAAAGGGTTACGAGGCCACTTGTCATTGTATACCTGCACTGTTCAGCAGGAGCTCCGGGTACAGGACAACCCAGGGCAGGGACTCTAACCCTGTGTATTTCAGGCTCTGGGACAGTTGCTAGAAAGTCATTTGGGCAGTATTTAAGGCCTTATATAGTTCCCTGTGGTACAAGTGGCTTTCAGTTCCTCTGAAGCTGGGCTGGAGCAGCACCATGTTTTCATACTTGACCTGAATGAGATTTGCTTTTCCTTTGGAAAAAATAGGGAGGTTTTGTTACAAATAGGTGGGATCATAAAATCCAGGTACTTAATTTTTTTTTAGTTTAAATTCAATTAGCCAACAAGTAGTACCTCATTAGTTTCAGATGTAGTGTTCAACAATTCATCAGTTGCGTATAACACCCAGTGCTCTTCACATTACATGCCCTCCTTAACGTCTATCACTCAGTTACCCCATCCCCCCCCACCTCCCCTTCAGCAACCTTCAGTTTGTTTCCCATACTTAAGAGCCTCTCATGGCTTGTCTCCCTCTCTGATTTCTTCCCATTTAGTTTTCCCTCCCTTCCCTATGGTCCTCTGCACTGTTTCTTATATTCCACATTTGAGTGAAACCATATGAGAATTGTCTTTCTCCAATTGACTCATTTCACTGAGCATAATATGATCCAGTTCCACCCATTTTGATGTAAACGGTGGGTATTCATCTTCTCTGATGGCTGAGTAATATTCCATTGTATGTATGGACCACATCTTCTTTATCCATTCATCTATCAAAGGACTTCTCAGCTCCTTCCACAATTTGGCTATTTCGGCCATTGCTGCTATGAACATTGGGGTGCAGGTGTCCCTTCTTTTCACTACATCTGTATCTTTGTGGTAAATACCTAGTAGTGCAATTTCTGGGTCATAGGGTAGCTCTATTTTTAACTTCTTGAAGAACCTCCATGCAGTTTTCCAGAATGGCTGCACCAGCTCGCCTTCCCACCAACAGTGTAGGAGGGTTCCCCTTTCTCCACATCCTCTCCAACATCTGTTTTTTCCTATCTTGTGAATTTTAGCCATTAACAAATCAGTCTATTAGAACTTAAATTTCTAAGTAAAAATGAACTGCTTCTAAGTAATTATCTTGTGAGTTTGCACACTTACTCATATGAAAACTTAAAGAAAGTCTTGATACCTTCCCTTTGGGCCTTGTTTGGAATATAGTAAGTGGTGGCCCCTCATCCCAAAGAAGGATGAGCTCAATCTTTCAAGAAAACCAGAAGTCAGTTTAGTGATTCATCTGATGAATAAAGTGAGTTATCAAGGTGAGTGAAACTATTATATAAATTAAAAAGTGGCTCTGGAAAGCGATGTCAGGTTCTTGAGAGATGCTTTGATCCCTGCATGCTAACCCTGGGAAGAGACCACAGTCTATCAAAGAGATGGCTTTGAAGATGGACACATTACTTTAAAGGTTAAATCCTGGTGTTTAAAATAAAACAATAACAGTTCACTTTTCCTCAAGCCCAAGACCTCTATTGTACTTTTATGAGTGGGTATTATTGATTAAAAAACATTATTGGGAATTCTTTTTTTTATTATGTTATGTTAATCACCATGCATTACATCATTAGTTTTTGATGTAGTGTTCCATGATTCATTGTTTGCGTATAACACCCAGTGCTCCATGCAGAACGTGCCCTCTTTAATACCCATCACCAGGCTAACCCATCCCCCACCCTCCTCCCCTCTAGAACCCTCAGTTTGTTTTTCAGAGTCCATAGTCTCTCATGGTTCGTTTCCCCCTCCGATTTTCCCCCCTTCATTCTTCCCTTCCTACTATCTTCTTCTTCTTTTTTAACATATAATGCATTATTTGTTTCAGGAGTACAGGTCTGTGATTCAACAGTCTTGCACAATTCACAGCGCTCACCATAGCATCTACCCTCCCCAATGTCTGTCACCCAGCCACCCCATCCCTCCCACCCCCTACCACTCCAGCAACCCTCAGTTTGTTTCCTGAGATTAAAAATTCCTCCTATTAGTGAAGTCATATGATACATATCTTTCTCTGATCGCCTTATTCCGCTCAGCACATTATTGGGAATTCTTATAAATTAAACTGATACTTCCTTTACTTGTGAAGTAATATGCTGTTCCAGGCAGTGACTAAGTCCTCTCCTAGGAAAGTTTAAACAAGACTGATTTGTCCTGAAGGTAATTAAAGGGTAGGATCAACAAATTAGCACATGCTGAACTGGAAATGGATGGTTTCTGCTTCTTCTGACCTTGGAAGTGACTTACAGTTTTGTTGGCTAATCTGTCCAACAAGGTTGATTATTGTGTAGCTAAGCTCAATCAGTATATCAATGGGAGTCCAACTGGCAAAACAGGAATGAGTTGGAGTTGATATGAAATTGCCTTTGCAGGCACAAAATGGTTAAATATTGGTGATTTAGTATGGTTAACCTAATATTTCCATCCATTTCCTGCCAAGCCCAGTTGGAATGCAGCTGACGGCACAGCCTGCAGGGCTGAGCATGGAAGGAAGAAGTACTCCCATGCCAGTGGGCTGAGGGTCCACTCAGAGGCAGGAAGTGTAGAAGGGATGTTCAGGGCGTCACAGCCAAGTGAAGACTGCCCAGGCTTAGACAAGAGGAGCTTTTTCCACACACAGGTGCACAACTTGGTGAAAGCACCACTATAGGCACACTCCTTCCCTAAATCCATTCTAGCTGCTATAGAGGTCGTTCTTCTAAGTCTGGTGCCTGCTTGCGCATTGGGACCCCACACGAACCTGGGGAGCATAATGCTATGTGGACCGAATGTCGGGGGCAGACCTTTTGCTATTCCCACACCACTTCTCAGTCATTCAACATTTCAAGTATAATTCTGAATATTTCTTATGTCTGAGACACATGCCTGAGTGTCTGTTTCCACAGTGTGGTTTTGTGGAATTGCGCCCACCAACAAGATATGTTGACTCTCTAATCCCCCGTTCCCATGAACATGATCTTATTTGGAAATAGGGTCTTGGCAGATGTGACCATATTAAGATAAGCTCATCCTGGATTAGGGTGGGCCCTAATCCAATGACTGCTGTCTTCTTGCTGGCACCCCCAGAAGCTGGAAGGGACAGGAAGGACCCTCCCCAGAGCCTTCAGAGGAAGCACAACCCTGCTGATACCGTGATGTCGGACTTCTGGCTTCTAGAACTACGAGAAGGTACATTTCTATTATTTGAAGCCCTCCAGTTTGTGGTCACGTGTAATGGTCACTCGAGGGAACTCATCCAAGAAGTATCTTGAAAGGCTAGCAAAGGTGCTTGTCTGAGAGAATCGATGTATGGGTAGCTCTGGGCCTGCCCCTTCACGTGTGGATTTTTCTCTCCGTTCCTCTCTTCCAGAGTGACCCATGAGTTAGTCCCAGGACTTTCCATTCCGGAAGGCAAATGGAAGACCAACCAAAATTTCATTGGGTAAAAGAACTCCACAGGGTATTTTAAAGAAAGAAAAGATTTCTTTCTTTCCTTTTTAACATTTTCTCAGTCTTTCTCGATTACCTGTGTGTTATTTGCTGACAGGGGTGTTGGACAGACTTTAGGGAGCAAGTTGTTCAGGCTCTCATTTTGATCTTTAAACATGGACTGGTTTGTGGAATACATGCCTTTGCGGATAAGAAAGCAAGTTGCAATTGCCTTTTCTTGCCTTTTGGAATGTGTCTTTGTGACTTCATGACAGAATGTTCTAACGGGGCTGGGCTGATTTTATGCTCCTTTCAACACTGCACAGAAAAGTGTGAAGAATAGATGGAAATTTAGTCCCGGCTGTTGTGAATTATGTCTTGTCTCTTTAGAGCATTATTGTTGGACATTTTTACCAAAAGCAAGACCTAGACCTTTCTATAGGTCTCTGACATCTATGTGTATCACTCAAGGGTTATTGGGCTAACTCCTTCCAGACTAGCTCCAGAGGAAGGAAGTACATCAGCAAGTTTGAGCCAACAGCTCAGGACTAGAAGTGCCTTGGTCTCAGCCAGTATTTCTTTTTTTTAATAATTTTTTATTGTTATGTTAATCACCATACATTACATCATTAGTTTTTGATGTAGTGTTCCATGATTCATTGTTTGTGCATAACACCCAGTGCTCCACGCAGAACGTGCCCTCTTTAATACCCATCACCAGGCTAACCCATCCCCCACCCCCTCCCCTCTAGAAACCTCAGTTTGTTTTTCAGAGTCCATCGTCTCTAATGGTTCGTCTCCCCCTCCAACTTACTCCCCCTTCATTCTTCCCCTCCTGCTATCTTCTTCTTTTTTTTTTTCTTAACATATATTGCATTATTTGTTTCAAAGTACAGATCCATGATTCATCAGTCTTGTACAATTCACAGTGCTCACCATAGCACATACCCTCCCCAATGTCTATCACCCAGCCACCCCATCCCTCCCACCCCCCACCACTCCAGCAACCCTCAGTTTGTTTCCTGAGATTAAGAATTCCTCATATCAGTGAGGTCATATGATACATGTCTTTCTCTGATTGACTTATTTCACTCAGCATAACACCCTCCAGTTCCATCCACGTCGTTGCAAATGGCAAGATCTCATTCCTTTTCATGGCTGTATAATAATCCACTGTGTATATATACCACATCTTCTTTATCCATTCATCTGTCGATGGACATCTTGGCTCTTTCCACAGTTTGTCTATTGTGGACATTGCTGCTATAAACATTGGGGTGCACGTACCCCTTCGGATCCCTACTTTTGTATCCTTGTGGTAAATACCCAGTAGTGCAATTGCTGGATCATATGGTAGCTCTATTTTCAACTGTTTGAGGAACCTCCATACTGTTTTCCAGAGTTGTTGCACCAGCTTGCGTTCCCACCAACAGTGTAGGAGGGTCCCCCTTTCTCCACATCCCTGCCAACATCTGTCGTTTCCTGACTTGTTAATTTTAGCCATTCTGACGGGTGTGAAGTGGTATCTCATTGCGGTTTTGATTTGGATTTCCCTGATGCCGAGCGATATTGAGCACTTTTTCATGTGCCTGTTGGCCATTTGGATGTCTTCTTTGGAAAATGTCTGTTCATCTCTTCTGCCCATTTCTTGATTGGATTATTTGTTCTTTGGGTCAGCCAGTATTTCTTAAGGGGGTGGGGTGGAAGCATTTCGAGCATATTGGTTGTGCAGGAGCATCCCAAGCCTGACTCCAGCCAATAAATATGAATAGGAATCCCCAGTGATTACGACAAGTAAAATCTACTCCCCCCTCACACACCATTTCTCTCCAGAAACTGCTTTTTGCAGATGTTGCCGGTGTCTTTGGACATCACCTCTGCACACAGAAGGCTGCTTATGGTGAATACCTGAGACTTTCTGCCTTCAGGCTTGTGGCCTGGTGACAAAGCCCACAGGGGTTACCCAGAAGTGCTAGAGCATCATCCCTGCTGGAGGTGGATTGGTGGGGGATACTCCAGCTCTTCACCCTTGCTCGGGACAACCTGGAGGCATGCTCTACACTGTCTCCCAGAGCTCCGCAGGGGTGCTGAGCTCCTGTTGTCCACATGGTAGTTGACTTGAAACGCCCTTGTATTTCTTTCCTATTGCTGCTGCAACAAAACACTGTGCCTTAGTGATTAAAACAACATATATTTATTTCCTTCCAGTTTTGGAGGTTAGAAGTCAGAAGTGGGCTAAAGAGCAAAGAGCCAGCAGGCTGCCTTCCATTCTGGAAGAATCTAGTGTCATTCTAGTGAGAATCCATTTCCTTGCCTTTTCCATCGTCCAGAGGCTGCCCACATTCCTTGGCTTGTGGTTCCTTGGTTCACCTTCAAAGCCAACAACATTGGGCTGTCAGAGTCTGCCTGAAATGGCTAAGTCCTTCCCACACTGTCATCTCTCTGGTTCTCTCTTCTGTCTCCCTCTTGTATTTTTAAAGAGTCTTTGGATTACATTAGACCCAACAGGATAATACAGTATACTCTCCTTATCTTAGGGTCATCTGGTTGACAAACTTAATTCCATCTGCAGACTTCATTCCCTTTGCCTTATAAAAACCCAAAGTATTCACAGACTCCAGGATGCAGGCATCTTTGGGGGCACCATTTTTCTGCTTACCACAACACCCTATATTGGCTTCCTTTCCTTCTTTGTCTCTCTATCCCACTTCCTCATTGGTCTTTCTTGGGATCATTTCCCAAAGAAACTACTTATAGGGGAAGTCTTACCCCATAGTCTGCCTGTGCAACCCAAACCAAAATACCATCTAGAAGGGAAATACTACTTAGAACCACTGGTCTAGAAGCTCCAGTAAATCAATGTGACTTAGTCTCTCTCTCGGCTCTTCTTTCCCACACCTTTGCCAGTGATGGCACAGTGCCTTAGGCAATTTCAGCTAAGCTGAAAGTCTTCCAGACTTGAGTCCATTGGGAAAGAGAAGCTCCTGTTGATGTTCTGACATTCATTTTAGCTGGATTATTTTAGGTCATGTGCCTCTCCATCATCCCAGTATTAATGCTTGAGGACTGTGATGCTTTGGTTGGCCAAGCCTGGACTACATCCCCCACTCCTGGAACTGAGAGTTCAGTTTCACTCAGGATCCATGGACTACTAGTGGAAGAAGGTGGAAGAAGGGTGGATTTGTAATAAAAAAAAAAATCAGGAACTACTACCCAAAGAGGCAGCAATGAGTGCTGAAAAGGCAAATAACAAATATCAATGACTTGGTCTTTTCTTTCTTTTTCTCCCTCTCCAAGCCCTGCCATGTGTATATGTGGAGGGCAGGAGGGTCTGTGCTCATATAACACAGGATGCCTGAGTGGATCTTAGGGAACATCCAGTGAACACATGGTTGTCATTCCACAGATGGCAAAACTAAGGGCAAAACAAAGGTAAAGAACTGCTGTTGTTCACACACTGGCATTGTCATTTGCATGTGAGAACATCCTTCTCCTGAGTCTAGGCCTGAGACCTGCCCACTACAGTCTGATGTCTTCTCGGCTACAGCCTCTTGTAGTTCAGATCAATTTTGTGTTAACTGGTACATCTGAGATGATAGTAGGAGTTATCCTCCGTTAGTAATTCATGTTTCTTTGTGTTTATTTGTTGGTTTTGTCTTATCTTTGACAAAAATGTACAGGGCGCACCCAAAGGAGGCACAGTATAAAAGCAAATTGAAATGTACACTGAACAGACCATATTGGAGATAGTGTGTTTTGTGATGTGAATGTGATGGCCCACTTTATAGGGTACAAAACACATTTCTGACAATAGATGTGTAAACCTTCTGTGGAATGAGAAGAGGGATAAAACAATGGACACATTAGGTTTCATTGATGTTGGGAAAAGGTTTTGTCTTCATACAGGGAAAAAAGCATGAGATTTGAAGGCAGACAGAATTGGGTTTGAATCTAAGCTCTGTCACTCACGAGCTTTGTGGATTTTTGCCCTAGTACCTGGTCACTGTAGGCCCCATTTCCTCATCTGGTGTTTCTGTGTGTCAGGGGTGGACTAGATCAAGCAAAGTCATAAATGAAATTCCCACAAAACGTCAAGTCCACTTTTCCACAAGGCCTGTTCTGTCTTTTTGCCTAATGGGATTCAAATTTTCCACCTCTGCGATGTTCTTTCCAACTTGGTGACATGTACGTAGAGGGGACAACATCCTCTTACTGGTGTTCATGCACCACGATGGATCATCTATTGATGCATAACAAATGATTCCAAATTACAAGGCTTAAAACTAAAACATTTATTATCTGAAAATTCCTGTGGGTTGGGAATTCAGAAGCGGCTTAGCCGGGAAGTTCTGGTTCAGGTTCTCATAAGATTTCAGTCATGTTGGCCAAGGCTGCTGTTCCCAGAGAGAGAGAGAAGTTGGGGGATCAGCTTTGAAAGCAGCTTACCATGTGGTAAGTCTGTATTGACTGTTGGCAGTTCCAGTCTTCACAAACCTCTGCACAGTACTGTTTGAATGTCCTCATGACATGGCCTTCCACCAGAGTGACACAAGTGAGCAGGATAGAATCTGCCATGTCTTTTGTGATCCAGACTTAAAAGGCACACAGTCACTTTTACAGTAGGCCCTTGGTTATACAGTCAGCCCTATTCAGGCTGGCTGTGAACACCAGGAGGTAGGGATCAGGGGGTAGCTCCCAAATATGGAGAAATCATCCCTTTGATTGATGAGTGGCTTATAAAGTACTACATGCATTGCTACCGCTACAGTGACTTACACATTCCAATCACTGTTGAAATTGACAACTCTGGGGTGTGACTGGTGCCATCAGAGCATTCCTGAGTTCTTCTTGAACAAATTTGCTTATGGTCCATTTGGCCAATCCATAGGATGTACATCGACAGGAGTGTGTGGGGTAGTAATCTACGGTGGCCAATTCAATGGGTGACGTAGAAAATATGTTTCCAAACACGTCACTCCTTTAATAAAAGCCAAAAAGATATGCATGCTTAAACTGAGCAGTTAAGGCCCCTGTTTAGTGAAGGTGGAACACGTGTACTAGTTAAGTG
Organism: Zalophus californianus; assembly: GCF_009762305.2. Classification (NCBI taxonomy): domain Eukaryota; kingdom Metazoa; phylum Chordata; class Mammalia; order Carnivora; family Otariidae; genus Zalophus; species Zalophus californianus. Next base: position 209,174,218 of record NC_045595.1, on the reverse strand, counting down.
ATCTCACAAGTTCTGCCGGGAGAACATTCACGGCCTCATCCAACAATCTCGACCCAGGGAGACTTTGCTCCAGCAAGACTAAGTTTGCCTCAAAGAAGAACAGGTACTCAAGAAGTGTTGCTTTTACTACGATGATGATAATGATAATGATGGTGATGATGATAAATAGTAATGACTTTAACCAGAAAAATGTCTTACAACTTCAGAAACAACAATACATTCGATATTAATGTGGAGATAAGGAATCTCCTTTGAAACCCTTAGGTGATCATGAGCTTTTTGAAAAATTAACACCAGGAAATAGGGATCTGTTCCCTCTTTGCATCATTTATAATCTGCATTACAAATTCATGAAACATAGTTGTGGGAGTAAAGTTATTCCTTTGTCTGAAATATATTAGTTAGATCAGCGGTAAATCGACTCAGGATTTCTTGGGCTTAGTATCTATGTGGCCTTTTCCCCCTTTCTGAGAACCAGGCTGTGCTTGAATGTTTTTTGCTATTTCTATACTTGAATGGCTCCTTGAGGCCACTCACTGTGTTTCTCAATTTTCAATTCAGGTGACAAGTTTGGCCAACTGTTTCCTCAAGCTGCCTTCTTTAAAACAAAAATAGAACAAAAACCAAAATCATAAACAGCTTTCAATCCAGCCTCTTCCAAGTAACCCCGAGGGACCCTGGGGAGGGGTGTGGGAGAGTGTGAATTGTCAGTACACATGCTTTTGGTTGACCGTGTGAGTGTGCAGGGAACATTTACAAGTGATGACTGGAAGTCAAAGTCTCTATAAACTCTTTCCCATTCTTTCAAATGACAAGCACCACTGTGGGGTAGAAAGAGCTTTGCATTAAGAGCTGGCTGATGATGATGGAAGAGCTGAATCATTATATTGTACACCTGAAACTAATATAACACTCTGTGTTAACTAATTAGAATTTTTAAAGGGCCAACATACCTAAAAAAAAAAAGAGCTGGCAGAGAGAAGGTGCTCAGAGGTAGACACTGGAGACCTTGGACTTGACCCCAGGTAGTTGGAGTCGGGTGGGGGGGTGGGGAAGTGGTAGATGGCGAAGTGGAAGAATATTTTATTTTGATCTTATTTTTTCCTATTTTATGATCTTTACGTTGGTTGAGCATTAAACACATACATAAATGGCCCAAAGTATTTTTTAAAAATATTTACTTCTAGGACAAATCTCATCCAATATAGAAAGAAAGAACATAAACAAATTGCATTGTTTAATGTAACATAACAATTAAAATTGGAAGAAGAGGTCTGGGGACACTAAAATCTCTTTGGGCCTTGGAATTTTCGTCTTTAAAATTAAAAAATTGGTTAGGGGATCCCTAGGGCCATTTTTCAGTTCTAGCATTTTAGAATTCTCTGGCATGGGTCCCTGTTTTATGATTCTCAGCACCTGCTGCTTTGGATGACTGCTCGATTAGTGAGGGGTACCCATCAAATACCCTCCAGCTGGCTCCTTAGGAGGGTGATGACCGTGACTGGTCCTGTGAGGGGTCGACACACCCACTTGTGTTCAGTTGTCCCGCAGCTATCTGTACCTGTTTTCATCTGTAAATTTGGCCACCACTGAGAAATGAAGTCCTTGGCAGGCTTGAAATACAGATACCTTGTATGGATTAATCTTCTTGCACATCTATAATTCATAATGCTGAAGAAGAAATGGGGGATAGGAAAAATTTTGGAAGAGTAATGCTTTTATGAAGCAAGTTTGTAGATAGAGTTTATTTAAAAATTATGCATATTTGTTTGGCTTTTCTGCTGTGAAAGTGACACGAAGAAGCTTATGGAAGACAAGATCATGACGGTTGGCTAACACAAAATCTATTTGTAAGCCTCCTTTACTCTTGCTCACCTCCATTATAGAGGTTGGAAAAGCTGTCTTTTCTTGCCCCCTTTGTGGCTCAGGTGGTCATTTGTCATAGTTCCTGCCCATGGGACATAAGCAGACATCTTCATGGCGAGGTTCTGGGAAGGAAGGGAGAGATATTACTGCCTTGTTTTTCTTCCTTTCTTACTGCTTTGAATAAGGATATGATGCTGGGTCTGGGGCAACCTTCTTGCCACTGTGAGGGCGAGGCCATGAGATTAGCAGAAATGCTGTCCTTGACACTGTTTGGTGCTTCCAAGCTAACACTTTAAACCAATTTCTACAGACTTCTGAAAAAAAAAAAAACACACCTCTATTTCCATCATTATAAGGCAGATGTTTCTCTTACTTGCAGCTCAAAACATTCCTGATGAACAATGAGTAAAATGAGAAACACAAGTGGTCAATGGGATATGAAAAAAGTTCAGCTTCAATAATAAACAAAGAAATGAAATTTGGCAGGGATTTTGAAGTGATGATCACATTTCGTGCATGGGGGCTCCTGGGAGATAAGTATTCTCTTTCCCTCCCAGTGGTGTTATGAATCAGCAAATATTTTCTCAAAAGATGTGGATGAATTTATGAAGAGCCCTCAAACAGTTACTACTCTTTGACCAAGTAATTTCGCTCTTGGGAACCTATCCAGGGACAGAGTAACAGGAACACAGATTTTCATGTGCTGTCATCCAAACCTTGTAAGAAAGAAAGAAAACGTATCTTCATAGACAGGGACTGCAGGGAAATAACACAAAAGTGTTAAGAATTGTTATCTGTTTTGAGCAATACACTGTTTTTTATTTTTCAATTTTTGTAGAAAGAACATGTATTTATTTGGAAATTAAGAAAATACAACAAAAATCATTTAAAAGAATAATACCATGCTCAAGTCTCTGTCCTTGGAATCTACCACTTTTGTGGAAATATCAGTAAAACACCTTTGGGGGTCTTTGGTTACAGGTCCTTCTCTTAATTTATTTTAAAATTTGCCACGGAGAAACCAAATTCACTAAACAGAGTCATCACATAAAAGACTCTGGGCATGATTGCATGCACTCCTATACTCGCTTGAACTTGCCATTGGTTCTGGGAGTTAGGTAAGGATTTCACATTTCACACATTTCATATCTCCGTTTACCATTCAGAAGAAGACAGAGAGGAGCTAAGGGTCTTCCTGAAGATCACTCAGCCCCTAAGAGGCAGAGCCGGGGCCTGACCCAGCTCAGCTGATCCTAAGCCCCGAGTTCCTGCTTCAACATCAGGATTTCCATCACGAAGGTTAACACACCCCCCATGAGAGCCACAAAGTTCCCTGTAATCACAAGAGAGACCAAGAAGAGAAGCTGGTTTTCTGTCCAGACAGGAAAACAGTGAGGAACATAGCTGTGAGCTGCACAAATTACATACATTCCAACTCGTCTTTATACCAACTTCTCCGCCCCACCCTCCACCCACCTCTGTAACTTAACCAATAGGCAAAACCAGAAAGCTGTCTGTGAGCTAAGTGCCAAGGCGGTCATCCGTCGCGGAGGACAAACTACAAGTCCATTAGGCATCACGGCCTGGGGAAGAGCACAGGATCAGAACTAAGTGAGATGCAGAATCCCTGCACAGCTGCACTCTGTGAACCCCGGACAGGGCAGAGGCAAGGGGCCGCATTCGCCTTCCTTAATGAATCCATTCTCTCCGTTGACATATGGTGTCACAACCCATGTTTTGTTTTAGAAAATCAACTTCTCCTTTAGAGATGGGTGTGGCTGAGTGTACTGGGGGTTAGAATATTCTCAAAGAAGAGCTTGCTTATGAAAAGGATGGTTATACCGTAAGGGACAATATAATTGCCCGGAAGTCTTCAGAGACATGGAAGTAGGTGTCCAGAATGCGAGGCAGCAATGATAAAGTCGTTGCTAATTATGAGCGATGGTTAACAGGGTTCTTTCAAACTGACTGCACATGACACAAAGCTGGCAAATTCTTGCTGAAAGTAAGCAAGCGCCATAAAATTATCTTCTGCGTGTCAAGTTGTCAGTGGCCCAGCCCACTTGCAGTGCAGAGGGTGGACAGGGCGTTGGGGGGGGTGCCCCAGCTTTGGCTTCTGGATCCTGCTTCTGCCCTCTCTGCCAGGGGCCCTTCCCTCACTCAAAACCCACACCAAGCAAACTCAGCCCGCTCAGAACGAAGAGGGCAGGGATATTACATTGCTTTACGGACCGCTGCCCGATTTTCCGTAAGCTTATTCAGATGTATTTTACGCCCCGGACACCTGAGTTAGTGCTTATTTTTAAGTTGTCAAGGGATCATTTCAGAAATGAAAAAAAGATGGCTTGTCTATGTATACAGACCTTTTCCTTTTCTGCTCAGTCTCTCTAGTTGAGTTCTTTCCCCACCCCCATTTTAAATTTATTAGTTTTTAAGTATCCTTCAAGTAGTAGATGCTTGAACACTTTTTAATTGGGGAAACTGCAGAGTGTAATTGCTGGTTTGGCAGACAGCCGGGCCTGGAGCCCCTGGCCGGAGGACAGCCGTGCGCTGCTCACAACCCTATCTGACCATGGAGCATCCATGCCCTATCGCGGCCCCCAGACATCCTTTGTCAGGTTTGGGAGGAGTTCTTCATATATCCATCGAGCTGGCTTGAACGGAAGGGATGTAACATCAGATCCTACCATCATTCAAGTAAAACGTGGAAGCTGTGGTATGCTCCCTGAATGAAAGCAAGGACAATATGCATTTTGGGTGAAGGATGGCTAAAAGCTACCAAGCGTGTTTGTCTTCTGGCTTGATTGAAAAAGCAAAGATGAAATCAGTTAAGCCCCGCCAAACCACGTCTGTTGACTGTGAAGTGTCATGTGTGTTTCGAGTCGCTTGGGGCCCGGGAGCCTGTGCAGGCACATGCAGGCAAGGGAAACAGGACTGAGGAAAATAAATGCCAATTGTCTCCTCTTGCCATTTGTCTGTTCCTTCCAGAGTCGCAGCAGAGAGTAAGTATTTCAAAACGAACACAGCAAGATACAGGCATCCTCTTTCAAAACAATTACCTGAGGGTTATGAGCTGGGCAACACAGAGTGCTCCCTTACCTTTGGTGTTTTCTGCTATCTATCTTTTTCCCTAAATGCATATGCTGCTGCAAATCTATGTCCCAGGAGGGATGAACAGCCACGTGCCCAGATGTGGTCCTGCAGGGAGGCATGCGCGCACTTATCCGGCCATTTGCCCGGGTTACGGGCGATTCTGTTACAGTTCTCACTGGAAGGAGGCAAAGGGCTGGGGCCCGGGAACAGGGGCCCCTCTGTGCCACTCCATAGCTGTGGGACTCGGGGCAAATTACTCAAGCCAGCCACATTCCCTCTCCTTATTGCTATAATGGGAAGAATGATGCTCCCCTCCTCCCACCACCCCACCTTGTAATCCCCCCGAGTCTCCTAGGGGGTGGTTGTTAAAAATGCAATGTCTAAAGTTCTCCTGGGTCTGGGGCTGTGAGCTAGGCTCTGGGCCTCTGCATGTTGATGACATACTCTCTCTGGAACTCTCTCTGTAAGTGACTGTACGAGCAGTACAGACGTCAGGTTAGGGGTCCCTTCCATATTAAAGGCCACAAGTCTCTGTATGATTGGTCATCCATGAGATGAGGATGGAGACAGATGACTCCCCCTCCCACTTTTTGTGTTGGCCTTGGTGTACTTGGTTTCTGCCTGGGGTACTGAGGCCTTGGCTGTTCCTGAAATACTCCGGCTCATCCCTCCTTGTCATCCTCGATGACTCGGTGACCAACAATGCTGGCAGACACAGGGGCTGGGGAGCATGTGTGGTGATGTTACTCCATTATTCAGAGGGAGAGATGGAGGATGTTGGGGGCCCCCAGGGAGAAGAGCCCTTCCCCAAGATAAGCCCTTCTTATCGCCTGGTGCTGTTACACCCAGTCTCATGACCAGGGGCCTGGGAGCTTTGGGTGAAGTGGGTGAAGGTTGTCCCCAGTGTTCCCGGGAGTCAGGATGTCAATGTCACACACACCCCTGCCCCCCATCAGTAGCACGCCCCATCTCTTCCTTCATCTGTAAACAAAGAATAATAATGCCCGACTGCTGTGCCCTGTGGGGTGATTAGAGGCTCCAGTGACACAGGACAGGAACGGGAAAGGGTTGTGACAACTACACAGCTTATCAGAAGCTCTTGTTTCTACTTCCTGACCTGGTTCCCGTTTCCCTCCAACTCATTCCCTTGGCCCTCGTTCGACCCTTCATTTCCATTAATGATGGATAATGGGTTTGGAAATGACGGATGAGAATTAGAATGGTTCTTTTTTCCCATCAAATACTAACTCCAGGAAGAATTTGGGGGCCAGAGGCCTTCTGGGGATCTGTGAAAACCACATCAGGCACGCCCAATCATGGAACTCTCTGTGCCTATTCCTGCTGGTGAACTTGGTCAATGGCATCACTATTTTTCTCCCTGGTTTTGCACAGTTGTGATGTATGCGATCATGTTTAACTCCCAGCCTGACTGCTTGCTTTGCAGGCTTCAAACTCCAGCACCAGACACAAAGGCAACAGGCTCACGGAGACTGTTCAGCCAGCTCCTGCAAGTACACACAGCAAAATCCCTGTAATAAATCCCTTGTTTTATCACTTCCTAGTGCTTCTGTTTCCTGACCAAACCCCAGCTGATACAAGCATAATCCTATTTGCAAAATTGGACCTGGACCAACTGAGTGTTTTATATAATAGGCGACTCTAGGTCCACACTTTTGATACCCCTTGGGATGAAGTCATACCGTTACCTGACTATTCCATCTGATTTGTGCCGACTGAAGGCATTTCATTAAGATTCCAACTAATTTCCTTGTCTCAATTCTCTGCTGCCTGATTGAATTCTGGGTTCTTGGCACATCCTCCTGTCTTTATGGATATTTAAGTATCTGAGCAGTGACCGCCATCTCCCCCAGGCATTGGCCTTGGCTCATAGCTCTGATGTCCTAATATAAGCAAGGCCTCCAATGAGTAGGACTTGGCCAACTGACATCCACTGACTCTGTTTGCCACTGACTCTTTCTCTGTGGGGTCTCTGCAGGCCCCGCTGGGAGCATTTGCCGGCCCTTGCATGAGGTTTCCTGCTGCTGCCCTGTCTGGCCCCTGGGTATCGGAGGAACCATCTTCCAGAATCTCTTTGTTGTGGTCCCAGCACCCAACCAGGAGGTTGCCCCAAACAGACTCTAAGATCTGCGCTCACTCCTACATGGCCCATACCTGGTCCCTGAGAAGCCGCTAGGAGTCCAGTGTGCCCATCAGTGGAAACTGACCTCATGCCCACACTGTGCCCTCCCCTCTTTTTGCCCTGGTTCTGAAAACACACAGCCTACAGCTTCTCCTCATTGACTTCTTTTTTTTTTCTTAAAGACTATCTATTTATCTGACAGAGAGAGAGACAGTGAGATAGGGAACGCAAGCAGGGGGAGTGGGAGAGGGAGAAGCAGGCTCCCTGAGGAGCAGGAAGGCCAATCATGACCCCGGGATCATGACCTGAGTGGAAGGCAGACGCTTAACGACTGAGCCACCCAGGTGCCCTCATCATTGGCTTCTTTTTTTTTTTTTTTTTTTCATCATTGGCTTCTTTAAGCAGGTGTCTTATTATCAGTCCACCAGCCTCCCCCACCCAAATCCCAAGCACATGGAACAAGGTCTCCAATCAACTCTATTGAAGAGGGTCTCTTGGCTTGAGACGAAGAGGGACACACACTTCTACCCAGTACCCCTGGCAAGGTTTCTCCAGGGAAACTTTTTTCACACATTCTCCATCCCCAAAGCCTGACCTCCTTATACCCCTGATGTGAGTTATATAACTAGTTCTTGACCACCTACTTGAAAACATTTACATGGAGATCTATTTTACCATTTACTTGTAATGGTAAATCTGAAATCTCCCACCCCCGGTGTCTTAGAGAAAGCGTCCTATAATATCATGTTCTGTAGATTGACAGTACTTTTACAACAGGTCCCAGGACAATGGTGCTCTGTCCACAATGTTACATATGGAGTCTGGGCCACAGGGACTCCCCAGGGGAGAAGGGGGCATCAGGGTCCCAGTCTGATGACCATAGCTATCAGATTCCCCTGATGCTGGCCAAGCTGCCTTTCAACTACAATTTGTCTTCCCGCATATATTTGCCTGGGTGAGGGGCAGTGAGTAATGCTGCTCAGCCACCTGACGGTTGTTTCTTATTGGACATTTATTCATCAGTATGTCAGGCTTTAGGCTGACAAGCCACTGGAAAGAGCTAGAAGCCCAGGTGCCATGCCTTAGTGGGGGCTACACTCCCTTCTCTGCCCGACCCCAGCTGTCCAGCATCCTGTGTCACAACCTTGCTGCATCCTCTTCCATCTGTTTCTCGGGGTGCGTTTCCTTCTCTTTCGCCTCAAGAAGTCCCCGTTCATCAAAATTTCTTGTCTCTGTGACTAGAATATAAGTGATTCAGTGACATACAGCGCACTTTGTTGGACTCGGTGAGGTTCCAGGACCGCTTAGAGCTCATGTTGGGGTTTAGCAATGCATGCTGGGAAGAATCGAGTTAGATGTTTCCAGTGGCTCTGAGCATGAGAAATACAGGAATATTTTTGGAAGGGCAGGGAAACCAGAATGCAGTAGAGAACTTGACTTTAATTTATAAGCTGGTATCTTCTTCCACCCTCTGTGAAGACCACAGAGAAGCCGCCATCTTGGAGCTGAGGAATCTGGTCAGCAAGGTGCCCCAAAGACTCGCAAGGCTGGAGCTCCTGAGTTACTGGAGAGGTAGAGGGAGGTAGTGAGAAGAAAAGCAACGGTGAGCGGCTATGTGGTTCCAGGCATGCTCTCAGCACTGCCATGAATGCCCCAGTGTGGTGGATACTCTCACCAAGAACCCACTTCTCAGATGGCAGTCTCGTGATGCTGGTATCTTTCCCAAAGTCACAGCTCAGAAGTGGTGAAGCTAAAGACTGAACTGGGAGGTCCTCCTCCCGAGTCCACACTTGGAATCCCACTATTGTACTCCACTGGTTTTGCAACCTGGGAGGCAAGAGTACAATGCCTGTCCTACTCTCCAGCATGCTCTACTTTGGGGCAGATTACTTGCTGTATCCCAGTCTTGGTTTCTAAACTGAAAATGAGCACAATAACACGTAGTCGGCTGTGAGGGTGAGAGAGAGGATAAAATGTCGAGGCCCGGCTGATGGAAGAGACCCTCCTGCTTCCTCGCCCCTCACCTCACACAACTACACGCACCGTGGCACCATGCAGTTTATCCTGGTAAGGGATAAAGCAGGTGGTGTAGGTTGTGGGTTTTAGTTCCTTCCAGAAACTTCCAGAACCTTCCAGAAAAAGAACAGCATCTGAAGAGATGTGTGGTGTGTGCAGGGGGGTGGGGAGGCCGAGTGGAAGTCGGGAGTCCCCACCAAATGTGTGTCCTCGTCGGGAAAGGCCAGGTGACCTGGTGGGGCTTACTGTACTGCCTGTCGCACCCACCAGGTCACGGTGATCTTTTAGGTGACTTCCCCCTTTACACATTTCCCCCTTAAAATAGCATTTTATTGATTTCTCTTTTCTAAAACACAATTTATGTTCATGGGGTGAATTTTAGAAAGCCTAGGCAAAAGTAGAAATCTGAGTCACATACATGCTAACCTGCTGTTTACTCACCATCTCTCATTCTCAGGAGTGAACAGGTAATTTTTCCTTCTTTTACTTATTATTTTGCTAAGCCCTTCCCCGTGAGGCTGATGCTTCCCGCAGTCTTCGGCCCAGACCCTTGGGCCTAAGGGCACAGCTGCAGGCGTGCTGACAGCTCTGGGCCCCACTCAGGCGTCCCAGTGGACATTCCAAACCACGGAGGACACAACAGAGTCACTTGCGGTGCCCAGCATCCTCCCTCCTGCCCCGTTCTCCGTTCTCCTCCGGGGCCCGGTCCTGTGCACACCGTCTCCTGCCCACCTGTCCCCTCTTCGTTGTCTATTTGGCTCTGCCCCTGCAGGACTGTTGCAAAGGGCCGCCGGCGGCTCTCCTGGCCACCGTCCTTGCCCTCCCCCATTCCTTCTCTGCACTTAGGCCGCTGATCCTTATATAGTGCAAACCTCCTCCCATCACTCTTCTGCCCGAGAGCCATGCATCGTGCACGTGGGCCCACAAGATGAAGTCCTGCCTCGCCTGCCTTCGCAAATCGGCCCCCTCCTCTTGGACCCTCATGTCAGCTGGGGCCATGGTAAACTCCAGGCTCTACGTTCAGCTCTGCCCTCTTCAGCCCTCCTTCTTTCCTCAGCCCCCAGGGGTGGAGCCTGGTCATCCTCCAGGTCTCAGAGTGAACGCCACCTCCGTGTCCCCCTTAGATGATGTTGGGGCTTCTGCTCCAGCTCCTGGACTCCCCGCCCCCCCGCCCCCAGGACAGCAGCATTAGCTTGGGTTCTGCCCGATTTCTGCTTCACTGCGGGGGTGGTGGTGGGGTCTTGGGTCTGAATTTAGGAATGGCCACTGCCGGCTCCTAAAAGAAGCAGGACTGGGGCCTCCTCTCTGACCTCTATGCACGGAGGTGACTGGGACCACGTTCCCAAGCCTCTTTTCTTCCCCATCAACACTCTCTTCCCAGGTACTGTGACCCTTTTTCACAGTTTTAAATGTTATTCTGGTGACTGACCATTCCAATTTGCTCGGCGTTTCCCTCCTTGCTGGACTTGGAGTGCTGAAACCAGAAAGTCCCAGGAAATCTGGGATGAGCAGGTCACCCCAGGTACCCTCTAGTGCTGACAGTCCCACAGATTCATATCTGGGACCCCAGCCTCTCCCCTGAACTCCAGACCCTGGGAGCGAATACCTATTTAGTATTTCTATTCTAAATTGTGGTGAGCATCTCAAAGCTGCCCCCCTGTGGTCCTATCCCCCTGCCTGCCTAGCTCACTAGACTCCACCCATCCTTAAAAGTGCCTGACTACTTCCCACCCCAGGACCTTTACACCTGCCATGTCTTCTGCCCCCTGCTCTTCCTCTTGCAGCTTAAGAGATCCCCCCTCATAGAGTCCTTTCCAGATCTATAGCAGCCCCATTCCCAGCTATTACACTCCTGCTAGGATATCACCTGGCTTATAGTTCTCCTAGTACCTAACCACAGCCAGAAATCATTCTATTCATGGCACCACTTACTTGCTTACTGTCTCCCCTCTCCTGCCACCTGCCCACCTACACTAGGATGTAAGCCCACGATGGTGGGGATTTTGTCCTGTTCGTCTACTACGGTGCCTGACACATAGTAGCCTCGACAATTTTGATGAACAAAAGAATTCAATGATATATTGGAATAAAAATGTGCTTTAGAGACAGAACTGAGCAATTTTCCTAAAACAGCTTCTGAGTCAAAGGATATTATTCACTGACAAAACATTATCATTTTTCTATCGTTTTATTTATGCATCCTCTCTCTGCCTGTCTCAATAGGGCAGTTGATGGTGAAACTTTTCCTACCAGAGTATTCACGCAGAGAGCAAATTGGGAGAATATTTGTCATCAGCCCTGGAAGGTATCATTCAGCATTTTACTTGATACCTCAGATGAAAGGATCATTGATTTTTTAAGATTTAATTTTTTTTTTACAACCATTTTGGATTCAAAGCAAGATTAAGGGGAAAATACAGGGAGTTCCTCATATATCTTTGCCCCCACACCGGCACAGCCTCTGCCACTATCAACATCCCCCACAAGAGGGTACATTTGTCACAACCAATGAACTTGCCTTGACACGTCATCATAACCCAGAGTCTCGGGTGACATTGGGGTTCACTTTTGGTGTTGTACATTCTGTGGGTTTGGACAGATGTCCTACAGAATGGTTTCACTGCCCTAAAAATCCTCTGTGTTCTGCCTGTCAGCTCTCCCTCGCACCCTTCCACTCCAGGCCAGCACTGATATTTGTTTTTTTAATAATATAATTTATTTACTTTTAAATTTTTTATTATGTTATGTTAATCACCATACATTACATCATTAGTTTTTGATGTAGTGTTCCATGATTCATTGTTTGCATATAACACCCAGTGCTCCATTCAACATGTGCCCTCTTTAATACCCATCACCAGGCTAACCCAGCCCCCAATCCCCTCCCCTCTAGAACCCTCAGTTTCTCAGAGTCCATAGTCTCTCATGGTTCATCTCCCCCTCCGATTTCCCCCACTTCATTCTTCCCCTCCTGTTATCTTTTTTTTTTAACATATAATGTTTCAGAGGTACAGATCTGTGATTCAACAGTCTTACACAATTCACACTGCTCACCATAGCACATGCCCTCCCCAATGTCTATCACCCAGCCACCCCATCCCTACCACCCCAAACCACTCCAGCAACTCTCAGTTTGTTTCCTGAGATTAAGAATTCCTCATATCAGTGAGGTCATATGATACATGTATTTCTCTGGTTGATTTATTTCGCTCAGCATAACTCACCAGTTCTATCCACATCGTTGCAAATGGCAAGATTTCATTCCTTTTGATGGCTGCATAATATTTCATTGGATATAAATACCACCTCTTTATCCATTCATCTGTCGATGGACATCTTGGCTCTTTCCACAGTTTGGCTATTGTGAACATTGCTGCTATAAATGTCAGGGTGCACATACCCCTTCAAATCCCTACATTTGTATCTTTGGGGTAAATACCCAGTAGTGCAATTGTTGGGTCATATGGTAGCTCTATTTTCAACTGTTTGAGGAACCTCCATACTGTTTTCCAGAGTGGCTGCACCAGCTTGCATTCCCACCAACAGTGTAGGAGGGTTCCCCTTTCTCTGCATCCCCGCCAACATCTGTCGTTTCCTGACTTGTTAATTTTAGCCATTCTGACTGGTGGGAGGTGGTATCTCAGTGAGGTTTTGATTTGGATTTCCCTGATGCCAAGCGATGTGGAGCACTTTTTCATGTGTCTGTTGGCCATTTGGATGTCTTCTTTGAAAAAATGTCTGTTCATGTCTTCTGCCCATTTCTTGATTGGATCATTTGCTCTTTGGGTGTTCAGTTTGATAAGTTCTTTATAGATTTTGGATACTAGCCCTTTATCTGATATGTCACCTGCAAATATCTTTTCCCATTCTGTCAGTTGTCTTTTGGTTTTGTTGACGGCTTCTTTTGCTGTGCAAAAGCTTTTTATCTTGATGAAGTCCCAAGAGTTCATTTTTGCCCTTGCTTCCCTTGCCTTTGGCGATGTTTCTAGGAAGAAGTTGCTGTGGCTGAGGTCGAAGAGGTTGCTGCCTGTGTTCTCCTTTAGGATGTTGATGGACTCCTGTCTCACATTTAGGTCTTTCAACCATTTGGAATCTATTTTTGTGTGTGGGGTAAGGAAATGGTCCAGTTTCATTCTTCTGCCATGTGGCTGTCCAATTTTCCCAATACTGTTTGTTGAAGGGACGTTTTTCCATTGGACATTCTTTCCTGCTTTGTCGAAGATTAGTTGACCATAGCATTGGGGGTCCATTTCTGGGCTCTCGATTCTGTTCCATTGATCTATGTGTCTGTTTTGGTGCCAGTACCATACTGTCTTGATGATGACAGCTTTGTAATAGAGCTGGAAGTCCGGAATTGTCATGCCACCAGCTTTGCTTTTCTTTTTCAAGATTCCTCTGGGTATTCAGGGTCTGTTCTGGTTCCATACAAATTTTAGGATTATTTGTTCCATTTCTTTGAAAAAAGTGGATGGTATTTTGATGGGGATTGCATTGAATGTGTAGATTGCTCTAGGTAGCATTGACATCTTCACAATATTTCTTCTTCCAATCCATGAGCATGGAACGTTTTTCCATTTCTTTGTGTCTTCCTCAATTTCTTTCATGAGTCTTTTATAGTTTTCTGAGTACAGATCCTTTTCCTCTTTGGTTAGATTTATTCCTTGGTATCTTACGGTTTTGGGTGCAATTGTAAATGGGATTGACTTCTTAATTTCTCTCTCTTCTATCTTGTCGTTGGTGTATAGGAATGCCACTGATTTCTGAGCATTGATTTTATAGCCTGCCACTTGACTGAATTTCTGTATGAGTTCTAGCAGTTTTGGGGTGGAGTCTTTTGGGTTTTCCACATAAAGTATCATATTGTCTGCAAAGAGTGAGAGTTTGACTTCTTTGCCAATTTGGATGACTTTTATTTCTCTTTGTTGTCTGATTGCTGTGGCTAGGACTTCTAATACTATGTTGAACAGCAGTGGTGATGGTGGACATCCCTGCCATGTTCCTGACCTTAGGGGGAAAGCTCTCAGTGTTTCCCATTGAGAGTAATATTCGCTGTGGGTTTTTCATAGATGGCTTTTATGATATTGAGGTTTCATACCCTCTATCCCTATACTCTGAAGAGTTTTGATCACGAAAGGATGCTGTACTTTGTCATACGCTTTTTCTGCATCTATTGAGAGGACCATATGGTTTTGTTCTTTCTTTTATTAATGTATTGTAGCACATTAATAATTTGCGGATGTTGAACCAAACTTGCAGCCCAGGTAGAAATCCCACTTGGTCGTGGTGAATAATCCTTTTAATGTACTGTTGGATCCTATTGGCTAGTATTTTGGTGAGAATTTTTGCATCCATGTTCATCAAGGATATTGGTCTGTAATTCTCCTTTTTGATAGGGTCTTTGTCTGGTTTTGGGGATCAAGGTAATGGTGGCCTCATAAAACGAGTTTGGAAGTTTTCCTTCCATTTCTATTTTTTGGAACAGTTTCAGAAGAAATTCTTAATTCTTCCTGAAGTGTTTGGTAGAATTCCCCTGGGAAGCCATCTGGCCCTGGGCTTTTGTTTGTTGGGAGAATTTTGATGACTGCCTCAATTTCCTTTGTGGTTATAGGTCTGTTCAGGTTTTCTATTTCTTCCTGGTTCAGTTTTCGTAGTTGATACATCTCTAGGAAAGCATCCATTTCTTCCGATTATCTAATTTGCTGGCATAGCATTGCTCATAATATGTTCTTAGAATTGTTCGTATTTCTTTGGTGTTGGTTGTGATCTTTCCTCTTTCATTCATGGTTTTATTTATTTGGGTTCTTTCTTTTTCCTTTTTGATAAGTCTGGCCAGAGTTTTATCAACTTATTAATTCTTTCAAAGAACCGGTTCCTAGTTTCATTGATTTCTGCTCTGATCTTTATTATTTCTCTTCTGCTGGGTTTAGGCTTTATTTGCTGTTCTTCCTCCAGCTCCTTTAGGTGTAGGGTTAGGTTGTGTATTTGAGACCTTTCTTGTTTCTTGAAAAAGGCTTGTATTGCTATATTCTTTCCTCTTAGGACTGCCTTTGCTGCATCCCAAAGATTTTGAACAGTTGTGCTTTCATTTTCATTGGTTTCCATGAATTTTTAAAATTCTTCTTTAATTTCCTGGTTGACCCATTCAGTCTTTAGTAGGATGCTCTTTAGCCTCCATGTATTTGAGTTCTTTCCGACTTTCCTCTTGTGATTGAGTACTAGTTTCAAAGCATTGTGGTCTGAAACTATGCAGGGAATGATTCCAATCTTTTGGTACCAGTTGAGACCTGATTTGTGACCAAGGATGTGATCTATTCTGGAGAATGTTCCATGGGCACTAGAGAAGAATGTGTATTCTGTTGCTTTGGGATGGAATGTTCTGAATATATCTGTGAAGTCCATTTGGTCCAGTGTGTCCTTTAAAGTCTTTATTTCCTTGTTGATCTTTTGCTTAGATGATCTGTCCATTTCAGTGAGGGGGGGTGTTAAAGTCCCCCACTATTATTGTATTGTTGTCGATGTGTTTCTTTGCTTTTGTTATTAATTGGCAGCTCCCATGTTAGGGGCATAGATATTTACAATTGTTCGATCTTCTCGTTGGATGGACCCTTTAAGTAGGATATAGTGTCCTTCCTCATCTCTTATTACAGTCTTTGGTTTAAAATCTAATTTGTCTGATATAAGGATTGCCACCCCAGCTTTCTTTTGGTGTCCATTAGCATGGTAAATGGTTTTCCACCCCCTCACTTTCAATCTGGGGGTGTCTTTGGGTCTAAAATGAGTCTCCTGCTGATAGCATATCAATGGGTATTGTTTTTTTTTATCCAATCTGATAGCCTGTGTCTTTTGATTGGGACATTTAGCCCATTTACATTCAGGGTAACTATTGAAAGATATGAATTTAGGGCCGTTGTATTGCCTGTAAGGTGACTGTTACTGTATATTGTCTGTGTTCCTTTCTGGTCTATGTTACTTTTAGGCTCTCTCTTTGCTTAGGGGACCTCTTTAAATATATCTTGTAGGGCTGGTTTTGTGTTTGCAAATTTTTTAGTTTTTGTTTGTCCTGGAAGCTTTTTACCTCTCCTTCTATTTTCAATGACAGCCTAGCTGGATATAGTATTCTTAACTGCATATTTTTCTCATTTAGTGCTCTGAATATATCAGGCTAGTCCTTTCTGGCCTGCCAGGTCTCTGTGGATAGGTCTGTTGCCAATTTAATGTTTCTACCATTGTAGTTTACAGATCTCTTCTCCCGAGCTGCTTTCAGGATTTTCTCTTTGTCTCAGACTCATAAGTTTTACTATTAGATGTCAGGGTGTTGACCTATTTTTATTGATTCTGAGGGGGATTCTCCGTGCCTCCTGGATTTTGATGCCTGTTTCCTTCCCCAAATTAAGGAAATTCTCTGCTATAATTTGCTCCAATAGACCTTCTGCCCCTCTCTCTCTTTCTTCTTCTCCTGGGATCCTAATTATTCTAATATTGTTTTGTCTTATGGTATCACTTATCTCTTGAATTCTGCCCTCGTGGTCCAGTAGTTGTTTATGTCTTCTTTTCTCAGCTTCTTTATTTTCCATCATTTGGTCTTCTATATCACTAATTCTCTCTTCTGTCTCACTTAGCCTAGCAGTTAGAGCCTCCATTTTTTATTGCACCTCATTAATAGCCTTTTTGATTTTGACTTGGTTAGATTTTAGTTCTTTTATTTCTCCAGAAAGGGCTTCTCTAATATCTTCCATGTTTTTTTCAAGCCCAGCTAATATCTTTAAAATCCTCATTCTGAACTCTAGTTCCAACATCTTACTAATGTCCGTATTGATTAGGTCCCTGGCAGTCGGTACTGCCTCTTGTTTTTTTTTGAGGTGATTTTTTCCATCTTGTCATTTTGTCCAGAGGGGAATAGATGAATGAGAGAGCAAAATGCTAACAGGGTAACAACGATCCCAGAAAAATATACACTAAACAAACATAAGAGACCTGAAACTGTGGGAAAAGAAAGGGAAAGGAAGAAAAAAAAAAAGAAAAAGATAAAACAAAGAAACAAAATCAAAAAAACAAGAATATGATCAAATATGATCAGGCTGGTGCATATATCAGTGCCACACACTAGATTTTGGCCGTATTTTGGTCTTATAGAAGAAAGTGCCTCCCAAAATTTTAAAGAAAGAAAAACTTATATATGTACAAAAATAAGGGTAAATACGATGAAGAGATGGAATATGACTGTAAACATGAAATTATAAAAGATTTTATAAAAGAAATTGATAAGATGAGAAGTTGGTTGAAAAAAGAAAAGAGGATTTAAAAAAAAGGGAGAGAATGTGATCAGGCAGGAGACTAGAAGAAAGCCATACACTAGAGATTTAGGGTATATTTTGATCTGTTAGAAGAAACTGTGTCCCAAAATTTTAAGGAGACAACAACTTGGTATATTGTTTATATATAAAGTATATACCAAAGTATATATACTTTGGTATATATATATACCAAAAATAAGGTTAACTACTATGAAGGGATAGAATATGACTCTAAAAATGAAAAATAAAAAAGATTTTTTTTAAAAAAGGGAATGATAAGGGGCACCTGGGTGGCTCAGTTGTTAAGTGTCTGCCTTCGGCTCAGGTAATTGTCCCAGGGTCCTGGGATTGAGCCCTGCATCAGGCTCCCTGCTCAGTGCGGAGCCTGCTTCTCCCTCTCCCACTCCCCCTGCTTGTATTCCCTCTCTCGCTGTCTCTCTCTGTCAAATAAATAAATAAAATCTTTAAAAAAAAGGGAATGATAAGATGTTGGCTGATAAAGGGAAAAAGAAAAATTAAAAAAAAAAGAAAAAAAGAAAATTAAAAAAATTAACTTTGAAAGACTAAAGAATCAGGGGGGAAAAAGCCATGAATTCTACATGCAATATTCCCCTAGCACTGGAGTTCTGCCATTCTCATTGACCGGTAAACTTTGTCTTGGCTGGCTGTTCTTGCTGATCTTCTGGGGGAGGGGTCTGTTGCTGTGGTTCCCAAATGTCTTTGCTGGAGTTGGAATTGCCCCGCCCTTGCCAGGTCTGGGCTACGTAATCTGCTCGGGTTTGCTCTCAGGAACTTTTGTTCCCTGCAAGCTTTCTGTACAGCTTTGGGGGATGAGAGTGAAAATGGTGGCCTCCCAATCTCCGTCCCCGAGGAGCCAAGATCTCGGGGCCCCACTCCTCAGTGAGTCCCCAGAGAAAAGCAATCAATCACTCCTGTTTCCCCAGTCTCCAGTGCACTCCATGCTCACCCGGCCTGTGACCCAGCGTTGCTATCTCTGGCACCCGACTCGGTGTGGAGTCTCCAAACCCAGCAGATCCCTGCGTTGCGCTCCCACGCTGCTCCTCCTGGGGGAGGAAGGGGAGTCTCCCCAGCTCTGCCGCTTGTTGGGTCCCTGCTGGAGGTGTAGTGGCCCGACTGGGCCACGGATCACAGTTTATGGTCACCCCGAGCTGAGAGCCTGCTCCTCGGCTCCGTCTCTGCAGCCGGCTTCCCCGGTCCGATACCTGGGAGCTCTGCCGCACTCAGGCACCCCCGGTCTTTCTGTGACCCCGAGGGTCCTGAGACCACACTGTCCCGCGAGGGTTTCACCCCCCACTTAGCCACTGGAGCAACGTCCCTCAGTGGAGCCAATGTATAAAAGTTCTGATTTTGCGCTCTGCTGCTCTATCACTTGCCGGTAGCGGCTGACAGAGGCCCCCTCCCCCGCCATCTATCCTCCCGAATATCGCCTCGGATTCACTTCTCCGCACGTCCTACCTTCCAGTAAGTGGTCGCTTCTCTGTTCAGAGAGTTGTTGCTATTCTTTTCTTTGATCTGTTGAGTTCATAGGTGTTCAGAATTGTTTGATCTCTATCCAGCTGAATTCCTGGGACGAGATGAAATTTAGGTCTCCTACTCCTCTGCCATCTTGCTTCTCCCTCAGCACTGATCTTTTTACTGTCTCCATAGTTTTCCCTTTTCCAGAATGTCCCATCGCTGGAGTCATATAATATGTAGCTTGTTCAGACTGACTTCTTTCACTAGTGATAGGCATTTAGTGTTCCTCCACGTCTTCTCATGCCTGATAGCTCATTTCTTTTTAGTAATGAGTAATATTTCATTGTCTGGATGGACCACAGCTTACCCATTCATCTACTGAATTTTGCCTTCCCACCAGCAAGGAAGGAGAGTTCTTGTGGCTCCCCATCCTCACAAGCACTTAGTTTGTAAGTGTTCTAGATTTTGGCCATTCTAATAGGTGTGTAGTTTCATTACTTTTTAAAATAAGGAAAATATAAAATACAAGGATCAAAACAGTTTTTAATGATGCGCCTAGACACAGGTATCATTGTTAAAGTTCAGTGTTGATGCTACAGGTTTTTTTTTTTCAATTAATAGATGTATTTTGGTTTTTATAAAACCAGGGTAATAGCACATATTTTGTTTGGTAACTGCTTTAATTTTTACTTTATATGCCATGATAATCTTTATACACCATTCTGTTTTTAATAGTTGGATGATATCCCATTATATACATGAGTCTTAAAATCCAAATTTTGGGGCGCCTGGGTGGCTCAGTTGGTTAAGCGACTGCCTTCGGCTCAGGCCATGATCCTGGAGTCCCGGGATCGAGTCCCGCATCGGGCTCCCTGCGCAGAGGGGAGTCTGCTTCTCCCTCTGACCCTCTCCCCTCTCATGCTCTCTCTCTATCTCATTCTCTCTCTCTCAAATAAATAAATAAATAAAATCTTTAAAAAAAATCCAAATTTTGATTGTTATAAACAAGACTGAGACAAACATGCTAGTGAACATGTCTTTGCATAATTTTTTCTTATTCCCTGTAATAAATTCCTTGCGGTGAAATTAGAGGGATGTGAAGTTTTTAAACTTTTGATATTTGTAACCAAATAGCTCTATGGAAAGGTTAAATGAATTTTTATTTCCCAACATATGATGGTATATCTGTTCTCAAATGTCACCAATATTAAGTTTGGTGAATTCCTAAAAATGTCTGCCAATTTGGATCTACTTTACTGTGGTTTAAGTTTTACTTCTTTGAGGATGGGAAATATAGCTTTTGGCATTGCCTTCTGGAAGACAGAGCAGGATTTTTTCTATAGACTGTCATATGTGTCACTAGGGAGGAAGCATGGGGAATGATGAGACAATGGGTGGGTGGAGCAGGGTGGGAGTGGAGCTCAGCTAGTGCTGAGTCTGATCATCTGAAAAAGTTCAGGGCTACTGCTCCCATGATTCTTACATTCAAGATGGCGGGACATGAGGATTTCAAAATCCATCTCTGGCATCAGATCTCTGGCGTCAGAATGGATGGAGATCCATAGCCAGCAATTAAGCCAGAGCTTTGCCAAGGGGGTCTGGACATTTACTGAGAGCATCTCCGCTTCAGAAGGTGGACCTAATCTCCCAACACTACTTTCCATAGAGGATCAGCCAGGTGGGCTGAGACTGACCACAGTGGGGAGGCAACCCCAAGGGAGGGCAAAGGATGAGGGTCTGGGGAGAGGGATTTTCTCCACCTGAGGATGGCAGTGAACACAAATGTCCTCTATTGTGGTTCAATTCTTGTAACTGAGTGGCTTTCCAGAGGAGCACCGTAGTTAAACCTAAAAGCTGAGCTTTTATAAAGATGCTAACGACTGGGGAGCCTGGGTGGCTCAGTCAGTTAAGCATCTGACTCTTGATTTCAGCTCAGGTCAAGATCTCAGGGTCTTGAGACCAAGCCCCACATCGGGCTCTGTGCTGGGTGTGGAGCCTGCTTAAGAAGTCTCTCTCTCCCTCTGCCCCACCTCTCCCTCCTCTCTCCATCTCTAAAAAGAAATAAAAATAATAAAAAATAATAAAGATGCTAACTACTATTTTGCAAGATATCAGGCCTCTCTGCTGCTCATGTGCAAGCCTATGTGGGATCCTCCATGCTGTTTAAAGTGTGTTTGCAAAGAGGAGCAGCATCTGTAATGGTCTATTTTACACACACACACACACACACACACACACGGAAAGGAGAACAATTCTGTCAATGCCTTTCTTTGGAATTTTCACAAGACTACAATGGTTTGCTTAATTTGAATTGTTCACTGTTCTTCCTGGTTTGAAATTATGGAGAGTGTATGGAAACGCAGCCTGTCTAACTCTGTCAAAACTTGACTTTCCAAATATTTAATGTTTAACTTTGCCAAATGGCTTTCACACCCAGAATCTATTTCCAGAACCGCAAAGGGATTCCTCTCTTCTTTCCTATTTGGGTGTGGAGACCTAGCAAGTGGACTGGCACATCCTGTCCACCCTAAGGAGTGAACTTCCTAAGTAAGCCAGCCAGGAATGCCAGCCTAGGGGAGTGTTCTAATGGATAAAGTCACTCATCCATTTACTGCTCATCGTCACTGATTCCTAAAAACACAAGCCGAAGTGGATGGGGAAGTAGCTTCTAGAGAAGTGTTTTTATGCAGTTAGAAATCTCAGGTGTCCTGATTTAATCTCTAAGTAGGCAATAGCATGCTTGATTTAAAGATGTCAAAACTTTTTTTTAAAATAGATGTTCTCCCATCAGAGTGTTGAACTAGATACATTTATTAAACTGTGCATAGCACAGCATCTTTTATGCTCACTGATGATGGTCAGTGGGAACAAATTCTAAGCTTTCTCTATTTTCAACATCTCATCTCCTCATAAGCAAGTGGTAATATGTCAAAGGTGGGACCACCCACCTCAGAGGCACTTTTGTAGATGGTAAGTATTTTCAGTCACTTAGTCATTCACCAAGCATCATCTGTGCATGGGGCCTGGGACTGTTGTTCAGGGAAAGAAGATGAATGGCAAAATCAAGTGGAAACACAGAGGCAGCAGGATGGGCTCTTTTGAAGGCCAGGAAGGCTTCATAGAGGAGGTGATTTTTTAATTGGCTCGTGAAGGAGGCAGAGGTGCAACGGTACCTGATGTAGGCTAAGAGATGTTTATTGTATCAGTATCTTGCTCAGCATTTTTGAAAGGTGATTCCTGACTGCGGATTTTCTCAGTGTGTGTGGTTGACCCTTTTCCTGGTGGAGAAAAGCGGGTCGTGAAGAAAACACAATGCACACACTCTCCAAACCCTATGCAGTGGCCAGTAAACATTAAAAAGGCTTGCTGGGTCTAATACTGCTGTGAATGTCCACTTTTTAGTTCCTATCAGGTCTCTGTTTTCCTCTGAAGATAAAGTATGTTGCATTTGTAAACTAATATTGTTTTAGATATGATAGGTACTGGTTTATATTTTCTCTTTAAACATTTTTTTTTTTTTTACTTTAGATGTTTAAAGGATGAGCATTCAGTAGTGATGGTAACAGAAATAATAATGTGCCTTTATAAAGCCCATGAGATTAATATGCATAGTTTGCTTCAAATAAGGATGTCATTGTCCTTGTTGGACAATGGGTGTTGGAGTATTAAGATACAGAATGGGAGCAAGCCAATTCCAGGTATAACAGGAAGCCACAGGGGTTATGATCAGAGGAGGGACTTGTCTCTGTTCACATTTTGAGAGGAATAGAGAGGCAGAGACTGGTAAGGAAGCTCTTTCAGTGGCGCAGTTGGGGGAAGAAGGGCTCAGATTCAGGATGTGTTTTTAAATGTGAAGGTAATAGGATTCATGGATGGATTGGATCTGGAGCATAAGAGAAAGAGAAGAAACAAGGACAACTTCTAGATTCCTGCGCTGGGCAAACGGCGCCATTTGTGGCCATGAAGAGGATAGTTAGATCATAAGAGGACACGTGGGAGGAGGTGATCAACAGCACAGTTTTGGCTGATCAAATGGGAAACACTGCTCTTAAGTTGGGTTTCCTAGAAGCAGTGCCTGGGATGGGGATTCCTGTGCAAGTGATTTATAGAGGGTGGGCTCTCAGGAGAAAGGTTAGGTGGGATGTAGCAGGGGCCTGATCCCACAGGGAACTCTTGAGCATGAATGGCACTGTGGCATTGTCCCTCCTTGTTGCGAGTAAGAAGGTGGGCTTTTGTATCCCCATGACTGCCAGTCACTGGCTAGGGTACTCACTCACCCTTTTGAGGGCATAACCACCCCCCCATTTCTGGATGAGGTGTCTTTCATATCTCAGCAGCCAGGGGGATCCTGCAGAGAGGATGCAGTTGTGAGCTGTTGGCAGCCGACATGCAGAAGACCTGGGGGAGGGATGCCCTGGCCTGAGGGAGCTGTGTTACACTGCCTAGTAGACAGCAAGGAGAGATGTAGAGTAGGCAATTGGAGCTCAGAAAGGAAGTTGGGATTGGGGGACTAAAGTTAGGAGAGCAGCAGTGTGTATCCTGGTATTTAAAGCCATGAAACCATCCAAGAACAAGTCAGGAGGTAATGTGGATGAGGAAGAGAGTAACTTCAAAAACTGATACCTCTGGCCCTCAACATTCAAGGGTTGGAAGACGAAGAGGAAGCACGAAGGGAGCTGAGATGGAGAGACCAGTGGTAGAAGGAAAATCTGGGCAGTAGGTGTTCCAGAGCACCATGGACACTGCATGCCTAGAAGGGTGGTGGCCAAGGAAGGGGCACTGAGAATGGACCACCTGAGTGGGCAGAAGGGAGGTTACCAGTGAGCTTGGTGAGAACAATCTGAGAATCGCGATGGGTAGCCAAGCCAGGCCAGAGTGGGCTCTGCAGAGGAGGCGTGCTGAAGCAGAACACACTACACACTGGAGATGAGCCGCTAGTGCTAGAAGGGAGTGTGCTGGGGGAACAGATGAAAGGCAGCAAAGAGAGGGGGTGGATGTGAAGAGGCAAGAGCTTGCTCATCATGGCTTTGGATGCCATGTCCAAAAGCAGGGATCTCAACCAATGGGAGAAGCCACTGGAAGGATTTTAAGGGGAGAATAAACGTGGTGGGATTTGTATCTCATTCTGGGAAAATGTTATGCCCTTGTATGTGGATTTGTGTGCCCACACTGCACACCCTTTTTAGATTCATAGGAAATCATCCTGAGGGTGTGTCTCCATAACTGCACTTCTATTGTATTTTCCTACAGCTTAGAAGAGTTTTCACCTCTGGAAGTCTCTGAGCCAGCTTGGATACTCACTTTCAATGTCTTTTGACTTTCTTTTTTTTTTTGAGGCAATGATGCCAAAATGAGAAAAGTTAGAAACTTATTAAAAATTTCTCCCATGTGTTTTATTTTTTTAAAATTTTTTATTGTTATGTTGATCACCATACATTAAATCATTAGTTTTTGATGTAGTGTTCCATGAGTCATTTTTTGTGCATAACACCCAGTGTTCCATGCAGAACGTGCCCTCTTTAATACCCATCACCAGGCTAACCCATCGCCCCACCCCCCTCCCATCTAGAACCCTCAGTTTGTTTTCAGAGTCCATCGTCTCTCATGGTTCGTCTCCCCCTCTGACTTACTCCCCCTCATTCTTCCCCTCCTGCTATTTTCTTCTTCTTTTTTTTTCTTAACATATATTGCATTATTTGTTTCAGAAGTACAGATCTGTGATTCAACAGTCTTACATCATTCACAGCACTCACCATAGCACATACCCTCCCCAATGTCTATCACCCAGCCACCCCATCCCTCCCACCCCCAACCACTCCAGCAACCCTCAGTTTGTTTCCTGAGGTTAAAAATTCTTCATATCAGCGAGGTCATATGATACATGTCTTTCTCTGATTGACTTATTTCACTCAGCATAACACCCTCCAGTTCCATCCACGTCGTTGCAAATGGCAAGATCTCATTCCTTTTGATGGCTGCATAATATTCCATTGTGTATATATACCACTTCTTTATCCATTCATCTGTCGATGGACATCTTGGCTCTTTCCACAGTTTGTCTATTGTGGACATTGCCCCTATAAACATTGGGGTGCACGTACCCCTTGGATCCCTACATTTGTATCTTTGTGGTAAATACCCAGTAGTGTGATTGCTGGATCGTATGGTAGCTCTATTTTCAACTGTTTGAGGAAGCTCCATATGTTTTCCAGAGTGGTTGCACCAGCTTACGTTCCCACCAACAGTGTAGGAGGGTTCCCCTTTCTCCACATCCCCGCCAACATCTGTCGTTTCCTGACTTGTTAATTTTAGCCATTCTGACTGGTGTGAGGTGGTATCTCATTGAAGTTTTGATTTGGATTTCCCTGCTGCCGAACGATGTTGAGCACTTTTTCATGTGTCTTTTGGCCATTTGGATGTCTTCTTTTGAAAAAATGTCTGTTCATGTCTTCTGCCCATTTCTTGATTGGATCATTTGTTCTTTGGGTGTTGAGTTTGATAAGTTCTTTATAGATTTTGGATACTAGCCCTTTATCTGATATGTCATTTGCAAATATTTTCTCCCATTCTGTCGGTTGTCTTTTGGTTTTGTGGACTGTTCCTTTTGTTCCGCAAAAGCTTTTTATCTTGATGAAATCCCAATAGTTCATTTTTGCCCTTGCTTCCCTTGCCTTTGGCGATGTTTCTAGGAAGAAGTTGCTGTGGCTGAGGTCGAAGAGGTTGCTGCCTGTGTTCTCCTTTAGGATGTTGATGGACTCCTGTCTCACATTTAGGTCTTTCAACCATTTGGAGTCTATTTTTGTGTGTGGTGTAAGGAAATGGTCCAGTTTCATTCTTCTGCCATGTGGCTGTCCAATTTTCCCAACACCATTTGTTGAAGGGACTGTCTTTTGTCCATTGGACATTCTATCCTGCTTTGTCAAAGATGAGTTGACCATAGAGTTGAGGGTCCATTTCTGGGCTCTCGATTTTTTTCCATTGATCTATGTGTCTGTTTTGGTGCCAGTACCATACTGTCTTGATGATGACAGCTTTCTAATAGAGCTGGATCCGGAATGGTGATGCCGCCAGCTTCGCTTTTCTTTTTCAAGATTCCTCTGGGTATTCGGGGTCTCTTCTGGTTCCATACAAATTTTAGGATTATTTGTTCCATTTCTTTGAAAAAAGTCGATGGTATTCTGATGCGGATTGCATTGAATGTGTAGATTGCTCTAGGTAGCATTGACATCTTCACAATGTTTGTTCTTCCAATCCATGAGCATGGAACGTTTTCCCATTTCTTTGTGTCTTCTTCAATTTCTTTCATGAGTATTTTATAGTTTTCTGAGTACAGATCTTTTGCCTCTTTGGTTAAATTTATTCCTAGGTATCTTATGGTTTTGGGTGCAATTGTAAATGGGATCGACTCCTTAATTTGTCTCTCTTCTGTCTTGTTGTTGGTGTATAGGAATGCCACTGATTTCTGAGCATTGATTTTATATCCTGCCACTTGACTGAATTGCTGTATGAGTTCTAGCAGTTTTGGGGTGGAGTCTTTTGGGTTTTCCACATACAGTATCATATCATCTGCAAAGAGTGAGAGTTTGACTTCTTCTTTGCTGATTTGGATGTCTTTGATTTTTCTTATTGTCTGATTGCTGTGGCCAGGACTTGTAATATTATGTTGAATAGCAGTGGTGATAGTGGACATCCCTGCTGCGTTCCTAACCTTAGAGGAAAAGCTCTCAGCTTTTCTCAATTGAGAATGATATTTGCTGTAGGTTTTTCATAGATGGCTTTTATGATATTGAGGTATGTACCCTCTATCCCTATACTCTGAAGAGTTTTGATCAAGAAAGGATGCTCTACGTTGTCAAATGCTTTTTCTGCATCTATTGAGAGGATCATATGATTCTTGTTCTTTCTTTTGTTAATGTATTGTATCACGTTGATTGATTTGCAGATGTTGAACCAACCTTGCAGCCCAGGTAGAAATCCCACTTGGTCATGGTGAATAATCCTTTTAATGTACTGTTGGATCCTATTGGCTAGTATTTTGGTGAGAATTTTTGCATCCATGTTCATCAAGGATATTGGTCTGTAATTCTCCTTTTTGATGGGGTCTTTGTCTGGTTTTGGGATAAAGGTAATGGTGGCCTCATAAAACAAGTTTGGAAGTTTTCCTTCCATTTCTATTTTTTGGAACAGTTTCAGGAGAATAGGTATTAATTCTTCTTCAAATGTCTGATAGAATTCCCCTGGGAAGCCATCTGGCCCTGGGCTTTTGTTTCTTGGGAGATTTTTGATGACTGCTTCAATTTCCTTGGTGGTTATAGGTCTGTTCAGGTTTTCTATTTCTTCCTGGTTCAGTTTTGGTAGTTGATACATCTCTAGGAATGCACCCATTTCTTCCAGGTTATCTGAGTTGCTGGCATAGAGTTGCTCATAATATGTTCTTATAATTGTTTGTATTTCTTTGGTGTTGGTTGTGATCTCTCCTCTTTCATTCATGATTTTGTTGATTTGGGTCATTTCTCTTTTCTTTTTGATGAGTCTGGCCAGGGGTTTTTCAATCTTGTCAATTCTTTCAAAGAACCAGCTCCTAGTTTCGTTGATCTGTTCTACTGTTCTTTTGGTTTCTATTTCATTGATTTCTGCTCTGATCTTTATTAGTTCTCTTCTCCTGCTGGGTTTAGGCTTTATTTGCTGTTCTTTCTCCAGCTCCTTTAGGTGTAGGGTTAGGTTGTGTATTTGAGACCTTTCTTGTTTCTTGAGAAAGGCTTGTATTGCTATGTACTTTCCTCTTAGGACTGCCTTTGCTGTATCCCAAAGATTTTGAACAGTTGTATTTTCATTTTCATTGGTTTCCATGAATTTTTAAAATTCTTCTTTAATTTCCTGGTTGACCCATTCATTCTTTAGTAGGATGCTCTTTAGCCTCCATGTATTTGAGTTCTTTCCGACTTTCCTCTTGTGATTGAGTACTAGTTTCAAAGCATTTTGGTCTGAAAATATGCAGGGAATAATCCCAATCTTTTGGTATCGGTTGAGACCTGATTTGTGACCTAGGATGTGATCAGTTCTGGAGAATATTCCATGGGCACTAGAGAAGAATGTGTATTCCGTAGCTTTGGGATGGAATGTTCTGAATATGTCTGTGAAGTCCATTTGGTCCAGTGTGTCCTTTAAAGTCTTTATTTCCTTGTTGATCTTTTGCTTAGATGATCTGTCCATTTCAGTGAGGGGGGGTGTTAAAGTCCCCCACTATTATTGTATTGTTGTTGATGTGTTTCTTTGCTTTTGTTATTAATTGGCTTATATAATTGGCTGCTCCCATGTTAGGGGCATAGATATTTACAATTGTTCGACCTTCTTGTTGGATAGACCCTTTAAGTAAGATATAGGGCCCTTCTTCATCTCTTATTACAGTCTTTGGTTTAAAATCTAATTTGTCTGATATAAGGATTGCCACCCCAGCTTTCTTTGGTGTCCATAGCATGGTAAATGGTTTTCCACCCCCTCACTTTCAATCTGGGGGTGTCTTTGGGTCTAAAATGAGTGTCTTGCAGACAGCATATTGATGGGTCTTGGTTTTTAATCCAATGTGATAGCCTGTGTCCTTTGATTGGGGCATTTAGCCCATTTACATTCAGGGTAAATATTGAAAGATATGAATTTAGTGCCATTGTATTGCCTGTAAGGTGACTGTTACTGTATATTGTCTGTTTTCCTTTCTGGTCTATGCTGCTTTTAGGCTCTCTCTTTGCTTAGAGGACCCCTTTCAATATTTCTTGTAGCGCTGGTTTTGTGTTTGCAAATTCCTTTAGTTTTTGTGTGTCCTGGAAGCTTTTTACCTCTCCTTCTATTTTCAATGACAGCCTACCTGGATATAGTATTCTTGGCTGCATATTTTTCTGATTTAGTGCCCTGAATATATCATGCCAGTCCTTTCTGGCTTGCCAAGTCTCTGTGGATAGGTCTGTTGCCAGTCTAATGTTTCTACCATTGTAGGTTACAGATTTCTTCTCCCGAGCTGCTTTCAGGATTTTTTTCTTTGTCTCTGAGACTCATAAGTTTTACTATTAGATGTCGGGGTGTTGACCTATTTTTATTGATTTTGAGAGGGGTTCTCTGTGCCTCCTGGATTTTGATGCCTGTTTTCTTCCTCACATTAGGGAAGTTCTCTGCTATTATTTGCTCCAATATACCTTCTGCCCCTCTCTCTCTTTCTTCTTCTTCTGGGATCCGAATTATTCTAATGTTTTTTCATCTTATCTTATCATTTATCTCTCAAATTCTGCCCTCGTGATCCTGTACTTGTTTCTCTCTCCTTTTCTCAGCCTCTTTATTTTCCATCATTTGGTCTTCTATATCGCTGATTCTCTCTTCTGCCTCATTTATCCTAGCAGTTAGTGCCCCCGTTTTTGATTGCACCTCATTAATAGCCTTTTTGATTTCGACTTGGTTAGATTTTAGTTCTTTTATTTCTCCAGAAAGGGTTTCTCTAATAACTTCCACGCTCTTTTCAAGCCCAGCTAGTATCTTTAAAGTCATGTTTCTGAACTCTAGTTCCGACATCATACTAATGTCCGTATTGAGTAGGTCCCTGGCAGACGGTACTACCTCTTGTTCTTTTTGCTGAGGTGTTTTTTTTCGTCATGTCTATTTGTCCAGAGGAGAATAGATGGATGAGAGAACAAAATGCTAACAGGTTAACAATGTCCCCAGCAAATATATTCTATACAAATCAGAAAAGACCTGAAACCAGGGGAAAAGAAAGGGAAAGAAAGAAAAAAGACAGAGGAAAAAAAAAAAAGAAAAAGAAAAAGATAAAAACAAACAAAAACAGAACAAAACAAAAAAAATAACCAGAATATGATCAAATATGATCAGGCTAGTGCATAGATCAGTTCCACACACTAGATTTTTGGTGTATTTTGGTCTGTTAGAAGAAAGTGCCTCCTAAAATTTTAAAGGAAGAAAGACATATATGTACAAAATAAGAGTTGATACAATGAAGGGATGAAAGATGATTGTAAAGATGAAAATTATAAAAGGTTTTATAAACGGAATGATAAGAAGTTGTTTGAAAGAAGCAAGAAGAATATTTAAAAAAAAAAGAAAAGAAAAAAATGGGAGAGACTGTGATCAGGCAGGAGACTAGAACAAAGCCATACACTAGTGATTTAGGGTATATTTTGATCTGTTAGAAGAAACTGTATCTCAAAATTTTAAAGAGAGAAGAACTTATATATATACATACCAAAAATCAAGTTAACTACTATGAAGGGATAGAATATGACTCTAAAAATGAAAAATAAAAAATGTTTTTTTAAAAAAGTGATTGATAAGATGTTGGTTGAAAAAGGGAAAAAGAAAAATTCAAAAAAAACCCAAAAAAGTTAAAAAAATAACTTTGAAAAACTAATGAATCATGGTAAAAAAGCCATGAATTCTATGTGCAGTATTCCCCTAGCGCTGGAGTTCTCCCGTTCTCCTTGATATGTAAACTTGGTCTTGGCTTGCTGGCTGTTCGTGCTGATCTTCTGGGGGAGGGGCCTGTTGCCGTGGTTCCCAAATGTCTTTGCCGGAGGAGGAATTGCCCCGCCCTTGTGAGTCCGGGGTACGCAAGCAGCTCGGGTTTGCTCTCAGGAGCTTTTGTTCCCTGCAAGCTCTCGGTACAGCTTTGGAGGACCAGGGTGAAAATGGTGGCCTCCCAATCTCCACCCGGAGGAGCTGAGAACTCGGGGCCCCGCTCCTCAGTGCGCCCCCAGAGAAAAGCAGTCCCTCCCGTCTCCCCGGTCTCCGGCCGTACTCTGTGCTCACCCGGCCTGTGACCGAGCGTTTCTGTCTCTGGCACCCGACCCCGTGTGGAGTCTCCAAACCCAGCAGATCCCTGCGGTGCGCTCCCGCGCCGCTCCTCCCGGGGGAGGAAGGGGAGTCTCCCCAGCTCTGCCGCTTGTTGGGTCCCTGCTGGAGGAGCAGTGGCCCGACTGGGCCGCGGATCACAGTTTATGGCCACCCCGAGCTGAGAGCCCGCGCCTCGGCTCCGTCTCTGCAGCCGGCTTCCCCGCTCCGATACCTGGGAGCTCTGCCGCACTCAGGCAGCCCCGGTCTTTCTGTGACCCCGAGGGTCCTGAGTCCACACTGTCTTGCGAGGTTTCCACCTCCCGCTTAGCCACTGGAGCGACGTCCCTCAGCAGAAAGTTCCAATTTTGTGCCCCGCGGCTCTAGCACTTGCCAGAAGCGGCCGACGGAGGCCCCCTCCCCCGCCGTCTATCCTCCCGAATATCGCCTCGGATTCACTTCTCCGCACGTCCTACCTTCCAGTAAGTGGTCGCTTCTCTGTTCAGAGAGTTGTTGCTATTCCTTTCTTTGATCTCCTGTTGAGTTCGTAGGTGTTCAGAATGGTTTGATCCCTATGCAGCTGAATTCCTGAGACCAGACGAAATCCAGGTCTCCTGCTCCTCCGCCATCTTGCTCCGCCCTCCCACCCATGTGTTTTAAAATGCTCATTAGCATTTTCTTCCTCACGCATCCAAAGAGATCTTTCTTTTCAAAATGGGTTAAGCATTGTTGTCAGATAGCCCTGTGATTTTGACATGTACAATTTTGCCCATATTTTACCCAGCTGAGTTCAAAACAAGGACCATAATTTCCTGGAAACATCTGGTTCTCTATCCACCATCTGGCATGATCTTGGTAACTCTTAACTGTTATTTTGTGCCATTTTATCAACTTTTATTTATTTTACATTATTCATTCATCCTGGAAAGGAGTCCTTAATGCTTATCAGAACACACTTCTTTCTAGTCTCCTTCCTTTTAAAAACAGTATAGCTCACTTGTACTTTTGTTCTAAGAAAGCAAAAAAATGTTTCATACTTAAGCTCTCAGGCCATGCTGACTTAGTAAAAAAGAGTTTTCTTCAGTATATATTTATTTCCTAAGGATGCATTAGAGTTTTTTGTTAACCAAATCTTATTGACTCTCTGACTCTTGGGGTCAGAGATGCAACTGCTTTGGAAAATTTGTCAGAACCTACTAGATTTGACAGTTTAGAAACCCTATACCCTCACAATTCCATTCTGGATGTGTGCCAAACAGGAATACATACATATGTTCATAAAAAGACAAACACCAGAATATTCATAGTAGCACTGGCCATAATGGCCCCCAACAGGAACCTCCAAATGCTCTTCAACGGTGGAGTAGATAAATTGGTCATGGTATATTCACAAAATGGAATACTATACAGTAAGAAGAATGAATAAAATACAACCACATGCAACAATATGATTGAATCTCTTAAGCATGATATTGGGCAAAGTATGTACTATACCATTCCAACTTTATGGCAGCAGAAGTCAGGTTAGTGGCTGTCTTTGGGAAGACTTAGTGGCTGGAAGTGTCACAAAGGAAGATTCTCAGATGATGGTCATGTTCTGTTCTTGATCTGCTTGCTGGCTCCTCAGGTGCATTAACTCTATTAAAGTCTTTCAAATGTGTATTTTTGATTTCTTCGTTTTTCTGTACAAATGTCATACTTCAGTTAAAGCTCAAAAAGCAGCCCAGAAAGCATAAAAAGAAATAAGATATTAGGACTGATTCTAAATATACTAATAAAAGTAAATGTGATAAATTTATCCATAAAAGGAAAACACTCTTGAAAAGAAAGAAAGAAAGAAAGAAACAGAACATCATGTTTGTATGTCAGACAAAGCTGTACTTTCTTAGTGGCTTCATGTCAACCCAAGGGATGTTAGATTTCACAACTACAGTTGAATTCGCATCCCTGATTTTATTCCAAACACAGAGCACCCAATTTGAGGATGCTTCTTTAAGAGATATATCAGAGAGGGGCACCTGGGTGGCTCAGTCGGTGAAGCGTCTGCCTTCGGCTCAGGTCATGATCCCAGGGTCCTGGGATTGAGCCCCGTGTTGGGCTCCCTGCTCTGCGGGGGACCTGCTTCTCCCTCTCCCACTCCCCCTTCTTGTGTTCCCTCTCTCGCTGTGTCTCTCTCTGTCAAATAAATAAATCAAATCTTTAAAAAAAAAGATGTATCAGAGAAATGGCTCACCTTAGTTATCATCTTTGAACACTGAGCCGCTTCAATTTCCCGCATGACATCCTCCCAGACTTCTCAGTGTTCCCAGTTGTCATCTTTTTCTTGACTCTTGGCACACTGGGTTCACTCCTCACATCCAACCATCAGCTGTAGCCTTGCATCCTTGCTATTTGCCTGTCCATTCCACCCGGCTTCAGCTCAGCTCCTGCCCAAGAAGGCAAGCTCCCGGAGGACTAGAGTCATTGCTCCTTCATTTGTGTGGCCCTTGGCCCCACAGTCAAGTTCCTGATGGATGCTTGGGAAAAGGTTATTGTGGAATCATATCCCCTGGGTGTCTGTGTTGTAGATAACACTGTTGAACATATTCTACCTCTTAAGAGCATCCTTCTAAAATGGAATCTGTGGAAACTGAATGCACAACACTCTTGTGAGTTCTGTGCACAGCACAAGCACAGAAGTGCAGTTTTGAGGCTGGTTTCCCATTTGTATTTTTGAAAATTGTCTCGTTTGTTACCTGGAGACCTTCCCACTATGGAGAATTGTAATTTCTGCTCAGACACTCTCAGGTTCCCCTTGATTGCAGCCAGAGGGATTGGATTTGAGTGTGGATTTTTGCCCTTGACTACCTTTCCTACAGGGGAGGAGAAATGTGTCAAGTTCTTTTTCTTTGTAGCCATCAAACTCTTAATTAATTCTGACAAGAGTGACATGTTCTCAGCTTCTACCCAAATTGGACCATCTCATGTTTTCTCATTTCTTATTTTGAGCTTTATTTTTCTCATAGAATCTGGTTTCTCTAAACATTAGTATTTATAAGCCCATGATATGCTACACATTTGACATATTAATCCCACCGTTATCAAGCTCTCTGAAGATTGAACAAGATTGAATCATTTTGTGATTTAGAAAAGTTCTTTTCTTCCCTCATAGTGCTACATAATTTGACAGGCTTCCTTAAGAATGTCAGCGGGTGCAGAGTTCACATTTGGCATGATTATGCTTCATCCAGAAGAAAGATTTTTCCAGATGGTTTGGAATGCTAAGGGGCAATATTTGGGAGACCAGGAAAAATTCCCAGCATATAATTTATTAGAAATGCCTGTTCAGTCCTTTTTACAAAATCCTTTTTTCCTTCCACTTTTGTCCTATTCTGTTATCTGAAGCCTTCTTTCCGTGGGACCTAAACCTCTATGCCTTTTGCTGGCAACTTTTAGCACCTCTTAGTGCTGGGAGACAGTATTCCTAATATAGTTTGTTTATTAGATATAATCATGAAATTTCCATTTTTGTAGGCTAAAAACTGTCAAATATCAGCAATTTCATATGGCTTAATCTAAACATTGGTTCTTGTGATTGTGTTCATCCACTCCTCAAACATTTGTACAGCACCTGTCATGTGGCTGACACAGCACTAGGCTGTGAGGCTACAGCAGGGAACAAGACACAGCCCTGTCCCCTGAAAGCCTAACAGGGAGAAGGTGCACAAATGTCAGAAATTGTGTACAGAGTGCAAAAATAACACCGTGATTGGGAGCTGGGAGTCATGGCAGGGCACCCGAGTCAGGGCCCGGGGATAGTTGGGGAAAGTGGTGACCCTGGCAAAGAGAGTGGGAGTTGGCCAGCCGAGGGAGAGATAGGAGTGTAAGAATAACACCTGGTTCTAGAATGTTCCAAGGTCTGGGGTGGGAGAGGAGAACAGGACATACTTGGCTATGGTGGCAAGAGAGAGTCCATGGGGGTGTTGGGGAGCTCTGAGGCTACAAAGATAAGTGGGGGCTGGTAAACCATGCTACGATTTTGGAAATTATTCCAAAAGCAGCGAGGAGGAGGGCCTTAAACTGAGGCATGGTTAATGCTACTCTGTGTGGTTTGTGGGATCGTGGGAGGGGCGAGAGTTATGACGGGGAAGACCACCAGGATGAAGGCCTGGATGCACTTTGCCTTTGTTCTGCTGATTGTTTGTTCTTGAGGGGAACTGACTTTTGATGTGAAGACAGAAATCCTGTTGTGATCCTGCAAGTCCACTTACTGTACAGAGACTGAAACAACAGACCAGCCAGGCGTGGCAAGAGAAAGGACCTCTGATGCGCCATGCTATCTCTTGCAGGAGCTGCGTAGGGCAGTTCAGGGGCAGCTAGTCCATGGCAAGTGTTCTGGGCACAGCAAGGATGGCAAGTCATTGTCTTGGGCTTGGAAGTCACACAAAAATACCAAGACACAGGCCAGTGCCCCCAAGACAGAGTCCTTCCTGACTATGTAAAGGAGCTGCAGAAATACACACTTTTGTTCAGAAATGCAAATAGGAAAGAATTATATGTAGATGTAGCAAAACACCTTATTTTGGAGAATTAGCCCAATATTTTGGAGGGGAAGGAAAATAGGGCATAGGCAGATTGACCTGCTTAAATACTTAGTCCAACTGTTGCTTTCCTTTATAATTTAATATTAAAATCTAAGTCTCTAAAGCACATAAATTTATCTGATCCTGTACAGCGCTTTGGCTACAGCCCCTTTGCCCCCTGTTATTTTTCCAAGCTGGTCTAAATTTTCCACGTTGTTGGAAACGCTGGTTATCCTGTGGCCTTCAAGAACATCTTACATTAAAGCCAGTCACACTGAGTTATGGTTTTTCCATCAACTAAACCTTTTCACCAAATTGCCCATGGCTGAAACTATTTTCTGATAGATAAATATTTTCAAAGTTCCACTGTCAAGCCCAGTTTAGAAATGTCAAGTTTGTAATGACTGTACCCACCAATGTCTCTTCCTCCCTATGGCACCTGTTTTTTTGTTTTGTTTTGTTTTTTGCCAGAGTAAAAAATCTGGGGGGGAAAAGTAGAGATCCGCATATTAAAATGAAATTCCAAAGAAAGAAACAATGTTTTCTTTGTAAGAATTCACGGTTATTCAGAGAAGAAGTATCCTGATACTCTTTTATTTTAAAATCACACCCACCCTTCAATTCAAATCCAGCTCTTGTGCCCCTGGCTGTTAAGACTTGGTACGAACAACTCAAAGCAGCAAGAAATACTGTTTAAATTCCTCAGAGAAGTGACATGGAGTCTAAAAAGTTTGAGGATCCTCATCTGTTTGGTAAAGTTTAAAGAAGGGATAGGGATGGGGGGCAGAGCAAGATGGCGGAGCAGTAGGAGACCTGGATTTCGTCTGGTCTCAGGAATTCAGCTGGATAGGGATCAAAACATTCTGAACACCTACGAACTCAACAGGAGATCGAAGAGAAGAATAGCAACAACTCTCTGAACAGAAAAGCGACCACTTTCTGGAAGGTAGGACGTGCGGAGAAGTGAATCCGAGGCGATATTCGGGAGGATAGACGGCGGGGGAGGGGGCCTCCGTCGGCCGCTTCTGGCAAGTGCTAGAGCCGCGGAGCACAAAATCGGAACTTTTAGAAGTCGGCTCCGCTGAGGGACGTCGCTGCAGTGGCTAAGCGGGGGGGTGGAACCCTCGCGGGACAGTGTGGTCTCAGGACCCTCGGGGTCACAGAAAGACCGGGGGTGCCTGAGTGCGGCAGAGCTCCCAGGGATCGGAGCGGGGAAGCCAGCTGCAGAGACGGAGCCGAGGCGCAGGCTCTCAGCTCGGGGTGGCCATAAACTGATATTGATGACACAGTCGGGCCACTGCTCCTCCAGCAGGGACCCAACAAGTGGCAGATCTGGGGAGACTCCCCTTCCTCCCCCAGGAGGAGCGGCGCGGGATCTGCTGGGTTTGGAGACTCCACACGGGGTCGGGTGCCAGAGATAGAGACTCTGGGTCACAGGCCGGGTGAGCACGGAGTGCGGCCAGAGACTGGGAGACAGGAGTGACTGAGTGCTTTTCTCTGGGGGCTCACAGAGGAGCGGGGCCCTGAGTTCTCAGCTCCTCCGGGGCAGAGATTGGGAGGCTGCCATTTTCACTCTTGTCCTCCAAAGATGTAGGGAAAGCTTGCAGGGAACAAAAGCCCCTGAGAACAAACCGGAGCAGATTACTTAGCCCGGACTGGCAAGGGCGGGGCAATTCCGCCTCCGCAAAGACATTTGGGAACCATGGCAACAGGCCCCTCCCCCAGAAGATCAGCAAGAACCGCCAGCCAAGACCAAGTTTACTGATCATGAGAAGAGCAGAACTCCAACGCTAGGGGAACACTGCACATAGAATTCATGGCTTTTTTTACCATGATACTTTAGTCTTTCAAAGTTAATTTTTTAACCTGTCTTTTTTTTTTAATTTTTCTTTTTCCCTTTTTCAACCAACATCTTATCCATCCGTTTTTTAAAAAATCTTTTTTATTTTTCATTTTTAGAGTCATATTCTATCCCTTCATAGTAGTTAACTTGATTTTTGGTATGTATATATATAAGTTCTTCTCTCTTTAAAATTTTGAGATACAATTTCTTCTAACAGATCAAAATATACCCTAAATCTCTAGTGTATGGCTTTCTTCTAGTCTCCTGCTTTTATCACATTCTCTCCCCCTTTTTTTTTTAAATCCTCTTCTTTCTTTTTTTAACCAACTTCTTATTTTATCAATTTCTTTTATAAAATCTTTTATAATTTTCATCTTTACAGTCATATTCCATCCCTTCATCGTATTAACCCTTATTTTTGTATGTATATAAGTTTTTCATTCTTTAAAATTTTGGAAGGCACTTTCTTCTAAAAGACCAAAATACACCCAAAATCTAGTGTGTGGCACTGATCTATGCACCAGCCTGATCATATTTGATCATATCCTAGTTTTGTTTTGTTTTGGTTTGGTTTGGTTTGGTTTGGTTTTTATCTTTCTCTTTTCCTTTTCTTTTTTTTTTCTTCCTTTCCCTTTCTTTTCCCCTGGTTTCAGGTCTTTTCTGATTTGCTTAGTGTATGTCCTCTGGGTACGTTGTTACCTTGTTAGCATTTTGTTCTCTCGTTCTTCTATTCTT
This sequence comes from Zalophus californianus, assembly GCF_009762305.2. Lineage (NCBI taxonomy): Eukaryota > Metazoa > Chordata > Mammalia > Carnivora > Otariidae > Zalophus > Zalophus californianus. Next base: position 209,136,367 of record NC_045595.1, on the reverse strand, counting down.
CTCTGGACAAAATGACAAGATGGAAAAAATCACCTCAAAAAAAAAAAAAAAAGAACAAGAGGCAGTACCGACTGCCAGGGACCTAATCAATACAGACGTTAGTAAGATGTTGGAACTAGAGTTCAGAATGACAATTTTAAAGATACTAGCTGGGCTTGAAAAAAACATGGAAGTTATTAGAGAAACCCTTTATGGAGAAATAAAAGAACTAAAATCTAACCAAGTTGAAATCAAAAAGGCTATTAATGATGTGCAACCAAATATGGAGGCTCTAACTGCTAGGATAAATGAGACAGAAGAGAGAATTAGTGATATAGAAGACCAAATGTTGGAGAAAAAAGAAGCTGAGACACAGAGATAAACAACTACTGGATCACGAGGGCAGAATTCGAGAGATGAGCAATACCATAAGACGAAACAACATTAGAATAATTGGCATCCCAGAAAAACAAGAAAGAGAGAGAGGGGCAGAAGGTATATTGGAACAAATTATAGCAGAGAACTTCCCTAATTTGGGGAAGGAAATAGGTATCAAAATCCAGGAGGCACAGAGAACCCCCCTCAAAATCAATAAAAATAGGTTAACACCCCAACATCTAATAGTAAAACTTACGAGTCTCAGAGACAAAGAGAAAATCCTGAAAGCAGTTCAGAAGAAGAGATCTGTAACCTACAATGGTAGAAACATTAGACTGGCAACAGACCTATCCACAGAGACCTGGCAGGCCAGAAAGGACTGGCATGATATCTTCAGAGCAATAAATCAGAAAAATATGCAGCCAAGAATACTGTATCCAGCTAGGCTGTCATTGAAAATAGAAGGAGAGATGAAAAGCTTCCAGGGCACACAAAAACTAAAGGAATTTGCAAACACAAAACCAGCGCTACAAGAAATATTGAAAGGGGTCCTCTAAGCAAAGAGAGAGCCTGAAAGCAACATAGACCAGAAAGGAACACAAAAAATATACAGTAACTGTCACCTTACAGGCAATACAATGGCACTAAATTCCTATCTTTTAATAGTTACCCTGAATGTAAATGGGCTAAATGCCCCAATCAAAAGACACAGGCTATCAGATTGGATAAAAAAACAAGACCCATCGATATGCTGTCTGCAAGAGACTCATTTTAGACCCAAAGACAGCCCCAGATTGAAAGTGAAGGGGTGGAAAACCATTTACTATGCTAATGGATACCAAAGAAAGCTGGGGTGGCAATCCTTGTATCAGAAAAATTAGATTTTAAAACAAAGACTGTATTAAGAGATGAGGAAGGACACTATATCCTACTTAAAGGGTCCATCCAACAAGAAGATCGAACAATTGTAAATATCTATGCCCCTAACATGGGAGCAGCCAATTATATAAGGCAATTAATAACAAAAGCAAAGAAACACATCGAAATAATACAATAATAGTGGAGGACTTTAACACCCCCCTCACTGAAATGGACAGATCATCTAAGCAAAAGATCAACAAGGAAATAAAGACTTTAAAGGACACACTGGACCAAATGGACTTCACAGATATATTCAGAACATTCCATCCCAAAGCAACAGAATACACATTCTTCTCTAGTCCCCATGGAACATTCTTCAGAATAGATCACATCCTTGGTCACAAATCAGGTCTCAACTGGTACCAAAAGATTGGGATCATTCCCTGCATAGTTTCAGACCACAGTGCTTTGAAACTAGAACTCAATCACAAGAGAAAAGTCGGAAAGAACTCAAATACATGGAGACTAAAGAGCATCCTTCTAAAGAATGAATGGGTGAAACAGGAAATTAAAGAAGAATTTAAAAAATTCATGGAAACCAATGAAAATGAAAACACAACTGCTCAAAACCTTGGGATACAGCAAAAGCGGTCCTAAGAGGAAAGTATATAGCAATACAAGCCTTTCTCAAGAAACAAGAAAGGTCTCAAATACACAACCTAACCCTACACCTAAAGGAGCTGGAGAAAGGACAGCAAATAAAGCCTAAATCCAGCAGGAGAAGAGAAATAATAAAGAGCAGAGCAGAAATCAATGAAATAGAAACCAAAAGAACAGTAGAACAGATCAACGAATCTAGGAGCTGGTTCTTTGAAAGAATTGACAAGATTGAAAAACCCCTGGCCAGACTCATCAAAAAGAAAGGAGAAATGACCCACATCAACGAAATCATGAATGAAAGAGGAGAGATCACAACCAACACCAAAGAAATACAAACAATTATAAGAACATATTATGAGCAACTCTATGCCAGCAAATTAGATAACCTGGAAGAAATGGGTGCATTCCTAGAGATGTATCAACTACCAAAACTGAACCAGGAAGAAATAGAAAACTTGAAGACACCTAAAACCACTAAGGAAATTGAAGCAGTCATCAAAATTCTCCTAACAAACAAAAGCCCAGGGCCAGATGGCTTCCCAGTGGAATTCTACCAAACATTTGAAGACGAATTAATACCTATTCTTCTGAAACTGTTCCAAAAATTAGAAATGGAAGGAAAACTTCCAAACTCATTTTATGAGGCCACCATTACCTTGATCCCAAAACCAGACAAATACCCCATCAGAAATGAGAAATACAGACCAATATCCTTGATGAACATGGATGCAAAAATTCTCACCAAAATACTAGCCAACAGAATCCAACAGTATATTAAAAGAATTATTCACCACGACCAAGTGGGATTTCTACCTGGGCTGCAAGTTTGGTTGAACATCCACAAATCAATCAGTGTGATACAATACATTAATAAAAGAAAGAAGAAGAACCATATGGTCCTCTCAATAGATGCAGAAAAAGCGTATGACAAAGTACAGCACCCTTTCTTGATCAAAACTCTTCAAAGTATAGGGATAGAGGTTATGTGCCTCAATATCATAAAAGCCGTCTATGAAAAACCCACAACGAATATCATTCTCAATGGGGAAACACTGAGAGCTTTCCCCCTAAGGTCAGGAACACGGCAGGGATGTCCACTGTCACCACTGCTATTTAACATAGTATTAGAAGTCCTAGCCACAGCAATAAGACAACAAAAAGAAATAAAAGGCATTCTTTGTAGATGATAGGATACTTTATGTGGAAAACCCAAAAGACTCCACCCTAAAACTGCTAGAACTCATACAGGAATTCAGTCAAGTGGCAGGATATAAAAATCAATGCTCAGAAATCAGTGGCATTCCTATACACCAACAACAAGACAGAAGGGAGAGAAATTAAGGAGTCGATCCCATTTACAATTGCACCCAAAGCCATAAGATACCGAGGAATAAATCTAATCAAAGAGGCAAAGGATCTGTACTCAGAAAACTATAAAATACTCATGAAAGAAATTGAGGAAGACACAAAGAAATGGACAACTGTTCCATGCTCATGGATTGGAAGAAGAAATATTGTGAAGATGTCAATGCTACCTAGAGCAATCTACACATTCAATGCAATCCCCATCAAAATACCATCCACTTTTTTCAAAGATATGGAACAAATAATCCTAAAATTTGTATGGAACCAGAAAAGACCCTGAATACCCAGCGGAATCTTGAAAAAGAAAAGCAAAGCTGGTGGCATGACATTTCCGGACTTCCAGCTCTATTACAAAGCTGTCATCATCAAGACAGTATGGTACTGGCACCAAAACAGACACATAGATCAATGGAACAGAATCGAGAGCCCAGAAATGAACCCTCAACTCTATGATCAACTCATCTTTGACAAAGCAGGAAAGAATGTCCAATGGACAAAAGACAGTCTCTTCAACAAATGGTGTTGGGAAAATTGGACAGCCACATGGCAGAAGAATGAAACTGGAGCATTTCTTTACAACACACACAAAAATAGACTCAAAATGGTTGAAAGACCTAAATGTGAGACAGGAGTCCATCAACATCCCAAAGGAGCAACCTTTTTGACCTCAGCCACAGCAACTTCTTCCTAGAAACATCGCAAAAGTCAAGGGAAGCAAGGACAAAAATGAACTATTGGGATTTCATCAAGATAAAAAGCTTTTTGCACAGCAAAAGAAACAGTCCACAAAACCAAAAGACAACCGACAGAATGGGAGAAAATATTTACAGATGACATATCAGATAAAGGGTTAGTATCCAAAATCTATAAAGAACTTCTTAAACTCAACACCCAAAGAACAAATGATCCAATCAAGAAATGGGCCGAAGACATGAACAGACATTTTTCCAAAGAAGACCTCCAAATGGCCAACAGACACATGAAAAAGTGCTCCACATCACTCGGCATCAGGGAAATCCAAATCAAAAGCTCACTGAGATACCACCTCACACCAGTCAGAATGGCTAAAATTAACAATCAGGAAAAGACAGATGTTGGCGGGGATGCGGAGAAAGGGGAACCCTCCTACACTGTTGGTGGGAACGCAAGCTGGTGTAGCCACTCTGGAAAACAGTATGGAGGTTTCTCAAAATTTGAAAATAGAGCTGCCATGTGACGCAGCAATTGCACTACTGGGTATTTACCCCAAAGATACAAATGTAGGGATCCGAAGGGGTAAGTGCACCGTGATGTTTATAGCAGCAATGTCCACAATAGCCAAACTGTGGAAAGGGCCAAGATGTCCATCGACAGACGAATGGATAAAGAAGATGTGGTATATATACACAATGGAATATTATGCAGCCATCAAAAGGAATGAGATCTTGCCATTTGCAACGACGTGGATGGAACTGGAGGGTGTTATGCTGAGTGAAATAAGTCAATCAGAGAAAGACATGTATCATATGACCTCACTGATATGAGGAATTCTTAATCTCAGGAAACAAACTGAGGGTTGCTGGAGTGGTGGGGGGTGGGAGGGATGGGGTGGCTGGGTGATAGACATTGGGTAGGGTATGTGCTATGGTGAGCCCTGTGAATTGTGCAAGACTGATGAATCACAGATCTGTACTTCTGCAACATATGTTAAGAAAAAAGAAAAAGAAGAAGATACCAGGGGAGGAAGAATGAAGGGGAGTAAGTCGGAGGGGGAGACGAACCATTAGAGACGATGGACTCTGAAAAACAAACTGAGGGTTCTAGAGGGGAGGGGGTGGGGGATGGGTTAGCCTCGTGATGGGTATTAAAGAGGGCACGTTCTGCGTGGAGCACTGGGTGTTATGCACAAACAATGAATCATGGAACACTGCATCAAGAACTAATGATGTAATGTATGGTGATTAACATAACAATAAAAAATTTTTAAAAAAGGGATAGGGATAGTTTTTTTTTTATGGTTGTTTTTTTTTTTAAGCAGGAAATACACGCCAGAGTACTTGAAATCCCATATAAATTTGGGCACACATGAAAAGCAACATATTCTCATCCTGGGATGTACTGCGTGATATATTTTTGTTGTTGTTGTTTCTTTATGGGTTTATTTATCTGATGCCTCCCCTGAGGTGGTGGTGCCTTCCTTGGAGGCAGTTCTGGCTTCACTGTAACCCCAGCCCCCGGGAAGGTAGCCGATGCATGGATCAGGTATTAAATGAAGGAACAAACTCACGGGTGAGTGAATAGTGAAAGTGATTTGGGACTGTGCTTTGGTCACATTATCTCCCAGACAAACCGAATGTTTGTCTCTCCTGCCTTCCCAAATTCTTCTGTTGATGTCTCAACCCCCTGGTGTGGCTGTTTTTGGTGATAGGGCCTTCAGAGAAGTAATTAAGGCTAAATGAAATAAAAAGGGTGGGCCCTGGTCTGATAGGATTAGTGTCCTTATACGAAGAGACACCAGAGGGGAGCCTGGATGTCTCAGTCTGTTAAGTGTCTGCCTTCAGCTTGGGTCATGATCCCAGGGTCCCTCGATCGAGTCCCACATCCGGCCCCTTGCTCAGCAGGGAATCTGCTTCTCTCAGCCCCTGCTCTCTCTCGCTATCTCTATCTCCCTCTCAAATAAATAAATAAGATCTTAAATAAAAAAAGAAGAAGAAGAGACACCAGAGAACTCACTCTCTGTCTCTTGTGAGCATGCACCAAGGACATGCCACCTGAGGACACAGGGAGGAGGTGGCCACCTGTAAGCCAAAAGGAAAGTTCTCACCAGAAACCCAAACCAGCTGGGATCTAGATGGTGGACTTTCCAGTCGCCAGAAATATGAGAAAATGTATTTCTGTTGTTTAAGCCGCTTGTCTGTGGTATTTTGCTACGGCTGGCTCAGCTGACTAACATACATCTCCCAGTGTTCGCTTGGCCCGTGGACCCTGGAGTCACTTAACCGTGGTCCTTGTCAGCTGGTCGGTTTGCCAGTGAGGACTCTTGGGTTCGAGTTTTCTGTAAACTACAAGGAACTCCACTCAGCAGCAGAGCTGATGCACCTGGTATCAGGGCTAGAGCATCAGGGGCAACGTTCTTCCTTGGATGAGGTCAAGCTCAGGACCAGGGCACCACAGATGGCTTTTTGGCAGAAAACCGCCAGGGAATTCATGAAAACCAAAGTTCAGTTTTAGTCCTTGAAGTCAGAGTCATGTCGGCCCTCTTGGGAGTTATACCTCCAAGTTCACATCCTAAGCAGTTTAATAACCTGGGAGCAGCCACACTGAATATTACGAATCTTTTAAAAATTAAGAAGTCAGAGATGAGTGTGTGGGGCTGCCTTTTCAAGGTGATGGGACAATGGTTATGCTTTTGGAGTAAAAATATCTTATCCTCTAGCAAATTCATATTTGTTCTGCCAACAGGTCGGTCTAGGTCTGCTTCTTAGGTGGAAAAGGCTCTGTGGCCCATGCTGTCCTGCCAGGGCTGTTCTCATCTGGGGGCACAGTTGGTGGAGATGACCCACACCCCCCGAAGAGTGGAGGCTGTCGGATTCCCACAGATCCTGTCGGCTTCCTGCCACCTGCTGGTTTTGCTTCTGTCTCTGGTCTGGCTTCCCATGGGGTGGGGACCTCACACCATGGAGTTCTGCGGAAACTTGGTGCTTCAAAGCCAGGTCTGAGCGCTCCACTTGGCTTGCAGCTTGGGAAGGGGGCAGAAGAGGGGACAGCAATCCTTAGGAATCTGCGTGATGCTGTGCACCCTGGGCAGGGGGAGAACAAAGTAGCATTTCGTGACCACTTCCGGAGGACCTGGGCTGCTCTTGAACCCATGAACTAGTGAAGAAAGTTGCATCTAATTACAGAGTCATGCAGGGGAGCTCCAACAGGTAGACAGATGAGGGGCAAGGTTGCCAGCAAGCAATCCTGAGGTTTGTCCAGGACCTGTGGCTGGGAGAGGTCCCTCTGGAGCTGGCAGGGTTCACTCCTGTCTGTGGACACCTGCTCCGGAGGGTCACACAACCTGGTTCCCATGCAAGGAATGCTGTCATCCCACATCCCTACAATCTGGGCCAGGAGCTCCACCGAGGAGCAGCTCTCACTCTCTGAGATTTTACAATCCAAGGTGGAGCTGTGTGTGCCGGGTCGGAGCCTAATCAGGCAGTGCCTCCTTGCCACAGGACTTGGTGCTTGGGGAAAATATCCCATGGATATGTCTTCAGTTTTCAAATATGGGCAGCAGATGAGTGTGATTAAAACATAATTAATACCATGATTTAAGATGAGTAGGACATCACAAATGTGTGTCCAAGTCAAATTTTCTAACGCTATTTGAACATTTCTTGCCACGGTACATATCAGAAGTACAATTTGTAACAAATCTCTACAACATGGATTTCATGATTCCTTATACTTCCTCTGAAAGGTGAACGCCCTCTGACATGTACTTAGAGAGAGGCACTTGTTGATTAATTAATTCCTGGAATGAAAAACAGCATCCCTGGCCTCTGAGTTTATAGTGTGCACAGCTGAGCCACCATTCCATGCTGAAAATATTTTCAGAATTCCTAATTCCCCTTCATGTGAAAGATCGGATTTGCCTCCAGCAGATAGGAGAGAAAGCCCCTTGTTCAAGAAATGATTTTTGCAATAGGCGATATCTGCACACTGTGGGTTTTCAACACTCACTCAGGCAGTGTCCCGGGAGGGTTGACTGGGTACCTCCCAAGGCTCTACTAAGCCTGCAGATCAGCACCATGATAATGAGCCAAGGGGTGAAGAGCTGCAGTGCTCGTGTTTTGGCTCAATGGAGAGCTGGTCTCAGCTCCTCTCAAAGTGAAAGTGACCCTGCCTACCACCAGAGATTTCAACTCACTACCACCTCCGGCCAGGGCAAGGAAAAATCCTGATCCTAAGAGACATGGTCAACAGAAGCAAAGACTTAGAAATGGTGCTGGAGGTTCCCTATTAGGCACACAGCCATCATATCACAAAATGTATCTGAATCAAAGCCTTTGGAGAAATCAGTCAGAAAGGACTCAGGGGTGGGGTGCCAGGCTGGCTCAGTCAGTAGAGCATGCGACTCTTGATCTCGGGGTTGTAAGTTCGAGCCCCACATTAGGTATAGAGATTACTTAAAAATAAAATCTTAAAAAGAAAAAGGACTCAGGGCTGAGTTGTGACAGGCTGGTCAGTGCAGACCAAGAGGGATAAATCAGGACCTCAAAAGGAAGAAACAGGCACAGAGTGAAGACAACTGTGGTTCACCAGGAGCCAAAAGGGATGGGTCAGCATACTAAAGCCCTCGGCCAAATCCAACCTTCTGAGTTTTTGAATGGCATGTGAGCTACGAATGGTTTTACATTTTCAAATGATTGGAAAATGAGCAGATGAAGACTAGTTTGTGGTATGTGCAAAATACAAAAAAGTCCAATTTCCGTATCTATAAAGACAGTTTTACTGAAACACAGCCCAGCTCATTCAGGTACGAATGGCTGGTTCCACACCACAGCCGCAGAGCCCGGAAGTCGTGAAGAGGACAAATGGCCCGCAGAGTCTAAAATCTCTGCTCTCTGGCCCTTCCCAGAAGTTTGCTGCCTCCTATTCCAGAGCATCACTGAAGAGAGATGTATTGTATAATATATATAATATGTTGTGTATGTTAAATCACAAGTAGTCCTCAGAGTGTGGTCTGTGATCTTCCTGAAGTCTGGTGTTAAAAGTGCCTGCAATAGTATCAGGAAGAGTACCAACCAGAGGTCTGCAGATAATGGTGCCTACAGTGGACAGGACCAGGGGACAGCACCTCTTCCGGGGTCTGTGGTAGGCTCTCTCTCTGGTGGGCTATACCTTCACAGGATTAAAAAAAAGTGGAAGAAGAGAGCCTAGAGGTGTTATAAAGATCTGTAGTGACTTAAGAAAGCCTAGTATGTGACAAAGTCACAAAGCAACAGAGACATTTAGCTCCTACTCTGACTTCCTACCTGTCATGGGTAGAATTGTGCCCTCCCCCCGAAATTCATTAGTTGAAGTCCTAACCCCCCGCACCTCAGAATGTGAGCTTATTTGGGACTGAGTCTTTACAGAGGGAATTAAGTTAAAATGAGGTCATTAGGGTGGCCCTAACCCAATGAGACTGGTGTCCTTATCAGAAGAGATTAGGACACAGACATGCACAGAGGGAGGACCAAGTGAAGACATGGAGAGAAGATGGTGTCTAGCCAAGAACAGACACCTGGAACAGATTCTCCCTCACAGCTCTCCGAAGAAACCAATACTGCCCTCATCTTGTGGTCTCCAGAGCTGTGAGAAAAATTTTTTTTGAGGTGCCTGGGTGGCTCAGTCAGTTAAGTGGCTGACTCTTGGTTTCGGCTCAGGTCACAATCTCGGGGTTGTGGGATCCAGCCCCACATGGGGCTCCATGCTCAGCAGGGAGTCTGCTTCCTCTCTCCCTCTCCCTCTGCCCCTCCCCCCACTGTCTCTCAAATAAATAAATCTTCCAAAAGAAAAAAAAAGAAAAGAAAATAATTTTTTATTGTCTTAAGCCACCCAGCCTGTGGTACTTTGTTACTGCAGCCAAGCTAATACACCACCTCATTCAATGTTGGAGTGAAATTGTGCTTAATATGCAAACATTTCTTTGTGAATCATTTCACATTTCTAATTGTTCACAGATTTTTGTATGTGATGATACATATTTGAAGTGAAAGAACTAGCACTGATAAAGGGCAGAGAGCTTTGCCAAAGTCATCCTGGCTGGTTGTTGGGATATTTCGAGTAATTTACTATAGACAAAGCTGGGCAGCTGTTTCGCTTTAAACATTACTTTCTTCCACAGCAAGTGGAAAATTACTCTAAGAAGTGATTCTGAAAAGATTTTTGTTCTTTGTGACAGGTTTTCCAAAAGAAGTTACAAAAAGCTCGTCCCTATTTGGGGGGTTGTTTGAACTATCTCCTCACTGGCTTAGTTCTGCCCATTTTTGCCTCCACCTCCACAACATCTTTTGAGCTCTTGTTAAACCAATAATATACACACCCAAGGTTGGATTTATGATTTTTATGCAGATTGTTAAAAATAGCTCAACTGTGGGCAGAGGAATGTGACCATAGGAAGTGATTCACTTCCTCTGGTCAGCTTCTCGGACACCTACCAACCCCTGAGAAATAGAAATAATAGAAGTTATGTTTAAGAAACATGGTAGATCATTGCTAGACTGGACCTGGTCAGTCAGGTGAGCTGATAACCATATGGGGCAGATAGGAACTCAAAATTATTGAGTGCAAAGTAACTTGCTCTAGGAACTGGCACCATCTCTTGATTCCTGTTTCTGGCAGTGACTAACCCAATCTAAGGTGCGTTTCCACTTGCCACCAAGACTATCCATCTTTGAAGTCTGGGTTCATGTCTAACTTCTACTTCGCAAATCCAATTCTTCCCTCTAACATTTAAATGGTACAGTTGATGGCCTCTACAACAGAGATTCCTTCCCCTCTGCTTTTGGGGACATGGTGGGGCTGGGGGTGAAAGCATGGACTTCCATCAGTGGTTTTGGGGCCAGTTCCAATAGACCCTTCATGGTGGTCCAAATCATTCTGCTTGGTCCTGGTCAAAGGCTATGTTGGCTTCTCTTAAGACAGAGGTATGCCCAGACAAGAATAATTTTAATAACTTTGAGCCTTATCTGGTATTTACAGATTACATTTTCTCCAATGAGGTCTCATTAATGTGTACCAGTTCTGGAATTTCAGTGTCCTTTACCTGGGAAGTAGAAGAGGTCTCAAAAGTTCCCATGGACTGACTAGGCCCCCACCCCCAGCCTGAGAAATGGGGAAATATATTTTCATCCAGGATATTAAAAGTTGGTGAACTGTATCTGGAAAGACCTCTGCATGGAGGGTCTGGGCCGTTGGACCCTCCCGTTTCTCCTTTCTTACTCTTATTCTCAGTAGAGCATGTCACACATTCAACTGAGCCTGTAAGCCTTGAGTGAGGAATATGTTTTTTGAAAGATGTAAGTATATATTTTTAAAAATCACCTGATGAAGATTTTTTGGAATAAGGTGGATTAAAAATAAAGAAACAAAATGATCCATCAAATCACAATTACAAAAAATCCATCAAGGGCCATTAGGAAACTTAAAAAAAAAATCACTTAAGATGTTTTGGAAAAGGGGTGCCTGGGTGGCTCAGTTGGTGAAACGCCCAACTTGGTTTTGGCTCAGATCATGATCTCAGGGTCTTGGGATCGAATCCTGCGTCAGACTCTGTGCTCAGTGTGGGGTCTGCTTGAGATTGTCTCTCTCCCTTTGCCCCTCCTTGTGCTGTCTCTCTCAATCTCTCTCTCTAAAATAAATAAATATTTTAAATAAAAAACGTTTTGGAAAAAAACTGTAAAATGTTAAAGAATGTTTAAACATATTTTAATCCAATACACAAAAACCAGTGTTTTTATTCCACATTCCAGTTAGTGATGAGCTTTGTGATGAAAGAGGAAAAAGGAAGAGATCTGGGGAGTGGGAGAGAGATGGAGAGGAGGAAGTGGGAAATGAAGACAGACGGACAGGCGGGATGATTGTAGAAGAGAAGGCAGCAAGCTGCACACGTAAGCCAGAGAAGCAGGGGTGGGGGAGGAGGATGGAGCTAAGAGCCCAGGGGCATCCAGAGGGGTCTGCTGATGACTGGCACCATCGCTTGCTGCCCATAACCCATTTCAGATTCATGACTGCTGTGTGGAATGCAGGTCGACTGGTCACCAAACGTCTGCGAGTTTTCCATCGTTCTTTCTCCACAAGCGAGCCAACGTGGCATCGGGAATGCACTGGGGAAGGGGTGAGCTCCATTGGGGTCAGAGCCATACCCTCTAAGCTTTGATGAAGAGAGACAGAAGGGCAGAGGGCACTTTAGTCTGCAGGTCCCTGAGACAGTGTGCCAGAGGTCCTTACTCTGGGGCTTGTGAACCTCCAGAAATGACATTCCCAAGCGCAAGGACTTTCTGTGGGCTTTCTCCTGGGGAGAGTGTGCTCCTGTTCCTTCTACGCCCACTGCTGGACTGAGCAGTCAGGATTACGGCCTGGAGAGTCAGATTGCGCCCAGGAAAGCAAGGCTGCCCCAGTAATGAGATAAGGCACCTTTTAGCAAGGAGAGAAAGGGGGAAAAGAACAAATGGAGAGGCGCCTCAATCACCATGGGTTCTTCCAACTCGAAAAATCTCTGGTTTGGTTATTAAACCAAAAGGACCAGGGGCGCCTGGGTGGCCCAGTCAGTTAAGCGTCTGACCCTTGGTTTTGGCTCAGGTCATGATATCAAGTCCTGATGGCAGGGTTGTGTGATTGAGTCCCACGTTGGGATCCGCTCAGTACAAGTCTACTTGACTCTCTCTCTCTCTGCCCTCCCCACTGTGCTCCCTTTCTCTCTAAAATAAATAAAAATAAACCCAAAAGACCAGAACTCTCAACAGGTGCAGTTATTTTAAATTATAAAATTGGGGCACCTGGGTGGCTCAGTTGGTTGAGTGTCTGACTCTTATAGTTTCGGCTCAGTTTATGATGCCCCAGGTAGGGCTCCATGCTGGGCGTGGAGCCTGCTTGAGATTCTCTCTCTCCCTCTCTCTTGCTTCCTCCACTCCTTCAATAAATAAATAAATAAATAAATAAATAAATAAATAAAACATGTTGAAAAAATCAGCAATTTGGAAGTATGTAAAGAACAGAGGAAAGTACCATCTATAATCCCATTCCCAGGGGATTAGTCACAGTCTGAAATTTGGGACGTATTCACGCATTCTTCCACATTGAAAAAATCTGCATAGTTTAGCATAGTAAACACATAGCATATAAACAAGGAAGATGTGTGCGCGACTCGCTAGCCTTGAACATGCGCCGTCTCACGGAGGACAGTGGACACATGGCCGCGTCCGGATTTAACATTTATTTCCTTCATCTTAAAAACATTCACCCGTGTGTGCGCTGGAATAAAAGTCAGTACGAGGTAAAAAGTGGTTGGTCCTGAGGCTCCAACACCGCTAGGCCTTACTGAGCCACGTTGTGGGTCCAGACGGAGGCTGGGGTTTATTTCTGGCCAAACCCACCAGCTCCCAGACCCGTGTCTGTTATCCCCTCGGCCCCACCCCTAACGGCTTGAGGTTTTCAGCAAATACCCGAAAACTGCAAGGCTAGAAGCTCCAGGCTGCCACAGGGCGGGTGCTTCTCCCCCAGGCCGATTTTCAGCTCTGCCACGTTCTCCTTCAGAGCCCAGCTTTCTGCGATGCTCTTTCCCCCTTTCCCGGGAGCCATCCCTGACTCTCTTGCAGATGAAAATCTGCTTAGTGGAAAGGCTTGCAAGGCTGGCTCTCTCTCACTGTGTCCGTCTACAAGTGACAACGGCGGAAATCCAACTTCCGGCCCTTCAACAGCGCGGGGCGGGATGGGACTCGGGATGGGATCCGGGATGGGACGTTTCCACCGTCACCACAGGGGCTGCAGGGGCTGCCGTTGAGCTCTTACTACACGCCCGGCACCTTACTTCCTACCACCTGGGATTTTCAGACCCGCTGTGCGGAAGGTTTGAACATATCCACTGCACAGATAAGGAGAATAACGCCCAAAGAGGGTAAGGAATTTGTGCGAAGGTGCACAGCATCCTGGGAGAGGCAGGATTCCCTTTGGGGTCTCCCTGTGCCCTTCACACTGTTCCCTGCCCACCTGGGAAGGGAGGTGTTGGCTCGTGAAATTACACCATGTGACCATAAGGCAGTGAAGGCGGTCACTTAGGCCTCCCCAAGAGCCTGGGAGGCCCCAATCCCGTCTAGAGATTTCAAGGGACCACACCCTCCAAGGACCATCCTGAATGGCAAGTCACAGACCCACCTCCCCAGCCTGCCCGACCCGGCTCCTGGTTTGGTAGCAGGAGCAGTTCCTCCCTGGTGACTTAAACCCTTGGGATCTAAGTTTGGCATCTTAGGATTTCGATACCCCAAGTGTAGCTCCCAGACATCGAAATCTGATAAGCTTGTCTATTGCAGGTCTTGTGGCAAGTCTCTTTTACTGTAAACTATTTCAGACTTTCTTCGAAGGCCAAAAGTGTTCGACAGATTTTGGAGGGAGGTACACAAAAATTGGATAGAATCTAGAAAAGAACAAAAGTAACGATCTTAAGAATGGAAAACAGGGCTGTTAGGACCAGGTAATTAAGGTAATTATTTGTTTCTGGAGGGAATTTGGGGGGTGGCCATTGTCACTACAGTCTTGGTCTGATTCTCACCCCTGACCAGTGATTCTGAACTCCACAGAAGAAACAGCTGGGGCCTCTGGAGGGACATTCTGGCTACATGTGGCCCTTCATGTTGGCCCAGGCTCTTCTTGACGCTTTTCTGAGGCCCTTAGTATCTGTCTGCACCTTGCTTGGTTCTTGGATTTGCCCTGTGAGGGAGGAAGAGGCTGATCATGGCCCTGCTGCCTTACTGGGTAACCAGAAACCCGCCTTGCCTCTTAAACTTCCTGTGTCTCCAGCTCCTCACCAGGGACATAAAGATAGTAACAGTATCTGCGAGCATTGTTGTGCCGATTAATTGAATTAATCTACGCACCTTGCTCAGAACAGTGCCCGCCACATTGTGTGTTAGCTGTTGCTGTGGAAATCAGAGCCAGAGGACCAGGGAAATGCAGAGGCTTGTACAAGGCTTGGACTAGATGCAAATTTTTTAATTAATTAATTTTGTATTTATTAATGGAGCAAGATTTATATAGAATAAAGTGGTCAGCTATGAAGCGTACAGTTTGATTTTGATCAGTACATGCCCCTGTGTGGTTAGCAGCACGCGGAGGTCGGGGGTCAGTCGACCGCTGTACTTAACCCTTACTGAAGAGCACATGGAGTCCCTCCCTTTGACTTCTGATCAACAGAGGCTTTAGCCAAAGTCTTCGCTGATCTCCGTCCCTCCAAAGCCTCTCCTCCCCTCACCTGCCTCAGTTTACTTCCACACTCATCACCTCTTGGCACCTCCTCGCGTGTTAATTGGTTTGTGGTCTATCTTGCTCTCCACCCAACTGCAAATGCCCGCTCCAGGAGCCAGGATTTGTTTTCTCCATGGCTCCAGGACCTCACCGTGTAGGACAAAAAGACCCCAAATCAGTGCTGAAGAGACATGTGGTGTGTGAACCCATGAGTGAGTGAATGGATGGGCCATGGAGTCTGAAGACAATTGTTTAGAAGCAGGGGACTAGCTGGGGACCTCAGGTGGCGCTTTCCAGTTCAAGACTCAAGCCACGCCTGGTAAGAAGGCGGCCATGCCCTGCGCTGACAGTGAGGGTGTGCTCCTGGGATTCCTGTATAGGCCCTGGGCATGTGGCTCTCTGCCGCCCCCTGCCGGTGGGGACGGGAGTGGGGCTGTTGCTCCCAGCATTGGTGCAGGAGCTCTCCTAAGGCATGGATTTGTAACCTAGTGCTGATGAACTTGGAGGAGAGAAGACCATGATCCCTGCTTTCACTGCAGTCTCACTGACAGTGGGCATGTCCTTGACCTCTGCCTGACCTAACCCCTCCCGCTATTATTAGCAATACTTGTAATATGATTTGTCACCAATACGGTTCACATATATTTCCATGGCACATTAGAGATAACTTGATATATGGTTTTTGCTCATCGTGACTTTGATATTATAACTATCAGATGCACCAATAGGTCATTTTATTTAATAAGTTAATAAAGAGGCATACCGATCACGAATGTGTTTTTTAGAAATCTTTTGATATTTGGTGTCCATATCATTGATTTGCTTTGAGGTCCTATATATTGTATTTTATGAATTTAGGAACGTTTTCTGAGAAGCAGTCCACAGATGTCATAGACAGCCAGCCGGGTCCATGGCATAGACCAGGAAGGGGTCCCTGTCTTTGGAGCTGAGGGTCGATAGGAAAGGCCTCATCTAAACCAAGAGCTTTGGTCCCGCCCACTCAACCTTGCTCCAGGTGGGGTCTGGGACTTGGGCCAAGGGTGACCTCAGGCCTTGGCACCTGGGAACTAGAACCTCCCCCTATTCAGGATTTTTGTCAACTCTTCCCTTCCTCCCTCCAATCCGCCTTCCTTTCCAGCCCCAATTTTTTCCAATAAACATGACCAAGTCACTCGTATCCTTACAGGATTTTGCTACTGCTGAAAAGGGAGGGGGCGCCTGGGTGGCTCAGTCGTTAGGCGTCTGCCTTCAGCTCAGGTCACAATCCCAGGGTCCTGGGATCGAGCCCCGCATCGGGCTCCCTGTTACGCAGGAAGCCTGCTTCTCCCTCTTCCACTCCCCCTGCTTGTGTTCCCTCTCTCGCTGTCGCTCTCTCTGTGTCAAATAAATAAAATCTTAAAAAAAAAAAAAGAAAAGAAAAGGGAGGCACATTTGACTTTGCCTTGCCTGACTGTGAAGGTAAAGACACCTGTGTAGAAGCAGTTACAAAATAAGCTGCCACTCCGTGGCCCCCGGATCCCTAATCTAGACAGAGTCTCTGTGTTTCGGAGAAGCCTTAAATTCATAAAGACAAATGATCACATTTTCCTATCAAATTCAAACAAAGCATCAAACTGTAGAGTTCAATGAGTTTCTAAGTCCAAAGCAAATATTTGGAGAAAGGATGGTGGTAGACAGGAAAAAAATTGAAGGAAATGTAAAAACAAGTTATATACATGTTGGCAGATCATGTGTACTATTATTCTCATGAAATACGTTCTTCTGTTCAGCTTACTCAGTGAAGGCTGGGGAATATAAAGGAGATGATAGAAATGAGTTTGTTTTGGTCTTGGTCATAAATGCCCCTGTGAGAACTTTGGCAAGACACTGAAGCTTATTTCATTTCTCATTTTATAAACCAATTGTACTTTGTCCTGCTGTCTGTCTGTCTCTCTGTCTCTGTCTCTGTCTCTCTCTCTCACACACACACACACACACACACGGCTGGCTCTGCTTTCTTGTGTCAGTGAAGGATAGGTCTAAATTTCTTCTCCCCTTTCATTTCTCTGCATGGGGAGACGCTGCAGCATCAAAGCCTGCACCAAGCACACTCTACAGATTCAGCTCCGGGCTACAGCCCCATCTCCTCCTTAGGTCCCAGGAATATAATGTGACCGAGAGTTAATATCTGAAAAATGCTTTGAACTCTTGGAAAAAGATACAATATTAAAAAGGATTCTTAAAAAATCAAATGTCGAGCCGTGCCCAGCAAAAAGGCCGTGACTGCCTGAGCAGGCCAAGTTAATGATTTAGAAGTTATCGTTGTGACAACAAATCAACCCGAACCATACATTAGATCCTAAAATAACCCCGCAGACCTCACAGTCTTGGTCTTCATATTGAGTGAAGTCTTTACAAAAGGAATGTGTTTAATTTCATCCCACAGATCGTCTACTTTAACATCTAAATACCCTTCAGAGAATGTGACCATTTGCCAAATTTAGAATACACCGAACATTTTTTGGAGGGATGAGGGAATACCAGCTTCCCTGAAAAAAATAAAAAAAATAAAAATCACCTTGCAAAAGGCAGGAGTAAGATAGCCCACGCCCAGAATGTCCGGCTAGCTGAGTTGCCACAGCCCCCAAGCGCCATCTGAGCATCTATTTTTCCAAGCAGTTGAGAGCAATGATGTGTACATTTTTCATGTGTAATTAGGCAGCGTAAGGCGATCCCCGCTGCCGGCAGGCTGCCGCTGCCCTCGCCGGGGTGAATGGCTTCCAGATTTCACCCCCATCTCTTCTGTCTAGACTCTACGTTGCTATTTTTTTTCCTCCTCGCTTAAAACAGACTCCAATATAAAATGCCAAAAACAGAAGTTTTGTCCCTCTTTCTCATAAAGATGTGGGACAGGGTTCTCTCTGCCAGACAAGCAGGGCCCCCAGACTTTCATAAGACACGTGTCGTCTGAAGCTGACATTCAAGACTGTCCAGGCGTTTCAGTGGGTCATGCAAACTTTCTTTCTTTCTTTCTTTTTTTTTTTTTAAATATGGTTTTCATTAAGAAAGCGAGCATTTCTAGAGAGGTGTGGCTCTGTTGGGAGGCGGGGGAGGGCTGGGTGGGAAGGCAGGCGGGGAAAGAAGCAGGGAAACAGAAAGCTGCCTCCTGAGTTTTCCAACAACACTGTTATTTATGCTGCTGCTGAAATGTGCATTGTCTTAGGAAATGGCTTTCAGGGAGTGAAGAAATGATGTCATTCTCTTACCAGGGGCCTATCTTGTTGAGCGTGCCGATAATTCGAGTGAAAATAGAGACCCCTAATGAGAGAAGACGGAGAAATTCTTATGACAAAAATGCTCCTTATTAACTGGCAGAATTTGTATATATCTTATTCTTCGGGGGTAAGGAATCATTTTGTCCCCCCAGACTTGGGCTTAAAAAAACATTACCACGACTGAATTTATTTAAGGAGATGAGATATTAGAAAGATGAAGGGCCCAGCGATTTGACCAATGAGGGCTGGGGCACATTCACATTCTGTTGGTTTAAAGCCGTCTTGTTTAACCCCATCCAGAACTTCTGCAGTTTCTATGGAGATGCAGTTCGTTTTCTTCAGTTTAACAAGCTGCTTCCGTATTGATTGAACAAATCGAGATAATAATATGGGAAAGATTTCTCAAGAAAAGGATGAATAAAATTGAGCAGTTTAGTGCATATCAAAAATACAGAGATATTTTCTCAGAAAGTTGAAGACGGTTTCAGGGTCCATTGAAACAAAGCAAAACAGAAGTAGTGAATACACGACATGCAAATAGGCTTCCCATAAGCAAATGAGAAGAAATTCAAATACTTGTGTATATTGTCTTTTTCTTTCTCCCACTCTATTCTATTTTGAAATATATCCCACAAAGTGGTACCCTTGGGCCTATTAACCAGAGATTTAAAACCTGAGAACCTAGTCGTAATTTATATTATAAGCTTTTTAGGGGCTATGGGAGCCTTTCCCTAAAAATATGCAGAATTGTCCGTGTATTATAGAACTCCTGTGGCACTCGCCTTTCTTCAGTATTGCTTAATTCCCCTACAGCTTGTTTTGAGTACCTACTTTACACATCGGTACTGGATGGATTATAGAAAAATAAACTATCTTAATTGTTTCAACGGGATTTAGCAACAACTGAGCAGAACCAAAGGATCCAACAATATTTTTTTAATTTCTACATTTGCCAGTGTTCCAGAAAATTTGAGAACCATAAAAAGAGAAAAGGGACAATTGATTCTTGATCTTGAAAAGTCCTCAAGCTCAGTGAAAAGAGAAGGGGGGGGTCCTTTGGGCTGAGAAATGATTTGTGTGAAGAGATAACAAAATGCTGGTTGTATGAGACAGGGACTGACAGATAATCCAAGAAAGAGGGGATTCTGATGCATTTAAATAATCTTAAAGTAAGAAGGATTTTTGTGGGCCAGGATGATCTGGGAAATCCCTGCAACATAATTTCACTTTCATTTTTGAATTTATATCCAATTTTTCTTTTTAACAAAATTTCACTTTCACTTTTGAATTTATACCCAATTTTCTTTCCCTTTTCTTTTCTTTTTTCTTTTCTTTTCTTTCTTTCTTTCTTTTTTCTTTCTTTCTTTTTTCTTTCTTTCTTTCTTTCTTTCTTTCTTTCTTTCTTTCTTTCTTTCTTTCTTTCTTTCTTTCTTTCTTTCTTTCCTTCTTTCTTTCTTTCTTTTCTTCTTCTTCTTCTTCTTCTTCTTCTTCTTCTTCTTCTTCTTCTTCTTTTTAGAGAGAGAGAGAAAGAGCGTGGGCAGGGGAGGGGCAGAGGGAGAGGGAAAGAGAATCTTAAGCAGGTTACAAGCCCAGCACAGAGCCCCATGTGGGGTTCAATCCCACGATCCTAGGATCATGACCTGAGCCAAAATCAAGAGTCAGACACTTAACCGACTGAGCCACTTAGGGGCCCCATACCCCATTTTCTTAATAGTGTTAGATTCCAGCACTTAATTTCTCCCAAAAAATCAAAAACTCTTTCAAAAGTTTTGCTAACCTTTTACTAAGGATATGCAGTCATGCTTATCGCTTTTATTAGAGAAGTCGGGTTGGAATCCCAACTCTTAAATCAATAAACACAACAACAGAAACCCAAATAGGTGTTAAATACATTGTGTCACATACATTTTATTCTTTTACTCCAAATTTAAATTTGTTGGTTTGGGTGTTATCTCATTAGGATAATAATTAACACTTCCACAAGGTGGAAATTCATGAAATTTTTATTCCAATATTCATTTCTGAATTTTGTCCTGCTCGTTCACATGGTGACCTTATTGATTACATTTGTGTCAGCGGGTCATCTGTCTCACTGTGATTCTGCTTGGACATCTGAAGATAGCTTTCTAGACAGATACAGTCTGAGACTACTTAAAATTAAATGGTTCTGCCCAACAGAGGAAATCATCTCTACGTTTGTACTACATCTGCAGTACTGAGTACCTGAAACCGTCTTCACCTTTCTGAGAAAATAACTCTGCAGATGGAGTCTCGTGCACTGAGATAGCTTCTCTCTCTCATACTTAGCACAGTGCTCTGCAAGAATGTGACTGCGTATCTCTCTTCCGTAGCAGAACCTGAGTCATGTCATGTTTTCATCCTCAGTGCTTGGCATGCTGCATACACTAGGAGCTCAATGTATGTGTGCTGAATGCATGGAAGAATGTGTACTTCTCTAGCTGGGAAGAATGTGTACTTCTCTAGTTGTTACCTAATCCACTATTCATAGAATGAAGAGAACACAAGGCCAGTAAACCAGTTTGAACCACTTACAAGAAGCCCACCTTGGTTCTTGAGGTCCTAAAAGATTTTGTCTGCTGCTCCACTCTTCCGTATACTCTGTTCTACCTCTACAGCTCTTAGCTTATAATGCCTTCTTTGTAGCTTCTCATGTAGATGTGTTAATTTTTTTTATAAGGAAGTACACAAGGGGAAAATTGGCATCTTTTAATTCAACATCTTTGTACTCCTCATTGCACCAGGCACAGGACAGTGTGTGTTGTGGGTGCTGGTAGCCCTGAGAATAAGTCAGTTATTCTACGGGCGAAGATGAATTTATTTGGTAATGATAGAGAATTGCAATTTGGGACATTCAAGCCATGGCAAAACCATAGGCAAGTCCAATAAACAAAGGAGAGGAACGTTATTTTATGGAGAAGAAGGAGGAAGTTGGGTTGTTTTGAACTCAGTCCATTGGAGAAAGGCAAGTGTTCGGGGTGCCAATGGTTTTTCCTTGGCTGAATTGCAGGGGTGGTCGATCACTTGTAGGAGAGACAGTGCACATCTTTTCCTGCTGGGACCTGTAGTTGATAATTCTCTCCTGTTGACATTCTTCTCTTGGGTCTGTGACTGATGATCCTTCCTGTCATTGACATGGAGGGGTAGGACTCCTCCTTCAAGCCTCCCATTCTATCCTCTTGACTCCATTTTAGTGACGTTTCCCTTTCTTAATTTTCACTGTGCTTAGTAATAGTCTCCCGAATCTCTCCTTTACGTCCATCCACAGGTCATGATGGGTGGAAAGCAAGTCATCTGGTTCTGTGTTTCTTTATGCAGGGCTGTGCTCATGGCCCCAGGAGGAAGGAGATGTCTCTGTGGGTGACTTGATTAAGTTTTATTTTACTCTAGAAAATTTCTCAATGCTTAACTCTGTCTTTACATGTCAAATGACCACCACAGATCCTTCTGGAAGTGAGAGGACGTTTTGACCAAAAAGAGGCTGAGGAAGCTGGCTCCTGGAGGTAGCTCAGTGCCTGATGTATCTATTTAAAATGAGGAGAAACAAAAACCTAGGAAAATCTGATGGTTATGGATTTAACTGTAATATAACTTAGAGATCTGTCCACAAGCAAAAACCCAAAGCCTGGTTTGCCAAATGTGCGGGTGTGGAAACCCTCTGCAGAGCCAGTCCTGGGAACACTCCTGCCAAAACAGGAACAACAGTCTATGGTGCAAAACATGCCATCTGCATGGGCTCAAATTCTGCACATTGGTGCATAATTATTTTTTTCTGTTCACATCAGAGAACACAGGGTTGGAGTTGTTTTCAGAAGACTTAAGTAGTTCTCATTTAAATTATTCAAAAGTTGTATTTGGCTGAATGTTGAGTTTCGTTCCTTCTTAAGCTGGGATCATTTCCAAGGATTATTAAAAAAAAAAAAAGAGCCCAGTGACTTTGGTAGTGAAAGAATGTAACTACTTTGGTGATAGACCCCATAGAAACAGCTAACTCAACAGAAGTGGTCTGGTCTGGGGCACTGTGGCCCAGGGTGGGACTTGGGGGTTGACATGGCTCTGGTGGAGCTCATGAAAGGGAGCTCGGTCCCCGGAGCAGTTGCAGAGGTGGAGGGCTAAAGGGGGCATTGCCGGGGGCAAGGCAGACCTGCAGTGGCTTCTTCCAGAGGGAGGGTATCATGAAAAGTATGTAACTTTAGTCTTAATTGCCAAGAGTAAATGGACAGCTAAGTCTGCCTGTTCATTAGCAATCTGGCCCTCGCCTATGGGTCCAGAAACAATGTGTACAAGGAAAACTGGATACTTTGGAGAAAAGGTTCATATTTTCTTTTCTTTGGAACTGGGCTGTGAGGTTCTGGGCTCTGGGGTTGTCTTTCCATGATGATGATTTGGAATTACCTGTTGAACATCATTATACATGAACAGAACCCTGGATCTGACTGATGAATGGAATGAACACAAATTGGTCTGCCTGAACTCAGACCTATGTGGAAGAGTGGGTGTGTGTGTGTTTTCACATAAATACCTATGAAATGTATGTATCTACCCATCCATCATTCCTTTTTCTTTTATTTAGAGAGAGAGCATGAGTAGGAGGGGCAGAGGTAGAGAGAGAGTCCCAAGCAGACTCCGAGCTGGGTACAGAGCCCGACGTGGGGCTCCATCTCAGGACCCTGAGATCACGGCCTGAACCAAAACCAAGAGTGGGACACTTAACCGACTGCGCCACCCAGGCGCCCCCATCCATCTTTCTAGCTCTCTATCTCTATCTATTGAGAGAACAACTCATACGAACTACATTATGCTCTGTTTTTAGCTCCAGTGTATTTTAATCCAAACCAAAGCAGACCCAATTTAATTCCTTTCAACACAATTTAAAAAGCATTTATTCAATAGCTCCCATGTGCCAGGCTCTGAGAGCACTCAGATAAATGAGACCAAACCAACTGTCAAGCAGTGTAACACACAGACTGGTGGGAGACAGACAGACGCAACCAGCAGCCTGTGCCAAGTTCCGTCCGTGATGGGAGAGAGTGTGAGCTACAGGGGGGACCAAACAGCCTGGCCCGTGGAAGAGGCAGCATGAGACACACCAGCTGGCGCTGGATGTGACACTTTCACTTTCTCTCTGCTGCCCATTATCGGCTGATGCGCACCTCCTGTCTCGGGACTTGGCGCCCCACGTTGCCCTGGGCATGGTGCTCAGTGCTCAGTGCGGACTTGCTTCCGCCGCTGCCCCTGGCCTTACAGTCACGTCACTGTGGGCCACACGCAGGATGACATTGCATGTATTGTAGCCTGACTCCCAGCACTTCTTTCTGCTGCCTTTTTCCTGCCCTGCTGGGTTCAAAGGACTGGGAAGGAGCTACAAAAGAGAAAAGACATCGGATGGTGTCCCGTTTGCCTTGTGGTTGGTGGGAAGGAGGAGGTCCTCTTGGATAACAGGGAGCTTTGGGCATTTTTAGACCATGGGAGCTGCCTCATCAGTCAGGTTGCAAGAGAGCAAGGCCCCCACATCTCTCCCAGCTCAATCCCCCACAGAGGATCTACTTGTTCTGGGTCCTAAAGTCTCATGCCAGCTGTACCACCTGGGCCTTGGTCCACTCCAGGGTCAGTGTCCTGCACCCGATCCTGGCAGGGTAAGGGTCGGTCGGGGTGTACAGGGGCAGCAAAAAAAAACCTTTGTTTGGTTCCCAGCCCAAACAAACTTGAGACAAGTTTTGGGGTTCAGGTGGTTTATCTGGAAAGTGGTTCCGAGAAGTAAGAGTGAGGGAGTGGGGAAGAGGGAGGAGGGAAGGGGCCAGCCAATAAAGAGAATGTTCTGGAGCTGGTTACTACTCTGGGGGCAGTCAGGGCTCAATCCCATGGAAACCCGCGAAAGAACCTTATAGAACACACTTCCGAGTGGTACCTCTGAAGGGTGAAGAGCTGGGACATGGACCCACCAAGTTCTCTCCCTCGTTGGTTAAGACTCACACCTTGGTGCAATTCCCAGCACTCCTGGGCCATCTTGCACAGGGGCTCAGTGAGCTTGATGGCCCAGAGAGAGCCCTCTGCAGAGCAGCCAGGGATGCTGGAGATGGCCGCTGCTGGCACATGAGGAAATGGGCCACCACAATGGGTGGGGGTGGGGAACTCAGAGGTGGTCAATGGGGTCCAGGGCAGGGCGCCATTTTGTTATCCCATTTACATACCAGGAGGTGAGTTGGGTCACAAATAGTGCCACCTGAGGTTTGCATCATGACACCAAAGGCCAATAAATCAGTAGACATTTGTTAAGACGGATTATTTTTCCAACCCTGTGCTCCACGCTACAAAAATGAAAGCAATAGTCTGCGTAGACAGAGAGCAGGAGGGAGAGAGCCCTGGGGGCCTAAGGGATTCAGGTAAGAAAATCATGGGTGTTAAATTAGAAAGAAAACCTGGCCCCAGACTGTGGGAGACCCAAATACCCATGTAAGAGTCAGGAATCTTAATTCACACCACAACTAACAAGTTCAGAGAAAGGTGATTTTTTTTCAGTGACTTGGAGCTTCTTCATATGCCCCACCTGCTGGTTAGCAGGAAACATATTAGCTTTATGAGCAAGTCTGGCTTAGAACTTTTAGTCGGATCCAATAACTTAAACAGTCTCTTAGGCAGAGGGGCTAGGTCCCCCTGGATAAAATAGTCAGGAGCACCCCCTTGCGTGTCTTCCCCAAATGGTATCCAGGTGTGTGGGATTGGTGTGGTCTACTGCAGCGTTTCTCAAACTCTCCGTGGTGAAGTGCCATTTTAATTTTATTTTTAAAACATTTCCAACATGTGCTCCATAGACATTTTGTAAAACATAAGAAAAAAAAGTTACTAGGAAAAATGAAATAAAGACATACAAAATCTGAAAATTCAAATTTTTATTATCAGAGTGAGTGGACATAAAATTACTCTGTCAGATTGCTTTAGGAGTATTTGTATGCTCACTCGCAGTTTCTGGACTTATCTCATCATGACTAGTAACACATTTCACAGACTGGTACCCTTCCAGGAACCACACTTGGAGCAGTATCATCTCCAAGGAGAGATGGGGTTCTTAGACACAACATCCTTGGATTTCTGGAGAAGGTCCCCATCATGCTGATTGCTACTCACCCTGCTAGTGTTTGTAGATGAAGCCTGTGTTTGTGGAACCTATTGTTCAGAGACTGTCTTGGCACCACCCGGTAGGTCTGGCCATCAAACTCCCAGGCTCATCCCTATCGTGCACCCAGCCTGCAAGCCCAGAGATTGGCCTCTAAGGTTGACCATGGACTTACCTTGCCACAGTAGGCTTCTGGGACCTCAACTTGGCATTCATGCCACAGGGGAACGCTTGGGTCTCCCTCTGTCACCCTAGGCTCTGGATTGTGGGAGTTTCCAGGTTCCCCATTAGGGATTGCATGCAAAAACCACCTCTACCTCACTGTTGCCCTCACCTCCCTTACATCTTTGGGCTGAGGCCAGAGAAGTACCATTTGGGACCCAGACTTTACCCAGACTTCATCATTCACAGTTCCTTCTTTACCTTTGCTGCCAAGCTGGGCCTCAGAAGGAGCAGACTTTCCCCTATATGATGCTCTCTTCCTCCTGATTCCGACAGGACTTCCTTCTTCCACACTGTGAGAGGACTTCTTGGGCAGGGTGCTCTAGCATGTGCAGTGGCGAGTGAGAAAGGAACTCTTGTCCTGCTCCATAATCCTACTCTGCTTGTCAGAATCTTCACCTGGAGGTTCTTCTCTAACAAATCCTAACCTTCCCTTTCCCTTCGGGCAGGTAAGTAGACAGCCAAGACTCTCTGCGGGTGAAGAGCTTACCCTCTGCAAGAGTGTGTCTCAGATTTGCAAATTCTCCGGTGATGCCTTCCAATGCATCTGGAATCTACCCAATAGCAGGAGGTGCTCCTGAAGACTTTTGAAGCCAGCTATAGTGTGATGAGGTAAGGACTCTTTGGGCAAGATTGTGCTAGGGGGTGGGTGGGTAGTTCAGAGACAGCCCCAGTGGCCAGATGTGAGTTATAAAACCTTGAGTGGGAGGCCTGGGCCCTGGGAATAAACACAGGGGGTATGCATGGGAGCCGCAGGGAGTCAGTATGGCCCGTGGTGACTAGTTAGCTATGGGGCAGGTGAGTGGCAGGGTTGAAAGATCAGTTCTTATCGAGTAATTCCTACTGAGTTCCAATGTGTGAATGACGTAGTTCGGACACATGGGTGCTATCCCAAAGGTGGGAAGGCTTGCTGGAGGACAGGGGTTACGTTAGGCTCAGGGCTGGCGAGGAGGGATCCAGAAGATTTTGAATGAGGAAGGATGGCAAATAGCCACACAGTGAAAGCTCCTAAGATCTGCGTTTGAGTCTTGACCCACTTTGGAGCCCTTTGAACGTGGAGCGTGTCAGGTCTTGTCCCTACTGCACAATGTGGCTGAAGTCACCTGCATGATAAACATGTCTATAAGGGCTTTATAAGTGGCAAACCACATGAAGATGGGAAGGAAAGTCCAAGAAAAGGGGGCAGAATGAGGAAGAAATTCCAAGATCCCAGGACTTTGTGACTGCGTGAGATCATTGAACACAGGAAGAGGGCACTCTGGCCAGCCAGCTGTTTGAGGGGATGGAGTTCATCTTTCAAGTGTCATTTTCTAGCGTCTTCGCATCAGGTGAGAGTCTGGACTTCCTTCCTTATTCATTCAATGACTATAATTTCAGGAGCTGTGATCCTCCTCGCTAGAAGTCCATTCCAAGCACGTGGGGGGTTCACACATATATATCAGTGCTAGTGTGGTAGTCCCCCTGTCCCTCAAGATCCTGATTCACTCCATCTGCAGAGGGTCCTAACAGTGGCACTAGTGTTGAAGCCGCAGGTGATTTTGTTGTGGAGGAGGGGCCCAGGTCCCTGCCGAACAGACTGCAGTTCTTCGCCCAACACCAGGTTGATGTGGGACCCAAGGTAATGGAACCCATCCCAAGAGGGCGCTGCTCTCTATTCCCGCTTGGATGCAGGAGAGGGAAGCAAGAGGTGTGTGCTTTAGGGCTTATCTGAGAGAGGTATAATTTCTAATAGGTGCTCCGGACAAAGCAGTTGGTCACTATGCCAAGAAATAGGGATATTAAGACGAATAACCCCAGTTCTTCCCGGGGAAGTCTTGGGTTGAGGTAATCCATTCCAATAGCCTCACTTAATAGATGACAAGATTGAGGCTATAGTCAAGAAGCTGCGACTTGTCCAAGGTCACAGGGCTGATGGGTGCTGGATTCCCGTTCTCACGCATTCCTCAACAAGTGTCTCTGCATTATATCTGACATAGATCTTCCACACATTAAATTATATCAGGTCATCCATAATCCTAAGATATTAATTTACTATTCTAAGGTACAAAAGAAAGTCATTAAGATATTGATTTTATTTGCATTGATGAACTGTTATACCCGTGCCTTTATCGATACAGAAAAATCACTGAGCAGATATTGTCTCGATTTTCTAAAAATGCAACTATGTTTGCACTCATGAGTAATCATGTTGATGAAAACGTACATGACAAAAATTGTTCATTGATAGATTTAGTGTCATAGTACATGAAGCTCAAAAGTACATTGCCGAAGTGTAATTGTCAAAAGAGCTGGGGCAAATCTCCTGATGTGCTCTATGTAATTCCATTTTAAAAATACAAATCTAGTCTCCTGATCCATTTTGAATAACCTTTGTACCCAAGGCTCACTGACAGATGCACAATGTGTTTCCTATCAGCGTGTTTTGTGCATTATGCAAGTTGATAGGAATTATGCATTATGCAATTTTACTGAGCCCTTTGTGGCCACCACGTGTTATTGAGAACTGTTGTGCGTAATGAATGCTTCAACTCTATCTGACGGAGATCGAGAAAGTGCTCCAGAGGCTAAGAGTGTTGCAGGACGGTAGTTTGTCTGAAAGGGCAAAGAACACCGAAAACTGAACTTAGCAGCTGGTAATAGAAGATACTAGCTTCTGTAGGAGGCTGAGGACTCTCCCAAGCCAGCACGCACCTCTGTCCTTTGGTGTTCTCTAACGATTGGTGATAGAAGTCAGGGAGTGGGATGCCAGTGATGGTGGGGAGAGGGGGACCCTGGAACCTCAGCTCTGGAGTTCTAATGCTTATTCTCCTTCCTACCTGGTCTTGGGTGACCCTGGGGAAAGGTGGAACTTGGAATGGGCAGACCTCCATTCACCCACCTCCACTGTGAAGAAAAGGTCCCAGGTGATTGAGTGGAGGCTGTGGGGAAGGGCTTAGGGTGCCCAGGTGAATGCTAAAGGGTGCTCACACAGTGGCCGACCGCTGAAGCATGCACAATGTTTGCTTTCTCAAACCGTGGCTGTCCCATAGAATGGCTTCACACCAGACTTGAGCTCACCAAAGACATGAATGTGTCTGTGGGGGAACGTCACTGCAGGACCTCGTTTAAAGCAGAATCTGAGACTTCCTCCTTTGTGAGCATTTACTGTAGAGGGCTATGCTACCCTTTCCATATTTAACACATGCACACGCAGAACTGCTAAGCCATAAAGTAAGCTCAAAGACACTCCGTGTGAGGACAACAAAGACCAGACCTTACAAAATGATAACCAGGAGTTTATAACTCATAACCCCATGCGCGTTATATTAAAAGTGGAAGGCTTTTTGAACTGCAACCTTTACATTCGATCCAATAGTTCTTTCAGCTTTGAAATATCCACAATCTGAATTTTATAGGGATTATTTTTATTATAGTAAAGCAATTAAATCTCCATATTGAAGGATGTAAACCTTTTAAGGCCCTTCTCAGAATATCAAAAGAAAAGGAGGCTTATATTTAACAGGTGTGACAACCCAATGCAGGACATTTCATTGAACAAGAGCTTGACATTATCCAGTAACAAATACTTAAATTAATCCAAAACATCTTTTGGATAAAAGGGATTTCAAAAAGAATTAAGTTGACCACAAAACTTTATACAGAAAGAAGACCATTTCGTATGAAATACTTAAAAAATAATAATTCTTATAAAGTGTGTCAAGGCTTGTTTTTATAAAAACCTTTCTTTTAAATGATACATTATTAACTTAGTTACAATTACAGCATTTTGTATTTGTCCTGAAGCACAGATAGTGAATGTGTCTTCATCACTTGGTTTCTGTTGGCCTCTTGAATTAAGTCAATTGATTTGACTAGTTGACACAGATTTCCTGCTATTTTGACCTTGAGTATGGGCCATACTGCAGGCAATGCTGTGGCAGTAGGGGGGGGATTAGATTAGACAATAAGAAGAACTTCCTAATTACAAACTGTAGGATGCAATCAACTGGAGGACATGGTGTCATAAGATCAATGCAGAACTCTGGGATTCTGGGGTTCTGAGATTTTCCAAGTGAGTGACCTCAATTTTTTGAGTATGCTGAGAATGTACTTCTTGCCTTTTAAGAAATTCTCTTTCTCTCTCTGTGCATGGAGTCTTTCGGGGAATAGAAGAAGAGAGTCCAGGGGAGCTGGAAGTGACATTGTTTCAAATATTGTGGTTTTTCTGAACCCACGATTTCAGTTTCAACAGGGGTAACTTGGGATTATTGAGGTCATGTTCTTTCTACTATCAAAGAGCAGTTCAGGGCACCTGGGTGGCTCAGTCGTTAAGTGCCTGCCTTTGGCTCAGGTCATGATCCTAGGGTCCTGGGATTGAGCCCCGCATCCAGCTCCCTGCTCTGTTCGGTGGGAAGCCTGCTTCTCCCTCTCCCACTCCCCCCTGCTTGTGTTCCCTCTCTCGCTGTGTCTCTCTGTGTCAAATACATAAATAAAATCTAAAAAAAAAAAAAAAAGGAGCGGTTCTTTATTCTTTAAATGTGTTCTCTTGTCCATTAGCACACATAGTACTATTTCCAGCACTGTTCTGTAGCATAATATTTAGTTGCAGCGATGAGACTGAGAAATTTCACTAGCATAATGGAGTATTATAAAGCAGAGTCATTGCCCAGTGGACTGCTGATCTCATTGAACAGGTTGAGAATCTATTTACTTTAAAGCACTTTCCTACATGTGAAGGGTTCCCTGTGGTGAGTTTTGAAAATTAGTGGCTAAGAGGAAGATTTCAAAATACAGTGAGGTTTCTTGGATCTGGAATTTTTGGAGAATAGCTAGAGAGAAAAGGAACCAAAATATGCAACTGACAGTTAAGGAGAGAGGCAGATTGGACATTATCTAAGACCACATAAACTGTAATATTGTGACTTCTGTGGTAGCAGTGAGCAATTGAAAAGAATCAATTGATTTTGCAAATGACGATCCTAGCACAGATTATATAAATGGACATGACCCTATAAATGTGCACCTTTTAATATACATTGTTCTTTGTACCATAACATCTTTAAGAAAATGATGCATTCTTGTCAGAAGCTTCTTCTGTTTTCACTGTTCATTTTTATTGGCATCTCCTCTTGGCCCCCTTAGGACAGGTGTCTTGTATCTCATCTACCACGATGTGTGTGTTTATTCAGGAAATTTCCTAAGAATAGATTTGTAGTTTCATGAAAGTTGCCCATTTAAAAAAGAAATACTTCCTTGGAGAGTTTGTAATGGCAGATTCTCAAATTTATGAGTCATTTTTGGCATCTTTAGGGTTAAAGATCCTCTCTGAATCTA
This sequence comes from Zalophus californianus, assembly GCF_009762305.2. NCBI lineage: Eukaryota > Metazoa > Chordata > Mammalia > Carnivora > Otariidae > Zalophus > Zalophus californianus. Next base: position 209,105,236 of record NC_045595.1, on the reverse strand, counting down.
TAGGTCCTCCAGAAGGCCATTTGGAAACTCAGCTGCTTAGACCCATTTTTTCCCCCAGCAAACAGGAAATGGAGCCCTGAAGGCTTTTTTTTTTTTTTTAAACTGGAAAGTGTGTGGGGAGGGGGCATACTCATGATGCCCACTTACAACCCTGAGCCTGACCCAGACTTGGGGGTCTCTGTCTGTTTTTTCTTCTCTCTCTTTTTTTCTATTATTTTGGCAGACTTTTTGGAATGTCTGGGAGCTAAGGGCTTTGCTTCATGGAGCAGAATTCTGCAGCAAGAAAAAGAGAAAGTTATAGACTAAACCACAGAAATGTAAACACGTCTGCAGCTAAAATAACTCTACTTTCATTGAAAACACTCCTCCTTCACAATCAGACTTCTGTGTGCTATGGTCAATAAAACTGCATGTTAATAGCGACCAATTAATAGATTATGTTGCCCGGCCTTAAAAGTTGAGGGAGTTTTAATTATTATTTTTCAAATTAAAGGAGTGCTTATTCCCTCCCTCCCCTTGGGGTGGGGGGACTTAGCTTTCTTTCTGGCTGTTTGCTGAAATTCTTGGCTGTTAAAGTTTGGAGAGGGAGGGACGCGGGTAGTTTTCACTTGGTCGGAAAGGGGAGAGTGTGCGAGAGGACGCTCTGGGATGGGTTCCTAGCGATCACGCAGGGACGGTCGTGACAGCCCCCGTGGGACATGCGTGAGTGAAGAGTAGCAGCACTCAGGTAAGCGCGATTTTGAGGTCAGGATTCGCTGATAAACTAAAACATCTGGAGGGGCTTAGCACAGTGCCCCCGAGGAGGCCAAGGAGCAGAGCCTCGCGGCTCCCCCTTTTGGAAGCAGTTTTTTTTGCGAACACGGTCCTCACGGGGCTGCTGTCACGGCTTCCGCGCATCAGGCCGCGGTGTCTCGCACCCAGACATCCTCGGCGTCCTGCGCCGGCCGGTCCCCGCGCTCGGCTCTGGCTTCCGGGGCGCGCACGGAGCGACCCCAGGTCTCCCTGAAGTCGGCGGCACCTTGGCACCGCGTCTCTTCACCAGTCTGAGGGCGACGTCTTCGCTGTGACGAGCATCCAAGGCAGTCGGTGGTCATTTTAAACGTCTCCAGCAGCAACCAGTTCTTTTATTATTTTTAACGTCTGTAGTGGCTGAGGCTGGGGGGAAAAAACACTACCTCTCACCAAAAGAGACCCCGAGTTTCGAGGAGCAAGCACGTCCGTGGGCTCCCCCCCGCCCCAGCCCCCTGTCCTCTCGTCTCCCCTCCTGGAGGCGCGTCCCGGGTTCGTCTCCTGCGGGGCCGGGCTCCGTGCTCTCGTCGTGCCGGGCTCCGCTGTAGCAGCCACTCCTCCTCCTCCTCCCCCCTCACCCCCCCCCAGCCGCCCGCTCCGTCCTAAACCCGGCAGCGACCCGACCTGCCCGCGCCGCCGGGCTCCCCGCCCGCGCACACCCACGCGCGCACACCCACGCGCACTTGGACACGCGCGTCCCCGCGCCCGCGCCCCGCCCCCGGCGCGCACCCCCCGGATCGCGGGTCGCGCGTCGGGGCGGCCTCCCTGCTCGGCGATTGGCGGGAGCCGGAGCCTCCCCGAGGCCGGCGCCCACACCATGGGCTGAGCCCGTCGGCGCCCCGGGAGTCAGTGCGGCGCGGCTCGGCGCGTACCGCCAGGCACGCGCGCGGGCACACGCGGGCGCGGACACGCGCGGACACGCACGTGCGGGACACGCCCTCCCCGACGGCGGCGCTCGCCTCCGGTAAGTCCCGCGCCCCGCGCGCTCTGCCCGGCTCCCGCGCTGGCGGCGGCGGGGACGCGGCGGGCGGCAGCGGGCTGCGGAGGCGGCGGCGGCGGGGTGGCGGGCCCTTCCGACGGCGCCGGGACAGGTGGGGCGCGCGACGCCGGGAGGGAAGGCTCGCCGCTGCCGGGGTCCCGGAAGGCGCGCGGGGATCGGGGCCCGGATGGAGAGGAGCTGGGACCCCGAAATCGGCGGGGGGCTAATCTGGGGCACTGAGCAAAAGCCTACTCGTGCTTGTCTCGCCCGGTAGTAGATGTTGCATTAAAGCCCGCTCTTGACGGAACGCAGGGACCAGGTGTGGACTGAGCTGTCACCGCCGGGTCGTCCTTGCATGCGTGGACTCTCCCTCCAAAGGCGCTCCGAAACCTGGACTCCGTCTCTTTCTTCTCCCCCTCTCTGTTTTCACCTTCTGACATCTCAGCCTGCAGCTGTTCGGTTTATGTGCTTACAGTTTGCCACCTTAATTGGAGTACTTGGCATGTTTAAAAATGTACCCTGTAGTTCATTTTTTTTTTTTTTATCAGCTAGCCTTGGTATCTAAAATCCATCATCCATTTATCGCCATTACATATTGATAGATGTTTTGTAAAAGGTACTGTATAAGAGTTATTTTTAGTATTTTAAAGCATAAACTTATATGCTTTTATTAATAGCAGACTAGACTGCCCAATAAAATGGATAAACAATTTTAATGCAGATGTGGACTTAATACAACTCTTCGTTGATAAAAGGATAATTTTGTTTATCCTTCAAAAAAGAACGTATTCATATGGGCCACAGATTTCACACTCAACATGTTTCTATAGTTTCTGCAGTTCAAAAAACTTTCAATGTGAGTGAAAAAAGCGCTGTGTTTTTCCCTGGGTGACATAAGGTAGTGCATAGAGTTTATTTATCATCGGAACCACTTCTGAGTATTTTCAGTTCTCTCCAAGTAGTTTGGAGCCCTTGACCGACCTCAGCTCCCCATCACCTTATCACCAGGAGAACTGTCACATTCCTGGGGTTAACCCTTGCTCTGCTGGCAACAGCTTGTGCTGGCTCCTTCATCAGTGGGAAGACCAGGCAATAGAAGTTATATAAAAACCCAACCAGAAAAATTACTTCACTGGGTGTCAGATTATGAATGAGCTAATCATACCATTGAAATTACAAATCCAGTGGAAACAGGGTGAGCTATGCAAACTTGTGGCTAATATGTAAAGTTTTATAATTCTAAAGAAAGGTTTTATGAGTGCTACCCACATCACACATGCTGTTTGTGGTTTGGTAATCCTAGCTTCGATTAGAGTCAATGACTTCTGGAAATTACACTACACTGGCGAATGAGCATTATATCTTTTGATTTATATGTTGAAGAATATGTAATTTCAGCGCCACTTAAAATTACAGTCTCTCTTCTTTTCTAACACTTTGTCATTACTTCATTTTATTTTTAAAAATTCAGGATAAAATTGTGATACATCATTTTACATGTGTCTGTTATTTCCTGATGAGTGCTTAGAGATTTATTCTGATGTTCCAACTTTAGCTAAAATTTTGAAAACCAGGGTTTGCCACTGAATGGATTTTGGGGTGGGGCTGTGTGTACATGTGTATATAAACATTCCCCCCTCCACTTCTCATGTTTTCTTTTGATATTAAAGAAAAATCTTTTTGAATTTCTATCTCATAAAATCAGGTGTTTTATTTGTGGTGAGGGCTAAGATCCCAGGGGAATGCCAGATATATAAGTAAGAAGTAAAGCATCTCCGAAAGATGTCAAAATTGATTTTTAACTTAGATGCTATCTAAAATATTATACATATACTGTGCATATGTGGAATATATCATGTGTCATGTTATAGGTAAATAAATACTAGAAAAGTTTCAATTTTTTCCCTAAAATTAATATTAGCTCTGATTTTTTTTCTGGTTAGTTATCCTTACACAACAACAACATAAAATAATAAAAGGGGGATTTATTTCTTCACAAGACAGAGGAGCTAATGTTTCTAAAGGCTTTTCCTACTCGGCCATGAAAAAGGATAGCAGGTCAGCGTCTGTCATACGATATGGAGTGGTGGGGAGACATTGTCATGTTGAATAAATATCAGGGCTGCCTGGTATTTCATAGAACTCCATTCCGGAGGTGTTGATCTAGAGACACCTGCATGTTTCTAATGAGACTTATGGAGCCGGGGAAGAAAGATGTGGTCAAGGTAACTTAAGTCCTCATGAGCAAAATCCCAGCCTTTTGATGCTGCTCCCCTTAGGGTGGGAGTTGATCTCTCTAAATGCAGGTAAGGAGACAAAGAGATCACTTCCTGGCTCCATCATCCCTTGCTTCCCAGGCAAGCTTTTCCAATGAGGAGGAGAATACCAAAGGGGTTCTGTTTTCATTCCCCTTCCCATCTAAGGATTCCTGGGCTTTGGGGGTGGGGAGGGTGGGGATATAGTCCTTCAAAATACAGCTTTTGTTTCTGATCTACACCTTGAATTTGAAATGATACTAAAAACTCTGGAGAGGCATTTGTAAGAAAAACAAGCTGATGCAATAGGAGTATTCAAATATTTTGGACACAATTTCAGGCAATTTGGATACCTGGTTATAGTAGCGCGAGTTGGAGGATTGGGCAGACTTTCCATCACTGTGGTAATTGGCGATTGCTTATTTGCTTATGCACGAAGTCTACCAACCATCCCTCTGTATTGTTGGTGCTCCGGATGATCTTCTCCCTGGTGCTTCTTTGTACTTCCAGGCGGCTTATTAGCAGTCAGTTAGCTAGTTGTGCATTTTGCTTTGTCAATATACACCTCACATTTATTGATTCAGAGCTGTTCTGTAGATAACAGGAGTTTCCAATGATTGGACTGGTCTCAGAACCAGTTTTTCAGAAGAGCCAGGGGGAATTCCCCTTTTAATTTTACTTTTTATTTGTAACATTTTTGTATTTAAAAGAGAGAGGATTCAATGCTTCATGTTTGTAACATTGCAAATCTAGTGAAGGTAGTGAAGGCTGGCGGTCTAAAATTACTTTGCTAAATTTAAGTGTAAGTAAAATGTAGACAACACCAAGAAATTAAAGGGTGCGTCTAAGAATGGTCTAAGTTTTAGATTTAAACTAACTTTTAAGTTCTTCTATTTTTATAGTGACATGTCATAATCTGGAAGACCCTGATTGCGTATGAGAAATAGTAATTTGACAATGAAAGTAAGGGGTTCAGTTACCTTGACTCAGTGTATGTTCAGAAGTGTGTGCAAAGGAAGTTTATTTATGTGACTTTTTTCCATGCGCGTGACGACGGAAATATCCTTGAAGTGTATAAAATAAGCCCTTTGAATTAATTTATCGCTTTTTTATTAGAATCCTAGAGAACTAAATGTGAGATCTGATCTATGACAAATCGCTAGCATGTCTAAAAGTTTTTAAAAAACTAGGTCTGTGGCTCCTTCCTTTTAATTTTGAATCGTTTTAGTGGGAATGAGATTTTCATACATGCTGGTATCTCATATGGGATTCCTTTTAGGAATCATATTATTTCAACAATTATTCCCACTGGAAGGGGGAGAAAGGCATCTCTCCAATGAATAGGAAAGAAAACAGGCTCATGTGTGGTGACATTTTTTAATAGCAGGAAACTCTAATTTTCACTTAATTAAAGGTTCGGCAAAGGCTCCCAAATCTTAATTTAAAAGTAAAGCCGTGTGTTTGCTTCTCAGTCCGGGTGCAGGGTAGCAAAGGAGGGAAGGCCTATTTGGCAGTGTACTATCATTGCCATATTTCTGTTAAGTGATTCCCCATTCCCGGTGGAGAGATTCATTTTCTCTGTGACGGAGTGGGAGTATGGGTTATGGATTCTTGGGGCTTACTAACTTAGCGAAAGTTGCAAAGTAAAAGAAAGACTGAATTGGAATGTTCCAGGCAGGGAAGTTTGTGTGACCACCTTGGTGTGGTCATAAACTGCATGGTGGAAAATGGATCCGCCAGTGGTGTTCCCCTTGCTGTCTGAACTAAGATGGCCATCCGATTCTGGGCTCTTTGGAACAATAGGAGAAACCCAACATCTTACCATATCTGTTAACGACCCATTGTCTTCACAGAGTAAATTCATTGGAATTGGCAATGGGGAAAGTGCTGTTCGCCCCTCTATGTGTCCCTGAGGCTGGGAATTCTGCTTGAGGTCAGAATGAATGAGGATCTCAGGCATCTGAGAGATTGGAAGATGCCTTCATGGCGGGAGGGGGAGGGGACCACTATGGTGCTGTCTGGGAAGGCAAAACTTTGGACCCCAGGAGGGAACGAGGTGGACTTTGGGATCCAAGCTGAGTGTAAATAGTAACAGAAGTATGTGTTAGTAAAATAAAATGTTTGGAAACACAAGTCACTGACACACTCTCTAACGTAAAACTTTTAAATGAAATGTATTAGAAAGCTGAAGTTCCCTTTATTAGGAAGCAAGATAAAAAAACCTGGAGAAAAGAAGCTGCCAGCTCAGGAACCTTCTAAGATCTCATGCTTCGAATGCATTCTCATTAAAATTATATCCAACCTCACAAAGCTGATGTGAGCCGGCTGCCAGATTTACAAATCTGGGTCTCTAATTGCACAAAATTTAGACTTGTCTTGTGCAAGGCTTGCTCTTTTTGCAGTGCAAGATTCAGCGGCAAGATGACAGAATAAGCAAAAGTGGAGGAAAATTTGCTTCTTCAGTATCAAAAAGTACTTTCTAGTCTCTTTGACCCTGGCGGTAAAATTTACTTCACTACAGAGTTCTAAAATAGAATTAATGACAATAAAGATCAAATCCCAGGGAATATTGTGGGTCTTTTTTGGAGAAGGTGCATTAAGTCAGCATATTACCAATATTTACTCCAGGTTCTGAAACCCAACCGAAAGCCCTTGCTGTGGAGGCAGAGGAAGAGATGATTGATTGTTGCTTCAGGTATCAAAATGAAAGGATCTCCTAGCCAAAACTGTTGGTTCTGAGGCGGCTTACCCTCGTATCTCATGATAAAATTTGATTTTTTTTTTGCAATTTTCTAAGACTTCTAAACACAGGCCGTTAAACAGAACGCCCCACAAGTACAGTTTCTCTCAAATACTCCATATTAAAAATTGTAAAACCAGAGATAAGTCAATAAAATCATCCCAGGGGCGTCTGGGTGGCTCATTCGGTTCAGCGTCTGACTCTTGGTTTTGGCTCAGGTCATGATCTCGGGGTCGTGAGATCGAGCCCCGAGTCTGGCTCTGCGCTCAGCAGGGAGTCTGCTTGAGATTCTCTCTCCTTCTCCTTCTGCCCCTAGCCCCCACTCATGCGAGCTCTCTCTCTCTCAAACAGATAAATACAGGGCGCCTGGGTGGCTCAGTTGGTTGAGCGACTGCCTTCGGCTCAGGTCATGATCCTGGAGTCCCAGGATCGAGTCCCACATCGGGCTCCCTGCTCAGCAGGGAGTCTGCTTCTCCCTCTGACCCTCCCCCCCTCATGCTCTCTCTATCTCATTCTCTCTCTCAAAAACAACAACAAAAAAAACCCAGATAAATACATCTTTAAAATAAAATAAAATAAAATAAAATAAAATAAAATCGTCCCATAAGTATGTAGACCCCACAGTAAGCTACCAGGAGGCAGAGAAGGGGTTACATTTGTGTGCATATTAATAACACATTTATAACTACAGTTAGCTTCAGCATAAACATTTTCTTTGCAAAAATGAAGCATTCAATCATGTTAACTTTTCTTTATTAATTTTAAGCAACCTGGGGACACATTTCTCAATCAAAACTTCTTTGAGGAGCACTAGCCACAGAGAGACGTGGGGAACATGGGTTGATTTGAGACTATGAAGAAACTGGATATGTCTAGAGATTGGAAGAACAGCTGTGAATATGATGGGGGAAAGCCAGAAGATTTCAGTGTGGAGCTTACCGATCTACTTGTCTGACTCCTGGAATTAGTGACCCGCTTGAATTCTTCTTCTTTTTTTTTTAAGGTTTTATTTATCTGTCAGAGAGAGAGAGAGAGAGAGCACAGCAGGGGGAAGAGGCAGAGGGAGAGGGAAAAGCAGACTCCCCAGGGAGCAGGGAGCCGGACTCGGGACTCCCAGGGCTCTGGGATCATGACCTGAGCAGAAGGCAGATGCTTAGCCGACTGAGCCACCCAGGCGTCCCATCTTTTCTCAACTAGTCGTATTGACAACGTGTAAACAAAACTCTAGCCCTTTACACTCCAAGTAGCTAATAGTATTCACTCCGAAAGCAGTGTCCTTGGGATAAATATCTGCAGGTGGAAATTAATGTAAGGCAAGAGGCATGCCCAGGAATGCTGGGAATGCTGATAGGCAGAGATTGGTCTGTGGTCAGATTTGATCCAGGCTGTGAAGGTTCAGGACTCCAGCGGAGTAGGGGCATTCCGGGTCATGGAAAGGCAAGTACAGGGAGAGAGACTAGAACGTGCAGACTGTATCAGGGAATGGCAAGTTGCCTCGTAGGCTATGTTATTGCCTGATATTCTACGCAAGATGCCTCTCAGGGAGGGCACTGGGGGAAGCCTCAGGTTATACCTTGAGGAAGTTGAAATATGGAAAGGGAATAAGGGGGCAGTGAAGCCATGTGCCACGGGATCTAGGGAGGGGTGAAGCCACGTGCCACGGGATCTAGAGAGCAGTGACAGAAGTGGCTCATTCAGTAGTGCCACCTGCTCAGACCAGGCTGGTGTGATGGTGAGCCGGGGCCCCTGCGGGGCTTTTACATCAAGTGCTCTGATGTGCTGTTTGGGGGCCATGGCAGAGACCACCCATGCAAAACACAGGGCAAGCTTCTTATCCTATCGCACAAGCCCTGATCTCTTATGGATCCACGGGAGAACTTTATTTGCAGTCTCAGCATCAGGAGTACTTGTGTGAGCCTTTGGCTGGCTGGCCCAGCTCCAGCATGTGGCCCCACCGCCTGCCCGCTGGGCTCCCATGGTCTTAGCTGCCACCTCTGCTCTGACCCTCGTTTCTCTTTAGCTCTATCTTTAGTATTTATTGTGCCTCTATTTCTGAGTTTTTAAAAGCCTTGTTATATTGCATATATCCTTGTAGATCACTCTAAATCTTTTTTTTAATAAGGTAGAGTATAAATAAAATAGCCCATCTTACAAAAATTGTACAAAAAGTGATCTAAGCCACACCATAGGAAGATCAGAGAGTGCTTCCTGAAGGAGGAGGCATTGGAGCTGCCCTGTGCCCTGTGTTGGCTCTCTAGGCAGGGCTGGGGGGGAGTGGGTAGAGGGGCTGGCGGGCAGGGCAGGGAAGTCAGGCACTGCTGGTGCTTGGAGCATTGGAAGTGTTGGCCAGGAGCTGGGTCATGTAGCACGGGACCTACCTGGCCCTCCCCGGTTTTGGAGGGACCAATCTAGACACTTATCTCAGTATCTCAAGTGTGAAGTTGCAAGGTAGGGAATGAATTGATCTTGCAAGGGGAAGGGAGAGTGAGTGTGGTGTTTGGAGGATCCTAACGGCAATGTCTGCACCAGATGGTAGAGGCTGGGGGCGTGGGTTGTAAGAATCACCCCCACCACGGCTCTTTGAAGGAGGGGCCCTTATTGCTCCCATTTTCCAGAATATCAGGGTGAGGCTTGGGAGTGCTAAGGTGAGAGTTACACAGGTAGTAAGGACTCACAGAATCGAGTTCCAGAACTCCCTTGGTCAGAGAGGAAGGCCCACTCCCGAAAGTGACAAGGAGGAAGTGGGTGCCAGAGGGGCAGAGACAGTGGAAGGTCAAGGCAGCAACGCTGGGCAGAGAAAGTGGGTGCAAGTCTCATGGCTAGTTCTAAATTTTCCAGTAGCCACATTAAAATTTCCAGGGGCCAATGTTTAAAGTTTCCAGTAGCCACATGAGAAAGAAAAAGAAACTGGTTAAATTAATTTTAATAATCTATTTCATGTAACACAACATGTCCAAAGTATTATCATTTCAATGCAATGCATATAAATATTGGTGAGGCATTTTATATTATTATGTTTTATATTAAATCTTCAAACTCCAGTGTGGAGTTTGCACTTACAACACATCTCAGTCTGGACTGACCATATTTCAAGGGCTCAGTCACCACACGTGGCTGGTGGTTGTTGTATTATTAGACAGTGCAGGTTTAGAATCTTAGGCTGGGGATTCATATTTAATATAATCAGTAACCATGAAATCCATTATATAACTCGACACAGGAGTAGAATTTTGTGACTTGGTGTCTCCTTTGGATCTCACCCAGCGTATTACTGTGGAACCAGATATGATAGCAATAAAAAATTGAGTGCTAGCATGACATATTTAGTACCCAATTTGCAGTTTTCTAATTGGAGGGAAGATGTATATGTAATTTCCTGTTGACTCACTACATACTTTTAAAGAGCAAAGTAAATACTTTCAGGCAGAAGCTTTGCATGCCTGGTAACGCGTGGTGCTGCTTTTATTGGAATCATGCTCTGACAACTTCATGAGTAAAATTCTTCCTCGAATATTCCCTGTTTAAAGATAATTCCAGGATGATGACAGACTTCTTGTTTTGCATGCAGACAGTTTCTTGAGAATAATGCAATTTATCATTTGGAAGAATAGCATTCTTGAGGTGCTGCTATCCCTGGGAAAGAAAGAACATCTGTGAGGTGGATTGCTGCAGGATTAACTTTCAAGAGCACGTATTCACACAATTTGGTAACGGCGGGTTCATCTAACAAGGCCTCTCCCTCTTTAGGAAACACTCAAGTTCATGGCAAAGTCTTACAAAGTCAGTCGTGTCGTTCATATGCTACTTGGTATTATCAACGTGCTATGTGTGATGTGTCTTTGAATAACTTAGCTCTTTACCATATGCATGCTTTAGAGTTCAGATTTAATTTTTATGCAAAGTAAAAAAAAAACTTCACTGTAGGTTCTTACTCATTCACATTTCCCTGAATAAGAAATTTGTTTTCAGCTCCAGTGCCTGATCTGCAGCAAACTTCTTGTCTGTGCTCCCTTGTAAATGGTTTGCTTTTATTATCACTAGTGCATGATAAGGGAATTTCCCTGTCCTTGTTCTGCTGCATTGTTCCCAGTGGGCAATGCTTACTGTAAAGTAACAAACAAACAAAAAACCCAAAACTGTGTTAAGTAAAATGCATGTGGCTTTTCTCCACTCTAATCCCTATATCAAATTTAACACCTCATTTGTACAGTTATTGGCAACTGAACACAAGGGACTAAGAATATTGGGATTTATTTAAAAAAAGAAAACCCAAACCTCAAAACTAATGAACAGGGCTGTGTGTTCTCGTTTATGCTGTGACCCAGCTCTGGTGTCTGGGGGGCTTCCTTGGAAGGCCGTCGAGGGACAAACCAAAAAGCAAGAATATCTTTATAAATATATAAATACATAAAGATAAATATCTTGCGTGCAGTCAGCTCCACTATAACAAATGCAGTTTTGCAGTTGAATCCTGTTCCGTTCAACACGGGGCCTGGGCCACCAGGTGATATCCTTCCAGAGGTCAACCGAAATTCTCTTCTGGGGCCACTGCCTGTCCACCTGATGCCGTGGGCCGAGTTCCTCCTCCCGGTTTTCCACGGGAGTATGCATTTACTTTAAGGACCAAATTCTATTTGAGAAGTCTGAAGCACATTAAGACTTCTTAAATAAGTCACTTGGGGTTACGTTCAGTGAACATGTGTAAATATGAGAACGTGCGAGGCAAGTGGTCTCTGTGGGGCGTGGGTGCGAGACCACGTTGATGTAAGCCACATGCGCTTGAAGTCTTGGAGGACAGTCCGTGTCATCGCTGGCAACCAGAACTCGAGGCTGGCCAGGTGGCTCGCAAGGGAAGGTTAGTGTCCAATCGCTTCTGCGCTGGGTCCTTGCCCCTTCATCAGGGAGGACCTTGGAGACAAAGTGCTGAATGCAGGATTGTCGCATGACGAAAGGGACAGAAAGCCAGTGGGGCTGCCTCCTACCCCCCCAAATGCATTCCCTACCAGCTTCTCAGGTTGGGTGCTCGTGGGTGTGAAATGGCCAACGTGAGCCCAACGTGTGCTCTTGGAAGCTGCAATCTTTAGTTAGACTTGGATTAATAACGACAACTGCAGAGTTTTTCTTTTCGGGCTGAACAGCTTTTGTATGCTCGAGGGCGGTGGGGATGGGTTCAGCGACATGACGAGTAACACCCCATAGAGCCACCTCGTCAAGGATTCGGAGCATCACTAAGTGCCTCCCTCCTCCTGCTGACTCCTGGACAGACCCATGCCCCCCTCGGCACCACAGTCTATCTCTCCTGCACCGGGCGGGTTTCCTTAAGCCTATGGACTTCATGGGTGTAGACGGCAGTGCCAGCGACATTTCACCTGCCGTGGGCATGCACAGGGGCTAAAAGAAACAAGCCGGAGAGTCTAATGAAATCAGGCTGCAGATCTGAAGCGATTTTGGAATATCCTGCTCTGCTTTCTGTCCCGTGTCTGGTTTTCATGGAAATTTGTGTCTGGGAATGAGAGGGAATCTGAGTGGATTTGCTGGAGGCAGGTGCCTGCGTTCTTTGGTTTTGGCCATTAGGAGTCAGGTCCAGGGACCTCCTCAGAGGGGGAGGGACCCCGAGGTCTTAGGAGATTTGATGAGCAGCATGCAGTCTTTATAAGGCAGTGGGGGGATTTTCGCAGACTTCCTGATTTTTGAAAATTATTCCTAAGTCTGCCCTCGTCTGGGATTTTTTAGGACAGAACACACACCCTACTTATTGTCCATGCTCCATAAATTACCCTTTGAGCTCGTCGCCATGTTATTTCTATAGTGGGTGATGCTGGTGTACATAACTTTGGAGATGAGGAGTAAAACGACTCCATTTCTTTCTTCGGCAAGAACATGGCCAGTCCAGGTCAGGAAGACGCTCAGAGCATGTATTTCCCTGTTGGAAATACAGGCTACGACCTGAGAGGTGGGGAATGAATTCTGGTCCACCCTAGATTAAAGAAGTCGTGGAAATGAGGATCAGCATTCGTTCTGTTTGCACTGGCAAGGGAAACAAAGACTGAAAACTAGTTTTTAGTCTTTGCTCCAAGCAAGTGAAATAAGAATTGCATATCATGTATTTGAGAACGTTACATGCATGCTTCCCTTTTGGAATGAGCAAGATTCGTAACAGACTAAGGCAAGGCAAAGATTGCTGCCTTGGGTACTTAATATGGAATGAAAAGATGTCCCGAGAAATCTTCAGTTGGTAGACACTTAAAAACTAGGTTGAGGTTTTCGAGTAAGTACACTCATCGGTTTCATTTGTCTCAGATCATTAGCTCTTTATTTCTGTCCTTTTTCATTTTTTTGTTTCTCTTTGGTTTTGTTTCTTGTGCTCGGCACCCACTGGCTTCTAAAGCAAGATGTGATGTGTGTGTGAGCTGTTGGTAAAAGAGCCTATCAGGGTAGCATTACTCTTAGAGGAATAGTGATGGGGGCATCCTAAGCAGATGGGAATAAGTGCAGACGGCAATTGCTTGTCACTGAGGCTTTGGTGCTAAACCCCTCCAGAAGAAACAATGTTTCCTGATGCCGGTACCGTAGGCTTACATTAATTTAACCAACTTTTTTCCCAACCAATCTGCTGCAGATGGAGTCTTTTCAGAGATTTTCCCCCTAATGCCCCTTCCCCCCACATGCAAATCTAACACCACAGACACCCTGTGTATCCATTTAGGAATTTTACATTATACACACACATATCTCTGCATTCAGGTATTATCTGCACTTTATACATGAAAAGAGTGAAGACTTCTTCTCATCCTCTGAGAACTGATTTTAGCTTCCTGGGGAATACTCAATGCCCGTGCTTAGCTTTGAAAAAGCTTCTGTTTAAGAGAAGAGAGGGCATCTGCCCCAGAGTGTGGCCTGAAAACAGTGATCAAGCAAAAGGCAATTGACGGCTCCCTTTGTATTTCTCGGAGGGCTCCGTTAAACCTGCGAACTCCAGAACCACACACTCTTGCCACACGCGAAAAGGTGGTAGGATTCTTATCAGACTCAGGGTGGACAAGATCAGAGGGGCTGCTGAAACACCCACGCTGCCAAAACAAGCCCTCAGTGGCCAGTGGCCCCTTGCGTGGTAGCCCCTGGCAAGACCGCCTTTCCTTCTGAGTCTGGGCGGGAGCAGCCCTCTGGCTTCTGCAGACAGCCCTCTCCCGTCCGCTTGGATGTATAAATGCGGGTCGTGTGGCCGATCCGGTGCAGCTGGATCACATTGACGCTAATGTTTCCCCTCCAGTAAAAATGGAAATATATTAAAAAATAAACAACCAAAAAAGACATGCTGAGTTGAAACCAAAAATCAATCAGAAGAGAAAAACACTTGGGCCGGTGTCAAGAGAAACAAAACTGCTCCAGCACGAATTTTTATGAAAATGATCATTGAATAGTATTTCCATGAAAAGGCAACTGACTCAGAGACGGAGGGTGAGTGTCCCGTGAGGCAGACCAGAGTCGGAAGGGCCCGCCCACGCCTGGGGCTGACAGCCGCGCTCAAGCACAGTTACTAGAAGTGACCCAACCATCCCGAAAATAGGAAAAAAAAAAAAAAAAAGTACACGAGGGAAAAGCCAGATTCTTAGGAAGGGAGAGAAATGTGTGTTGTGAAACCAGCACAGCTCGGGAAGAATCTAGCGCTGCATTTGAGTTTCTCTTCCCCAGAGCAGCCCCACAAATAACCCTCTTGTTCTCCTGGGGAGGGCACGGTCCCCGATTTTCTAGAAGGGCCAGCTGAGAAATGATGTTACTGGGAGTAACGAAGGCACACAGATGAAGTTTCTTACTTAAATGCTTACCTCCAGCTCGTGGTATAGGAAGTGTCACGGTATTTTCTGCTGGTACACTTCCTTCTGGAACATCACAAGGACGCTTGCTTTCATCTGAGGCAGGAGATCCAAGTGGTTATGTGAGCATCTCCCCGCTGCCCCGCAGAACCCCGCGGCTCCCTCCGCCCCACCCCCGGCGCTCTCTGTGCCCTGGATTTGGAATGTGAAAGGTACGTTGGCGTGGATTCTTTTTGTCTTCGCTGTCTGTTTTAAGAGGTGCTTAACTCCCAGCAGGCACCAGCTAGTTATGAAAGCTTGCTCTCCTTAAACTTTCCCCTCTTCTTTCCAAATGGCCTCTTTTTAATGTCTTACAGACAGACATGAGTTTGAGTCATCGGTGACCCACAGTCAGAATTTTGACAATTAGCAGCAGGATGACCAAATGCTATGTCATGGTCACATGGGGCACAGATTTGGAAGTTTATGAATGCCTGCCCTTAAAAATCACTAAAAATACCTCTTCACACTATGACTCCTCACACAGCGGGTGCTACAGTAGTAAAATCGGTATCTGTTTTTTGTTTTTGTTTTTGTGTTTTTGGTAATCAGGTCACGTTAGATGACATACCACAATGTGTGCCTAAACGCTTATTTACGTGACATGTTTTTATTTTATAGGGCTATATATCCGACCTTCTCGACTATAGCTGACACTTATTTTTGCTGTGCTTTTTCTGGGGAATTCTCTTTGAACTTAGTCATTGGGACTTTTGACTATGGAACAGTCCAGGAACTTAGAAAACATTGATGATCCTAATGAACCGGGGTCAGTGATGGCACAAAGCCCATCCACATCTGTATCCAGAAAGAGTAAATATCAAACACCGTTTCATTTCCTAAGTCATTTCAGACTTATTTCCCTGCTTGGCTCTGTTTTATTCAATATGATTTCTGTGTGGCATTTTTTCCTCCGTAAACCTTTTAATAGATGTGGGCTCTTATGAGTATATGAACATATGAATATGAATATGTGACTATATTATATATTATATGAAAATATTATATAATATATGAACATATTATATGACTAGGAATGATATTATATAATATTACATGAATGTATGAATATATTATACAATATTGCATAGATTGTGTGTATGTATATTACATGATATTTTAATACGTATATCACAATAATCCTGTATTGTGATAACTGCATGACCAGAGCCTAGAGTGAAGGTTAAACTGTCTCTTCCTAGACCACATTCACAGAAGTCTGAGGAGGACCCGAATTGTACTGAATTTTACTCTCCTGCTAATTACTCAGGTAGAAAAAGACTGTTCTATGCTGATCTCCTTATAAAGGATTTCTATAGACCGAGGCACTTGCTGTCCCTATATAGGAAGGCTCCAGGATACTAAGAAACCACACCTAAATACCAGCCCTCACAAGACAAGTGGGACTTCAGAAAAGTGCTTTTTATCCTGGAAAGTTGAAATCTTTAAGAAAATAACATTTTTGTTGTATTCAACTAATGAATCATTGAACATTACATCAAAAACTGATGATATATGCTGGCTAGTTGAATTTAAATAAAAAAAAAGAAAAGATTTTTTTTTTTTAAAGCAAAGATGTCTCCCCATTTTGTTGTGTGTGGTAATAAGTGGAAGTTTCTTTTCAAGGGACTCTTCTCCTCCGTAGGAATATTGTCACGTTGACTTGCAGAGAGAAAAGCGACCCTGCTCACTGGAGCCATGTTTTTCACTGGACAAGAAGCCAACCGCAGTCCCTGCTTTTTCATTTCTCTTTCTGGCTTGGCCCTGATGCAGTCTGGCATATCCGACCCCATGCTGGGTCCAGGGACACCACCCAGAGAGGGGAGAGTGTGGCTGGAGACACTTGGAGGGAAGATGTCCGAGCCCGCTAACATTTGTTGAGGGGAGCAGTGCAGGGCACGGAAAGGGACCGTGTGTGGTCACACCAGTCTTCAGTGACCCCTGCCTTCCAGACCCCTACCCGGGAGTGGTTTCTGCAGGCACTCAGCTGCGGGTACCCCCCTCAAGGGGATGGGGTTTGTTACCCAGCCCCTGTCCCCAGCCAACACAGGCTCCAGCCCTTTGTTCTTTTTCTCATATTTACTTGAAAACTCTCTGAACACACGGAATTTACACAAACACACAGTTTCATTATTCTTTACATTGACCAAGAATCGTCCTGGGGGAGTGTTCACAGGATCTTGCCAGCGCCGCATGTGGCAACGGGCAGGTGCAATGGCAACACTCACGGATACATTGTGGCCGAGTAGAATCTTCTTTTGACCTTTTGAGTCTTGTTCTTGTGGTCTGGATATTTCAGGAGAGGACTGGATTGAATGGGTTCTTTTGTCCTTCAGAACACCCAGTTTCTTGGTGGGGCATCAAGACCTCCACTTGCCTCTTAAATAAAAGGACCAGGTACTACCGTGCTGTTGGCTGTGGCCCCTGTCAAGCTTAGGAGAGGGAAGAGGCGGGTCCTCACTCTCTCCCCCTTCCCTGGATGTAGGTGAGGTTCATGGAGGGCGTGCGGGCTCACTGGGTATGTCCAGAGAGATGTTTTCATTCCTCCACTTTGGGTTTTAGTCCTGAGTCTGCTAATTAAACCATCCCATAAATCCTCCGTTATAGGTAGTAAAATCTAATTTTAGATTTCCTGCTTGGGCCAGCGTCCTGCCTGATTGCTACAAGGTTGGCGAGGGGCCGGACCCGGAGAATGGACTGTTCAACCCGGGCCACGTGTTAAAGCCTTTTTCTCACGTGTTTGGTTGTAATGGCTTTTATCTTAAGTTTCAAAAAACTGCTGAAGATAACTACTTGGAATGCTGCAGCTTGGTTCTTTTTAGTGGGCAGCTTTGACTCAAGAAATCCAAGACGGGGCTTCGAGGAGAGAGTGGGCATCAGGTGGTTAGAGCGAGGGACGAAGGCAATAGGACCATGCTGTTGTTGCTGAGAACAGGGGACTCTGTCCCCTTCCAGTGGTCTGAAACTCAGCCCCTTCCTCATGTTGCAAGCTTCTTAGGAAACTGCATATTTGTTCTGAAAGTCTATTAGAACTGGTTCTTCCTTCCCACCCCTCTGTCTCCCGTGCTCCAGCATCTTCCATCAGGGATGCTGAATGGTTCAGTGGGGCTGGAATGGGAGGCATTGAGGCTGTGCTTGGGATTTCCTCACAATCATCTAGGTGCTCTCTTCAGGACCCTCAGACTTGGAAAGGTGATTTAACTTATTTTAATTAATTTAATTTTTTTTTGAAAGGTGAATTTAGAAGGTCAGGGGTGCAACAAAATTACAAGGATATTTTGGGTTTGAGGCAGCCGAATGTTGTTACCTGCAAAGGAAAGATGAAACCCAGGGCCTGTTCTCCCCCCCCCCACCCCAGAGACTTGGCAGGCAGTAGAGTACCCTGGGAAAAGTCTGGGAACATGTGTATGGGTTTATTGGTTGCAGCAGGGTGGGTGTGAGCTGAAATCCGTATGAACAGTGCTAAAATGTTTAAAGCTTACAAGAGGTATGTCTAGGCATTTTGGAACTTGAGAGGGTGGTATCTGTAATACTTTGTCAGTTGCGGAAATTTTAGAACATACACATAAACAAAAATATTTAAGTCTTTCCACACTCAGACGTTATGGCTACTGACAATGGTGCGTTTCAGTCTAGAATAGTGGCGATTCTTTTATATATACACTTTTTCCAGGAGTAGATCATATCACATACAAAGTTCATAGAACCTGTTTTTTTTTTTTTTACTTAATAACACATTGTAAATATCTGCCCATGTCAATAAATATGTTTGATGAAATATCTTCTTTCTGCCACATTATTTTAAGACTGTTTAGGATTCCATTGTAGGGTCCTATTGTGATGGGTCTAACCAGTCCTCTCCATTGAGTATTTAGACTGTTGTCCGTTTTATTATAATCCCAGAGTTATCTGTCTTGGCTGCAGAGTACAGATGCCCAGGCCCCATCACAGACCAATTAAATCAGGCTCCCTTGGGGGTGAGGCCTAGAAGTCAGTGTTCTTACATGCCTTTAGGGTTGGAAATCATGGTTACAAGCCGTGCTGCACAGTTTTCCAAAGACTAGGATACATTCTTGGAAGTAGAGATGTGTGATCAGGGCCCGTATCTTCGTCTTTTGCTATACGCCACCAACTTTTCGTTCAGAAGCTTTTTATTTTTCAACTAATTTGCACTTTAAGCTCTAAGGCTTTTAAAGGCAAAGGATGAAGAGAGTTTGCATGTGGACTTGGGGAAGAGGTTTGTACAACACCAAAAGGAAGCACAGTGGGCTGTTTGGCTTTCGCTGAGTTTTTTGGTATTGTGACATGACCTACGTAAACCAATGAGCATGTTCCTAAAGTCATGGAGAAGAATGTATTTGGGGCCGGTTTCTCCCCGCGGAGCTTGGGTCAGACCGCGGGGCAGATGCCATAGCCCTGGCCGGCAGTGAGGGACTGAGCTATGGGACCAAACTTTATGCCTCTCTGGGCTCCTAACCCGTCCGCAGAAATCTCCCACACAGCACCCACCAGGTGTCGAGTTTATTCACTCTGGAGGTCCCCTATGCCTTTTATCAATTTTCTACTTTAATGGCTATTTTTTTTTTCCTCTCAAAATAACAACAGATGCATAAAGTGAAATGGTATTTCTGGGCTTATCATGAAAAATTGCTCATTCTCTGCCCTCCACCTTCCTTTAGCTGTTCTTGGCTCTTCTTCTGTCATTTCCCTCCATATTTATAAGTCCTGGGCTCCTAGTGCTTCTTCTTGAGTTTTCAATGTGGATATTATCGATTTTCTATGAAGGACGATGGGAGTTGAGGTCCCGCCCCGCCATCCATTTTCCGTTTCTCCATCCTTCCCGTGTAGTTAAGCAAAAATGTCAGTTAGATTAGTGTTCACTGCGAACATTATTGTAACTGTGTAAGTGTGAGAGGGCAGCCACATGATATGCTGCGATTATATTTTGTCTTTTCCCAGATTTAATAACTGGGATTTGAGTGTTGCCTTAGTTTTTCTAGGTACTTATCAAGAGGACTGCCCTCAGCTTGCCTGTGGGGCTGGCATCTCCTCTCCGGGTGGCGGGGGGGGGGGGCACACGGGGTGGGGCTGAGGTGGGGAAGGAAGACAAGGACCCTTGGGGGCGCTGTGCTGGCAAGTTCCAGCCAGCCTAGCTGCTTCCGGGGAACACTGTTGTCCTGGGTCTTCATTCACTGTAGAGTCCAAGAAGGTAAGGAATTTGAGATGCTTTTTACTCTGACCAACAAACAAAGAGAAGCTGGTGACTGAGCAGAAAATCTTCATTTAGATCTTTGCTTAGAATAGATCCATCACTGGCAGGACGAGCTTCGGGTCCCAGATGTGGCTCCCATTGCGTAACTTTCCACAGCATCTTTCCCTCCGTGGCTTTCTTTCCTTCCTCATTTAGGGCTCTCACGATTTAAGAGTCCATGATTCCTGTCTGTAAACCATTGTGGGTATTTGCCTCTTCCCTTTTTGATAGTTTGTCTTATTGTCTGATAACTAACCTTGAATAAACACTTGCTTCCTTCTAAGTAGGGAGATTACCCAGACAGTGCCCACCCGTCCCTCCAAACATGGGGCCCCAGTAATCCAGATGGGATTCTTTCTCCCTTTCGGCGGTTGGAACTGGAGAGGAACTCTGGATGACACCCTGCAGCACTGCAGCAGTGGCCAAGGTGGGAGATCAGATATTGGATGAGCTTACGGGAGCCAAAGTACATTCCTCTCTCGATAATCCCCTTGAAAATGAAAGAAAGGTTCCCTCAAGTTTTTGTATTTCCAGCTTTCATCTGCTATTCACTCACAGGTGCTTCATTCCTTGGCTTGAGCAAATACCTTCAGGGAAAAGGAACCAGATGTCTCCTAAAAAAAAAAAAGAATTACTTAGCTTGAGGAGACCTTTATTCAACTAAAATTGTACATCAGAGCCCAATAAATACCCCCTCCCAATGGAGTGGAACTCTTGGCGGAAGCCAGTGCCCTCTTGCCCTGCCCTACCCTACCGCCGCCATTGTCCCCAGATGCCCTCCCCCACTGCGGACCAGTGTGAAAACTACTAGTTGGCCCATTCCGTCCGTTTCTTGTCTGAGAAAATAGACACCTGCCAAAGTGACCTTGTCCAATATTGCAGGACCGGGGATTGGCAAAGGGGGGACCCTTGCCCAATAGCTCATATCCTGTTTCTCATTCCACCCTGAGTCACGCTAGGGTCAACCCCGTTGGAGCACACGTGGTGATAGTCCGAGGCGATTGCTATCACGTGGTCCCCAAACGCTTAAGGCTCAGCTATCAGCTCTGCAGTCAACCTTACCTAAACATGGAAAGGTTACTGCAGAGTGGTTTGTCATCATGTTGTATTTTAGACTCAATAATTACGCTTTGAAAGTAGCACGTTCAATTCTTTTGCAACAGTTTTTGAATTTGGGAAATGAGAACTTTTTTTTTTTTTTTCCCACAAGGGAAGACATGCCTGTGAAGTTTCCTCATGATTTTTTTCCATTTATTTAATTACTTACTATTTATTTATCTATGTATTTAGTATTTTTTTGCTATCTCAGCATAGATTCTTTGTTTTCTTATTTTTAAATTTTTCTTTCTTTTTTTAAAGATTTTATTTATTTATTTGAGAGAGAGAGAATGAGAGATAGAGATCACGAGAGGGAAGAGAGTCAGAGGGAGAAGCAGACTCCCCGCGGAGCAGGGAGCCCGAGGCGAGACTCGATCCCGGGACTCCAGGATCATGACCCGAGCCTAAGGCAGTCGCTTAACCAACTGAGCCACCCAGGCGCCCTATTTCTTTTTTTTTTAAAAGTGTGGTGCATTCGTTATAATTGATGAACCAATACCAGTACATTATTATCAACTCAAGTCCATAGTTTACATGATGGTTCACTCTGTGTTGTCTGTTCTGTGGGTCTGGACAAATGTGTAATGCCATGGATGCACTATTATAGTATCCTCCTGGACAGTGTCACTGCCCTAAAGATCCCCTGTGTTACACCTGTTCATCCTCCTTCCCTTCCCCCGAACCCACGGCAAACACCGACCTTGTTACTGTCTCCATGGTTTTGCCTTTCCCAGAATGTCGTGGAGCTGGAATCACATAGTATGCAACCTTCTCAGACTGGCTTCTTTCACTTAGTACTAGGCATTTAAGGTTCCTGCATATCTTCCTGTGGTTTGAGAGCTCATTTCTTTTCATGGCCAAATAATATTCCCTGGTATGGATGACTGCAGCTTGTGTATCCGTTCCCCTGTTGAAGGGTATCTTGGTCGCTTCCAGTTATGTTTAGTTGTTATCTTTGTGATATTTTTCAAAGCTGGAGTGAAGTTTAAGAGGGAAGGGTACAACCTCTAGGTGAAATGCTGTGCTATTGTAATCAAAATTGAGATTCTTCTTTTTAATCTTTTTTTTAATTTAACTTTATTATATTATGTTAGTCACCATACAATACATCATTTGTTTTTGATGTAGTGATCCACGCTTCATTGTTTGTGTATAACACCCAGTGCTCCATTCAATATGTGCCATCTTCAATACCCAACACCAGGCTAACCCATCCCCACACCACCCCCTCCTGTCTAGAACCCTCAGTTTGTTTCCCGGAGTCCATAGTCTCTCATGGTTCCTCTCTCCCTCTGATTTCCCCCCCTTCATTTTTCCCTTCCTTCTCCTAATGTCCTCCATGGTATTCCTTATGTTCCACAAGTAAGTGAAACCATATGATAAATTGAGAAACCATATGATAAATCGAGATTCTAATAATGGCACATCAGTATGCATCCATGCAAAGGCAGCTGATCATTTCTGGTACAAGTGTTGCAGATTTCCTATAGGTCTGTATCACTTTAGGTCTTTGCCTGGGTGGTCAAGTGAAATCAGTAATGAAGCTTCTCTGAACGTCATATCCCCAAATCACTCTGTGTGCACAGATGTTCTCCCCCTCAGTGTGTTTGAAAACTGGACCTCATTGTGTTTCTGTTTAGAGAGGTAGATTGTGATCTACACCAGATCATTAGAACCTAGCATAGAAGTTTCTTCTTGGCATTCTTAAAGCTCATAGTCTCTCCCTGCATGGTCCCAGGGTGGGGAGATCACCCCCTCCCTAAATGGTCCTTTCCATCTCGGGCTCATTTCATTTGTCAGCATGTACTTTCTTAGACTGACCTCAGATGGTATCATCATTGTATCTACTTTAACCTTCTAGAATAACCCAGTAATTACGTTGGCTTTTTTGCTCATGGCTGGTATGATTAATACCTACAACAGTGCCTGGTTCCTAGAAATCTTTCAATGAATATTTATCAAATAATTTAAAAACTGAACAAATGGATGAATATTTGACCGGTCTTCATGTATTTCAAATGCATATTTCCTTAAACATCTGTCTTTGCAGACAAAACACAGCTAGTTTTTTGTATAAAATGCATATTTTATACAATATTTTTTTTTAGCTCTCATATATTGGTTTATTTGTATGGACGTTTTGTTTTTTTTTTTCCCCTATCCGTGTTCTTCTTGGAAAGTCATGACCAGAATAGTCCCTAAGAAATCTAGGACCATTACATTTTATGATCTGGGCTCAATGCTTCCTTTGACTATGTCAGCTTCACGGCAGCCCCATCACACTGCCCTTGAAAACACTCATGTGTTTTCTTGGCATCGATGCCTGCCCAGTCAAACCCTTGTCATTCAGTAAATAGGACAGCTCTTAAAAGTTCAGGACAAAGAAAATAATCTGAGACTTCAGATTGTGGCTTATGGAATTGAAGAAGTTGCAGATAATATTTTTCTTAAAAAATTCATGTTATATTTTTAATATCCTAATAAGATTTTTTTTTACAAGTGTATGCCAAGTATTTTAATTAAGTTAACTTTCAATGATTTGGGTACATGGATACTCAGTAATTTCAGGCATAGTGGTGTTTGGAAATGGTAACTTTTTTGTTTGTTCGTTTGAGTACAGTTGACACCTAATAATAATTTGTAAACAGAACAAATAAAGTTCCTAAAGAGAGCAATGCACGAGGCAGAGAAGTGAGAAGACAAAAAGAACTAAATAAACAAAACCTTAAATAAACTAATGACAAGACACTAGACCTAAAATGATGTAGACACACAGATGTACCGCGGAACAATGGATGTGGGTTCATTAATAGAGACGACGTTTGTGACTCTGTGTCAGCCAGTGGTCTAGGCTTTCCACGTGTGAACCAGTGTAATCCATACAACAGCCCTATGGGAAGGCACATTTTATGGTTATTTTTTATTGTGGTAAAAAACACGTAACATAAAGTGGACCATCCTCACCCTTTTTAAGTGTACGGTTTAGTAGTGTTAAGTATGTTCACATTGTTGTGAAGCAGATCTCCAGAACTTTTTCATCTGGCAGGGCTGAAACTCTGTCCCCACTAAACAACAGCTCCTCCCTCCTCCCTGCACTGCCCCCTGGTCGCCACCCTTATACTTTCTGGCTCCATAGAGTTGACTGCTCTAGACCCCTCATATAGGTGGAATCTTAGTGTATTTGTTCTTGTGTGACGGGCTTATTTCACTTGGCATCATGTCTTCCATGTTGTAGCATGAGACAAAATTGCCTTCCTTTTTCAGGCTGAATGCTATTCTGTCATCTGCATAGACCACTTTTTTTCGTCCATTCGTCTGCTGATGGACACTCCGGTTGCTTCCTCCTCTTGGCTAGTGAACACTGCTGCTAGGAATGTGGGTGTACGGATACCTTTTCAAGACCCTCTTTCGATTCTTTTGGATATCTATCCAGCAGTGGCACTGCTAGATCATACGGTAATTCTGTGTTTAATTTTTTGAGGAACCTCCATACTGTTTCTTAAAACAGTCGTACCATTTTACAATCCCACCAGTAGTGCACAAGGGTTTCGATTTTTCCACATCCTGGTCAACACATGCCATTTTCGGTTTCTTAAAAATTTTTTTATAGTAGCCATCCGAATGGGTGCGAGGCGGTATTTCATTGTGTTTTTGACCTGCACTTTTCTTTTTTTTATTTATTTATTTATTTATTTATTTTTTATTTTTTTTTTTTTTAAGATTTTATTTATTTATTTGAGAGAGAGAATGAGGGAGAGAGAGAGAGTACATGAGAGGGGGTAAGGTCAGAGGGAGAAGCAGACTCCCTGCTGAGCAGGGAGCCCGATGCGGGACTTGATCCCGGGACTCCAGGATCATGACCTGAGCTGAAGGCAGTCGCTTAACCAACTGAGCCACCCAGGCGCCCACTTTTCTTTTTTTTAAAGTATTTTTATTTATTTGTTTTTGTGTGTTTGAGAGAGAGAGAGAGAGAGAGAGAGAGAGAGAGAGAGAACGAGCTGGGGAGGGGAAGGGGCAGAGAAGCAGGCTTCCGGATGAGCAGGGAGCCCGATGCCGGACTCAATCCCGTGACCTGAGCCGAAGGCAGAACCTTAACCGACTGAGCCACCCAGGCACCCTGACCTGCACTTCTCTGATGCTTAGTGATACTGATAATCTGTTCATACCCTTGTGGGTCCCATGTACATGGGGAGCGCCTTTACTTACATCCGTTATATGCATAAGGAAGTCTAGGGAAGAAAGGTCAGTCAGTTTGTTCAAAGCCATATAGAGAGTAAAGGATGGGACCAGAATGTGAATCTACAGTTTTGCATGATAACCACTGTGTTCTGTCCCTCCCTGTGGGAGCAGTAGTTTTTTCTTCTTCTTTTTTTAATATTTATTTATTTATTTATTTTTAAAGATTTTATTTATTTATTTGACACAGAGAGAGAGAGCGAGAGCAAGAGAGTGCAAGCAGGGGGAGCTGCAGAGGGAGAGGGAGAAGCAGACTCCTCACTGAGCAAGGAGGCCAATGCAGGGCTCAGTCCCAGGACCCTGGGATCATAACCTGAGCCGAAGGCAGACACTTAACCGACTGAGCCACCTAGGAACCCTCTTTTTCTTTTTTTAAAAATATTTTACTTATTTATTTTAGAGAGGGGGAGGGGCAAAGGGATAGGGAGGGAGAAATTCAAGCAGACTCCCCGCTGAGCACAGAGCCCCACACAGGGCTCGATCTCACGACCCCGAGATCCTGACCTGAGCTGACACCAAGAGTTGACGCTCAACCGACTGAGCCACCCAGGCGCCCCATCAAGTAGTTTTTTCAAATGCTCTTACTTACGTTGGACTCATGACTGAATTTTGAGCAAGGGGAGTAGGAGAAAGCCCTTCCCCCTCCAGCTCCCTCTCTCCCTCCCTCCTTCTTTCTTTCCTTTCTTCCTTTCAACACCTGGGTCAGGTGCTGTATGCAGGTCCCTGGAGAATGGCAAGGTGATCAGGACAGAGTCTGGTTATCAAGGAGGTCACAGACAAATTTGGGCGATGAATTGAGTATCCGTGTAACTTTTCTTCCAAACTGGGAGTGAAAGAAGATACCTTAAATAACTCTGTTGACAGTAAGCTAAGGTGGGACTGTCTCGGACAAACTAGGATGTGTGATTCAGAGATAAGGCATATATGAAAACTGTAATATGAGTTGGGTAATACATACTAAAAATAAGGGAGGGTTTAAAGCATTTTAGAACTTGAGAGCTGACTTTCTGTAGTGTTGTGCTGGGGGAGTGATGAATCAGGCAGAAGACATTTAAGTTGGGTTTTCCAGGCAAAGCACACCCTCTAGAACCGTCTATGGGATTTTGTTTGCAGGCGCCTGGTCTGCAGTGTTTCCTGACTTGAGGCGGTGGACCCGGCAGGAGACCGGAGATGCCAGGAAGACTGAGCTGGGATGGGGGCCAGGGCTACCCAGGAGGTCGGGACAGGGGTACAGGGGCTCTTTGCCTCCGTGGACAGATCTTTGCCAATGGAGGGGTGGAAAAGGCACAGGAACCAGGTGTGCATACCCAGTAACAGAGAGTTGTTCTAGCATTACTGAGGATTGCATGGATTTTGTCCAAAGGAAAAGAAAGTAGTAAAAAAAAAAAAAAAAAGAGGTCAAAACTGGAACCGCGCCATCTCTTAAAAAGGATGGGCAGGCTATAAAAGTCTTCCCAGGCTGTTAGTTATTTTGTTTCTGCAGCAAATGATATATATGGCAGCAACAGAATGTTAAGTTACCACTAAAAGCAAAATTTCCCCCAATGTGCTTTAAAGAGACGAGACATGTGGGCGTTTAGTGTTACTGATTCTTCCTGATGCCATTTTTTTTTAAACCAAATTTTCTATGACTCATAGGAACTCCCGTTCTCCCTTGACTGTGAGAATATGTGAAACCGTGTGCTCAGCCTGAGAAATGTTCAAGCAAAGACAACCTTAATGGGAAGCGCAGTGTGGGGAACCCTGTGTTTTGAAGGTGCTACATCATTATTCCTGAAGGCAGGATGCCCACAGATGCCTGGGGGTTAAGAAAACGTTTCCCCACCTGAAACGTTAGCAATGTGCCGTTGGGTCTTCCTGGTCTCTGCCAGCGCTGAATGCAGCCAGATTATAAGAGCTTTTTTTGCTGTGATTCAAATTCTGTGAAATGGAGAGGATGAGGCATCCTTTATCTTCGTCTTTGTTTTTTATTTTCTTCTTTTCCTTTCTTTCTTTTTTCTTTGATGGGCTTCTCAATACAGCTGCATGTCCTTCTGCCTTTGGGCAGGTCTGTGGTGAATAATGAATGGTCTTTGTATGGCACGTCCCTGGATTCTTGCTGTTTTTCAAAGTGAGCTCATCCAAGGAGTGAGTGCTCACTGGGTCACAGATGTTTCTTAAAGCTCCCCCTTTCTGCACATGATCCTGTGAAACCTTGAAGATTTATCACTTGGTGCCAAAAAAAAAAAAAAAAAAACAGCATTTTCAAGGTGATTTTCATGTGTATGAAGATGGCTTGTTGCCTGTCAGTACTCATTCTTCCCTTCTTGCTCAGCAACAGAACTCCTGCATGCTCCCCGAGAACAAAGACCATGTTTCCCAGCTTCCTTTGCAGCTGAGTGCAGCTGATGCTAGAACGGGAGCAGGAGGGCTGTGTGCAATCTCCAGGAAGTATCCCTAAAGGGAAGGTTGGACTTCCAGGTAGAATCTTTAAAGGCTGTACACTCTCCTTTCCTTTATCCTTCCTACCTGCTGGATTGTTGATGTGATGGCTGGAGTTGGGGCAGTCTTTTTGTGTCCGCTTATTTCACTTAGCAGAATGTCTTTAAGGTTTATCTATGATGCAACATGTATGAGAATTTCATTCCTTTTTAGACTGAATAACATGCCATTTATGTCGTAGCACATTTGGTTTATCCATGCATCTATTGGTGGACATTTGGGTTGTTTCTACCTTTTGCCTATTGTGGATAGTATTGCTGTGAACATTGGTTGTATAGGTATCTGTTTGATTTTCTGCTTTCAGTTCTTTTGTGTATAAACCCAGAAGTGGAATTGCTGGATCCTATAGTAATTCTACTTTTCGAGGAGCTTCCATGCACCCTTTCACAGCAGCTGTACCATTTTACATTCTGACCAGTAATGCCCAAGTGTTCCACCTTTTTTACATTCTCACCAACACTTTGTGACTTTCTGCTACTTTGACAATAGCCATCCTAATGGGTGTGAAGTGGTATCTCATTGTGCTTTTGATTTGCATTTCCCAAATGGTGAGTGATGTTGAAGATCTTTTCCTGTGCTTGTTGACTATCTGTATGTCTGTTTTGCAGAGACATCTGCTCAAGTCCTTTGCCCATTTTTAAATTGGGTTGCTTATTTTTAAAAGCTACCATTATTATTTCTTTTTTTTTTTAAGATTTTATTTATTTATTTGACGAAGAAAGACACAGCGAGAGAGGGGACACAGGCAAGGGGAGTGGGAGAGGGAGAGGCAGGCTTCCCGCGGAGCAGGGAGCCCGATGCGGGGCTCCCTCCCAGGACCCCGGGATCATGACCTGAGCCGAAGGCAGATGCTCAACGACTGAGCCACCCAGGCGCCCCAACCATTGTTATTTCTTTAATCAATTTATCTTATGTCATTTACAAGTGAAATGAACCATAACTATACATTGCCCTGTTGCTCTGGCTCTGATGAGAACCCCTTAGATGGAGAGAGGTCATAGAGACCTGGTATATCAATTCTCGAAGCCATCTAACTTTGCTTCTGGGCTAGGTGCAGAGCGAGTGGCTGATCTGCCTCAGGTTACCTCCTTGGGGATTGAGCAGAGATGGAGGCACTTTGGTCTCCTACCTTCTCATCCACAAGTGTACATCTCACTGCTTCCAACTAGAGAGCTCTACAAACAGGCATCTGCAAGCCTTTAGATACCTTGTCCAGGGGCTGTGGGATGCTGTGAATTGTGTGCTCAGCATGGGAAACTTGACTGTTCAATTGTAAATGTTACCCACCTAAAAACAGGTCCTTTCTTAGCTTCAATAGTCATAGTAATGATAACAATAACAATAATTAGTTTAGCGTAGTTTGGGGATCAGAGGCTACTTTGGATGACATTCATACACAAAAGCTGTGTATTGGTGCTTTCTGTATCTCTTGATAAAAGAGAAAAGAGAAAGAAGTTGATAAATGTAGATATGAAAAGTGATTATTTATAAAAAATGGTGTAAAAAATGCTTGACTGAGCCTGGTTGACTCTGGAGCATGGCAGGTGTTATTTTGAGAGCCTGGAGCCAGGCGGAGGGAAGAGGTTGGGAAGCTGGAAAGAAGAGAAGTGGGGATGGGCAGTGAGGTGATATGCACCCCCTGTGAGGACCCCTCACTGCTATGGGAGGGAAACAGCCGGGTTCTTTGAGTTGCCAGATTGGCATGGCCAAGTCTGCTGTGTTCACAGTTGTCTTGTTATAGACATATCCTGAGATGAATACTCTGACTCGTTGCTTGGCCAGTAGCTGTGGGTGTGCAGGTGGCTACTGGTCAGGGCTGTTGTGTGTTTTAATTGACCCCTTCCTCAGTCATGAGGTCATCACATTCAGAGTGATGAGTTTGTGGTTCTGGGTAGCGTATGGGGCTCATCCATAATTGATGGCTTGCGTGGTCCCCTAGACGGGCAAAGCTCTTGAGAATTGTTTTTAAATGGCTGACCTCATGCAACCCTTTTATTGACTCTGTGGTCTTTTGTTTCTTTATGACTTGAGTGTAATTCAGTGTAGAAAAAAATTATAAATACAGAGAAGCAAAAGGAAGAAAAAAAAAAAGCTCCCTGTAACTTTCCTTTGAGTTAGCCACTATCATTATCTTGTTTTTTTATATTTATTTTTTTTTAAAGATTTTATTTATTTATTTGACAGAGAGAGACACAGCGAGAGAGGAAACACAAGCAGGGGGGAGTGGGAGAGGGAGAAGCAGGCTTCCCGCGGAGCAGGGAGCCTTTTGTGGGGCTTGACCCCAGGACCCCAGGATCATGACCTGAGCCGAAGGCAGACGCTTAACAACTGAGCCACCCAGGTGCCCCCATTATCTTGTTTTATATATTTCTGGATTCCTATAATGCATCATTATATAAAGATACACATTGAAGAAGCACTGCATCTCTTCCTTGCGTAGGAGTGTTATAATATTTAAAAATCCTAAGGAGGTCAGACTAATGAGCGAGTCGCATCTTTAAAAAGCTGGAAAAAAACTGGTTTCTTAGGAAATGCTGAGTTGCTTAGTGCTCATCATTGTAATAAGGGTGGAATATATAGGGGCGCCTGGGTGGCTCAGTCGGTCAAAGCATCTGACTTGGTTTTGGCTCAGGTCATGATCTCCGGGTGGTGAGATCGAGCCCCGTGTTGGGCTCCACGCTCAGCGGGGAGTCTGCTTAAAGATTCTCTCCCTCTGCCTCTCCCCCTGCTCGTGCTCTCTCTCTCTCAAATAAATAAATCAATCTTAAAAAAAAAATAAAGACAGGAATATTGAATGCAATGCATTAGCTTTCATGTCCTATGTCACCAGGTGTGTTGCTGAGCGGACATTGTTTTCCTTGTGGTGGGACTTTCTCAAGCACGGAAGCAGTTTGCTGAGTGTGTTCAGGTGCACGCCCCCTAGCGGGGCAGGTGCTTCAGGCTTGGCTCCCGCACTGAGGCTCCGCAAGCCTCTCACGCTGGAGAACACCATTGTCTTGCTACTGGGAAGTGGTACTCGATCGACCCTTTTTTGAGTCAGAGATTCACCCAGCATTTCCAAGTAGACTTACTGGACACACTGTTACATTAATGTCTGGGCAATTTTATGTCCTTTGTATTGCTTCGTAAGAAGCGTTCAAAAACAAAAACAATTGTTTTTGTTTGTTTGGTTTTTGGTTTTTTTTTTAGTATGAAATTTGGACATCTATTGCTTTTCAGTGAATGCTATTTCTTGCAAATATTTTTTTTGAGCTTTTAGAAACCATTTTGTGTGTAAAATACTGCTTACACTTTTGTTGTTTCATTGTTTCACTTGCCAGTATATCTTTTCCAATGACATACAGTGTTTGTGGCCCTTCGCCATCAATTACGGCTACAAAGCAGAGTTCAGTTCAGTTGTAGGAGGGATCATACTTCCAAGTAAAACAAATACAACATTTTTTCATCTTAATTTCTTCAAAAGCAGCGCCTTTGTCATCGT
The DNA here is from genome assembly GCF_009762305.2 of Zalophus californianus. Classification (NCBI taxonomy): domain Eukaryota; kingdom Metazoa; phylum Chordata; class Mammalia; order Carnivora; family Otariidae; genus Zalophus; species Zalophus californianus. Next base: position 209,074,073 of record NC_045595.1, on the reverse strand, counting down.
TTGGTTTACTGGGATTGCCACATTCGGAAAAGACGTGTTCTCTCTTGACCAAAAAGAGGCCATCAGTAAATTAGGGTTGTAAATAGATAATACATATTTTATTTTCCTTATTTAGTTGCAGTGTTAAGCTATACATTTAGAAAGGATGATACAACTTAAAAAAGATGTAAAAATCACAAGTTATAAAAATAACTATATGCTTACTTTTTTCCTCATTTTTAAATACATTTTGGCTTATACTTGACACACTAATTTTAAAATGTCATACATTATGAGGTGACCCTACCAGTGCATGACCACACTGGCTCACGATGTGACTTCTGAGCTGGTCTCTACCCTATTCGGAGGAACGGGTGCACTGAGTACACATTTGATATCACAATGATGTCACATTGCTGTAAAAGTTTCCAGACCCTTGTCCCTTGGTGTACGTCCCTCATCCTGGTTGAGGAATGAACGTTTTGCAAATTGGCAGGTGGTCCACGGACCACACTTTGAGCACCAGTGTTGCAGAAGAGATTGGGGTTCACTCTATTCTGAGGTGACTCAGAATTCAGTCCGTCTGTCAGCGCATTTATTCAAATGAGCTTCAAATATTATTCTTATTATCGTGGGCTTTTTTGGGCTGCTCCGATGAGTTTATCTAAGATGATTCTAAATAGTCACCATAATGCTAACAGTATTAATTAATTAAGTGCCGAATACTTTGCTTTCAACAAAGCAGCTGGTGCAGGGGCCATGCTCTTATCACAGACCCATTCAAAAGTAAAGTGTTGGGGCATCTGGATGGCTCAGTCGTTAAGCGTCTGCCTTCGGCTCAGGTCATGATCCCAGGGTCCTGGGATCGAGCCCCGCATCGGGCTCCCTGCTCGGCAGGAGGCCTGCTTCTCCCTCTCCCACTCCCCCTGCTTGTGTTCCCTCTTGCACTGTGTGTCTCTCTCTGTCAAATAAATAAATAAAACCCTTAAAAACAAACAAACAAACAAAAAACAAAAGTAAAGTGTTGATGAGAAAACCAATAGAAGTTGGATCCCGAAGCCAACTCTCCAGCGTCAGGCTGATTTAGGACTTCCTTTTTTCCCTTTGGCTTCCTGGAAGCCATGCTTCACCCTGTGCTCAAGTTTGAGGGCACGTTTTACCTTCTGTTGGTTGAGCAGAATGAATGTTCACTGCTTTAGGCTTCTCATTTAGCACGTTGATAGACAATGCTTCCTAATAGGATGTGGATTTGACCTCTTTCCTGGAGAACAAGTTATTGAATATAAGGGTGGCCACATGGGTAGTATTTAAAAGATTAGCAACTCTTCAAAACTAATGATACAAGCAGACCAAATCACTGTTTTTCTTTTGTTTTTGAGGTCTTTTGTTTGTTTTTTAATCTCAGGCATAGCGAGATTACGTGGCGGAAGACTACATTTTATTTTTCACTATTGCTGGGTTCCTACAAGGTAATTCAAGAGATCATATATCTTTTTTTCCTATTTAACCAATTAACATTTATTCCTTTTTAAATTAGTTTCAGGGGTAGAATTTAGTGGTTCACCAGTTGCATATAACACCCAGTGCTCATCACATCAAGTGCCCTCCTTAATGCTCATCACCCAATTACCCCACCCCCCATCCACCCCCCCCCAGCAACCTGCAGTTTGTTTCCTAGAGTTAAGAGTCTCTTATGGTTTGCCTCCTTCTCAATTTTCATCTTAGTTTATTTTTCCTTCCTTTCCCCTATGTTCATCCATTTTGTTTCTTAAATCCCACATGAGTCAAATCATATGATATTTATTTTTCTCTGACTGACTTATTTCACTTAGTGTAAAACCCTCGAATTTTATCCACGTCCTTGCAAATGGCAACAGTTCATTTTTGATAGCTGAGTAATATTCCATTGTGTGTGTGTGCGTACACACACACACACACACACACACACACATATATATCTCACATCTTCTTTATCCACTCATCTGTCAATGGACATCTGTGTTCTTTCCATAGTTTAGCTATTGTGGACATTGCTGCTATGTAAATTGGGGTTCATGTACCCCTTCGTATCCCTACATTTGTATCTTTGGGGTAAATACCCAGTAGTGCAATTGCTGGGTCGTATGGTAGCTCTATTTTCAACTTTTTGAGGAACCTCCATACTGTTTTCCAGAGTGGTTGCACCAGCTTGCATTCCCACCAACAGTGTAGGAGGGTTCCCCTTTCTCCGCATCCCCGCCAACATCTGTCGTTTCCTGAGTTGTTAATTTTAGTCATTCTGACTGGTGTGCGGTGGTATCTCATTGTGGTTTTGATTTGGATTTCCCTGATGCCGAGTGATGCTGAGCATCTTTTCATGTGTCCCTTGGCCATGTTTTTTAAACCTTCACCCCTAAGAGAGAAATTTATATATTTCTCAATGTTTCATTCTTCCTTCATGATCTTGTAGTGCTGAAAATGAATATTCTGGATGAAGTAAATCAGTATTTTTGGAGAATGCTTTTATCTTTAAAAACATCAGCTTCATGCCATAAGGTGTGCATAGAGTTTATTTCTGTTCTAAAAGCAATCTTCAAAGGATGTAGGTGGGTTGATGTGTGACATAATGTCCGTCCTTCCTCTTTGAGCAGTTATGATATCACGTTGTCTTTTGGGAGCAATGGAGCAGGAATGTTATGTGAATATACACGAATATATATTTTTATTTCATTCATTCGTGTGTTCATTCAGCATTCTCGAAGTAGGTTTTCCACGTGCCAGAATATTTGCTGGTTGTTGGGGACCTGAACATAGTAAGACATTCTCTCTTTAGAGTGCTCACCGTGCAGAAGGGGAGACAGCCTCATGTACAGAGAACTCTAGCATGTAGCGATAAGGGCTCTGATGAAAGTAACTGATGTGAGCACCTGCTATGTTGCAAGTATTATTCTCAGTGCTCTACGTTTTTTAAGATGTCTAATCGCTACCACAGTTTTATCAAGCAGGTTCTCTTATTGTCCGCATTTTACAGATGAAGAAACTGAGAGGCAGAAAATTTAAGTGGCCCCAGGGGCACACAGCTGGTGAGTGGGGGAGCTGAGATTCAAAGCCATCTGGCTGAGCTGTGCTCCCCACTCCACATGAGGATGGAGGCAGGCAGGTGCTCTAGGAGGAGCCACGGAAGGGGTGTTTCACCAAGACTGCCCAGGGGTCAGAGCTATCTTCCCAGAGGGACTGGTACATGTATTGGTTGTAGAGGGCAAATTGGAATTATCTGGGATAAGTAGGGAGGCGGATTCCAAGCACTATATGCAAAGCCTGCAGCCAGAGTGCTTGGTGCATCCTGGAGACAGCGAACGGTACACAGAGGCCGGACCACAGGATGGGTGGCCGAAAGGCCAGGGATGAGGAGTGAGGTAGGAGTGAGGACTTCCGAGTCAAGTTGGCGGCTTCGCTTGGAACTTTTCTCCAAAGCTTCAAATACTGCCTGGGGGATAAAGAAACCGACATGCTTTAATAAATAGTTTCACTATTCAAAATGAAAAACATCTCAAGAATGTTTTTATTTGATATGTGATTACTACGACTGAGAGCTTTAAAAAATTATTGTAAAAAGTTTGCTTGGGAAGAAATGACTCATTTGAATTGTGTTTTATCAAAGATACAGCGGAGATGTCCTTCAAGGGGTATGATGGCTGAGGGTTAATGCTGCCCCGTTTATTTACGGAATGATGCTGCTTGGGTGTCAAAGACAAGGAGCCCAAATGCAGAGATTCGTTTCAAATTTAGTTCCTCCCAGGCAGGTGAAATTATATGCCTTAGTCCTATGATTGCCTTCAGTGGAAAGCAATGCATGTGCTTTATTTCTGAAAGAGGGTGCATCAGTGTCTAGGACTTGGGTTCTCTGCTCTGGTGATGTATAAAACAAGCTAAGACATGGGAGAGCCCTGTTATGAGGTAATACTGCAGAACGTATTACTGTCAGGTAACAAAACCCTCAAACACTGCCTGACAGGTGAAGAGATAAGTGAATTCATCATATTTTGAGCATTATGAATTTTTCAGAGATAATTTACAGAAGTCTTAAATTTGGCTCTTGTTCTCTGTGTTTTAATCCAGTCTGCACTGCAAGCAAAATGAATCTGTTTTCATTTCCTTTCTGTTTACTTCATTGTGTGTGTGCATGTGTGCACCTGTGTGTGTGTGTGTGTGTGTGTGTGTGTGTGTGTTAGCTATTTGATATTGAAAGAGTCCCAAGAAATCTTTTGCTTAAGAATGACAGAGCCTCATTTTCCTAGATGTAAACCAGCTTTCAATAGCTTCGGCATTGATCTGGCTCAGAATACAAAGAAGCACACTATTTGGTGAGTTGCATTTGACCTTGGGGAGTGAAAAGCCCAGATTTTGGTTAAAATGAAGGTCTGTCCAGTGCCCCCACTGAGCTGACGTCCTGTGACAGGTGTGTCCTGTGCAGTGGATGGTGGCATCTGAGGAGCGTCTGCAAGGATGTGCCCACCTCTCTTCCCTGCGGCCTAGAATACCTGAGTTGCACCTGAGCAGTCTGGGCATGAGCCAGAGTCCTGGAGGCCGCCGGGTCAGGCTGCCTTGCAGAGCAGTTACCTGTTTCCCTGTAGATGGAAGGCAGGCTCCACCCTCCATCACTTCCCAGGCTTATGCACTCAGTGAGTGATAGATGGATGTCAGCCCACTGAAGGGCAAGACTGTTGTGTTCACCTTTGTATGTGAGCAGTTCTGCTGGCTCATGAATCTTGTATTTGTTGAACTGAGCTGCCACGATGACTCATGTGAGAACTCTTCTTCAGAGCAGGTTTTCACTTGGAAAGGCACTCCTGTGGAGTGAGGTGGAGAACACCTAAGCAAAGTCTAGAAGTTTTAATGGGACACTTGAACCAATTCATAATCTTACCTCGGCTGACCTTGTCAGCCACCTGGAACTCTCATAGGCTCAGGGGCCTAGCATCTTTGAGGTAGGCTAAGTATGGTTTTTGGATGTCTCTACTGGGGGACTGCTTTCAGTTATGCATTAGCCAGCTTTTGCTGCAGTAACAAACATCCCTAAAAATCTCAGTGCCTTGTAATAGCAAATATTTATTTCTCATTCAGATGTAGCTCTGTTAGGCCCAGCTGGGCTCCATGGGGGCTCCATTTTGGGTCCCACATTGGAGAGGCAGCCTGTCTCTGGAGCATGCTTTTCTCATGGCGGTGGGAGGAAGCGTAAGGGCAAGCGGAAACCTGTCATTCCTCTTCAGGTTGCCACGTGGAACTGACACATGGTCCCTTCTGCCCACATTGATTCGTCAAAGTGAGGCACGTGGCCAAGGTCAAAGCTAAGGGAGAGGAAAGGACACTCTGGGCACTGGAAGGCGAGATCAAGTCACAAGACCACAAGAACTGCATTATCCTATCATAGGAGGGAGGGCACGAAGAGTTGGAACCATAATCCATGGTAATCTGCCTCAATCCGTTTGTCACAGAAGGGGGTCAGTCTGTTCCTTGCAGTGACCTCATCCAGCCGATGGCTTCCAGTCCTACCCATGTGCCGATGACTCCCCGTATTTCCATTGCTGACCATCCCCCACTCTCAAATTCTGGTATCCGACTGTTGACTTAGCATTTCACATTGATACTGAGTGGGCATCTTTTTTTTTTTTAAGATTTTATTTGTGTGAGAGAGAGAGAGAGAGAGAGAGAGAGCGAGCATGAGCGGGTGGAGGGGCAAAGGGAGAGGGAGAAGGAGAAGCAGGCTCCCTGCCAAGCAAGGAGCCCGATTTAGGGCTCGATCCCAGGACCCTGGGATCATGACCTGAGCCGAAGGCAGACGCTTAACCGACTGAGCCACGAGGGCGCCCCCTGAATGAGCATCTTTAAACTTGTTCTTCCAGTAGTCTGTGCTCTCTTAAATTGTGAAAATCCTCAGCATCACCCGCAACTCTTCACCCCTGGGGGGTCAGCGGTGAAGAGTATTAGAGTATGTCTAAGGTCCTTCTAACCAAACAGTCTTTGCTTGGCGAGTGTATGTAAGTAGCTTCCAAGTGGATTCCACTTTCCAAGCTCTTTAGACCTGTTGTTTCAGGACCAAATTTACCGGGGTGCTGCCCACCCATCGCAACTCCACAACTTGACTTAACCCTGGACTGGTGGGCAGGAAGGCCTGTCCATGGATAAAACGGGGTGCTGGAGTCCACCTCTGAACCCACATCTTTCTGTCTCCCAAATCCGTGCTTTTTCCCTCCCAAGATGTCATTGATAATACCAGCTGCTTGTGGTATCCTTAAAATCTTGGTGATGGGCACATTTTAATCGTTTAGAATATCTGTTCCTTACTCAGAAAACAATGTAGCCTGTATTTTAAAATCCGTAAGGCCAGCGTTCTCTTTCTTTGGTCATTTTCGGATGGTGATACTCTGCCTTCCGCAGAGCTGTGGGATGCACCAGGGTTCTGTAGATACAAACCAAAGGCCCGCTTGGCCAGCACACATGGGCAGGATAGTTGAATTGGCAGTGGTTTTAGTCCTTGGAGTAATGAGCAGGAACAAAAGAACAAATCAAAGCTTTTTTGCTGTACAATCTCTCCACCCCCCTAAACCAACCTAAGCCCACAAGCGACCACATAAAACCAGACCAAACCAAACAGCCAAAGAGCAGAAGATCCTTGCTGAAGACACCGGGTCACGTTGAGGAAATATAATACTGACTTAGGATTCTCTTTATCTAACACTGAAAATGCTGATTTACAGAGGGAGCACAGCCGAGATACTGTGACAAGGTACAACACTTTTCCTTGGCTGGTGTTCTGTGGATTTTCAACAGGCCTTTCACTGTGTATTTTCCCATTCAAGTGTGTATAGCTTTTTGAGTTGGAATCATCACATTCAAGACTCATCCAAAGATTACAGACTTGATCAAGTGTCCCCTTTCCTTTTGGGATTGATTCTGGCAATTAGACCATAGCTCACACATTTTTCTTCATCTTTTGTTTATGTTGGTATTCTCATAATAACTGTGATGAATTATATCTCGGGATAAAATTAATGCTCCCAGTACTGGAAAGTGATGGCAATGATGCTGCTTTAAGCCAGAATACCATAAATTCATGGTTAAAACAGTGCTCTGAGATAGGACAATAGCTTGACTAGCTAATTTATGAAGCCATAAGGCTGGTAATAAATTGTGGTCCTATAAACTCTGTCAGGCAATGTAGATTGAAATATAATAGATTTACCTGGGTCTCCTGAGCTGTCCCCATTAGCTGGAATCTCAGAAAAGTGATGCTCTTCGGTTTGCTAGAAGATCTCAGGCACCATTTAAATTTTTTTTTTTTTTTTTTTTTTTTTTTTGCATGGAAGACTATGGGTCACAATTTTCATGAGCTCTGAGGCCAGGTAGTAAAGTCGGCTAGGATTGCAGTGAGAATATGTAGGAGAGGGAGTGGTAGGAAGGACGGGAGAATGGAACAGTGCCACGTATTGGAGAGGGGTCATTTATAAGTGCTGAAGTCTCTTTTCTGGATCTCTGGACACCAGGTATGTGGGCCACAGTTCCGGATCCCTTTGGCTTAGGAAGCTAGCGTCCATGAAATATTTTCAGCTCAGCGTCTGGGCTGCCTGGTGAGTGAGGAAGGAACTGAGTCTACAGGTCAAGTCCACCACTCATGCCATCCTGGGGAAGTCAGGGCAAGCTGATGGCAACAGATCACAGAGCCTGAATTTGCTCTGATTTGATTTCGAATATCTGGCCAACCGAGTGGTCTTCCCACTTAAGGCAGCTTTGCATGACCCTGGTCGAATTACATCTTCTTAATACTGTAGGGTCCTTTGCAGTTCTTTCCTCAGATACTATCCTTGATTTATTAAGTGCTGCCTAAATTTTCAGAGCTGGGTTTGGCTCTCGAACACACAGTGACCCACTTGATTGTCCCAGCACCGTGGTGGGGGGAAGTATGATTTTATTTTCATTTGTTAGTTGTGAAGCGGAGGCACAAAGTTGGAACTTGGCCAGTGTCACGCTGCTGGGGAGTGGCAGAGGGGAGCCAGAACCCATTTCAGTTGATTAACCCACCTTAATCTCAGCGCTCTGTTTTTTCGGCAGAAGGCCATGCTGGGGGGTCCTGGGTCTCATCCCGCTGTTTTCGTGTGCTAGAGATGGCACAGCGACATCACCAACAGGCCGTTGCCTTTTGCTGGAAGACTCTTCCAAAGGGCTCAGGATTGTCCATTTTATTGTTGTGTTTTTAAATTTTTTGTTCTTTTTTCTTTCTTTTCCTTTCTTTTTTGGTCCCCAAATGAAGGAACTTGCTCGTTCTTGTCCACCTTATAGTTATGTATGTTTAAAATGTCACCAACTAAGCCTCTTGCTTTTGGGGCCAAAGAATGTCTGTTTAGATTCTATCTGATCGAAGTTGTCTTTTTAATTATGACTCTGTGTTACTTTTTCATCGTCAGTTGGGATTTTAAGGGACATGCACGCTTCTACCAGTTTATGATTCAGATGTTTGCCACCTCCATCCCTACCTTCTCCTGAACGAATCTGCTTATTCTCAGACCATCTTTCTGCCCTGTTGTTGCAAAGGCTGCAAGGTCACTTCCACTACTCAAAGCAACTCTCACGAGGGGGGTCTTACTTCTAGCTTCTGGTTGGGGCTGGGCTGTTGCGGTGGATTCTGCCTGTTTCCCCCATGTGGCTTTGCCTTGATTTTCTGGGTTCTTTTCCCTTCTAGTCCGACTAGTGGTGTTCTGGAAGCCCCTATCCCGGTCCTCCCATTTCGACAAGTAAGCGAAAGTTATATGCGGCTCGTGGACCTCAGGTCTGCTTCCCTTTATTCTTCTAGCCGTGGCTCCCGGCTGACTGGGTGGCTAGGAGGGTGTCCGCACAGGGTAGAGTAAGGGTCTGCTTTCCTCGCCATCGCCACCCTGCTTTGCACAGGGGCTTCTCCTGGGACTCCCTCGGCAGCGGACTCTCGGCAAACTCTAGGAAGCCACGACAACAAACGGTGTCCAGTTTGAATCTGAACATAGCGTACTGCATGCTTACAATAAACTGGGAATAATGCCGAGCTGTGGGAAATCTCCACATCACCCACGTGAAATAGAAGGTTTCCTGGTGACTGGAGTCATTTTGTGCAATAGAAATAGATACAGGGATGCCTGGGAGGCTCAGTTGGTTAAGCATCTGCCTTCGGCTCAGGTCATGATCTCGGGGTCCTGGGATCGAGTCCCGCATAAGGCTCCCTCCTTGGCGGGGAGTCCGCTTCTCCCTCTCCCTCTCCCCCTGCTTGTGTTCTCTCTCTCAAATAAATAAATAATACCTTAAAAAATGGGTATGGGGTGCCTGGCTGGCTCAGTCAGTGGAACATGCGAGTCTTGATCTCGGGGTCATGAGTTCGAACCCCACGTTGGGCGTAGAGATTCCTTATAAATATTATCTTAAAAAAATGAATGCAGGCTTTGCGCCGTCTCTGTTTCTTGTTCCCCCACATTATCAGGACCGGAGTTGGTGAGGAAGGAGGTTAAACCATGTACCTGCTACATTTATTCGTTCTTTTAAAAATCCGTCAAGAGCATTGAAAATGAAGGCTGGGTATTTTTTTTTTTTTTAAAGAAAAATCTGAACTCATCAAACAAAATGTTCCCCTGAATGTCAGCTGTAGACGAGAGTGCTTGAGGATTCCCCAGCGCGTGACGGTCGTCTGTCCTTCCCCTTCGGTCTGGGTTCTTGGGGGAGGCTGAGCATGGGCCGGTTTGTGGGCCGCTCCTTGGATGTCCGTTCCAGATCTGCTGTGGCTGGAAAAGGACGTGGGTTCTGTGCCAGAAGCATGGTGGACCCGTGTTTCCCTATGAGTAGCTCCTTCCAGAGGAATTTTTCATGAAAGCTCTGTGTTTCAGACATATTTACGGAGCCACTGAGTCTTAGAATTGGAAGAAGTTGAGGTCATCTCTGCCAAAATTCACGAGGGAATAGACGACATTTACCACGACCCAGCAGTGTTGTTAATGTGACTGTGTCATCCCAAGGTGGAGTCACTCACAGGTGGCTTTTGGAGAAGCAGAATGAGAGCCGGTGCCTTCGGTCTTTTTGCTGGAAGTTCAGGCAGGCGAGTTCATGAAGTGCCGTCTCTCTGAATGTATCTTGATGCACAGACTGACTTTTGCTGAGAGGAACATCTCATCGCTTCCTTTGGGATCTCCAGGGAGTTTCCTTGTTGGTGCTCCTTGTCATGGTATTTTTAGAATCCGTCGGCTGCAGGGAAATTTCAGAAATCAAAGCTGAACTATATTTAAAATAAAGAGTCACCTCCATTAACTGAGCAGCATGTTAGGCGGTATTTCCTCAAGGCGGTGCTTACCATATAAATGGGGGGGGGGAGAGACAAGGCTCCCTGGGCTCCTTTGATGGCTGATTGTATGTGTCAACCTGACTGGGCCACAGGGCGTCCAGATGTTTGGTCAGACATGTCTCTGGGTCTGTGAGGGTGATCCTGGATGAAAGGAACATCTGAATCGGTAGATTGAGTAAAGTGTGTTGCTCTCATAACGAGGGTGGACCTCATCCTATCAGTCGAAAGCCTGAATAGAACAACAAGCCCCACCCTCCCATGAGTAAGAGGAAACTTCTCCGGCTTGACTGCCTTGAGCTTGGACATCAGTCTCTTCCAGCTTTCAGACTTGAATTGAGACATCTACTCTTTTTGGGTTTCGAGGCTGCCAACTTTCAGGCTGGAACTTAATGCTGCTGGCTTTCATGGTTGCCCAGGTTTCTGACTGCAGATCTTAGGACTTCTTGGCCTCCACAGTCATGTGAGACAGTTTCTTATAATAAATCTCTTTACACACACACACACACACACACACACACACACACACACACACACACACACACACACACACGTACACACATTCTGTGTCTCTGGAGAAGCCTGACGAATACATTTCTTCTAGTTTGGGTGTTTCCTGAGCAGACTTAAGCTCACCCTCCTTCAGTGCAATCCAATTCAGCAGACATTTATGGACCGCATGCCATGTTCCTGGGGTGGTGCTGGAGGCTGAGCCTCCTTGCTCTCTGTGTGCCCCAGCCTATGCCCTTAACATAGCCCCTCCTGATTCAGTTCGTATTCATCACACCTTTGCTTTCTAAGTCCCAGTTCAAACTTATGCCCAATTATTAAGAGATGAAAATAGCCTAGTGCCTTCATAATCATGCATTCATTCACTAAATATTTCTTAATGCCCACTACATGCCAGGCGTCACACCACGCACAGGAGAAGCCCCGGGAGTGTGGCCACAATGCTCAAGCCAGCAGTGAACTGTGGCTAGCTCTTTCCGGCTCACGGGAGCTGATTGTAGGCACATCTTCCCAACTCCGCCTCCAGTGACCTCTTGCTGGTGGCTGGAGGTTGGCCACGGTGGGAGCCTTTGCACCATGGAAATTGGCAGTTGCTACAAACTGGAGCTTTTTTCCAAAGAAAGGAAGAACGCTTTACCAGCACAGCGCTGCCTCAATCTTGCATCCTAATAATCAGCCATCATTTGGCGCGGACACTTATTTCATACCATATTAATATATATATTTCCTTATCTGGCTTTCTACATGCTGGGTGCTTTGCAGACCTTGTCTCGGTATTTCTACAGCGACCTCTGAGGTGGTTGCTGTTCACGAGGAAACCGAGGCTCAGGGACGTCATGAGTGTCACCAAGGTCGACAAGCAGTACCTGTCGGAGCCAGAGTTGGAACGTGCCCTGCCTTCAGGGCCTACGATCCCACCCTCTCTGCACTAGTGCGTTTTGAGCACATGCCTTCCCCACGCACGGTGGCTTCACCAAAGCAATAGGAACCAGGAGACTTGTGGGCTCTGACAAGTCCGTTGGGATGTTTTGCTCAGATCCTCATTATATTCAGCCAGGCAACCTAGCACCTCTCAATTTAATTTACATGACTGGCATTTTAGCTGTTGATGAGGTGGTCCAGGTGTATGGGGAGCACTGGTATTGCCAGTTAAACTCCACCAGCTGCTTTAGTGATGGACTTGAGTGCATACACACGGTTTCTTGGTGTCTTTCTGCTTCTGGTTGTGCTTGGTAATGCCAAGTGTGGAACTTCCCTTGCTGGGCAGGGTTGTAATCTCTGCCTTAGTAAATACACAAATATGCTTGCTGATGGGTCTGTCACCTCTGATACATGCTTACTCATTAGTCACAGGCCGGGCTGGACAACCTCAGGCCCCCCGCCGGAGAGAAAGCCTGTTCTAGGAATCTGAGCAATATGGCAGACCAACTTAGTGCCTTTGGGTGGGCTGGTTCCCCACACCAGCAGACCGTCTGCTGGGGCTAAGCTGGGCATACTCTGTGTTTTCTCTCCAACTTTCTGGTCGGCCTGTGTCCTTCAGAGTGTGTGTCTTGCATAAGGAGTGATGTGGACAGGACCCGTCCTGGTCCAGGGCTCAAGGATGTCCTTCGTCATAGACCCACCCAGACCCTTTCTAGCTCCCGCTCTGCCACCTTCGCAGTTGGTTTCATCTGCTTGGTTCCAAGATGGCTGCCCACCTCATCTGATTTTGATGCAAGAAAGAGGATGTCACAAAGGACACGCAGGGCTTGTTTTAGGAGGCTAAAACTTTCCCAGAAATTCAGAGTAGATATCTGCTTACATCTTCTTGGCCAACGCTCCCATGCTTTTATGTCACTGTCCTCCTGTGGACCCATGGAATGGGTTAAAGCTGCTCCTTCTTTATATAAGTTGTGTAATATTGCTTTGGGGAGGGAAGAAGGTGCTAGAAAGGAAGCTGGGCTTTGGGCTCTGAGTGTAGGCACTTCTAGCTGGTCCTCTTCCAGTGCTTATAAAACCAGAGGGCAGAATGCCTCAGGGATTTTCTGAGGAAAAGTTCACTCAATTTCCTCATCTGTCCGAAGAGCAGACTGGGATGATCTCCAAAGTCCTGAGTGGCTCTGAAGCCCATGGTTCTGTGTTTCTAAAACACCTTGACTCAGAGGGCAGGATACAAGGGATGAAGATATCGGGGTTCTGAGCTGACCTTGTGTCCTGAAGAAGCTTGGTTGGCAGAGCTGAGCAAGGGCTGGTCATGTTGGTGAACCCAAAGCCTGTTGTTGGGTATGGATAGGGTCCCCTTCTTGGTAGAACATTCCTCTGCTTTTGGCAGCCAACTGCACATATAGAGTCCCTTCTTTGCCATTTTGATGAGAAGGAATGTAGCAGCTTCAGGGTCGTTTGTCCCTCTCACCGTTTCAGCCAGGACAGCTGTCTGTCCACTGCTGTGACAGTTGGCGAGAACAGTCTGGAGAGAGAGGAGAGCAAAGTGAGGCTCTTGCTTGCTGCTCTGCACAGTGAACACGAAGAGTGCCAATCTGCAGGTGCGTTACCTGCTGGCGTTTGCTGATGTCAGCGCTGTGGGGACAGTGCTACTTGGGGGAGGATTCTTTTGTTCTCAGGAAAGTGACCAGCAAGCCTCTGCAAACAGGGAAGGAAGGGGAGTTGTGCTTTTCATCATGGCGGAATGTGGTCCTGTGGCATGCTTTCCTGAGTGGCTCCCAAGCAATGAATTCATGCAACAACTCCGATGACAGCAGGAGCATTGGATTTCCTATTCTAGTCACTGCATCAACAATAGACAGAAAAGCAGTTGCTTGTGCTAATTTTTATTTTGGAACCTAAATCTGACTAAAGGGCAGTGATTTCTTTCTTAAGCGTTAAACGTCCAGACAGGGTTCCTGTGACACCAGTCCCATGGTGTGCTTGAAGTACAGTTGATGAGATGAATGTGGTGTTTATGCGGCCAAGAACCAGCACACAAAGGAAGATGAATTAGGACTTCTAGGGCCCTCCCCATTAGCTTGTTCACTAAGGTCACCTGCGGCTTAGAAATGTCCCAGAAATTAACTATGAATAGATGCCTAGTCATTGTGTTTCCTTCCTTCATCTGTCTATTCATGAGGATTTAAATAATTCTGTTGAAATGGAAGGTGAGGAAGGGCAAAGGACCATTTTCAAAAGGGGCATATAGGGCTTAGTAAGTGCAAATGCTCTTAGTGTAAATGGAATCTGCCCATTACACATGATTTTAGCCTTTTAAAAAATAGGCATATTCCACGGGGCGCCTGGGTGGCTCAGTTGGTTAAGCGTCTGCCTTCCACTCAGGTCATGACCTCAGGGTCCTGGGATCCGTCCTGGGATCGAGCCCTGCATCAGGCTCCCTGCTTGGTGCGGAATCTGCTTCTCCTTCCCCCCACCGCACTTGTGCTCTCATTCTCTTTCTCAAATAAATAAATAAAATCTTTTATAAAAAATAAAAATAAAAAAATAGGCATATTACAAAGAAGCCATTGTGTATAATGACATAAACTGGAAAATATTTTTAAACCAAATAAAATATCAAATTTTTACTAATATGCTTTCATCAGAAAGCTGCTCCTATCATTTTATTTCCAAAAAGAGGAAAAAGAAAAAAGAGAAAAGGAATCCAAATCAATCACATTTGCACAAAACTATTTTTGAGGAAGCTTTTCAGATCCTATTTAGATAGCGTTTTAAACTTTCCTAAGCCTTTTATGACTAGAATTTTGTAAAATGGAGTTCTTCATGTGCAAGACATCGTTGGGGTTTAGGACATCTCATACCTTCTTTGCTTGGCTGGCTTTTGCCAAAGTGTTGGAAATGTCACCCACACTCTTCCTCCTGTTTATGAGCTAGAGTACATATAACTTCCTTGAGAAAAATGATTTAAAATGTCTCTGACGAAATTTAGTTTATGTAAAAAATCAAAGCCATTAACGTTTTGACTCAGGAGGAGAGGAATAGTGCAGAACCCGTTTTTTCCCCTGCCTAGCCCGGATTTCATACCCCAGGAAACAAAAGCGTACCCTTCCCCCTTCTGTTTTGTCATCGACTTTCCTAATTCGGGTGACAGGCATCGGTTACTTGCTCACCACGTGCCAGACCCTGTCCTCGGTGCTGGGGATGTTGCGGCCAGCAAAGCAGACTGAAGGACATTGCTGCCCTTGGGGAGCTTCCATTCCCCGCTGGGGGTGAGGAGGACAGTCAGACAATAGGGCTTTCGTGGAAACTTGGGGGAACCCAGTCCCCCCTGTTCCGCACATGCTGGCTGCCGGCACCAGGTGTGCAGAGGGACAAGCTGGGGGCAGGGGGTGGGTGCACCTGGGCGGAGACGGGGGCCGCGTGCTGCCGCCACACAGACGCAGCCCTTGACCCCTTTACGGTCTGAGCTTGGGTCTGACTTTCAGGAATCCAGGACAACACCCATTCTCGTTCCTTCTTGGGAAGCTTTGGGGGCGGGGGAAACCCGTCTGAGCTAACTCCGTTGCTTGCTGTGTGTTTGAGCACCGACCTGGTGCTTCCGTGTCAGTAGCAAAAGCCCTGTGAACTGGCTCACCCGCTGTCCCCTCCTTGGGGCTGCCCGTCTGTCCCCACACGAGCCAGCGCTCAGAAGAGTGACAGGTGTGCTGAAATAACTTGGAGTTTTCCAGGGGCTTTTCTTTCCTTTAATTCTGTGTATCTGACATACCCAGAAGCCCAGTCCCCAAAAAACAACAAAAACAATCAATGTGCTCACCAACCTAATTTAACAGATGCTAACACGTAGTTATATTTTCCTTTTAGGTTCTTTTGAAAGAAATGCAACTTACACATGGAGTGGATGGTTCATTTGTATCCCTTTCCAGACCCGTCCCTTGTTTCTCCATTCAGTATCCAGAAATGGGTGTCTTCTTCCTCCTCACATGCCTGGGCTCTCTGCACGTATGTGTCACACACGGCACACACCTCCGCGGGTGTACTCCAGAGACGCATTAAAATGTTTTTACACAAGTACTCCTGTTATTCCACACATATCCTTCTGCCATTTGCTTTTCCCTCCACATGCTGTTTTGAGATTTATCCGTATGGATGCATGTAGACCTATTCATATACTGATTTTTGTGGTGATTCGGTTCTATTTCATAATTTTCTTTGACTCATAATCATTTTGAGTACTTTTTGCTTAAAGGTCTTTTTTTGAGATGTCTTCTTGTTATTTCCAATTTTGTTCTGCTGTGGTGGGAGAATGTGCTAGGTGGATATCCATTCTTTGGCATTTGTGGGCTATTTCTTTGGGATCTACTACATAGTCAATTTTTATAAATCTTCCACGTGGGCATGAAAAGAGCATATTTTTTTCTATTTGGTGCAGGATTCTTTGAATGCCTGTTAGATCTAGTTGAATCAGTGTGTTTTTTCAAACCTGTATGTAACGGACACATTCGACAGGTTTGTGTGTGTGTGTGTGTTTGTGTGCGTGTGCGTGTGTGTGTGTGCGTGCGTGTGTGTGTGTGTGTGTGTGTGTAATTCTGCCTTCATCTCCATGTAGATGAGTCTCTCTTTACATCCCTCACTGATATCTTGGGTAGATTCAAGAACTTTCCAGTCTCCTTCAGCCATTTAAAAGTTGGGTCTAGTCTAACTAAAAACTCTTACATGATTTCACCCTGCCTCCCTCCCTGTGGGGTACAAAGGGGGGGGATTTTTTCCATTATTCATTCCCCCGCCCCGTTCCGGCTGTCCAGCATGTGTGGGGTGAAATCCCCAGATGAGGATATTTATGTTTGACTAGTGAGTTTCGTCTGTATAAAGTATATTTATAATATAATTTCAGTATATATTTGTATTTACTACTGTTAACTTACTCTGTGCTTTTCTGTTTTTACTCCTCTAATGACTTTATCAGATGTCTTTATTCCCACTCCCCCCTCCCCCATAGGTTTTGGAAGATATACATTCTACTTTTAGTCGGTTTGGGCTCCTGCTACCATGTTAGGATTATTCCTCACCCAACGACGTGGAAAGTCAAGGCCTATGTCTCTCCTCTTCCCACCCAGCCCCAGACTCTTGACTCCCAGGCCCTGCTTCGGTCTGCCCTGCAACCTCTGCCCCACGCCGTTACTCCCACTTTGTTTTAAAATCCTCCCCCCAGGGGCGCCTGGGTGGCTCAGTCGTTAAGCATCTGCCTTCAGCTCAGGTCATGATCCCAGGGTCCTGGGATGGAGCCCCTCGTCCGGCTCCCTGCTCAGCGGGAAGCCTGCTTCTCCCTCTCCCTCTGCTGCTCCCCCTGCTTGTGTTCCCCCTCTCTCTCTTTCTGACAAATATATAAATAAAATCTTTGAAAAAAAAATACAGTCCTCTCCCACTCGATCACCGTGATCATCGTTTTAATTGTATCAGTGTTTATCGGGACCTCTCAACTACTGATTGTCTTAGTTTACCTTTGGTTCTTGAATGTATTTGTTTTTTTCCTTCCGGACTTAATTTCCTTGTTACTACAGACATACATTGGTAGTTCTTCAATTAAAGATCTGTGAGCGGTAAACTCTTTCTTTGGTCTTCACCTCCCTGTTTCTTCCACTTGCCTTCCCTCTTGAATGATCATTTTGCCGGACAGAACTTTAGGTGCCCGGTTCTCGTCCTTCTGCGCTTTGAAGGTTTTACTTTATTGCCTTCTGGCATCTGTTGTTGCTGGGGAGAAACTTGTCCGCTTCACACCGGCTCCTTTGTAGCTAGTCTCTTTCTATACTTTGGCCACTATGTTTTTTTAAGATTTATTTATTTATTTTATATAGAGAGATTGACAGAGAGAGAGTGGGTCTGCGAGTAGGGGGAGGGCAGAGGGAGAGAATCTCAAGCAGACTCCCTGCTGAGTGCAGGACCCCCCCCTCCCCGATCCTGCGTCTCATGAGGTCATGACCTGAGCTGAAATCGGGAGTTGGATGTTTAACCAACCGAGCCACCCAGGCTCCCCGTGTCCTCTGGCCACTTTTAATGCTTGATCTTTCATGTTTCATCACAATAGGGCCAAATGGGGATTTGATGATATTTATTTTTCAAGGACTCTTAAAAAAAATTTTTTTTTATTCTGCAGTCACACTTCTTTCTTCTAATTTGGTTATGATTTCTCCCTAAGCATCTCTTTTGAATATTTTTTTAATCCCCTGTTTTCATTACTCATCATGGAAATCCTAATAGGCTTGGACATCACTTTCTCGTCTCCATGCCCCTTAACATATGTCTCACTCTTTCTCTTTACTTCATTCTTTCTAGGAAGTTCACTGATTCTTCTTATCATTTGTGAGTAATTAATTCTTAAAATTGTCTAATAAGTTTTTCATTTCTGGAAGTATCTTCAATTATTTTAATTATTATTCAATTATTTCAGTTATATAGTCTTCAATCATTATTTCTCTGCCTATTATTAGCACTATACTGTGCTGTTTTTCATCAAAAAGTAGTTATTGAAAAAGTCATTTTAAACTTATTTTATGGACTGTGTTGGTTTGATTTTTTATCCACAGTGTTCGGGGAGCTCATCCTTTTTTTGCATCTGTCACATCTACTAAGATATCCTCATTTTAGTTTCTTCTGTGTGTCCTTTGTAGTCTTTGCTTGTGATCTCATCTTCAGTGGGGATTAGTTTTTCTTTGTAAGTTCACTGTACTCTAAAATGTGAAAATGTGAAAGTGTCCCTACAAAGTAGGTTTTCTGTTTACTTCTGCCAGAGCCCTAGGAGTTTTGATCATTATGGGTCAGTCTATCTATCTATCTGTCTATCATCTATCATTATCATCTATGTTGGTATATACTATACAGATAATGGAAATGAGTTCTTGCAGATGACTTCTTTTTTTTTTTTTTCTTTTTCTGCATCTGGTTTTAGGCACACAACAAACTTTCTTCCTAGAGAGGGTTCTAATTCCAGCTCTACTACTTCCTCTGGGCCATAGCTGTGTCCTTGGTTCCTACTTGGGCCTAAGAACCCCACCCAAAGTCTTTAAGATCTGTATTTGTGACCCTAATTCCTATGGGTTACTGTGATTTCAGCTAGCACTTAACTACTCTTGCTTTAATTTCTATCTTTGATCCTGGATCTTGAGAATTTCTTTCTCTTTTAACTATTATATAAATTCTTTTCCTGGGTGATGGGGGTTGGTGGTTATTTTTTCCATAGCATTTCAATGTGTTTGTAATGGGAATAGGGCTTGACTGTCTCAGGTGAGTCTGCCATGTGATGGCCTATGGTTGCTTTTCAGGAAGAATATTTATTGTACTTCTAGTTAAGTCCAGGGACAGAGCAGACATTCAGTAAGAAAAATCATTTTTAAAAAATCTTGTTGGACCATGGGGAGGCATACTGTACCACTCAAAGATGACTTTCTTTTCTTTTTTTCTGAGAGAGAGAGAGCACACATGCAAGAGAGCATGAGTGGGGGAAGGGCCAGAGGGAGAGGGAGAGAAAGAATCTTCAAGCTGACTTCCCACTGAGCATGGAGCCTGATGTGGGGCTCGATCTCACGACCCTGAGATCAAGACCTGGCTGAAATCAAGAGTCAGATGCTTAACTGACTGGGCCACCCAGGCGCCCCAAAGATGATTTATTTTTTATTTAATTTTGTTGCTGGTGTTGAAAGCATTGGGATAGTATAGATAGTCCTGGGTAGTTTAAAAAGTGGACAGAAGTGGGGAGGAAAACAATAAAAATCATGTCATTCATTTGATGGGAAAACTGAGGATTCAACAACTGATTAAACTTGCAGCTATAGGTGCAAAAGGAAATTAGAAGGGAGGACAGATGGGGGAAATGATTCCATGGAGTAAGCGTTGAACACTTATTTACTATTACTATTTATTATTATTCTTACTCTTATTGGACGAACACTTAATGTGAGATCTACCCTCTTAAAAACTTCTCACTAGTTAACTGTAGGTATAGTGGGAAGATTGTTTGAAGGGGAACCAAAGCAGAATCTTCAGTGGGAATTGGGGAAGAAGAGGTAAGATCTTCTGTAATAAAGTGTACTCTCCAGTTAATGTTTCAGACTCGCAATAAGAGAGCCAATGGATTGTGACTCTTGTAGTGGCATGAAGC
Organism: Zalophus californianus; assembly: GCF_009762305.2. NCBI lineage: Eukaryota > Metazoa > Chordata > Mammalia > Carnivora > Otariidae > Zalophus > Zalophus californianus. The sequence goes on along the minus strand of NC_045595.1, from coordinate 209,054,178 downwards.
TAATAGAAATTGCATGAGGTCTTTAAAATCGCCCCCATTCAAGGTTACCCTGTCAGAGAAGGGTCTTTGAATGTGGTCTAGACTGTTCTTCAGGACCCGGCATGGACATGCGGATTGGATTATACTTAGAATACAGTAAATAATACTCATAATGCAGAAATGATGAAAGTGATAAAAGCGCTAATGTTTATTTGAATATTTCTGGAAAGACACACTCCAATGGTTATAGGGAGAAATGTGTATGCTTTGATAAGGAATTTTTATTTTTTTATCTTTTGATCTGCTCATTATAGTAATACATATTCACTCAAAACTTCTTTTAATTTAAAAGATAATTCTGTAGAAATATTAGAAAGAAATTAAAACAAACTTTGCACTGTCCCAATTATATCATCTATATGCAGCTGTCTCCATTTTGCATTTCATATCATATTTGTGTATTGTCTTTCCTGGTTGTTATCCTATTGTATATAATATTTTGCATTTCCTCCTATTTATTTTATAACAAATATGTGCAGGTATCTAGTGAAATTTGCCTAGTTTTGTGGAGATTTTAGCAAGGAGACATGAGAATAGTAAAATTATAAAAGGGAAGGAAACAGGATTGTTAATTAGTTTTGTTAATTAGGACATTAAATAAGACATTAAATAAGGACATTAAATAATAGGATTTTAAAAAGGAAAATAAAAACACCTATTCTGTAATTTTACAGCATTTAACAAATGAAAGATTTTAACACCAAAAAACCCCCCAAAAACAAAAATAAAGAATGTACAGTTGATCTTTGAACAACACAGGTTTGAACTGCACCGATACACTTGGACGTGGACTTTTTGGATAAGGTACAGGACTGTAAATGCATTTTTTCTTCCTTACGATTTTCTTAATAACATTTTCTTTTCTCTAGCTTCCTTTACTGTGAGAAGACAGTATATACTACATATAATGTGCAAAATATATGCTAATCAGCTGTTCACGTTAGTTTAAGGTCAACAGTAGGCTATTATTAGCAGTTAAGTTTTGAGGAGTCAACAGTTACACATGGGCTTTGACTGTGCTGGGGATGGGTGCCCCAATCCCTGTGTTGTTCAAGAGTCAACTATAACCTCAGAAGAAAGGGAAAGCCTTTGAGTTACTTTAATTCAGTTTCATGAATAAAATGACTGTTTTTCCACTTTTCCCTTTACTTCTCCAAGGATGACCAAAAACCTATCAGGGACTTTTCTTGATCCAGAAATGGGGTCAAGTATTACCTGGGCTGGGTGATGTCTGGAGGAACTTATTTCTTTCTGAGTTTGTGATTTTGCTTGGAAAATAGCTGATAAATTCAGTAGAACCAGTGAAAAAGCCAGGCATTCACATGGCAGGCCCCACATCCACTGTTTTCCATGCAGGTGGAGCTTCTCCGTGAAGTCCAAGGAACAGGAACCCCAAAGAAAGGCTCCAGTTTTTGTCTGTTGGTTTTCATAAAATTTTGTCTGAAAATCCTGGAAAATGTTCAGACAAGGCCCATTTCTGGAGACCTTTGTCTTTCTCCCTGTGCATTTTTGTCGAAGAAGGATCTGGTCTGGACAAGTTTCAGATCTCCTCTGGCCCAGTTTCTCTCAAAGAAAACTTCTTTCGTTTATATATATACCCATATATACCCATATAATAACATGGCTTAAAAGTGGAACATTTCTGAGCTCGCTGAGTTTGATGTCAGTGAGCATTCAGAGTGCCGACGCTGGACAAGATCGTGCCTACCTGCGCTTCTGTCTGGTATAGGTCTGAACGCCCCCTGCCCCGACGGATGGACGGACGGACGGATGGACGGCGGGGCTTGTGCTCTCACCCCGGCCACGGCAAGGGGAGCCCGTTCTCAGGAGAGGCAGGAAGCTCTCTGGCAACTTTCTGATGTGGTTTGCCTTTCACTTAGGAGGAAATTCGTACCAACGGGCATCACACTTTCTTTGAGGACTTTCCCCAGATCTTAGAGTTCCAGAAGTAAAAGCCTCCTGTGTTTCATTCAAGAAACTTCCAGCTGCTTAAAGGGGTAGAACATGAAGCACCAGACGCTGTTAGGGGTTCAGAGATGTTCTCTGAAAGGGCTTGAGAGGAACAGAAGGAAAAACCACCCAGCCCACACGGGAATGGGTGACAGAGTGTGACTGCCACAGGGTCGTTGCTCTGGGTTGCTGTTGCCAGAATGTGGGAGCATTTGTACCGATAAGGGTGGGTTTCCTGATGATAAATACATCAGGGGTTGCTTTTCCAGTCCTCACCACCTTTCCCCTCCTTTAAATCAATATTTATCAAGGAGCGTTTGATTTTCCAATATCTTATGTTTGCACAGCTGTTTTGGTTTCTTTTTTAAAAGATCCTTCACATTTGCGAGGGAAGTGTCAAAAGTTAAAAACGTAAATTAAATCAAGAAGCAGGCGGTTGATGCCAAGTGCAAAGAACAGGATGAAAAGCATTGAGGAAGACAATAGAAGTGGCTCAGAGGTCCTTCAAAGCCTCCACAAGTTCCAAACGTTCTTCATAAAATAACTTCCTTTCTACAAAGTGCTTGTTAAGCTTTGACTTGTGTGCATTTTGATTTCTTTATGTCCATGGATATATTTTAAACTTGCTTCTCTTATGACTCCAGGCGCTAACTGTAATCCCCCGCCTTAAAAGTGGTGACAGAATGCTTGCACACAGCCGTGTGAGGATCATGTTCGCGGCAGAGTTCGCATGGAGCATGTCAAGGGGATGAGAAGTGTGGGAGTTAAGTAATCCAAGAATTAAAATGAGGGAAATTTCTCCTGTATGGGAATAATGTTTACTTGTGATTCTAATCCCCACCCTGTATCTATCCTGATTTCTCTGGTTAGCCTTTAACAATTAAGGCTCAAATATCTATCTATCTATTATCTATCATCTATCTATCTATCATCTATCCATCCATCCATCCAACCATCTACCTACCTACCTATCATCTATTTATCTCTCTCTATGTATATCTGAGCATCTATGTGTTTTTTTTTTCCCTACCGATTATGTCTGTTACAATCATATGGCATTGGATTGTTTAGTACATTGTCCTTGTCCCTTAAGGGATTTGCCTTGATTCTCTTTAGGTTTGACAAAACCGTAGCCATTTCTAGACCACAGCATTTCACAAGTGAGCCTTCAGTTGGGATCCCTATCATTGGTGATACTTGAGCATTAGGTTGGATCCTTGCCTGGTACAGCTGTTGTGTTCTGGGCTCCGTCATCTGAGTTGGCGGGAGTGGGGGGTGGGCATCCTTCTGACTAATCCTGGAATCCAGTGATTCTCTGAATCCTATGACCTCTGTCAGTCCCAGCGATAAAAGCTGGTGAACCCTCTGTCCAGTGGGTGAGGTGATGGTCTGGCTGACATTGTTCCCCTGTAAACTCAATCACAATAACCAGAGAGGAACAAACAAGCAAATGACTAATTGTGACAAGTGTGAAAATCATGGAGCCAAGGATTCTCAAGTGGGGTTAGATACATGGACAGATGGAAATTCCAGGCCTGCCTTTACTTTGCAGTGAGTGATATCAGAGTTTAGAAATGGCCAGAAGTCTCAGAATGATAATCTTGGCTCAGCTCTAGAGCCTACTCTATATTAGTTAGTGGTTGTCCAAAAGAAATTAGAACATAAAGAAACAAAACAAGCAAAAACCTCTTGGCATATTTCAGCCAGAAATATCCCTTAGTTGTTTAATTCTACTTCACCTGGTTCAGTGATTTTCTCCTATTTAAGATTTCTTCTTACTGCATCTCTTGGGCAGACACAAGGAGCTCCTCCTGCCTACCCTTCACTCATCTCAAGAGGAAGGAGGGGTGGTTGATATGACTGATGATGTCCTGCAGGCCTGGCAGGAGAGGGGCAGCCACATAGGGTGGGGTCCCCGCTGTGTCCCTTCATTGCACTTTAGGGGGGCTGTCCTTGTGACACCACACTGGAGCTGTTCTGAGTCTTGTCCTTCAGGGGACATTTTCTGTTTCACCCACCTACCCTGTGAGAAAAGGAGAACCTAGCTGTGAATTTCAAATTTCTATACAGCTGAACATTTCTGCCAGCCCCTGGCTGACAGGCAAGCCCTTCTGACTCTGATGTTCTTAGACCTGCCTTGATGCCCAGCCATTCTCCCCGCCGGGTATTCTTGCTAATTGCCTTGGCAGTCCCAGGATCTTTGAGCCAAAGACAGGGCACGTGGGGTGGGGGTGGAGGAGTGGGTTTACTGCCAACCTGGGTCACTGGCTGCTCTGGACCATTCTGTGTCTTGGCACTTGTCCGTCTGACGCTTCTCACTCTTGCAGATGTCTTTGCTCTGTTTTGAGGTTGGACCCCCTGCTCAGTGCTTTGGCCTTTTCTTGCTTCCCCATCTTTTGTGAGAGACCAGGCAGGCTGTTGCTAACTCTTGGCCTGACTGGTCCTGATGCCTGCCTAATTCCACCTGACTTTGTTGGCCGGCCCTCTACCGTGCATATTAGAAACCAGCGTCCTTGTTGGTCGAATGAGTTGGACCCCGCTGGGTGCAGTGCTGCATGCGGCTTTGTTTTCCACACTCACTGCTCAAGTCTGAGACCCTTTTGCACCCCAGATCTAAGTGTTGTCTGGGCCAGACTTTCCCCATCACTTCTAGATACTCATTAACAGTCCCGTTTTCAAGTATTGAGAGGTTCAGACAAATCTACCAAATAAAAGTCCCTTTCTCATCCATTTTCCAGTCCGTGTAAAGATCCTGTGCATCTTGAGCTTGTCTCAGACCTGGAATGGGCCCGTGGCTGGCTCCCTGTCTCCCAGCCGGTTCCGTTTCTTCCTCCACACCCTCTTCTGCTCCTCCTTCCCCACTGACCTTTGCCTCTGGCCCCCCAGGGCTGGAGCAGGGGCGGGGGTACTGCCGAAAGACTGGTTGCACTTGAGGTCCCAGCCCTGGCTCTCTTCCATGTGGTTGCAGTTGAGGTCCCAGCCCTGGCTCTCTTCCATGTGGTGTGAGTGGCAGGGACCTCAGGGCTCCCGCAGGGACGTCCCACTACAGCTCTATCTGGCAGTGTGGTGTCCCCTGTGTTTATCAGCCTGTCCCCAGATTCTTCACCCCTGGTACACATCCAGCCTCTTTCTCTCAAGGTTCACTTGCCCTCAGAAGCCCAGCAACCTTCCACGGGCCCCGTGGCACGAGAGGACACGCAGGGCATCTTGTCTCGCCATAGGTGGTAGCTCAACACACTCCCAGCATGGCCCTTTCTACTTACCTGCTTTCGGGGGGCTCCAGGCCACCTGTCTGAGAGGTTCTTCACTGGGGATCAAGGATCAGTCCCTGTGCCCTGGCAGCTTGCAACCTTGAATGGCTCTTCTGAAGCTTCCCTCATTGGTTTGAGCTCAGCCTGTGTCCATGCTCATGCATTTCCCCATCCAAGTCCCCCTCCCCCTCCCCTGACAATACTCTCCCTGGAGAAGTGCCAGGTCCCTGATCTCTTCCACGGGCCCCGTTCTGTCCCCATCAGGGCTTGCACGGGGAACTGTGAGAGCTGTGTGCCCTTCTCTTCCCAACCTTCCTATTGGTAGATGGAATGGGGAGGGGGATTTCCACCACATAGCCATCAGCAAACCCTACAAACCAGCCCCCTTCCTGCCCTGAGTCCAGATTTTAGGGCGGCTCCCCTCCCTTCTACGCGTAGGGGAGTGTCAGGCTCCCATCCTGGCTGTGCATGAAGATCGTGGGTCCCCCTGATGCCAGAGGTCACTGTAACTTCCTCTGGGGGGCCCCCGATGACCCTGGTCTGCTGAGATGTATCTCAACATCGCGAGCATCGGGTGCTGTCCATTTTTATTCATCGTGTCACACTGGCGAACGATGGCGAGATTCTTTCCAACTCTCAATTAGGTGATTTTATTATTCTGGATTTTACCTTGCAGTTCTAGTAATGTACCCTGTCCCCATAGAGTTTGCCCCATTGGCTCAGGTTCCCCTCGAGAATGGAGGACCTTATTCTCTCCGAGGCTGAGTGTTGCTGGAAAATGCCTCTGCTGTCAGCCCCCCTTTGGTGTCAGCTGATGATGTCACCCTGCCCAGGGCCACGCCTCTTTCCCGGGGCAGCCCATGACTAATTCGTCATAGGAGTAGCAGCTCCGCAGGGAGAAGCAGGTCTAATAGGATAGACTTGGATGTACGTAGGCAGATACCTATCAGTATCTGTGTCATCTATATCTATGTATCTCTATTTCAATGAAATTTACTTTGAAGAATTGGCCCACACAACTGTAGGGCTGGCAGGTCTGAAATCTGCAGGATGGGCCTGCATGCTGAGTACTTAGCAAGGGAAAATATTCCAATCTCGAGTCTGACATCTATCAGGCAGGATGGCAGACTGGACACTCAGACAGGATTTTTTATGTTGCAGCCTGAGGGTAAGATTCTTTCCTGAGAAACCTCAGTCTGTTCTCTGAAGGCCTTCAAGTGATTAGATGAGGCCCACCGATATTAGGGGAAGTAATCTGCTTTACTTAGAAGTCAATTAATTGTAGATGAGAACCCCACCTACAAAAATATCATCACAGCCAGCACCCGGGTGGCTCAGTCGGTTAAACATCTGCCTTCGGCTCAGGTCATGGTCCCAGAGTCCTGGGATCGAGCCCCACATCGGGCTCCCTGCTCAGCGGGAAGTCTGCTTCTCCCTCTCGCCCTGCCCCTGTCCTGCGTGCTCTCTCTCTCTCATGCATGCGCTCTCTCTAATAAATAAAATCTTAAGAAAGATATCATCACGGCAACATCTGGACTAGTGTTGGACATCGGAGCCCCACAGAGAGCTCATCGCGCAGCAGAGGAGTTAGAGGCCTGGTCCCTTGACCTTGACTCCCAGCCCTGAAGGGTCAGCCCAGCTCCAGAGGGCCCCCGGGGGGTCATCTGAGGCCTTTGCTAGGGCTTGATCACACTTGACCTCCCCCCCTGCCCAGTCCTGCTTCCTCCACCCGCATCCCTGTGTGTTGAACCCAAGAGCACAGCTTGTTGATTGCCCTGCATGCTTATCTCCAGCTCAGGTTCCACTTCCTGGGAACCCATCCCACAAAACCAGTTAATTGGTAAAGTCAGGCCACAGCAGCGGACTGTCATTTCCTGCCCTGCCTTTACTCCTTTTATTAACCGCACTGTAATTCACGCTCACCTTTAAAGGACCTCTAACAGCAAGAACTATGATGCCAGTGGACAAACTATTTAAAATTCACAAGTAATCCCCCCAAACTTATATTAAGTTCTTTTCCGTAAACCATTTAGTGACTAATTAACATTAACTGCACTTGCTCTGTTCCAAGAACCCTCCAAACTCTTTAAATAGCTTATTTAGTCCTCACAGCAGACTTAGAAGGTAGCATATTGCTGTTGTATCTGTTTTATAGATGTGCAGTTGGAGGCACAGAGAGGTTAAATAACTTGCCCAGGGTCACACAGCTTGTCTTCTCACACATGATGGTATCGACGGGAAGCAGGAGTGGATGGAAGTGGAGCAGTCGAGCTCCCCTCCCCAAATCCGAGAATTGGCATCTGCTCAAATTTCCTATGGAAGGCTCTCGAGGCTTTTTGCTCTGGGAGGCTGCCTTCTGTGTCTGGCAGATGCAGGCTGACATGATGGGGTGGAGGGTGGGAGTGAGACTTCTGGGTTTGGCCACGCCATGTCTGAAACACCAGGGGGGGGGCACCTGCCGGGAGGGTGCCTGAAGTCATGTTCTTGAACTTTCAGGAAGGCCGTTTGGGCTGGGTGAGATTTTCGGAAGCTAATCCAGAGGAGTGACTCCCGAAACTTAGGATTTCAGAGGTATCCAGTAAATTAAGGCATTCTTGGGAGAAACCAGGAGGCATTAAAGCAAAGCCTACCCCGCGTTTACCCATACACGTGGATTTTTGGCTTCGGGACAGAAGAATTAGTTCTGTTGGGTAATCAATCCAGTGGTAATGCTGCTTTGCCCTTCTAGGGACGCCTGTCCCACATTTCCTTGGTTTTGACCATCGAAGAGGATTGTGGGGCCTGAGAGAAGGCCCCACGGTGGAGATGGTGCACAGAAAGCTTCGGGGAAGCTTGGCTCTCTGCTGGTGAACCAGGGTGTGCCTCTCCCCCCACTCAGGAGACAGCACGGTTCATGCAGTAACAGAGGCTGGGTGTGAATCCTGAGTCTGAGTCTCTGCTTGTCCACTCACCAGCTCTGGGGTCTTTGTAAGCCTCGGTGTCCTTACCTAGAGAATTGAGGATAGTAATAACCAGGCTTTCTCACTAAATGGGCCCGATAAGGAATGCCCCCGAAGGCCCTGGAGTTTGGACTGATGAACCAGGCTGTTACGGTCACGCGGAGGGATGGCAGTGGCCTTGTGGTGTTCCCTGGCTCATGATGTCTTTGTTTTTTTACACAAAGACTGAGATGTTCTATCTACTATGAGATGAGCAGGGAGAAGCCTCCCCCCACCAGCCCCCTTCCTTTAGAGAGAGCCAGGCTTGAAGGTCTGGTCTTGGGATTGCAAAACCCAGCAGATTCCAGAGGGTTAGGCCAACAAAGAAAAGTTCTGGTAACTAGCTCCTTTCCCAGCAAGAGAAAATACAATTGCTGAATGATCTCTGTAGCTGTTACCTCGTGAGTGCTGCAAATTGAAAATTCAAAGAGATTTCGGGTGAGAAAAGAATGCTGCGGCAGAGCGTTGGTTCAACAGACAGGTGTGGGGGCGGGGCAGAGAGGGTCTTACCCCAGGCCTGGAAGCTTGGTCCCTGGCTTCTGCTTAGTGCAGCCAACCCTGGAAGAGGCCTCCGCCACGTTTCTGTTCTGAGGGGACCTCGCACAGGCCGGAGTCCTAGCCCCTGACAAGACAGAGCTGCGGAACCCGCACTCACCTTACCAACTTTGTGGGTCAGACGCCTGAGGACGACATTTCCCATTCTTGGGGCTGAAACAGAGCTCCCCATCTGTGTCATGACCCCCGTCTCCCCTCTCTCCCCACTTTTCCCCCTCTTTCTGGGCCCGGTCGGTCGCCAGGTTCTGGCATTCCTGCGTCCGGTGTCCCTTGGCTGCCCCAGCCTCACTCCCTGGCGGGGCTGCTTGGTTCTGGCCTCTCCCTCCCTGCAGTCACAGCCTCGTGAATCCTCCCAGAAGCCTCCTTGGAAACTCCATGCCACAGATGCTCGGAAATCTCCAGCTGGTATTTTCAGAATAAGGGTCAGGCTTGATAGCTGGTACTTCTGGGCTCCCCCAGGGGTCTGTGTCCAGCATCTGTGACCCACAGAGTCCTAACCATCCAGCCGATGTGCCCACCATCTCCCCCTGCCTTGGGCCCTCTTGCTTCTCCACTTTTCTGGAACATGTGCCTGAGAGACACCTGATTCTCTCCACACCCCCGGTTGAGGCCATGGTCCTGCTTTGCAAGGCTCTCGTCCATGCCTCAGGAGGAGGCAAAGATGATAAAGACACGGTTATGCTGTTGACAGAAGGCCGTTCCCATGTTGCTCACTTAATCCTCACAGAAAACATGGCTGCACTGTGCGTCCCCCCCCTTTTTTTTGATTTTTATGTATTTATTTGAGAGAGAGAGAGAGAGAGAGAGAAATCACGACTGGGGGGAGGGGCAGAGGGAGAGGGAGAGGCAGACTCCCTGCCAAGCAGAGGGCCCAATGCAGGTTTGATCCCAGAATCCCGGGATCATGACCTGAGCCGAAGGCAGACGTTGAAGCAGCTGAGCCACCCAGGTGCCCTTGTGTGCCCTTTATACGCGAGGACTGTGTTAATTCTTTCTACCTGGATTATACTCCTCTCTCATGTCTGTAAGAAGTCTGTCTCACCTTAGGATTGCATTTGGATCCTGCTGCCCCAAGCTGAAGGTCTGTTTTCATCTCCCCCGAGCTATCCCAGGGCTTCTTACTGTCCCTTAGTCTGAATCATAAAACCTTAGTCAACAAGCTTACTGTTTTACAAGGCATGTAGACTCTCTGGGAGTGAGACACACTCCGTGGAACGTTTTCATCCTCCAAAACCCCAGGACGTGGCTTTTGCATGGGGTGATCTGTTAACTCCTACTGAACGACTCATTAATGGTGGAGCACATGGAAAAGCCGATATGGATGGCATGCATTGCTGTAAAGCGGGGAGTAGGTTCTAAACCCCGCGCCCCTGAAGGGCATTCGTGGCGAGGCTCATGACTTCTATTTAAAATACATAGGAGGATTGAAAAATTTTTACTTCCAAATTGTGTCCAGTACAAATAAGGTGATCTTTATGCAATGCTCTTAAACTCATCAGAAGTTGGAGTGGAGATGGAAAAGCTGGGGTCAGAGCTCCTGCTGGTGAAATAGCCATCACCAGCGTGCCAAAGCGTTTGAGCAAAGCCAGTGGGCAGAGAAATACTTCCACGGTGAGTTCAAGGCTCTTTGAAATTCCTCACCCTTAAAGGGTACAGGGTAAACTTTTCCTGTTGGTGTTCTCTAAGTATTTGGCCTTTTTATTTATTTTTTTTATAATAGAGCAATAATGGCAGATAATGTAGAGAATTCTCTACATTGTTAGTTTCAGTATCTTTCTCTTCTTTTTTCTTTCTGCCTTTATGCTGGTTGATTTTTCTTAGGAAAGCTTCTACCCTCTTCTGATCTGCCTCTTCCTACTCTATTCAAAATAAAAACATCTGCCTCCTGCATCAGGGTGATGCCGACAGGTGGGCTTCACCTAATAATGATGATCTGGAATATTCTTTGGGTCCCTGACTCTATTAATCTACATTGTTGTCATTTTGGTTCTATTGTGGATTGTCTTGCCACTCAGGAATTTTGCATTTTTTTGTTTATAGCGTTGACATGTTAATACAACATCAATGAATTTAACTGGCTATTAGTGATTTTCATATACACCCTCAAAAACGATTATGTATTATTGAACGGTGTTTTTGATTTTTCTGTCCCATGCTGTTAATTTAAAAATATGAAATGGATCTCATTGTTTGCAAAGATGGTATCAATGCATTTGCCATCTTTAAGATTTGATCTTGTGATTATATCTATGAGGAATTCTTAATCTCAGGAAACAAACTGAGGGTTGCTGGAGTGGTGGGGGGTGGGAGGGATGGGGTGGCTGGGTGATAGACATTGGGGAGGGTATGTGCTATGGTGAGTGCTGTGAAGTGTGCAAGACTGTTGAGCCACAGACCTGTACCTCTGAAACAAATAATACATTATATGTTAAAAAAAAAAAGAAGATAGTAGGAAGGGAAAAATGAAGGGGGCGGAATCAGAGGGGGAGACGCACCAGGAGAGACGATGGACTCTGAGAAACAAACTGAGGGTTCTAGAGGGGAGGGAGGTGGGGGATGGGTTAGCCTGGTGATGGGTATTAAAGAGGGCACATGTTGAATGGAGCACTGGGTGTTATATGCAAACAATGAATCATGGAACACTACATCAAAAACTAATGATGTAATGTATGGTGATTAACGTAACATAATAAAATAAAAAAAAGTTTTGATCTTGGCATTATATCAAGACAAAATTCATTATGAAGGTCAGAATTTGTTTCTAAAACAGACTTTGGGATTCTGTTCCCAAAGATACATTCTGTTAGATGAACTTTCTTAGAAATACATAATGTTCCTTTAACCTGTGGCCTGCTTGTCAGTTGTCTGCTGTTATGAAATGATTAAATATTTATGTTTTTCCAGTTGAACTTAGGGAAAAAAAAACCTCTAGTAAATGTGTTTCCTTTAACAGAAGGCTCAGTGTAAAAGGGGAGAGAAGTGGTATTTATAGCTGTTTTCTCTTTCTTGATGTCACCCGCCTTTCAAATGCAGCCTGTTTTCCTTCAAATGTCTCATTTTTACTGGGACCTGAAGGCAGATCCTGGTCCCCAGACTGAGAGGCCATGGAGCTGTTTTGCTGCTGTGTGTTTGGTTTTGGTGGAAACTGGCAGCTGCACCTTCCACTCTGAGGTCAGCTTGGTGCTTTCACGTGCGAAGGGCAAGGCTGAGAACGGGAGAAGGGTCCTTCCTTCGAAAGCGGCATGGGCTTCGCAAGAGTCCATGTGTATGGGTGCACTGATGTTTCTTTTCATTCTCTTCTCCCCACGAAGAAAGAATGAGGAAGAAGCACTGTGGCCGGAGGTCGATTTAGGGTCGCCAATGGCAAAAGATTGACCCTAACGCACAAAATGAAATGAAACCAAGCAACAGCCAAGCCAGACCCAAGCAAACCAATAAGAAGCATACCGTTGTAGCCATTCCGTGGCTCAGACATGGAGACCCTTGCCATTTTTTCCCCAGCAAAACTGCTCTTGTTTATTTTGGCAACGTTTCTTTATGATGGAGAGCAAAAGGAGACCCTTCAGGGGATTCTCTAAGATTCCAAGAACAGCCTCCCCGAGTTCTAAGTCCAAGCAGAAAACAGTACGGTGATTCACCAGTGGAAACCTACACCTGCACGTGCACTCACCGTGTCAGCCTGGAGGAAGCCAGCAATACACAGCATACGTGTTGGGCTCCTCACCAGCTTCGGGAAGCAGAGTCCTGATATGGAAGCAACTTAGAAGCCCCCGGACCTCTCATTGTTTCTGGGTTTTGAACTCCCTCTCCCTAGTGTTTGCCCCTCCCAGGAGCGACTCTCGCAGGGACTCAGCCCCTGGGAGAGCGGCTGTCTGGGCTGCTCTCCACAGACTGCCTCTGCCTTCTCCCCCCTTCCTTCAAAGTAGCCTCAGGCTCCTTTGTCTCCTGGCTTCTGGAACACAGGTGTGCAAGGGCTGGCCTCTGCGGGCTTGCTAGAGCGATCGTGCGCATCTCTGTCCAGCTCTGCGGGTAGCGGCGGCTGTTGGTTCCTTGAAGGGGGTCGTGGTGGCCAACAGTTACCCCACAGAAATTGCCACACGCTTCATACCAGTTTCCCTGGGAGAGCAGGTGGTTACCCAGCTAACAACACACCACTTGTTTTGCGAAAGTAGCTGGCCCCACCGACGTGCTGCTCTGTCTGGCCTCTCCTCTGTCTCTCCCAGCGTGGACCGTCCCTGGTCCCTCTGTGTCTAGAATCTCTATGTCTTCTACTCCACCGGGTCCCTCGATCCTACTCATAAACATACCTTCTTTGCTCATCATCAATAGACAAGAACAGCAAGCAAAGTGGATCGTAGACTTCTTGAGGGCAAGACTTGTGCCCTGTTGCATCCCTCACTGCTAGCACTTTCTGAAACACAGTAGGTACACAAGTGTTAGGTGGGTGAATGTACCCGTGCTTTGTCCTCGAACTTCTCCCCGTTCCTCTCTCTTGGCTGCTCGACTTCTCTTAAGAATAGCTTGCATTGGGGGCACCTGGGTGGCTCAGTCAGTTGAGTGTATGACTCTTGATTTCGGCTCAGGTCGTGATCTCTGGGTCTTGGGATTGAGCCCCAAATCGGGCTCTTCACTCAGTGTGGAGTCAGCTTGGGATTCTTTCTGTTCTGCTCATGCTCTCTCTCTCTCTCTCTTTCTCTCGCTCTCTCTCTCAAAAAAAACAAAACCCAAAACAAAACAAAAAAAACAATAGCCTGCACTGACTTTCACATATCCTCTCAACCCATCCGTTTGGAGACTGATTTGCTTGACCATTCTGCTGAAGCACTGTTAGAGGCCCCCAAGAGGTTCTGACTTGCCAGATCCAGTGCCTGTTCCCAATACGTGTGGTTGGTTGAATGAACATCTCATGCTTCTTCATCCCTCTGCAGATCAGATGCTATGAACTATTTCTGTCTTACTGGACGTCCTTCTTTGGATTCCATGCTGTGGATCGTTTCTAGATTTCTAATTCTCTTACTGTTCCTCCTTGTGTTCTTGGCTGTTTTATTTTCTCCTTCAGTGTTCTAAATAGGTCAGGGGCTCCCCTCAATCATAAGCAGGGGGTCAAACAAGGCGGTGGGCACTTGATATTTATCATTGATACCAATGGATCTTCTAAGTTATAGAGACAAGTTACTCAACATTTCTGAGCTCACACTCTGTACCCTAAGTGGACATAGAGATTAAAGACACTCTCCTTACAGCACATGTCTCCTAAGTACACTCACTCACCTTCATACCTTTGCTCACCTGTCTCCTCCACTTTGCATGCTCTTTGCCCCATTCCTACCTATTGGATGCTAAGTGCCCATCCCATACTAACACCCCCAGAGAGGCATTGCTATTCCATGGTGCTAGATAGAGTTGCCTCCTCTTTTGTCCCTCTCTGAGGACTCTCCCCTTATTCTGCATCCCATCAGTCATTTAACTAAAAGTGTTGTCCCTCCGTCAAACCCTGTGTTTATTGAGGGCATGTTCTACCCCATCTCCAGGGCTAGATTCTCAATACATGTACGATGGCAATAGGTCACTCACCTTGATAATTTTTACTTGTTCTCTAAGTCTTAGATATATTGTTTACATAGAGAGATTTATGGGCTGTGCTAATTTCCAGCGATCATTTTATTTTATTTATTATTATTATTTTTAATATTTTTTTGCTTTGTTTTTAAAGATTTTATTTATTTATTTGAGAGAGAGAGCACAGAGGGAGAGGGAAAAGCAGACTTCCTGCTGAGCAGGGAGCCCAACGCAAGACTTAATCCCAGGACCCTGAGATCATGACCTGAGCTGAAGGCAGGTGCCTCACCAGTTGAGCCACCCAGCCACCCTGGATCATTTTATTTTAAAGTTAGAACTGTGGAGCATATTCAGCATGTCTGTTTGAGTTGGATAGAGATGGTAAATGAGCCGAAAGTGACTCTTTTGTTCATAGGTACTATAGTTCTCTGCCTCCAGGGTTGGGTAATTGCGCTCTTCTCCACCATAAGTAGAAACCCAGAAGATCTCCTTCATTTACTCCTAGACATCGACAGCATATTAGTTTCTTCCTCAGGCTCCCTCCCTTCGTGGACCTGAGATGGCTGGCCCAGCTCCAGTCGTCACACAGAGAGGACAATATCCTATGGCCTTTCTCTAGCAACCGCAAGATTTTCCCAGAAGTCCTCTAGCTCATTTCCCTGGTGTTGAATCGCCCATCCCTAAGCCAGCCAACCAGTGGCAAGAGGAACGGATGCGCAGTGATAGGATTTACCCTCGCAGTGGGCATGTTGGGATAGGGGCTGTACACCCAAATGAAGTTGGGGTTCCTTCTGTAAAGGAGGAAGGGCCCCAAGTGTGCGGGCTATGAATGAACAAACTGTCTCCTCCATGGCCGTGCTCACCAGGACCACAGTGATGACTTGCAGCCCTTCTGTCCCTGGCGTCTGTCTGTCCATTTCTTCTCATGCAAGGCTGCTGTCTGCCCATTATCCAGGCTATTTCTGGTCATGGAGGCAGCTCTTCTGGACGTGGAGCTGTGCATCATCCCAGGAGCCCACCTCCTCTATGAAACACGTGCTGTTGTGACCATGAGGTGGCCAGGAAAATCTGTGTGTGGGAAGCAGCTCCTTGTCCAGTGCATTTGGGGAACAGGGAGGTCACCACCTGGAACATAACAACAATGCCTTCGTCCGTCCACCTGGCACGGCCCTAAGCACCGCCTTGCACCGCCTCCCTCTTACCCGCACCACCTGTCTCTTACCCATGGCTTGCAGATGAGCAAACTGAGGCTGCTGGGTCAGCACCAGCCGGGAGCCCCCAGCCCAGGGGTCTTTCGGCTGCACCAGGGCTGCTTTGGCAAATGAAGCTTGCCCTTCAGGTGCTCAGCTGAGTTTGGCTTTACCCATCGCCAGTGGCCACTTTCTAACCACCACAAACAGTCTTCTTCCTCTGACTGGGGAGAACATGGAGCCTCACTGAATCCGAGGGTGGCGTGGACTGGGGTCCTTGACCGTGGCAGGCTTGGGTGGGGGAGGGGGTTCTCACGTGGGTCACGTGGTTCTTTGATCTCTGCTTTTTCTGCAAGACCAGGGGCTCTTGGGCAGGGTTAAGCAGTATGCTCTCAAGCCAGAGTTCTCAAATGGCTGTATTTTTTGAGTTCTTAAGTCTGGTTTGCATAATTTTCTGATTTTGCTTTGATTGGGCCAGCAGTTACCTCATGCGGCTGGTAGCGTGCTTTTCCCTGGCAAAGCTGCTCTCCCCGGACTCTTGTGACATTTTTTTGGATCCTTTGTGGCTTCTCAGCTGTGTTGTGGATAATTTATGTTGTCAGATAAGTGCCCTCTGGATAAATGAAATATTAATAACACCATAATGCTAATTTAAAAATACCCATTGCACATATTTAATAGAATCTTCTCTGGGCTTTACTCTTGTCTTTAAATCAGGTCCAGCAATATTCAATCATAAATCAGGTTATTCTTTCGGCATGTAGAGATTTTGGCACTCAAGTATGCTCTAGGATGACATAGGATAGTAAATCTTAACCCACGCTTTTAAAACTCTTATTCCCTTTTCAGCAATTGGAAACTACGATTTTAACCACTTGCCTGTGGAAAGCATTTAACCAAGTGATAATCAATATTGCCTTTTGGATTTCAAGAAAAGGGAATTTGGGAACACCTTTATGAACTCAAGGACTGTGTGGCCAGGCAAAGCATGATCTAATTCGCTGTTACCTTCCCCTTTCCTGCTGACAATCCGGTCTCTGAGAAGGGGAGGCCAACCTGGCTCCATAAGGCTGGGGGGCAGAGGTCACACATTGCTCTCTGGAAAATGCTTTGAAAATATGTTCAGGGATAGAAAATGATCATTGCTGAGTTTTCTTCTGATTATCAAGATGAATTTTCTTCATTCTGAAAATCAAGAAAATACCCAGAAGAAAATAATAGAGAAAAATAAAACTCCCTCAGAATTCACATTGGAAACTCAAAGCCCGCTCCTGTTAGCGATTTCACGCCCTTCCTGAGAGCTGGCCTCTTCTCTTTCTACCTTCCCTTTTGTCTTTAGGCCATCTAGCATTTTTTTCTTTTTACAATATTGGCATCGTATTATATATGTCCTTTTGGATCCTACCATTTTCCCAAAAGTTTATATTTTCCATATCATAGCGAACACTTTGTGGGTATGTTGGGCAACTGGATAAACTGTCCCAAAGCACAGGCCCAAAGACGTGAGATGGACTTGGCAGGCGCCCTGAGCGGAGTGGGAGGGTCAGCAGGGCTGCGGAAACATTTAGAAATACTATTGCCCGGGGCAAATATTGATTTTGATGCAATACTTAAGACATTTTCTAGTTTGAAAATATTTTCAACTGAAACAGTTGCCATTTGCAATTTGTCATGTTGTGAGGATTCTGTTAAATATAATATTTTGGGATTGGCTATTTTACTTGGAAAGTTGTATTAGCACAGAAATTCCTGTATCTCCAAAAAAAAGAGATCGGATTTTAGAGCTGTGGCGACAGGCATATTCTAAGGAAGACTTCTCTCTCTCTTTCATTTCAGTTTAGTCATGTTCTAATGTTAAAAATATGGATCGGATCCTTCTCAGCATCTACAAATTAAAAGGGTTGTTTCTTTCCTGGAATGAAAATGACTGTTTAATTACAGTTCTCGGAGTGTTTAATAAGCCCTGTTACTCGTTGTTTTGAGCAGACAAAAGTGCTGAAAGAATGATCTGGGGAAGCCATCATTACTAAGGCTGGGGTCTGTAAGGGAAGGAAAACATTTTCAAAATATTTTCTTTGCAAAAGTGTATGTGGGCTTCAGTATTGCCAGCTCAGGCTTGGCCTGTGTTTCACTCCTCATTTTTGCTTCATAACACTGAGCTTCCCTGGAGGAATGTTGCCACCCCCATGCCCACCCCCCCCCCTTTTTAAGGGGAGGAGTTTACGTTTATTATCCTTTTAAGATATTTTTAAATAACGTTTAAGAAATAGGCTGTGTCACTAAACATACTGTTGATCCTTGGTGTTAATTTTTTGGGGAAAAAAACCCCAAGGTTTAATATATTTAAATTCTTTTTCAGGTTGTTCCAAGATCTTTGAAGACCCAAGAAAAGTAGTGTTGACCAAAAGCAAGACCAATGACTCGCAGAGAAAAAAGATGGTGGGGCCTAGGGCAATTAAAGGTAAAACAAAATCCCAGAGAACCCTACCTCTCCTAGTGAAGAATTAAAAAAAAAAATACAGATATATCTATGAATATTTGGCATCTTGGGTATTTGATTATTTGTGTTCCCAAACCTCCCAAGACCTTTCCTTGGTGGGAGGTGGGTGGGGAATGGGTGAAATAGGTGATGAGGATTGAAGAGGACACTTACCATGGTGAAAAAAACAAAACCAAAGCCAAAACCAAAGACCTTTCCTTGGAGCATGTGGTATGTGTTGAGGGATTGTGTTGGTTCCCCTGATTGTCTCCCTTAAGGAAGATGCCCCGTGCCCGGCCCCACCTGCCATCCCCCGACACCGACACGGGGGCGTGTTGGTTATGTCACTGCTTTACAAGTATTGACCTTGTCACCCCTCCTTTCTCTGCTGCCTCCTGCTCTTGTCTGTTCCTTCCAGAAGGACCGGAGGACAAGGGCAGAATCTACAGATATTTTAACTTTATGATACTTACATTTTCCTGTCATATTACTAAGTTTGGTTTGTGGTTATTTTATAGTTATTTCACCTGAATTCAGGGGAAGCCTCATCTCAAGAGGCACACACAGGGGGATGCATCTCTGCATTCATTAATTTTGCAAAAAAAAAAAAAAAAGGTGGAGGATTTCAGTCCTTTATCTACAAAATATGCCCCTTAACTGTTGGGAACTGTCAGGCTTTTCTGAGAAAAGCATTTCAGGGGTTGGAAATTAGTTATGGTGGGCCTATATCATACTCATTAAGGCCACAGAACCTAAAAAAGGCTCTCCTTCGCCAAAATGAAGCCAGGAACGATTAGTAGATGAGACAATAATACTGGGACATTCCTTGAACAGAGTTAGTGTCTGGTAAGAAAGAGTGCAAATAAATCGGATGTGCTTCCTGAGGCACATCCTTCCCCCATCCCGCCCCCCAAATCAGGGCCACTAATCTTTGTCAGTTGAAATATTGAGCAAATCACTCAATAAAGGTGTATTAGTTTTCCAGGGCAGCTGTAACAGAGTCCTGCAGACTGGAGGCTCAGACGACACAAATAGATTCACAGTTCTGGAGGCTGGATGTCTGAGGTCAAGGTGCGGGCAGAGTTGGTTCCTTCTGAGGCCGTGAGAGAGGCTGTCCCAGGCCTCTCTCCTTGGCTTGTGATCATCTTCTTCCCATGTCTTCATATCATCTGCCCTCTATGTGAGTAAGGACACCGGTCCTATTGGCTTAGGGCCCACCCTGTGACCTCACTAAAACTTGATAATTTCTGTAAAGACCCCATGCCCTTGGGCACCTGGGTGGCTCAGTTGGTTAAGCGACTGCCTTCAGCTCAGGTCATGATCCTGGAGTTCCAGGATCGAGTCCCACATCGGGCTCCCTGCTCAGCGGGGGTCTGCTTCTCCCTCTGACCCTCTTCCCTCTCATGCTCTCTGTCTCTCATTCTCTCTCTCTCAAATAAATAAATAAAACCTTCAAAAAAAAAAAAAAAAGACCCCATGCCCTGTAAGGATGCTTTCTGAGCTACTGGGGCTGAGGACCCCCAACCCTTCAGTTCAACCTTTTGCAACAGGTATTTGTAGTTATTTGGAAAGATAAGCCATATCCTATTGAAGCAGCACTAATTCGTCTTTGTAGATGAACGTGAAGGTGCATTGGGTTGACACTTCTGCCTCCCGCTGGCCTCTCTTGCTTACTTCTGATTTGTAGGTACCAGGGCTTAGACTAGGGTAGGTCTGAGAAGCAGTCCTTCCTTCAGTCGTGCGCCCTGGTTGGGTGTCTCACTGCTTCCCCTCCTGCCATTCCCTTTAGGGGGAAGGGTGCCCGTGCTCTTGGCAGGAGTCAGGCCTGTGCAGGTCTTACGGTAGGCTTGGCTTTGCTGGTAAAAGACTGGCATGGCCTCGGTCCCTACTCATCAAGAGCAAGTGTGCCTGGTGACCAGCTCATTCGATGAATGGGTTCATTATCATGGGTTTGCTTAGAGCCATTTTGCCTGAAACGTTTTTACTACTGAAAACTACTTAGCTTAAAATTAAACATCCAGTTTTTAAATGAAGGATGTTTGTAGTTAATTGACAAACGTCCCTTATGAATTTATTTATTGAGAATTATTTTTCTCAAAAGTTGCAACATTTTATACCGTATCGAGTTTTTGCTTTCTTAATCATAATGACTACCACTTATTAAGTGCTTACTGTATGCCCAGCACTGCAAGAGGTTTCTTAGGCATAATTTAATGTAATCTTCACAAAAGCCTAACAGAGTCGGCCAGGGAGAGAGCCAGACAGAGGTCTCACTCAGGTACTAACCAGTTGGAACAGACACTGGCCAAACCTTGCATTCACACGTGCATGAATCGCTGACCATCAGTTTGGAGGTAGATACCCGAGGAGTTTTTCTCCCTCCTGACATCAGATATGTGGTGTCTTTTACAACACCATCAACCAGTTTTCCAACTCTCCAACCCCAGCTGGGTAGCCTACGATGTAATTCAATTCTGACGCTACCAGGAGTTAGCATCAGGCCCCACAGGTTAAGGGCTCAGACCCACAAGACTGACCTCCCCCATCCAGTCCCTCGCCAGATTACTTACACTTCTGTCCAACTTGGCTGTAGAGTCGGGGATTCGCACATCTCCCTCCATGACTCAGGAATTTGCTGGAAGGACACAGAACTCAGGAAAATGCTGTACTCACTACTTCGGTTTATTATAAAGGATACAGGTAAACAGATGGATGGAGAGGTTCATAGGTGAGTTCTAGAGGGGTCCTGAGAGCAGGCGCTTCTGTCCCCATGGAGTTGGGATGTGCCCCCTCTAGGCACATGGATGTGTTCACCAACTTGGAAGCTCTGACTCTTGTCATACAGGAATTTTTAAAAAGGTTTCATCACATGGGAATATCGATTATTAACTCATTCTCCAGCCCTTCTCCTCTCCCCAGAGGATGGGGGTGGGGACGAAAGCCCCAGGCTTCTCATCAAACCGTGGTCTGAGACTACCGTGAAGCTATCTGGGGGTCCTCCAGGGGTCACTTCATTAGAACAAGAGATGCTTCTATTGCTCTTCTCCCTTAGGAAAATCCAGTGGTTTTAAGAGCTCTGTGCCAGGAATTGGGGACAGAGAACAAATATCTTTTTTTTTTTTTTTTTTAATACCACAGTTGTATTATCCCCATTCTACAGATGGTGTAACTATAGTTCCTCAAGGGTGAAGTAGCCTTTTCTAGGTTTCTGAGGAGGAAAACCAGACCCTGCACCGCCAACTCAGATCCAGCACTGCCCCACCAGAGAGCCCTGCCCCCATGCCCTCCAGGACCCATCCCCCATTCCACAGCACACCTGAGGTGCCTGAGAACCTGCAGCTCCAGCCCAGACTGGCCTGAGCATCTTTGGGGCCTGCACAGGCCTCTTTCCTGGAGTCCATCTTGTTTGGAAGATTCCGTATATTTCCCTAGGCAGGAAGCGTGGCCCACAGGGCAGCTGGGTCCGCATGGCTATGTGGGGGACCCCTGGCATAGGGACAGAACTGGGGTTTGGTAGAGAAGGAGGGGGAGGACCCCTCCATTTCTAATTCTTGACCCAACCCTGCAAATATTCCTGTCTTCTCTTAACCATTTTGCAGCATTGCCTCCCTAATTACGAAGTGCTTATTTTCCTTTTGGCACTGTGTGTCTGTCCATACTTGATGTGATTATAGCTCAAGTAACTCAAGTCAAATATTTGTTACTGTTTAGTAAGACACTGGTATTTTTTAAAGAAGGATGAAAAAGGGAGACAAATAGAATTCTACTGAATGTCAGTGCATTTTATTTCTTAAGATACCCAATGATGAAATAATGTAGGATCCTGAAACACAAAGTCATAAACATACACAGTACCGAACGAATTGATCACAAGAAACACATATTAAAGAAAGGGCTTTTAGACAACATGGATTCAAGTTCTGCAAGGGTTCAAAGCCAGGTAAACTAGGAAATGGAAGTGTTCTCACAGTGATATAAAACCCAATGTCATTCATCAACAACTAAATATTTGAAAAATGATCATTAGAAACACAAACGTAAATTAAAAGTGCTCTTAAAAAAATCCAAAACATTCCTCCCAAAGGGGAGAAAAGAATAGGCACCTGAATGGCTGCAGAAACAGTCCAGGATATTTGTGGGGGGAGGGGGCATGCTAAGTGGTAGAACTTTCATCCTCTTGGTCTTGAGGTGCTTTGCTTTTTAGCTAATCTGGTTTGCAAGGGAGGGGCACCATTCGTGTGAATGTGTAAGAAATTCCTCTGATCGTGGTGGTCCTGCTGGTTGTTGTGGGTTAGGGTCACATACCTTGGTTCCCTAAGGTGGGGGGGCTTGGGGGGTTTCTATTCCCTGCCTTCCTACCAGCCCACAAGCCTCTTGTTCTTCAAGGCTCCTTGGTGGCACCTCCTTGGCTCTCCTATGTATCAGCTCTCTCCCTTCTCTGGGTGTTGTCCATGACCCGCATATGGCACCTCTTAATATCTGTATAATTATTTTCCCATTTCCCCTTGAGGGGTGGGGCAGTGTTGCATCTGGAATCTATATATTCCCTTCCTTGCTGTTTCATCTTTGATGCATTGAAAGTACCCGAAGCTTCCCCATCAAAGATGGAGACACAAACAATTATTTATTAAATTTATCTCTTGGTTGGTCACAGATGGAATGGCTGCTGTCACAGCTGTGACATTTCTGTGGTCTTGGACATCCAGAATGTTGATTCCATTTCATCATACTTGGAATCCCCAGAAGGCTGACAGTGTCCCCTCCTGTGAAGTGGGGATTCAGCTGCTCCAGGAAGGGCTCTGAGAATCTCACAGATCCTTCTGGTAACAGGGTCTTGGTAACTCTTCCGTTTCCAAACTTACTTTGAGGGGAGGACCGTTGCCTGAGGTCACGTCTCTTAGCTGGATGGAAATGGGATGATTGTGTTGGGACCAACTTTGTTTCCTTTGAAGCTACTCTTTGAGTCTCTGTTTAACTCTCTAGCTGGAAAAGTTTTAAGGGGGAGCTTGGTAACCTAGTTATTCAAGGCAAATTGTGTGTATTAGTAATTTACTGTTATAAAAAGGCTGTGTTACAACCACCCCAAATCTCAGTGGTTTAAAACAAGAAGCATTTATTTAGCTCCTGAGCCTGTGGGTTGGCCATTCGGGTTGACCTTGGCTGGTCAGTTTCTGTCTTGAAGTTTCCCTCCCAGGCCTGGGGTTTGGTTGTCTATCAGATGATAGTCTTGGCTGGGGAGACTGGATGTGTCGGCTTTGTTCCACATGCCTCTCATCCTCCAGCATGGTGGCATGGCCTGCTCCCATGGTGGTGGCAGGTTGCAGGCGGAAGCTATTCATGCCATTTGAGGCTTTTGTTAGGAACTAGCACACTGTCCTGCTGCTGCATCCTGTTGCCTGAAGCAATTCCCGTGGAGAGCTCCAAAACAAGGGCTGGGAAAGCCAGTTTGCAATCTTTAGTGAGAGAACCACAAAGTCACATGGCAAAAGGCACAGACATAAGGAAGAGAGGGGAACTGCAACCATAGTGTAATGTACCATGGTGTGACAGTGAACCATAAGGTACTCTAGCTTCTTTAGGTGTCTAGAATACTTACAGGGTGTTCGCGTTATCCAGCTGTGTAATAAACTATCCCTGAGCCTCGTAGCTTAAAACAACTCATTTATTGTTTCTCGTAGTTCTGTGGGCTGCCTGGACTTAGCTGGAGAGTTCTGCTTTCCTGATGCTGGTAGGGGCTGTGGTCATCTGGGAGATGACGTTCTGGAACGTTCAGGATGGCTCCCTTGTGGGTCTGGCATGAAGGGCTAGCTGTCAGCTGCGCACCTACCTTGGGCCTTGGCCACATTTCCATGCTGCTTGAGGTATGGGAACTGGGTTCCCAGAGGCAAGAAGAGGAATCCTCTGGATCTCTTAAGGCCTTGGCTCGGGACTCCCAGAACGTTCCTTCTTCTGATTTGCTGGGAGGGGACGAGCTTCAGCTCTTGCTGTGAGCAGAAGCGTGTATGTGCTGGGAAGGAGGAATTGTGTGGGGTAAGCTGCCCTGGGGGACACCAAAAGATGCAGAAAGAACAGTCTGCTCCTGAGCGTGGGGTCTTGCAGTGGGGAGCCTTCGTTTTGTCGGGAGGACTCAAGGATGGGCCTCTGTCAGGCTGAATGGCTTTGGGATCAGACTGTTGGTTTCCCGAGGTGACTTCTACTCTCCTGAGGAGATGGTCTTGGGGGAGTTGAAGGTTCCTGGGTCAGAGGAGCAAGCTTCACGAGAGCTTTGGCCAGACTCCCGTTCTCTCCCAGCCTCTGTTCTCACCAGCACACCAAGACTGTGGGTCCTCTTCAACGGCTGCCCAATTCAATTTTAAGACCGTGCTTTATTCCTTTTGCAATTTTGGCGGCTATTATCCAAAAAAGAACTTGCTTTAGGCTTAGAGAGAAACTCTACATACTTTCTAAGATCAAGCAAGTTGGCCGTAGTAAAAAGTATTGCCGAAATTTTCACGTTTGTTGTCTCCTTTGTCCAGCCAAGCTCCCCCAGATCTGGGGAGAAGTCCATGGAGCCCTTTTGGGAGACAGACCATAAGTGTGCAGACCTGGAGGTGGAGGCCTCCCTTGAGAAGTCCATCTTTGTTGGGAGTGGATGTGTTTGTGCCTTGAGAGTATCAGAAAGGCAGAACACAGATGTGGTTGGGGCTCCAGTGAATGCTTTTGCATATCCCTGGAATAATGTGGTCAATGGTAGACTTGAGAGACAGCTTTCGTGGGTATCGTCCTGTAGAACTGTTGATTTTTATTTCATTGTTTACTACTGCTAAGAGTAGTAGTAGGACAGGGAAGGGGACTGTGGAGAGCGGCTCTGGGGACGGGAGGGGCAGACAGACAGTAGCCAGAACACACTGGTTTATAATCTGAGTAAAGGAATATATTGGATGATGTATTGAACCCTCAAGTATAGACACCTGGGAATTTAATTTGTTTAAATTGAAATTAATTTTTAAAATGAACTAACATGGCGAGCCTGGGAGGCTCAGTGCGTTGAACGTCTGCCTTCAACTCGGGTCATGATCCCAGGGTCCTGGGATTGAGCCCCTGTTCAGCAGAAAGTCTGCTTCTCCCTCTCTCTCTCTCTGCTGCTCCCCTTGCTTGTGTTCTCTCGCACTCTCTCTCTCTCTCAAAATAAATAAATAAAATCTTAAAAAAAACAAAGCGAACTAACATATCTCCAAAATAGAGAGTGAAACCTGTTCGTCATGTCAAACTGAAATGTCTTAGAGTCCCTGGAGTCAGGCCAATCTGATTTGAATCCTGGCTCTGTTGCTTATTAACCAGGGATCCTGAACAAATCAATTCTGGCCCCCCCCCCCCGCCCCGGGTCTCCATGTCCCCGACTGGACAATGGGATGCTGACTCTCAGTGGTGGTCAGGATTAAATGAGAACACGCCTGCAGAGCCCTTGGTCCAGGGACTGCCATTTAGGGGCGCCATGAACGGCAGCTGTGCTTTGTATGAAGAGCTTAATCATGAAGCTTAAAAGGATGTGTGAATGGCATTCGTTTTGGTGGGAATTCAGAAGCCAGTTCTCTCAAGATCCTAGAAAATGTCTCATTTTTGGTATCATTTCTTCCTTGAAATGATCACTCACAGACGCTGCCCGTGTAAAATGACGTGCGTGAGCTGCCCGTGAAGTGGGTTTGTTTGGGTTTGTCAGGCCAGTGTTTGATGGGGGCTCTAAGTAGGTGACATTCCCAACAGAAGACACGGGGCTCTTCTGGTCACTTCATTTGCTTGCCTAAAAGGTGCTTGCGGGCAAACGGGTTGTTTGCTGTGATTCTTTATCCCTCGGTGTGTTGCATTGGATCCTAATGGAAAGCAAAACTCAGAAATGTGGTGTTGATTGCCCCCTTTTGTCTCCCAGCTGTCTCCGGTTCTGAGCGGACGGTGACTGGGCTGATCTGCTGAAGGACATGGTTCAGACTGTCCCAGACCCAGCAGCTCATATCAAGGTAGGTGTCACCTTGGCCGGGCAGCTTCCTCTTTGGGCTGCATTTTCGGGGCTGCCTGCCCACGGATCAGTGACTGCAGGGGCAGCCACCCTCAGCCGCGGGCCACTTCCAGCCCGCCACCTGTTTTTAGATCGCCATGAGCTAAGACAATGGTTTTCGCAATATAGCATGGTTGAAAAAAAATCAGAAAAATAATATTTCGTAACACATGTAAATGATACGAAATTTAGATTCCATTATCCATAAAGAAAGTTGTGGTGGGACATAGCCACGCTCCCTCACTTCCACACCATCTGTGGCGGCTTTTGTGTTCTGATGGCAGAGGTGAGTGCTTGTGACCAAGACCCTGTGGCCGGCAAACCTGAAAATGCCTACTGCCTGGCCTTTCGCAGAGGATCGCTGACCCCATTCAGATTCTTCCAGCTTCTGCTTGAATTCCACCCCCTTGACGCTTGCCTGGGGTTACCTGAGGCCGAGGGCTTGAACTTCCCGAGCTCAGAGGTGGTTTCCCCTGCGCACACCTGCATCTCGGCAGCTGTCCCACACACCTGTCCCCCCGGGGCGCCTCCTGGGGCCTCTGGAGGGGAGGCACCGAGGAGGTGAGACTTGAGCCACCCAAAGTCCCTGAGAGGAAGCTGGCCTGTTTGTGCCAACACTCCAGTACCCGCGGGTATAGCTGCAGGAGGAAGTGAAGTGATGGTTTTAATAACTTGACCCAGATCCAAGTTATAGGAAGCACTGGGGCTTGAGCTACATTACCCGGATAGGCTGTCTACACCTCTACTAGTTAGTTCGGCTGTCTACACCGGCCCAAGTCATTCACCACCTTGCCAGTTCTTCACGTTCCCCATATAAATTCATTTTCCCTAAGTGGCCTGGTAGGTTTTACTAATCTCTATTCTTGGCCTAAAACATTTATTGAAAATGGACAGTGGCTTGTAATTGCAAGGCTAAATATAATTTTATGAAAATGATATGATATGATTTTTTTGCCAAAATATAAAATGCCCTCTCCTGTCACACACGCCCACTCACATACACATGCCCACATGCGTTTTAAAAGCAATACATTGGGGAGTGTTACGTACCATGTGGAATTCACATTTGTACACATTCAAAAATGCGTTTAGAGGTAATGAGTTCAGTGTATTCCTTAAGAAAGAAGGGTGACCCAGGGAGTGTTGAGGGTTCTGGATTTCATTCAGAGATGGGGAGGAGCGGCAGGTCTTTCTGGAGGACACTACAATGTGATTTCTGTGTGATATTTCACTGGGGTGGGACAGTTCTGTCCACAAAATGCAAGTGGGAAATCTCTTGAGAGTGTGATAAGGCTACTCTACCTGAGGCATATTTGGCAAGTGTGTCCACATCACACAGGGATGAGGGTGGGGAAGACATTTTTCTTTTTCTTCTCTGTTGACTATGAAGCTGCGGGATGCAAATACAAGCTCACAGAGAAGGTGATACAAGAAGTATCTTCTACACATCAGGGTATGAAGGTCAACAACCAAAATTCATTTTGACTGGCATTTTATTCCTAGCTAACCAGAAGGAAAAGATGAAGTAAGCAAGAAATTATTGCAGATTTGTAAAACTTAATTCATCAAGGCCAAAAGTCTTCGATAAACCTGAGAAACATGATCTCTGAAAATGTTTAGTGGCAATGTCCCTATTTGATCTCAGGACTGAGCTGTATTTTCAGCTCTCATGTATCATGTTATCATTGTAGTCGTTATCATAAATGTAAGTGAAGGATGAAGAGAAATGGTAACCCAGAAAGATTTTTAAAAATAAATTTCAACTCAAATGGCTTCTTTGTGTTTTGAAAATGAACTGACAATTTGAAGCTGCAGGTACTAACAGCTGATGTTGACTCCAAGTTGGAGAGAATTATATCAGAGACATTTGTCTCCTTTGTAAATCTGTCAAATTCCACCTGTTGTAATTTGAATAATTATTCTTGGACTTCCTTTGTTTTTTTTTTTTTGGTAATGAAATTGGTGTCCTTGACAACAAAGTTAGAAAAATAGATGGCCTTCCACCATTTCCTTAAAATACCTGATTTGGGAAATTTATTCAGTAAAATTTTATGTGTTGAGAAGTTTCTGGTTCGGAGCTGAGCGCATCTTTTATTTCTGGGAGGGGAAGTTCTTGTAAATGGCATATGGATGGTTCCTCTGGATGTGTTCATGTAAATAGTGGAAGATTTTGTCTTTGGTGCATTGTTACTGAACATTGTTTTCATCCGAAAAGGACGTGAATTCTCCACAGAAGTGACTTCACATGGCAGGTGGCAGGAAGACAGACTTTTATGTGTCCTTCACAGTTGTGTCCGTAGACTGATCTGGAGGGAAGCAGTGTTTCTTTGGTGTTTAAGAAATTTATTCTGCATGATTTACTATAGTTCTTTTCTGCCAGAACAAATTGCTTTTACCATTTTATATGTTTAAGGAGCTAGAAATAATAATAAAAGGGAGGGATGGTAAGTAACTGTGAAATAGAAAACATTCTTGATTTAAATAGTGTAACAAAGAAAATGAGCAGGACTTTAAAAAAGACTTTAGCTTATTCTCTGTTGGTGATAATACTAAGTCACTCAGCACATTTTGTTTATTTATTTATTTTTAAAGATTTATTTATTTGACAGAGAGAGACACAGCGAGAGAGGGAACACAAACAGGGGGAGTGGGAGAGGGAGAAGCAGGCTTCCCGCGGAGCAGGGAGACCGATGCGGGGCTCGATCTCAGGACCCTGGGACCATGACCTGAGCCGAAGGCAGACGCTTAATGACTGAGCCACCCAGGCGCCCCACTCAGCACATTTTGTCTTTCTTGGCTGGCCCTTCCACCTCCTTTCTTATAATAGAAATTATACTTAACATGTTCCAGAAGCATGATGTTAGCATGGTAGGTTCGTGTGGCCATGCTTCTGCTCTGCAGGGGGGTGGAGTCCATCGCTGCCAAAGATGGACCCATGCTATCGTCTCCTGCAGGGAAAGGGACTTGCAGATTCATTCTGTTAGGATTCAAGCTTTTGGTCATTAATTCTCATTCTGATAAAGGAATTTTCAATTTCCGCTATTGCATGTCCTCTCAAGAGTTCCATCTTTTTAATATTTTCATTTACTAACATTTGATGAAGAGGGTTAATGTATTAGTCAAGTTTACAGCTTTAAAGAGACCCCTGATTGGCACATTTTCCAATTGTTCCCTTTGCCATTCACATAGAAGGCTGTGCGTTTGGCAGGTGACTGAGCGAGGACAGGACCGAGGGGAACAGCGTGGATGTGAGTTTCACTCACGGGTTCACCAGCGGTGTAATCTGGAGTTGCTGGTTACAAAACCTCCTGAATCATACATCCTAGCTAGGTTCATGCCATGGATCAGAGCGAGGGCTCTGGCGTCTTAAGACTTGATTCAAAAAAAAAAAAAAAAAAAAGACTTGATTCAAATCCTGTTTCATCATTTACTAACTTTGGACAGGTTCCTTAATCTCTGTGCCTGGTTTTCCTCTTGTCTGAAATGCGGGCATCTATTTTGTGGGGTCAGCGTGAGGATTCAGTGAGTTATTATGTGTAACACACCAAAACCCCACTGAGTGCTGACCTGTCGTGAGCTGTTCCTGTGGTAGTCTATAAGTGGGGGTAACATCCATCTTAAAGATACAGCGTTTATTAGTGTTGCTAATACGCATGGAGCAGCATGGGTATGTCTTACAAAATATTAAGTCGAGTGAAAATAATCTAAAACAGTACGCTCTATGGCATAATGCTTTTCACATTCATGAGAACACGTACACTTCCCAGACAACATCACATAATTTCCATGTATGTGCACAACCTTAAAACACAGTGACCACAGCAGAGTAGATGGGTGCATGTGTGGGGCATGTGGGCTAGTTGCTTTGAGAAGTGGCTAGGGAAAAACATAATAATATACAGATAAAACAGGTTTAGAGCTCAGAGGTTTGGATGTGGCACACAGGGTCCTCTCTTCCACCCTGGTGGGAGTGTAAACCAGTACAACCACTTTGGTATCAGTTGAGTATTACCTTGTAAAGCTAAAGATGCACCCACCTGTGCTCTGGTGTTCCCACCCCTGGACGTGCACCCTGTTGCACTTGGACACCCGGAGATGCACCTGAGCAGAACTAAACAGGCCAGGTGCCCACCAGGAGAATGGATAAATAAACGGCCTTCCTGTCCTATAATAGAAGGCTGTACAGCAGTGAAAATCAACAAGTGTCTACCTGTGTCTGTGTATTAATCCGGACGATTCTCAAAGTTGGGTGGAAAAACAAGTCATAGAGAATAAATACATATACATTTTTATATGATACCACATATAAAGATAAAAGTGGCAGAACCAAAAAACATTATGTTTTCAGAGTAACATGTATGTGTCGAAAAAGGAAAAAAGCCATGTCGAGTCCATACTTCAGGAGAGGAGTTACCTTGTCGGGGCGGGGAGAGCTTCTGGAAGGGGCATCTGAAGTCCTGGTCTTGCTTGTTGTGAGCTGAGGAGCGCATACAAGGGTGTTTGCTTCCTGTTCTTTAAAGTTCACAAATTATTACCTCTCCTGTTTGTGTAAGAGTGATACTTACAATAAAAAAAAATTAGGATGTAAAGAAGGATAAAAGAAGAGGAAGGGAAGATGGAGCTGGGTAGCTCGAGGTGAGATCATGCTTGGCAAGATACTTTCTAATTGTAAACCACTCTGTACTCTAGCAAATCGTTACATTAGAGATCGCTTGACCCAGTGCTGGTCTAGGACGGAAGGTGAGAGTCCGCGCTGGTCAAGGGACATCCGGGTGGCGGACTGCGACGAGAGCCGAGTCTGCACTGAGGCTGAGCATGAGCTTCTCAGGGCAGCTCCAGCCATTTCTGAGTCGAGCGGGTCCCCCTGCCTTTAGCGCTGAGAGTGGCTCACCACATTTATCAAAGCCTTCCATGTGCCCACAGCAGGGTTGGGGGGGTGGGTGGGAGCATAAGAGACCACAGAGATGCAGCACCTGCAGTCCAGGTGCAAGTCACATGTTCCCAAACACCTGGGATATGGCGCTGCATGCAGTCAAGGAGGGACCCAGGGTGGGGGGCTGGGCAGGCATCTAAGGGAAGCTGCCTGAACTGCTCCCAGCATCTCACTGGTCGTCCTCACCTGGCCCGCCTTGTCCCGCTCACACCCCCTGTGCCCACCTGTGCTCACCTGTCCCGCTGTTTCTGCCCGCAGACGGCCTCGAGGCCTCGGGTCCTCCTGGGGATCACACTTTAATGTTTACTGTAGGGGAAGCATGAGGGTGATTCTGAGCATGCTCCACGTGGCTGATGGGGCACAGGCGCAGCTCACCACCACGCCTAGAGATGCCTGGAGTTGGTCACTCCGCTGCCACACTGACCTTCTGTCCTCCAAGGACACAGCCGGGCCCCGTTCTGTGGTCCACTTCTAGTTAGTCTAGCTCCTGCCCCAGGACTTTGTGTGAGGATCGGTCTCGGATGGCGGAGTGTGAAATAAACAAGGTCCCTGTCCAGGTTTCCTGTTGCTTCTACATCAGAAGGACTGAAAAATAGGCTTATCCGGGTTTGTTTCTGATTGTGATTCTTCCCCCTTCTCCTTTTCCTTTCAGCTTTTATATGTTTTGCTTATTTTTTAAGTGTATTCGGGTCAGATAGTCTGGGTTGGAAACTCACTTATCAACTGCCTCAGTTTCCTTGGCTGTAAAATGGAACTAAATAGGGTACCTGCCTTGTAGAATCCTGAGGATTAAATTAGTGAATGATAATGTATTTAAAGCATTCAGAGCGGTGCCTGGCACATGCTAAGCACTTATTCCTTTTACATATTATTAATATATTATGATGTTATTAATACTGCATTGGTTGTATAATATTAATATATGTTATATATTACGTTTTGTTATATTTATATATTATAGTAATTATAGAATGTATTGCCATATTAATAAAATATTGTTACTAATATATTAACACTAATAACAATATATTGATATAAGATATCAATATGTTAATATATTATTAATACTATCAATATAGCAATATATTATATTAAATATGGCAGTTATATAACATATTGTTTATTATTAATAGATAATGTTCTATATTAGCATACTCTTACATAGTAGCAGTAGAAGGGGAGAAGGAAGGAGAGAGAGTACTCAGGAGAGAAGTGGACGATGTAAGTCAGTAAACTGCTGAACTGACTTCTTTCCCACGTGATTCTGTGGCTGCCACTTTGGGCGTGACGCTAAATGTTTCTGACGATAAAAGATGCTACACATAAGCCCTGTTTGTGTGTCATGGAAGGTCCTAGAAGAGTTTTAGGAAGTGAGTTAAATGTGTGGCCACTGGGAAGCCGGAGAAGCTAGCATGTGAGCGGGACTCTTAAAGGAACACGGAGCAGGTGCAAGAAGGTGCCCAGCCTGCCTCCCGAGAGAGGGGTTGGGGGACTTCTCTGGCTGGTGGTGATGTGCCCTGTCCCCGGGGAGAAGTGTGGAGCTCACTACCTAATCCCCACCTGGGTGTCAAAAGACCCATTGAGTCGTAACCATTTCGCACCTCTTTGCAAACCTGATTTATAGTCACTGCTTCACAGGAGGGTAGGAAGTTTGTCCTTTTGAAGACATACTCAGCAGAGACCCAGTTCCCCCCCCAGAGTCTGTTACTGTGAAGATGATGTAAGCCTTTGATACGCTGCTTTTTTTTTTTCCCTCAATAAATCAGCTTTGATGAGATTCCAGCGGGGTTCACACATCCCGGCAAGCCTGACGACTTGGTGACTGTTTATAGCCACACTTCTTTCTGCGGAATAATGGCACTTAATTAAACATAGAAGAGCATATCTGCCAGAATTTCTCCAATGCATGTGTATTATTTTTATAATCAGAAAATAATAATGCTTAAAGATATCCAGAATCTGATATGGCAAAAAGAGTGGAGGCTTCCATCATCCGATGGGCCTGCCTGCAGATTTGCTGGAATTTGGGCTGTACGTTCTGTCTCCTCACTGGCTTCCTGTGCCCCTCGGGCGGAGCTCTGTGTCATCCACTGCCGGGGGCTGTGCTCAGGATGCATGCACTGGGGTTCAATGGCATGCTCCTCCAGGCATGCTGCACCGTGCCCTGGAAACTGATGACTCCTCACTGTGAGATTCAGAGAGCTGACCTTCAGGGAGGGCACCAGCTTTATCAGGAAGTGTAGGCAGGGCTGGAGGAGAGTCAGATCACTTCCCGGGAGAATGGTTAGAGGTTGTATGCAGTTGGCCTCGAGCACCTCGGGCACAGCTATAGAGTAGTGGGTGAGCAGACAGGCTCTGAAGCCGGACTTTACGATCTCAGGCAGAACCTTTGCTGATTGACCTTGAGCAAGCTCCTGAGCCCCTGGGAGCCCCAGGTCTCCATCAGTGAAGTGAGGACAATGGCATTATCCCCTGTGCTTGTAGGAGGATCCGGTGAGGTGATTCATGGGAGGGCCTTAGAACAGGGTCTAGTAAGTAGCAGTGGTTGCTGTTGTTATCATCACGTAAGCGTTTTTGTGGATGTCGTTCTCTTCCTCTTTCTTTCATGGTGGCTACTTCTTCCAGGGACCCAGGCTTAAAGTTTAAGGCATCCCTTTAATTTCTCTCTCTCTTTCACCTCTCCGTTCGTGTCCCCCTCATAGCCCCTGCTCTGTGTGGCCCGAGGGCAGGTCTGCACTGTCTCCCTCCTGTTCTGTCTCTGGAGTCCCCGTGGCTCTGCACGCCGTTTTCCTACCGGCCCTCACCTGCTTACCCCACGCGGCCAGGTTAATCCTCCCAGAAGCGGGAGGTAAATCCCAGAAACTGTGATAGATTCAAGGGGCACCAGCACTTTTAAGGCTTTTGCTAGCAATCTCCCCCACCCAATGGTGCCTTTCTTTACTTCTCCAACAAGTATTTGATCACACTGTGTTGTGAATTTTAACCTTTGCTCATTTGACAGGTGGAAAGGGGAGTTTTACAGATGGTATTTCATTTGGAAACTTGTGCAAGTGATCACTTCATACATTTATCAGCAAGTTACATTATCTCTTTGGTCAGTTTTTTGACCATTTCGATGAAATCATTCAACACTGCCGGGAGTAGAGCATGAACCAAATGGATAAGATCCCTGCTTGCATGAAGCTTACACTCTAGGAGTTGAGATAGGATATGTTTATATACATGTAACATTACAATATCACAACCAGCATTACAACATACATATGTCAATGCTGGTTGATATTCTCCAGAGCAGAATGTAAAGTAAGCAAGAGGTAGGCAAGAGGTCATGGAGGGAGAGGTGCCATTTTACACAGGAGGTGAGGGAAGGTCATTGAAGGAGCTGAAATTCAGTCAGAGAGCCGAAGAGGTGAGAGCATGAGCCACATCATCACATGGGGGAAGAGTGTCCTGGAGAGTAAGAACAATGTGTACAAAGGCCATTAGGAAGGAGCTTGCCTGGTGTGTTGAAGGAACAGCAAGGAGACTGGGGGCTGGTGTAGAGTGAGGATAGAGCTGCTGGATGTGGGCTTGGGGAGGTGGTGGTGAGGCCGTATGTGTCAGCTCTGATATGCAAGGGGAAAGACTCTTAAATCTTGTCCTGCATGTGGGGGCTGGGGACCACTGGAGGGTCTGAAGCAAAATGAGTGACAGGATCTGATTGAGTCATACATTT
This sequence comes from Zalophus californianus, assembly GCF_009762305.2. Taxonomy (NCBI): domain Eukaryota; kingdom Metazoa; phylum Chordata; class Mammalia; order Carnivora; family Otariidae; genus Zalophus; species Zalophus californianus. Next base: position 209,019,497 of record NC_045595.1, on the reverse strand, counting down.
TGAGTCATAAGCTTGCATTTAAGGTTGGGTCACTAGATGAGGTCACCCAGGGACCCAGATACAGAAGAGCCTTAGGGATGGGCTTTGAGTCCCTCCAACATGCAGAGGTTAGGGCGAGCAGGAGGAACCCATGCAGGGCTGAGAGCAAGAGCCAGTGGGTAGAAGGTAAAGGTGAGGACCATCAGCTTTGACAACTCAGAAGTTATGGGCAGCCTTGGCAGCAGTGATTTGCCTGGAGGGTCCAAAAGTCCCCTTGGTGTGGTACAAACATAAAAGGGAAGAAACCTGCAGTAGATTCCTGTAGGCAGCTCTTCTCACAGTTAGGATTTAGAAGGTTTAGTGCTTTTCTCAACAGCTTGTATAAATTGTATTTTAATGATATTAACTCTGAGCTATGTTGTATTTGTCATACAGATGGTTTTTATGTTTATTCTGATTTTTAATTTTTGCAATTATACCCATGAGATAAACATTTTTTTTTTTTGCTTGCGCCTACTGATATTTTTCTTTACTATCTTTCCCTTAACTTTCAAATGTAGGCAGTTCTTATCTGATTTTCTTTTCTTTCTCTCTTTCTTTCTTTCTTTCTTTTTTTTTTTTTGTTTGGAGAGAGAGAGAGAGTGCAAACAGCGGGGGGTAGGGGCAGAGGGAGAGAGAGAATCTTAAGTGGGCTTCACACCGAGCATGGAGCCTGATGTGGGGACCCTGAGATCGTGACCGGAGCCAAAATCAAGAGTTGGACACTCAACCAGCTGAGCCACCCAGGCACCCTATGATGTTTTCCTTATTTTTACTTTTATATGTCTCCCAGTTTTCTGTTTGACTTGTTGAATAAAAAGAGAAGAAAAACCTATTTTCTTTTAAGAACCACCTCCAAAGGCGTTCAGTGTTCACAGAAGACACGCAGTGTTGGCTTTTAGCGTCAAAGCTGGGTTCTTCCATCTGGAGTTCTTCATTCTGTACAGAATGAACCCAGCATCACTTTGCGGCAACTTTTTCCTGCTAGTCCCCCCTTAAGGGACCCTGAAGGATAAAAAATCCAAATATTTGACAGGGAGCATGGGCACATCAATCAGGATGTGGCACAGACTGACCAGAAGAGGTCAAGGCTGGAAGTGGCTGGTGTCTCTGTCCAAGTGCTTATACCTGTCTGCCCAGTGCCCACTCAACAGTGAACTGAATTGTTTGCCTTATGCTCTTTTGGCCACTTGCTTTTGTCTTTCTACCCTCCAGATCTCGACATCTGGCTCCTTGCCATTTGGAGAGAGGAGGGCATGGTTACCATATAATGATATCTGTGTGCTCGTTTTCTCTGCTTGCTAGATTATACATGACTTAAAGGGATCACTTGGTCCTTACTGTCTCTCGTTGTACCTTGTTCTTAGTAGATACTTAACATGTCTGTGTTGATTGAATTAAGGAGCAACGGTCCAATGAAATGAGAATGTTCCAAGGACCGTGTTCTATTCTGGGACAGAGGGCCCCATCTGGTATTCACCTGCTCTTTATACTTCTCTATGCTCCTTTATAGGTATGATTGTAACCACACCACTGATGTGCAACAGAGACAATGTGTTCTCAAGGGCAGTGTGTCCTAACTTTTATGTATATTTATTTTTAGGGGAGTTTTAGGTTCCCAGCAAAACTGAGCAGAAAGTACAGATTCCCCCTCTCCCCCTTACCCCCAGACCCACAGCCTTCTCATTATCAACATCCTGCACCAGAGTAGTGCATTTGTTAACAATGGATGAACCCACATTGACATCATTATGTCATGGACCCGAAGTCCATAGTTTATATTAGGATTCACGCTTTGTGTTGTGTATTCTGTGGGTTTAGATTAATGTATGATGGTAGGTATCATATCATAGGATGCTGTAGAATCATATGGAAGAATTTCATTGTCCTAAAAATCCTCTGTGCTCTGTCCGTTCATCGCTCCCTGCCACCACCTATCCCCACCCCAGCCCCTGGCAACCACTGATCTTTCAACTATTTCCATAGTTCTGTGGTTTTCAGAATGTCATATAGTTGGAATTATACAGTATGTAGTGTTTTCAGATTGGCTTCTTTCACTTAGTAATAGGCATTTAAGGTTACCCCAGGTCTTTTCGTAGCTTAATAGTTCACCTTAATTTTGTTTTTGAATCGTGGAACTCTTTAGAGATTTGCTAAACATTATGTTATTTTCTCCCCAGCATAAGTGCATGTGCGCACGCGTGCGTGCACACACACACACTCCTGTATGCTTCCAGAACTTTCTGCGGCTGACTCAGCAGCCCTGCACACCTGCCCCCAGAACCCAGAGATCCCAGATCAGGAACCCTGTGCTAGCGACGGAAACCCACTGGAGGCAGTTCAGGAAGTTGAAAATAAATTTTCATTTGCACTCACTCATCCTGCCGGAAAATGTATGGCCTCTTGAAGTCACTGGACTGACAGAGCTTCTTTGAACAAAGGTTGTTCTGAGAGACATTCTTGGTCTAAATTCAGTTCAGATGACAGATCCTCATTCCGCAGTTTTGCGTTCAAGAGCAGGGTTTCTCAGACTTCCCTGTGCAGACGCATCACCTGGGGACTCGGGTGGGCCTTGACATTCTGCACTTCACTTGAGGCCCCAGGTGCTGCAGGGGCTGCTGGCCTGAGGGCCAACCTTTTTACAGGCAAGGCTCTGAAGCCCTGGTTTTCAGATTACAGGTCATGACCCGTTTGTGGAAGTGAGTCAAAGCTGGGATTAACAAAAGGAAATGGAATGGAATAGCATGGAAACTCTCAGCGTGCGCTGCATACAGAAAGCAAACGTGTTATTTGAGAAAACTTTCACTTTAGTTCTATATGCGAGTGTGTATATAGTGGGTTGTGATCTATCATATATGATTTCTTACTCTGGATACGTTTGGAAAACGCCCCACAGGATTTCTGTGAAGTAAGAAATGAGGGGGGAAGCACCATAGTGGTTTCACCCTAAAAAGTAGTGTGTTTGCAGGCATAAAATTGCACATGTGTCTCCATGGATTTTTGCTGCTCTGATTCTGGTATCCAGATGTTGGGATTTATCCCAAAGCAGGAACTGTAAAAAGCAGAGAAAGTTGTTTTTTTTCTTTTAATTTTAAAGATCAAATTCCAGGGTTGAATTAAAATCCTCGCTGTGTATTGCTTAATGGAGAGTCCATGTTAATTCTGAGAATGTACTTAAAAAAAAAAAGTAAACAAATTTGACTGCAGCATGGCTATTAATTTTTTAGTGATTCTTTGTGGACTTTCTGGAAAGTACTATTCATTTGCATTACACATTAACTGCTAATATGCTGCTAGTATCAATATCCAAAAATAAACAATAATACCAATTTATGTGGACCTTCAAATTAGTCTTAAAAAATTTTACGGTAGTGGTAGTATTGAGTCAACTATATTTGAGGCTGACAAAAATATAAAACACTAACCATGTGATTCTTATGTCCTTTGTTTTAAACCCCAAGTTTAAAATGCTTTTATGTTTAAATTTATTCATCCCTAATCAAAAGTGTATGCCTAAAGGAACAGTCAAAAACAAGTCACATTTTTCATGACTTATGTTGTTTGAAACAACTCTCAATTCAAATACTTGCTTTCTGTTATTGTTTGGGGACAAAAAGGTTATGTAAATTTACCTATTTCATTGCACATTAGAAAAGGGATCTGGAGCCTGCAGGTTAGGCTAGCTGGGTGGTTTCCTCTTTGGCTCTCAGGAGAGGTTGTCTTGGAAGAATTACACATAAATAGACAATATTAGCAATGAACAAAGACATCAGGAAAGAAAACAGACCCAAAGAGAGAAGATATTTTTATCTTATGAATAATTTAAACAGTATGCTGCTGCACTTATTTCTTAGTCTTTAGGAATGGAAATTTCACATATATCCAATAAAAGTAAGACCCATTACTTGATTCCTCAAAACTGAAATTAAAACACACACACACACACACACACACACACACACACACACACAACCTCTAAAGCACGTGCTGTCACACATACCTGGTAAAGAAATGTGGCTATGGATAAGAAAAAATAACAGGAGGTCTTTTGTTTTTGCTTTTCCCAGCCTTATTGAGATGTAACTGACATTTTTTTAAAGACTTTATTTATTTATTTGAGAGAGAGAGAGAATGAGATAGAGAGAGAGAGAGAGCCTGGGGGGGGGGGGTCCAGAGGGAGAAGCAGACTCCCGGCTGAGTGGGGAGCCCGATGCGGGACTCAATCCCGGGACTCCAGGATCATGACCCGAGCCGAAGGCAGTTGCTCAACTGACTGAGCCACCCAGGCACCGAGATGTAACTGACATTTAATATTGTATAGGTTTAAGGTATACAACATGATGATCTGATACATGTATGGATATGTTGCAAAATGATTACCAGAGTAGGGTTAGTTAACATGGCCCTCACCTCACATAATTATCCTTTTTTTTTTTTTTTTTTTTTTTTTGAGAGAGAGAGAGAGAGAAAACGGGGAGACGGGCAGAGGAAGATGGAGAGAGAGAATCTTAAGCAGGCTCCACGCCCAGCATGGAGCCGGAGTGAGGTGTGATCTCCCGACCCTGAGATCATGACCTGAGCCAAAATCAAGAGTCGGACGCCTAACTGTCTGAGCCACCCAGGTGCCCCTAATTATCTTTTTTTTTTTTTAATGGTGAGAACATTTAAGACCTACTCAGCAACTTTCAAGTATTTCAAGATATTTCAAGATACAGTATTGTTAACTATAATCACCGGGCTGTGTATTACATCCTAGAATTATTCATCTTCTAACTGGAAGTTTGTACCCTTTGATCAAGATCTCCCCATTTCCCCACGCCAGCCCCTGGCAAAAGCCATGCTGCTCTGTATCTGAGTTTGGTTTCTTAAGATTCACATGTAGTGAGATCACACAATATTTATCTTTCTCTGACTGATTTTTTCAATTAGCCATAATGCCTTCACAGGTTTTTTTTTTAAAACACATTTTACATTATTAAAAAGTGTATATCTTAGAAAACCTTTTGATTAATATTAACACATGATATCAATCAATTAAAGGATTTAAGTACTATTATTTTTGCATCAAGTAAAACTACTTAAATTTACCTGAAAACAGAAAAGTAACATGTTATATACAATCCTAATTATTTTGTGTCATAATGACAATAATGTTTCAATCATCAGTTCACTCAGTGAGGATTAAAATGTGTGATGCTTGTTCGTTGCCTTTAAAATGGCCAAATTAACACCATGGATAACCGGAATTATAGGAAGCTTTATTTTCTGGAAAGTTGATCTTCCTTTTGGGGCATGGAAAGTCACTTCCCTCTAGTATCAGTTTTAGGAGCATTGCATTGGGCTCCCTGGGAAGCAGCTGTTGAGACAGAATTAGAAATGCAAGAAGTTTATTAAAGGGGACGGGGTGGGGGTGTGCCTGTGAACGATAAAATGAGGATGGAGTAGGTTTGGGCAAGGAGATCCTCAGACCAGACACAGATTGGACAGTCTGACCAGCCCCGCAGGGAGCCCTGGAGCAGAGGTGGCCTTTGGAGGGGTCCTGCACTGGGCAGACGTGGCCAGGCTCTCACCCCCCACTGTGTTCAGTTATTGGCTCGGGGCCGTCTGGGATGGGGCAGAGCAGGAGTTGGGAGCAGCTGGGGGCTGCTCAGGTGAATGCTGGGTTCTTTGTTGAAGGGAGAGCTGAGAGGCATCCTTCCACAGCTGCTCTGGGCATCTGCAGAAGAATGGGATGCAGCAAGCTCCTCTGAAAAGTCCACATGGTCACCATTTGCTTGACACTGTTACTCCATTGTTACCATCTGCAGGATTATCTCCCGCTCAGTAGTGAATGCCTGTTGTTCACAAGATTTATGTGATTTTCCCAACATGGAATAAGCTTCTTGTCCCTAGCACTTGGATTGGGGCACTTGGGTGTCACAGAGTTCCACCATTACCCAGTGCCACCATGATGGAAAGTTGGAATGCTTAAAAAAAATGATGATTATTTAAAAAATCCTTTCACAGTTACTAATTCTATTGTTTGAATGTTTTTTGGGTTTAAACCTCTGGACAAACCATTTTTTACTCTGTTTATGATATCATCTGCCTCTTCTGTTATTCAGGGTTGACATTAAATTTCTCTAAGGCTTTTGGTTAATTCTGTTGGTTATTCAGACACCCAAATCATGTTGGGCATGGCATCAACCTCCCTGCCCCGCCCCCAGCATCTGAGTCCAGTATTTGGGCTTTATTCTTGTCTGCCTTGGGCCTCATTGTGCCATTGTCTTTAGTGCTTAAAATGAAATGGGATCCAAGGGGAAGCAATCTGTTTCCTACCAAGTACTGTGCTAGAAAGCAGGAAGGTCCCTGCATGTGTCACCAGGAGGCAGCTCTACTCCTGTTCCCAACATGCTCCTGCTTCATCCTCCTGCTTCTACCAGATTTGGGAATTTTTTTGACCAGAAAGAACATTTGGGGGAGGATGCTCACATGGCTTTCTCTGTTCTAATTCTGCTGTTTCCTCACCAGGCCACCTTCCAGGCTTCCTGAATCATCAGGGTCTGTGGCTTCCATGCTCCATGAAGTTTTCTGTCCCCTGTGGGTGCCTACAGATGCCCTTCATCCTATAGTGCTTCTTCTGTTTGCCTGATCTCTCTTCTCTTTCCTGGGTCTCTGATATTTTCTTTATGTTCTGATTATACAGTCACATTATTTTATGTGTTTCCCTCCATCTTGAGGAAAGACTGTACATTTCTCACTCTTCTCTGTCTTGATGGTTAAACTGTTTACAAATACTGCCCTCATGACTTCATTTCTTTTAAAGGTACCTCAATGTCTTTGCCTTATTCATTGGGATCATTAGCTTTACCCCTCATCTTGCACTGTGATCTTTGTTACCTCTGTGTGTGGTAAGTGTATCTGCGAGGCTTCTTCTCTTGTTACATTTGGCTCAGTTAAAGCCACTTTCTTTACAGACATATCATTGGAAATAAAGTAATTCCTAAAGAAGATCTATTCCAGGCTTGTAGGAATGCTGTGGTGATGTTAAACACTGTTCCATCTTCTATTTCCATGCTTTTACTGTTTACTATTTGAGGATTTGGAGAGTGGTGGAAAAGTATTTCTTGTTTGAGGCACACCTACAGTAATCTTTGCCTTTGGACGAGAAGTTTTGGAATGCCTTTGGAAAAATAGAATGCCTACTAAATAGGACCTCAGTAGAAGGGATTATGACTTACTCTGTCTTGAAGATTGAAATTTAAAAGTGTTACCAGTATGATTTTTACAAATCATCATGCTCATCTATCGGAGTGCCAACATACATATATGTAACTTTTTTTTTTAATAAGCTGGATCAGCAAGTACACATCTGTTTAGAGGAAATATTCTCTTCCACTCTCTCTCTCTTTTTTGAAGATTTTATTTATTTATTTGAGAGAGAGAGAGAGAGAGAACACACAAGCAGGCAGAGGGGCAGAAGGAGAGGAAGAAGCAGACTCCCCACTGAGCAGGGAGCCCAATGTGGAGCTGGAGCCCAATGCAGGACTGGATCCCAGGACTCTGAGATCATGACCTGAGCCAAAGGCAGACGCTTTAACCGACTGAGTCACCCAGGCATCCCCTCTTCCACTCTCAAATGATATCTCAGGTCATTGATAGTGTTATGTTCCTTATAATGGTCAATGCACAATTTTATTTTCAGGTATTGAGAAGTTCATTTAATTCTTAAACTTCAATCTCCCATACAATTTAAGGTTTCTTGCCTCCTTTGATTCTGACCTGTTTTGTCTTGAGAAACCACATGTGGAAGAAGGGTGTGAACTGTGCCCCCTTTCCCACCTTACTCGTCCACTTCTGCTATGGCGTTGACCTCTTGTACCCTTGAGATTCATGGCGGGCTGAGTTCAGCAGACCAACTTTGGGGCAACTCTAAGCATGTTCTCCTTCAGTAGTCGGTCTCTGCCGAACGTCTGACACCAGAACTCTAAGTCCCATCAGGAACTTAATACCATGCTACAATTAAAAGAAAAAAAATATCATAAAATGAAATATAAAATGCCAGTTGCCAACAGCATATGTCAAATAATAGTTCCAAATAATACACAGGTTTTAGAAATGTTGTTCACTTGCTGACACACAAGGAAAAACTGTATTTGTCCCCAATCTCTGTATCTTTAGGGGCAAGGAAGAAAGGTTAAATATGCAGGTGGTGCTGGGGTACACATCTTTGTGGGACAAGCACTTCAAAAGACATATCTAGAACATTTTGAGAGTCTTCTGAAGACTCCAGGGTAATTGTCCACAACACATGGAGTCTTCCCTCATGTGGTTATGATTTACTCTGCACCTTTAAGAGCTTCACATCTAAATGACCACTGTATTGTTTTCTTTGGTTAAAGTTCCAAGACTTCTAAGTTGTCCAACATTTAGCCAATAAAAAAAAAAAATATTAGCTTTTTCTCAAGCTACTATATCTTGGGTCATTGATCCTCACAGATCTTTAAAACTCCCCTGTGGGGCCCTAGAAGTCTGGGAGATGTTCCCTAATAGCATGTGACACAAAACCTTGGCAATCCATGTATAACTCGCAAGGTGGAGCAACACTGTCTGTGAAACCCAGCAGAGATTACATAACTTTACAGATCCTTATGTACCAGATTTTAAAATTTTATTCTAAAACAGCATATTGCACTACTGAAATTCAATATGGAAATATTTCTTTTGGCTTTAAATAAAGTTTGCAGAAATGCATATGTTAGCAACTAAAAATAGAGAAAGTTTCAAATTTCTCATTTTTCCATAGTTATTGGGGGTGATTGAGCACTTTTCTTGGCACTTCAGGGAACATACTACATGATAGCACCATGCCAGGACACAGAAACATTTAGGACTTTCTCTGGATGAGCACCTGCAGCTTTGGGTAGTTGAATCCATGTGCTTTGTGCGTGTCCAAGTGAAGAGTCTCTCAAAACACGGGCGGATGTAGGAAGACCCAGTGCTTCTTACATGATGATCGCTAGGCTGGAAGATGCCAGTTCCTTACTGCGTAACTTCAGATTACTGGGTTCGGTTTGGCTAGGGGTGCCAGGCAAGAGTGAGGAACGACCTCAGGGTTAATCAGGGAAGGCTAACAGCTCTCACAAACCCTGCAGTTTCTCTAGTCAGAAGTGTTTCTCCCTGGGTCCGTGGCGGCGGTTCCCGGTGTTGTGGCTCTCCTGGGTAGCTCTCTTTCTTGTAAGCAGTGGTTCAGGGACCCAGCCGCCTTCCCTCCCAGTCTCTGTCCTTCTCTGTGGTCCCCGGAAGCCTTTCCATTCAGCCACTGGGTGGGAAAGAGAACAGGGGATTCCCCTATGCGAGTGTTTTGCAGGCCAGGTTTCCCCTCACTTCCCATTGGCCAGAACTCGATCACATGACCAAACCTGACTGCAAAGGAGGCTGGGAAATGTAGTTAGCTGGGCACCTAGGAGGAAGGGGACGTTGGCAAATGCTTAGCCAGTGTCTGCTGAATCCACAGAGTGCTGCAGAAACCTGGTTGGATCATAGCAGAGCTGTAGGTCCATCATTTCACATTCTTGCCTATGTATGTGACTCTCTTTTTGTTTCTTCTTCTCTTTCTCTTTCTATGACTGCAAAATAATAGTCTTTTTGTTCATTTTCTCTCATGCCAGAATGTTACATTTTACATGTCATTGTGGGGTTCATAAATATTATATGTAGTCCACCACATATTGTCAGCCATGAGACCTTGCTGTGCAATGAGGAACACACCCTCTTTCATCACTAACCCAATTCCAAATATCTTGGCAAGAACAAACCCATAGCTGCGTACATGGGAAACTGGATGCCAAATCAGGACATTTGAGGTCAAGAAGGTGGCAGAAAATCCATGTCTCTTCATTTAACCCCGTGAACTGACGCAGAAGTGATCCAGGACAGACTGGGCCAGTGGAGATGGGAAATTCTCCATGAGTCATCCCTTAGACTCTTCCTTCTTCCAACACCCAAGCTCATACTCTGGCTCAAAGAAATTACAGGAAGAAATTCTACAAACAGGCACACTGCCTACAGACAAGCACAATCGGCTTCGAGGAATATTATTCCCCATGGTTGTCAGCTGAGTTGAGAACCAGTTCATATATCCATCCACAAACAAGAAATAAGTCATCATTGATTCATTTCCTGGGCACTAGAAATAATTGGATTAATTGACATCATTCTTACTCTCAAGAAATGTTCCAGGAGGGAGGGAGCTCAACAGGAGATGGACAGCCAGATGCAGTGGGAGGCTCTGTCTGGGCATTCTGTTTCCCCAGATGTGCAGTTGTTTCTGGGAGGCTGAGCCCAGGAGCTGGTGCCTCTCATAAGCATTGTATAAGCATTCTCTGTGGGGACTGAGGGCTGGGGTCTAGACCAGGTTGTTTCTTAGACCAGGTTGTTTCACTTCCAGCTCTCTCTTACTGTGTTTCTTTTGATGTAGACATAGTGATTAGGAGGGAAAAGCCTTGGCCCCAGAGTAGAGCCATTAAATACTGTATATCAAAAACAAAATAAAAATTAAAAAAAATAAGAAAACAAGATGAAACCAGAGAGGGAGACAAACCATAAGAGACTCTAAATCATAGGAAACAAACTGAGGGTTGCTGGTGGGGGGGGGTGGGGAAGATGGAAAACTGGGTGATGGATGTTAAGGAGGGCATGTGATGGAATGAGCACTGGGTGTTATATAAGACTGATGAATCACTGACCTCTACTTCTGAAACTAATAATACGTTATATGTAAATTAATTGAATTTAGATTAAAAAAGGAGAAATGCATTCTCTTAGGGGGTGAGCACTGAAAAATGAGCTCAGGTAACAATATTGTGATTGTGGCAAATGTATATTGTGTGGTAAGCACTGCCCAATGTCATGTCACAGGAGCAAACGCCTGCACAAGGAAGGGTGTACTAAGGCAAGACTGAAGGAAGCGTTGTCCAGCTGTGGTTGCACCGTGTATGGCTCTGTGATGGACAGAAAAAGAAATAGAACAGGATTCCCGTCATTGGAGCACTTCTGTGTGAGTTGGGAAGGTCAGGCATAGCATAAAAAGTTCTAATACAAGTGGATGTGGTAACAAAAAATAATAAAACATTTTATGGGATTTTAAGGGTTTGCCACTCACTTTGGGTAAAAGAAAGGTTTTAAGACAAAGGGACAAGACGTGGGACATGGAAGATGGAGGAGGGCAGTGGCACTAAGGTGCCATATGCAGGAGAGCCACCTTTGAAACCCACTGGGTCCAAGGCATGAGGATAAGGGAGGAGCTAAGGATTACTGAAGGCTGGGCCTGGAGGCCTGGGAGAGGAGGGTGCCATTTCTTGGGATAAGAAGGTTCCTGAGGAAAAGGTGGAGTTGGACAGGAGTTAGAAGGCTGGAGAAGTTTGGAGAACTTGGTTTCTGACCTGTGGCTTGAGAGTTGAGTAGCGATGTCCAGCAAGGGGTGGACTGGAGCCTGGGAGACAGTGAGGAGCTGGAGGGTTTTGAAGATCACAGAGCAAGGGGAGGGTCTCACTCTTGGGAGTGATTGTGGTTCCATCATGCCAGACCTTTCGGTAGAGGTCTCTAGAAGCCATGTTGCAAGTAATTAAAGAAAACACAGGTGAAATGGCATAGTGTTGAGTGATCTTTTGAGAAATATGGTGGCGAAGGCTGGGACTATATCCTGTTTGCCTTTCTGTCCGACAATTATAGCACATGAGTGGCTCAACCAGCTTTTGTTGAAACAAGGGAAAGTGAGATATTGAGTGTTCACTTATGTGGAGTCAAGGGATGGTTTGGATTATTTGTTTTAGGATAGGAGAAAGTTCTCTTGCATGGGGAACATATCCACTGCAGGAAGAAAGATGGAAGATGCAGAAGGGACAAGACAGTGTATGGAACAACATGCTGGAAAAATGTCTTAGTGCCTGCATCCAGGGCACAGACGGAGGGTTAAATTTGGAAAGGTGCAAGGGAGCTTCTTCCTCTGAGTCAAGAGAAAAGGGGGAGATTATGGGTGAAGCTACAGAGAAACCTTGAGAATGAGAGGCTCACAGTGAAAGAATTTACGTTTTGTGGCTTCAGTCTTCTTGAGGAGATAGAGAACAAGGTTGTCCTCTGTGAGTGAGGTCAGAGAGTTGGGGGTGAGGAGCAAGAAAATACCAGGTCTCCAACAGGTGTGCTGGGTATTACATAGGAAGTGACTTAGAAATGAATACAAAAAAGTTCAGGAGTAGAAGTAGATTCCCAATGAGCTTAAACAATTCCGGGATTTGTGGTAGACCTGACCAGTACCGTTGCATGGTATGATTTCTTCAGCAGTGCCTTGTCTCGGGGGTGGGTGGAGAAAGGGGAGATCAAGGGCGTGGCCAGACTTCTGGTTAGTAAGGAGATGAGAGGTTTCAGGGTACCAGGAGGGGGATAAAGGGCTGCCCACGGGGAGGTCAGTGGGGCCATGAGTTGATGAAGGATCTGGAAGAACAGAGACTAGTCCAGGAAGAGGAGCCTTCACAAGGATGCAGGGAGTTTCAGACGGAGCCAGGGGAAGATGGAGGAGGGAAGGCTGTGGTTAGTGGGAGTGGTTGCCCTTAGAGAGCTTTTCGCCCTCGGTAGGTCCGATCCCGCACGGGCTGTGTACCTTACTTAATCATTCTCAGCATGTTGGCTGGCTTGGCGTGAGGGTTTCTGTGTTTGCTGGAAAAAGATACCCTGAGAAAGGAAATGTAAAACCCTATCTCCTCTGCGTCGTAAGACCACATCAGGAGTGTCGCATTTAGTTCCAGACGTTTCTTTTAACTGTGTTTTCTCCACAAATACTGGGGGCTGCATCTTGGGAATCCAGAATGTGGGCATTTCTCTGCTGCTGGCTTTTTGCTCTGGGCCCCTATTATCCCGTGTGTGGATCCTGACTCTGCTTCCCTTACCACCCTCCTTTCTTCTGCTCTGACCTTTTGTGGGTCTGCTCTCCACAGGCAACCAAAGTGACTTGTTAAAAACGTTAAGTGAGAGCATGCCACTCCACAGCTGCCAACTCTCTACTGCTTTCCATCTCACCGAGAGTGAAGACTCGGGTCTTCCCAGTGGCTCATGAGGCCCTACAAAGTCTGGTCCCGTTACTTCCTCCATCTCATCTCCTGCTGCTTAACCCTTTCTTCTCTTTACCTCACCCACACAGGCTTTCTTAGTATTTCTCAAGCATTTCAGGCATGTTGCTACCCCAGGGCCTTTGCAGTTGCTGTTCCTTCTGTCTGGAATGTTCTGTGCAATATCCTTCAGGTCTTTATCACCTTCCTAGTAAGGCCTTCCCTGACTGTCCTATTTACCAGTGACCACCCCCCCCAACTTCACTCTTACTCCCCTTCACAGTTTTATGTCACCTTCTCACATGCTATTCATGTAACTATTACTGCTGTGACTATTACTACTTCTCTTCCTCCTCTTCCTTCTTCGTTACTGCATGTCTCCTCCGATGGAAGGCAAGTTCACAAGGACAGAGCTTCTAATTTGTTGTTTATGCATGCTCACTGCACACAACAGTTTTTGGCACACGGTGGGCGCTTGATGATGGTGGGCGAAGGCGTGAATGTTGAATGACCTGGCTATCTAAGTCACATATGCCCACTGTAGAAAATCAGGAAAATGTAGAAGAACAGAAGAAAATAGAAGTAGTCCATAATTCTATCCAGAAATGCTTTCCACTAATATTTTGGTGTAGAGTCTTTTTTTTTTTTTCAACGTATGCATCCAGAGTTGATGCGTCAACAGGGATGTTGGTAAATAGAATGGAATTGCAGGAATGTGACCAGGAGGATAAAGATCTGAGATCACGTCATCTGGAGGACACTTTGAGGGATGTTTTGCCCGGAGATGAGAAGGTTTCGGGGAGCATGATGAAGGTTTTAGATATTATGGCGTCTAAGACAAACTATACATAATCTGCATAAATCTAGATGAGGACAAAACCTGCGTTAATGGGGAAAGTTACAGAATGGGTGCTTTCAGCTCCATAGAAAGATCAGTTCTCTCCAACTGGCCACCCACCAGTGGAACTAAATTTCAAAGGACAGAACTTTCCATCACTGAGAGTTCAAATAGAAACTCTGTGGCCACGTTAGGTATGTTCTGCTTGTGGCCTTTCATCTGAAGACTCTCAGGTAGTAAAAACACACTTAAAAAACTTCTGACAGTTTTAAACTGGTAAGAGTAAATTTGCTAACAGTAATAAGATATTTTGTATATTTTTGTGGATTTTTTCTATAAAATATCCTTTTTATTTTTTATGTAGCAATGACTTGTATAGAATACCTATTTAATGTTGTGTGTGTGTGTGTGTTTTTTTTTTCTGTTTTATCATGTCGTTGGTACTCCCAGGTTAAGTGTCACATTCTCTTAGAAGAATGTGAGTTAGTCATGCATAAGAGAGATCGGACGAGTAGTTCATTTTCTCTTAACAAATGATTCCTCTATTTTTAGAGGTACCTACTCCAGACACATCAGGAACACATTAAGCTACATAATAACTAAGATTTTAAAGCCATGTTTTGAAGACCCTCTAAGCCCAGTTGGTATAAACACAGTTAAGCCTATCATGGAGATGATGTCACTTGTCCTGTAAACATCTTTAGCCTTTGGAGAATCATAGCAGATCTATCAGTGGAATTCATAAACAAGCCTTTAGAAAATACATACAAAGAACAGTTAGTAATTTGAGTAATTTATGTTGAAGGACCTCAGGGCATCTTGGTAGATGTATAGATGAAGTGATAGAACTAACAGGGTGTAGTATTTTTACTTTAAAGCTATTGATATTTTCAGATGATCTATTTTTAAGAAGAGTGACATGAATTCTACTTGAATCGCACAAGTTCTGATGTTAAATACACTACGATTATATATTTAATTCGATCTGTGTTTTAAATCAGTTTGAAGTAAAACTTTTTTTTAAACAAATTTGATGGCGTTTGAACCTCAGTTGTTCACAAAATAAATTTTAAATTGCTTGAGTTCTATTTAAGCCTGACTCACTGCCTTAAAATTCATGTTATGATTGCTTTTTCAGGTAATGTCAGTGATTAGTGTCAACCATGTAAGGCTCATTTTATTCTCCAGCAAGTGGCAATATATGGCATAAAATAAGTCCTTCCTGTTATTATAAATACAGTATAAATAAGTGTATAATAATAATGTAAGGTGAAATAGGAGACAGTGCAATTTTTTTTTAGCCAGAGCTATGCCGGCAACCCACCTTCATGCTCTGGATTTATTTGGATTACCAAAATGATTGAGAGGATTTTTACTCAGGTCATTGTGGTTGGGTAATCTGGACTTTTCTTCAAATTCGATTTGAATGAAGCATCTTAAACAGAAACATGTGGGCATGTGAAAGCCAGCATCAGAACTCTTACAAGGCAATAAAGAGAGTAATAAGAATTTATAATTGGATGACATCTTTCATCCAGATGGGTTCGACAGCACTCTGAAACCTTGTACAGAAAGGCAAGACAGGCACACAATGCCCGTGTTCCCCTGGCCTTTTGGTCTGCTCCAGAAAGGCCATGGGAGCTCCATGGAAAGGTAACCACATCCAGTTAGGTGAAGTGTCAAGTGTACTAACTCCTCACCCCTGGACCCCTCCAGGGGGCGTTAACCAGCTCCACACTATCTTCAGGAGCTCTACCACACTGGGCACCTGGGTCCTGGTCCTCTTCAGGCATTTTGCTGAGCTCACAGCAAGCCAGCTTTCCTTGTCATCAGCACTGTGTCCCCTCACTCAGAGCTGGGAGGTCAGTCAGTCAGTTGACATGAGTCCAATATTTTTGGAGGCAGAATGAAAAGTGTTACACTCAGGAGAAGAGCCTACTTCCGAGGAGGGACTGGATTGAGATAACAAGAGACCTACCTTGGAAAGATCCAGAAAACAGGCTCTGGCGCCTACCTGTGTGTTGCTGCATGAGGGGTGATTAGGTCTAACTGATGATCATGGAGCTTGACCCCTGGCTGCGCCTTGCCCTGTGGCGGGGGGAGGGTGTTCTCCTGCAGCATCCTTGTCAGTGTCTTCTGTCTCATTGTAAGTGCATCAGCCCATGCTGGGATTTTGAGAGGTCTTAAATAGTCCACTCACTATGGACTTGCAGTTTATTAATAATTTTATTTAAATTTTAACATAAAGCTAAGGGCAACCCATTGTGCCCAAAACAGTGACTGCTTGATGGGCACGGGGTTTCCTTTTGGGTTGGTGAGAATGGTTTGGAGCTCGATAGAGGTGGTGGTTGCACAATGTTGTGAAGGTACTAAATGCTGCTCATTATTCACTTTTTAAAATGATTTATTCCATGTTTTGTGAATTTCACCTCTGTTAAAAAATAGCAATAGAAAACTATTTTTGAATGATGTTAAAAAAATTCAGAGGTCGAGGTGTTGGTTTTGCACATCAGACCTGGAGTGGCGGAGGGACTGGAGGCTGATCTGACCCAGGGTTAGTGCACCTGCTGCTTCCCAGATGTGACGTGGAACTGCTCAGGACCGCCCTGCCTGCACACGCACAGGACAGTGCAGGGGAGGGAACTGAGGCAGAGGCTTCAGTGGCCGGGAACCTACTCTCAATGACCTCTTCAGAAAACACGGTCATGATTTCAAATGTCTCGAACTGTTAACTTTTTGGGGTTTAATCATTGATTTCTTTCCGTCCTTCCACGTTCAAAAATAACTCAAGGGGCGGCGCCTGGGTGGCTCAGTCGGTGGGACGTCTGACTCTTGGTTTCTGCTTGGGTCCTGATCTCTCAGTCGTGGGGTCCAGCCCCGTTTCAGGCTCTGTGCTATGTGGGGAGTCTGCTTCAGATCCTCTCCCTCCCCCTCTGTCCCTCTCCCTGCTCTCGCTCTCTCTCTCTCTCTCAAATAAAAAACTAAAATAATAAAAAGAAACCCTCAAAAGTCCTATGCATCAGTTTACAGCAGCGTTGTCCAGTAGAAATAGAAATAAAATTTGATTTTATATTTTCTAGCAGCCACATGAAAAAGAGTAAAAGTTAAAAAAAAAAAACAGGTGAAATTAATTCTAATCGTGTGTATATTTGGAATACTTTCTTTAAATACTGCCTTGGTATCTTCATGGAGAGTCCAGGAGATCCAACATGGAATCCTTTCAACCTGTGATCAATATAGAAATTATGATGAGTTATTTTACATTTTTTTTGTTCTCGATCTTCAAAAATCCAGTGTGTTTTTTACACATACAGCGCATCTCAATTTGGACTAGCTGCCTTTAATTGCTCAGTAGCCACAGGTAGCTAGACCATCAGGACAGCACCGATCTAGAAGTTACTATTTTTGTTGCATTCTCTGTGGGCTCGGGAGATGGTTGGTGAGTTAAAATATAGGTGGAGAATAAGGACCACCACACTGCATGTTTGTGTAGAGTCTCTTCCTGTCATTGAAGTGTCTTTCCAAATAGGTCAGCTCCTGATCTACTCTATTGTGATAAGGCCAAAGAAGCCTTACTCCTTTGCATTTTAGAGGTGAGAAACCCGAGATCCTGAGAACTTAAGCAAGCTCATTATTCCTGCGTAAGAAGTCTTCTCTGCCATTCGGTTGCCCAGTGGTCCTGTGTAGACTGGGCAGTCTCTGGTCTCGGCGGTGGGTGAGGAGGATGGGGGCGGAGTGGTTTGCAGCTGTGACAGGAGCCCGGTGTCATTTCCCAGAAGAGAATATGCATCTCCGAGAAGTCAGGTCGCTGTGCTGGTGGCCACATGTGGGTCAAGAGCAGAGCTTGAACAAGAGTCACACTGAGCTCTTGGACTTAAGTGTACAAGCAGGAGCCCAGGGCACCTTCTGCCCCCCAGGGTCCGGGCCAGTATCAGTCCCTCCTGGCCGTGTGGCTGAAAGCAAAGGCCTGGGGTACCTTGTGAAATGGCATGAGTCCATTGAAACCGTGATTGCTGACACACTGGTTCACTACCTTAGCCATGCAGCCCCAGGGCAAGCTCCGACCACACCCCAATTCCAGAAATCTGGATCGGCCCCCACCAGTGCCTCTCCCAGTGCAGCTCATTGAGAAGGCAGAGTGGTGACTGGAGGGGGCCCATTTCTCATTTGACCCCTTGGTCACTTTGGATACTCCCCTGTCTCCATGGTCCGGGTGCTGTGAAGGAAGGAAGACCAGCTAGACCCAAGGATACTTGAGGACACATTTAATTCTATTTCCCTCCCGTAGCACTCAATTCTGAGATTATATTGGCTAAAAAAAAAATGCAGCTATTAAATTTATCTTTTGTCGTTGTTGTTGTTGTTGTTAAGTGAAGACTTCACTTGTAAAAAGAAATTGCAGGGTTGATATAACTTCAGCCAAATCAGTTTTGGGCATTTTTAAGTACAGATTGGCCATGGCTGGTTGCACATTTTTCATGTAGCACTTTGAAAGATGAATACCGATGAGACCCCCATCACCCCATCTGCTCACACTTCCTTCCGTCCACCGTGCTGGAAGTTGGGATCGAAACTTCAGAAGAGTGGCCTGTTGCCTCCGGGTGCAGTTCTGGAAACGGCCTTGCGAGCAGTGCTTTCACAGAGGATTCACAAAACCCTGGGGGACACAGAAGAGCAGGCAACATGGCAGGGGAAGGCTTCACCTAGGAGGTAAGGCTAGGAGGGCGTGGAAGGATGAAGTGTTCTCAAGGTTGATCAAAAGAAGGAAGGGTATTTTAGGCCTGAGAGAGAATAGAATGGCTGTTCTGGAAACCACAGTTATTTCCACATGAGCTGCTTCCCCAAATGGCTCACACTTGGTGTTCTCTCATCGGGTTTCCAGGTTGGGCCCTGGGTGGAGATTCGGCTGTACGATTCTGATGGCTCCCAGAGCCATGACATGAAAGTTAGGGTTGGTTGGAGACAACTTCACCATCTACTGGGAGAGTCTGTTTTCAGGGCTGATTCACCAGGAGAGCATTTAACCACAGTCTGCTGGGAATCCTCACTTGAGCTCCATCCCCGAGGGTGCAGAGGGAGCTGACGGCTCACCAGTCACGTGATGCTTGCCGTTAGAGAGGATAACCTCGGACGGGGTCCTTAGGCAGGGCAGAGAAGCAGAGAGGATGAGATGAGCTTTTGCACATCTCGTAAAAAAGATAGTGCTGATTACAAAACCCACAAGGACCTGTGTTTCCTTATTGGTTGAAGATGTGGATTTCACAGGAAGTTCCTTTACCTCTGAAATCCCATAGCATTTTGTCTGTATCTCTCTTATGAAAAGTGAGCTGGTACCAAAATCAAGCACATTAACTTGTAAATGCAAGTGAATTTATGGGGCCAATATGGCAGAATATTTGAAAATGTGGCAGTGAACACATTTTACTTTAAATTACCAGTATTTATATTCCTCCAAGGTCTCTAAGTGTGGGGTTCACCCTGCTTCATCTTAGGGTCTTCTGGGTTGCCCAGCTCGTAGGTATACCCACCGTGGGTCCTATAAATACCTGCTATAGGAAGGAATGAAGGAGGAACTGAGGAAAGGTGCTTTGAAAATTGTGAAATAGTCAGTAGTGGAAAATACCAAATATTTCTTTTTTGTAACAGGTGCTAAAAACCCTTTGATTTTTAATTTTGTTTTCATTTTTAATTGTAAAATGCACACAACATAAAATTGACTCTCTTAACCATTTTAAGTGTAGAGTTCGGTGATATTCGGTGTGTTTACCTTGTTGCACAATCTCTAGAATTTTCTCCTCTTGTAAAACTGAAACTCATTAATCAACAACTTCCTGTTCCCACCTCTTCCTGCCCTTGGGAACCACCATTCTGGTTTCTGTCTCTGTGAATTGGACTCTTCTGGGGACCTCAGAGAAGTCGAATCGTGCAGTGTTTGTCCTTTTGTGCCCGGCTTATTTCCCTCAGCATCATGTCCTTCAGACTCACATCCATGTCGCAGCAGGTGTTCGAATTCTTCCCTTCCTAACGCTGACTAATATTCCATCATATGTATAGACCACCTTTGGTTTTTCCATGTGTGTGTTGATGGATACTGGGTTGTTTTCATTTTTCGCCATTGTGAAGAACGCTCCTATGAACCTGAGTATACAAATATCTTCTCACATCCCTGCTTTCAATTCTTTTGGGTATTTACCTTTACCGGCAGAATTGCCGGATGGTGTTTTTAGGTTCGTGAGGAGCCTCCATACTATTTTCCAAAGCAGCTGCACCATTTCACATTCCCACCAATAGTGCACGAGGATTCTAATTTCTCCACATCCTCGCCAACACTCATGTCCTGTTTTTGTTTTTATAGTAGCCATCATTCTGGGTGTGAGGCACGAAACTTTTTTTTAGGATTGATGAATGAAGCTATTGAGTGCCACTTGCTTTTCTTTGATCAGTCCGTGCGTTTTAAGAAATCATTCTTCAAAGCAGACCATATTCGGACGTCAGAGCTTCTTACGTGTGACTTTTGAGAACTGAATCAGGCATTGTTTTGGCAAAGCAACTTCGGTGAAGCATCCAAAATGAGCTTTTCTCTCAAATCTTAAAAGAAAAATAGTAGACATTGTTTTTTAAAAAAAGTACAAATTGATCACTGTCGGTGATGACTTACGGTTCCAAACAGAAGTTTAGATTCGTAGGTAAGTCTTTCTAGGATGGTATGCCGACAGTGATGATCAGAACGGACCTTGATGGTATTGTCTGTGGTGGGAAATCCTTGAGTGAAGGAGCTGTCCAGCAGGAGACAGGAGCGTTATAAAGGGTTTATTTGCACAGAATGTACTATGACTCCTGGTTGCGGCACAAGTAGAAGGGAAGTGTCTGGTGTGTGTGCGTGCCTGTGCATGCACACATACACACGTGTGTGTTTTGGGGGAGGTGTTTTTCATGTAGGAAAAAATGGCCCTGTTTACTATTGAAACTCCCCTTGCTTACTGCATAAGAAAGAAGTACTTGCCGAAGGCGGTCCATTTTAAGACCGTGGATACTGTGACATCACCCGGCAGAGTTAAATATCAGTTTAGCAGCTGGTATGAGAGTGGTTTGCAAGAAGTTATGGGGCTCTGAAACTTTCTAAGTGAGTGTATGCCCTTCATGGCTTGATATGAAGACTTTCGTTTAGCCTAAGTGTTTGTTTTAATGAGGTATTGCCGTGTAGCACACTCAAATGAAAAACACATGATGTACCCCAGGCAAGAGAGAAGCAATAACTCTACAGATTTTTGAAGAAGACTAGTCATACCAAGGGCTACCATTATAACAGAAAAAATAACAAAAATTTTAATATGGTTGTCTGGCCAAATATATTAATTTAAACTGAATGCCTTTTAAAAAATATTATAGCTGTGAGGCAGGACGTTCCATTGGCAAGCATCTTCAAAACCTTCATTTTAGAGGATTCGCTGAAAAGGATTGAAGTGCACAGCTCTTGCTGGTACGTGCGTTTGGAAGAACTACTGAAAAGTCTTTAATCGTTTATGTGAGGCTTCTTTGAGTCTGACGCAGAAACGCTAAAATAAGAAGAAATGCATTTTTCAATGGGGTGAGTTTTTTTGTATTTGCATAAGAGGATGGCTAGTTTACTGATCGCAAAAACACACTGGCACATTCCGCAGGAAGGACACCCATTTGTGGGTTCCAGGCGAGCCGTCCCGTTACCCTGGCCACATGCTAACTTGGGTTCAAATTACTGAGTCAGATTTCTGTTTCTCTTGTTAGGACATGTTTTTAGAAAAAATTGTTCTGTAACCCGGCGTGGGCATTAGCTCTGGGTTTTAGTAATTCTCTTCTGAAAAATGTCCATTTTTGTATATATCCTTTGATTGAGAAATCAGAAGTCTCAATGTGCTCGAATTCATGTTCATTCACCAGGCATTTTGCTGGCTTCCCAGGTCAGGGAGCACAGAGACAAAAAAAGATGATGTCCTCAGGAAGCTCTGTGGCTAACTTAGGGAGCTAATTTTGACCCAAAGTCTCTAAAGTCAGTTGAGAACCAATACAGCATTGGGAGGTGTGGGGCGTCAATTGATGTAGTTTTGATTTCTTTGTGTTTCTTTTGAGTCGACCTCCCGTGTAAATCACCAGTGAAAGCATAAGGGTGGCAGTGACTTCTGCTATCCTTAGAGACCTTCCATTTCCAGGTGTGGAGTTGGAGGGAACTGGGAGAGTGTGTGAAAGCAATGTCATTGTCAGAGCTTCGTTCTCTTCAGGATATCCGAGGTGCCCGGGGATGGTCTGTTCTCTGTGTTGAACACGTCGAGGCCACGGACTGAAATCAGAAATCTTTGCATTTAGCTCTTCTTCTTACGGAAGTTCTCCTGAAACTCCAGCCTTTTCCATCAAGCTCCCCCTCTCGAATCCTCCGCAGAGAGCCTAGAAGTGCTTCAGATAAGGGGGTGGCGTGAGGTTGGGGGGCTTCTTTGAGTTTTATGAACTAAGCTTTAGGAGCCACTTCAGAAATCATTTGCTAGCCATTAAAATGGAAGGCCACAGATACATTTCACCCCTTAAAATAGACTCTCCACCTCTAGCTAGTGTGTCTTTATTATGTGAAAAAACTTGATATTTTTTTTTCCCTGTAGCTCGAAGCCAGTAATGAGCACCTTTGACTCATATCGAACAGTGTATCTTGTCAAAACTTCCAAGTGTGTTTTCCATTATCTTTGGTTGTCCCTCTGTGCCTGTGAATAATGGAAGGAAGGTCCTCTGGCTTTATGATTTTAGGTGGTCTAAACAAGAATTTCTTTTTCTATTTTTCTCTCTCTAAGTGCTATTCTAAAAGCAACCAAGAAAATACAAAGGATTGGCTCTTATGCCAACACACCTTACCTTTGTACTGAGAGGCAAAAGAGAATCATGTATTATTTTTCTTTTCTCTGTAAGTTTTCCTTTCTTGAACTGAACTGAATTGCCTACACGGTGGTTTCCGTTGAAAGAAAGACTTTGTGAAGCTTTTGCTGGATTGGGTTCTGTCGAACACCCTGCATTTGGGTTCTGTCTGACGATGTCTCCCAGAGCTCACCCAGCCGTGATACGTAATTGGAAACATGCACATTTGCAGCGGCGCTTGACTCTGAAGAATGGTATGGACATTTTTCCCAGCTTTGTTCTTTCTTATTTTGTCCCTGTGCCATGATTTTTTAAATTGAATTCAAATTTGCAGCTTTTAAAAGAAAACCACAAGAACATGATTTTTAATCTCTTGAGATTTGTTTGCCCCTGTTCTACATATAAAATAGCAACTGCCTTAATATATCCAAGCCAGGCTTATAAAACAATTAAAGTTTGCACCTCTTTATTCATTTCAGCCTTTAAAAAAAAAAATCTTTTACCAGTTAAGGAAGAACATGTCCTATAAGAGCCAAGCAGAGGTTTTCCCTCTGGCGAATCCAAGGGGTAAGGGTAGCTTTTGACACGGACCCTTCTTCAAAGTGTCAAGAAAGGGTCAATCCTTGTTTTAAGTGGTAATTTTAGCCTTCAGCCAGATTCCAATCTTGGAAAAAAAAAAAAGTGATGTCACCAGGCGGGGAGGTTACCTAGAGAAGATGAAGAATCTTATGGCTTATTTGATTTGTGAACTGTTTCTGATTATCCCAATTGAGGGAGGGTCACTTTGAATAATGATGCCTTGACATCCCATCCATGGGGAGTCTACACCACTGGTCACCAGATGTGTAGGGCAGGCCTTTCAAGCTTTCTGATGGTCCTGTGAGCTGCATGTGTTCAGATCCTGCTCTCAGGGTTCAACCTTGGCCAAGAAAGGCCACACCTGAAGCCTGCTCTCTGCCCACCACCCTGGTAATGAAAGGTCTCCCGTGTATGATGATTTGTGATTAATATTCATGTCTGTGGGCCCAGTCCTTGTTCTTTGGCATGAATGTTTGGCATGGGCTTCGGTTCAGCTGCTGCCCAGATAGAGATCCTTTTGAGCAAGAATTAAACACTTCGAGCATTTTCTGAGAAGGGAATTTTTATGTTTAGATATAACTACAAAACCCTGGAATGTAAACCTTGAAAGGACTTGGGAGATCATTTGCTTTTGTGGATCTTTACGTTTTCAGATTTCCTTTGGAAGCTTGCAAATTATAAAATGAATCCTATTGAAGTCAAACTCACTCTTTAGAAAGAGCCCGCTTTCCCCCCTTCTGTTACTGTCATCAGGAACGGCCATGTACCAGTTGAGCACGTAATTCTCTGTGTATCAGAGATTTAGGGAAATGATAATGTCTCCTCCTCTCCAGGAGACCAAGCAATGTATACTGTAGATTGAGAGAAATTTAGGGCTATCCCCACCTGTCTCGCACCCGA
Organism: Zalophus californianus; assembly: GCF_009762305.2. Taxonomy (NCBI): domain Eukaryota; kingdom Metazoa; phylum Chordata; class Mammalia; order Carnivora; family Otariidae; genus Zalophus; species Zalophus californianus. The sequence continues at coordinate 208,995,206 of NC_045595.1, read as the reverse complement.
CTGACGAATATCCTCCACAGAATCCTGACAGAAGCTGACGTACCTTTCCCTTGCCTCTCTTTCCTCCGGGAGAACATTTTGGCCTTTCTGAAAAGTTCACCCCATGGTCTTAGACCCTCCAGAACTACTAAAACCCAAAGGATGAGGAAATCCCCTTTCCAAATGGAACCTTCCAAATAGATGAGGACGATACCCTCATGCCCCAGCTAATCCTCATTCTTATTTATTTGAGAGAGAGGGTGAGAGCGCACAAGCAGGGGGAGAGGCAGAGGGAGAGGGAGAAGCAGGCTCCCTGATGAGCAGGGAGCCCAACAGAGGGCTCGATCCCAAGACCCTGGGATCATGACCTGAGCTGAAGGCAAACGCTTAACTGACTGAGCCACCCGGGCGCCCCTCATTCTTGTTTTTTCCAAGATAGTTCCCTGGTTTCCTCACTCTTCTTTCCCATGGTTTTATTTCCTGTACCGGCCTGGCTCTTCTCCCATGGGTGTATTCCCATCACTTTGAAAAATGCTGGGCATTCATTCTGTGCTGGTCAGCCTACAACTAAATGTGAACGGTGTATTTCAGACTGGAGCTCAGTGGCAGAGGGCAATGTCCGAAGCTAGAGGGGCTCCCTGTGAGTCACCTGCAGGGTGTAATAGGAGCCCACTGCCCCCTATTCTGGCTTGCTGTCTTCTTACCTGTAGAAGAGACTCACTGGACAATTCCGCTACTTTTTTATGTGTGTGGTTACATAAATAACTATTTGCTCATTTAAAAAGTGTAAATAGGGACGCCTGGGTGGCTCAGTCGTTAAGCGTCTGCCTTCGGCTCAGGTCATGATCTTAGGGTCCTGGGATCGAGCCCCACATCGGGCTCCCTGCTCAGCAGAGAGCCTGCTTCTCCCTCTCCCTCTGCCTGCCGTTCTGCCTACTTGTGCTCTCTCTCTATCTCCCTGTCAAATAAATCAATAAAATCTTTAAAAAAAGTGTTTATTTATTTAAGTAATTGCTACCCTCAACATGGGACTCGAACTCACAACCCAGTGATCAAGAACCAGGTGCCCCTCCGACTGAACCAGCCAGGCACCCCTGATTTGACTTTGTATAAGAGGAATGTGGTACATCTATATCATCTGCATCTCTACCTATTTCTACATCTGTATCTGTCTAAATCAAGACTATTAAAAGGGACCTAATGTGGTGGTGTATACCTTAACAGAAGGAATAAAGACATACATCAGCCCATTAGGTATTTGATACTAACCTGATACTCTGTTGAACCCTGTAGAGCTTCTGAGAAGACAGTTGATCACTCATCTCCCTCCCCCAAGCCTCCTCCTCCCCTAGTACTATCCATCTTAGTAATGGGATTACCATTCACCCAGCTGTTTAGGCCCAAAACCTTGGCATCCTGGTTTCCTCCTCTTTACTCTTTACCTCATATCCAATCCACAAGTTCTGTAGGTTCTACACGTATCCCCGAGTGTCCACTCTGGATCGCTGCCTCTAGCACCTTAATTCCCACCACCAGATCATCCTCTTGGATACTCAAATAACTCCTCACTCACCCCTCTCCTTCCAGTCTTCGTCCCCTGTAGTGTCCTCTCCAAGTAGAAGTCAGAGTGTTTTTCTGAATGTACAAATCAGGTGATATCACTAACCAGAAAAAACATTATCGCATACTTCCGTTGGCAATCTGAATAACATCCGCGTTCCTTCTGATGTTCCCAAGGCCCTACATGATCTGGCCTGTCTCCCAGAGCCATTAACTCACTCTGCTGCAGCCACATTGGCTCTTGCTGGTTCCAGAATATTCCATGCTCATTCCCACCTCAGGGTCCTTGTGCTCACTGTTTCCAAGGTCCAGCATTCTCCCTCATAAATCATTATGGCTTACTCCTTCACATTCCTCAGCTCTCTGCCCAAGAGTCATCCTGGAGGGTCCTGCCTTGACCACACCATCCAAAAAGAGCCACCTCTCATCTCTTTGGCTATTTTAAGTTTATCCTATGTATCTTTATCTGACATCATACTGTAAATTTATTTATAGATTTTTTGTTGTTGTTGTCTGTTTCCCACACTAGAATGTAAGTGCCGTGGGGGTAGGTTTTGCTTATTCATCGCTGCATTTCTAGTACCTAGAACAGTCCCTGGCACGTGATATTCATTTAATAAACAAATGTTTTTGGAGTGCATGAGTGAATGAATCCAGATGGCCTTGGGATGGGGAATGTTTCAGGCAAAACCTTAGTTCATGCTCATACATAATCCTTTTAGGGAGATGGACGTCCTATGGACCACAACTCTAGAGATAACTACTTCAGTATTACTCGAAGAGAAGTATGATCAAAGTAATCTATAGTCATGACTCACTTCTTGTCAGTGTGAACCCTGGAGATACATTTTAGAAGGACAAGGAAGCCTTTTGATCTTGCTCCGTTGTGTTTTCATCTATTTATTTATTTATTTTTTATTATTATGTTATGTTAATCACCATACATCACATCATTAGTTTTTGATGTAGTGTTCCATGATTCATTGTTTGCGTATAACACCCAGTGCTCCATGCAGTACGTGCCCTCTTTAATACCCATCAACAGGCTAACCCATCCCCCTAACCCTCTCCCCTCTAGAACCATCAGTTTGTTTCTCAGAGTCCATAGTCTCTCATGGTTCTTCTCCCCCGCTGATTTCCCCCACTTCATTCTTCGCTTCCTGCTATCTTCTTCTTCTTTTTTTTTTAACATATAATGTATTATTTGTTTCAGAGGTACAGATCTGTGATTCAACAGTCTTGCACAATTCACAGCGCTCACCATAGCACATACCTTACCCAATGTCTATCACCCAGCCACCCCATCCCTCCCACCCCCCACCATTCCAGGAACCCTCAGTTTGTTTCCTGAGATTAAGAATTCCTCATATCACTGAGGTCATATGATACATGTCTTTCTCTGATTGACTTATTTTGCTCAGCATAATATCCTCCAGTTCCATCTACGTCATTGCAAATGGCAAGATTTCATTCCTTTTGATGGCTGCATAATATTCCATTGTATATATATACCACCTCTTCTTTATCCATTCATCTGTCGGTGGACATCTTGGCTCTTTCCATAGTTTGGCTATTGTGGACATTGCTGCTATAAACATCGGGGTGCATGTACCCCTTCGGATCCCTACATTTGTATCTTTGGGGTAAATACCCAGGAGTGCAATTGCTGGATCGTACGGTAGCTCTATTTTCAACTTTTTGAAGACCCTCCATACTGTTTTCCACACTGGCTGCACCAGCTTGCATTCCCACCAACAGTGTAGGAGGGTTCCCCCTTTCTCCACATCCCCGCCAACATCTCTCGTTTTCCTGACTTGTTAATTTTAGCCATTCTGGCGGGTGTGAGGTGGTAGCTCATTGAGGTTTTCATTTGGATTTCCCAGATGCCGAGCGATGTGGAGCACTTTTTCATGTGTCTGTTGGCCATTTGGATGTCTTCTTTGGAAAAATGTCTGTTCATGTCTTCTGCCCATTTCTTGAATGGATTATTTGTTCTTTGGGTGTTGAGGTTGATAAGTTCTTTATAGATTTTGGATACTAGCCCTTTACCTGATATGGCATTTGCAAATATTTTCTCCCATTCTGTCGGTTGTCTTTTGGTTTTGTGGACTCTTTCTTTTAGTATGCAAAAGCTTTTTATCTTGATGAAATCCCAAGAGTTCATTTTTGCCTTTGCTTCCCTTGCCTTTGGCGATGTTTCTAGGAAGAAGTTGCTGTGGCTGAGGTCGAAGAGGTTGCTGCCTATGTTCTCTTTTGGGATGTTGATGGACTCCTGTCTCACATTTAGGTCTTTCAACCATTTGGAGTCTATTTTTGTGTGTGGTGTAAGGAAATGGTCCAGTTTCATTCTTCTGCATGTGGCTGTCCAATTTTCCCAACACCATTTGTTGAAGAGACTGTCTTTTTGCCATTGGACATTCTTTCCTGCTTTGTCAAAGATAAATTGACCATAGAGTTGAGGGTCCATTTCTGGGCTCTCGATTCTGTTCCATTGATCTATGTGTCTGTTTTTGTGCCAGTACCATACTGTCTTGATGATGACAGCTTTGTAATAGAGCTGGAAGTCTGGAATTATGATGCTGCCAGCTTTGCTTTTTTAATATTCCTCTGGCTATTCGGGGTCTCTTCTGGTTCCATACAAATTTTAGGATTATTTGTTCCATTTCTTTGAAAAAAGTGGATGGTATTTTGATGGGGATTGCATTGAATGTGTAGATTGCTCTAGGTAGCATTGACATCTTCACAATGTTGGTTCTCCCAATCCATGAGCATGGAACGTTTTTCCATTTCTTTGTGTCTTCCTCAATTTCTTTCATGAGGCTTTTATAGTTTTCTGAGTACAGATCCTTTGCCTCTTTGGTTAGATTTATTTCTAGGTATCTTATGGTTTGGGGTGCAATTGTAAATGGGATTGACTCCTTAATTTCTCTCTCTTCTGTCTTGTTGTTGGTGTATAGGAATGCCACTGATTTCTGAGCATTGATTTTATATCCTGCCACTTGACTGAATTCCTGTATGAGTTCTAGCAGTTTTGGGGTGGAGTCTTTTGGGTTTTCCACATACAGTATCATATCATCTGCAAAGAGTGAGAGTTTGACTTCCTCTTTGCCAATTTGGATGCCTTTCATTTCTTTTTGTTGTCTGATTGCTGTGGCTAGGACTTTTAGTACTATGTTGAATAGCAGTAGTGATAGTGGACATCCCTGCCACGTTCCTGACCTTAGGGGGAAAGCTCTCACCTTTTCCCCATTGAGAATGATATTCGCTGTAGGTTTTTCATAGGTGACTTTTATGATATTGAGGTATGTACCCTCTATCCCTATACTCTGAAGAGTTTTGATCAAGAAAGGATGCTGTACTTTGTCAAATGCTTTTTCTGCATCTATTGAGAGGATCATATGACTCTTGTTCTTTCTTTTGTTAATGTGTTGTATCACGTTGATTGATTTGCGGATGTTGAACCAGCCTTGCAGCCCAGGGATAAATCCCACTTGGTCGTGGTGAATAATCCTTTTAATGTACTGTTGGATCCTATTGGCTAGGATTTTAGTGGGAATTTTTGCATCCATGTTCATCAAGGATATTGGTCTGTAATTCTCCTTTTTGATGGGGCCTTTGTCTGGTTTGGGGATCAAGGTAATGGTGGTCTCATAAAATGAGTTTGGAAGTTTTCCTTCCATTTCTATTTTTTGGAAAGGTTTTAGAAGAATAGGTATTAACTCTTCTTTAAATGTTTGGTAGAATTCCGCTGGGAAGCCATCTGGCCCTGGGCTTTTGTTTATTGGGAGATTTTTGATGACTACTTCAATTTCTTTAGTGGTTATAGGTCTGTTCAGGTTTTCGATTTCTTCCTGGTTCAGTTTTGGTAGTTGATACATCTCTAGGAATGCACCCATTTCTTCCAGGTTATCTCATTTGCTGGCATAGAGTTGCTCATAATATGTTCTTATAATTGTTTGTATTTCTTTGGTGTTGGTTGTGATCTCTCCTCTTTCATTCATGATTTTATTTATTTGGGTCCTTTCTCTTTTCTTTTTGGTCAGTTTGGCCAAGGGTTTATCAATCTTGTTAATTCTTTCAAAGAACCAGCTCCTAGTTTCGTTGATCTGTTCTACTGTTCTTTTGGTTTCTATTTCATTGATTTCTGCTCTGATCTTTATTAGTTCTCTTCTCCTGCTGGGTTTAGGCTTTATTTGCCATTCTTTCTCCAGCTCCTTTAGGTGTAGGGTTAAGTTGTGTACTTGAGAACTTTCTTGTTTCTTGAGAAAGGCTTATATTGGTATATACTTTCCTCTTAGGACCGCCTTTGCTGCATCCCAAAGATTTTGAACTGTTGTGTTTTCTTTTTTATTTGTTTCAGTGAATTTTTTTAATCCTTTACCTTCCTGGTTAACCCATTCATTCTTTAGTAGGATGCTCTTTAGCCTCCATGTATTTGAGTTCTTTCCGACTTTCCTGTTGTGATTGAGTTCTAGTTTCAAAGCACTGTGTTCTGAAAATATGCAGGGAATGATACCAATCTTTTGGTACCAGTTGAGAACTGATTTGTGACCTAAGATGTGATCTATTCTGGAGAATGTTCCATGGGCACTAGAGAAGAATGTGTATTCTGTTGCTTTGGGATGGAATGTTCTGAATATATCTGTGAAGTCCATTTGGTCCAGTGTGTCCTTTAAAGTCTTTATTTCCTTGTTGATCTTTTCCTTAGATGATCTGTCCATTTCAGTTGGGGGGGGTTAAAGTCCCCCACTATTATTGTATTGTTTGTCGATGTGTTTCTTTGCTTTTGTTATTAATTGGCTTATATAATTGGCTGCTCCCATGTTAGGGGAATAGATATTTACAATTGTTAGGTCTTCTTGTTGGATAGACCCTTTAAGTAGGATATATTATCCTTCCTCATCTCTTATTTCAGTCTTTGTTTTAAAATCTAATTTGTTTGATATAAGGATTGCCACCCCAGCTTTCTTTTGGTGTCCATTAGCATGGTAAATGGTTTTCCACCCCCTCACTTTCAATCTGGGGGTGTCTTTGGGTCTAAAATGAGTCTCCTGCAGACAGTACATATCGATGGATCTTTTTTTTTTTTTAATCCAGTCTGATGGCCTGTGTCTTTTGATTGGGGCATTTAGCCCATTTACATTTGGGGTAACTATTGCAAGATATGAATTTAGTGCCATTGTATTGCCTGTAAGGTGACTGTTACTGTATATTGTCTGTGTTCCTTTCTGGTCTCTGTTACATTTAGGCTCTCTCTTTGCTTAGAGGACCTCTTTCAATATTCCTTGTAGGGCTGGTTTTGTGTTTGCAAATTCCTTTAGTTTTTGTGTGTCCTGGAAGCTTTTTATCTCTCCTTCTATTTTCAATGACAGCCTATCTGGATATAGTATTCTTGGCTGCATATTTTTCTCGTTTAGTGCTCTGAATATATATCATGCCAGTCCTTTTTGGCCTGCCAGGTCTCTGTGGATAAGTCTGTTGCCAGTTTAATGTTTCTACCATTGTAGGTTACAGATCTCTTCTCCTGAACTGCTTTCAGGATTTTCTCTTTGTCTCTGAGACTCGTAAGTTTTACTATTAGATGTTGGGGTGTTGACCTATTTTTATTGATTCTGAGGGTGCTTCTCTGTGCCTCCTGGATTTTGATGCCTGTTTCCTTCCCCAAATTAGGGAAGTTCTCTGCTATAATTTGCTCCAATAGACCTTCTGCCCCTCTCTCTCTTTCTTCTTCTCTTGGGATCCTAATTTTTCTAATATTGTTTTGTCTTATGCTATCACTTATCTCTCAAATTCTGTCCTCATGATCCAGTAGTTGTTTATCTCTCTTTTTCTCAGCATCTTTTTTTCCCATCATTTGGTCTTCTATATCACTAATTCTCTCTTCTGCCTCATTTATCCTAGCAGTTAGAGCCTCCATTTTTGATTGAACCTCATTAATAGCCTTTTTGATTTTGACTTGGTTAGAATTTATTTCTTGTATTTCTCTAGAAAGGGTTTCTCTGATATCTCCCATGCTTTTTTCAAGCACAGCTAGTATCTTTAAAATCATCATTCTGAACTCTAGTTCCAACATCTTACTAATGTCCATATTGATTAGGTCCCTGGCAGTCAGTACTGCCTCTTGTTCTTTTTGTTGAGGTGATTTTTTTCCGTCTTGTCATTTTGTCCAGAGGAGAATAGATGAATGAGAGAAAAAAATGCTAACAGGGTAACAATGTCCCCAGAGAATATACACTAAACACATCAGAAGAGACCTGAAACCACGGGAAAAGAAAGGGAAAGAAAGAAAAAAGAAAAGAAAAATAAAAAAATAAAAACAAATGAAAACAAAAACAAAAAAAAAACACAGAATATGATCAAATATGATCAGGCTGGTGCATAGATCAGTACTACACACTAGATTTTGGGCGTATTTTGGTCTGTTAGAAGAAAGTGCCTCCCAAAATTTTAAAGAAAGAAAAACTTACATATGTACAAAAATAAGGGTTAATATGATGAAGGGATGGAATATGACTGTAAAGATGAAAATTATAAAAGATTTTTTAAAAGGAATTTTATAAAAAAGAAGTTAGTTGAAAAAAAAAAAAGAGGATTTAAAAAAAAAAGGGAGAGAATGATCAGGCAGGAGACTAGAAGAAAGCCATACATTAGAGATTTAGGGTATATTTTGGTCTGTTAGAAGAAACTATCTCAAATTTTAAAGAGAGAACAACTTACATATATATGCCAAAAATAAGGTTAACTGCTATGAAGGGATAGAATATGACTCTGTAAATGAAAAATAAAAAAGATATTTTTAAAAAGGGATTGATAAGATGTTGGTTGATAAAGGGAAAAAGAAAAATTAAAAAAAGAGAAAGTTAAAAAAATTAACTTTGAAAGACTAAAGAATTGTGGTAAAAAAGCCATGAATTCTATGTGCAGTATTCCCCTAGCGCTGGAGTTCTGCTGTTCTCATTGATCGGTAAACTTGGTCTTGGCTGGCGGTTCTTGCTGATCTTCTGGGGAAGGGGTCTGTTGCCGTGGTTCCCAAATGTCTTTGCCGGAGGCGGAATTGCCCCGCCCTTGTCGGTCCGGGCTAAGCAAGCTGCTCGGGTTTGCTCTCAGGAGCTTTTGTTCCCTGCAAGCTCTCGGTACAGCTTTGGAGGACCAGGGTGAAAATGGTGGCCTCCCAATCTCCACCCGGAGGAGCTGAGAACTCGGGGCCCCGCTCCTCAGTGTGCCCCCAGAGAAAAGCAGTCACTCCCGTGTCCCCGGTCTCTGGCCGCACTCCGTGCTCACCCGGCCTGTGACCGAGCGTTTCTATCTCTGGCACCCGACCCCGTGTGGAGTCTCCAAACCCAGCAGATCCCTGCAGTGCTCTCCCGCGCCACTCCTCCCGGGGAAGGAAGGGGAGTCTCCCTGAATCTGCCGCTTATTGGGTCCCTGCTGGAGGAGCAGTGGCCCGACTGGGCCGCGGGTCACAGTTTATGGCCACCCCGAGCTGAGAGCCCGCGCCTCGGCTCCGTCTCTGCAGCCGGCTTCCCCGCTCCGATACCTGGGAGCTCTGCCGCACTCAGGCTCCCCCGGTCTTTCTGTGACCCCGAGGGTCCTGAGACCACACTGTCCCGCGAGGGTTCCACCCCCCGCTTAGCCACTGGAGCGACGTCCCTCAGCGGAGCCGACTTCTCAAAGGTCCGATTTTGTGCTCCGCGGCTCTAGCACTTGCCAGAAGCGGCCGACGGAGGCCCCTCCCCCGCCGTCTATCCTCCCGAAAATTGCCTCGGATTCACTTCTCCGCACGTCCTACCTTCCAGTAAGTGGTCGCTTTTCTGTTCAGAGAGTTGTTGCTACTCTCCTCTTTGATCTCCTGTTGAGTTCGTAGGTGTTCAGAATGGTTTGATCCCTATCCAGCTGAATTTTTGGGACCAGACGAAATCCAGGTCTCCTACTCCTCCGCCATCTTGCTCTTCCCCTGTGTTGTGACACTGATATTACATATAGTGACTGTTTATCACTTAAATCTCCTCTGGGGCAGCATTATGCATTTGGTGTCTGATTATGTACCCGAAATGTGTAATGAGTGAGAAGGTTGAGGTATGGAAGAAGAAGCAAGAACCACTTCAGGCACCATAAGCAAGTTTTCATGGTATGAGAACTTTCCTTTGTGTTCTTGTCTTTTGATGTGCATACCTGAGCCCAATGGGTTGGGGTCAAATTGGAGATCTTTCACATTCTGGCCCCAAGGAGTGATAGAAATGACAGGCAGTTTCCTGGTTTGGTCCATCCTGCCAGGAATGCAAGAACACCATGGTAAAGTCGGTGACCCCACTAATGGAGCTCTGAGGAGTGTGGTATCAGGCTAGATGAAGTCATGGTGTGGGAACACATGACCTCCAAATCCTAGTGGCCTAACTTAATGAGCATTTGTTTCATGTGCTACTACATGGTCCCTCAGGCACCTGGGCTGATGGAAGTTCTGCCATCTTAGGATACCGTCGTATCAACACCTGGCTTCTGGGGCCACCTTAGCAGGGAAAGATGAGCACATAGAACTCATATCTGTAGTAGATGATCCTGAGGACATGAGTGACACCCTTCACCTCTGGTCTATGAACAGATAGGCCAGAGCCTGTCACATGATCCCACATCACTGCAAGGGTTGGAAATGTCCAACGTGTCCAGGAAATTACTGAGAAATACATGAAGCTTAAAAACTTTTTAAAAAAGTAATAGTGATAAGGAAATAAATAAATACTAAGGAATTTATTAGGCTTTATAAAATCCTTTGAAATAATAACAAATAAATAAAATAGCTTTTCAAAAGTTTCCTAAGAAATTCATTAAAAGTTTTAGCATAGTGAATTTCTGAATAACTTCCTACAAGTAGCTCATTTTCTAAACAGACAGACAAACACTTGGGCCACTGAGGATTTTAGTGCTCATTCCTAAGATCCGAATGCCATAGACACTGGCTTGTCTGTAGCAGAGGATAAACAAGGGTCCCCTAACCACGGGATTTTAACTGTGACCTACCCATGCCTCTGTTTATGTGACATGTGGTTAATAATACTAAGTCTGAGAACAAGCGTAGGAAGATTTTTTTTTTAATTCAGAATTTTTAAACCATGTTCTAATTGATTATCTCCAAATCTTGTAAAAAGTGCTCAACTTTACCCCTTGGAAATTACCTCCATCGGTTGGGTTGAAAACATGCTATTAAAAAGTTGGTTCCTGAGAACTAAATTTAAAATTCATCCCTCTGTTGGATCAAAACTTAACACCAGATTTTCCCTCAGTGAACTCCAGATGAGGATGTTTCAGTTAAATGTCTAGCCTCAGGACTAGATAGGCTTTGGGGTGAATTAATATACCATTAGCTACTGCTAGATTATTGGGTGATTTAAATGTGATAATGTATCTGAAAAAAAATTGTAATTTACTTATAATTACAATTTATAAGCTTGATAATAGAGTGGGAGGTACAATTCTGGCACCAACATACTTTTAAAACATTTGTACCCTGTGAGTTTATAGTATTTCTAGATTTTTTCCCCCTAACTGAATAATTGGGCAAGTTTAAGAAGAACTTTGTTCTTATTATTGGAATATCAGAAGTGACCTGATTTTCTACTGATAAAAAAGTGGTTCCATCACTGAACACTTTTTATTTAGTACATGCACCATGCTGAGCACTGCTCTTGGCCAGGGTTAAAACTGCCCAGATGGCCGAAATCCCTTTCCACTGAGAACTTTCATTCCGGCGGGGGAGGTGGTTCCCAAGGTGAATTAAGTAGGATGCATGGAAGGTGTTGAGTGAGATAAGGAAAAATTGGGCAAAGAAGAGCAGAGGGTGCAGGAAAGAAGGAGTTGGGGTTTTTCATAAAGCAGGAGCAAGCCTGCAGAGAAGGCACAGTCTGAGCAATCATTTGTAGAAGGTGAGGGGCACCTGGGCATATGAATGAATGGGGGAAGATGCATTCCCAGCACAAGGAACAAGGACAAAGGCGCAGAGGTGGCCTTGTGCCTAACATGTGGGAAGAACCAGTAAGCAATAATTCCTGACCCAGCCATTCAAGGGAGTCCTAGGCAGCCATTAAAATAACAATGTAAAGTGCTATGTATCCACATGGAAAGATAGTCATAGTATAATTAATGAAAAAATCAGATTTTTGAAATGATGGACCCAGAAAATCCTGTTATTTTTGGCAAAAAAATTTTACACACTACTATTTGTCAAACATACACTTGGAAACACATCTGAAAGGAAATAACTCAAAAGGTTGACAATGATTTCCTTATTCCCTTTAGACCTGAAAATTTGCTATGAATTTTAATCAGAACGCAGACTTGGTATTCAAAGACCATTCTGTTGTTAATGCTAATATCCTGGCGCAGCTGAATATTTTAGCTAAATCTTGCCAAGAAGGATATTCACCTGTGAATTATACTAAACTCAATAAACAATCATTTTTGAAAACTTCGCTACAGCTTCCTAGAGTACATAATACCAAAGAACTTGTTTTGGGTTGAATTATGTCCCCATGAAATTCACACATTGGAGCCTAACCCCCTCAGTGCATCAGAATGTGACCTCATTTAGAAATAGTGTCACTGCATATGTAATTAAGTTAAGATGAGGTCATACTGGAATAGGGTGGGCCCTAATCCAGGAGGACCAGTGTCTGTATCAAAAGGGGAAATTGGGAGACAGACAGACAGACACATGCACGAATGCACGCACGCATAACACAGGGAGAATGGCACATGAAGGTGAAGATGGAGATCCAGGTGACGCATCTACAAGCCAAGGAACACCAAAAATTATCAGCAACCCCTGAAGTCAGGAGAGGGGCTTGGAGTGGATTCTCCCTCACAGCCCTCCGGAGGAACCAGCCCTGCTCACCGCGTGCTCAGACTCCTGGCTCCAGAACTGTGAGATACTCCTGTTGTTTGGACCACCTGTCTGGGCTTCTAGGGCCATCCCAGGAAACTAATCCACAACCGTACTGGGAGCGAAGTCACTTAATAATCGGGAGACTACGTGGTGCCTAACTCCTTGGCATGCTGAAGAAAATTCTGTAAAATCACACGTTACTGTGGTCACATTAAGGTTTTATCAGGGTACCTGTTGAGTCTTCTTTGAACTCAAAGCTTTTTTGGGCAAGACTTTCACATCATATTCAGTTGCCCCTTGGTCTTTAACAGATCCTGCTGTCTGTGGAAAGTCCCTCCTTTCCTAGGCATCCCTCCTAGAGAAGTGGGGCTGGGGCTCCATTCACAAGGAGCAGAGGCAGAAAAGGCCGTGGGTGCCCTTTCGGTCAGCCACAATCAGGGTGCCCTCTTCAGACACTCACTTGGACCACAGTCCTGTTTGTCGTCGGCGGCCGCCAACATGCTGGCTGGGAAGTTGATATGCTAAGGAAAGATGTGGGGATGATTTAGCCAGTCATTCCTCAGCGTTCACCGAGCGTTATCCTTGTACCAAGCATGCAGGGAGTTACCTTCCACAAGGGTTTCCAACCTGGAGGACAAGTTAAACGTGATTCCCTGCCCTATCTCAGAAGTTCTGATTCCAGAGGGTTGAGGAGGGAGGCTGAGCATTTCTTTTCCAACAAACCCCCATTGTAGCAAATGCTGGCCTTCCAGGACAACCCCACACTCTTGTCCTCAGGCCAGGTGGAAATTTCTTCCCACAGCTTCAGTTTAATATGGCGGCCTTGAATTTCCCCGCAGGCCGGGGTGGGGCAGGCCCTGTGTCTGTTTCTGCCCGGGACTTTGCCCGCTGGGCTGCTCCCTCTCTCTCCTGGAAAATGACTCTCAGATATGAGGATGGAGATCAGTGGACTCTCTTACTATATAAACTGGTGGATTCTGGCAGATGGTGAAAATTCCATGTCATTGTCTAATAAGATGCTCAGAATGAAGATTTTTCTCGATTACTACAGCCACACTCAGAATACTTCACATAATTTTCCAATTTTTTATGTTTTTTTTTTTTTTTTGCTGCTTGATTTTGTGCTTTCCTATGTCTTAATAACATTAATATACTTGTACTTTTTAAAAAGGTAACATTTCTAGTACAAAGTTAATAATGGTAGACCTTTTAGTAAATACAGTTAGTAAAAAGAGAAATTAAACCCTCTTTGGCCCCATCACACAGGAGTAATATCTATTGATATTTTTCGGTATTAGTCTTTTAGTGAATATGTTGATTTATTTTAATCAAGTTATATACCTGACATGTGAAATAACAAATTTATTTTAAAAATTAAACAAAATGATTTAAATTACTAAAATGAAAAGTTATTCACTTGGAATTTAATTGCTCCATCTGTTTGTCAGTATAATTATGAGTATCTTTTTCTGCCATGACATAGACCCTGGTGACATTGTATAGACTCCCAATATAGTCGTATAGTCTTGCTTTGACTCTTCGAGGTAGTCTCCAGATTTTTTGCCATCACAGACAGGATTGTGATCCACATTATGGTGGATAAAGCTAATTTATCTAGCATAATATTTTACAAATGGACTTCAATGAGAGAGAGAGGTGCGGAGGTGGTTGCAGTTCTTTTTTAATCGCCTCTGGCTCCGGGTTCCTGCTTCCAGGGAATTTGGTCCATTCGTGGTTTATGCTACTTCCACAGGCCAGAGAAGGGAACGTCACTTTCCTGGTGTTCCCGTGCACTGGGTGCGTAACAGCCCACATCAGTGAACCTCTCAGTCCTTCTCTTCTTCAAGACTCCTCTTGCAATCCACGTGTCTTTGAGCTCACACCCCCCACCCAAGAGTTTACCGTTTTCCCCGCAGTAGTCAACATGGTGTTATGTTCAAGAAATGGAGTCTGAGTATGTCTCTGTTGATTTCATGCCTTAAGGAAAAAACGAGCTGGATATTTGGCTCACCCCCGTGGCTGGCTCCTCGGGCTTCTAGTCTACCTATCTTTTCATACCCACAGACCCATTTATCAACCAAAGATGTGATCTCCGGAAGGACTGGCGAAGGCCGTGAGACTTCAGGCTTGCTTTCTCCTCTTTTTTTTTTTTTTTTTTTGCCAGTTCCTGTGAGCCGACGGAGGTGGGAAGTGTGAGGGCATCACTTTTCCCAAGGATATAGTTAATGCCTCTGATCCTCCGTGAAAAGCTGTGGCTGAAGTCAGTGAAGTAGCAACAGTTAGGAGGCAAAGTCAGTGGGATCTTGGGGCTGGATTGCTTGGAGGGGTTGAGATCGTGAGATGGCTCGCGACGGGCTCCTTTGTCTTGGCTCGGGGACTGAGGGCTGTGGGGCACACGGAGGGAAAGCGTGGAGGACAGTGCTGCTCTCCACTTGGATCACATTTCATCGAAGCCCTAGGGTTCCTCCAGCTGAGCTGTCTGGCAGGCATTTGGATGCAAAGACCCAAATCAGAGGAGGGTCAGAGCTTGGGCAGCTGTGGAAGGCGGCAGTCTGCGGGGCAGGGACCACCGTGAGCATGAACGTGGCCTTTCACAGAGAACGAGGGCAGGGAGCTGAGAGCATGAATGCTGGAGGCCAGGTGTTGGGACAGGTGCGGGGGAGGAGATGTGAGTGGGGTCACCTTCACTGCCCATGATCTTCATCCACATCATACCAGCAGAGATGGCTCTTGAGAGTTCTCTTGGGTCGTCTTTACTCATTTTGTTGGAATATCTGAAATAAATTTCCCCTTTAGTTTTTAAAATTAGTTCTGATCTTTTGCTATAATTACAAGTGCTATTAACTCTGCCTCAACCTCTACTCCTTCTGATTGTGGCTTAATGTGGAAAGCAGCATGCATACCTTCTACGGTGATGGTCCTTAATTTGTGACTGTTGCCTCATTGTTTGGAATTAGCATGAGCTCTTGTACTTTGCACTAGTTCTGTATTTTCTTTAGGAAGGATTTCAAGCAGAAGAGACCGAAGTTATTTCCCAAAGTGCTGAGGTTGACATCTCTCCTTAAAGACTTTTAAATATTTCCAAAATAAGGGACACTGTTTTTGGCTCTGGAGTTCCTTGCTTTTTGGGGGCTTCCTCAGCCAGGTGGTTCTTCTCATGGAAGAAAATGTATGTAACCTCTTATCATCTCTCCTGTAATTTGGAGTTTCTAATAACAACATTTTGTTATCAGGGATCTTTGGCTTCTTATATTTTATTTTATTTTTATTTATTTTTTATTCAATTAGCCAACATATCATCATTAGCCTCATGTGGTGTTCAACAATTTATCAGCTGTGTATAACACCCAGTGCTCATCATGCTTCTTACATTTTAGACATGCAATGATATCTTGAAAAATGCTCCAAAATGGAGCAGGGGCAAGTCAGCAGCAGCTCTGTTCGGATACTGCCAGTTGGGGTGGCTGAGGCTGTGGGATTTGGGTGCAGGTAGCTCATTCAGCTTTGTGCCCATTCTGTCTCATCATTTGAAATGACCGGCGAAGAGTTACGTCTACGAAGACGTTGACTTTCTTCCCAGAGAGCAATGGTTGCCCTTTCTCGTCCAGGGTCAGTGAGGTCTGCCACTTTGTGACATATTTGAATTTATTCTTTGTTTATAGAAACTCAAGCCAGAAAGACTCATACTTTTGGCAGGTGATTAAAGCCATTTAAGTTAGATTTTTGACACTGTAATTAAATGTGAGCACAAATCAAATAACGCATTCCATATTCCTTCCAGTTGGGGAGGGCTCGGGAGCTGGCTAGCATGTCGCTGTCTAGCTTAGGTTAGGTCTCTGGGATTCCGGAGAAAGCTTTGATTTGTAAATGGTTGGGTTGAACGGTGCCTTCCAAAATATATCTTTTAGAGGTATGAACTAACAAAATAAATGAAAGAAAATTGGATTAATTTTAATAATTCTGCTGCTTTGATTCCAAATCCTTGAACACCTACAAAAACAAAATGCCTCTTAAAAGAGCAGCCTTGCCTTTGGATACTGGAACTCTCTGTTTCTGTTTATGGGCAGGAGGAGGCAGATGTGTATTTTTAGATGGATGGAGGCATCCAGAGAAGAGTGAAGGTACCTGAGAAGCTTTTCCAGGGTGCTGGTCAGAGATCAGTGGGCGTCTTGGGGCTTCCAGAGTGAATTCCTTTCAAATTATGTTTTTGAAACCAGACTCAGTCCCCTTCTGCTATTGATTGTTTTCATATGAAATAACATTGAAATCCAGTAGCAAATTGGGGCTAGGTACAGATGAGTATTCCACATGGGTAGCTGGGATTTTATTGAGAATTACAGTAATGAATGGCGTGAGGATCAGACCCAGGACAGAAACCAAGGGTGGAAGCTCAGAGGGGTAGGTGGGGATGGCCGCCCATTTCCTGCTCAAGAGAGAGCTTTGTTGCGAATCTGGCCCTGCCTCTATATTCTGACCTTAGATAAAGGACCTAGCCTGTCTAAGCCTCAGTTGATCTGTAAAGTGGGAAGAATAGCACACAATCCATAGGAGTCTGGCAAGAGTGAAGTCAGATGATTAATGTATATAAAGCATTTACTGTGATTCCTGGCATATGATGAATTAGTGGTGTATGTCATTATTATAACAACCAATGCCACTCTCCAGGTGAAGTAGAAAAGAGAAGGTGTTTTCTTAGAAATTTTTTTTTCCGAGCATTTTTGAGGGGAGATGTCAGTGACAGATGCTCATTGGAATGTTTACTATAAACACAGACTTGGTGTTATAGAAGATGTATCAACAATAACACTGCTGTTTTGATTCTGTGAAAAGATAACAGGTTCAACATAATGGATTGTTATCCGTGACAGACAACCAATGATTGGATAATTTATTTAAAAAGACTGAGGGCCCAGGCAGGAGCTACTTAGAAAACATAAGCAGAATATAAACATTAACCCATATTATTTTTAGCATCCCTCCCCCACCTGTGTGTGTTTTTTAAAGAACTTTATATAGGCCATATTTCAGGGAGGGAACCTGGAAGCGTGTGATCCAATGGCATTTAATGAAATGATTTTGAATGGAAAACCGTTCTCACTCAGACACAAAGCCTCCTTTGATAAAACATTGTGCAGAGCCAAAGTTGCTCCCACGTAAGAAATAACTACCCTAGCTCATATGGAACAACTCATTTCTTCCCCAAACATATTTTATGTCCAAGAGAAATAGTTTAATAGAGCTTATACCTTCCTTTTTTGTTGTTTTATTTCCATCATATCGTATCTAAACAGATTGTTAAAGCGAGACTGCTCAGGTTTCTACTGAAAAGTCACATGAGAATAACAGCTGTCTTTGGAATTGGCTTAGAAAATACTGAAATAAACAAGAATTTGCTTATTCCTTTTGTCCGGTCTGAAATTGATTTATGAGACAGGACCTCTATTGAACTTTGTTAAATACCTGGGAAATATTTGATCAAAGTTTCTCATTGAAACGTGAAGCCCTATGTAGATAATTGCTTAATTACAATGAAATATTTTGACATGCTTGATCCACACCATAAACTGATAATTAAAAATAGTTGGAGTGTTTTCACATTGCTAGTAGAGCAGTTATGACCAAATCCGTTTTATAACTTTCAAGTAGCTTTTATTGATTGTAACTTTACACAATCATTTGTCATATTGTAAGTAAGAGAATACAGTTCATGTATGGATTTTTAATTTATGACATCCTCTTCTTACCATACCAATATAATCCATCTTTTCAAATGTTAGTAAATCAAGACAAAACCTTTTATTAGTAGATTTATAGATAAAATAAGAAAAAGGAAACCAAAAATGCATATTTTGTAGAGACCATTACTTCAGAAGTAAATCTTTCCTTGCATTTTAGAAAAAGTACAAATCTTGTTTTAGATATTTTAATTTAATAACTATGTTTGAGCAAAATTTATATATGAAACAGGCCACACTTACACCTCTTCTTAAAGGTAAACCTTTTTTTTTTTCTCAGCTTACTCATGGAGAGGAGACCACATATGAAACATTATTAATGCTACTCTAGGTATAGATTTAAGCAGTTTTTCTGTAAGAGAAAACTCTCCGTTTTCATATGGTACTATCTGTAATTACTGCACAGAACACAAATTATCACCCTTTACACTGAGAACTTGAGCTGACCTGAGGCCTCTTTATTACCTTTACCTAGAGATATCAGAGTTTCATTCAGGTGGTGTTTTTAATATTCAAACCACAAATTGTAAATATTTGATCAAGAATATCACAAGTAAGGGTGTCAGGATCTGCACATGCTTATCTGAGCAAACTTACGGTGATCATAATTACCAAGTTAAGTCCATTCACTTGGGAATTCCAAGTAGGCTGACTCCTGCCTGCTCAGAGGCGCTCTGTCATCCTTATGCCTTATTTGGGCTGCAAATTCCTGCATTTCTTAAGTCGCTCTCTATTTTATTTTAGTTTCCAAAAGTTTGAAACCTGAATTATGGTTTCCTAAAAGCAAACTCAGTGAACGTCATTTGTATCGTGTTTTTTTTTTTTCTCATTTGATTCACACACAGTGATGCTTCACATTGTATTTATATGGACCATACCCTGCCTGATAACCCTGAGTATTGTGCTTTTTTTTTTTTTAAAGGGATTGTCCTTTTTTTTTTTTTAAGATTTTATTTATTTATTTGACAGCGAGAGACACAGCGAGAGAGGGAACACAAGCAGGGGGAGTGGGAGAGGGAGAAGCAGGCTTCCTGCCGGGCAGGGAGCCCGATGCGGGGCTCGATCCCAGGACCCTGGGATCACAACCTGAGCTGAAGGCAGACGCTTAACGACTGAGCCACCCAGGCGCCCCAACCCTGAGTATTGTTCTTAATTCAAATTCCACATTTTGTCTTTTTGTAAGTTTTCTTTTTTATGAGCTGCTCTCGTCCCAGAGTACCTTTTTATTTCCTTTCGAGATAGCATCCTAATAGTGTTTCTGGATGTGAAATGTGGAGTTAGAAACACATTGCTCACGGATTCCTGTTCTCACCTCCGTCTTTAGAACCATCTCTTCCTGGGTCACGGGCTGGGACTTTGGTCAAGTTACTTAACTTCTCTGTGCCTCCATACGTTCAGCTATAAAATCTGGCTAATAATAGACACACCTATTAAGTTTTTGTGATGATTGGCCCACATATAGTTGCTGTACTTCAAGCTGCTGAAGGTTGCCTGAGAAAACATGCAGAACAGTGCTGGTTGGTCTGTAAATCTTCGACCACAAATCTCCAGTGGTCACTCAGCGCTGCTGCCAAGTCCTGCCCTGCCCCGAGGTCATAGGCTGGCTCTTCTTTTCTCTGTTCAGCTTCTAAGCGATAGAGAAGCTCACGACCCAGCTTCAATCACCTTTTCTTTGTCGTCTAACTCAGCTTCCCCCCCCCCCCCGCTAAAAAATGTGATCCCAGCACGTGGCTTAAAAACCACCTACGTTTCGATGATCCCCACAGTCTTGCCTCCCTGCTGATTACCCTCTCCTAACTGGAATCTCGACAGGCATGTTTATAAGTGCCTTCGACTTTGAGTACAAATCCTGATCTGAATCCCTCTACTAGAATTTTCCAAGTCTCTCCCAACTCTGGAAAGTGCAAACACTATCTTTCCGGTCGCTAAGGCCAGGCATACAACAAAACAATGACCAGAGACCACAAATCATGTCTGATTTTCTTTCCTTTACTTTCTGCCTCCATTGTAGCAGCCCCGCCCAGCGATTCTTCCTCCAGGAGCTCCTGGTCCCTCATCCCTTCCTGGGTGGTGCAATGGCATCTTAGCTGGGTTCTCCCAGCTTCCCTCTCATGTGTTGACCAACCTTTGCTTCGTGTGAGTCAGATCATAGGGTCTCTATATGTTCTTGAGCCCCAGTGGCTTCCTGCCATCCTGGGGTAAGTCCAAAGCCCTCAGTGTGATCTGGCTTTTGCCCAGCTTGCAGACGCAGGATGAAATTACTCTGCCCTGGCTCACAGTGCTCCGGTCCTCTGTCTGTTTCTCTGATGTGCCAAGCTTATGCCTGGCTGGGGAATACCGAACTTAGCTGGTCGCTCGCTTGGAGGGCTGCTCCTCGGCATCTATAAAAGGCTCTGATTTGTGGTCTGGGTTTTAAATGAACACCATCTCCTGGGTGAGGGCCCTCGCGGAGGTGACCCTCGTCAAGGAGTGGTGAGGGTCATGAGAAGTATTTATGATGCTCCCTACTTCCTCCCACCTGGAAAAAGTGGAACTGATACATGCGTGCAAGGCAAAATTCCCCCTTTTCCACTGCCAGACCCCGAGTTTCCTGTGGCTGCCTGTAAAAGTATTCCTTATGTGAAAGTTTTGATCTGCTGGCCTGAAGAGAAAACGTAGCTCTGCAGCTTTCTCTTTCCTCTTTCCATTTTCCCTCCCTTTCTCTTTTTCTTTCTCTCTCTCTTTCTTTCTTTCTTTCTTTCTTTCTCTTTCTTCTTTCTTTCTTTCTTTCTTTCTTCTTTCTTTCTTTCTTCTTTCTTTCTTTTCCTTCCTTCCTTTCTTTCTTCTTTCTTTCTTTCTTTCTTTCTTTCTTTCTTTCTTTCTTGTTTCTTTCTTTCTTCTTTCTTTCTTTCTTTCTTTCTTTCTTTCTTTTCTTTCTTTCTTTCTTCTTTCTTTCTTTCTTTCTTTCTCTTCTTCTTTCTTTCTTTCTTCTTTCTCTCTCTCTCCTCTCCTTCCTCCTTCCTTCCTTCCTTCCTTCCTTCCTTCCTTCCTTCCTTCCTTCCTTCCTTCCTTCCTTCTTTCAAAGAGTAGACTATGTAAAAGGTAATTTACACAAAATGCTTTCTATGACGTGATCTGAGTTTCTCTTGTTTGGAAACTGATCGGGTGGCAAAGTGTTTCTCGATTGTTCCTTTCTCCCAGATCAGGGTCTCTGTCCTGATTTATATCCTCCCCATGTAGCCAGATACAGTGTTATCAGCGAGAGCAAGAGAATGCTTGCCTAACATCTAATATCTCATGGTTACGCACACCTTTTTATTAGTCTTTTAAAATTTTAAAGTGTAACACACAGAGGAAAGTACCTGAAAAAGACACGTACACCATGATTAATTATAATATAGGAACAGACTCACCTGTTCCCCACACAATCCTTACTCCTCCCTCTAAGGTAAGTATTATCTTAACTTTTTGATCATTGCTTCTTTGCCGTTCTTTGTGCTTTCTCATCTAAATGTGCACACCTAGTCACTATAGTGTAGCTTTGCCTCATTTTTTATCTTTATATAAAAGGAATCGTTTAGTGTATTTGTTTGTGAATCGGCTGCTCTGCTCACCGTTATGTTTGTGACATTGACCCATAATGTTATGCAGTATGCACTAGTTTCTTCGTTTTCATTGCCGTGGAGTACCCAGGATATAAATGTGCCATCCTTTATGACTCAAGCTGCTCCTGCAGGGTTTTTGAGATGTGCCTAGCCTTCGGCTATGGCAGATAATACTGCTGAGAACATTCCTGGACGTTTTTTTTTTTTTTTTTTTTTTTCATGCACACATGCATACATTTCTTTGTGTGTTTATTAAATAATGGAATTGTGAAGTCTTTAATGATAGAGATGTGCTGGATTTTCTCTCTTTACTTCTCCAATTTGCTCTTCATCCTTCTCTGCCCTGCCTCTTGCCATGGAGGTTTGATGTCTGTGAACTGCATCCCAGGGGCTCCCCTGTCCTCTGTCTTCTCCTGAGTCCAGCTGATGGGAAACACCAGAAGGAAGTCAGAGGGTTGGGGGAGAGAGAGTTCAGGTGTCTATTTCTCCAGCGTTCTCCCTTTGGCCACAGGTTGGCAGTGGCTTCTTCCCTCTGGGGAAAACTGCAACTTCTATAGCTGCAGGCGCAGCTTGCTTCTGCTTCTAGAAGCTGATAACCCCTTCTCCCTTGCCATGTGGAGCCTGAGGATCATGATGGCTTCCCCTTCGTGCTAACCCTCAGGACTTCATCACCCTCTAGCGCTTACTAAATTCTCCCCTGACCTTCGTAAGTTCTTTTGTGAAACTCTCTCCTGTTACCTCTTTGAATAGAGTGTTTTCTCTAAGAACCCTGACTCTTATCTTCTAAACCCCAGCTGCATGTGCAAGTTCTCGTCACTCCACATCTTTGCCAAAAAGTGTCGTCAGTCTTCTTCGTTTTAGACATTCTGATGGATATGTTCTGTTATCTCATTGTGGTTTTAATTTGCATTTCCTGGATTAATAATGAGGTGGAAGACTTTTTCATACATTCAGTGGGCATTTGGAGCTTCTCTTATGAATGTTCAGTTTTCTTCCCAGTGTTTCCACTGGGCTGTGTGTCTTCTTATTGATTTACAGGTATTCTTTACATATTCTGGATATGAATAGTACATAAGATGTGTTAAGAATATCATCTCTCACTCCCTTGCTTGCTTTTTTATTCTCTTAGTAGTGTCTTTTGTTGAAAAAAAATTCTTAATTTTTTCTTAATTATTAATGAAGTTCAATTTATCAGTCTTGCCCTTTATAGTTAGTGATTTTATGCCTTATTAATAAAATCTTCCCCATCCCAAAGTCACGAAGCTACCCTTTTATATTATGTTGTAGAAACTTTATTGTTTTGTCTCACATTTATATTTATAATTAGCCTGGAGTTGATTTTTGACTCTTGATGGAATGGGTTAGTTGTCAGGTTACTTTTTTCCATATGGATATCCTGTTTCTCCAGCATGATTTTCTAGAGATTTCTTCCTTTCTTCACTGCTCTGCATGGCACCTTTGTCATGAACAGTGTGTTCATATGTGTGTAAATCGGTCTCTGGGCTATCTTTTCTTTTCCGTTGTTTTGTTTGTTCATACCTGTGTGTGAATACCACTCTGACCTAATTACTGTGCCTTTGTAATGATGTAGGATAGAACGAGTTGTCCTACCTCACCCTTCTTTAAGATCATCTATTCTAATTATTGACCCAGGGCATTTCTACGTAAATTTTGGAATCACTTTGTCAAGTTCTACAAAAATCTTGTTGCAAATTTGATTGGCTCTACATTGAACCTCTTGATCAGTCTGAGGAGAATTGACATTTTTACAGGAGTAGGTCTTTCATTCCATGAATATGGTATAGTTATCCATTTATTTAACCCTTCTTTCAATTATGTTTTGTAGTTCTCTGTGTGGAGGTCCTGCACATCTTGTACTAAATTTATTCCTGTATTTTAAGATATTTTTGATGCTAATGAAAATAGTATTGTTTAAAATTTTATTTTTTAATAATGCTGATATATAAAAATAAAACTGAGTTTTCTGTATTGACCTATGGCTAGCAAACTTCCCAAACTTATCAATTCTAATGATGTATTTCTAAATTCTCTTGGATTTTCTAGGTAAAAAACTGTATCATCTGCAAATAGTTAAGCTTTTATCTATTTTCCCCTAATCTCCTGGCATTTTACTTCATTTTCTTACCTTATGTATTAACTAGGACCTCCAGTACAATTTGTGACATATGTGGTGATAGTAAGCCTCTTTGTCTTTTCTCCTAGGATTAAATCTCAGTGTTTCATCATTAAAGTATGTGGCTTACTATAAGGTTTCATAGATACCATTTATGAGATTGACAGAGTTCCCTTTTATTTCTAATTTACTAAGAATTTTTATCATAAATCGATATTGAATTTTATTAAATGCTTTTCCCTCTTTTATTTGAGATTGCCATATGGTTTTTGTCCTTTACAATTTAAATTCAATAATTTACATTGATTGAAATAGCCCTTCAGTCTTAGAATAAACTGAACTTTGTCATTAGCATATTTTATTCTGTTTCATATACTGTTGGATTTGTTTTTCTGAGATTTTGTTCAGTTTATTTTGCACTTGCTTTTATGTGTGAGATTAGCCTATGTCTTTCTCATAACGTCTTAGTCACATTTTGAGTCAAGCTTCTCCTTTTTTGTGTAATCTAAAACAGTTTGTGTAAGATTGGCATTAGTTCTTCTTTAAATGTATGTTAGAATTTGCTGTTAGGTCAGTCTGGGCCTGGAATGTTCCTTTTTTATTTCTCTCGTTTTCTTTTGGGAAGGTTTTAGATGATTAAATCAATGTCTTTAATAATTCTAGGAGTTCAGATTTTGTGTTTTTTCTTTGGAACTTTTGACCAATTATATTTTCCAAAGATTTTATCTATTTCAGCTAAACTCACATCTATTGATAGGAAATTGTTTATAATGTTCTTTTATAATCCTTTTAATGTCTATAAGATCTGTAGTAAGTGCTCCTTTTTCATTCTTGACTTAAGCTATTTTTACCTTCTCTCTTTTTTTCCTTAATACTCACCAAGGACTTATAAATAACTTATCTTTTCAAAGATTTGACTTTGTTAAGCTCCTCCATTCTATGGTCATTCTCTATTTTATTAATTTTATTCATATCTTTGTTATTTTCCTCCTTTTTTCTTTGTCTTTTTTCCTAACTTCTTAAGATTAATACCTTCGCCTTTTTCCTGTGAGGTTTTAGCCACAGAAACAGTAACATAATTGCCTAATCTAGCTCATATTGACCACTTTTTATTTTCAGAACCAAACCTGATTCAAGTGAGAATTAAGATACACATAATTTCTACAGGCATCTCTTCATGTAATGTCATAAAATGTGTTCCATTCAGAAGGATTTTATGTCAGGTGTCCTTTGGATTGTTCTTGTGAGTCCTCATTGCCCAAATGAATCAGCAACAAATAGTAGATGTCAAGATATTTCCTCCCTCTGACACAATTTTTTCAGAATAATCTTAGCCTATAGTTTCTTTGTACCTTTCGTTTTGAACCAAATCCTTTACCCAAGTTTAAAAATTTTATTCCTAAAAGATTTTGTCACTTTTTTCCTACCATCTGAACACATGCTAATTGCGTGGGACCCAATTAAAATTTAATTTGCCTCAAGAAGCTTTTACCAGCAAGTCTTATTATTTTACGAACCTTTTTTTTTTTTTTTAAGTAGGCTCCACGCCCAGTGTGGAATCCAACTCAGAGCTTGAACTCATGACCTGAGATCAAGACCTGAGCTGAGATCAAGAGTTGGATGTTTAACCTACTGAGCCACCCAGGTGCCCCATGTTTGGTAATTTTTTTGAACTTTAATATACCTGGAACATTTTCTATGTAGTGAATTTAGATTGTCTCATTCTTCTTAATACTGTGTAATATGTTTATCTAGCCTTCGATTGATAGGTGTTCAACTTACTCTCATTTTTTAACTATTACTAAAAAAGTGCTAGAGTGAACATTCTTGCACCCATGTCTTTGTTTATTGGGACTATTTCTAAAAGGTGGATTTCCAGAACAGAAATTGCTGAGTGAAAGGATAAATTATTTTCTGATAAGATCTTAATCTTCATTCCTAATATACACGAATGAGAGTGCTCTTTCCTTCACATCCTTACCAGTGCTGCCAAAATGAAACTTTTTCATTTTTGTCATATGGATAGGCCCAAAATATTATTCCTTATTTTGATTTTCTTTAACTTCTTTTAATATTTATTGGATAGTTTATAAATGGTGAGATCTTGTGACAGTGACTTGCTTTTAGCCAAATTCTGGTTTTTCAAATCGCTCGCCTTCTTTTGCCTCTAGCAACTACCAGTCTGTTCTCTGTATCTATGAATTCAGTTTTGGTTTTTTAAATATTCCACGTGTAAGTCAGATCATACAGTATTTGTCTTTCTGTGTCTGATTTATTTCACTTAACGTAAGATCCTCAAGGTCCATGTGTGCTGTTGCAAATGGCAGGATTTCCTTATTATTATTTTTTTTTTATGGCTGAGTAATGTTTCGCTGTCTGTATGCACCGCCTTTTCTTTATCCATTCATCTGTCCATGGACTCGTAGGTGGTTTCTGTGTCTTAGCACAACGCTGCAGTCGACATGGCAGGAAGGCGTAGATATCTTTTCAAGAAAGTGATTCCATTTCGTTGGGTTAAACACCCAGAAGTGGGACTGCT
This sequence comes from Zalophus californianus, assembly GCF_009762305.2. NCBI lineage: Eukaryota > Metazoa > Chordata > Mammalia > Carnivora > Otariidae > Zalophus > Zalophus californianus. Next base: position 208,968,799 of record NC_045595.1, on the reverse strand, counting down.
GGATCATAAGGTAGTTCATTTTTTAGTTTTCCAAGGAGCTTCCATATGGTTTTCTGAAGTGGCTGTGTCAGTTTACATTTCCATCAGCAGCAGTGCACCAGGGTTTCCTTTCTCCACATCCTCGCCAGCACTTTTATTCTTTCTTTTTGATAATTGGCGTCCTAGCAGGTGTGAGGTGATATCTCACTGTGGTTTTGATTTGCATTTCCCTGATGATGAGTGATTTTGAACACTTTTCCAAGTTTTTTTTTTTACATCATGTCTGTTGGGATGGCCAATACACACTCTTGTTTGAGCACCAGCTCTCTGTTATGTAATGGTTTTTGGATCAATACATCTCATCCCATAATACACTTTCCAGTTGGCTGACAGTCTGTCATTAATACACAGCCTAAATTATATTGCGAAGCTGATCAAGTTGAATTGCTTTGCTCCAGTGTTTCTCAACTGGCGTGATTTTGACTCCATCCCTATGGACATTTAACAGTGTGTGAAGACGGGTTTGGTTGTTATAACTCGGGGTAGGGGAGGGGCTATTGGCAGCTAGCGGGCAGAGGCCAGGGATGCTAGCAAACATCCTTCAATGCACTGGACAGCAACGCCCCCGCAACAAAACAAAGAACTATCCAACCCAAAATGTTGACAGTGCTGAGGCTGAGAACCCCTGTGGTCTGTTCTAAGTAACATTTTAGTGCTTTCATGGTTTGCTCTTTCATAAGTAGACTCTATCTCATCTATTCTGAGGCACATGTTTATTTTAAAAAATTGGGATGTGTCTTACAACTGTTGGATAAGAAAGTATTGTGACTAATTTTGTTGGGCAGAATTATTTTTTCTTTCCTTGTGGTGCCTTAGATCGTGCATGACATCTACCGTCCACAGTCTCCCATAGATGAAATGTGGTAATATAATTATGTCTTATTATTTTCCAGCTATACCTATGCATCCGTCTAATTTCAGTGGAAGATGAGGAAGTCCTGGGCCGCATGACGCTGTAATTGCGGTATTGATAGGTGTAAAAAAAATCAACGTCTAGCCTTGCATCTGTACTCATTCCACCTTGTGTCTGCTTTCAGGCAAAAAAACAATATTCAGTGTCGGAAACAATTTTGTATTTGATTTTATGTTAAAAGAGTTCCTCTTGGATTCAGCAGATTAGACATAGTATCGATGGAATGTTCAAATTTAGTGCGGAATGATTGATTTCTTCACTTGGGGAGTTACGAATCATTTCTATATCTATTGATTTTTCTCCTTCGCATACATTTGTTGCTTTTAAATTTAGGAAGATGGTTGGAAATTAAAACGGCTCCCATGCTAAGGAAGCATTTCGGATGGCTGGATTTCCCTGTGAAACCTCTGTTTTCTTACTTACCAACAGTCTAATAATTCATTTAACGCTGCACTTCCTGGTGCTTGGGAAAAGGTAACAACAGGAACATCGAATTTTCAGCACAAATTCTCTCCTAGACGGTGCTTTGTCAAAGGCGATGAGAACCTAAGCTGGAACAGGCTCAGTTCACAGCTGCACAACTGAGTGGGGACAGCGTTTATTCCTGGCTCCTATCGGAGAAAATCTGTATGTGTTCAGAAGGAAACGGACTTTAATGCATACTGTCAATTCTTCTTTGCACTTGTAAGTGAGAAAAAAATTAGAAAGTTAAAGGGTGGCAGTTTTGAGTTATTAAGAATGGTCTGGATTAGCCTCAACTTCCATGGGTCAGCACAAGGTGGCCAATGATGCTTCCCATATGCTTTTGGTTTATAGTCACTAACAAAGAAGCACAAGGTATGTATAGCCTCATTGTTAGTGGTTTCCCTGCTCTTTTACAGACAAAGAACCCCCCACTCCGAAGGTACGGCAATACTTCTAACTCCAATTTACAGATTAGGCAAAAACCTCTCAGGTTAGGGGTCATTTCAGGCAGTTGAAAAATGTCTTTGTGAACTTCCCAGTTTTCTGGCTGTTAAAGAAAATAACACAATAAAAAGAGCTCCCCCGCGCAAGAATTCCATAAAACGGAGCGGCATGCGAGACACATTAATGGTTTCCATCCCTGATGGAACGTTCAAAACAGCTTTCAGTAACAGGGAATCCAATATCCCCGATCAGAAAGTCTCAGCGTCTGGGAGGTGAGGTCCGGGTACTCCGGCTTGCTGGGATCAGGAAAGGCGCTTCATCCGTAAGAATTCCTATGTGAGTTTAAAAGCAAGAGAACTTACCTTAATTCTTTTAAGAACTTACCTCATGGATGCTGGGGGAGAAATTCCACCAGGACGGCTGCTTTTGTCAGGCTCTTTCTGGGGGTAGGAGCACCCTGGACTGTGGTTCTGGGAGACGGAGCCCCACTGTGTGTCCCTGAGCATCTCACCCCTGCCCGTGTGGAGCTCTGGTGCAGTGGGTAGCCGGGCCCACTGTGCGGCCTTCCAGATGGCTCTCATTACGGTCAGAACTGACCGATGGGAGCCCCTGTGGCATCCTGGAAGCCTGAGAGACCGCACGGGGGACAGAGCCCCTGGTTTCCAGGAGCTAATGTTTCAAGGGAAATAATAACACCTTCCAAACACTGGGGCTTTTCTTTTTAGTAACTGGGGGTAATGAACCCTCTCCCTCTGCTTCTCATTTACCAGCCCCGTTTCTGTGGGAGTCACAGAGGGGAAATTAAAGCTTTCCCACGTCTCCTTGGGAAAGTAACCTAAGGTTGATGGGCAGAGATGCTTCCAGAAAATGGGAACAGGGCACCAGCAGGAAGAAGGCTGGGGCAGGGACCGAGGAGGCAAGTTACAGTGGGGCGGCGGGGGGGCCTTACTCTGGGGGGCTCAGGTGACCCCAAGACACATGTATCTGTAATGAGCAGAGAGGAAGTGGGGGGCAGAGGGGAAGGAAGAGCTCCTGATGTTCGCCTCTTAGGTTCTTTCTCTTGAGTCCAATGTTGTTGTAATTTTGGCATCTTTCCCCTCCAACTAATATGCGCTCTTTGGTGTGTGTTTGGCTGAAGTCCACTTCTCTTCTTTCCCACATCTTCAGCGCCTGACACAACGCCGAGCGTAATGCCAGTAAAGATCGGATGAATGAGCACCATAGGAAGAAGATCTGTTGCTGTAACAGTGTTGCAGAAGTCTTTTTGAGTAAGGAAATGTCTCAGGGTGTCCCAGTCACCTTTCGCTGCATAACTAATCACTCTAGAACTTGGTAGCTTAAAATCACAATGACATTTTATTATTTATGTCCGTCATGGTACCAGGGCTTGACTGGGTTGAGAGAGGCATTTTTCACTCAGGGTCTCTTAGATGGTTAAAGTCAAGGGGTGGCCGGGGGCTGGAGTCATCTGCAAGTTTGCCCCACTTGCACCCCTGGGGCCGGTGCTGGTTATTGGTGGGACTCAGGACTGGAATGCCTACAGACGGCCCCTCCATGTGCCTTGGGCTTTCTCTCTATATCGTGGCTGAGGTGTTCAAGAGTGGCTGTTGCCAAGAAAATCAGAAGGAAGCTGGATCGTCTTTAGAGGCAGCCTTGGAAGGCACATAGCTGAACTTACACTATAGTGACAGGTCTTCTCAGCTTCGAAGAGTGGGGACATGGACCCCACCTTTTGATGGGAACAGTGTCAATGTCACCTTATTAGATGGGCACATATGATGGGAAATCTTGTTGGGCTATCTGGAAATACAGTCGCCATGGGTGATATGGCAAATGTTTAGAAATGGAATGGACCTGTCCTTCTAATTGTTTTCAATAATTGCATGTGGGACCAACCCAATCCTGAAATAGCTTAGCTGGAAATAATTTCAGTCAGAGTTACTTTGGAAAATTGCAAGGGCTATATAGCATAAAAAGGGGAGCTATTATTTAACTTGAAATTCAGATAAGTTTGTTGTAAATACATCATGATGCGGGCAAAATAGAGGGCATATACTCCTTCATTTGCTTGTTTCTTTACTCAGTATTTATTATTATTATTATTATTGAATATCCTCTCACTGCCCGGTAGAGTTAGTTCAATTATTGAGAAGGAAATCCCGTAACATACAGAGTTGGAAGGTCTCTTAGAGACCATTCGTCTTCTTCACTTCCCATGGCTTGATCTGGAGGAATTGCTCGAGAAAGTCACCCCTAAAGTTACCCAGGTCATGTGGTTTGGACACTTGGGGGACGGGGCATGATGGTGGGACAGATAGCCAGCCTCTCTGTCTCTCAGCACCTGTCACTCTCTTCATCATCATCTGTCTGCCTTACTCATTACCATTCCCTACTGCGTGCGTGCACGCACTTGTGCGTGTGTGCGCATGGTGGGGGAGGCACGGGTGGCTCACAAGTACCAACTTTCATCTTAATTTGGAATGACAATCTCCCCAGAAACTGGTCAGCAAGCAGTTAAAAACCAGATGCTGGGCACGTTCTGTTGAAGACGGAGGAAGGAGACTGTGGTGTGGCCACACCTGGCCTCGGCCACGCCTCATCAGGGGGGCCACGGATGGCCTGGGCCTGTCCCAAGGCCTCTCCCTGCGGGAAGTACGTCATTCATTCATCCCGGTGGAGTCTCAAGTTCAAGTTCAAGTCAGACTTTGGGCCTTTGAGGGCCTCTACGGGGCTGCCCACTGGCCAGTACTCTCCTTGGCGCCGGTGGGCTGTGTTGTCACGCTTCGTTCGCTCATTCACTCCGCAAATGCTTAGCCGGTGCCCTCACAGTGACAGAGCCCTCGGGGCCCCGGGGGGCGGGTTTGCTGCTCCTAGTCTGTGGGGAACCAAGCAGGGTGCTCAGTGCGTGCTCACTCCTCCCATGAACAAACCTGCAGAGTCACCAGTTGATCTGCCAATGGAAAGTTGGCACAGATGGAGTCCGTGGCTCCCTGACTCACTGAGCAGATGAGGATGAGACCGGCCCCTGCGAGCGAGGCGTTACGCTGGACTCCTGCTCTCTGAGGGGTATCACCCAGCTTCCCCTCCACATTTGTGTCAGCCTCCCTCGGTGACCCCCATGTTCGCTGGGCACTCCCATTCCTCAGTTTCTACCTAAGCCGCTAACTGTGGGCAAGGAGTGGTGTGGATGCCGGCTCTGCTGAGCCTGGAGTTGCTCTGCTCTTCAGCCCATGCCTTTTATCTAGAGTGGCATCGCGGTGAAGCTGGGCAAGGGGCTCCCCGCTACCGTTTCCCACGCCTCGTCCCCTCCGCTCTGTGCCATGCATGCGGAAAGGTGAAGCTTGTTTCCCTTTAAAAATCTCAGACTAACACATAAAGAAAAAATGCTTTAATTATCCGTCCAGTTATCCATCCGTGGAGCGCACTGAAAATGAACCTCTGCTCTACTGGCAGACGCAGAGGTAAGTCCCTGGCCAACCACAGTTACTGTGGCCTCCTCTGAGGTCGGAGCCTTACCCCCACGCAGCCCTGCCCCCAGACAGCCCTGAACACAAACAAGTGTCACCCACTGACCTCGTTCTTCTTCAGTATAGGAACCAAAGTAGAAGGGGGGTGGAAAGGAAAAACCGCAGACATTTTAAAGCACAAGTGAGGGGGGCGCCTGGGTGGCTCAGTGGATTAAACGTCCGACACTTGGTTTCCGCTCAGGTCATGATCTCAGGGTCGTGAGATCGAGCCCCACGTTGGGCTCCCTACTGGGCGTGGAGCTTGCTTGGGAGCCCCGCGTCCAGCTCTGCCCTCAGAGAGGAGTCTGCTCCTTTTCCCTCAGCTTCTCTGCCCCCCCCTAAAAAAAACAAAATAAAGTACGAAGTGAAAACAAAAAGAGGAAAGTTGCAAAATCAGTTAACTTTTTTGCAAACATTTCCAAGGCACTGTGTTTTGCATTAAGTGTTAGCGTTTAGATGACCTAGAAGTCAGTGTAGTCACATTAATAGGATTATTTTCAAGAAAACCTCCTTATTTTAAAGTTTATTTAATATATATTTCTATGTATTTTAACATTGCATGTCATTTTTATAAGTGATGCCTTGTAAACCTATCCCCAAAATTGTAATGAAAAAAAAATTGAAGCTACTATAAAGTATCGCTCACATATTATGGTATAATCCACATCCTTCCCACAGTTCTCATCTCTGGAAAGGATCTCATAACATCTGAGTTTAGGCAAGGTGCTAGGATGATACCAGCATTGATTACACAGAAAACAAATGCACTCAGAATTGACCTATTAACTTGATGGGACTTGCATGGGGGAACATAACGAACCATCTAGAATTATTGGGAAGTAGAATATTTTTTATGGTTTGGAATTACTGATAGTGGTGTAGAATAATTCTATAGTTTCCATGGCCAAATCTTACCCAGAAAAGTGATGCCTTTAGTCATAGGTTGCCTACCTGTACAGTTTATCTTTGCTCCTTATCCAGGTATATTTCCTTAGGTTATACTGATGAACAGTATAAATTTTCCAAGAAAGTTTTCCACATTATGAATGTTGGATTTTAATATGAATGGATAAAAATGAGACGACTATGTAGGATAATGATACCAGTTCAAAAAGTGTCAAGTGAAGAGTTAGTCATACCCATAGTCCCTCTAAGGGCCTTTTAAAGGGACATTTAGCACCCTCTAGTGACAACAGTTCAAGCAGTTGGAAGGAAAGTCCCTGCAAGCCTTCTGGTTTCTAGCTAGCAAGTAAACAAACCAGTGAAGTTCTTTGGCCAATAGGTGGTTGCTTCCTAAAATTCGTGAGGCAGGATAATTTTTGTGCCTGTAAGTAAAGGATAAAATAGCATCCACCAGGCAGACCCCAGCTTGTCTTCTGGCCTATCAATTGATATAGAAAGAACATTTCCATTTGTTCCCCCAATACTGTAGTTTTTCCCAAAATATGTGCTGAGATTTGCGTTGAGATCCAATGAAGACGATGAATTAACCTACATTATAGTTCGAGTCAGGGCGTTTAAACGGACTAAACACTTTTCTGCAAGGCTTAGCTGGAAAAGGACTGGCCTGCTTCCATTTGAAGTGCACACTTTACCCCCAAGAGGGAAAGAGCCTCCTCAACATCACTTTGCAGGGCAAGGACACAGTGCAGAGAGGGTAGGTACAGTGCATGGAGGGTAAATACAGGGGGGTAGGTGCAGTGCCCAGAGAAATACAGTGTAACCACAGCCACACTGCTCTTGCACACACCTGCCTTCAAGTGTAGGCATACAATTCCCTTAAGTCTGTAGGTTGCCTGCTTCAGGCTCTTGCAAATAAAATGCATTATTTATGACAAACGTTTTCTTCCTTGGCTTCATTTCTGATTCCATTTGTGATATAAATAAATTAGCAAATATGGAAACATAGTAAGTGATACAGAAAGAAAGGCCACGTGAATCTGACTCAAAACAGACTTTATAAAAGCAGGGAGAGCAATTGTCTAGTGCAGACACCTCTGTAAATTTGCATTATGCGGGGGGGGGATGGGGGACATTATCATGCAACTTCACTTTCTTTAAAAAGTAGTATATAGTTTCTTTACAAAATAATTTATGAAATATCAAGACAAAAATAAAGGCTGATATCTAGTATCTTATAAGTCAGACTGACAGATGTAAAAACCTTAAAAGTCTAACTAGATCAAAATCTAAGTTAATTTAGACAGCTCAAGATAACTTCTCAGGGTGGCCAGGGGTGATTGCTGAGGAAGTAATTGGGACACAGTACTCAAGATCTGAGGGCAGAGGAGCAGGACTGCTAGGTGGGATGGCCCCATGCCAGTTGTGTGTCCCCTCCAGTTGTGTGGCTTGGGTGCTAGACTGCCCTGTGGGTAGACCGTGCCTCATGGTGACCAGTGCAATCTGAAGACTGTGACATCTCTGCTTTCTCTGCCCAGTTATATGGATGAAGACCTTGAGATGCATTTAATGGTTCACACATTGTATATTGAATCATGATCACTGAAGTGGGAAATTTACAAGTTCCTTTAAATTATTGTGCAGAATTATTGTTCTTAGGGTTTTCTTTCTTTCTTTTTTTTCTTTTCTTTTTCGTCCCGAGTAATAAATGGACATATTTAGGGTTCCTAATACTGCTTTTAGACTCCTGCATTTTTTAGAGGCGTAGGGAATTAGGTAAGAGCAAAGTTGTCAAAATTTGAGAATATATGCGATGCTTATGAAATTGCGTTCATTGAAATCATTGCTCCATTGGAGCCCATAGAACAGAACTGACACATGCTTCAAAATTAAGGAAATTGCAACTTGGTGTTGAGAAGTTGAGGATTTAGTATGTGATAATAATTTCCTCGGTTTAGATGAGTTCAAATCAACCAAGATGCTGAAGAATATATTAACCACTTGGAGAAGGTGTTGAAACAATAGTTATTTAAATTGTAATTGGATTATATCTTAATGTGTTGCTGGAGGGCATCACAGACACACACACACACTTACACACACACACAGTCTTACCCAATGGAGTGAAACTGTGCTCACCAACTCTGCTTTGAATGGAAAACGGTCCTTAACCGGCATATAATGAGTGACCTTGGTGGCCAAGAGCACCTTATGCTGTGTATGTTCTCAGGCAAATCCTCCAATTGACACAGACGGAAAAGTTGCACTGAGGGATGGAGTTTTCCATTGTGGGGGCAGCTCCAGATGCTGGATCCTTATCTATAATCTCAGGCATGTCCCTGGCAAGAATCCTTGGGACATCCTTCTTGCAGGGCTTTCATGAATAATCCAAACATTATACATTTTAAGATTCATGTGTCATTTTAGGGACAATATAGAGCACTTTGTCCTATTGTTTGACCCTTAAAAAGTTTGCATTTCATGGGTTGCTTCCAGGCTCTGCAGTTTTATGTGGGCGGAATTTAAGTAAACAAACACAGACTTCCTGAATGCTGGGACACTCAGTGGCTGGACAGAGCCCTGTCACCCTTGCTAGTTCCTAGAGCTGGCCAGAGCGCCTGGCATACACAAGGCACTTTATTAATCCTGACTGGATGGGTTAATGTTGGGGAGATGACTGTGACAAGACACATGAGTATCTTCTGGGTTTCGTCACTAGAATTAATTAAAAAAAAAAAAAGAACTGCACATTACATGTTACTCCTAGAACTTTTACATTAAAATTCAATTTCTATTTACTGTAAATGTTTGGAAATCTTGAGGAACCGAAGGAGGAGGAGGGAAAACAAACAAGAAAAGGAAGATTCTCTACCATTAGTATCAGAGTATATAGCCCCCTAGTGTTTCTGTCTTGCCTTTTTCCTTTTAGCAAAATGGGTCTGTGATAGAGTTCTCCTTTATCATCGGATTCTTAACTTACCAGGCTTAAGACCGCTAGAATTTTCCATATTGCTGAGTATTGATCTATATAATTTTCCTGCAATGTTTTCAATGATGATGAGCATCCCAATGTATGGATGTTCACTGCAGGGATCAATCATTCATGAGCAAACCTCCTTTTGTGTCTCCAATTAAAATTATGGTTCATTATGTCTTTGCTGTGTGCATATACCACTTTTAGAACAGTAGTGCCTTCATCTAAGGGGTCTCAACTCTTGACCTTCCTCTGTGCAAACCACCCAGAGAAGTTAGTACCAGAACAAGGATGGGAATTTGTGGACCCTTTAGAAAATGGGAAGGCATGGTTTTAAGACCAATAATGACAGTGCCCCTTTTATCATGATAGTAAATGTATGGTTAGTTTTACATTATACCACCCCCCCCCTTTTTTTTTTCATTTTCAAGATAGGAATAGGCTTACAAAGGGTTTTCATAAAGTTGTGGGTAATGGGTCCATGAAGGGTAAGTAAAAATAGAAATGCAGAATTTAGTCATGGGCTCTGATGTCCACAGACACCGGGGGGGGGGGTGGTGGCATACTAGTCCACAGACACAGGGGGGGCATACTAGTCCATACTAGGCCACATGGGGGGCATACTAGTCCACAGACACCGGTGGGGGTGGCATACTAGTCCACAGACACGGGGGGGCCATATTAGTCCACAGACACGGGGGGAGTGGCAAACGTGGTATTAACTGTGTTCCCGGGAGGGTGGAGAAGGACCCTGTCTGTCCTGCAGGCTTATGACAGGATGGCCCCCAGGCGGTGCCCCTCTTCCATATGGCCCCTGACATGAGTCTGTCTTGTTACCTGAAGGGTGTCTTCCCACCAGGAGGGCTGGTGCCTGGTCAGAAGGTGCCCAGTCCTTAGGCTGCTGAGTGATCTGGTGCTGAGGCCAGCTGCAGCTGTAGGCTTGGGGTAGGTGTGAAGGGAAGGATAAAGTGATATCTTTGTCTTTGGATGATTCCCCCAGGATAATGTTTAGGAAATGGTTGCTGTACCACTATATGCTAATTAATAGATATGCCTTATACTATCAATAGCCAATCAAAGTTAAAAAATAACTTTGCATTAAATATTCAGAGACTACGAGGCTTGGATTCTATGATGCGATTCCAGAGATCAGGAATTATTGTCTTTGAAGATGCTAAGAATCAGTTGAACACCTTGTCATTAGAAAGGAGGAAGATTTGACTTTCTAAAAATTCGTGGCGGGAATTACAACTCATAAATGATCTAATAAAGGTCACTTTCTATATTTGTGTGCATTTTCAAAATTCGACACGATGAAAGATGGATAGAATCTTCAGGAAGTAGACCAAATAGTAGCATCTGGTTTTCTGTTCGTAAGTATCCAAGCAAAGAAATTAGTCTCTACTAAAACAATATTTTTATTAATTAAAGAATAAAGGACATATGTGAATATACACATATAGACATTATGCATAAATATTAGAGAGAGGAAGAGAGAGAGAAAGCAAAGCAAATGATGTAAATTAACAGCAATTGGAATAACTGGGTGAAGGCTATTTAGAGTCCTTTATATTTTCTTGTTTCTGTACATTGGAAATTTATTTCCACATAAAGAGTTAAGAGGTTTCACTGTTTACAGAGCTGAATTAAGCAATTACCAAGGAATTAAAAGCAGAGGCTCCGGGAAGAATGAGGTCTCTGGAGGAAGACAAGGGGCGAGCTGGGTTAGGAACGAGGAGATGAGGGTGAGGGAGGACCAGGCAGCACTTTCTCCCCGGGCTCATCCTGTTTCAGGCTGCTCTTTGGGGAAGCCATAGGAGCACGGCTCACTGGGGTACTGGCGTTAACTTTTAAAGTCGATGCTTCCCGGGAGAGCAGAACCGAGGAATCCCGGGGGAGCTGAGAGCATTTTTCTCAGCACTCCTGAATCCTTGTGGAAGCTGCCCAGATAAAACAACTCAGTGCTTTGAAATGTTCAGGGAAACAAGATTTTATAATCAGCCTGCCATCTTGTTCATTGTTCAGAGATGAAAAGAGGGGAAATCAACATCCCCTCCAACTGTAGATGCTGAGAACTTGAAGGTTCTGATTTTGACCCAGAACAGGATTTCTTTTATTTTCTCTTTTCCCTTTGTTGTCGTCCGTTGTTTCTTGGTTTGTCTCTTTCTCTCTCCTCTTCATCCTTCTACCCTAGCACAAGGGGGTGAGTCAGGGGACAATGGGAGATATGGGAACCCGGGCCAGCGTACAGAACTCGGACAGATGCCGGCCTGAAGTCCGAGTGCAGTCCGTTCCCCGGCCCGTCCAACCCCTGGACCCGAGCGTTGCTGAACGACTCGGGCTTTGGTCTCTCCTGTTCTGCGGGGTCCCCATGGAGACCACACCTCTTCCCCGCTCGGTCCCACTTTCGTGTAGCGAGATTCAAAGCAAAATGTTGTTTCTTCCAGAGAACAAGTAATTTCCTGAAAATGAGTAATTAAAGGCCTGAAATCCTCTAAGGAATGTTCAGGCCTCCATTAGCTGTATTTCCTTTGAGTGGAAAACAGACGTGGGGCCCTGAACTTGCAGCTGGGATTTTCAAACCCTTAACGAGGTCTTCACGTGGCATCTGTGCAGAGCCAAGCGTTCTCTCAGGGTCTGTGGTCTGCAACACTGACTTTTGTCAGAGCGGGATTGGCTTGCCCACCTTATAAACTGTTGGTAGTATGATTTTAGTTATTTGGGTTTTATTTATTTGTTTATCTACTTATTTATTTATTTTTAGTTCTTTGGATTTTAAATCAATATTTAAACACGAGGACTTGACAGGGTTACTTCTCCCTTTATTTGCCTCGCTTACCTTATTGGTTCTTGAGTCTTGGTGTTTGCAGCTGGTTTCTTGTGGAACAAATAAAAATCACATGTATTTGGAAAGGGAAAATGAAACTCTTCTGGAAAACTCACGTTTTAACTGCCGTTAAAAGTCCGCGAGCAAATGTATTATTATTCCATTAACGTGAAATAAGGTCCACCTGCAGAGTTTCCTTTTGGGAGAAAGGGACAGGGAGTGTGTGGGGAGGAGGGGCTCCAGTCCTGAGTCCCAGTCATGGGGCAGGTCCAGGGAGCCCGGCGGGGGGGGGGGCTCCGAAGGCCCGGCCCCCAGCTGTAGGGGGCCCTCCGTGCCTCGTTCCGAGGTGCCTGTGGCCCGTGTGAAGCCATGCGGAGTCCCACCACATCTGCATCCTGCCCCGGGGCAGCGTGTCACACGGCGGCGGCACACCAAGTCACACCTGCTGTGGCAGTCCTTGTCCCAAGCAACTGATGCCTTTTTTTTTTAATTAAAAAAAAAAAAATCTCCTGGCTGCATATCATCAAGAAAAACAACATTGTTTTCAGGGTCCCTTATCTCTCCACTCCCAAATATCCTGTTTCTTCGGGCTGGGCCGCCAGGACCAATAGAAACCTCTTCCTGCCATTGGCTGACTTCATTTCCCAGACTTAGCACAATCTCATCCGCTCTAAACAACCTCATCAAAACTACTTTCTGGTCAGAGAGAAGCAATAATTATTATTAACATTTATTAACGATCAATAAACTTGATTGCATTATGGCCAGCACTATTAAGGTAAGGAAAGGGTTCCTTTTTGTTTGACAAAATCTTGTGCTTGTTACTCTTTTCTTTGGTTTCCTTTATCAAGGCAGATAAGTCAGGATTGGGCAACACCCCCACTGCCACAATAGAGGACAACAAGATTTCCTCTGCACTGCCTAGTAAATTTCCTTTTTCCTACTCCAACCATCCGCAAGGCTTAAAAACTTCAAACTCAGAAAAAAATTGGGGTTTCTAAATTCACTGTTGAGTGCTGTGGATGACTTTTGCAAAGGCTTTTTGGAGCGCGTCTGAATTTTCGTATTCTTTCACTATCCCTAGCGGTGCGTGGATGTGGGATCTGCTGGAAGGCAATGGACTCGGAGAGGTTGGAGGGCAGGGTCGGAGAAAAAGATGGGCTGGTAAATGTTGATCTTCTGGATGCTCTTGAATGACTCCTTAGCCTCAGGGGTGCCAGCCAGCCCCAGTGGAAACGAAGAGATACCTGGCAAGTGGCGGCTGGTCATGGGACATGGAAATGTTGACTTGGTTTTTGGATCCTTCATGCTGAGAGTGGAGTGGTCTCATAACTCAAATGGTGGTAATTCGGTTTGTTGGGTGACATAGTTATCTTTAATAAAATACTACTCCTCTGTGCGCTGTGAGTATATGTTCTTGCTCGTCATGGTTGGTTTGTGGGAATAGAAGAGCGGTGGCCGACCAGTGCTTTGGGGTATGTGGTCTGATGTGTTTTTCTTGCAAATGTCGCTAGTAGATAGCATAGAGAAATTGATGGGGAGGTGAATCCATGTGCCTGGGAACCTAAACCTGGCCTAATTCCCGTAAGCGAAGCCAGTCGGATGGTTAGTGCAAGGCCGTGGCATGGAGTCTGTGAAGTGTGGGCTGCTGAAATATTTTCAAGGCCTCCCTGCCTTGGTGACATTTGTAGAAATGAGAAAGATCAGCAGCGAACACATAACTGAAAGGAAGAGAAAGAAAGCTCTAGTAGTTGCGTGTCTTTCGTTTTGTTGCATATAGGCGGGAGGCATTTGGTTGTATTTTCATCCAGGGTCTTGGTTAATTTGAAAGCTCATGAATATGGAAGTTTGCCCAGAATTGAGCCAAAGCATTTTCAAAAACCGTCCTTGGTTTGGCATCTGAAATGTCTGTATTAGAGGGTATGATGAATACCCGCCATATGAACTGTGTCTTTAAAAGCTTTGTTCAGTTTTTACTTCTCAAGGTGTGTTTTATTTTTCATGGAATGTTCAGTAATATATATGAAAAAATCATGTATCAAAGACTAACCTTACAGAGGTTTTTCTTTCTTTGGCTTCAAGGATTGGAGTCTGCTGAAATGTAACTATCATGGGAAAGAATTTTAAAATTGGGGGTTTGATGTGCCCCTCTTTCAACTAGATGAGCAGAAATTATTTGATTTTAAAATGCAAAATGCTACCCTTCTTATTCCTATTTTCACTCCTAATTGCGTCCATGTTTCATAATAATTAAATCAAATATTCTTTGTGAATTTTGAATAGCTTGAGTACAATTGTGTTTCCAAAAAAAAAAAAAATCAGTGTATTGAAGGACACTGAAATAACAGCCTGTCCTCTAGAATGTGGGGTATGTTTTGTGAAACATACAAATGTGTTATACTGTTTAATTCGAAGCATACATTTCTGGAGGTATGAAGGTATTCTGAAGCTTGAATGTTTTGTGATTCCAGAATAAATTTTGGGTCCTAGTTAACACTTGTCTAGGATACTATGCTTCCTTTAACACAATTTGATGGCACTGGTTATATGTATATTGTATTTATCTCAGGTGAACTTTAAAATGACTCCAGGTAGATTCTTTTTAATCCTCTGTTCAAATAAAATAGCCCCTCTTTATAGGTAGCTTCCTTTAAAACATGTTCTGTTGGGCTTCCTGGGTAAAGTAATGAGATGATTTTACAGACTTGTTTATAGAGTAGAAAAAGCCGGCCCAAGTCGGCTGACAGCCGTTTTAATTATGTGAGTGCAAAGCTCAAATTAGCATAAGGAAAATTAAGGCTGTCCATTGGAATTAGGAAACAGTCTGTCATACAGGCAATTTCTAGTCTCAAACACACTCTGTTTTTTGTTGTTGTTGTTGTTGTTTCAGTAAATGAATCAATTAGTCGATGAAGCATCAGATACACTCAATTTGGTACTCCCCATTGGAGTGGTCTTTTTTTATTTTTGCGTTAGTATTTGTAAGACCTTGTGAGGCACTATGAAAAGTTAGATGTTTTTAATCCCGTCTTTGTGACTCTCGTCATCATTTTCTCTTGGTGTTTGGAACTGGGAATGGAACGTTTCCATTGGAAGAAGTAAAGGAATTTTGGGGGCTTATCTCAGAGTGCCCATTTATCTCTTAAGTGTTCATGGAGTTTAGGATCAGATTATAAGAGTTCTCATAAAAACATGTAAGCATCAAGGGTGATGTCCCCATAGGTAATTCATGGATCAGTTTTGGTACTTCCATCTGCTTTTTGCCATTTCCACCATCTGACAAAACTGAAGGGTGCTTAAACACCCCGTTTTCCTTCCTTCTGCACGGAACAGCATGGTGTTGCTTCCAGACTCCAAGGAGCCGGTTGTTAGCCTTGGAACTTCGGTTGTGCTTTGGTTAGGACTTTTAATCCAATCTCCCAGAAACTTCCCTGACCCTTTCATTACGCTCTGGGTCACTTGGCAAGTCTAATGAAGTCTATAATCCTGTCTCAGGATAAATGCTTTTAAATGCATATAATGTGATACTTAGAATGATAAAGCAAGCAAATTCTGTCCAAGTACAGTTCAACTCTTGGACTCCTCTGGTGGCCCGTGAACCCCACGTTACAATCCCTGATCCTAGGGTTTCAAGATCCTTAATCTTTAGAATGGGAATGTGGGAATTTTCCGTTATCATGGAGATCTGACATTGAAGGACGAGGAGAGAGCAGTGCCAGTGAAAGCATCTTAGGAAACAGACAGGATGTGGAAAGTTACAAGGCTCCATGAGGGAGCACACTATTACCGTTTCATTTAGTTGTTTAAAGAAGTTACTTTGATTTAACAGAGGTTGGAGGGTTTGATGATGGTTGAAACATGGTGTTAATTTAAAAGCATATTGCTTATTTTATATGTTTCATGCTTTGCACATAGCAGGCACTCTGAATATTTGCCATCACGCATGAAGGAAAAGTTAGTAAAAAGCTCAGGGTTATCTGAAGAAAGTTCATCTCCTAGGGTTTTGGTGGATATGGTTAAGGAGTTGAATGGCTCTAGGCATGAGATTTTTCGTCAGCCCATTGGCTTATGCGGAATGAGAATGGTTTCAACCCTCCTTACTTTGGGGGGTGGGGGCTCATCCTCAGTGAAGGAATGTCAAATACAAATGTCATGTCCTCACAGCAGGCCCTGATCTTCTGTCCTTGCCTGAAAGTGGAAGTCTAGGCCATTACCTTAAAGTGCTTGCTGCTTGCATTCGTGGGCAGTTCCCCAATACAATTTGCCCCCCCCCCCCCGGATGCAGCACATGTCTCCTTAGCTCCCTGAGTATGTGTGCACTTGTCCACTTGGGGCACTGACTCAGTGACCGTGGAAAGGAGATCAGGGAACAGTGAAATTTTTGCGTTCTTTCCCATTAAACACTCTGACTTGGGATTGTTCTGCGCTCAGAGACTGTTCTGAAAGCCTGAATCATTTCTGAATTATCTGCATTTTCTTTAAAGTGATTATCTCATTATTATCGTTATTTAGCAAAATAGACCTTTACTAAAAAAATCCCTACGCACACATACTTATGCTTATTTAGGTTTCTTGAAAAAGCATACCTAAAAATAAAATAAATAAAACAACCATTGCCGATGCCTTCAGGAAAATATTACTTCTGTGTTTAGAGCTTTGGAGTGAGATTCCCTGTGTAGAAGTGTTGACCCACAGCAGAAAACTCCACTGTGGCATCCCAGTAACTTGGCAGATGTACTGACTTAATGGCTGATGCAGAAGAGACTTGCGATGCAGGAGGCTGTGGCAAAGCCAGGACGGAGTTTCTCTGAAGTCTCCGATCTTCTGAGAAGAGTGACAGAGACAGTGTCCAGGCCCTTCTCGTGTTTGGTGGCACACTGTGCTCTGGCAGGATCTTCGGGGCTAGGAAACACCTCAGATGCCCCAGGACCCACCTCCTCCTTCTGTTCCAACGGGAGAGAGGATAGCTGTTTTCTGCCTTGGGGATTCCATCGCACGGCCCCTGAGACTTAATTTCTTACATCAGGTGGCCGCTACAGACACACCTGCATTTGGATCCCGGCTAGTCACGTGACCCTGCGTGACTTCACCTGACCTCAGTTTCCTTACCTGTAAAATGGGATTCTAATGGCTATCCTGTTTTGTGTTGGTATGAGTTGAAGTCTATAGAGCCTCCGTCCCGTATGTGCTCCATACATGGCCGATGCCCTTGGACCATCCCAGTTGATTGAGCCTTTCCTTATCCTGCTTCGGTTTTGAAGCCCAGAGCCACACAGAACTCTGTTCCAGTGCTTTCAAAAAGAACAGGGTCACTTCTGCGTGTCAGTACCATGGTCTCCCACCGAGGGCAGGCCACACCTGGGTCTGGGAGGCACCAAGCTAGGAGAAATCAGGAGGAGGAGGAGCTTATGGGGGGTCCTTGGGTTGGTGTGCAGCAGGGCAGGTACCAAACACACAGGCAGGTAGAGCATGCACGGGGTCACTGAAAATGTGGCCGGTCAGAGGGTTGGCTTAGCTCTGCTCTGAGGGCAGAGACGCTTTGCTGTTTTGCTGAAGGAGGGCAGAGGTCTGCAGTGCATCTTGCTCCTGATTTAGGGCAAGAATAGGAATATTGGAATATCTCCACTGTTCTGTTTTCTCATTAATTTTGAAAAATACATCTTGTTGTTTTGCACAAACTATAGTAATAAAATGTGCTCACTGTAGAGAAAACGAAAAAGAAAATCATTACAAAGTCAATATAAATTGCTCCTGATCCCAACCAGCCAGAGAAGATTACTAACATTTGCTGTGTGTTTTCCTGCTGTATGTTGCTCTCTGTCCTTTTATGCACCTGACTATCCATCCGGGTTTTCTCAGTTAACATTATTTTAGATGAATTTCCCCGTGCCGCTGAACATTTTCCATAAGCAGAACTTTTAGGCTTCATTATATCCCATCGAAAATAAGTATTATCATCTATATAACCAATATTCTATTAAAGCAAATAATATTGCTTTCAATTTTTCGATGTTTACATGGCAATATATTCTCTATTTTTTTTTAAATTCACTTTATTACTACTAGTGCTTACAAAAGGAATTGTTGGGCCAATGGGCATACGTATATTTATTTTATTTTATTTTTTTTAATTTTTTTAAGATTTTATTTATTTATTCGACAGATAGAGAGCACAAGTAGGCAGAGTGACAGGCAGAGGGAGAGGGAGAAGCAGGCTCTCTACTGAGCAGGGAGCCGGACGTGGGGCTCGATCCCAGGACCCCAGGATCATGACCTGAGCCGAAGGCAGCCATTTAAACGACTGAGCCACCCAGGCGCCCCTGGGCATACGTATTTTTAAAGTCATATTTTTAACTGGCAATTTAAATGTTTGCCAATTAAAAAAAAAAATTGCCCTTGACTCTTCCGAAAGATTGTACCCGTTCCCACCCCTAGCCACGGAGGAGGCCAGTTGCATGCACTCAACACAACTGTGCACATTTTACCCTCTGAATCTTATCCATTCTGACAGGCAAAACTGGCATCTCACTTTTATTTGTTTCCTTACATATAGTCTTTCATTACTTTTTTTTTTTTTTTTTTTTTTTTTTGCTGTGAACCTATTTCAACCGGTGGCCACTGTGACCTCTGGATCTATTTCTTATTCATGCCTTCATTCTGTTTGATCAAACTTATTTCCCACACATTCCCCTTATTGAACTTGGCTGAGGCATGTTTTCTAAAGTTTAAGATCATTCTTCATTCTGTCCGTTCTCTTATGCTTCATTGTCTCTTGTCAGCACATACTCCCACCTCTGTTTGTGTTTTCGAGTGCGAATACTCTGTGAGTACTTCACGTATACAGACCTATGCGAGCCTTGGGACTCGTTCTTACTGACAGTCTGCGCACCTCTTTTTTTGTCCTCAACAGCGACTGGCAAAGGATAAGGGGTTCAATGACTATTTGTGAAAATGAAAAGAAATTTTTTGTTAGTTTTTTTAAAAATTAAAATCCTTTGAAGTCATAAAGAGAAAATTAAGATGTCAGAGTAATTAATCATTATTGTAGGTTTTAAATGGAAGTTGTATTTCTTTAGAGATATTTCTCCTAGTTACATAAAAACTAATCACATAGAATTGAATTGGTGTTTAAAAGAGCTTTAGAGAAATGTTTTTAAGAGGTAGCTGTTGTATCTTGAATTCCTAACCCAAATTAACATTATCCTCATAACTGCATAAAGAAAGGCCAGGCTCTGTGCTAGGCGCTCACGTTATCTCCTGTGACATTCATGCCCCCGGATGGTGTTGCTTTTTGTACACACAAGGGTTGAGGATTAGAGAGGCTGAGGAACTTGCTCAGGTAACACGAATCCATTTGTCTCCCCTCAATTTATCATCCTGTGATCTCTTTCTCCTGCTCTTTGCCCTCACCTCAAATATTAAATGGCTGTGTAGAAAACTGATGTATCAAATGACATAGTGATACCTTAAGTAACTGAATAATGAAAATTATTATAACTGGCTGATTTTGTTGCTACTCTTGTGTGAAAAACTCCAGAGGCAACAATTATTCTACTTTTGGTGACTAATCAAGATAAAATGCCAGAAAATTCGAGACCTAAAACTCCAGCACCCATCTGTATTTGCTTGGTGACACGAATTCTTTCCCATATTTGGCAATATCCAAGGGGCAGTGGTTCCAGGTTCCAAATCAGCTGCTGATTTAAATTTCCTCATCCCAAGTGTCCACTTCCTTGCTCTTGCCTTGGCATCAGCAACAAAAACGCAGCCCCGTTTTCCATCAGGCCTTACAAGTCTTTCAGCGGGGTGCTCATGGGATTCAACACTGGGAAGAACGGTAACCTTCTGTTGTGCACAGATAAGTGTTGAGACACGTAGAAAAGAAATGCCAAGGCCAAGCAGAATTACTTATTTTTAAAGCCACCTCATAATCCAGTCATAACATGGACATCAGGGCTGTTACTTCCCATGCTTTTGTCCAAGACAATGCATGTAAACTTCTGGAGAACGTAGTCAAGAATGTTTATAACGTATCAGGCAAAGAACCCGCGCTCTTGAATTTCACAGAGCCACTTTTAAAACATTCCACCTTGGTGACTGAACAGTGCTCTTCCCCTTATAAAATTACAGAAGAGCAGATTGATTTTTTTTTTTTCATGGATGCAGAGTCTGTCCTGGAGAGAAAACTCCCCCCTGCTCTCGTATGCACGTTCCCCCCAGGGCTGGTAGCAGGTGCATCATCCCATCCCCTTTGGGTCCCACTGGGCCTTTTACTGACTTTTATTTCTCAGACTTAACCGTAGGCATGGGATGCTCACCTTTGAGGAAGAGGAAACTGTTGAAACAACACTTCAGAATTTGTTAACACAATTAGTTTGTGTCTCAATTTGAGGTAGATTTCCCAAGACGTTGCTCCAAGTTAAAAAAGAAAAAAAAAAGTGTGTGTGGTTTAATATTGCGAAGCGCTCCTTGGATCTGTGTTGAATGTATGTATTCCCTGATGTTCCAAAGAGCTACAGAAAAGCTGAAGGTGAAATAGAGCACTTGCAGCCTATGCCCAGGGGGACACTGATACCCTCCGTGTCTTCACAGCATCCTTAAAATAGCCTCTGCGGGGAGAGGACTGGTCTTATCTTGCTTGCAGGGGAAGGGAGGGGAGGAGGCAAAGGGCTGGCCTGGGAGACGGTGGCCGGAGCTTGATGCTGTGGGAGCCGGCAGATGAATTCACCTCTCCTGGGCCTTTGCACCTCTTTGGGGAAGATGGAAATGGTCTTGCCGGCCTTTCACCCTTGACAAGTACATAACCTCACAATATCTGGGTTTTTCCATCTGTGAGAGGGGAATAATAATAGTCCCTACCTCCCAGGATCCTGGTGAGATTAACTGAAAGTTACTGAGTGCATATGAAGTACTTAATAAACGTTAGCTAATTTTACTATTCATTCGAGTCAAATAAATTTTTCTTCTAGGACTAAAATCAGGAAATCCACAAAAGCTTTTTCTTTTCTCTTTTCATTTTCTGCAACAGTTCGTGAATTGAGGTGTTTTTTTTTTTTTTCCAAGTAGCCAGTGTTCCTCTAATAGGTTCTTTTTCCTTTATTATGAAGTAAAAACTCTTACAGACAGCGAGTTCTCCATTACTCACAGCTCTTTGTCTGCCCTGGAGGTGACTTGCAGCTGAGTCTATGCACAGCCGCTTCGGGAGAAGACACCTGGGGCTTCATCACTCGCTGCTTCTCTGCGTACTTCTCACCTCCATGCTCCTTCCCTCCTCTTTCTCCCTCTTTGTGATAGCTCACAACCCAGTGGAGGGCTCAAAACCATAAGGGACAACAGTAATGAGGAGGAAGGACACTTCTGACCCTTGAAGATGCTCACATCACATTTCACATCGTGTTGGGTGTCCCGGATTCTCTGCGGCCTCTCTCCTCCAGGCACCTGGGACGAGACAGGCTCTTCAGTCTGTGATAAAGACGTACCGGGAAGACTGGACTCAGTGCCTGGTAAATGTCATCAAAACCCCTAGCCACACATCGACTTTCCAGTTCTTTTACTTCACCATATGTGAACTCTTAGAATTAGAAGTGCACTTGGAGTCACATGTAAAATAAGAATATTGTCCAAGGTCAAATACGCGTGACTGTGAATTATCTGGCTTGGGAATTATCCATCCCACCCATGTGAGTTCACACAATAGTCTTGTCGACTTGACCTTTTGAGCCAGAGACCAGGAGCTCTGTTAAGTCTGTGTGAAGCTTTAGAGGAGGAATAAAGTTTACTTCGCTAGAGAGGTGTCCCTGTGAAGAAAACCACTGTTTGTTTCTTGGGCTTTCCCGACAGAGTTACCTTCTGTCCTCCTTAAAAAGCCATTCCCATTGACTCACTTCTATGGGAAGCACAATCGTACTGCAAACAGTTTTGATAAGAGGCTGCTTATGAAATAAGCGCACATATATTTTGGTGAAGCCTTGTTCTTTGGGGATGGAAAACATCTTTTTTTAGATCACATGTTTACTGCTTTGGTAAACAGTAAAATGCTGCTGCAGCAATTGCCTTGAGGATAAAGGGTTTGTAGACAGATACTTCCTGCGCTCACTTCCTACGCAGATAGCCAGGCCAGCCAGAGGCACATGGTGGCAGGAAGGGCTCCCACTGGAAACTTCCCCGCGCATGTGTGGCTTGCCATTCGCTATCTCTTCTCCAAGGGGGCTAAACCTGTTGCTACAGATCTTCTGGCAGGATCCTCTGTCTCGAAGCAGTGGAAAATCCAGCGTCTCTAAAGTCATGGCTTTGGTCCTTCATTCCCATCCTTGCTCTTGTCTGCTTGCTGTTGTTGACGGAGATAAGTGTAACCAGACAGTCACGTCCGTGAGTAAGAGGTGTGTCGTGGAGGCACCTCAGTCTTCTGTGAATCACCGGGAATGATGAGTGAGTCTGCCTTGGTAGCTGGTGGAAAATAAGCCTTTTGGACATTCAAGTGCAGGTCCCCCCCACCCCCCAGCCCTGGGGTTATTTAGGGTAAAGGTCATTTTAGATTTTGCTTTCTTCAAGCAAGCAGAGATCGCCAGATTTGGGTACAAAAATCTCAGAACACAGATTGTTCTCTGTGCTGATTTTACACCAGCTGTTAAGTTCCAGTGAATGCATTGTTTAGGTCCTTTGAACCAAAGCACATAAAACCACAACACACAAACATTGAACAATGGGGCATCATCAATTATGCATCTACAGGATGTGTCCTTACCGACTGGCCCCTTTGTAAGGGAAAATAATATACCAAGTCAACAAACAGTAACACTGAACAATAAACTAAACAAAATAAACAGCACCTGAAAACCACTCAAGTCAAGTATGGGCAGAACTCCAAAGAGTGATGTTTACGTACTCCAAACACGGAAACCTCCACCTCCGCCCGCATCTCCTACAGGTCCTGAAAATAATCAGAAAACTGAGCTGCCTTTAATTGTTGGGTCACATCATGGTAAAGCACCTCCTTTGATGATCCAAAAGCGCCTGGGCACTTTGCTTTGCAATGTCAAGAGCACAGTGTCCGGGAGGGCTCCTCCCCCTGTACCTACTCCACAGGTGTTGATGACCGCCAGGTGGGGAGGCGGATTGTACTCGACCCCGAGAAGCTGCCAGACATGCTTAGATGCAGTCCTGTCTCATGAAGAGGCTAGTACATGAGTATACCCTAATGCTTTTATCTACACTCACTCAGTACACATATCTAGGTTGTGTTGACGTGGAATTGGCCAAAGAGATATTTTCATTTGTTGATACACTTTTGCTCATTTTGTTGGAAGACACTAAAACCTTAGGACCCTCCTGTTGGAGTGAAGACTGCTTTCCTCCTCTGCACCTCCTTGATTGTGCAGCTTTGTTAGCTTTTGCTGAAACTCCCTGAGGCGTCCCCCAACGTGCCTCCTTTCAGAGGCTACCTTCCACCACCTCTGCTTCTTTGCAAACTGACCTCTCTGATCTTCTGAGTCTACATTGGTTCCAATGCCCCAGAAGCATGGTTTTATGATTCTGCTGCAGGGCTGTACAGCAGATAGACTTGACTTTGATGCAGGATGGAGCAGTACCTCTATTGGCATCCTCCCTGCAAATCCCCACTGCTTGTTGACTGGGGCTTGTGGCTGGTTTTGTTTCATCTTGTTTTCTTTAGCCTGAAGTGGATACACGTTCAGTATATCCATTGAATAACATATTGTTCAAACAACAAGAATAATAAAACCTTTGTTCTTTTTCCCCCATTTCAAAAACAATTACTGTAGGATTTAGAAAATAAGCATTTAGAAAAGGAAATGAAAATAATTAATTTTACACCATGAAGGGTCTGTGAAGACTTGGCACTTCTTTTATTTATTTTTTTTTGTCTTTTTTCCATGCACAGAGACATATTCTTTAGGAAGAATAATAACGTTTGAGAAATTAAGTTCATATTTAAGAGTCCTTTTCTACTCACTTCCTTTTTTTCCCAGAATGGAGAAGAAAAGAGGAGTAAGGGCTGAATTTCTTATGATCCCCCTTAGAGATTAAGGCTCCATATTCTGTTTTATGGAGCAGAACCAGCCTGCTGAGGCAGATCCTAGCTCCACAGTGCCCTGGCAAGGTGACTTCACTTTTCTGTGCCTCAGTTGATCATCTGTAGAACAGAGTGAGTATTGAGAAAATAGTGCCTGCATCTTGGTCCCGTGCGTTCAGGTGCAAACAAGGTTCGCTGTTAGGAGCTCTTTGGTTACTCACCCTAGTCTTGTTCCTAGTATTTAACTTACTCTCATACCTTATCTGCTTTTTTTGAAGTAATCCATTCTTAACTGTGTTTGTTTCAGTGTTCGACTTTTGAAAGGTATCCTCCAATATTTATCTAAAGAGACACTGATCTATTTCATCTAAGGAAATGAGAGTCTTTCCCTATATATTATTTGCTTCTTTCTCAGGCTATTTCTTTGAGGATGGTAGACACACCATAAAAGAGTCCCCACTGGGGGTTCGTTCAATGGTTCAGGCAACATGTAACTTAAAGTTTTAGCCGCTGAACTCAGCTGCATTTTCACGAGCCCAGAAAACCAACAATTTTGAGGATCCATAGAAAAACCAAGATGGAGGACTGTGAGGTGTTCACTGTCACCTCCTTCATCTTTTCTGTGAATGAATGAATGCATGCCTGCAATGGGGAGCGACAGCTGGTCTCTGGAGGGGCCCTAGAGTAGAAGGAGTCAAATGCTAGCTTGAAACAGCTACTACAGCTGGTACATTCTTTACAGGAGGAGAGGAAGCATCTATCGAATTCTCATATTGCCAGCTAATGTCCATGATTAAGGACCTGTGGAACCTCCTTGAAGACCAGAAACTTTCAAAACACTGGTTGTTAGAGCTCAGGATTCTGTGCCTTAGGTTATACGGCTGTCATTATGTCATTTTTTATTTGTGATGAACATGCCTAGTAAGCAGCAGGCTTCTATCAGGTGTCTATTCAATAACAAATGACTATCTACGTGGGTGATAAATGCATGACTGAGTGCATTAATTAGTACGGTGACACTGCCCACGTGTTGTGGAGAATTCATTCATTTAATACAAAGAGCAATTATTGACTTCTTATTATCTGCACAGCACTGTGTTAGTTGCCTCTACAGTTGATGAGGGAAGTTGTGCTTTTTGATCAGAAGACAGAATTATTTCTATGTCTTGGGACCAGTGTCTTCAACGCCCCTGTGTCAGCTGTGAATGCCTAATGTTAGACATAAGCATGTGTGTCCTAAAGAACCTGCCCATGTTAGGGAAGGGGAGATGATCCCGGGGCTGTCCAGAATCTGTGATTGGAACGTTTGTGAGCATGCGCCCGATAAGTGTATGCCTCTGCTGGGCCACGGTTGGAGATGCTTTCCACTTGAAAACTAAAAGCAGAAATATGGTTCTGGGAACCTGCGTTCTGTTACATAACACCTGTCCAGATGGGACAAAACCAAGCAGTGCTTTCACTTTTGCTAAGTGGCAATACCTACAACTGTTTATATGTCCAAGGTTTGCCTTGGCTCGTGCCCGTGTTCAACTGGTTCAATCCATTGTGTGGAAAGTCTTTCTGGGCACGCAGAAATGTAGTTGTGTTTAATGCATTAGGATGGGCACTATTTGTTTCTCTTTTTTTTTTTTTGTTACTGCAGCCACTCGTTTGAAATTTCAGGGAAGTTCCAACTTAATTTCTTAAAACATACACTGGTATCCGATGTATTGGTTCACACAGAGGGCTCCCATAATCACCAGTGAATCAGGTGGCACTTACTCTACTGTAATTATTATGTAAATGACATCTGCAGTGGGTATGACGTGGTAGGACATTTTCATAAATAGCTAAGTTCTTTGTATTCGATTGCAGGACAATCTGCTTTATAATAAAGATGAACTTTAATAGCAGTTAACACCCGACTTATCTAAGCCCGATAATAAAACTGGATTTCCTACTGAAATTTTAAGTTTAGCAAACATATTATTTACCTTAGGGAGCCTTACTGGTTCAGGAATTCTATATAAGCCAAAGAAAATGTGATCTTTCCTAAAACCTAATGTATTCTGTTATGTTGGTAATATTTTTTTTCTGTGAACTGTTTTTCAACATAATGATTTATGAATTTGGCTCACTGTTTGTCCCGTGCCTAGCACAGGCATGTAATGTGCTGCTCCAAAATGTTTGTTGAATGAACGAACACATGAACACATGACCAAATGTGTATCAAAATCTTTCCCTAAGTGGAACACGTCTTCAGCAGCATATGTGAATAAATCTGACTTTGTCCCGCTCCTAGCAAAAACTATGATCTAGTTTTTAAGGAGTCAAAGAAAAGGCCAAAAAAAAAAAAAAAAAACCAAAACCAAAAAAACAAAACACTTTTATTTGGGAGTCCAAAAGTTAGAGGAAACTGGATTAGCCGTGGAGGGGTCCAGTGTTTCTCAACCCAGTTATATTTCAGGTCCGTACACTCTTAATTGTTCTTAGGATAATTAGAAGGAATTCTTAAGAGAACTAAGATGTTGTTGGGGAGAGAATGCACATGAAACAATCATGATTTGCCTAATTTGCCCACAAATGTTGGTTGAAATTTTAATTTCCATTGGCTGTTGTTTTTTTAACTTCTAACATTATTTTCAAACAAATAAAATTTTGAGACATTTAAAGATCTTTGTGAAAACACCTCCCCACACGACGATGACTTTCATTAGAATGTGAACCAGACATTCATTCCCCCAGTGGTATAAGCAGAAAAGTTCCTAAACAGAAGAACCAGGGCATTGTAAGACAAAGGAGTTTACATGGAAAATTTGGCAAATTTAGCATTATTCTGAAAACTTCAGACTCTCTGGTTGCTGCAGCCAGGGATTTACCTAATTCTTGGCATAAACTCAAGCACTTTTGGAAAGTGTGCTAATTCTGTAAGGCAAACAGTGGGCCATACCATGCCCCCAAATGGCAAATATTTTGTTAAAAACAGTGTCCACAGGTAGCGTATTAGTTTCCTAGGGCCGTCATCACAAATAACCACAAACTGGGTGGCTTGCGAACAGAAATTTATTGTCTTGCGGTTTAGGAGGCCAGAAGTCCAAAATCAAGGTGTCAGCTGGGTCAGGTGCTTCTGGCAGCTGTGAGGGAGAGTGGGTCCCAGGCCTCTCCCAGCTTCAGATGGCTGCCTGCATTCCTTGGCTTGTCACCACATCCCCTGAACCCCACCGCTGTCCCCCATTGCCCTCTCAGCATATCTGGCTGCTCTGTCCTCTCTGGTCCCTTCCAGGGGTGCCCTTGTTGGATTTAGGGTGTGCCCTCCTCCAGGATGATCTTCCCCCAATCCTTGCCTTCATTACATCTGCAAAGACCCTATTTCCAAGTAAGCTCACATCCTGAGGTTCTAGGTGGATGTGGGTGGGGAGCACCATTCAGGCAGGAAGGAGACAAGGTCTCCAGGTTGGCAGCTTCTCTCGGACTTTGGAAGAGCAGGCGGTTGCTCCTCGATCATCCTCACAGCCGAGTGCTGATGCTGGGATTCCGGCATGACGCTTGTGCGTAAGGACCGTTCAGAAATCTGTGAATGCTGTCAGTTTCCCGGAAAAGCACGTCGGGCTCTTTGGCATGCGTGTCAGCCATCACACTGTGACATCCAGTGTGATGATCAAAATCACAAATCTCTGTAAGGCAGCGTTCGCCCCACAGCTGTTTCAGTTTCACAAGATACTGGGTGTGATGCTGTGGTTTTTTTTCCTTATCTCATAGTTTTACTTGGTGGATGTCAAGAAGTGCAGCAAGGTTGGGGCCACCACAGGGCTCATCGGTGTCACGTGGGGGCCTGGCTACGCAGGCAGCCAATCACCCTCCCCATCGGCCCAGTGTAGACGCATGGATGAGTGTGCTGTTTACAACTTACTAAAAAAAAAAAAAAAAGTGATTCCTGTGGCTTTTTTCACTTAAGTCCTCAAGCTGAACCTCCACAGCCCTAAGACTAAGCTCATAAAATGGCATTATGTCCCGTGTTACTGTCAGGCACCATGATTTCATTTTTGTCTTCTGGCTTTGATATCTGCCGGTGTCATGTCTTGTGAAGTGGACCTGTCGCTAAACAAAGAAGTGAACTTCATCTTAGCCCTGACCACGAAGGCTCTGCAAGGTTTTCCTGGGAAAGACATGCAAATTTAAATCAAGGACCAGTCAGGAGCTCTTGTTATGTTTGTGTGCGCCCTTGTCTACATGGAGGGCACTCAATTGTCCCCCCGGGATGAAAAGTTGACCAGCCCGTCTCCAACTTGCCTCTGGCTAAGACACAGGAAAGCTCCCATTGCTACTGGGAGAACTGGACCCAAGAAATGCTCTGCTTGCATCTCATGTAGCTACAAATGCAGAGGTGATGTAAAGCCCTGTGAGGCAGGGATGAGTCCCTCGGGGTGTCCTTCATGACTCCTGCCCAGGAGTGGCAGGAAGAGCACTGTGGATCACGCAGTGCATGGTCTCCCGGCTGTGTTCCCGGGAGTGTGTCCCCAGGGTAGTAATATGGCCCACAGGGTGCTTGCACTTCTCCCACAATCCTCTCTCATTGTGTCACTAGAAGCCGGTGTGAGTGAGACAGGCCTTGGAAGCTCAGCCCCGTCATGTACAAACCCATCCACGAGGCCTCGAATGTCACAACTTACCCACTGGAAAAAGAAACTGGTTTCAAGGGATAAGATGAGACTGAACATCAGCCTGGAGTATTTTGAGAGCTGTCTTTGGCCATCGTGAAGCCAGGACTGAAACCTTGGGAGAGAGAAATTTTAGAACATGCTAAGTGAATGTTCTCATTTCCCCCCTTTTATTATTTGTTTTTTTTAGAATCTGAGGGAAGGCCCACTAGCAGACAGGCTGGTTTTACAGAGCATCTGTCCTTCATATCACTTTGTACATGGACTCACGTATTCTTGTTCACATGCTCTGTGGGGTATATTATGTTCCCGCCTCGGTCAGTAGCCACCTCTAAGGCACAGGGGCCTTATTCTTTATCTGTTTGCTGTTAATACCATGTCCATAAACACAACCCAGTGGCCCCATATAAAAGAAGGCTCCAGGGGCACCTGGGTGGCCCAGTCAGTTGAGCGTCTGACTCTTGGTTTCAGCTCAGGTCATGATCTCAGGGTCATGAGATCGAGCTCTGCTTCAGGCTCTGCATTTAGCAGGGAGTCTGCTTAAGGCTTTCTCTCCCTCTCCTCCCCCTGGCTCATGCACTTTCTCTCTCTCTCTCTCTCTCAAATAAAGAAAAATCAATCTTTAAAGAATGCTCCAGAAAGCTGTTGCCTGACTGGTAAGTTAAGTGACGTCAGAGGTTTCTCTTCAGTGTTGTGAAAGTTATTTTCACCAGAGGGTACCCTAACCAAGCGGTGTTATACGTGGCCTACTTGGTTAGCCCAGTCGGTTACAGCATGTGCTGATAAAGGCAAGATCACAGGTTTGCTCTTCATGAAAGCTAATGACTTCTCAGAGATTAAAAAAAAAAAAATCCCCTTTCTGTGACCACAAGATGCATTTACTCATGCAGTACCCTGCGTGGTTGGAGGAGAGGAACCCAGTGCAAGGAAAGGGCCAGCTCCGTGCAAATGTCCCTACTGCTGGACAAAAGAAAAAGAAAAGGAAAAAAAAAACCCACTCAAGTCATGTTGCTATTAGCAGACATATGTTCCTGCATGAAAGCAACTAAACCCAACTGCCCTAGAGCTAGCGATTTTATCTAAAAATGCCCCCAAGCGACTTTTCACGCTAAGGACCTCCAGGGGCTCGAGCTGAGGTCCAGGTTACCCGAGTTCTGAGCAGAGCCGTGACCCACCTCTCCCCCGGCCTTTGTCATCGGTGCACATCTGCAGAAAGAGGCCGTTTACATGGAATTCAAATCTGGTTGTTTAGTCTACAAGGAGGAGGGGAGGATTCTGTCTCTTTAATGTTTATAACGGTTGGACAGAGCTTGTCGGGTGAAGGTTAATTGCTCTCCGGTTTAAGCAGTTGTGTGCCCAGATGGGTTATCAGAGCTGAACACTCGTTACAAGATTAATCTCATTTCCGACAAGACTTCCCTTTCCTTCAACTGATTTTCGCCCAACCATTGGAGCTGTCATCAGCCGTTAAAAGAAAGGCGGATTACTCTGGGATATGAATGTGGTATGCAGCGAAACAATGCAGAGCGCTGTCATATCTCAGGGAACATCTTTAGGAGAACACATTTCGGGGGTGTTACGAAGGCTCGGGCTCATAAACAGCCAGGACAATTGGGCCACTTAAACCCACACTCCCGTGAAAAGGCCCAAGGCAACAGCAATTGCCTCCCTCTGGCCAGGACCCTGCTCTTGTAATACAGAATGACATGTTATAGGCTTTGTTCCCTGTTGAAGATTTTTTTTAAAAATTGTCTTCTGATCAGATCTTCATTCTTAAGGCCCTCCACCTAAGTGGTGGGGGGTTTTGTTTGCTGCGTCCACACTGAATTTCTGTGGCAGTGGGTACCTGCCATGAGGCTCTTTCATTTAATTCCTGTGCCCATTTCAGACTTCGGTTTAATTTTGGAGAGCTCATCACTTACTTGCCTAAAGACAGCAGGCAGATTTTTCTTTATTTGATGACAGGCAGCTTCATGTCTATGGTGTGTCTCAAGTAATTCTTCCAGGAGCATGGCAGACGAGCAATACCACGTTATCTCTTTGGGATTTGGCATGTGGGAATCAACTCATTTATTTATTTACTAATGATGTGTTGGCCACGCACGGTGACCACCGGTGCGGGGGGAGGGGTGTGGGTGGGTACATGAAGCAGGACAGATGGACTCATGCAGTGGTCTCGATCCAGCGGGGATGGGAGGTGTGACAGACAAATAAGGCACAGTGGGACAGTGATGATAGAATCTATTAGCAGTAAAAAGTGTGGGGGACACACAGGGTGGCAGGGGGTACAGGGGCTCCAGTGTAGATAAGGTGACTGGGGAAGGCTGTCAGGCAAAGACAGAAAGGAAACGTGAGAACCGTGGTCGCATATCCCATGGGAGAGTGCTGGGCGCTGAGCGGAACAGCAAGGGCAAAGGCCCTGAGGCAGGGACAGGCTTGGAGGCTGAGAACAGTGAGGAGAGGTGCTGAATACACAAGAGGCATTGTGGCCTCTTGTGACCTAATTCCTCAGAGGCAGCAGTGCGATGAACCTCCTCGCTAACAAAGACCTCATCTGTGTCAGGTGGAGTCAGGTGCAGCCTTCCATTAGGTGTGACAAGACTGGCGAATGCCTTGGCCGTGGGGTACCAGTGAAAGGGGGAGGGGTGCCCTTTTCAGGGGCCCAGAGTTGAAAGCGTGGAGAAAAACGTCCATTACTTAGGTTGCCGTCCCTTCTTCTTCTAGCCCATGTCCTATACTTTGTCTCTTCTCATGGGCTGGGCTAGTTTCCAGCATTCTCCAGTTTCCTATGTCTCAAAACCATTTTACAGCTACTTCAGTCCCAGGCCATTTGGTGTGGTGTGCTCAGTGGTTAGACGCCCCCTTTGCATGCAGGCAATTGGGGTAGAATGCTGGGGCTTCCTGATGATGTGCTCTAGGCAACTTAGTCAATTTGCGAAGGCTCAGTTTCCCCATCCCTACAATGGGTGGGACAGTAGGCCCTCCTTTCCGAGGCTTGTGTGTGGGTTCCATGCATGAGTTCACACAAGCACTTAGGGATCCTGCAATGCTGTGATATGTTGTTCACAGAGGTTATTGTCACGAAGTCCTATCGTGTCTATAATGTTTCCTTTACCTGGACTCATCCCTCTCCCTGAGGATAAATTATCATTAAGCCTGGAGATAATTTTTTTGGTTAGAGACTTATTACATGTCCTCCAAATAAAAATGAGGAAGCTAAGTTTTCCATTTCCCTGTCCTTCCGTTCCTGTCCTGCTCAGTGTAATTCTGCTGCCATGTGTCCCCACACCGTTACAGTACCATTGACCTTGTTCCCTCTGCTGCACCTCTCACCCTGTGACTTATTCACCCCATAGCTTGGAGCCTGCATCTCCCACCCTGCTTCACCCATTCTGCCCATCCCCCGCTCCTGCCCCTTTCACTCTGTTTCTTTATGCGGAAAAGAAGGGACAGTCACCACCTTCTACATGGGCGGGACTTTCTTGGTTTTTCTGTGGCCTTGTAAGAGGAGTTGTTTTATCTCGTGGCTTGATGAGATTTTTTTAAACCCTCAAGATGCCCATGGTTTTCAGGGCAAAAAGCAGAGGAGGAGAAGAGAGGCAGGATGAGGGATGGAATTGTTGGTGCGGAATCCGTCCTGAGCCTTGGATGGATGGTGGCATTGAGGGCAGAGCACAACCCCCACTTGGGGACCCAAAGGGGCTCTGCGACCCTAGAGCACCTGGGGCAAGAAGAAGAAGGCAAAGCCCAAGACGCTCAGCCAACATGCAGACGGTGGGACGTCTGAACACTTGGGAAGATGGCATCCAATGCGTTCCCATTTCTTGGCTTTCCCCTTGAGACATTTGCCGTTTCCCAGAGGTGTCCTTCTAAGGAATACACAAGCCATGAGTGTTTTGGGGACCACCGGGTTGAGAGAAGTGACAGGAAATTCTCAGGCATGACCATTTTTGTCAGTGGATTCCAGGACCAACAATGGGGCTTGCCTCTCACAATGACTCAGTTGGTGACTCACATCAGCAAGAATTGCCCTCCTACATTTCCCTGCTTATGGGAAGGAAACACTCCTTAAATACAGATTTGCTCATGAGGAGACTTCTAGCCATTCTTCTGTAGCCTAGCCCCACTATGATGCCATCCGAGAAAGCCATTAGGTTCATTTTCCCAACTTCCTTCTTTGGGGTTACATATCTATCTGTCTCTGTCTCTCATCTATCTGTTTTTAAAATTTATACCCATTTAGTTCCAAACCCACCCACTTAACCTAGGCAGAATTTAAGTAAACTTTAAAATGTTATCGATTTCATGCCTTTAAATACAGCTTCATTTCACAAAATGGCAGCATCCCCAAACTCCATCTTCCCCATGACCTCCCACCTGGACTGTTTTCTCTGTGGCCACGGAGTTGAAGGACATTTCCTGCAGGGTATTTGTAAGCATTTCTTGATTTCTGACACTCCCAAATTTGAGTCAGTTTCCCATACGTCAAGGCAGGATTAAGTTTGAATCATTCCTATTTCGCCACTCACTGGTATCTAAAATAAATGTTTTCTTATTTAAAGTATTTTTCAAAAAGAGAGAGAGAGAGAATGGTTTTATATAGAGAATTGAATGTAGGATCATGTTAATATAAAAAAGGGGGGGCTCAGCATCCCAAAGAACAATGGAAAGCTGAACAAGTGAGATGAAGGAGTTTATGCTAAAGATGAATTACTTCGTCGAGCCCTCACCTGCCTGGACTGAGTGTGGTTGACAGCAAAGCGGGGCTAGAGGGATTGGAAATCAGATTTAGGAGACTGCTCGTGGTTGCTCGGTTCAGTACAGAGTGTCCGTGCAGTGTCCGCGCTATGTCCTGAGTCACAAATTTACGTTCAAGAGGTAATTAGCAGGTCCCTACTCAACCCGAGCAGCCCGGGAGCACCAAAGGGAGATTCCTGGGTGTCAGGCTTCAGGTTCATAAATGCCCCCAGAAATGCAATTAAAGCTTCCAGATCAGGACCTTGGTCCTTCTCCACTAAGAATACCCAGGCTCCACTCTCTTGCCCCAGCCGAGAGAACCAGCTGTATTCTCCTGGCCACGCGCCTGCTCCTGGAGCCTTGGGGTATGGACCCCACCAGATCTAGCCAGCTTGTGCTCTTGGTTCATGAGTATGATACTTCCCTTCTGTGGATCCACCTTCCACAAGCTTGGTGTGCCACTCCTCTGCAGGAAAACCTTTCCTGTCTCCCCATCATGTGTAACAAATGCCAAACTGCTCAGCGTGCAGGTGGGGCCGTCCGAGTCTCGGACCAGGGATGCTCTGCGACCCTGGCACCACATTGGGATTCTCCAGCATGGTGGGCACTTTCTGCTCTGCTCATGTGTGCCCACAAAGCCCGTCTCATGCCCTACGGCCTAGAGGCGCAGTCACTTCTCTGTGAGGCTGCTTGCTTTATACACTGAACTCCTGCCTGAGACTGTGCTGGGAGGAAGGGGTCTGTGACTGTAGGATGGTTTTAATGCCACCGTTACAGAAGAATGGGCATGTAGAGATAGGAACTGCAGCCCTGGTCATTCTACCCGCTGGTTATGGCTGAGCAGTGTTCACCTTTCTTGGGAAGGGTCTGGAATAGAAGATGGGGAGTACATTCGGTTTTGCTACTCTGGGTTCTTGAAAATGGCACATGACCTATGTTTTAGTGGGATCTGTTCAGCCATTTTTACGAGCAGAGGCACCATGAGGCCACTAGTGTCCAAAGGCACTCCTGTTAGCCCCCTTTGGGGACCCAATCTGAGGCTGAGACTCCCTCATACTCAGGAAACATGTCTTGCAATCTGTTCCCATGTTCATCTGCTGTAATGACCCTGACACCGCTCATTCTGTACAGAGAACACACAGAAAACATGGAACTGGCCGTGACCGTGGGATGTGATCCATACATACGACTTGAATATAGTCACTGGGGGAATAAAGTTCAGAGTTGGGGTAACAAAGGCCATCCAAAAATGACACCCAACTCCCCCAATTATTTCTACTTCATTTCAAAACTTGTTTTTGGAAACAATTTTAAGTTTACGGAAGAGTTGTAAAGATAGCTCAGAGAGTACCCATTTCCCTTTACCTAGTTTCCCCTTGTGTTATTGTCTTTCATAACCAGGGTACCTTTGTCAAAACTGAGAAAGTGACGTTGATACAATGTTACTGTCCAGGAGTCAGGAAGCGGGGCTCACGCACTAAATCCAGCTCGCGGCTTTTTCTTTGTATATAAGGTTTTATTGGAATTCAGCCACACCCATTGACTTAAATGTGTTGTCTTTGACCACTTTTGCACTGTAGTTTCAAAGGAGACCACATGGCCAACAAAGCCCAAAATATTTATCATTTGTTCTTTGTAGAAAACAACACTACCTCCTCCTTTTAAAGAAACTACACACTTTATCCAAATTCCCCCAGTTTTCCACTGATGTCCTTTTTCTGAAACAGGTTGCCGCATTGCATTAGCTTCTGCTTTGGGAGAGTGTCATGTTCTCCCTTGTCTTTCATGACCCCGATGGCTGTGAAGAACACTGCTCAGGCATGTTGTAGAATGTGCCTCCCTTGGGATTTGTCCCAAGTAGGCAGAGCTTGTAGGTGCTTTGGAAAAAAACACCTAGGAGGTGATGTGTCCATCTCACTGCCTTCGATCGGGTGGATACATGATGTCAGTCTGCCTGCCTGCTGGTGATGTTGACCTGAATCATTGGTGAAGGTGGTGTCTGCTGGTTTTCTCCACCAAAAAGTTACTGCTTTTCCTTTTGCTATACCTTATTCCTTGTCAGTTCAGTTAACTGAAATTAGGCACTAAGTGCAGCCCATACTCACGGGGGAGGGGAATTAAGCTCCAGAAGTATCAAAGATTTTGGGTACCTATATCAATATAACAATAGTAATCAATACACATTTTGCAGGAGATACCTGGCGGGTGTTCAGATACCCTGTTTCTCCTTAAAGTGCTGGCCGTTAATTATAGGACCTGTCCGTACACCTTGCCTGCAGCAGTTGGGGCTGTGGGCTTTTGATGCTGATTTTCTTTTTCCCTCATTCCTTCTACGTTTATCACTTGGGATTTTTCTCTAAAGAAGAGTTGTCTCTTCTCCCCCGTTTAGTTACTCGATTCCCTTATTTGTTCACACCAGGAGAGGTATTTGGATCTTTAGTTTGCACTGCAGGTTGTAATCCGATACTCCTGTGATTTATTTTGTGGTGCAGCTTGTTCCAACTCTGACCGCTGGGGCATAGGGAACTCTCTCTCAGGTTGGTTCCTGTGGGCTTTTGAGGAGTCTCTGACTCTTTGTTTCTTTCTTTGTTTCTTTCTTTCTTTCTTTTTTTTTTTTTTGAGCACTTCCTCCGTCTCATTTTGAAGTACGTTTTTGTAGACCATGCTGTATTCTGAAAGTGCCCCACGCTTCAAAGCCCCAGCTCAGAAGGAAGTTGACCTCAAACAGGTCTGCAGGTCCTCGGCAGCCCGCCCTTCGCAGGCTCTGCTGGCCGGGAGCTGAGGGTCGGCCGGAGCAGCAGTGTTCAAGTGTGGAGACGGGGCTGCAAAACTCATATCCTTTGGGTCCTGCTGGGCCTCATCGAAGGGGAAAACGGGACAGGTGAGCTCCGTGGACACCTAGACATGGCCGACAAGCTTAGCCTTGCACATCTGAGCTACTTCCTCCTAAGGTCATGAGAAAGAGAAGCTGCGTTAGTAGCTGAGACTTCTTTCCTCCCCCTGCCATTGCAGTTTAGGAACGTCTTTGTTCAAAAGGCTTGCTTTCTTTCCTTTCCCTCCTGACTCTCAGAGCTCCATCTCCCACACCTTGGGCCTCGGGCTCTCTCTGAGGAGCCCCGCACCGGGTGCTTAGCTCCGTGTGGGCAGCAAACATGAGCCCCTTATGTGGAAGCCTCACCCAACTCACCCGGAACATAACGTGTCTCTCTGGGAGAGCCAGAGAGTTAGAAGTTACAAGCAACAGACTCACAAGTCAAGCTTTGGGAACACAACCCATGTCTTTATAAACCAGGCATCATAAAATCTATTTGATGTCTATACAGAGGGTGAAAGGATCATGTAAGATAGTAATCAAAAGGTGTTCATGAAATGGTCAAGTGCTCAACTCATAGTCCAGTAAATGACTTTGCATAATGGCTAATCTAACATCAATTTCATGGAGCGCCAGAACACAATCTCTTATATGAGGACTTAAGGCAGCCTGTTAGAGTGCGTCAGCTCAGCCACACGCCCAAACCGCGCAGGACTGATGTACACTCGTAAGACTGGACTATGAGCTAGGGAAGGTCAAGGTGTCTCGGTGCCGTGGCAAGCCTGCGGGAGTAGACGCTGGGTTTCTCCGTAGCCCGGGCACTGCATCACCTCAGCTCTCTGGTTTATAGATTCATTAGAGCTCATTTTGCCATCGTGGATGCCAGTGAGTGATACATAAACACTAGAGATTTTTTAAAAATTATGTTAATTTGTAGGAAGACCACAATGAGGTTATGGAGTTCAGTGATGAAATCAGGTACATAGTTCCATCGCTTGATTTAAACATTAAAGTAAGGAAAGACAGGGAAGCTGGGAGGGTAGTGACCACACTGTGGTTCTCAGATAGAGGCAGCTGCCTCTTGCCTCCCACGCGGGAGGGTGCCCGGGAACATGTGGGCGTTTGGGTGGCCATGACCGTGGGTGGGGGCCGGCTCTGGCCATCCACGGACAGAGCCAGGGATGCCTTAAGTGTGCAAAGAAGACCATCGGCCCAGAATTCGGCCAGTTCCTCCTGCTGAGAACGGTGATGTCTGTAGAGCTCATGAGGGAATGATGAATTGCTAGAATAATTAAAAAGACCGATGTCTCATTCTTCTGAACATATTCAGTGACACTGAACATTTATGTTCTATCCCAGCTCTGCTTCTCCAAAGAAATCTGCCACGCTTCATAGTGAACATCAAACCTAATTAAAGATCTCAGGCAGATAATAAAATTACTCAGTGACCAAACTATAATTAGCTTTCTGCAAGTGAAAATTTAGCCTCCTTGCTTAATTCGATTTAATCCCCCTCTTTCCTGAATTGAACAATAAGATCAAAAGTCCGAGAATTTGTTGGCCAAAAAATGTCAGCATGATTCGAAGCCCCATCTATTTGTTTTTTGTTTTTAAGATTTTATTTATTTTTTGACAGAGAGCGAGTGAGAGAGGGAACACAAGTGGGGGGTGGGGGGGGAGAAGCAGGCTTCCCACTGAGCAGAGAGCCTGATGCGGGGCTCCATCCCAGGACCCTGGGATCATGACCTGAGCTGAAGGCAGACGCTTAACCGACTGAACCACCCAGGCGCCCCATCAAAGCCCCATCTATTTAATGATGGAGAGCAATTCCTCTTCTGACTGCGCTTAGAAATGTTAGTGTTCAATAAACCTGTTGTGGAAAATGAAGATCATCCCGGGAAAGGGAACCCCTTTCAGATTTTTCAGGGTCTCAAAGGCCCCTCAGAACTAACAGGCTCCTAACAGATCCTCCCTGGAAACCCAGTCCCTCCCGTCTTCTGTGGTGACCTCTTGTGAGTCCTTAACATGAACTCATCCAACACCGTGCTCAACTGAATCTTCTACTAATAGTACGGTAATTTTAACAGACTCTTAGAAATAGATATAAAGAATATAATGGTGCCAAAGTTGACTGTACTTCTGATTTTCCTCTTTCTGTGCTGAGAGCTGTCTCATTTTCACTTGGTTCCTGGTACAAGGTTGCATGGATGAAACAGTGTGACCGATGTAATTATAAAATGTAAAATGTTGAGGAGAAGAGATGCCACTGTACAGGGAGGCCAGGGTTCCTATTTCTGTCTCCTCAGCTCTGCAGTGTGTGAATGTCCAGTATGTATTTAGTAAGGTAAAGGCCGTCATGGCAAGAAAAGACATACAGGGAACCCTTTCAAGTAAACGATTTTTAAAATTGTATTAATGGAAATGATTTTGAAAAAAAAATCCTATGACTCTGTTTGGTAGTTTAGCTACAGCTGCAGACCAGGACACAGAATCCCTGATACTCCTTTCTTTCTGCCACATCGCCCTGTACAAGTTCGCTTACTTTCACGAACTTCAATTTTCTATAAAGAACAAGAATAGCCGCAGTACTCACGGTGAACACTTGAGTACTTACTCTAGCCCAACATTGTATTAATCGTTTTATAGATCAGAACAGGTAAGACAAATGGATGCAGTTGCGTCCCCATGTCACAGATAGCCTCTCTGCAGCTCCGTGTTGTTAAGTCACCAAGCAAGGCTGCACTAAATGAACACATTTAGTGACTGACAGGTGGGCCCTGAAGACACAGAAGTGAATCAGAGATGTCACTGCCCTCCAGGAGCTTACAGTTTAATGGCCTGAGACAGACAGAGAAACCATGAGGGGCAACAAAGTTATACATACATTGTAAACATCCGTATGCAACAGAAATGGTATTCTTACAAAGACAGATTCCGAGGGAGATCATTGTAACCTACTGCAGGTGTTAATACTTGTAGTGTATAAAGATTATATTAGATCCAAGTGAGATTGGGTGTGTAAACATACTCTAGGAGCAGCACCACAGGAGGGAAGATGAGGGGTTATAATTCCTACTCCAACATTACCTCATTAACGTTGACAAGAAGCCTGTACATTTATTTCCTTTCTCAAGTAAAAGCAAGTCATGCTTAACAAGCTGCCTGGAAATTTAGTTTCATACTCCTCACTTTGTTCAAACATAAATATGAAAAGTCACTTTATTATATCATAAAACTAATTTCTTACAAATTAATATTGCCTAAAAGAAAAGGAAATATTTCACAATATTTCCTAAAAGGGCAGAAAGAAAATTGCTCAAAGCGATAAATACAATGATTCTAAGGGAAAACAGAATGCAGATAATTATATCCATATGTACTCAGTGACTTTTCTAAGAAAGCTGGATCTTCCTGAAGCTTTAGAGCCCAGCTCCCATAGATGACATTTATGAGCATTGGTGGCTGAATTTGTATGAAATGACATTCAGAGAGATGGGAATTTTTTTACAATAATGACATACGATTAGCAGGTAGATTGAACCCTCGGGTCTTCTTGCGAGAGGTCCTGAAGTTATGTCCCAGTGCATGGCCCAGACTCACGAGTCAATAAATGCTTGGTGGTGTAAGTGAATTAATGAGTTCATAAATGGATAGGCTTAATATTAAAAATAAGTGTGGCCAGAGTCTGAAGACAAGGTTGAACTTTGACACACATCTCTTGGCTTCGCATCTATGGTGGAAACTGGCAGGGGAGTCCCAGGGCCCCCTTCCGTTCCATGGGGGCTTCGGGTTTGCGTTCTGGTTTGACAAGGGGCTCCAGGCCTTGCCTTCTAGTCACATTCTCGGAGTGAGCATGCCGCTTTGGCTGACAGAGCATGTTTATTTGGGGTGGCTTCACAGGGTGTTAGCTGAACTGAAGACCCTCCCCCAAGACTCCCCTTGGGTGGCAGTTGACAAAGGGAAACTCAGAATATTCCATTCTTGCCTCTGTCATGACGTTCTTTTTTAGCATTATTAACTGCGCTCATTAGGGCATCCCGGAGCTCCAAAGTCATTCCAACGGTCCTTGTCAAGGAAAAGAGCTTTAAGAACTGAGGCTGGTGCTAAAGGAATTTGAGAAATCTCTGTTTGTCTCAAGTTTAATTTTTGTTGTTAGAAAACAATTTCACTCACAATGTCTATTCCACGTTAACCCCAGTTTCCCACTCCACATCCAGAGAAGTACACAATTTTCCCTTTGCGTCGAGCTGCACAGAAGCTCAGCAGGGCCCTATGGCAGCCCCTCGGGAGAGAGTAAGAAGCCAGGCAAGGTCATGCCAGTCGGGAGATAAGAATTATTGATTGACCGACCTTCTGGGTAATGAGGAAGGTGCAGATCTGCATGAACCACAAATCTCACTTCCCTGGCTCTCCACCACAGGCCTTTTCCTGGAAGCACTGATAAGTCACGACGTGGATTGAGTGGAGTTTCACCTTTTCCCCCCGTTGGCTGATGGCCAGTGAATGCTTTAAGAAGGCAGGAAGTTGGAGGGAGCAAGACAAAGGCTTGAGTGACTCTTAGAGTGGGTAACAAGCCATGGCCTGAATGACCCCAAGTTGGGTGTGCATGGAGCCCGTGTGCGTGGATGACACGTGGGTGACAGGTCTGTGTAGCCCTGCACAGATACATTGCTAGTGTGCTTGTGCATTTTGCTAATTTGGCTCACTTCTCCCTCCTATGCCAGAAAAGTATACATTTTGTTTTGGTATGCAGACTTTCCTTGGAATTAGCCAACTAATTGTGTGACTTGAACATGTCCTGCCTTTCTGTTGTTTGGGTGCTGAGATATAAGTATGAATTCTTAGAAACCCCCAAGTCAAGATGCAAATTAGCAGAGCCCTCTCTGGCCTCGGATCCAAGTCCTTTGGAATTGGCAATTTGATGAGAACACATTGGCAATTTCAAGACCCTTTATTGTGGGTCTGCCAGGTTTCCCACAGAATTCCTCCTGACCTCCCTCCTCATCTCCTCCTCCATCCCCACCAACACACTTGCCTCCACTGCTCCTAACTTGCTAGCATCATGCACTTGTTGCTTGAAAATGTGTTTCTGATTTCAGATTTTGGTGTCTGACTCCTTCTTGGGAAACCATATAATGTATAGAAGTCCTGGGGCCAGGGAGGAGGGAAGAGATTGGTTTAGGGGCAACAGGGCACACACCAGCTCGTTCCCTCTTCTGAACGAACATAATCCCTTGGAAACATTGACAGCACAAGCTTTGACATTGATGTGCTTCTTGCTTATGGCCTTTGTGGTGTGCTGGATCTCTCTCTGCAATTCAAGGTGGCACCTCATCCAGATAAGGAGCAGGGTCCTTAACTCCATGACTGGAATCCCAAGAACCAGATCCTGGTTTTCAGCAGCACACGCACATGTTTCTTGAATTAGTAGAAGGGGAGGCTCTTCCTGGAAAGTCAAATGATGTTGGCCATCCCTTGCCAAGTTAACCTGCCTCTTCCAGTTGATTAGGAATTACTTTCATTGCTCAGGTCGTTCGCAAGTGAATGCAAGTGTAGTCATTAAGAATAGCAAGCTCACAACCCCTCTTTGCAGCAGGAGTTAAGGGTTTCTGGGGGCCAGGAGACAATGGGAAGTTGGACTTTATTTGGGGGCCGTAGGATGACACAGTGTGATTATTATTCCTGTAAAGGAGCCCTGCTTTACAGTGTACACACGACCTCGCGATTTGTTGTGAGTTGTCCCACATTCGGAAGAGACCATAGTCCCAAACCAAAGAAGTGAACTGTCTGTGACGTTGGCTAATGCAAGTCGTGGCTCAGATATATGAGTTGATTCTCCATAGACCCTGTGCCTGTTTGGGTTGTCAGTGCCATTTTATCATATGGAGAATTGCCTGTCCTTAGAATTTTCCAAACTTGGCTTTCTTTGAATTTCTGACTTTTATTTCTGCTTCCAACATATATCCCTTTGCATCGGGCAGTGGGCCTTCCAGGATTGTGAGCCCATGAGAGGCCATCTTAGGAAATTAAACCGTTCCGGGCACCTGGGTGGCTCAGATGGTTAAGCGTCTGCCTTCGGCTCAGGTCATGATCCCAGGGTCCTGGGATCGAGTCCCGCATCGGGCTCCCTGCTCCTTGGGAGCCTGCTTCTCCCTCTGCTTCTCTCTCTCTCTCTCTCTCTCTCATGAATAAATAAATAAAATCTTTAAAAAAAAAAAGGAAATTAAACCGTTCCTGCTAATGTGGAACAAACGAATTACATTCTAAAATTAATCTAAGTCATAATCAAGTGTGCGCCTCACCTAAATAGGAGGGATATAATCCCAAACTGGATGAGGTGATTAATATCATTGATGGAAAGGCTGTGACAGTGGTGACCAGGATGGAGAGAGGTTATGGGAACATGGAAGCAAGAGGGCTGTGTTTGTGCAGAATGAAAGACTCTGGACGGGGCATCCAGGGCCTTCAGAAATGAGGACCAGCCTGTGGATCCAATCTGAGCTTCCACAGCCTGCTCAGCCTCGTTTTTCTGGGCCTTCTCCGGCTCAAAGAGGATGGTCCTACTTCTGCGCCTTTTGTCACTGGTTCCGCACCTGAAAAGAGTCCTCGCCATCTCAACCTGTCCAGTCCCTCCATTCTTCAAGGTCCATGAACACCAACTCTTTCCTCCCTTTCTCCCGCCTCCCTCCCTCCTCCACCGTGAAAGAAATCCACAAACTAGCGCTACATTTAGAACCCATATACTAAGAATTTACATGACAGATAATCACCATGGGAGCACCATGTGTGGGCACTTTTCCAAGTCACCAAAGAAAGAAACCCCTGCTCTCAGGGAGCCTGCATTCCGCCAGTCCTGACGAATCTGAATCTGCTCTTCTATTCTCTGCGGGTATTTTGTCCCTCTATTCAAGTAATTAGAGTCTGTCTAGAATAATCGATTTTGAGGACAATCCAGCTTTCTGTCACTAGTACCACTGCCTACTGGGTTGTTTTGGTGGTTGTGGATGCCCAGCTACTGGTTATTTGAATTGAATGCCTTTGAGAATCTGTTTTTTTTTTAATTTTATTTTATTATTTTATTTTATTGAGAATCTGTTTTAAAATGAGACATGACATGCAATCTTCAGCAAGGAAATAAACAGGGAGAATCTTCCAATGTCTGAGTATTTAAGAGAGGAATTTAGAACTTAAAATATCCTGGTCATTAAAAAAAATAAATAAAAGAGTGGTCCTTAGCCTTAACTGGAGAGTGCCACTTCCCAATCCACAGATGCACCAAGTGCACCAAGTTGGACGTGCTAGGAGATGGGCAGGGCGTCTGTGCTGGGGTTCTGTAGCCCCATGGCCCCAGGACCACTTTCTCAAGTTGGCCGTGCCCCAAAACCACAGCCAGCTTGGCAGCGGGTAGGTGGTCTACAGCCTCTGCTCATTTCCTACTGGTCTGTGGTCCCTCAAAAGACCTCCTCCCATTTTGCCAAAAGACACAGTGCTTTCCAGAAGTCTCAGCTGGAAACAGATGTGGGTGGGTAGTTTGTAGCTAGGAGGGGATGGGCAGCCCGCTTCTTAAGTAGATTCTGTCCAGTGTTGGAGAGTCTGGGGGCCAGCACTCAGCCGTTGGGATACATGAAAATGCCAGTCTCCCCGACTCTTGGTTTTTGAAGTGTGTAAGTTCCAAACGTAACACATCACTAAGTGCTATCTTCAGAGACTCAAGATTGGCTTTTTTTTTTTTTAAATAAAAATAAGAACTCCCTTTTGTTAACTTATGGGAATGGCCAACAGGTTTCATTTTTTTGTAGCATTTAACTACTAAAAATATTTTCTTCATAAAGTACATTATCGCTATAAGACTGTGGGTTACTTCAGAGAAGATGGACCATGTCCCAGCCAGTTTAAATCCCTGCAGCGGTGGTCCCCAAACTTGTGGCTTCAGGACTCCTTTACATCATTAAAAATGATTGACGTTGCTAAGAAGCCATTGTTTATAGGAATTATATCTCTTGACATTTACTGAATTAGAAACAAAAACTGAGATGTTTTGGACACAATTATTTATGAATTCATTTAAAAATAACAGTAATAGACTCATTATGTGTTAATGTAAAGAACACATTTCTGTGAAAAACAACTGTATTTCCCCAAAACATATTTAGTGAGAAGAGCGGCATTGTTCTATACTTTTGCAAATCTCTTTAATGTCTGGCTTAATAGAAGACAGCTGGATTCTCGTATCTGCTTCTGTGTTCAGTCTCCACTGCTGTCACATGTCCTGTAGCCTCTGGACAGCTTCACTGCACTCCTGTCAGAGGCTCAGAATGGAAACGGCAGATGACATCTTCGTATGTTACGAAAACAGGGCGGAGCAGCAGATTGCCTGGAAGGGTGCTGGGACCCCCAGGTGGTTCCTGGAACACACTTTGGGAGCCACTGATCTGTAGTGCTGAGTCTGGTACCTCACACTCTGCTGGG
Organism: Zalophus californianus; assembly: GCF_009762305.2. NCBI lineage: Eukaryota > Metazoa > Chordata > Mammalia > Carnivora > Otariidae > Zalophus > Zalophus californianus. The sequence continues at coordinate 208,924,045 of NC_045595.1, read as the reverse complement.
CAGGTGGGGACAGCAATGAACGAATTGGACACATTCTCTGCTCTCTGGGAACTTCTAGCCAGCGACAGGCTGAATGGTGCCCCCATATTCATGTGTTAGAGTCCTAAGCCCTTGGGACCTCAGAACGTGGCCTTATTCAGAGAGCCAGTCTTCGAAGTGGTTGTCCAGTGAAGATGACATCCTCAGGGTGGCTCTAATCCGACATGGCTGGTGTCCTTAGAAAGAGGGGAAACTTGTCCGAGACACGGACAGGGGTCCCCTCTGTGAAGCCGAGGGGAAAGACTGGGAGCAGATCCCTCCCTCACAGCCTTGGGAAGGAACCAACCCCTCTGGCACTGTGATTTTGGACTTCTAGCCTCCAGAGCTGTGAGGAATGAAATTTCTGTTGCTTAAAAATGCCCCCCCCCCCCCAATCTGGGCTACTTTGTTTTAAAACCTTAGGAAACTAGTACCCAGATGATGCACTGAACCTGGACACTGGATTCAGATTCCTTAGCAAGAGGGACATCGCCCTTTATCAACGAGGAGGCACATTCCACTGATAAAGCTCTGAGAATTTGGGGTTCTCGATAGGCAAGCAGAGTAGAAACCGTTCTTCTGAACGCCTCTGTCCTAAAGCAGGTTTATCCTTTTGTTTAAAGAGGAAATAGCTGGTCACCTGAATCCCTTCTCTGGCTCTGAAGCTTTTGCTGGGGCATGAGGTGAGCCGAGTGGAAGTGAGACCTGCTGTCTGCAGCTTGCTCGCCATCTAGAGCTGTTAACACCTGCACACCTCACAGCATCTGCTCCCAGGGTTAAGCCCTGATTTGAGGACCGGGGAGCACTTCGGTGCTGTTGTTCATTTTAACTGCCCAGTGGTTGGTTTCCCCGAGGGCTACCCTTTATAGAAGGTGGCCAGGATGCGAGGAAGCCTCAACGAGGTATTTCCTGTATGTGCAGAGTTGCACAAAAATGGTCCTGGCCACGTACCGGCTGTCTGAATGAAAAGCACGCATCCTGAGTTCCCAGAGTTTCTGTGTGTGATGATGCCTGGAAGTTCCCATCGCACAGGGGGCAAAGGACGGCCATCATGTCTTATTAGGTGTGGCTCTTGGTATCCACACGGTATGCATAATGCATGCATTCTGTTCACATTTAGTTTTGAAAACAATACCACTTAAGAGATAGAAAGAATTTTCTTTGCAGAACCCTTATAGGGTTCTCAGGATTATTATACGTTATATCTGTTGTATCTATTGTAATGCAATGTAATATAGATACATTGTATCTATTATACATCTCAGGAAAGAAGACGTTCTCCTGGTTCCCCTTCACTCCCAGGACGCCAGGTCCTGCCCGCGGCTCTGCCCAACCTCAGCCTCTCCGGGATGCCCTCCTCAGCCAGTAGTCACGCTCTCCCTCCCACTGCACAGCACTTCCTCCCTGCTGCTGCTGATCCCAGTGTCCCACCTCAACCCCGGAGCCCTCCTCTGCCTCAGTGACCTGGGAGGCTCACGCCCCAGGAGTCCGTTGGATTGCTCCCTCATTTCCTTAAGTTTGCTCAGGCCTCGCCTTCCCCACGAGAACCTCGCTGACCACTCTATATTAAAAACAGCGGTCTGCCCCTCTCCTCCTGGCCCTCCTCACTCCGCTCTGCCTTCTCCTTCTTTTCAGACCCCTTACCACATTTTAACCCAGTTCCCAGAACTTCTTGTGTGTGCAGTTCACCTTAGTAATCTTATCCATCGGGATTTGGACTCCGTAGCTCTGGGGCAGGGTTTGGACTCTGTATATACAACAGGGTCCCAGGGGATGTGGATGCTGTCGGTCCCAGCATCTGACTTTGAACAGCAAGGTTCTAATGCACTCTACAAATACGTACTTATTTATTTTGAATTTTATTTTATTTTAAAGATTTTATTTATTTATTTGAGAGAGAGAGAGTGAACGAGAGAGAGAGAGCACAAGCTGAGGGGAGGGGCAGAGGCAGAGGGAGGAGGAGGCTCCCCGAGGAGCAGGGAGCCCGATGCGGGGCTCGATCCCAGGACCCCGGGATCACGACCTGAGCTGAAGGCAGACGCTTAACCGACTGACCCACCCAGGCGCCCCTTTATTTTGAATTCTAAAGTTTGTCTATTGCCTGTGCTTGAATAGGTAATGAAGGGAAAGCTGGACATATAGATTTGATGGCGCTACAGAGAACTCATTGCCTGGCAAGGCAAAGTCTGCCCCAACTGCAAGGTTGGAGGAGAATTCATTAAATACTTAAGTAGGGATGGCTGTGTTTTGTCACCTCCATCTGCCGAGAGGCACATGGACACACATATACTCTTTTGCTTGGAATCAAAAATGAAGGTTAGTGACGTTAACATGAGTGCAAATCCAGCGGACGTTAGTGAGACCCACGTGCAAGGATGAGTTCTGTGGAAGTGCACTGTGATTGTGGGAATTCGGCATCAGCGTCAACTGCGTTAGGAGCAAGCCAGCCTCGGATGTCAGGGCCCATGGGAGCCTGTCTTGACCGGGACTTTAGAGGGGTGTTAGTCTGCTCACTTTTAGATTGGGAGCTCCCGGTATAAGATTCAACAGGGGCAGAAGTGGCTTCGTGACTTCCAGCTACATGGCGCTGCATACATCATTTTAATTTTTAAATTATTTTAAAATGCACCTGTGCTTACAGTAGTGCTCAGTGCAAGTCTTCCGGTTAGAAGACTGGGAAGGCAAATCATCTTTTATTCTAAGTAAGTTGCCCTTTTTAAGTAGACAGAGCCACATGTGATATACACATAGGCTGGTTCTGCAAAATAGGTTTGTGAGTAACACAGAAAACCCCACCCATTTGACAGGAGCTAGCTCTGCATGGGCCACAGGGCTTGGCAGGCAGGTTCCCACCCCTCATCCACCTGGGAGGTATCTTTGTGCAGCGTGGGCCTGTACAACTGGAAACTTCCTCTCTCGCATGGAAAAGATGGGTACACATGGACATCAGTGGTTCTGCTTTCTCCATGAGTGTTTGGTGCAATAAGTAAAGAGGTCCCAAATAAGGAGGCAATCCAAGAGCCGAGGTTTTGATCCTTGCGTAGGTCTCATGAAAATTTTTAGGCCACCTGCTGTTTTGCAGAGTTTTAAAGAGTGATTTTGACTTCCTAAGTAGACCAATTTACAGAAGGGCTCAAGCTAGACTCTAAGCACTGTTAGTTATGATATATGTAGGGGTCGTTTCAAATTGTCGGATGAGTTTACGATGAAGAATTTCAAACATATTAGGTTTTGAGATCAATGCTCCCAGAGTCGTAAAATTCAAGTCTCATTGGCAACCAGCTTGTTGGTGCATGAAAGTGTTCCAGTGGCGGGGTACTCCCTGGTGCTCGATACTACATCATGGGAGAAGAATGAGCTCAGCCCAGAGAAGGGACAAAGGTGATGATACCCTGGCTACTTGGTCTCCTTCCTGGGCAGCAACAAGGGTAGATTTATGTCCTGGAAAATCTTTTGCAAAGCACAGGCTTTGCCTCCCGGCCCCAGGGAGGGCGGCATCATCGCTCACAGAGCCGAAGCAGAAGTTTGGCAGGAAGGGGACCCTCACAGTGGGTGAGCGCCTGGCTCCGTCCACAGTGGGAGTCGGTGTCTAAGAGAGAAAGTGTCCATGTTCGACTCTGCTTTATATGGTGTGCAGTCTGTGCCAACAATTATTTGGGGATCGGGATGGGGATGGAAACAAGGAGGTCTTTGGACCTTATGAGTCGTGGCGGGGGACTTCATACCTGTGCTCCCTCCCTCACCCGATCGTCCTGGCTTCTGCAGACTTTGGTCAGTAGGACCATACTTTGTTATTACTGCTGTGCTTTATGTGCGAAGCAGCCCCGGAGTTCTCACGCAGGAGATTAGGTCGTAACCACACCTAAACACATGAAGTGAGCTCTCAGGGTCTTGCCTACCTTCTCATGGTGAGCAAGGAAGAGGAAGTCCACAGGACATGGGAGATTACACTCTGGGACAACACGGACAGAGCCTATAGTTAACCTCTAAGCTGAACTTACAAAACCTTTTTGGCACCCGAAGCGCAGGGGGATAGATCCCCCGCCCCCCACCCCTCCCCCATGGCCACATCTCCGCATCTGCTCGGAGATAGAGAAAGTGGAGCTTGCAGTTTGGACCTGGCAGGAAGAGTATGTCACTAATTAAATAAAATAGATCTCATTTGGGAGCAAGAAGGGACTTTAGGAAACCTCAGAAGAGCAGAACCTCATTTTGGAGGTTAAGAGTCACGGCCCCAGGCCTGAGCTGTGCTGAGGGAGCAGATGCGTCTGGACCCGGCGACCTCGTGTTCTTACTGCTGTTTTTACACCCCAACGTGCCCCCTCCTGACACGTGCATGTCGGATCTGCCCTCATACACCCATTTGGGAGGAAGTGCCTCCATTTTGTTTTTAAAGTAAGGCTGCTGAACTGCTCCCTTTTGTAAGGAAATTTGGATTGGGAGTTTGAAGGCACGAGAGCGAAGCCCGATGAGAATGAGCTGAGCCAGCAGCGCTGTGGGCGGAGGCCGGGACATCTGCTGCTCCTAGCTTGTGCTTGCCCGGGTTTTCCATTGTGCCAGAACTTTCTCATGAATAAAATTCTTGGAATTTTATCGAAAACAATGAATCCATGTGTCAAAGATTCATGGATGAGACCAATTCCAGATGTGCAATGCACTGTATTTTTAGCATACGCATGTGTGTTTTGAAAAGGCCAAGCATAGCGCCGCCTGTTTTTCATGGAGCTCCTTCTGAAGATGAGAGGGATGATAGGCCGTCCCGCCCTTCGTGTTCAGAAATAGACTGTTCCAACAGAGGAAAAATGCAAAAGACCGTGGGTGGTGTTCTGAGGGTCCTGTGTGCCTCTTGAAAGCTGAACCATTCCAACCTGGCGAATGAGCTTCAAAAATGAGGATAGCATGGTCCCATGAGTTTCTTAGCCAAGCTGCTGTAGAAACACATCCTTGTACAAGTTTATTAAAAACCCATGAGGTTTTAGGGAAGGTTAAGATAGAAAGCATCAGGGATCCCACATGTTGGAAGAGAAGACATTTTGGGGAGTTAGAGGAACATCAACTGTGTGCCATGGGCTATTCTAGGGAAAGAATTAGGGATTATGTTATAAGAACATGGGGTCTCCATCCATCCAACCATCCGTCCATCTATCCATCCATCCATCTATCCATCCACCCATCTATCCATCCATCTGGCCGTCCATCCATCCATCATCCACCCATCCATCCATCCACTCATATAGACAATACCAACAGCATGCCAAGGGATGTACCAGTAGTTGAAGCTACAGTTTTGACCAGAGGATCCAGATACTTTATCACATGAAACTTATATTTAGTTGATATCAAACTAATGTAGAATTACAACCAAAGACCCTACAAGCACTGATCAGGAACCAAAAAGGTTGAATCACGTGGGGCTAAAGTGACTCATGTCCTCTTTACAATAAAAGCAGAGGTGCTCGCTTATTCTCTGACCCATGTTAGATAAAGGTACCTGGCTTTTAAACGTAGTACTTACAAAGATAAGTGACTAATTGCACATAAGAGAATCATACTTTTCTGGCATCTGGCTTGCTAGAACAACATGACTAGAAATAGTCCAAACCACTGCTTGAACCATGTGGAGAATTCAGGTCAGGCACATCAACTTTCTGTAATGTGATAATAATTGAAATACAACATTAAAATTTTAAAAACCTTTTACATATGCTGGCTCATTTGGTCCATTTAACATCCCTGGTTGGGAGCTGGGCATCTGTTATCAACGCTGTCTTTGTAGTTGAAGAAATTGAGCCTCCATCAAGAGTGAGGCAGTTCTCTTTGCCCTTGAATATGCGAGTATGCAATATCCCCAGTGCACGTGGGATGTTATTACAGAGTGGACTCTGATTCAGCAGGGCTGGAGACCAGAGTCTGCATCTCCAACAAGCTCCCATCCTTGGAGCAGAAAGAGGTCCCCAAAGTTCCCAAGGTGGCACAGGGAGCAAGGGCAGAATCTGGCTTCAAACTCGGGTCTTCAGACTCCAGAACCAATGCCCCTATGCTCTACTGTGTTATTTCCTACATTGTGGTCATCTTCATGTTTGTCCTAAACTTGGTTATAAAAAGTGAAAAGAGGGGCGCCTGGGTGGCTCAGTTGGTTAAGCATCTGACTTTTGATTTCAGCTTAGGTATGACCTCGTGGGTTGTGGGATCGAGCCTCACATTAGGTTCTGCACTCAATGGAGAGTCTGCTTCTCTCCTCTCTCTCTCTGCCCTTCTTCAATCTCTCGCTCAAACAAATAAATAAATCTTTAAAAATATCTTTAAAAAGAAAAGAAAATCTTTTCATCTCAAATGAATTACCTAAAAATAAAAACTGGATAAAAAGAAGATGAAGGCTTTTGATGACTAATCTCTGAGTGTTCTCTGATGGCGGTGATTTGGAAAACAAAACCAAACATGGAGCTCCAGCCCCACACAAAGCCAAGGGCACAGGAGGGTGTGTGTGTAGGGGGGAGACTGTGGTTGCATTGTTTGCGTTCACTCCAACCTAAAACTTACAAACAGGATGCTTCCACACATGTTTTCACACTTTTTATTCATCTCTAAAGAAGGAAAGAAACCTGTTGGGGGGAAAAGAAATACATTTCTTTGTAGGAGAACAAAGAAGCTATTAACATCACTTACATATTGTTCCTTTAGGTTTTTTTTTTTTGACCTTTTTATTGAGGCTTGATTGACACACAAAAAGCCATATGTGTTTAATGTATACAACTTAATGAGTCTGAGATGAGTATCCACCCATGAAACCACCACCGCAATCCAGGCCATAAACAACATCCATCACCTCAACAAGTTTCCTTCCTCCCTCTTTATTTATTTATTTTTGTGTGTGTGATAAGAACACTTAACATAAGATGCACCCTCATAGCAAATGTTTTAAGTCGACACACAGTGTGGTTAACACCAGCCCCAAGCTGCGTGGTGGGTCTCTGGGACACACTCATCTTGCACATCTGTAACTGTGCACCCTTTGATTGCTGGGAGAAATAGTCTCCTTTTGCTCTCCTTTCAAATATTCGAAAGGGCATCCTGCGCTTCACCGAGCAAGTGAACAGAAGTTGTTTTAAAATTATGTTTGCTGGCTTTCTAATTGCTCCAGGTTCATTGAAAGCTCATTTTCATTGTGTGAGTTAGAACTACTCTTTCTTGGAAATTTTTCTGCAAAACTCCAGGCCCCAGTGAATGCTTTTTCCTTGCTTTGGAATTCTCATTTTCCAGGAAGCCTTATTTTATTTGTGTGTTCCTAGCTACATAGAGTCCCCAGTTTATGCCTACACAGATTTAAGGCAAGACCCTGTGCGGTCATGTGCTCCATGAGGGTGACTACGGACATATTACCAGTGACACAGCTTCTGGATTCCTGGTCACTGGCTGCAAAACCCAATGATCTCCTAAGCATGGATCTTTTGTTTTGATGTGATAGACGTTTTTGGATCCTACTTATTGCGTTATGCCGGGGCTGTAATGGGATTTCATGACTTTAATGGTTAATAGGAACATCAGCAAACACGGTGTTTTTCTGATGCTAGTAACACATGCAGAAAGGATCCTGCCCTGAAGGTGCTTATATTTTAATAAATGCAGGAGTTGGGGGAGAAGTATCTGAGCAAAGATAATTCCGGGGGCTGCCTCGGCCTGACCAGAGCCAAGGAGACACCCCATGAGTTCAGACCAGAGAAGTTGGACAGGAAGTCATCAGGGGGCCCATCTTCATCTCATTGTTTTCCAGAGGGATATACTGAGCAGAGGGAAAGGACCTTCTAGGATGAGACAGGAAGAAATGAGGAAAGATGGAGAGGGGAGAATTCAGGTTCTCTGCATCATCTAGGCAACATCTGTCCCAGTGAGTGTGGGAAATATGTGAAGGTCCTCTCAAGTGCTCTATGAGTAAATATGATGATGGCTGGCTGGATGGATTGTAGACAGAGAGGTGGGTGTATATCAGTGTGTGTCAGTGTATCCGCACACCTGGATGTATCTCCTTATCCCTGTTCCAGTCCCGTGTCTCGTTCTAGTGCAGAGCTAGCACTGTGTGTTGTCATCTTGTCCGAGACCTAACAATACCATATTGGAGAAATACGCTCTTTAAATGGACTTCATTTGCCTACGTGCATTTTTTCCTTTGAGGTTACTCCAAGATTTTTTATATTTTTTGAAGGACTGAAATAGCAACGTGTTAAATGAGAAAAACATGACACAAAGCTAGATGCTGCATTTAATCTATGATTTTAATGTTTCCCGCACTGAAGAGTTAAAAGAATACCAAGAAAGGGCAAGCGTGATTCACGCCCAGCTTGACAAGTCCTGTGTAACTTAATGTTTGGCTTTGTGTGTGTGTGTGTGTTGTGATGAAAGGATACACTGGTCAGATGAATTTTCTTATTACATGATATGTTGGCTGTATCTGAATACAAAAATGCAAAAACACACACGTTTAGAATAAAAACTCCTCTGAGCAGTTGGTGTGTGGTTTTTGGGTGAATGGTGGGGGGTAGGGGTCTCCCCTAGGTGCACTGTCTGTTCTGTTTGTGTTGCTTTTTTCTCTCCCAAATGTGAGTAGGAGGTGACTTTCCAAAAGCCTCCACTGCATGGGGTCTGCCTCAAAGAGAAGCTATAAACAATCAAGCTTGAGACAACCTAATAAATAGTTTTCCGGTATCATTAGGTCTGCAGACATCCATTTAGGGCCACCAAGTGGCATTGGCTCTAGCATATTTATAAATGGTGTTCCCACCTGCCCTGTTTTTCCTGTGTATTATTCGCTGAGAGAAGTCAGGCATCCACCTGTGATGAGCGCATTCCAATACGCAATCATCAGTTTGAGTCTGAATAATCTGATTGACCAAAGAAAAGAACAGCTGTTGATTATGTAATATGTGGATTACATATTTATATATGTAATATGTTGATTATGATTTGTTGATTATGTAAGAAATACTGAAACCTATCTGGGGCCTAATTGCTGCACAGCTTGTAAGTTCATGGGAGAGTCTGTTGGACTTAGAGGGTTCATTTCCATCTTCTGCTGATACTTCAGTTCCATCCTAAATCCTGGGATTCTGGGCATTTATGCCTCACTCTCTCCCACCTCTTCCTTGTACAGCCTCTCTTTCTAGATGGTTCCATCTCTTATCTATGATAACAGCTCTGCTCTTTCCATGGCCCTGACAAGACCGGGTCAGGAAGCCCTCTGCATGTGACCTCCATTAGCCTGACCTCTCCTTCCTTCCCATAAGGTCCAGGCAGTGTCGGGGGTGAAGCCTTACAGAGGGATGCCACACAGAGCTCTGGACCCTGCTTCTATCTAGTCCGCACGATTGACGTCACTCTTCTCCTCAATCACACTTTCTCATCCAGGAATGACGACTGACTTTATGGGACTGTTGTCAGAACCGAGTGACCATATTTCATAGATTTAAGATGCCACTGGTTATAAAATGAACCGTTATTTCATCTGCCACCAAGGAGGAAGACGTGCTGCCCATAAAGTATGGCACACCATTGACTGTAAGATGCATCCAGATTTCAGAGCTGGGAAACTGAAAAATGGTGTATCTTAAAGTCAGTGACATAGGCTGGGTGCCTGGGTGGCTCAGTTGGTTAAGCGACTGCCTTCGGCTCAGGTCATGATCCTGGAGTCCCGGGATCGAGTCCTGCATCGGGCTCCCTGCTCAGCAGGGAGTCTGCTTCTCCCTCTGACTCTCTCCCCTCTCATGCTCTCTTTCTATCTCATTCTCTCTCAAATAAATAAATAAAATCTTAAAAAAAAAAAGTCAGTGACATAGGCTTTAAAAAGAAATGCATGCAAAGCGCTTCATTAACAGGGAAACCTGGGTGTTCTGTGATGGATCAGCTGTTTGTGAGTCCAGAGAAAGTGGCTAAAAGATCTCTTACTCATGGCAGCATGTGGAGTTATGTGATGCACCAAATTCTCCTTGGCTCTGCGTGGGAGAAGTTTAAGGAAGAGTTTTGTGTTGGGTGCTAATGTGCTGAGAAGCCCAGTGGAAGAGGCAGGCTCCTGATTTCAGATGACACGGGCTTCCTGGAGTGGACACTGTGTTGTGACAACGAGGACTTCTTTAAGAATGTTTTCTAAAGCATGACCATCATCTTACTCAGCGTGCTTGTTCCATTTAGTTTTTCCACTTGTTTTCCTAACTATTGGAGGTGCGTGACACTTGAGGAAGCTGGAGATGGGTTTGGGAATCCAGTTCTGTAGACGTTGAGTTCTGGCTGTCTTCTGAACTTTTGAAAACCATGGAAGGACTGTGTCCCTCTGTGGGCTTCACTTGGCTCCAGCTGTGAAAGAGCTGAGCATTCTGAGACTTGCTTCCACATCAAGCCCGGTTTTCAGGGAAATCTAAGTACGTTGGGTTCTCTGGATTAGCAATATAGTACTTTTAACCATGGGGGATCACGAATTAGAAGCAAATAGGAGCCCAGACCCCATTTTTCTAATTCTTTTCCTGGAAATATAGGAGCCTCTCAAAAATATTCATCTGTTACAGAAAGGAATTCATCTGCTTCAGGATCCCTGACATCTTTTGCCGAAAATGTCAGTGTGCTTACAAAGTGCATTCGACTTTTTATTACTATCTTTTTAATCTCAGCATTTGGATCCTCTGCTATACCCACAACTAGTTCCTTGAAAATAAATCAAATTTTTGTCTCACATTATGGAATACCATCCAGCTGAGAACTCCCCCACTTTCTGGAACTATCCGTCGACGGTTGTCCCATGACCAAGATCCAAAGGAATGGTCCTCGTCTGTTATTGGTGTATTCAGTATTCATATGAAATAATAAACACTCTAGCAGTAACACATCAGCACCTTTAGTTTGGGGGCAATTTGCTTAGAATTTACGTGTGTCTCATAAATTCATAAAAAATGACATTGGTAGTCTGCCACTTGCCACATCGGACTATCCCAACTTTCCAGGAGCTACAGAAAAAAACATGCCCACACACTAGCACACACCAATCTAAAGTTCAGGTCTTTTTATAGTAACATAGAGGCAGGCATATTAAATTATGATGCCACATTCCTGCCAGGTTTTGACTTTTTTTTTTTTTTTTTTTTTTTTTTTTGAGTTCTCTGCTATAAAGCAACCAAAGCAGTTTCCCCAGTCCCGCGCCTGGCCGAAGGTTCTGAGAGCATAACCTATACATGTTAACTCAGGCATCAGCCAGCACCTTGGCAGGTAGGCAGGTAGGTAGGTGAGGTGGCCATGGATGAGGAGGGAAGCCAGGCGGCAGGCAGGGAAGTAGGGACAGTGTCAGTCAAGGCCAGAAGTCCCTTGCTGAGCTGGAGTTGAGGGATTCATGTGTTCCTGGTTACCAGCTTGCATTCAGAGCTCCGTTCTGGTTTTAATCCTACTGGGCGAGATTCTCTCCCGCTTTGAAGTCCCAGAGCTGCCGGGGCGGGGGAATCCTATGCAGTAGGCTTTGTCATTCGTATCGAACCAAAGGGATGATGAAGCCCGCATCTCGTATTATAGCTAAGTCTAATGGATGAACAAAGAGATTCTGTTGCTCTGTGGCGTCTACTGCTTGCTTGCTTCTGAAGAGCAGCGGTTAATTCTAGTGGTTATCCTATTGAAGTAGGTCTCTGAAAATCACCCTCCCCTCCGGCTTCTTTTTATTCCCCGCATTGTTAAAATGGGCTACATGGGCACGTGCGCGTGTGTGCGCACGCGGATGTGTGTGTGTGTGTGTGTGTGTGTGTGAGAGAGAGAGAGAGAGAGAGAGAGAGAGAGAGAGATTGATTGATTTTGTGTGTTTCCTTTTCCTGACCTGTACCTTAATTCTAGGTGTTCAGCATTCTTGGGTTAGTTATAATCACTTTGGGGCATGCTTTTTTTTTTTTTTTTTTAATTGCTCTATCTTTCCACAATGTGGATTATCTTTCACTCTTCTTGAGATGTTTATCCTGAAGCTCCCTCACTTTGTGGGCCCTTTCTCCTCTAGTGAACAAAAGCAACCTTTGATATTCTGAATCACATCACCTTTCTCATTTTTTATGCAGTGTTCCCTTTGAGGAGAATTTTAAGCTATGAAGAAAAGATGTGTGTCTCCCTTATCTTTAGCTTTGTACGTTTTTTTCCCCCTAAATCGATCTCAATTAACTTTGATTTCTTTCTTTAGAAAACCATGTGCTGAAATAATGCTTTGCCAGATGTGGGAATGGTTTCCTCACCCTCCAAACACATACTGGAGCCTTGTCTTAGTTCTACGATTTTGATCCCCTTTTTAAACCTCACGCTCCATTTGCTTGGTTCCTGGAAGGGTTTGCACGAATACCCGGCTTTACCTTGGGAGGTCTACTAATATTTTGACATCGTGACCCTTCCTGTTGTGAAAATCTTTTTCTTTTTTCACTTGTAATTTAAAACTGAGCCTGTCCCTCACACCTCCCCTGTTTCTTCCAAGTTCTGAGATCAATCGCACATTTATTCATGTTTCTCTTCACGGGCGAGCCGACGCTAACATGACGTAGTGTATTATCCCCCTCGGAGCTGGGCTGGGAGTCTGCGGGACCAGGTGGCAGTGGGGGGTGGCTGTCAGCCTTGTCTCCCGTTCTGAGCGTGCGAAACCTCTCTGTGCAGCGCTGCTATGGGAAGGGAGACTCTGTTCTGCAAGCATTATATAAGCAGCTTTGGTTTATGTCTTTATTAAAGAGCGCTCCTGCACTAAGTCCGTGCCGTGATGCCGATTTCACATTTACACCCACATCTGAAGTTTAGATTCCTCAGATTCCTTCCCTCCCCTTGTGCCCCGGGGAGAGAGCCATGTCTTCATGTTGTCCTGACGTCTCCCGTGCCCATTGCTACACATTGAGCTTCGGTGTTGCTCTCTGTGGTTTCTGTGTTTGGTTTTGCCCTGTATTCAAAGACGCCTTAGTTGTTGTTTGTTTGTTTTTTTTTTTTTCCTTCCTCGCATCTGATTCTGGCTGGCTGGCTGGCACAGCCTGTCCTTTTGTATGTTTTGTGTTACCGTTTCAACCGCCAGCTCACTCTTGCCCCACGTGTCCCACGCTGTGATTCAAGGGATTTTTAAGAAGTTGGGGGTAGTGGGGTGTTACGTATGCACAGGCACCTGGCCACCACTCTGGGGGCCAGAGCCCTGTTTGTGCCTTGTGGTTCTTCCTACTCACTGATTCTCAGCGCAAGGCGTCTGGTAATGAAGTTCACGTACTTGTGAAGTTAGTCCTTGGGTAGGTGGGGGACCAAGTGACAGAGTACACACCGGGTTTGGAGGGGTCCTTTGTGAAATTGCATGTGTTCCCTAAGCATCCTGCTACTTCTGGGTAAGGAGGGAGGTCTGTATCTTAGAAAGACTGCTTCGTAAGGCTCTGTGACTAACGGGGAGCGCCCTTATTTATTTAAATATCAACCTGAAGAAGAAGAGGGGAGTGCTAATGTAACAATATCCCAAACCAAGAAATGTAAGAAAGGCATCTTCGTGGTCTGAGGGAGTGAGTGATAAAACACCAGTCCGACATGTCCCTAATTCCACAGCTCACTTTCAGGTGAGTCCTGGACCTTTCTGGAGCTCACATTTTCTCATTTGGGGATGAGAAGTTTGGACTGAAGTTCTCCACAGTACCCCCGCCCCAGCATCAAAATTTCCATTTTCTTTTAAAGTATGACCTGAGCAGCATTTGCTTCTCACCAGTTAGTAGCCATACTGAGGATGCCAAAGGGATAAAATAAAAATGATCTATCACACGGGTTTTTTTTTTTTTTCTGTGATAGAAACCAAAATTGGATCGTCTTATAGTTCTTCTGCTACACTGGTATATCATTCAAGTTGTTGAAATTTACAAATCTAATTTTCCTTTGCTGATTTGGACATAGAATATGTAAGTGTAGCCATAGGCTAACCACTTGTGCGACTTAAAGCCCCAGAAGAATTGATGATACAACAATGAGGAATCTCTGTTTTCTTTTTCCCAAATCACGCAAAGGACCAAAGATATGAACAGAAAATAAAGGAGAAAAAGAGCTAGTCAGTGATCCAGATATTTTAAACATCCTGGTATTTGGAGGCATCTGGATAATTCACAGCTTTTTTTTTTTTTTTCCTGGTTCATTTATCATCCAGATGTTCGCCATCATGGAAGTACCGCTCGAAACTCTATTTCAGCTAATAACTTCGAAGTGGAAAAATTCGTATCTTTGTACGTTTGTCCTCCGGGGCTCCACGTCCCCTTACTCTTCTTCTTCTAAGTGCGTCTTCTTTTAAATCTCCTGGGAATGTGGCTCTTTTGCCAGACTCTTAGGTGTTACCCATCCCATTTCTTTTTTTAATCTCCGTGACCATTCTGTACCTTGTCTGCTTGAATTATAGATTGCATTTGTCAAATAATGACACATGCAATTGGATGTCTTCTAAGACCTTTGAAATTCAACTTCCTTGAGTTGAGATTAAAGTGGGTATTATCTGCACTGCTGCAGTCAAGCCGGAGATGCTCGGAGACCCGCAGGAAAGTTTTTCTGGGCCGGCTGGTTCCAACTGTTAGAGTCTGGAGGGAAGAAAACCGGCTACTTTTTTCTCCTCAGACATAGAACTGGATATACCATGAAAGCTCCCTAAACTGTGGCCCCCAGTTAGAAATGACTCTAAAGTCAGCAGCTCTTTGAAACATGCCTGTCCTTCGGCGTGTCCTGAATGTGTGTTTCTTTGGGCATTCAGGAAGCGTTATCGGTTGTGAGCGAGGACCAGTCATTGTTTGAGTGTGCCTACGGGACGCCACACCTGGCCAAGACAGACATGACCGCGTCCTCCTCCGGCGACTATGGACAGACATCCAAGATGAGCCCACGCGTCCCTCAGCAGGACTGGCTGTCTCAACCCCCAGCCAGGGTCACCATCAAGATGGAATGTAACCCTAACCAGGTGAACGGCTCAAGGTAAGGAGACCCCTGACTCCTCTTCTCCGGGACTTCTGGTTTTCCTATCCCTTGATCAGGCCAAATGGAAATGAGTCACGCTCCTCCAAGGAGTGTTTCAGAAAGCAAGGCCATAGAATGATAACATTGGGCGATGCTGAGAAAATGTGTTCTCCAGTGGTTTGCGTTGAGGATAGAGGTTGTAAAACCTCGGTTATATTTACCGAGAACTCTCTTTGAAGATGTGTTCGATTCTATTTCCCAGGCACAAGGGAGGGGGGCCGTGCCCACATATGGCAGAATTCATCCCTGAGGTTTTTATTGCCTGGAAAATAATGCTGTCTTATGTTTTTATGGAGGGAGAGTGTCAACTAGTGACCGGGCGATGCAGCATATGTCCAAGCCGTATGACTTGGCTAACGGGTCTACTTCATATGGCCTCCAACCCCCCCCAACTCCTCCCTCCTCTGTCCCCTTCTCTTAATGCACCACGCTGTTTCTTCTCGTCTTGACTTATGCTTACAACCCTGCTCTGATGGCATGCCTAAGTATTAACTTTCCTGAGTTTGTCATGATATGCCGGTCACGACAGAATGTGTTATCAAATGCAGAATAGTCTCTGACACTCAAAAGCATTTCATCAGCTGTGGGTTTGAAAAGTAAAGTTGATTTTAATTATGATATAATACCCCAGATATATCCAGAAAGAATGTAAAATCTCAGGACAAAGAAAGGATAATTTCTTTCTTTTTAAAAAAATATATTTATTCATTTTAGAGAGAGAGAGAGAAAGCATGAGCAGGGGGAGGGGGAGGGGGAAAGGAGAAAGAGAATCTCAAGCAGACTCCCCGCTGAGCACAGAGCCCAAGGCGGGGCTTGGTCCCAGGACACTGAGATCATGACCTGAGCCGAAATCAAGAGTCGGACGCGTAAACAACTGAGCCACCCAGGCGCCCCAGGATAATGTCTTTTAAATGTTGCACAGTCTGACGTGGGATCATAAGAACAGCTCACACTTGCCAGTGCTGTATCATGTACAAAGCCCTTTTATATCTCGCGAGCTATCAGTCCTCCAAGGAGCCCTGTGAGGAATGCTCGTCCCCATTCGATGGAAGAGGAAACTGAGGCTCAAGCATTTTCTGGCTAAGTCAAGATCACAGCTTAAAGCAACTGGATTCAAACCAGGGGTGTTTGACTCCACACCCAGTGCATTTTCCACTCTGTTGCAACTATAATAGGCCCCTTTTGCTACACATATATCTAATGCTAAATGCGCTTTTTATAATTGTCATGTTTTATAAGCGCTGGAAACCATTGCGTCAACTTGTAGTTGATGAAGGTGCCAAGTCACAGTCCCTTAGCGGGAATGTTGAGGTGAGGTTGACGTGCCAAACAGGGAGACCGCAGATGTTAGAGCTTTCCCTGGCTCTGAGAAGTCCATGACCTTGGTGCCTCTGGCTGCTTCTGGAAAATGGGAACGGTAACTCTGGTGTTGAATCTTGCTATGAGGCCGGTCCTTTAAATGGATTTCAAGCCAAGGCAGGCCCAGCAAGGCGGTAATTCCTAGAGTCCCGAGAGGACGGAAGGACCTTGGTAGAAAATGCTATCAAAGGGTCCAGGATAGCCACGTCCCAGCCAGTGGATGGTTACATGTCCATATTTCACAGGTAAACCTATCCATCCGATAGAATGTTTCCACGGCTCGTTAACTGGTCGTCGTGCTGTGAGCACTGAGAGTACTTAGCACTTCTTCCAAGGCTAGCTGCCCAGAATACATCAGCGCACGTGTGCGCGGGCGTGTGTGTGTGTGTGTATGTGTATTAGAGAGACCTTGCGTGTGGGAGAGAGTGGGAGAGAAGACCTCAGACAAAGGGCACTGAGGTGATTTCCAGCCAGCCATGAGCAGAGTGAGCCGTGCCCTGGCCCTTGTTTCTGGAGCCTGGTCTAAGACCAGCTCCAGGAATTGCCAGCCTGGATTTAGCAGCCTCAGAAGGAGACAGAGCAAGGAGGTGAGGCTGGTGTCACAGAAACAAAACCTTCCCTTGTTTCCGTGGTGCTCTCCCTGCATGTAAATAGGAGAAGCCTGTTGTCTTGCAGGAGAAGTGGGCACCATTGCTTTTCCCATCAGTAGCCGGAGTCCACTTGCCACCTGGATGGGACCGTGAGCCAGCCTTTCCAGCCTGAGGAGGTCCCCACAGGGATTCAGGACAGGAACGCCGAGGCTGGCCAAGGGGCTGGGTCCCCAAGAAGGACAGGGCTCCCAGGAAGCTTCTCCCACATTCCTCAGCCCGGCTGCTGGGGACAGGCCCTTTGGCCATTCCTCTTTAGTGCAAAAGTGGGTCACTTTTCTGGGAAATGCAATTGTTTTCGGAGGAACTGATCAGTTTTCTTGTGAGGGAACAATGGACACCTTACTACCTTCCTTTCTTAGGCCCTCACAGAATTCTAGGATTGCTCCAAATGTTCCCATCACAGGAGTTTCAAAAGCAGTTCCAGCTTTTGAAGCAAACTGTGACGTGTTTTGGTGGTGGACGCCGAGGGAAGTCAGTCTCCTAATCTTTGTCTTCCTCTCGGATCCACGGTGGTATGTTTGGCAGGTGCTGTCCGTGAAGAGAGCACAGCCTACTCCATCTACCTTTGATCAAGGGCCATATGCTTCCTTGATGGAAAATGGCAGACCTGGTATCAAATGGGGGGGAGGGGCCTCAGGAACCTCCGAGGCTTTGTGGAGTTGAGCTCTGAGGCAGATGTCAGCTGGTAACCAAGTGTCATCGTTACCCACCCCCAAGAGACAGGAGGGTGACATGCATGGATCCTCTCTGTAGTAGAGACAGATACAGGGCTCCTGCCCTCCCTTGCCAGAGCTCGGCTGTCTGCCGGAGTTGAGTGGGGCCGGCCGGGTGTGTCCATTGAGTTCTCCAGAGAAACACCCGATAGGCTAGACACTTATTTTAAGGAATTGGCTCTGGCAGTTGTGTGGGCTGTCAAGTCTGAGGTCTGCAGGGCAAGCTGGCAGGCTGAAAACTCAGGTAGGAGTTGAGGCTGCAGTCTTTCTCTTCCTTAGGGAGGGCTCAGTGTTTGCTCTTTGGACCTTCACCGGATTAGATGAGGCCCACCCACAGTATTAAGGATGATTGCCTTTATTTAATGTCAATGGATGATAGATGTTAACAGCATCTGTGCAAAGTCCTCACAGCAACACCTTGATTAGTGTTGGGTTAAGTCGCTGGGTGTGATGCCTTGGCCAGATGGACACAGGAAACTTGGCCATACCTGGTGCTCCCAGACCCTGTGCTGCTCAGTGGTTGGTGGAGCCATTCCTTTCGGACCTCCAAACCGAGGTTCCCCTGGGGTGGTCAGTTCCTTGTCACTAAGGGGCTCGGCCTGGCTAGATGGGAAGTGGTAGAGGGGATGGTACACCAGATCCGTAGTTCACTGGGACCTAGCAGAGTACTGAGAGGTGGGTGGCCAGGCAGAGTCTGCTCTTCAGAGCATGGCAAAGCTGCCTGAACGGGTGTGGAGGAAGGGGATGCTCAAAATCCATCAGCGTAGCTAAGGCTTATTTCATCTAGAGGCCCGACCAGCAGATAGAAGAAGGCTGAGGATCGGACCTGCCGGGTTTGCTGACTCACTGAGTGTTACTTACACACGTCAGTTCCAGCTCAATACAAGAGGACCTGACTCTTGCATTCACTCTGCTTTCATTCTGGAGACCTTGAATGGGCACCTGGCTGTACCAGCCCTACCTGAGATGTCAGGGGAAGGGGCAGAGTTGTGGAGACAGGGGTCCTGCCCTCCAGGTTTCATGGCAGAGACACTGTAGAGGAAGGCGTGAGCACCAGGGACGGGGGTGTAGCTCCTGAACACTCCATCTCCCAGCAGCTTTCCAGAGGCAGCCACCACCTCCCCACCAGCTCCCCCGAGCCAGAAGCCTCAGGCCGGTGTGCCAGGGAGTTAGAGACAGAAGCGAGAAAAGAAGTGTACCTCCTGGCTCCCAGCTCAGCAGTCTCTTCTAATTGTCATAGCTCTGAGCTTTCATGTGGTGGACTTTTATGCGGCACACGCACCTCTTGAAGTCAAGTTCAAGGAGAATTTACCTCAGTCAAAAACTGGACTTTGGCTGCAACATGCGTGCTGTTCCCTTTGCGGCCCCTCATTGCTCTTCAGCAGAGACCCCCAAGGACAGGGGCACTCTGCAGCTTGGGTCTTGCCTGAATCTGACCCAGCTCCTGCTGCATAGAATGCCGTCTTGCCCCTATCCATCCATTACCCGTAGGAGGAAAAGACCAAGTGCTTTGGGAGGAGGGAGGAACTCCGTTCCTCACCAAACAATGGAATTCTACAAAACCTCAGCCCTTATGTGCTCACAAGCTCCTGAAATGAAATACAAGTGGTGAAATGAGATCTATTGCCATTATAATAGTGCTCTATAAAAAATAATAAAAGGAAAACAGGAGAGAAAGGAACCACTGCTTTGTGAGCCAACGGGGAAGTAATTGTGGGTTTGGCTTGGCTGCTACTATATCAGAGGGTACCGTGCATGCAGATACTAATCTCACTGCATGCCGTGTAGACGCAGGACATCATTTCTCAGCCTCAGTAGTCCACGACCACCCTGCCTTCTCCCTTTCTTCACTCCAGCCTGATGCACGAGAAACCCCCACGTGTTCACACAGTGGAGAAGCGTCTGTGCACACTCAAAGCTGAACCAGCTGTTTGCGGGCGCATACACACGGAGCCCCTGCGGGTGGGGAGAGGGGGGCGCGCTGCTCGCCTGGCCTCTAAGCAAGCCCCCTGCTGATGGCCTTAATTGGCTGTGAGGTTGCTAAGGCTGAAGCCACTACAGACAGGCCAAGACACACACGCACACGCACACACACTCACAAGTGCGCACGCACACATACGGCCACAACAAAATTGCCTTCCACAAGTAGGCAGGCAGTCCTGTGTGCAGAGCAGCATCTAAGTATCTCTGACTCAGAGAGCCAGCCAGATCTCAGGCGTGTTGCATTGGACATCTCCTGCATCCTTCCACAGGCGAGGAAAATCCCACGTAGGCCCACCTGGAAGCTCATTGCAGCGGGAACATACTGAATTTGTGTGCCACGCTGTGAATCCTGCCCCAGCTCTGTCCCCAGACCACCTGGGGTCATTAACTTCTCGAGTGAGTCAGTTAGATGCAGGTTCCCTGGTGTGGTGATTCTCAGGGTCAAGCCCCAAGATCAGCAGCATCAGCACCAGCTGGGAGCTGGTTGGACAGGCAGATTCTTGGGCCCACCCCGCACCTCCTGAATCAGACAAGACTCTGGGATGGAGCCCAGCACTCTGTGGTTTAATGAGCCCCCTGGGGATTCCCATGCTCACTGGTCTGAGAACCACTGCTCTGTTGCAGGATCCAGGGAGATGAAAACTGAGTGGCCTGCAGAGTGAAGGTTCTGGGAGAATACAACGTGTGGACGTTGGTCTGCTCCCGGGAGGTCTGTCTGCCGGGGCCGAGGAGCACCTCCCTCCCCTCACACCATAGTGGGGTTTTGCCTGGCTGAGCCTGTGTGGGGGAGCCTGGGTCTTGCCTCTCTATGTGGTCTGGGAAGAAGATTTGTTGGGTGGATAAATCCAGCCTAGCGTCGGATAAGCAAGGACTTTTGACATAACATGTAATGAGCATACAACCTGCAGTGTAATTGGCATCAGACATACTGATTATGCATGCAGCCATTCATTCATCCAACAAGTATTTATTGAGGGCCTACTGTGTACAGTCATTGTTCTAGGTACTTAACAATACAGTCATAAAACACACAAAAATTCTGCCCGGTTATATTCATTTTCTCATGGGGAAGATGGCCACTGAATCAGAAAACTAATTAAAATATATAGCCAGTTAGATCATGGTAAATGTTAAGAATAAAATAAAGCAGGAAAGGGGGTGGCCATTCTAGGTAGGGTAGCCTGAGAGCATTACCTCTAAGAAAGTGACACTTGAATAAAGTCCCAAAGGTAGCGAGGGAGAACGCCCTCTGGTTAAACAGCAGAATATTGCAGGAAAAGGGAGTGCTAAGTGCAAAGGCCCCGAGGTCAGCCTGAAGTGTTAGAGGATAATTGTGACTGACATTTAGTGACCCAAGCCACAAACAGGCAATGAGGTCAAGTGATTGTGGGCTTTACTCTGAGTGAGCTAGGAGACCATTGGGGTGCTGTAGGCAAAGGGGAGGGGTGTGATGTTACTCAGATGTAGCAGGATCTCCCTGGCTCCTGTGTTGAAGCCAAGACCCACCAGGAGGCCCCTGCAGGAGTTAGGGTAAGGGATGCTGGGCCCTGGGTGAGAATGGTAGGGGTGGAGGGTGGGGAAGAGGTGATGGCATTCTGGACGTATTTTGAAGGTAGAACTGATATGCTTTGCTGATGGGTCGGACCTACAGAGTAAGAAAGAAGGAAGTGGGGATGAACCCAGCGTTTGGGGATATACTCCAAACAAAGTGTAAGCAAACCACACTGGGAATCCTCCTGAGATTAGGGCCTGAGCCCCTCCAAGTACCAGCTCAGATGTTGGGGCCACGCATTTAGTGCTCATAAACACCAGGCAGAGGGGGAGGGGCTCTTACCTCCTTGCCCAAGTTCAGTGGATCTTAATTCATGAACCCAGCAGTTGTTAACCACAGTGATTGTGCCTCAGGGGACATTTGGCAATGTCTGCAGACATTATTGATTGTCACAACTGGAGGGTGTTCCTGGCATCTAGTGGCTGGAGGCCAGAGATGTTCAACATCCTATAATATACCAGAGAGGACTCCCCTCCTTCCACCTCTAAAAGAATGTCTGGCCCCCAGTGTCAATAGTGTAAAACTGAGAAAACCTGCCCTAAATTAACATTTAGTTGGTGTTTCCATCATGCACCGTGTTGGCTGCCATGAAGATGGATGAAGAGAAGCTCACGGCCCATCAAAGGTGAAGAAACTTCTGTGGGATCCCGGGACGAGTACAGAACAGAGGGATGTTCAGGGCCCAGCCATAGCAGGCATGAGGGTGTGACCCAGTCCTCGGGGCAGGAAAGAAAGCGTCCAGAATGAGCAACATTCATCAGCAACTTCATAGCACACCGTGATTTATTCATAGATTTCAATACACAATATCCCTTCCAATTTCTTCACTAAATTTATGAAATGGCATTATGATTCTACACCTTTTTTTCCCAGATGAAAACCATTGAGTTTCCAAACGTTTTCATAACTTGCTCACATCCACCTGTCATGGGCCCATGGACTCCAGGCCTGGACTCCTCTCTACTCCCTCAGGCTGCTTCCTTTAGCCAGACAACGGAGCTTCCTCCATGGGACAGGCGAGCTAACTGTTCTATCTCTTGTCTCAGAGGCATTACATCCAAACCCTGACCATTTTGATTTCTTGCAGATAGTACACATTTGAAAACCATTTACTTGCATCTCATTTGAATTTATTACAGCAGGTCAATTTACCTGCACTCGCCTTCACATTACCTTCATCAGATGTCTCCAAACAAAACCACATGTTAAAAACTGTAAGCATGGGGGCACCTGGGTGGCTCAGTTGGTTGGGCATCTGCCTTCGGCTCAGGTCATGATCCCAGGGTCCTGGGATAGAGCCCCACGTTGGGCTCCCTGTTCAGCCAGGAGCCTGCTTTTCTCTCTGCCCCTCTTCCCCGCTCATGCTCTCTCTCTCTCTCTCTCTCTCTGTCTGTCTGGAATAAATGACTAAAATCTTTAAAAAAAATGTAAGCTTGCCATCCAAGTACATTGGTGGCTCTCAGTAAATACTTGCTGGGGTGACATTAAAAATAAAAAAAAGTTCTCAGTATTAGGATGGTGACGGTTCATGGACCCTGATGTCATTTGTGTTGAGCTGTGCCCAGCAACCACCTACAGAATGGAATCTCAGCTGAAGGTCTTTTAATGCCACTTTCCCTCATTTTATGTGCAACACTCAACATTTGGTACTTGAAAGTTGTTTGCTGGGACTGCTCTCTCTCCATGCCTCTCCACTTATACTCATTGAGATTTGACTCAATGTGTATTTTCCTGCAATTTCTATAAGACTTCATGTGTTATGTTAGGACAGTGAAATCTGCAACAGCAATCTCATATGCTCCTTTCTGCCTCAGGGTTCTGAATCGGGTTGGCCTGCAAGATGCCTCCTAATTAGGCTCGGCCGTCTTCCAAGGTGTGGGTGGCACAGTGTTGGAGACTTGCAAGCTGGTGAATTTCCCGAACGGTGATAGTGAGGTCGGTTAGTCGTAGCTTGTCCTGCTTGCAAGGGTCCTTGAGTCAGTTCACTGGGCTGCAAAAATGAGACGTGGACCGAGAGAGCCCCACTCAGGGAAAAGTCAGGAAGGAGACAAAGGCTCTGCTACTGCCTCTCGGTCTGGAGCAGACCTCTCCTCATCCCCTCTCCTCGGCAGCCACTCACTGCTGTCTTTGCCATCTCTTGGGATGTCAAGTGGATGGGCGCCATTTTGTAGCGGAAGAAGGCCTAGGAGTCTTGCTCCCCATTATGGCGCATGGGAATCCCATCGGGTCACTGTGGGTATTGGCGAAGGGATGGGGGACCGCTTTGGCATTTTCTATCTTGAAAGTGAAATAACTTTGGTTAACCAGAATTTATGTAGCCTATTGTGAAAATAAAAACCTGAAGCGCCTTGGTGGCTACTGGGCTTAATTCTCTCCTCTCTGACAAATGAAAGTATTTCAAGAGGAAAAAAAAAAAAAAAAAAAAGACAACTCCCAAGGTAGAAGATATGCCACATCTCATCCTGAGCATGTAACTATTTATAGAGATCCTATTCTGTAGAATATTTTATTTCCAAATGATGAATCCCAAAAGGATGCCATTCTCCCCAGATTTCAAGATCTCGCTGATATCCATTCTCAGCGGTAAAGAGAAGTGAAAACTTCAGTAATGAAACTCAGGGAACCTTCAAACAAACCCCTTTCAGGGACAAAGAACTAACTGTTGGTGAGTTGGTGGTGACTTTTTAATTAACTGAGTCTTCAGCTGCTCTGGAGAGGGGGAAGGGGGCGGGCTGGAGGGAAGAGACTGGGATTCCAGGTGTAAGAGAGCGTATTTAGTAAAAGGGTAAAAATAACACACAGCTGTGAAGACAAACATCTACAGTTTCAGTTTGAGCGGAGAGCTCTCCATGAATCACTGCCGAGCTCCACCCGCTGCTCGGGCCATGGGGTCTGAAGCAGCTTTTCCACTGCCTCTGATTCAGAAATAAAACAGACCCACAAATTACCCCAGCGCTCTCCAGACAATCCCTTCCTTGTCTGGGGTCCTGAAAATACCTTTTGTGGTGACTTACCTCTATTCATGCTATGAAACTCGATTAGGAGTTTGTTCAGTCGATTAAGACTAAGTATGTGCTCTTAGGGTTCTTAGGAAGAAAACCACCTGAGAAGGGTTTTTTGGTGTTCAGGTCTGAGACAGGCCCAGAATGCATGCCTGGGCCAGCCTCCCACGGAGGGCCCTCTCTCGGAACTGACCTCTTTGGGCTTTTAGGGCAGAGCCACCAAGAAAGCCTTTGCATTTCTCTTACGTAGCTTCATCGCCCAATAAGCTAAAAAGAACATTCGGGAAGATAGTGACATTCTAGTAAACAGTGACGAGCTGAAGACTGCGTGAGAGTAACTTAAGCTTGCTTATCCACATAAGAGTCAGGGTGATAGAGAACGTGCTCTTCAAGGGCAAGGGTAGGTGGAGTCAGGGAGAGGGCTTTCTTCACTCAAATGCACACACCAAGAGAATAGGGACACCGGCGAATCCCTAGCACCTGGGACAGGGCCTGGCAGAGAGACTTGCTCCATAAATACTGGTTAAAGGGGCTGAATGAATTGAGAAGACCCAAGGCCAGGGTAAGATATAGGGAGTGTGGGTTTATCCAAAGGTGCTATGGCCCAGTGAAGGGCTTAGGTTGCACATACCCAACATGGGTTTGTTTTTGGGGAAGATCAGTCTGGAAGTAAAGCATGTGGTAGAGAGCAAGGCAGTGGAAGGTCTCTCTTAAGGGCAAGAGGAATTCAGGGGTAAGAAGAAGGAAGGGTCTTGAAAAAATAGGTAGATTTTCAAGAGGATTGTGGGTTTGTCTCTGCCCACTTCTAGAAGTATATGGATGTTCCAGATTGGATTTTGACTTGCTTTGGACTTTTTCTAAGGCCCTAGGGCCTCCGCTAACTGTTGTGAAGTGAGGGTGAATCAGAGATGTAATATGGCTAGTGAGCTCAGGGTTGTCGCCTGGGGCTGTGTTCCACGACCTTCTTGGATAAATGAGGTCCATTCACACAGCACAGACCACAGCGCAGGGCTGAGGCTCCATTCTTGTCAAGCTAATGGTCACGTCTGTGCCATTCACTGTGGGCTCTTTCCATGATGGAATCTCTCCTGCTGTAAGTAGTCTCTGATGTGAGAAAAGCAATGTCAGATGCCGAGTTTATTTTTCAAAAACAAAGCCCCAACTTTAATTTCTCAGTACATTTTCACAGGTGCGTTACCCCTTTTAAAAATAAGGTATTATGTATAGCAACAGCTAAATGAAGCTTTTGTCCCCGGCTGTGTTCCACTTGATCTTAAAACCTCAGACTGACTATTTTCCCAATGGTGCAGCTTCTGTCCTGGTCCTCAGTTCTTGGGCCCACATTGTGGATCAGATTCATTCCTGCTATGCCTCCTAGCGTGGGGACCTCTCCTTGGATTTCCTCCCATGCTCGCCAGTGTAAGCCATCATCTCTGCAGAGCGTGCTCAGTGCCGAGCACCTCAAGGAAGTCTTGTGGGGCGAGCATTTGATAGTCAACTGGAAATTGAGATGATCAAACTTTTTTAAAAAAAAACCTAGACTAATCAAAATTCATACGTATGTCCCCATCAACACGCCATCTTTGGCTTCTCCCTGGAGGACTTGTCTGCACGTGGCTACCCCTGCTCAGCTCACATCTGCAAACCTCTCCATGACTGCCTTCGGTGCCACTCCCAGGATATCCTTCTGAGAATACCCAACAGTAATGAAACAGAGTTTTCTGAGGGTCCATTCAGTTATGTTTCACGTCCATGAGAGTGACTGCTCATGTGGACTTCCCAGGTGAGGTCCTAGAATGTGGTGGCCAAGTGCTTGGACTCAGGACCCCAACAGCCTAGGTTCAAATCAAGTAAGGTCTGTAAATATTTGTTTGCCCACAATGCATTAGGCACTCCGAGAGGCGATTTTGAGTTTAAAGCACAGAAATAGACGATTGTGGAAACTGGAACATACAGCATTCCATCTCTCAAGATCTTTTTGCCTTTCCATTATTTCCATTATTTTTGATATCCCTTCCCTGATCTCTTAGGTTGGCTGATTCTTTCCAGAGTGTCAAGAAATGGCAAGTATGGGGGACTAGCTGAGCACGTGTAGTCTCTTGATTTTTCTGTAGCTGAAGCAGCTGAGACCTGTGTGCTTGGAGCACCCTGTTTTGTTAACCAGTCCCCTGGTGCTGTGTGGAATGCTTTGGACCTGTGATCAGATACTGGGAACTGCTTGCTGTACCACCCGTTCTCTTCAGGAGAAGCCACGAGAGAAACTTCTGCTTCCACTGAGTAGCTGGTTCATCTTTATGTTTCAGACCCTTTGAACTGTAACAGGATACACTTCCTTCTTTGCTTTGGCTAGTAGGAAGCTCAGAGATAAATAGGTGTCCTACCTCTAGCAGCTATAAAGAGTAAGCCAACTCAAAGTGCTGATATTATTTCATAATTAATTCCTTTTCTGCCTTAAATTCCATTCACTTCCATTCCTTTGATTATTCATGTTATCATTTTGTCTGGGATGCATTTTTCTATCTGCCTTATATCATGTTGTCTTGTATGCAATCTTGTAAACTACATGTAGTTTGAGGAAGGGCGGGGAAATAAAATATATTCAAAACCACCACACATCCACATAAATATAACTCTAAAGTTGCAGAGGAAAATGATGGAATCTCCTCTTTGGAAATATGTTCACATAAACTAAACATTTGTTGGTCTAAGTATCTTCTAGAGAGTCATGCCTGGGGGCTTGGGAATGGAGCTTCTTCCAGCCCCTTGATTCTGAAAGTCTATGAGAACCCAGTGGGGTTTGGGGACATGTCCGATTTCTCACCTGAATTTAAATTTAGTGCAGTTTCCAATTTATTTGATATTTTTTGCCATGTCCCTTCACCGTTAATTTGAAATACCAGTGTGTCATAAGAAGCATAAGAAGTCAGTGCTCATTATCGCGATTCGCACACTCTTTACGAGTTGTTCGTTCAGTGAGGCTCAACAAGCCAACTTAATTGGGCATGAGTGCCCAGTTATCTGAAGAGTACCAATGCCCATCTTTTTGATCACGAAGTTAGGAGGGGCTTTTAGCACCATTCCCTGGTGTGACCACAAATATGCACACACACCAGGGAGATCTGAGAGGTTGCTGCTGAGACTCGACTTCTAAAGCTGTGCGGCCCCAAGGGGGAGGTGGGGGAATTGGAATTGGGAAGCGATACGGAGCCCCAGCTGTTCTCCAATGCCTTCACAAAACTCTTCCCTCCGCACCAGCCTCCCCCTCCCGACGTGACCTCAGCCCAATGTAGGTTTTCTCCTGCTGTAACAGAGCTGTCCTCCCAGCTCCTGTTCCCTCTACTGATGCCACATTTTCTAGGGGATTGTCAGGACTGGTGGTTTTCGGGTTACAAATAGAACCCAGATCTGAAAATGTGTATGTGAGAATGTGGTTAAGACATAGTAATCCTTTTTTTTTTTTTTTTAAGAGATTTTATTTATTTATTTGAGAGAGAGCAGGAGAGAGGAAGATGACAAGCAGGGTGGGGCAGAGGGAGAAGCAGACTCCCTGCTGAGCGGGGAACCCAACACAGGGCTTGATCCCAGGACCCCGAAATCATGACCTGAGCCGAAGGCAGACACTTTAACTGACTGAGGCATCCAGGTGCCTCAAGACACAGAAATTCATTTTATTGTGGTAAGAACACTTAACATGAGACCCGCTCTTTCAACAAATTTTGGGGTGTACATTATTGTTGACCAAAGGTAGAATATTGGAGAGCGGGTCTCAAGAGATTTTTCATCTCCCTTGACTGAAACTTGATGCTTGTTGATTAGGAACTCCCCATTTCTCCTCTCCCTAAGCTCCTGGAAACCACTTCAATTGCCTGAATTTGACCACGTTAGACACCTCATGTAAAGTGGAGTATTTGTCCGAAGTATTTGTCCTTCCGTGACTGGCTTATGTCACTCAGCATAACATCCTCAAGGCTCATGCCCTGTCAAAGTCTGCAGGATTTCCTTCTTTTAAAGGAGACTAGCATTCCACTATTGGATAAACCACATTTTCTTTGTCCATTCACCCATGGGTGGCTAGTTAAGTTGTTTCCACACCTTGACCATTGTGACTAGTGCTATCATGAACATAGGAGTCCTAATATCTCTTTGAGATTTGGATTTCCATTCTTTCGGATAAATACGCATAAATGAGATTGCTGGGTCAAATGGTTGTCTTTTCTAAAGATTTTCAAAGAACCTCCATTCTCTGTTCCATTGCAGCTGCACCATTTTGCATCCCCACCAACAGCGTGCAAGGGCTCCAATTTCTCTACATCCTAGCCAACGTTTATTATCTTTTGTTTTTTGTAGTAGCCATCTTGACAGGTAGGTGTGGGGTGATCTCTCATTGTGATTTTGATTTCCATAATAACTTCTGTGTGCCCCCAAAAGAAAGAATCATTGAAATATCTTGAGCAATGCCTATTTGCAATAAAGAAATTCATCCCCCAAACAGTAAGACAGAGACATTTCACATTCACCAAATGATTTTCCATTTAGCAAGCGTCTAATGAATTGCTTTAGAACTTTTACAGAAACCGCCGGAAAACACATATGCAAACACTAAGAATACAGTATTTAAAGGGATGCTCTTTGCTATGTGCATTTCAAAAGCAATGCATTGAACGTCCAAGTCCTTATCATGGTGGAATAGAGATCACGTGACCCTCTGTCTTAGGCAGGGCTTGATGCCAGTGGAATACCAAACTGTTCCTGGGAAGTTTCTCCCTGCTGACTTGCAAACGTCAGTATGCACAACATCTGTGGAGTTACAGTGCAGTAAGCCAGGAGACAGATTTCTGCAGCGTGGGGCTTTCCTTATCACACCTGGGCCACGAGGTGAACATGTATTTATTGGGAGACTTTCAAATAGACACTTCTCAGTTCTCTGAATCATGTTAAGATTCTCTTTTCCTTAAATAAAGTGGTGTCTAAATAGATGCCTCTGAAGAAAATTATCTACTCCAGGAACTGTCTATGTCTCTTGCTTAGGTTTTTTTTTTAAGACATGTCCTGGTTGGGTTCCACACCTGCTGTGCCGGGTAATGAACAGAGGCTACAGCGATGTCCTAGAATAGGAACTGTGCATGTGTGGCAATGCATGCCTTGACCAGAGTAACACATGGGCAGGGAGGTCTCAATGCCTTTCTGAAATTAAGGCCTATTTTACCTTGTAAGGACAGCATCTCCCCTTGCCTTGGTGGAGGCGTTCTGCCTGGGGACAGTGGGTGAGGCTGTCCAGCTTCAGGTCTTAGTTCGGACCCCTCCTGGCTCTGGAGCTTGAACAAGGCCATTCCCTTTTGTGTACTCAGTTTAAACCTCGGAAAAATAGAGATGGCGCCCACACCTGCTGCCCCAGGCTGTCGGAGGACCAATGATGATTAGGCTCACAGGAGAGGGCTCACCCCTATATATGCTGCTTTGGTGCTGTGAAAATTCCCGAGAGAATAAACAAGGAGAAATGACTGAGAAGTAAGAACAGCACACCTGCGGCCCCTGTGCCTTGATTACCTGCTTGAGTCCAGCATGTTGGAGGCCTGTGGTGGGACCCTCTCCTCTCTTTGGGGCTGCCGTTCCCCTAGAGTTTTTACAAAAACTATTTGACATGATCAAGAACACGGTTCCATTCTATCTTCCTCTGAAGCTAAAACAGAATGCAGTGTTCTGAAGGTGCAGCTTTTGAAGATCAGGTCTGAGGGGCTCACGTGGCTGTTTTTTTTTTTTACAATGGAAGCTGGATGGATGAACATAGGAGTGCTAATATCTCTTTGAGAAAGAGAAAGCTTACCTGTCTTGCAGGAGAAGAGAAGATTTAAGGTGCCTGGTATATAGCAGGCACTCAAAGTGGTCTAAACAGATGAGCAAATGAATGAACCTGCAGTGCTCACCTAGACTTTATTGTTGTAGCTGGAATCACCTTCATCCGCTGAGCAACATCTAAAGCCTTTTCCCGAAAGAACCAAATCTTTTAGACTCTGTCCTCTAGTCCCTAGTAACTCCTCTCCTTGAGGCAAATAGAGCAAAACACACAGCCTCCGCTCAACTGATGGAATTTTCCAAAGGGATAGGAAACTAAGTCTCAAGTGAAGACATTCCATGTTGTGATATTAGGACGGGGCTTCTAGAGATAAGTGTTTGAAGCCAGGAAAAGTAGCATCAGCAGGAAATAATGCATGTGTAGGCAGCGGTGGAAATATAGAGAATCCGCACCATGGGAACTCAGACTGTTTTTGTTTTTAAATTTCCTTCATGTTAGCACAGCTGTGAGGATGCCATGAAGCAGGACCATGTATTTCCAGGCCTGTGGTAGGGCCCTAGTCCTCTGACCCTGACCATGATCTTTACCCATAGATGTACCTGCACTTTCCTCACCATCAGCCCTAAGCTCCCTCCATCAGCACCAGGCATGTGTGCCAGTGATGCTGGGAAGCAACTTTGATTTTTCAGAGTTCTAAAGATGCTGAATGAACTCTTCCCAGGGCATTGCCCCTCAGTCTGCCCTTTCTGTCCACACCTCTGCCATGCCTTTGGCTCTTGAATGAACTTCTCCACCCCACCCCAGCCCTGTCCCACCCGGAGAGTGCCCTTCTGCCTCAGATGGTTTTGACCTTCTGAGACTTGAAGGTCAGGTCCATGCCAGGCCTGTAGTTCCATGATGCCACAAGTTGGCTACAGAGCTCCAAATAGTGAGGTGTGGAGAAGTTGAAGAAAAGCTCATTGGAGTGGAACCCACAACCTCAAGGCCTTAGACATGGGAGGGAAATCCGACATCCAGTGAAGATTTGGAGATTCCCAAGAGCACAAAAACCCTGTGTTGGGTAGAACCCGAGAGGCAATTGCTAGAAATCCACCTTAGAAGATGTAACCCAATTCTCAGGATCTCGAGTTAATGATTTGTGGGTTCACCTTCGAAAAGGCATCGACATATTTTTCTGTTTCCTGGTTAAGCTGGATTTTCCATTTGGGGTTTCCCCATTAGATGTTTTACCATATCCTATAACCTTCAAATGTCACTGACTATATATATTTCCAGAAAAAAAGGCAGGTTTGTCTTGATCCAAATGACCGTGGCTGCCTTAGTAACAGTAGTTCTGTGAACGGTTACCTGGGCCCAGCTGCTGGGCCCTTTCTGCATCCTCAGAGCTGGCTTCACACCCCATCCCAGCCTCAGGGCTGCTCAGTGCTCTCTCCCACCGCCTCCCAGGGTACCAGGCCTGCCTCCGTCTCTGCCCTACCTGCCTGTACCTCCGCTGGGGACATGGTGAACCCTCAAAGCTCCACATTGAAAGATCGGCGGTAGGGATTTGGAACTGGACACCAGGATTTCATTCTGAGGTTTGGAAGAGGACTGTTGTTCTAGGATAAGCCTGGCAGAGTGCCTTCTGAGCTGGTGTCGCCTCCGAGCATCTGCGTACACAGCCCGTTGAGAGTCGCAGAGAGAGGACAATGGCAGCGCGCTCTTCCCTGCAAGTGTTTCCAAACAGCTGTCGCCAGGGGAGTTTTGACATGACAGTTTCAGAAGGACTTGGCTTAAGAAACAGAAGCCAGGTGGCAGCTCTGCTTCCCCCATGCCTGGCCTGTCTTTCAACTGAGCATGGCCACCGTATTAGCCCAGCTCCAGCAGCGGGGACAAAAGACCACAGCCTGGGGGGCTTACCCGACAGGAATGTATTAATCCATTTCTCACGGGTATGGAGGCTGGAAGTCCAAGACCAAGGTGCTGGCAGGGCTGGGGTCCGGGGAGGGCTCCCTCCATGGGCTGTGGATGGCCACCTTCTCTGTATATCCTCAGAGGAGACAGAGAGGGAGAGGCCTCTGGTCTCTTCTGCTTCTTGTAAGGACGCTAATCCCATCATGGGGGCCCTCACCCTCATGACTTCATGGGGACCCCGATCGCCTTCCAAAGGCCCCACTTCCAAATACCATTACACTGGGTGTCAGGCCTTGAAGAAAGGAGTTTTGGGAGGACACGGTCATTCAGCCCAGAGCAGATACTGTATTTGCCCTTTGTTGCTTCTCTTCTCTCCTCCTTCATCAGCCTCCCCACCTTGCCCTTCTTTGGTTCTCTCTGTGTATCCAAGAAGACTGCGAGGCAGGCTTCTCAGTGGCAGCAATAATGGGAGGATTTATCTTCTTCCCCTTCAGGAACTCCCCGGATGAATGCAGCATGGCAAAAGGCGGGAAGATGGTGGGCAGCCCAGACACTGTGGGCATGAATTATGGCAGCTACATGGAGGAGAAGCACATGCCGCCCCCAAACATGACCACGAACGAACGCAGAGTCATCGTCCCGGCAGGTCAGATGCTCCTACTTTGCTCAGTCTGCAAACCGTGCTTTTCCAGAGCACCATTCCGCTTTCTCTTCCTGCTTCTGGCTTCCATCACCCTCACTGATCTAGAGGAACTATTGTACATGGAGGCCAGCAGGAGTCTGGCCACCTTTGGTGAAATGTCCACCAATCAGTGTGTGTGTGTATGTGCGAGACAGAGAGAGAGAGAGAGAGAGAGAGAATGGAAATCCATGAAGTGACCTCTCAAGGGAAAAAATTGCCCTTTCTCTGAGATTATTTGGTGTTAGGTATTTTTTTTTTAATGAAATGTTACTCATACTAGATGGTAGGCTTTTGAAAAAAGAAATCTTTTTTCTTTTTTAAAGAAAAAAGCTGGGAGCTGTGTATTGCTTGTTCTCAAAGTAAAATTTCAGCTATCCCTACAATACAGATTCCGAGAACCAGAGTAATTCTTTGCCACAGAAGTAATTCTAAACTCAAACCAAAGCAATAGCTGTGAATTTGAGGAAAATGCCAGGGACTAACTTGTTGAGCAAAACTGAAGGGACTAGGAGAGGTGACTTACACACGGCTCCTCAGAGGAAACGTGGTGCATAAAACCCAAAATGCCAGGGCCACAGTGATGATTTCGTGAGTCCTTCATCAATGTCAGGGTTTTTGGTGAGCAGTTTGGAGACACCATCTCAGGAAATCTTGGGAAATAGGAATCCTTATCATGATTTCTCGGATGAGGAAAATGGAGCTCCCAGAGGTCAACTAACTTTTCCTCGGGCCTACAATTAATAAGAGGCTGAGTTGGAGTTCACATAGGCCTTCCTGCCCCTTCGTTCTCTTCCTGGAGGTGCTGGGTTCAGTCTCGGCTCCTGACACAGCCCCTGTGGGCTCTCCTCTGTCACTCCTTGAGGCCGGCCATCTGGTCGCCCTGTGGCTCTGCCTCAAGGGCCTGGACTTACTGTCACTTCAGCCTGAAACCCTTGATTCCAGGTAGCTCTGTCCTTCATCAGGGCTCAGTGCAAATGTCTCCTCAGAGAGGCCTTTCCTGAGGGCCCCCCACCTAGAGCCATTCCCGACTCCACCCACGGACCTCAGCCCCCGCCTGCCTTATTTGTCTTTACGGTGTTCACTCCTGTCTGTCATTATACTGCACATTCATGTGACCGTTTGCTTATTAGCTTCCTCCCTCCATACAGCCTCAGCCCCCCAAAGGCCCAACCTCTGTGGCCAAGCACAGTGCCTGGCATACACTAGGTGCTCAAGGAACATTAGCTGAGGGGAGAATGGATGAAAGGCTACCTGTGTGTGGGTGAGGTTCGCACAAACTTGATTCAGCCTTGCTCCAGCGGTCACCTAAATTCATCTCTGTGAAGTGTGATGGTGACTGGGCTCCAGTCCCCTCCGTGGTGTGATTCCCATCCTACTGCCCCTTAGTCTGTGTAAGTCACTTTCATGGACTTCTGTCGCCTTCCACATAGACGGCGAAGCACAGCGGACCTGGCTGAACATCCAGCTTGGGCTTGTGGACTGAGCTTCACTTCAGGATTGTCACTGGCGGGGTGGGTGGTGGGGTGGTGGTGGCTTTCAGCAAACTGCATGAAGCTGCTTTGGTGTGGTTGATATGAAAGGCATTATTTTTCGGGGCCATCCCTCATCTCGAGGCATCTTGTGAGACTTTTCCTGGAGACAGTGGAGGTGGAGTCTCATGTGTACCTGATGACAGGAACAAAACTGTTTTTGATGTTGATTGAACGGCAGTTGACTTTTATAGGGGAAGCCCTGTATTCGGTTTGATCACGGGAGCTGAGCTACTTACCAGAAACCCGTGACTCGCTCCTGAGCTGGAGAACAGAAGGGGGGTTCCTGCTGATGGGGAAAAATACGGAGATGCAAGTGTCCAAGGCAGGCAACCTAAAAGAGGTTGAGAGCAAGGGTGTTCCTGGGGAGAAATGGAGGGCAGGGGTACTGTTGCCTCAGATGCTGTCTGGATATGAACAGAATGAGGTAGGAACCCAAAGTGCACCCACCCACACCTGTCTCTCCCTTAGCCTTGTTTCTTAAGAGTGTCATTTCTTCAGTTCGGGCAAACAAAGTTTTTCATTCTCTAAGATGGGAGAACCATTCCGGGGAGAGATTCTTGTCTTGGTTCTTCATAGAATCACAGACCCAGGAGGTAATGTGTGGTGCCACTCACCCTGTTTACTGCTGGGGTCATATTTCTCTCATGGGGTCAATGTGCTTTGAAGTCATCAGTATCATTTCCAGCAGGGACAGAACTGAGGCTTTCTACCTTAAGGGAAATGATGAGAAAACAGGAGAGATGTTTATATAGGGGAAGAGGCAAAGAACCAATTTAATTGAATCAGAGCATCCACCATTCCTGATATTGTATAGTAGGTGCTCATTAAATGTCAGTTGGATGGGTGGAATGGCGGTCATGCAGATTGGCTCATATTTAAGGTTTTGTGTAAAGACTGGTTTCATCCCCTGAAGAAAGTCCTCTTTCAGCTGTTCCCTCCTTTGGTTGCTTCACACCAGTGCAGGCAGTTATTCAGTTAATAGTGTTTGTAAGAGAGCTAGTTGTGGCTGGTTTTGCAAGTTGTGAGTCTTTCAGTTATTGGCCAAGCTTCATGTGTGTGTGCTCATACACAGACACACAGATGAACACACCCACCACACACCCACACCCACACATCCACCCCCCCACACCCAACCACTCACCTCCACAACCCCCCCCCCCCCCGCACACACACATGCAGCTGCATTGCACAATCCAGATAATTCCCCAATGTGGCCATGAGATTGCAGACCCTGGGGGCAGCTCTGTCAGCTGCTGCGTCTGTATCTTCAGCCCTAGCTCCAGGGCCCAGGATCCAGGCACCTCATGGCAGGCACATCTTGGCCATAGAGTGCTCTGCGCACATAGATGGAATTCTCCAAACCTAGTTCCACCTGGCACATAGAGTTCCTACTAGTTAAACCCATGAATGACACTCAGAAGTGCAAATCATAAAGATAGCTGAAAAAATTATGTATTTCTAAACATTGGCTTTTAAAACTCAAACTTTTAAATCTTGCACAGTTGCAAAAGGTGGGTGTCATTTGGTTCCAAGGTGTCCGCAGGCGGTGGAAGGGGATGCCTCAATTAGTACGTGATTAAGTGTTCATAGGATAAAAAGGAAAGTGGTGTGGGAAGGGTGGCCCAGCTGCTCATTCTGAGTCTAGAGAAAAATGTATTCCTTGGTTTGTCATAGGAGAGGAGCAGGGAAGTCATGAGAAAAACACTCAACCAGCGAGACCAGCAGACATTCCAGAAAGCCCTGGCTTATACCTGGTGTCCTGAAAAAATTGTAGATTGTGTCTCTCCCTCTCAAAGTACACCGGTTAGACAATAAATCACACTGGTACTTTTTTATCAACCTGTCCGTCTGTCTATTTGGTGTACATCTGTATGTCTAAGTCTACATCTCCTGGGGTTGGGCTGTTCCTGACATGGTTGTAGATCATTCAGTGTAGGTCATTCAGTGCAATTAGTCTTACGAGGAGCTAGACATGTGTGGCCTGGTGAAATGGCACTTTGTTGGTTGGCTCAGCTGGATTTGGACGTCAACTGGAAAATGTTTCTTCAAGTACGATCAAAACCACTTGCGTCAGGATTCCCTGGGAGACTTGTGATTTGAAAATGCACATTTCCAAGTTTCCTGAATCTGGATGTGGGGGAGGCTTGAGGATTCCACATTGTTGATGCACTTTCTGGGTGATTTCATGCATAATACGGTTTGAGAAGCTTTAATCTAAATGGAAGACACCGAATAAATTTTACTTAAATACACATTAACGGTTTTCAATAAAGGCAAGCCAGGTTACTTTTAGAAGAAGGAGTGGCCAGGAAGATAGGAAATAACCAACAATTTCACATTGATGTTCTAAACAGTTTAAAAAATGAAGAGTCACCCATTTGGTGGGAAGGAATTTTGTCTTCCTAATGCTTCTCCCTTAGGGATGTATTTTTGGGACCTATCGTTGGTGGCACGCTAATGTAACATTGTGTGACAAATATACTCAAATAAAAAATAAAATAAAATAAAATAAAATAAAATAAAATATCTGCAAAGGCCACGTGTCAAAGTATCCACAGGAAAACCCAGGGTGGTTAAAGGTACAGAATATGGTGTGAGATGGATCCCTGGGCTCCAGTCTGACAAGCTGGACCAAGCACAGTATGAGGTCTGTAGGCATTGGGCTTCATTCCTATCAACAGCAAAGACGACTCGGGCACAATGTAGGCATCTGACTTCCATGTGTTCCCACGTCTGCCTCGCCAAGTCTGTGAACATAGATCACCGTTGAGAAACAAATGAATCCCCACTGCACCGTGGAGCTGGTATTCTAAAGCATCTCAGTTTCAAGACCTCTCATGAAGCATCTGCCATCGGGGAGGCTGTCCCTCTGGGTACCAGCTGTAGCTCTGGCAGTCCCTGTAGCCTTTTCCATATTGACAATGCATTTGGCGATGTGCTAACCAACAAGGCTAACAAAGAGGAAGGCACAGTCTTCATCCACTTTTCTTTTAAAAGTTGCAAAATGCAACAGGACATCGGGTTTTAGCAGCTTACATCATTCTGAAAGATTTTTTTTTTCCTTTTCTCTGTTTTTATTCCCTAAAATGGGTGCAAAAGCATTGGACTTTTCAAACATTTCTACTTTTTTTCAGATTTAAATTCAGTTAATTAACATATAGTGTATTATTAGTTTCAGAGGTAATTGAGTGATTCCTCAGTCAAACATTTCTACTTTTATTTTCTAAATATCCGCCTTGAGCACGAGCACTCCTGGCAATCAGAAGTCTCAGAGATAAAGAGTTGTCACATTCGCGTGTTTGCTTCATTCATTCATTCACTGAGCACTTACTGTGTTTCAGTCACCATGAATAAAAGCTCTTATATGATTTAAGATCCCCTATTCTTGCCCCCCAAACACCCATGGCTGGAACTCCTGGTATTTTGTCTTCTTCAGCCCCTCCATACGAGGTCCCTTCTCCTCAACTCATGAGGTGCTCAGTGAGGACTTGCTACTCTTAGGCCCGTCACAGAGGAAGTGGCCAGAGCCAGTCAGAAGTAGATCAGACCCATCCACATGAAGTCAGTGGTTCCTGACAGGAGAGTATGGGGTTAAGAGCTCAAATGACTGATTCAGACAAATGGTTCAAAACATCGGAGGAACGAGATGACAATAAACAGCTTCCTTGGTACTGTTCATGATACGATTCTTAAATGCCTTTGCAGGCTCCGCCATTTTTCTCTACCACATCCTGCCCCCCAGTCACGTGCTCTCCTCACACTCTGCATCACCATAACCGTGTTTCTCCATCCGTGCTGTTCCCTCCGATGGAATGCCCTTCCTCCATTCTCTGCTCACAAGTCCTTCTTCAGGGCAACCCCCCCTGTCTAGGAAGCCAACCTTAATCTTTTGGCAACTTACTTGCTTCTCATAAGACACCTGACCAATTCTTTTATTACCATGCTTTATTTTGTTCCACATTATATTCTAGAATGCATCTCATACTTACTTAAATACACATATACCATTTAGTACCCTGGAGGATTTGAGATGCCTTGTGTACTAGGCTACTGATAAATACACGAACCAAACTACTGATCAAAAAGAAATTAAGAATCTGTCCTGAGGCAATTAAAAATATTAATGGAAAACCAAAATCACATGAAAGAAGAATGCAGCCATTTTGACCACATTTGACCATGAGCTTGGCCACAATATCGTATGGCTTTGAGCTTCCTGGCAGCCAAAATAAAAAGTCATGTGGGGACATAATCCCTGTTTTCACAAAGAAGTTTCATTTCACAGGAAAGGTGATGTTTTTCTCAATTCTGAATCCTACACGCAGGATCCCTGGACTTTCCCTTTGGGGTCCAACGAGACTGTAGAAATGACCATCATTCTGACATGATTGCAGTGCTCCATTTCACTGGCGTGTTTCTTGTGACATCCTTTATGAACAGAGTGAATTGCATTAGAGAACAGCTCCATGCGGAGGGAGAGCATATGCCCAGTGTGAGTCTTTGCTGGTCTGGCTTATTGTAAAGTCAAGATTTTGAGTTCTTGGAGTAGCAGAGGGCCCACACGGCTTTCACACGATTCCTCCTAAATATCTCCAAGCTGGGCTTTGAAAGCAGATGAATAACAAGTGATAGAAGAGTATACCCACTGACCGAGTTCAGACGGTAAACCCATTATGTTTGAACCTGTATTAGAGTTAGTTATTTATGAGCCTGTCTATTCTATTAGATTGCAAGTTGGGGAATATGTCTTTCACATTCTTAACCGCCAGACAAAGCAGCAGCAAGCTCGTGGCCTGTGTGCAGAGGTCAGTAAATGTGCATTTATTGAGTTAATGGTAATCCAGATTCAGTTAGCAAGAATCATGGAGTCACAGGAGTTGGAGGTACAAGACTCTAGATGATCTTAGTTCAACTTGGTATTAGGGTTCTTCAGAGAAACAGAACCAATCTCTTCCTCTGTCTCTCTCCCCTTCCCCATTTATTTATTTATTATGAGGAATTAGCCCATGTGATTATGGAGGCTGAGAAGTCCCGCAGCCTACAATCTTCTGTCTGCAAACTGAGAGCCCAAGAGAGCCAATGGTGTAGATTTCAGTCTGAGTCTTATTTATTTTATTTTATTTTATTTTTTAAGATTTTATTTATTTGATAGAGAGAGACACAGTGAGAGAGGGAACACATGCAGGGGGAGTGGGAGAGGGAGAAGCAGGCTTCCCGCTGAGCAGGGAGCCCGACGTGGGGCCCGATCCCAGGACCCTGGGATCATGACCTGAGCCGAAGGCAGACGCTTAATGACTGAGCCACCCAGGCGCCCCTCAGTCTGAGTCTTAAAGCATGAAAGCCAGAGACCTAAATGCAGGAGATGGATGTTGCAGCTCAAAAGCCAGGCCAAGGGAGCAAATCCTTCCTCCCTTCCTCCACTTTTTGGTTCCATTCAGGTCCTTAGTGTGTTAATTGATGTCACCCACCCACACAGGGGAGGGCAGACTGCTTTACTCAGTCTTCCAATTCAAATGCTGATTTCTTCTGGAAACATCCTTACAGATACACCCAGAAATAATGTTTAACTAAATGTCTGGACGTCCTATGATCCAGTCAGGTTGACAGAGAAAACAATCACAAACTTCCTCCTTTACACATGAGAACATGGAGCCCCAGAGGGAAGGGATGCGCCACTCCCAGGGACACTCACACCGGTAGGTAAGACCAGAGCCCGTGCTCACGTCTAGCTACAGAACTTGTTGGTAAGACGACATGTCTTCATTTCACCTACCACTAAACGCTCCCAAGGATCTCTCCCACTACGTCTACATCATGGAGTGTGTTTCTATAAGCTGTTTAAATTGCTTCTGTGCACCAAGTCAAGCAACCAGACAACCAAACCAGCTAAAACTTAAATCCTAAAGTCAAAGTGAATTATATTCCTAGATGATAAGCTGGATAGTGATTGAGGAAACTGCCCTGGGGTTATATGTGTGGCCGAAATCATAAACGCAGAAATGGTACAGTTACCATCTATTGAGTGTTGTCAGGCGCTGGGCCATCCACTTTGTAGAAAAGATATTATCTCATTTAAATCCCATAAGCACCCTATGGTGTAGGTATTATTTTTCTTACTTTACAGGTAAAGAAACTAAAACTAGAGAAGC
This sequence comes from Zalophus californianus, assembly GCF_009762305.2. Classification (NCBI taxonomy): domain Eukaryota; kingdom Metazoa; phylum Chordata; class Mammalia; order Carnivora; family Otariidae; genus Zalophus; species Zalophus californianus. Next base: position 208,883,721 of record NC_045595.1, on the reverse strand, counting down.
CAAGATCATGGCTCAGGATGTCCCAGGCAATAATTTGGAGAGCCAGGATTCAAACCCAGTTCTGTCTGACTCCGGAGTCTGAATCCTCATTCCTGTGCTGTCAGAATTACCCAGGGAGGAACACAAGGCATGGAATGGTGGGATGCATTTGTTAATTTGTTCAGAGATTCTGAAACGGCCTTTTCAAAGGAGACTAAGGAAAGAAAGAAAGACTAGAGGAGATGTTCAAAAGAGTCAACTGTGTTACTCAGCACATAACCGCTACATTTCTGGGGTGGGATTGAAAATAGCTTAGATTTAGCATGAGTGGCTGGACGGATGTTAATGAATATGGAAAAAAATTGAAGATAGATGAATTGGTTCAGTTTATTTCACGTTCAAGTTACCCATGGGACACCCAACCACAAGGTAGTCTGGGGGCCACATAGAGCTTAGGGTTAAGAGTCATTTATCAGGGATTACCATACCTGGGTCCCCAAATCTGCCATTTGCTAGCTCTGGGATCTGGAAAGTCATTTAATTTTGGTGTTCTTTGGCCTGCAGCTGCACCAAAATATGGATGATGGTAATGCCTACTTTGTATGACACTGTATGGATGAAATAAGAAAATACATGTGAAGTGCATAAACAGTGCTGAAGATATAGTAAAACCTCCCAAAATTATAGCTTTTCTTTTCATATTCAGGTCAAGCATTTGGGAGAAATCCCTAGACTCAAGAGGGAGATCTGCCGACATATGCATATGGAGTGGGTTGAATTGTGGCCCCACAAAAAAGTACATTAAAGCCCTAACTCCTAGTGCCTGAAGACATGACCTTATTTGGAAATAGAGTATTTTTAGATTGCATCAAGTCAAGATGAGCTCATGAGGGTGCGTCTAATAAAATGACCAGTGTCCTTATAAAAAGGGAAACTTTGGACACAGACACACACAAAGGCAAGGTGATATGAAGACACACAGGGAGAAGGCCTTGTAATGACGGAGGCCGAGATTGAACTGGAGCAGCTGTAGGCCAAAGAGTACCAAGGATGGCCGACTGCCGCCAGAAGAGAGAGGGGGCAAGGGGAGGATTCTACTCAGAGTCCCAGAGGGGTCAGGGCCCTGCTGAACCTTGCTCTCAGACTGCTAGCCTCCACAAGCCTCAGACAACCTATTTCTGTTGTTTTAAGCCATTTAGCTTGTGGTAGTCTGTTATGGCAACCCTTGGAAAGAGAACCCAAGCAGGGAGAAACGTGAAAGTGGAACAGGTCATTGCATCTAAAACACCATGAGCGCAAGCTGTGTTGTTGTGGAATAACCAAGGAGACACAACACAGGGAAGAAATGAAGGAAAACAAAATCCAAAAACTAGATAACCCACTCAAGCAAAGTTGAGAATGACTGCCTCCAGTGAGATAGATTGGCATGTCAGAATGTCAAAAGGTATGTTTAGAGCCCAGCAAAAATAATTTAGTCATGTGTTTTTTGAATAAAATCATTAATGAAATTATTGAATCTCAAGCAGGCTGAGGCTAGGTGTATTTTCTTACAGTGTTTGACTCTTTTGTAGGGTATTGCATGATTAATATGTACAATGAAGTTTTTGGCAATCGATTAATGAATAAGTGCATGAAACAGAGCACAGCAGGAGCGAGGTTGACAGGTGCACTGGAAATGGAAAAGTTTTGAAGTAAATAGGTTAAAAATATGCTGAGAAGAGTCTTGGTCCTAGTAAAATGTTGAGCTTAAAAAGAACTCAAGGTGTTCCTCTTGCAGAGCACCTGAAAATGTAGCATGGAGTCTGACACATTTTTATATGCCTAGCTGTGGGAAGAAAGTCAGTGAGTTCCTTAGCGACTCAAAGCAAGGAAGGAGGTGAGAACAGAGTATTCCACTCTCCTGTGTCACCTGGTTCTCGCAGTTGGCATGGATGGGGGTGGGATACCAGTGTCCATAATACAGAGATTTGGGTCTTAAAGGGGCAGGAGATGAGGTCTTTGTCTTCCACAAAGCAAGGAGTTCGACCTGATCTCTCTCTATGTACATATGCACATAACTGTGTTTCTCACAGCAACCCCAGGCTGAGAAATTAAGCATCAAAAAGTGGTCACGGGCTAAGGACAACCTCAGACACCTGGCAGAAGGACATAGGAGATCTTCTTGGAGAGACATGTCTTCAATCCAAACATTACAGGATTCCTGCAGATAAAGATTCACTGAAGATGACTCTGTAATTCCAAGTTACAAAAACAGGAAGAAACAATCTACCTAGACCAAGATTCAGCAGAAACAACAGACAACATAATTAAGCCCTCAAGAATGTTAGATAATTGAAGCATGGGACTGAGAATATAAAGTAAGTAGATTTAAAAGTGGTTAAACACACAATAGAAGAACCAGAAAGAGAGGAGCAAGACATTATGGAAAAGAACCGATAATTTTGAAGAAGAAGCAGGAGAACTGCTAGAAACACAAAAAAGGATTCAAGAGTATCAGAAACTCAATAGATGGGTTAAACAGTTGACTTGAAAAAGCCAGAGTGAATTAAGGAAAGTAGATTTGAAATTGTTTTCAGGGTGCAGGACAGTGACGAAGAGATGGAGTATGAACGAAGGTCAAGGGCAGGGAAAGGGCTCGTGATAATGTGCTGGGTAGATCTAATAGACGTTCCAGAAAAGAGGGAGTCAAGAGAATGGACAAGATGAAATATTTGAAGAGATAAAATCTGACTTCAAAATTGATGAACAAGACCATTTTCCAAATATAAGCATAAGACAGAGAAAAATAAATAAGAAGAACTCCACACTAATCACATTCTGGCAAGACCGCAGAACACCAAAGACAAAGTACTTAAAAACCAGCAAAGAAAAAAGACTCTCTGAAAACAATGACAGTTAGAAGGACAGCAAACTTCTCAACAATGACACAGAACACTGAGGGCAGTGGAAGAAAATCTTCAGTTAGTTCGGAGAAACTGACAAGATTCTAGCTCTCTTCTGGGCTCTTAACTTTTTTTTGTTTTTTTCCTACCACAGACTCATTTAGTAGCTTGGTGAAGCCAGTGTGCAATAAACTTCAGAGGAATGTAATGAAAAACTTCATTAAGAGTGCACTGTAATCCATTCTGTAAATTGTGGGGGAAATAAAGATACTTTCAAACAAAGGGTCAAAGTTTGTTGTTAGCAGACCTCACTTCAGGAAATAACAAGAGATTTAATAAACAAAGAAAATGGATCCTAGAAGAAAGGAGTGAGATAAGAAGGAAATGGGAGAAATGAAATTGGTTGATATAAGAATAGATCTAAAGAGAAATGGTTATAGAGTATCAACCACAGCATCCTAAGTAGGGAGCACAACAACGGGGTAGAATAAAAACATTGGATAATATCATCATATCAGACAAAGGACAGGTGATGAGAGCTCAAGATTTCTAAATTCGTTGCTTTCTTTGGGAAAAGGATCTATTTGGTGATTAAATGTGGATTTTGTTTAAAGAGTAACAAGTAAAGAAATAGAACTAGAATGTTAAACAGCCAAACCAGTAGAGAAAGGAGAAAAAAGGGAATGAAGAAAGATAGATCGATTCAATAAGATACCTCGAAAGGAGGAATAAAGAACGTACAAAGCAAAGGTAAACAGAACACAATAAAGTGGCAGAAATCAGATCAGTAACAATACATGTAAGTAGGCCAAAGTTGCCATTAAAGACAGCGCGATAGACTAGATTTTATTTTATTTTATTTTTTTTATTTTTATTTTTTTATTATTTATTTATTTATTTATTTATTTATTTATTTATTTATTTGGCAGAGAGATACAGAGAGAGCACAAGTAGGCAGAGAGGCAGGCAGAGGGAGAGGGAGAAGCAGGCTCCCCGCCAAGCAGGGAGCCCGATGCAGGGCTCGATCCCAGGACCCTGGGATCATAACCTTAGCCGAAGGCAGCCGCTTAACCAACTGAGCCACCCAGGTGCCCCTAGACTAGATTTTAAAAATATACTCGAAAGTCAGTTAAGCACTGTTTACAAAAGCATTGTAAAGAATGAGAGCAAACAGATGGAATAAGAGGTACTAGTCAAATTCTAATCAAAACAAACCTGACAAAAGTGGAAAGAGAAAGCAGACAGCACTAGTGGAGATAATTGAGGGTTAATAAATAGAATAATAAATAGAAGAGGTTACATTCATGAAAACTATATGACAGTGATGAACTTGTGCATAATAACATAGCCTCAAAATATGTAAAGAATTGTAAAGGGAAAAGGACAAATCCACTTTAGGTGGGAGATTTTAATTTGCCTTTCTCAGTAGTTGATAGATCAATGACCTAAAAATTAGGTATATGTTACCAATTTTGATCCAATGATTATTTGTTAGAAACCTGCACTTAACAATTAGAGAATATGCATTCTTTTTAAACTCTCAAGGGGCATTTGCAGAAATTGACCAGACAGTAGGCCACCAAAAAAAGAACCACCAGGATAAAAGAAAAATCAGTGTCATATATACCTCATTCACTGGCGAATTCACTAATTCAAAAAAATTAGAAATCAGTAGCTGTCCAAATGATAACTGAACTTCATCTATAAATTAAGAAATTTAAAGGTTCTGAAACAGCCTTGAGTATAGGTTTTTTGAGTTCAAATTTCAGTCTATGGTAGAGTGAAGCCCAGAGTGAAGCCAGTTCTCGCTGTTGAACCTGCTTTGTAAATGTAAAGTCTTTCCCTACCAGGAGGCGAAATGTTAAATCTTATTTTTGCAGGCTTTTGAGCGTCTTGGACAGCAGATTGGCAGACTCGCCCAGGGCCTGGTTTTATAAACAAAGACTCCATAGGACTGTGATATGGCCTAGAGGTACATTTTCTGTTGGTATTTTTTTCTTAAACAAGGATGATTTTTCTATCTGGAAGCCAATATTTTACACGATATTATTCAAGAAAAATGACACTAGGGCTGCTATTCTCACCAGTCTGACTCTTGCTTAACCTGACTTTTATTCGTTCCTCTTGGGGGGGGGGGGGTCTCTGAAACAGGATGTTTGCCTGCATGAGGTATTCTGTTTCGTGAAGATTCAGTCCATCTTCAGCAATGCAATATCCTCTTGCCTGATTTAAATACCTACTTAATATTTTCCTGGCAGCAGTGGAATGCTACTAGGTCAGAAAACAGTTTCAGGGAAATGTAAAAATAATTTCAACCCGCCACCCATGCACTGCTTGCCCCCCCACCCCCCAACAGTAATTTAAACGGGGCAACTCTTGAACTCTCATTTTTGCTTTTATTATTTTTCTTTTCATTTCAATGTACTGAAATAGCCTTCGTAAAACTTGTGGCTATTAACCATGGAATCGAAGATACAAATAAGAGGCTTCGGAGGCAGATGACTTCTTTTTTCCTTTTCCCTTGGACTCCACGGGTTTACCATTTTGATGTCCCTGAGATGTGGTCTGATGACACAGCTGTTTTCCAAACAATTGGCCTGGAGGCTGAAAACAAAACAACTTATCTTCAGCGGTTCATGATTCATCTGACAGAAGCACCTCCAAAAGCTTCTCAAAATAAAGCGTAAATCAGACTTTTTTGTTTAAAGGAAGAGGCTGGCCCTGTGATAGGAGATTGTTTAGTTCATCTCAGCAGAGTTTGCGATGTGAAATCCACTGTGTGGATGCATTATTTCTCTGCGATGTTATTGTTGGCAGAGTACTTTCACATACGTTATCTCATTTACTTTTCTATTCCCCTAACATTCACTTAATTACCCACAGAAAAAGAAAACAAGTTCCAGAAAGGTTAACGTTTACATGTAGTCAGTGGTTGAATCGGAACCCAAATATTGGTATTTTGGCTCCCAATAAAGCCTTTTATTTTACCACTGAGTTTGCCCTGCTTGATGTGATTGTAATTTGATTCCTCCGACATTTTCAGTGACTGAAATCCCTGGATCATAAAGTCCAGGCTTCTTAGCAAGATACTTAAGGCTTTGTTTGATGGGACCCCAAATTTCATCTCCGTCCTCCTGCACCTGGGTGCTCCCTCTCCAGTCCTCTACTCCAGCCACACCCCATTTCTCGCTGCTCCCTCAACACCTCAGGTGTTCCATGCCTCTGCGGGTCTGAAGCTGGGTTTTCGCTGTTCCCCTAAACTAAAGGGCTTCTCCCTGCTTGCCACCCGAATTCTGTCAAATGCTTTTCGTTAATGCAGGTTCGAGCCAAGCCCTTCTGGTGAAAACTACCTTTTTCCTTGGCATCTCTCCCTTCTCTGGCTGCCCTCTGAATCTCCCGTTGTACTTGTGTTTACAGTAAATACTCAGTAATTCTTACTAGAGTTCAATGAATCGCAGTCCTTCTCCTATGGGAGTCCTTCCTTAGGTCCTTGAATTCTGCATGTTGTTTTTAGAAGAGGAAAAGCAGGCTCCATCATGAGGTCAGGTGACAGGGCCCAAGCCGCGCTGCTCACTGGGGGCCGAAGATGTGGAACGGCATGCCTACTCCGCAGAACGCTACCTACAGCTACAGCATCCATGCCGGGTCCAGGTCCTGGGGAGGGTGGGGCTCACTGTGGGGCTGTCATTGGTGCAGCCCCAGAGGGTCATTATAAGTGCTTAGCTCTCAAGATCATCGAAGATAGATGCCCAAAGGTGGCGGTGAGCGAAGGAGAGGGGACAAGAAGGGGCTAGTCCAGGAAGCAATGGGTGGTGTTTGGGCACAGGCATGGGGCATTGGTTCAGGAGATGGCAGGCAGCTGTGTGTGGCTGTAGGATGGCGGAATGGGAGTGGTTGAGAATGAGACCTGTGAAGACAGTGGGGATCTGGCAAACTCAGGGTCCTGTGCTTCATGTGTGGGAGATTGGGCTTGTCTCTTGAAAAGTGTTCTCTGTTATGACACCTCCAGAGTAGGTCCAGAATAATGGCACTCCATGGACAGGTCAGAAAGGCCCGTCCTTCTTTACTCTATCATATGGCCATAGTTTGTTTTTCATATTCTTTGCTTGTAAACTTATAGGGCAGGGATTTGGAGATCCAGTCCCAAAAAGGTAACAGAAGTAACACAACTTTGTGTAACTTTATTCTTTTCTTTTTTTTTGAAAGATTTTATTTATTTATTTGAGAGAGAGAGAATGAGAGAGAGAGAGCACGAGAGGGAAGAGGGTCAGAGGGAGAAGCAGACTCCCTGCTGAGCAGGGAGCCCGATGTGGGACTCGATCCCGGGACTCCAGGATCATGACCTGAGCCGAAGGCAGTCGCTTAACCAGCTGAGCCACCCAGGCGCCCAACTTTATTCTTTTCAAGGGAAGCAATCCCCATTAGTAAACTGCATAAGACAGGGAGATTAAAATTTTATACCCTTGAAAGTTTTATAAAAACACTTTAACAAATATATATATATAATTTATTTAATTAGCCAACATATAGTACATCATTAGTTTCCGATGTAGTGTTCAGTAATTCATCAGTTGCGTATAACACCCAGTTCTCATCACCTCATGTGCCCTCTTTATATATATATATATATATATATATATATATATATACACATATATATGTTAAAATATATAAAATATATATATTTCAAAATAGGTCCCAATATCTCTAAATGTATTGAAATCCTTCGTAAGATGTTGTTTTGACTTCAAAACAGAGAAGAATATATTTTTATAAACAATTTTTTAACCTAAGTACTATGTTTATTGGAGAGAAAAAGAGAAAATACAGTTTAGTGAAAAAGAAAAAAAAAAAATCTAAAAATCTCCATCACCTTCTCCCCAGAGACAACCGTTGACCTCTTACTGCCAAGCCCTCCAAAATTCTTTCCATGGATATATTTACATTTCTTTGCAAAGTTTAATTATGCTTCAATAATGTTTTCAAACTTTTCAATTTAATCCACTTGGAGCATTTTTTCCTATCAAACTATTCGGCAGTATAATTTCAGTTTCCAAGTATCACAGGAACATCCTTACATGTGCCGCAACTTAACTAGTTCTCTTTGGTTGGACATTTAGGGTGTTTCCAATGTTATGCTATTATAAACACCACTACAAAGAACATCCTTGAAAATAAATTGTTGCGCACATCCTCTATTATTTCCTTACGGTAAATTTCTAGAAGTGGAACTTTCAGTTCAGAGACGATGCACATATATTTTTTTTTAAAGACGTTTCAAATGTATTGCCGAATTGTTCATTGGAAAGGTGGTAGTGATTTATAGTCATGCCAACAGTACAGGAGAATGGCCGTTTCACCAACCCAAAGCGAGAATGTTGGTAATAAGAACAATGCCGGTCGAGGAATTGGCCCCTGGGGTCTCGCCCATGAGTCCCTGAAAGGAAAATTGAATGAGCCATGACAGCCCTGGGCTTAGCAAGGGAAACCAATTAGCAGCACACCAAGGGACCACAGAGAGATTAGGCTTCCTTTTATTTTGGCTGTCTTCCTAAGATGTCATTTTACCATTTTAACATGAAGCCCGTGACTTTCGGGAAGATATTTATATATAATTTTTAGAATATCTAGTTAAACCATTAAGAGAAGAAAATGCATTCCCAGAATGAACTGATTTCTAGGAAATGGTTACCAGCACCGCCCCCCCCCCCCCAAAATAGTCCTTCTAGGTTGTTAAAGGCAAAAATAAAACAAAACAAAACACAATTACGAAGGGTTTGGCTAATACCTGGTGGTGGGATTTAAGAAAAATGACCTGGGGAGATGGTGGACGGGAGGATCTTCTGTCTGAGAGGTCATGACTGTCCTCCACACAAAACCGAAGGGCACGAGGGCTTGAATTGGGGATTCTTAAATACGATCTGTATCAGTATAATGAGGAATTATGACAGGCCATGAGAAAAAGAAGAAAGAAGATCTTTTATAAAAATAGTCTGGAGTTGTGACCATTTTATCCCCCAAGGTCAAATCCTGACCCAATGGCAAAGAGCCATCTGAACTCAATGGTGGACAAGTTAACCTTCCATATACACACTCCATTTTCACGGACTAACAGAGCATTCCCGTGTGTTTGGATTACACAGGAATGCGCACACCTTCCTGTCAACACTGCCATTTCAGGTTTTGCAGATGGCACAGAACCAGAGTGCTCCCTGGTTTTCAGATTCTATGCACTGATTGCTGGTTGAGAGTGTGAGTATCACAAAATTGGTGGAAATCTCATCCTAACCGGAAAAATTAAACATTTACGTGCCCTACGCCCCAACAATTGCACATCTAGGTCCTCCCTTCAGGCCAGCATCTCCCCGTGCTTGCACATGGATCATCTGAGGATCTGATGAAAATGCAGGTCTGGAGCGGGACCTGAGATTCTGTGTTTTGAAGTAGGTCCCAAGTGATGTTGATGCTACAAGATCCCAGGACCACACTTTGAGCAGTGAGGCCCTGGAGGTGATGGTTTGAACCTTGCCTGCACATAAGAATTACTGGGGAGATGCTTAACGACTGAGCCACCCAGGCGCCCCAAGAATTACTGGGGAACTTTTAATAGTTCTGATACCCTGGCTGCCCTCCAACAGAGTTGAGTTAGAGTCTCCTGGGATGAGACCAGGTTCAATGCTCCCCTCTCCCGGTGATTCCAGTGTAGAGCCAGGGCTGTGGACCAATGCAGATGCCTTCACATGTACCCGGGGAGGTGGACACTCAGATGTCCACTGGTCAGTAAATTGGGTCTATGCATGTGAGGGGGCCCAAGAGCTGCTTACCTGATTGAATACCCCTAAATGGATTAACTTGGACACATCTTGAAAATATAATGGTGGGTGCCAAAAGCGAATCAGATATCATTCATGTTAAGTTTAAAAACACAAACAGTACATATAGTTGATATGGCAACAGTATTCACATATACATAGGGATGATGTGTGCATCAAGTTCAGATGGTGGCTGCTTCTGGAGTGTTCAGGAGGGGGAAGCGAAGGGGTGACTTCCATTGGATTTGAAGTAATTTCTTTCAATTAAAAAAGATATGAAACATTAGTGTGTGAAATGGGGGGAGGGGAGACGGAAAGCGAAGGAAAAAGGAAGGAAGGGAGGAAGGCAGGGAGGGAAGAGGTGAGAACTCTGGTGGTGTGACTCTCTGGCTGTTTCTCACTGTAACTGCTATTTCCTTTTGTAGACTGGAAATCTCTTCCAACGTGTCCCACACTTGAGTAGCCCGAAACATCAGTAAGACCAAACAAGGTTCTAGAGCTATTAGCTACAAAGTGGTTCAAAAGGATGACTTATCCCTACACCGGATTCTCACTCATTATGATCAGAGCATCTCGGCATGCCCGACCTCTAAGGGCCTGTCCAGAGAACCAAGGTCAAGGTTCTCCTTTTACATGTAAGACAGATACAGAAAGGAGAAGCAGTCTCCAGGGCTTGCAGCAAGTTGAGAGACCCTAGGATTCGAACTCTGGGCTCCTGCTCTCTGCCTGGGTGTCTTCCATCTGCCAGTGTTTGGGGGCCCTAAATATCCCTCCTCCTGGGGTGTCCATTTGGGACAGTCCCAGCTGTATATCCATCAGGGATTGCCTGCTCCATCTCCCCAAGGCTGTGCCCTCTGGGACCCCACCCAGGTCCCCTCCCATTAGTAGCAGCAGAGGATGATGACATTGCCAGCATGCTGTTGGGTGTGAAAGTGCACCAGCCCATCCCCTACCCTGCAGGTGCCAGGTAGGTGCAAAACCGAATTCTCTGAGGGAAAAGCAAGGAACTGACAGCTCTCTCCCAGAAATACTTGCTCATTGGAGGTGCTGGGGTTTTGGTTTACCTACACTTTTATTTCCAATTTTGTGGTCAGTATTTTTCAGTATTATGTACAAATACATGTTTTGTGTGATGGTAATTAAAATCTTCCGGATTTGTGTCTTGAACTTTTTATTTTCATATAAAGATGCCCGTAGTTTAATAAGGAAAGAAAGTTGCCATGTTTTAAAAATTTTTAAATCAGTAAATAAAAGTGAAAGTAAGTGAAAAAAATGAATGATTAAAACAAAACAAAACAAAACAAAAATCATCCGCACATTAAACTTTAGATTTCCTAAGCAACCAGAGGGCAACGGTATGAATGATCCCAGACTTCCAGAACAATGCCCTTTAAAGGCAATGATCTCCGTGTGTGAGTCAGTTGGAGTTTTGTTTTTGTTTTTGTTTTTGTTTTTGTCTTTCCCCCAAGACACCTTCTTTTGACAGGTCACTGAGTCAGGCTGGAGGCTGTTCTTCTGGGACAGCAGGAAAAGGGGTCACTCTGGAAAGCTGCGCTGCTGGCATCCCACCCGGGAGGTGGCTCTGCCCTGGAAATGTGTCTTTGGGAGTTGATCGATTATGTTCCATTCCCTTCCAGATCCTACACTGTGGAGTACGGACCATGTCCGGCAGTGGCTGGAGTGGGCAGTGAAAGAATACGGCCTTCCGGACGTCGACGTCTTGCTGTTCCAGAACATCGACGGGAAGGAACTGTGCAAGATGACCAAGGACGACTTCCAGAGGCTCACCCCGAGCTACAACGCTGACATCCTTCTCTCGCACCTGCACTACCTCAGAGAGAGTAAGATGGTCCCCGCTTGGGGTGGAGATCACTGTTGTGCTGGTTCTGGCTAGCCTGAGCTGAGAGCGTTCACAATAGTCTGTGGACAGCTTCTTCCTGCCCTCACCTGTTCTCATTTAGGGTCTGAGAGAACCAGTGGTTTACCAGGCCATGATGTAGGTGAACATAATGAGAAGCAGCCAGTGCTTTTCCCAGAAGCCAAAAAGTCACGTTAGCCTTCAGCTGCCTCTGCCAGGGTCACCTCCACCAAGCAGATCACACGGCAAAGGGAACCAAAGCTTTATCTGGTCACACATGACTGAGTCTCCGTGGTGCCCCAAACTGAGAAAGAAACGGATGGAAAGGCTCCTACCAGATGGGAATTATGAGGTTTATCCTCCCTAACGCTAAACCAAGCCCCCTCCAGATCCCACCTGCACACGAAAGGAGGAAAGTTTCCATTTGGGATCATGAAATGTGGCTTCACCTGACAGAATGGGAATGGCATATTGGCGATCGGGGGCATGAATTCACCAAGTTTGCTGCATGCTTTTATTTGTCAGATGTCAAGCATGGTTAGCAGGGGACAGAAGTAGAGGGGCGGTGTGAACTCTGGTGTAAACGCTTTGCCTGGCATCCCGATCACTCACTCCCTGAATTAAACATGGGCCCACCTAGGGTTTAACACGCTAATGAGCAGCAGGGCCATGGAGAGATTTCCAAGCAGCCCAGGATACGAGGGTGGGAGTGGGGAGGTGTTTTTCTTCCTTCTTTCTTCTTTTTTTTTTTTTTTAGAGGAAGGTAATTCTCTCTCTCTCTCTCTCTCTCTTTTTTTTTTTCATTTTGATGTTCCTTCTGTTTTGTTTTGTAGCGCCTCTTCCACATTTGACTTCAGATGATGTTGATAAAGCCTTACAAAACTCTCCACGGTTAATGCATGCTAGAAACACAGGTAATGCTGGCCCTGCCCCTTGCCCACTGGACAAATGCAGGGTCTTGCCCACAGGTTGCATGCTTTAAAGGTGGCACGCGGGATGGGCAGCGAATCAGGAAGGCAGAACAGAGAGAGGATGATTGAGGGGTTCCGCACACGCGGGAGGCTCTTGCAGGAGGTACCAGAGCCTACAGGCAGGGGGCGCCCTTTGGTTTCCAAGCACTGCCCACTCCCTTTGACAATCAAAGGACTTTAACCCCGGTGATGTGCAGAATTAGCCTTTAGCCATAGCCTTAGCTCACGTTTGCTGGATTATAATCTGCTGCTATTAGTCCCCAAATATGCACCGTGCTGCTGACTGTAGAAAGTAAAAGCATCTTCGATGAAAAGGGGCCCTTATTATTCCTTTTTTTTTCCTTTTCATTCTTAAAGGAATGTGTACTAGGACAAGCAGGAGTTTTATTTTTCCCTTTTAGAAAACGTTTTAGGACATTTGACTTGTCTTGACTTCAGTCTTCTTGCACAGACTTTGGACATTGGCAAAAGGCAGTAGAAAGGAATGCTCGTTCGTTACTTTGTGTGAGCTTTTGTTGAAAGGGAAGCTATGTTATAATTTTGGAAGATACGAAATTAGTGGCTAACCCAATTCCTGCTATTCTGTCTCGAACCACAGATTCTGCATTCTCTTTATGTATTGCCTGAGCCTAGTAGAGTTTAACAGGATCCTTCGTCTCTGCTAACCTTCCCCCCCTCCCCTCATAGTAGAAGCTGGCTTTCTGCGGATGAATGTGCTCCTGGCTGGCCTCCGTTGTCTCCCTCCTGATAGAGACCATCATAGAAGCATGGCCACAGGCTGCTCACCCCACTGTATCAGCCTGCTGGGACCCTCTGCCACCACCCAGGCTAGGGGAAAAACCTTCATGTTCTGGCAAGGTGTGGGTAACCCGCTTATAAGCCAAGAAGCCTCACATGGAAGCACAACCGTGTTCCAGCCATTTGCCAGTTTACTTTAAAATGTGTCATGTGAGTGAGTCCAGGTCTGAGTGTTACAGTGAAATTGCTGCTTAATCTTAGTCCTCAATTTTCAGAATGTTGTGTTTTAATGTAAAGGAAGAAAAAAAAATGCTTCGAGTCAGTCGTGCACTTTTTCAGCGTAGGTTACACACATCAGGCTATTAATGACCTTGTGGCCAGAAATAACAAATAATTTAGACAAAGTAATTTCCTTCTCTTAGGAAACACCTTTGAGCTATACACATTTTCTGATAATTTCACACTTGTTTTAAAAAAACGTATAACAGCAAGGGGAAGGTTTCGAGAAAGCTCTGTTTTCCTTACTTTCGTGACTGTGGAACGTTGAACAATCGAAGAAAAGGACGACCAATTCCAAATGGACCGAACTGCAGAAAGGGAATTTTTTTCTCCTAACGACAGGGGCGTTGATTGAGAGAGAGAGACCGGGAAACATGCATTTGAATAGAGATGTGGAGTCATTTTTAATAAGATCCATATAGTCTTTGGCAACATATTTGTAATTCTTTGGTACGACTTTCCAAGGGCTCTCTCAAATGTTTTATGGATTTTTATGCAATTTAAAAATGAAAATCGCACCATAGAATTTTTTTTTTTTTTTAATAAAATGAGATTGCTGGCAGGGAGATGGACACACAGATGGGCTTCAGCAAGAAACTGTAAGATCAAAACACAAGACACTTTATCACGAACGGGGCAGAGGACAGTTTGCCATCCACTTCCGTAGTCAGAATCGATTTCTGTCCCTTGTACCTGTCCGTCCCTTCCTCCCCAAAGTCTGGAGTGGCAGGCTCGAGGGGGGTGCCTCCCTTTGGTGTCACAGGGCAAAGTAGATTTGGCACTGTTGCTGAGATCAACCACCACAACAACAGACCTTCACATGTTTTGTCTTTCCTTTTGTCTGCAGGGGGTGCAGCTTTTATATTCCCAAATACTTCAGTATATCCTGAAGCTACGCAAAGAATTACAACTAGGCCAGGTACGAAAAGATCTGTTCCTTGAGAGACATCCCAGGATGTCCCGTGAGATCCGTGACCTAAGTCACGTGAGTCAGAGGGAAAGGATCCTGGGTCTTGAAGGGAGTCCTGAGCAGTCTCATTCTGCCTCTGTGGATTGGGAGCCTAAATTCGGTCAGACCATTTCATTCAAAGATCACACTAAAGGTCGCTGACTGCAGAATTCAAAGCAGACCAGCCCCTCGATGAACTCCTTTAAAAGACAGATGGGCAAGGATGGGCCCCGGATGCCTGGCAGTAAGGAATCCGTCTGCTTTTGAGGTCATGGAAGAACTTACACGAGGAATCCTCTTAGCGCTAGGGACGGATTCCCAGCATGTCACAAGAGCCAGTCCTTCAGGGCAGAAGCATGTAGTAGATAAAATTTATAACAGACTCTTACCTTATGTCTTTCCTGAGGATTTCTCTAGGTAATTGATTTACATATCATTCATGAAAAAATAAATGTTATCCAGGGTTTATTAGTGACAAGCACAATGTTACATTCTGGGAGCATGAGGATGAGCCAGACTTCAGAAAGCATCCTGTCTTCAGAGAGCTGGCCTCTTCATTCCACAGATGTCCAGGGAGTCCCTCCTGCGTGCCAGCCACGGAGGTACAACGCAACCAGCTCGTAGGAGCACATACACGCTTTGCCCAAAGGTCTCGATGTTTCGGTAGAGCCACCTAGAGCCGGAGACAGACTGACACACCTAAGTATTTAACCTGTTTTTTTCCATATCCGTTCATGGATCTGAGACTCATGTCTTCTAGACACAAGTTGTCACCCTTTGACCTCTGGCTCATGTCCAGGCTACACAAGACTCATTTTGAATTCGTCCAGGGGTGCCTAAGCTTGGCACCCCTGTTTCTTTGCAATGAGAAAGACTGGGGACCAGGGAGCTAAATAGCATGAGTGAGGAAGCTTCTCAAAACTGCTCCCGCTCTGACATTACCCTGTTACCGCCTTAGTACCTTCAGGCCAGTGATTATCCTCTTCTCTTACCTTGGAGGAAAGGTTTGCTGCCCGGCTCCTGGGGAACATGATGGAAAGGCTTAGCCAAAGTTCTTACTTACCTCTGTCCTGTGAGAGACTTTCCAGGCCATTTAACTGGGGACAAGACCCAGGGTCTGGAGTGAGCTAGACCACGAAGAACCCCACCCTTTACCTCTAATAAATGAATCCTTGGGAAAACAAACAGAAGTGTAGGAAAATCACAAAGGTTTTGTGAGCATGTAAAAAATAATTCCATCCATACTTTAAAAAAAAAAAAACTATCTAAAATGGGGGTCCAGGGCTTGTTTGCTTCCTTGCTTGTTTGTTTATTTGAAGCTACCTCATAGGTGCCCCTGACTGAGTTGCAAAATCCAGGGATTGTGAGCTAGTGTTGGAGTTTTGTCAAAAGATCACAACATTGGCCAAATCCATTGGTACATCCCAATGGTCAGACCAGCTAGCTGGTTGCTTGTTGCTACATAGGGACAGTGAATCCTGGAACTGCTTCTTTTTCATATTTTAGGATACAGATTTGGAAGATATGGCCTCCCAGGTGTATGGAGAGGGAGAGCTGGGGGGTGATGTCTGGGACACCCCTCTGTGCTTCGGCCCTAGGAAAGACAGGTGGCCAGGTCAGATGCGCCTTGCATAGCTCTGATAAGGCTCTTCCTTGGGGCCGTCATCTGTGTGTGACCTGGAAGAGATCACACCTCCATATCTCCATACCAGTAAAGTATGTTTCTGAGACTCAGTTTGTATCAAAAATACCTATTTTGATAACTGCTACTGTGATTGTGAAGGGGGATACACACAAGTTGGGATATGAGCTATAAAGACTTTGAATCAGACCGAACAAGCCAGAACTATTTGCTGACAGCCAGATTCAGGGGTTTGACCTTGGAGAAGAGAGTTACTTCTCTACTTAGGTGGAGGCAGGGAGTGACCTTGAAGGAATGCACACACGGACATTTCACTGCTTTGTTCATACCTCTCCCTTCTCTTCCCAGGCTTGCTCCTATTTGCTTTGTCCAAATGTTCCTGATTCAAAATACACCCTCTTTCATGATCCCGTTGTTGAGTTAGCATTTAGATCCGTCTCTCCCCTACTCTTATAGCGCGTTAGTACATCGGCATATCATTTTACATTCTGTTTTTCGTGGTCATGGTTTTAGGGTGTCTCATGTGTTTTTTGGGTTGTATCACATTAGAACTACTAGAAGCTCTTTCTCCATCTCTCCTGTAAGTACCCTCCTTCCTTGCTGAACACATGCCTTTTGGAGCCATGGCCCCTTGAGGTCTCAGGTGACATGAAAGAGACAGGTCTGACTCATCGAAACTTGCATGCTGGTTTTTGACCTCATGATGTACTACCCCACCTGGCATCCTAGGGGCAGTTTATAGGAAAGCGCTGGTGTATGCCAACGGGGACATTCTGAAATCCTGTCTCTCCTCCTCCATCAGCATGCAATTCCCGGATCATGACACACATCTAGAATGTTCTCAAAAGAGACTGGAGGGTTGAGGCAGCAAATGCAGCCTTGACTTTCGCTTTGCTGCTGGTGATCTTCAGGGATTTCTCAGAATCTTAAGCAATTCCCCCGTTGTAGTTCACAACTTGGTGACACTGAGTGACAAGGCAATGCAGCTAATGCACATTCTCCTCCGTCAGGTGCTATGTAAAGCTATATCCCAGCTCATGGCTAAAAAGGCACTCTTTGCCCCGCCCCACCCGGCTAGACTCATCACAGCAATCTGCACAGCTAGGAGACAAAGGAATGCAAGATGTTCCCAGATTTCCATGTCTTTGATAGAGGATTTTGGAAGCCTGGAGAAAGGTCTGGAGGAAAATAGGGGAGAGTGACTTAATCACATTAGGGTTAACTCCAGAACTTCTTTCCATTGAGTAGGGGTTTATCGGTTGGTCCTAAGCAAGAGCTCTCAGTCTTTCTGCCTTTGCATCCGCATTCAGGTTCACTGACAGCAGGCAGATCTCGCCCTCTCCACCCGGCCCCCCGCCCCCAGCCCAGCCAGGGCCCTTCAGCTCAGCTTTGCAAATGTGGTGCAGATCCTGCAGAACAAGGATGAGCTTGCCTGTGGTCTAAGTTCTGGTCCATTAAAAAATAAAGTGGGCAGGTAGACATCCTGAGGGCTAGAGGATGTTCGTCTTTAAGCTTGATGAAAGCAGAATACAAAACTTGGTGGACTTAACCCTGCAGGAAGGAGAATAGAATGTACATGTTGTCTTGATTCACGGATGCCCAGGGAAGGGAGTGAGTGCGGGGGAGGAGCCTCATACAAAAACAGGAACCAGTCCCAGCTCCCAGGAGATAAATCAAGGTGTTAATGTGGAGGGACCCAACGCCAGTCCAAGTCCTTATTTTCAGTTTCGTGCTTCTTGGTCTGGATCATGGCATGAAACACACTTCTGTGGTGACCCTAAGCTGCCCCGAATGCCTTTTATGAATTTTGGTTTCTAAACACACAGCCTGTTACAGAAGAAATAGCAGACCCGATGCCAGAAAGCAGTTCTTCTCTGACACGGGACCTTCTGCCAAGCGTATGAGTTAATCACCTCGAAGATCACAGTCCAAGAGAGATGGAGAGCGTGTTGAACTGAGTGCCAAAAATGAAACATAAAATCTGTTCTTAGTAGAAGTTCTGTGTCCTACTGTTAGTAAGGGACACATAGCACATGTGCACAGAGTCAAAGTTTCTCAAGCAGCCCAGGAGGACAGCTGCTCTGCGCTAGCCATGCTGTGGGGTGCTGTGGTTGGAGGGGGCCCCGCCATGGCCTCCGGTCCTGGTGTGGCTTCATTCAGTCTTGCCCAGTGTCCTCTCCCACAGGAGGGAGGCTCAGTGCCCACAGCGCGTGAGCGGTAGCTGATAAGGAAGTATTGGACCAGAATTTCATGAACAAAAACAAAAGCCTACTTATCTTCCATGGCAATATGTTTATGAACATGTTAATCATCGTTCATATAAACATCTCAAATTCTTGGCTAAAAATCAGACTTGGTGTTGTTTAGGTCCTGACTTATTTTCAAGGGAGGATGGAACATGGTTATACATCCTAAGAAGGATTTATGAATAAAGGGTTTCAAAATATTTTTCTCTTAGTAGTTGGGTGTTTTTTTCCAGTCACATTTCATGAGTAATACTTTTATGTTTAAAGTGGGAGTGGACCAACCTGCTGACATTTGCTGTTCATTCTGTTAGCATTCTCTCTGGTAAAAAGGACCCAAATTAGAGCTCTTTGCACACTTTTATTCATTTGCACTGACACGCTCAGATAGTAGTTCTGAGATCGTTATCTGTAGGAACCCAGATTCCTGCCTAGAAATAAGTACTGGAAATTGTCTAGAACAGGCTTGCTCAAACACGGTTCAGTATGTTCCCAGGTCACCTGGGATCTGGTCAAAATGCACATTCTGATTCAGTAGCTCTGGACGGAGATTCTGCCTTTCTCACAAGCTCCCAGATGTTGCTAATATTGCTGGTCTGCAGACCACACTTTGAGATCTAGGATCTAGAACATAGTTCGGTATTGAATTGCTTTTTCATTCAGTCAACCGAAGCCCCTTGTCAAGATGTGCCTGTTGGCTCCTGAGTTCGGCTAGATGCTGTTACATTAGTCTTGCTAGTCCAGTTTTCCTTCTGAGACAATTTTCAAACTGAAACTCTGGCTGGCCATTTTTTTTTTTTTTTTAAGACAAAATGCGACTAGATGAGTATCCGCGTGCAAAGGGCTCCCAGAGACTTAAGTTGAAATTCAGTTGTAAGTTGATAGCGGCTGCAGATTTAATTCCCATGTGCAATCCCAGCACCAGAAAAGTGAGAATCTGAGGAGCTGAGTGGGAAAATGGCTTATGGTCCAAACTGCAAAAATGCCGGTGGAGAAGGAGGGGTGAGCAATAGTGGAGTTTAAAAAGAAAAATTATCTTACTCAACCAAAGCTATAGAGGGTAGGATTTCAGAGACCACACTGATCGAGATGCATGTAGCCAAACAGACCAAATAAATTAAGGCAACTCTGGGTTGAATTTCACGTTGCATTTCAGTGGTATTCTCTTTGGGATCCGAAAATAGGAAGAGATGCATCTTGAGCAATGTAGTCAAACTTTCTGAAGATTGATCCACCAGAGTACCAGTCTAAAACAGGGTCAAATCATCTGTTTAAAGAGAGGCTTCAGACTCATTGTGTTGCCCTGCCCTTCGAGTGAGATTTTATAGCGATTTCTAGGTGCGCTGAAGTATCTGGCTGTGGCTTTCACTTGGCTCAGAATTACACATGGCATTGAACTGAGTCCCCATCAATCCAAGAAGACATAGTTTTGAAGTGGATCTGTAATGAGATTTTGTGTAGAAATCACTTTATGGTATGCACGGTTAGTAAGAGTATGCATGGTAATGCTCTGGAGTATATTTTTGGAAGAACCTTGAAACGACTTAGAGTCTTCATAATCGTTAATAGGACTTGTGTTGAGGATGCAGAAGTATAGTTAAGTTTGTACTGCAAAGTGCAATGAAGATTTACAAGACAAATGATAATGCATTGTAAATACAAGGAAATCATTGGCATATGCTTCAGCTCTTTTTTAAAAAAAACATTTATTTGAGAGAGAGAGAGAGAGGGAGAGAAGGAGCAGGGTGAGGGACAGACCGAGAGGCAGACTCCCCACTGAGCAGGGAGCCCAATGCAGGGCTTGATCCCAGGACCCCAAGATCATGACCTGAGCTGAAGGCAGATGCTTAACCAACTGAACCACCCAGGTGCCCCTATGCTTCAGCTCCTAGGCTCATTGTTAACATGTTGAGTGGGCAATATTATTTCAGTCTTGTGATTGATTTCCTGCAGTTCTTTTAGAGAAATCCTAAATTCATTTAGAGAAAGAGAAAAAGTAGATACTTACATAGAAAAAGAACTGGACATTTAAGACCGATTTAATATAACTGGGTGAGATTATAAAGAGAAAATGAGGGGTCACCAAGAGAGGCAGCTGGCCGGTAAGGGGATAAGATGGCCATGCTCGTTTCCAAGGAAGAAAAAGAGAAAGGAACATAAGTGTCATTTGGTGGATTTAGGGGCAGACCTTGAGCAAGGATTGGTGGACTTACCAAATTTGTGAGCACTGTCCTGGATGAGTCATGAAGGTAACAAAGGGATGAATTTAGGTTGGTCGCAGGTAGAAACAGGTCAAAGTAGATTGTGAGAAACTCTTAATATGATCTTGACCTGTGATTGTAGGAAGTTTCCTTGGAAGACTCACCAAACTCTGCAAAAATCTGTCAGTGAGAGTTGTCAGCTCAATGGGTGAAAATGTTAGATCAATAGAATAAACAATACGGTAATTTCTAAGTAAAACCCAAATCTAATGGAATACAGATTGGGTATTTCTTTGGATTACTGGATTTCCACCCGCAATAGTTATTCTAATAAACACAAAAATTACAACAATCACAAAAAACAGAGATTATATCTATTATAAAATTACCTTATTGATCTTTCAGTTGATTCATTTGTCTTTGCAGATTTACCTTATGACCCACCCAGGAGATCAGCCTGGACTAGTCACGGCCACCCCACCCCCCAGTCGAAAGGTATAGTGTTGGCCCAGCTGCTTGAATCTGCATGTCACAAGGCAGTAGATAACTATTTATGGAACACATAACAATTTCTGCAGTGAATCTATGCTTTTTCAATGCATGAAGTGTCTGTTCCATTGGCAACAAAGTGCAACTGATCTTTAAAGGCGATGATTCTTTCTCTCCTGGGGTTATACCTACTTCCATACTTCCATAACAAAAAGAAACAAATGATGTAATGTATTTCAACAAGGACAAAGGCAAGTCTCAGGAGATGTCTGGGCACGGATTAAATACTGGGTGATTTCCTAATCTTGGCCATGTTTAAAAGTATCCGTAGCTTTATTTTATTTTCCTGGTGATTTCCCTTTTTCTGTTTCGTTTAGACTGTGATTCATTTTAATCTGTATCTCAAATTCTTTTTTTTTTTTTTTTTTTAGTTTTGGAAATAGTGCTTTATAAATTTTTAAAATAATTTAAAGTGCCCTCTTTTTTTTTGCTACAATGTCTACATTTGGTTTCATTAGAAAGGCAATTCTCTTGCCATTAAATGCAGCTTAGTATAAGAGTAAGACTGCTATGTTAATAACTAAGATAATCGACGGAATGGTAGTATAACAGCATCAAAGACCAATGGTCAAATAGAAGTCACAGCTAACTATCTTTTGCTTTTGGATTTCCAGCCGCTCAACCGTCTCCTTCCGCAGTGCCCAAAACTGAAGACCAGCGTCCTCAGCTAGGTATGTTTGAGGGAACATCTTGCTGGCCATCAAAAAAGAAGTAGATTTAGCAGCGTATTTCTGAAAATGTGTCACTTCCTAAATGAAATTAATGTGATTTTGTCTTCTTTATCATGTTTCCATATATAAAATGTGGACCAAATCATCAGTCTTTTCAATAGGGATAGCTTGAGAGTTTGCTAAAACGTTTCTGAAATCTATGCAGTAAATATGGAGAAAGCACTCTGTTGCACGCAGGCTGCTTCTTTTTGACAGATGAGATTTCATTTCACCTTCAAGCCATGTTCAGTGTGCCAGCATTTTGCCAGGTCCAATGTGGAGCGCAGTGGAGGGTGGATATTGCCAGTGTGCTGAGCAACACAGCCAACATGGCACCGGGGCCAAGAGGGGATGTACCACGTTTGCCCAATTTCTGTCCAGGTATGGAGAGAGCTGGGTGTCGGGAACCTCGAGCCAAATCTGCGTTTGGCCGCCAGCTAAGAGGCCTTTAGCAAGAAACTTCTCTCAGATTCCATGTGACATCTTATTCAGTACAGGAAGTGGTGCTAGGTGACTTCGGTGTGGGGGGTATGTGTTCAACCCTGAAATCTGGAAACACAAGTGGGTCAGCATTATGCCTCCAGTGACATCATACCAAATCATGAAGAGGTCTTTGGGATTTGACTTCTTTTCTTTTTCCTGTAGATCCTTATCAGATTCTCGGACCAACAAGTAGCCGCCTTGCAAACCCAGGTGAGATCATGCTGGTGATTTTGCTCCTAACAAAGTTACCCTTTTTGGGCCTGGCTATTTTGTAAGTTTAACTTGTATTGGTGAAGTGTAACTTGTATCGGTGAGAAATCACTTCAGCTGAACAAAGTTTAGATCTCATTGGATTATTTGCCTAGATGGAAAAAAAATGGGTCATATTATGAATTAAGACTTTAGCTTCAGCAAAGAGCAGTACCAGCTAATCTAAGCTGTATCAGTTCCCTTGGGGGCTTCGACCACAGACGTTTATTGTCTCACAGTCTGGAGGCCAGAAGTCCAAAGTCAAAGTGTTAAGTGTCAGGCAGGGTTGGTTCCTTCCAAGGGCTGCGAAGGATGGATCTGTTCCAGACCTCTCTCCTTGGCTTGTAGATGGCTGTCTTCTCCCTGTGTCTCTTTACCTGTCTTCTATGTGTGTGTGTGTGTGTGTGTGTGTGTCTGTGTCCAAATTTCCTTTCATAAGGACACTAGTCATATTGGATTAGAACCTACCCTGACTTTGCTTTCACTTAATCACCTCTATAAAGACCCTATTGCCAAATAAGGTCACATTCTGAGATCCTGGAGGTTAGGATTCCAACATAGGCATTTGGGGGGGACACAGTTGAACCCATCACACAAGCCAATTAAATAATATCTTGAAAAGGAGAACCTTAATTTCCACCATAAGCCTTCAGATCTAGGATCATCGTCAATGAACGGTCTGTTTTTGAACTTGGAGGCTGGAAGAAAGTGCACGTTCTTAACTGGCGCACTTGTGACCTGTCCCTTGCCAAGGATCGTCACTTGTCATCACATTTCATTGCCCACCAAACTGTTTGATTTGTATTCCGATCAGAACCAGCTGTGCTGGCATCAGCCTCAGAAATTCACGGCATATGCTGCATATTCTCAACGGCACATTCAAACGCCAAGATGACACAGGCTTATTGCAAGGACGAGCTGGAATGTGTATTTCCTAAACACTGAGGCCAAAATCGGGCTGGAAACGGAAAAGTCTAGATTCGATCAGCATGCATCCCAACAAGGGAATCTATATTCTGAGAACATGAAATATCATCATTATTGGGTGTCTGCAGCGTTCACATTCAGTTTTAGGTAACGTTAACTAGTTCAGCAAACACCTTTTGGGCATCTGAGCAGTTAGAAGGGACTGTTCTGTTTCCTACTCTGCCCTGGAGACTGGACCAGGCGCTCGATAATTATTTGTTGAATAAATGAATGCAGGGAACAAGGAGACACCATCCTTGACCCTCAGGGACCTTACATTCTGGTGGAGAAATGAACGCAGGTGGTTCCAACCCTGTCCACTGTTCATGGAGCCACAGGCTCTGTTCTTTTCAGTGAGCATCCAACAGGCGGCCAAGGCTCCTGGGTCTCTGGTCCCCCTTCATCCCTGTGCTCACTTGTGAGTGCTCCAAAACTGTTCAAATAGAAATGATGCCCGTGTTTGGAGATGACTATTATCAGTCGTGCTTCAGGAAGACTGCTCTGGCAGCGGTATTCAGGATAGATTAGAACAAGGAAAAGGAACAGAAGCAGAAGGACTCTGGGGACGTTAGTACAATCATGTGAAATAACAAATAGCTCCCACCTTGTGTAATGCCTGGGCAGGTGCTCCTGTCTATGGTGCTGCCCCTTGAGAGCCCCGGCTGGTCATTATCTTCCTCCTACAGAAGAGGAATCAGAGGTCCAGAGACATTAGTTAACTTTCCCCGGGTCACACAGCCAATAAGAAGGGAGGCTGGATTTGAGCCCTGCCTCTCTGTCGCCAAAGTCCGGTTTTATTTTCTTGCCCTAAGCCGCCCCTGAGTAAGCATGAGGGAGGAGGGAGGGCTTGGAGAATGGAGGCCAAGAGAATAGAAAGGAAGGATTTCCATTTAGTTCAAGGAGTGTTCAGGCACTGGGAAAATGTCTCGGTCCATGGCAGGTCAGCAGCTTCACACTGGGGGTGAAGACTGCACTTTGTATCACAAAGACCATCCGCCCTGGGCCTGGGGAAGGTGCCAACATCCCCCCCTGGGCCTGGGGAAGGTGCCAACATCCCCCCTGGGCCTGGGGAAGGTGCCAACATCCCCCTTCAGGGCTGGAGGATAAAGATTTGTTTTACTCCGTTTATAACGAATTAGGCCTTCTCCGTCTCTCCTTGGGTCGCATGTCAGTTGTGTTTGTGTGGCCTTCTCCCTCCAAGCCCGGAATGTCTTTTATCTTTCTGTGAATGAGAATGCCTCTTCCTGTTTGATTCAGTTTCCCCATTCTCTGATAAATAAATCCGTCATCACTTAAAATTCCTGCCTTCGCTCTTTGTACAGTGCAAAACTCGTCTTTCTCATTTGAAGTGGAAAAGTGACATCATAGTGCATACATGCACAGAACAATAATGGCATCGCAGTGTCCCCATTCCAGATATTCATTCGATGTGCATTTGATGGGCTGTAGCTCTCCCGCTGAGAGCTGAGTCCCCGCACAATTATGTCATGGGTCACCTATAAGCCATGCAGCGGCTTTCTGTCCCATCAGAACGGCTGCACATTTAATGCGGCTTCTCTAACAGACGGAAAGCGTTTTCTCAGGTTGTGTCCAGTGGCTCCTTTGATGCTAACTGGAGACGCTTTAATGGTGGGTGTAAAACGTATCCAGCTTCACGCGCACCCAGAGACCCGTGTTAGCGATGCCTTTGCCATTTGTTTGGAGCTGGGAGTGTCCAGTCTCACACTGGGAACCTCCCAAGCTCCAGGCCCAGGGAAGGGACACCCTGGAGAGGAGTTGGGAGTATGGAGGCGTGTGCAGAAACCCGGGCCTGGAAGCAACGGTTTGTGCTGTGATTTGGCACCCAGGCTTGGAGTCCAGGTTCCAGCCCTTGCTGACCTTGGGCAGGATAAGTCACTCTACCTCTCTGGGCTCTAATTTCCTCACCTCTACAATGGGCTGTCACATGATTGGGGAGGGGTTAAAAAAACACATGTAAAGTGTTCAGGACGGTGCCCGGCGCAGAGTAGGCTTTCAGTGGCCATCAGCCAGCCCTAAAAATACTGTCCGCAGTTCTTCACAGCCAACGGGCACGGGGTGCATGGGATGGGGTGGGGGGGCACTTGGCTTCCTATTGTCATCCTGTAGCTCTAGGTAAGGTGTGTGCCTCCCTTTAAACTCCGGTTTTCACCTCAAACAAATCATGATTTTCAGCCCAAACCTTCATGCACTGAGTCTATCCTCATAGTGACCCAGCGAGATAGTACTATTACCTTCACCCCCATTTTACAGAGGGGAGCACTGAGGCACAGAGAGCTGGCTGAGCTGCCCAAGGTCCCGTATGTGCCAGCGCCAGGACTCAGCAGAGCCCGCGATGTTTCCAAAGTGGTGCTTCCAGCCACTGTACTGCCCTGCGGTCTCCGGAGTCCTGTCTGGAGCTACACAGAGCCCGGGGCAAAGCTTTCCCCCTGGGACGCGCCTGCTGCCGGGAGCTTAACGTGATGGAGGGGCCAGGCTGTGTGCACGGGTTTCTCTGCAGCATGCCTCGCTACAGTAGAAAGTGGTCACAAAGGGCTGACACCCGTGGTGCTCACTGGGCCCCTCTCTACTTTCTTTACTGCTCTGCCCCTCTGTCAGGTGGCGGCCCAGGGGCCCCGCTCTGGGCCACAGCTGCTGAGTCATTCCCAGCTCTGCTTTTCTCTGTGCTTTACAAGCCTTTTGGATGTTTTGCCCTTTTCTGCTCAGTCGACCTTCTTTGCTACTGTTATTTCTCTTCTTTTCTTTTAACTGCATTAAGAGATCACCTTTCTTCTAAAAATTAAAGGATTGCCTTCTATTTCAGGCTGCGCCCCTCCCCCCTTCATCCCTTTGGGCTCTCCTGTGGGTGGACAGCCGAGGTCTTTGTTTTTCCCACCAGTCCTGGCTTTTTGGTTAATTACCTTAGACAAAACCAAGGCAAAAGTCGAAAAGCCTTACTGATGTTTCAAAGCTGTTACCAAGAGAGGTCTAGAAAACAGATGTGAAGGGTTTTCCGGAAGGAAGGTGATGGACCAGGGGGAGGTGGTGGGGCTGCTGGAGGGCAGATCCCAAATGTAAGAGCTTCTCTTTCATTTGTTGGCTTGGCCAGTGAGCAACCCAGACCCCTCTTAGGCTTCCTAAACCTTAGGTATCCTTTTTTGGATTCCCTGTTGTATGTTCTAAAATGCATCTTTATCGTGCAGTAAATGTTACTGTTTTTAACTGCTTTGAAATTTGTGGCCACAAGGATTTCAGTTAACATACCATTGGCCGAGTTCTCAGCAGCCATGGTGCATCCTTGACAATTCTTGCACAGTGAGAAAACCTGCCCTAGACTGCGAATACAACGGATTTTGTTATGAATATTAAATTTAACAGTGAATGAGCTTGACGTCATGTTGCATTTTGTAACATTTACTTAAACAGGAACTGATTTTCCATTTTTGCTTCTGTGCTTGGGTTTGGAAGCCGATGAATTTTGTTATAGATCTCTGATTCCTATAGACCCTTGAAATGCTCCGAGGCCTGAGCCCTGTGTCTTAAAGGCTGCTGGGTAAAATGGTCTGATAAGAAATTGCTCATCTTTGAATTTCCAGCCATGAATTTAGGTCCCTGACTTTCTTTTTTTTTTTTTTTTTTTAAAGATTTTATTTATTTATTTGAGAGAGAGAGAGAGAGAGAATGAGAGCTAGAGAGCACGAGAGGGAAGAGGGTCAGAGGGAGAAGCAGACTCCCTGCCGAGCAGGGAGCCCGATGTGGGACTCGATCCCGGGACTCCAGGATCATGACCTGAGCCGAAGGCAGTCACTTAACCAACGGAGCCACCCAGGCGCCCAGGTCCCTGACTTTCTAGTTCTTTAGGAGCAGGAGAGATAGGAACCACTTTTGTCCACTGGTTCTCTCCTATACATGTTTACAAAGGAAATGGGCAAGGGACAGATTCTTAAGAGCAATGTTGAGGTCTGAATAAATACCAAGTATTTTTCTGGCTATTTAGGAAGGTCTGTGTATTTATGCAAAATCTGTAGAATTAATCTCTCTGTGGGAGGAGGTTGACAGTGAATATTTATTTTCGGACAACTCTATGTGTTTGTATTGAAACATACATTGGAATGTTAAATAAAAAATCCATGTTTTTCCCTATTCCCAGGTCCGATATGGAATTTTTTTCAAGTAGTAATCCTTTGGTTACAATATATATACTAAAACCATATGGTTTTCTCATACCATTCTTTGTATTTTTTTTAAATGCATATTAATGAGATGTTGGGGGCAATAGAACTTGATTGGGAACAGTTTGAATATGTGGTTCAGAAAAAGCATAGGCTTCCATTGAGATGAACGACAAGCTGTTAATATATTTCAAATGTGTTGCGAGACTGAAAATGATAATTTTCCATAACACATTCAGAAAAGGCTGACCTTTCTCATGATGCTGTTGTATGGATGAATTCACAAACATATCCATTTCCATGTAGCCAGTGTGGAAACAGGGACTTACGAGTTGGACAGTTTATATAGGGAGCTAGGGAGGAGGGAGGATTTAGGAAAAAAAACAAATTTATAATGGATTTTTACATGACATCAGTTCCCTGAAGGGTTGCCAGTTAAAGGTGCTCTAATCATTTTATCACATCTATTGATATTTACTGATCGTGTAATAAAAGTAATTCTTTTTGGTATAAGCCCGAGGTAATGCTGTAGCTGGAGTTTGGGAGGAAAGACGTGCCTCTTATTTGCTTGCAAAGCTTCTAAAATCTGTTCAGCACATCTTAGCTTCTCCTGGTGCTCAATACTGCTGTCGATATCTGCATGCTTCGCTCCTGTGGGGAGCCGTAAATCATCTTAAAGTAGTGTAACATGGTGGCTAGAATGATGTGCCTGGATTTTTCTCGGAATTTAATAAAACCTAAAAGCCACATCCACGCATCTCCCGTGCGATCAAAAAAAAAATTCCGACTGTGCACGCACGGCTAAATAAGATCTCAGACAAAGCTGGAGTCTCGTTGGTTCCCCAAAAATCCTTGCAGCCACACACCGTTCTTCTTCTGGAAACTCTTCTGAACACAATTGGCATTGCAATGCAGGGGCAACACGTGGATTTCCGTTACGATGCAGTTGCCTAAGTACTGGAAATAGGTGATCTGGTTTGAAAAAGAGCCAACTTTTTTCTAAACTTCCTCATTCTGAGTGGGTTAATTCTGTTCTAGGAAAAGTTTTGACAGAATTGCTTTCTGGGTGCCAGCAAAATGTTATGTTAGAAATAACGGTGTTTACTTCCATTCTCTATGTTTTTCCATAAACTTTTAGAAGTTCATTTCCTAAATCTGACTTTTATTATTTTACTTGACCTTGCCAATATAAATGGTATTAAGTCATTATTGCCATCAACATAATGGCACTTTCTGCCTCACAAAATAGGAAAAATAAACCCTTTCGCCCCTGAAACATAAAATGGACTTGGCTGGTCTTCTAAGGAAGTCAGAAATGGATGGGACCAACCTAAACGTGGCCCCATAGGAATTCTTTGCATTCCATAAAGGACTTGGATCTGTGGATCCACCTGATAGTCACCAAGGGTCCGCGCCTCGGGTCAGGTTCCCTAGACACAGAGCTTGCGGTAAGGATGTACCTGTGCCAAAACAATCAGTGAAGTATATGTTTCTGTGAGAGAGGCGGTGACGAAGCAGAAAAGGGCAGGGGTCAAGCTATGGGGGCTGGTGGCCTTAGCCGGAACCTTGCCATGGTCTGATCCTGCAAGGAGCTCCGGAGTAGGAACAGCATCACAGTATTGGCCCCTCCCTGGGGCAAGGAGATGAGCCTCTGGTCCACGGTGTCAGTCCCTCGGGCCGTGGGCTGCCTGGGGTGGGTGAAGCAGCTCCTCCTCATCCAAGGGCAGTTTTCTGAAGAAGAGGGAGGGGGGCTGCGGGACGAGAGCTGTGGTCACCCCCAGCAGCTGAGGGATGGGTGCACGGGCCGGGTTAAGGGGATTCACGTGGAACACCACTAGCATCCACTTCTGTCACTGAAGAAACAAAGCCTTTAGCGCAGAGCCTGTTCTCATGGGTGTCCCGTTTCCTTTTCCCGCCTCCCTAGGGAGTGGACAGATCCAGCTTTGGCAGTTTCTCCTGGAGCTCCTGTCAG
This sequence comes from Zalophus californianus, assembly GCF_009762305.2. Lineage (NCBI taxonomy): Eukaryota > Metazoa > Chordata > Mammalia > Carnivora > Otariidae > Zalophus > Zalophus californianus. The sequence goes on along the minus strand of NC_045595.1, from coordinate 208,854,069 downwards.
ATAGCTCAAACTCCAACTGCATCACCTGGGAAGGGACCAATGGGGAATTCAAGATGACCGATCCTGATGAGGTTGCCCGGCGCTGGGGAGAACGGAAAAGCAAACCCAATATGAACTACGATAAACTCAGCCGTGCCCTCCGTTACTATTATGACAAAAATATCATGACCAAAGTCCACGGGAAGCGCTATGCCTACAAGTTTGACTTCCACGGGATCGCCCAGGCCCTGCAGCCCCACCCTCCAGAATCATCTCTGTACAAGTACCCCTCGGACCTCCCTTACATGGGCTCCTATCACGCCCACCCACAGAAGATGAACTTTGTGGCCCCCCACCCTCCGGCCCTCCCTGTGACATCGTCCAGTTTTTTCGCCGCCCCAAACCCCTACTGGAATTCGCCAACTGGAGGTATATACCCCAACACTAGGCTTCCCGCCAGCCATATGCCTTCTCATCTGGGCACTTACTACTAGAGCCGGGAGGGAGGCCTTTCCCAACAGCATATGACCACCAAGAAATTGCTACAAACTCTATTGGAGAACGTGAATCAAAAGTGCCTCAAGAGGAATGAAATCGCCTGACTGGCTCTAGGGGGAGGAATCCAGGGGAGCAATCCAAAGACTCTTAGTGGGAGGGAATGACTAAAGTATTACTACAGGAATGAGGATGCTACAAATGTAATGTATATGGACATATCATGTAAAAGACATTGTAAGTAGAAGCATGACATCACAAGGACAAAGTGCCAAAGAAAGTGTTCTTAAGAAGGGTCCAAACTTCTGAGGAGAGTTCGGGGTCCTGCTAATGCCAAGGGGGGAGGAGAGTAAAGTGCTAGTGGTAACGCAGTCTTGACCTAACGTACCATCAAATGTCATTTTAAGGAAAACTACCTGTATTTAAAAATAGAAACATATCAAAAATTAAAAAAAAAAAAGAGAGAGACTGCGGCCCATGGACCAACGGCCACGTGGAACTCAGCGGCACTTGCTGTTTTTGGGTGAAATCAGATTCTTTCCATTGAGTGGAGAGCCACCGGCTCTCACAGGCTGTGAAGACGACCCAAGGCTGCCAACTTACTCCTTGACAGTATTGTGGGAACTGTGAACCTGGCGGGGCGGTGGGGCTGAGAACGTGTGCGGACAGTGAGCGTGTGGGGGTAGGCGGAGGGCTGGGGGCGCTAGAAGAGCAGGGAGCACAGGCTGAGGGGACCGCGGGGCTGGGAGAGACCCTTGTCGAGCAGTAGAGACTGGACTGAGGACAGTACGGAGACTTGGGGAAACGAGCGGAGGAGACGTGTGGGTTAATCGGTCAGTGTTCTACCAAACGCAGTGTTAAGAAGAAGAGCACCGCGCAGCGGAGAGAGGGGGAAGTAGGAGAATTCAGAAACAAAGATATGCATCTCTCTTTTTTGTTTGTTTGTTTGTTTGTCAAAAGAAAATTTTAACTGGAATTGTCTGATATTTAAAAGAAACATTCGGGACCTCGTGAGGTGGGGGCTCTGGTCCCCACAGGGTCAGGTGAGAGGTAGCCTTCTTGGTAGCTGCCATCCAAAACCACCTAGGCATTTGGGTTGAGCAGAGGCTCCGGTTTCCCTTCGAGTCGCGAACGCTGTGCGTTTGTCAGAATGAAGTATACAAGTCAATGTTTGTTTGTTTTTTTTCTTTTTATATAATAATTATATAACTTATGCATTTATACACTACGAGTTGATCTCGGCCAGCCAAAGATACACGACAAAAGAGACAATCAATGAGAGAATGTGGCCTTGAATTTTAACTCTGTATGCTTAATGTTTACAATATGAAGTTATTAGTTCTTAGGATGCAGAATGTATGTAATAAAACAAGCTTGGCCTAGCATGGCAAATCAGATTTACGCAGGAGTCTGCATTTGCACCTTTTTTTTTTTTTAGCGACTAAAGTTGCCCAACAGAAACGTGTGCTGAGCTTTTGGGTTTTGTGCTAGACTTTTGTTTTGTCCAGGAACTCATGCAAGTGAGAGCCAAGCAAATGGGGTATTTGGTGTCCAAATGGCGCTAGCCTCTCCAGGTCCTTCTTGCTCACTTTCTCTTATTCCTAGCTTCTTCTGGAGCAGAAGGACCAAAGGTTTCACACTGGAACCTCTGTATTTGTGCCCAGAATGGAAAGGGGCCTCTAAAGCCGAGGTTGTGACAAATTCCATATAAGCGCCTGGTCACAGAATCACCCTTAATTCCTGCTGTGATCATAATACATTTGTTGAACGGCAAACAAGCTCTTAATGCAAACTGTATTCTTGTTCGTGAATAAAGCGTCATGGAGAGCCACAATTTCTCACTCTAAAGAAACAAGGGACAGCTTCTAAATTTGCCATGTGCCTTCCCTTTCAGAGGACCTCGCCAGGTCTTCCCGCACCAGGATGACCTGGGTGTCGTGGTTGGGGACTTACCGGCCCTGAGCCTGACACGTCACCAGACACTGTGTCTATGATCTCAAGTCGATTTCCCTTGATATCTTTTCTCTTCCGTGTGTCACAAATGCCTCCAACCTTGGCCAAGGTGAAGGCAGTTTGAGCGGTGGGATACAAAGCAAGTGAGAGAGAGCGACATCGAACAACTTCTTAGCCTGAGTCAGTTTCTGAATTGGCCCATTTCATAGCTGTTTTGGGGCTTGTTTTGCACTTTGTAATCCTTTTGCTATGATTAAATCAAGTTGCCAAACCTCTGTGCTATGGATATTTTGGCAGTGGTCTTTAAAGTCAGTATGATCCGATTACCAAAGCTTCAGACACTCTGCATTACTTGGATTAAAAGAAGTCCAACCATCAGTCATTTTGCAGCAGCTTGGGAAGGGTCCATAAAGTGCCTGTATCTCCTTAGGGAGAGAAGAAATAAAAGCATAAAAGTTGGCAGTTGGGGTGACCCAAACCTTTCTAATGGAAAAGATCAGTCATCTTTATTTTGGAATGCAAAGTCAAGGACACCTACATTCTGCATATAAATACGAGTTTACTGGGATAATCACTCAATTCCACTCGTCCAAGATTATATTATGAGCAAAATAATAAAAATAAGACCTGATTACCATATTCAACTTTAGCAGATGTTTTCAGTTAGGTTCTCCAACACGCCCCTCCCCAAACCAGATTATTAGCAAGCTTTATGACAAGCGTGAGCCACTGAGATAATTTTGGATAACATGATAATGCTCTGTTCTCACAAATAAGTAATGCTTAAATTACATCTCAAAATAACATTAGCTATCTGCTCCTGCCTTAATCTAACTCCAGAGCACACTTCAGTTCATATTCGTAATTGAATATGAACCTTTTCTCTCTCTGCTTCTCCCATCTCTTGGTTTGCCCTCACGTACACTCCCTGTCCCTGCATAGTATCGCTTACTCCTGGCGAGAGATCCGTCCACTCTTGTCTTCAATGGTCTTTGGGGCTTTGTCATTAGTGGAATCCCCGCAATAGCTTTGTGGGCACTTTGTGGCATCCCTGCTCTTTTCACGTCTCAGGCAAGACTTCATTTTTGCTCCCGGTCTGATGCCTTTGACAAGTCTTGGAAGGTCCATGGTGAAGAAAGACGTCTGTCAGGACTGATGCGTTCAAGGAGTGGCTGCCCCTCCCAAGCACCTGTCTGTGTCGCTGCAGCACCTGTCACCTGGGAACAAGGGCCTAGAGGGGCCTTGCCTTGGATGGCGGGCGCAGCAGAGACTGCTGATGCTCTGGAGCTAGGAGCTGATAGCAAACAGGGAAAACACGGATGTCCCGCAGGCCCCCAAATGGACCTTTACCTGTGGACACAACATGACTTTATTTATCAGTGGTTCTCAAAGTGAGGTCCCAGGGCCAGTAGCATCAACCTCACTTGGGAACTTCTGTTAGACATGCAGATTCCCAGGCCCCGGCCCAGACCTCCTGAATCCGAAACTCTGTGCACGGGGCCCCGCCACGGGTTCTGGCAAGCCCTCCGGGTGATTCTGATGCATGCTGAGGTCTGAGAACCACTGCAACGGAGGGAAAGAGAATTTGTGTCTCCGTGTGTTGATGTTCAGTGGGAAATCTCAGTCCCAAATAGGTTTTCTTGTGGCTACATGAAAATCCACCATCGGGGAAGCCAGTTGACTCTGGACATGTCGTCCTGAGTTACAGGCCCTCTGAGCCTCTCTCCTCCCTACTGTTAACTCGTCCCCATGTGTATTAGTTGTCTATTGCCCAGGAACACAGGACCATGAACTCAGCAGTTGGAAGCAATGCACATCTATTATCTCACACCTTCTGTGGGTCAGGGGTCCAGGCATAAGGTAACTGGGTCCTCTGCTCAGGGTCTCACCAGGCTGAAACCTGGTGTTTCAGATAGGACGGTGTCAGATAGGAGTCAGGACGGTGATCTCATCTGAGGCTGGGGTCCTCTTCCTAGCTCACTTGTCGTTGGCAGAACTCAGGTCCTTGCAATTACAGGACTGAGGTCCATTTCCTTACTGGCTGTCACTCTCAACTCTCCAAGACCATGGAGAGTCCTCGCCACATGGCCTTCTCCACAGCAAGGCAGTTTCTTCTTCAAGGCCAGCAGGAGACTCTCTTTCATGTTGAATCTCTCGGACAGTTTTTAAAGGTTCACCTGATTAGACCAGGCCCACCCAGAATAACCTCCTTTTTAAAATTAACCCAAACTTACTTCATTAGAGGCTTTAATTACATCTGAAACAGTCCTTTTGTCATAGAATATAACCTAATCGTCGGAGTGACAACCCATCATATTCACAGGTCCTGCTCATACTCCAGTAGAGAGGGTTAGGAAGGGCATGCACACAAGGGGATGGGAATCTTGGGGGCCAAATTAGAATTCTGCCTACACACCATGGATATATGACCTGTCTTTTAGCTTGTTCTAAGCACCTCTGGTCAATCAAACCTCCCTAAAATTGCCTCCCTAAAAACCACCCTAAAATTGCCCGGTAGATCAGCCACAACTCAGTAGCCTTGCCTATTTGAAGCCATGTACTCTGTTGCTCCCTTTCTCACTGGCGATGTGGCCTCTTTCAGCCTGTCTGATGGTCTTTATCTGACCAATCTGGAAAACTTTACGTTGAAACCGTAAGGGCTAATGCTAACTGCTCGACAATATTTACATATTCTTTTGATGCTATCTAAAAAGCAGCCCAGGTTATTTCTGCATAGAAGGAACTATGCATATTTTTCTAACCTGTCATTTTTATTTTAAACTAATTTTATACAGCAAAATAGCTTCATTCATTTTCTCATTAAAGTTTTTCACAAAGTAGTATTCTGTCGAGGCAAGCCATGATATTATTTGATTCTGATTTGTGCCAGAACATGTTGAATTACAGACTTATGGAGGAAGCAAGTGAAATGTAGGAACTTTATGAAAAAAAGAACTAGAGGAGTTTTTCATGTTCCATAGACACAGCATTTTTCCTGAAGAAAATAATACCAAAATGGTAGCCAAATTTCATTCTGGGAGGACTTCATAAAATGATTTTGAGATTTTACAAGGTCATGACCGGCTGAATGAACATGGCCAAAGAATACTCATTAAAAGATCAACACTCATCTGGAAGCAAGTTTCCACAGACAGATTCCAGGCCTCTGCCCTTGACCTTACTTATCCACACCTTGCTAGGATGAGGACATCGAAGGTACACTGAAGACAAGCCCGATAGGTTTTTTGATAAATAGGTTACATGAGGACAATAGGTTATATGATGAATGCAGGATCCCAAATAGCAGGCTGAAGGAACAGAGCAAGTTTAACAAACTTGCGGGAACTCAATGATGTTAGGACCTGCACTGTGTCAAAAACACCTGGGATCAGAAGCACATGTCAAAATAAGCGTACGGTTTTGTTGATACACAGAATAGCCAACATGTAATGAGCTAAGGGGCAGACACCATACGAAGTACTTCAGATGCATTATTTCAAGACTCCTTCCAATTGCCCTGGTGCTACAAATTAAAAGTAAAATTGCGGACACCCAGATTTGACAATTTGCTTTGCTTACCCAAGATAAGAGGAATGAACTGATACTTGTCCCTATACTACCTGACTCCCAAACCTCTACTCTTAATCTGTTTTTCCTCATGACTGCCTAAACTTAGGTCCATTTTCTAAAATGGATTATAAAAGAGGAGTTATTTATTCCATTTTGAACTGGTTCCAATATCATTTCTGGACATACACTTGACAAGGGACATAGGTCAGCTAGGGCAAGTCCAGTGGGGAGAACGAAGGGAATGAAGGGATGCAAGACTAGCCATGGAGGAATGACTGAAGGCACGGTTCAGTGGCTCTCATGGGAGTAGGGTTACATTTATGGTCCATCCATCCAGGACCCAGCATGGTGCATGGCGATATTAAGCTGCCAGTAAATGTCTTCAGCCATGTGCACAAATGAACAGCCAGAAGGGTAATGTCTGGACTCAGCGGGGATGCCCATTGGCCAAACTCAAGGAAGAACTCTTGCACAGAGAAGCTGCATATGGAATAGCCAACCTTAGCCCAGGAATTCCTGGATGTGGATGTGCTTACTAGGGACCACGTGACTATTTACCAGATGTTCAGCAGCACTTCGTAAGTGGACCACTTGGCTGCTTAGGACTTTTTCACTTCTACGCAATTCGGGTTCTGCAAAATAATTATATGTCATATATGCACGTATATAGATCAGAAAAGAGGGTCTGAGATGCAGGACAGCTTAGCAGCCTCACTCTTGAACAGTCTCAGTTCTAAGGTATGAGCACATTTGGGAATTAGACATCATATAGGTATGAGAATCCTCCCAGATTCACTTGCAATGTGGCTCTGTGTCTTCAGGTTGACTCGAGCCCACTCTGCTTGGAGGTTAAAACACATCCTATCTGTCGGGGACCGCAGGCTAGGGGAATGGCCAGAAGCGGCCCTTGGTGGGACTGCTGAACTCTCCCTCCACGTTTCCTCACTGGGAAGGAAGACCGGCCTCCTACAGCACTTTTTCATAAAGGCACGCACCGTGGTGGGGTTTGTTGGTCACAGCCTGCTCAGCATTAGACATGGCGCGGCTAAAAGCATGTCAGGCTGTCCCTGGGAGCTTCAACCCAGCTCCAGATGAACCGTTTCCACCTCCCAGCAGGCATCCGAGGCTGGCAGCCAAGGCTGGTTGCCTCTTAAGAGCCTAAGGAAGGGGTAGGGGCGGAAGTTAAACTGCGAGAAAGAATTCGGGGTAGAAGTTATGAAGCCATAAAGTCTCCGGACTGGAAGGCAAGGATCTTCCAAGAAATCAGTGGAAGGTAGGGAGGGGAGGAAATGACCGGCCTTCTTTAGAGAAGACACGCCAAGCAAGAAAAATCCACTTCTGGTCAGGGCAGGTCCTGCCTCTTCCTGTGGGAGAGAGCGGAAGGGCGGGGCAGAGCGAGAGTAAAGGAGGGCTCCGCTCCCCCGCCCACCGCCGGAAACATGTATAGTGGAGAATAATTGTTCCCTTTTAACAGTGGAACCATTCTCAGCTTGGTCAATAGGACAGTTCTCCTTAGAAGAAATCCCTGCTCTCCTCTAGGCTCCAGGCCCCCAACAAGGGGCTTGAACTCAGAACCCTGAGATCAAGATCTGAGGTGAGATTAAGAGTCGGAGGCTGAACTGACTGAGCCACCCAGGCGCCCCTCCTATTTTGTGACTTGACATTGGGTGCACGTCTGTGCTTCTCCTTTGTGCTCCTCTGGCCCAGAGCATCTGGAAGTGGGATTATGTAGCAATCACTGGGTTTTAAACCAACGCTGTCCAGTCCATGCTTACAGCTAAAGTGCTCTATTCCGATGAAGAAGAAGACACTAACGCCTTCTATGGCATTTGCTCAGTTAAAGCTGAGCGCTTGTTAATATCTTTTATTCAGTTTCACATGGCTGTGAAGCAGGAGAAAGGGGATTTGAATGAGGGTCTGTCTGACTCAAGAGCTTCTGTGCTGAGCTGTTCTACCTCTCAGAGAAAACTGAATTAAGAGGAAGACTCATAGGACGGACAGCCATCCTAGGATGGGCAGACAAATGATTATTCGTGCGACGGTGGGAAGGCAGGTGAAGGAGGGAAAAACTAGTAGGAGGGGAAGATAGGTGGAGGGAGGCCGAACCGTGAACGTGTGACGTTCACGTGTGTGTGTGCTGCCGGGGGTGACCCCGGCCAGCAGGAGACTGAGCTGTGATTACTGCTGGAGACTTCATGACAAACCCACACGAAAGGACCCTGTTCTTCCTATGGAGTGTCACACAAATCACGTAAGTAAGTGATGCAAAATCAAGCCAAATGAGTCCAGGCCTCTCGGGGGTGGGGAGGTTTTTGATGGTTACACTGTGTTCTAGGCAAGGAGATTTCCTGTCTTGAGCAAAGGCGTGGAATTAGAAGAAAATGAATCTTCATGAAACAAACATACCAGTCATAGAGAAAATGAAACAGAGAAACCAAGGACCTTTTGATTTATAAAATAATGTAAAGTCAAATAGGATGTTCACTCTTGTACATAATGACCCCATCTGAAGTGTGAGACGGGGCATCTCCTGAACCTCTGTGGACCACATCTGAAGAGGCATGGTGCTTGTGGGTCTGACCTGCTGCGGTCTGTGGTATGAAGGAGGGTTGGGGCACTAGAGAGTAAAAAATGGACTCTGCACACATCTTAAAATATAAGTCTTCAAATGACAAGCAGTTTGGGAAAACATCTCTAGGACTTTTTTCAAAGTGACCTCTATCTCTTCCTTGGGCAGCGCTTATATTAAACAATTTCTGAAAAATACCAAAATACTGAGAGCTGACCTGAAGACTTGAGGTTGGGGTAAGTGCAAGGATATTTGAAGATATCTCACATTGCTGTGATATATAAGAGGAAAGTAATAACAATGCACTTTCCTGGAAGGACCGTCTCCATCTTGGAGATGGAAATTCGTTAGCTCATTCATTCAAAACAAAGGTCTGACCCACAAGAGCAGATGCGAAGTTAGTTCCAGCGGACTCAAAAGTAAATGAAACACAAGCCCTGCCTTCATGGCCTTCGGTCTTGTGGAATTCATGTCCCCACTTGATGGTGAAAGAGACGCTAAGAAGTTAACACACTTCTTAATGCATGGAGTGGGGCGCCTGGGTGGCTTGGTTAGTTAAGCATCTGACTTCAGCTTAGGTCACGATCTCAGGTTCATGATCTCAGGTTCCTGGATTCAGCTTTGCGGGGCTCGCCCCCTCAGCGGGGAGTCTGCTTCTCTCTTTCCCTCTGACCCTTCCCCAGCTCATGCTTGCTCTCTCTCAAATGAGTAAATTAAAAAAAAAAAAAAGACAACTTAAAAAACAAACAAACAAACATGGGGCAAGTAAGAAGTAGAGCCTGACTGAGCCCAGGATTTTGATGCTTGCCAGGTGCACTTTCAACCACTCACTGCTGCCTCCTTGGTGGCACTGCAGGAACTCGATACAGAAACATTATGAAGCCAGGCAGCTGTTAGAATATTTACACAGGTGCTGACTTCTGTGTGGAATGATGGATCCCTATTTTTTTTTTTTGGCGGGGTGGGGGGGGCGGTACCTGTACCTGATCTTAACTCTCAGCATCTCATCCTTCCAACGCTAAGTCCGGGAGGGAGTAGCTTGAGTTGAGCTTCCAAAAGTTCTTGAGGGAGGAGTTATTGAGAACAACACGTAAGAGAGAAGAAGAGTCCGAAGACAGGAGGGAGGTTGGGAGGAGTTACCCAAAGAATGGGAGAAGAGTATGGTCTATAGTAGGCACAAGCAATGGGGACCTGCACCATCATGAACGTGTAGGTCCTGGAAAGCGACAGGAATTCGGAGATGAGGCTGAAGGGCGCCCCCTAGAGGTCGGGGTCCAGTCCCGGGAATTCCAGCTCCATCAAGGGCCTTGCTTGACACTGAAGCAAGAATCTTGACGATTTGGGGCAAAGAGTGTGCACTTAACACCAGAAAAACTTTCAATTCCAAGACCTACAGATGGAGGAACCCATGAGGATGATGACCTTCAGAGATTCAAAGTTGTCACCAACTCTTGGTGGAGTCGATTTCATTTTGATTTTAAAACAATGCAATTTCTCACACTAGATTCATATTCATGAATATACTTATCTCAGTTACTGATAACACATGTGGAAAAAACAAGAAGATATAAGTTAGCAAACTTGCCCTAAGGAAGTTAGGGAACTATTCCCAACAACTGAAGAATAAACTTTGTTTTCAAACACATAGGGATCATTTCTAAAAATCACCATATGTAGGCTTATTAGGCAAACCTCAGCACACTTAAAAGATTATAATCATAAAGTACCTTCTCTGACCCTAAGTAATTATGCTACATGTCAATTAAAAAATTCAAGCAGAAAAATTATACTCGAGAAATATACTAACATTTTCAAAAAAGATACTATAATGGAAGCCAGAAAATATTTATGACATAATAAAATGAAAAAAATATATATATATAAATTTGTGGAATGTAGCTAAAGCAACACATAGAAGCTTATAGTCTAAAATGTTCATATTGGAATAGAAAAATGGATAAAAACAGTCGACTAAACATCCATTTTTAAAAGTTAGTACAAACACAGCAATACAAACAAACAAAAACAAAAAGAGTAGAAAGTGGGATATTATAAGCATGAGGGCATAGAGTGAAGATCGGAGTTAAAATATAGAGAATTAACAACAAAAGTTGTTTTTGGAGAGGATTAATAAAATTGGAAAATGTGTGGTAAAATTGCTTAAAGAAGAGAGAAAATTCAAATTAAATAACTAAAAATGACTAAGGGAGGGGCACCTGAGTGGCATGTGACTTCAGCTCAGGCCATGATCCCAGGGTCCTGGGATCGAGCCCCACATTGGGCTCCCTGCTCTGTGGGGACTCTGCTTCTCCCTCTCCCTCTGCTCCCCCTCTCTGCTCCTGCTCTCTCCTACTCTCTCCTGCTCTCTGGTGCTCTCTCTCTCAGTAAATAAATAAAATCTTAAAAAACATGACTAAGGGAATAAAACTATGGTTGTTAGGGACTTTTAAAAGATGAGAGGGTATTGCAAACCAATTTATGCCTTTTCATTTGAAAATTAGATTGAGTTGACAAATTCTTATATAAAAAAAGAAAGAAGAAGACAGCAGGAGGAGAAGAATGAAGGGGGGAAATCGGAGGGGGAGATGAACCATGAGAGACGATGGACTCTGAAAAACAAACTGAGGGTTCTGGAGTGGAGGGCGGTGGGGGGATGGGTTAGCCTGGTGATGGGTATTAAAGAGGGCACGTTCTGCATGGAGCACTGGGTGTTGCACGCAAACAATGAACCATGGAACACTATATCAAAAACTAATGACATAATGTATGGTGATTAACATAACAATAAAAATTTTTAAAAAAATAAAACAGACCATATATGACACAAGAAGAAAGAGAAAGCCTGAATAGTCTTACAGCCATTAAAGAAATTGAATTGGTAGTCAAAGTCTTCCCACAAAAAAAACCTACAAGCCAATGGCTTCATCAGTGAAATCAACCAAAAATTCAATAATTGCAAATAGTTCAAAAATTGCCCAAAATATTATAAGGAATATAGAAAGAAGAAACAATCCTCAATATAATTTTTGATGCTAACACAACCTGGATACCAAAATCAACAGACAGTACAAAAAAAGCCAATCACACTTGTGAATGTGAGAAACAAAAACATTAAACAAAATATTAACCAACAGAATTCAGCCACATATAACAAATCAATACACTATAACCAAGTCGGGCTTACCAAATAATGCAAAGTTGGGTTATCATTGGAAAATCAATTAATGTAATCCCTACATGAGCATACCATAGGAGCAAAATATTATCATCCGATGGATACAGAAAATTATTTAATATAATAAAACTTCTGGGGCACCTGGGTGGCTCAGTTGGTTAAGCGTCTGCCTTAGGCTCAGGTCATGATCCCAGCATCCTGTGATTGAGCCCCACATCGGGCTCCATGCTCAGCAGGGAGCCTGCTTCTCCCTCTCCCTCTACGGGCCTGTCTGCCTACTTGTGATCTCTCTCTCTCTCTGTCAAATAAATACATAAAATCTTTTAAAAAAAACTTCTAAAAATATAATAAAACTTCCATATATTATTAACTATTAAACTGAGACTAGAATATGACGTCTTTAACTTAATAAAGGGTATCTATAGAAAACATAAAGCAAATGTCAAACTTAAGGGTTTAAAATTGAAAGCATTTTCTTTGATTTCAAGAACAAGACAAAGATGCCTACTATTACCATTTCTAGTCAACATAATTTTGGAGGTTCTCACTGGAATACTAAGGCAAGAAAAAGAAAAATTTAAGTATTAGAAAGAAAGAAATGAATATTTCATTATTCACAGAAAATATGGCTGTGCATATAGAAAATCCAAATTAATCCTTAGGTTAATTTTTTTGAATTTGTAGGAGTTTTAGAAAAGTTGTTGAAATAAAAATTCAATTGCATTTCTACATGCTAACACATACATCTAGAAAATGAAGCTTAAAATGCATTATTTAAAATAGCATAAAATATGTAATATCTAAGAATAAATACAATAAATGTATGCAAGATCTCTATGGAAAAATAATAAAACTTTATTGAGAGACATCAAAGAAGATTTAAACAAAGGGATGAATCATGTTCATAGATTTGCTGATTCAGTATTATAGAGATGTCTATTATTTGCAAAAATCACCTAGAAATTCACACAATTCCTGCCAAAAATTCCCCAAAGTGTTTTTTTAATTTTACAAGTTGATTCTAAAATTTAAGGAGAGCCAGATTAACCAAGATACCTTTGAAGAAGACACAGCCTACATTTTATGTTTTTTTGTCCTCCAAAATACTAAATCTTATAAAGTTATGGTAATTAAGAATCACAGTGTGAGATGGCTCAAAAAGAGACAAATAGGCCCAATAGCCAAGCTATGGAAAGAGCCAAGATGTCCATCAACAGATGAATGGATGAAGAAGATGTGGTGTATATATATGTATATATATATATATATATACACATAAATATACACACACAATGGAATATTATGCAGCGATCAAAAAATTAAATCTTACCATTTGCAACGATGTGGTTGGAACTAGAGGGTATTATGTTAAGCAAAATAAGTCAATCAGAGAAAGACGTGTCATATGATCTCACTGATATGGGCATTCTTAATCTCAGGAAACAAACTGAGGGTTGCTGGAGTGGTGGGGGGTGGGAGGGATGGGGTGGCTGGGTGATAGACATTGGGGAGGGTATGTGCTATGGTGAGTGCTGTGAATTGTGTAAGACTAATGAATCACAGACCTGTACCTCTGACACAAATAATACACTATATGTTAAAAAAGAAGAAGAAAGAAGAAGAAGAAGAAGAAGAAGAAGAAGAAGAAGAAGAAGAAGAAGAAAGAAGAAGAAGAAGAAGAAGAAGAAGAAGAAGAAGAAGAAGAAGAAGAAGAAGAAGAAGAAGAAGATAGTAGGAAGGGAAAAATGAAGGGGGGGAAATCAGAGGGGGAGACGAACCCTGAGAGACTATGGATTCTGAGAAACAAACTGAGGGTTCCAGAGGGGAGAGGGTGGGGGCATGGGTTAGCCTGGTGATTAAAGAGGGCACGTACTGTACGGAGCACTGGGTGTTATACGCAAACAATGAATCATGGAACACTACATCAAAAACTAATGATGTAATGTATGGTGATTAACATAACATAATAAAATAAAATTTTAAAAAAGAGAGACAGATAAGCCAATGGAATAGGAGAGAAATCCATAAACAAATTCAACATATATGAATACCTGATATAATCAGAAATGATGGTGAAGATCAGTGCACAAAGAATGAACTTTTAAATAAATGGAGCTAGAATGATTGGAAATCATACATCAGAAAAAAAAATACATTGGAGCACCATATAATACCACACATAAAAATCAGTAACATGTGGTTAAGAACTGAAATTTAAAATGCAAAAGTATAAAGATTTTCAAAGATATTACAGGAAAATATGCTCATGACTTTGAGGTGCAAAAGAATTTAATGACACAGAAACTACAAAGTATAAAAGAAATATAGAAAATAAAATTCTTTATATTAAGATTATGAACTTTTTTCATTAAAAGGTATCATTAAAGAAAGTGAAGATAAACTACACACTGGGAGAAGATATTTGTGACCCACATAACCTGTGAAGTACTAGTATCTGGAATGTACAGCCATTATAAATCAATAAGAAAAAAAAGTATATATGTAAAAGAATCGAATAGCTCACTTTTCAAGAGTGGAAACATGATGGACAATAAATGTATGGATGGTGCTCAAGCTCATGGTAATCCAGGATATGTAAATTAAAACCAAAATGGTGTCCATTTACACCCACCATATTGGCAAACATTAAAAAGTCCAATCAAAAGCAGTAATGGTGAGGATGGAAAACAAAGGGAGTGATCATGCGCTGCTGGTAGGAGTGGAGACTGATACAATCTTCTTGGAAAACAGTTTGGCATTTTTTGGCATTCACTGTAGAACAGACGAAGTGTGTACCCCAAATTCTGTTAGGGAAATTCCAAAGAAAACCAGGAATCTCCCACAAGTTCACTAAGATACATGAACCACAATGTTTCTACCAACATGCTTGTAATAATCAAAACCAGATACAACCCAAGAGTCCATCAACATTAGATTAGATAAGACAATTTTGGTATGTTTATATAATGGGAATATATATAATGAATAAAACTCACAAACTTAATATTGAGCCAACGAAGTAAATAGCAGGAAAATATATACAATACATATATTGTATAGATTGTTCTGTTTATATTGTATTTATTGTTCTCTTTATTTAGATTTCAAGAGCAAGCAAAGACAACATATTGTTAAGAGATCATGTAATGGCATTTTAAAAATATGAATAAAAGCCAGAGACTGATCATTTCAAAGTCAAGGTAGTGATTACCTCTCAGCAGGAAGAAAGGAGATAGAGTCAAAGAGGGACGCTTGGGTATTTTAAAGACCTGACAGTGGGTTTTTTTTTTCCAATTTTTTTCCCATTGTGCTGGTGGTTTCTTTATCTGTTACGTGTAGTCATTTTAAACACTCATCTGAAAAAAAAATAAGCCACTCATCTGTGCATGTGATTATCTTCCAGTATAAATGTCTTTCAAACGCTATGACAAAAAGAGGATAAACATAGACTAAGTACAATTTCACACCCATCAAGAGTGGGCTCCTGTTGACGCAATGTTTAGCAGCCTTGGGGAACGTGCCGCATTCTGATTGCTCTTGCCTGGGATGCTCCGTTTCCTCTGTGCGGTGGCTGAGAGTTTACTTTTGCACAGTGGGTTTTGGTATTCCCCAGAAGATTTACTTCCTCTGTCAAATGCTCTCTGTTGGTTAGTTACTGTTGAATGTCTGTGCCGCATTCTGTCTGCCCCTACTGTGAGTCTACTATGAGTCCTCCCTTCCAGAGACAGAGCTTAATCTCCCACCCTTAGAGTGTAGGATGGGCTCACTAGGCTGATCCTACTAAATAGAATGTGGTAGATGTGACCGTGTGTGACTTCTGAGTTTGGGTGATAAAAGGCATTGTGACTTTCTCCTTGCCTTGTCTCTTGGATAACTCATTCTGGGGAAAGCCGGCTGCCATGCCACGGGGACACCAAAGCACCACTCTGAAGGGGTCCAAGGGGTGAGGAGTTCCTGCCAATTGCCAATCCTCCAGCCCCAATAAAGCCTTCAGATGAGCTTGTTCTTGGCCAACATTTTGCCTGAAACCTCCCAAGAAAACATGAACCAGAACCACCCAGCTAAGCTGCTTCTGAATTCGTGACCCACAGAAGCTGTGAGGTGGTAAATGTTCTTTGTCTTAACCCACTAAGTATAGGGAAATATGTCACACAGCAATAGATAACTAATACACCTGTGTTCTCAGGATTGCTTTGGACCCAGCTTAGTAGTATATTGCTTCGGACTTGAAGAATGACTGAGGTGATACAGCCTGGGTTGACCTCAGATCTACAGGGTGCTCCCTCTGCTCCTGAAATATCTTTGGCTGATTCTTAGCTCATTCCATTGACAAAGTATGTGTTGGCTCTCAGGTTTTCTGAGACTAAATAATATTGCTTAAAAAATATATTCTCTCCTCCACCCCAATGATAAAGGGACATTATAAGACTCTAGGACCTTGAAATTCTGAGTTTTGCAGATTGTAGTTGAAATAGTGTGGGCTTTCAAACCCTACAGGCAAGCACTGAGTCCTACCCTTTGCTGGTTGTTTGACCTTGGGTATAGCATTATCCCCTCAAAAGTTCTCTTTCTTCATCTGTTGGTCAAATAATCACTCAATAAATATATGTCATGTAGGATTCAGTTTGGCTATGAAAGAAAAAAAACAATGGCTTAATCAAGGTAGAATTTTGTGTCTCTTCCACGTCAATCCAAATGTAGATGGTTTAGGGCTAGTACGGCATCCACGTTATCAAGAAACCCAGGATCTTTTCATCTTGTTGTTCCATCATGTTTAATTATTCTGGTCAAGGACAGATGCTCTAACTCTAAAATATTCACTGAAAAGCAGAAGTTGGACTTGGCCTATGTATCAGGGTTCTATCAGAGAAACAGAACCAATAGGGTATGTGTGTGTGTGTGTGTGTGTGTATGTGTGTGTGTGTGTGTATGTGTGTGTGTGTGTGTGTGTGTGTATTTCAAGGAATTGGCTTCTGTAATTGTGAAATCCAGCTGGGCAGGTCTGAAATCTGGTGGGCTGGCCAGCTGGCTGGAAACACTTGGGAAGAATTTCTTCAGTTTTCCTCCTAAGGTCCTTCAACTGATTGGATGACACCCACCCAGATAGTAAGGATAATCTCAATTTCCTTAAAGTGACCTGATTATAGATTTTTTTTTAAAGATTTTATTTATTTGACAGAGAGAGAGACAGCGAGAGAGGGAACACAAGCAGGGGGAGTGGGAGAGGGAGAAGCAGGCTTCCCGCGGAGCAGGGAGCCCGATGTGGGGGCTCGATCCCAGGACCCCGGGATCATGACCTGAGGTGAAGGCGGACACTTAATGACTGAGCCACCCGGGCGCCCCCCTGGTTATAGGTGTTAAACACACCTACAAAATACCTTCAGAGTGACACCTGGATTGGTGTTTGAATATCTGCCAAGAGTGACCACTGCAGGCTTCAAGTCTAGTCAAAATTGATTTCCCACCAGTTGGTCTCCTGCAAAGCTCCATGACAAACAGCTGAGTGCTCAAGGGGGCAAATCAGGTCCCCTCTGCCATATCACAGAAACTGCATCTACAAGGCCTGCACTGGGAGCCCTGTTTCGCCAGAGGAGGGACCAGAGCTCCCCAGCCGTGAATCTGAGCTATTGGGACAGGACCAGAGAGGAAGTCCTGCCACTCCCACCATTGTTGGATCCTAACTCCTAGTCTTGCTGGGAGAGGCAAGCTTAAAACCCCTTAGGGGTCAGGGTTCCCCTCCTGCAGGCTGATGCAAGGCCCTACTCACCCTCCAGGCCCTGCCACAGAACAAGTCCAACAGGTGACCCATGAACCTGCTTCTGCTTCTGATTCCATGAGTTTTCTCCAATTCTTACTTTCCAACAGGCCCAGTGCGTGTGATTGGGCCACGCGACCTCCGTTAAGTAGCATCTGCTGTCCAGACTGTGCTAATGAGGAAGGGATAAAGAGGCAGAGGGACACCCAGCACATGATGAATGTGCTTACTTCCCACTGATGCACCTTGCAGCAGGGGCTCCGAGAAATGCAGTCATCACTCTATTAATACCCAGAAAGAGCAAGAGAAGAGATCGGGCTTTTGCCAGCAGGGCCTCTACCAACACAAAGGGCTACTTGGTGCAAACTAAAGAAAAGGCACTTGCCCTGGGCAGACGAGCTCCCTGGGCCAACGGTTCACAACAACGTGGCCCTCCCGCCAGGCCATCCCTGAGCCAGGGTGCAAGGCTGGGTGATGGAAGCATGGGCTCTGAGCCGCCACTCACCCCTGGGGGTGCGCCTTTCTGCACTGCCCAGATGGCCCAACCCTGTGCAGCCGCGTCATCTGCCCCAGAGCCAGCTGCCCTCCCCGCAGGCCTAAGTGACTGTTGCTGAACATAAACACACCACGGTCCTTTCAGAAACTGGGACGGACATGGGAGTAAGTGCTGGAAATCCTCTGTCATGAGTGTATGTCCTGTGTTCCAGCCCAGGGATAGAACACCTGGTGAAGAATCCCGCATCTAGCCCGTTTGCAGGTCAGAAACCCTCTCTCTTGGTCAGCAGCCTGAATGGCAATCCTGCAGGGGTTCTGGACTTGAACTTCATGAAGATATGCAAAGGATTTGATGACATGATTGCAGACACGCTTTTTAAGGAAAGCCGGATACTGGGCACTGTATATTTCATATTTTCATATATAATGGGCTGTATGGGATACGGATGGAGGATGTTCGCTTTCCAGTTCCTTCTCACAAGGGACCTGCATGGGACTTTCAGTTCCGGAAGCTTCTTATCAGGCCAAGAGTACAACTCAACACTTCCCACCAGGTCTGCAAGGCTTTGCGTGATTTGTCCTGCTTCCCTAGTTTTGTGGCTCACCTGTGCCTCCCCGCCCTTCTTCCTGTGCCTCGTACCCGCGGCCTCTTCCAGGACTAGGCCCCCGAACTCCCCCCGGGCACTTGTCCTCCAGGTCTTCACAAAGAAGGCTCCTTGTCCTATTCACAGGGAGGCCTCCCCACACAGGCCCCCAGCCCCGGGGATGGTTCCCTGGGCCCTTAGCACTGGTGGTCCCTCTTACATACTGGTTTTCCATCATCATTACTGTTGTAACCTCCCTGAAGGAGAGTCCTGGCACTGGACAAGTGGACTGAGTAAGGATTTTTTTTACTTGTAGCTGATGCAGATTTGGAACGTTCAGGCAGAGACTTCAGGGCAGAGGTGTGTCCAGGAGCTTCCTGACTTGGTCCTGCTCCATCTCTCCGTGGTAGTTCCTCTCCACCATGGGCTGGTTCATTTTATGTCAGCGTAAGAGAGTTGCCAAAACAGAACTCCAGGCTTCCAGAAGATCTCTCAGATCCAGTACCATTGATATATTGGGTCAAAAAATTTTTTGTTGTGGGGGCTGTCCTGTGCATTTTAGGATGGTCAGCAGCATCCTTGGCTTCCTCCCACTAGACGCCAGTAGCGCCCTCCTTGGCATGACAGCCAACAAGGTCTCTAGACATATTCCCAAAGAGCCCAGGAGAAACAGAGTCACCCCTGGTTGAGACTCCCTGGCTTACATCAGGGCCTTACAATCACTCCAAAAGAAAAAGCACTTCTTTTTTCCCCAATATTTATAAGAGGAACAATTGGAATTGAGGCCCACTCCCTGACTTTGGTCACATGACCTCCCCTGAACTTGTCACTGCAGCCAAAGATAGGGGATGCACAGACTGGCCAGCCTGCGTCATGTGCCCTAGAATTAGGGTTGGTTCGGTCACCCCCTGGTAGGTAGGGAGGAGATGTTTCCCAAAGGGGAGAGAGGGAACTGCAACCACAAGGGAAGAGTCCTCACGGGGTCTGGAGGAAACCTCTTCCAGAGGCCACGCCCCTGTTCCCACACATACAGTGGTCCATGCTGGGCCTGCTTCATGCCCAGCGATGGTGGCCGCCACACTCTAGCAAAGTGCAGATGACTTCAGTACTTTAATCCATAGAGTGCAGATCCTTAGCTGCGGCTGGGTACTCTCTACATTGCATGGCAAAATCCCTTTCATTTATTTTTCCTGGTAAGATGGTCCGTTTCTTCCATCAAATCCCTAAATTTACCATCACTCTGAAATATTAAAGGCCATTGTTTTAGAAACTGACCTCCCAGTTTCAAACCTTTCACTTAAAAAGATTTTTTTTTCAAAAGTCCCCAAAGTATTTATTCTATTTTCCCCAATTTACCAGATGAGAAAATTAACAAAAATCACCTATGTATTTTTGAACAGCTTTGCTGATATGAAATTTACAAACATAAAGGTTATTTGTTTTTAAAAAATATTTGAAACTGCAGGATAGTTAACATACAGTGTCATATGACTTTCAGGTTTTACAATATACTGATTTACAGTATACTTACAATATACTGATTCTACAACTCTCTGCATTTCACAGCACTCATCAAGATAAGTTTCAAACCTTTTAATAGTAAATCAAGTACAGACCTAGGAAAAGTCATCATGCTTTACCAAATAGTGCTCTAAAAAAAATACCTGCAATCTGTTGGTTTGGGCCCATAGTTCATTCATGGGAACCTGACTATGATAATAGTCAGTAGATAATAGAGTGACTAGTTTAGATAAACCCAAACGTTCTCTGTGAATATATTATTCAAGGTTTCCAAACTCCTCTAATGAAGCCAAGAAATGTAAAGTAGGTGATCCTGAACTTAATGTTTATGACTCTCTCCTCCCCAGGGGCTCCAGAAGATGTGATTTCAGGCAGAGCACACTGGTGAGGGAGGTAATGAGCACCTGCCAGCCTGCCTCTGTTCTGAAAGGCTACAGAAATCCAGGTAGTGAGTGATCATAGTGGTAGCCGGCACTAAATCAACAGAATTGTTTGTTTGTTTGTTTGTTTGATTCATTCGTTCATTTATGTGTTCATTTTAATTTTTTTTATATAGAGAAGCAGCCCTTTAGCACCTTCCCTGAAATGGAAGTCATGGTAGGGTCAGATGCAAACATGCCACCTGTGTGCATTATGATTTGGAGCTCACGTGGTCCCTTGGTCCTGCTCTGTGA
The DNA here is from genome assembly GCF_009762305.2 of Zalophus californianus. Taxonomy (NCBI): domain Eukaryota; kingdom Metazoa; phylum Chordata; class Mammalia; order Carnivora; family Otariidae; genus Zalophus; species Zalophus californianus. The sequence goes on along the minus strand of NC_045595.1, from coordinate 208,833,299 downwards.
TGTCTTTGGCTCCTCTTGGCAAGTGTTTTACGCATGGACACAGTTGGCTCGAGGGAGACAGTATGAGTGGACTAGGGTAAAGCCAACGTGCACCCTTTACGCGGGCAGGACCCGTTCCGTGCCTCCTCCTCTGGAGAATGGCTCTGGCTATCTCTTTGCTGGGAAGAGCAGCTTTGCTGTGATTTTCACCAGAATCCCTGTGTACACCTGAGGACTTACACCAAAGAGAGTTTAATTAGTTTTCCCAAGACCTCTGTGACGTTGGCAGTCACGTCCCCGGAACACACGGTTCACACGGTTTTGTTCCTTCTTTCCTAGCCTCCCAACATAGCCCCTTGTCTTTTTTCTCCCTCCGTCTTCAATCCCCCACTCCATCCACTTCCTGGTTCCTCTTTCATCCCAGAAAAATTTCCAGGGAACAGGAGAATGTGGATATACAGAATTCCTCTCCTACCCGGTAACTGCAACAACAACCAGACATGCTTTTCCTAATATTTCTGGAGTGTTTCCGACACCATGACGGTGATGGGGCACCGACAGACAGGAGGTGAGGTTGAAAGGAGCTCTGAGGGAGTTACTGGGTGGAAATGCAGAAGGAGAGGGCACGAGCAGCCACTTCTGTGCCTCAGAAGGATTGCTCTGATTTGGCCGAGAAGGATCTGGGTCAGGGGAGAAACTGGCTGCTGAGAGACTGGAGCAGCACAGGGTCTGCAGGCCGACTAACATCCTTGGAGTGCTGGACAAAAGTGGAGAGAACAGCTCCTGGGCCAGGACTTGCGGATGGACGCTCTGGCCAGCACCTTGGCACATAATGATGAACTCGAAGGCACGTAAGGTCGACACAGAGGTAGAGGAATCTTGGGCAAATCTCATGCATTTCACAATAAGATAAAACCTCTGAGGACAAAGAGCAGTCTCCTGCTTGGAGAAGTGGGGGTGAGGCTGGGCGGCATTGATCAAATTACGGGTGGACAAGATGAACCCACCTTTAGGTCGTAAGAGGGGAAAGTGACCAAGGCTAAGAGGTTGAGCCAGGACAGGGAAAGGCTGCCAGTCACGGCGGGGGGGAGACTTAAATCTTGGGGTACATGAGAACTAGTCCACCAAGCGAGATGTTTCCAACCAGGGCAGGGTGACAAAGAAGTGAGTGATGGGAGGGTCAGTCTTCTAGATAAGAAAGGGACAGAGCACTTGGGGACAACCCTTCTGCCACCCACCTCCTCAAGGCCCCACGCTGTCTCTTCCTGCTCATCTTTGTGCGCATGCTCTCTCTCCCCGAATGCCCCGCCCACATAGCCGCCTGCTCAGGGCTCCTTCCTCCCTCGAGGACCACCTCAGACCTCTGTCTTACAAGTGTTAAGGTGCCCAGGTTTCAGAAGGCTTCTCTCTCTACCCCACTCTGGATGAGCTCAGACAGTCCCATGACTTGAGGTGCTATCTGTATCTGTGTCTGCTTAGGGTGTAAATGCAAATAGATGGCTCCCAAGGTGTACCTCTAGTTGACCCCTTCCGTGGGCTCCAGTCTCTGCTTGGATGTGCAATGACCACCTCACACTGGGCATGCCCCCAAGCCAAACCAAGCTCCCTATTAGGCCATGCATCAAATTCAAGTCCAATGTGTTCTATCTTCAGAAAGAGTATAAAATCAGTTCAGGTCACATCACCTCCACCAATACCTCTGTAGTGAAAGACCTCAACAGGCCCTGTAGCTGACAGCCTCGCTGACTAACAAACATCCCCAAACCACAGAGGCTTTTGACAGCCATCTAGCTCTCATTCATACTTCATGTCAGCAGCTGTGTTCAGTGCCTGGCCTTGCCCCTGTGTTTGCTACTTCTAGATCCTGGGTTGTAGGAGGGCCTCTCTCTCCCACTTTGGGACTTCGTTCTTGCAGAAAAAGAAAAAAAGAACCAACCAGGCAATGGCCCTTAAGACTCTTGTGACTCTGCTCATGCCCGTCAGGCCAAGGCACATTACATGGTCAAGGGCACAGTCAGCAGGGTTACCTTAATTTTTAAATAATTAACATGTTCTCGTGATTCAAAAACTTGGAAATATTTTTAAAAATTGGAAATATAAAAGAGCATATAGTGAAAACCTTTTTTTTCCCACCCTGTCCTCCATCTTCCCATGCCACCCTCAACATTTAATGACAATTGTTCAATTCTTGTGTATCATTTTATATAGTTTTAGAATGAATATGCAAAAAAAATGAATATAAACTTTTATCTTCTTTCACCTTTTCTGTGAAAGTCAGCAGAATATGTGCCCCGTATACTGCTGTGTGTTTTGCTTTTCCACTTAAAAATGTGCCCCAGAGACATTCCACAATGGTTCCATGAAACTTGCCCGGTTTGTTTTCATGGCTGCATGATATTCCAGTGCTTGCATGTGCGATGTTTTATTTGACTTCTCCCCTATTAAAGGAATCTTTGGTTGTTGCCAGTCTCTTCATTATACAAATACCACTGCAATGAGTAATCTCAGACGCATGGAGGAGAATGAGCAGAGGCCAGAAGTGGTAAATGGATTCATGTTTTGAAGGAGTACTTTAAAAAATATTTAGAGTAATGATTTCAACCCTAGATGGATATGAAATTACCTCGGAGCATCTAAAAACTAGTGATGCCCAGATCCAGCTTCCAGAAATTCCGATTTCACCCGTCTGGGGTAGGACCCAGGGGTTGGTCCTTTTGAGAGTTTTTGGGTGCATTGAATGGACAGCCAAGGCTGAGAGCCCCGAGTGTGAGGAGGATCGAGAACGCATGGAAAGGAAAGCATGGGGGGGGGGGCAGACATTGGAGAGGAAGGAGAGGTTTGGGACAGCCGCCTGCTGTGTGGACTTCGGCAAGAAAAGTGGGTAAAGGGTTTTTACAATTCCTATGTTGTACATTTAGTTGAGTTGTGTATTATGTGGCTCTGCCTCCCCCCCGCCCTTCAAGTGACAAGGAAAGGCCCACATTACTTTTCGAGCCCATGGATTTCACCCTGCATCTGTTCCATGTGGCGGCAAGGGAAGCCTGCCCTTCCTCAGGTAAACACATACTGCTGGCTCACTGTTAGGAGGCACACCCTACTAAAATCTTCGTTTTGTGGATAAAGCAGCTGAGACTCGGAGAGGTTAAGAGTCCCATCCAAGGTCTCACAGCTCAGAAGTCCGAGAGATTCACACCCCGGCCTGAGAGCTGAGGTCTCCTGTCGGATGGGACCAATTTCCTCCCCTACAGCTGTCAGGATGTCTGTTTTCCTTTATCATTTCTAAATCCTGTCCTTTCCTGGCCTCTTGTAACTTACTTTACATCAGCTCCCCACAGGGTCAGCCAGTCTCTAGGAAGGGCAGGCCGTCCTCACTCGCCTGCAAGGGGACTTACCAGCCCCCGCCATCTCACAGCTTCATCAGGAAGCACTCTACAGCTTGGTGGGCCAGCAGCCTCCTGATAAGAACATGGGGGCTGACCTGTCCCCAGGACCTTCCGCCATGGTCCTGATAAGGGACCAGCAGGCAGAGAATGTGAATGCAAACCCTCAAACACCCTGGCTCAGGGCGGGAGAAGCCTAGGCTGTTCCATCGCTCCCTGTCCTGGGGACTGTCCACCCTCCTCTGTAGCTGAGGTTGGCAGAAGAGGAGACTCAGTTTTAAACCAGGGTAGGATCTCGATCAGGCAGCTTGGCCAGTAGGGCTCGTGGGTGTAATGTTTCTCCCCCACTCTAGAATAGAGCAAAATCAGGGCGGGGGGAGCGTGCTTCGTGCAGCCCCTTCCCCACCCCGGTGAGCCTGCGCAGGGCCTGGAGAGAGATTTGGGATTCAGCCTGTGGACACACACTTTTCTCTTTTTGAATGTCTCGTGTGTATGTGTGTGTGTGTGTGTGTGTGTGTGTGTGTGTGTGCATCTGTGTGTGTTCCTGTGTCTCTGTGTGTGTCTGTGTGTGTCCCTGTGTATGTGTGTCTGTGTGTCTGTGTGTCCATGCGTGTTTTGTGTGCTACAGTGTCAGAGTTCTAATTCCTTTGAAACATGTTTTCAGTTCACATCGATGGGGAGAATTTGGAGTTGCTCTCCCTCTTTCCTGGAGAAGGCCCCCAGATTAGACTCCTACTAGAAGTATTTAGGCGCGGGGAGGCCCCTGGGCTCCAGAGCGCCAGACAAACCCCGTCCTGCCACCAGGGGGCGCTAGAGCCGCGCGCACCGCTACTTCTGTCGGGGAATCAAGGCCCGAGTCTTGCCTGGTTTGCCTTCCTAACCTGGAACGCTTTATTTTTAAGGCATTTCTCATCTCTCCAGAATATAGAGGCCACTTGTTCTGTCATCTCCTGGCACTCCCTAAGCACCAAAACTCCGTTTTATGGACGTTTCAACTGAGACCCAGCGGCACCGTATCTGGGGACAGAGGGAGCCTCAGTTCACTGTTTCAGATTATAAATGTAAATCGGATTTTGATCGCCTTGATGAAAGCACATTCTACGGTTCTTAGAAAAATTGTAATATTTGCCCTGATTTCCAAAGGTTGAATATTATGTGCCACTGGAAGTGGAGGGTGTAAGGTCGGGGGCTGTGCCCCTGTCGGGTGGGGGGTAGGCAGGAAGTTGAACTTTATGTGGGCGCCAGTCACACAAACCCGGCTTAAAGCAGGGACACCGGAGTGAGACTGGGCAAAGGGCTTTCATGGCCTCTGCTTTACTGCAGCCATTCCCTTCCCCCCAGGCCTCACTCTTCCAGGAACCTGAGACCCGGCTCCCAGCAGAACCGGCCTCCTTGCCTGGCCAGTGCGTGCTCCCTCCTGCCTGCCTTGCTCTGGCTGTCCGCCTGGCCCAGCGCCCAGGACAGGTGCAGCTCCCGCAGCGCCGGGCCCAGCACTGCAGGGGGAGTCAGTGCAGGCCTGGATCAGGACCCCTCAGGAACGCCCTCAGGCACCCCTCTCAGAAGCCTACACTACAGGACCCAGCTCCATGGACCTAAGCCTCCTTGACTGCCTTCAAATATCCTTCCCCTGGCTTCCAGTACACAGCAGCTCTGGTCACCTGGCACGGCCACGTTCACGGTCAGCGTGTCTGTACCTATCTGCCCACAGCTTCCCTGTGAAGAGGGAGGCAACCGAGAGCCCTTGAATTCTTTCTTGTCCCCAAAGGTCCTGTGACAAACCCTGGGCTTCACAAGGATATAGGAAACATTTACAAAAGAATTCCTGTTCAAGCTCTTCCTTCCTTTACGGAGACTGTCTCTCTCCTTCTCCCCCGACCCCCCCCCCCCCCGCAATGCTCTCTCTGTTCATCCATCCTTATGTGAGGTGGGCAGAAGAGGAGGGCAGAACCTTGATCAGGGAGCTTGGCCATCAGGGCTCATCAGTGTGATGTTTCTCCCCCACTTTGGAGTATTCAAGATCTGGGAGGGGCCAGTGTGCTGCATGCAACCCCCCACTATGAGCCTGGGCAGTGCCTGGAGAAAGACTTGGGACTGAGCCTGTGGGCGCACACTTCTCTTTTTGAATATCCCTGTGTATGTGTGTTGTGTCTCTATGTGCCCAGGTGTGTGTTGTGAGTCTTTGTGTGTACCCGTGTGTGTGTGTGTGTGTGTGTGTGTGTGTTTGTGTTGAGTTTTTGTGTGTGCCTGTGTGTGTTGTGAGTCTGTGTGTAGCAGTGCCCGTGATGAGTCTCTGTGTGTGTGTGGTGTGGAGTGTCTGTGTGTATGTTGCAAGTCTCTGTGTGTGTCCGCGTGTGTGTGTTCATGTGTGTGCATGGGGGGGCTGCCGTCCCAGAGCGTCACTTGGAACTGTCCTTTCAGTTCAGATTGATGGGGAGAATTTGGAGCAGGTCCCCCAGAGAAGAGTCAGCGCTGGGTACTTTGGGTCAGCAGACTCCTCATGGCCCCTGGGGCCTGGGAATGTCAGGCATGGAAACCGGGAGCCTCCTACAGACCCTGCCCTGGCCGTGACTTCAGGACACAGGCTGGTCCCTTGTGGGTGCATTGAAATCCCTTCCTGCGGGTAGGCTGTGTGTTCTCCTTCATCACAGGATGGAGGTGTTAGGTGCCAAGAAAAGCCCTGGGTTATCGGCTGAGGGCTGCCGTCATGGTCATGTTCCCCAAGAAGAAACAGGGAAGGGTCTTCCTTGGTGGATCCTGGGTGAGAGCAGGCAAGCGTGGTCCCCTGTTGTAACTGCCCCAGCCGGTCACACAGGGGGTGCGTTAGGAATCCAGCACCAGCACGCTCTGTGAAGGGTAGTTTCCTGCCTCCCCCCAACTCAGACGTCCTTCAGTTTAAAGAACAAGTCCACGTGTGGCAGTTGATGCAACAGGGAGACATTCCTTTGTTGTAAAACATCATGAAATTCAGAGCCAGAATCCCCATCACCGTCGCCAATAAGCCGCTCCCATAGATTTGTGCTGTGAAAGACCCGTTTATTACTTCATCTCCTTTTCAGACAGAGTTCATGAAAACAGCTCAGCTCTAATAGGGAAAAATGTATGCACCTGTGTTCTTAATGGAGTAAAAAGAAGAGGAGAATGCTCAGATTGCCCAGTTGCCCTGAAATGTCCTGTTATTTTAACATAATGGCCAGTCTGTCTGGCATTCGTTCATTCAAAAACCGTTTCTTTAGAGACGGAGGAGGAAACCAACGTGAGCGGAGCACTTCCTTCCAGGGGGCCGGGTGCTCCCTCTACGCAGGCGTTGGGGGGCTGGAAGGATAGGGCAGTCCGTGCCCCGGGGGGGTCCCAGGGGGAGCAGCTGTTCTAAAGATGAGGCTGCAGACCTCCCGTATCCCGATCACTGAGTCTGTGTGTTAACAATATGCATTCCCGAGTGTGGCCCTCGTCTGCTTTTACGGCACGCTCCGCAGAAACACAGGCCTGGTGGGTGACCCGACAAATTGAGTGAAATCTTATACCCGCGTGCTGAGTGCTGCCCGAGAGAAAAGTCACTGAAAACCGTTGATGGCATACACGTAGCTCTCCATCCACCACGGACCTCTTCTAAGTGCTTTACGGATTAACCCGCCTAATGCTACAACAAGCATTCGAGGTGCTTTCCACCAGCAGCTTATTTCCCAGGTCAGGAAACTGAGGCCCAGAGAGGTTAAGTAACTTGCACAAGGTCACACAGCGGGAGAGGGACCATGGCGTAGCCAGCCGGGCGGCAGAGTCCAGGATCCTAACTGCTATGCTACGTTACCCCTGCTGAGAGGCAAGAGGGAGAGCCCTTTGTGTTACAGGGCTAAACATAATCTTCTCAGAGAATTAGTCTTTGAAGGTTTGGACTGAGTTATAAATTTAGAAATTAGGATGGAAACTTGGAGATACTGATGGAAGACCCAGTGAACCTAAAGAGAAGGAATGGTTTGGGTAGAAGGGAAGGCAACAAAGGTATCTGAGACCCTTAGCAGGAAGTAGTTAAGAACACTTCTCTGGGAAGAAGCCCTGGGGTTCTTGGTTGAAAGCCCAGGTGAGAGGACCCCAGGGAGCAGCCAAACCAAGTCAGTACGGCTCTCCTCCAAGAGATGGTGCTGTGTTTCCTAAAAGGGAGGTGCCTGAGGGCTGCTCAGCCTCACTCCCAGGCTCCCCTGAAGTGCTTAGGCTCCTGTTTGTGTTGTTGCTTTAGAGCAGGAAAACCTTTCCTGGGATTCCCCCCAGCCTGGGCCGGGGGTGAGGGGGGGGGGTTGGAAACACCCTCCTGCAGGTGTTAGCTGGGGGGAGGGGCACACATCAAATCTATCTTAGCAGAGCCAAGGTCTGGGTGTCAGGGCCAGCCCAGGGTCCCCTGCACCTCATGCAAACACAGTGATGTGGGAAATGAAGGCAAGAGAAACGTTAAATTTCCTTACTACCTACAGCTCACTGACAAATCCTTGAAATAGGCAGAGTCACCTTCGTCTAGGAACACAGCTGCCTCGATGTTAATACTTTGCTAAGGGCAAAAGATAATCTTAGCCCTACCCCCAGGATCCTGCAAGTCTACTTTAACATATCAAGAGTCCTTTGCCAACTTCCTTAATCTCTACCCCCACCCCAAGATATGTGTTGGCAATCATCCTCCAAGCATATGATCCACCGATAGACCTCTGAAGGGTCTCATGGCTAAGGTTTTATTAGACAGTCATACATGACCTTTTCCCAACAATAGCTAGCCCCCTCGGGATCCTGGAAACCTTGCTTCCAAAATTCCTTAGACACTCACCCTATCCCTAACCCCCTCTCAACTTGAAAGTATATAATCTGTCACTCCTCAGGACCCCTGTGCCGCTCCTTCTGTCCATGGGTCCCGTCCCTGTGCTTTAATAAAACCACCATATGCACCAAAGACATCTCAAGAATTCTTTCTTGGTCATGGGCTCTGAACCCTAACATCTTTGCTACCTCAACAACTGTATGCAGGAGTTGAGAAAGGTACTCAGTCCTGTGGAGTGGCTACCAGGTGAGCAGCCCCACAAAGCCTTCATCTTCCCAACAACAATGGTTCTACTGCATAGGTTATTATGTTTTGTTAATCCCCAGTGGAGAGGCCAAGAAATCAGGACTGCCAAGCTGACAAGGTCTGTGTGAGGCAGTTCAGGATGGAAACCCTGAGGCTGATGCCAAGTCCCTTCCTGCCACCCCACCCTGCCTTAGAGCCCCAGGGACATAGATGTCTGGGGCCCTGCCCCCAGCGGCGCTCTGAATGTTACAAAAAGAGGACCAATCCCAGGTGCTAATTTGTTTCTTCAGTATTTGCTTTTCCCTGACAGGTGGAAGCCAATCCGATTAATTAAGGGTTTCAATTAGCTGCGTGCAGACTCACTGTAGGGTCTGATGTACTTCCTGCTCCAAGTTGCTGGCTGACGAGTCACCCCTAATCCCCATAGCTTCTGTGTCTCTTACAGGAATGGTGAATAAGGCTTTCCTTTTTAGGAAGCGGAAGACAAACAGAAGAGGTCTTTTGTTTCAAATTTCTTTAAAATTCCCCACCCTCTGGTCCCAGTTTGCATCATCAAAGCTTATGCGGGGGGGGCGGGGGGGGGTAGAGAAAGAAGAAGAAACAGTGTGTCGTGCGATTTGCACATAAGAGAGTAGGTCTGGACATCCTGCATCCCCCTCTCTCCCCCTCCTCTATCCCCCCTGCTCCCCACCTACCCACGTCCTCCCTCACTTCCTTCTTTACCCTGGGCATGGGGTGGGAGAGTGCCAGCCAGCCCCGGAGGCAGAGACCAGAGCGTCTCAAATTTTAATGTGCTCACAAAGAAATCCCTTCGGTCCTTGTTAAAGTCTCGGGTGAGCCTGAGATTCCGCATGTCCCGCAAGCTCCCAGCCACAGCTGCTGTGGGATGTTTTGAACAGAAAGGTGGGAGGAGGCATCAAGGATCAAGTGATGCACGTGGCCTAGCCATCTTGCTCTGGTGAGGGCGCAGCAGGGGCTGCTGACTGGATCTAACAGGCCTGGCCAGCTAGGGCAGCTGGTGGCACCAGGACAGCCGGCCCTGCGCCCCTCAGACCAGCTACTCTAAAAGCTGCAGCTCTGCATCTTGGCTCTTGGGGATCTTTTGAGCTCAACCAGCTCTCATCAGGTTCTGGGAGATGGATTGAGGCGAGTGGAAAGGGGGAGAAGAAAACCGATGTCCAACCTGTTGGGAGACCCTCATTAGATGGGGACATGTGGGGAGGCACGAGGTACCCCTCTTGGGCTGGACACCAACTCAGCCCTGCCCGACTTCAAACTCCTTGGATCTGAGGGGGTTGGACAACACTCGGGAAGGGCAATGAGGGTTCCACCAAGTGTTGTGCAGGGACAAAGGCAGCCCCAGACTGCACCTGAATGTCCAGGGGCGGGTCCCGGATGCCCCATCTCTTGTCATACTGCCCTGGTGATTCCAACCTATGCTTGCCTCAGAGAGCCACCGTCTCCGAGGTCACGTCCAGCTCTGCAGGCTTCTCTTTCCAAACTAGTCAAGCTGTCTTCCCTACAGTGGTTCAGGATGCTTGCTGAAAGGGCTGTTGCACCTCCTCTGATTTCCCACGGTGCTATGGAGGCTGCCCTGTGGCTGGAAAGCTCTCTGAATTCAGGGGTAGGGTCAGGTTCGCTTTGCCAGACCCAAAGCCTGGCCCAGCACCAGGTGTCCTGCAGGTACCGAGTGCGTGTGGATAGGCTGGTGGGACGGACACATCACTGAGCAAGTACCGTGTAATGAACGACCCATCCTGGCCATTGGAGCTTCAAGATTGCAGGGATTTAGGACCTTCCCCTGATTAGTGAAGATAGGCAAAACTTTTGAGGCTTTAACCCAAAATATAAAAGCAAATATACCATGCCATCAGTTTTTCTTTCTCCAAATACATAGAGGGTAAGAGACACAGGACATCACACAGGTAACCACAAAGATCCACCAGAGAGAAAAGACTAATTCTGATGGTCAAACAACTAACATTATCTGCACTTTCCCGTCATTATGATTACTCCATGCATTGATCCAGAGTGACAGAAACCATTCATACCTTTATGGTACATATTATAACTACCTAGAACCATCTTGGAGTCAAACAGTTTGGTTGACATGTGATAGGCTGACCTTATTTAAAGAGCAGGAAAATAAGTCCGTTGAGGTTCATGGTGGGCAGACATCAGAGACCTGAGCTACGTTCTTCTCTAGGGAGCGTGGGCAACAAATCAGATGAAGTAGGCTCTCTTCTTTCATTTCAAAGTCTAGCCAGGCTCCAGAAGCCAGAACCTTCCCACCTCCCACTTAAGAATAACTAACTGCATGCTCCGGCTGTGGAATTATCCTGATCACTGACACAGAATGATGTTTCCTTGGCTCCAGCTGTCTCGCTCGGTTGTTCCCCTGCTCACGTTCCCCAGGTAATTTGAAAACACTGTTCCACTTTGCTTCCTGTAACTCTAGCCAGAGACCTGCAGGACAGTGAAGAGAGTCATTATTTCCATAACTGTCCACGAACAATTTTCTTACTTAAACCACATCTCTGACCCTCCCCCGGAAAACAACCCAAACTAAGAATATGTTTTCTTAGCAAACCTCAGTCAAATATCTTGGCCGGTTTGCCATTTTCTTTTAGCAGATTCCAGGAAACAGGGATGCAGGGGTGCCTTAGGAAGCCCCAGCTTGTGAGGTTCCAGACACAAACCTCTCATCCTGAGGAAGGGTATCAAGGGGTCAGGTGCATGTTTGTTTGTTTGTTTGTTTGTTTTTCCTTTTTCTTCTAGTACACACAGAAGTATAAGTTCAGTCTTTCTTTTCCCTTCTTTTCTCTTAAGAAAACGATTGTTGGGAAAAAAAAGAAAACTATTAAAAACTGTACTCACGTGAGTTCTTGCTCCCTCTTTGATGCAGATGGTGAGAATTACTGGGAAACTTAGCTACTTATTTCTAATGCAAACAGTGATAGAATCTTGAGGCATCTCAGCAGACGCGACATGCTTCCTTGTGGGTTGCTGGCGCCGTGGACTGCAGGGAAGGGGAGGGCCCTGCCTGTCGCCCCTTCCCTATGAATTCCTGTCCCCAAATCTGGCATGGTTGTGTTGTTCCCCATGGTTTCCTAAGCAGGGACATTTTCTCTCCCAGGATCTGGGGTATCTAGGAATCCCTCTTTCGTTCAGACCATCAGACTGTGAAACCAGGGTCTAAGGGACTGAGCTGTTTCACTTCCTATCCTACCGTCAAAGTGCGAGATCTCCAGTGGCAGAAGAAAATGTGTGACTCAGTTGCCTATTTTGTCATCGTTCCCCTCCCCCCCCCATGAGGGGCCACCACACATGGAACCCACCACCTTCTGAGACCAGTTATAGTTTGGGAGCCTCAGCAAATAAAACTCCGAATGGAAGCAAAACAGCACTGTTGCCTCTTTCTCAACCGAAGACTCGTAAGGGGTCGCGGACGGCGCAGCCCACTTCCCCTGGGAACCTACTGTGAGGAAAGAAGGAGTCCCTGCAGAGGGGGTTGCCCTACCCAGAATTCACATCAGTTTCTGGGATACTCTTCAAGTAAACTCCTTCCTCCTCTCCCCTAAACTCTCACTGAGCAAATGGAACAGGTGAGGCTTCGTGTTCATGCAAGGCAGCAAAAGCGGCACGTGTTTGTGCCCGAACAGGGACGAACCATCTTTGGGATGATGAGCAGTCCTGTCTGGGAAGTTACCTCAGAACTGTCCTCATGGCTCATGGCCACTATTTTTGCATGTCGGACCACTGGATTAAAATTAGAATAAGGACAGGAGGTCTTTGGAGGGGATCGCGGTGGGGCCAGGGCTCCTGCCACGCACCCACGCTCCACGTCTCAGTGAGTGGCACCACCCAGTTCCACCCGAGCCCTATCCCTGAGACCGTCTCCTTCACACATCTCTGACCCATCTCTAACTGAATTCCGATCGCTCCCTTTTTTTTTCTTTTTTTAAGTTTTTATTAAAGTACAATTAACGTGCAGTGTTATATTCATTTCAGGTATACAATATAATGACTTGACAATTTTATATATGTTGCTCAGTGCTCATCACAAGTGTACTCTTAATCCCCTCCATCTTTTTTTCTTTTAAAGTCCTACATATCTTCAAAATACATCCACTTCTCCCCAGCTCCATTGCTCCACCCAACGTAGATTACTGAAATAGCCATCCATCTGGTCTAAGCGTAGCACAGTGTCGTGTAGTTGTTAAGTGTGTGACTTTGCAGCCAGATAGGCTAGTTGGAATACTGGCTCTTGATTCTCTCTTTGTTTTAGTTTCTTCGTGGTTAAAATGAGGATCATAATACCACCTGCTTCATCAGATACCTCATTTAAACACATATGAGTATGCCAGATGCATACTCATGCAAATCAACCAATACTAGTTGTCATTATTATTACCCACTCTAGCCTCCTCTCATCTGGCCTTCCCTGTGCACCCAGAATACTCATTCAAATGCTTTACATAAAGCCATTGTATGGCTCCTCCTTGCACTTAGGATACAGATAAAAGTCTTTAACTCACCTACCAGGGATTGCTCCATGTGGTTCTCACCTACCCCTCCAGTCCTGCCCCACAACTCACTCCCCTACTTCTTCTCCAGGCTTCATCCTCATGGCTTCCAGACCTTGTGCTCACCGCTGCCTTCACCATGGGCATTTCTTTGCACTTGCATTTTCTCCGATTGGGAATCACCTTCCCTCCCTTCTTTGTCAACATAACTCCTGCGCATCATTTATTTCTTAGTTCAAGTGCCACTTCTTCAGGGAGGTCTTCTGTGACTCCTCTTACTTGGCTCATTTCCATGTGGGAGGCTTTTATTTGTGTGTAAGATTCTTAATAACGTCCATGACCCCCATGTGAGGAGTACGAGGGACTGGCCTGACGCCTGGCAGGTAGCAGGGACTCAAGATTACCCTATTGCATGAGAGTTTAATGAGACAACAATGCCCCTCCCATCACTTCCAGCCTCCAACAGTTCCCTGTAATCACCTTACCAGCCTGGGAATTGATGGGCAGAGTAGAAACTCTTCCTTTTAGGCTATTGTTTTCAAGCTCCTATTGGCTTTTCAAGCTTTGGTTGGAGGGGAGAGAAATGGTCACGAGCAGGTGGAGTGTCATGGTTCCCTGTACTCATTCCCATCATTACCCTACCAGACCCTCACAAAGACTCAACTGGCAGATGGGGTCATGAGTCTCCCCACTTGCCAATGGGTAAACAGAGGGCCCAAGAGGTTGCTCTGTCCAGGATCATACAGCTAGTGAGTGACAGAGCTAGGGTGAGACAGACGCCTTAGGAACCTAGCTGTGCTCCAGCATCTGGTTGCAGCCGTAACCCAGACGAGGACAGGTGACAACAGTACAGAGGAAGGAGGTCTGCCCCTTGTACTTCTCATTCTCTTCTTTGTCCTGGAGAAGTCCATCCATTTTATTTCCTATTTGTCACAAGTTGGGTTGCCTGGCAGCACACTCTGAGATGGACTTTAGGGTAGAGGATGTTTATGAAAGCATGACCTTGGGATGGACACCAGAAGAAGGGAAGGGAAGAAAAGCATGGTTGGACTGGAGGAGAAGGTGAGGACAGGCAGCCCCAGCTGACCCTATGGGGAGCTTGGGAGCTAAAACGGCCAAAAGCTGGGCCTTTATACGCCCTTCTCCATCCATCATTGGTTGTGGGTCATCTCTCTGTGACTGAGGCCACGCAAGGAGGGCTGGTAGCTGGTAACCATATAGCCTACATTGAAGGGGAATCTGGGCAGGGCATCACATCATCATGTCTACCTGTTTTTTCTGCCTGATTTATGGTTTTGCCCGTTCTCTAACTCTTTCCCTGCTGTTCAGTCACTCATCAGTCTGGAAGGAATTTTCCTGAATGAGTCTCTAGTGATATGTGCCTATGATCCTGGGGTGGCTATGTGTCTGAGTGTGTGGGATTTTTGATCTATGATACCTGACACTAGAGTTGTTGCTGGGCTTAAGGAATTAAAACCAAAGAAAGAACAAAAGCAAAAGGAACTTACCTCTCCTTTTTCATTAGAGGCTTTATATTCTAACCCATAATCCATATTCTTACGAGGATAATTTCTACAAAGCTGAATAATTACATAACGCACATCCTTGCGAAAGGCCCAGCTGTGAGAGGACCCATGCCCCATGGACCTTGCTTCTGCTTGGCCCTTTGCCCTTCTCAGAGGGCTTCCGCATGTACTTAATTCCTCATATCAAGGCAGGCACAGCAGATATCAATCCCTTCCCCAACCTGAGAGGACATGCAGAGGTCGGTACCATGCTCAAGACCATGGCACCAACTCACGGCAGAACCAGGAGGAAAACAATGGATCTCTCAACACTCAGAGCTTTTCACTCTTCCACGTTTTAGGGAGAGCAAGGTCAGTCACAGGGAGAATATCCTTTTGTGTGATAGTTTACTTTCTGTGCAAATATCTTGATTCCTTTTATTGTCTAATTAGATCACTCAGGCTTTAAACTTGTGAAAATTTTCTTTCTTTTGGTGTTCAGAAGAGTCCAGTTTTTTGACACGTTGTACCCGTAAACCTCAAGGGAGCCAGAAATTGTAGACACCAGCAGAAGTGAGCAAATAGCTCAGTGGAGGTTTATTAATGTATGATCATTAAGTCATTATAATAATAATAATAATTATAGTAATACTAGTAATCACGATTTTTTTTTTTTGTCTTTCTGGAAAGACAGGCTCTAGTCTCAGTTGAGTGAATCTTTAAGTTGGCTCTTACTTATTTTGTCTCACTTATTCTCTACTCTCTTGCACTCCCAATCTGAAAAGATGTCTATAAACCTGTTCCCCAGTCTATGTTTTCAGACAGTCTGAAGATTATTTCAACCGGGCTAAAGACTGATTTTAATTTTCCACAAGTAGATACAAGCTCACAACAGCTTAGCAAGCTGGCAACTCCTGTGACTTGGGACTGCTCTTTTTTGTCCCTCCCTGTTCTTTCCTGCCAGCAGGCTCCTAATCTGTCTTGGCATTAGGACTCCGTCTCTTGCTGGGGGACCTGTACCGATGGACACACTCAGCCAATGACCCTGAGACGGACGCAGCATAAGCACGGCCCCTCGTGAGTCAAGCTTCTGGAGTAAGTGAACAAACACGGGCCTGGAAACCCGGAACTGGGCATTGTTTAAGGACTATCACCTGTCCCGTGGTTCTCTTTGTACCCTGGGGCTGGCTGGGCTGTAGAGTGCATGTCTCATCCAGAACCACACAAAGGCCAACATTTTATCAACTCTCAACAGCCAAGGAAACACTTGATTCACTTACTTTTTCCTGGCTTTGCTCTACTTGATAACAGAGGAAGTGTCCTGGGGAGAGAGAGTGATGACAATGTCAGCAGAAATAACTGTTCTGGGCTCACTTGTGGCAGGCGTAGTGTGCACAGAGCTTACACGCGCTGCAGGGCCATTTTCACGGGTGGGAAAAGGCATTTCTTACCCAAGTCAACTGTGGCCTCTTTCACTGTGTAAAGCTGTTGCATTTGAATTCACTGAGGTTGAGGAAGGGACTATTTGATTATTAGGGAGTGGGAAAGACTGAACAGAAGGATTGTTTCACAGTCTAAGTTACCAAGACTGTCAGATTAAAAGGGCTGATTCTTTAATCTTCATGCAATCCCTGTCATTCTTGAAAAACCGTCTTAACTCTACTCTACTATGTTTTGGGGGTATTTATGAGGTGAGCATGTCTCAAGAAAATGCAAGGCCAATACTCTGTAATTATAAATATTATTATAAATATATTGATGACAAGGTATTATAGTAGATGGCCTAGTGCTTCACAGAGACCTTTTAATCCCAGATTCTGTTTCTATTTCATGATCATTTTGGGGAAGTGGGGAGTTTGAGGTGGGAAAATGAAAAGGAATTTGAGAAGATGGTTGTGGAGGGACTGTCCCCTCCCTGCCAGCTCAGGGACTCCTGTGATTCAACCCATGTTATACCAGTGAGTAAGAGTGAGTGAGGTGGTCATTGAGTAGCAAATTTGGAGACACAAACCCTGGTAATAAGGAGCTGAAATTTTCTCCCAGGGCAAAAGACCTGACATCTGCTCTGAGAGATGTTCTGAGGCTATCAGAAAGTGGGGAGCAAGTCAGCGTGAGAAGCAGGGTGAATACAACTTCATACCTTCATGATCCTACTAGAAACAAGTTCACCTAAAGAATCTGATCCTTCTGGTCTACCTGGTTCTGATTAGAAGAGGGTTTTCTGTAAGATGCTTTGGAGAGCCCGAGTGCTCAAGATCAAAGGTAATGCAGGTGAGTTGGGTGAGGGTGATCACCATATCTTGTTGGGGTAGTGATCAAGCCTTGCCAAGAAATCTTTGCAAACTCTGAAAAGTTAGAGCAAAAGGGGTAATAATTAATGGTCTCCTGTGTTTGTTGGAATAAAAAGCTTAATAAATGCCCTTTCAAATCATAATGATTATTCATTCCGTCAATATTTGTTTAGCACTTACTGGTGCCAGGAATGATCTAGGCATTAGGGATAAAATAGTGACGAAAGGGGTGTCTTTGCCCTCACTGAGCTAGTGCATTGCTCCATGGATAGCAGTTAACTGAAGATGTGGCCACAACAGAAAATGGTGTGCACTTTTCTGGAACCCTACCAGGCTTCAAACCTTTTGGTAGAGAACATAATAGATCTCAATATGAGACTTCTTATGCTTAACTACTCGTACAACATCAAGGGTCAAGATGTAACAGTGAAGACTCAGCATCAGATATGTCCGTTTAAGCCTATTGACCTCTCGGAGGCTAAGACTCTTGCCTCAAGGGAATGGGAATTCTTGGTCACTCCAGGGACACCTCAGGCTCTACCAGAGTTGTATTTGGAGCAGCAGTGACTGTTGATGACTTCATGTCTCTGTTCTTGGCTGGGGCTTGTTGCCTTTGGCCCTTGGTCTAGGTTCTGCCCACATGTGTCCTCTGGCTGAAGTTCTGATGATCACATGAAGCACTTTTCCTCAGAGGCAAAAACAGAGTTGTTGGTTAGTTAGCAGAGCTGTTGGTTAGTGGGCTGGTAGACCACTAGCAAAGATGCTGGCTGTGACTTAAAGCACCAAGAGTGGCCCCCAAACCCTCCTTTATGAAAACTGATGAGGGTCCTTGGGGAAAAAGAACAGAGATTTATGGCAGGGAATCTGCAACTCTGGGCAAAGATACACCTGGAAGCAAAACACAGGCATAACTGCCAGGAACCAGGTCTGCTGGGAACTGCTGGGGAAAGGGCCAGTCAGGAGCACCTGGTCAGGAAGCCAAGGACAGGAAGCCTCTGCGTTTCAAGGTTCTGTAGCCTGGAAAAGAAGGAGCATGGTTACTACAAGGACTATGTGTTCCATACCCCTTTCCCAAGGAGGACAAGTTATCTGACTGCCCTGCATGCTCTTCTAAGGATAATAGATCAAAAGAGTGGAACTTTGGATCTACCCAGAAAATCTAGAATATGCGGCTGTCACGTTGTGGGTGAGGTGATGCTCCCTCCCCACCCCACGTGGAGGGATACCTATTATGTATTTTTGCCTTTGTCTTCCTCTTTTTTCTTATTTACTAATTGCTTGAAAACATGGGCAGGTATGAGTGGCATTATTTTTCCTATTTATAGTTACACTTCATATTGTTCACATACACCTTAAAAGAAAGATGAAAAATCTATCTTCCCCTGTGTATATTTGTAAGTTAGAACCTAAATGTTTTCATCATAAGTTTGAAAAGTTCTATTTCTTGGCAATAAATAAAACAAATACATAATAATCTATAAGATGATGATCGATTATGATTAGAGTATATGTTATGTGACTTGATAAAATAAGTTTTAACTATTTTATTAAAGAAAAACCACCAACTATAAAAGGAATCTCATAACATTTTTCTCTGCACACTTTACATAATGTATCTTGAAGAATTTGCTCATTCCACAAAGCGTTCTACTTATATACAAGAACACATAAGAATGACCTGACTGCTTTGGCCGTTCTATATTCAGAATATCACAATACAGGTCAATACACCATTTCTAATACCACGCTTCACCATTAACAGAAATATCTATCTATCAGACTGGGAAAGACAGGAAGTCCTATGGCTCAATGGTCTTTGTTTAATCATTGAAATAGTCTTTTTTATGATGCCATAGCTGTATTTCAGCCAAGGGCAATGAACCACAGTAATATTTGAAGTGGGTGAGGGACACCAATTTTTATAGTGGGAAAGGACTATCCTGAATGAAGGTTCACTCTCAGACAGATACATCTTAGGTAAGGGTACCGTCTTAGCATCGGTCTTTTGAAAACAAACTCGGAGAGCTGGATGGAGAAGTTTACTGGGAGTGTTCTGGGGAGATCTACATCTAAGGAAGTGAGGAAGACAAGAGTGAGCAGCAGGAAAGGCTGATACCCAACAGCTACAATTGAATTGATACTTCTTGTCCCCTTTCCACTGCCCAGTCTAGATTCCCTCCTTCTCACCTATACGTCTGCTGGTGTAGACAGACCACCTGATAAGATGATCCAGACTCTCATCTCTGACGAACCTAAGTCCCTGGGTACCACACCCATTTAGGTCATGGCTGCTGTACTTCTAACATTGAAACTGAGCATAAGAGCATCAGGAGATGCCCTAGTTTGTTATCCAAGTGCCACACATATTTTTTTCCTGTGCCCACTGTGTAGTAACAGCACTATCATCTCCTGAAGACCAGGACTTACCACTGGCAGTATGGCACCCCCTTTCTTCACCTGCTGGCCCCTAGGCATAAGGAAGTTACTGGATGGCAGCCATAGCTTAAGTTTCAGTGAGGCTCTTCATATCCCCTGGGAGAAGCATTTCGACACTCTGGGAACTAGGACCTCTAGACCCAGAAATCCTCAAACTGTATAGTGATGGTAAGAGCGGGGCCATTCTACTCCCAGCCTCTGGTCCCCAGACTCAGATTTTGGAACTGTGTTGGACAGAGCGCCCTATGATGGTCATTAGTTAGTGTGTACCATGTCCTGCATGATGGCACTCTATCCCTGCAGCATATCCTCTGTAAGTCTGTGCCTCAACTTCAGGAGACCATTCCACTGTCTGTCAGGCCAGTGGCTTCTGGGTGGCTGCTGTATAGGATGGACAGCACTGCCTTTGTTTGCAATCCCGGCTTTATGGATCAAACATTCTATAAGTCCTCAGATAGTGGGACTTGCTGGGGCCCTGTGGGCAGGAAAGGTGAACCCATACTTGCAACATATGTGTATGCCTGAAAATGAAATGATTGCTTATGTGCAAATATCTCCAGGAAATTTTGCCCTCTAGTTGGTTTTACCTTCTGTGCATGTTGTTTAAGTCCAAGCCTCTGGCTGCCTGTGATTTTCCTAAGTGTGAGCCAGAGAAAGTTCTGGAATAGTCAGTGAGGTTAATGTTTTATATTAACTTGCTTTCAAACTGGGGCATGTTTACTCCCAGGGCACATAGCCCTCCTTGAGGCAACATGAAACCACGGGTACAGCTTCCCGGGGCATCAATTTTTTGAGGTTTTGGGCAATCACTAATTCTATATTTAATATAAAATAGACATCAGTATATGGAGTAGGACATAAAATTATCATGAATTATTAGGGTAAATACAAGACTTCAAAGACATCCCATGCTCATTATGGGACAACTCCAAGCTATCCTTCCAGACCCTGGGTGTCTATTCACCCTCCTTTATAGCAGGAGGTACTCAGTAGAAAATTCTAAGAAATGCTGCCCTGTATACACCAAAGGCCTTGCTAAACTTGGCCTACTATCAGTGATCCCTGGTTTACCCAAGTCACAGGAAGCTAGACTTATGATAAGGTGGCATTTGGGGTACTGTGGAGATTTAGTTCCAAGTGGGGTACAGAGTCACAGATTCCAGAACTCTTGGAGCCACCTGGGGCCTCCTGGAGGGACTTGGTCTCCAGAACCATCTACGTTATGTGGGAGACCACTCCAGGCAAACCCCTGGTATGGACTTGCCTTTGAGGCTGAGCTGGGGGATGAGCCTAGCCTCCTGACCGCCTGGCATCTACCTGCGGCCCTCCAAATAGTATGGGCACATGAGTTGGGCTTCACTTTGGCACTTGTTATTCTAGCCGAGTCCTGAGCTCGAGCATGTTCTATGCTAAACACAACACCTAAAATACATTCTCAATTACATACCTAAAATGCAGCCTTAGGAGAATATACTGCATGAGATTTGCATATGTAGATATCTCGAAGTATTGGAAAGTGTTCACTGTCAGGGATATTTGAGATCGTGTGCCCATGGAAGCCTGGCATTGACTCATGGATCCTGCAGTGCAAACCCACAGTCTTTTGCAGAAGGAAGGGAGGAGGACCCTGAGCTCAGAAATTTCAGTAATCCACTCTCTTTTAATCAGGAACCCCACTTTCACACAGTCTGTCTGCCAGTGAAAACGAGAAGGCAGTGAAGAATCAGGTTTGGGCTGGTATTTCCTGGAGTTCTCTTTCTGGGCTTCTGACTTCACAGTTTCCTGGCTGTGCGATCTTGGGCAATATTCCCATATTCCCATCACCCACCCTAAGCCTCCCTTCCTGCATCTGTAAGGTGGGAAATCATGCATACGAATAGTAATAATAACTGCCACCAGAATTAATAAAATGGGTGTATGTAAATCCTTAGCAGCATGCTCAGCACTTTGGAAGTGATCAATAAATCTGAGATTTCACTTTTTACTTGATCACAGCTTCTGGCTGCCGGGATCAGAAGGTTGGCGGAAGTAAAGAAACGAGTAAGAACAAGTATACTACCCAGGTGAGTGCCTGTGCCCGCTAGTCTCTGAGGTCCTGTGGGTGTCTGGGGAGGCTGTTAGACTGGGTGGGGCCCCAGAAAAGTTTGGGCGGGAGCAAGGATTCAAAGATGAACAGGTGTTCCTGACCTCAAGGGACTCAGGTATTGAGAGGAAAGAAACATGTCCTAAAGGAGGAATGACTTTGGAGTTGAGCATATTCTAAACAAGAGGCTTGTAGAAGGCACTAAGAGAGGCAGGGAGAGGAATTCACTGCACAACCCGGGAGGCAGAAGGTGAACTTGAGTGTGAGGAGTGCAAAAGCTCAGGATTGCAGAGCGGTGTGGGAGGCGGGCAGCGAAGAGAGGACTAGAGGAGAGTCAGAAGAGGTGCCTGAAGGGTGAGGCTGGTATTTGAAAGGGAGTAGAGCTCTCAGCAGGCACCAGGCTTCTCCATGGGCGGGAGGGATGGGATTGGGGTGGCCGGCCCAGGCAGGAGACAAATGTGCAGACAGCCTAATAAGCTGGGTCAGGGTAGGCTTTGAACAGGTGGCAGGGCTAGGGCACAGTGCTGGATTGAGTCCATCTCAGGGGCTGACATAACATAACATAGATCATCCTAGGACCAAGGTCCTGCTGAGAGGCCCCCAGTGACTCTAGAAATCCTAGAGCGCATGAACCAAGTACCCAATTTTGAACTAATCTCCATAGAGCCCACGTTGCCTCCAAGTACCTCTCTTTTTGTAAATCAAGCTCCCTGGGACTTGACTAAAGCATGAAAGATTGAAGGTGACATTGTGATTGATAATGATAATTCCTGGACCTGGAGAAGCAGAGTATAAAGCATGGGCTTGGTGTGGGAGTGATGCTGTTGGGAGGTCAGGACAGTCCAGCTCCAGAAATGACATCTCATGAGTACAGTGGAGTCTGGGTGTGACGTCAGAGCAGATCGACCAGCTGGAAGGCTGAACAAGCAGGGGACAGACCGAGAGGGCCTTACAGTCTCACTCCCCAAAATGCAGTCTGTGCAACAAGCTGCATGGTCATGTCCTGGGAGCTTCCAGAGATGCAATCTCAGGCCAAGTTGCTGTGTAGCATCTGAGATTCTCTTCATGGTTGAAAGACACCTTCTTTGGCTTCAAGCATCATGTCCTCAAAGGCTGTTATAGAAGCCAGGGAATAGGGGCTGAGGTATGGTGTCCTAGGGCTGCCATGACAAAGTACCACAGACTAGGGGCTTCAGCAACAGAAACTTATTGACCCACAGCTCTGGAGGCTGGTGGTTCGAGATTGAGGGGTCAGCAGGCAGGGTTGGTGTCTGCTGAGGCTTCTCTCCTTGGCTCATAGATACTCCCTTTTCCACGTGTCCTCATGTCATCTTCTCTCTGCGTATCTGTGACCTAATCTCCTCTTATTAGGATAGCAGTCCTATTAGACTAGGGCCTCTCTAATGACCTCCTTTTAACTTAATTACCTCTTTAAAGACTGTGCCTCCAAATACTGTCACATTCCAAGTACTAGGGCTTAGGATTTCAGCATAAGAATTTGGGGGTGGGGACAGTTCAGCCCCAGACAGGTGGACAGGGAACACAGAGCTCTCTTTGCTTGCCTCTTTGCTTCTCTTTGCTTGCCTCTTTGCTTCTATCAGGGAGGAAAATTCTCTCCCAGATTCCCTCCAGCAGATTCCCTCATGGCATGTCTGGAACTGGGTCATATGGTCACCCAAACTGTGAAGGCCTTTGAAAAAGAGAGCAACTGCCTTCCTTGACCTTTATAGTGAGAGGGCTCACTGGAGGAGTGAGTTGGTAAAAGGTCTAAGAAGGGAACTCAAGCAGGTCCTTCCCTAACTGCTTTGTGACCTTGAGGATACCAGTTAAGCTTAGTTTCTTTTATGGGGAAATGAAGGGGTTGAATTGGAAGAGATTTAAGGTCTCTTTCAGGGCAGAGGAATTTATTCTAGAAACCTAAACCCCGTTGGCATGCCCAACATGCATGTGCAAAAGGCCAACTAATTCAGGGCAGTCCCTGACTTGGGAGTTTGAAATACTTGGGAGCTGGTTGATCTGCTTGGATGATTTCTTTTCCCTGGGACTGTGTAATCAGAAGTGTGTCTGGAGCATTTGGGCTTGTAGGCAATTCAGGGGCCACTGATTAAAGTACCAGGTTGGACGTCTGAAGTAGAGCCCGGCTGCTAATAGTCAGTGCGGTTGTGTTATTAACCCAGTTGCCTTGGGGAAGGTTATGTGGGACTGGAAAAGTCAAATGGTGGGTGAGCAGAGAAAGAGGCTATGTTTAAATGGAGCTTCATGGGTATTGGGGGAGGAGGCGTGTGGTGTATTTACGGATCTCCTTTCTTTCTTTCTTTCTCTTCCCTTCTCTCAATCCACTTCTAGGTGAACTGTTACATCTGCCCTGGAAGCAATGGTTTATGGGGTCAGGCTCCAGGATTAACAAACAGATTTGAATATCACCTCAGTCACTTACCAGCTGGCCAACGTTGGACAGTTTGCTAAGCTCCAGATTTGAGCTTCAGGTCCACCATCTGTAAAATGGTGCAATGGTATTTCATAGGAGTGTTTGATGATGAAGTTACTTGATGTGTGTGTGGCATAAGGCCTAAAATTGAGGCTTAATATTATGTGCTGACTTAAATCTGTTCAAATCAGGGAAGCCTCAAATGGCCTAACCTCTAGTCCCTCCCCATTCTGTTCCTGCAGATAAGGTCCTCCTAAGAAGCATCACTTCTTATCAAGTGGACCAGGTGCAGTTCTTGCTTCTCCCTGAGTAGTGGGCTTCACTCAGTCCTCTGCCAGCTCACAGAATTCTTTGAGCAAGGCAATCACGTCCTGATGCCTATCCACTGATGTCAGTGGGGTATTCAAATCTCCTGCTATTATTGGATTGCTGTCAATTCCTTCCTTTAGGTCTGTTAATACTTGCTTACATGTAAGCCTCATGGTAACCACAAAGCCAAAATCTATAGTAAATACACAAAAGATAGAGAGAAAAGAACTTAAGTATACCACTAAAGTATGTCATAAAACCACAGAGTAAGAGAGCATGAGAAGAAAGGAACAGAAGAGGAACTATTTAAAAAGATCAGAATTTTCTCTATCGTCTTTTTAGTCTCTATTTCATTTTTTCCCTGCTTTTATCTTTGTTCTTTATTTCCTTTTACTAACCTTGAGCTTCATTTGTTCTTTTTCTCGTTCCTTGAGGTATAAAATTAGGTTGCTAACTTGAGACTTTGTTTCTTGCCGTAGGCATTTTTCGCTATGAACTTCCCTCAGAACTGCTTTTGCTACATCTCGAAAATTTGGTATGTTCTATTTCCATTTTCATTTGTGTCAAGGTATTTCTTTCTTTTTTTTTTTTTTAAGATTGTGTTTATCAGAGAGAGAGAGAGAAAGAGCGCACAAGCAGGGGCAGCGGCAGAGGAAGAGGGAGAAACAGGCTCCCCACTGAGCAAGAAGCCAGATGTGGGACTCAATCCCAGGACGCTGGGATCATGACCTGAGCTGAAGGCAGACGCTTAACCGACTGAGCCACCCAGGCATCCCTGTGGCTAGGTATTTCTTGATTTTCTTTTTGATTTCTTCAGTGACCCACTGGTCGTTGAGTAGCGTGTTGTTCCATCTCTACATATTTGTGATTTTTAGTCTACTTTGTGTAATTAAATTCTAGTTTTGTATCACTGTCATCAGAAAACATGTTTGATATGATTTAATCCCCTTAAATTTATTAAGACTTATTTTGTGGCCTAACATATGATCTATCCGGCAGAATGTTCCATGTGCACTGAAGAAGAATGTGTTTCTGTTGCTTTTGGATGGAATGCTTTGTATATATCTGTTAAGTCCGTCTGGTCTGATGTGTCATTTAGGGCCAATGTTTCTTTATTGTTTTTTTTTTTTTTTTTTTGTCTGGATGACCTATTGCTGTAAGTGGGGTATTAAAGTCCTCTACTATTACTGTATTGCTGTCAATTTCTTTCCTTAAGTCTGTTATAATATTTGTTTTATATGTTTAAGTGATCCTATATTGGGTGCATAAATATTTATAAGTGTTATATCTTCTTGTGGGATTGACCCTTTTATCACCCATCTTTGTTTCTTATTACAGTGTTTAAAGTCTATTTAGTCTGATATAAATATAGCTATTCTAGCGTTTTTGCTTTCCATTTGCATTGAAAGTCTTTCTCCATCCTTTCCCTTTCAGTCTCTGTGTGTCCCTACATCTGAAGGGAGCCTCTTATGGGCAGTATATAGATGGATCTTGATGCTTTTTTTCCCATTCAGCTACTCTACATTTTTTAATTGAAAAATTTAGTCCTTTTACATTAAAGTTATTATTAATAAGCATGTTATCTATTTCCACTGTGTTACTTGTTCATGGGTTGAAATGATAAATGTTGTTAAAATGTCCCTACCACCAAAAGCAATCCACAGGTTCAATGTAGTCCCTATCAAAATTCCAAAGGCATTTTTCAAAGAAATAGAACAAATAATCCCAAAATTTGTATGGAACCACAAGAAACACTGAATCATCAAAAAAAAAAATCTTGAGGAAGAAGAACAAAGCTATAGGCATATTGCATCTTGATTTCAAACTATATTACAAAGCTATAGTAATTAAAACAGTATGGTATTGGCATAAAAACAGACATGAAGATCAATGGAACAAAATCAAGAGTCCAGAAATATGCCCATACATATGTGGTCAGTTAATCTATGACAAAGGAGCCAAGCATATACAATGGGGAAAAGACAGTCTCTTCAATAAATGGTGTTGGGAAAACTTGACAACCACATGCAAAAGAATGAAACTGGACCAATATCTTACACCAATTATAAAAATTAACTCAAAATGGATTAAAAACTAGAACATAAGACCAAAAACCATAAAACTTCTAGAAGAAAACATAAGCAGTAAGCTTCTTGACGTGTGTCTTTGTAAAGATTTTTTGAATCTGACACCAAAAGCAAAAATAAATAAGTGGAACTGCATCATACTAAAAGGCTTCTACGCATCAAAGAAAACCATCAACAAAATAAAAAGGCAACCTACTAAGTGGGAGAAAATATTTGCAAATTGTATATCTAATAAGGGGCTAATATCCAAAATACATGAAGAACTCATACAACTCTATACAAACAAAAATAATCCAATTGAAATGGGCAAAAGATCTGAATAGACATTTTCCAAAGAAGACATATAGATGGCCAACAGGTACATGAAAATATGCCCAATATTATTAACTATTATGGAAATGCAAATCAAAACCACAATGAGATATCTTCTCACACCAGTTAAAATGTCTATTATCAAAAAGACGAGAAATAACAAATGTTGTAGGAGATGTGAAGAAAAGGGAACACTTATGTGTTATTGGTGGGAATGTAAATTGGTGTAGCTATTATGGAAAACTGTATGCATATTTCAAAACAAAATTAAAAATAGAAGTCCCATGTGATCCAGCAATTTTACTATTGGGAATTTGTCCAAAGAAAACAAAAACGCTAACTTGAAAAAATATCTGTACCCCCATGTTCATTGCAGCATTATTTACAATAGCCAAGATATGAAAACAACCTAATTGTCCAGAAATGAATGAATGAATAAAAAAATTGTGGTTTCTATCTATCTATCTATCTATCTATCTATCTATCTATCTATCTATCTATCATCTCTATAATGGAATTTTTTAAAATTTTAAAATTGTTATGTTAATCACCATACATCATTAGTTTTTGATGTAGTGTTCCATGATTCATTGTTTGTGCATAACACCCAGTGCTCCATGCAGACCGTGCCCTCTTTAATACCCATCACCAGGCTAACCCATCCCCCCACACCCCTCCCCTCTAAAACCCTCAGGTTGTTTTTCAGGGTCCATCGTCTCTCATGATTTATCTCCCCCTCCGATTTACTCCCCTTCATTCTTCCCCTCCTGCTATCTTCTTCTTTTTTTTTTTCTTAACATATACTGCATTATTAGTTTCAGAGGTACAGATCTGTGATTCAACAGACTTGCACAACTCACAGCACTCACCATAGCACATACCCTCCCCAATGTCCATCACCCAGCCACCCCATCCCTCCCACCCCCCACCACTCCAGCAACACTCATTTTGTTTCCTGAGATTAAGAATTTCTCATATCAGTGAGGTCATATGATACATGTCTTTCTCTGATTGACTTATTTCACTCAGCATAACACCCTCCAGTTCCATCCACGTCGTTGCAAATGGCAAGATCTCATTCCTTTTGTTGGCTGCATGATATTCCATTGTGTATATATACCACCTCTTCTTTATCCATTCATCTGTCGATGGACATCTTGGCTCTTTCCACAGTTTGGCTATTGTGGACATTGCTGCTATAAACATCGGAGTGCATGTACCCCTTCAGATCCCTACATTTGTATCTTTGGGGTAAATACCCAGGAGTACAATTGCTGGATCGTAGGGTAGCTCTATTTTCAACTATTTGAGGAACCTCCATACTGTTTTCCAGAGGGGTTGCACCAGCTAGCATTCCCACCAACAGTGTAGGAGGGTTCCCCTTTCTCCGCATCCCTGCCAACATCGGTCATTTCTGACTTGTTAATTTTAGCCATTCTGACGGGTGTGAGGCGGTATCTCATTGAGGTTTTGATTTGGATTTCCCTGACGCCGAGCGATGTGGAGCACTTTTTCATGTGTCTGTTGGCCATTTGGATGTCTTCTTTGGAAAAATGTCTGTTCATGTCTTCGGCCCATTTCTTGATTGGATTATTTGTTCTTTGGGTGTCGAGTTTGATAAGTTCTTTAGAGATTTTGGATACTAGCCCTTTATCTGATATGTCATTTGCAAATATTTTCTCCCATTCTGTCGGTTGTCTTTTGGTTTTGTGGACTGTTTCTTTTGCTGTGCAAAAGCTTTTTATCTTGATGAAATCCCAAGAGTTCATTTTTGCCCTTGCTTCCCTTGCCCTTGGCAATGTTTCTAGGAAGAAGTTGCTGCGGCTGAGGTCGAAGAGGTTGCTGCCTGTGTTCTCCTTTAGGATGTTGATGGACTCCTGTCTCACGTTTAGGTCTTTCAACCATTTGGAGTCTATTTTTGTGTGTGGTGTAAGGAAATGGTCCAGTTTCATTCTTCTGCATGTGGCTGTCCAGTTTTCCCAACACCATTTGTTGAAGAGACTGTCTTTTGTCCATTGGACATTCTTTCCTGCTTTGTCAAAGATGAGTTGACCATAGAGTGGAGGGTCCATTTCTGGGCTCTCTATTCTGTTCCACTGATCTATGTGTCTGTTTTTGTGCCAGTACCATACTGTCTTGATGATGACAGCTTTGTAATAGAGCTGGAAGTCCGGGATTGTGATGCCACCAGCTTTGCTTTTTTTTTTTTTCAACACTCCTCTGGCTATTCGGGGTCTCTCCTGGTTCCATACAAATTTTAGGATTATTTGTTCCATTTCTTTGAAAAAGGTGGATGCTATTTTGATGGGGATTGCATTGAATGTGTAGATGGCTCTAGGTAGCATTGACATCTTCACAGTGTTTGTTCTTCCAATCCATGAGCATGGAATGTTTTTCCATTTCTTTGTGTCTTCTTCAATTTCTTTCATGAGTATTTTATAGTTTTCTGAGTACAGATCCTTTGCCTCATTGGTTAAATTTATTCCTAGGTATCTTATGGTTTTGGGGGCAGTTGTAATTGGGATTGACTCCTTAATTTGTCTCTCTTCTGTCTTGTTGTTGGTGAATAAGAATGCCAATGATTTCTGTGCATTGATTTTATATCCTGTTACTTTACTGAATTCCTGTATGAGTTCTAGCAGTTTTGGGGTGGAGTCTTTTGGGTTTTCCACATAAAGTATCATATCATCTGCAAAGAGTGAGAGTTTGACTTCCTGTTTGCCGATTTGGATGCCTTTCATTTCTTTTTGTTGTCTGATTGCTGTGGCTAGGACTTCTAATACTAAGTTGAATAGCAGTGGTGAGAGTGGACATCCCTGCCACGTTCCTGACCTTAGGGGGAAAGCTCTCAGCTTTTCCCCACTGAGAATGATATTCGCTGTAGGTTTTTCATAGATGGCTTTTATGATATTGAGGTATGTACCCTCTATCCCTATACTCTGAAGAGTTTTGATCAAGAAAGGATGCTGTACTTTGTCAAATGCTTTTTCTGCATCTATTGAGAGGATCATATGATTCTTGTTCTTTCTTTTGTTAATGTATTGTATCACATTGATTGATTTGCGCATGTTGAACCAACCCTGCAGCCCAGGGATAAATCCCACTTGGTCATGGTGAATAATCCTTTAATGTACTGTTCGATCCTATTGGCTAGTATTTTGGTGAGAATTTTTGCATCCATGTTCATCAAGGATATTGGTCTGTAATTCTCCTTTTTGGTGGGGTCTTTGTCTGGTTTTGGGATCAGGCTAATGGTGGCCTTATAAAATGAGTTTGGAAGTTTTCCTTCCGATTCTATTTTTTGGAACAGTTTCAGGAGAATAGGTCTTAATTCTTCTTGAAATGTTTGGTAGAATTCCCCTGGGAAGCCATCTGGCCCTGGGCTTTTGTTTGCTGGGAGATTTTTGATGACTGCTTCAATTTCCTTGGTGGTTATAGGTCTGTTCAGGTTTTCTATTTCTTCCTGGTTCAGTTTGGGTAGTTGGTACATCTCTAGAATGCACCCATTTCTTCCAGGTTATCTAATTTGCTGGCATAGAGTTGCTCATAATATGTTCTTAGAATTGTTTGTATTTCTTTGGTGTTGGTTGTGATCCCTCCTCTTTCATTCATGATTTTGTTGATTTGGGTCATTTCTCTTTTCTTTTTGATAAGTCTGGCTAGGGGTGTATCAATCTTGTTAATTCTTTCAAAGAACCGGCTCCTAGTTTTGTTGATCTGTTCTACTGTTCTTTTGGTTTCTAGTTCATTGATTTCTGCTCTGATCTATATTATTTCTCTTCTCCTGCTGGGTTTAGACTTTATTTGCTGTTCTTTCTCCAGCTCCTTTAGATGTAGGGTAGGGTTGTGTATTTGAGACCTTTCTTGTGTCTTGATAAAGGCTTGTATTGCTATATACTTTCCTCTCAGGAGTGCCTTTGCTGTATCCCAAAGATTTTGAACAGTTGTGTTTTCATTTTCATTGGTTTCCATGAATTTTTTTAATTCTTCTTAATTTCCTAGTTGACCCATTCATTCTTTAGTAGGATGCTCTTTAGCCTCCATGTATTTGAGTTCTTTCCGATTTTCCTCTTGTGATTGAGTTCTAGTTTCAAAGCATTGTGGTCTGAAAATATGCCAGGAATGATCCCATTGTTTTGGTATTGGTTGAGACCTGATTTGTGACCTAGGATGTGATCAATTCTGGAGAATGTTCCATGGGCACTCGGGAAGAATGTGTATTCCGTTGCTTTGGGATGGAATGTTCTGAACATGTCTGTGAAGTCCATTTGGTCCAGTGTGTCCTTTAAAGTCTTTATTTCCTTGTTGATCTTTTGCTTAGATGATCTGTCCATTTCATTGATGGGGGTGTTAAAGTCCCCCACTATTATTGTATAGTTGTCAATGTGTTTCTTTGCTTTTGTTATTAATTGGCTTATATAATTGGCTGCTCCCATGTTAGGGGCATAGATATTTACGATTGTTCGATCTTCTTGTTGGATAGACCCTTTAATAGGATATAGTGTCCTTCCTTATCTCTTATTACAGTCTTTGGTTTAAAATCTAATTTGTCTGATATAAGGATTGCCACCCCAGCTTTCTTTTCCTGTCCATTAGCATGGTAAATGGTTTTCAACACCCTCACTTCAATCTGGGGGTGTCTTTGGGTCTAAAATGAGTCTCTTGCAGACAGCATATCGATGGATCTTGTTTTTTAATCCAATCTGATAGCCTGTGCCTTTTGATTGGGTCATTTAGCCCATTTACTTTCAGGGTAACTATTGAAAGATATGAATTTAGTCTCATTGTATTGCCTCTAAGGTGACTGTTACTCTATATTGTCTGTGTTCCTTTCTGATCTATGCTGCTTTTAGGCTCTCTCTTTGCTTAGAGGACCCCTTTCAAGATTTCTTGTAAGGCTGTTTTCGTGTTTACAAAGTCCTTTAGTGTTTGTTTTTTCTGGAAGCTTTTTATCTCTCCATCTATTTTCAATGACAGCCTAGCTGGATATAGTATTCTTGGCTGCATATTTTTCTCGTTTGGTGCTCTGAAGATATCATGCCAGTCTTTTCTGGCCTGCCAGGTCTCTGTGGATAGGTCGGTTGCCAATCTAATGTTTCTACCATTGTAGGGTACAGATCTCTTCTCCCGAGCTGCTTTCAAGATTTTCTCTTTGTCTCTGAGACTTGTAAGTTACTATCAGATGTCAGGGTGTTGACCTATTTTTATTGATTTTGGGAGGGGTTCTCTGTGCCTCCTGGATTTTGATGCCTGTTTCCTTCCCCACATTAGGGAAGTTCTCTGCTATAATTTGCTCCAATATACCTTCTGCCCCTCTCTCTCTTTCTTCTTCTTCTGGGATCCCAATTATTCTAATGTTGTTTCGTCTTATCGTATTGCCTATCTCTCGAATTCTGCCCTCCTGATCCAGTAGTTGTTTATCTCTCTTTTTCTCAGCTTCTTTATTTCCATCATTTGGTCTTCTATATCGCTGATTCTCTCTTCTGCCTCATTTATCCTAGCAGTTAGTGCCCCCATTTTTGATAGCACCTCATTAATAGCCTTTTTGATTTTGACTTGGTTAGATTTTAGTTCTTTTATTTCTCCAGGAAGGGTGTCTCTAATAACTTCCATGCTTTTTTCAAGCCCGGCTAGTGTCTTTAAAATCATGATTCTGAACTCTGCGTACGACATCATACTAATGTCCATATTGAGTAGGTCCCTGGCCGAGGGTACTACCTCTTGCTCTTTTTGCTGAGTTGATTTCTTTTGTCTTGTCATTTTGTCCAGAGGAGAATAGAAGAAGGAGAGAACAAAATGCTAACAGGGTAACAACGTCCCCCGAAAACATACACTAAACAAATCAGAAAAGACCTGAAACCAGGGGAAAAGAAAGGGAAAGAAAGAAAAAAGAAAGAGAAAGAAAAAAAAGAAAATGAAAAAGATAAAAACAAACAAAAACAGAACAAAACAAAACAAAAAGCAGAATATGATCAAATATGATCAGGCTAGTGCATGGATCAGTGCCACACACTAGATTTTGGGTGTATTTTGGTCTGTTAGAAGAAAGTGCCTCCTAAAATTTTAAAGAAAGAAAGACTTATATATGTTCAAAATAACGGTTGATACAATGAAGGGATGGAATATGACTATAAAGATGAAAATTATAAAAGATTTTATAAAAGAAATTTATAAGATAAGAAGTTGTTTGAAAAAAGAAAGAAGAAGATTTTAAAAAAAGAAAAAGGGAGAGAATATGATCATGCAGGAGACTAGAACATAGCCATACACTAGTGATTTAGGGTATATTTTGATCTGTTAGAAGAAACTGTATCTCAAAATTTTAAAGAGAGAACAACTTATATATATATATATGCCATATATATATATATGCCAAAAATTAGGGTAACTTCTATAAAGGGATAGAATATGACCCTAAAAATGAAAAATAAAAATGTTGTTTTCCAAAAAAGTGATTGATAAGATATTGGTTGAAAAAGGGAAAAAGAAAAATTAAAAAAAAAAGTTAAAAAATTAACTTTTAAAAACTAATGAATCATGGTAAAAAAGCCATGAATCTATGTGCAGTATTCCCCTAGCGCTGGAGTTCTCCCGTTCTCCTTGATCGGTAAACTTGGTCTTGGCTTGCTGGCTGTTCGTGCTGATCTTCTGGGGGAGGGGCCTGTTGCCGTGGTTTCCAAATGTCTTTGCCGGAGGCGGAATTGCCCCGCCCTTGTCGGTCCGGGCTAAGCAATCTGCTCAGGTTTGCTCTCAGGAGCTTTTTTTCCCTGCAAGC
This sequence comes from Zalophus californianus, assembly GCF_009762305.2. NCBI lineage: Eukaryota > Metazoa > Chordata > Mammalia > Carnivora > Otariidae > Zalophus > Zalophus californianus. The sequence goes on along the minus strand of NC_045595.1, from coordinate 208,800,144 downwards.
TCTCGGAACAGCTTTGGAGGACCAGGGTGAAAATGGTGGCCTCCCAATCTCCACCCCAGAGGAGCCGAGAACTCGGGGCCCCGCTCCTCAGTGAGTCCTCAGAGAAAAGCGTCAATCACTCCCGTGTCCCCGGTCTCCGGCCGCACTCCGTGCTCACCCGGCCTGTGACCGAGCGTTTCTGTCTCTGGCACCCGACCCCGTGTGGAGTCTCCAAACCAGCAGATCCCTGCGGTGCGCTCCCGCGCCGCTCCTCCCGGGGGAGGAAGGGGAGTCTCCCCGGCTCTGCCGCTCGTTGGGTCCCTGCTGGAGGAGCAGTGGCCCGATCGGGCCGCGGATCACAGTTTATGGCCACCCCGAGCTAAGAGCCCACCCCTCGGCTCCGTCTCTGCAACCGGCTTCCCCGCTCCAATACCTGGGAGCTCGGCCGCACTCAGGCACCCCCGGTCTTTCTGTGACCCCGAGGGTCCTGAGACCACACTGTCCCGCGAGGTTTCCACCCCCAGCTTAGCCACTGGAGCGACGTCCCTCAGTGTAGCTGACTTCTAAAGGTTCCGATTTTGTGCTCCGCGGCTCTAGCACTTGCCAGAAGCGGTGGAGGCCCCCTCCCCCGCCGTCTATCTTCCTGAATACCGCCTCGGATTCACTTCTCCGCACGTCGTACCTTCCAGAAAGTGGTCGCTTTTCTGTTCAGAGAGTTGTTACTCTTCTTATCTTCGCTCTCCTGTTGAGTTCGTAGGTGTTCAGAATGGTTTGGTCCCTATTCAGCTGAATTCCTGAGACCAGACGAAATCCAGGTCTCCTACTCCTCCGCCATCTTGCTCCACCTCTCTATAATGGAATATTATTGAGCCATAAGAAAGAATGAAATCTTGCCATTTGTTTTTTTTTTAGATTTTATTTATTTATTTATTTATTAGAGAGAGTCAGCAGGGAGCCCAATGCAGGCCTTGAGCCCAGGACCCTGGTACCATGACCTGAGCCAAAGGCAGATGCTTAACCAACAGAGCCACCCAGGCACCCTGCAATCTTGCCATTTGTGACAACATGGATGCACATTAAGGACATTATGCTAGGTGAAATAAGTCAGATAGAAAAATACAAAGACTTTATGATATCTCTTATATGTAGAAGTTTTAAAAACCAACAAAACAAAACAAAACCAAAAAGCAAGCTCATAGTTGAGACAATAGATTGGTGGTTGCCACAGGCAGAGGCAGAGTGTGGAGTATGAGAAACAGGTGAAGAAGTTCGAAAGGTAAAAAGAAAAAAAAATTAGTTGATAGTAAGAGACATAGAAATTTTAAATCATTTTCAAAATATTGGCTTCACTCACACATTTATATAGGGACAAAAAGAAAATAAACTATAAACAAACAAACAAATAAAGTAAAACCTTCCCTGGGGTGCTTGGGCGGCTCAGTCGGTTAAGTGTCTGACTCTTGATTTTTGCGCAGGCCATGATCTCAGGGTCATGAGATTGAGCCCTGTGTCAGGCTTTGCGCTGAGCATGGAGCCTGCTTAGGATTCTCTCTCTCCCTCTCCCTTGCCCCTCCCCTCACTTACACTTTGTCTTTCTCTCTCAACAAACAATACTCACTAATGATTATATAAACAGAACAAAACAAAACAAAAACAATAAAAACCCAAACCTTCCCTCAACAACCTATACAATCTTCACTTACTCAGCAGTCTCTTTGGTCTTCTTCATAGCATAAATTCTTGAAAGCATTTATACTCATTGGTTTCATTTCCTAATCTTAACTTTCTACTCAACCCATCCCACACATTATTTATTTTATCAAAACTGTTTTCCTGGGATCATCAGTGAAGTTAATGGAAACTTTTTGGTCCTCATTTTCTTGGCTTTAAGGGGCATTTGAGACTATCAACAGCGACCTTGGCTTCTGTGACATCACACTCTATTTTTTTTTCTTTTCTTGATTGTCAAATGAACAAGGTCCTTTTTAAACTAAAATAAAACTGTAACTCAAACCAGGATGTCTTACTTCATCAGTGCGTTGTCTCAAACTTTAGCACCGAAGGCTGCATATGCCCAGATGAGAAGGAAGTTCATTTTTTCCTGGCTCCTTATCTGTCTGTTTCTAGAGAGAGGAGACCAAACTCGGCTATGCTCCCTTGAGACTGGAGGACTTCTCGTCCTGGCTACTGGCAGCTCAGAATGAGCGCTACTGTACTGCTGATATGGCCCCAGAGCCTGATGTTGCTGCCCAATCTGGGGAGGGGGCTGCGGGGGGGAAGATCTAAAGAGCTATCCCCTTCTCATGGCCACCAGTAGCTCCTAGGGCCTGGCAGGCTAGTGGGACATAGCCAGCTTGACGACCCTCACCAGCTCTCTCCAATGGCTGCTTTCCATGGCTGCTGAAGCAAAGTATGGTATCTGGTTATAGAAACACCATCAGCCTGAGAATGCGTAGCTTGACAGCTTTCATCTCTGGCCTTTGTCCTGCCTTTTGGTGCAGATCCCACAGTGAGCCTAGCCAAGGATGAGCCACAACAGAATTGGATTAAATCTCAGTGTGATTGCTATATAGGCACATACACAACCATTTCCCCAGGGTGTGAGCCTGTTGCCAATACGCCCAGAATGAAGAAGTTTCTGACACCAGCAACCTAACATAGAACTTGAGTCTCACTACCTTCTTCTCCATGATGAGTGCTATCTCTTCCAATGAATAAAAAAAAAAACAACAACATTCAACAATTCAACAAAATGCTTATTACGTAGGGCATACTCTCATAGACACCATGGATACAGGAGGAAGGAAGGAAAATCCGAATCCTATGGAACTAGTATTTCCAGTGTTAGTGCTGTTACCTGCTATTGAGCTTAAGTCAAGACCAGCTTCATCTGCCTGCCATGTTTTGTACAAAAGGAAGCATTTCTATCTATCTTATTTTATTGTATTTTATCCTATTTTCCTACGCAAACTGCCAGAGTTTGTACCAGCAAGCAGCATGCTATATCACACTGAGCAAACTGGGAAGTTGGGCGGTTGTGGTTATGTCAGAGAGAAGCTGCATCTTTGCTTTCCTACACAACCAGGGTCCCTGTTTCATGAGAATCCATTTGCCCTGCATCATGTCAAATGCAGATGGTAATTCACAGGAGTAAATGACCAGCAAGCCTTCTATTCTTACCTTGGCATCTCAGTATGCAGCTTCATGTCAGGGGCTCTGTCTATTTAGTCTCAATAGAATGGGTTGATCTTCTTTATTTGCTCACAAGACCAGGGAATATAGTAAGAAAGGAGTAGTTACATAATTAAACTCCATTAGCCTGATCTATGATGGATCACTGAAGCCCCTCCCCTGAAAACCTTAGGTACAACCCATTGTTTCATTCCCCTCAGCTACCTACAAATCTGTTCTGAAGTGATGGGGTGTGTGTTGTCCAAAATATGGCCACAAATTCTTTGACACTCTCTTGAAAAGGTGGAGCCTATTCCCCTCCTCTTGAGTATGGGCTGGGCTTAGTGACTCACTGCTAGTGAACAGGGAAACAAAGCACAAACAACAGAGGGCAATGTCAGGGGTAGGGCAATTGAAGGCGTGGTGTCTTCTTGTTTGCTTTCTCTCTTGGATCACTCTCCCTGGAAGATGTTAGCTTTCAGGTCATGGGAATCACCATGCAGAGGCCCATGTGGTGAGGAAGTGAGAACTCCTGCCAATAGTCAGTGAAAACTAGAGTGCTCCCATCAATGGCATCTTCTTCAGCCCCAACTGAGCCCTCAGATGACTGCAGCTCCTGTCAACAACTTGCCTAAAACCTCACAAAATACTTGGAGTCAGAACCACCTAACTAAGTCACTCCCACATTCTTGACCATCAAAAACATTGAGGTAATAAATGCTTGTTGCTATAAACCACCACCTTTCAAGGTAATTTGTTATGCAACAACAGATAACTAATACAAGGCACGATTACATTTTCAAAACTTCTAAGAATCTAAGCATAAAATCATTAGTTTTTTTAATGTCAGGGCATCATAATGACATCTTAAGTCAGAAGCTCAAAGTTTACAGTTTGTGTTAGTCTACTTGTTAGCAGCTACTATAACAAGCTTCCCCCACCCACAGATTCCAGTGACTTATCAGACTAAAGGTTTAGTTCTCCTTTGCAAGAAGTCCAACATAGCTAAGCCATCGGCACAGCCACCTGCAGTCCTAGATCACTGAGCGAAGGAAAGGAAGGAATGGAAGAATTAACTGCCTTGGTCAGAAAAGGACACACATCATTCAGACTCGTACACTAGTGGCTAGAGCCAATCACATGTCCTCAATCCAGCTACAAAGGAGACTATGAAATGTTGGGAAGTTAAGAATATTGATGACTGCTATTGCCACTGCCACATGGCCGTTAGGGTCTTCTAATTTCAAAGCTGGAGTACACATGGTTTTAAAGAGGTGTGTAATCTGAAGTATGCTCTTTGTACACAGCATGAGGATTAAAATGGGGGACATACCATTGACAGATGAATGGATAAAGAAGATGTGATATATATATATATATATGTACACACACACACATATATACAATGGAATATTATGCAGCCATCAAAAGGAATGAGATCTTGCCATTTGCAACGACGTGGATGGAACTGGAGGGTGTTATGCTGAGTGAAATAAGTCAATCAGAGAAAGACATGTATCCTATGACCTCATGATATGGGGAATTCTTAATCTCAGGAAACAAACTGAGGGTTGCTGGAGTGGTGGGGGGTGGGAAGGATGGGGTGGCTGGGTGATAGACATTGGGGAGGGTATGTGCTATGGTGAGCGCTGTGAATTGTGCAAGACTGTTGAGTCACAGACCTGTACCTCTGAAACAGATAATCCATTATATGTTAAAGAAAAAAAAGAAGATAGTAGGAAGGGAAAAATGAAGGGGGGCAGTCGGAGGGGGAGACGAACCATGAGAGACGATGGACGCTGAGAAACAAACTGAGGGTTCTACAGGGGAGGGCGGTGGGGGATGGGTGAGCCTGGTGATGGGTATTAAAGAGGGCACGTTCTGCGTGGAGCACTGGGTGTTATGCACAAACAATGAATCATGGAACACTACATCAAAAACTAATGATGTAATGTATGGGGATTAACATAACAATAAAAAAATTTAAAGGGGGAAAAATAAAGTCTAATTAAAAATCAAAAGGAGGCAACTATCACTTCAGACCATGGGCCACCTCCTCCCTCACGAATAAGCCTCATCAGAGCATCTATTCTCTCCATCCCTGCAGCCTAAGTCTGGAACCTCAGGACACCAGATGGGCCTCGCTGGGTGCTCTCTTTTCCCTCACAGAGGAAGGGGCTGGGGAGAGACCTCCAGCGGCCGAATCCCAGGGAATGGATAAGGAGGCTCAGAGCCAGGCTCTCTCAGAGAGATAAGGGGAGAACCACCTGCAGTTTAAAGAAATAAAAGGTGGCAAACAGAAATAAAGTCAAACTGTTCCCTCCCCAGAGACCCACTTCTGAAGATGACTCCCTGGAATGGGAACGTTGCCCTGGGCTTTCGGAGGCATAGGCTGTAGATGGAGGGCCCCCTGAGGGAAACAGCCCGGGTCACTGCGTCGCCTGTACCAGAGTCACCCCGTTGCAGGAACACGTGCATTGAACACGGACAGGCTGGCTCCAGAGTCCACGGAGGTGTCAGACCCGGCCGGTTCCGGTTGATTGCTCCTGAGTTGTTAGCACTGGAATCCTGCTCTCTTAGGTAATAGCTTTGGGGACACCCTCGGTCTCAGACCCACAGTGACCTGCCAGCCCATGGTGACCACACAGAGGAGGGAGGGAGCCTCAGGGAGGGAGCACCTGGGGCCTTTGCAGACAGGACCAGAGTCCTTGCAGCCCAGGGAAACTTCAGGAGAACGGGCCTCGCCCGGGAAGGAGGCCTGAACACACTGCCCTGATTCTCTTCTGTGCACAGACGGACGTGACCCAGCCAAGCCCCCCAGGTTTGCTGCAGGGCCAGGTGGGCCCAGAGTGGCTGAGCTCCAGGCTGGGATCAGCCCTTCCCACCTCCCCCAGGGCTTGTGTGATTGAGACAACTTTCTACTTCACAGCAAAGTCAGGGAGAACTGTTTTCTGGAACCTGGCTGGCCTCCCCCGGGTGGCCACCCCTCCCCCGGCCCACCTACTCTGCCCTGGTTGCCGGGCACCGGTTGACCTCACAGCTGGAACTCTCCACAGGGTTCTGGGTGGTCAGTTGCGGCCACAGGACACTGGCCCTCGGAGGCAGAGCTGTGGAGCCCGACGCAGCCATGGAGGGCCCCCCGTCGGCCTCCGGATCCCTTTGCCAGCTGGTGTTGGAGCACCTGTGGGGGGCGCTGCTGGTGATTTCTGGAAGTCGGCCCGTGTTGTTCTGGGCAGTGCTGGTATGGACTGTGCTGCTGGTTTTCCTAGTGAAGAGACGACTCACTCAAAGAAGCTTGAAGGCGCTGGGCCACGGGGGCTCTGCCCGCCACGAAGTGTGTGGAGCAGGCCGTGAGGAGAGTGGCCCAACCACACAAGCTGAGGCTGCCCTCAGGCCACCCGGGGTGGTGGCCAGTCCTCCCCCGAGAGAAGCCCTGTGCTTGTCAGCAATGAGCACAGACCTGAGCAGGCTGGTGCTTTGTGACACTGTCAACTTTCTGAAGAAGGCACCGAAGAGCCAGCCTCCCGACCTTCCCCAGGTCACCGGGGAAAAACCCATCCTCCAAACCTCAGAGAAGGATGAAGAGCAACTTCTGAGGAAAAGAACGAAGTATTGGCGTGAAAACACTTTTTTTCCAGAAGGACCAGAACTGCTCAACCGAGAGGTTTCAAGGTGGAGGCAGAAAGGTCAGGAGAAGGAGGGAGAAGAAAGGCTGGAGCCGTCGAAGGCACGCATGGAGCCGGTCCCGAAAGATCAAGCCAGCCAGTCCCCGTGGAGGGCCGGACCCGGGCGCCAGGCCGTCCCCCCGCCGGACCTCCCTGCAGATCACGCCGGTGCCGGGAACTGGGGAGTCCAGCCAAAGAGGGGAGCAGGGAATGGCGATGGGCCCGCCCATCGGGCACCCGTGGATCTGAAGGGCGTCCCTGAGGGTGCTGGCTGCCCCGGGTCCCCTCTGAGTCCCGAAGGGGAACAGCAAGACAGAGCCAGACAACTGCGGGCAGAAAGGCGAGAGACCGCGGGGCTGACACGACGAATCCACAGCCTGCAAACCCAGGAGGCGTCTTTGCAGAAGGAAACTTCCCAGCTGGACAGGGCGATTCAGCAGCTGAGGCTGAAACTTCAGAACCCCCTGGATGAAGAGGACCGATCCATCCTGCAACTTCACAGAAAAGTGTTTCAGGCGGAAGCTCAGTGCTTGGAAGTGAAGAAGAAACTGGCCGGCGTGTACAGAGAAATGAACTTCACGTGCCAGATGCGCAACCTCTACAAGAAGATGGCCCAAGACCTGGGCAAGGAGCTGGAGAGAACCAACTCCTACTATCGCAAGGTGGTCCTCTTCCATCAGGACAGAGCCACAAAAAGCTGGATGGAAGCTGCGTCCAGAGAGAGAGAGTTCCATGAGCTAAGGAAAGAGAATGATCGCTTGAGGTGGATGCTAGCCGGTGCGGAGTCCAGCTGCCGGCCGGTCCCGAGGGACCCTCTGGGTCCGGCTGCTCCGCCCACAGCCCCCGCAGGCCGGGAAGGGTCGGGGGGTCCCTGGGGTCATCGGGCTCCCAGGGGGGAGGGAAGGCCCACTGTGAGGGCCCCGGGCCCCGGGGTCGCCTGCAGGGCTGCCTGGGCTCAGGGCAGCTGGGCTCTGAGCCGCCACAGCCCGGCCCAGCATCTGCACAGAGCTCTGTGAAGAAGGTCTGATGGCTCTCTCTCCGGTGAAACGGCTACTGTTTCGGGAACTGACGCCACAGTGACTCTCCGCGGGAGAGCCGTGGAACCCCATCGCGGACTGTGCACATAGAGCTTCGTTCACATTGTCGTGACTACACAGCTTCCCGCCGGACGCCTTGGAACTCTAGGCTCTAGGTATGGTGTTCGGATTTAAATTAGTGCCATTGGGCCTGAGGACATCCTCTATCGTGGACGTGGATAGAAACTTTCAACAAGACCATTCCCGCGCTCTAGGACTAGGGTTACAGTTCCGCAGAAATGACTCAGTATTTATGTGAATAAAATGTGATTGCCTTGAAAAGAGAGAGAGAAAAAAACTTAAACAAAACAACATCCCACTCAAACTGTATAAAATAGTTAGTGTAGTCCTAAATTAAATTTTAGTCCTAACTCATATTTTAGTCCTGAAGTCAGATTTTAGTCCTAAATATAAATTTTAGTCCTAAATTCAAATTTTAGCCCTCCACGCATCTTTTAGTCCTTAATTCTTATTTTAGTCCTAAATTCATGGGATTAGTTTAATCTTAAATTTATAGATAGCAAAGCTTAAGAATCTGCAACCATTCCTCCTTGTTCTGTGATGTTTTTTCTTAATCTTTATGTTTTGTTTAAGATACTATTTATTGTTTAACATTTATGAATTTTAAGCAGTCAAAATACAAAGTTTTCTCCCGATGACAAGCATACACTCCCATGCACGCGGGCGTGGGCCCATGCGCACACCCCAGGATGCAGAATCTAGACTATTGTAGTTGCTTTGTGAGTACCTGAAGATGTAAAACTAAAATTGACAATTTCATTCATTGCTTGTAGATAAATAAATTACTGAAAGAAAAAACGTGTGTGTGCAATGTGTAAAGAGAGGAAAGGCTCCTTGAGGTTCTGCACAGAGAGCAGAGTGTCCCGATGGACCAGGGAAGATCCCAGGCAGGAGCCCTTCTCTGACACGGGGTGCGGCGGAGGAGGAGGCCAGGGGACAGTCCCCAGCTGCAGCAGGGAGAAGGGCAGGACCAAGGAGGGGGCTGCCAGCCTCCATCCACAGGGGGAGGCGGTCCCACCCCTGGGCCTGCAGGGAGGCCAGGGAGGTGGCATCTGCTGAGCCCAGTGGGGGGCAGTCCCGGGAATGGGGCAAAGTGCCCCCCTCTGCCCTCCAGGCCCCCATGGACTGCTGGTGCAGGGCAGCCCCCAGAGGGCCTGGAGAGCAGACAGGAGAGTCCGCCTCGGGCACAGGGCAGGCAGAAAAGGATCCAGAAGCAATTTGGAGACGGACCCACACACACAACTCTATTTGACCCAAAGTGTGCCTGTGTGTGTTACTGCCTGCATTCGCACCCACATATGTAGTGAGAATCTCTGCAGCTTCTACGATGTCTCTGGCGCTGTCCTGCCGCGAGGGACGAGGCCCGAGGACCCCCAGGGCTTCCGACCTAGTGAGGGGCAAGGCCAGGGAATCCAGAGCAAGGGGACAAGGAATAGCAATCTCTGCTCTGCGGAGAATTCGAATAGGGTGACGGCTCCCGGGGTCAGGGGCCACACCCAGAGGTTCGTTCCGGCTGAGATGAAGGTCACAGGAGGTAGGCTGGGAGGGCAGGGGGGCAGAATGTTCCAGGCAGGGAGCACAGGAGTATAAAGGCCGAGGCAGGGCTGTGCTGCCGGGGCTGGGGAAACAGGGCACAGGTGACAGGGAAGGGGGCAGGCAGCAGGGGCCCTGCCCAGAGTACTCCTTCGTGCAGGGTAGAGACACCGGGGCGGGTGTAGACCTGGAGACTGGGTGGTGGCTGGGCATGTGATGTGTGTTCTGCACAGATCTGCATGGCTTTGGGGACAAGGGAACGAGCGGAGGGGGAGACGGGGCTGGGTTCTGGGAGGGGGCTCACAGGGTCTGCAGGGGACACTGGGGGCTGGCACTGGGGTGGTCATCATGGAGATGGAGGGGGAGGACAGATCGGGGCTGTGTTTGGGCAGTTGGGGGGTCAGAGGAGAGGCAGGAAGGAAGACTCCCACCTTCTGTAAGATTGCTGTGTGTTGTCTGGGCGTCCTCAAGGAACCCTTAGAAAAATCTCTGCGTGGGGCCCTGAGCAGAGTCAGCAAGGCATGGACCCACTGCACGCAGTGCGGAGCCTGCTTTCTGAGGGGTGCGGCGTGGAGCAGGCCTGTCCATCTGGGCTCCCGCCAGGTTTCCACCGTCCCCGATAGCCCTCCTGAGCAGGTGGTCTCACCTCCCAGCTGCTCCCAAAACAGGGACCCCGGGGGCAGCTTCGGGAGGGGCTGGAGTGCAGGGGAGGATTTCCAAGGGGGTGCACGTCCTGCCTGATGGAGCCGACGCGGCTTCTAGTGGGAACCACGACAAATTTCAAAAGAGAAATTTTAAAAAAGAGAAAAAGAGAAAGAGTTAAAGCGTATATAAATCACTTGAAGACCTTGTCACAGAAGATTCGGATTCCTCAGGTCCTGGAGCTGAGACCCTGCTCGGTCCCCATGTGCCGTCTATGCTGGGAACAGATGGGGAGTAGCCAGGATCCTTACATGATGATGGGATCAGAGTGGGGGCAGTCGGGGGGCAAGGGCATTTCTGGCAAAAGGCCCATCACAGGCAAAGCCCCGGGGCACAACACAGCCTAGTCTGGTGAGCAAGTCAAGGTTGTGCCGTTAGCTTTCTGGAGCCCAGAAACTCAACGCTGGGAGGCTGGGGGCAGGAGGCAGAAGAGATGCACACCCTGTGCACCTGTACTGTTCCCACTTACCCTGTCCAGGGCTCCTCTCCTCACGGGCAATCTTGTCCCTGGAACAATGCCCATTTCAGAGGAACCCAATGAACCATAGACTTGAGATGCCTCTTGGGGAGGCCAGCCATGGAGGAACCACTTTGCTCAGGCACAGCAACAGCTCTGCAAAGAAGGAAACTCTTCAGCTTGAAGATAAATCAGCGCCTTCACACCACACACACACACACACACACACACACAGACACACACACACACACACACCCTCATTTGTCCCCTGAGCAGGTTTCTGATAACTCAATATGCTGTGCACTTACGGACACAGCAAATGCAAACACTGCTTCTAAGAATTTGGTAACAAGGTATATTTTCACCTCTTTTGGGCTTAAAGAATATGTATTTTACTGTTGTCCACCTCAGCTGAAGAGTAGATATACAGATATTTAATACGGTTTTTGAAGCCTCATAAAATCTATACGCTTTCTCATTTCAAGCAGCAAATTCTCCTTGACAATTCCCGCAGGTACAAGTTTCAGGGACAGCTGCCAAAAACACTGTGTGTACTTCGTAAAGGGTGATATGCTGGTTAGACTTTTATCTTTCATTCACTCATTTGCTCACTCAGGAATGACTTATGAAGGGCCTTCTGTGTGTGCCAGGCACCAGGCCCATTTGGGTACCGCTAAGAACACGACAGACAGGGTCCCAGCCTGAAGGCGTTGACCTTGAGCAAGAGGCAGCTGGTGCCCCAGGCCCTTCCCGGGAGGACAAAGACCCCGTGCCAGGGTCCCTCTCCAGTTCGGGTTCCCGGGAGCCAGGGAGTACAGCACTGTCAGGGAAACTTTACTAATTAGGGTTTATTAGACCAGATTACAGAGCCAGAAGAATCACATCACGGATAGAACAATGGAAACAAACCAATAGATGAAGCCACACATTCACCCAGTTCTTATAGAATTCCCAAGAAGGACTTCCAGGATGGAAATCTCCAGCTCGGGCTCTGACCTCAGGCTTCTTTCTCAGGAGGAGTCCGATCGATCGTGGCTCCTCGCACCCTGAGCCCAGAGCGGTGTGCAGGAGGAGGCAGCTGTGCAGAGGCCAAAGGCACAGGATTGACTGGGGCCATATGACTTTCGTCCAAGGAGCCTCATTTACTTGCATGTGAAACCAGAATAAATCATTCTGGCCATGCAGGCTTGCGCCCAAGGGAGAAATCACACTTGTGTTGTTCTCCAAGAGGGTAACTTGGTGCCAGGCGCACCGCTGTGGAGCCCGGGCACAGCAGGGAGAACCAGAAATGCAAGTCCTCTTTGTGTAAAATGTTGCCATTGTGCTCGTCATGGGTTTTCTGCATAAATTTTCATTCTTAAAAATAATATTGCATGCAAATATTTATCTTGATTACGGAGTCTTCTTGGCATACCTTAAATTTTTTTATTATTATAAAATACACATATATAATTTACCATTTTACCTATTTTTTTAAAGATTCATTTATTTATTTTAGAGAGTGAGCGCGTGCGAGCGGGAGTAAGGGGAGGGGCAGAGGGAGAGGGAGACAGAAGCAGAGAAGCAGACTCCCCACTGAGCATGGAGCCCAGCTCGGGCTGGATCCCAGGACACGGAGATCATGACGTGAGCCGAAGCCAAGAGTTGGAGGCTTAACCGACGGGGCCACCCAGGCGCCCCTACCTGTTTTTAAGTGTAAAATTCAGTGGCATGAAGCACATTCCCGTTGTTGTGCAACCACCCCCACCATCCACCGCCAGAACTGTTTCGTCCTCCCAGACTGAACCTCTGCCCCCAGGAAACACACACTCTCCTCTCCCCGCTGCCCCCCGCCCCTGGCACCCTCTCTCCTCCTTTCTGTGTCTAAGAGCCTGACTGCTCCAGACACCTCATTTAAGTGGGATCACACAGGGTCCGTCCTTTGGCACTGGCCCGTTGTGCTGAGCGTGATGACTTGAGGGGTCATCCACGCCGTAGCAGGGGTCAGAACGTCAGGATGTCATTCTTTTTTAAGCCTCAGTAAGATTCCATATGGGACTAAGACCACATTTCTTTCACCCACGTGTGCATTGACGGACATTTTGTTTGTTTGCCCCTTCCCGTTATTGGGAATGACGCCCCTGGAACAGTGGTGTGCAGGTATCTGTTTGAGTCCAGACTTTCAGTTCCTTGGGGTGTGAACTCAGAAGCAGATTCACGGGATCCTATCGACAGATGAATGGATAAAGAAGAAGTGGTATATATACACAATGGAATATTATGCAGCCATCAAAAGGAAGGAGATCTTGCCATTTACAATGACATGGATGGAACTGTAGGGTATTATGCTGAGCGAAATAAGTCAATCAGAGAAAGACTTGTATCCTATGACCTCACTGATATGAGGAATTCTTAATCTCAGGAAACAAACTGAGGGTTGCTGGAGTGGTGGGGGGTGGGAGGGATGGGGTGGCTGGGTGATAGACATTGGGGAGGGTATGTGCTATGGTGAGCGCTGTGAATTGTGCAAGACTGTTGAATCACAGACCTGTACCTCCGAAACAAATAATACATTATATGTTAAAAAAAAAAAGAAGAAGATAGCAGGAGGGAAAGAATGAAAGGGGGAAATCGGAGGGGGAGATGAACCATGAGAGGTGATGGACTCTGAAAATCAAACTGAGGGTTCTAGAGGGGAGGTCGGTGGGAGGATGGGTTAGCCTGGTGATGGGTATTAAAGAGGGCACGTTCTGCGTGGAGCACTGGGTGTTATGCACAAACAATGAATCATGGAACACTACATCAAAAACTAATGATGTAACGTATGGTGATTAACATAACATAATAAAAAAAAGAAAAAAATAAAATGGGGGACATATTAAGCATAATAAATCTTATCATCTTATTCTTTGGATTTTGTCAGTAATTTTATATTTTCCTGTATAAAGTCCCCACCACAAATTGTTTTTCTGAGAATTCCCCAGGCACTTGAGACAAACTTTATCAGATACCCAAGGAGTCTGTCAATTCCTTCCTTTCTCCTACTGGGCAGCATCCAGCACTGCACGATCTGCCCATGCCACTATGAACAGAAGTAGGTCCATTAGGGCTTAGTGAGTACTATGTTTCCACTAGAAGGTAAACAGACTGTTCCATGAAAGGGGAGACAACTGCCTCTCTCCCCTTTGTGTTTTACTTGGTCTCTTGGAACCTCAAGTTGAGCTTTAGATGAAAACAGATCTTTAGGACTTGTGAGTCTTTGGTTGGAGCCACATCTCTGAAACAAAAATGATGCTGGCATTCCCCCTGCACTCATCCACCTCTACACCCACTGCCTGTAACACATTTCTCCCACCATCCCTGGTCATGCATCCACTCCTAAGCAGTCCACAAGCAACTCTTTTCTTACATGTCTTATTGTTAGGGATATACAGCCTGACAGCTAGAGATGAGGGAACCTGTAGTGATCTGACACCACACTTTCCAGTCTCTTCCAAGCTTGTCCTTATTGAACTTACCCACGTTTCCCTGAACTGTCCAAAAGGTTTTTGAATATATTCCTTTCGCACATTATGACTGTGCATCTAATGGGTATGTAATTCTGGGCCCTAGAACTACCTAAAAGTGTGAACTTTAACCCCAACCCACATTTTTCTGGCATATAATTTCCCCCAAACTTCCCGCATTTTTTCCTTTACCTAAGTTAGATGTTTGAAAATAAAAGTTATAAAGTATTTCTCAGACTTCCAAGAAATTTTATTAAACATATTGATAAGTGGAGTATAAAGAAGCTGAAATATGCAGATCAAATTTCTTTAAAATACATGAAGGCTCATATAAATGAGGAGAAACATGCTTTACAGAACCATGGTGTTGGTTTTTCTGAACCAAAAGCACTTGAACAAAATAGTTTGAGACATTCAGTAATTCCAAACTGTGGCTGGGCTCACCCATCCCTAATTTCAAGGGAAATTAAATCCATGTGTTTTTCATACATTTACACTCAGCTCACCAAAATACTGTTCCGTAAGAGCGACAGGACTACCAGGAAGCTGCCTAGGCTGTTTTTAAGCCATGTTCTCAGCTGGGAAGTGGGCCTGGCCAATGTCCCCTTGGACTGGCTTCTTTGGTGGCTGATATTCCACTTTGTGGAACCCACAAAGTCCTAACAGACTCAAAACTCTCTGAGGTAGACTCATAGAAATGTGAGGGCTTGGAGAGGTCAACAGATGAGGTCCCTGCCTCCGGGAAGATCTACCGTTAGAGCCCTTGTTACTCCAGTTTCGTTCTGTCTTCCTTGCTAATCTGTACATATCAACAACAACCTTGCCCTTCAGGAAATGCCTCCTTCCAGCTGCCCTGAAAGGCTGCTGTGCTGTACTGGACACTGTCAATGCTTCACTCAGATGTCCTTGGACACCGCCCCCAGTTCCCAACTTCTATAGGCTTTGCTGCTAGAGGCTCACCCTGGGAACTTGGACTCTCTTACCCTCAGTCCAGGCAGGAGAAGAACCATGTATTATAAGGAATTGTTATGTTACTTAAAATGGGTTTCTTTGGTGACTGATCTGGGTGGACACAAAATAATACAACAGAGAGGTATATGAAAGTAAAAAGGATTGATTATATTTGCAGGTCCTGGAGGAGGGAGGCGTGGCATGGCCCAGCATGCAGGGGCCACATGGGCAGAACCCCCAGGGAGTGGGCTCAACCAGGCAGGTGGGGAGCTCAGAGGGAATGACACCCATGGACTAATGCCTTTAGTGGGGTCAGATGGAGTACACCAGCAAAAGGCATGAGGGGGTTTTACTGCTGTATTTGAATGTCAGTAGGTCATAGTCAGGGAGGACAAGGAAGGGAACTTGTGGCAGTGGACAGCCTTATCACCCTGGTACACCTGGTCTCTTGGGTGAGGTACTCACAGCATATTTGTGGTTATATTGAGACAATAGGAAAACAGGAAGTTTTAAGAATTTACAATCAGGGGACTTCTTGGAGGATGGATGATGAGCCCAGGGTGTCAGCTCTTTCCCTAGAAACTGACTGGATGGAAATATTTGATTGGCCTCTAGGAAGAAAATCCAGAGTTTTCCCTGCCTTCTATCTCACCTAACAGTCTCCCTTACAGAAGGGCTATCTGATCAACACTCCTTTCCCTTGCTAGTAGGGACCAAAAGGGCAGCCCAAGTCCCCAGAAGCTCCTATCATGGCTCTCCCACAACCTGGACTCTGGTCCGAGGAGACACTAGGGAAAAGCGTGGTGCTGATTCTGCTCTGACACAACACCAAAACTAGGAGAATGGAAGAGGGGTAAGGAATGCCAGTGGGAATTCTTAGCAAACTGCTCAAAGAGCAAACTGCCAACGGATGCCATACTTTCAGGGTAACATGCCAAGATCACCACCATTTTGTGGATAAAGCCTGACGTATGGCAAGTGCTCAATAAATATTTGATGGTGAAATAGTAAAGGCTCCATAAGGAATGGCAAAGTGGGAAGATTCTTGGCACGGATCAGCCACTCTGACTTTCAGGCCAGAACCTGCCACACTTGGAAGATGATAATTCTTTTGAGGAGAAGCCATAAAACACAATGATTACGTGAGCAATGCCTGGGGCTGAGTCGGCCTCCTCTGGGTATCAGCTGGGTGATCTTGAGCAAGTACTTTAAACTCTTCTGTGCTTTGGTCTTGACATTAGTTGTTATGGGATGAGAATAGTACCTGCTTTGCACTGAAGATTAAATGAGTAAATTCCTGTACAACTGTGAGAACAGTATCCAACACTTAGTATGTGCTTAATTAATGCCAAATATGATTATTATTGCTATTAGAGTCTCACAGATTGATGAGATTATATAGGAGAAGTTGTGGGACATGTCAGAGCTCTATAAGAATGGAATAGATGATGCTAATCGATTAACACATAGGAAAAGGATTTATAAAATGCTCCTTGGCAGCATCTCATCTAGATTTAGTCATATAGTCTCAGGCTCTCTTAAGTGTAGAATTGGACTACCAGCGTCAGTATCACCTGGGAGCTTGTTACAAATGGAAAATCTCAGGACCCACCCCAAGTCTAGTGAATCAGGATTTTCATTTCAACTAGCTCCCTAGCAGTTAACATGCACACTAATTCTTTAATCTTATTTATTGTGGCAAAATTAAGATATAATAACTTCATTCATTTAAATTGTCCTGGTTGGGGTGTGTGTGTGTGTGTGTGTGTGTGTGTGCATGTGTGTGTGTGCATGCGTGCGTGCGTGTGTGTGTGTGTATTTAGCTTATTGAGATATAATTGACATACAAAACAGCACACATTTAATGCATACATCTTCATGAGTTTGAACATGTGCACACACATGATACCATCACCACAGCCAAAGTTTTAAACATATCTATTATTTCGAAAAATTTCCTTATGTCCTATTTTATGGAGATTTTTTTGTGAGAGCACTTAATATGAGATCTATCCTCATAACATATTATAAATTTCAGAATAGTGTATTGTTAATTATAGGTACTATGTCACACAGCAAACCTCTAAGACTTAGTTCTGAGCCATAAAGACTATGAGCCATCAACACAACAAAAATTCTGAACATTTCCATCACCCCCAAGAGTTTTCTCATGCCCTTTTGCTTTATGTTTCTTTCTCCACCTTTGACCCCAGGCAGTATCTGATTATCTTTATGTTACTATAGATTATTTGGGATATTTTAGAATTTTATATGAAATAAAACAGTAAGTATTCTCTTTATTTGGCTTCTTTTGCTCATCATAATGTCTTTGAGATCCATCTATATTGTTGTCGTCATCAGTAGATCATTAATTTTTATTGTATTCCATTGTACAGGTAGATCACATTTTGTTAACCCACTCACCTAATGATTAACATTTAGGCTGTCCACAGATTTTCTGGCTATTATAAATAAAGCTTCTATGAACAATGATGTATATGTATAGTGGATATAGGTTTTCATTTCACTTGGGCAATGCTTAAAAATGGAATGACTGGGTCTCTGCTTGCCTGTACATTAGGCATTTAACATCATCCCGCAGGTCCCTGGTTTTTGTTAACTTTTTAAAGTCTTTTTTCTCTCTTTTCTTTAGTTTGGATAGTTCTGATATATTCAAGTTTACCTATCCTTTCCTTTTTCACTTCCATTCTGCTATTCAAGCCATTAGTCAATTTGTTATTTCAGATATTTCATTTTTTTAGTTCCAAAATTTCAACTTGGTTCTTATTTATATATTCTATATCACTAGAGGGTTTCTTATTTTATCATTCATCACCATTGTATTTTCTCTACTTCATTGAGCAGTTTTAACATTTTGAGTCATCTCAGGATCAACCTCTGGTAATTGTCTTTTCTCTTGAGTCTAGGTCACATTTTTTTTCCTGGTTCTTCTTATGTCATTTAATTTTGGACTGTATCCTGAACATTGCAAAGGACATGTAGTAGAGACTCTGAATTTCTGTGTTCTTCTTATAAAGTATAAAGTGTGCTAATGCTTTTCTTTTAACAGGCAACAACTTGGCTAAGATTAAATTTCAAACTTGATCTCACCTGTACCTATGTTCTCAGTTTGGACTTTGCAGTCTGCCCCATATGTGAATGGTTCAGTGGTCACCCACAGACTTTTCTAGATTTTATGCACAGAAATAGGGATTCCCATTCCATGCTCCCTCCTTTCTTAGATTTTTGCCACCCTCCAGTAACCCTGGTTGCCCTGGGCACCTTCTCTTCTCCTGAGCCAGACTAATGGTGACTTTTTATAGGAGTTTTAGTTCACCTATGATACATCACGACAGCAATTGCCTTAGGGCAAGGCAGAAAGGATGGGAACTTCCCCCATGTTTGTTGCTTCCTGTGAGTTTCAACTCTCTTCAAGAGTTTACGTGCTTGGGTTCACTCTGTAGACTCCTTGGGTAATTGATTTTATGTATTTTTTTCCCAGCATATATAGCTGTTATCTGTGGGAGGTTGAATTTGTTACCTCAAATAGAACTACTGTTTGTGTATTTTTTATTTCATTGATTTCTGTCTTGTTTTTGATATTTCCTTCCTTCCATTTATTTTGGGTTCAATTTACTATTCTTTTTCTAGCTTCTTGAGGCTAGAGCTTAAATCATTGATTTAAGACCTTTCTTCTCTAAAATAAAGACCTAAAGCTATAGAATTTCCTTTGAGCACTCTTACCGATCCTATCTTTGTTTAAATTTTTGATAGTTTGTCCATCGTGGACTTTTTGTATTAATTTTGACTTTAAGAAACACTGTTTCAAAATATTAGTCTAGATTACTTAGCCTTTCAGCACTCCTTACATTTAGCACCCAAGGCAAATGTCTCATTATCTTACCTCACCCCCCCTAGTTTTATCAGAAGAACCCATGTTGAATCACTTACCTAAGTGACCCAAGGCCTAGGAACAGCCCCAGTTGTAAGGCTTGGCTCTGGAGATATAGCTGGGTGGTTGTGGACTGTTACCTAGAGACATGTGAGTTCAGTCAGGGGTCAGGGAAACCTTCTGAGAGATGGAAACTATGCATTATGGGGAGTCAATAGAGTGGCCAGAGATACCATAGACATTGTCAAGAAAGCCGTTCATACAAGGCAGTGAGCCAACCTAGCAGGACTTGGCCAGGGACATCCCAGACAGAGGGAGAAGCATAACCAAAAGCCTAGAGGCTGGAAAGAGGAGGCAGCATTCAGGGAATTGAGAATGGTTCAGGAAGTTTGAAGACAGAGTGCAAAGCAAAGGGATGACAATGGAGGAAGTTATCAGGAGCCAGACCTCAGAAAGCTCTCAATCCCATGCTAGGACGCTTGGCCTTTATTTTGAAGAGCCAGGTTTGGTGTGAGGATGTAATATGATCAGATTTTACTGTCATCCATTCTAGAACAACCCCCCAGAGTACAGCGTGGTGGGTGGATTAGAAGGGAAAGAGACTAGAGACAGTACAGCCACTGCAAAACTTTTGGGAAAAACCAGATGAAGGAAGGCGGTGGCTGAGCAAAGGGCGGAGTGACAGGATGAGCGTCATGTCAGAGGTGCCCTGGGCAGGGACTGTTAATGGATTAGATGCTGGTGGAGGGAGGTGGGAGAAGCAAGGTGGGTCTCAGGTTTCCAGCACTGGGGGTGGAGATGGTTTGGAGATGAAACAATGTATAAGGTCATCAGTCTCAGAACATGTGATGCCACTTGATTCAGCAAAATGATGCAAGGGCAAGAACCCAGCAGGTGTCCCTTAGCTTCTAAGCTAGTGGTCCCTGCTAGAGCTGCCTCCATTAAGCATGCCTTAACTGAAAGGTGGGTTTTTCCTAACCTTTGTAGTAGGAGACACAAAATGCCAAAAAATTACAGACATGGAACTATGAAATGCATCTAAAAATCAAGTACTTTCAAGTCTTGGGAAATCGGCAAGCTCTTCGTGATAGCAGTTGGGGTGGTGGAGGGCCCAGTATATGATGAACTTGTAGAGGCTACAACTAGCCTCTGAGTATTTGAAAACCAGTGTCAAAAAGTCTTCCTGTATATGAAGCAGTGGAGAGGCTTCCCGGGAAGAAGATTTTTTGTTGTCTACACTGAGAACCAGAAACTCTCTCAGAAGGAGTGTCTAGGAGTGTCCCCTGCCTTGGCTTGCACACAGCTATGATCAAATCACCACAGAACATCTGGTAGAGGTCTGCTTTGTCTGTCCACTATGCAGCACTGGGAGATCCAGGACAGTCACTATAATGGAGGGGAGACTTTACCTTACCCAAAGAGGGGGATATGAGGGGGGCTGAGTGTAGAGAAGCTGGTGATGAAGTCGATAAGGAAGAATAGGGTTACAGGTTGAATTGTCCCTTCAAAAAGATATGTGGAAATGACAGTCTAAATTAACCCAAGGCTTACATTCCAGAATGCATGATTTCCATGAGCTTCCTCCAAATAAATAAAATACCTTTGCCAAAAAAAAATATAATAATAAGATATGTGGAGGTCCTAACTCTTAGTACCTCAGAATGTGACCTTATTTGGAAACAAGGTCTTTACAAAGGTAATCAAATCAAAATGAGCTCATTAAGTGGTCCCTAATTCAATATAACTTGTGTGCTTAAAGAAAAGGGAAAGACACACATAGAGAAGAGACCATATGAAGACACAGGGAGAGGCCACGTGAAGACAGGGCAGAGGTTGGACAGATGCAGTCACAAACTAAGGAATGTCTGGGGCTCCCAGAAGCTGGAAGAGGTCAGGAAGGAACCTGTCCTAACAGGTTACAGAGGGAGCATGGTCCTGACAACTGATCTCAGACTCTGGCCTCCAGAACCGAGACAACAAATTTCTGTTGTTCTAAGCCACCAAGTTTGTGACGATTTGTTACAGCAGCCCTAGGAAAAGAATACAAATAGCGTGGCTCTTTCAGGAATCTGCTTTTAACTCCTTAGTGCAAGGAATGTTGCCAAATCAATACTAATGTGGAGGTCATAGCACTCCAAGGACGTGGCTTTGTAATCAGGTGATTATTAAAGTGTCTGGCTTTGCTGAGCAAATATTAAGTGAAGCAAGGAACCACAGTAAACGACACACCATATCTGGAAGGGTGCGGCTGGCTTCCTGGCCTCCCAGCTTTGCCTTTGGGAGCTCTGAAGCATGAGCTCTGTTGCTTTTCTTCTTCACTGACTCCCTCCTAGGGACAGGGTTCTATTCCTGATTTGAAGAACCTGGGATTGGGGGCCTGCTCCTGAAACTTCACTCCCTTGATCTCATCTTGGTGAGTGGTACGAATGCCACTCACCAAGATTGAAACAGAATTCACAGCCCTGCTGCTCATCCAAGTAGGGACAAATAGCCAAAGAATAGATGTGGGAGTGGCCAGGATTAAGGATTAAGAAATCCTGAAAGAAGGTCATAGTGACCAAGAAAACGTACCTCATTTGGTACAGCTCTGTTGTGAATTCAGACCACCCTTCCCTCCCATTTGCCCATGAAATGGGAAGATTTGCAGACCTGTCTCCCCTGGTATCAGGACTGGTCCATCGGAACTTCCCTCCACAGTCTGCTTCGAAGGACTCCCTTGTGATTTTGTGTCTCTACCTTTTCTTGGTGTCTGGGTCCTGATCACTCCCACTCCAGCCCTGGTCATTATTACTGCAGGGATGGTGTGTGCTGGGGCCACTCACTTGCCCCTGACAGGCCCCAAATACTGAGTATCAGATTTCAGAGAGTTCTGCTGATTCTATAGTGTTTGCTTATACCTACAAAGCTCTCTTTGTCTCTCCTCAATCAGCCAAATCTTGAAGTGATTACCCACCTTACAGTTTCACTGAAGATCTCAGTATCAATCCTTGCAACTCAGGTTGTTAGAATTCAGCAAAACAACCAGTTGGAAACATACCACCCCATCCACAGTAGGCAACTCTCGAGCAAAATCCTTGATTATTTGTGTTGCTGTTATTCAAGATTAATTCAGCACTCATGGGCCAGGTCTGTGGTGACACAGCAACTCAACCATGCTTTTGTTTTCACTTGGCGAAAACACTTGAGGGTCAAGCAAATGCTGCTTTGCTCCAAAAACATCAACCGCTAAATCCCCTAGGTTCCTTTGGATGCCTTGTGTAAGGGCCCACCCGGGATGTAGGATAGAGCCTGGGGAAGAAGACAGGCTTTCATTTTGGTCAGTCCTGGGTTTTACTCCTGGCTCTACCACTTACTAGCTGTGTAACTTTGGGCAAGTTACTTAATTCCTCTGAGCCTCAGTTTTATCTTCTGTAAAATGGGGATCCTAACAATGCTTACCCATGTGAAGGAGATCTGATGTAATTATTCATTAGGACAACGAATATAAAGAACTTTGAACCAAATGAGGTACGTTTTCTTGGTCACTATGACCTTCTTTCAGGATTTCTTAATCCTGGCCACTCCCACATCTATTCTTTGGCTATTTGTCCCTACTTGGATGAGCAGCAGGGCTGTGAATTCTGTTTCAATCTTGGTGAGTGGCATTCGTACCCTTCTGTCCTTTCCTTCCAGGGTGATTGCTGCATGTCCTTTCTGCCTTCCTGATTCTTATCCTGTGTGCTCAGCTCCTGAATAATAGGCCCTAATGGAGTTCATCCAGACTTCCAGCCTTATGCTTTCCCTGGGTGATCCATTCTGCCCGATTTTGACCTATGTCACATTGAAATCAGCTCCATAATGACATTCCATGTTGTAAATTTAGGGGAATGTACACAAGAGCAGGAAGGAAAGCTGTAGATGGCTGAACTGGCTTCCTACTGGGTGAGGCACTGCACCTCGGTGAACAGTGGGGTCCTTCTCTTGTAAAGTAGAGATGATCAGACATGTCCCACCTCCTTCACACTAGGTATATAATGGACTAGTAAATGTTCGACATTGTTGAAGTGTTCAGAACCCTACAAGCATAGTATGGTTTTGTCCTCTGCAAATTCAACATGTGGCCAGAAGTCTTGAAGCATGTGTGTGTGTGTGTGTGTGTGTGTGTGTGTATGTGTTGTATGAGCAGAAGAAGGGTACTGGCAATAGAACATGCTACAACATGCTTCACATGTAGCAGGTCAGCCAGATGCACTGGGTGGAGAGGTAAGGAAAAGCACACAATGTGCTATGTTGGTGTAAAACTGTGAGTCTGTTGTTTGTAGCAGACTTATGGTAGATCTTTAAATCACATGTAAAGGGAGTTTTTCGGAATGTGTGCTGTCAAGAGCAAGAGTTTCTGACAGACTCAGAAAGGCTAACTAAGAAGTACAGAGAGTGGTCCTTGGGTGAAAACACATTTGGGACCCTCAGATATACTACAGGCTAGGCCCTATAAGGGATATGTTAAATTCAAGTAAAGATATAGAAAATTTGGCAAAACAACTCAAATGAATAAGAATTTCCAGGACTTTTGCATGGACTTTTGCATGAAACAT
The DNA here is from genome assembly GCF_009762305.2 of Zalophus californianus. Lineage (NCBI taxonomy): Eukaryota > Metazoa > Chordata > Mammalia > Carnivora > Otariidae > Zalophus > Zalophus californianus. The sequence goes on along the minus strand of NC_045595.1, from coordinate 208,776,638 downwards.
TAAACCCTTAAACTTGTTTGTCTGACATTTTTGAAGGCAGGTTACCAAAACCCAGGATTTCTGAGAAGAGAAATGACAGCTGCCAGGATGCCTTGTTTCTAGCCCAGAAGCAAGGCTTCCCGCGCTGCTGTGACAAATGCCCATATTCACTGCCCCAGGGATATAGTGTGGTGAAGGCTATCTTATGTCTTGGACATGGAGAGCTCAATTCTTGGCCAAGGTGACCCTACAAGGGCAAGCAGATTCTTGAGATAATGGGGTAGAAAAAAATATGGGTCAGAGAAATTCAGTGCAAATTGAAATTAATGAAATGTTTCCTGCTCCCAAGCCTCATTATTGTGTTCCAAATTACTGTGCAGTTTTTGGAAAACATTCTGTTTTCTTGCCCAGACAGCATCCTCAAATTTGACTTCTTACTATAGGCACCAGCCTTCTTTATTTCCACCTGTCACATTCTCGCTCAAAGAACAGAGTCTTGCCACCACTGAGAACATTGCAGTGGATGAGCCAAGATTCCAAAAGATAAGGTTCCAAAGAGACACTTGTTGTAGGCTTGGAGCTATGGCTGCTATTCTGTTGTGTGTGTGTATGGTTTCCTCAGCAAGGTGCTCCCAGGACAACAGCTGTCCCCAGTGCCTATCTCGGCTGTTTGGCTTTTAAATAGTTGTGTTGTTCCATAGTTACACCCAGACTGATGCCTTTAAGGGTTACGTAACCATGTGTTTTCTTTGTTTTAATCCATCAAAGTAAAAAAGCAATGGAACATGAAGGACTTTGGTAAGGGATGAGGTGCCGAAAGGATGTTGTTGAATAGTTACTCTATTCCTTAATCAGTGACGAAAATGAAATGATTGCTAGAGCATTAAGGAAAAAGAAAGAGATGAGACAGGGTCTCATTTCCTTTTCTTTGATTAAAATGGAAGGAAAAATACATTCTTTCAGTCCCTGACAGATAATCCCATCTCTACAAGGTTTTAGAACCTACTCAGCCCCAAATTATTGTAGTTGCTGTCATTGGAAACAGTCTCTGAGCTCTGATTCCTCTCTACTAGAAGGCCACTGTGACACCATTACCATTCCAATGAAATACAAAGAAACTCAAGACCGTAAAATGAGCTTTATTGTATTTGCTATTGTTTCACAGAGTAGATGGATTCATTATATAAACAGGAAAAGGAGGAGATACCTATAAAAACAAGAAATGCCTTGATGAATAGAGGTGCAGGTTTGTAGAACATGAAAGTACATATTTCAAGCTGATTGGTCATAGTCTGATTGGGCTTGGTGGTGACATAGCATATGTCATACATACGGCATAACATACGTATCTGTTAGTGTGAGATTTCCAACATCCACCAATAGTAACTCAATATTAAGAAATGCAAGTCATGATTCTGCTTAGGCAAATCCAAGCATAAAACCCGTTCAAAAGTCAGAGGGAAGCAGGACACTCATCTTGTGGCACAGTATAGCAATCAGAATAGTGCTGTATGTAGCAAAAGACTGAGGTGTAATCAAGATTTTGCTATGCACATGCTGCCAGGGTTTATAAGTAGTGGGACTGTTAGCTTGTAAAATCTGCATGTTATTTGGAATTTTGATCTCCATAATATTATCGTGAATTTGATTAAGTGGTATTTTGGAGTGGGTCCTTTTGGAATGGAGATGTCTGTTTACCAAAGCATACTTTTTGTAACTTACAATTCCATGACACCCTACAGAAATAATTCTTCCAAAATAGATCCAAGTTGGCTGTTATCCTGCCTTCCTGTCCTGCTTGCTATTTAATACTCTGTCAGCACACAAACACAGCTTCCTCTGGTGATCTGGAAGTTTGTTTTTGTAAAAAGCCCCTGATATAGTCATACTTCCTGTAATGATTTGATTTAATACAACATCCTTAATCTTAAGATTTGATTGCAGATGAAAGAACATAGTTAAATTACAGTGAATGAAAAAAATCACTCCTTTGAATTCCCCTCCAATCACCTTCTTGGAAGTTTTTTACTTTTTCCATAATATTAAGGACATTTGCAATAATAACAATAATAGTAATGATAAGCTAAGAGGTCATATTTCCTTGCTGAGAGTCAACAACTTCTGATTTATTATATTATTATTATTGTTATTGTTATTATTTTAGGGAATAGGTACTCTATAATCAATTGTGGTACCTTCCTTGGAGTCTAATTTTGAGTGGGTTCTACCTTTACATTTTTGAGGGGTGAAATTGGGTATCTTCAGGGGCTGGGAATGCCTGGATACTAGATATGGTTTGACCTTGAATGAAGATAAGCCCCCGGTGCAGTGAAGTACACCATCATGAAGTGGGAGCTACTAAGCAAAAGCTTGGTGATGGACTCTTCGGTTGACTTCTCCATCTTTGGCTTTCATTGGGAATCCACCCTAACCATCAGCCTGATTCTCTGATGGGGATTGGGAACCAGAATTCCTGTATGCCATGTGGCAGAGGACTTTGAACCCACCATTCTAGGCCTTTCCTTGATAGACAGCCTCGAAGAACATGCCATTTTGCACTGCACAGAATGTATCAGGGTCCCTCCAGGTTTTGCTGAAATTTACTTTTACTAATGGGGCAAACCAGGGAAATATCCTTCTGGAATACTCCCTTTCTTTGTTGCCTGTTGTATGAAACCTGTTGCTTCCAAATGAAGGGACGTTTGTTTGTTGCTCTTCTAGCGATGGGCATTGCTTGGGATTAAGTGAGTACTCTCTGCAGGGCTGTCAGATTTAGCAAATAAAAATACAAGACATTAAGTTTGAAAGATTTTTCTAATTGGCTGTGCAGTTTTGTAATTTTTTTGGGGAAAAATGAATACAGAACATTTACAACATCTTAATAAAGTCCATACAGGATGAAGGACAAAAATCATTAAATACGAGACATATCCTGTAGACACAGCATGCCTGGCATTCTTCACTCTGGTATTATCATTACTATTCAGAGTTATATGGATTTACCTACACATATGACATGTTTGGCTTTTATACTCCTATGTCAATTATGTCCTTTGACTTCCACAATCAATTATTGTAATTTAGGAATTAACTATAAACTGCAATTACCAGCTGTCTCTTGGTTTTCTATTTTTTTTCTTTTTTTAAGATTTTATTTATTTATTTGACAGAGACAGAGAGAGAGAGAAGGAACACAAGCAGGGGGAGAGAGATAGAAGCAGGCTTCCCGCCGAACAGGGAGCCTGATGTGGGGCTCAATCCCAGGACCCTGGGATCATGACCTGAGCTGAAGGCAGATGCTTAACCAACTGAGCCACCCAGGTGCCCCTTGGTTTTCTATTTCTTATACACCAGCAACATACCAATTGAAAAATAAAAATCCCTGTCCCCAAATTTTGGCCATCTAAATATCCCCAAATTACTAATCTGAGTTAACTCTTTTTAACCCACAGGATAATTTGACTTAATAGAGTAGATAACAAAGATGAAGAAGAGCCAGTGAAGCACGTGTTAAATAGAAAGGAAATTGAGCTCAGCAGAACTGACAGAAGATGAAGATGAGATGAACTGGCTGAAGCCTTATTTCTGCCTCCTGTTTCTTTTTCATTAAGTATTTAGCAGAAAATTTCGGGGAAAAAGTTGGACTTAAGCCATCAGTGTTTCTTAAAGGCTAAGAAAATTGCTGTCCACAGGCCCGAGAAGGGGTGAGCAGCCCATTCTGATGAAAGATAAACTGAAGTTTACAGAGGGTTAAATGTAGGTAATTAATCAATTAGGAGTGAAATGTTAAACTTTAGACATTCAAGTGTGTCTTCCCAGAGGAAGAAAACTAAGTGCATCTTGGACCTATCTAGAGTCAAATGCTGGAATTCGAGTGCACGTCACAGAACATGGAAATCAGGACTTGAAATACTAACATTTCATTTAAAAAATACCATCCCAGCAAGCTTTGATAAAACAACCTGCATTCAAAATTACTTGCTTCAAATGTTTAGCAGGCAAAGAAAAGTCTAGCAAGAATGAAAAACCAAGATTGAGAGACTAGCAGTCTTCATGCTGCCACACGGTCAAATGTCTGACCCTTTGACTATAGTGACAAAACACAGAACCAAGCCCGAAGGTGAGGATGATCCTTTACTGAGCTACCAATGCAAAGGCCTAGGGCCTTCTTTGCTTTTTGTCTCTCTTTCCTTCTTTCTCCAGATGATCTGAGTGCTGAGGATCCAAGGAAGAGAGAAAGACTCATACAGGAGTAGAAGTGTCACTTATTTATAGATTTTAATTTACATTTAATGGTATCAAAATCACCATTAATTAAAATAGAAAATCCAATTAAAAAAAAGTAAAATGAATCATTGTTTAGAGTCATCTCAAAACCTGGTCCACTTGTTCATGGCATTTTTCACTTTTAGCCAGTTATTTTACATTTCTGGAGTCTCGTCTGGCGCTGTTAATATCCCTCTGCATGAGAAAGGGAACCAATGTGCGACTCCACCCCAACTCCAAAGGTGGCTCCTTGGGAGGATCAATGAGTGAATCTTGGCTATGCTGTCTGGGACCATTGACTACCAGATACCACGCACGTACAGTATATTTTCTTATTGAAATAAGACACAGCTTGCGGATTACACTGATTTACTGCTATTTACTTTGTGGTTTTTCAAACGGAACATGACATTTTTGAATGGTCTCACTGAGAAGGCCTGATGCGTTGGAAAAGTTTCAAAATGCAAAAGCCTTTTTGGGTGAACAACATTCCATTAGTTTGATTACTTCTTAGGTGTTGAGCATAAATCTGTTTCAGTCAAAAGACTATCCAGATTTAATCAAATAAGTTTGCCACCTAACATCTTTTGTTAGTATGTTAACACCAGAGTATTGTGTACAAAGTAATAATAAGTAAGGAAATGCTAACTTTCAAACCAGATGCAAGTTTAGAACTATTTACAGAATATTATATTACAGTATGGTTTATTGACTTGTACAAGTATTGGCTTTTAAGATACTGCATATTTGTTTTGTGTATAGTGCAAAAGATCAAGTGATCAAGTCCTCCAGATTTGGCTGAAATAGATATACTAAATGAATAAACAAAAGATTTCTCCATCTCACACTACATCAGTGTATCAAATACAATGTAAGTATGCAAGATTCCTAATCTTGATCACATTCAAATTAGTACTGATGTAAATCCTGTGTAAAGAATTTAATAGTGCAACAGAAAACCTGTAAACATGCCTGTGGCATTATTTTCCTGTCGATTATAGCACAATAGACAATAAAAAAACCACATATAATAACTAAAAGAGCTAATGTCTAACTAAACTAATGTAATTTTTTAAAGAAATTAAAACAATCTGTCATTAAATTATCAACAGAAAGAGAGAAAACATTTCTGAATAATAAAAGAAAAAGCCTCTTGTGCATTGAAATTGCCCCTTAAACTTCTAGAACTAACTTTACCCCTGTTATTCTTACATCTGTGTTAGATGTTTGGCTCCAGGTCAGAGGTTTCAGCTACATCTTCTCTTCTACGGAAGGACATTTGAAAATGTGGTAGCATAAAGATATGACCACATTTTCTGTAATCCATAGCATCATTTCACTGATAACCCGAATCCAGATTAATTTCCCCTTTTTCTCTGAGCCCCTGTGTCCCCATTTTTATAGAACAAAGCATATGTGAGCACACTTGTTGACGACTTGCTGTCTTAATTGCAAACATCTTTCAATTTCCACAAGTATGCTCGAAAAGCCAGGATGTGCCTGCATGTGTGTGTGCGTGCCTGTGTGTACATGTATGTGGGTTCACGTGTACGCCTATGCAGTGCCTACCTACCTACAGTCACATTCTTCTTGAGTGAATACACAAGTCTGTCCTGGTTTGAATGAAATGAGAATTCACCTTTTGCACATTCAGCCAATCCCCGCCCATGTATATCCTTTGCCCACCAAAATGTGGTTCCTGGCCCCCAAGTTCTGCCAAGAGCAAAATGTTACCCCATACCACTCGGTTGCATGAGATTTATTTAAATACTGAGGGCATTCTTTACATATCATCAGATTATCAAATTTCGTTCATGCTTCAAGGAGTCATCTGTATATGAATTCATTATCCTCAGGTCTTCTTGTTCCTCATGGCCCCATCCAACCTTGTGGACTTCAACATCTGAGCAAATTTCCAATTGTAATGCGGCTTCATTTTCCTTTTGTGTTAACGATAGTCAACAAGCATGTGCTTAGCATGAGTGAGACAACCATTACTCTCAAGCAACTTTTTTCAATCTTGGGATATCAGTGGCAGTTCCTTGGCAAACAAGGTATTTTAATAGACAAGGAATGAAGTGGCTGACAAGAATATTGGCCCATAATAATAAGCTGAAGAAAGCAGGACAGGTCTGGAGGCCATGTGGGTTTGGGACCCTGAGGGTGCTGTGGCTTCAGAAAGTTCCCTTGAACACTTTCTTGAGTGGACATTTTTCAGACTTTCATTTGTCTGAAATGACTTGGAGGTCTTATGAAATTACAGTCTCTGGTTTCTCTAAGTCTAGGTGGGGCCTGAGAGTCTATATTGCTAATAAACTCCCAGATGGTGCTGATGCTGCTGGTTTGTGAGCTACATTTTGAATAGAAAATGGCTAGAAGGTTCCAACAAAAAAAATTACTGTGAACAAAAGAGTCAACTCCATTCGTGTCTGTTTTCACAACTGTTAACTCCTGATTTGTTCAATTTCACTCTGTACAATTAAATCTGATGAAAACAAGTAAGAATGGAATTATTATAATTTTATTATTTTTGTGAGTACAGAGTCCCCTTGACTTGCCAGATAGCTTCCAATAAAGATAACATTTTCTCTGCTCGAAAAGAGGGTGTTGTAAAGCAATGGCATAAAGGAATACTGAACCACATTTCAACTCTCAGCCCAACGTCTTTGATACTTGTTTTGAATAAATACCTTAAGTTATAGCTGATATCCTGTATAGAAATGCATTTCCTTTCAACACCAGCATTGTTAAATGTCTGTCCACCCAGCACAACATTATTTCAATTGTCCTACACCACGTTTTTGGAAATATAGCCCCATTTTAGAAAATAGGAATTTTGAGAGTTTGCTTCAGACAAAGCATTTTAAAAAGGAACTTTCTCAAATGTGGAAATGTTTGCTTAGGTGCCAGATCAAAGGAAAAAAAATGGATTTTGTATGTCTGTATAGTTTTTTAGAATGAATCCACACATTTTCATTTTCACAGTGACCTTTGCATTCAAAGGGAGCTCAGATGTGGAAACAGCTCACAGAGTTAAACCTGGGGTGACCGCTGCCATCAGACGTTGCTCTGTTGTAACAAAAGAGTTCTCAGTTCCCTTTCCCTCTGATCCTCCTGCCTGTACTTCTCCTCAAGTTTTTGCTTCTCAGAATCTGCGCAGTAAAAGGTGCAATCTGGGCTCTTTCGGATCTGTTCAAACTGACTGAAATCAGCCACATACTTTCCATTTTTTGAGAGAGAAACCACAGGCACAAATTCAAAGCCCCAGAAGATCTCCTCTGGAATATAAGATGTGCGGCTCTGGCAGACTGCGCTGGTGGATTCCACGGTGGCATTGAGGAGGACCACAAGTTCAAACTCCTTCTCCTTCAGGTTTTGGGGTGTGAGATCTCTCAGGGGACTCGTCTCATCCAGTACGTGGTAGAATGTCATGGGCAAAATGAGGAAGGGGCTCTCCGAAGAGGAGTCCACGTGGAATTTGACGGTGGCTTGGTTGAGCAGAATCTGCTCCCCTTCTTTAGTGACGTGGGTCTGGAGGAGTTTACCAGAGAGCTGGCACTGAATCAGGAGGCTCTTCCTCATGTTGGCCACCTGAATCACCAAGCACAACTTCCCGTTCTGCTTGGTGATGACTGCGCAGTGGCTGAACTTGATGGTCTCTGCCCGCTTTTTGGGTCTGGCGATCTTGGCCAGAAAGGTGCCTGTGATGAAGATCTCAATCAAGGTTGTGATGACCAACTGAGCAACCAACAGAAAAATGGCATGAGGGCATTCCTCCGTGATGGAACGGACTCCATAGCCAATGGTTGTCTGGGATTCCAGGGAAAAGAGAAACGCTCCAGTGAGAGAGTCCACTTTCATGATGCAGGGGGTGTGATTCGAAACATCCTCCCTCGGTTCTAAATCCCCGTGAATAAATGCAATGGCATAGTAGATCACTCCAAAAAGGAACCAAGTCATCACAAATGTGGCGGCAAACAGGGTGAGCTTGTATCTCCACTTCATGTCAATGACGGTCGTCCACAAGTCTTGAAGGTAGAGTAAGTATATGCCATCCACTTTGTCAATTCTCACATTGCTGTGCCCACTCTTGGACATGACTCGGGGTCTGTTGGTCTTGGGTCCAGCCCCTGCAGTGTGCTTCACCAGGGGACCACTGGACATGCTGATGTGAATGGCGTCCATTGTCAGGCTGTTGAAACCACCTAAGGAAATGGCAAAGAAAGACATTCCCTTACTGTCTGTCACATGTGGTAGAACATCCAGAGAACAGAAATAGGATAACCGTGTGAAATATGTAGGAATGCATATAGACGTATATAAGAAAGGAGAATTTGGAAGGCAAGACTAGTCTACTAGTACTTGAAGAAGACAGTAGGGTGGAGTGAGGAGCATGGACACTGGAGACAAGCAAACCTGGGCTAAATGCCAACTCTCCAGTTTATTTGCTGTGTGACCTTGGGCAAGCTATTTACCTTCTCTGGATCTCAGCTCCCTAATCTATAAAATGGGAATACAACTTACTCCTCAGGTTTTTGTGATGGTTAAATGAGATAATAACTAGAAAGTGCCAAAACAAAGCCTTATGCTCAAAAATGATGCCAATCTTCTCATGAAATCACACTCACATGCATCTACCCCACTGAGTATTATGAATATACATGTATCGTCAACTAGCACAGATTTCCAATTCTAGAAAATTTAAACATAATTTGACTGAGCATAGGGTCAGTACTGATATAACGAAAATGTACCATCTATAAGATAGTTTTGATATAGCAATAGAGAATATTAATACCTGTCTTAAAAACTTTGGTAATATTAATAAAACTTTAAAAAACTTTGGTAATATTAATAAAACTTTTAAAAACTTACCCTTTTGTGTGACATTCTCTGCAACGGAAATTCATTTTCCCCCCAATCCAATGAATAATTTAGAATCCATGACCTCTCTTAGTTCTTGATGACATTGGAAAGGACTAACTTACCAACCAACGAACAACAAACACATAGTGAATAATTAGACTTTATTAGTAGTTGGTTGATATGCTGCTTATCAAAATGTCATATTAGGTATGACATTTAGGAATGTCACAAAATTTCTGCTTTACTCCTTTAGAACTGACTAGAACCAACATAGGAATCTCTTGAAAAAAAGCTAAAAACAAGTAGGTAAGTATAGGCACCCAACATTGTGGCAGAACAGACCCACTTAGAAGCTGGACTTCCATGCTAAGTCCCAGGGAACGCTCCCCTCTGCATCAACAGACCGGAACAAGCTGGGTGTGAGGCCATATGGCATCTTATACTACCTGCCTGGTGACTGAAATCAGTCACCCTACATTCCTTGGAAAAGATAATGTGAGTGATTACAGGGTAACTCTACCTGGTTGGCATCTTTTTTCCCACCTCATTGGCATTTTAAAGATAAAGGAAAAATTCCTTCTTTCAAAAGGACCTGGATACAGTGGTCTGTGATTCATGCAATAACCTTTGCTGTTAGAGCAGCATTATCTCAATAGAAGTTTTGGAAGCAATCTTCTGGGCAAACTTTTTCAAGGAAACTGAAACCATCCATCAGAGGCTAACACTTGTTGAGGATGCAGGGAGTTGTTGTGCTTTTTAATTTTCCTGTTATATTAAGAGCGTGTCATTTACTGAATTGCCCTTGAAATGATTTTTTTTTTCTTGGAAAGGGAAGTTACTTTTTCATTTTCATTGCAAAGAAGCACCCTAAGCTATTGAGAATTTATTTTCTTGTTGAAGCCTATTCCACTTATTTGGAGATCAGTTTAGAAGAAAAATACGGGATATAACTGATGAGCATAGGCTTTATCAGCTCCTCAGTGGCACTTCTCAGTAACCAAGAGGAAAGTGACCACCACGAAGGACTGGGAACCAAACGCCATGCCACCATGCCCAAACACCTAGTCAAGCTCAGATCACGAGCACTGCCAAAAACAAATGCAGCTTATGTACAAGTAAACACATGCACTTTAAAAAGAAAGAGAGAGAGAAACTGCTAGAAGAAAGTCATGCCATTCAATCCACTGAAATAAAAACAGAGGCGTAAGTTTTCAAGTGTGAGTGACATACAAGTGTCCTGCGGGCATGAGCGAAGCTCCAAGTTCAATTGGCTGCCAGATTCTGGAAAACTTGGCCCTGTTTACATGAAGGCAATGCCATGAAGCTTCTGTTTTAACCTCTCTTTAAAAGGGGCAATGGGCCAGGCTTTGGGATGAGCTGGATTCTTTCCCTCTTTCTGCTAAAAGCTCTTTTGTTACATTTCTGCATATCCAGTGTTGGAGATAAGGACACCAATAGCCACCCGAGATTGGTGGTCTTAAAGGGGGAACAAGGACCTAGAACCTCTGGGGTGGGGGGGTCTCGGTTTTAGCATCTCATTGTGGAAAAGAGTGGCTGGTGGACCACACTCAAAGAGTAAACACCTTTTCCCTCCCTCTCAACGCCCTGTGCCCTCAGACTGTTTACTACCTGGTCACTCCCTCAGCAGGTCAGAAGGCGTCTTCTTCAAGGCAGGTGGGACGTCCTCGCTCCCCTTCACCCACCTGGCTACATGAGATTCTGCTTCTGCCTGAAAGAAAGAGGTACGCGTGGAGTTCACAGGTGTTTACAAAGAGACTGACCCAGTGAAACCGACCCTTAACTGTTCCCCCCAGGGCTAGAGCCCTAACATTCACCTTACAATCCCTGATCATCTGGCATGGTGCCCAGAATAGACCAAAGCCTCAAGGAATGTTTTAAGAATTAAATTGAAGCCCCAATCACTGCCTTCCCTATAGAATTCCCACCCTCTGGAGGGAGCTTAATAGTAAAACACCCTGGAAAGAGTGGGTTAACTCACCCCCATTGAGGCCCACTATCAACTGGCCAGCAAACAGGGAGGCAGGAAGGGGAAGTGCAGAGGAAGTAAACAGTGAGCATTGGAAGGGAAGAGTCTAGAATATTTTTACCGCCTGTGGAAATGCATTATTACTGTTGAGTCACAGAACATCAGAGCTGAAAATATTGTCAAACCCGAGGCATCTGACACGCATTTTTCAAACAAAGAGATAAATCTGGAGGTTGACTGGTCTGCATCACAAAGATGGTTCATGGCAGAAAGAAAAATGTCCAAAGTCTTTAAAAGCTAGACTGGAGTTCTTGTCAGTACACCACAAATGCCTCTTTAGCCTCCAAAGTTTAACATAATCTGTTCTAAATTCAAAGGGTTCTTTCGCCTCCTGCTTTTCTGGAGTTCTTCTTCCTAAGATATATATCTGTAGATCTCTCCACATTTTTGTCTGTCTTATACCCAGGTGTATACATACCCTTCACACTTCCTTTCTGATCCACCAGTTACTGTAAATAGTTACAATAAGTACTCTCTGATCATGCCAATAATCCCCGTTATCAACCTGGATAGCCTCTCGCACACTAGATTCCCCCAGTGTGTTTGCAGTGTTTGGCAAACGATTTCTTATCCATTTGCATCTGCAACTATTATCACTGTAATCATCATCTGCGAAGATCCAGCATCTCCTTCTTTGTACTCATCAATCTTACCTGTATGCTTTATCATTTACACTTCATCATATGCTCTGAATATACGGTATTGTATTCTGCAGCAGACTTTCTTCGTGAAGTCTACTTCATTGTTTATACACATTCATTTCATATAATTTTATGTCACTACCTTAGATTTTTTTTCCTTAGTGATTCTGCAATCTACTTGGCTTCACTTCTAAAATGTTAAGAAATAAGAGCAGTTTCCAAAAGCTAAGTTTGGAAACAACACTAAAAGATATTCTCTAAATTCCCCTCTCCTAATCCCACAAATAAGCAATATTCCCTAGAAACCATTATAGTTTTCTTTAGTCTCTGGAAATTGTATTTATTTCTCCAGTTTTCACTATATTGTTCCAGCCCGTGGGTTGGGATTGTAATCTTAGAACGGTGTTATCTTTATTGAGGTGAAGTCCTTGAAACTACTGAATGGAGAGGGCAACATTCCTCTCCTACTTCAAGCCAATAACACACACATGGAATGAAGTCATTTTGCCTATGCCGTGGAGCATTTGTTTTCTGAAGATAAAGGAAAGAAAAACATATTTTTGAAGCAGAACTAAAAAGTAAGCACATTGAAAAAGGTATTTAGCTATATGAAGAACTACACATCCAGTCTTGGGGACAAAACAATGAGAATGGAAATATGAAAGGGAGTTCCCATCATTTCCTCAGGGAGGACAAAATTCTGTCAAAGAAAGAGGGTCTTAGGAGAATGGATGATCAAAGAAATCAGCCGCACTGAGCTGGAACACCCTGTCCTATCAGAGAGAAACCAATCTATAAAAGACCAGAAAGCCACTGACCAATTAGAAGAAATATGTATGCAAATAATAAGCATGAATAGAGTCAGAATAGAGTCAGAAGTTGTCCAATGTGGGAAAGATGCAGATAAATAATAACAAGGACAATAATAAAATAAAGATTCAGGTAAGTTATAATCATCATCATAAATAGTTAACACTACAGCACTGTAATCATCGTTCTCATGCCTTCCATACATGAACTTAATTAACCCTCATACCAACATCATGAGGCAAGTGCCATCATTATCCCCATGAGGAGGAAACAGGCACAAAAAGGTTAAGCGACTCACCTAAGTTCCCAACAGCTGCACAATGTGAAGCCCCCATGCCTACCCTCTCTGCCCCTTGACAAAGGTGCTCGAGTTTTAGCTGCATCAGAATCACCTGGAAGGGTCAGAGTTTCTGATATCAGTAGGTTTGGGACGGAGCCCAAGAATTTGCACATCTAACAGCTCGCAGATCTAATACCACACTATGTCATCTAACTACCACAATATGATATACAGTTCAAATGACATCAATAGCTTTTCTCTTCTTGATGAAGACCCTAATCCCCTCACTTCCCCGGAACATTCAAAAATAACACTGTTGCACACAGGTAGTGAAAACGTCTGGTTGTTCATTTTCAGAAATGTCCTATCTCCACCATCCTCATAGATGAATGCCAATTACCTAGTGGGCCAATGATAAGTACTGATTTTTTAAAGCATTAAAGAATGATTTTTTCCCCCTCCTAGTTAGTACAACACTGATTCCTTCTAAAAACTTAGTGCTCCGTTGAGTCAAATTTTGGGAGCTTTCAATTTGCCCATCATGATAAAAACTTCATTCTGTGTTCCCTGGTGGGCAGAAAAATAACCAACTTTCATCTACAGAAAAATAGCTAATAACAAAATAGGGAGGAGGCAGAGTCCTTCAGCCAAAGCTCAAGTGACGTTATTCCACGTAACTTCAAAGGGGATGGGGAGGCATGAAGTAATGAAATCCAAATCAAGCTATAACTTTGGATTTCCAGATGAAAATTGCAATTTGAGGGTATCTGACTTTAAAGCTCTATCAAAACAGTTTCCTGTTTGTAGGAAAAGTTGCTTAAAAAGCTTCTTTGGACATCAAGTATTTCTAACAAAACAGTTTTTGCATGATCTCTTAGCTATGAATCCAAAATACCTGGATTAAATTTCACATTAAGGAACCATGCGTTTAACTAGTAAGTAGAAAAAGAAATGCTCGACAAGAATGTACTTGGGGTTCACTGAACTCAAAGGGTTTAAAAATAATTGAAAATAAAATCAGCGAGGCTTGGCTATCCTTTCTTTGGATCCTGTGACTGTGGCCACACAAATACATGTGCTGGGACCTTTGGCTCTGGCCTCATGCCATACTCTGCCCTGCTCTTCAAAGTAGTCTACTACTCGCTTCAGTGGCTGGTCTGACTGTTCTTTATGAAGTCGTCAATTCCATCCATGTCAGCTGAGGACATGGTTGACTTTGCCAAGGTGACCTCAGAAATGGGCATGTCTACTGAAAAAGAAGAAGGTGGACAAAGTTGACTCTCAGCAGATTCCAAAGGGTGGCTCCATGGCTCTTATCTGTCGGGGAAATGACTTTTTCCTTCTGCAAACCCATTTTTCCCATCAGGCCATTGGGGACTGAGGATGGTTAGGAAGAATGACAGTTTCTGGGAAGCTGTAGAATTGGTCCTTCCTGTCCGTAAGAATCTTAATGATCTGAGGGGAAGCACCAGTGGAGATGATGGGAAATTTGCAACTGAGTTTCCTCTACCTTGCTCCGTGTTTTGAGGATAAGAAGTTGGATCCAAACTGACAAAGCTAGGGTCATTTTTGGTTGTTTATAGCTGATTGTGGCTTCCAGTTATTTGCTGCTCTTCTCTGCTGGGTCCATCTATAAGGAATCCTTCCTTGGGCCTGTCCCTGGGGATGGGGGTGGAGAATCTGTTTTCATCCTTTTGGGTCAGATGTAGTCACATGACTGTGTTGGCCAATGGGGTGTGAGCTGCAGTGACTCACACCACACCTGAAGAGAGGCATCAGACTCATGGCAGGGTCTCAGGTGGGTCTCAGATGGGCTGTTCCTTCTTCTGGGGAATGGGGAGAGGGGGGCACCTGCAGCCCAGCTACAGCTAAGCCAAAGCTGACTTGCAACACAAGTGACAAAAAACTCTGGTTGCTTAAGCCACTGGATTCTTGGAAGGGATTGTTACTGAGGCAAAATCTAGTGAAAGCCTGACCACAGGGACACTCTTACTACATGTTTTTGTGTCTTAGGATTATATGCCTGACCTAAATGATACGATATTTAAAGGAAATATGGAAAGTCTTGAAATACCCTAATGTAAACTCTGAATGTTGGTCTATGACTAAACACAGAATAGAAAAAGAAACCCAAATCTAACAAGATTCAAGTAGGAAGAAAGATTTGCTTGACCTCTAAGGACAACATAGGAAAGGCAAATAAATTCTCGTTAAATTGCTTCTAAATCAACATTTAAGTTTATCTTGACAAGACAACTTTTCAGGGCGATAAAAGGGCCTTAGATGCTATCACTCTAATATTCTGTTGAACAAGAAGCCCTTAGTTAAGGTGATGAGAGACACACGTTATCATTATATCACTGACAGCTTTCATTTGGGTAGGGGATACTTAAAAGGCAACAGGAACTTTCCAAAGCAACAGACAATATGGTATTTAATCTTTCTTTTTACCTTGTGAAGAAAGTATTTGCTCAATTTTCTAAATGAGGAAACGAAGCTTAGAGAGATGAGATAATTCACACGTGTTCATAGAGTTAATCCATGGAGGACCTTGTTGGCAAGTCAGATCTATCTGTTTCTATAGCTGAGTTCCTACCTAGCCACTGTGCCCCTTGGTCATCAAATTCCACTCACAAAGAGCATCTCTACTCATGATGAACTTTGATGCAGCATAAGGTAAGTTCCTCCTCACTACCTGTTAGTATCCATTACAGAATAAATAGTTATATTTGATTTATTGTTGATACCGTGCCAGACCTTATAGAGGTGTCATATATTAATTTAATTCTCACATCGATTCTGAAAGAGGTACTGCTATTGTTTGAGGATTCCGGGTTAGGAAACTATGATACAGCACAAGATTTGCTTGAGCCTGTACCCCATGTCTCTCATCTCTAAACCAAGACTTCTCTAACTTCAGCGGCCATCAGAATCACCCAGAGGTCTTGAAATATGGCTGGGTCCCACCCAGAGTTTCTGATTCAGTAGGTCTGGAGGGGAGCCTGAGAATCTGCATTTCTAATGAGTTCCCAGGTGATGCTGACTCTGCTGGTATTGAGACCACACTTTGAGAGCATGATCTGCACTATGCACCACTTAATGAATTATAAAAATACATAGGAAATTCACAAGCACATAAATCATAAATCGGGTCATCTCAAAGTTCAGTCTCACTACTTTCAAACAAAGGAATGGGCCCTTTGGTGTAAGAAAGAAGAGAAAGTCAATGGGTTTAAATATATAAGTACGGTAGATGTCCGGTAGAGTTTTCAATTGCCAGAAGTGTCCTAGGGGATAGAAATTTAAGTACAATATTGTGGGGAAAAATGAGAAATTTAGGGGAAAAGGAAAGCAATTGGTTGAAAATTGCCCAAAAGTTTCTTCACTGGATAGTGGGTATCATCCTGGAGTGGATTTCAGGGTTCACTGGCCAAGAATGTCGGAGGCCTAAAGAGTGAACTTGGACTCTATGGCTGAGTGAGCGGGAGCTGAAGGGCTTTAGCTGTCCTTTGTTATGTTTTCCCCCAAGTGTATGGTGCAGGCATTTCACAAATAAAGGGATTTGTACTCAGATGATTTTGGGAAGATTTGCCTACCAAACATCCAAACAGCTCATGGTCTGCACCCATTGGAGACTGACGCCTCACGGCTGTATACTACAGCTTCTGAGAAGTCCTGCTGAACTATATCTGGCATTTATGTAACATTTGAGAACACTTTGAAGAGTGCTAGTCCAGTCTAAATTTGCACTGGGCGAAAAGAGGATCAAAAAGTTGCGTGACTTGTTCAAGGTCATTGAGCCAGTGGCAGGATTAGGGGAGGAAGCAAGGCTTTGTGCTTCTCAATCCGTTTGACAGGCAGGTTATCTGTGTTTGTTGTCACAAAGTATCTTGAGATGAACTACCCGTCTCACTGGATACTGATGACAAAGTAGCATAGAAGTGGGTGAACCCATCCCCCCCAACAATTGCAGCATCAGCACCACCTAGAAGCTCATTTGAAATGCCAATTCTTAAGTTTCCCACTTCAGCTACTGAATCAGAAGCTCTGCAGGTGCTACCCAAAACCTGTCTTAAAAAGAACCCAACTTCCCAAAGGATTATGTGGCCAGAGTTTGTCAGTGATGGCTTGGTGGGTTGCCGATGTCTTTCTTTTGGAAACCAACGACTACTCCTTTAAAGACAAATCCCACATTTTGCATTGCATGTGAGTGCCTGTTGATCCAATTTGCCTCCGCGGTCAAATATTTAGCCTTCTCCCTATGTTTCCATTCCATTATTATTGTTTCAAATTCCATAAGTACTAAAAAAATCCCTTTCTGTCTCTAAATGTGGTTTGCATAGTTATACCCTTTCTTCCTCAATGCAGATTCTTTTTAAAATGTTTTTCATTCTGTAGAACATCAACTTTTCTCTACTCGGCAAAAACAAGTTTAAACAGGCACAGGGTTCAACGGGAGACTCATTTTCCATTTTCCATGGCAAAGAATCTGAGCACTGGAATAAGGCAGAGGTATCATTTGCAGAATATTTTTGTAAAGATAGTTTAATTTCAAGGCCTTTATTTGTGAAAGAGCTGGCTAACCTAAATAAAACATTATACATCTGTCTGTTGTTACAAGTGACCAACTTCAGCTGAACGTTATTACTTAATAACAGCTAACTTTCCTATAGAGTAAGAATGTGCAGCAGCTAAACAGCAAATGGAAATTTCCTTTGGTTTACCACCCTTGATCTCTCCGTGCTCCAACATGTGAAGAACTTGGGTAATAAGCATACTCTCCCCTCTAATCACAGCATGGCTTGGACATGCATTGTTGTGGAATGACTGGTAAAACAGGAAAATTTATGTCTGAGGGGGGAAAAAAAAAACCCAAGGCGAATTGTGTTGCGGTAGCCTCCCTAACGACACTGCCCCCGACTTTCTCTTCAGGGAAGAGATTTCTTTAACTAGCTCATGGACACTCTCTTACTATTCTTGTCTGGATTAGTTCAAATGTAACACAGAGAAGGTGGCTTAAAATTGTCCCCTTCAGATTTCAGATAAGGAGAAGAAAATGCAGAGCATTTGGGTTTGTCTGACCGTAACCTGGAATAAATCGGAACGGAAGGCATCTGTTTTTGCAGGCAGGGCTTGTAGAGAAACAAATATTTTATTTGGTGTATTCTGTTTAATAAAACTCAAACTGAACATAGTTGGAGCATTAAAAGAAGAAGAGAAAAATGGGAAGCAAGCCAGGACATTCGTTTTCTCTAACCTTTATCTCCCTGCTTGAGAAGTTGTTTGAGACTAGAGCACTGTGTTGTTATAATGTATCATTATATAATTTGCAAAATTTCAAGTTGATTTTCCCATAATTTGCAAAATTTCAAGTTGATTTTCCCGTTAATAAATCTGTCACTCACCAAGACATTGAATCTACCACCTTTAACCACTCACATCTTGCTTTGCCTCACATTTATAATATTTTAACTCTAATAAAGGCATGGAAATATAGAAAAAGTATCACATTATAAATATACACACCGATTGCAGGCTGGCTTCTTTTTCCGGCTGCAAGCTGACTACTTTTTCTTCTGCTTAGAATTAATTTGGAATTGTTGGTCTCTATCAGTTGATGATTAATGGCCTTTGGTGTGATTCACCTGGACACAAGAGTGGAATTCTTGTCCTTGGTGATTTCCACGCTCATTATTATCATGATTGGAACCTTGTCTCAGACAAAGGAAATTAGGACTTTTGCTTGATTTGGATTATTTAACAATGGGACAAGTGTCAAAAGGTTTTGAAATTCAGTTTCACTCTCGGTCTAAACTTTGACCACATTCTCTGATAGAGAAACTGGATATCACGGTATCTCAAGGGGACACAGTTTATACCCAGATTCTTGGATCTTTGGTCAGTTTACTTGAAGAACTGGTCATATTTCTGAGTTGTCTACTGGTCCCAAAGTTGAAAACATAGATGCTTATGATCACTGAGTGATAATAAGAAAATCTCAAACTTCACAATCCCTTCCCAGTCAATTAAAGTCCGAGACCTTTGGTGGTTAACGAGTCTCCATCAGTAAACACTGTAAGGAGACACTTTCTAGCCATCTATAGTTAGTTAGCTGGAGGACTACCAGCCCAATTTCAGTGTTTTTAGGGTTGCTAGGTAAAATATGAGATGCCCAGTCAAAACTGAATTTCAGGTGGATAATAATTTTCCAGTATAACTATGTCCCATGCAATATTTGATATGTACTTATACTAAAAATTACTCGTTTTTATCTAAAATCTGTATATATGTACTATATAGATATAGTATAAAGGAGATCTATGTATTTTTTAAAGATTTTATTTATTTATTTGTCAGAGAGAGAGCACAAGCAGGGGGAACGGCAGACAGAGGGAGAAGCAAGCTCCCCGCTGAGCAAAGAGTCCAATGCAGGACTTGATCCCAGGACCCTGGGATTATGACCTGAGCCGAAGGCAGATTCTTAACCAACTGAGGCACCCAGGAGTTCCAAGAAGAACTATATTTTTATTTGCTAAATCTGGCATCCTTAGGGAAGAGCAAATGTATGCTCAAGAGTAGCTCAGAAGGTCAAAAAATTTAAAGACGGGGTTTCATGTACAGATATTATTCTTAGGAGAACAACCATCCAGACTTTCCCAGTACTAGGAACCCTAAAGACAAATGTAATCATTGTGGGTTGAGAGTGTGGCCATTTCATGCATGGCTCACCAGAGCGGTCAGAAAGTCTAGCTAGCTAGTCTCATTTTTAATCTTTCAGCTTGGTGGGGGGGGGCGGTCCTTGACCATTTTTGTGTTGTGGTCCTTTGGGTCGGACTGCCTTCTCAGAATGGGTTTAAATAGATAAAAATAAGCTAAACGGGGTTACAAAAGACACCAGTAATATTAAAATGCACTCATTAAAGCCTTTTAAAAAAACCCAAACTGGGCTTCTCTTTTAAGCATTAATTAATAAGTGTTGGTATTTTGAAGGTGTGCTGAGCAGAAACCTTATTTCAAGATGTCTGAAACAAATGAATTGTGAAGTGGAAAAACATGACTCCTGCTCTGTCCAAGTCACAGTTGCGGCTGGTAGGATTGCAGTGTGTTCACCGTTCATAGTAAAAAAAAAAAAAAAAAAAGTATAAATTTTAGTTAGAGGTGATTGACCACAAACCACTCCTCCCCCTGCCCCAGCCTAGGTCATGGACACCCCTTAGTTCTGCCGCTAATCTCTCCAGGCTCCGTGGACCTGGGTTTAAGCCCTGTTGTGAATGAGGCTCTGAAGTGTAGTGCTTCTGATCCTGTCACAGAAATAAGGCCAACATCTTGAATCCCCCTTGCCTGATTGCCCCATAGACACTCTTAACATTTTTAGCAATCCTTGTTTCTTTTAGAAGAATATCCAGGATCCCTAACAATTAGAACCACAGTTCATTCTTTTCCAGCAGGACATCACTGCATGGCCCAGCATTGGCAGTGACCATGCACAAGTGCATGGGGACTGGAACGGCAGTACCCCTGGGTAGACAACCCAATACCCCCGACTCGGAAGCGATGGTACAGTTTCTTCTTACATGGAACCAAAGGAGGAAAAGATAGCTCAGACACACACACAACCCTCTGTCTTCAGAGCCTGCCACATTGCACTTCTCAGAATTGTGAAGCTGGATTTTTACAGCAAATATACTTTCAGTAGCACCCAGCTTTATCTGACTGTGATTTCCTCCTCATTCTTACCAGGAAGAAAGAAAGCTACTCATCTACAGAGTAGTTATCCCCAGAACACTCCCCTTTGTAAATCCTCCAACAGCCCTCACTGCTGACAGGACCAGTCCTGCCCACCTCTGCAAAGCTAAAGACTTGATTAAGCCCGGGCTCTCCACTCCCTCTTTATCTTTGTTCCCTTCCGGATGTAGCCTGGGTGCACACTTGCCTTTTTCCTGTGTACTCAGTGCCCTCCGAGCTCCTAGTCTTGTATACACCATTCCTTCCTAAAGATTCTCATTCCCCCTTCTCCGTTAACTCCCATCTGTACTTTAAAAGTCAGGTTGAATATTACCTCTTCGGTACTTAAAAACAAACAAACAAACAAACAAAACCTACAAGCTTTTCTTCAGAAACATCACAAAGGTTAAGAGTACAGAGTTCTCCTTCTGTTAATAGTAACTGTGTGACTTTCGACAACTTACTTAACCCCTCTGTGCCTCAGTTTCTCACCTGCAGAATAGTGACAGTAAGAATTCCTACACATGATAGGGTGGTGTGAGGTTATAATACATAAAGCACCACAATGCTCTGCCTCCTCCCGCTAATTATTATATAAGAGCTATTGTCATTTTGTGCTTGCAAGAACCAAAACATACAATATATGACTTACCAAAAAGAATTATGTTTAACAATGATAACAGCAGAGGGTTAATATTTTGGTTATAGAAAGTTCTTGCAAGTTAATAAAAAACCATTGCCCCTAAAACAGCAACTTTTATAAACATACACCTCAAAAAATGAAAAACCTGTAAACTCTGAAGACATTTTGACAGTGTTTGTTCGTTCATTTGCACACCAAGAAATTACTGAGCACCTGTTATGTGCTAGGCCCTGCACTGGGTGTTGGAGATCCAGCAGTGAATAAGACGAGCTTGGTCCTTGCTTTTGTGTAGTTTATAGTAGAGCAGGGAAGGGAGGTATTAAATAAATCATTAGATGAATTTTTAAAGATATTTGTGGGAAGAATTAGGGAGACATTCAAGAATGGATGAGAAAATAGAACATGGGGTGTGTAATACATCCTAGTCTGGGATCTCAGGAAGGCATTAAAGTGGAGACATAAAGAATACAGAGCACTAGACAGGTTAAGGAGGCGGGCTAGGAGTGAGATGAGTGTTCTGGGCAGAGGGATGCATGGCGTTTGCAAAGGCCCCAGGCGTCACAGAGCTTTTACCTCCGGGAAGTAGGGAAGGACACTGAGTAGGAGGAGTAGAGCAGGGTCCGGCAGGAGCTTGGAGCAAAGCTGCACCATGCAGGGCCATCAGCCCCATCCTGAGGGAACGAGAAGCATCTCAGGGTTTCAATCAAGGAAGAGAGGGTCAGACTTGCTTTTAAAGTCATCATTTCTGGGACACCTGGGGGCTCAGTCGTTAAGCGTCTGCCTTCGGCTCAGGTCATGATCGCAGGGTCCTGGGATCGAGCCCCGCATCGGGCTCCCTGCTCCGCGGGAAGCCTGCTTCTCCCTCTCCCACGCCCCCTGCTTGTGTTCCCTCTCTCGCTGTGTCTCCCTCCGTCCAATAAATAAATAGCAGCTTAAAAAAATAAAGTCATCATTTCTGACACAACATGCAGAATGAAGTAGAAGGACGCAAGCATAGATGCTGGAAGTCTGGTTAGCTGATGCTTTCAGCAATCCAAGATGTAAGTCCCGATGCCGGGACAAGGACAACATCGGCGGACTGAGAGGAGCCAGGGGCTCTGAGTTACCTGTTCCAGATAGTCAACGACACCTCTAACAGGTGGGGGGGGTAGGTGAGGTCTCAAAAATGGCTCCTGCCCTCCTGGCATGAAAATGAGGTGGATGGGATGGGGGTGAGGGGTTAAAGGGAACATACTGATGCAGAGGACACTGGATCTTCCGCTGGAATTTAAAAATCATTCATATGTTGTCAGACCCCATGCTCTTTGAACATTTTGATATTTTATGTGTGTGGAGCTCACTCTGGCACACAGTCTCAATACAGAAAGAGGGCCCGGGCCCTCCAGGGGTGAGGTCTGAGGGAGAGCTCTGTGGGATGCAGAGGGCAGGTCTAAGATAAGACCTGGGGCCTGGGCTGATGTTCACAAGAGAGAGCTGGGCAGGAGGGCCGCCTTTAATGTTGAAGGCTGCAAACAGAATTTGAAACATGTAAGTGGGTGAGATTCTCCCAGACATGGAGTATGGGAGAAGCAGGCCCAGTCTGAGCCTTGGGCAGCGTAGGCGCCTGGCAGAGTAGGAGACCCGGGAACCACGGGTCCAAGGAACACAGCTTTTTACTGGTCAGGTCAACAAAGATTTTTAAAGACATGTCAATGGTTCATACTGACAAGCACGCAGAGGTGAATGGCTTCATATACGGCTTTTGAGAGAGTCATTTGCCGTAGCTTTTTCTGGTGCCAGTTGACAATATGCTCAAAGTTTAAAGCAATTTATTTATACTGCTTGACCCAGTGACTTTACGTCTAAGAATTAATAAGAAATGTGCATTGAGATTATGTACAAGAATGCCTTCTACATTAGTTACGATATTGAAACATTCAAATCAAACTGCATCGCCAATACAGTAGAAATGATTTTAAATTTATAAAATATTTATAAGCTGAAATACTGTGCAGTCTTTAAAAACCATGGCAAAGTGCTAAACGTGTTCAATTAAAAACAGGTATTTGATAAAGCTGGACATAGTGTATTTGCTCTGTGTTTCCCTCTCTAGGTGAGATTAAACTGAATGCCTCTAAAATGTTAATAGCAGTTATCTCTTTAAAGGAAAACAAAATTAGGAAGGTTTTTCAACCACACTTTCCATTTTTGTGGAGTTAATCTGAAAATTCAATTTCCCTAGTACAGACCTTTCCCAAACATTCCAGATTTTACTGTAAATGAGAAGTACTTATTGTGCCCTACTGAGAAACTTTCCACACACTGCTGTGGCCAAACCGTATGAAATAATTTACTTTCAGAGATGTTTAGACAGTACAACTCCAAGAACCTAGTGTTCAGTAAGTGTTCAGGGTTATTTTTTCATGTCAGCTTAAGGCTTCTTTTAATTGAGTGGGTTAGAAGAGTTTGCATTTCACTCAAGAGGCATGCTGATAAAGCAGGTTTCCTGCCCAATGCCTTTGCTCAGGCAGGTCCCTTTACACCAAATTCCTTTTCTGTGCCCTGTGTCTGGCAACCTCCCTTTTCATCCCCCAAGGCCCAGCTCAAACATTACCTCCTTGAGCTTCCTGGGAGAGTTCCTCTTGCTTCTTCCCTCTGCCTTTTGCAAGTTGTTCCCACCTCAAGATAACATTTAAGAGTTGCTATAGTGATGTGTTTGCGACCCCTGTTTCTCCTTAAACCAGGCTCAGTGTTAATTCATCTTTTAACCCTAAAGCCAACACAAGTCCTGCCACATGTAGGGACTTCGTGTCTGAGGGAAGAACCGGACAGACAAAGATGCCATGCAAGTGAACTCCCAGCTGTCTGGATTTAGTAACTGATGAAGCTCGTTTAAAGGTATGAGAACTGACGTCGTAGGTCGGAGGGGAGGCCAGTCCAAAGCTAGGCACCTCAGAAAGGAGATGGGTAGAAATACACCACTGACTTGAATCACCGAACTAGAAATGAAGGTTTAGACTTTCCATTTTGAGTCATAGGTCAAAGAACATCCCTACAGGATCTGGCCTTGAAGAGAAAATGGGTTTTATATTTCTCACACTGATGCAATTGACAAGCATGAGAGGCATCAATATATTCGATTTAGCCTAACAAAATTACTTCCTATGGTTTCACGTTCCATGAGGTTTCAAGCACACTGGCCATCATATATAGAAGGCTCTAAGATCCCTTTCAGCAATAGCTTTCCGTTTGTTTCCTTAGAACGGGAGTCTCTGACATTTTGTGTCTCAGGAATCCATGAGCAAGGAAGGAATAGAAGTATTCAAATTGAGTTTTCACTTCATCCTTTTCAGTGTTCATATGTTGCGTATATTTTAAAATGTACATAATATATTATTACAGGACAAAACGTATATGTATCATGCCTTTAGGTCCCAAAATGTCCGTGTGTGTGTGTGTGTGTGTGTGTGTGTGGAGGGGGGGCTGTACATTTTTCAATCCTTTGCTTTAGACCAGTGCTTATTAAACCTTGATGTGCAGACAGATTCCCTGTGGCTCCTGTTAAAATACAGATTCTGATTCGAAGTTCTGGGCTGAGGTCTGAGAATTTGCCTTTCTAGCAAGCTCCACAGCAATGAAGTAGCTGCAGTTGGGGTTGCAATCAGCATTGTGCAACCACAGTTCCTCATCTGAATGACAAAACACAGAACACAGCAAATGATTTCGGGGACTTTGTTCTCTCCCGTGGATGGCCGTCACCAGCTGTGGGGGCCAGGAAGGCTGATTTCTCTTACACAACTCTGTTGCGAAAGGAGCTTTACCTATGGGAGAAAGTTCAAGGTCACTAGCTGGCTTCATTTAAAAAAAGAGAACGTTAAAGAGCATCGTAGGCCAGTCCTGTAGTCAGCAATTCTCTTCCTCTGTTGGCTTAAATCTGGAAACCCCCTTTATGAGAAGCATGGCTAGAAACCAACATTTTGACAGCTCCTATCATCAAAGATCCCATGGTGCTAACGGTAAGTCGAAGAAAACTAAGTCAGAAGTTTCTGACTAGAAAGAGCTACCTCTGTACACCCTCACCCTGATGGGACCCTGGTGTTGAGAGTCAGTGGGTTACCAATGTTCTTTGTCCAAAGGAAGAGGAGAAAAATACATAGAGTGCTCAATGAATATTTGTGAGTTAAAACACACACACTCGTTATTGACAAACAAAATGATTCTCCTAATTCACACAGTGTAGCTGGCCATTCACGTTAGTGTGTCCCGGGACAACTTCAAAAAGACTGCTTCGGTCTAATTTGAACCACAAGCTTTAGCTCAATTTCTGAGCCACCTTGTACTCTGCAATAGCAGTTGCGAACCCATTTTCAAATATCTGCATCTTCTATCCTGTGTGGCTGGTGTCAGGGAAAAGCGACATGTGATTAAGACGATGCTTCCTCTGAATCTAGGCCCACATCCCACAAACATAATGCAGCCCAAAAGGACTCAGAGTCGAACACCCCAATGCCCGGGAGCATGTGTTCGGGATTAACAAGGATCGTGGAGAGGATGAAAGAGGAAGTTCTAAGGGACGACGACGTTGACCCCTTGACATGAGTTGGCCCCTGAATTATACCTAGTAGGCCAATTCTTAATGTTTTATCTTGGATATCTGTCTTCAGCCCTATTTTCCAGGAAAGATCCCATTTTCAGAGAATGGAGCTGGGAACGGGACCCTGGTTGCCAAGCCCGGGCAATGTACCCCTGTGTTCCCTGTGTGCCAACTCTTGTATCCTTGTGATCACTGGTGAATAACCCTCACGGAACGAGAAAGGCCAAATTGCTGTCTTTGGGTTGTGGGGAGGGACAAAACATTCAGCTAAGGAGAATGCTTTGCATCACACGGCCAAGCTTGGGATACCTTGAAGCTGCCCCTCTCCCTTCTTACCACCATCACCTTAGGTTGGAGGCACATACTTTCTTTCTTTGGTGATCGAAGCAGGCTCATAACCAGGTCCCTGTCTCCAGTGGCCATCCCTCTAAAGCATTCCCCAGGGTGCAGCCTTGGTGATCTCCGGAAAGCGCTCCCCCACTGCCCAGCTCAGGAACCCAGGTTATCTACAAACCAAGGCCTGAGCTCCTGACCTTCTGCACATGGTGTGTGCGCCCTCCAGGAGCTGCGCCACCTACCTTTGCCTTGTCACCAGCCGCTCCTCAGCCTGCACAAGCCACGCTGAATGACTCATAGTTGCCCTAATGCGTTGGTCCTCTATTGATTGATTCAGTGCTCCCAAACCTCCCAGGTCAACTGCTAGAAAGCTCTCTCCCTCTCTCCACCTGTTTTCTCTTACCTACCTTTGAGACACTGCTCATTCTAGAAGGTGCTTCCCCTGTTCCCCTGATTTCCCTACGTGCTCCCCGGTCAGCCCCTGTGCTTCTGTCTCTCAGAATTTTTACCTCAGTGGTGGAACTGTTTGCTTCCTTATGTATATCTCATTGCAATAACACTTATCAAATTACCAACAACCATTAGCTGAGAACATACATGTGACCAGCACTATGTTGGCAGTTCTTACTCCTTAACTCCAAATGGCGGAGTAACTGGTAGAACTCCGGTGAAAATGAGGGGCTCAGACAAGTAGGAAGTTCGCCTAAGACCACACAACCCATCAGTAGTGGTGACAGTATTTAGATCCTGGTTGGTCTGACTCAAAATCCAGCTCATTGTGCATCACACTTCATTGCCCCTCATTGGAATATAAGCTGTCATACCTTATAGTGAGGGTGCTAATGCCAAAGTTTCAGCAGGGGCTTAATGTTGATGAATGAATGAATGAATGAATGAACGAATTATGGAAGAAAGGCAGCTTAGAGTCTGGCCATGCTAGAAAAAGCAGCCATGGGTCTCAAAGTGAATGCTCCTATGTACTGGTGTATTGATGAACTGAGTGGAGAAAAGGTTACTTTGCCTTGGTCCCCTGCAACACAACCCCCGCGTACTGGCGGAAGATGCAGGAGGGATCCCGCCCACGAAGTCGGCCTCCCTGGAGGTGTACGGTGCTGCCATGCAGCACCCCACCCAGAGGGTGCTCCTCCTCCTGTGTCCTTTCTGTGAGAGGCTCCACGGCCCCCCAAGCCTCGTGCCAGTCTGCCTCCCCTCCCCTCTTCCTTTATAGCCACAACCCATGGTCTTCAGTTCTGCCTCCAGAACAGTCCTCGTTTCCATCCCCAGCTCCTCTGCCCTTTCAAGGCTTCACCCTGCTCACTGCGTCCCTGGCTGCCTTTTGGCCCCTCTTCACTCTGGCTCCCTCTTAAGAGTCAATCTCCCTTTCAAAAAATGAGAACATGTCTATGTCAGTTCCCTGTGTCAGCCCTCAAATTGTTTTTCATTTCTTACGTGATAAAGTCTTAAGCTTTTTACCCTATGTCCGAGTTTTCCAAGTGAGAACACCTGGCTACCATTTTGGTGACACCCTTGGATGTTCTCTCCATCGTCCATGCTTCAGTGATGATGAACTGCTCTCACTTCTCTGCATGCCGCGTGCTGCCCCACACCTTTCTAGCTGCCTTTGCCTTCCTAGTGTCTCGGCTGCCTGAGAAGCCCATCCTAGTGTGAGATTCCCTTAGCTGAACCCCTGTGGTTCAGCCGGCTAACTCCTCCCACTGAGGGTTCACTTAAGGCCCTGCCTCTCCTTCACCACTGTAACGCATACTAGCAGTACCCTCACTCCAGCATCATGACTTTCTCTTAATGCGTCCAACTCCCCTTCCGGATGGTGAGTTCTTTGAGAGCAGGGATTGGGCCATGTTCATCTTTGTACGCACCAGTAACACAGTCCTGGGTATATAGTAGGTGCTCAAAAAAAAAAAAAAAAGTTTTGATGACTTATACTCATCACTCTATAAATGAGTCAACAAATGAATCAATAAATGGATTAATAATTGACCTATAAGTTAAAGAATGAATAAAGGTCAAAGACATGACCCAAAACACGTGAGCAGTTTCAACCCATTTATCAGTACATGTGATGTTCTCTGAATTCCTTCTTTGAAGTGACTTATGGTTACACATTGTTCCACCTCTGTGGGAAGTGAGTTTCCACCGTGCTACAATTCTCTGGGTTAAGAAACACTTCCTTTTGTCTGTCCTGACTCAGATGCTCCCGGAAGCTGGCCTGACCATTTCAGCTTCCTCCGCTGATGACCCTTACACTGTGATTCACGGGTGACCTTAAAGAGAACATGGATGTTCAGATATGGCTTTTCTCTCCGAGGATGGCTTCCTTTTTAGGGAATGATTAATCATACCTATAGCTCCTCAAGGGATTAGAGGTTTCCACTAAAGAAGTGTAATTGCTTTCACAAGTGCTTTGGTTCCTCCCTTATTTACCCTGCCTACCCCATACACACATGCACACACATGCACACCACATACACACACATTCACACATACACACACACATACACAACATTAGCCTGGATGCTGCAGAATCCTATTTGTCTTCATTAACTTAAAGATATTAACAATATTTGTTAAGAGGCCCAAGGACTTAACTTGAAGACCATGGTAAGGTCAGAACGAAAGGAGGGAAGGCTCATGGACCAATAGGGTGGGCAGCTATTTCTTCTCATCTCCTCCAGTTCTTCTCTTTATCCATCAAACCATCACATTTGATCTCTAGGATTTATTTATTAAAGCCAAAGGGGCTAAGTTATTATTTTGGGCAGACCATTACCCTCTTCTCGGTCATGAGAAATGGGACCTAGTTTCTAATGCTATTCCTATTACCGTTTTAAATAAACTATGGAGCTTTGTGCAGTGGCAGTATCATAGCCCATGAGGTTTATCCGAGGCGTGATTATTGCTAATTAAATAAACTATGGAAAGGATGATTGAGGAAAACTGTAAAACTCACACATAGCCTAGGATTAAAAATGATGACATGGTTTTTAAACTCCAGCGGTGACAACCCCTCCATCCCGGCCACTATTTCCTGGAAGCTGTTACTACTCCCCAGTGATGCCTAATGACCAGCATATCATTCATTCACTCACTCACTCACTCACTCACTCACTCACTCACTCACTCACTCACTTATTCAGCAAACATTTAACACTATTATAAGAAAATGTGGTCTCACGTCTGCTCTTGGTCCTCAAATTATACCATCTGATAGAGGAGATGACATATACGTGAATTGTTATAACACCAAGCAGAATAGAATCCTTTATGGCTACACATTATCTTGTGGACACTTACAGACTTCTATCACAAAACGCATGTTATTTGCTGGCTCATGTATTTCTCCTGTCCCACTGTAAGCCGCGTAAAGACAGGGACTTTGTCTTATTCTAATACTCTCTGCTGTCTTTATCTAACTCAGTGTCTTCCCAGCTGACATGAATGAATGTAAAATATAGAAACATACAGAAACTTCCAGGAAAGGATTGATTCTTTCCAACTGAAAGAACCAGAGAAGTCTTCATGCATTTTCTGTAGGAAGAGGAAATAAAAGAAAGGGAATTGCCTGTGAGGGGAATTGCCCAGGCAAAAGTATGATGTGAGGTAAAGTACTTTCCTGAGTACGTTCATTTGATTGGATTATAGGTTATATCAATAATTCTCAACTGTGGCTGCATCTAAGAAACATCTGGGGAAATTTTTTAAATGCCCCGGTACCTTGGCTTCCGCACATGTCAATTGAATCAGAATCTCTCATTAGGAGGAGGGAAAGGAGGGACATATTATTTGGAGCTTGAGGTTTGGTACTTTTTCAAAATTCCCTATTTGCTTCTAGTGTGTATTGATGGTTAAGAATCACTGTGGGCCCTCAAGAAAGTTAGTATGAACACAGATTGAAAGCTGTACTGGCAGTAGATTTTAAAAGGCCACGGAGATCAAACTGAATCATTTCAACAGGTAAAAAGAAGCCAGGCTCATGTAGCAAGACAGGTGGAGATGGGGAGAGTAGCTATAGAGACATTATTCGGGATGCTGTTAAATTCACTCAGCAGTGCATGAACTCAAGGGCATCACCACCTTGGCTTACCAACAGGGTAAATCCACACAACTATTAGATGTGGGATGGTGGCAGGGGACCTGGAGCTGATAGGTCTCTGGGGTTTGGTCCCTGGATGAAGAGGAAGACTTAGATGAAAAGCAGAGAGTATTGAAGGCAACATTGTGAGGTTGGCTCTCATCATGTTTGCATTGAGATGCTCATCTCTAGGAAATAAATTTGGGGCTCATGATGAAGACTCGAAAAGTTAACCACATGGGTCAAAGAGATCTATATAAAAGAAAAATACCAAGAGCCGAAGGCATCTGAGGGTAGAACCTTGGAGACTGACTACATTGAGGAGAAGGAGAGAGGACTTTGCAGCAAAGCAGCTGGAGAAAGGGCAGACAGATGGTTGGACAGCAATGTAAGTTCAGCAGAGTGGACAACTAAGGAAATAAGATTTCAGGAAAGAGGATATGAATTAGAGGTCAAGGTTTTGAGGGCTGACAGGAGACACTGATGCTCCCAGAGGTTAAGTCCTAGAAAAGAGGGGGACACCTGTTTCCCAAAGACAGGAGGGAAAGAGGAAAGGTCATACCCACTGCACATGTATTTATTGAGCACCTACTCTTTTCCAGACTATTCCATACACGGGGGATACCGGTGTACAAGTGAAATGCTTATTTTCATAAAGCTTCTGTTCCAGTTGAGGGGACGGGAAAGAGAGATAGGAAAAGCTATAGAAAAATGTTAAGCCGTAGAGGATGAAGCTTGATGAACTGTGCTCTTAGTCCAGGGAATGATGCTATGGTCATTTGGGGGCAAGATGAGCAGGGCTGAAGGAGGTGCAAGGATCTGGGCTGGATCCCTAGAGGCCAGGAGAGGAGACAAGAGATGAAGAAAGGAGTTCAACCGGCCACAGGGCCCATGAGGCCCTCACACAGGACCTGGTCTCTCGGCTGCACCTGCTGTGACTTTGCAGATCCTGCGCAGCCTGGGAGCCCTGGCTGAGTATGGAAGAAGGGAGGTGCCCAGAACCGGGGACTGGCAAGGCCTCCGCGGTAAAAGGTTACTGGGCCTTGGGATTACAAATACCACGTTAGAAACATAAACATCTGAAAACCACAGAATGTAAATTCTCAAGGTCACAGCACACTCATCAGCTCGTGGGATCCATATGGTAATTGAGCACATTAAGAAGCCTACTAACTCTGCTATTGAGTTTTAGAAGGGCTATAATTTAGTATTGCCAGCTATCAATTAGGCCTGTTTTCCTCATCTGTAAAATGAGAGGGTTGGACGAAATGGCCTCCAAGCTCTCTTCAGCATGGGCAGCGGTGAACATCAGAGCGCACGCGAAATTCTGAAACTTCACTTCTTTAACGTGCACATTGAATGTGTAGCTGTTGGTGCTCAACAACGCGGATGCAGGGCTAACACAGCTCTGGGCTAACTATGCCCTTGGTCTTATGGACCGTCCTGGTTTTAAGAATAAATTTCCCTGTGAAAATTCACAACCTAAATTCTGGTGGGAGAGATCTCAGGTGTCATGGGTAATTGGTAAGTTATTGATAGGACATTGGAACAGACTGACTAGAGAATTATTAGAGATGAATAGGTCCCAATATTTGCAAGCTGGGGAAATTGCCTTGTTAATATTGGAAAAAGGGGAGACACCGGTTAAAAGATATCAAGAAAGAAAGGAAGGAAGGAAGGAAGGGAGGGAGGAAGAAGGGAAGGAAGGAAGAGAAGGTGGGAGAAAGGAAGGAAGGAAAGCAAAGGAGCTTTTCAAGTATTAGAATAAGTAGCTAGGGATATTAAATAAAGTTATACACATGTAAGTCGTCTCTCAGAGATAAGATGAATTTATAGCAATATATGTAGGATCTTCCTCACTGTCAAAAGTTGTAAGAGTTATTCAGGCCTTAAGTAGGTTCTAAAAGCCCAAGGTAAATTGGGTCAATCTATAAGGATAACTGGGCTCCTAGCTAGCTACTGTCATTTAATATTTTAAACATCTTATTACTTTTCACATGCAATGCAGTTTGTGAATAATATGATACATGATATTGAAAGAAATACACCTAAGGATGTGTGCTTGTTCACACAGCTGCATTTGTCATATACCGTGTCCTTGAGATCAAGGTCTTTAAGGCTCAAAACTCAGCACTAATTCTGCAAGTTACTTATTTGTAAATTTAATCTGAATTAATAGCTAATTGCTATTTTTAGAAGCATGCTTGATGCATTATTAACAGTTTGATACCCAAAGTTTTTGTTTATGCAAGTAAATTGGAATTTCAGTCTTTACAGTATAGGGTACAAGTATTACTCACTCTTTTTCCTAACAAAGTTAATGCTGTATTTTATTTGCAATCTCACAGAGTTGTGCTCATGCATATTTAAGCACTAGAAATTTCAAAAGTGGAAGTTTTCTTCAAATCAGTAAGACACATTCTAGTAGAAATGAAATAGAAGAGAGAGCGTAGGGAAAAAAAATATGCCTGAGGTCAAGATGAATCATTTTGGTCGGACCTTCCAGAAATTCCTTGGTCTTTTGAGGTTTGGGCGTTTTATCTTTCCCTTCCTTCTGTACCACCCTGGGAGACCAGCGGGAAGCACTTTGGGGGTCTTACCTCGAGTCCGGGTGCCAGGGCCCTGCTCAACAGAAGGTCCCGGAGATCCAGGGTGGTGATGACTGGACCTGGCTCTGCAGGAAAGAATCCTGGGGCTCCAGGAGGGTGTGTGCAGTCCAAACCTTAGGCTCTGTGCTCACGTGATAGCTGAGAGAATGGGTGGGAACCTGTCCTCTACCCCAGGAGGCAGAAGCTGGGCGTTCGAGCTGTCCTCACCCACTTCCGCGGTGAACGAACAGCAGAGCCCTTGGGCCACAAAGACTCCCAGCACAGGACTTTGGTTTTTATGGGTAAATGACAGCCCCTTTGCCAAAAACGGTATCTGTATCTGATTTTTTTTTAAAAGCTATTTGGCAACAGAAACTGCCAAGCAGAACTACCATGTGGAAGTCAGTACGGCATTCTCTCATTCTTCACAGGTCCTGCGGGGCACTAGAAATTCTTTCTCTCTCTTGAATCCTCTCCAAAGGCTCTAGAACCTTGGAAAATTATCTGATCAAGAATCACATTTTAGGGGACGCCTGGGTGGCTCAGTTGGTGAAGCATCTGCCTTCAGCTCAGGTCATGATCTCAGGGTCCTGGGATTGAGCCCCATGTTGGTTTCCCTGCTAAGCGGGGAGTCTACTTCTCCCTCTGCCCCCCCCAACTTGTGCTCTCTCTCTCTCTCAAATAAATAAATAGAATCTAAAACAACAACAATAACAACAACAACAACAACAACAACAAAGAATCACATTTTAGTAGCTCTCAAAGCTGTCATGGGCCTCACACTGTCATGGGCCCGATCCTGGTGCTAGGTCACAAGTTTTGTGGCTTGTTTTTTAAAACACCAGGATAGGAAGCAGCCCCTGTGGTGGATAATTATAATAAACAAATGGGAACACACTAGAAATTTCCGACATTGGATGGACCTCATGCACCTTCGTTTTCCATGACCTCCACATGCATTTCCACAGATGTTTCTTCTCTGCCAATCTGCTCCCATAACGACCTCTGGACAGGATGTGGACTATCTGTATGGAATAGCAATGACCAGGCCTGCTGCCAGGGTGTGGATGATTACACACTGAAAGCGGTATAGCACGGGCTCACTGCTTTCTGACTAGAAAAATACCGAAACGGTGCTCAGCTCAGTCCTCAGGGATTTTCCTTATAGGACCGTCCTTAAGAATGACAGTTCAGGGAAGGAACTACTAAGCAATGTCAACAGTTTAGGGACAGTAGGAATGGTTCATCTGTGTTAAACCCGTCCTCTCTCTTCTCTCTCTCTCTCTGTATACACACATACACAGACACACACACACACACACACACACACGCTCTGGTCCAATTTACAGATTTTTGTTATCTTCCCTTGATTTTGACAAAATTCGATGAATCACCACATATTCGTTGCATATTATTCCACGCTCAGCTTCGTCTTGAGCATTTTGGTGATAGGGAAGCAGCATGATATAGTGGAAAGGAATAGGGTTGGAGCCAGACAGACTTGGGTTCAAATCTCAGGTCTTCCGGTATGACAGTGAGGGGCAAGTCCTTAAAGTCTGAAAGCTTGGGCCAAGGCCCACCTGATGGGTGCATCCTGGGGACAAGGGAAAATGCCCTGTGGAAGGTACTTGGGTTGGTGACTTCGGACAAGTATCTGGTCTCCCTGATTTTCAGCACCCTCCCTTCAAAAAAGGGAAATAAGAAAGCTTGCCTTGCATTAGAACTAGGATCACCAACGGCCGGCTGAACGCACCCAACACAGGGTGTAAAGCAGGACTCTGAGGAGGGTAGCTAGCTTGGTAAGGAGAGGTGGGAGAGGAGCGTGAGAAACTGAGCTCAGTGGTGGAGAACGCTAGCTAACAGATACCCGGGTTGATGCTTATGATAGTCAGGTTCCATAAATCCAAGCAAGACCGCTCCTAACTGCAAACGTCCCCAACTCCCAGGGACACCTGGTGTTTTGGTGCCAAACTTCCTCTCTGTCTCCTTTTCCCTGATTTTAGAGAGTCTTGTGGTTTCTTTCCATACCAGCCTGTGCAGTATGTACTCAATTTATAGTTTACAGGGATTTCTCACACACCCATGTATGTTTTCCACTGGAGTCTGTACTTTTTCCTAGACCCACCCAAATTCCAGAGCATGGTTCATTTGTATGCCAAGTTCATAGTATTTCTCTTTGTCACTCTCCTCTCCTTATAAAACCTAGGAGAAAGCTACCTTTTTAATGTTTCTGTGTGTTCTTGTCAGCAAAAACAAATATGAAGGAAATATGAAGTCAAAAACAATTACAAGGGTAATTTCTGATTGAATTTGCAAAGAGAACAACCCAGTAAATCAGCTTCTGCCAAATCTAAATCTTGTTCATCCAAGTTGGAGTAGCTATAGGGGTATAATCCCCCTTTTTTAAAAAGGATTTTATTTATTTATTTGACAGAGAGAGACACAGCGAGAGAGGGAACGCAAGCAGGGGGAGTGGGAGAGGGAGAAGCAGGCTTCCCGCTGAGCAGGGAGCCCGATGCGGGGCTCGATCCCAGGACCCTGGGATCACGACCTGAGCCGAAGGCAGACGCTTAACGACTGAGCCACCCAGGTGCCCCGGGGTAGAATCCTTTTTGTAAGTAAAAGAATACTAAAAAATCTGAAGATTTTGTTAAGGGTGGTGACCTAGACTCTGGAATTCTGAGTTCTTTTATAAAGTCAATTTTTAAAAAACAGAACTGTATAAAAAGGGAATTAAGTCCCTAGAGAGGAAAGTAAGCTCGTTCTGGTCATTTGGAGAATGCTTGTTATCCTATTGATTCTGAGAAGACAGAACAGCCTTCCTGACACTGTCACAAAAAGCACCTCATTTAACTCCCTGGTATCCCTGTGGCAGGAATTCCTCCAAGTTTACAGATGAGAAACTGAGAAGTTAGATAACTGGTGGAGGATCACACAGCCCTCCAATCTAGCACTTCTGCCTCCAAATCTACCCTTTTTCTCTCCAGCCACCTTAAAGAAAAGCCTGTGTTCACCTTGGGCTGGGGCGGGGGGCGGCCGGGATGTTGAGGAATCCACGCAGGAGGTGGGGACCTTGAATGGAAACAGAAGGAACCAGTTTCTATTGATTGATGGCTTCCCATGTGCCCCCAGATGTGCAAAGATGCCGAGGCTCAGAACGTCACTGGGCCTTAACCAAGGGCTCTGTGGCTGGGAGTCTACATGCCAGGAATTCACATCCAGGAATGTCGGCTTCCAAAGTCCAGAGTCTCTTGTCATGAGATCAGCCTGCCTCTCTTAACAACTACCTGCCAGAGGCTTGTTCTCACTCATCTTCTGTTTCTGTAGGGCTTGAAGAACTCTTGTCACATACGTATGTTCTCCTACCCAGAAGTTTCCAAAATATTCCTCACTTGACTTTTGCTAAGAAAACGAAAGCTTCCATTCTTTTAATCCCCCTATATATTTTTCAAAATGACCATAATACAGTCCTTTATGTTTTGCTGAAGTTTTGTTTAATCACAGCACAACACCAAGAAACCAGAAGGTAGTCCCAGCAAAACAAACTTTAAGCTGTAGGTCCAATGCCAACAGCAGCTAATTGTTCCGAGGGAACTGGCATGGCTTGCTCATTCTCTTTCCCTTGTTAGGACTGTCTTTGTCAGATCCTGCTTGTGTTCAAAAGGTCACTGATCTTATGAAAGAATAAACTTGAAAAGTCTTGCTTTAATCATTGCAGTAATTAGCAAATTTAGACACTGCATTATCTTTCCCTTTTTACTGGAAACCCATTCGAATTCAAGATGGGCTTGTCATTTATCCAGAGAGTCTCAGGAGAACTGAAGCTCATAACTTGGAAAAACCAGGTAGTCACCCAGGTGTGAAAGGGCCTGAGTTGCTAGAATCTTCCTTCAGGAACACATGTAAGCTCCCCTCTGCACTAAGCCTATACTTTGAAAATCGGGATAGAGGTGAA
This sequence comes from Zalophus californianus, assembly GCF_009762305.2. Lineage (NCBI taxonomy): Eukaryota > Metazoa > Chordata > Mammalia > Carnivora > Otariidae > Zalophus > Zalophus californianus. Next base: position 208,739,839 of record NC_045595.1, on the reverse strand, counting down.
TTTTTTGAATCACTTGGTTGAGTTTCAGGAGGAAAAGGAATGGGCTAGCCACCCTTAGAACGGGGCATGGAGGGAAAGAAACTCACTATCAACAGGCTCAGAAGGAGCCACCCTGCAGGCCTCTGAGGACCCTGATTTGCCAGCCAAACGATAATCTCTCAATCCTCTGATTTTTTATCTGCGGCGTGAGTTGGGAAGTGGCCACCGGTCCTCCCCCCGTCTTTTCTTGTTGACACCATCAGACCACCAGCAGCTTCTTTCCCTCAGCTTCCAAACCTGCTCTTACCTGTTATGATAAATGAGTCAAGGTGGTGTCAGCAAGAGCGTCTCCAGAAAGTTCCTACTGTCGGTTGCTACTTTAGTCCTCTATCTGCTTCTCTGATGATTCATTCTCTTTCTACGTGGTAGACTTTCCCTCTTCCCCAACCAGGCCCTTGCCAGTTATGTCCCCCAGGGTCCGATGCTCATCCTCCTTTATTTCTCTGTACACCGTCTCTTGTGTCCTCCACCTAGCCCTCTTGACCATTCTTGGTCCCATCACATTAACTGCTGCTGACCAACAGCACTTCTTCTGAGATCCACTCTGTTTTCACCATCCCCTGGCACACCTTTCCTAGAAAAATGCCCAGAACTGACTTGTCCCAAACAGAAATCATATTATTCATTCTCCCTAAACGTAGTTACTCCTCCTGATTTTTGGTTCCAAACAATGGCATCCCCATCCCGCCGCCTGTCTGTAAAATCCTTCCGTCCCACATAATCTAGTGCAAGCCCAGAGATCCTGCCTTCTAATGCACCCAGCGAGCACCTTCTTTTTCCCTTCTGCTGTCACTCTGGGCTCCAGGTCTTCATGCCTTTTCCCGGCCTCTCAAAACACCCTTCTGGCAAGTCACATGGCCTTTACTGCCAGACCAGTACTCCTAAATGCAGCTCAGAACCCCCAAAACCAAAGCTTCCAGTGATTCCTCACTGCTTGGCAAACTGAACCCCAAACAGTCCTTGGCAACCAGCCTGCTCTTGAATCTCATCTCCAGAGGCTCAGCACTGAAGGGCATGGTCTCTAGAGGCCAATGACCTTGCTTCAAAGATGGCTTCACCCCTTCTGAAGCAAGTTACATAACCTCTGTGCCCTGTTTTCCTCTCAAAAACAAGGCTCATAATAAAGCCTACTGGATAGGATGAACAGTTGTTGTTAGGATTAAGGCGGACCTAGAACCAAGTGGCCTTCAGGGAGCACTCAGCATCATCACCTTGACTCCTGGCAGTACTGCGCCTCCTTCTCTCCCTGGTGCCCCTGCCATCCTCTGACTCTGATGGCTTCTCCTCCGTTCCTGACTCTCAAAGTCCTATTCACTCTCCAAGGCTCTCTGGAATACCCCAGGCCTTTCCCAACTGTCGCAGACACATCTGGTCTTATCTCTTGACTATCTCCAGCTGTTTGCCATGGCTCCTCCAGCAGTTCTTGTGTTCTGCCTGGCACGACGGATGTTCTGCTCTTAGAGCGGTGTTTACTATTTTTCCACTTCTGTTCCCACCCACACGTCCTCACAGAAGCAGACTGGGGGCTCCTTGAGATCAAGCACTGAGGCTTCTCCCTCAGCCACCCAGGCTCCTGCCAAGCAAGCTGCCCGTTCACGTGTGCTGGGCAAACGGGACTGGGGCTGGAGCCCAACCATTCAAAATCCTGATTGGATTTGATTAAAAACTCATTAAATATTCATTTCCACCCACTTTAGGGCTAGTCATAGAAATGTCATAGACCGTTTCTTCAGATATTGAAAACTAAACGGAGTGTGCTACAAAAAGCATAGTTTAGAAAACATCCCCAGGAGACTAGACGAGACAAGCTAATATTCATCGTTATAAAATTTATTTTTGAATATACATATGCTCATACAGCCTTAGACTCTGAAACGCCGTGTGCTGGCATAGACTGCTCCCAGTTGGAGATGCATTTGATGGTGATCCCAGAAAGGTGGCTCTTGTAAGTTTTAGTCCTAGACTATTTCATCCTTAATATTGGAAATCTTAGAAAATTCTCTTCAACTTAAAATTTAAAACATATTGCAAGCCAAATACCCGTATTTCCCCAGGTATGCTAACCCAGGCCAGATCAAAACAGAGCACTTGAGGGCAATTCGAATGATGTGACGGTAGGACCTCGTGTCTTGGATTGGCCACACCAGGGATAAAATCACCCTCTTCTTCACTGGGATTGCAGCAAATTCCTCCTCTTCTTTCTTTCCCTTGTTTTCATCCCCAGAATCAAACTTCCAGTCCACACTCCCATGCCAAAGCCATGGAGTTTTATTTCAATTTCCTTCTTTCCAAAATATTTTGCGTGCCACCTATTTTCCCTGTATGCGGTTTACTCAACTACTTTGTTGTAGGTATGGGGTGCCCTGTAGAAACTTGTAAAAATATGTCTCCCTTCCATAATAACCCCACTGAAGCAATTCTAGCAGTAGATCTATCACTTTGTAATGTTCAGCAAGGGAAAAAAAAATGCACCAGTTTGTAGTTTTCAGATATACGTGTTTTTAAAACACTTTGGATAAAAAGTTCTCTGTTGGCATAAATGCAGGTCATGGTTCAACTGAAGATGTAATTATGGCAAAAATCCCACCTTCATGTCAATGCGTGTTGATTCAACAAGCATCACCTGAGGAATTATTTGGGCCAAGCTCTGGGAGAGTAGAGGAAGAATCAGATAAAATCTCCATCATCATGGAGCTTGCAATTCAGTAGGTGAAAGAGACAAGTAGATGGGTTCTTATAATGTGAGGCCAAGTGGTAGGAACCAGCTAGTCCAGGGTGGGGAGGGACGTCTACACAGGGCTGCTAGCCCAGGTGTGGTGGGTCATAGATGGCTTCCTGGTGCTCGTGCCAGACCTGAGTCTAAACCAGTGGAGGATGCTTGTCCCCTTGTTTATGGACAATTAAATTACAGACATAGTGATACTAAAAAAAAAAAAATCCTAAGAGGGAGAATAGACAATGTAATTCAAAGGAATTATAAAATATGATGTATGATAAGACTAGACCCAGCAAGGGCCTCATTGATTCCCTGGTTCAAATATAAAGTGTATTTACAACTCACATTTAATTCTGAAGTCACAAATAAGATTCTGCCACTGTGGGCCTGTGTACATTGAGTTTGTGGTTTTTTTTTTTTAATAGATAAAACTCATATAAAGCAAGCAGATGATTTAATCAAATTACCTCTTTGAGGTTTACCCATATTTTTTCTTTTTCAACTACTTTTATGTCATGTTGTATTTGTGTGAGGGTATGTGGATGTGCCTTTGAAAATCCACTTAAATCCTGAGGGAATCAGATGGAGGTAGAGAAACAAAGAGATGAAAAGTAAGTACATTCTTAGGGGCTATCTGTGGTCATGTTGCAATCCTGAAGGCCGGCCAGTCACCTGCAGGGACAGTGCAGGTCCCGAAAGTACAACTCACAGCCAAGGGACACATGAACATCACAACATGTTCTTTCCTGGAGTGCACGACACCTTGCCACCCCATAGCAATCATAGTCTGGAAAGGTGTCCCCAGTGGGGCTGCACGAAATATTAGTCAGAGGAGTAAATAATAGTAGTAAGGAAGTCGGAGGAGGTGGGAGGCAGTGAAAGCGTTATCTGGCCTGGTAGGCATGGGTTTTGCAAGCATTCGTACCGAGAAATGGCAGTTACCCGGCTGCCGGACCTGGAAACAGTGTTAACAGAAACAGAGGGAAGAGGCTGTCCCTTGCCAGACACATGGACGTTTCATGGACATTTCACAGGGGCAAACCCTCCAGCCTGTTAGAAAAGAAGCACATTCTCAATGCCTTTCATATCATGCTAGCTTCTAGGCTCATGACTAGCACGATGTTCTTCTGGCTTTAACTTGAGTGAGGGCTTTTCAAATGGAAAAAGTGCACCATTAAATTCAGTGCCCACACAGTCGGCTGTAGGAAAAACAGAACTTTGATAGCATCTTGCCCTTGGGCCCAGTTATGGCCTAAAGGTTTGGCCACAGTGCAAGGATCTACATTTCACGGCAACCTGCCAGTGGCATGAGAAACATTCTACATATCGCTCAGATCAATTTTCCATATATTACTGATCTTAGGTATGTGTAAGCACGATAGTATTTTTGCTTATCATTTTCCGGTTACTCAGAGGGCAGCCAGCAGTTAAAATTTACATAAGTGGATGCAACCATTCCTTCAAAAAGCAAGTATTGGGCCTTTATTATGTATGACACAGAGTGGATTTATCATGAAGGTAATGAAATCAAGCTTCAGGGAGCCTTGCTTATACCCATAACCCATATCAGCCCTCTCCAAAGCTTTGTACCTAATTTTCTAGTCATGATTTTGCATTCATTTTCCTTAAAGTGTTCCCCCAACCCCATTGTATATTTTTCAAGCCCCATATGATCTTGATCAGACTCCAGTGCGGTCCTGGAGAAAACACACAAGAATCTCATAGTTATCATCCTGATACCAGGGCAACTTCAGCTGAAACAGGATGTAGATTAAAACCCAAACCTAACTACCTGGGTCCTCCAACCAGCCCGAGAACTGGATACCTACTGCAGGGGTCCCCCTCTGAGTCCCCTGTGTATTCCCACGGCCTCACAGTGATCTGTGATCCCAGGGACATGGTCAGGTGGAGAACCCAGGAACATGGATGGGGGCATAAGGGGCCAATGGAACCTGGTGGCTCTTGACCAGCAGGCTCCCTGCTAAGCAGGGAGCCTGATGTGGGGCTCGATCCTAAGACCCTGGGATCATGACCTGAGCCGAAGGCAGACGCTTAACCAATTGAGCCACCCAGGCACGCCAAGGATTTACTCATTTTTCCCCTTTCATCTCAACCAAGTAACACTTACAAAATAAAACTTTCAGGTTATACATTATTTTCTCTTATTCTGTGCCCTCATTTCTCCCTTTCAAGGTGGGGAAGCAGGCTACATTTTTTTTTCTTTTAGTTGAGAGAAGGTTTGGCATTTCTAGGGCTGCTCATTTCCCGCCACACAGTTCCCTTTACCTGCCTGTAAAACCAGCACAGGGAAGCTACCTGAACGGCAGCAAAGAGCCAGGGGGTTGGGTCAGAGCTGTCCCCTGCCAGGGCACTGCATCCTTGAGGGGCACAGAGCAAGGCCCAGTTTGCTACCCCACTCCCCAGCCCTGCCGCACCGCACTCTCCAGCTGCACCAACAATCCCACAGCCCAGGTGGCTCTATGAGACAGAGGTGAAAGGCAGGGGAGAGGGAAGGATGGATGAAAACCTCTGCCTGATATGCCTCCTGCATTTACCCACTAATACGCAACAACCTCTTCTTTGCAAACCTACAAACTAACATTAACTCTGGCCATAGCTCCCTAACTATTTTTGGAGGAAAGTTACTCTGACTTGAAAGATGAATTAAAACACATTTGGAGACACCCCCATTTCCTCCAGCGTGAGGTGCTTAAATTGTTGTAGTCAGATGGTGGCTGAATTACTTATATATTAAAGACTGTGGGAAATGATTAGGGAGGTTGATTCGTCCTGAGCAGGGGCTCGTCATCTGTGCCCCGCCACGTGTACGGCTTCGTCCGTGGACTGCTGTGTTGGCTCTGAGATTCAGATGCGGACAACAGGCAAATATAGTCCACAAACACCTCTGGACTCTGAAGTGGGGCATGCGAGGAAGTCAGAGGATTGCTCCATGTCTCTAACCAAGGAGGAGGTGAGACAGGAAAGGGTATTTCAAATGCTTGACATTTACTGATTACGTCTGTAAACGTTTGCCTCTACAGTCAGTACCACACATTGGTGGTTTTTCTTGTACCGAGCATGTTGCTGTCTTTCAGGTATATAATCACACACACACACCCCCAAAACAAGAAAGCACCGCCCTTCCCAGATCTCCTCCACACCAGGGCAGAGCAGGAGTGTGCTGAGCCCTGTGTCAAGGAGCCGACAGACCTGCTTTTGTTGGCTCTCAAGACTGCTGGCATGGGAAGCCTGGGGTCTCGCTCTCTTCCCCCCCAAAAACCGGGCCGTCTGCACTGGGTTTAAGTGTGAGGAGAGGAAACTGGGGAAATAGCCCTTTCCGTAAAATGACCACAGCTGTTGGTGGAGAAAGGAGTGGTAAGGGTGGGAGGGCTTTTTTAAAAATGTGTTTTCCTTAAGCGACCAGAATCACAACATTCAACCAAGTCTATTCCTAACAAACCCCCGAAGTACTTAGGCGTTTCCTTAGCTCAGTGAAGACGTGTCAGCTCCGTTATTTGATTAGCGTTTCTGGAGATGTGATTACCTGATCTGGATAAACTCTTCTACTTTCCTAGCCTTTTCTGAAGACTTGCCATGTGACCTCTGGGTGGCTCCCTGCATGGTCACTGACTATATTCCCAGCTAGAGAAGTAGGAAAACTGCTAAAAAATCAAAACCAAACCAACCAACCAAACAAAAAATAACAAGCCCCCAAAACCCAGGGAAGGAACAGCGGAGGGAGCCGTGCATGAGTAAGTGCTCACTCCGTTCCACTGCGAGCCTCCTGACCTGGCCCACAAAGGGATGGCTGCAATGGACTCTTTTCTTTGAATTCTTTGGACAACTTTAAACTGAGAGAATTTGTCACCTAAGGCTATTGTTGATCGTTACATGGTTTTTTAAACATTTATGAGAGAGGACAAAATGGGGTAAGATCGGGGATAACAGTTGATTGTACGTGTGTGTGAGAGAGGGAGTGTGATTTGGGGGTTTCAAAGAAAGGACTTTACAAATCAGTTGTCATTTTTTTTCCTAAAATTCTTCCTTTAGTTTAAAGAAAAAAAGAATGAAAATATTTTCCATTCAGAAGACATAAACTTACATGTGTGAACTGAGTAGGACGGATCATTTTGCTCTTTAATTTTCCCAAGTTGAGCATCGCATTTGTTGTCAGTGTCCTAACCTGTGGCTTTCAGAAGTTGGGAGGTCAAGAAACACCTCATTGAACAACAAATTCTTATTTCCTTCAGGCGACTAAACGCGGAAGTGCAGAGAGGAGATAAAAAACTAGCTTCACGGGCGCTGCGTGGAAATTCCACCCAGAGTAACATTTCTTAGCCGAGAGCAGTCTAAACTCACAGGAAATCATACGCAGGTTCTAAGACACATTACCCACAGGTTGTGAACAAAGGTTCATAATGTTTCCAAAGTCAGAATTGTTTACCTTCCTTCCACCTACCCCGGAAACTTACGTAACTTTTTTTTTTTTTTCTCCTAAGGATAGGTAACAGATTTTAAAATATTCCGATGAGGTTTCGCCTTACGGCAACCTACACTGACTTCTCCCCGGACAAAGGAAACTGACTGCCAGAAAAAGACCCAAGAACTCTATAATCACTGAAAATCAGTAACAAACTTGCTCTGACAGACACTGTGAGAGTGTTCCTTTCCTCCACCTAGATCACTTACACCCACAGCAAACAAGACAACATCTGGATATTGTTTCACAGGCAAAAATAAAGCACTTTTTTTTTTTGCCCCATCATTAAGTAAAGAACCCGTTTTCCACATGCAAACAGCACTTGTAAATTTCCCCCAGATAAGCTTGGAAGTTTTGAATGATTTTAAGTGAGTTTTAAGAGAATCACCACTCGTTCATTGCCTGGGAGTAAAGTTTTTCAGAAATCTCCCTAGCCGGCTGAGGGCTACGGTGTTGACCGAAGCGCATACCTCTTACCTGCAGAGACAGATGCACCGGACTCCTGCCTAGATGGGAAGTTATGACCAGGCAAAGAAATGATCGGTCGATGCAGGTTGCCTTAGGAAAGAGAGGTGTGCAGGTTCTCTCAAAGTGAAGAAAAGTCTCTCCCTGTTCGCTGTCAGTCAAAAACAAGTTGGTACAAGTTTGAGTAGGATTTACCTGAAGGAACTGAAGAGAGGAGGAAAGAGATTGGGAGAGATTGAGCAGAGGGAGGAGGGACGAGAAGGGAGGAGGGAGTAGGGGGGAAGGAGAGGGAGAGGGCTCCATGATGTCAGCAATGTGCCTTAAGGAAATCTACAGACCAGCAGAAAATTCTAGTGGACACCCAGTCCTGAGCTCTCTGAACACCTGTAGGAAGGAAAACTAATGCCCTTTTAAAGAAGAGAGCCAGTTAATCTTTGAAGAAGCTTTGGCCACTCTTATCAAGACCTTTTTTTTTAAGGCCCCTTTGCCTATAGACCATAAATAAATAACCAGATGATCTCTCCTAACCAGCTCTCCTATACCCCATGTTCCCTCCTCCTCTTCCCTCCCCCCACTGCAAATGAATGTTAACAAAAATCCCTACTTCTTGGGGAAAAAGCAAAGCAAACTCATACAGATGATACACATATCAAATATATAGAAGCAAAATGTCACAGAGAAAAACTCTGTGTTTTTAGCTCAATCTCCCTATAGCCTCCGTTTTCCCTGACCAAAAAAAAAAAAAATAAATAAATAAATAAATAATAAAAATAAAGAAGTTGGTTAGATACAGGTAAAATTGGATTCTTCTGGATCGTGGAAGTTGGGATTGAGGCTGGTTTCCAGCATTTGTGCCCCAGTGTCCATGCTTTTATGAGACTCAGTCGCAGATTTCCATCCTTGAAGCAGAAGTCTAGGGGGAGGTCACTGTCTCTGGAAATGGAGGCAGAGTTTCCTTCTGGAATATAGCTGTATGTCCTCCCTACACCGAGCCCTTTCTTGTGGCCATCATGCCAAGGCCTGTGTGGGTGGCCAGTCTTCCTGTGGCCAGAGTGCACACGGACTCTGGCAAGCCCTCAGAGGACGGATGGCTTTCCCACAGGTGCCTTCCCCGGTGAGATCCCCTGCACTGGTCCAAAGGCAACGCCCAGGGAAGCGAAAGGTCTCTGTCACAAAGATGATGATGACATACTCATGTGTCCTCTGCACAGATTCCTTGACAGGGTCAGGGCCCTACAGCCGCTTTAGGCTGGACAGAAGAGGGGGTGACTCAATCCATTTGTTGGAAGCAAATGATATGTCCCCTCCGCTGAGTTCTGGGTTCTACACTCCTGTGCACCACTCCACTTCACCTGGGTACAGCTGTTGCCCTCTGGGGGCTCAAACTAAGTGGGGGCAGGAAGGGGTGAAAGGGGGAAAGTCTGAAACTGCCTACTTTATCCAACCCCCTCCCTTGACTCCAAGTACTGGCATGAATCATGCCCTTTTTTCCTATTCGCCAATAGGAACGGTACATCACCCTTTCGTCCTTCTCTTTCCCAGGGAGCAGGGGCCAGCCTGCGAGAGTAGCGTGGCCCCCTCGGAGAAGATGCTGGGCTCTCCGGGGGCTCAGGGCTGGAGAGAACGAAGAAGACATGTGGGGTGCAGGCGTCTTCGAGCTGGCACTCTTACTCCAGACCATGGAATCGGATGCCCGTCAGAGGAGGATGTGATGAGAGCCCCATATAAAACAGGGAAACACAGAGGTCCAAAATAACAAGAAGGGGAAAACCCAGCTTCAAGGCCTGACTGTATCCTACCCCAGGTGGTTTGTACAGGCTGTCCCATTGGCCTGGAATGTTCTCCCTCAGATCTTCATTCGCCCAGATGACCCCGGTCAGGACTTGGCCCAATGGCACCTCTTCAGCGGGACTGGGCCCCCATCTCACATGGCCATAACCCAACTGGGTCCCTACTTCTCCCTTTTAGTCTGTATGCCATTTAGTACTGTCTAAATTGTCCCGACTCTTTATCATTTGCTGTCGGTTTCATTTAGCACTTTACCGCACCTGTCTTGTTCACTATGTGTCCCTCAAGGGACACCTGGCACATCACAGTCTCTAAGACAATTGTCAAGTAGATTGATAAAAGATTATAAATGGACAGTACGATTTGTTACGATTGAATTTAATTCTTATTTTCTTACTTTTAATCAGTGTTTCCAGTCTCAGCTCTAATTAGTAAACTAACATTGGAATACTTTTTCTCAGTTTATAAAGTTCTTTCAGAAATGTTATTCATTTGATGCTCAGACCAAAAAGGCACGATTAGTTTAAGGGCAAGGAAGTGGGAGCCAGAGAGGTTAAGTGATGTGCTCAGAGTCACAGAGCTGGAAGGGGGTGAGGGGTGAGGCTCAAAACAGCTCTTCTCTCTCAGTCCATGCATTTTTCATTAGGCTACATTCTTCTCAAATTAGTCTATTGTGGGCATACATAGGCATGTGTCAATTTCTTTATATATCAAGTCATACACTACATGAATGATAATCACAGTCTAATACTCTGGCAAGGTTTAGTTCTTAAAAGATCGTACACAGCCGAGCTCATATTCCTTCATGACACACTCTTAAAAATGATGACAGAAGAAAATGAGTTTAAAATAGTATGGATGCATGAAATCATTTAACAGTTAAGACGATATGCTTTATGTTGGTGATGTTTAACCATTTTTGTTCATTTGCATCAGCTGGGGCTCCATCAACACTCAGATGTTGAGATTGTAGATACAACAGAATTCACAAAGGAGATGAGGCATTAAAAAGTGTTGAGTCGTTCAGTGGGAAAACTCTAGAAAAATATCTGTGAGATTTCTGTCACAGGGGACAGATTTTCCTTGGCACGTTTTAATAACTGAATGATCTAAGTATTTCCAATGCTACATGAGAGAGAGAAATGGGACAAATTACTAATGTTGACAAAAACCATTTTGTGTCACCCAATCTCCCTCCCATCCAGTGAGTGGAATCTGCTTTTACAACCCACTTCTAGGGAGGAGGGTCCAGAATCTGCAATCAGATCACTTCAAAAAACATAGCTAGTCATCTTGGAACTGAAAATAGTCAGTGTTACTGATCTTTTAGCCTAAAAAAAAAAATGAATGAATGTTCAGTAAATCTTCCTTCTTTCCTCCCTTCCTTCCTTCTTTCCTTCCTTCCTTCCTTCCTTCCTTCCTAGTTAATTGAAAGCAAGACTCTTACATGTGTCAAATTTTAATACAGTATACATCTAAAATCTGAATTTTTATCCAAAGTTCTAATACGATGTCCGAAAACTGGACAGAAAAGACCACAAGAGCTAGCTCTTTTAAGAGAGCCATTTTCCAAGAATAATTTCCAAAAAAGAAAAAAAAAATGCTGTAGTGCTTCCAATTCCCATCTTGGCTTAAACTGAGACATAAAAACCTTCCCGTGTGATAAGAGGGAAAAAGCACATTTTTACCTTTGACTAGATTTATTTAAGTTGCATTAGATATGGGACTATTTACAGAAGATTATGTCAGTTTTTAAAACTTCCTGGAAGCCGCCTATGACCCCACCGGCTTCAAGTGTCCTCCACAGGCCAGACAGGATTTGGTCCTGTGCCTCCTTTGCTCCCACAGCCCCTAACCCGGAGATACATAAAACATCCCATTCCCGTTTGAATGCAGATGAGCCATGGAAAATGAAGAATGCCCATCTCAATCCTTTCAAGACTCTGTAGGCCAGAGCTGGGGGCCTGCTTGCCTTTGACCTTGCCAGTGGGAGGCTTGTCTCAGGAAGCCGCAAAGTTGAAATCTTGTCTTGGAGTGGCTCTCTAGAAGAAGCTATTGCAACAAGTGTGTGTGTGCAATTTATTAAAGCGCTCCTGGGAGAAATCTGAGGGAGAGGAGGGGAGGGCCAGCAAGGGAGGGATGAAGTTAAGTAAGGGGGCAGTTTTAGGCTCAGGCCAGTTCCTTGCCTGAATCTGGAGGGGCTTATGGAGTGAAAGTTGCATCTTCGATGAGGGAGCTGGACTTTCCCGCCCCCGCGCAGCCACCTTTGCTAAGAGTGGAAATGCTAACGGTATCCCACTGCCCTGGTGCTCTGGGTTTCTGTATCTGCAAGGAAGTGGGTCTAGTAGCCAAGGGCAGTCTTATGAAGTGGGTTGGGGGGGTGGCTGCAGGGCATCAGAAATAGTACTTATGGAAGCCTGCGAATGCACACCCAGAAGCTGAGAAGGAGGTCCGAGGGGATTTGGACAGACCACCAGCAGCATAGTCTCATCCTGTGAACACTGGAAGTGTTCCTCCCGCGGGTACAGGTTCTCCCCTTACTGTGAACCCCCACTCCCTCAGCAACCCCTACCCTCCTCCTCCACTATATCAGTTTCCCCACTCAAAACAGAATTGGGGAGGGAGGCCCCTGGGTGGCTCAGTTGATTAAGTGTCAGACTCTTGGTTTCAGCTCAGGTGATGATCTTGGTGTTGTGAGATCGAGACCCCCATTGGTCTCCAAGCTCAGCATGGACTCTGCTTGAGATTTTCTCCACCTCCCCTTCCCCAACTCAACATGCATGCACTTACTCATTCTCTCTCAAATGAATAAATAAATCTTTAAAAAAGATAAATTAAAAAAATTAAAAATAATAAAATTGGGGATCTCAGCACTAAAATTTGGAATTTGACTTAAGATGCACATGGTTTTTTTTATGCACAAGGGCAGTTCCTCAAGGTGCTGGGAGGATCCTAGCAGGGCCTTCTAGCACCACTTCTAGACTACTTTGTTACTGATAGCATATCAATCTAATTTGATTCATAACTAAATCTCTTTGCTGGGTTACAAAGACCCACATTCCCAGGACTGGAGTAAAGGGCAGTTCAGCAGAAAGATTGGGAAATAGCTGACTATAAACAGTGTGATAAGTGCTGTATGATGGAAATATTCTAGGAGCCCACAGAAAGGGCAGTGGACTCTGCCTGGGAGTTTAAAGGTAAGTTTCAGGAGGAGGGAATGATGGAGTTCAACTGACAAGGTTTTCATAGGCAGGGAAAAAAGTGGGCTGTAGGCATTACAGAAAGAAGGAATAGAACGAATAACAGTGAAGATGAATCAAGCCAACTGAGCTCCCGCTTGGGACATCTCAGAAATGCAGCTCTAACCTTAGCCTCGTGGAATCTTGTCCAGAGAGCAAGAACCACAAAAAAAAAAAAAAAAGGATTCCATTATAGAATCATTAGGGTGTTTCACTGAGTGTGAAAATGTATAGGTCAAGTTGGCCTTAGTATCGCCTCATGAGCCTGAAAGTTACCCTTCCCTTAGTAACCTCTGAAGAATGAAGGCCACATTTTTATTTAGTTAACATTTTGTTGATATTAATTTTTGTGGCTAAGTGATTCGAGCTCACTTTTGTTCTCTACCATTTCTGCCTTCCATTCGGAAATTTCAGTCACCAAGCAGAACTGAGCTTGCCCAGAGCTAACCCCATAAGTCCCATTTTATCCGGGCAACTCATCAGCTCTCCAGGCCGTCCTGTGCTTAAACACCTCATCTCTCCTCTTCGCTGTCCTGCCTCGTCCACCGAATATCTCTTCATGTTGTGGCTCTGAGGGAGAGGGAAGCTTTTACTAGCAGTTATGTTCCAAAAAGGAAGCAAAGAGAAGAATCAGAGAGGCTTAGTTATAGCTCGAAGGAACCAACAGGTCATCCCAACCAGTCTCTTAATATTTCGAGTTAGACTCTGAAGACCAGAGAGTGACCTTCATAGTGTCCACAGAGCCTAAAACCCAGGATCTACACCAACATCTCATTGAAGGTCCTCATACACTGTGCTATACTACGTTAGTCCCTAGTTTTACATGTTTGTGCACATATAATTTATTCAAGTGGCAGAAACCCACATCAAAGCTTGTATTGGTGTTAAAAGAAATGTGGGTATCAGTTCGACGTTGTCAGGATGTGAGAACATGCCCTTTGACTCATTCCCTCCCCAGATTTGGCTGATGGGCTTGGAGGCTCAAGCTGATGAAATGTTAGTAGAGCAATAAGAATAATTACTCCAAAGACGCGGGCATGAGAAGTTCTCCTAGTGGATACTACACCAGATCAGGCTGGAAACAAAGTAGTGTCCTCAGGCATTTAATGCAAAATGGAAGCAGGTGGCAGCCCTTGTCCCAGAGCTTGCCCTTTGCTTTTGGTGCTTCCATGGCTGATCATTGATGACGCATATAATACCTCTGAGGAATACAAAGATTCAGAGTAGTCTCATTTTGCCTTTCAAGGATTGTTACCAGTTCTAGCATTCTCTCTCTTTTCTCCTTCTTCCCATAACACGCATATGGCCCAAACAAGGTCCCTGTGGCATTAACTTCTTCCTGCTGTCTAGCTTGCCTCAACCCAGAACTCACAAGCCACTCAAGTTTTTTTTTTCCTTAATTGAGGTTGAGACAGATAGCGAAGCAGATAAACACACGTTTGGCCCTCTTCTGTTGAATACAATCATGACCAAACATGCCAAGTTTTAGGGCATCATTTAGAGGAATGTGGCTGTTCTGTGTTCCATGAAGGACCTGCGAGATTTTGAAATTATCAACATGAACAACAAATTCTGAAAAGGAGCTTAACAAGCCAACTACTCAAGTCATAGAGGCTACCGACTGAAAGAGTAAGTCAAAGCAACAGTTTTTCGGTAAACCTAATGGAAAAGCTGGCCTTGTAGTTTTCCCAGATCTTGTGACAAAGCCACTTACTCCTGTCTGATGGAAGAAAGACCTCTTGCATAGAACAGGTGGATGGCCCTCACTGAATTACTTGGAAGGTCAGTTGTTCTTGAACTTGTTATCATGTACTGGCTTTTAAACCAGGTCCCATAGGACACAGCGCCTCCAACTAGTAGATCATTTGCCCTGTTCACTCTTCTAGCAGATTTCCAAAATTACCTGTTCCCTTGTCCTTTGGGGAGAAGCAGATGGGACTGAGAGCAACCTCCAGGTGGTGACTGGAGGTTTCTCTATCTTCCCACCACCATTCCCAACAAAAAAGAATTCCTCCCTCAGGAAAACACAGAGGTTTTCTTAACATGCTTCTTTAATGGAATAGCACAAAACTTATCCTAAAATGCAAAAGTTACTTAACAGAAATGTAATCTCCAAGCTATTGCTCTGAAGGGTGAGCAACCATCCCGGTTTTCCGATGCTTCTCCGAGTTTTAGGTCTGAAAGTCTCATGTCCTGGAAAATCCCTCAGTCCCAGAAAAACTGCTATGGCTGATCAGCCTATTCCCACACGTGTCCTCAGCTCCTTTGTAGTCAACTGCTAAATTCTTAATACTTGGTTTGGAAATAAAAGTGTTCATATAAGCATGATATCCTAATTTGTTAGCACCAAACTGACCTTTGCTAGGGCATGTGTAAAATCCAGTTTTGTCAAATGGGAAAATGTGATACAAGAAAAGCCAGATATAAGAAATGCTCACCACTCTGTATAAAGGCTGGACACCATCCTTTAAACCTCCACTGAGTGAGTTGGTGATTATACGTCCCTACCTGTCACATGGCTTGGGAGTTCGTGAGTTATAGAGCATCACCAACATGAGCCCAGCAGTGTCCAGTTTCCCCTTGCCTTATTCAAGTTGGACTTTATTGCTTTAGCTGTTGTTGGTGCAACCTTATACTTCAGGTTAAATACACACAATTTGTTTCTGGTTCACCTCAGAGCCACTTTTACTAAGTGAACAGTGGCAGTTCCCATCAGTGAAAGGTATATTGCAGTGTATGGTTTTCAGTGTTGAGAATATGGATTGGTAAACAGAAATGCACCAGCTAGCTACAGGGTAGAGTTACCATCTCCAGGTCATTGCAACTGATATGATGCCACCTTCCTTTCAAAGCCTAACAGCATCACTGACCTGGCAATGTGTTACATGCATTAACTCACTTCTTCTATTGCCATCTTATTGTTGTTTAATCCTGAACCAACTATACAGGTAATCTGCTAGACCAGACAGTGATAGGTGCATGGCCATGGACCCTATCTCCACTAGATGGCCAAAGACAATATTTTATACATGGTAGGTTGAATCTGTGTCTGAGACTCCAAGAGCTACACTTAGAATATTTAAAATAGAAGAGTACAAAAAAATGCTAGTATCACCGTGAATAATTTCAATGATCAATTGGGGAAGACAAAAGCAGTGAATTATTCTAATTTCCCCCGTTTTCATACTTAATGACTGCTCCTTGGTTATTGATAAGCTATATTCTTCAGCTTTAAAAAAAAAAAAAGCACCAGGTTGATGGTGCATCTTTCTTTTTGGGCTGGAGATTTCAAAGGACAAGCAAGGTGTGCAACTCCATCTGCTGTTGCGGATACTACCCTTCCTCACCACTCTGCATCAAACTGTCCCCTCTCTACAGGCCTCATTGTTCTGACACTTCTTGACCTGATATTTGGGTTCCTGAGAACACACAGAGCCTTTTCCACTTCTCCCAAGTTCAATCCCTGGCTTTAGCTCAGCCCACTGGTTGCACATTGAATGTTTTCCAGCCCTTTATTTTGTTTAGCAGATAGTGATACTATTATGCTGTAACTCTTTCATTCGTAATGCCCTGAATAACTTCCCTATGAACCCATATAGCCCCTATCTCTGGTAGCCACACAAAATAATATCATAAAACATTCTACTTCTGCCTCAGTACCCCTATTTCTACATGACATAAATGCAGGAAGGCCTAGGAGAATTTTCAGGACTCATTTTAGGTATTTACTATTAGCAGAGCTGGGTAAACAACTAAGGTTTTTACTTTGGGATCTTTCCCATTGCAGAATTGTACCTTTACCTAAATATTCTAGTTAATGTGGAAAAAGCGAGTGATGCAAATTGGCTAAATTATGCAAAGTGCAAGATCCCACCCGAGTTGTCATAAACTCTGAAGGACTTCACACCAAAGATGCAGTATGAGTGTAGAAAGAGGGTGTTGTGCACTCCTAAAATACCAGCTGTGAACCCCATCTTTTCCTTGTCAGCCTCAGCAGAGTGTCCATGCTGCTTAGGTAAACCCTGCCTGGAGAAGGTACAGCTCTACCCAACGCTACACACATGTGTCAAACAAAAAAATGGGCCCAAGGGGAGGGTTGTCCACGGTCACTCGTGTCCTTGCATGGCGCTTCATCTTATCAAGTGCCCTTGTAGACACAGCTGAGTCACCAGCAGAACAAAGAGATGATAAAGAAAGCCAATAAAAGGATGCTTTTTTTTTTTTTCTTACTGTTCTCCTCCTTGATGGTCCAGCCTGAATAAGAGAATCTGGAGAACTCTGAGGCAAGCCTGGCCTCCTGAAAGCCAGGCGGTGCCAACTTCACCTTCCTCAGCGGTTGCTAGGACCTATCCAGGCTGGAAATGGCATTGACTGGATTTGCTTTACTCCCTCACTAAGAAATATTCCTTGGGTTATTTGTCCTTCATGCATTTATTTTCGGCCACAGGCTGGAGGACCTTTCTGTCTCCATCATCTGTTCTGTCCCACGAGCTTGGGTTCATCACTGTGGTCCCCCTCGTCCAGACTGAGCGCTGACTGATGATTTGCTTCTTGTCATACTATTCCCGTTGTTGGCTTTCCGCTAATCACTGAAAACTTGCCTGAGCTCACTTCCCTTCTGAAATCTGTGTGTACTTACTAGGCAGCGGTGATGCCAAAGGCGCAGCGTTATGGTCTATCAGTCAGTAAATAGCACTTATCGCTCAGTGAAGCACGCACACCAACCGAAGTACTGGGATTATCAGCTTAGACTCACATTGATCTCTTGGACAAACATCGTCATGTTTTGTTTTTCAAATTGCTTAATGGTATATCTTATCTTACTTGTCAGTTCTCACTTTACAGTGCGAGACTTAACAGAAGAATTGAACGCAAAATGTCAGCCTTGCCTCAGAATGCTGAATTATATTATTTCTTTCCGGCAAGCAGTACAATATAATGGAGAAAAGTATAGGTTTAGTCTCAGACTGGTGTGGATTTGATTCTAGAATGGCTTTGTACTAACAACATGACCGGGGGTAAGGTAACTCACTTCTCTGAGCTGGTTTTTGCATGAGTGAACTGAGAGAAGCAGATTTACCTCCTGGGTTCTTGTGCAGCTCACATGGGGGAGGGGGTGGGAAGTGTCTGATTCCCAATGTCCCCTGACAGGAGTGCTCTGTCAGGGGACACTGGGGAGCACAGTTCTATGGTGAGGGTGGCTGGTATCAAGACACTCTTCCTGCCCATTGCGCTTGGCCACTGTGACAGGATACTCATTTGTTTTGCCGGAACTCACGCCCACTAATGGTCCTGTGCATATCCCTGTTCTAATACCTAGATTATCCTTTCTTTTTCTGTGTTTGAATTGTGGGACAGATAAACTGGATACTCCAATTCCTTTAAAATCTGCTGTGTTTTTACCAGTCCTTATGCAGGGACCCTGAGGCTGGCTTAAAATACCTTAAATGATTTGCATTCCCTAGAAGTCCTGCTTCTTCGAAGGGCAGCAATGTACGTCTGAGTGTTTTCTGAGTATTACTCTTTTTTTTTTTATCGAAAACCACTTGAGTAGTCAAATAGTTTAGATTACTTGAATAAATAGAACTTAATTAGCTCATTCCTAGGAACCTTGACTTTTATCACACCAATTTTCCTGAAGTGCCTTGCATTGCAACGATTAGCTATAAGGTTTATGCCACTTAGTTAAGCATTGTTTCTTGACTTTTATGGGACATCAGTATTCCCAGAAATCAAGCATGGGAATCTATCTCCTATCTTGGTTATAAAACCTAAGATAGGTGGCGGAGCAAGACGGCGGAGGAGTAGGAGATGTGGCTTTCGTCTGGTCTCAGGAATTCAGCTGAATAGGGACCAAACCATTCTGAGCACCTACAAACTCAACAGGAGACCGAAGAGGAGAGTAGCAACAACTCTCTGAACAGAGAAGCGACCACTTACTGGAAGGTAGGACGTGCGGAGAAGTGAATCTGAGGCGATATTCGGGAGGATAGACGGCGGGGGAGGGGGCCTCCGTCGGCCGCTTCTGGCAAGTGATGGAGCCGCGGAGCACAAAATCGGACCTTTTAGAAGTCGGCTCCGCTGAGGGACGTCACTCCAGTGGCTAAGCGGGGGGGGGGGGGGGGGGGGGGGGAATGGAAACCTCGCGGGACAGTGTGGCCTCAGGACCCTCGGGGTCACAGAAAGACCGGGGGTGCCTGAGTGCGGCAGAGCTCCCAGGTATCAGAGCGGGGAAGCCGGCTGCAGAGACGGAGCCGAGGCGCGGGCTCTCAGCTCGGGGTGGCCATAAACTGTGATCCGCGGCCCAGTCGGGCCACTGCGCCTCCAGCAGGGACCCAACAAGCGGCAGAGCCAGGGAGACTCCCCTTCCTCCCCCGGGAGGAGCGGCGCGGGAGCGCACCGCAGGGATCTGCTGGGTTTGGAGACTCCACTCGGCGTCGGGTGCCAGAGATAGAAACGCTCGGTCACAGGCTGGGTGAGCACGGAGTGCGGCCGGAGACTGGGGACACGGGAGTGACTGCTTTTCTCTGGGGGCGCACTGAGGAGCGGGGCCCCGAGTTCTCAGCTCCTCCGGGTGGAGATTGGGAGGCCACCATTTTCACCCTGGCCTTCAAAGCTGTACCGGGAGCTTGCAGGGAACAAAACTCCTGAGAGCAAACCCGAGCAGCTTGCTTAGCCCGGACCGACAAGGGCGGGGCAATTCCGCCTCCGGCAAAGACCTTTGGGAACCACGGCAACAGGCCCCTCCCCCAGAAGATCAGCACGAACAGCCAGCAAGCCAAGACCAAGTTTACCGATGAAGGAGAACGGGAGAACTCCAGCGCTAGGGGAATACTGCACATAGAATTTATGGCTTTTTTTTTTACCATGATTCATTAGTTTTACAAAGTTAATTTTTTTAACTGTTTTTTTTAACTTTTCTTTTTCCCCTTTTCAACCAACATCTTATCAATCCCTTTTTTTAAACAAACATTTTTTATTTTTCATTTTTAGAGTCATATTTTATCTCTTCATAGTAGATACCCTTATTTTTGGCATATATATATAAGTTGTTCTCTCTTTAAAATTTTGAGATACAGTTTCTTCTAACAGATCAAAATATACCCTAAATCACTAGTGTATGGCTATGTTCTAGTTCCTGCCTGATCACATTCTCTCCCTTTTTTTTTTTAAATCTTCTTCTTTCTTTTTTCAAACAACTTCTTATCGTATCAATTCCTTTTATAAACTCTTTTATAATTTTCATCTTTAGAGTCATCTTCCATCCCTTCATTGTATCAACCTTTATTTTGTACTTATATAAGTCTTTCTTCCTTTAAAATTTTAGGAGGAACTTTTTTCTAACAGACCAAAATATGCTCAAAAATCTAGTGTGTGGCACTGATCTATTCACTAGCCTGATCATATTTGATCATATTCGGTATTTTTGTATTGTTCTGTTTTTGTTCTTATCTTTTTCTTTTTTTTCTTTCTTTTTTTTCTCTTTCTTTTTTCTTTCTTTCCCTTTCTTTTCCCCTGGTTTCAGGTCTTTTCTGATTTGTATAGAGTATATTTGCTGCGGACGTTGTTAACCTGTTAGCATTTTGTTCTCTCATTCATCTATTCTCCTCTGGACAAAATGACAAGACGAAAAAAATCACCTCGGCAGAAAGAACAAGAGATAGTACTGTCAGCCAGGGACCTACTCAATACGGACATTAGTACGATGTCGGACCTAGAGTTCAGAATCATGACTTTAAAGATAGTAGCTGGGCTTGATAAAAGCGTGGAAGTTATTAGAGAAACCCTTTCTGGAGAAATAAAAGAACTAAAATCTAACCAAGTCGAAATCAAAAAGGCTATTGATGAGGTGCAATCAAAAATAGGGGCACTAACTGCTAGGATAAATGAGGCAGAAGAGAGAATCAGCGATATAGAAGACCAAATGATGGAAAATAAAGAGGCTGAGAAAAAGAGAGAGAAACAACTACAGGATCACGAGGGCAGAATTCGAGAGATAAGTGATACGATAAGACGAAACAACATTAGAATAATTGGGATCCCAGAAGAAGAAGAAGAGAGAGAGGGGGGCAGAAGGTATATTGGAGCAAATTATAGCAGAGAACTTCCCTAATGTGAGGAAGGAAACAGGCATCAAAATCCAGGGGGCCCAGAGAACCCCTCTCAAGATCAATAAAAATAGGTCAACGCCCCAACATCTAATAGTAAAACTTACGAGTCTCAGAGACAAAGAGAAAATCCTGAAAGCAGCTCGGGAGAAGAGATCTGTAACCTACAATGGTAGAAATATTAGATTGGCAACAGACCTATCCACACAGACCTGGCAGGCCAGAAAGGACTGGCAAGATATCTTCAGAGCACTAAACGAGAAAAATATGCAGCCAAGAATACTATATCCAGCTAGGCTGTCATTGGAAATAGAAGGAGAGATAAAAAGCTTCCAGGACAAACAAAAATTAAAGGAATTTGCAAACACCAAACCAGCCCTCCAAGAAATATTGAAAGGGGTCCTCTAGATCAGAAAGGAACAGAGACAATATACAGTAACAGTCACCTTACAGGCAATACAATGGCACTAAATGCATACCTTTCAATAGTTACCCTGAATGTAAATGGGCTAAATGCCCCAATCAAAAGACACAGGTTATCAGATTGGATTAAAAAACAAGACCCATCGATATGCTGTCTGCAAGAGACTCATTTTAGACCCAAAGACACCCCCAGATTGAAAGTGAGGGGGTGGAAAACCATTTACCATGCTAATGGACACCAAAAGAAAGCTGGGGTGGCAATCCTTATATCAGACAAATTAGATTTTAAAACAAAGACTGTAATAAGAGATGAAGAAGGACACTATATCCTACTTAAAGGGTCTATCCAACAAGAAGATCTAACAATTGTAAATATCTATGCCCCTAACATGGGAGCAGCCAATTATAGAAAGCAATTAATAACAAAAGCGAAGAAACACATTGACAGCAATACAGTAATAGCGGGGGACTTTAACACCCCCCTGACTGAAATGGACAGATCATCTATGCAAAAGATCAACAAGGAAATAAAGACTTTAAAGGACACACTGGACCAAATGGACTTCATAGACATATTCAGAACATTCCATCCCAAAGCAACGGAATACACATTCTTCTCGAGTGCCCATGGAACATTCTCCAGAATTGATCACATCCTAGGTCACAAATCAGGTCTCAACAAGTACCAAAACATTGGGATCATTCCCTGCATATTTTCAGACGACAATGCTTTGAAACTAGAACTCAATCACAAGAGGAAAGTCGGAAAGAACTCAAATACATGGAGGCTAAAGAGCATCCTACTAAGGAATGAATGGGTCAACCAGGAAATTAAAGAAGAATTAAAAAAAATTCAAGGAAACCAATGAAAATGAAAACACAACTGTTCAAAATCTTTGGGATACAGCAAAGGCAGTCCTGAGAGGAAAGTATATAGCAATACAAGCCTTTCTCAAGAAACAAGAAAGGTCTCAAATACACAACCTAACCCTACACCTAAAGGAACTGGAGAAAGAACAGCACATAAAGCCTAAACCCAGCAGGAGAAGAGAAATAATAAAGATCAGAGCAGAAATCAATGAAATAGAAACCAAAAGAACAGTAGAACAGATCCACGGAACTAGGAGCTGGTTCTTTCAATGAATTAACCAGATTGATAAAGCCCTGGCCAGACTGATCAAAAAGAAAAGAGAAATGACCCAAATCAACAAAATCATGAATGAAAGAGGAGAGATCACAACCAACACCAAAGAAATACAAACAATTCTAAGAACATATTATGAGCAACCCTATGCCAGCAAATTAGATAACCTGGAAGAAATGGGTGCATTCCTAGAGATGTATCAACTACCAAAACTGAATCAGGAAGAAATAGAAAACCTGAACAGACCTATACGCACTAAGGAAATTGAAGCAGTCATCAAAAATCTCCCAGCAAACAAAAGCCCAAGGCCAGATGGCTTCCCAGGGGAATTCTATCAGACATTTAAAGAAGAATTAATACCTATTTTCCCTGATACTGTTCCAAAAAATAGAAATGGAAAGAAAACTTCCAAGTGAGGTGAGGCCACCATTACCTTTATCCCCAAACCAGACAAAGACCCCATCAAAAAGGAGAACTACAGACCAATATCCTTGATGAACATGGATGCAAAAATTTTCACCAAAATACTAGCCAATAGGATCGAACAGTACATTAAAAGGATTATTCACCATGACCAAGTGGGATTTATCCCTGGGCTGCAAGGCTGGTTCAACATCTGCAAATCAATCAACGTGATACAATACATTAACAAAAGAAAGAACAAGAATCATATGATCCTCTCAATAGATGCAGAAAAAGCATTTGACAAAGTACAGCATCCTTTCTTGATCAATACTCTTCAGAGTATAGGGATAGAGGGTACATACCTCAAGATCATAAAAGCCATCTATGAAAAACCTACAGCCAATATCATTCTCAATGGGGAAAAGGTGAGAGCTTTCCCCCTAAGGTCAGGAACGCGGCAGGGATGTCCACTATCACCACTGCTATTCAACATAGTATTAGAAGTCCTAGCCACAGCAATCAGACAACAAAAAGAAATGAAAGGTATCCAAATTGGCAAAGAGGAAGTCAAACTTTCACTCTTTGCAGATGATATGATACTGTATGTGGAAAACCCAAAAGACTCCACCCCAAAACTGCTAGAACTCATACAGGAATTCAGTAAAGTAGCAGGATATAAAATCAATGCACAGAAATCAGTGGCATTCCTATACACCAGCAACAAGACAGAAGAGAGACAAATCAAGGAGTCAATCCCATTTACAATTGCACCCAAAACCATAAGATACCGAGGAATAAATTTAACCAAAGAGGCAAAGGATCTGTACTCAGAAAACTATAAAATACTCATGAAAGAAATTGAGGAAGACACAAAGAAATGGAAAAACGTTCCATGCTCATGGGTTGGAAGAACAAACATTGTGAAGATGTCAGTGCTACCTAGAACCATCTACACATTCAATGCAATCCCCATCAAAGTACCATCCACTTTTTTCAAAGAAATGGAACAAATAATCCTAAAATTTGTGTGGAACCAGAAGAGACCCCGAATAGCCAGCGGAATATTGAAAAAGAAAAGCAAAGCTGGTGGCATCACAATTCCAGACTTCCAGCTCTATTACAAAGCTGTCATCATCAAGACAGTATGGTACTGGCACAAAAACAGACACATAGTTCAGTGGAACAGAATAGAGAGCCCAGAAATGGACCCTCAACTCTATGGTCAATTCATCTTTGACAAAGCAGGAAAGAATGTCCAATGGAAAAAGACAGTCTCTTCAACAAATGGTGTTGGGAAAATTGGACAGCCACATGCAGAAGAATGAAAATGGACCATTTCCTTACACCACACACAAAAATAGACTCCAGATGGTTGAAAGACCTAAACGTGAGACAGGAGTCCATCAACATCCTAAAGGAGAACACAGGCAGCAACCTCTTCGACCTCAGCCGCAGCAACTTCTTCCTAGAAACATTGCCAAAGGCAAGGGAAGCAAGGGCAAAAATGAGCTCTTGGGATTTCATCAAGATAAAAAGCTTTTGCACAGCAAAAGAAACAGTCCCCTAAACCAAAAGACAACCGACAAAATGGGAGAAAATATTTGCAAATGACATATCAGATAAAGGGCTAGTATCCAAAATCTCTAAAGAACTTATCAAACTCGACACCCAAAGAACAAATAATCCAATCAAGAAATGGGCCGAAGACATGAACAGACATTTTTCCAAAGAAGACATCCAAATGGCCAACAGACACATGAAAAAGTGCTCCTCATCGCTCGGCGTCAGGGAAATCCAAATGAAAACCTCAATGAGATACCACCTCACACCCGTCAGAATGGCTAAAATTAACAAGTCAGGAAACGACAGATGTTGGCGGGGATGTGGAGAAAGGGGAACCCTCCTACACTGTTGGTGGGAATGCAAGCTGGTGCAGCCACTCTGGAAAACAGTATGGAGGTTCCTCAAATAGTTGAAAATAGAGCTACCCTATGATCCAGCAATTGCACTCCTGGGTATTTACCACAAAGATACAAATGTAGGGATCCGAAGGGGTACGTGCACCCCAATGTTTATAGCAGCAATGTCCACCATAGCCAAACTGTGGAAAGAGCCAAGATGTCCATTGACAGATGAATGGATAAAGAAGAGGTGGTATATATACACAATGGAATATTATGCAGCCATCAAAAGGAATGAGATCTTGCCATTTGCAACGACATGGATGGAATTGGAGGGTGTTATGCTGAGTGAAATAAGTCAATCAGAGAAAGACATGTATCCTATGACCTCACTGATATGAGGAATTCTTAATCTCAGGAAACAAACTGAGGGTTGCTGGAGTGGTGGGGGGTGGGAGGGATGGGGTGGCTGGGTGATAGACGTTGGGGAGGGTATGTGCTATGGTGAGTGCTGTGAAGTGTGCAAGACTGTTGAGACACAGATCTGTACTTCTGAAACAAATAATGCAACAAATGTTAAGAAAAAAGAAAAAGAAGAAGATAGCAGGGGGGGAAGAATGAAGGGGAGTAAGTTGGAGGAGGAGACGAACCATGAGAGACGATGGACTCTGAAGAACAAACTGAGGGTTCTAGAGGGGAGGGGGGTGGGGGGAGGGGTTAGCCTGGTGATGGGTATTAAAGAGGGCACGTTCTGCGTGGAGCACTGGGTTTTATGCACAAACAATGAATCATGGAACACTACATCAAGAACTAATGATGTAATGTATGGTGATTAACATAACAATAAAAAAATAAAAAATAAATTAAAAAAATAAAATAAAACATAGATAATAGTTGACATTGCCCAAACACCCTTTCTGTTCCTTGTTTGCTGCTGAAGTGCTTACTCCACCTTATGCTGAATCAAATACAACCATCTTGCTGATGTGTGTAAGCAAGGAGGGGCGCAGATTAAGGGGTGGGGAGTGTATGGATGGTGTTTTCTGTTCCTTATGATGCACTTTGCTCTTACCAGCAATGTATCCAGGGAAATGTTGGACTGTAGAAATCATGTGGGCAGGGTCAGCAGGGACCAAATCTGGAAACAGTGATGCTTGTCAGTTCTCGGAGTCCTAGAGATGGAATTTCAGTTAAGAGGGAAGCCTTCATCATCAAGGTCCTTTCTGATGTTTGTTAGGTGTTGGGTTCCCTCCTCAGAGTGCGGTGAGAGGGTAGCAGGTAATGGAAAGCTTCTTTTATAGTTGTACATGCAAAACCATGTTCACGTGCTCCTGATGCACATGGGGAAACCAGCACAAGATGGAACAAGAATGACAACAGTGACATTATCTTTCCACTGAGAGGCTAAGTGTACCAGTGACGTTGGGAGCATGACGTATGGAATAACAGGGATTTCTTTTAACTCCAGTGTTGTATGAAATCTATTGTCTATCTATCTACCTATCCATCCACCCATTTGTCCTTCATTTTCTGGTTTTATGATGGAATTTTCTCTCTTTCTTTAAATTGAAGCTCAGGATAACTTCCCACTTTAAATGTCTCCTGTCAAAAGGACTAGCCCAGTGATGGTTATGAAGGAGGGCACGTACTGCATGGAGCACTGGGTGTTATACGAAAACAATGAACCATAGATCACCACATCAAAAACTAATGATGTATTGTATGGTGACTAATAAAATAAATTAAAAATTAAATTAAATTAAAAAAAGAACGACTAAGTTCAAGGTTGGTTCTCAAACGTGCATTTATACTATGGTGAACAGCAAATCCCAGACGTGAAATTTGTGTTGTAGGACTGGTTCTACCAGTCTGATAGAGAAGTAGGTAAATACATGCCCCTTCAACACACACACACACACACACACACACACACACACACACACACACCCCATACTGGCCAGGTAGCAAATATTGTGGTCATAAGGTAGGGTTACATGAAACATAATTTATCTCCTAAAGATTATGTTGGAACTTCACTTGCTTTGTAATATAGTTCTGCTCTGTTTTTTTGTTTTTGTTTTTGTTTTTTATAATTGAAAGCACTGGAGCAGCTCATACTTCGCCTTAAATGATTCACACTTATTTCAACCAAGATTTTAGAAACACTCCTTTCAGGTCACTGCAACTCATCTCTTAACCCCCAGCAGATAGTAGGGAATATGGAAATATCCTCATCCCTCATATGAGTTTCTGTGAATTCAAAGAAAATCAAAGGCAGCCCTGGAGTTTTTATTTTTGGCTTTCATTCTGCAGAAATATCCCTCCAAATGTTTGTCTTCATTGTATGCCAACGGTAACCAATACTCCTGGATCTGACTGAAGTTGGCAACACAAGCAAACTCTAGGGAGCTCACTGCTCAAGAAAAATCAAGACTTTATTAGTGGGCATGATTCTTATTCTGGAGCCATTATCCCATATGACAAGAAATCGAGACTCTGGGCCAGACACACAATTCATTTTGGTTTTAATCATAAAAATTGCCATTTGTGGAAGTATTACCATGAATAAGGAATTTGATTTAGGTGTCTTATAGCCACTATCTTCTTTAATTATTATTAACTATTAAGTTATTTATTCTAATAGTACATTTACTGCCATATTTAACAAATCAGTGTCTGTAAGATAAAGATTATTCTTTTTACTTTATAGATGAGAAAACTAAGCCTTAGATTAAGTCACTTGCCCAAGACCAAATAGCTAGTAATTTGAGGCACAGAGATGCAAATCTTGGTCTCACTTCAAAGCTCACACTCTGAATCACTGTATTTTACAGCCACCCATGAATTCACAACCCAAGTGGGTCATCTCAGGGTTGACTGAGCTACAGTAATGGGTCACACCATGAAGAAGACAGAAATGGCCAAAAATGAACACATAACATCAGATCAGAGTCCTGTTTGATTTCTAGCTATATACAACCTTCATCTTTTTAAAAGAATATATAAGTGGAATCATTTACAAGGTGATCTCACAACCTAGTTTCAGATGAGGGGGTTCTCAAATGAAGGGACCATGGGGCAAATGGTAGTCTTTGGTAACTTCCTTCTGATAGTATTTTTAGCATCGTGATGATAATGAAATAGAACAGCAGTACTCAATCCTGACTATACATTAGAATCACCCAAAGAGACTTTTTAAATGGCCAAGGGAATCTGATTTAATTGGTCTGGGGTGAAGCTTGGACATCAATATTGTGCTTATGATCCTGGGATGATGAGAATAAAACCAGGGTTGAGAAACAGGGAGGCAGACAGAGAGAAGATGTTGGGCACAGACCCAGCCCGAGGTAAACTCAGATTTCCAGTCCAGGTTTCCAGCCCACTATCTCTTCCCACTGAACCTCCCTCTGCGACTTCCTCCTGTTTTCAGACCTTCCCTGTGATGGTGCTGTGTATAGAACCCTTCTGTGGCCACTGAGAGGCTTTTCCTGTACCTTTCCCAACCTTGAAAATAGCATCTTAGACCCACAGTGTCCATGTGGTCATCTGCCTCCTGATGTGTCCAAGTCCCTTAGCTGGCCCTTTGGTCTATTCCCAGTCTACCTCTCTGGTTACTTTGATGACCTCTTCTTAACAACGGAGGCTGTTCTTAGCCTGGAGTGCCTACTGGTTCCAATTAGTTCTGCAGAATAAATACCTTAAAAGTTACAAGACGGGGGTGCCTGGGTGGTTCAGTTTGTTGTGTCCAAGTCTTGGTTTCAGCTCAGGTCATGATCTCAGGGTTATGGAATTGAGCCCTGCCTGAGGTTCCATGCTCAGCGGAGCATCTGCTTGAAGATTCTCTCCCTCTGCCCCTCCTCCACATCTCAATCTCTAAAAATAAATAAATCCTAAAAAAAAAGCTACAAGACAAATTCCCACTATCTCATTAGCTGCTAGTGCCATTGTCCCTAGGGCCTGGATGAGACATAGCTTTTCCAGGGGTCAAAGGAAAATGTTCCTCTTCCCTTACTTCCCTATGTCATTTTGAGCTCTGGGTTGTGTAGGGATGGGGTGGAGCCAGAGGTAAAGATCTTATTGGTTGGGCTTAGATCTGTTTAGAAGGGACAGCTGGAGACAAGGGGGTTCTGGGTGTCCTCCTGCCAGGGGAGTCAAAAGTTCTACAGACAATCTCCAATCTGCTCCAGATGAAACAGATGCAGCATCTGGATGAAGTGAAAGGCACAGCTGTGCAGAGGGTGGTTTGGTAACCACGAGGTGAGGAAGGACAATGGTCTACGGTCAGGTCCTAAGGCTCGGTTTAGGTCGAGTTTCTGTGTCAAACCCAGAATGGGGACTCATCTCTGCTTTCCTGGTATTTTTAGGGTCTCAACTAAGGGACCAAAGTTCATCCCTTTGTTCTCCCTTGTGTACAACTTGTGTATGAGAACTAGTTGTTGTTAGGCCCAGGGAGAATGAGGAGGTGTAGTCTGGTTTATATTACATATCGATCCCTCCTCAAAATACATCTAATCTGGTACAGTCCTTTATTTCTCCCTCCCAGACTCCGGTGGGTAAGAAACCAGTTTAACCACAAAGAGCTTAGGGAGGCAGCGCCAGGAATTCTGTCTCAAGTTGGGTTTGTGTAAACAAGGTAGTCACAAAAATGGGGTATTATTCAAAAGAAAAAGGAGGAAAAAAGAAAAGATAGTGCCTTGGTGCGTTTCTTAAATGGGTCAAACTTCATGCCATCTAAAAATGAAATAAATAAGGATTCAGGCTTGGGAGTCACTGAGCAAGTCTTTATTCAAGTAACAAGTCGACAACAATAGAAATGCAACGAAAATGATCTCACATAGTTTAAGTCCAATTCAACGCAACAGAACCAAACAGTTTGCTTTACAAATGGTTATTTTATGGTAAGAATAGTCTAGCTCAGGGACCAGCAAACCACAGCCCGAAGGTCAAATATGGCCCACCACCTGTTTTTTATAATTAAGATTTATTGCAATGCAGCCATGCCCATTTGTCTACAAATTGTTCATGGCTGTTTTCATGCCAAAGTGGCAGTTTCACAGAATTGTGACAAGGAAGTATGGCCCACAAAACAGAAAATATTTACTATCTGGTCTTTTTGAAAAAAAAAATTGCCAACCCTTGATCCAGGAGATCAAACAGTATAAAATGAAGCATTTGAAACAACCTCCCTGGTCACAGTAAGTACAGGAACTCTCCAGAAAAAAAAGGGGTTCTTTCCAATAAGTAATTATTGAGCACCAAGTGCAGGGTTTGTGCTGTGAATATAAGGGAATAAAAAGATGTTCACTTTATAATCCTACCCTACAGTCCAGTAGAAAAAGTCAGAAAGAAGATAAATGGTCCTAAAATGTTGTAACTTGAAAAACATCCAAAATCTTAACTTTCTAAAAATTTAGCCCGAATCTCACTAATGGTACAGAGAAACACAAGAGGCTTTCAATGTTTCTGAATTAGACAGAAGCTATGTCAGATAGTTTTAGTCAAATTTCCATTGTTGGCCATTTGTTACTTGAATAAAGATTTGCTAAGTGACTCTCAAGCTTGAGTCCTTTATTATTTCATTTTTAGGCTGTGCTGAGGTCACAGAGCCAGGTGGAGAGGCAGGGAATGGAATCTCAACTCTTTGTTTCCTCCTCATACACCGCAGCATCTAGCTAGACAATTTCGTTTGTTCAACATTCACCAAGTTTAATGAAGCACCTGCTATGGGCCAGGCACTCTCCTACCAGCTATGAAGACAGCAATAAATAGAACAGACCCTTTGTGCTGTCGAATTTTCTTTCCCCTTTCCCTGGAGCGTCCAAGTGAGCATACATTTGCCTCATTTGTCAGGAGGAAAAGAAGACCAAGGTAAGTAAAGGTCCTGGGGATCAATGAGGGGGCTGGGAGGCCGGGAACGTGCCATTGAAGAGGCTAGGTTTGGACTGAGACCTGCAAGGATGGAGGAGTTGGCTGAGCAGATAGAGGGAGTCCTAGAGTGGAGGCCGGGGAAGGAAAGGTTTGGGTGTGTGCAGGGGAGCAAAGATGCCAATGTGGTAGGAGAGGCGTGGGGATGAGGGCTGAGCAAGAAACCTTGTAGGGCCTGCAGGCATGGTAAGAATTTGAAACGAAGCTACTTGGGTACTTAAAATGATAACAAATGTTGGATGGGGCCCTTTCTCTTTAAAATCCTTGCCCTGGGTGATTTTTTGGTTTGGACTCAAAGGGTGCATGTTCCCATGTGTGTGCTGGTGTGTGTGTGTGTATGTGTGGTGTGTGTGTGTGTGTGTATGGGGACGGGGTCTTTTCTGCATGCAGCCCCATGTGAAATGCTGGTGCTCAGGTATCCCCAGATCGCTGTCCATGTGGCAGAAACAAGCATCAGAGAGGCATTAATGGGACAGGATGTACTTCGGAGCAACTTTGGGTCAATTTGGGAAGCTCATCATTTACGGTAGTGCTGGCTCCCTGATTACATTTTCTGTTTGGGTAAAGAACAAAGAAAGAGCATGGAAAATGCACTATTTGGATGTTGCCTGAACAAAACAAAATGACCAATGCACACATGGGGGGGGCGGGTAGAGGTGACCACAGGTCCAGGTACGCTTGTGCCTGTTGAGGATAATCCCTCCCTGGACAGAAGAAAGCAGTTTACACACAACACTGGGACCAAGGGAAAAAGAGAGCCAGTCTTTCTTGAAACATTTAGACTAAAAAAATGGGATAATCCATGGAGGGTGAAAGTCCCATATTGCTTTGCCCAAATTCATCTAGGCAGTTACCTCAACTGTACACATTGTCACAAATTTGCTATTTGTAGCAGAGAGTCTGGATCTGGAAAGCGAGTTCATTTGTACAAGATGAAAATTCCACTGGGCTACCCTGGTCTGTGCCATTCACCATGGATTGGAGAGGTGTCCAGCAGGCCTCACTGCAAAGGCTGCAGGCTCATGCTGCCCACTGGTTAGCTGAGCTCCAATACCCCAGCCTTCGATGAGACCCCAGGAACTAAAGCCATGCCCTGCTGCATAGGAAGGTGACCTGGCTGCCTTGCATTGGGGAAATTGCAAACCTGAAAATTTTCAGCAAGAAAAACATGTCTTACCAAAGCGCAAACCAGACACTTGGCACCCACTCTCTGTGACGCAGGGCTCCCCGCCTGGCAGGAAAACCACAGTAAAGAACTGATTAGGCTGCTAGAACACATTCCATGGGCTGTCCAAAGCTATTTTTATTTTACAATAAGGTACAATATGTTCCATGATGCTGTCTATTCTGGACTTTTTTTTTAAATTGCATTTGCCATACTCATCAATCCTGGTAAATCACAGAAAATCTGTCAATCGTTCGAACAAATTAACGAGTTTGGGTGTGTTTATTAAATTCAAGAGCAACAGTAATACACATGTGTAACCTTTATTGTGAACAATACACGGATGGTTAGTACCACCTGTTCACCATGGAAATCTTTTGTGGGAGATGGGTCTTTCTAGAAACTGAGTCCCTGGAAAACTCTTGAGTTTACAGACCAAATACTTGCATTTTTAAATCTTTTTTTTTTTTCTTTCTTTCTTTTAAGAGAAGTCAATTGTGAAAGCAATGTTTGGTGAAGTGTTATTTGGTCAAGAAATGTACTAACTCCTTGTAATAGAGCATTCCAAGAACTTTACCCATAAGAAAATAAATGTGCCTGTTTTCACTTAGACTCCATAAAAATTACAGTTGTTTTGGAAGAAGGAATGGTTCCCCTGTAACATAATGGATATTCAACAACTCAGATGCATTTGGGGAATGACTTCCCACCCACCTCCGAAAGGAAAACAGACAACCGGTGTAAGATTACTGGTAAAGCCCAGACCATGCATTACGACTCACACTCAAGAAAAACTTCCTTGCTAATGCTTAACTTGTTATCGTAACCACTTTTGATTTTTCAGAACTTCCTAGCTACTTTTTAACTGTTTTCAATCAGGAAAACTGGACAGAGTACAGCCAATCCAGTTGTCAGGCCCTCTGAAGAAGGTCTAGCCTCCATGACCTTTGAGAATTCCCCATTGTTTTAACTTTTTGCCAACCTTGAAAAATCTAGAGGTCACAAGACGTTAGCCATTGGCAAGGCCATGATGGGAGTCTACATTTCTTGATGGATGTTTAAAAAGAGGGTGGACAAACAATCCCTGTGATAAAATGTATTTTAAGACAGTGGTCTTGGAGATACAAGAGTGAGGGGAGGTAGAAATGACTAGTAAATTTATTCATGACAGGGAAAAAGAATAAGGAATATACCCCAGAACTAGAAGCTCTGCAAGGGACTGCAGTAAAATAATGCTCATATGCTCATATGTGCAAATTTATACCTCATAAGAAAACATACATAAACCAATGTTTTAGCATCAGTTTTGCTGACAAGATCAGGAGACATGAGCCAAACATCTGCATTGAATGATAGTCACAGCAAAAATGTTCTTTTTCCACTGTCAGGCCATGACAGAATGTTTGCTGCTTTCACCTCAAGTTGAGAGGAGACCCCAAGGGAAGCTCCTGTGCTGTGAGCATTGCTGATGTTTCCCTTATAGCTCTAATTTGTATTTTGAGATAAGGTTGGAGGAGCGGACTTTTTTCATACCTTTGGTTTGCTCATTAGCCTGCAAATATCTTTCACATCTATGCAGTACCCTGTGCATTGTTTAACTATTATTTTTTATTTAGCTTTTATAGGGTACCAAAAATGTGGTTGGAGTTAAGTACCTTTTCTGCTTTTCCAGCTACAGTGGAAATTATTTTTGTTTGAAACTCTTCAAAAGAAAAAAGTGGTGGTGGTGGTGGAGGGAAACATAAAATAAATCAGGACCCAGAAGAGGTTTTTCAGAACTCATGTGTTCAGATGCCCTGACAAGGGAGTTCCTGTGGGTTGCCCATGGGTTCTCTGGGAAAGCGGGATGTCTTCACTGAGTGTCCTAGGTGGCTATTAAATTTAGTGTACTTTCTGGCTTGGTGGCTTTTTGACCTTGGGCTGGTCAGATAGCAATCTTGTGGGAACTGAGCAATGGCTACAAATATCAAAGTTGTAAAGTAAATGTCAAATCAAAGAGATTTCTGTATGAATTCTTAGTAGTAAGTGTGAACATACCTCCAGGAACATCTGGCTCCCTGAAATACTGAAAACAAAAACAAAAAGAAAACTAGTTCTGAATTCTTCTCCATCCATGCCATGTAGATAGGTCTTTTCTTGCTCCTGTATCAGCAAGCCAGGAACCACACCCTCTATTGTTCAGTGGGAAGTGGCTTGTTACCTTCATCCAGCAACACCCTAGATGTCCATGGTCACAGTTGTGAACTTACTGTTAAGGTTTGAACTTACAGACCTTCCCAAGGGACTTGCCTTCCAGTTGCAGAGCTGTCTTTAATTAGGGAATGACCTCTGAGTACAAAAATGCTTTGTAAGGGAAAGACAGGTAAAGAGATTTAGAGAGCCAAAGGGAGAAATGTTTTACTCCTACACTCTTGCTTTTCCATACCAAACCCTGGACGATATAGTATTGGAAAACACTTTTATCTAATTATTCTATTTCTTTCCTCTTTTCTTTCCACTGGGGAAACTTTCTTCCTTTTATGAATAATCTTTCAGAGGACTTCTTCCTCAGGTTTAAAGCATTATAGCCTTCAACCTGGAAATTATAATTAGGCTGGTTTTTAAATACCATGTGTTCATTTTGTCTTTGCAATTAACAAAAGGAGGTATCACCGTGATCAAGCTTTAAGATGCCTGTATTCATATGCTTGTATTTATAACTGAACACACACTGTGGGTCCAACTATGGCCCAAAGGGTAGCTATCAGCCCCCTTCTCAGAGTTGCCCTGTTGCTCCTCTGGGCCTTGGGAAAGCCCAAATTGCTGTAGTTCACTGGACCTGGTCATCTACCAAAAATGAGCAGAGTGCCTGAACACCATTGATCTTGATGGGCAGCCAAGGTCACTTTCCATGTCCAAATGAAGAACAGCAGGAAGAACTATTTCAATAATTGTTGAATAAAGACAATAGGAGGGAAGAGGCTGCTGCTTGCCTAAAGTTCACCAACATCTTCAACTCTTTATGCACAAAGAATCAAGCCTCCATTATAGCAGCTAAAACACTACACTTCTCAGCCACCTATGAGAAATAAGCAGAAGATTACTGAGGTGGTATAATAAAGAGTCTGACTCCATTTCTGATACCTGACTGCTTTCAACCCCCACCTCCCTTCCTCTTCTGCCCCACATCTAGGAAGCTGATAAGGAAGCCTGGGTACTCTCTCCTTTGATGTGGTGGAAAGTTTCAATCCCACAAGCTCCTACCCACATGCAGGAAATCTCACCCTGGCTTAATCTCCTACCTTCCATAAAAGACAAAGCAGTCTCCTTTTGCTGCTGTCTTAAGCTGTTTTTGGATCATCTTGAGAGCCTGCCTTTGTCACCCCACAAAACCTCATTATGTCAGTAGTAAACATTTCCATACCCTCCTGGTGGATGCATGTACGGTATCATCAGTTTCAACACCTGAACCAAATTTCAGGTAAGGTGTCCATCCACCTCTGGAAGACCTCTTTACAAGAATTTACTTACCTGGATGTGTCAGTCTTGTCCTTCAGTCTTTCCCTATTCCTGCTGGTGGTATAACAGCCAGCCCTCTTGCAATACGGAGAAGCAAACCTGTGTTAAGAATGGCTGAGTAGAAAGAAAGAGGGAACCTACATCCCTGGTGACATTTTGAATTACCCTCTCATCCCTACACTGCCTGCTTCTGAGTCTCTCAAGTCATGAAAACAAGACAAATTTGTTCAGTTGCTTGTAGCTGAAGACATTTCCAACTATAGGACTGTGACTGAGCTGTGTCTTGACCTCATAAATGGAACTTAGTACTTTTGCCAGGATGTGAACAGGTGAATATCAAAATATTTGAAATACCTAGGACTAAGTCACTCTCAGTGGAGTGTCCCTGTAACTAAGGGCATTCACTGAATCTTTTCTGGGCTGGATTCCTTTAGGGAGAAACAAGCCTACGTAAGCTCACAGAGAGAACCCATTTTCATAGTTGGAAAATGGTCCGGAAATTGGTCTACAGTAGAATTTGGAGAGAAGTTCAGAACGAAGAATTTTGGTTGGGAAGACACCCATATATCTAACTCATACTGTGAATGTACCTAAGAGAACCAAAGTGTCAGAAAGAAAGGGGACTGCTTACTGAGTACCAATTCTTTTGCTGGTAATGTGTTAGATGTGCAAAGAGAAGAGAGTATAAGCTTCCTTCCCTTAACACTTGGTGGAGGAGTTAGTGCAAGCATGCTAAAAGGTCTTGAAGGGAATGACAACAGCCTTCTTCAAATATAATTAGAATTTGATTTGGCTAAATTGACACAAGAAGCCAGTGCAAGTGATGATGAAGAAAACCATGTGAGCCAGATACAGGAAACTGATTAAAGCTAGATCCCCATCACTTCCCTCAATAAGCTAAATAGTATGTCCCATCCTGACCTGGCAGATAATGCAGAAAGGGGAGATAGCTGGAGGCAGGCCCCCTGATTGTGTGGTTTTTCCATATAAGCAAGAAACAACACAGCATTTATTTTTTTTAGGAAATGAGTAAATACCAAGTTTATAGGCAAAAGGAAGTAACAATATAATTGCAGAATAGAAATGTTAACGTAGTCTAAATCACCTGTCTTTACAAAAATGACATATTTATTCCAGAGATAATCATCTCTGACTGGAGCTCATCAAAGTTCCAAGTATTTTATCTTCACATTTCTCTTTGTTGTTGGTAAAAGTTAACAGACAACTTCCAGAGTGCATCACAGACCAATAGCCACTGATGTGAAGCAGTTTTTAAAAGTAATTTTAAGTACTCACTATCTTAGTATTTTTGACAGTCCATATGTCAGAGATAAAATGATAAACATTCATGTTGTTGATAGAATGAGCACACAATCAAAGAAAACAAGGAGGAAAATTCCCCTTACAAGGCTCCCATCACAGCCCTGCCTGGGGTAGCAGTGGGAGTGTCTATACCTTCTTTTGCAGGAGTAACAAATAAGCTCAAATTTCAGCTCAACTCTTTGGGCAAAAGAAGAGAGTTTAGTCAAAACCTGAAGCAGTTTGTTGGCAGATTTTCTAACAAACAAAGACAAAAGGAAAAGGGAGGAAACTTCCTAAACTACTTCAGGAAAAGCCCCAAACCAGAGTCTTTGCGTCCAAAAACCTGTTAAATCTACTGAAACTATTTCTGACCATATTGATTTTTTCTGGAAAGTGAAGGTCTCAGTTAAACTCCCAGCATTTCTTGATTTTAGCAGGAAACTACTTTACTTGGGTGTCTGGACATCACTCTCTGCTGAAGCGTGGAGAAAGTGATCTAGCAACACACCCAACCTGCCTGACAGGTACTGCCTCTACCTGGATGGCTTATTCATGAGTCAGAAAACACCTCTGTTGTCAGTCTTGCATTTTATTTCATTCCTAAACTTGTCAGACTTGGGATGCTGAACAAATTTTAAAATTCAGAAATATGGATCATTGTAAAAACCAGTCACTCACTACAGCTTTCCAAATAGCAGATGTCTTTATGCATAAACTCCCATTTATTGAAATGTTTATATAGGCAAGAAGGAACTCTATAATAATACTAATGACAGCACTCAAGCTGGGTCTCTATAACCACAGGAATATCAGACATTGAAGCTTTGGTTGTGGTTTCAGGGCACTGTTGGCCTGTTCACAAAAGTGAAGCACTCTTTCATGAATTGGAGATCTTTAGACCTAGCCTTAGTCAGTCCTTCAAAGAGATAAAAAAGTCATGAAGTTCCTTAATTGCCTTTGTTATATCTTGCTGGAAAGAAGTTTCATTTGGGTGTTTCTTTTTCATCTACGTGGAACCCAGGGCTGCAGTAACTAATCACTTTACCATATTGTATAGAACTTTTATTCAAAATATGATTCAGGGTTTATTACATATATTAATGTAATATATCTTACTATGACAGCATAAGGGAGGTAGAAGGGAACAAAGCTGTGTTGCAGTGAGGAGATGACACAGATGGTAACTTGCATCCACAGGAACAAATGAAGAGAATAAGAAATGAAAAATACAAAGATTGATATAACAAAGTCCTTAGATACATACTTTCCCTTCTTATCTTAGCTTCCTTAAAAGATATAAAATTCTATAAAGTAATAATTACAGCAATTTATTGTGCTTGTAACATATAGAGAGATAATATGTATAACAATAATATTATCAAAAAAGGGGAAAGAAGGGCTTTGTTTTTTTTTTTAAAGATTTTATTTATTTATTTGAGAGAGAGAGAGAGAGCGCGCGCACGAGATCCAAGAGGGTCAGAGGGAGAAGCAGACTCCCTGCTGAGCAGGGAGCCCGATGCGGGACTCGATCCCGGGACTCCAGGATCATGACCTGAGCCGAAGGCAGTCGCTTAACCAACTGAGCCACCCAGGCGCCCAGGGGAGAGAAGGGCTTTGTAAGAGAAAAGTATCTATGTCTCACTGGTATTAAGTTAGTATAAATCTAAAGTCAATTTTCATAAGTCAAGACATATACCATAAACCCTAGAAAATAACTTACTCTAGGCCACTAAGAAAATAAC
This sequence comes from Zalophus californianus, assembly GCF_009762305.2. Taxonomy (NCBI): domain Eukaryota; kingdom Metazoa; phylum Chordata; class Mammalia; order Carnivora; family Otariidae; genus Zalophus; species Zalophus californianus. The sequence continues at coordinate 208,701,499 of NC_045595.1, read as the reverse complement.
TAAAAAATATAGTTGAAAAGTCATTGGAGGAATTAAACTATTATGCTAAAATATGCATTTAATGCAAAAGAGAATAGTAAAGGAGGAATAGAGGAACAAAATGTGACAGGAGACTTACAGAAAGCAAAAAGGAAAATGGAAGATGTAAATTGGGTATGGACTTGAACAACACTATAAATAAACAAGAACTAACAAACATTTATAGACCATTTTACTTAACAATAGAATATATAATTTTCTCAAGTGCACAGGGAACACTTTCCCAGAAAGACCATATGCTAGGTTCAGTAAATTTCAAAGGCTGGAAATCATGTAAAGTATGTTCTCTGAACCATAATGGAGTGAAATTAGAAATCTAAAATAAAAAGTAATTTGAGAAATTAACAAATATCTGGAAATTAAACAGCACATCCCTAAATAACCAAAGAATAAATCACAAAGGAAAATAAGAAATACTTTGAGATGAATAAAAACTAAACACAGCATATCAAAACATACAGGATACGAGTAAAGCAATGCTTATAAGGAAATGCATTGCCATAAACACCTACATTGAAAAGGAAGAAAGATCTCAAATCAATAACCCAAACTTCACCTTAAGACACTGGAAAAACAAGAGAAAACTGAAGGTGAAGTAAGCATAAGGAGTAAATAGTAAAAATTAGAGTGGAAATTAATGAAATGGAGATTAGAAAGAACATGTAAAAATTAATTAAACCAAAAGTTAGTTCCTTGAAAAGACCAACAAAATTGACAATGCTTTGATTAGATTGACTAAGAAAAAGAATTAAAAACTCAAATTATTAAAATCAAGAATGGAAAAGCAGATTGGTCATCATTACCAATCTTATAGAAATAAAAATGATTATAAGGGAATAGTATGAACTGCTCTGTGTCATGGGCATATATGACATGGACAAGTTCTTAGAAAAACACAAACTACTGCAATTGACTCAAGAAGAAACAAAATCAGAATACACATATAACAAGTAAAAAGATTAAATTACTAACTTAAAAGCTTCTTGCAAAGAAAGGCCCAGGCCCAGATGACTTGACTAGTACATTTTACCAAACACTTAAACAAAAATTAATAGCAACTATTTAAGGGGTACCTAGGTGGCTCAGTTGGTTAAGCATCCAACTCTTGATTTCAGCTCAGATCATGATCTCAGGGTTATACATCCAGCCCTATGTCGTCAGGGTCTGCGCTGGGTATGGAGCCTGCTTAAGATTCTGTCTCTCCCTCTGCCCCTACTCCCCCCAAAATAAAAAAGAATAAATAGCAACTATCCAAAAATTATTTGAGCAAGTAGAAAAGGAGGGAACAATTTTCAACTCATTCTATGGGATCAATATTACACAGATACAAAAACCAAACAAATACATCATATGACAACTCTTAAAACTACAGACCAATGTCTTTTATGAATACAGACCAAAAAAGTCCTCAGCAAAATACCAGCAAACTGAATCCAACAACATATAAGAAAGATTATCCACTATGACCAAGTGGAATATATCCCCAAAATGTAAGGCTACTTTAACATCCAACAATCAATCAATGTAACACACCATATTGATAAAATAAAGGACAAAACCATATGATCATTTCAAAAGAACAGAAAAAGCATTTGACAAAACCTAACACCCATTCATGATAAAAAAATAAAACACTCAACAAACTAGGAAGAGACTAAACTCTCTTCAACACAATAAAGGACATAAAAAAAAAATCCACAGATAAGATTATACTTAATGATGAAAGATTGAATGCTTCTTCCCCAAGACTGGGAATAATACCAACATGTCCCTTCTCACCATGGGTATTTGACATTATAATGGAAGGTCTAGCTTGAGAAATTAGGCAAGCAAAAGGAAGAAAACCCATCTAGATTGTAAAGGAAGAAGGAAAATTATCTCTATTTGCATATGGCATTATCTTGTATGTATAAAATCTAAAGAATCCACTAAAAAAATCATGAGTTCAGCAAGATTGCAGGATAAAAGATCAATTTACAAACATCAATTTTATTGCTATATGCTAGCAATGAATAATTTGAAAATGACATTAAGAAAGCAATTCCATTTTTGATAGCATCAAAAATATTTAGGAATAAACTTAACAAAAATAGTATAAGACTTACACACTGAGAACTACAAAAAATCGTCGAAAGGAATTAAAAGCAAAATAAATGAGAAAGTATTTCATGTTCATGGATTGAAAGACTTTATATTGTTAAAATGGCAATATTCCTCAAATTGATCTGCAGATTCAATGCAGTACCTATCAAAATCTCAGCTGGTTGTGTTTCAGAAATTGACAATTCACATGAAAATCCAAAGGACAAAGAATAGCTGGCACAATACTGAAAAAGACCAAAGTTGAGGAACTCACACTTCCTGATTTCAAAACCTGTTACAAAACTGCAATAAACAAGACAGTATAGTACTGGAATAAGGACAGATCAATAAAATAGAATAGAGGCCCCAAATAAACTCTCACATTTTTGATCAGCTAGTTTCAACAAGCAGTCATGATAGTTCAATGGGGCCAGAAAAGTCTTTTTGACAAATCATGCTGGCAGAACTGGATGTCCACTTGCAAAAAAATGAAGTTGGATGCCTTTGTTACACTACACCAAAAAACTAACTCAAAATAGACTATAGAGCTACATGCAAGAGCTAAAATTATATGACTCTTGAGAGGAATCATGAAAGTAAGGCTTTAAATATCATGTAAAAAAAATCCATAAGTAACAAAAGGAAAAAATAGATACATTGGAACTTAGCAAAATTGAAAACTTTTATGTTGCAAATCACACCAAGAAAGTGGAAACACAACCCACAGAATGACAGAAAATATTTTCAAATCACATATCTGATAAGGGACTTGTGTCTATATTTTTAGCAACTCAGTAATAAAAAACGGAATTTAAAAAATGGGTGATTGATCTGAATGACATTTCTTCAGAGAAGATAAGCAGCTGGTCAATAAGCACATGAAAAAATGCTCAGCATCATTAGTCATTAGGGAAATGTACATCAAAACCACGATGAGTTACCACTTGGCACCCACTAGGATAATGATCATGAAAAAGACATGAAATGTGAAGAAACTGGAACCTCCTATGTTCCTGGTGGTGATGCAGAGTGGTTGCACCAGCTTGTGAAACAGTTTGGCAGTTCCTCAAAATGGGAAACGGAGTTATATGATCTAGTAATTCTATTCCTGGGTATGGGCCCAAGAGAAATGAAAACACAAATTCACACAAGAACTTGTCCATGAATGTTCAAGCAGCACTATTCAAAATTGCCAAAGAGTAGAAATAACCCAAATGCCATCCACCGATGAATGCATAAGTGAGATATAGTTTATTTATATTCCATGTTATTCATCAGTAAAAAAGGGATGAATTACTGACACCTGCCACAATATGGATGAACCTTGGAAACATGATGCTAAGTGAAAGAAACCAGACACAAAAAGTCACATACCATATAATTCCATTGATATGAAATAGACACAACAGGGAGATCTGTAGCGAGCGCAAGTAGATTGTTGATTGTCTAGGGCTTGGAGAGATGGGCTGGGAAGGGCAGTGACATGACAATGAAAGTGTATGAAAGTGTAACTTTTTCAACTTTACATCAAAATGTAAAATTGATTGTGATGATTGCACAAGTCTGTGAACAAACAACATTGAATGACACACTCTAAATGTGTACCTTTTTTGGTATGGGAATGATATCTCAATAAAGGTGTTAAAAATCTAATCCATATAAATCAGTCATGTAGTATGAGTTTGGTTTCCTTAGAAAAATTATTACAGGAGCATTTTCGACGTGTTGCCACTGTTGACATTTTGGGCTAAGTCATTATTTGTCGTTGGGGAGTGTCCCTTTGTCCTGTGCATTGTAGGATGTTTGGTTGTATCCTTGGCCTCTACCCACCAGGAGCCAGCAATGTCCCTTCCCCCAGGTATGACAACCAAAACTACCTCTGACATTGATAAATGTCCCGGGGGGGGGGGTGCAAACTATTCCCATTTGAGAACCGTGCAGAGTGCTTAACAGCAGTAACTATACAAAATCAACATTTCAGCTCTTACTAACCCTTTAGGCTGCTAGAACCTTAAACACTTACCCTTTATTTCTCACAACAAAACTAGAGAATAGATTGTTTTTGTTACTTTCAACTTTCGTCCTGGAGCTCAAGGGGAAGCCATTGAGGAAAATGGTCTAGGTGCAATTACAACTTTCCACAGATTGGTGCCTGCACTGTGTTTCTATTTAACTGCTATACTCGGGGTTGTAATTTAGCCTGTGTCTAATGAAATGCTAAATTTGCTTGTCACACGTTTAGTAGACAGTCCTCTTAAATAAGAAAATATTTAGAAAAGTAAAAATGCATTTATCTTTTATTTTATTATTGGTTATAGAGTAAATATCATGAATATCTATGCAAAGTAAGAAAAAAAAACAAGCAGGATTCCATGGAGATTTAAATAAAAATGTTTCACTTGAATTTAATTGTTTCTGGCAACTTAGCCAAGTGAACTTCTCAATCTGTATTCAACGAGTCCCACAAAAACTCCAGTGATTGTAAAACACAAAAGTTGATTTCCAAGTAAAGCAAGAAGGCATGTGATTGATTCTACCACTGCTTGACACAAAGCTGAAAAGGAACGAATGAGAAAGATTAATCATCTTGAAACCCCAGGAGAGGCCAGAATCAGAACTGTGAGTCCCGGGGAGGAAAAAAAAATGAGAAAAATGTGATGAATGTGACAAGAGGGTGTTGAATCAGTCACTGATAAAAGGCAATGGGTCACTCCCTCACCGAGTTGCAGCAATAGAAACAAATAAGGAAAGCCAAGAGCCAATGCAATGGGAAAACATGTCGGTTTTATGCACACATCCTCACAAACACATTACTCACCACCGAGTAGTAATGCTCATCGTCATGTACTCACTTCATGCTATGAAAATTGGATGTCTCACATTGACTGACTTTCCCTCCACAGCAAAATCATGCAGTCTTTCCACTGCTGACCTCCCATGCTAATGCAATACCCCACCATGTCCTCCCGGATGTCTAGAAAGGACATCAGGATGGGGGCAGGTGGGTGGCAGGTGGTCTGGGGAGTGCCCTCTGCCTTTCCACATTGCCCCGGATCAGCCAGGAGCTCAGCCAGTATTTTCCAGCTCATTTGCGTTAGTGATTTCTTGCCTTACCCTGCGCTTATTTCTTTTTCCAATCTATCCGATTCAAAGAAACGGACACCATCAAAGTCGTGCTCCCATCCTAAACTTTACACTCACACCCTGATCTGAATAACCTGGCATCACCTTGTTTCCTCTTCTTGTGACTAAATCTTATCCTGGACTTTTTAATCTTAAAGTTCTGCCCGCTCTCACATGCTGACCTTCCAGTTCCAAAACTCAAATGACCATGGCCACATGCTAGGAGAACGGGAGGCGTCTAGCCACCAAGCTGTCTGCCGTGCAAAGCCATTCTGCACCCTTCTTGGCTTTAACACTTACCACTCAGACTGGTCCTCTTTTGTTCCTCTGGGAAATCCTGGACTCCAGTGTTGAGGGCAGGAGAAGATGAGGAAGCCCTCCACGCAGACAGTGTGTGAACACTGGGTGTGTGAGCCCTCACCTGCGTGTGTCTCTCTGTTGCTACATGTGGAGTGCAAAGTAGAATGAGAACTTCCAGTCCTCTAAAGGAAGGCACCAGGGCCGTGCATGTTAAAGCTCTTCTCTGCAGACTTTGTAGTCTCACAAGGAATTTCTTCCACGTCTTGGAGTTGACAGGAATTGGACAAGCCTTGGTCTTACCACAACCCAGCGCATTGGGCAATCTAAGGGCGGGACTCTCCCTCAATGTTGGGGTTGCCAGTTCAGTAGGGCCTGAAGTTCCTTTTCTGAAAAGGAAAGTCCATGCTGTGGCAAAACTGTCAAAACATGGTTTTTTGTTTGTTTGTTTTGTATTTGGGGGCGTTCCACTTTTAATCAACCTGAGTAAGAAAAAAAAAAGCGTGTTACCATCAAAGAAAGAATCACCTGGTTAAAATGTTCCATAAAATGCAGACTTTCCCCCACTTTGGATATTTTCCCCTCTTTGTCCTCCTGCTCTGCTGTTGGGACAACTACTTTTTTTTTTTTTTTGAGGAAGTTGAACAAAATTTAAATAGAGTTGTGCTGGCATATTTTCCTATGTTGTTTGGGAGAGATTAAAATACATCAACTTTCCTGACTGCCTCAAACTTCATACAACTCCAGCCCTCCATCAAAATTCTCCTTTTTTTTAAAAGATTTTATTTATTTATTTGAGAGAGAGAGAATGAGAGATAGAGAGCATGAGAGGGAAGAGGGTCAGAGGGAGAAGCAGACTCCCCGCTGAGCAGGGAGCCTGATATGGGACTCGATCCTGGGACTCCAGGATCATGACCTGAGCCGAAGGCAGTTGCTTAACCAACTGAGCCACCCAGGCGCCCCAAAATTCTCCTTTTAATGATAAATGGTTCTCTTACAATTCTGAGCCTCAGAGAGGATGGTTATATTTTTGCCGTCTACTGAGTGTTGATGGAACTGCATTTGCTGCTGCAAGCCATAGTATCCTTGTTTTGTGCCCAATGCTTCCAAGAAAATAGAGGTCTCAGCAATGATGAACAATTTAGGAAACACAAATATGTAATATATCACTTAGAGCATCAAGAGGGACACCTGAGATGTTAATTTTATTTTTAGAAGTATTTTTTTTTTCCAGAAGAGGATATGTTCCATATTTTAACTCTCCAGTTTTTCTTTGTGTTGAATCTGAGGAGACATCCCTGAGACCAGGTTGGATAATACTGTAGGTCAGGTTGTAAATATTGTGCTCCAAATATTTAAAAATACCTCATAGCATTAAAAAAAAAAAGCTCAAAAGAGGTGCCAGAAACATCCAATTTGTTACTAAAGCAGATGGGAGGGAGTGGAGTGGATTTTGGTTTTGGAAATGCAGGAACCTAAATCTCCAATACCCAAACAGGGACAGAAGTTGAGGTCTTGGAACCAGGCAAAGCAAGAGCAGGAACTGAGATTACCCCATTAGGAACAGACTGTGAAAGCTGGACTGGAAAATTACCTACACATTAGGACAGGGTTACGACAAGGAAGACTATCTCTTTCTGTCTGGATTTGGATGCAGAGGTAGAAATATCCTTAATAATCCAATAGCATAGCCCTTTCCAATCACAAAGTTAGGGTTCAAATTTGCAGTCCTCCACTTTGTCCAGGAATTCCCTAGCTATGAAATAAGCATAAAACTTGTTCCAGACTAGTGTATCCCTTTGGAATCTTAGGAGATAAGCAAAAAAAAAAAACAGAAAACAAAAAACAAAACAACAACAACAAACAAAAACAAAAACAAAAAAACCCTCTCTTGAGAAAAACTCTGATAACCCAGACCACATGAAACAAAAAGCAAACCCCAATGAAGATTAGTTCCCATTAAAAAAAAATAAAATATGCAAGGACACAATACACTCTATAAGGGGGTGAGGAGGCACATATTAAATATCAGAATTAGAATTCTAGTAGCAAGGGTATAAGAAGACAATTGAAAGAGAGTATAAGATAAGTGTGTTTAAAATGATTAAAGATATAGGTTAAAAAATGCTAGTGAAAAGGAAAACAGATTGGGAAAAACCAAGCTATAGCTTTGTGAAATAAAACGCAGTTACTGAAATTAAAATCTCAGTTGGCAGGCTAAGTTAACAGAAGAGATATGGCTGAAGAGAATATTAGTGAACTGGAAGACAGATATGAGAAAATTACTAACAATGCAGCAGGGAGAGAGAAAGAAATGAGAAATATGAGAAGATAAATAACTCTAACATATATTGTATAGATGTCCCAGAAAGAAAATAGGAGAAGTAAGGCAGATGCAAAATTCAAGGAAATGATTGTTGAGAATTTTCTAAAGCAGACAGAGAAAGCCAAATACGGTATGATTTCACTTATATGTGGAATCCAAGAAACCAACCAACCAAACAACCACAGAAGCACAAACTCAAATATAGAGAACAAACTGATGGTCACCAGAGGGGAGGTGGGTGGACGGATGGGTAAAATAGGTAAAGGGGAGTAAGAGGTACACACTTCCAGTTACAAGATCAATACATCATGAAGATGAAAAGTACAGTATGAGAAATAAAATCAATAATATTGTCATAAAGTATGGTGACAGACATCAGGGCGAGCACTGAATAATGTACAGAATTGTCAAATCAATATGTTACACACTTGGAACTAATACAACATTGCATGTCAATTACATTTCAAAGCCTAAACCCAGCAGGAGAAGAGAAATAATAAAGATCAGAGCAGAAATCAATGAAATAGAAACCAAAAGAACAGTAGAACAGATCAATGAAACTAGGAGCTGGTTCTTTGAAAGAATTAACCAGATTGATAAACCCCTGGCCAGACTTATCAAAAAGAAAAGAGAAAGGGCTAGTGTCCAAAATCTCTAAAGAACTTATCAAACTCGACACCCAAAGAACAAATAATCCAATCAAGAAATGGGCAGAAGACATGAAGAGACATTTTTCCAAAGAAGACATCCAAGTGGCCAACAGACACATGAAAAAGTGCTCAACATCGCTCGGCATCAGGGAAATCCAAATCAAAACCTCAGTGAGATACCACCTCACACCCGTCAGAATGGCTAAAATTAACAAGTCAGGAAACGACAGATGTTGGCGGGGATGTGGAGAAAGGGGAACCCTCCTACACTGTTGGGAATGCAAGTTGGTGCAACCACTCTGGAAAACAGTATGGAGGTTCCTCAAACAGTTGAAAATAGAGCTACCATACGACCCAGCAATTGCACTACTGGGTATTTACCCCAAAGATACAAATGTAGGGATCCGAAGGGGTACGTGTACCCCGATGTTTATAGCAGCAATGACCACAATAGCCAAACTGTGGAAAGAGCCAAGACGTCCATCGACAGTTGAATGGATATAGAAGAGGTGGTATATATACACAATGGAATATTATGCAGCCATCAAAAGGAATGAAATCTTACCATTTGCAATGACGTGGATGGAACTGGGTGGTGTTATGCTAAGTGAAATAAGTCAGTCAGAGAAAGACATGTATCATATGACCTCATTGATATGAGGAATTCTTAATCTCAGGAAACAAACTGAGTGTTGCTGGAGTGGTGGGGGGTGGGGGGGATGGGGTGGCTGGGTGATAGGCACTGGGGAGGTTATGTGCTATGGTGAGCGCTGTGAATTGTGCAAGACTGTTGAATCACAGAGCTGTACTTCTGAAACAAATAATGCAATATGTATTAAGAAAAAAAAAGAAGAAGAAGATAGCAGGAGGGGAAGAATGAAGGGGAGTAAGTCGGAGGGCGAAGCATGAGAGACGATGGACTCTGAAAAACAAACTGAGGGTTCTAGAGGGGAGGGGGGTGGGGGGATGGGTGAGCCTGGTGATGGGTATTAAAGAGGGCACAATCTGCGTGGAGCACTGGGTGTTATGCACAAACAATGAATCATGGAACACTGCATCAAAAACTAATGATGTAATGTATGGTGATTAACATAAGAATAAAAAATTTTAAAAAATAAATCAATATATAGCATAATGATGAGGCCCAGCTAAATCAGGAGATGAGCCCAGCATGGAAGGTGGGAGGGAGTGATCTGGACTTAAATCAACCCCTGTGTTTCTACAGTTCATGAGAATGTCTGAGACAATCATTAACATTAGGACCCAGTTAAGTATGCATACTAAATATTTAAGTGTTACCAGTGAAAGACCAGAAGTACAATATATAACTTACAAGAGTAGACAAGTGGGAATTTTAGAAAAAATAAAACAAAAAAAACTTAATTTCTAAAAGAAAGGAAAGCAGGACAAGAGAAGAAGCAAAATAATCATGATATGTATAAAACTTAAATGGACATGGTAAAAATTAATTTTTTAATTGACCAAAATGGGCTGAGTTTATCAATTAGAAGATAGGGATTTTCAATTTTGATTTAAATATCCAACTATGCTGTTTAAACTAAAAAAAGTAAAGATATAAAAAAGATGGAAGAAAACTAATGTAGTTATTCATGGCAGACAAAATAGGCCTTAAGGCAAAAAACAAAATAAGACAAAAAATATTATCAGAAATCAAGAGGGTCACCACATCATGAAAGAAGAATAATTCAAGAAAAAGTATGTAAGGATTCTGAAATTTTGTGTTATCAGACTACCTAGCCTGAAAATAAAAACTGTCAAGATGAAGAAATTATCAGGTTAAAATTGAAACATCAGCAAGAAGAACTGAAAATTTTAACACATCCATCTCAGAAAAACAGATGAAATAAAAGAAATAATTAGGTATAAAAAGCATTTTAAATGAGAGAACTAATAACTTGACGTAGTTAGCATCCGTGGAAACCCTATCATAATGAGAGAACATAAAGCTTTTATGCATCCATGAACATGCAAAAGTTGACCTTGTAATAAGTCACAAAGCAAATCTTTAAAACACCAAAGAACTTTTATAATGAGACCATGTTTTTTGGCACAATATTTTTAAAAATAGAAAATAATTATTGGAATCAATTTAAAACATATGTTTTAAACATTTGGAAATTTAAAAACACACTTCTAAATAAACCTGGCTTATAGAACGGGTCAAAGTGGATGATGGTTAGAAACGCATGAACTAGGTGTTATACTGACCTAATGAATCACTGAACATTATATCAAAAACTACTGATGTGCTATACCTTGGCTAATTGAATTTAAATTAAAAAATTAAATTAAATTTAAAAAATGCATGAAAATACAACCACTACATCCCAAAAATGGAGCAGTATTTTGAAGGAAATATATCGACTTCAGTAGGAATATGTATCACAGTCATTAGGGAACAAAAGAGCAAGCCTTAAATTTAATGAGCTATGTAGTCAGTGTGAGAAGTTAGAAAAAGGACAGACCGAACCATAAAAAATGTTGCTCAAGAAACAAAATTAAAAGCCCCAAATAATGCAATGGCAAATGAAGAAAAAGTAAGTAATGTCAACTATGTTAAAAGAATATTTTAACACCAGAAAATATACACATAGAGAGAGAGAGGACACTATGTTAGAATAAAAGATAAGTCACATAAACTGAAAAAATGTCTGTGATAAAAGATTATTACATTTTTCTTATATCTCACATTTTGCCCTTGACCCTTGAGCATTTCTTTATAGACTGGCCTGAAGTTTTGAGCTGTTTTTTTGGAAATGATTGCATCACACCCTGCAGTTTCCTATTTTGATAGCATATGCTCGATATACTTCTAAAAGCCAAGAGATTTTTATATAAAATAACATTTTTATGACATGCACATAAACAAGTTAGAAGCTGTGTTTCATTTATCTTTGAAATACCCCTGAGCTTAAAAATTAACAGGAGAAATTGTTGAGCTCAACACACCGAATGTTTAGTGATCCCTCACGTGGGGCACGTCTAGAATTTAGGTCCCACTCTCTCTTCTCTGACAACCATCTGACATATGCTCCCAGCTGCACGTTAAGGAACCTCTCTTATTCTATGATTTTTGTTGCACAGCTGAGGCAACCACAATAGGTAAACAACATTTTATTCTTACACCAACAAGTCACTTTTATGGTCAATCTTTTCTCTTGCTACTGCTCTAGATTCCCTTTGCAATATTATCAATGGTTTCATTTGAAAGTAAACTCGCAAAACCCAGAAAAGTGTTTATGACACCACATATTCTGAATTAGTAAATGAAAGGCATGAACAAAATGCTCAACTCAAATTATGCTCATGTGGAATCTTCTGGACACACAGATTAGTTGGAAGAGATGCCGAAATGACCTGTGTTCATAGTTCTATTTCTTACCAGTTAATGAGTTACTCTACAAGTCAGTTTTCTCATCCGTGAAAGTAAAATAATAATGATACTTTTCCCTGAGGATTGCTGTGGGTGAAATTATGGGACACAATATTCTTAGTTTGCTGTTGGTGCTCATTACATATTATACGCACTCCCTTACTTCCATAGATGTGGTAGCAGCATCAGTGAAAGTAATAAAGATTAATAATAAAAATAATAAATATTATTATTAAAATTATTAAAAATTAAAAATAATAACAAGGAACAATAATAGTTATTATTATATTTATGGAATATTATATAGCAGGTACTATACCAAACAGTTCCTATGCATTAACTCAGTCTTTGAACAACCACTTTGGGTAGTTACTATTATTATCATGCCCATTTTACAGATGAAGAAACTGAGGACTCCAGAGGTTAAATCAGAGGTGGGCAAACCGCAGCCTGCAGGCAGATCAGGCCACACCCATTTGCTTACCTATGGCGGCTTTCATGCTACACTGGCAGAGCTGAGTACTTGCCACAAAGGTTCATATGGCCCACAAAGCCTAAAATACTACTTTCTGGTTGATCCTTTACAGAAAAATCATGTAGGCTCCTGAGTTAGATAATTGTCCAAGTTCACACTAAGATGTCAGTCTTTAGGGCTAAATAGTATCTTCAAATTGAGAGGCTTCTTCCTGACCATGGTTTTATGACATAAATAATGTACTGCCTTTCTCCTGTTTTCTAACTGTTACATTCCCGGTATTGACAGCCTCTGTAACAAGTGAACCTGGGAATCTTGTGACTTCCTGTGATAGAAAGGTATCTCACAGATAGTCCACAGATGGTCAGTAAGGAGGTAGCTGGGCTGGGGGTGGGAAGGAAGGACTCTACTGCTTGCAGTCATTCAAGGGTTGTGGCTGCCACAGATGCAAGGCCCCCCTGAAAGTCAACATCCAAGGCGAAGAGAGAAGAGGGTTCGATAGGTGTCTTGGAGCCAGGCCCAAAAGCTGCATGCATCACTTCCAACCCCATCTCTTTGGCTATAACTCAGAAACATGGCTTTATTTATGCCAAGGATGCTGAGAAATGCAGCTTGTCAGGAAAGGGAAATGGGATTCGTGTGCAATGGGCCAGCTTCTGCTAAAGGATGATTCTACAACTTCTTTTTTTCACTGACTATTTATTACACCTTCTACATTTTATCCATGCTGATGGGTGTAAATGGAGTTTGTTCATTTCCCTTCTATGTAGTATTCCGTTGTGTGGCTTTCCCACAATTTATGTGTGCATTCTACTATTGACAGGCCTCTGGATGGCTTCCAATTTCGGGTTATTGCTAACAATGCTGCAAAGAATGCATCTGAACTGATCTCCTCAGACATATAGAAAGGTCCCCTCTTATATATAGGAACATGGAGAATGGCTGGGCCTATGGTCCATTGACATGTAGCTTTTACCAGATATCACTAAATTGCCCTGAAATGTACATGAAACAATTTACATGCCCAACAGGAATTAGGACCAGTTTCTCACTTGCTTCTCATGTGTTTTAAATTTTGTCCATTGGATGGGTATAAATAGCTCATTATTACTTCAATTGTTTCAAGAAATTTTGAAAAGCTTGACTTGTATCCAGCCTCTATAAAGAACTCTTCCCATTCAACACTAAAATGATAAATAATGCAATTGAGAAAGGGAGAAAAGATGTCAATAGACATTTCTCCCAAGAAGGCATAGAAATAGCCAATAAACACATGAAGACATACACAGCTTTATTAGTTACTGGGGAAATCAAGTAGAAACCATGACAAAATGTCACTTGCCCTCAAGGATGCTTCATTGTCCAAAGGCAGGCAATGACATGGGCTGGTGGGGTTTTGGAGAAACTGGAACCCCCATGCATTGCTGGTGTGATTGCAAAATGGTGTAGCTGCTTTGGAAAAATCTCTGGCAGTTTTTCAAAATGTTAACATGGAGTTACCATATTACCCCCCAGCAATTCAGTTCTAGGTAGATACTCGTGAGGAACAAAATATATGTTCACCCAAAAATGTGTACATAAATGTTCATAGCAGTATTATTCATAATAGCCAAAAAGTCATCAATAGATGAATGGATCCATAAAATGTGGTCTATCCTTGAAATGGAATATTATTGAGGCTTAGAAATGAATGAAGTACTGATAATATGGCACAGCATGATGAACTTTGAAAACATGACCCTAAGTGGAAGAAGCCAATCACAAAAAGCTACGTACTGTATGATTCCATTTATATGAAATGTACAGAATAGGCAAATTCATAGGAACAAAAAGCAGATTCATGTTTTCCTAGGAAGTGAGGGCAGGGGGGAATGGGGGGTGACTGCTAGTGGGGACAGAGTTTTGTTTTTGTTTTTTGTTTTTTTATTTGACAGAGAGAGACACAGCGAGAGAGGGAACACAAGCCGGGGGAGTGGGAGAGGAAGAAGCAGGCTTCCCGCGGAGCAGGGAACCCGATGCGGGGCTCGATCCCAGGACGCTGGGATCATGACCTGAGCTGAAGGCAGACGCTTAACGACAGAGCCACCCAGGCACCCCAAGGGGACAGAGTTTTTAGGGAGAGAGATGAAAATATCCTAAAATTAAATAGTGCAACAAATGGCTGCACAACCCTGTGAATGTAACGAAACCCATAAACTATATGTTTTAAAAGGGTGCGTTTGATGGTTTGGTGAATAAAGTTCAATAAAGCTGTCATTTTAAACAATCTAGAAAGGTAGACAGCATTTCCCTATGTCATTCAGTCATTCAAGTTGTTCATCTGTGATTTACCTATAAGTATTTGCCAAGTTTTATCAGCTATTTGTCCGCTTTTAGTTGATTTTAGGTGTTTTCTTACATCTGGTGGAGTGAATATCAACTCCCCTTCTACTTTTGACCTCTGTTCTTTCACTCTAACTGTCTTGATAATTCCCAAACTCTTCCAGAGAAACAGAGATCAGCTTGTCATTTTCCACAAAAAACTCCTGGCTGGATTTTGTCTGAAATCAGATTAAATTCAGAGATCAACAGGGAATTCTCACCTTCGAGAAATGAAGTCTTCTCATTTGTGAGCATGACATGTCTCTCTGCCTTGAATTCCTATGTACGTCTCTTGGTGGGTTTTTGTTTTGTTTTGTTTTTTTACTTTTTCCACAAGCACCTCTGTGCTTCAGTGTCTTTTATTACATATAGGTATTATTTCTGTGTATGTTATAAATATAATGTGTATTTGTATACATACATTTATATACATACATATATATGCATATATACAGAATTGATCGTCATTGTTCACAGATTCCATATTTGTAAATTTGCCTAACTTCTAAAATGTATCTGTAACTCCCAAATCTAGATTCATGGTGCCATCACTGTCATTTACAGACATGCACGCACAGATCAGTGAAAATTCTGAGATGTCCAGTTTTGATCTCTGTGGAGGCTAAGTGAGGCAATGCCCTGCCTCTTTGCTTCACTGTTTGCACTGTAAACAAGTGTCCTTCTTGCAACCTATTTAGTGTGACATTTTCCACATTTTTGTACTTTCTGTAGGTGTCTGTTTAAAATGCCTCCCACCCCTAGCATGGTGCTGAAATGCTGGCTGGGTTGGTGTTTCTACATGCAAGAGGGCCGTAACGTGCCTTGTAAAGAGTATATGTGAGTTAGACAAACTTCATTCAGATAAGAGTTACAGTGCTGTTGGTCGCAAGTTCAATGTTTTGGTTTTTTTTTTTTAAGATATATTTATTTGAGAGAGAGAGAGAGCATGAGTGGATGAAGGGGCAGAGAGAGAGAATATTCAAGCAGACTCTTGCTGAGTGCAGAGTCCGATGTGGGGCTGGATCTCAGGACCCATGAGATCACAACCTGAGTCAAAACCAAGTACTTCATGGAGCACTGGCTGTTATATGAAAACAATGAATCATGGAACACTGCATCAAAAACTAATGATGTACTGTATGGTGACTAACATAACATAATAAAATTAAATTAAGAAAAAACAAAACAAGAGTCAGGTGCTTAACCGACTGAGCCATCCAAGTGCCCCCCACCAGATTAATGTTAATGAAATAATATATATTAAATAAATATAAATTTATGTATCTTTAAACAGAAGCACACACAAAACAAGTTTATGCATATATCTATCGATGAGAACATCGTGACCAGAGGCTTACAAGGACCTAACTTGTATTTCTCTAGGAGCAGTGGCTCAAGATGGACTAATTCAGTGTTCATGGTGACCTCATAGAATGTAAGTACTGTGAATAACTAGTATCAACTGTGTGAAAATATGCTCAAATACATATATATGTATAATTATAAATATATGTAATAAAAACATTTATGGGAATCTTATAGTTTTGTAAAAGGAATATTTTGACAAATTTAAACGAAATATTTTAAATAGTTCATGTAATCTTTCCTACGTAAAGGAATGCAATTTACTTTTTTGCACTATTTTTCTCCCTGGCAAGGTTGCTAAAATGTGTTTTCTCTAAAATCTTCCATGCGATATTGAACAGAAAAGAGTGAGCACCCTTCCTGGTTTTATAGGAAATGCTTATAAAGTTTCACTATTAAGGGCGCCTGGGTGGCTCAGTTGGTTAAGCGACTGCCTTCGGCTCAGGTCATGATCCTGGAGTCCCGGGATCGAGTCCCGCATAGGGCTCCCTGCTCAGCAGTGAGTCTGCTTCTCCCTCGGACCCTCCCCCTTCTCATGCTTGCTCTCTCTCTCTCTCTATCTCATTCTCTCTCTCAAATAAATAAATAAAAAATCTTTAAAAAAATTTCACTATTAAGTATCATATTTGCTTATGATCAATATCAGATTTCTGTTAGATTTTATCCTTTCATATTAATTAATAGATTTTTTATGAACGAATACTAGATTGTTGAATTAATTTTCTACATATATTAAGATGATCGTGTTTTTCTCGCTTAAATCTGATAATGTGGTGAATCAGATAATAGATTTTCTGAGGTTAAACCATTAATAAATTCCTGTATAAATACCATTTCATTATGATGTGTTTATATACAAGTTCTATTTGGTTTGCTAATATCTTATTTAGATTTTCATATGTAATGTTGCTTATTTCTATTAGTGATATGGGTCTTATAATTTCCTTCCATGTACTGTGCTTGTCTGGCTTTGTTATCCAGGTGTTTTGTTTTGTTTGGTTTGGTTTTGTGGTGTCATAGAGTTTGTTGTCAAATTTACTCTGTCCATTACTCTTCTGGAAATGTGATGTGGAATAGGAGTATCTATTTCCTGAAAAGTTGATTTAGGTTGAACTGCAGGATAATGAGCCTTTTTCGTGTGGAGACAATCTCACTATCGATTTTATTTATTTCCTTTTTTTTCTGTTAGATTCACGTTTTACTTGAAAATATATTTACAGGGAGGACAGATCTTAATCTATATTTCATAAACCATTTTTACAGGTTGAGTTCATTGGAACTGGATCAATGATATCATGGTGGGCTAATTGCCACTAAGGGGTAAAATTAGTACAAAATAGAAGTAATAAAGTTTTCTATGAAAATATTCAAAAAATGTTGTTTTACAGAATCAATATAGACTTGTCCTAGTCAATTTTATTTCTTTAATTGTTCTAGATCTATTGACATTTTCTTTTCAGTCAATTCTGATAATTTATTTACAAAAGTGTTACTGTGTGACTTCCTTATGATCACTCATAAAAGACACCAATGTGGCTTCCCTCTTACTTACCCTTGGATCCCTCATTCTGGGTGAAGCCACCTTGAGTGTCATGATGACATGCAAGAAAACTTATGCCTGAAGAGGTCTATGTGGTGAACTGAGGCCTCCTGCCAACAGCCGAGTGGGTGAACCGTCTTGGGAACAGAGCCTCCAGCCCCTGTCAAGCCTTCAGATACCTGTCCTGCCAGCCAGCACCCTGACTGAAGCTCTGCGGAGATCCAAACTAGAACCCAACAGCCAAGCTGCTCTGGAATTTCTGACCCACAGAACTTGTGAAATAATAAATATTTCTTGTTTTACATCCCCATGTTTTGGGGTAATTCGTTATGAAGCAATAGGTAACTAATATAATCATATAATTTTTAAATGACCACACAAAGTATTTGTATCGTATATCACAAACACAGTTATAATATCGAGAGCTTATACAAACACTAAGAAAAGCACTAAAACTTGAATAGAAAAATAAGAAGCATAGACGAAAAAATAATATAGGAAAAGAAGTGTCAATGACCAAAATGCACATATATTCAACTTCCCTAAAAACTCAAAGAAGTGTAAATAAGAAAAACCATGTTACAATTTTTACCTATCATATTAGCAAAGATTTAAATAATGTATTTAATGCAAAGGAAAACATGATACAACTTGAACTCTCCCTCAGGGATCATAGGGCTACAAATTGGCACAATATTTCTAAAGAGAAAGTTAACTATAGCCCAAAGACTTAAAACCACTCTTGAAACTAATATCTCTAGGAAACTACCCTTGGGAAATTATTAAATCAATCAATTGATAAATTTATCAATAATTAATAAATTAAATGTACATTGAAAGGAAATACATCTCAACATAAATGGTGATTTTTACAAGGTGATTTGGGAGATGTTTCTTTAGAAATTTCTGTATTTTCCCACAGTTTTCTTCTAATATTATTTCATAAACAGAAGAATAAGCAACTACTAATTTTCAGTGCAAACAGAAAATTGTATATAAGTATGAAATGTGCAATTGTTGGGATGTTAGGAAGTCAAGAAACAGTCAAGACATGCACAAATGCACAGTGTCCCCTTTTCCTGGCTTTTTAAAGGTACATCTTTCTAGGTCATCTCAAGCCTCAACAAATAAAAGTTAAATTCACTTAAGAGAAAATGAATTATGTGCTTCACATGTGCCAGCCACTCACCTCCCATGAGGGAGATTTTATTTTCTCAAGTTTCAGATTAAGAAAGCAGAAATCAGCAGTCATGTGATTAGGCAGACTGAGAGCAGGAGAGCCGGGACTGACCTTGGAACCTCTAAATACAAGGGTGGAGTACTTTCCAAGATCCACAGACCCACCCAGGCCCTAAATCCTGCAGGAATGGCCTCTATTCATAACCGCTGGTGGCCATGGGCTAGACATTTTGCTGCAGGACAAGTGGAAAGCTTGAACTAACCAGGTATAAGGCCCATTCATGGCAACTGCCAGGTGCCTCTTGCTTTACCATCACTCAACTTTATGCTCCAACATCATGGGCTTCTAATGCTGTTTAGTGCAGGTTCCCATTCCTGACACCAGACTTGTTACCCAGATTTGTAGAACATATATATATTTTTAAATTTTTTATTTAAATTCAATTTAAGTAACATATACTGTATTATTAGTTCTAGAGGTAGAATTCAGTGATTCATCAGTTGCATATAACACCCAGTGCTCATTACATCAAGTGCCCTCCTTAATGTCCATCACCCAGTTACCCCATCCCCCCACCTCCCCTCCAGCAACCCTCAGTTGTTTCTAGAGTTAAGAGTTGCTTATAGTTTGCCTCCCTCTCTGTTTTCATCTTATTTTATTTTCCCTTCCCTTCCCCTATGTTCATCTGTTTTGTTTCTTAAATTCCACATGTGACTAAAATCATATGGTATTTGTCTTTCTCTGCCTGACTTATCTCACTCAGCTAATACCCCCTAGTTCCATTCACGTCACTGCAAATGGCAAGATCCCATTCTTTTTGATGGCTGAGTAAGACATAACAGACATTTCTCCAAAGAAGACATATAAATGGCCAACAGATACATGAAAAAATCCTGAATATATATATTTTTAATTTAAATTTTATTTTATTTATTTTTTCAGAGAGAGAGAATGAGCACAGGTGGCGAGGGATGAAGGGTGAAGGAGAGTGAGTCTCAAGCAGACTCCATGGTGAGTGCAGAGCCTGATGTGGGGCTCGATCCCACGACCCTGAGATCATGACCTGAGCTGAAATCAAGAGTCAGAAACTTAACTGACTGCGCCACCCAGGTGCCCCTAGAACATATTTTGCCTCCCTGTCTTGACTCTGAGCATGTCATTGGGTAGAACCAGCACACACAATGACTCTTCACACCCTGGTCCCTTTGGGCTGCCTGCTCAGCTCAGGTACCTCTCCCTGAGCCATCACACAAGGGGGCTCAGGGCTTAGTTTCTAATTCTCCCTGAGGTTTGGATTGTTTCCAAGACTTGGATGGTCTGGAGGAACAATAACTAAGTTTTGTTTCCAGATACATTCAGGTTGTATGCAGGGCTATTTCCTCCCATCAATGTATGTGCAGATGCACACATGCATGTGCATGGGCATGTACACACACACACACACACACACACACACACACACACACACACACACAAGGAGTCTGGATAAGAAGCCTCACATTACTGGGCAGGTGAAATCAATGAATGTGACTTCTTGGGAATGAGTCTTTCCAGTAAACCAGAGTGTTTCAAGTGAAGAGAGCTCATCCAGAGTGGAGACCATCACATTTCAATGTGTGCCCTGGAGAACCTATCTAATGCCACTGATTCTGAGCAGTGTTTCCTAATATTTAGGCAACAGTAAGCACTTAGTCTCATATTAGAATCCTAACCTTAATGTCTTGCTTTAAGGCCTTGCTGCCAAATCTGTTCCAGCAATGCCCTGGAGCAGTGAGAACACCCCATCCTTCCCCAAGCTACCAGGAGTTGAGCTGTGGCTTTGCAGTGCCAGAGGAGGTCCATTATGGTGCCAATACTGACCTGATGCTGAAGGAATCAATGGTTTCATCAACTAGTCCCGCTGGGAAAGACTTCAAAGGAAGGATGCTCAGTATTCCTGGAAATGAAGAGTAATACTCATGGGAAGTAGATCAGATACTGTATGATAAGTGGGAAACTTCACCTCCCAGTGAGGACTAAGAATCATATTCCTTTTGGTTTCCTCTGAGGTGATAAGTAGATAATTCCTTTTTTTTTGGCATAAACAAATTTTTTTAAAAAAATTAAATCATGGCATCTTAAGGATGATTGCTGCTGTCACCATTATCATTTTAGGTAAAGATGGTTCTACGGGGAAAGTGAACTCTTTGATCATTGGGTATTTGAATTTTAACCTTTTATTGGGCAAGACCTGGAGGCAAGATCTAAATATCCCTCCAGAGGTATGAGTATAATTTGTTTCTAAGATCAGACACAATAATAATAATGATAATAATAATAATAATTTAATAAAAGTCACACTACAGAGAAATCTGGTGAAATTAGACTCTGAAAGACCATCTGGGCTCACTTGTCAATTTCCTAGCTGGTTGCAAACATCTGGGTTGAGCTCTAATTTCTTTGTGTCCCTGCTGTGATTAGCTGCCTTTACTGGACCTCCATAAGTCACTGAGGAGTTACCGGGATCCTTCGTGGGGCTGTGGGGGTACCAATGAGAGGTGTTTGCTCAGCTGCTCAGAACAAAGTAGAGAAACAGGTGCAGGACCAGGTGCTGTTGTCAGCCATCAAGGGCACAGAGAAGCATGGCTGAGACAGACCCAGGGGAGAAAAGGGTTATAGGCTGAATTGTGCCCCCAAAAGATGTTGAAGTCCCCAGTACCTGTGAATGTGAACTTATTTGGATGTAGAGTCATTTGGTGGCAGTTGATCAGGTTAAGACGAAGTCTTTAGGGTGGCCCTAAACCAACAGGACTGATGTCCTTATAAATGGGAAATTTGGACACAGAGACAGGGACAAGCAGAGGGAAGACAGTGTGAAGACCCGGGGAGAAGATGACCATCAAGCCAAGGAATGCCCAAGACCACCAGAAGCTGGGGGAGAGGCCTGGAACAGATCGTTCCTCAGGGCCCTCTGAAGGAACCAACCCGGCAGACACCCTTCATCTCCAACAAACTTCCAGAACTGTAAGATGATAAACTTGTTATCAAGTCACCTAGTTTGTAGGTATTTTGTTATGGCAGCCCCACACAATTAACGTAGGAAGCAATGATATCCTCCCAGCATCGGTGTCTGGCCTGGGAGGTGAGGTCAAGGGCAGTGCCCTCAAAATCGGCTTAAAAACAGCTGGTTCTGGGCCACTCTGTTGGGGCTCATGCCTGAGTGAAGGATGGAACTTGGTATGGGTGGGAAGGCTTAATTTATGGCATGTAAACCCCTTCCTAGATGAACAGAAGGGGACACAAAGACCCAAATATTTGTTTTTGTCTTTTCCCAGTGCATTTATTCAAAGTACACAATTATTATACCCTCTCTGAGAAAGCACTTAATAGATGGCCACTCCACAAAAAATCGGGCTTATTCAGTGCCCTGTCCAGACTCCCCTTTGTCCCTTAGTGGCGGTCACTGAATCACCCCAAGAGATCATTAAGTATCTCCTCTGCTCTCAGAAAAGATTCGTAGTTGCAGTCATAATTATTGGTTTTCAAATACTAATGTTCATAGATATCTCCTGGGGGGCTAGAGTTCAGATTCCAAGAGCCCTCCACAGAGCTACAGAATCAGAATCTCTGGGGGTGGGCTTAGAAATCTCTAATTAACTATCCTCCCTTCTCCCCCTCCCCTCCCCTCCCCTAGGTTACTGGTACAGGCAATTCGATCATCCCTTCTTGAGAAACACTGTGGCAAATGACTGATGTAAGTGTATGGCTTTACCTCTGTGACATCGGCATTTTTTAAGCAATACAACCTCAGCAGTCTAAAGCCAAAGGTATGAAGATCTAACTGTGGAATGTTAAGCTTGGGTGAGTTGGATGGTGGGGACATCTCCTCCAATAGCTCCTCAGCTGGGCTGAGCTCATTTGTAAGTCATTGGGTAGGGAGTTGTTTCTCCATACATTTTTCAGTCGCCCAAATATATGGGTGGTCCCTACAATGGTGACTATCAGTCTAGATCAAGTGGCACAATGGGGAGTTACGACATTCTGTGAAATGAGTCATAAAATATTGACACATTTAATTCCATCTTCGAAGCGCCATGCCTCTGTGTCTGGTGAGAATGTAACTTTATCATGTGCAATATAATGTAACAACCTGAAGAATATGAGGACAGCAAGTTGCCATGTCAAGCACGAGTGACACATTCATGGCTCATCTTTTGCCATGGTGATTTTGGTGATTCATTTCCCCATAGGCCAGCAGGCAACCAAAGAAGCCAAGCTGCATGATATTTAGTGGAGAAAATATTTTAAGTAAAAAGTTGTGACCCATTGATTTTATTTTTTATCCTGTAAATTGATAAATTTATGTGTAGTGAAGGGACACCTCAGACCAACTCGAGAGTTGGCCTGGAGATTCATTTTTCTTGAGGAAATCCATTTCTGCCAAGCCTTGAAATTATGGCCAAGGGATCCCTAAATGGATATTAGTTCTCCCATGTGTATGTGTTGGCAGGGTGGACGGGGTTACATATAAAAGTTACCAATGAGTTTTTTCCAGTGACATAGAGTATTTTAAAGATGCTATCTAAAATTAAGCAAAAACAAAAAAAAATTCTTAGGTGTGTGGTAAGTGTGTTTATTTATTTATTTATTTATTTATTTATTTATTTATTTATTTATTATTTTTAGCTTTTTTTATAGTAGAAGTGTTTAGATGGCATAACCTGAAGTGTCAAAGAGTACAGGGAAACAGCAGATTTCATTTACACAGAGCAGAGCATATTTTAGTTTTATATCTTTTATATATTATATATTTTATATTTTATAAAATATATTACATTTTATATTATGTATATTATGTTTATTTGCCTATAATAAATTTTACATTTCATATTTATATACTGCATATTTTATGTTAAAACAAATATAGGTATGTTTTAGAGTAGACTGCAAAATTCAAATATGTGTTTTAGAAAAAACGCTAGATTTCAAAGAAATATTATGTTTGCAATGGGTGTCCTAGGGATTCAGCCACTCAGATATCAAAACATAAAAATATAATTAATTTAAGTGAAAAAGCAGAAGACAAACATGTATAGTGCGTGAATGCAATGTTGTAGCAAAAGAAAAAATCATATATATATATATATATGTGTGTGTGTATGTATGTCTCAGAAAATGGTTGTCTTTCATGGTAGAATTGGGCAATTTGGGTGATTTTTATTTTCTTCTCTATGCCATATTTTTATTTTTCATATTTTCCACTAAGCATGTATATTACTTACATAATCAGAAAAATATATAATTCCCTGCCAAATTTTCCATGCAGTTTTGTATTTACTTAATTATATTTGTAAATATATTTTCTACATGATGTTGCAAGCTCCTGGTAAAACCATGAGCAGAACTCTTCAGGATTCAGCAATACTAACTACCAGGGAACACCACTACCCATATTCAGAGCTGTTATTATGCTCCCACTTATGATCTGGCTCTCAAGTTCTGTTTGCACTATTCTCAGCAAACACTCCTCTAGCTAAAAGAGCATTCATATATGCATGGCTTTTTCATCATATAGTAAGTAACTATGTTAATTCCAAGTAACTTTCTGAGGCAGTCTTGGAAATATTGCTCTAGTGTTTCAAAATAAGTGTTTGATCTCTTTTAAGCTCTCCACACTGTGGGACAGACTGCAGAGTTCAAGGGTATGTCTCTCTTTGGTAAAGTGTAAAATGTGAGCTCACTCAAAGAGTGAAGAAAAATGAGTTAGCTGGAACCCTAAAATTCTGGTGCCTGTTTGTAATGCTAGGTGCCATGTTCTGATTCTCTGCACCCAGGGAACTTGCTAGAAGTAGTGGCAGTGGCCATATTTGACTGAAGCATTACAAGGAAGGTAACACCAGAGACAGCCTCCTACTTTGGAAAAGATGGTTAAAATCAACTGGAAAAACAAATTCCTTTTTACCGCCTCTTAAGACTTTCATTAAGAGTGTTTATTCTTGGATGATGGGGATTAAGGGAAAAGGTATTTCAGATGTTGGTGCGGGGCCGGATGCAGAGATGCTGGCTTTCAGCTTGTAACAAAATTATATAATGCACACTTTTGTGAGAGCTGTTTAATCCCTCCTACTTAGGGATCTTGCTAACTAAAAACAGACCTCCTTATTGATATTTATGACTAATGCTTTGATAGTCATTACTTAACTTTTTTAGTCTCAAACATTTTTTTAGAACGACTGTTTTTCAACAATTTTTTACAGTGGTATGATGAGAGAGATGATTTTCCTCCATTTGGAGGGCATGAATCCAAGCACAAAATGAGAGGTGAGTTTCCGGGAGGCAGAGCATGGTCAGGCTTGACAGTTTAGAGAACAGCCCACCCCGTCTCTCCCCAGGCACTCATTTGTACCGCAGCACACCCACTCCACCCAGCACAGCTGAGCAGAGTGCTTGCACACTGGCCTGAAATTTGCTGTAATGACACCATTACCACCAGAGCCTGGTGCCAACCCTGTTTCCAGATCAGAGTCTCCCAAGAGGGGAGAGAAAGCCTGCTACCTCTGGGTACATCTGCTCTGTGAGAAGCTTCAAGCCTGCTGCATGATGCACGTCATTTCTTCAAACCTCTCAACTTGACTTTGAGGTTGACATTACAGGTGAGCAAACTGAGGCTCAAGAAACTAAGGGAAGAGCCTGACTTCATATTTGTAGGTGACAGAAGTAGATTCAAGCGAGGCTTGTACTGGAGCCTGAACTACTCTACATACCATGCTATCTTGTCCTTGTTTGTAATTTGCCTTCTAAATAGAGAAGGACCAAGGCAAGAGAAGAGTTAACTGGGCAAGACAGATGGTTTTCTTTTACAGAAAGATTAAATTCTGAAGACTCTTCTTTGTCCTTTAGAGAGCCTTAAACAAGGGTCTGAGCAAATTGTTCATACCTGTGCCCAAACTACAAACATATAGGACCCATGCAAGAGGCAAAGCAGCAGGCCATTTCCTCATCTGTACACGAAGCTGGCCCTTCCTTATCTCATGGTGCAAAGTTCTCCTAAGGCCAAGCCTGGAAAAGACTTGTTGATCACCAAGCACCAGAGTTACTATTTACTATCACTATTGTTTTTACAAACTCTGGCCTTTGTGAAGGTACAACGAGAAAGGCAGCCAGAATTTCTGCTACGCAGCTTGAATGTGAAAACCATTAATTTGGTTCCTCTGGGCAAGTAGTCCTAATTGATCAAGACTCAAAATATACAGTCTGGATTTTTTTTCCAGTTAATCAAATATGCAAGTAATTAACTTTTCTTTATCGTAAAGCCAAAATAACTAGAATGAGGTTGAACAGAAAAATGCAGTGATTCTGAGTAACTCAGCAAGGCCTAGTCCTCTGTGAGGAGCAGAGAACCTGGGAACAGGCCCCCTGACATACCCACCCTGCCCCTACTGTAACGTTCACAAACAGGGCCACACAAAACTTTCATTTTTCAGGATCCTAGGTAGAAGCCACACATGGAACACGTGCTGTGTTTAATACACCCAGGCTGTGGGAGCCAGTGCTGGGGATGGGAGGAGCATATCTGTCACGGGGGGCTGTGGAATACAGAAAGAAGCTGAAAGAAGAATGGGGAGTTTCCTGGGAGGGGGGAGACTCTGAGGTATAGGTGGAGGGAAAGAGCCATATGCGAAGGTAAAATCTAGAATCAAGAAGAAACAAGACTGACTCTTTATCTTGATGAAGTTGAAGCCATAAAGCCCCCTGACCCCCTAGACATTCGCGTGTATCCCCACTATAGTACGACGACCAAAATTAGAATTTAGCATGGACACAATGTTTATCTAATCCACTGTCCATATTCACATTTTTTTCAATTTATCAAATACTATCACCTCTAACTGTTTCTTTCCTGTAGCCCAGGATCTAATCCAGGATCATGCCTCGCATTTAGTTATCCTGTCTCCTCAGTTTCCGTGAATCTGAAACAGTTTCTCAGGCTTTCTTGGACGTTGGCAACCGTTAGAAGTTTGAAGCGCATGGGCCAATCATTCTGCAGAATGTTCCCCACTTCAGCTTTGTCTGGAATCTCTTCAAGATCAGATTCCAGTTATGCACTTTTGGCAAGAGAACCACAGAGGCAATGTTGTGTTCTCTTCAGTGCCTCCTGTCAGGAGGTACATCACGTTGGCCTGTACCAATATTAGTTCTATTAACTTTTATCATTTGACTAGGAAGGTGTGCACTACGTACTTCCTCATGAAGTTACTATGTTTCTTTCTGCTTAGAAATCAAGAAGAAACTCCCCACTGTGTGAAGAAATATGAGCTCCATATGTGAGATTCAAAATTTCTACAAGAAGATGGCCCAAGACCTGGGCAAAGAGCTAGAGAACACCTCCCATTATCGCAAGGTGGTCCTCTTCCATCAGGACAGAACCACAAAAAGCTAGGGGGAAGCTGCGTCCAGCGAGAGAAAGTTCCAGGAGCTAAGGAAAGAAAATGATCGCATGAGGCAGATGCTAGCGGGTATGGAGTCCTGAGGGACCCTTTTCTGCTGCTCTGCCTGCAGAGGCCAGGAAGTGTCAGGGGGACCCTGGGGTCATTTGGCCCCCAGGGAGGAGGGAAATCCCATTGTGAAAGCACAGGCATTGCGGTCCCCTGCAGGTGTGACTCAGCCGCACTTACCTGGGCCCTGAAGAGCCACACCCTGCCACAAAATCTCCGTGGATTTTCTCTTATTAAAAATGAATTAGATTTTTCTCTTTTTAGTTTAGCTACAAGTATTTAACTGATGCCATGATTGTTCTTATTGAAATTTGTTGTATAACTTCTTAATATTCTTATTTTTTATTTTTTTGTTGGCAAAAATGTTTTTATTGTGTTTTGTTTTTTTAAATTTTTTATTGTTATGTTAATCACCATACATTATATCATTAGTTTTTGAGGTAGTGTTCCATGATTCATTGTTTGTGCATAACACCCAGTGCTCCACGCAGAACATGCCCTCGTTAATACCCATCACCAGGCTAACCCATCCTCCCACCCCCATCCCCTCTAGAACCCTCAGTTTGTTTCTCAGAGTCTATCCTCTCTCATGGTTCATCTCCCCCTCCGATTTCCCCCCCTTCATTCTTCCCCTCCTGCTATCATCTTCTTCTTCTTTTTTTTTTTTCCTTAACATATTTTGCATTATTTGTTTCAGAGGTACAGGTCTGTGATTCAACAGTCTTGCACAATTCACAGCGCTCACCATGGCCCATATCCCCCCAGTGTCCATCACCCAGCCACCCCATCCCTCCCACCCCCCACCACTCCAGCAACCCTCAGTTTGTTTCCTGAGATTAGGAATTCCTCATATCAGTGAGGTCATATGATACATGTCTTTCTCTGATTGACTTATTTCACTCAGCATAACACCCTCCAGTTCCATCCACGTCGTTGCAAATGGCAAGATCTCATTCCTTTTGATGGCTGCATAATATTCCATTGTGTTTATATACCACCTCTTCTTTATCCATTCAACTGTCAATGGACATCTTGGCTCTTTCCACAGTTTGGCTAGTGTGGACATTGCTGCTATAAACATGGGGTGCACGTTCCCCTTCGGATCCCTACATTTGTATCTTTGGGGTAAATACCCAGTAGTGGCAATTGCTAGGTCATAGGATAGCTCTATTTTCAACTTCTTGAGGAACCTCCATACCGTTTTCCAGAGTGGCTGCACCAGCTTGCGTTCCCACCAACAGTGTAGGAGGGTTCCCCTTTTTCCGCATCCCCGCCAACATCTGTCACTTCCTGACTTGTTAATTTTAGCCATTCTGACGGGTGTGAGGTGGTATCTCATTGAGGTTTTCATTTGGATTTCCCTGACGCCAAGCAATGTTGAGCACTTTTTCATGTGTGTGTTGGCCATTTGGATGTTTTCTTTGGAAAAATGTCTCTTCATGTCTTCTGCCCATTTCTTGATTGGATTATTTGTTCTTTGGGTGTCGAGTTTGATAAGTTCTTTAGAGATTTTGGATACTAGCCCTTTATCTGATATGTCATTTGCAAATATCTTCTCCCATTCTGTCGGTTGTCTTTTGGTTTTGTAGACTGTTTCTTTTGCTGTGCAAAAGCTTTTTACCTTGATGAAATCCCAAGAGTTCATTTTTGCCCTTACTTCCCTTGCCTTTGGCGATGTTTCTAGGAAGATGTTGCTGTGGCTGAGGTCGAAGAGGTTGCTGCCTGTGTTCTCCTTTAGGATTTTGATGGACTCCTTTCTCACATTTAGGTCTTTCAACCATTTGGAGTCTATTTTTGTGTGTGTGGTGTAAGGAAATGGTCCAGTTTCATTCTTCTGCATGTGGCTATCCAATTTTCCCAACACCATTTGTTGAAGAGACTGTCTTTTTGCCATTGGACATTCTTTCCTGCTTTGTCAAAGATGAGTTGACCATAGAGTTGAGGGTCCATTTCTGGGCTCTCTATTCTGTTCCATTGATCTATGTGTCTGTTTCTGAGCCAGTACCATACTGTCTTAATGATGACAGCTTTGTAATAGAGCTGGAAGTCCGGAATTGTGATGCCACCAGCTTTGCTTTTCTTTTTCAAGATTCCTCTGGCTATTCGGGGTCTTTTCTG